>NC_134328.1:6800200-9380189 GCF_964195595.1 Calonectris borealis | reverse complement strand
GAGCTGTTTGTATCATAACCTTGCTAAAGATGTAAATACTTATAGCTCACCAGCTTCAAAATTTAATTGAAGTTACAGTGTTGATCCTACGTCACTGAATGCAGTATTCCCAGGAACAAAGTCTTTGAGTTTTGTAGCATTTAATATTATTATCAAGAGGCGACTAGCTGCAAATCAAATGAAATATGCATGATGAGATGCCAGTCGTTCCCTACCATCTGTTTCCATGTTTTTACTTTACCTCAGATATGAAACAGAATTAAAAGAGGCCTGTTTCCAGGGGACACCCTACCATTACTTGGCAAATCAACGCTCCGGCTACCCGTTCACATTCAGCATTTGGTTCTTTAAAAGGAGCAGAAAATACACGGTCGTGGGAAGTTGCCAATGGTGAAAAAAGAAAATATCATTTGAATCATGGAGTGGGGGGGTACTGACAGCTTTATATTTTACTGTCCTCAGTCATGAGGGACTTAATTAACTATACTTTTGCCATCATTACAGACATCACAGTAATGGGGAAAATTTTAAATAGGATGTAGAAAGGCAATTAAGGTCCCAAAACACAACCATGTATTCTTCATCCACCCGTGTGTCTTGGTCTAGGTTCTCCTGCTGAAGTCAGTGGGAGCACAAGGGTCAATGAGACACTCAGGTTTGGCACAGGTTTCTATGGAGATTGACGACAGACCTCCCATGTATTTTAGAGGGAATGAGACTGGCTTGCATAACAGCTCAGGAATAAAACTTAAGAACTTTTAAAAAAAGAATTAAATCCACTTGTTTGATTTCATGTGTGCTTAGAGGTAAAGAAAAGCTAATCTTAAGAATTTCACTTTTTTCTCCCCTCTTTTTTAGTAAATTTACTTATTAACAGTTAAGAGCCAGGGAAATTTGGAATTCCCATCGCGTTCACCAATGCTTCTCTAACCTAATTTTCAGAAATACTATTGCTTGTTGGCATTTTTGGAGCAGGTTGCTAGAAATGCCAGAACACATGATGGTTTTGTGATTTCAACTGAGGCCAAGGACACAAACATTGTCCTTTCAAAAAAGGTAGAATAAGTTCTCAAACTATGCTGTTTGGCCAAGCCCATGTCACACTGGTTTTCTTTTCAAATGTCTTTAAAATACAATTTGAAGGTGTTCTGATATGCTTGTTCTTGAAGAATAATTCAAGAACTTTTCAAAATGCACTTTACAAATAATTAGGGCTCTAGCATTCTTCAGCCTGTCATAGGTAAATACGCCTAAGGAGCATTACTGCAGAGTGCTAAAATATCCAGCCTAAACTCTTGGCAATTAATTATGTGCCAGAGCTACGAATGTAACCAGCTTTTCACTCGTGTTCTTCCGCTTTAATTAGAGGACAAAAACCAGGAACATCATGACAAAAAAGGGACACATTTTCCATCCAAAATACTCTTAATTTCAAAACTGTTTGATCATCTGTAGTATTGGCTCCAACACAAGTGCTATACATCCTTCTACCTTTGTGTCAGCATTTATTATAAAAAGAACTGGTAATTAGATTAGTCCTGTTGCTTATCTAAGAATGTGTTTGACAGGCTGAGCCATAAATAAGAAGCTGTAAGTGAATATAAGGAGAAATCAAGACTTACCAAATAAAACCTAAGCTTATTTCCACGTTATGCTAGCTAATAAATGCTGAAGGTCTGTCCATTTTCTCAATGTCTTTACATTAAGTTAATGCTCATTTATTTCATGTATCACTTTATTTTTCATCCCAAAATTATAGCTTGATTCTGAAGTCTTTGTCCAGGGGGAAAAAAAAAAAATCACCCTAAAGTTGGTGTGTTGGTTGAGCAAACCTGTGAAAACATCTTGCCTGTTGCAAGTTCTGCCTAAGCCAGGAATAAATAAGCCGACCAGGATGTACCCCTATGTAATTTTGTACTTGGCAACACATTACTTGTAAGAATATCAACATGTTTTACTATGAATCACTGTAACAAACTTGCTTATCTTTTACAGGAGGTAATACATACTGTAGTCCTTATGCTAAATAAATCCAGCTATACGTCTTAAGAGCACAACATTAGTATGAAACCCACATGCTGTGTTCCAGCTTTTACTGTGAAGGCTGAAGGTTTAAGATGATTATGCCTCTTTACAGTATATTATCTGAATTTTAGTCAAATTCATGAAAATTATGGATTGATTCAAGAGCTGACTGTTTCCAGTGACACAGCTGACAGTTACCAAGTCAGCTATCACTCCTTTTTTGCATTTTAACAGCATGTGCAGTCAACAAGAAAGTTCCAATAAAAACACTTTGTGCTTTTATGAAGTCAAAAGAATTGTTTGAATTGCCACTGATAGAGTGGTGCATGTCTCCAATAGAGATAGGTTTGCATTGCTATATTTATATTATCCTCTGTATACTGCAGTAATATGTACAGTATGAATTCCAACAGCAGTAGCTGTATTAATTTTGATTAATAAAGTGTTAGGCTCTCCTTTCATTTTCATGTGCTTCTTATGGTATAGGAAGACTGTTACACATGCTATAGGCATGCTTGACAACCTGGGGTCAGTATGAGAAATGAGCAGCAGCTGAGGGAGAATTTGGGCTATGAGCATCACTAGCTGAAGCAGGCTGGCTGTGATAGAAAGAATTTACTAGGAAATAAAATTACCTCAGTATAGAAAAATCTAGGTACCAATTCAGCAGCTTGTATAGGGAAAACTCTTTCTTGCATGTTGTCCCAAGAATCACAATCACAGTTAATTGGGACATAACTTTAAAATATTTTAACCATTTAACCAAAGAATCTAACAGATTCAGAAAAGAACAGGAAGGAGCCGTGGAGATTGAGAAAGAGAAAACCCTGATAAAAACAGAATTTCCAGGTAAGGTGGTATATTAAATTACTTTCTCCAAAATTTTTCCCTCCTCCAACCTCCTTCCTCAAAACCAATAACAAAAGCAACAAAAATCACTTGGTGAGCGCAACACTGATAAATGAAGACAGAGCCACAAGGCTTCTCTAACTGCACATCAAAGAACATCATTTACAAGGTGAGTTGGAATAATTTGTATTACACTAACATTCATTACAGGTCAAGGTCTTAGGGAAATGTCTCTTTAGGAAACACACTTATCTCCATTTGTCCATATTCTTTCCACGGTAATCCAGTACTCCAGATTTCCATAGTCAGAGGCTTTAGTAGTGTCATTGAATAGTCAGAGTCAGGGTCTTTAGCAATGTCCAATTAAACAATAAAAAAATCATGCAGAACTGAATCATGAATTTACACATCATCAGATGCACGTCTGGGAAGGAAAACTGGCATGCTCTATACATTCATGACGTGTGGGTAGAGTTTAACTGGGTATTGAGGCACAAAGTCTCCGAGTCCAGAGAGGTCAGCTTGTTCTTGGTCAGGGTCAGTTTGAAACGGTAAAGCAGCTGCAAACATTACAGTTCTTGGTAGCTCATGCCTGACTGTAAAATAGTTCTCTTCCATACAATTACTGATTTCTTTTATTTTTTGGCTTAGATAAGAAAAAAGACTAGTAAGTTAAAACAAGAGGAAAGGAACAGATACTTCTCATAACAAAGCTACAGAATTTCCCATCCCTCTCTTGGGTTTGCAACAGGCTGAAAACTGGACTGGATACTCTTAAACCTACACAGATTTAAACGACTGCGTTTATCAGAAATTAAACAGAAGTGACAAGTGTGACTCTGAAGACTGTGACATCAATCCCTGCTCACAAGTCAGTCAGTGACATTAATCCCTAACCTGAGCAGTTGACTCTGGCCCGGGTGTCAGAGAGTTTCACCATTTTCACATTCGTCACTCACCATTTTAATTTCTATTAGTAGTTTTTACAATAGCATATGGCCCACTTTTTTCTGCGCTAATAGTTCTGTTGGCTTCCTTATGCGAGATTTGACAGTTAATTTAATATCTGTTTATCCAAAAGATGATATGGGTACCAAAAATACAGGGAAAAAAAAAAAGCCCCAAGTACAATGCCTTCTGAGATGGTGGAACTGTGGTATCCCACAGGCACAAAGAGTGCAACCTACAGAAACCAGACAGAACTGAAGGCATGAAAGTAGAGTTCACGATAGTGGATGAATGTCAGCCCCATCAACAAAAATATACTTCAAAAGTTCTATTGCTAAAACAGAAAATGCTTGATACTAGATTTACCACTCACTCATTTACCACTTCCTCTGTGGCATTTTAACAATCTCATTTCAGCATTACGAATGATCTCAGTGTTCCTAACATAGTAAAGATCGCATAAAAAACAGGAAAGTGAAGACGACCAGTTTAGATCCAAAACTTGTACTTCACTGAATCAATTCGTCTCTGTGCATGTTCTGTCTTGTCTTGTAAACATTAGAATGTAAGTCCTTAGGACAGGATTCCTTGTTTTGTAGTAGTCAGTCACTATGTAAAATCATATACCACAAATAAAGATATATTCATACACCACAAATAAAGTAATGGAAAATTTTGCCTGGCTGCCAAACTGAAAATGTTCAGAGTTTGGCCTATTAATTATTAACAATAAAACTAGACCTTCCTCCCTTTTTATTCATTGTTTTTCTTTGTCATTTTCCAGTATCTCATATCTTCTGAAATACTCCCTAGAAATCACTAAAGATATTATGAATGCTATTAGCCCTGCCAAAAGCATGGTGAAGCAATTGCAGGATCATAATATCAGGGGACGTTTCTGCCCTGTCCAACAGGGCTTTTACTTCCTCTTTGCCTGCGGGAACTAATCCAGAAGCAAATGTCACTTGAACAGAAATAAAGTTCTGCCATAACTGGAAACACAGCAGGCCAATTAGGGTAATTAAAGCATATTTGCTACACTTATAAATATTAATTCCTTATCCCTGTAGCCCCTGTGACATGAGTTGAACAGCCTTGTGCAAACCAAAATCAGCTAGGGCACATAAACACATGTAACACTGTCAGGCTAAGGTTTCAGTTTCTCCTTTATCAGGTATCCTTTTTAACGACTGCAGTTTTCTAGCCATACTTAATTATGGTCATAATTTTACCCCTACATTCATCGTGGGTTCAGGAAAACACGGCTGTAAACTACAATAATTAGTCTGCTCAAATGACTGACCTGGAATGCAAGTACTTCCCAGCCATCCTCTGGAGATTAGAATTTTCAAAAAACCGAGGCCATTTGTTTCCAAAACTAGATCGATAATTTTACAGCTCTCAGTCATGCAAGTAAAGTGGTCAGCAAGTATAATAATGTTTATCTTTCTGTCAAATATAACAATATAATTTGAATGATGCCCACGACAGGAACAAAGTTGTGTGGACTAGCATAAGTTTCTATAGTTAATTATATATAGAAATAAAGTTTTGACGCAGAATTGCTGAATGATAAATTGAAGTAAAGCTGCTTATTTTCATTAGTGATGCACCTCATGTCATAAAGAAGCTAAGTGGTATCATCTATAACTTTTACAGTGGTAGTAGTTTCCAGGTCAACCAAGGAAAAGACAACTCAGTTTGGCTCATAAATAGAAGCACTTTTGGGGAACTCAAAGAAATACTATCCTCTGGCAAATCAGATCCAACACTGTGGAATTGCAGGTGTCTTTAATTTTAGAGAGGAATGTTTCTGGAGACAACGTGAGTGAGAAAGCATCACGCAGCACAGTAAGTGGGTGAAATTATCTTTTTAGTTAGGTGAAAGCAGAGAGCACAAATTCAACATGGGCATCACAGGATGAAAACAAACATCATTTGATGGGAACAGAAGAGAAGCACCAGCAACAATAGCATGAGGTAAGGCTGGCATCCTCATCCATGGAGGCTTCTATAAGCCCTGAAATTGCATTAATTTCTCTTGGTGGGACTTGTGAAAACCTGTATCTGCATTTTTTCCCACTGACTCCTTGCTCTTCCACTGACAGCAGTAACTCTGGCCCACAGCTAAAGTACTTCAAGCACTTGCACAAGACGATGATGCATATTTAACTTTTTGCAAACTACTGATATGCAAAGCTAAAGGGAAAGTTTTCCCTGTAAATCGAAATTTGTCATTATTGGCTGTATTTGAATATGATTGTATTTCTAACTATGAATGTTATAATACTAAAAATGCATGACTAGTCACAGAGTTGGTCAGTTCTGCTGGAAGAGTCAAGAGTTACTAAGAAACACTATAAATCCAAGCTCTGTGTGTGTTTGGGTAAAAATAATGTGCCCGATTCAAGGATCTTACATTGCCATCTACGGGCCACTCCCGGCAGTTCTCGTCCGAATCCCAGAATCCTGCCCTAAAGCATCAATCCGCACCAGTCGTCTTTAAAAGGATGTATAAAATATTTTGAGAAATTGTTTTTAAAATATAGAGGCAAATATTCAATCCCTTGCACTGCTTGGCTTCTGCATACGTGGCCTTTCATTTGCCAGAGCAGGCTGTTAGATCTGCAAGGAAACTAGGATGAAGACATCATCACCTTGGTTTGTGTGCAGCACATATTGACACTACATAAATACCAATAAACAATATTTATGCAGCATTTATTTGGCTGGAATATTGGTAAGTGACAGTTTTCAAACGGCTAATGCAACTTTATCTAACTAAAATCAACAAGCTTCATGGTCACATGAGGAAAATGTGCTTATACAAGAGCAGTCTGTTAAGGAATCAGTTATGATTTTATTTATAAAAGAAACTACAAGATCTGCTTCAAAGGTAGGAAAAAACCCAAACAAACATTCAACTAGCTGTATCTGTGCAATTGCTCAATGTTCAAGGACTTTAGACGTGCCTTATCCAAACTCCTCATTCCCACTCCACCAGCACTGGCACCCTCCTGCTGCTGTGGGACTAGGAAATTTGTCTTGCTTAAAAATAAGTAAGAATAGAAGATTCCCTGACCCAGTTCACTCTGCAGTCACACAAATGCATGTACCAGTCCAAGGCAAAGGGCACTGAGGTGCCCGGGAAAGCCTACCTCAGCACTGCTAAAAAGTCACTTGGGAAACTTCACTCAGTGAGGCACCTACCATCCCCCTGTTGACTGGGCTCCAGCTGGGCTCAGCAGAACTTTCCAGCCACCCTGTCACCTCTAGTAAACCGGGATCAATCACCCTGCAAAGGACAGATCCATTTCTCTCCCTAACTACAGAAAGAACTGGAATCTAATCTTAACCTTTAGATGTTTAAAGTTAGAAGGTAACCCCATACAGAGCATCTTCTCTAAACACAAACTATGAAATTGCTGCTTTTTCATTGTCGGAGGATCAATCCATATTTCTCAAACTTACAACATATGTGTTATGCTCAAAAGAGAAAAGAACTGTCACTAAGCATTGATCTGCAGACAAGCACAGAATTTAACACAATGGACAGGTCAAGCTCAATAGAAAGAGCAATCAAGTCTTTCTGTGTTGGGAAAGCAGCTGTAAATAACAGCAGGGACTGTTCAGAGGAACAGGCTGCATAGCAAGTTAAAGTTAAGTCATGCGGATCCCAAATCCCAAATGTCGTCACTAGGGTGTAAACGTGTACGAGGTGCTGCTCCGTTACGATACAGGGTCATCTAAACCCAAACTTCCAGTGTCCTGCTCTCCCGGAGCCAGCCACGAACACCCACGCGTTCCTCAGAGGCACCGACACTCCTTGCGAGAGATCGATCCATTGCTTTGGTGGGGTTACTTTTCTCCTGGAAAAGGCTCCCTGGGGGGATAAATGAACACCAACATCTGCAGAAGGAAGGGCCAGAAATGAGCAGTTTCCAACAGGAGGGACAGTGGCAGCACTAATTTAGAGTGACCCACAGATGAGGGAGAGAACAGAAGCCGGGGAGCTGGAAGCTCCACCCTGAGAGGAGAGAGCGCAATGCTGCTCGCGGGAGAGCGGTCAGCTGGAGATGTTCCACAGTTAACGTAAAACAAACCTTGCCTTTAGGAAAAGAAGGACTTTCACATTCATTCTTGTAAACAAACAAGATGGCACCAAGGTGCTAATCCCCAATTTGCCACCCAAAGACTAACGACCTTGTGAGGTTCAGGTTCTAAATTAAACCACTGCCAAACAGGGAATATTTGCTTCCCTGTTGTCTGAGGCTTAGGGAGAAAAATCTAATTCCGAAAGTGCACTAGAAGGGACAGTGCTGTAGCTTCTTACATCTCAGGTAAAACGCTACCACGTTAAACTTCTGTGACAATTCGTTTAGCAGTGGGGATGCACACACATTTAGCGTACTGTCCATTAGTTGGGAATAGACCAACCTACTCTTCTGCGTACAATTTCTGCGTGTGATTTTGGCTCTGAACTTGTATCATAGAATTACTTAAGTAGCTTTCTCACCCTTTCTACTTTTGCACCCTCAGAGCTCACTGGAGAGAGAAAAAAACAGGTAAATAAGATAAACAGGTAGACATGAAGAAAGGGTAGGGTGCAACCACAATAAATAAGAACAATTTTCCTGTCCTGTAATTTAATTGAGAAGGAGGTTAACGCTAATCAAGGCAGCAGATGAGGAGGCCTCAGTAGAACTTTGGGCAGAAAGCACAGGAAAGGAACTAAATTACTGTTTTAGAAGTGTCAATATTCAGATATTCCTTGGATCAGCGGAGCAAGAGAGAGTGATTGAAAGATGAGTACTAGAGTTCTGAGTGTTGGAGAACATGTTGGTGCTCTCACCTGAAAGGCAGGAAAAACAGAAAAGACATAACAACACAAATTCAGTTTTAATAAATTGAAGGTGAAGAGGCACCTCTGGAGTGCTTTAATGAGTTCCAACCATCGTTACACCTGTTACCTCCCACCACTGCAGTAATAAAATACCAACTGAGAGCAGAGATTCAAAAAGACATTTAAAATGGACAGTATGCATGTCCTGGAAATGATTTCTATAAATCCTACCTAACACTTACAGTTCTATCACACAGCATCTGGAATACACCTGTGCTCTGGGTGTGCACATACATATGTGTACATATAAATATATATATAAAGACAAGTTTAAACACTTTGATTTTTTTTTTAAGAGTTTCAAATCCTTACATTGTGAAGTTAAAAATCTATTTCACAAAACAAGAACTGCCTTTCACTATTCATGAGCAGGTGAATGCCCATTTGTATAAGAGACTTCATTTTCCAGTCAAATATATAAGGAGCCATTTTAAGTTTGGAAATAACCTTTCTTTGCAAGCAGAGATTTGGTCTCCTAGCAACAGCATGAACACCTTGTGAACAAAACTACAGCTTATTTGCACAGAAGGGCCTCGAGCCATGGGCATGGAGAAGCCACAAGAACATCCAGCTGCTGGTTTCTTCCTTCGGTGACCGATGGTGAGGGGTCAGGCCAGCAAAGCCTACAGTCGACGCACTCATCAGGGCCCCGGCAAAGGAAGGACTATGGCTGAATCCATGCACACTGTGTGGATTCTTCTACCTAAGCAGTTCTTTCCAGATCTTCGTTCTGGCTACAGCTGTAGCCTGATTCTAGCTTTCAAAAGATACTGTAATTTTAAGTAACCCTGATGCAGAACAGGATAGCTTCTTTTCTGGCTGGAAAACTTGTACCACAATAGGACTAGACTGAATTTATATCAATTTTCTTTTCTGATAAGATTCATATGATAGATATCATTTTGGATGGAGGCTATTTTTTGTTCTTAGCTACAATTTTTGTCATGAGCATGAAACACCAGAATTGCAAGTACTTCGCAATAAAAAGAACAAGAGGTCAGAGCAGCACCATCACATAGATATATTTCAGTTGGCTTTGACAATCAGCTGAATCAATCACATGAAATATATCGTGAAGACAAGATTAAATTAACCCATTCAATGATAAAAGACTAGAGAATAGGCAAATAGAAGCCATTTTCCTTTCCTGCTGTTGAGACCAAAACATACCAGTTGCTTTTCTGCTGCTATATGGAGAAGATGAAGAGCATGCAGCTGTATGGCTCAAGCTTCTGACTGCATAATAAAGATTATAATGTACTTGCGCTGTAAGTGACCAAGCATTTCTCATTGCTTTCAGCAGAGCAAATGCAATATCCCACTGCCTTGTCCAAGTCACATAATCCATGAATTTTAGTTCTTAAGAGCTGTTTTAGAGCAACATGCTTCTTAAATTGCTTCCTTGGGATCTGATCACTAGAGTAAGATTTAAACACAACACACACAGAGTAGAGACTGGGGAAAAACTGACTTGCCCACGGGGAGTACAGCCAAAACTTAGCAGAAACGCTGGATTTCTTCTCGGTCTTTTGCCTTATTCATGAAATCATTACTCTTTTGGACAACTCCAAGTTATTCGAGGAGAAAGCTCTGGGAAATCTTTATGTCTCCTTCCTAACCACAGGCTCTAATCATGTATTGCTTCTTCTCCTGCGCTGTATTTATTTTTCCCACAAAGATTTTGAAGCTGCAATGTAAGCTAAGCAGTGGGGATGGTATATTTAACCAACGGTAACTTAAACCACAGAAGGTTAATACCACAAACCAGTATGTGTGTGTGTTTTCCTGTGGTTTACATTAGTGTTTGCTAACTGTGCTCCAAATTTTGCTACCCTAATACATGTTAATATTTTACACTTCTAGTCTTAATGTAGAAGGGAAAGTATGACCACATCATGCCCACCAGCAATTCAAAGGAGTGGTACTACCTCCGAGGAACTCTAGTTAGTTAGCCTCCAGCCATAGTTATTGCTGCTTTCGATCGCCCTTTTCCTCTTCTTCTCCCAGCTACCCTCCTTAGTGATGTAACTACTTTTTATTCAACTCTGCCATTTCAAAACTATTATTTCTGACTGAAGTCCTGTAATCAAACAAAGCAGCAAGTTTGTATTTATCAAGCTTCTTGTACCATCACAGGATGACTCAGCTCCACCCTTCTCATTCCGCGTGGGTCCAAGCTTGCAAGCAACCTGCTCAGTGCATGTAGTGACTGATCCTTCCTTCCAGCAGGGAGCGGTTCTGTGCGGGAAGAACTTGGACCAGCATAAGAAAAGATGATCTTGCTCTTTATCTCGACGCACCAATTCACAGCATCAATGAGACTTCCCCACACATAACAATTAACTTACCTGAGCAACCACTGCAAACCTGGATGTGTTAGACATGCTTTTGCCCCAGCAATAAAGTTACACAGCTCCACAGCTCGAGAGTTTGTCACCACCACAACCTGGAGTGTGAAGCTGCACTTTGTTTTGCATTCGCTAAAATGGATCCATGTTTCTGACGCCTGCAGAACAAGGAACATTCAGCATATTCATTGAGAAACCAGTTGCCAATAGGCAGCAAATTTTCACATTACTGAACAGGTATCTGCTAAAACTTAGCCCGTTTGCAGGCTTGTATAGTAACTATAGAATACATTGTTACTGTTTCCTGCTCTTCACCAGATTTCAGTAAACTGCAAGCAAACTGCAAACTGGACCAGTAATCCAGTGTCTTCTCATTATCAGCACTTTAAAGAACCCAATTAATTGCCTACAGCAAAAATAAACAAGTGAAGTTGAGGAGTTTCCTTTTAAAGCTTTGTGTTCTAGTGTATTTGTTTTATTAACCAGCAATGCAATTTAAGATTTTTGTATTTACAAGGCAGCTGCAGGCTGCAAGGCATTACATTTTACAAAGTAATTGTTCTTTCTGAAGTATACAAAAACAGTTTGTAAATGAGAAGATGACATTACATTATTCCTCTTTAGTTTCCTCTCACCCAGATAAGAGTATTTCTCAGATGATCTCAGATAAACGTGACCTGCTGTAGGTCAACACGTTTGCCTTCTCCCACAAGAAACAGCTGCCACCTTTTATTAGTATTAGTGATTACATGGGAATAAAAGGCAAAAGCTTTCAGTATCATACAGGAAGGAATGCTGGGACTGAACGTACTCTCACTGCAGAAGAAAAAGCAAACCCACGTTACATTCCGATCCACAGCTCTTCCAAGTGTATCACAACTTTCCCACCGACATCAGCAGGCCCCAGCAGAGGAGCTTGAGATTAAAATCTTGTAAAAAGAATAGAACAGCAACCAATGAGTTCAGCAGTCTTACAACACAGATTCTGCAAGAATGTTATTAGCACTAAACTTTCGACACAATGAAAGTGGTCAGCATGAATTTGACCAGTGAATCAGAGCAAATGTAGTAGCAATTAACTATTACAAAGATGTAAATTATGGACAGCTATTGGTTATGTTCCTAGATTTTAAAAGAACTTTCTAAAAGTTCTATTAAAAGTAATACCTGACATCAAAAATCGTATCTTTAATTTGCAAGTAATTCTTTTTTTTTTTTTTTAACATCTGGCACCTAAGTGTTAAAAAAACTATTTATAAACTTTTCTCTGCATGAACAAAAATCTTTTCTCCTAAAGAGTTCAACATTTGTCTTCCTGTTACTACCAAGTCACAGATGCAATTATAATCAGACAAAAGGAGAAGCCCGGTATCTTTTGGAGAAATCAGTTGCTTTGGGGTGAAGGGGATCTCAACAGCCGGGGTTTTTTTCTGTTTTTTTTTTTTTCCCCAAGAACGTTAAACTATCTTGCTGCATTTTGTTCAAATGCACTGAAACACGTGCACTTTTTTCCCCAGTCACTACAAAGATGATCTTCTGATGTCTTAGAGGCCACTACAATTTTACAGACCACCAGCTGAGAAACACTGCCCTGGCCTGCACAGACACTGGCTGAACCCAGCTGGCAATTTTATCAAAACACCATAGTACCCACTGCTCCCCTTGCCCGGCTTTTTTAATTCTGCTTCAAACACTGAGCTAGTAAGCCAGAAACACGCACAAATGAAGGGACACCAATAAAGTTCATGCTAGCACAGCAACAGCTCAACCTTTTCTAAAATACACAGTGATAAACAAGTCTTTAATCTCCAGTGACAGAACGACTCAGTTGCAGGAACAACTCACCTGATTAACCAGGACATGATTTAAGCCATTTCTTATGTAATATTGTGATAGTCTACTGCAGGAAATAACAAATACACTATCTTCTCATTTCTGTATTCTGACCAGCACCTGGATTTCAATGAAAATCACAAGCATTCAAACTGATGCAAGTGCCATGACTTCACAAGACCTCTCCTTTTGATTTATATCTGTGAACCAAGAGGTCTGCCAGATGCTCCACTGCTAGCATAATGCAGATGTTTAATCGCAGCATTGAATGAATACAAGCTTAATCCCACACATAAAGCTAAAGATTCTAAAGAGAAACACTTTCAAATCTATTCTAATAAATCCTGACTTAAAAGATGCTTATAATTATAGAAGCTTTAAACAAATGAATATGCTTATTTTCATTCCCTTGTTTCATCACTCTTGTTACTCCACTTTTCTTCAGAGAGCTAGAGGAGGATAGCCCGTTGCTGCTTTTGTTATCTGAAGTTTCTGCAGAAACTTCAGCTTGCTGTTACAAGGTTCGTTCATGACATTTGCACCGAACACACTTGCAGGATTTTTTTATTTTTATGTTTTAAATACTGAAGACAGGAATCAAGTATTTCTACAGTACTATGTAGGACGCTAAGGTTCACAACCTAGTTTCACTACCACAGGAACATGTCTGAGCTCTGGGCACAGATACTTCTATGGGCTTGTTTTGATGCATCAGGCCTGCAAGTTCAGTTCTTGTTTTCCGAATAAGTCCAATTTGTTGTGTGGGGATTCTCTGACTTACAGGACTTTGATTTTTTTTTTTTTTTTTAAGATTTTATGCTTTAAGTTCTGTTTTACAAAACAAGAAGGACAAAAAAGAAATGTCCTTGACTTTTCAAATAACCCCTGCCCTAACCAGGTAAGAAAATCTGCAATGCTTTTCAGTAATATTAAGAACGTACTAGCAGGGACTCTGCAGTGACTCTTTGTAGATTTAAGATCTATGTTTAATTTTGTGCTTGTGTTTCAAATAGCCTTTTTATGTACAATTATTCATTTTGGCTGCAAAATAGCATGTGAAAAAAAAATCAGGTTAAGGCTCTGAAACAAACAATGCTTTCAAAACCCTAGAAAGATAATTTCCATTATAATTTTTTCTTGGAATATTGTATGTACTATTCAATTGCCCTGCTCCATTTTATTCTATTTCCCCAGGCTTTTTTCAGAAGAACTATACAACAATACATTTTTACAAGTGAACTTCAGCTCCTGCTACGGTTGAAACGCATCTTACAACCTAGAGAATGATTTGGTTTATTAACTTGCAGTGCCACCTAGCAAACATCCTTAAAATTTTTTTCCTGATGTAGTTTTACAAAGGACAGCTTAGAGCTTTCGTATTTTAAAAAAGACAAACTCGTGCTTGCAGTATTTTAAGCATCTAGTACATACTTCTATTTTGAACAGTTAAATTTCTATTAGAAATTATGCTTACAAATAGGATAATAATTAAGATGCTCAGATACTTAAAATTCTGATATATGAACTTTGAGAACTAGTTTTGGACATATCCCTTATACCTTTGTCTACAAATAGTTCCATTAGTTGTTGCGGGATTTTTTTTGAAATCATACACTTTGATAGTAGGTCAGTGCTGAATTTATTGGAGTTTTGAGATAAGAGAGGCTCCTGCCACCAAAATAAGGAGGATTTTAGCTTATCAAGGCACATTAGTACCCTGTATGCAGACACCTTTTAGACTTGCGTGAAAGCTAGACCAGCTTGATTTGCCCTGCCTTAAAATAATAACCATGTCCCAGGACAAAAGAAGTTTAGCTATTTAACTTTATGCCCGAACCGTGAAGCTATCCTATAGATCTACATGCGGGAGACATTAAAATGCAGCAATTCAGAATAAATGCTGCAGCCACTGTTTATTACCCTAAACCTCTAACAGGAAGCTGTTTCCTGTTTAGTTCCTGTGCCAGATTCTAGTAAGCCATTTTAAAAGAGAATATAACCAAACAAGCAAAAAGCAACCTCATGACACCAAGAGCGAGGGACAGAGAGAAAAATATACTCTGCTGACTGATCTTATCCTTTCTGATAACACATCTTAGACCAACTACACTATAAGCTCCTGTACGGATATTTAGACAGTACTTTGGCAGCAATACGAAATGATACAGTTTTTTTGTTTCTCTTAGAATTTCTAAGTAGAGTTCTGCTATTATGCTTCCTGCTGAACAGAGAAACTACTACATGTTTTATAAAGTTCAAGAAACAAAGCAAGTCAAAACAAAAGATAAGTTTCCAATAATAAGAACGGTTTTGGCTTAGTTACGATCCTATGACCCTTGATTTTTCAGCCTATCTCCAAAGAGTCCAGCACTGCGCGAGGACTGTATTTACAGGAAGACTTGTGTATCACTTCAGCAAGTCAAAGGAAAAAAAGAAACTAAACTTAAAATAAAATAAAGTAAAAGCCCCAACATGCAAAGAATGAAATTTTGTCAAGCACTACGGCCCCCATTTTATCTAAGATGCATGGCAGATGTTTTCATATTTGCTGAGAATTTAATTGCTATCCTAAGTCAAGGAAGAGAACACTTTTTTTTTTTCCAAAGAAACCTACATTTTGCATCCTCCCTTGAGATCAGAACTGAGCCACTAGCTCTTTCCAGAATAACCATCTCTATATTGTATGGCCCAATTAGTTTTGCATACAACTCTCTCTATGCAAAAATAACAGGTGCATTTCAGATGCTGCATTCCTGTAAGAACTTTGGACCTTAGTCCCTGCAGATCGGCAAGAATGGTCTTTCTGAAAAGCCATTTTAACAGAAAAGATTCTTGAAAGTTTGTCTCTCATCAGCCTGACTTGATGCATTTACTTTTTTTGCCAGTTCTGATATCATTCTATGTTTTGGTCCATTTTCATTCATCCTTATCACTGTTTTGCCACAGAGTTCTCCAGATCTTTGAGGTGTTAATTGTTTTCTATATAGCACAAAGACTCACAGTCTGGTTTCCTGCTTGAAAATGTGCTACAAGAAACAGTTATAAATTCGCTACAAAAAATCCTCCACCAAACATCACAGGCTTTAATGTCACCTCCTTTTCCTTTCACGGAGTTTGCATACATCTGCTGCTAAAATGTTACAACACGGGAAAATACTTTACACATTATTTCTATCCACTGGAAGTAGCACTCAGATATAGAATCAAAAAGTTTTTCCCCTCTCCCCAAGTCCATAGGTTCACCTTGCTTTGAATGACTGAAAAGGAATCAGTTTTTCAGGTCAGGTGGATGTGACATACCATCCATTGTTTAGCATTGGAAGGCTGGGTATTAGAGAATGACTGCTACTGTTCCCTTTTATGTTTCAGTCTCTTCTTGACATCACAGTAAAGAAAGAAAAATGAAAATGTAGGTCAGGCATTTCAAACAAGTCCCTCTGGTTTCCAATTCTCAAAAGCTGAAAGCCACCAGAAGCCCGATGTTCTGACTGAACCAAGCCTCCACAACCCGTCTTAAAACACGTTGACTTATGATTGTCTCACTACGCACCACAAAGCACGAATGCTTACTTTAAGACATGGCCTTCAATGTTTTCATTGTCCTCTAAATTGCAAGAGATATCACTCTGTATTTATAAATTCACGTAACTTCATAAGAGACTAAGATTATTATTGCTAGAACCCATGGCATGTTATAATAAAGTAGGCGGTGTGGATGTTCTCAAATTTATTTTACTAATATATGCCTTTTCGACTACTAATTATAATGATACTATTCTTTTTTTTTGCCCTTGTATAATGCGAAGATTAGTCATGACAGGTGTTTTTTTCCTCCTCAGAAAGTAAAGGAACTCCATACCTTAATTAATATAATAAGAAGATAATTACTATGCTTAAGTGATGAGGACTCAGGCAGCTGTCTGTTAACAAGTTATTTATTTCTCTTCCTTTTCATTCAGTTCTTCTACGAGAACTTTTTAGATACGCATAGCTCTTCATGCCAGTTAACAAAATAATGCAGTACAACTGGGGATATGCAACCACCACAACAGGGAGAAAAATTATGAAGTATGTCTTCATATTTGCAGAAGGGAGGCCACACATCTATTTTTTTGTCTCTTACCTCCTCTTCATCTCTCAATCTCTGAAATCTTCTAAGCCCTCACAAAAGCATTTTCTGTATGTTTTACAAACTTTCTCGGCTCAAACTTACGTCTTATTAATATTTAGCCTCTGTTTCTCTATAAAAGTTGGGGAATACTTTTTTGCCAGCCAACAAATGAGGACCGATGGCCCTGGAAGTTCTTAGCAGAACACCCATGCTGTAGTTGCTATTACTTGCAGCACACAGTTCTCTTTCATAAATACACAATGCTTCTACAGAGAACTAAAAGATGTTGACCAAAACAGTTTTGTCAGCATTGTCTTGGCAATTCCCTATGATAGACTTAATAGCGCTACTGACCAGCTAGAGATTAACAGTTAGTTATTTTTTTTAATCACTGCATGCACTGTTACAATTTGTAAGGCAGTCAGGAGAATAAGTAAAAATTTTCAACACTTGACTCCTGTTCTTTTTCATTCTCCAGGCTATAATTACTAATTAGGAGTCATTCTCAATTATCACATGCACGATTAAGTAGTTATTCCAAGTTTTCCCTATTAAACAATAACGAAGAAACACATTTCTTTCAATTTCCATGGACAGTTTCACATTTTTATAAAAATAATCAGACATCTACAAAAGTACATAATTTTTTTGAAAAAAAAATACCATAAAAAAAGCAACACGGTATTTCTATCTCCTGTTTTCTGATATAGTCATTACACAGAGAAGATTAAACCCTATGGAATTTACTATGAAAATCTGTATTTTTTTCACCATTTAAACTTCTAATACTGAGGAAACGTTGGGTCAATTTTACTGGCCCAAGCCATGAGCCCCCCTTTAATATCCTTAGCTAACACAGAACCAAATTCTTTGACAGGTAACTCCTGCAGAATTCTTACAGCCTTCTGGGAGTCATTTCCTAATTTGCAAACAACATATATAGGAAAAGATGTTTGGCCATTAGTTCTCTGCTTTTCTTGATAAATTCTTTTTTCTAAATATTCCAGATATTCTTCATCTTTTTCTTCTAGTTTACTCAAAGGAATGTGGACAGCATGTACCAGGCGACAGATATCCACTTCTACCTGCGGACGAACATCTAACAATACATGAGGAACTTGCTCATCCAACAGTTTTTTGTATTCCTCTACAGATACCCTGTCTTTACTGGACAGCAGATGCAAAGTCCTACACTTGTCTGTTGCAGAAGAACCACAAAATGCCTCATAATCCTGAAGGCAGGTGACAGATGGATTGTCACCACAAACAGCACAGTCTGGTTTCTTTGGTCTTAACTTGATGTTGCGAAATCTCCCCTCACAGGCATCAAACATCAGCATGAACTGACTGAAGGAAGAACCCATTCCCGAAGCGATCTTCAGCACTTCCAAAGCCTGGATGCACCCCATGATGCCTGGCACGACACCCAGCACTCCCCCATCCGCACAGTTAGTCACCGTCTCTGGTGGAGGGGGCTTGGGGAAGAGGCACCTGTAGCAGGGCCCTCCCTGGTAGTTGTACACGACTAGCTGCCCCTCCAGCCGGAGGGCACTGCCGGACACTAGGGGTTTCCCAGCCAGGACACAGGCGTCATTCACCAAGTACCTGGTGGGGACGTTGTCGGAGCAGTCGGCGACCACGTCGTACTGCCGCACCAGCTCCAGGGCGGTGCGAGGGCTCAGGGCGCTGCAGTAGGGCACGTACTCTACGGTGGAGTTCAGCAGCCGCAGGGCTGCCGCAGCAGATATGGCCTTGGGGAGCCCTCGGCAAGCCTCCCCGTGCAGCACTTGCCGGTGCAGGTTGCTCGTCTCCACCACGTCGTGATCCACCAGACCTAGGCGGCCGACGCCGGCCGCGGCCAGGTATTGGGCCAGGGGGCAGCCCAGGCCGCCGCAGCCCACAACAAGCACGGAGGAGCGGGCCAGGAGCAGCTGCCCCCGCACGCCCAGCTCGGGCAGCACCAGCTGCCGGCTGTACCGCAGGATGTCGGCGGTGCTCAGCGAGTCCCGGGCGGGCAGAGGGGGGAGCTCGCCAGGAAAGGCGGCGGCACCCTCCTCTGTGGCCTCGGCATCCCCCGCCAGGACGGCGGCCAGCCGCTCGCGTAAGCCGCGCAGCTCCTGCTCCCGCCGGCTGATCTCCGCGCTCAACCGCGCCGCCTCCGCGCCGCCCGCCATGGCTGAGGGGAGAGAGAGCGAGACAGCGCGTCACCTCCGCTTCCGGCCGGCTGCCCCCAGCGCTCCGGCAGTTCCGGCCGCGCCGCGCGCACTGATTGGCTGCGGCGCGTCCCCGCCGGTTCCGGGTGCGTCAGCGCGCCGACATGGCGGCCGGCGGCGCCGACAAGTTCTCGGTGCTGCTGCCCACCTACAACGAGCGGGAGAACCTGCCCCTCGTCGTCTGGCTCCTGGCGCGCACCTTCTGCGAGAGGTACCGGGGCCCGGGCTGGGGGCGGTGCGGGGTGAGGGCCCTGGGGTCCCTGAGCCGGCCTGGCTGAGCTCCGGCCGCGGGCCGCCGCTCTGCGGAAGGGACGGAGCCGGCGGCCCCTTTGCGAGGGGAGCTGGAGCTGTACGAGAGTGCCCCCTCGGGCGGAGCCGACAGCTGGCGAGGACGGGGCTCGGAGGGGCTGACGCCCTCGGTGTGAGGCCTCGATAGAGAAGTTCGGAGCGGCTGCCTGTAGGGCTGGGGATACGCGTCCGTAGCATGTACAAAATGACGTCACGACTTAGGAAGGCAATAACGTTATCCGTGCTTTTCAGTAGCGATGGGGGGTGCGCAGCCAGTTGTATCTAACCCGTAGTGAAGAGCGCGGCTCTTCCCCGAGGTTAATTAGTGAAACGGAATTACTCTAATCAGAGGTCTCGGGTGTGCTCTGATCCATCCTGCAGCAACTGCTAGAGAAAGCGTTGCCAGACGAAAGCGCAAAGGCAATTTTGGCTTTTCATCTTTCACAGTCGTGAGGCTAGAGCTGAACGCCGCGGTCATGCTGGGGTGACGGTGAGGTTTATGTTGCTGCAATGTGCTGTGAAGCAATTGCAGCTCGAGACCCGAAACAGTGACACCTTTATCACTACAAGCATAGTCTTACAGCTATAAGAATAACTATAGCATATATTTGTAACCGTCAGAAAATCACTTTGTATTCTATTCTTCGGTTTCATGTCTTTCAAAACGACATAGGTAGTGAAATCGGGTTTTCCATTTGTTCATTGAAAAACAATTCTCATTTCAGTGGAAACAATTTTGAAATTATCATCATAGATGATGGAAGCCCAGATGGGACACAGGAAATTGCTGAACAATTGGAAAAGATATATGGATCAGATAAAATAGTGAGTTGTATATTCTATATTTTTTTCATTTTTATTCTATTGGAAATATATACTTGAAGTCCTTAGAGAACTGGAACGGAGTCCCTGGATTCTGCACTTTGTTTACATCTTTAAACACGTTATTTAAGTTTTTGCACACCACTTTAGGCAAATGTATGATAGTCCTGCAGCTGCTTAGCAGTGTTATGAACTAATATGCAGAATCATGAATTAATGTTTGCAAAATGTTTTCAGTACTTTGTGCATTGCTCTGTGTGTGCTATTGGGTAATGAATAGCGGTTGTTAGTGTACTTTGTGCATGCCTGAGGGAAAGATGAGGTTTGGATAAGCTTTAATTTCATTTTAAGTGACTGCAGGAATAGGGAAATTGGAAAGATGAAAGCTAGTCTGATCTTGTGACTTATTTTTAATCTGTCTAGTTGCGTTCCTCAATAACAGGACTGGTTTTTTCTATTTAATATATTACCGTATAACCATCAATTATATATAACAAGATAGTGTCATTTATTTAGTTTATGAGCCATTAAAGGTTGTCTTTTTTTTTGGCAATGAAAGCTTTATCATAGAACAGTGTAAAAACCCAACGTTCCATTTGACAGTTTTGTGCTGTAAGCACAAGTGTCAGACACTTTCCTAATCTATTACTATGTAAATGTAAGGTTTTAAAAAGTATTTGTGAATTAAGTACCATTTATAGAGATTACTTTAAGAACAATGTATATAGGAAGTTTTAGAGGTGTTTTTTTTCCCACCTTTCCTCACTGCTTAAGAGTTTAATTTTGAATTTCAATCTCTGGACAACCCGTGCAGCAGTGTTGAGGCAAGCACACTTGAGTGGAATTACGTGGAGGCGCTGCCATCAGCTCACACTGATATTACTGCAGAAGTGTAAATCGGCTGTCATTTTTCATTAGGTGAATTTTCATTGTTTCCTGATAATTTTTTTTTTTTCTTACCTGAAATTCTTTTCTTTGTTTCCTGAGCAAAATCATTGTTCTGATTTGTGCTCAGGAGTCATCATACAAATAACTCCATGGGGCTTCTCACTTACTACACTATGCTTACGGAACATGGTATGTAGTTAACTTAATGAGAGGCCAACGTGTTCAAGGAAGTAGATGAGGAATCTAGGTGATTTTTTTTGTTAATGTTCAAATTCAACTATTTATTAAAGAAAAAAAAAAAACAGAAACCAAAATAACAAATCAGCAGAAGCACTGATGATTACTAACTCTTCCATGTCCATGTTCTTCTCTGAATTACATTACTTACAACTTCTCAGATAATGCATGAAAATTAGCCAAGATTTAAAAGTGAGATTTTAAATTTGTTTCTGAAGTATATTTAGATGACTGCTTAAGTACCTACCCTCTCCTCCCCAAATGCTGACCTATATCAAAGGAACTTTAGGAAGAGTTGAAAGTTAAATTACTGTCACGATGATCTAAAATTTAGATTCCTCTTTTGTTAGTGGTGGTGCCCCCTTCTCCCCCTGCACGTCATAGGGCCCTGCAGGAGCCGAGGATACTTGGCACAGGTTTAAAGCTTGGTCACTCATATTCTGAAAGATTAATAATACTGTTATATGGTCGTTACTCATGGGTTATATCTGTATGCGCATGAATATCTTGAAATTTATATTCAGCACTAAAAGTATATGCTAAATCGCTTTGGGAAACTTGCTAAAATATTTGCTGTTAGTGTTTGTCATTCCTTAAAAGTAATGGTGCTGGGGAGACTTGTTCAGATACATAACTGTATTTCAGATAGTGGAATTTGAGGAAATCCTTTAGTTACTAAGATGGTGCTTTAAATTTTGGATTTTTTACTGCAGAACTACTAAGTAAAGCCCAAAAGGGGTTTGTTTTTAAATATGACCTGATCAAATACCTGTTTAATATAATCGGTTTTCTCTTGTATTTTGAGATATAAATTTATTTTTACATGTTATCTAGATTTCTAAAAATGAAAAGTAAGTTTTAAAATATTTTTATACTTTGGAAATAGCGAATTTTAAGGTGTCACTAAAATTAATTAAAAACTGTACTTCAAGTAATATATGTATATTTTAATATATCCTGCAGCTTCTAAGACCCAGAGCCAGAAAGTTGGGCCTCGGTAAGTCTTTATTAACTCTGGTTAGTACTAACAAAAAAAAAAAAAAAAATCTGCTGTATTCTTTGATTGATTCTAGTGTATAAAGTTCCAGGAAAAAAATCACAGTAAAGCCCAAGAGCAGAAATATATGTTTTCATCAAGTTTTTTGTAAGTGAGCAAGCTTAAAAACCACACACACAAAAATCACAGAGTATTACTTATAACAAGTTCCCCACAACCTCAAACCTGAAAACTGTGGTTACTGCAATTCTGTATAAATGTGTTTTCCTGTCAGCATCATGCTGCTTCTCTCCCTCCCATACTGCATTCACTGATTACAGAATGAGGGGTCTAAATCGAGAAAAAATGTAACATTTTACAAGAGTAACTGCTATATTTGTGTGGAACCTACTGATCCAGAGGGGACAGTGGTACTTTCTGTGCAATCTACCCATGTGGGGGATGCTTCAAAAATTGGACCATAGTTTGTGCCATCTCCAGAGAAGGCTGGGATGTTTTTCTGACACATATTTGGACAGAGCTCTTCACAGTTAAACCCCTTTCAGTGTGAATTTTGACTATAATTAAATAAAAAAAATACGTATCTGACAGATGTCCAGCACTCAAACTACTAAGTATTGTCTCACCTGTTAACTAACGTGAATTGAAGGCTTTGAAGTACATTGCAAAAGTTACTCATATTGCAGAAATCTCATTAATTTCAGAGCCAATCTTGTACCACTGAGATTGATCATTAAAATTTGCATGGAATGATGCAGAACTGCAATTTTATAGCTCTGATGCCATATTTCACAGAATATGCAAATCAAGTTTGTCATTATTTGCTTTAGAAAAAAGCAGATACCCTAGGAAGTCATAAATGACATTAAAACTTGTAGTATGGAAACTATCCTCAAATAAAGTGGAGATATTTCCATCTGTTAAGATTCATGTTGTATCCTTATCCCTCCTCTCTTATAATAAGAATGGAGAAAATGATAAAATGCAATAACTTGTTTGATTTATTGTTAATCAGTATCTGCCTTTCTTGCTAAATGTCTTGGCAACCCCACTTCCATGTGCTGGTAAAACATTTGACGTCTCTTGTGTACGGAGTACTGCAGCTAAATAATTTCTCCAGTCCACTGAACAAAAATAAAATTCTAATTTTGATATTGAATTGTCTATTTAAATCACCTTCCTATACTTTTTTCTACATCTTGTTTATCTAAGAAACTCCAAAAAGCCTACATATCTTTGGTTTTATATTTTCTGCCTTTACATCCTTTGTCCTAATTTGACCAGTATTATGGATTAAAACTGACTGAATTTAAATTTTTCATGTACCGTATCTACTAATCATGCACAGTACACAAATCTGTGACACTCCTACTGTGTAACTTTGCAACAACATGGAAAAGAAAGGAAAGACAGGTTGTTCATTAACCAGGACTTTAGTTTTCTGTGAGAGTGCCTGCTAAGGCAGTCGAGAGTGTTTTGTTTTCAGTTTTATCTGTTCCTTATGAAGTTAACAGAAAGATTCAAGAGTAATTTGGATCAGTGAAGAGTATATGCCAGTTTTTAATCTCTGTTGTGCTCCTGTACTGTCCTTGGAAGCGGTGCTGTCTTTGAACGATAGACTCGGATCAGAAATTTGCATTGTTGAGGAAAACTGTAATAGCAGCTCGTATCAAGATAGCTACACCAGTTCATACAGGATGAATAAAACACAACAAAATCTAAAGTAAGAAAAAAAGACTCTCTTCAGATTAGGTATCAGAATATAATTCATGGTGTCAAGGAGAACAAACCAAAATCTGTATACTACTAATAGTAAAGCCTGAATCTAGAAAGCAGGGTTTTTTAACTATCGGTGATTATAGTGCCTGTGTCCTATTTCCAGTTTTCTATGGCTCCTAAGTGCCTATGGTGCTTCTGAAAATGTTATTTCAAATAGTGTCCCACTTATCAAGTCATGTTTCTCTGTGCATTTCTAGTGCAGTAGGGTTTGCCAACGTTTACATTTATAAAATTTAGTGCTGAAATTGTAGGGAAAAGGAAAAATAATTTTAATGTTTGACCACTGATACATTTTATAATAAATTTTTGGACTTTTTACTTGATCCTTTTCTAGTATAACAGCGATTTTAGAAAAGAAGTGAAGACTGTGGCTAGAAGATTGCATATGTTAAAATAGCGAGGGAAATTATTTCTGTACTGTTTTCATCAGGCACTGCTTATATTCATGGAATGAAGCATGCCACTGGGAATTTTATTGTTATTATGGATGCTGACCTCTCTCACCATGTAAGTCTGTATTTTATGTACTGTGTTTTTACTCTGTTATAATTAAATTTTCATTGTGGTTTTTTTTTATTTTTACCCCACCCTTTTTCTTTTCTGATCTGTTTTCCTTCCATTTCAGCCAAAATTTATTCCAGAGTTTATCAGGTAGGTGCTGATTGTAGTATGAGAGAATGACTTCTGTTTATTGTTTCGTAGTAATATTTGAAAGTTTTATATTCTTGTATAGCTGTCTAGCTGTAGTAAGAAAATTGGCAAGGCAAGAATTCAAATAGAAGTGATTGGACCTCATTAGATTTGTCCCAAAATATTCCAGAAAAATAATTAGTTCCTAACTAGAGCAAAAATCCCCAAGTTTAAAGTAACAGAGAGCATGTGTGGCTAAGTACTTCTCTTCCTTGTAATGTGTGTTCAGCTTTGGAAAACATATATGTAAATGTCATCTTCTAATCATTTTATCATGTGTGCATATAGGGATATCGATTAGAGGACCACGTTCTCAATTATTGGTGAAATACTTTTGTCTACCTTTTGTCTACCTCTTGCCTTCCTCTCCCTGTAACACTTCAGTTTGTGAGAAGTGGTCAACAGGCATTACTTGGAGGCTAAGGGCAGCAGTCTGTAATTTTCAACTTTCTTGGTAGGTAGTTCTGGAGGCCTAAAATTTTAGATAAGGTTCTGCAGCTGTCAGGCATGGTATGGACTAAGGATAGTTCCAGACTTTTCTTTTCTCCTTGCTATGGGTTTGTGTAATTTGAATATTTAAATCTGTATTTAAAATCATTCTGTCTCTTATACTAGAGAGAGGCTTTAAAAATGCCTAAGTTGGTCTTTATAAATTATTTATGAAGTCGTCTATGAAATTCTATGATGTAGATGGTAAAAGATAATCATAAGATTCCCTGAAATAGCTCTTTATAAGAAAACAATTAACAGGTTTTTAAATGCATAATACTTATAACCACCGTAACTATTGCTTTCCTCTCTTCTCTACTTAGTTTGTTCAAAGGTTTGTAAAATACAGATTTTGTACTAAAAGAGTGATTGTTCTTATTTTGAAATTTGTCCTACCTTCATACAAATATTCCTCCTGTTTTTCTGATAAAACCAATTGCTTATAGAAAGCAGAAAGAAGGCAATTTTGATATTGTATCTGGAACAAGATATAAAGGAAATGGAGGAGTATATGGCTGGGATTTGAAAAGAAAATTAATCAGGTTAGTATTTTTCTAGATATTTACACATAAATTTGTTATTTAGAAATAATAATTCCAAGTACTCAACTCAATCTGTGTGAGCTGTACTGAGTCTTTAGTAAATAGTACTGGGTACTGCAAAATTACATTAAATAATAGAAGCATCCATGATTTGCAAATTCTTTGGTTAAAACCCACCAAGAAAGAATGTAGTGATATGACTAGGCTTGAGAAATGGGTTGGAACAGTGGACAAATCTGCATGGCATCAGGTTGGGACAGTCTTTCAGCTTCATCATCCAAAGAATGAGCTGAGAGTATGACACTTTTGTCAGGTTTAGAAGACACGTTTAGTTAGCCTTAATAGCTGTAGTGGTCCTTTCCCTAAACAGTAAATCGCTTGCTAAACTCCTCTGTTGACATTCTGATTTGTCATAAGTTAAGAATTATCTGGCACGATCAATGTCAATAAATCATTACTTAGACCTTACTGGAAAACAGTTACAGTGAACACTAGGGTGAGTTTCACCCAAAAGTAAAGAGGAAAACTCTGTCACGGTCGTATAAGCATATGGAGGCTGGCATCTCAGGTTTGCAGGGTCTTACAGATTTTGAGGAGGTAGTCAACAAGTTTCTGCATAGTCTTTCTCTCTTACACCTGATTTAAGAGAGTAGACATAAGTTAATGCTGATTTATATGTTACTGTAAAGAATTAGGAGCAGAAATTGTGTTACCACTCTGATCTGGAGATGGTATCACAGGGACTGTATTTGCATTTCTCCTGTTTTTTAATGGCTGGACTAAGTGCTCATCTTTTTGTGAATCTAAATAAAATATAAGCCCAAAAAAAGGAAGAGAGCTAAATGAACATTACAGAGGAATCCCTTTACATTATACTGGACAAGGTGAAAGACTTGCATATCGTATCAGTGTGTAATACAGCCCTCAGCAAGATAGTTATGACTGGCTTTTCTGTCTCACAACTGAATTTTTCATCAGTGGAGCTTATCCTTATCATACTACGAAAGCAGTGCAAACCAAAACTGAACCTTGATTTTCTAAATCCAAGTCTCACATTTGTCCAGGAAGCATTTTTATTCTCTGCTTACAGTGAATGTTAGTCAGAAGAAAAATGTCGTTTTGACTGTTGTCAAATTTACTACTTTTGTATTGCATTAGTGTGTAGTTGTACTGACAGTTCTACCATAAAGAACCAGATTGTAAACCTAATTTCTAAAAATCATTGTTTTCTCCTTCATAGAGAAGTTCAATAATCTATTAATCATATACATTTGAAAAACAAAACGTTGGGTTTTGATTTTGAGATTCTATGATTCTGTGATTTATTAAGTCAAATCTAGCAGTGAAAACATATTAGAAATATAATTGTTTCATATTAAATAATAAAAGGTTTCTTTTTTTTTGCTAGTAGAATGACATTTACTTATTTTCTAGAGTTCTGCTTGGTCTTTCAGAGTTGTGTACTGAGCAATTTTGACATTTATGTTTTCTTTCACAGTCGTGGTGCCAATTTTATAACTCAGGTTTTGCTGAGACCAGGTGCATCAGACTTAACAGGGAGTTTCAGGTATGGGTCTGGTTTGCAATTCATAAAGTTTATTTGAAATAAGAAACTGTTGAATAAGGAACAGGAGTAAGAACAGACTTTCTTTACTGAGGACTATGAAATCCGTTTGGAAAGTGTGTAAGAAATAGTAGACTAGATTGCAAGAACCATTGCTCCTATGACTTCGTTAAAAGGTTTTTTTAAAATAGCAATGATACGAGTGAGTTATTACAGTTAAGATTCCTACACACTATCTTGATTTCCGAAGCTCAGAAATTGTGCTTCAGGTTTCTTTTTTTTTTTTTGTAATCGTTTACAGGTTATACAGAAAAGAAGTCTTACAGAAACTAATGGAGAAATGTGTTTCTAAAGGATATGTCTTCCAGATGGAGATGATTGTTCGGGCTAGACAGTTAGGATATACTATTGGAGAGGTATAGTAAAAGTTTTGATAAGTTTATTGTGCTTTCATTTAAACGTAGATACAGATTACTGGGAGCATAGGAAATTTTGTGCGCTTCCAGGAAGAAGCAAGAAATTACATATGTAGGACTCTATTTTTCCAGCTTTTCCAGTGAATACCAGATCTGAAATTCCAGTTACTTATTGCCCTGGCTGATACGCTTCTGAGATCCTTCCCTCTTCCTGTTGCCATTTCTTTAGCTTACAATTTTACAAGGTTCTTCAAAGGGAGGAAAGAAGTCAAAATATACCATGAAGCTGGTCTGAGCCTTTCCTTTCCTCCTTCATATTGTACAGACATCTCCAGTTAGGTCTTCTCAAATAATTTTGTTTTCTCCAGCAACCTGATTCTATTTCAGATTTATTCTGTTCTCTGTCATTTATTGCCTTGTTATTTTCCAACTTTCCAGCTATCACAACTTTCCACTTCTAAACTCTTTGAATGTGCTGTCTACAATCATTGAAAAAGAACTCCAAACAATTGTTAGATCCTATATTTCCAGCAGTCTGATTGCTGCCTTTTATATTTCATTGAATTGCTCTTGCTGGTGTCTTTAAAGATGATTCACTGGAATTCTCTCTGCAGCCAAATCTCAGAACCAGTTCATCATCATCATTTTCATGACTGTGAATTGCCAGAGAATTCTGTTGCTGGTACTTCTCTCTCTGAACCTTACATATTGCATTTCTCTATCAAGATCAGGTAGAGTATTTCCACACAATAAAGCAAGCTCTTTTCTTCCACCTTTCTTGCTTATGGAGCAACATCACTATCCTGTTTGTAGCTGGGGTTTGACCCTAATTTCTTTGGTCTTCACATCCAGCTGCATTCACTTACTGCTTTCTAATATTGCTGAATCAAATCCTCACGTGTCTATACATCCAGATACTGAAACCTAGGGTGAGATGAGGTTTTATTTACTATAAATTTTTAAAACAGTAAAGTACACTTCTCTAGCTTTAAAAAAGTGCAATCTTGGGTTGCTTATACCTCTTCAGGCTGCTGCTGCAAAAACATTTTTTCTGTCTATTATTAGATTCCACCACTTATTTATTTATGTGCCTCTACTGGTTGTATAGCATCAAATATAAGGTATTTGTCTTCCAGTTCAAAGCCTGACAGACAGTCTTTGCTAGGCCTAATGTCTCCCAGTCAGTGTTTAGACGTGGGCTCTGTTTTGTCGAGGGTCAGTTATGCCATCCTCCACAATTCATCTGTTACATTCTCAAGTAAGCATCATCTTCCCTCCTCCTTTGGTTTCTCACACGTGGGAGGAGTTCTCTCTAACATCTGAAAAATTCCTTCATTTTTCTGCTTCAGCCTTGTCTTTAAGATTTCCATTGTGATATCTGTAACAAACTTGACAGTGTTCATATTGCTGACATAGACCTATAAATAAGACTATTGTATTTTTACTGTTCTGTGTACCATCTCTATATTGTAACTTCCTGGGGCAGGACAATTTTCTATTTCTATTCTAAATTTCTATTTCTATCAATGTTTCAAGTACATTGATACAGTATTTCCTGATCAATACTTATCATCTTCATATATTTTGTAATTCTCCAAATAGTAACACTGAAATTCCAGAAGAGGTGACACCTGCATGTCTAATTCCTGGTTTGCGGGTGCTGCAACTCTACGGGCAGAATAGGAGTTTCTATGCAGTTGTAAAATGTAGATACAGTTGTGAGGGTAAAATATTTCATAAGCAGAGTTGAAAATGAAGATTGCGACCTGCCAGTCTAAAAGGAACAAATGGACGATGAGATGAACTGACACAAGCTATACCTGATTAATCTTGTATGCACCTCTGTTTCATTTTGCTGTACTTCTTTACCATATATGAAATGTACCACAGTGCATGGAATACACCCTTTTGAAAATGCTTCCTTTAAGACTAATGATAGAACTTCTTATGCAAGAAAGGCAAAGTCCGGCAACGACACAGGTGGTTAATTCTTATACTGAAGGGAAAGACTGGATACCTTTTATGAGATGAGATATTAACCATTCTTTCGTCACTAGTCAGGAAATGTCACTTCTGACATCCTGCACTGATTATATATTCAGTGATTTCTGTCCATGCCCCATAGATCAGCTGTCTGCAGTTGCGAGGATGCTTACTGGGATCATGAAAGGGACCCTACTAAGAAAGCCAGAGTCATTGTTGAGTCTGTCTGCATGCCTTTTTAGGTATCTTCCTTACCATCTTCTTGCCCTGGGTTCTTTTCTACTGTGGACTGATCTGCTAGAATTGTGAGAAATCCTCAGTCCTGGCATAGATGCAAGGGTGTGGTGATTTTTGTGTTCCACTTGCCAGATGATTTCTGGTTGAAACTGCCAGCGGAACGCTAAGCCAATTTTTAAATGACTTTTGCAAATGCAATTCTTTATTTTAGCCCCTGAAGTATTTCAATTTTGCAGACAAACATATATGGAAATTCTTGAATATTCTAATACAGTGTTGGCAGAATGTCCTGTCATATGTCATTTGTACGTGGTCAAATTACTGAAAAGCAGTATGTTCCTACCATTTCATAAGTAGTGAGTTGATCTGGACAGTATGATCAGTTAAGTAAGGAAACCAAAATTAGTGTTTTAAATGCCCTTTAATCCTGTAAATAATCTATAAAATGGTCAAAGACAAAGACAGGTATTGCTTGTAAAATGTGCACTAATTGCCATATTCAGATGTCATCTTCTAGCCAGTGGCGAGGTTGAGCAGAATGCGGTTTCATGGCAGCCCGAGATTTTTGCCTTCCTGAGGCACTGACTCAAAGGTATTGAATTTAGCTAACAAGGAAAGTGGTGAAGGTTCATTTTAAGCCCCTAGGCTTTACTTAAGCTATTAAGTTTGTTCTGACTGGTGTATCATCCAGCCAATGAGTAATGTCTTTGGATCATCTTTAAAGATGATAAACCAAATAATTTCATTCTCCCCAGCTATGGGGCATCATTGAAGTCACTGGTAAGAAGAACTGACACAAAGGAAGCTAATCTGGTGCTTGCCTTCTTCCCATGTCTAAACATGCTGTAGTTCAAAGGCCATTCTTTTGTTTACAGAATATCTGATTATTTAGGTTTTGAACCTTAAAAATAGTTTTGCTTGTTTCAACAGGTTCCCATTTCATTTGTGGATCGTGTCTATGGAGAATCTAAACTGGGAGGCAATGAAATAGTCTCCTTCTTAAAGGGACTGTTGACCTTGTTTGCTACAACATGATAGTTTATTCCTAAATCAACTTTTTTAGAAACTTTCTGACATCTGTGTGGTTTTTAATATATACTAGCAGAAGCTTGATAATTTGTGTGGTGACCAGAAGACCTGCTATAAACTAACAATTAAATGAACCACCAATAGTAAACTAAATATATTGTAATCCAAAATGCTCCTTTCAAAATAAATGAACTGTATGTTAAACTAAAAGCTAATAAAGACTAATGCTTTATTCTATTTTTGTAAAAATACTGAAGTCTTAATAAATAACACAAAGCTAAATGATCTTTTGCATTTAGAAATGAATCATTATTCAGCAGACACTAAATATGATTTTGAAATAAAGACAATCAAGGACATAAAAAAATGTACAGAATTTATCTTATCTTTGTTCTGTGGTTTGCAGATAGTATTTTAAATATATGGCAGTTGGTTCCCTTTCTTTCTTCAGCACATAAATACATGTATCTTAAAGCAGATATATATAACAGTCTCTACAGAACTGATACTAGCTTGTGTAGTTTAAAAGGAAATACAGATGAGTACAGTGATTTATTATTTGTAAAATTGTTCCTAGACTGGAAGGAAGGAATATTCTTTGGATAAGAAAAAGAATCGTATGTGTGGAATAATTTTGTATTCTGTGTGTTTGTCCAGAAGCAGATGATTCCCTTTTCCTATTTTCTTTAGAAACTAAACATTTTTAGAATCTATAAAACAGGAGTATGACATCTCACTGAACTTTAGGGTGACAGAAGACCCAATTCACCTCACTGAAGACATTTGAGAAATTTTTCTTATGTCAAATAACAGTTTGCAATATAAAATCTGTATTTGTTCCAGATCTTGATGAACGAAATACAAACAGAGTAATACTATTTTTTGTTTCACTGTTTGATATAGCCAGAACTCAGAAATTATGAAGCCCTTGCAATCAAATATGCACTTTGGGGAGGGGGGAAGAAGTAAGTGGGAGGATGAAGTTATTCTGATAATGGCTTTATATATATGAAAAATACGTCGTCATTCTTGCGGGGGGGGGGGGGGCAGTTCCATGGATACCTGTATCAGAAAATTAATGGTAGGAAAGGAGGAGCAACAAATGTCTAAAAAATTACTCCTATTTGGCTTCTGTTTGTCTGCATTCCTTTAGTACACTAGATACAGTTGTTAATATTAGGAAAAAAATTTAGAAAGTCTGTAGGTAAATGATAAATTCCTATTTCAGATAGTTATAACAGTCAGTGACAAAAATTAATTAAATAGAACTTTAAAACAAAAGCTTATTTTCTAGTGGGCTGCTTTAGAGATATTTCTTTGTTTTTTAGTGAAGTTGTGCGGATTCTGATATTTTTCTCCTTTTCTGAGTATTCAGAGAAAACATTTCATATTTAATTTTCTTTAAAATAATAAAAAAAGTAGTTGTAGGTTTTGAATCTACCTGTAACTGGGTTACAGTGACTTAACTGTATATTTTGTGACATTTGGCTGTACTTTTCCAGCAAATTCTATATAATTTCATTTGGTGCAGGCTAATCAGATCTAATAATACATACAGAAACAAATCTCTGGGTCTAAAGGGCCACTGAAATCTCCAGTGAAAAGGTATCATCTATTTATGTTTCATTTGGAGGTTTCATGGCTAAAATCAACATTTTAAGTTGAAAACAGGTACAAAGTTTTTAATGACCAAATATTGAGTTTTTAGATGTTTATTCAAATTTACGTACCACTGAAAACCATACAAGATCATATTTTTCTCAGACTTTTATGTAGCGATATATAACTAAAGTCCATTATATTAGTTATTCATGATCTAATTACTGTGAATTAGGGTTCAGCTTTTAGAATGTGCATACCTACTTTTTAATTATGAAAATTACCTGGTAAATTTCCTTCATTTATCTATTTATGAGATCGCCTTTGGAGGAAGATGTTTCTACATATAAACTAGGATCATACTACATGGCATATTTTGTGTGCTCCAGCATGTGAAAATTTGAAACGTGACTGGACAGTTTTAGATAAATAGGTAATATTTCTTACTATGCTTAAAGGTAATGGTATTTAAGTTATTAGGAAAGAAGTGCTAGAAAGAAACAAAAACAAGTGCTTCATGGCATCAGGACACAAGTAGACACTCTACAATACTTCTTGAAACAAGAAAAGGTCACAAGAGTGAAACTGATTTCAATAGCCTGCACCAGGTTACTTGTAGAAAGCACTACCGAAAGGAACTGATACATGGATCCAGTGGAAAGAAGCAGAATTAAGAACATACAGGCTTTCCCTGAGTTAGTAGGATATATACATACACCCACACACATATTTCACAATATATACCATGAAAACCATCTGGGTTTTTTTTCCTAGCAAAAAGAGTGTATATTTCTTCAAAAAAAAAAAGGGGGGGGGCTGGCCTGCAGATAACTACATGAATGCTGAACGCACTTTCAAAAGTTGTCTTACAGTAAATTTTAAAAGCCTGAACTTCAGAAGAGGTAGCTGTTGTTTGTGCATTTGACCCTCCATGCACTTGTAGAGAGGAGAATCATAAAATAGTATGCTGTTAATGTTGAGTTAGAAAAAAAAAACAGAATCTTTACCCAGAACTGGCCTAAATCACCTCTCCATCCTTTCCCACATCTCAGCCTGCAGTACTTCCTTTCCAATGAGTTTCTCCACTGAGGTGACTAAAAACATGTGGTTCTAAAGTATTCCCTGTCTTTGAGCACTTAGATCTGGCACTGTAGAACCTCACCAGTACTTGAACAGTGTTCTGTATATAGGAAAACATTGCAAAAACAAGCTGTAAAACTGCATTCTATTGCTGACCTCGTCTCTTGCATGCACTGCTGTGAGGATTCATGAAGAGTAAGTATTGTAATACTGTAACCAGTGTTCGAAGCTCTAACAGAGGACCTTCTTTAATAAAGCTAGTATCTTTTTAGCAAATAATGGGATGAAATAGCCATCACTTCGTGCTACTTAAGCTGTTTTTTAGTCTTTTAACATAGAATCAGAATGGTTTGGGGTGGAAGGGACCTTAAAGATCGTCTAGTTCCAACCCCTCCTGCCATGGTCAGAGATACCTTCCACTAGACCAGGTTGCTCAACAGAAACACTTCGAGTTACTCGAATTTGTTCTCAGCTTCTTTTAAGCAAGCCTCTTTGTATTTGAAGACCACCTATGTAAGTTCTTAACATAAACCCAAAAATTTTAAAAGAATATGTATTGTAGGGGAAGAACGGCTTATAACGTAAGAAGGAAGTTATGCAGGATTGGCTATACTATCTCTTGCAGTGCTCAACAATGGATGCAGAACGTAAGCAACTAAGAAACACGGCTAGTATGATCTTTGCCCAAACACACCAACAGTCAGTAATATAGGTTCTTGTGGAGCCAGAGGTCAAGAAGGTCTGGACCTTTTAATGGTTCCTTGTGTTTTCTAAGAATCTGATTGCTTTTTGAATCCATTTAAAGTTTTGGCTTCTACAGCATCCTATAGCAATGAGTTCAACAATTTTAATACATGTATTTTGTCAAGTACTTTCTTTTGTTTATTTTAAGCTTACTGCCTAATAAATTCATCAGATGTTCTCAATCAGTGGATTGAGAGCAGCCCTGCAGAGAAGGACTTGGGGGTATTGGTGGATGAAAAGCTGGACATAAGCCGACAATGTGTGCCCGCAGCCCAGAAGGCCAACCGTATCCTGGGCTGCATCAAAAGAAGCATGGCCAGCAGGTCGAGGGAGGTGATTCTGCCCCTCTACTCTGCTCTGGTGAGACCCCACCTGGAGTGCTATGTCCAGCTCTGGAGCCCTCAGTTCAGGAAAGGCATGGACCTGCTCAAGCAGAGGAGGGCCGTGAAGATGATCGGGGGCTGGAGCACCTCTCCTATGAAGACAGGCTGAGAGAGTTGGGGTTGTTTAGCCTAGAGAAGCGGAGGCTCTGGGGAGACCTTATAGCAGCCTTCCAGTAGTTAAAGGGGGCCTACAGGCAAGATGGGGAGGGACTCTTCATCAGGGAGTGTAGTGATAGGACAAGGGGTAACAGTTTTAAACTGAAAGAGGGTAGATTTAGATTAGATATTAGGAAGAAATTCTTCACTATGAGGGTGGTGGGACAGGTTGCCCAGAGCAGTTGTGGATGCCCCATCCCTGGAAGTGTTCAAGGCCAGGTTGGATGGGGCTTTGAGCAGCCTGGTCTAGTGGAAGGTGTCGCTGCCCATGGCAGGGGGATTGGAACTAGATGATTTTAAGGGCCCTTCCAACCCAAACCATTCTATGATTCTAGTATTGTATGTTCCCTATTTCTTGTTTCCCATTTGCCTTTTCCTATTATTTTATAGACCCTGCTTATCCCCTTATCATACTCAGTCTTGTCTTTTTAATTTCCTCAGACAAGAAGCCACACCACACATTGCTATTCTCAAAATGTTAGTAGCAGACTATAGTAGAACAACAGTTCTATAATCTTTAGAGATCAGGTGCCATACAATGTCTTAAATATTTATGTACTAGGGATTTATATAGTGGCATTTTAGTTTTCAGTTCCTTTCTTAATACCATTGCAATACTCTACGTTTCTTGTTTTGGCCACCACAAAACACTGACTTGACATTTACAGCGAATTTTTCATTTTATGTCCCTGGTTTTACAGTTCCACATAAATCAGTTTTTCTTAATTACATCCATATTCATTTCCTATGAAGGCACAAATACTCTGCTAATGTACTTTCTCTATTATACTTTCTTAGGAATCTGTGTCTGCAAGCACTCAATCATTTGGCAAGAACAGGAGTTTTAACTCATTCCTGGCTTAAATCAGTATATATCATGGATATATTTGGTTGGGCATGTTTAATGAAGAGGGGGAAGAAGGTAACTCACATTTTGCACCAGTAATATTCACTTTCCCCTGAATGGCAAACTGATTACCTTCACTGGCAGACAGGCAAGGTTCTGGGAAGATTTCTTGTTCTGTTATTGTGGGCTAGAAATTCAATGTGGTGTATGAAAACCCTGACACTGCAGGCTCAGTTGTTCAAATCCATTAGAACAGCCAAAGCATGTGCTAAACGTCAAGCATGCAGTCCCAACAGACTTGAAGTTAAAGAAGAATGGGTTGTGGAGTTTTGCATGCCATATCAGTAGGATTATCCTTGACCTAAGTTTGGTGCGTGCACTCTGGTTTGAGAGTACTTCTGAATGCACGTCCCCCGTCAGAGCTCTGCTGAGTGACTTAAGCAGCCCTGTATTAGCGTGAAGTTTTTCATTAGACTATCTGGAGCCCCGCTGTGAGATGAAACACGTAACTGGAGGCTACTAAAATTGGTATCATCTCTTGTCCAAGGACTTAGCCCCTGATCAACTACACTACATGGCAGCCAGACTGTGAGCAGCTGTGGTCTCCTCGTGCCCCTAACACCCTCAATAGGGATATGCCTCAGGGATATGCAATACCTTCATACCCTGAGGTATGGATTTTGTCACACTCAGTCATATGAAGATTCAGGTATGTAATTCACAAGGTCAAGCAGTTTAATCCCTCTGACCTAGATCATTATGATTCTGAAGCTGGGACAACCACTTCAGACAACCAAGGCCTGGTCAACATATCCAACTGAATGTGAAACCAGTATCAAAATGAAATCCCTAGCTTATCTGTTTTGGGTCTTGTGGGTGAGGATGTGTCTGATCTGAGGTTGGAGGGAGTTGGCTACAGTTTTGGTTTGTTTGGGGTTTTTTTAAATCTGAGGCTTTAATCTGAGCCTGCAATAAAGACATACCTAGTTGCCAATATAAGCATTATAATAAAACATATTTTCCAGTGGACTGTGTAGAAAGCCAACTGCAAGGTTGCACAACCTTCTGCATATCAACAGTAAAAAATAATTATGACTAATCATTAATATTTATTTAAGGGTTTATCAAGATTCCAAGTATAAGCATGGATTAAAATCTTGGCACAGATGAATTAAATGACAGATTGCCTACTGAGTTCAATACATTGATAACTTCAGCAACAGCTTTTCAACGCATAGCATTCCAGACTTCTAGGCAAATTTTAACATTAGGCTCAGTATGAACAGGGTATACGCAGACAAGAGGATTGCTATCAAACTTCATCATTGTTTCACGACCTATTACCTCCAAGGTGCCATGCTGTAGAAGACATGAATAAAGAAGGTAATCACAGAACTTCTGTAAAGCACAGAAGCTTTTTGAGCATCATTTCCTCTTCTGTTCCTGCCACATTTTACCTTCTTTCTTCAGGCATGGTGGCCATTTATAACTTCTTACAGATTGTGACTGTTACTGTTCAGGGGAAAATATATTGGGACTGGAGAGAAGGAAACTGAACTGCAACTTTTAATCTAAAATTAGATCTGAAAATTCAGCCCTTGAGAGAGGGAATTTCAACAAAGCAGCAGTGGGCAAAGATAATAAAATGGAAGGTTATCCCTGCAAGGTTAGTTGCACTGACTGTTCAACAGAACTTGGTACAATGGTGCATCATAATAAAAAAAAAACCAACCACCCTGTGTTTGGCTCACAAACTTCTTTCCTGTTTTGACTTTTTGCAAATATGGCACACCCCTAGGAGGTGAACCCAAACAAAACCACAACTGAGAACTTGATGTTTCCTGGGAAGCTGAGGATGGTTATCTAGCTTGTAAAATGCTGTGCTCTCAGGAAGGGGAAAATCTGAGCACCGATAAATGATACTTCTACTTCTGTTCCAGAACAGGAAAGATCTTGACTGAGCTCCTACAGTCACTGCTTGAGAATGCTTTGGGGTCTTCTGTCCCACTACTTCTGTGCAACTACTGGGGAGATACCCAGGAAGAAAATAACCAGATTTACTTACTACATGGTGAATTTTGTGTCATGACTGCCATGTGTTTGGAGAGCACTCCTTTCTAGTCCAGTTTTCCATTCTGCTTGCTCTTGCAAAGAAGGCATATGGCAGTACTTTTGATGGGTGGGTCCTGTCAAAATAATTATATTGCTTATTGTACAATGCAGGGGAAGTGAAAAAGACAAGCTGCTTGAAAGTGATAAATTATTGAAATACTGAAGTTAGGTGATTTTTCCATTTTAATCAAAGTCTTTCATTAAGGAAATCCTATCTGAACACAGTGTTTCTGAAAGCGTTGACAACATGTAAGACGTCAATCCTATATCCACAGAAAGAATGGCAGTACAGCATCACCTTCAAAGGACATGATACTTGACTGACCAGCTTCCAAGTGAAATTTAAGTGTTGCTTATGGCAGATAAATTTCTTATTGGTCTAAGAGATCAACCTTTCCTTTCAAGTTATCCCAACCAACTAAGCAAACCTATCTTAAGTAGCTCTAATCACAGACCTGCTCAATATGAGTATCTTCTTAAAAAAAAAACAAGAAGAAAAGAAGGAGAGTACTCTGTGTCGAGGGATAGTTCTTCCCTACTTTCATCTTGATACAGACTAAATTTGGTTCCTTCCTGGTGGCTTTTCCCAAAGTCATTTTCATGGAAGAAGGTTAGAGAATGCTCACAGATCATGAAGTGTCTAAACAGCATAGGAGCTAGATGACTTAATGAGTCTTAAAGATCATTGTGAGACCAGTGATCTTAATGCTGCTGAGGATTAACTTGTATTTATTATATAATTAATTATGTTAGGTGCTTAAAGCCATTGATAGTTGTCTTAATTATTTTGCATTTGAATAAAAAGCAAACATAGTACTGCTGCTAAACTAGTACAATTATGAATCTGGGCACAATTTTGACCTGAATCAGTAGCACAACACATGTTCAATTATACCTATTCAACTTGGGAATGGTAATTGTCTCCCCTCTGGTGTTAAGTGTTTATCTCTTACAATGCTATGATTTTACTGATTTTTCTAGTGGCCATAGTCTATTGTCAGAAACAATACCCACTTCTGTAATATAAAAAGTATAATAAGACTATTATCAACTTTTGTTTCATTTTGTTCACCTCACTCTGTACACACAGGAGAAAAATGGGCTCAGGACTCCTTTTCTCCTTCTTGCCCACTGCTTGAATTTTACCTTTAAAATCAATCTTTTCATACAAACTTTGTATTATTCTCATCTTCCTTTTCTAACTCGCTGTTGACAATACTTGCTGTTTGTCATACTGTGCAAATCACCATGAAAACTCTCACTGAACTAAATGAGAACAAGATTTTGTCCATCATTTGAGGACTGCTTTCTACATATACCGTCTCATCCTTCCCCCCAATTTTTTCAGCACTTTCTTTCAATCATTGCAGACCTTACCCCAAAGCAGGCAGTGCTCAAACTGCTGCTACATTATCTTTCCTTCTTGTTGTTCTCTCCCTTGCCTTAAAAAACTTTGCGTGCATCACCCATCTTTTGCACTGAGTGGGTGTTTCTGCCTTCTGCAGATGATGCTCTTCTTTCCATCCATATCTAATTTAATTCCCTCTCACACCAAATTCCCGTTTCCGAACTCTTTACAAATTGTTTTCCATACTCTTTTTGGCCCTAATTCTGGACTGGGTACCACCATCATGGCTGGAAATGCTGTTTCCAGCTGGAAACTCCTCGATGTTGTTGATATTGAGGAGGTGGTTAGAGGACTCTCTATCTTCAGCTGACCTGGCTGCCAACCTAGCCTGGAGGCTTCTTCTGGTAAGTATCAAGAAATTACAGCAAGATACAAAATTACTCTGATACTTACGCTCACACCCGGAATTCAGGACATGGAAAGATGTCCAAAAGCCTATTCAGTTCTCCTGCCTGGATTCCAACTAGTTCTGTTGGAAATTATGTTGGATATTCTGTATCCTTTGCACACGTCTTCATGTTGTGTTCATTCCCTTAAGTATCTATCAAATATAATTTCTATTTCCAATTGCATTATCATGTTCCATTAAACTCAGCTCCTCTAACCTTCAGACACTTCTCACTCTCTTTTCTCAAATTCAGCTCTTAGATTACAAGGTCTATGGGTCAGCCATTTGTTTTTCCGATGCTGTTGTATTTTTATACATTTTTTTTCTGTTGCTGTTGTATTTTCTTAGAAATTTATTTTCTATGTGTAATAACCTCATGCTAGTGCCCTGAAGTATGGTGGTGACAGATACAGTCAGTTAAATGGGACAATCCTCTCCAACCTTGCCATTTTCCAGGCATAACCAAATGACCCAAGAACGTCTAAATCAGTGCTTGCTACCTTCCATTTCTCTTTTCTGGTACTACAATTCAGTTTCTCAGTTAAGTATTCTTCTACACGACCAAAAGCATCATATGGACGTACAACTCTCAGTAGGCGAGGCAACTGCAGTAGCTATCATTCTTCACTCCAAACCTTTTAGAATTGCTTATCGTCATGGCTTGTTTTCTTCTTTCAGAAAGAAGGAAAGTTTGTGTAACAATACTGTATTAAATGTGCTGCAAACATTTCTCCCTTTCTTTTAAAATTTAAATTAAGAAGAAAACAGAAGTCTGACCAGTAAGAGACACGTTGGGTAAGTAAAAGTGTGTTATAATGCACCACTAATAAGTGATTGCTAAAAAGTGGTCAGTGGTAAAGCATAAATTAAAAAGTCTTGAAATAAGAAGGTCCTAAAGTTTGTTTGGGGTTGTGTATTTTAGTCGATAGCAACCACACTGGCTTAAGCGGCCATGAAGTTAGTTGATAGCTTCTGGATATGGTACTGACTTAACGTTTCAGAAATGTTTTCCAACATACTTTCTTAATTGCGCCATCAAAGAAAAAAATATCTACTCTTGGAAGGCAAACTGAAGTTGTTATAGAAAATCCAAACCAGCTTTCTTTGCTTTCCTTAGTTGAGACATATTTCACATATGCGTATGTGGAACTTTCAAGTACCTCAGTTCTAGAAACCCTTTTAATGCTGAAGCACAAGCTCTGCTTTTGCAGGTGAGTTTTGTCTATTTCCATTCTGCTGTAAAAGACAGACCTTTTCTGTGATTTACTGATTCTTACGACCACTAATGTGAAGATACCATGAAAGTACCTGATGAAATAAAGGTGTGATTTGCAGACAGTGACAAATAGCGTACTTCTAAATTCTGCCAAACTAGAAAGTCTTAAAGCAAGCTAACAAACACAAGAAAATGTCACTAAATTCTTCACAAAAGCTATTTATGTGAATTGTGATACAACACAGTGGTGTACACATTTTCAGGATATCAGTCACTTGAAAATGTGGGAGATACTTGAGTTTTATGAAGTCTAAGTAATAATTCCTATGCTTTTATACTTCAGTCAATGATTCGAAAACACGGACTTTTTTTTCTAGTATTGTAAGGTTTAACTATAACACATGTCACTCTGAACCAGAAAGGTTTTGAATGCTGAGGATGGAAGGAATTACGCTTTACTTCATCCTTCAAGTGTTTGCGTATTTTTTAAGTAACAAAGGCCATCGTTCCCTTTCACTTGTAGAATTTTTTTTTACTGTGCTATGGAATTGGGCCTCGTTTGTTGAAGAGATCTTGAGCATGTTTGTCTCGATCCAGAAGGAAGAATCGCATGCGGAGTCTTGTCATGACCCAGACGTTACTGCTCTGAAATGACACTTGTGAAGTCGATCATCTGTCTACTGCATGTATGCGTGTGAACACGTATGCACGAAGCTCACCAGAAACATGACACGCACCCACCTCTGGATGATTTCTTGCCTTCCGTAAATTACACCGTAACACCATACACTTAGATTTCGGAGAGCAGCAGTGTGTAAATCAGACACGTCCTCTGTCACCTCACCAAATTTCCTGATGAATCTCCTAAGAGTTTAAGGAAGATTTTGCAGTGCCTGACCCTAACGAGGCGCCCAAAGTAGCCTCCCTCCCTCCGGCTGAGCCCGGCCTGCAGCTTACCCCGGGTCCGGGACCCCCCCGCCCGGCGGTCCTGCAGAGGGGTGCGGTGGCTCTGGAAGGGCACACCCGGGCGCGGGCCGCTCCCCGGCGCCCGCCCGACGCCTGAGGCGGGCCGCCGGGAGGCCGACGCGAAGGGGAAGGCGGCCCCGGCCCCTCAGGCCGCCCCGCCGGCTGCGCTGTCCATGGTGTGCGCCGAGGCGCGGGCGCCGGGGGCTCCGCCGCGGGGCGCGGGGCCGGCCCGGGCCGGGCGGGGCGGGGCGCGGGGGCCGCCGTGCGCGGGGTGGCCCCGCCCCGCCCCGGGGGCGGGCTGCGGCCCGGCGGCGGCGCGCGGAGGGGAGCGGGCGCGCCCTGAGGCGCCGCCGGGGCCGCCGCTCGCCGCGGCACGAGACCGTGTGCTCACGGCCGCGCGGTCACGTGCGCGCACCGCGGTCACGTGGGCGTGTTTCTCGCCAGGCTCGTGCCCCCGCCCCGGCGGCGGAGGCCCCTCAGGACAGGATGTAGTCCCGGCTGGGGGCGGCGGAGGGATAACCGGGCGGCGTCAGCTCCCGCTCCGGACCCAGCCGCAGGGCGCGGCGCCTCCTAGCGGGGCCGGGGTAGATCCCGCCGCCAGTCTCCGCCGCAGCCGCCAGCGGCAGCTCCATCCGTCTCTCTCGCGAGAGCCCCTCCGCTCTCGGCGGGGTTATGTAACCCGCCCGCCCGCCGCTGCCGGGGCGCGGCCCGCGGGGCGGGATGGGGGCCAGGCCAGCGGGAATCCACCGGGGCTCGGGCCCCCTCCCCCCCGGGGCGCGGCCCCCTCCCCTCCCGCCGGACAATGAGTCCCGTATGCTAATGAGAGTCTCGCGTCACTTCCGCTCTTTCTCGGCCGCCATCTTGGCCAGGGCAGGTTCTGGGCAGGAGGGACCCGGCTGTATTGTCTGCAGGGCGCCCAGGGAGCCCCCCCCCCCGCCCCGGAGCCCCACACCCCCCGCCCCGGGGACCGAGCCCAGTGAAGCCGCCGCCGCCGCCCCCGCCCCCCGGGACCCGCTCACCATAGGCCACCCCCCGCACACTCGCCCCCCCGCCATCCAGCCCCCTTTGTCTCCCCCGCGCCGCCGCCGGCTCCGCTCCGCCCGCCCGCCCAGGGACCCGGGCGGCGCCAGGGAGGCAGCTCCGCGCACCCCCACCCCCAGCCAGAGGTGCCGGGGGAGCGCCCGCCCTCGCTGCTGAGGAGAGCCCCAGTCAGGTAGGTGTGTGCGTGAGTCCGCGGTCCGACCCGGGCGGGGGCAGCCCCCGCCCGCCCCCTCTCCCTCCCTCCCTCCCTCCGCCCGGCGGTGCCGCGGCCCCCGGCAGCCCCGTCCCCCACCCCGGCGGCGGGGCGGGAGTCCCGCGCCGTGCCCGCCGCCCTGCCCGCTGCAGCCGGGGGGCTGCGGAGTTGGCAGGCGGGCCCCCTCCCCCGGCCACACACATGTTGAAGAGACTTCGCCGCCTTACGGAGGCCGGTTCTGCTCCGGCCGGCTGCGGGAACCGCTACGCTGTCGGCTTCCCTCCCTGCTGCCCGGGGCCCGCGCGGCAGATGCAGTCGCAGCCTCCTCCCTTCCCCCTCCCGGTAGGGGGGACCGCACATGGATGTGTCCCGAGAGCGGCTGTGACGGCCAGGGCTGCGCTGGCGGTAAGACGAAGTGAACGGGATGACGAGTCGGTGAACGGGTCCAGCATCCCGGCGCTGCCTGCGGCGTGCCGGCAGCCGGGCGCAGGTCCCCGCTGGCGGAGTTGACGCTGGAGCGAGGTCGGAGAGCAGCGCTGGCTGCCGTGCGATGAATGGGGAGCAGCCTCCCTCCGGCAGCCGAGGTGCCTCTGCCTGCGGGGAAAGGCGCGATCCGCGGCTGGTGTCCTGAGCCGAGCACCAGCTGCAGGATGGAGCAACGTTGACTCACCCATCCCTCCTTTCCCTACCCTGGGCTATAGTTGCCGACACCCGTTTCTCAGACAAAGGCGGGGGAAATCAAACCCGAAAGCCTCGCTCTGCTACCGGGAGCTGCACCCCCCTTGTCACGCACCCCCGTCGCTTGGCGGCTGCAGCCCGGGGGCGGAGGAGGCGGGGGAGGGGGAGCGAGATTCCCAAAACAAGTACCACGGCGTACGCGGTGCTGGTGGTGCCTCCTCGCCCCCCCCCTCCTCCCCTTAAATCGGTATTGTCGCTCCCGGTTTATGGCCGTGGAAGAAAAATACCAGCCCCCACCCAAAATGCACCGCAGCCCAGCCGGCGGCGCGGCGGAGTGCGGGAGGGAGGCAGTAGGGGGCGCCCTCCCCTCGCCGGGCAGGGCTGCGGGGGGGGCGGGCGGGGGAGGGCCGGCGGCGCGGCCGCAAAGCGGCGTCTGCAGCCCCGCCGCGGGGGCTGCCCCGGGCCCGCCGCCGCGCCCCGGCCCCCTCAGCCGGACGGGACGGGCCCCGGCGTGCTCCTGGCGCCGTGCCTGCCGCCCCGGAGCCGACCTCGCCCGCCTGGGGGGGGCCGCGGGCCGCTGCCATAGCGGTCGGAGGGCAGAGCTGGGCTTGGCGAGGGAGAGGTGGGCGGTGGGAGCCCGCGCCGGGCGAGGGTGGGAGGATTTGGAGCACATGGAGGATTTCGGGCGGGTCCGCAGGGCTCGTACGCGAGGCTCTGTGGAGGATGTTAGCAGTTCTATCAAAACTTCGTTGTGGCTTGTGGTGCCATTTGCTTTACAAACTTGCATGGCTTTTTTCACACATTCTGAGCGCATGGCGGCAGTGGTAGAAACTTATAGTGTGAGGCGTTGCTAAAGCATCGAGTGCTTTGTCTGGGGCCATAGTGAGAGGCTGGATAACTGGGCACTTTGACGTTTTGATATTCTTTGTTTATTGGGTGTATTTAAGCCATTTGGTAGGTGCGAAAGAGGTTTTCATTCCTTTTAGAGAAATTCACTTTTTTTACTAGCTATGTTTCTATTTATTTTTATTACTATTTTCTATTTCTGTTTGGAGGTACAAGGTGTGAGATAATGGAGACACATGATTCCTACCTGTCAGGGTAGCGTGGACCAACCTTAGCTGGCTCCTGTGTAGCACAGCCTGTATGTGCTGCAGCCCACCAGTGTTGTTTCCTCTTGCAGGGTCTCAGCTACTTGGAAAAACTTTCACTTGGGTACTCTGGTAACTGTAATAATTACAAGTTGCCATCCTTCTAGGTGAGAAAGATGGATCATCCTGTTTAAAAAACATAAAAGCTTTTTTTTTTTGCTTTTAATAACAAACCAAACCAAAGCATGGTTCCTTTTTAGATATGCACTTGCAGATGTTGGGCAGTAATTTGATATCAGCAGATCAACATCTAACATGATATGTGTTGAAATCTTAAAACATTGAAAAGAGACAACAGAATAGAAACATACTGTTGTTAATAAAATTGCACTTGAGGCTGATGGGTTGTAATATGATTGTTACCTTTCTTGAAGATTATTACAGCAAATACTTAAATAAACTTCAGTCAGAATAGAGGTGTCCTTTTTGACACATAACGAGTAACTGCTTCTCCTCCAAAAGTAATACTGAGCTAAATGTTTTTGTACTATTTTTATTAATAGTAACCTGCCCTTTACTAAAATTAATATTATTTCTTAATTAACTTTTTAAAATTACTTTTTGGTATCTAATAGAAATGAGATGCTTCCAGTGTTTGGGGATAACTCTCTCAGATCATTGCAAACTGATATATTTTTAGTGTCCTGTTACCTAAAAAAAAAACCTTTTTTTTTTAACTTGAAGTGATGGTCCATCATACAGGTTTATAGAAAGCATCTCTTTAGGTTACTTCTATTTATGCTTGAAAGTATATTGTGTGGAACTATTAGAGCCTAAAAGTCATTAAGAGCTTATTAAGATCACTTGTGTTAGGTTTTAGGAGGGAGATGTTGTTTGGGTATGCAAGGGATGGGGAAGGTGAAAGGTGGCTGCATTTGCCTGTAGGTAAGACAGACAAGTGGTGAGCAGTGTCTGCTGCTCAGAGCGCTTAGGAATGAAAAACCTTCACAGGAGAGAAACTTCTTGACTCTTTTCGAAAGTTGTACCCTACAGCGTTAAGCATTAGCTGCACAAACAAAACATCTAGGAAGACTGTATGTGCTCTTCAGGATGAGATGAATAACTTAATTTTTTTTCTGTATATGTAGGATAGAAGTTGCCAGTTGTCAGAAGATGCCCATTAGCATTTTCAGAATTGGTATGTGTCACTTACAGTGGTATATTACAACAGCATTTTAATTAAGCTTTCATAGTATAAAGTAGCACTAGTTAGGTACTTACCAAACTGAACTCTACAGTTACTGAATTCGCTATTACATTCTAGATGAATGCATGTACAAATTTTCTGTGGAAGGTAAGTTGTGCTTCTGACATACTGCAGAATGAATAATAGGTGATTATTCCCAACCCAGCTTTACCACTCCGTAATAATAGTAAATATTGAAAGTAAATATTAAAAGTTAAAGTAGCATTCCTGGAATACATAACCATATCAGAATCTAGTCAAAAGTCATATAGTCCAAATGTGTATTTTATAACTTTTTATTAACATGGCAGCTGATTTGATTGATGTAAAGAAAGAAATTGGAACAAATTATTTTGTGGGAGCAAAGACAGTGCTCATGGGTTAATGTATTTATTTTGAGGTGGCCGCAAATAAAATTTAGTGGCTAGATAGGAAATTTATTGGGGTGGGGTTTTTTGTTTGGTGGTTGTTTTTTTGTGGTTTTGTTTTTGGTTTTGTTTTTTTTTTTTTCCCCCCCAGAAAGGGGAAGTTGTCTTTGCTCCACCACTTGAAGTTGGTTTGAGAGACAAAATTTTATATGTGAGGAATGAACAAAACAGTATTAGACATGATGAGGATCATAGTCTTAAGTCTGTAGGACATGGCTGCCAGGAGAGAGGCAGTGAATAGCTATAGGGCTGCAATTGATCAGCTGATTAGTGTGGTCCACAGGTGTCATTTGATCTGCTTTATCTGCATGGGCAAAGATGGGGTATTTTTTAAATTACTAGTTCAGCTGAGTTTGTATATTAATAATGCAATGTTTTAAGATGCATGTAACATACTTGTTTAAAAAAAGGTAACAGCTGACTATGTTGGCCTGCATCTAAACAAGCACTACAGTATTTTTGATTATATTAAATTAAGATCTGTTCTATGCTTAGATTTTTTTTTTAATATGTTGGGTATGTTTTTTATGAACATAATTGTAACAGTATAATTGTTAATGTGGAGGTAGTCCTGCTCATATAAATAAGTATGTTGATACAAGTGTGTGTTTCCTAATAATAGTATAAGCTATGGAGATGAGAATAAAAGGTACTGGTTTAAGGATAATGTAATGTAAATGTCTGTATGCATGGGAAGAAAAAGAACTTCTGATTATGTTAATTAAGTTTAAAAAAAAATCCTATACCTTCTGTATATGTAGAAGGTTTGTTTTGACTTACCTGACACATTTTGGGAAGAATGCCCTTGCTTTCCTAGTCAGGATCGCCAAATTGACCTGTTCATTTTGAGCTTTCAGGAAGTACCTAGATCTGGTGTAAAAAACAAATACATGTTCTAGATTTGAATAAAGACATTTTTAGAGAGGGTGTAACTCTTATTTATCTACCTGAGGACCGTATGCCTCAAGGAAAAAACTACATTGTTCAGAGCTTCACTATAGCTAGCTGATGTTGAAATGCAAACATGAGGCTTGAATTTAGTGTCTCACCCTTATTTCACATTAGTGCTTTTGAATGTGTATGACGGTTGATGGTTTTGAATAAGAGTGGAATAAATACCATTTTTTCTGCAGTGAGTCACTTTCAGTTACCACCATTTATATCCTTACTTTTTTTTAAGGTGGCATTAAAGATGATTTGGATGAAAACTGGTACTGGCTGTTGGGTCCTAAACCTGTGTAGCTGACTCTATGAACACATCACACCTGCAGATCTTGGCTATCCAGATCACATGGCAGAATGTTTCATTTAAAATCTACTTCTCAAGTAGTATCTAAAACAATTTACAAGAAATAGAAATTAAGTAACTGTGTAAACAGCCTGTCCACTGAAGTAATACTCTTCAGCTCATCCAGTCCTTTAAGTGCAGGAAAGGGCATGCTCTCAAGCCTGGCTTCACTGTTTGATGTTTCTTCCCTACCCCCAGCTCCTCTTCTATCTTTCAGGCCTCAGCCTTCAGGCATTCTTTCTTTCACCCCTTTTTACCTCTTCTGTGTATTGATTTCTGATGCGGCTCTGGATCTGACAGTTCTTAGCTTGTGCTGCAGCTGGGCCAAAGAAGTTGTTAGTGATGCAGATTCATAGCAGCAACAGTAAGGGGGCAAAATGTCTCTTGAAATCTAAGTAGGCAAAATAATTGTCTTAAAATGCTTTCCCCCCTCTAAAAAGTCAAACTTAAGTTTGTGATCTTTTTGTTTTGTTTTGTTTCCCCATTCCCGCTGCTGCTGCTATGAAGCCTTTTGAATATCGAAGGTTCCTGAGTCAGACCGAAGACAGCAGTAGCTGAGGTGGATTAACGCTGGAATGTAGTCAGGGATTGGAACACTTGGGAGCTATGCTTAGACAGAAAGGGAAAGAGGTAAGAAATGTGAAGTGGTAAGACTGATTTTAAGCTCTTGTTTACAGACTTTACCCAATCATGTAATGCCAGCATTTGTGCATAGCGTGTATGAAGTGGTAAGGCAAAGGAAAAACAATTAGCATCAGCCTACTTCACAGACTATTTTTACACTTTAAATACTCAGACGCTAGCCAGTTGGCGAGATCCCTTCAATATCTAATGTATCTACTATCTGAGAAAACATCTATTGGCAGGGTTTTGGATGAGCTTGTATAAGTATTTGTATGCTCTCTTTTGTTTCGTTGATTTGTTCTGCCACTTATACCAGCATGCAAGCAATGCATTTTACTAGTTAGGACACACTAAGGGATGCAGTTTCACTATTTAAATATATCTGTGTCTGTGCTGCTACTGGAAGGGTGGTATGAGCCACGCTTCCTGCCACTTTACTTGTACCAGTCCTAGCACTTCTGTTTGGGTGAGAGAAGGAACTGCTCTCCCTGAAAACACTCCTTTTCGGTTGGATCAGGTCTCCGCTCTGGCTGTTGACACAGTGGTGATGTCAGGAAAACATGACACACAGAAGACAGGACTACCGTTTTTGCTTGCAGTCTAATCCGATTGCAGTTTCACAATCAGTGTAATCCAATCATAAATTACGTGTATATACGTGCTTTGTTCTTGCACATTTTACAGAGACTTCTGTGCCGCTTTGTTTAATTATCCAAATGTTTTTGTGAGCTTTGGATTGAAAATTTCAAGATGATTCTTGATTTAATTTAAATGGTAACCGCTAATTCATGAAACATGCTTATATTTCCAAAATAATTTTTATTCTGGGATTGTTCATGCTTAGCTACAATCTAGATGAGGATTATTTTGGAATTGTAAAGCATATTCATGCAGCCTTTTTTCCTGATCACTGAAGTGTGGATATCATGGTGTAAGCAAATAATATCCTTCGTGCTTCAATGATCTCCAGTCTCGATTTCAAATTTCAGCAAGATGTGCAGGCTTTATTACATTTCAAACTGAAATCTCTAAGAAATAGTCCTAAACAAGTGAGGCTATCATATTGAGTATGTATATTACATATTGATTTCACTGCACATATGTGGATGCATATAAACATTTATCTTTTGAGATCTTGAAAAGGTATTATTTAAGATGGCAGTAGGTGTGTAAGCCTACTTCTTGAGCTGCTAGTGCCTCAATTTAAAATTTCCTATACATTGAAGTATAGCATGCCCTAGAGAATGGATGCAATTTAAAACTGCTTTTCAGAATGCAGTAGAGATTGCCAGAATTGCTGTGTGTTTCATCATGCGTGTTCAAAAGATTCTTCTTTAGAAAACGTTCAAATTTAGCTAACAGCATTCTTTAACATACTTCAGCCTATGTCATCAAAATAAGAAAACCCAACAGAAATTGCCAGCAGAGTGCAAGGTAGCACATTATTCATTAAGAATAGAAATAAGGAGTTGTGGTTCCCAGAGCAATCGAAATTTGGCCATTTTGTGTTTTATATTGGGGCATAGAAATTACACAGTGTACAGAACTTTTACTACTAAACAAAAGTGGATAAGGAAATAGTTAATTCCCTTTCAGTTTTGCAGTTAGTGTACACACCCACCAGATGGAGCTTCTGGCACCAGTGGAAAATTCCAGAAATCGAGCAAGAATGAGAAGTGTGTGAATTAGAAGATCCGTGTCTGCTGGACTGCAGAAGATATTTTTTTAACCTTTAAATAAAAAATGAATGGAGAGTAAGACATATCAGCCTTACTGATTCCTTTCACTAGAACCGTCTTCCATAGAAGTTTTAGCTCTGATGGGAAGTTGGAGTTCTTAGTGCAAGAGTCACCAAGCTGAAGCTAGACAGTAAGCTCAAAAAAAAAAAAAAGAGAGAGAAAACAGGTTCATAAGTCCTTGCTGAAAATTGCATATAACCACTGAAACAGCATGTTAAGGTATTTAGCCTAAGACTTTCCTCCAAAGGATTTTAAGTGAGGTTTTTTTTAGTACCACAGTTTTTAGATGGACTTACCTCTTCTCTTGAAGGAATATTTACATAGGATGTCCAGAGAAGTGGTGTGAAACGGTCCTTTTTGTTTGACACACAACTTGAAATTTTTTTGGAGGTAGCTGATTTAATCTCTGAAGTGATTTTTAAATCCTTTTAAATTCTTTTTTTGACAAAGGGACATTTAAGAAATAGACTATTTGACTGTGAGGGGGAGTTGGGGTGGTTTCATGTGCACAGTGCTGCAAAAGTTTTACAATGCTTTGATCAGATAGCAAAACACATTTGTTGATCTCCTTCAGTTCCAATAATCTTAGTTTTAAGACAACATGTCAGGTTTTTCCAGAGGGTTTGATTTGGGCTTTCTGTTCACTTTATATCTTTCTAATGTGCCTAGTCCTGTTTTGGATATAGACACAAGTTGAAGGACCTTGGATATAGACACAAGTTAAAGGGCTTGGGGGCTTGTGGTCGCTGATGTGCTAGCTTGAGGTTGAATTTAAGTGCTGGGTCTAGCATGGCAGCTGTGCACACAGAATTACCTAGCTGGAGTTGAGAGGTGTTCGTTAGACAGAAGTTAGCTGAAGACCGTCATGTTACATGGGCAGAAGCTTGGTGTTGCAGATGGTTGAGCTGATAAGGCTGAGGAGGTGCTCTCTGTTTAAAATGTTGCCATGAGAAGAGAGCGCATGCTGTTACAAAACAGCCTCCATCCTGGGATTATAGCAGACTTGAAAAATGAGCCTTTGGTTGTCTGGCATTTCAGATGTGCTGTTTAAACTGCAAATCTCATTACCTTCACAGGAGATGTGAGTGCACAGCCCTCTGAAAACTAGGCCAGAAATGCTTAAATGAGGAGGAAAGAGAAGAGTGCAACAGAAGAAAGTGAAAATGCTTAATGTAAGCCAGTGATAGACATGTTGGGAGTAGACTCTATTCACTCAATGCAGGGAGGGGAGATATTTAATTGCAACTCTTGCCTTTTCAAGGAGGTTTTTGGTAGTTTACAGTTCTTCCAACTTCTCTGTTCTCCCTGATGGTTCTGCTCCTGGTGTTTTTGATTTGCTCACTCTTCCCTGAGATGCCTTTCTGCTTCCTGACTATCACTCTTCCTTGCTCAGCTGTCCTGGAATTGTCAGGTCCCAGAGTCCCAGCCTCCACCTTGCTGCAGGGACACACCATCGTTGTCCTCATGTGAATATAGAATATTATACACCATCATACTATGTAGCATCATTTAACCTGCATACGTGAGGAGGCTGCTTTTCTATTGCTGTGGGAACCATAGGTTAATTTTCTTACATATTTTTCTTGTATTTTAAGAGATTTCGCTCAATGTTGCACTAACAGCCTTTTTTGCAAATCTGTTTCATGGCTGGCTTTTTAGAGCATGCTATTAAATGCAGTTAGCTGGGCAAATCGTTAAAAGTAGAAATTACTTTAAATGCAGTTGGAATAGGGAGATAAAGAGCATGGTATCAAGAAACTAACAGTCTTGTTTCATTTCGTCCAGGAACATAACAGCTGCTGTCAGCTCTGATATATGCTACAACGTTGCGCTGTTATATGTAAACCAAGAACTTCTTCAACTTAAAATACTAGCAAAATAAGGGCTAAAATAAAAGAATTTTGGATTATATAAAGTCAGAAAAATGCCAGATGCTTGGTGATTCTTGTCAGCAACACAGTGCAGCGAAATGATACTCAGTCTTTTGGAGGCCCAGTATGGGATGAAGTACTGCCCTGTGCTCAGTTTTCGTATCTTTAGACTGATACACTAATTGTCACTGATCTGCTCTCAAGGCTGATCGGTCCTCGTCCAGCAGTGTGTTTTCTGCAATGAGGATTCAGTGGGAGAGAGGTGACTTGGACTTGATAGAGATACAGGAGCACAAATTCTACTTTCTAGTTAGAAAATAATTTGGTATGAAACAAATAACCCATTATCCTTACCTGTTTGAAGATATGGCTAGTGGTCTTGTTAAAGCATATGCAATATTCCGTTTTGCCTCAATGTGAAGTATTTTAAGAATTTTGTCTTTTTAAATTTCTTAGAACGTTTTAGTATCTTCTGTTGAAACCATACTTGCTGAAGAAAAACAATCTGTACTTTAAGCTGTGGATGTTCTGTCTGAATAATCAACAGAGATTAAAATCTAACAATTTTAAACAGTAAAAACCCTTATTACTTGGAAAAGTAATTATAAATGACTTGACAAATTTTGGTTTTATAAACTTTAGATTTGGTTGTTCCAGACTTCATGATACTAATGTTATGTCCTGTGTTTCCAGTCTGTTCAAGACTGAGTTTCTGTCCATGGGTGATGTGAGTTGAAGAGGTATCAGTCTTCTTACAGAAGCATAATCATTTACATGCCATTACCCAAAACGGTTTACTTCACATCCTCCTACTAGCAGCATTGTAACTGACAATCTTAATCTGAATACTTCCCAAATGAATGTATGTCCCTAGGGTTGTGGCTGACAGCCATGTCACCTGTTTGATCTCCCATGGTCTTGTAATTTAAGGTGGGACTGTGTTTGTATGGAAACCTTCTAGAAAAAATTACCTGTACAAGGAATGCTGTTGGTATTTTACTAAGTGTACCTCATCTATACAGGGTGCAGCTATGCTGCCGGTACTAATAGCTGAGATGAGGTGTAAACTAAGGTCCTAACCACTTTAGTCAAAAGGTTGTATGAAGTGTGAATAGGAGCATTCCTTTCTTGTATCCTGCTGGACTTCTGAGTTGGGTAACTTAATTGAAATCTGAGCACCAAAGTATTCCTCAGGTAGCATCACCCAGCGGAATCTGTTGTTTAAGCCACAAACCCGCTAAAACTTCCTGCAGCACTGTTAACTTGCTGGAGTGCACTCTACAGTAGCTCCGTGTCAGTAAAGGTACCGTAAATGTGGTTTATAATTAGCTTTGGAGTCCTTCGCAATGAAACGTACGTTATAAATGTAAGATTGCCCTTATTACATTTCTTATCTCTTGTCTTTAACACTTTGTTTTGTACAGCAGGATATGATCCTTCTTCTATGTCCGGGCTTTGGCCTCACACAGTAGGTGTAATATAATCGCTGAGGTGGGCGTTCTGGAAGGAGAATTATTTTTGGAGGCTTTTGCATGAAACTTGTCCAATGAGTCTGAGACGCCCAAGCACCATTAATTTTGGAGGTAAATGCCTCATAATATGTACTGAATAGATTGGGAAGAGTTAAGATTGTCATTTGGCAAAGTATGGGCAAAAAATAGTTGAAAGAATAGTTCTGACTGTTTACTTCTGACATTTGGACATTTTGAACTTAAAGGAACACCAACTTGAACTCTAGAAAAATTGGGGGGGTGGGGGCTTTGAGTTCCATCAGTCTGGCAGCTTCACTGCATATTAATTAGTTTCCTCATTTAAAATTTTTTCCCCTCTTTTGGTTTATTAAAACCAACAGAGGCAAAAATGAAAGATGATTTTGACTGCAAGAGAAATGACCAGACTGCCTGAAGTACTTTCTCATGCTGAAACAAACTGAGGACAAACCTGTGACTTGTGATATGGAAGTTCAAAGATGCATAATTTAAGTTGGATGTCCCTTTAAGTTATTCCTTGGATCTGACATTTCTTATTTGAATCTCAATTAAAATGTTTAATTTTGGAAATTCAACTGAAATGGTTTTTATTAAGATATTTTCTATCATTTGTCTATAAATTGGTCTGTCAAAGTGGGCTGGGATATGTGTAAAGGGAGGGGAGGGAATACTGTAGTTAACAACAATGAAAATATAAAAACGGGGGGGGGGGACAACAAAAAACAAATGAAAGAAAATATAACAAAAGAGTTTTTAAAAAATGACAGCTTTTCAATGTTAGTACTTGCCTTGGGCGGGGGGGGGAGGGAAGAATCATTTTGCATGAAATATGATTTACTTTAACATGCTATTGTTATTGGAATAAAATCAGGTTACTGATAAAATTATAAAGATAATGTATGTTTAAAAAGTTAATAAGTTAAGTTTGCTCTAGTCAACAACAGTAATGTAGTACTGGCACACAGCCGATAGAGAAATTAAAACTATTTTAAAGATTTACAGTGTCTGGGTTGCACTGATGATGTTGATCCTGGATTCTCATTGCTTTCTGATTTTAATGATAACTGTTATTGAGAAATATTTAATACTTAAAAACAGGCTGTCTAGTAGAGAGCTATCCTGCTTTTTAATGAAGTAATTTTTAGCATAATCTGAATTTTATGCACTAACTTGTTACCAAACTGCATGCATTTTTTTGATTATGCTGTTTGACTCTGCTGCAGCCCTTCCCTTTTAGTATTATTATGGATATTAAGAAATTTGGGGTTGAATTATTGCAATGAAAACCATGGGATCATGATACATACCTAACAAAGGCCATGGACTAGAGTAGTGGGTTTAAGTATGCGGGGGGGTATATTATGTAGGGGAAAGGAACAGCTTTTAGAATAAGGGTTTGAAACATTGCTTTTTCTATAGGAAAAAGATGGAGTATTGCATGCTGGGAACAAGTGCTTTCCATAAGGTAGCTAAATTTTAAAAGTACATTTGTTTCATTTTGTTTTAGGCTTTGCTTAAGTATTCTAATCTAGTAATTTTGTCCTTTCTGCAGTTTTCATTTTGATTAGACCTCTGCAAAACTCTCTTCTAAACAAAAATTCAAAAACAAACAAAAAAACCCAAACCTGGGCCACAACTGCAGTTTGACATTTCTGAAACATTGCTCAATGTGTACAGAAGCATATTTAAAGGATATTAGTAATAGTATAAATTCTTTCTGTGGTCTGTTTTGTTTTCCATGATTCCAAAATTGCAGATATTAACATCAGTAAAGGTAAAGATGTGAATGTGTTGGATAACTACAGAGAAATGACCAAAAGTAAAACAATTTGTTAAAAGGTAGTCTTCATTGACACCTTTTTAAAAACAAAACAAAACAAAAAAAAAAAACACAAAAAAAAAACAAAACCAAGAAGCCCCACTCATCAGGAATGCTGTCGACAGAAACTCCAAGTAAATAGTCACATTCTTTTTTCCTTTGTTCTTGTGAATAGCAAGACATAACATACTTGGAGGAAGTTTGAGTAGATGAGTCAGGACTTATTTCATTAACTGCAGTTAAATGTTTTGGCCAGGTTTCCCAAGGAAACAAAGCTTATACAATTTTTCAGATTGTGGCTTGTCTCCTAACCCCCACTCCCTCCTCCCAGCCAAGAAAAAAGTTGGCCATTTTCAAACAAATTTGGTAGAGATGGAGGTCTGAAAAGATAAATAAGCACCTTTAAGTTCCGTTAAATGTAGATCTCCAGTAAGAGAAGAAACTAAGGTTTGAACATTTGCAAGTTTCCTTCACAACTCTCCCATCAGCCTGTTCCTTCAATTGGATGCAGCAATGCCAAGTGGCTGCTAAAACTCTGTGGGAGGAGTTGTAAGAGGGAGGGGAAGGAAATCATACTGCTTAGGCCCGGGGTCTTAGGGGGTTGATTTTACATGTGCGCCAACTGCAGAGGTGCCAGTTAGCTGGTGTGCCCGGAGCTGAACATAGCAACTTGCCTGTCACTATCTAATGTGGAGCTAGCAGAGGGTTATGAAGGAAAGAGAAGCAGCAATAAATTATCTTGGCTTAGTATTTGAAGTATTCAACTCCAAAGGAGAGTTGTTAGTGGCTGACTGAGTGCATGTATAGTATATTATTCCATGGATACGATATTATTACAGGTACAGCAGCAGCTCATGATGCCCCGTAAAGCTTTTCTTTCCCAGAAAGAAAAGCAGGCTCGTGCCAGGGAAAGGGATATGTTAAAAAAGAGGAGGAGGCGACAAGACTATCTCAAAAGAAGCGTGGAGCCGCAGAAAAATGCAGAAACAATAAAATGGCACAGGGATGATGAGAAGAGGAGAGAAAATGAGCAAGTTAAGGACAAAGATATCAAGAAGCGGTGGAGACAGGATGAGAGAGAACGACGAAAGAATGTGGACGCTATGAATTGGCGCAGGGAAGATGAGAAGAGGGAAAATGAGCGAGGTAAGGACCAAGAAGGCCAAGAACCAGCAAAGAAAAGATGAGGAGGAGAGGGGGAAAGAACGACGAAAGGACGGACCTTTTGAAGCAGCCGAGGGATGATGAGGGGGAGAGGGGAGAAGAGAGTAAGAACAGTTCCATTTTATAAACGTGCAGAAATAACAGAAAATATTAGTATCTTTTAGTTTCATATTTATAGGAAATCTGCTTTAATGAATTATAGTTCTTACAGAGCTAATTATTTTAATAAGACAAGATTGATCTGAGTATAGATGTATACAAACTCAAAATTAAGTCACAGTGGGATAGAAAAGGCTGGGTTTACATGTTGCTTATGAAATTGTCTGTTTTGCACACATGCTCACACCTAATACTTTCTTCAACAGTACAGTTGATAATACTGTGTTTCAGATCACCAAAAAGTTCAGGTTTTCTCAGTCTTCATAATATGTGTAAATGACAGCATTAGGAAAGGAAGGGTCAACCAAACGTGCTCATAAAAGAAGGTAAAACTGATGTTTTATTTTATTCTTTTTAATAATGTGCCCAAGAGAGAGTTGTAATTGCATCCCCAGTTTTATTCTGAGGTGAATTATTTAACAAAAGTTGTATGGAAGTGTAAATTTCACAGAATGCTTTTAAGAAGCAGACAGTTCAAGAGATGCACATTTCTGTGTCATTAGAGCTAAGGTGTTGGCATCAAATCAATTGGCATCACATTTGATTTGATAAATTCAGCCAACACCTTGGCATCAAATGTGAAAAACTGACAAACACTAGATGTTTACATTACAGTAGGAAGACCCCTTCTAAAGTTGCATTTTTATTAAATTTTATGTAGGACTTTTTTATCTGGAGTTATAAAATGTTTTTTTTCGCAGTAGCCCTAAAACATGAGTTGCAGGCTTATGAACCAGCCATGGATTTATACTGGATGAGAGTCTAGTCCTTTGGAAGTCCTTCTAGTCCGATTTAGAAATTTGAGCCCTTAGAGTAAAAGGGGTGGTACCTTTGCAAACATGAAGGTAGTTTGCTCCCATCTTTACAGCTGGGGATGTTGCAGCCCTTCGTGGAAGACTGGGCTTTGTGGAAGACTGGGCTTCTTTGCCTGCAGGGTGTTCACAGTAAACATTGGGAGGAAGGGGCTGTCACACTTAACCTTGGGTGAAATAGTGCCTCTTCTAAACAGTAGTAAAGAACTAGCTACCTGGAAATGACAAACTGATTCAGTTGTCCGCATCTTTTGGATTTTCTGCATTTAACATATGTTTGTTTTAGGATTAGAGATCTACGCTTTTTTTTTTTTCCCATTTTTACTCCATAAAAGTGTTTTGGCACCCCTGTTTTGACTGATCAGTTATGATGAGGCAGCCTGGAAGGACATAGCCACACTAACAAAGAGAAGAGTTGTATAATTAAGACGTCTATTAACTCCTATGTGGCTGTGTACTGAATGTGGCTGAATAATTAATTTTATTACTCAACAAAACCAAAACAGTTAACATACTGAATATGCATAAAGCTTTTCTTTTTAGTGCTGATCCTTTCAACTGAGACAAAAAATAAACTTACAATATTTAAGGGGACGGGTGAGGGGTAAATGTTGCTTATTATGAGTAACTTTATATATTTCATTGTGAGAGGAAAATGCTCTCAAAATGAGTTACCAGCTTTCTACTTCTGTGTTCCTGTGAGGTTTTCATTGTAGGCCTGGGAATCATGGTAAATGCATCTAAGAAAAAATTGCTTCCAGGAGCCTCATTTTTATTTCTGTAACTTTTTTCTCTCTTCATTCCTAATTTTCACTCAATGCTCACTAGGAAAGTTTAATTTTGTAGTTTTTCTTTTCTTGATTGACTGCTGCTTCTAACTGGTCTCAGCTCTGTGAACCTAGATAAACTTAGAACTATGTTCATAAAATTTCCAAAGGAAGTAAGTGGAATAGCCAGATACTAACTTTCCAGTTATTCCTCTAGTATCATTAGCAATGTTGATATCATACTTTTTTTGTATGTTAAAAAAAAAAAAAAAACCCAAACCAAAATAGAAAAACCCCAACATGTATTCCACTGGCTTGGTTCCCCCAGTGGACAGGTACTTCAAAAGAATCCGTGGCCATTGTAAAGAGCATTAGGATACCTAGCCTACTCATACAGGTTTGAGATGCCTGAATAAGAATAAAATGCACTAGGGACTAGGGATTTTTTGTTTATAGCTTTTGGGGATTCCATAACTGTTTTTTACTTGCCATTTCACAGTGATGCTCTTTACAAACCTTGTTGAGTGAAGACATCTTCCTCAATGACATGTTTGGGGTCGCCTACAATTCTGTGCTTGCTGGTCATGGAATGCTTTCCTAGTGGTACAAACTGACAGTGGGGTAGTAAGGAAATGGTGTAATTTTCAGTCAAGCGTAAAGAGAAGAATATGTAGAGTAGGTTTTCTGGAAAACCTAGCCTGGTACTGTCTTGCTTCCTTTACACAGCAAGATTTTCCTCCAGATTATTTCTTTAGGTCTTTAAGCTATTTCTGGATGAAAAGCACCATTTTACTAACAAGACTGTGACATCAGAAATATATTATACTTGCTGCTTGTTAGAACTGTAACAAAGCTCAAACATGAAACAAGCATAGTAAGCACTCTGAATAACGTTGTCCAAAAATAAAAATAACATGATGAGGCAGATTTGGAATATTTGCTGAAGATTATATTTGAGAGAAAAAGGCTGTCTTAACTGATGCGTCTTTCCCAGATTCAGAACAGCATTGTTACCTTGTGGGTGCTTTGAAGCTGTACACTAGAAGATCCTCTATTTCATTGTTCTAGATAAAGTTGGCAGAGCTGAAACAGCCTAACATCAATTACTTGATGGTATCAAAGGTAGCAGGCTGCAAGGCAGCTCTTCTGGTGAGGTCCAAAATACAAAAGACCCACTGGAGAATTAAGATTTTAGTTACACTAAAATAGAAACAGCTTTTGGTGTCTAAAGACAGGTGGAAGTTTTCTCCTTTTTTATCACCTCTGATAATTTGACTGATACGGGTTTTTTGCTGTTTTTCCCTCTTTTGTTCCTTATCCTCTCTCTCCTGGGTGCATACCTTCCTGTAAGATCATAGTTCTCAAGTTGTGAATACAGTGTATTGTGTATGAGATCAGTACGTCCCTCATAAGGGAGGACTGTTTGCACTGAGAAAAATATGTAGCATAAGAAAATGTTAACTGTTGCAATATAGAACTCTAAAACAGACATGCAATATTGTATTTTACATGAATTAATTTTCCAAATAATTGCATAGTAATCTTTTTTAAACTTATCTTTTGACTCGGATTTCTAGGTGGTTCCAGTCCCTTAGTAACTGATACGTTAAAGGGCTGAACTGCATGGCCATGTTAACTTGAAGTGCTTGAAGCTGGTACAGCGAGGATAGTTTTATTTTTATTAAATACTAAAAGTGGTTTAAAAATCACTTAGAGTAACATAACAGGAGGACGTGTCAGACTTCACATTCTGGATGTTTTTAGAATAGTGACTGCAATTGTTTCCAACTAGAATTTGAAGTGCTAGTAAGAGTAGCAAGTTGATGAAGAGGTAATTTGGAGTTGAAAGTCACTGCAAGTCTATCTAAATGCTAAAATCTGTTTTTAAAAAAAAAAGTTGTATGTTGAAGAATTGCGGGTTTGTTGAAACTTCTCTGTGACTCTGTGGTGGTTAATTTTAGGCTAGACCTTGCTTCCTTTCTGCTTTTTTGTCATGCCATAAAAATTAGAAGTCTTGCTTTCCTGTGTCTTAGGATATTTGCACTGTTAAGTTCCTAAAACTAAGTAGAAATTTTCTCTAGTAATGGGTTTGTCCCTCCTGTTCACTTGAATTATGTTTTTTCCTGAATATTGTTCACACTAGTGCTCCTGAGAGCATTTCAAGGTGTTACACAATTTTTTCACCCACTAGTATTTTCTTTTACCAACTATGGCTAACAAGGTTAGAAAATTGAGCAGAGAGAAAAAGCCCTTTTCTGTGAAGCAATACTAACCTTGAAGTGAGGTCCCTTTTTTATTACAGCAGTGAACCTGAGTTCTTTGAAAACACTGAAGAAGCCTTTGATTTTAAACGAGACAAATGTTGTTGCCTCTTTTGGCCTGCAGTTTTAGTTGCTTCCTAAAACTTGGACATAATTATTAATTTAAATCAATCGGCCTCTATTATGTCCTGGCCCATTCCCATTTCAGGATGTGATTCTATTGAGTGAACTGAACTGCTGGTTCCTGTAGACGTCTCAAATTTCATAAGTCTTTGTAGTCATTTTATGCCCTAATTTTGAGATTATAAGATGCACCTATCAGAACCGCACTTGAGATTAAATTCTTCCTTCCTGGGACTCTTACAGCCTGTTAAAAGCCAGAGACAGTGCTTGAGTTCTCCCAAACACAGTACCACGTACACACTTCTGAGTTCTGTGAAGTCTCTTACCTGTTGTTCCTCTGCTTACCTTGCAAATACTCCTTGCTTTTTCACAAAACCTTCGCTCCCGCCCCCTCTTCAGATTTTTGGATGAAGATCTGAGAATACTTCGTTCAGGCCTTTTTGTTAACGTGTGTGCGCTAGCTAGGCAACTTGTTTTAGCTTTTTGTTCATGCTTTGCATAGTGGCTGTTACCCAGAGCAGTGAAATAGTACTGCACGAAATTTGTCTAAAATAGGTCTTTGCATCTCCAAAATGTGCCTATGAAATTAAAACCGAAGTACAGTGTTTCTAATTTAGTAATGATATTTTGTTCTTTTATAGCTTGTCTTTTCTGCTTACATTTGGCTACTGAATTATTCTAGGAATCAGTACCTGTCTGTGGACTCGACCTTTATGCTAGGTACTGCATAAATACAGAGCAAAAGAAGGTTCCAAATATTTCTTACACAGTTAGTCTGCTTATTTTACCATATTTTTGTGACTGGTACAGTCAGACATTTTGTGTACAAGCACACTAAAGATGAGTGAGATCTTCTTATAAAATCAGTCTAATTTTTCAGATTTTCTTATAACTAGGTCAGTAATCCATTTTCTTAGGCATCTGAAGATACTACCTGGATACTTCTAGTAAGGACATTGTTGGTCTTGTTTTTAAGTAATCATTTATTCTCTCCACTCAGCACTTTAGTGTTGATTGGTGTGTAATTCAACTTAGGAACAAGGGCTTCCCAGTGTATTTGTAGGTGGGACCCAGGTCTAGAAGCAGGAAACAGAAGGGCAGGCACAAACGTAATTCTTACTATGTTTGTGGAATCATGAACTTGAAAATAACTGGTTGACTTAGAGACAGATCTCATTATTCCTGTTACTTAATGAGGATAAAAAATGCTCAGAATTATTTTTGCTAAACATATATGTGATCGTCTCTACTTATTCTTCTGTGAATGTGTGTACAGATGCACATTCCCTTACAAAGAAAAGTTCCATAATGTATTAAGTATCTAGGACTTGTGCAGGAATGAATAGGATAGAGTAGAACCATATAAGAAAATAATAAAAATTAGTTATGCCTTGGCTACTATAAAACACAATACATGGAAATACAGGATGTCTTGCTAACTAGAATCCTGGACTGGAATTATCATTGATTGAGTGGTATCATCTCAGGATAAATGAATTCCTCCTTTATTTAAAAAAAAAAAACCATGCTGATGAGCTTCTTTTGAAAGCTGCTTTGAGATCTCAGAGAGAAGTTCTGTATTGAGCCTATAATATTAGGTAAGTAGCATTTCTTTAACCATCAGGAATTGGTAACTATTTTACAGAAGGATCAGTTGATCTGTGACCCTTTATTATGGGCATCCTTCCCTGTGCGGGATGCTGGATGTAGTGATAGCTTCAGTGCAGATGAAAGCACTAGTGGGTTTTGTCAGTACTGGATGCTGCATTCCTTAGTATTGTGTTCTGTTAAAATAATTGCTTGGATCTAAGCTTCAGAGCAGTAAGAAGCAGCCCTGACAGTGAAGAAGAGATGTTCCACATGTCCTCTCTTAAACATCAACTTTTGGTCAGATAAAGGATACCTCATTTCAAGAATAGCATTGATATCTAAATGATGATTTGAGACGCTTAATCCCAACTGTTTTAATGTCCACACTCAAGGATGTGCCAGCAGTGTTGTGTATATTGCAATTATAATTTGAGTTACTTACTGTAAATAGAAATGAATGGAGATGCTAAAAGCTCTTTTTGTAGTCATAAACCATAACAATATCAGACTGTATCTGGCTCTCTGCTAATTATGATTAAATGGTCAAGTAACTTCCTAAGTATTTGCTTAAGAATTAGTTTTTTGTTAAGATTAGGTGAGTTGGATTCAGCTATCAAGCAGAATTTGCAAACTAAGATTGATCTTCAGTTTTCAGATGTGAAGATCTAATCATATCCTCTATTATGATGTGTTGTGATAGGAAGATCTTGATAATTTCTTGTCTTTAAGACTTGACTGTGAGGCAGGCAAAAGGGCAGAGGCAAGAAGATGATGCAGATGGAATAGAGATCTTGTTTTCAGGCAATCCTAAATAATTTGCTTTCTTTATCGCTTGGGTTTATATATATCATGGTCATAGTATATTTGGCACAGTATAGGTATATTAGACACATTAATTAAGAGAAAGCATTTGATTCTTCTGGTGAAGAAGTGGTGTTTAGTGGTGTTTTGTACTAAAATAAGCTATTTGTTAATAAGCATTATTTTGAGACTTGTGGCTGACTTTCAAGTTTACAAGTGATTATTGCCTAATGACAAACTCTGTATTGACTCCCGCTTTGTCCTGAGGAAAAAAAAAATGGTTTCTTTACAAGCAAAGTGAGTATATTCTTTAAGTGGAGACTTTGGTTTTAAAGAAAACAGCACAGCTTGCTAGAAGGTTTAAAATGTAATGTTTTCAGGCAGTGATGTTTCTACAGTTGGTATTAAGAACTTGGGTTATTCTGGAATAAAATTACTAGGACATTATCTCCTTGGATTTGAAGTTCACTTGAAAATATTCATTCAAATCCTGAACATACTCTCATATAATTTTTGATGAAAAAATTGAGCGTACAGGTAGCTACAAAGAAGCTACTGAAAGCATTACTTGAACCAGTGCAATACAGTGAGAGCAACGCTTACTCAGTTGCCTTTAGAGAAAAGGAATTAGTGGAGCCATGATTAAGTTCTTGGCTGCATTAATATTTTTCACTCTGGCTCTATGAACTGCAGCAGCAAGAACTTTTAATAAATTGATGTTCTCGACTTTAAAAAAAAAAAGATTATGCTGCGCTTTGAAAGCAAACTTGTGTTACTTGATTGTAACTTAGTGTTCAGAGCCATACTTCTCAATTCTGGTTAGGGAAGAGAGGGAATAGAATGTTAAGGAAGCATATTTTCTTTCCAATTTGTGATCTGTGTTTAAGGATATAAATCCACGCTGTGCACTATGTGGTATTTTTTGTTTTCCTATTAATGCAGTTCCAGTATCACACAAGTCAGATGTGTTTTAAGTCATGAAAAAAGTGACAGTGGGCTCAGCATTGAAAGCTATTTTATAGTGACTGGCCTAGGAGAAGAAACTGCAGGTTGGAGTTGCTTTTTCCATCTGGAAATGTTAAGCTTCACTTACTATTTCAACTACACATCAAAAATAGAGAAAATGTTACTACTTGGAAATTGCAAATAGGACACAACCTTACTAAACCATTTGCATTAATCAATAGGCTAGTTAGGAGTTGAAATTCTTAGGCAACAGCATTTTTTCCCATTAGTCTTTACCATCTTTTAAACTAATTTGTAACTAATACTTCACAAAATTGGCATTGCTGATCCTCAGCCCTGTTAAATATTTTCAATTATGATGTGGATAAATTCAGAATTTGAACAGAAAATCTGATAAGGGAACTGTAAGCTTGAATGCCGATTTCGATAAAAGAACTGATTTGCCTGAGTCAGTTTTCAAAGTAACAAGAAGTTGGAAACTCAGATTCAAACCTTATTTCTTAGTCCTTTATGAGGATTACAAATAATTCACTGGGCAGGCGTGAGTAGTATTCTGAAAGGATAACATGAATCACTCTTAATTACTTGAATGATCATATTCACTCTTGCATAGAGAGGGAGAATGTCTTAGGCCTGGATATTGTTTATAATTGCAGATTAAATATTTGATTATAAAGAGTACAGATGAGAATGGATACAGCATAAAAAAAGAGCAGTTCATGATTTCCCACACAAAGTCATTAGAGGCTTTAGAGGGAATAACTGAGAAGGGAGAGTAGTTTACTGCCATGATCTATTTAATCTCTGCCTTCTCTGAGATGGCAAAGAATGCCTGTAGAAGTGCTCTTCATAGCTTGATTGGGGTTTATATTGTGAGACTTGTAAGTGAATCTACCTATAAGGTATTTCACTAGAATGCTAATTCTCCGTATTTCTAAAGTGGGTTTGAGTTTCCTTAAAATGAAAGGTGCCAGATAAGATACAGAACATAGCTTCTTTTCATATGAACTTAATTCTAATTTTTTTCCAATTCTAATCCATTTCACTGAGACTAGAGTTAGCTGAAAAACCTCTACGGTCACAGAAATTAATATACTTGCATTTAGAGTTTTGTATGTGAAGAAATCAAGATGTTTTTCATTATACTAAATTCTTTTAACAAGTTTTACCTGGAGGAAATTAATACAGAACATTGAAATACTTTTTCTTCTGGCCTATGTTGTTTGAAAATTACTATCATTAATCACTTTGCATGACGTGTCTACGTAACTTCATTATTGCAAATACTATTACTGAGTAATTTGAAATCCCTGAGATGTATAGACAAGATCTAAACATTTTTTTCTTCCTTTGGTTTCCTAGTTTTTATATAGGGGTGTTAAAATGACACTATAATTGCTTCTGGTAATCTGTGACAGTGGCCAGCATGATACAAGTACCAAAATCCTTAATGCTCAGAGTTGCTTTGGTACTTCTGAAAATTTTTCTATAGATTTTTACATAAACTCAGGCTTATTTCCACTTGGTTTCTAATTTATAGTTGTGATATGAATCCTAAATGTCACGATAGCTTTCTGCTCTTACTCAGGAGCTATTTCTGAATTCATTGAATTTGAAGAGACTAGAGCCTAGCAACACGTGCTAGCAGCACTACTTGTAGGTTGTGAAGCTGATTGAAGTGGTTTGTGTTAGCACGGTTACATGCAGAGCTTTTCAGTTTTGTTTATTTCTGAAACTAAACAGTGTTGTTGGTAGCAATCATGGAATAGTAAGTTGTTAGTGACTGTCTTAAAGCATTACTTAGTAAGGTGGTAGGAGTATGAAAATAAAAAGGTTAGTGTGTAAACAGACAAGTAATAGTTTAAGGAGTATGCATGATAGTGTATATAGAAGGGTTGGTTTTGATCAGAGACACTCAGTTGTTGTAGTCACAACCTATATCCTTTGTACTTCGAGAAAATTTCTTAGTAAGCTTTTTGTAGCTTAGCAGGTGCCCTTGATCTTTATGCCCTTTATCATGATAAAATGGGCCAATTTTTGTCTAACTCAAGTATTTAATGGCTGCAAACTTCTGTTAACATTCTAGGCTTCTGCTTGAAAGTGTTAAAAAACACTTTCAAGCTTCTAACAAAAAACCCTCCACTTTTAGTTGATGTAGGTAGTCTTTGGCCTTACAGTGGATTGATTTGTTGATACGAATCAAACCTTTTATTGTTCAAACAAAGCAACATTTCTGAAATGGCTCATGGAAATATTAATGATAAAAAATGGACCTTTTATCTTCTGGGGTAATAGTCTTTATGCAACAGGCATTGGACCGTTAAAGCCTAGGGAACAAGATAACAACTCTGACACTTGCTATTTAAGAAGCTTCCTTCCCTTTTCTTTGAGAAAAGCCTACCTTTTTACTGCTGGCTCCACCCCCTCGCACTTCCAAAATAACTGTACGTTGTCAGGGACTTTCACGTTTCTGCCATTTTGCACCTTAAAGTGCAGATGAGTTGTTGATGATGGTTCTGTAGCTGAGCAAGCGCTTACCATAAGGATAGCAGCATGCAGACTGAGAATTCCTGTATACACAAAATAAGACTAGTTATTAGCATTTGGAAGAAATCTTAGTGGTAATGGTTGAACCTGGGAATCCACACATCTTAAAATTTTAGACGTTCTTTTAGCTGGAAAGCCCCAGTCATTAACAGACAGTTTAATTGGAATTAGCTATCTCCGTGTGGGGAACTGAAAGGGAGGGTTGTCTTGTAGGCTGAAAATACCCAGCTACACTTAGAGGTGTTAAGCCATCTCTTGTACTTTTTCCAGTGATTTGTATCTCTGAAGGGCTCTAACCAAGCTTTCAGGTCCCACCTTAATAAAAGAAGAATGTATGCTAAACAGCTTGTCATCCGTTTAAAGCTATAAATACAGTAAATGGAGGGAACAGTATTAATTCCTTATCCTACCTACAGTTGAATGCAAGAAGCATCTTTCTCACTGAAGATATACTATGAAATCTATTACAAGACTGACACAAACCTTGAAGCTCAACTTACCAATTTTCAAATCAGGATATGTATGCAGAAAAGATAAATGGAGTTTTTAAGTACTTCAGCATAGGGGGTAAATTTCATGTAAATACAAACATTTTTTTAAAAAAAAAAGTTACTTCCAGATGCAGCTCATTGCTCCTGCAATAGTTGTTACATCAGTTTGTTGGTTTTTTTAAGTGCTCTCTTAAGTTTGTCAATACCTAGATTTATGGCCAGCCTCATTTAAGAACAAATCAGACAGAAAATGTGGTAGTTTCTTAGTTAATGGTACAGCTCAGATACTGAGTTATATGGGAAAATGAGACAGAAAATTACTAACAATTGAAAGTGCAACACTCTATCAGACAAAACACGTTTGACTTAAACCTTTTCTCTTACTTTCTTTTTCAATAGAAACTATGTTCCAACTTCCTGTCAACAACCTTGGCAGTTTAAGAAAGGCCCGGAAAACTGTGAAAAAAATACTTAGTGACATTGGTTTGGAATACTGTAAAGAACATATAGAAGTAAGTATGATACCTCCCAAGTGCTGTAGTTAGAGTTGAAGTGCTCCAAAGTTAGTGGGACTCTGAGGTCTTTGGTGTATGACTTTTTTGGGTTTTTTCAGACCTGTTTCACAAAATGTTAAATTTTTACAGTGAATTTTGAAGGAATCCCCTGTATCCTGTTCCCACACCATAATCCTCTATTCTCATCAGCTTTTGGGATTCCATTTGAGCCTTGTTCAGGCGTTGCTACCCCTGCATTGCTTTTTAAGTTCTACAAAAGTAGGACTTAATTAATAACTTGAGCTAAAATCGTACGTGTAAACACTTTTTAGAAAGTTTAGTTGGAGACGAGATACACTTCAGGCTGTATGTCACTGACTTGATATATATCGAAGGTAGGTTGTCTTTTGTTGATGTTGGATTCTTAAAAATAGCACTTGCTAACTGAACATTTAGGAATGAAGCAAGAACGAAGTGCGGTATAGGATGTTCTTGGGGGACAGAAGAAGTGGAGGTTTTCATGAGGTGTTTGTCGGTGCCAACAGTAGGTCATCAAGTTAAAGAATCACTTCTGTACCTGTGTTAGTTCCTAGAAGGGAAGGGTATTTGTGCTACTCTTCTGGACAAAGTTCATATCTATCGTCTCAAAAGTGCAGCTTTCTCTCCTGGACACTAACCTCTGTACTGTCAATTCACACACTTTAACTCTTAGAGCAGTCAGCAAATTATGACCTGTTTGCTTTGGCTTTTCTGTTAGTGCCTCTTTAAAGAGCATTTAAGTGAGATGCCTTAGAGAAAGAAATGCCAGTCCTTCCTGGAAAATTTGGGGAGCAAGTATAATTTTTAAGCGTAAAATTCTGAACTGGGACAATTACTTTCAGTATTCATTTCAGTGGAACTACTATTTTTGAGTCCTTATGTGCTGCTGACTTATATCCAAAGATGAAATGCCAAAGTACTTCATAAGATTATTTTTTCAATAGGAATTTGGCTTCTTGGACATCATACATGTAGTCAAACTTTTAAAAATTTTATCTGAATTCCTGTGTGAAATTAAAGTAATAAAAAGCGCCCAAACCAATCAAACAAACAATAATACACCCCCCACACAAAAAAAAAAAAGAAAAAAAAACCAAACCAAAACACAAAACCAAAGACCACCACACAAAAAAACCCCACCCAAACAAACATCAGAGTTATGGTAAAGTGTCTGTATGATCCTAAATGTTTAGCACTAGCCTGGGAATACTTTTCTCCACGACTGCTTTTGAAAATGGGGCAGGTATGTAATCACAGTCTTGGCTTAATTAGGAGGATAAGTACTGAAAATAGTTTTTCAGGTGTTTTATGATACTGAGACTATTCACAACTCTTCACCTCCAAAGAGGTGTATCTTAAATACCCACACTTCCTTGAATTAATAATGTCTACTATTTGCCAGCAGCACTTGAGAGGACTGCATGGATGCTTACAAGAGTTGCTTAACGGAGCAGTTGGTCTTTGGTTTTGATTCTCTGTACTCTCTTCCCGTCTTCCCCTTCTCCAGGATTTTAAGCAGTTTGAACCTAATGACTTTTATTTGAAAAACACTACATGGGAAGATGTAGGATTGTGGGACCCATCGCTTACAAAAAATCAGGTTGGTAATAGTTTATGTTGACACATCTGATTCTGAAGATGGTTCATACTAAAGGGTGTTTCAAAAATATGCCCAGATCTTTTCCTGCAGTTTCACCCATGGATCTTCATTTGTCATCAGTTTAAGGGATAGCAAGAAGCTGCACTTTTTTTTTCTTTTTTTAAAGTAGTAATCCTGGTCTTTATCGTAGTAGTATGGATAGCCAAATACTGGAGAACTGATCGGTCAAGAAATCTCACTCACCCTTTGACAACTGCCTATTAAGAGCCCATCTGTTTTCAAGCTGAGCACAATTTCACTGTCCTTCTGGTCCAAAGAGCAACAATTTTATACAGTTCGTGATAAGTTTTTTTACCTTTCCTTAAATGTTTCATTGTCTGTTTTCATCATTTCAGAAAAAGTTTAAATGAACACATCTAACTGCTGCTCTGTCCGCTACTGTTGTAGCTCTGTTAGCTGTCTGCCACATCTGAAGATTCTCATAATCTGACTATGTCCAAGATCTGGTTTAGGCCTATCTAGTTCTGTACAGCAGAATGAAGTGACGCTGGAAGTCTTACTTTTTAGATGTTTCTGAGCCAGTAATGAAGGAAATTTGAATTGAGCTAGAAGTGGAGGGAGGAAATAATACTTGATTCTGATTAAACACATTTAAGGCAAGTCATGTGCACTGCAGTAGCCTCCACCGATGGTACAACACAGAGTAATACCAGTACTGACAGAACAGTGAGAAGGTGAGAAATCTCTCTACAAAATAAGCCCTCTTTTAGCATCTTAAAGATCAGGACTGCTCTTACAGGAAATGGGAACCTGTATTATGATGGATTCCTAGTGTAGTGTTAATCTAAAAATGTCCCTTTGTTACTGTGTTCCATAAAATACACTGATGATGTCCTTTTTTCTAGTTAATTCCAGAATAAAAATTGTAATATAAAAGGAGACAGCTTTTGTTTAGCTTGTTATGTTGTATCTTGTCTCCAGCCTACCAGATGTCTGAGGCTTCAGAAGGTGGACAGAAGCATATATCCCTACTTGCTTAGGCAGAGGGAGAGTACAACTCTCCAGCTACTTCAGATAATCCATGTGTAGCTTGTTTTGACACTCGTGATGAATGTTTGTAACTATTTGAATGTCATGTCTTACCTCATCTGAAATGCCAGATTGCTTGTGGCTATCTCTAGGGCCAATGTAACTTTAGTTTCTGTTATAACAGTTGACAAGAACTGCATTGGCAACACGTTAAGTATAGCAAAGATAAAGGGTGTAGGGAAAATGCAAGTGTGGAATTTTCAAATACCTTTTTTTCTGATTCAAGATTGTTTTAAAAATCAGGTTTGTGCTTTGATTAGAAGGAAAAGGCTTGGTGGCTTTAAGGGCTTGTGTAGCCTTAGTATATGACTTGGTAAGCTTAAATCCATTTGTTCACCAAAAATGGGTTTTGAGGAGCATCTTTTATATTAAAGTTTGTAATGGATTAAGACACTGAAATAGCTGAAGTTATATATCTGTCTTATATCTATAAATGTTTGGCAGATTTTTGACTTGTCTTCTGGATACAGTCTCATGCTACTCAAAGAGTCATGCTTGCCTTTTCCCCCTGGAAATGAGCTTACAGTGAACTTTTTCATGCAGCTCAGCTGCAGGGAATGAGGCTTTTTTGACTGGTGGAGAAAGGTGCTTATGATTTAGCCTTGCAAGCTGAGTTTATGGTTAAACTCTTGAGGGACCTCTGAATTGGCACTGGCCACATCACATGTATGTTCAGATGATAAACTTTTTAGGGCCTGATCTGCAGGCCAAAAATTGGAGAGAAGCAGCTAATCTAAAGGTTTGAGACTGTTATTTAGCAACATTACTGTTTAGAGAAGATCATGGATGTTGTTTTTCTAAAAACTGCTTTTCAATATTTAGTTTCTGCTTTGTTCTTTGTTTTAAGGACTATCGGACAAAGCCCTTTTGCTGCAGTGCATGTCCATTTTCCTCGAAGTTCTTTTCAGCATACAAAAGCCACTTCCGGAATGTTCATAGTGAAGACTTTGAAAATAGGATTCTCCTTAATTGTCCTTACTGTACTTTCAATGCGGACAAAAAGACTTTGGAAACGCACATTAAAATATTTCATGCTCCAAATGCCAATACACCGAGTGGAGGCATCAGCACTTTTAAAGATAAAAACAAACATGATAGCCTTAAACCTAAGCAGGCTGACAGTGTAGAACAAGCTGTTTATTACTGTAAGAAGTGCACTTACCGAGATCCTCTGTATGAAATAGTTAGAAAGCACATTTACAGGGAACATTTTCAGCATGTTGCTGCTCCTTACGTAGCGAAGGGAGGTGAAAAGTCACTCAATGGTGCAGTTCCGTTAAGTTCCAGTACCCGAGAGGAGGGTAGTATTCACTGCAAAAGATGCCTTTTTATGCCGAAATCATACGAAGCTTTAGTACAGCATGTTATCGAAGACCATGAACATATAGGATATCAGGTAACAGCAATGATAGGTCACACTAATGTAGTGGTTCCAAGATCTAAACCTTTGATGCTAATAGCTCCAAAACCACAGGATAAAAAGCCTATGGGACTCCCTCAGAGGATGGGTCCCCTTTCCCCTGGCAGCGTTCGATCTCTTTCGTCGCAACAGATGATGAACAGACTCACTATACCAAAGCCGACATTAAATTCCGCAGGAGTGAATATGATGTCAAATGTTCACCTACAACAAAATAATTACGGAGTCAAATCAGTACCACCAAGTTATGTTGGTCAGCCAGGGGGAAGGCTGAACTTAAGTGGTAATGCACCAGTTTCTATTCCACAACAATCGCAAACAATGAAACAGTTTTCAGCAAGTGGAAATGGAAGGCCTTATACTCTTGGAGGGGAGCAGAGATCACAGGCCTCAGCAAGATACTCTCTTCAGTCTGCCAATTCATCTTCTCTTTCGTCAGCTCAGTTGAAACAGACGTCATTATCTCAGTCACAGGCAGCTTCAAGAGTATTAGGTCAGTCTGGCTCGAAATCTCCTGTAGCTGCTACAGGTCCTTCCACTGTCAATACATCATCCACGCAGAAGTGGAAAATCTGTACAATCTGTAATGAGCTGTTTCCTGAAAATGTGTATAGTGTCCACTTTGAAAAGGAGCACAAGGCTGAAAAGGTGCCTGCAGTAGCTAACTATATAATGAAAATACACAATTTCACTAGCAAATGTCTATACTGTAATCGCTATTTACCCACTGATACATTGCTTAATCATATGTTAATACATGGTCTGTCTTGTCCGTATTGCCGTTCAACCTTCAATGATGTTGAAAAGATGGCTGCTCACATGCGAATGGTTCATGTTGATGAAGAAATGGGACCTAAAACTGATTCCACTCTAACCTTTGATTTGACATTGCAGCAGGGTAGTCACACGAATATACATCTTCTTGTAACCACCTACAACCTGAGAGATGCTCCTGCTGAATCTGTAGCTTACCATGCTCAGAATACTCCCCCAGTTCCTCCAAAACCACAGCCGAAAATCCAGGAGAAGTCTGATGTACCTGTAAAAAGTTCTCCACAAGCAGCAGTTCCCTACAAAAAAGATGTGGGGAAAACTCTCTGTCCTCTGTGCTTTTCAATCCTAAAAGGACCCATCTCTGATGCACTTGCACATCACCTACGGGAGAGGCATCAAGTAATTCAGACAGTTCATCCGGTTGAGAAAAAGCTAACCTACAAATGCATTCATTGCCTTGGTGTATATACGAGTAACATGACTGCCTCAACTATAACGCTGCACCTTGTTCACTGCAGGGGGGTTGGGAAGACTCAGAATGGCCAGGACAAAGGTACTTCGTCATCTCGGCTAAGTCAGTCTCCAGCTGTAGCACCTGTGAAACGTACTTACGAACACATGGAATTCTCGCTAATGAAGAAAAGGAAAATGGATGATGACGACTCCCCCTCTGCCTTTGAGGAGAAGCCTGAAGAACCTGTAGTTCTAGCATTGGACCCCAAGGGTCATGAAGATGATTCCTATGAGGCCAGGAAAACATTTCTTACAAAATATTTTAATAAGCAACCATATCCCACTAGGAGAGAGATTGAAAAGCTGGCTGCCAGTTTGTGGCTATGGAAATCTGATATTGCGTCTCATTTTAGTAACAAAAGGAAGAAATGTGTTAGAGATTGTGAAAAATACAAACCTGGTGTGCTGCTTGGTTTCAATATGAAAGAGTTAAACAAGGTTAAACATGAAATGGATTTTGATGCTGAATGGCTGTTTGAAAACCACGATGAAAAGAATTCCAGAGTCAACGTTAGTAAGACTGTTGATAAAAAAATAAACTTAGAAAAAGACAATGAAAGTTCCTCGGACAGCTATGAAAATATAGAAGAGGAATACAATGAAAGCAGTAGTCCATTTGGTCAGCGTATTTCTGACATCGGTGGGAAAACCTCTTCTAATAGCATAGTGGAGAACCCAGAGGACAGCATATCCAAGGAAATCATTGAAGAAAATACATTACAGTCTCCAGAGAAGTCTGATCAAAAACAAGAGGAAAGCTCTAAATATGAAGAGATGATTTCTGCTGAAGAACCAGAAAAACTGGTAGGTGATGTTTCAGATAGCGAAGGTGATCAGGATGATCAAGATGATGCTGTTGAATGGAAAGATGGAGCTTCACAGTCTGAAAGTGGGCCTGGTTCTCAGCAGGTTTCTGATTTTGAAGATAATACATCAGAAGTAAAACCAGAAGTGTGGACAGATGAATCCTCCCAAAGCGAAGATGCTGGTAGCAGTAAACCGACTGTTGAGACAAAAGGGGGTGGATCTGAAAGTGATGAAGAACAGTCAAAGTGGAAGAATCGTTCCTATGGAAAAGTAGAAGAGTTTTGGTCTAAGGACCAGTCGCAATGGAAAAATGCATCCGAGATTGAGGAGAGCTTGTCAAATCAGCAGATGGAATGGCAGAATAGCACAATTGACAGTGAGGATGGAGATCAGTTTGACAGTGTGACTGATGGAGTAGCGGAACCAATGCATAGCAGCTTAACTGGTGTGGAGCTGAGTAGCCAGCAAGCATGAGCTGCTCGGTTCAGAGGAGTCAGTAATATGACCCAACCTACAACTGTCTAAACACTTTCATTTCAGTATGACTGCTAAGCTTAAATTCTAACTGGTACTGCCTTTGGAGTGCTAGGTCATGGTGTGTGGTGGTTGTGGCCACTATTATTCCAGTGGTTATTTAAGGATGCTGTTGGCTAATCTTGCTTGAGAATACCTGCTGGGATGAGCACAGTAACTTAATGTGAAAACAGATAAGCTGGTGGCTCCAGAATGCACACAGAGAAAAGCAGAGGTTTATTTTATCTGCATTTTCAACATTTATTTCACTCTTGTACATGTTCAGTTGTATGTCTTTTTAAACATTACCCTTTTTCACATGGTAGTGTAGGGCCAACCATACAAGCTACCAGTTCAATGTGTATAGTAGACTATGGGGAAATTGATTTTTTTCATGTATCATTCTGAATAGTTGAAATGTATATTTGTACAGTCTTTTAGACCTATTCAAGTGAAGCTTATGAAATTGTTCTTGTGTACCCATCATAGATTTGTTTCTCTTTTTTAGTGTTGCCCTGCTGTGTAATAAATGCTGTATCTAGTTTACCTAGCAAAAGCTTGAAACTGCTATAGTATGAATTTTGACAAACTTAGTTTTTGCACATAACCTTGTACAATCTCAAAACAGAGGCCAGCAACATAAAAAAAAATATATCTGGACTCTATTGTATTATAGAATTTTCTTGTTCTGAATATCCTTGACATTACAACTGATGACAAACGTATTTCAGAGCCATTTTCTGAAATCTTTTAAGCTAAAAAAGAAAAATCACATGCAAGAAACAAGTTTGCAGCTACTAATTTTGACACCTTTTAGATCTGTATAAAAGTGTATTGTGTTGAAGCAGCACACTGAAACAAAAGTGCTGTGTTTTGAATATTTAGTTTTATCTTTAGTTAACACCAACAAGGTGTTGTATTCATTTATACCATCTAATATATGACACACTGTTGTAGTATGTATAATTTTGTGATCTTTATTTCCCTTTGTATTCTTCATTTAAGCATCTAAATAAATTGCTGTATTGTGCTTAATGTAAATATTTGCTTTATTACATGCAAGTGCTACATTCCTGTTTGGTAAGTCTCACCTTGCTACATTCTTTCCTTCCCCCCCCAAAGTGTTCCACAGCTCTGCTGGGGCATGTCTGTGTAGTACTTTCTTACTGAATAGGCGGATCTCCTTCAAGGATATTGAAAATCCTACAGAACTAACTTTGGCTGAATTTGTCTTTACTATTTAGCATCCTAGAACACTAATTTATAAATAGGATTGTAGTGATTTGCTTGTTCTGCATCCTGGAGAAACAAGGTCTATGAATTACTTGCATTTTTCATCCCTTTGTACTTACATGGATGGAGATCACTTTCACATATTAAAAAGTTACCTAGAACTATGTTGCTGAAGTACTATGTATTGAGGGTAAATGGTAGTAAAGGTATTTGAATACTTAACATTTAAGCATGAAGGAGCATGCCTTACAAGCTACAGACTTGTTTTGGCTTTGAAGAAAAAGTAATTTGAGTACTAAAAAAAAAAAAAATAACCAGTTTGTTAAAATTTTTGATTGGTTTGGTCAAACCAGTCCTGCATTTTGGCAAGTGTGCAGTCCAACAGACAGCTGCATAACCAAAACCTCATCAAGATGATAATTTACTGAAGGGAATCTAATTGTGATGAGAACAAAACTATTCTTAATTAGAGCAAGGAGTTTGATTTAGGCATATGTCTAATAAATATCGGAGTACCTACTTTTTGATACTTTACAAGAACTAAATTGACCTGTGAAATTTTCATTAATGTTGTAAGGGAGGAAATAGTTCTGTGCTCTTCAAAATTTTAAACAGCAAAACCACTTCTCGGAGATCTTAAGAAAACATTCAGATATCTCTACAGCAGTCTTGGGTAGGTATAAACTGTACTTTCCACTAGTATAACGAACAAGCCACTATATAAGCCAAAGACAAGAATGTGTATGCTCTCATGTTCTGCCATTACCTTGTGCTGCTGACACTCTTTGGAATGAGCATTTCTGGGTTTTGTTGAACTAATTATGTGTGTGAGGTGATGACTGAAAACAGATTCATCTGTTCTTCCTTTCCCCCTTCACAGAACAGATACGTACTTTTTCTTCTGCTTTTTTAACTGAGAGGAGTTGAAGTCAGACTGGCTCCCAATTATGCACTCAAGTGGTAGAAGATACATTTTAAGAACAATACAGGAAAAATACTCTTGACATTTACATCAGCAAAAGAGCTCCTTCTCTGCCTTAAAAGAAAACTTGAGCTTCAACTCATTTTGTTAGCAGGCTTTCCAAACTATTTCATTGCAAATAACTTTTCAGTAAGTCAGCTGAGAGTTTAACTACCACTTACAGGTGTAAATGGGTTGTTAATCTTTTTCCCAACAAAACCAGGGACTTGCAGTCCTAGAAAAGGTTATTCCTTGCTAAGAAAACCTGGTTAGGTTCCTTTCTCTCTTTGTAGGCTGCTCTATTTCACAGGAGGCTGCACTCTGAAAACTCAGACATTTCAGAATTTGTTTTGTGTCATTTCATGTAGGCTTTAAGGGATTTTTCAAATACATTTTTTAAAAACTTTAAAAAAAACCCCAACAGTTTAACGGTAGTACAACCACCTTTATCTGTAAGTAATGAAATAAAAAATGGGGTATCATCTTACGGATCTGCATGATATTTGTCTCAATATCTGGCAAGGTTAATTTAATATTAGTGAACTCTATAGTTACAGTCAAATTTTCAAATTCTGAGCTCCTGTTTGTAGTCAGTGAATAGTATGAGTATGAAATCTGAACTCTAGAAATGCTTCATTTGCCAGAAAATTCCATGATAGGAAATAACATTTTACATAGTGATTAAATTAAAGGTCTTGCACAAAAATAGTCTGTCTTACCAGGACTATCAAGAAGGACTGGGGGTGGTTGTTTTAAGTTTTAGCATAAACCTTCTAGTATTTCAAACAAGTTACTCTTCAAATCTGGATTTTAGCCTAGGCAGGAATTCCTTTCTAGGTTTGAGGCTAACCACATTTTGAGGAAGTCAAAAAGCAGAAGAGGTAAATGGCCAAATAAAACTGGAGAAACCTTAAATCCAGTTTGTGTAATCTTAACTTATCACACCATTATAATTGTATGAGATAGAAGCTATCTAGTTTTTACATACATTACTGAAGGTCTATAGCAGAACTCTAGAACCGTGCCAGCTGTGCTTGCAGAGTAGCCAGCTCAAGCTGATGCTTAAATTCTTCAGTGGGAGACCTTGAAAACACGTCTGTCCAGGCTTTGGCCAGCACAACAGAGCAGAAAGACCATTAAGACTCTTCTCTAAAGAATTTGTTTCAGCCAGTTTACCTGAATTGCAGCAAAGCAAGTGTGATTTCCATCTTAAATACGCTGAAATCTAAAGGTTGTAATGGCTGAGAATGAAGTAGAAGGTTATTAGCATACACATTGTTTCTAGACACAAGACAGCTTTGTACAACAAAAACTCTTTCAGAGCTAGTGTGACCTGTGATTTGACTTTTGACGAATACCTGAGAGTGGCAAGGACAGTCTGAGATTGTTGAAGGTAGTTGCATTTTATACAACACTATTTCTATGGGCGTTCATACGGGCTTGTAAAAACTGTTACTTTGAAGCATCGTTCACTGCCCTGACCTGCAGCTGAGATGTAGTGGTTCAACAAGTAGACTTTTCCTCGGTCGTTTAGTACACTCTCTCCTTCCATCCCCCCCTCGCTCCTTGAAGCGCAGTTACAGCCAATAAGCTTTCCTCCAAACGGACCAGCTGTTTTCCAGCAGGGCCAGACAGACAGCTTTCGCTAAACTCCTAGTTTTCTATCCATCCAGTGCATCAGACACTAAAGTCACACTGGATCTCAGCATTTTCCTTTGGGTACTGTGACTTAACACTTTATCTACACTAGGATTTCTACTCAAAACATTTTACATGATGTTGCAGAAATATCTGCATTGAAGTTTTATTTCACAAACTCTTAATCTTACTGAAAGTTCAAGTGACATTTAATGCTGCCATCCTCTGTTCCGCAGTAACATTTCTGTAGCAGGAACTCAACAATTAATATTTGACCCTTTGACATGTATTTTCAAGACAGAAACCTGAATATTCACCCAGTATTTTTCTAGGAAAATTCTATCATTCTTGCCACCAAGAAATTAGTAGGTTTCAAATATCCACTAATACAGTTACAGTAAACAGTTTACCATTTTGTAGTACATATATTTCATACACTGCTATGGTATTAAAACAAGTTTATTTCCATTTTTATCAGAACCAAACGATTTCAGGAATATGTCGTGTGTACTGTCTTCATCTCTGTTAATAAAGAAGCTGATATTTGGATAAACAGGTTGCTATAACTAAGAGTATTTTGTTCCTTTCATAACTAATTTGCCTCTCTGTAATACCAGCTCATTCGTAATAATCCATTACAATAACCTGCATTGCAGAGGCAGAGACATTGACTAGGTCTGTCTTCTGTTGCTTTATATTTTAATTCAACTTTATCTTTCACCATCAGTCCCAGTAATAAATATGAAAAGGTTGAGTTCATTTATTTCTGCATCAGAAAAGCATTGGTCTCCATGGTTACTCAAAGCCATGTAGCTTTACTTTCACCATAAGCTTTTTTTTTTTCCTCTTTACAGAATTTGCATTGGGTCCTCCATCTTGAGTTTTTCCACGGGTATTTTTAAAACGAGCATTTATTTCTATTTCTCTGTATTGTACTGTATGCAAAGCCAATCATCTGAAAAGAATATAACCTTCTCTTCCTAATGTTCCTTATTCAGAGAATTGAGTGTTTTTTCTTTCCCTAGACCTATTTTGCAGTTAAAAAAAAAAAAAAAGCAGGCTACAGGTGCAGACATGCTACTCCTGGTCCTGGCTAAATAGCATCTGCATTACAAAATTGCACATCCAAGGGTCCATAACAGAAAGTTTATTTATACCATTCAAGTTATATTACACAACAGCTTTTAAAACCCTATTCCTAGTTTGAAATAGAGTGCTGGAAGCTTCAGCCATGTGCAGTTTATTGAATTTTAATTTTGACATTGACTTCATGTTCTCTTGTAAAATCTGAACATTTGCGCATTTGTGAAGCTGGTAGTATTAGCACATTACTTGACAATTTTAACATGCTATACTAGAGCACTCTTCAACATTCTGATCATTTAAGTATAAAAATGCGAAGGTAAACAAAGTGAGTTTTTGTACATTCTCTTCATTGATTTAGGAAGCTTATCAAATAAGTGCAAACTACTGTGATCAAATCTTAGAATAAATGTTCCAACCTCCATACAGCTACAATATGATCAGAAATTTTTAGCTTCCCTTAGAGAGGCTAGCCAAAAATCTGAAATGTAACAGTTGCTTCTTCCTAATGTCATAAAGTATGAACTGTAAGAATAAACTCAGGCAGCCTTTCCCAAAAACCTTTTGGTAGTCAAAAATTAATTGTTTTGATACTTGTTACCTACATAGTTCATAGGAAAAAAGTCTTCAGTTCGGTAGAGTTTTGGCAGGTCATAGGAGCGTGCTGCTGACAGAGGATGTCTCTGAAACAAGAACGGGACAGAAATTAATCTTATTGTTAAACAACAGGAAATAATACTTCAAGGAGTTGACCATGTGAGAGACACATAGGGGTGGGGAGAGGAATCAGCGTCTCAGAACTGACGTTACTTTCCAATACAAGATAATTGGCTCTGTAAACAATGCTGAAAATGTGCAGTTGTTTACTTTCACACCTGATTCTACAGACTTTGCAATCGTCTTAGCTGGATTAATATTGCACAGATAAAAATAGAGTAGGACACAGGGGAAATTAGTTTTAAAGCACAGAAAAATGCAAATGAATTAGTAACACTGGAAAATACTGACTACAGAAGAAATATAGAAAGTGATTTGGTTTTGCTTCTAGGGTTTTTAAGAATTCAAATAATTGATTAATCCTGATTTGAGGAGATAAAATAGTATTTCTGTAGTGCAACAATTCAAACCTCTAGCTAAAAATCACAGTCTCAATGGAAAATGAAGAGCCTGTCCCTCCCATAAAGCTAACGGTCTTCAGGCTCTAAACTTAACTTATTTCCAGATAATTTGCTATTTAGATGTAATTCTCACATTTATTTGTATTTAATTCTCATTCATGTGTTTCAAGCTGTGCATCTGGTAACAAACATTTCTTGATAGTATCCACTGCTAATTCTTTGGAATAGATACTGGCTCTCCATATACATCTAGGCACAATTTAAGAAGTAAACACTCATTTATACTATGACCTAGGTACTGGCTACCAAAGCTGTGTTGCTGTGCTGCCATTGCCAGAAGAGGCAGGATGAATGGGGGTTCTGCTGGCAAACTCTTCATTTGCACATCTCAGAGATCAATACCGTGTTCTCAGAGAAGGGCACTTGCTACCTATTAGGATATACAAACTTTGCTATGGGGGAGAAACATACTTCTAGTGATAATCATCAACAGATGCATGTGGTTTTTAAGCTTTTATGTGCAGACCCAAACAAAAGGAGATAGGCTCCTTTTAATGGGCAGAATACTAGGATTTTTACTGTAAAATGTAAGTTTTTTCATCTAGATTGAAAATCAACAGTCACAACCACTGAGAAAGATAAGATGAAGAATCTGAATTGATCGTGTAAGAACTACTAGTGACAAAGTTCACCTCTGCAAAATAGAAAGGAGAAAAAACCCTAACCAAAGCAGCTGTAAAAAAGGCCAACTGTAACAATTCACAGTGGAATACTAACATTTTCTGTATTTTCCATAAAATAAAATGGAAAGAGAGAGAAAGAAGAGAGAAAGAAAAGTTAAAAATCACTCCAATTTTCAAAGTAAAATAATTCTGTCCTTCATTTCTAGGGCAATGCTACCAGTGGTCACACCAGGAGAAAACAAGGCAGGAATAGTGTTATGAATGATAGTAATTAAACTTAACAGGCTGAGTGACAATCTGTTTGCAGAAAGCGCTGGTCAGAGCAATCAAACTTAACTAAGGACATGAGCCTCTCACACTAACTTTAAAAGTAGACTCAGGATTTCCCATAGCTCGTGAAACCACTGTCGCACTCTCATTTGTAACTGGTTATTTTAAAACTGCTTATTCTTAGCGCTTACTATCCAGAATTCCTTCAAATAGATGATGCCACGATTGCAATGAGAATTAACTTTTTTTTTTTTTGAGATCCCTGCAATAGTAATCTGATGCTTTGATGAATAATACCTATAGTACTATATAAGTAATAAGGTATTATGATTCATAGTTATACTTAGTCCCTTCTGACCTCCAGGTACTATATGTTTTCTATATACCCTCTTGACACAGTTAATTCTTGTGGGTGACTCCCTGTAACTGTGCCATAAATACTTATAAGTGACGACTCCTGTTTTACATCTACCCACACCAAACTTTCATCAAGGAACAATCTTGTTACCAGCTTATGTTAAAGGAACTGCTTCAGTCTTCATTATCTTAAAGTATAGCTGCTGAATCAATAGTAAATGAGAGGCAAAGGTACCAATCCATATGACTTGACAGTATTTTACGAGGAAGGGGTCTGTGAAAAGCTTGCTTTCACAATGGTACAAAAGCCACACAGGGTTAAAAGACAAGGGCATGAGGAATCTCTGTGCTGTGCACATCACAGACTGAACATGAAATAATTCCTTTGTGGTCAGGCTGCTGTGAAACTTAAAGGAAAAGTGGTATGGTTGCCTGCTAAGAAGGGGGGGCGGGGGGCGGGGGGGGGAGGAAAGGGAGAAAATGTCTTGAAATTCCTAAGCCTATTGAAGTCATCAAAAGAGAAACGTTTAAGTAGTGGCAAATAGCTTTCCACCTCTAGATCACTTGATTCATGTCTGTCACAATCTAATAAAGGCCAGATTATGGCCCTTAGAAAGTAGGTGCTCTCATTAGGATGGCATCAGCAGCAGCTTGCTGAAGGGCAAGTGCCCATAATACTAAATTGTGTTTATGTCCAATCCAGGCTATAAAGGCCTTGGGCAAGGTTCTGTCATTTCACTGGCATCTGGAAGCACCTATGGCACCTATTCAGTGCAAATACATAAATCCTTACTTCTCCTCTTGTCTCTTACGTCAGGCTTGAGACAGTGGAGCATAGTGTAGCAAGCTTACATCGTACCTGAAAAACACAAGCTGAAAACAGGTATCTGTTGAGATGCCCTACACCCCTGTATTCTTTGTCCCAAACTTGGAAACTATTTATTAACTTAAAGATCCAACAATGAGTGAATAAATAAGGAAATAAAGATTAAAGGAATTATAGAGGAATTTAGCATTTGGAAGGAAGTATAACAGTTTTAGATGAAGCTAGATCAAATAGTAGAAATGAAAGGATTAAAACATTTGAGAGAGCTTTTTAAAAATAAAGTACACACAACAATTCTGCACTTGCAGGCAAATAAAAGAAATGGCATGTAGAATCATGCCTGAAAGATTAAAACCTATGGTGGCAGCTTTAGAGACTTCAGTCAGTTGCATTTTAACAGGCACCCAAGTTATCCAGGGAGACAAGTTGTGTGACATAGTATCTAAGGTACTAAAAGCACCCCTGGAGAAATAGAGTTTGAAGCCCCTAAAAGCCAGGTCCCCAGCTGATAAAGCTAAATACACGAGAGCAGTAAGAAAATAACCCATTTAAGAGCATAGTGGTTACTCGGACAACTGCAACCCAGCATCAGAACAGCAAAGCTGGGTCAAAAGGTGATCACTTACAGGTCGTATCACATCCAGGAAACAGCTTAATTCACAGACAGTTAGATTCTACCTTCTGTTGAAGAAAAATAAATGCTGGGCTGAATGACTCTGCTTGCTTAGTTTCATTTTCATAGCCAGATTTAAGTCACCCTGCACAACAACGTTACATTTAAGGCAAGTGCTCTAAGAATTGCTGATGTGGACACAGAAAATTGTTTCCCTTCTATCCAAGTATCTACCAGATGGTCCAGAAATCCACTTTGGTACTGCTTTTGTAACGCAGATGTAGGGCATCTACCCCTCAGGGACCATGAGCCCAGCCCAGCTAGACAATTCACCTGTCTGTCCCTGGCCATTCTCTTTCCCAACAGCCTCCCAAACAGATCAGGAACAGGTAGCACTTCACCTGCTTACATGTGTAATAAATACACTGTGGGAAGCAGCTGGGCAAGCGCGGCAGGTGTGGTCTCTCTGTGGTGCAGGGGCACTGGTACAGCCACCAAGTGCCCCAGCAGAATGGTTTGGCATCATTGTAAGGATTTCTGACCCTATTCCAAACAGTATGTTTATCCAGGCTACTCGCAGTGTGCCTGACCATTACAGCTAAAACATTCAGCTATTTTCACAGACAGAGAAAATAGTAGATTACCTGAGAAAAGGAGGAAGGATATTATTTTACATAGAAAAAAGAAGTTAACCTTCCACATGCTGTGTCTCTAGAAACTTAGCTGGTAACTTGAACCTTCATTCTTACTCTCTCAGCAATCATTCCAGATCCACGAAAAAATAAAAGCCTCCTTTAAGACTACCAAATTTAAAGCCTTGGTAGTTCAACTTGGAGGTATTTACAATAACGTACCGGGGTAGTTACCCCTCTGAACTGAGCTGCTCATCAATTCTGCTGCTTCAAAGCAGAGAAAGAAGCAATAACAAAAGTACTATTCATGTTTCCAGAGCTCCTGAATCCGTTTCTTTTACATCTGCTGCCTACCACCTGAAGCAGCACTAATATACCTTTCCCTTGATACCAATAAACATATTTGCTCCTGTTAGTTTGCAGTGAAAGACGGTGAAGCTTTCTGGAGTGGACACGCACCGCTGCAGATATCCAAAGAAAACGAAGCAGTTCAAGGAGCACTTCTCTACAGAAACCTGCAACAGCAATTTGAACTCTGCTATGAAAGATAAAAGGGGATTCTTGGCTATCTGGCAATAATTATTGGTAGAAATTGGTAGAAACCAAAACAGGGCAAAAACTGAAACCCGTTTCTTCAGCAGCTCCAAAACCAAGCAAACATTCTCATTTCTTTCCAGCAAAATTTCAAAAATGATCTTAATTTTTAATGTAATTTTATATAACAATGGTAAAATTATTTTCATTTCTACTAAAATAGATTTAAAGTTCAACATTAAAAACCTTACTTCTTAAAAACCTATCAACTTTGACTTTTCCCAGCAGCTATCTTTTGATTGCTGCCAGCCCACGCAGCACAGTGCTAGTGGACTCCTGTGAGACACTTTTGGTAAAAGTATGAATAAAAGAACCAAAATGTTCTTCACACATCAGCTCTGATGCTGAGCACAACAAATCCTCACCCACGTGTTCTCTGTTAAACACTTGCTATGTACCAAAAATGTAATTTAATAAGGATGTTTTTAAAAGAGAACAAGGGGTCTGATGTCCATCCTTGCCACATCAGAGACATCTCTTTTGCTTAGGCTGGCTTCCATGGTCATTCTTATCTCCCATTTGTGGGGCTACCAATCCCGCTGTGCCAAGACAAACGAAACTCACCCTTTCTATAGCATGTGCTGTGTAAACATGCCGCTGAAGATGTAACATAGCACGTCATTTACACAAATGGGAAGAAACAAGCAGTGTTAAGGCTTATCCTTAGCTAACTAATATAACTCCTCAAAAGCTTCTTAAAGTTTTTCAAAGTTGTTTAACCAGCATCAAGGAATCACCTTTTAATTAGCAACTTTGAAATAGACTGAAGATTGAAGATTAATCCTAACAATAGCCTTACAAACTAGGCAAACACTACTGCACCTTGGGAAACCAAGGCAGAAAGATTGCATGATGTGTCCCAACAGACAGCAAGTCAAGGCAGAGCCCAGATTTAAATCAGGACTGACAGGGGAATTCTAGCAGAGCCTGCAGCACTGGTTTAAAACTTCACCGCCTACAGCTGTCCTCCCCATTCCTCTCCCAGAGGTTATTTTTCTCTCAGTCAGCAGAAGGAAGTGTGTCACCACATCAGAGCCATCCTAGTTCAGTCTGGCACACTACCTTAAATCACTGATGAAGGTAGGTTTGTACTAGGGTGCCAAAACTATTAATTGCAAAAGCCAGAGCATGGGTGTAAGTTCTCCTCCTCAGGACAGTAGTAGCTTCTGTCCTAAGGCAAACACAGTAATGTCAAACCACTTCAATTTTCAGAACACAAGCTTCAGAGCCCAATTTTTGCTTATCTCCCACAATACATATATTTTACCCAGTATGACTTGCAAGAGTTGGATTCCATTCTTGACTTCACATGCACAGCATCTTTACTATCCCAGAAAGGTAAAGAAATCTATCTATCATTCTTTAAGCCCAGAATGTGACTGGATGAGGAGCACAAGCTGCAGAATTTTCTTCCTGAGAAAATACAAAAGTCTTTTCTGATTCTGGTACCTGCACCTGCCATGAGCTGGAGTCAGCCAAGCTGGGTATTTGACCTCACTCACAGCACTCGCAAAAATTTCCAGTTACAACCTCTGCAAACTCATTCTCTACAGAATTCTGTTTGAAGACCACCTTACCTTCTCCTTTTCCTTCAAGTCTGTGGGATTACTGTGAAGGCTTTCCAGATGATTATTGACTCTTGCATCAATTTTCTTATCTCTGATTGACCGGGGGGGGGGGGGGAGTTCTTCCTATGGTGATCTGTTACTAGTCTCCTAATTGGAGGACAATATAAACTTTGAGGCATACTGTTTCCAAACATAAGGCAATCATATAACTTTCTAAATTATTTATGGTCTCAAAAGCAGAGTAAATAGTCCACAGACTGACTGAGCAGGTTTTATTCTTAAACAGCTTATGAAGTAAATAATACACAACAAAAATAGGAAATTTACAGATTAGAATTAAGTGCATTCCGTCACCTGTTTGCTTTGTAACTCAGAAAGCACATGCCTTATCCTTCTTAGCATGATCATATTATCATCTCAATCGCAAATCATAAGCTGCTTCTTCCTGTTGTTCTAAACTTTCTGTGTAAGCAAGGCCAATTCCATGCAAGCTCCAGAAAGCATCATACATATCCTTTTGGCTGAAATTAGCCATTAACGACAACCTTTCACTTATGACTAGAATCTCTTCAAAGGAAGGATAAATCAGGCTTCCCTTTGTGAAGTGCAGTACCATGAAAACATGTAAAAACAGTCAAACAGCTATTTTTATTCCATAAATAGTAATGAGATACACAAAGTTAAGAGAATTCAGAAAAAGCACAGGAGAAAAAACCACAACGTCCCCTTTTTTCCCCCCTTAATCTCTTCAGCAAAGATCTATTCAACAGCTGCAATAATGATCACTGCACAAATCAATAATCCTGCTGAAGCCACAGGAAAGTAGTTTATTAGCTGTTCATTAAGGAGACAGAAACACAAGGATGTAGCGGCTCTTCTCCTGCCAAAAAAGTGTGGGATGCAGAAGAGATGTGACAGCTTTGAAGAATCTCACTGCAAAATGTGTTCTAAGTGTATAGTCTAAGATTTTGTACTTGGGCATGTTATCCACAAGGCTTTCTTCTCTTCAATGATGGATCTAGTTTCTCACTATTATAATCATTTTCTCGGTATACCGTTGCGAGAAGGAGCATGTCCTTTAAAAAGGAAAGTCTGGATTTGTTTTATTGTTGCCATTTGTGGTTGGTCTGACAGTCTGTGTTTGTGGGGCTTCCTAAGGCAGACTTCCCTGGCTTCAACACTCTCAGTCTCTCAATTTATTTCTGAACACGAAGCAGTAATATATTTGGGGCTGCTCCTCATGTGTTAATCTTCAGGAAAGCCAAAAGGGAGTAGGAGTGAAAGAAAGAATGAGACAAACTAAGATAAATAATAACAATAATCCTAGCATTTCTACCTGCAGAAGCACAAAGGGCAGAAATTGGCCATTTGACCTTCACAATATCCTTCTAACACAAGTATTCTCATTTTACTAGTAAGATAACTCTATCCATTCTTTGCCATGGTTTTTAATGCAAGGTCTGCTCCCAGAATTCCCAGGTCCCTGTCTAGTGGCACAACCTAAGGAAGTGCATAAGACAGGGGCAGATCCAAATAGGGACTATTACAGTGAACTGGTAAAAAAAACACCCAACAAAACCCATGGGATCAGATGGATGCATTTGAGGATGCTAAAGTTGCTGGTTCGCATCATTGTGAGGCTGCTGTCAGTCATCTTAAAGGTCAGGGCAATCAGAGGAGGTTCTTGATGACTGGAAAAAAGCCAAATGTCATGCTTATCTTCAAGAAGGCCAAGGAAGAAGATACAAGGATCTACAAGATGCTTAGCCTAACCTCAGTCCCAAAGAAAATACGGAGCAAATCCTTTTGGAATCCACTTCCAGCACTTCAAAGAAAAGGAGGTGATTGAAAAGAGTCAGCAAAACTCTAATAAGGGCAAACAATGGTTAGCCAACCTAATTAACAGCTGGCTAGAAAGCAGCTTTGCAGAAAAAGTACTAGTGGTCCTCAGAGACAAGAAGCTGAACCTGAATCAGCAGAGTGCTCTGGCAGTGACCAAAGCTAACAGCATACTGGTATCAGTATGAGCACAACCAACAGACTGAGGGATGTGATCACTTCCCTCTATTTTGGCACGAGACTGAATCTGGAGTATTGTGTCTGGTTTTGGGCTCCCCAGTTCATGAAGGATTTACTGGACTGACACACTTGGAGCAAGTCCAGCCAAGGACAGCTCCCCCCCAGAGCTGGAGCACATACATTATGATGAGAGGTTGAGACAGCTAGTTTCTTCAGCCTGAAGAAGTGCAATTTAGTTGATGTCTTCAACTATCTAATGAGTGAAGACAGAGCTACTTATAGAGAAAACAGAGCTGGACTCTTACTCAGAACTGTATAGCAAAAAAACTACAGGCAATGGATGTAAGTTGTGGAAAGAGAAATACCAGTCAGACATAAGGAAAAAAATCTACACGATGACATGGTCAAAGACTGGAAGAGGTGCCCAGAGGGACTGTAAAATCTCCCTTCTTGGAGATGTTCAAAACTTGACTGGCCAAGACCCTGGGCAGCCTAATCTAACTTCGGTTGACCCTGCTTTCAGCAGGGAGTTGGACCTGATGACCTCCAAAAGTTCTAACTTCTATTATTCAGTGATTCTAACTGTGGCACAGAGGCAATAAATTACTTGAACTCTATCTGTGGTCTTAATTATGTTAACCCTAAGCTTTAAACTCAGCATTTCTGGGCTATTTATTCCATTCCCTAACTGTTGGGGAATCCCCACGTGGTATTAGGGTTAGGTAGTTTTTCTGCCTTCTTGCACAAGTTAAATTATAAATTAAAAAAATGAAGTGCTGCACTCACATTATCCAGTGGCACTCCAAGCAAGATGTACAAAGTCCAAGTCTGCTGCTATGTCTGTTACTCATATCCAACACTCAAAATGAACTTATTCATTACTCACTAATGTATCACTTGCTGACAGTCTCAGTCCAGTTCCCAGGGGACTGAGAGTTATACCCACAAACCTTCAAAGCAGGTGTTAGATAGCTTTTTCCCCGAAGGTGCTGAAGTGAATGGCTAGGGAATCTCAACCGGGCATCTTATCCTGGCTTTCAGTCTTTCTGAAACAACGAGTTAAGGCATAAACAGCAGACTCCAAGGCTGTCAGTCCTAGACTTTTATGGGCACTTTTTTCTTTTTGTTTATTGATGCAGTGTCTGAGTCAAGCACATACAATACCAGAATAGTAATAGCCTCAAATTCTAGGTCCCTTTGCAAATCAATTCACACCAACACATTTTCTCATCTAAGACTTTTAAACATTTGGAGCCTGTTGCACATGGAACAGCAGCTGAGGTCCCTAAGGAACAACTCAAACTGCTTTCACTTTCTGGAATAATGCCACAGACAGAAGTAAACAAAAATAATACCATCCATCTGAAGCATGAGGCAGCATTATATTCAGTAAGGAGTCTGTAATTATTATGGGAATCAGATAAGGCTAATAAAAAAATAGACATGACAAAGCACAAGGAGTTCACGCTCCTTTCCTTAACTTTGTAAATGATTCACTCTAAGTCAATAGTAGTAGCCAAGTCGAGGAAAGAGCCTGCTTCCCAAGCTGGCTCGCTGTTTCAATATTATCATAATGCAAAACAACCTTCCAACTCCTTGTCTGAGACTAAGAATAAGCAATCAGGCAGTATGGATGCGAGACAAACTGAGCTCAAACTCATACTAGAAAAGCATTTGGATGTAGTCTGAATGACTCTAAACAAGAGCCTTTACAGTTTCTGTACTTCCATTCTATTATCTGTAAAATGGGGGCAATGAAACAGTATGAAACTTCATACATAAACTCACCAATTTTATTACACTAGGTCCAGCAGCACTGAAGGAATAGATGAGGCTGTCAGAACATCCCATTGCAATTTATGACTGTTGTCTCCCCTTCACCTCACTAAAGCACTTAGCTTCATCTTCTCGGAAACTTCTTAAGCACACTGGAAGGCTACTATTATGTCCCAGTAAGTTTTCTCTTCTTCAGGATGAACAAACTCAGCTGTCTCAGCCTCTCTTCAATGATCATGTTGTCCAGCCCAAGCATCTTGGTGACCCTTCCCTGAGCTCAGTCAAGTTTATCAACATCTTTCTTGTACTGCAGCCCCCAAAACTAGGTGTGGTATTCCAAATAAAGTCTACGGAATGCCCACTTAAAAAGATAATCACTTCCCTCAATCTACTGGTCATGTTTCTGTTGATACTGTCCAATCATCTGTTGGCCTTCATGGATAGCACATTGCTAACTCATGCTTAGCCTGTCATGTAAAAAGATCCCTGGGTCTTTTTCAGTAGAGCTGCTCTCCACACAGTCAATCCCCAGCTTGTACCATAGCACAGTGTTAGTTCATCCCAGGTGCAGGATTTAGTGCTTGTCCTTGTTGAATTTAATAAGATTCACATGAGCACATCCCTTTGGCCAGCTGATGTCCTCAGAAAGGCAGCCCTATTCTGGAGCACACCCCTTAGTTCACTGCGGTCCACAAACTTGAAGAGGGTGCATTCTGTCTCCTCCTCCAGGTCATTGATAAAGATATTAGGCAAATGTCTGACAAACTACACCTGTAACTGGCCTCCAGGTAGACGACAAACCATGAACAACTACTCTTCAAGTCTAATGATCTAATCAGTTTTTTCACCCATCTAGTAGTCCAGCCATCTAGATCATAACATCCCAATTTGGATACAAGGATGCTGTGGGTGTCTGTATCAAAAGACTTCTTGAAGACAAGGTACAGAATATCAACTGCTTTCCCCTTATCCACAGTTACATCATAGTCATATCATTCCTGATAACTTCACAGTTAGAGCAAACTCAACATTCCTAATAGAGAATCGGTGCTAGAAAAAGTATTCATAAAGGAAAAGTATTAAAACAGACAAGTCCTAGCCCTACTGTATTTCCATGTAAAGCAATGGGAATTGAAAGCACACAGCACCTTGGACAATCCAGCAGATACTAGAAATGTGGCAAAACTGGAAGTGTTAGATTTAGCCTGGCAAAATGTACAATATTCTAATGCTCATTGGGAAGGCATTCACACAAACAGGGAGACTGACCCACCCACAAGTCATAGGAGATGGAAAATTACACTCAGTTTCCAAGAGTAATACAGCAGGAAACAAAGATCAATGAGGTTTGGCTTATATGTCAACTTCTAGTCAGCAGCTGTGATGCTGTTCTACAGTAGTACAAGAAGAAATCTGTGCACAAATACAAGAATAGCCAGCGTGCCTACACTGTCAAATCAAAGCTTAGTAACTTGTCTCCAGCTGAGACCAACAGCTGATGCTTAGAGTATAAAAACAGGGCAAGTATGCAGTGTTCCTGCCTTGAATACGCTCCTAACCTATAGGAATTTGCAGCATAGGGTTACTAGAAATAGAAAGGTAACTTCGCTAAATTACTTTGTCTCATCAAATTTAACATACATAAATCTTCTTTCATTTACAACTGCAGTAACAATGAGTTCCAAACTTCATTAATATATTGCATGAAAAAAACCCTTTTAGTTCATTTTGAGCCTATTTCTTGATAATAATTTCTATTTACTGCCTCATGCAATTTTAGATTTCAAAGAACTCTAGTGCATTCTTCTCCAGTGTGGAAAAGAGAAAATCATAATCTGTTTAGCTGTTTCCCAAAGGGATGTGGTTCCAAACTCCTGTTCTAGATGCCTTTTCTAGTTCTGCTGCAATAGGACCAGAACTTCAGTCAGTATTAAAGATGAAGCCACAGATTTACAGAGTGGCACAAGAAGGTTTTTATTTTCTTTCTTTGCACTTTTGCTAATAATTCCTAACATTCAGTTTTCTTTCGTGCCTGCTACTAACCTGTGTACTGAAAGTTTTCATGAGGCCATCTGTGATTACTTCATGATCTCTTTCTTTAGTGAAAAATGCTAGTTCAGAGACCAATACCATACATGTAAGGCTCACTCGCATCACGCCCATTTGCATCACCTTATATTTATTGACATTTCATTTTGTCTACAAGTTTTTCCACTCAGTCTCTCAATGTTGCAAGATCTGTCTACAGCTCTCTGCAGTTGGCATTCACTTCTATGATCTCAAAATAACTATGTCAACAAGCTTTCTCATCTCATTGTATGCCTGATTTTCTAAATCATTTGTGAACACTGAACAGCATGCTAGAGATACAGCTAGCATCTGAAAGACTTCTTTCCAAGTCTTTGGCTCAGGAGCAGATAAAATCTTTGGGATCCCAACAGGACGAAGGAGTCAGCACTGCACTTGTATGCTTTGCAGACCCGTCGTGGAATATATGTAAATAGCGACTTTTAGCAACCTGACATCAGCACAGCCACAGTGCTTAAGTGGGAGGAGAAACAGCCCAAAATAAAAATAAAAGTAATAATAGTCACACCACTGATACAAGCCTCCATTTCTTTTTTCTATAAAAAGAAATACAATTTTGTCTTAGTAACAACTGATACCAAAAATTGTTCTTATGGTGTGGAAATTATAGTAATAGTTTGGTTTTACAATCCCATATGGTCCTGCTACAGGGGGCACTCTGGAAATGAAAGAGTTAAGCAGGAATTGTGGGGGAGTTGCATGGATTAACCAGACTTTTCTGGAAGAGACACTATCAGCGAACGGTTCTCCTTCAATAGGTAAAGTTATGTCAACTAACAGAGAATAGAACAGTCTGCACGCGACTACGCAAAGGCAAGGCAAGGCGCCTTGCACATCAGGGCGCGGGTGCTGCACAAGGGCTGGAGAATGGGTGGGGGAAGCCCAGTCCAGCCAAACCGAACCCAGCCAAGCCTGGCTGGGACGAGCGAGGGGTGACTCCATTTGAGCAGAGCCGAGCCCAGCTGCCGGGGTGACTCTGGCTGGCACACAGGCACACACACATTTTCTGCAGACTATCTTGCATTTTTGTTCTTGGCAAACCAGAGCAGCTTGGGAAATATTTGCAGGTCTGACTATTTAAGCAGAAGCAGCCTAGCAGGGAGCACGCAACAATCGCCCAAGATCGGCTCGCAGCATTACTGCTGCTGGAGGAAGAAAATCGTTTCCATAATAACTGTTTTGCAGTGTACCAGCTACGCTTTCTATAGCATTTCGCCACCCAGCTGAATTACAAAAAACAAGGGCAAACATGCTATTTTCATACCTTCTTTTTTCCCCAAGCCATATTGCCACATGGACTCTGCGACAAAATGAATGCTACTGAAGCCCAAAAATATCTGCACTGAATATAAATATATTATGAAATAGCTTTTAAACTCTGCCCTAAAGCACTTTCTGATTGGCTGCCAATGATGTCACACATCCATAAAGCCCAATAAAATGCATGGGTTAACAAGTCTCATTTCTGTGTATGAACTCCACACAGCAGGAGCACAGACCGCTCCAGGACAGGCAGGGGGTTAACCGTACCATCTCTCCGTTAAAATCCTGTGACCTCAGGCCTCCGTGTCAAGAAAGCTGCACCGCTGTCTGTGCTCGCAGGCTGAGGCTGATCTTAACCATAACTAACTAAGCACTGTTTACTTGGGAGAGAAGCCTTCCTAAAGGATACAGTAAATCACTGTCAGTTTTTTGGTATTAAAGATACACTTATGCATATTCAGAGCAATTAGTTTGGTCTTATCTGGCAGTTACGATCTTACATTTCAAGTCAAAGGTGAACTAAGTATGGTACCCTTTCCAAACAGGAACTTGACCTTCAGTCCTGTTTGAATAAACTGTTATTAAAGTGAGTAACATATTTTACAAAACCCTAACAAAACTAAAATCTACAATTTTAGAAAACTCAAAAACTAATGCCAGAAATATCAGCTAAGCCTTTAAAACATATTATTTTGGCACCAAGTGCTCAAATAGTAAAATATGTTAACTCTTTCTGTGCACTCATGCTTACAGGTTGCCTGACAAGGAATACAGGTTTGCAGGTTTAGGTGTTTAGGTAGTTTTGACAAACGGAGCATTCTATGCAGAGAGAAATTTGCTGTGTATAATACCAAGTGTGTATGATGCTCAATTACCAGCAACCAGTATTTGTTTCTTACTATGAATACAATTCTTGGAGCTGGCTTAGTTTCAAATGTTATTAGGTACATAGCATGTGGTGTTGTAGTAAGGAGTCTTACGCACGAACTGAAAATATACTGAATTTGATCACCCTATTCTAGGCAGTTTTGCTGCCAAATGTGGGCTAATTTATATATAGCAGCCTATTTAATAGTTTGCACTCATACCTCCAAAGCAAGTATGGAAGCAGACCACATAGAAATATGAAAATGTTTCCTGATTTGCTACATAAAACTTTATTTGTTTTTCAAATCCTTGTCTAAAGTTTAGGAACATTCAATAGAAATGAAACTGCAAACTACACGGGTCAAATATGGAGCTGCTATAAGGTATGGTAACACTGCAGTGCTCAAAGCAGTATCACAATGTAAGAGAAAAGGCTGTGTATTGCTATCTACTATTGTTCCTTCTGCCTCTCTTTTCAGTTTCATATTAATGCCAAAAATGCTAAAATCAGTCAAAGGAAAAAAAAACCCACAAGCTCAGTGTCTAGAAACCCATGCTTTCCTCGATTACTTCTAAAGGATCCCTTTACTGCTGAACCTCTCCACATACCATCAAATATTTCAAGTGGAACAAATTCATTAACTTGTAAACACTACTTAACTAACTGAAAGCCAGTGACAGAAACCTACAGCACTGTTAAATCAACTTCAAGCAGGCACTGCATTTCATGTGTTAATACTTGCCATCTGCTCATGTTGCATTTTTTACCACAAGGAAAAAACGTGACTGCTGAGTAAAGACACTTCAAAAAAAGAAATAGGAGAAACCTGGCCTCACTTAGCCATAAACTATGGGTTTATTTTAATTTTTTTACACATGCACACACACTCACTCTCTGTCTCTCTACTAAAAACAGAAGAACCTATGTAAAATAGTCTTTTTAGCTATTGCTGCCTTATAATAGCTACACTGGGAAATCTTAAAGAAAAAAGAAAGTGCCTGTGCATGTTTGGTACTCCAGACAGCAAGAAATTTGCCTCAGGGAGAAACACTTTGTAAAAGAGGTGGGGGAAGGGTAATATGCTAGTAGACAGAGTGCATAAGGGAACCAATGCATGAGCGTGTACGCGTGTGCCTGCGTGTGCGCATTTGTGTTGGAGGCTCTGGAAAAAAATGCTGGTCGCTACGGCTCCTAGAGGCTCCAGCACAGCAAAGCACCTTTCCTGCAACACAACCATTACATCACACACAAAACTGCCTGCCAGCCACAGAAAATGGCCCAGCCAGGAAGGGATGGATACCAGCAGAGGGAATGTTTCTCCACTTTGTGAAACATGCAATTTTTAAACTAATTTTTTTCAAAAATTAAAAAATTAGCTTTTTAAAAAAAAAAAAAAGTCCTAACTTCTTACTCCCTTGAAAACTAAAGGTGATCAACATTTTGCCCCAAAAGTTGGGCCTGTGACTTAGAGGATGCGAAGACATGATGGTAAGCTTTGTTTTAGTTTTGGCCAAAATGGTATTTCATTTGATATTCAGTGTGCTTCTAGTATTAATCCTAAAGAGCACTAAAGCATTTCAGTAATGCAAGGGGAAAGGAATTTGCTATGGCACCAGGTCACCAAGGAATAAATGTTTCTGAAGTTATGTGCCATGAAGTTCTGCTTAGCTGTTGCCAAGAAAAAAAAAGAAAAAAAATTGCCAGATCTGCATTTGTGCCGTTTAACAAGCGTCATGTTTTAAATGGGTGCTTATAAAGAAAGCATCCAAGGGACCACTTTGGTGCGTGACATCTACCATTAAAATGCCAGACACACTGAGCAGCAGGTCCTGATCTAGATAGGCAAATTCCAAAACAAGTTTCTTTACAGAAGCGGTCAGGGAGAGAAGTAGATGTGGTGATGGTGTATGAGGTGGAAACCTATCCACGGGAAGCTGGACAAAACCTTTTCACAAGAGTCACCACACAGTAACTGTGCACAAACACTGGCTCCAATATATGCCCCAGTTGTAATGATGAAGTCAATGCATGAAACCTGAAATTGTGACTTCTGGCTAAAGATCCATCTTATCCATTCCCTATTACTAGTCCATAGAACTATTTTACTTTCATAAAACTATAGCATAGTGTAATTTCTCTGGATGTCACCTTTCTTTGGATGTATTCCCAGCATTACCTACCATGATTTGATTTTGCTAAAACTTCATTAGCTGCTGGGGTCCTATTCCCGATGACTGGAAATAGTGGGGAAAACAAAACAAAACAAAACAAAAAAAAACCCCTGTAGTTGTAACCAAAGTAAACAAATGTCAGCCTATGTCGCACACAACTGAAAAAAAGACATTAACAGGATATATTCATGCCACAAATACTTGAAAACAAGGCATTCTTTATAGTGAAAAAAACCTCATCTGGTCCCAGATCCTTCATACTTAAAACTCATGCCTTTCTACTTCCACCCCAGATCTTTCACCAGATCTTTCCTCTCCACAAAGGAGCCCAGGTGTTTTTGAATTCATTTAGCATTTCCAACACTTCACTCATTCTCACATTAATGAAACCCATGTGTTTAAGTATTACTGTCCTCAGTTCCTTCCTTAACTGCTCTTTTCCTGAGATTTGAATTCATTTTGTGAGTAGCTTTCTCTGTACTAAAAAAAGTTGCACAGGTTAACATCTTTCATAATTTCGAAGACTACTGTGAAATTGCGTATTTACTTGAGACAGTTTTGATGCTAGGAGACAAAGATGTGTGTCTCTCCTGTTACAACATTCAAGTTCCTATTTTTAAAATTATATTGGACCAAGATTACCCCTTTTACAGCTACCCATTTAAGAGCTACTTCAAGAATTAATGTGGCAGACTGCATAGATTAAACTGAAAGCTCAAAGAGAGAACCACTTGCATTAAGACAGCTGCAGTGATTTTCAATCCCAGTTGGCTTCTCTGCCTCTTCTCTAGTGTCCCTCCACACGGCGAAATTGCCCGTTAATAGCCCAGCACATACAAGAAAATAAAACTTTGGTTTCACTTTACTTCAACATACCAACAAAAGATCCAGCCACTGTTTTCTTCTTCACAAGAACTTGGCACCCACTTCACCTATTTGACTTCTAGTTATTCCTTTTTTCTCATTATTGCCCTGTAATACAGGTATTTATTCTAAATGCATTTAACAGTTACACATACTCCTAGATGACATGTTACTCTCTAAAAAAAGGTCCCAAACAAAATCCACGTGGAGGAAGTACGAACAACCACCAAGACAAGAGCAGTTACCAGGAAAATGAGTCACAGAGAAGGCCAGTAGAACCCCCCAGGAGACTTCCATATGTAACAGTCTCACACAGAAAAGGCAGAGGCATTGGAAATGAGTTGATAAACTACTTTTTAAAAAGCGGTGGGTGTCCCAAGTAGGAACATCTATGTGGCAGCACAAGGAGATGGAGGAAAGAGCAGAGGAAGGGGGGAGTTAATTGGACATCTGTGTGAAGCTGGGGGAGGGCAGACAGGAAGGCAGTAATAAACTCCATAAGCAGATGGTGCCACAGGGCTAGAATAAGACTCTGGCTTTACTCGGAGCAAGAACGTAGAATCCACATTTGTCAGAGTATGCCTGTGCAAAAATTGTAACACCTTCTAACTGACCTTGCTTAGCCAGGACATTTTGGAGGAGAACAGGCAATTTAGTAACAGCAATGTGGCCTTTAGCAGCACTGTGGTCATTTGTTAAAAGGGAGAGAAGAAAAAATTTCTCCAGTATCTGACTCTTCACTTTACCTCTCACCTCGCACACAAATTATATCAAGTACTTTAGTGAAAGCTAACAGTCAGACTAATTTCACAAACAACACTATTTTGTGGATCACTTTGCATATGAGTTGATAGTTATACACATACTTATGGTTAACTTTATTTGAAAGTATTTATACAGGACCAAGATCTTTATTTCGCAGATAGCCTTCATATTTCATTCATCTTAATCTATAAATGTACTTCCAGAAAAAGTCAACCTGATTTACAATAAGAGTGATTTATATGAGAGTTGCTCCTGTTTGAGTATCCCTTTAGGATACTGTGAAAATCCACAAGCTATGATGTGTTCCATATTATAAAAGCCAAATCAGTATAAAAATTCCTTTCCAAAATTCCTTCATGCCAACTTCATCCAAATTTTAACACAGAAATTACTCTGTGCAGAATATCTGGAGTGAGGATTTTTCTATTTAAACCTTTTACTAGCTCATAGTATCTTCTTGAGTCTTGTACCAGTTTATCCAGTTATAAAATGGATTCTTTGTTCACCTCTTCTTTTTTAATCCTTTAAAAAAGGACTTCAGGTGGAAAGCTAAAGCATTACAATAGTTCAGCAAACAAGTTTCACGTAGAGAAAGTCTTCTACTCAGGGTTCTGTGGACACTTCAATGTTGTGCCAGGCCATACTGTAGATTTACGGTGCAACCATAATAAAGTCATTTTATTTCTGTATGCCTCCGGTTCCCATCAGAAGATGGTGCATGTGTTTCCTTTTTCCCATTTGTCTCGCGTGTTTACCCAGAAAGCAGTTTGCGCCTGGAACTACTGTCAATCATGTGCTTCAAGATCTAGCCCCTAGTATAAATTATGATTTTTTTTTTTTAAAGTAAAATGTTTGTAAACAGAAAATAATTTTAAAGGTCAACTTTTTTTTGTGCAGAATTAAAAATAGGAACAAAATAAACACAGAAATTTTTGCTTTTGTCACACTGAGACCACAATTTCTACAGACATTCCCCTGATGAGACACCATTACAAAAGTATATATTACATGGTTACAGAAATAAGTGGAGGAGCATACCATGCTGTGGAGACAATAATCCACAGAAATATGGTAAAACAAAGTTCCCAACAAGTTCACCACAACTATTGCTGGCAAGAACATAATTTCTCAATGTATTACAATCCATTTGAAATGTTTAACCCTAACATCATCTAATCTGCAGTATGTTTCTGCATCTCAGCTAGAATTTAAAATTTAGCTGGTAGAGCATAAACTGAGAAAAATAGTATAACCAAAGAAACCCTGAAAGAGGGAAAGCAGTCATCCTTTCTTAGTAAGAGAATTCTAATATTTTGGAAAATGTGGTTGAATTCTCTTAACACCAGATGTATGAATGGCACACCTCTAACAAAGAAACCGGGATGTTGCGAGAAAAATTGAGACAAATAATTCTGCTAAGAAAGGGACCCAACAGCACCTTTCACAATGTGCTGCTCTGCTGGCCCTAGGGCATTCATGCTAGAGACACAGCAGCCAAGTTTTAGCTTTTATTATTTTATTGCTTTTGTTTTTTTAAGAATCGACAGCAGCACAGCACAGGTTTATGAATAGGAACCCTGAACCACTGGGATTGCGAACCACAAGTATTTTACACGCATTGTTTTGTAACGATGAGTGCACACAATCCTGTTTAACAATGGATATAATGGCACAGAACCTCATATGGAAGACAGAAATGCAAGTACAAACAGAAAATCTGATACAACTGAAGACATCTTATATTGCCCCAGAAGACAGGCCACTGCAGAGCTGCAATGTATAACATGCAAATACTTAAATCAATAGTGCGAGCAGTAGCCACTGCTTGCTGCATTCTTTACAGGAGCAGCCAAAAGGAACATAAGAAAAGGGGAGGGTGAAAAGACATTTACCGCTTATTTCACTGGTGCCAGCTAAAATCTTTCCTGTAACTAATTCACTTTAACTCTGCACAGGGTAATGTTACGTAAAACACTTCTGAAGGAAGATTTTTTCTTGCCTTTCAAGAGCAAGCATCAAAGCTTAGTAAACCATGTACTGCAGAATATATTTAAAGCTCAACAATACTAACCAATAGAGTCACTGAAACTGAACTCTGGAGGAGGAGCTCTTTACATGCAGAGGCTGGGTTTCTATTTTCTGGCACAGATTATACCAGTTTACAGAAAGGCATTATTTTACAAATCTTTACATATGTAGCCAGAAGCTTTTGTCAGTGAGATGCAATTATAGCTTAAAAACAATTTCTATGATAGAAAAGAGATGAGAGCACTAAAGAAGGTGGCTTTCTGACAAATCAAGTTTTTCCTAACTGTTTTTATTCATTCATTTGATCTCAGTACTGGAATTTTGCAAGAGGAATTGGCTCGGTCTCTTTCAAAACATAAAGGGCCAATCCCTTCCCATTAAAGAACAGGAAGTCAGAAGCCAATCTTAGCACTGATTAAAAAAAAGAATCTGGATTGTTATTTTAACTTCCTTGTTGCACATAAGCTAGAGGATTTTTTTTCCACTACCATTTCAGATGATGGCTCGATTAAAAGCTGATATCCCCGCTAAGTGGCACCTGTTTAGTACAAGAGACACTTTGTACCAACTGCTCTCTACAGAGCAGCAATTACATTACAGTTTCTCCCCATCACTATGTATGTAATTCAGAACATGTGCTGCACAAATCCTTATTTATATGCCACTGCACTGTCCTGCTTTGGACAGACTAACAATGACATTTCTAGTGTAAAGACTTTTTACACCTGCTCTAGGTGCATCCAAACAAAATTGGTTCAAGTGGGAACGGGTAGTATTTTGTATTTTGACTTCTGTTCACGCACACTTGAAAACTGCATACTGTTATTGTCAACAGTGTTGTATGCGTGCCTGCTGGATCCTACCAGCCCAAACTCCCACTTCTCCCCCAGCCTTCCCTGATGTTTTCAATACACAGGGGTGTGCATGTCTGTATTTCTGCTCCTGTGTGCAGTGTTCAAGCCCCAAGCACTCACATCTGCTCCTCCAAACCAGTAGCACTGCTGGATGTCCAAGCACAGTGTTGCAGCCTCTCTCTTCCGCTGTACGCCAGACTCAGCAAACTGGCAAGAAACTCTCAGTTAACCTCGAGAATTGTGCAGGCTCCGTCAAAGAAGCAGGCGAATGAGGGCTAAAGCCATGGGTAGCTGAAATCTTGACTTCTGGGCCTTCTACATCCCCTCACTTGAATCTTCCCATTTTTAAGTGTTATCTTTCTCAACACAGAACCAGTGTGACCTCTCTGGGGCTCCCAAACCAGTTAACGAATCAGTCCAAATCAGAATAGAACTGGTTGAACTTCAAGCATAGCTGCAGGTAAAATAAGCTGAACACGCCCCCAAAGTTCTTAACATTAAATATTTAAGTACATGTCAGATTTTTTTATTTTCCCCAATATTAAAAAAAATGGCTGGTAGTATTCAGCACTTGAAAATTAATGAGTTTTAAATATGAACATAGTACACCCCCAGTTTTGAAATACTCTGCTCTATTTTCTCTCTTCTCATCTTTCCCATCTGGTATGTTTTAGTAATAATTTAACAAATATTTTTCTTCAAGGCTGTCAGAAAATCTCATAGCATTTTGGAAACACTAAACATTATCTTGTGAGGTAAATTAGGACATGAAGAAGTAGCATGACATATATGTGATCACACGTTGTCAGTGGGAAAGACAGTAACAGAAATCCCGATATGTGCTGCTTTGGAGTCTTCAAGAAAAGAAATTGGTAATATATAGCAAATAGTGAAGCTGAAACCAACACCAAGTTACATCTGCAAAAGTTAAAAAAAATGCAAAGTCTCAATATAGGAAAGGTTTCTTATTCCAATGATTTGTTTTTGTTACGATTTATTTATGAAAATTCAAACCCAGCTAGCTTCTTCTACATTAAGCAAAACCTTAACTCTACACAGCTCCTTAGTCCTTCTGAGCTTTCTTCTCTCAGAGAATGAATCTACTATCAATCTATGGAGACAGCAGCCAGTCTATGTCCACTTCCACACTTTACACTGGTAACCACTGATAAGAACCGCTAAGTACAGGTCTCTTTCCTAGACACTTTAGTCAGTATAACTCATCAATAACTTTTGCTCATTGCTGAACTCAGATGAACTAATAAAGCAGCACACAGAATGCTTCATATCCCATTATCAATTTCCCAGCTCAATTTGTCAGAATCTACCCCAGGTATCAGGAAAAACCACTAGCCAGTGCCTTAGCCAAGACAAGGCAGCAAACCCCACCTCAGATAAGCAGCTGCTGTTCTAGAGATTACAATATTAGCAGAAAGAAAAAGACAATAAAAAGCCTCCGAAAAAAATCTAACAAACATGCACCTTTTTCTTCATACCATTGGCATGACATTTTTTGGAGGTTATGATTTCATAAGCCTTTCCCTGCAACTATACAAGGGTTAAAAATTACTCTAAAAATAAATATTCGTCAAGATTCTCAGCCAATGAGATTGAAAGAAAATTTCTGGCTTTAAGAAAAGGCCAGATATCACAAGATGCATGACAAAACAGCAAGAGTTGCTGACATTCGGTTTTCTTCCATTGGAAAAGATACTAGTGGTTTTTTTAAACTCCACATGCTGAAGTTTTCTAGAACAGATTTCCTGTCCTTTCTCTAAGATTGCTGAACCCCATTCAGCCAGAGCACAGATAACATCTTTGGAGAAAAGATTTGAAATCACAGTTTCTCCCATATAAAGTTCAAGCTTTACAGAAGAAAAGCTTTCCTTCCACAGAGCTGCAAACTTCACAAGAGAAAGTTATTTCCTCTGTTCTGTTCCCTCAGGGGGTGTTATATTCTTATAACCTGTGAGACTTACCCAGTCATGTTTGTAATTTATATTTAGTATAAGGTTGTTTCTTTTCAGACCACCTCTGGATATTCCTAACACAAAAAGTGAATTCTGATTACTCACTTTTCTCCCACAGATTAGACACCTTTCCCAGTGTTACTGTGCACGGGAAGTCTATATGAAACAACTTTCTGAATACTCAAAAAACACAGCCAAAAATAAAAAAGATAAACATTATAGGATTTTGCTGCATTTTGAAATATAATTGCAAAACAACAAGAATAAGATTTCCCTTACATTTAAAATAGCATGCATGTTTAATTAGAAGAGGAAAAAACTTAGCTGAAATACATATACACTGACACACTCTACTCAGAGAGAGGGGAACTCTCCAACTTTTTTACCTAGACTGATCAAGGCTATGGAGAGAGGATACACGAGTTGGATACTATCATTTCAGAACAAGTTAAACTCACCTACAAAAATGGTCAGGACAGACCTAATTTTCAAATGGCAAAAGACACCAAAGGGGCATCTCTGCAATGATATCCTACATAACGGGGGAAAAGGGATGGACAACTAGAAAGAAACAGATTTGGAGGGAGTACAGAAACTTGGATAGTTGGCAGGGATCTTACTAGGTTTCAGGCAACAGCCAAACCAAAAGGAAAGTTGCTGTAGAAATTCAAACTCCATTTATGTCCTTAAACAATTCAATCCTTTCCTGCACACTTCTATTAGAAGTGAATAATCCCTTACTAGCACAGCGCATTGTCATTCAGAGCTAGAATTTACAGTGAGAACCACAGTGTAAAAGTTATTAACAAGCAGGTGTACTGCATCATTCAAAGGTCCATGCAACCAAATAATCCCTCTTAAGTGGTGAGCAGTTGAAGGGATTGCCTAGGGAAAGGTTTAAAGGGTAATTATACAAACTTACTTCCCAGTCTTCAAGAATTTGTGGCTGAAGGACGGATATTTTGTTTAATATCTATTGCTGGATTTTTTTTTCCCCCATGAACTTGTCTAATTGCTTTGAGGATAGATAACATCGTGTGGACGTAAGTTCTATGGCATATTAATACATCATGTAAAGTAAGTACCTCCCTTTTTATACTGTGCACCTGCCTGCTGATAATTTCATTGGATGACCCTAGTTCTTGAATTATGGAGGGAGTGAATAATCATTCTCTATTCACCTGCTCCACATACAGAATGACTTCACGAATCTCTATCCTGTTCTATCCTCCCTCAGGCTGAGTCTTCGTCTGTTTAGAAATTCCTGTGAGAGAACTTTTCCTTTTCTGTGCTCATCCTTGTTACCTCTCTCACCATGCTTTCTAGATGTACTATTCTGGGGGGAAAGGATGGGAGGAGGAGTAAGATCAGTACAGTAGGAAGCTACACCATTCCCTATTTATTTCTCTCTTTTGTTCACTAATATTATCATTCCAAGATGCCTGCAAGTATGAATACACAATTATGCAATATTTCAAAATTTTTCTTTGTAATTATAAGGGAAAAAAAATTGAAAACACTATACTGTCTTCAAGCCCAACTCAAGCCAGCTTCTGAGTAAATATTCTGGCCTTTTCCACATTCTTGCTGGCGTCCCAGTTATACAACATTATTTGTATAGGCAGACCAACCTTGCAAAACTTCCAGCTTTGATGTATTTTCCAGACTGAGTATCTGCTGTAGGTTTAACATGTTTGGAAAGTTTTAGGGAACAAAATCAAGCCAATTCAGATAATGAAATTAAGGAAAAGTATGTGGTGTTTAGCTCTTCTGAAAAGCTCCAATGCCTTCAGAAGCTACAGCAGAGATTTTAAACTGGCAGTAAACTGCCCTCATATCACATATTTTCCCATTCCTTTGAAAATATTACCAAATTTGGCCAAGTTACAACTCTCTACTGAGTCTATATAAACTGTGGTTTTCTAAAGATTCACTAGAGTTTGACAGCTGAAGATTAAATCAGCATGCACCATCTCCTGTCCACGCCTCTGTTAACCAGACTGAATATTCGTTATTCTCTTTAAGCAGTTAAGGTTTGTCCTGGATCTGCAGAAACTGAACTGGACTTTTCCTGCAGCTGAAGCTTCCAGAGGTTGCTATGACACCAGACACAAATTTGAAATGGTTCAGCTGTACATACATGATCACCGATACCTGTGTACTATTGCCTACCCAGTATTATGCATACTGGCACAGAAGCCCTTGGAAGAAAATGAGGAGGAAAACATAACAGCGGAAATACAGAAGGGACAAAAGAAAGCAGGGAGGTAGTTAAGACTAGAACAAGGATCCTGATAGAGATATGCTAAGACTGAAAACATGGTAGATTCACATCGAGATGGAAAGGGAGGAAGGGAAGGGATGAGTTCAGAAAAGGCTAACTGGAGATTGTGATGAATTGCTGGGGAAACGACAGATTCAGAGAATGACCTGGGAGCTTAGAGAAGGAAAACAGAGTGTAAAGGTAAATGGTATGAAGACACTATTGGAAAAGAACAGGGACAGAAAGAATGAAGAGTACGTAAAGCTTCCTCGAGTCCACATAGGATCTCATTATCCCTGACTCTCAACATTCTTCTTCTATCAGCAAATATTGCTAAAACTCACTGAAAGAGTTCTCATCCCCCTCTACTGCTCATCCATGGATGACCCTATGAAGTAATTTCAACATAACTGACATAAAAACAAAGACTAAGTAGAAAGAACAATCTACGCTTATGTCTCTCACTGCAAGATGATGTATAACAAGCTTCCTATTTGCATATACATATACCGAGAAAATCCTTTAATTCAGGAGTAAAATGTAGAGATCTTCAAAAATTACTGCTGGACCTATTCAATGCCTAAGCAGCAACTCTTAAAAAAAAGAAAACTATTGAAAATTTTAAAAAAATGTAAAAAAATTCCCTTTACAGAAGGAAACTGTAGCTAGTTCTTCTACACCACTTAAAATTAATGATTAAATATGCTGTAAGGCCACATCTGAAACAGAAAGGGTATTTAACATCATTTTCCCATCTGCTGGAAGCAACTTTAAAAATACTCACGTTTTTAAATGACGAGATAGTTGCACACTGAAATAATTTGCAAACAGTATTAAGAAAGGTGCCATGGCTCTTCTCTGCTTCAAGCACTTGCTCTTCTAGGAAGGAAACATGGTGTGCAACCATTTTAACAAAGGCCTATGGAGAGAGGAAAAACACCTAATAAAAATTAAAAGCACCTGTGCTGGGTTTCAATATTATCCTAGCTAGAGATCAGAAGTCAAAGAAAAAGCTTTAACAAGATTTCAGAGTGCACTATTGCTAATATAAATATCCAAGGGGCACATGCTCCTAAGTAGACTACAGATGTTTACAGCCATGAGAAGAACCGCTGGTCATGACCTAAGGCTAATTTTTCTCCTTACCTAAGGGCAGAGTTTTGGTCCCTTTTCAGCATACAGAGTATGTAAGCACTTGCATAGTGTCTAAAGGTCTAGCGACATTTCAGCAGTGAGGCGAAAAGCTCCTCAGAACCCGCAAAGACACAGCTACTTCTGGTGGGAGTGAGAAAGTGGCCAAAGTGGTAGGAGGGAGGAGACAGTAGAGGAAAAGATAATGACAGGTGATTTTAGCTAAAAAAGGTCAGGAATTATTGTCCTAAAACATACATGTGTTCAGTTTCAGCTGAAATTTGAGCCATAAGGGAAAGTCAACTAGAAAGAACACAGTATTTACTTGTTAAAATACAGAACAGTTTGTAAAGAGTTTTGATACTCTTTATTAACGATTAAGCTTCACATTTTTGAGAAGTTAAGCACTGCCCATTTTAGGGATGGGGAAGGTGAGGCTGAACAGGTAAATTAACTGCCAAAAATGTACCAATGGCAACATCAAAATTCTCATCCTATATAACCATTACACAACAGTCCCTCCCTTTTCTACTCTTGGGAGTACAAGATAATTTCTCCCTTGAAAATCCCCATGGATGCTAAGCTTTAAATTTAAAAGTTCTAATTAAAACATTAACTACTGCTCAAATTGCCAATTTAATCTTGTGCTCTCAGATTACTGCCATTACAGCTGGTAATGTTAGGGAGAAAAACTGATTCCTAGCCAATCAAGGTATTATCCTCCCTTGATAAACAAAAAAAGCATCAACAAAATTCTGCTGCATTATTCAAGGGCAACCTGTAGCCTAGCAAAGACTGGTGTTGTCTTCATATTCCAAATTACTATGTCCCTACAGTTGTACTAAGGGAATGGGATCTGGAAAGGGTTTTTTTTTCCCCCTCCGTGTATTAGAGGGAAAAAAGTAATAAGGAGCCCTGCTGCTTATCATACTTTTGGCACAAGTAATTGCTTAGAATTTTAACTTTATTTTCCTGTTTAAAGACAAAACGACCACCACCACTCCTCCCCCCAAAAAATCCCAACCACCTATAAGCATGGAATTTGCAAAAGACTTTAATGGATGAGACACTTCCAGAAACGGTTGGTTTGGAACCTGATTCAGTTAGCCATTTTTCACAGTCCTAGCTTAAGTATACATTCAAATATGGCCAAATTGTCAAGTATGCTGAGAACCCGCTAGCTATTTCTTGGACTGCGGTACTCAGTTCTGAAAATCAGACAGGTTCTAAAGAGGTTAACAGTTGACTCCCACTTTTGTTCTAAGATGCCTTGCCTCAGTTTCCTGCCTGAAGCTTTCTCCTGTGCTGTGTAAGTCCATAAAACATGAAGTGGTTTGATAAGTCTGTTATCAAATGTAGGTGTAAAAAATGCAAGCTACAAAAAATTAATTGCATTTAAAGAAAAATTGCTGAAAGCTAAGTCAATTGTCCTGTCCCTCCCAGAGTAATAAACCTTACCAGAAGATATCACTTTGTACAGGGTTAGAGCCTAAAGCTTAAGCACTGTCTATCTGGATTTAATGCCACAAACACTTGGTTTCTTCTTTCACTTTGAGCCAGTTAAAACTGATTTTAAACCTTACACAATTTATCTCATCATGTTTTCATTATATTCCTCCCAGAGGCAAACTTGCCCTCAGTTGACACAAATTTTAACATACTGCTTACTAAATATGGTGAGGGCATCATCTTAGTGAGTCATACTGGCTTCCCTCATTCAGGATACAATAAACACCAAAACAGACACAACAGAAGATGGGAGCTCAGAAATCTCTCCACTACTACATTAGACAATCATCAACAGCTTAAAATGGGTATGTCCAGCACTGGATGTGAGACAAATTTTTAAAGTTATAAATGGTTTCGCAGATACTCCTTCAAGTCACAAAACAAATAAACATTGTTAGCATTATTATTAACATCAAAACCAAAACTAATGCTTTTAATCTACCATTAGGAATTGTAGAATCCACAGCAATAAATTACTCAGTGATGTTCCAAAACCATAAACACTTATATGTGCTGAACCATGGGTAAACATATTGATTTAAAAACAAACATAAGACAATAGAGAGCCATAAACATCTGAGTGCTCCATTTAAATACCTGGACAGTTAACCTATAAAACACATAAAAAAAAGGATGTAAATTTTCTAATGCAATGAACAAACCTCTAATTTATCAACTTTGGCATAGATGTGGTTCATTTCCATCACCTTGTCTTTAACGAGCGGAATGGTCTCGTCCAGAATCTGTGATGTATCACTTCTAATCTGCATGAAAAGAAGTATCTCACATGAGGATGAATCTTTAAGACAAACACTACACTATTTTTTCCACTATTTTTTTCACATTAATATTTCAGAAAACATCTATTTGGAAAAGGTATCACAAGGGCCCTTTTGCAGTATGTTATCAAGTAGAGATTGGAAAAATAACTTACTTTCTCAAATAATCCATGAGACAGTTAAAAAAACAATAGCAGATGACAGGACTCCCACATCAAAACTGTAACCAGACCCTTCTCTCTTCTCCCCAAATTTCCACACTACTCCTCCCAAGAGACCATCTACTTTCTATTATGAAATACTGTAGACATGAGGGGTAATAATGGATTTAAAATGAAAACTGCCTCTATACCATCCTTCATTATTTGATTTTATTGGGGAAGTGCTAACTCATACTACTTCTCAATCAGTTTTTGGAAAGACTCAGAGCTTTGAGTACACCACTTCTAGTATCTTGCCTTCAACAGGGGCTCAGGACTAGAGTTCTCAGGACAGCAAGAATCTTCACACGACATTATAGCATAGGCACCTTACAGAAAGCTTCTGCTCCCTAGTCCCTGTCAGTTTCCACAATAATTATGTGCCCTAACCCAGGAAAGATTTTTTTTGTTTGTTACTTATTACAACCAAGCTTGTTTCTGATATCCATAGGAGAGCCTGAACCTTATCTGAAATCCTGCTGAGTGTTGTGTTAGCAAGAATTACCCAATTTCCTATATAAACAACTGCCAGGGCTTTGTTAGGTAGCAGTAAGATACACCTCCAAGCAGAGCACTACAGCTAATGGAACGTACAAGCCAACAACGATGGATAAGACAGGAACTGGGAAGAGCTCTCTAAAGGGAAAGATATAAGCAAAACCAAGAAAACCTCCACTAAAACACCCAAATAGGCATTCTAATTTGTAAAACTGAGCAGCAACACATTGACAAGAGAAATAAGAGAGGCAGTTAAGCCCACTTTTATACAAGTCTTCTTTCTCAACTACAATGGAATATAGGCAGTCTTGGTTCACTTCTGGATTAAAGCTTACAATTTTAATAGACTTAAAGAATACAGAGGAACGAGGATCCCTTCAAAAGAGATTTTTGTCCCAAAGACTGAGCTAGAAGATATTCTTCCTTCAACTTCATAGGAAAGAGTAAGGATCTTTTAGCTAGAACAGTGAGAATCTGCAGTTGGGCTAATACTGCAGGGAATTTTCTGGGCATTTTGAGATTTAATCCAGAATCTCAAATAAAGCATAAATGCCTGCTATAAGTAATTTAATCCACGGACCATGCATTATAAATTCTAATAGGTATTTAGACATTTTACTGATGATCACAACTCATTTGTGTGGTTTTTTTTTTGAGAAGTTGTGTTTTTAAAAGCTGAGTATAGACAAAGCTATATTCACATAAAATGACTCATAGTAAGATTTTATGGTATTTTTATTATCAGAATGAGTACATGCAGATCAAGTGTTTTTATAGTGCTATAAGTGTTCTATAATAGGACATCAATCAGACATATCAAAATAGTAGTAGCTTTCTATTGTAAACAAACTAACAGTATCTCTTGTATTACTGGTCTCAGCACTACATCCACCAAGTATATATACGACACCTCCCCCAGCAGTAACATAACTGTATACACAGACACACTCTGTTATCTTTACAGTATGTACTTTATATCCAACAGAAAGTGAGCACAGACACTCTGGCAGGATCCCTGTGAATGGAATCATACTTATATTTTCTAATATTAAATAAAAATACAGAATGAATACATAATGAAGGAACCAAAGCAGAAAAATTCCAGGTTTGTTCTATTGAATTCTTTGGGGTCAACGGTAGGCAAAAAAACCCTCCTCTATCGTAAAGCACATGTGAAAAACAGATTGGTGATCTGTCTGAGGTGAGGCTCGTACTCAGGTAAACTACATCAGATTAAAATTTGAACCTGGACTTTCCAAAGATAAGGTAACAAACTTGGTTGCTAATGTTGGTCTCAGAAAGGACTAGGGAAAAGCCACTCTTACAGCTAAATGCTAGATAACTACTGTAAATATAAACACAGTTTGGGACATAGCCAGAAAGAGGGAGATGTCGTACAGACCCAGTACAAAAACTATCAACACAAGGTCAGAGCAGACATGGAACAAATCTAAACCATCTTTCTTTGAGGGTAAAAGCAAACAACCAACAGAAGACACAGGAGAGCTGATTTTCCAGCAAGCAGCCTGTGATGAAAGGAAATGATATGCAAATATGATTCAAGAAGAGTCATTCTGCAGCAGTCTGCAGAACCACAGCGACAGAGGAGTTCAAGAGGAGTCAGCACATGACAAAAGGAAATGATTCTCTTGGTACAGCAACCTCTCATGAGCCAGAGAAAGCGGGACTGGTCTGAAACCCCACATTATAAAACAAGATTTATTTCCCCTTGTGCAACGTATTTTACTTTATCATACTGAAGATTTAGCCGAGTGCTCAGCACAAGCACTGGAGCACAGCAGTCCATGGGAAAAAACCTGTATTCCTCTTACTAGGTTTTACTATGCTAATTGGAGGAGGGGGCGATGAGGGAAGGTTTGTCTTCAAATTCAGCTTTGTGTTCTAATTCAAGTCAGCAGGACAAAGCTCAAGGAGGTAGCAAACCAACAGCACCAAAGTCAATTAGGAGACAGCACAACCAAAGTATGAATGATAAATTAGAACACAAACCAGGAATGGCACATTGCATGTAGGGCAATGAGACCTGATCCTTGCATACACTGCAGTTCAAGCTGTACCAGTTAAACAAGCACAGATTCCTGTTATTTTGTATCTTATAAAAACTATTATTTTTTCGGGAAAAGAAAAAAAAAGTAGCTGGAGCCACAAGTCAAAGATACTGTGCAAATTCTAGTTGTCACAGGGACTTTTTTGAAAGGATCTCTATTCTTTTTCGGTCTTTGATCCCATGTGTTAACACAGAGTAACATAAAAGGATCACGAGTAAAAGTAACCACTGTAAACTGAGCAGCTCAGTGGTGAGAAAAGAGAAAAGTAAGGTTGGTATGTTCCTGAGAAGTTAGCAAACCCTAGCCACAGTGAACCAAACAAAACCACCTCTTCCTCTCTTTTCCCCGGTGATGAAACCAGGTTTCGCAGCTAGGGCCTCAGGGAGGAGGTTCCCAAACTGTAAGTCTTCGAGACAAAGATAAGCAGCTGGTCTGTGAAACAGTAATAAAGCAAGATTTACAAACACATCATTTCCCTGGAGCAAGCTCTGCAAGAAGGTTCAATAGCTTGAGAACCACTAACCTGTGGTTTTATAAACCGGTTAGTATGCTGGAGGATCAACATACATATTTTAAAAAAGAAGAGGAGTATCAAACGTAAGCAGAAATTTTGTATCTATCCATACATCCTCTTCAAGGATTAGGAGCCAAAGAAATGGAAGTAGTGAATTCCCACATGTAACTAAACCAACTGTGCATCTCTGAATAGATATAATTTTCAATCACGCTTTAAGATATACAAGAAGCACAAAGAATCGTGTCTAAAAAGGTAACAAACAATGACCCATGGAAACAATATAAGAACAGCATATAAAACAGTCTGGTTATTACAATGAAATTTTTTTCTTCTTGTGTCACTGGTTCAAATCATAGCTCAGTTAAAAATCACAATTTGACAGTTATACTTGAGAGGCTCTGACGCCACTTTACAGACATTAATTTACTTTGTTCAAGTCAGTGCCCTAAGGAAGATATCACAAAAAGTTAAATAACTGGCACTAAAATTCTTCTAGCACAATCTTTTCATTGCAAGATGCTCCTTCCATGACAAGTGTGAGGCATGCTGAACTGTATTCACATTGTCACTGTAACTTACCTCCTGTACAAATGTCCATTTTAAGTGCTGTGCTGTGCTGTGCCTAGCCAGGTACAACAGTATGACACTGGAAATAGCATGTTGTCTTCCTAGCACTGAGGATCCAGATTTTTCCTCATTGCAATATTCAAATGTATGCATCAAGAGTACTTGTAAGTGAAAAGCAGCAGCACACTCAAAGAAAAAAAGCCAAATCCCTCTATGTGAAAACTTTACTGAATGCCCAATTGAAAAAAGCAAGGTTCCCTTTGCCTTTTGTTGGCATAGACAAAAGACCAAATTATTGCTAGGCACAGAAGCTGGAATCAGTTCAAATACTACATTATATTTATCAGATTCCCAGATACCACTTGATGTGCTGCTGAAAGGAACCTTGCATTGTATAGGTACTGGATAGAAAGGCACAGAATCAGTGCACTGACTACAGTGCTTTGATGTTCCCAGATAAAGTCAATAATCTGCATACTAGGGAATTATTCACAGCCTGCAGGTTGTGGAAAAATGTTTTCAGGGGCAATGCAAAGATAACGTATTGAAACTAGGCTAGTGGGTTTTGTAGAAAAGGTTGGCAAGAGAAGTAGTCTTACAGGAGGTTTAAAAGCTCACTGGATCCATCTGAACAAGCTAACCATCTTCCCTATATTGGAGCCAAAAATGTAAGGTGCGTGCTTGATTGATGGGAAAAAGCATAAGGTACATACAAAGCTTTAGCGTAAGCTCCCAAACAGAAGAATTGAGTGAATGAACTTAATAGTAAATCAGACAGAATACAATGAGCAGTGAAGAGCTATTGATTCAAACCACGTACTTTGAGCAGGTGATGTCGTATCACTGAAGCAATCATCACCTTTCAGGGATGAACTCAAAGGATTTTTTGGCCCAAGAAATCTCTTGTATTCTACATTTTGCACAGACTAACTGTGCCGTACTAGAGAATCTAAAGCTGACAAATGTAAGCCAAGATGTATCAAAAAATAGACTGCATGCTCTGAGGTTCACATGCTCCTTTACAGCTATTTTTGTCAAAAGCTGAATGGAAAAAGAACTGCTTAAACAGCCACTAATACTGAACCATTTCTCCTTTTAAGTCCCCTACTAACCATGACTTTGATGAGCCAAGCTTTTGTTTCTTTCCACTTTATGTCACTTCCTTCTGGAAGCAATGATGCCTCCTTTCCATAAGCAAGACATGCCAACAACAAACCAGAAACCTCTGATAGAAGTCGAAAAAGGATTAATAACTGGCTATATTGCTGATTGATTTGCCTAGAACAAGGATGATGGCCTTACTTCTCTTGAGCAGAATTCACATTCAAGGTGCAAGAAAGATCTGTCCCATAACCAAATAATAATAATCATTAGTTAGCTGATAATATTTTGCATAAACTGTGTCAAACATGTTGATTTGAGTTTTCAATGGGTTCTTGCAGACCATACCAGACTGCTTTGGGGTCACCTATAACTTATGCGTTCTGTCCTTGAGAGTAAGCACAACATTTCTCCAAACAACACTAGGATACCTGAACAGAAAAGTGGAAAGGTGCTTAGAAGGCAACATTACCACTTGTTCTCTAAACAGAAGACAACATGCAGAAAGGCCAGCACACCAATATCTTTCATTGCACTAAAGCTAGTAAGAATAAAGCCAGGAAATTGCTTTTCAACTGCCTAAGAAACATTGGCCACATAATTTTCTTATCTGCTTCACTTTATCCTGTCCCTCTCCATTTATCTATGCAATTCCTAAGAATCATCCAACAAAATAGCTCACAAGCAACAAGTCCCCTAGGAGATGTTGGCTGGTCACTTCTTGCCATTAGAAGTGCATTCAATACAATTAGCAACTATTGTATTTGCCAGTGACCCATGCATTATACAAGATGCTTGAAGACAAAAGAAAAATGTTGTGGTAGTGCTAACAGAAGACGAGATGGTCGGCACATCAGTGATTATAAGAGGAAGTCCCTCTAGGTAAACTTGGTCCATGCTATCTGAACTAGTGCTGTACACTCAGGAAGGGTTAAAATACAGTATCAGTTCCTCTACCTAATTTTACATTTTTTAGCCTAAGGAAGGAAAAGTTGACTGCAAAAATCACACTCATTATATTTACGTGAACACCATAACCCAATAGCCTTCAGACAGCACCACTTTATGCAGAAAGCCTGGGGTAAGCTAAATAGTAACACATACCTCTTGCTCTAAATGGTTTATCCCAAACAATTAGGCACTGACAATGGCGAAGATAATTGGTGCGTTACAAATGTTGCATAGCTTATCAGTCACAACCCCATCATTAATTAGTACTCCCCACTCAGTTATTCCACCCCTATCAACTTCCCTCTTATATTCTGATTGCAGACTCTTAGTAGACACAACTAGCTTGTTGCATTTGTACAGCATCTAGCACAGGTGGCCTTAATTTGTAGCTGGTGCCCATGAATGTTACTGTAACGCACGTAATCTCTGTCTGCATCGGCCAGTCTAGTGCCACTGTCTCAAAATGATCCAGCTGTTGTAGCACTGGAGCAGTCTTCTCGGAAGGTTTCATAATACAACTAAGGTAAAAGAAAGGATCAGGGAAAACACGGATTATTTAATTTTTCTAGAATTTACTACTGAAATCTACCTCCGGTATTTCACCGCCTAGGGCCTGGGAGGGTGGAAGGGCAGAGCACCAGCTCACACGAGGAGCGAGGAGGAACACGGTGGAGAGGACCGACCCCGCAGCTCTCCCAACTGCACCCGCCCCACGGCGGGGCGGCGCCCGCGGGGGCGGCCCGGCTGCGCGCGCCCTAGCGCCACCTGGTGGGCGCGGCGCCCCGCTGCGCGCGCACCGCCGCAGCCCTTGCCGCGGCGGCCGCGCTATCAAGATGGCCGCCCCGCGCGCGCTGCCCGCCTTCCCGCCCGCAGAGCCGGCGGCGAGATGGCCTCGGGGCACGTACCGCGTCCGTTATCCCGCAGAACTCGTCCAGCCTCCTCAACAGCTCTTCAATCGTCTCTTCCACTTCTTTCACCTGGGGGGAGAAAAACAGGAACAGAGGCCAGGTTGGGGCCTCGGCGGGCCAGAGGGGTGTGCGGCGGCCGGGTGCCCGCCAGCGGCCGGGAACCACACCGCTTCCCCCCGCCGTGCCTCTTCTGCCGTCCCGCTGGGGAACCCAAGCCGGGCGGGGGGGGCTTTAGGCAACCACCGTTATCACCAACTCCAAAAGTTAAAAAACCAGACGCGCCGAATTCATTGTATTGAGAAATGTAAAATTTGGAGGCTCTGGGAGGTGCTTTTCACCCCCGCACCAGGAGGTGACGTACGGCAAGGAAGGCTGCCCCCACCATCTACCTCCACGTGGACTTCAAGTTCTAGATCTCACAATGAGTCTTCTGCCAGCAGGCTTCTAAACCTATAACGTCAACATGTATTTCAGCAAAAGTTCCTTGCCAAGCATCTCACTCAAGTTCTGAAGCAGAAAAGTTTATTCTAACACTTGCACTTGGATGTAACAACAAAGCGTGATTTATAAAAGTCAATTTCAAGTTACAGCCCACGTTATTCACTGATAGAAACCCCCCAAAACCCAAGTCATCGGCAAATACCTAAAAGAAAAAAAAAAAACCACCTACTTTGACTATTCTGAAGCAGAGAGAACACTATGAAAGAAAACCAAGAGCCGCTCAGATTTGGACAGCCACTGAAATGTTTTTCCCGTATCGGAAAGGAGCCCACATTCAGAACTCCAGAAAAACTCCACAGCTACAAGAGTGTCAGCCTAAAGCCAAGAGCCTGGGCATACCCACGTCTGCAAAGGACAAAAGCTGATAGACTCTCACTCTTAAGTTTAGAATTAAAGACTGTTGTTCATAAAATCCCCGTAAAGAATTGCAACTACAGGGAGAACAAACCTTCTATTCTAAGCATATTTTTAAAAAAGAAATGGAATAATCATGGTTCAAATACAGGAAATGGAAATCAGAAAAATTAAAAGGCCACTCCAAATCCTACATTTGCACTGTAGTTTAAATACTTTTTAAAATCCTGAATCTGTTCTCCTATCCTAATCACATCTGATATTCTCCAAAATTAAAATAATGATTTTTTTTTAAAAACAAAGCAACAGACAGGGAAATTGTTTAATCGATGGCACTAGTTTGCTTAAACAGTCATCGTAAAAGCAGAACAAGAACAAGGGTTGCCTTAGCAGACGTCTTTATCATTTTACATCTGGGCTGTAATGAATTACCCAGTTCCTAAATAAAGTTTATTAACCTTTCACCAGATAATAAAATTAAGGAAACCTGAGTTGCCTCTGAAATTCAGATTGTAGTTATCAATTCAACAGTTGATCTAACTCCAGGAATATTTTTGCCATTTTGAAAAGTGCCCAAGGACCTCCCAAAACAGGTAAAATCACTCTTGTCTGGAACAATATGGCAAAGGGAGTTGCTATATGTAAAGGCATTAACTAGAAGAAAGGGTGCAGGAAGAGGAAGAATAGGTAAGAAGACAAATGCATGTTGTCAGTAAGGGGTAGAATGGAAAATGCTAGACTCTTGATTTAGACTGAAGCAAATGTTAAGAGCAGCATACATATAAATTCACCCCAAAGGTTGTGCTTTGCATAGACTGAAGATGGTCACTGGCATGCAACTCCTCTTTTACTTTATAAAACCTATTCCACATAAATGGAGCAAACATCATTATCTGCAGAGCCTGAGTCAACTTTCCAGCTCAAATGAGGTGGTATTATGCCTCTGGAGACCTATTTGCAGCCAACTTCTGCAGCAGAACAGATTTGAGGGAACGATTTCAGGTATGGAGGTATTCCTGGAGGTAGCTTCTGCACCAAACATGTAGAGGATGGCAATAGGGAAGGCAAAAGCCTTTTGCCGGAGAAGCAGAGAGGAGGAGCAACAGAGAAACACAAGTTACTACTGGCACAACAAACTACACATCATTCCAGAAAGGGTGTTCTGAAAAGGCTGCTAGAAGTCATCCAGGGAGCCACCACATGAACCCAGGAGACCAAATCCACCATGTCAACTGAGTGCACTATTCTAGGTCTACAATCATGCAACTTGGGGAAAGACTCAACATCTAGTCACTTCTAGGACAGTGATTCAAAAACTAGAAAGGGCCAATTATGCTATCACAAAGAGGAAAGGAAGAACAACAAAAAAGTCTTAAGCACGTGGAAGAAATAGTGGCCATTTTCACAAGGGCAAACATATATGTGCATATATACGACATAATGTGGCCTGAGGAGAAATACCTATTGAGTAGAATGCATATATGAGCTCAGGCTATGTTCTGAGTAGCAGGAATGTTATCCAACTTGGCCCAAAAGTTCTGCAACTGTGTTAGAGCAGCATTGAGCTAAGACTGGTGTGTGTTGTCTCAGAGAAATTGTTAGCAGCTGGCATCTTTAGGTCAGCTTAGTGACCACACCTGTCAGCCTATTAAGGTTATTTCCTGAGATGCTTGTGTCTCACAAACTCTGTGTGAAGTCTTCATGGTGGTATAAACTATCATATTATATTCACATTGTAATTTCACTTATACAAGATTTAAAGCCTACCCACAAAAGTTTCACTGCCTCTTTTTCGTGTACATATCCGGACAGAAGAAACCTCAAGACACATTATATTCCACAGGTTTATTAGGAGGGATTTGTAGATGCTGTAAATCAATGCATGGATTTCAGTGGTGCTAACACGAGTTTACATCCCCTAACAATCTGTTCCATGTCTATCTGAGGTAAAGATTTCTGTGTGGAAAAGCTGTTTTCCTTCTGCTGCTCCTTTGCATGCTTAAATAAAGGAACAGAGTTTCCACATCTAATTTCTCCTCAGAAAGAAAGAACACTCTTCCTCAACACTGCACATAGGCTAACTCTGGAAAGATCACTACTAAACAATAGAAAAATGCATTCTTTTCAAAAAAGAGTTCCCAGTGATTTCACATTACTATAATACATTTAATTTGTGAAAAACTTGTAAGCATTGAGTCTGAGAGTCTGATTTCTTGAAGTCTTCATAAGGCAGAGAAACATAATTGCTAGCTTTTTTGTTAAGTGTATTTTACAGCAGAGCAATCTCAGTGGGTGGTGCAAGCATCAGATGGCCTACAGAACAATTCTGTCAAACTCCTGACATTTCTTGGCAAGTCTGTGCACAGTCAGCTTCACAGGCCTGAAGCCACTAACGCAGCCACATGTTCAGGACTAGTACAGTTGGCTTAAAGAGATAGTCCAAAACTGATATCAAAGTTACAGTTTTGAACAGGCTGTTTAATGGTAGCAATCATTAAATGCATGACTGTAAAGCAGGTGTAAACTCCACTAATTTGACAGATGATGCATTAAAGAAACATCCGTTTAAAGAAGTTGCATTAGCTGTACAGGTTCCTGTCCTGCTCTGACTAAACTTGCAGGCATGCTTCAGGCAGGTAGCCTGCTGACATTACTAGCCCTCCTAATGTCTACCATGAGCATCTTGCATTCATAATGTTCATAAAGATTCAAACATTGGAATAGCACGTGTTAGAGGACAGAAGCAAAGTTTATTGACACCACTGAGAATAAGTTAATTCGGAACAGATTCACAGTCCTTAGTCTTCACTCTAAAGAGTGTTACCATAGCCTGAAACTTAACAGAAGACAACAATAGTAAGAAACAATAGAAAATAGATGCAAACAAACCACTTAAGACTATTTCTTCAAGGCATGCTACTATAAAAGCACACTAGGCATAAAAAAGCCAAAATAATATGTTTAAAAAGGACTCAACCACAAATACTTAGCAATTCCATATGAATTGCAAAAGAGAAAAACAACATTCTAAGGGCTCAATGTATTTAAAACACCTTCAGAAACTGTTAAGAGGGGCCTTTTGCAAACTGCAGTATCAACAAGATATTTACCATCATCTGTAATTAGGTACTTACTGAACAGACCATGCAAGCTCTGTCCAGGTGATTAAAGAACTCACTGTATATTTATCATTAAGATCTGAAATAAAACCCACTGAACACATTTCAAAGTTATGATGAAAATATGGGGTGACAAGTGTTTCTTAGTTAAGACTGTAATTTCACAATCACTTTAAAATTATATAAACTGGCATTGGCAATAAAAATAGTCTACCCTTTTCCAACACTCACTTATGTCCCTAAAGCCAACCCTTTGCATGTGAGAGGGCAGACATTCACAGTGAAATGAATCAGGAAATTGTTCTGGGTTGAAAACTGACCGTTAATTTCTTTGCCATACCATTTTAGCTCAAATCAGTGCTTCGACTCAATTCATTACACAGCCATGTTAAGACTAGCACTGACAAAGAAAACAGGTAGTGAGAGGAAGAGACACGTTGGATCTTTCAATAGCAGTGTAAACTTATCATGAAAGCTTAGCCAAAGGCACAACAGCACCCTTCCAAATGGCATTTTAATGTTCCTATATATCTACTGTTGATTCTCCTATTTATTTACAGAAAAAAAACCAAAACAAAATTAAAACTATTACTTCATTTTGTAACTTAGAGGGAAAAAATATGCAGTCTAGCTTTGAGGTTAGCTTTCCTTTCAGACTTTCTTTTATGTAGTATATACTGTAGCCATAGTAATATGGGTAATATCTTTCTCACCACTTCCCTTTAAATGTCTTTGTTTCTCGACAGCAATCTCCTCCTTCTTTACTCCAAGCCCGAGGTGAGATAAGCTTTTGTAACTCCCCCATCACTCCTCCTTTCATTTTGCCTCAGCATTATGCTCCCATTCAACCTTACAACAATTTACCTGCTTTTCCCAAGGTTTTTTTTGTTTGTGTTTTTTTTTTTTTCCAATACCAAGTTCGTTCCTTGATAAAAAGATTTGGGTCAGGTATTTTATATCGTCAACTCTTCAGGCCCACAAGATATGAATATAGTGTTCTAACTTACCACACTTCATTAAGGAACACGAAAAAAGAAAATTCAGCACTAAATCTCATCTACAAAGTTTTCCAAAAAGCCTTCCGTTTTCACTCAAAAAGTTAAGCTGCCTTTGTTGGAACTTGAAGTGCTCTCCTAGCATGTCATTAAGATGAAAAGGTAGGCATAGAAAACTTTAAAAATAGCCAAACCAAAAAACCACATAGTTCTTTATAACATTGGAGACTCCACCAGGAACATTTCAATATTGCTGAAAATTAACAGGTTCTTCAGTACGATGTCCTCCTATGCCAGCTTCAGAATACTGAAAAAAACCCTACAAAGGGAAAACAATCAGTGTATAAGGGGAAACAAAAAGAGCAAAATGGCAAGTGTATTTCAATAGTAAAACTAAAAGTCTTTCATAGCTATTTACAGGATACATTCAAATTAGGCAGAATAATATTATGTCATGCAGCATATGCTTGAAAGCTTTCACTTAGCAAAATCTTCTACTGGACTATACAAATATCTTATTTTGCATTCATCATTATCATAGTCTCATTTGCTACAACTGCTACACAAAATTAAAAATCATAATGAAAATTAGGACTTATATGCTAGATGAAATTGTTATTGCTTATTACAAAATTTTAAAAAATGCATAACTAAGGCAACTCTTTGTGAGAAGGAACTGAAAGCCCTCGCTCTGATTTCCAAAACACTGTGATTTGTGACAGAGCTGAGCTAGCAAGGCAAGGCCCACAGGAAGAGACATTTAAGAAGACATTTCCCCAAAAGCTGTGATTAATCCCCAAGTATGAAAATACCTAAATTATATCACTGCTTTGAGCAAGCTACCAATATGTGCAAGAATCAAGAGAGATCAGTATTAAAACGTGTTTAATTTCAGGTGAAGATGCCTGAAGGAAACAGAATGACTTGCAAGTAGCAAAGAACACAAGTTGTTTCTGTATTCCCTGTAAGAACTAACAGGCTGGGCACTCAGTTGCAAAAATACATAGTCTGCTATACAACACTATACAGGAAGCTTATTTTATTAATTGGCAGGTCTTCTTTATTTCTTATTTAACACCAGTATGAGTGGTACTTGATAAAACCAATAGAATCCAGCTGACATGAACTAATACTTTAATGAAACTTACTCTCGACTAAGCAGTTCACTTTGCAATGTCATCTTAATCAAGCTTGAAAATTCATTTTTGTAATTGTTAATAGCATTAACAATACTTGTTTCTGGCCCACTATAGATGTGTAGATGACTAATAAAGTCGATCTTAATCCAGAAGTAAGACAAAAGCTGTCGGTGGTTTAACCACATGGAAATTATGTGGATATCATGGGCTAAGCATTATATCATCTCCTTGAAAATGCTGAACAGAAAAACAAAACAAAGATCCCAAGATTTGGATGTGTGTAAGTGGTCTGACTTATTGCAAATCATAGGTAACCACATGTGGAGAGATGAAATTGATGGAGTGATGATGTCAAGGGAGAGGCATAGGAAAAAACTTCTCTGCAAAGTAAAACCGAACAAGAGTTTCACACTCTTTTTTTTCCTTGGAGACAAAAATAAATCACATCAACATTTTACTGCCAAAATGAAGGAAGGGAAGCTGTTTTGAAGACTGATTTAGGAGTGTCTTTTATCTTGACGAGAATATTTTAAATAATCTGCCGAAAGAGAATGTTATTCACTGTACATCACCAGGCTGAAGTGGGATAGGAGCTACCTACAGGTCAGAAAGGGGCATACTCCCAAGTGCTCTCTACTTCCGTTTTTGTAGCCTTCCTCTCTTTTTCGGGGGTGGGTGGGGGAGTGTCTTAGCCTACAAAGTGCAACTTCAAAACCTCCCTCTTTACCTTCAGGGATCTAAAGCGTCCCCTATCCGTCACCAGATGGTGACAGTGCTATGCGAGATCACCACTGTCACCATCCTGATTGAGCTAAACAGCTAGACTCGGGTAACTAACCGCACCTAAGATGCTCCAACTAAGCATCATTCCACTTAATCACTTCGGCGCTCTGAGCCTGACCTTACCGTCACCAGCAGACTCGGTTTCCACAAAAACAAATAAACAGAGTAGCAGCCACAGCCATAGTAATTTCAAAAAAGAAGCATGGAAACACTTATTCAGCTATTCAGGAGCTCAGCAGTAACTCAACTTTATCCAACACTGCATCCCAGACACGGGAGACCCGAAGACTAGGCCCTTCTCAGCCAGAGGGAATGCAAACACCCCGCTGTCTCCAAAGCTAAGACAAGCATCACGAGAGCGGGCTGGTCCGGAGCCGGGCAGGAGGAGAGCTCCTCGCACATCCCCGCCCAGGCAGGCCCCCCCGCCGAGCAGGGCTCAGGGAAGAGGGGCAGGAGCCTCTGGGTGCTGATGCACCGGTCGGGGGAAGCGGGCCCCCGGCACCCTCCGAGCGGGCGGCGGGGACGCGCGAGCGGAGGTTACTGCCCCCACGGCGGCCGTGCCCCGCCCGCTGGGAGCCCCCAGCCCGGGGGCTGAGCCGCCCCCTTGCCTCAGGGAGCCTCCGGCCCCAGGGCCGCTGCCCGGCGGCTGGCGCGGGGCCGAGCGCAGCCCGCCGGCCGCACCTGCAGCCTCCCCCAGTCAACCGTCCCCTCAGGCCGTTACAGCCGGCGCCCCTCAAGAGGCGCCGCCGAGCCCGCCCCTCGCTCCCCAGCTGACGGACCGCCCCCGGGCCGGGGCAGCCCCTGTTCGGCGCCCCCCCTCCTCTGCGCCTACCTCTTCCCCGGGCGGCGGGGTCAGGCAGCGGGCGAGCCGCCGAGCTCCGCTCTCCTCAGCCGCCGCCGCCCCCGCCCGGGGCTCCGGCGGCTCCTCCGGCCGCAGCATCACCTCCGCGGCAGCTCGCCGCTGGTCCCCGGCTGAGCTCATGGCAGCCGCCGCTCCGCCCCCGGCTGCCGCTCCTCCCCTCGCCCGGTCCCGGCGCCCGCCCAGCCAGCGCCGCCGGGGGCTTCCCGGGGCCGCGCCGCCTCAGCGCTCCCCGCCCGCCGCCGCGGGCCGCGCGCGCCGCCTAGCGAGGCGGGGCGGGAGCGGCAACGGCTGCCGCGCGGGGCGGCGGGCCCGGGGCTGCTGCAAGCGGTCACCCGCGTCCTTGCGCTCACCGTTAACGCCTGCCTCTCCGTGGCTGGGAGCGAGAGCCGTAACGCTGTCCTTGCAGAGACGAGGGCCAAAGGTTTATTGAAAATTTTTGTTTAAAGTCATGACGCCTCACCCGTGGAAAAATGATTCAACAGAACCAGCACCAAGCGAAGCCACACCACAGGCACAAAGCTCCCCTCCCTGACTACTTCGTTTGCCACTCTTAAAATCAAGATTTTCAAACAGCATTTTGCTTTAACAAGCCTGTACTGCAGCCTAGAGGACAGAGGCTAAGATATTCAATGACCAGATGCACTAGACTTGATGTCTTTTTAATCACTAGGAAATTAAAGGCTGCAGCTGAAAACGCAGCTTTAAGGTACTCAGAATTTCTCTATGCCCTGTTTGCAAGTTGAGTATTTAAAGGACTTGATGTTAGAGACATTCGGTTTTACATTAGGCAGAGCAGAACTTCTGACACAGTGCCTAAGTCACAGAAACATCCTGTCCTCTCCCTGAGGATGGAGCTGTGCGAAACTCCCTGTGGAAGCCTGCAGTTAAAGAGACTCTTCTTAGGCCTTCTGGATGCTTCTTCACTACAGAAGACACTCTTCCTTGCATTAGGCTCCTTTAAAACACACTCTTAAACCAAAGCGACATTTGAGAGAGGGACAGATGATCAAGACAGCAGAGTTGAGACAGAAATAGCCATCTGTTCTCAGTTTGTTCGTTGTTCTTCCTCCTCTAAGCAAGAAACAGGACCTACTTGATAACTAATGATCAGTCAGGGACTGGTAGATAGAACAGGGGGAGGATTTCTCAATAACAGTGTGTTTTTTCTCAATAATAGTGTTATCCTCAGTTGGAAGAGGTCAGAAGCAGCCTGCCCTCAAAAGAAGTTTGGCCCATGCATCTTGTGCAGAAGACTCATACCAGGGTCAAGTGGACTCTATAGTAGCAGGGACATAAGGCAATATGCAGTATTTTCTACTAGTCGGTTTGAGACATTAGCTAATTTTAGAATTTTATACTATATAAAACTACTTTTGAGTGCTTGCAGAGCAGAAGGCCACAACAGGCCTGCACTGTCATCCAAAGCTTTTCTTGGCTTTGGATAAGACCGAATTATTGCTGAATAATGGGAGAAATTTAAATTCAGTTTAGCATTCTTAAGAAAATGCCAAATTTATAGTCTGTAGTTTGCCAAGAAGATCAAAGCAGCCAGGCTTGAAGAGGTACTTGAAGCAACAGCAGAAAGAGCTAATAGGTTGCAGGGTTTCCCCAAATCTTTCCTCAAGAGTAGGGACAGACACAGCGATCTGAATCTAGTCTATGTCATCCTGACAATAGCACCAGACAGACCCTCTTATGCTATGCTCGTGGTGACTAAAAACCTCTTATCTGAAAAATTGTAAGGTATTTGCAAAACCTGATCTTCCACTGACCAGCACTGCATAGAGGAGAAACACTGGGCACTTTACTTCTCCTTTCAATTGAAGCTCTCCAGGTCTGGGCAGCCTCTGTGCTATGTATTTGCAGAGTTAACAACGTATACGTGTTCTCTGCTCAGCCACTCAGGTACCATTTATGCTGTAGACCCCAGGGTTTGTATTCCATATCTTTGAAAGAAGTGTTTCTATCAGGGAAAGATGCAGCAGATAAAACTTCAGTGAGATTTGGAAAGCGTATTTGGGAAGCTTTAACAGATCAGAATGAAATATTCCTAACCTGTTGTTTATCACAGATTAACTTACAAAACTAAGTTATCTATCATAGGAGGAAGAGCGCGAAGACGTATGTTTAGAAGAAACACAAGGAGCCAGGGGGAATACTGCAGGTGCTGTAAAAGTGTAGCACCAACCTAGATTCCTCCTGATTATTTGATATAGACTATGCCATCCATGTGAGCTTTAGCACTGGCATGAATTATTTACTGTAGAGGAAACCTCTCAAGAGAAAACAGTGCTAAAAAGAACAGATCATGCATTGTATTTCTGTTTCTATGACCAAATGGCTTTGTGACCTCTGCATCTCAGCTCTAAGGTTAGGATAACCCTTCTATAGTCACTATCCTAACAGTTTATCAGTATAAAGCACAGTCAAAATACAAGGAAAGCCACATGTTTAACTACTTCATTTTTTTCAAGATACTAACTTTGCAGGATGACTCAAAAAAATCAAACAATTTTTCTACACTATACAGATCCAGTTACTAACCACCTGAAGTATTTCTGGAAGACAGTTAATAGCATTTCAATGTTTAATAAAACACCCAAATTATCTTTTGCAGGTAGTTTTTTGCATTAAGTCTTAGCTCATTTATTCATAAGTTTGCAAAATATACCTACTTTTCTCATTTTACACCACAGGATAGAAAGAGTATGAAGGGCAGACTTAATAACAAGGTTATTAGGGGATTTAAGCTATTAGGATTTGAAATTTCTGAATTACAAGTCCAAGCGTTTTATGTAACCTTATGTAGCATTCAGAAAGTCAGAGAAATCTGTTTATATATTCAATACTTTCTCTTCAGCATTTTAAGAATTCCAAATCCTTTGCATCCTCCAACAGAAAGATGAGAACCTCACTTTTTTTTTTTTTTACTGGGTCCACAATATCCAGAACAACAGCAAAGCAGCAAAAGAAAAAAAAAGGAAAGCCTTGTAGGAATTCCAGTGTCTCACAACAGGGATACCCTTTTTGTTCCTAGAGGTTATTGTTACAGCTATGAGGGTCTAAAGAGAGAGGCCAGGCTTGCAGGTAGAGATAGTATCTTTTATTTTACCAGCTTATACAGCTTAATATAATAGACAAACTTTTGGCTATTGCAAAATTAAGTATTCTTTTCTGCAATATGCTGCGACGCTCACCTCCTTTGTTAGTGTATCTCCTATGTTTCCTACTTTTTACTCTTATATCCATTTTGTCTTGTAGCTGTGACTAACTAGGCCACTTATTTTCAGAACTGATTTAGACATGCCAGAATATGATACACATCAGCTTTGACTGTTGTAACCACACCAATAAAATGGTTTTTATACAAGTATGGACCCCTGCACTGGATGATGTCCCTACCTTCTCTAGCTCCTTTCACATCATCTGCTCTTCTCATCTGTCTCTCAAACTCTTTTCCTTGTTTCTGAGCATTGCCAACACAGCTGTGACTACAAAAAAAAAGTGCTGTATCAGTAACTAGGTATTACCAGGTGCTCAAAAGAAAGCATTCTGAAGAAGTCATTGAACCACAGAGAAAAAGAACCATGTTCTCCTGTGGAAAGCAAACATGGGGGCAATAAATATGCTCTTATATACTTTCTTAAATGTAACATCACAGAGCCCGATACAAGTCTTTCACACTGATGAAATGCAAGGTATTTCCTCATACTATCAGGCAATAAAATGGTAGTTCAAGTAGAAAGGAATGTTAATTGGAAGGACAGGAAATTATATCTTATTAGCAACACTTCTGAATTGCTGTAGTAAGAAATGCTGGTTAAATAGCACAACACTTCTTCAAATCGCTTTGTGCTTCATATTTTTAAAGCACTTTTAAAATCAAGCATACTACATTAAGTCCTCAGAGACAAATTTATCTCCTATTTGAGAGGGGAAGTACACAAGTGATCTATCATAGCTGCACAAGGAGTCTGAATTCTTAAATCTTGGCTACAATCTCGCCTCTTCAAGAACCAGCTGTACCATTTCTTGCATACTTCTACGAAATCCAAGAACAATACTGTTACGGTCCAACGCATTTTTCCTCATGCTAGTATTGGAAGCCATTTATGAAGCTACCTTGAAGCTGATTATTCCTCTCTAGCATTACCACATGCAATTGCTACATAATAGTATCTGAATATTGATACTTGTATTGCAAGGAACGCATGTTCATCAGAAGTAATTCAGGCAAGTCTGAAACTAGAATGCCACAGCTAGTTTTGAATAACAAGAAAACTTCAAAGGGGTATTTAGCACTAGTCTAAATCTTTCTCCTGTTGTTATACCAAGGAGAGGAGTATTTTCAATTGATTACTTATCAAAATTTCGAAAAGTCTTTGTATCTGCAACCATACATGAGTTTTCTATTTCATAACATAACTGAAGTCCTAACATCTCGTTAAGAGCTCATCACCTTGAGAAAAGTTAAGTACTCTTGGCATTTAAAGGACAGACATATTATTGCATGGTATTTAACAGTTGCATTCCTTCCTCAAGGAGGCAGCAGTAAGGAAAGTTACAGTCCTCCTTTACAATTAGTTTCTTAGTTTAAAAAAACTACCAGTAGGGATTACAGTGATTTGTAGAAATAGTGTTGCTGACTTGCATGAGTATGCATTTTAGTTTCACTCCCTTAAAGTGTCCCAGATTAGCTTCTGCACTATGCCTCCACTGCAGATTCAGTCCAGGTCCATGTTAGCATTAGTCTACTCTTTCAGTTCTTGCACAACCTAAAGCACCCTGTCAAGCTTACTTTATCTTCATAGATATATGCATTCCTGAGGAGTTCCTTAATCTTTGCTCCTGCAGTAACCCACCCCCTTGATTCTTAGTGGATTTTACTTAGGACGAATTCTCCCAGACATGGAACTTGCTGGAAGGCACAGAAACGTTAATGGATACTAATGGTCCAGCTAAATAGTCTGTACTCCTGCTGCACTTCTGCCTCAGTGAAAGTACCCCCCACACCCAGCGTCAGTCCCAAGCCAAGGAACACTGAAGGAGATGCATTCGCAGGGTTCGGGTCAACACCAGACTAATTCTGTGGAAGTATACCTCACATGAAATAGTGTCCTCTAGATTCAATATATTTTTGACCTCCTTACAAATGACTTCTTAGAGGGATAAAATTCACTATGAATCAAATAACTCAAAGTAGATAAGTGGAAATTATATTCAAATGCACTTTTTCAATCCATCTGTGGATATTTAATTTCCTCATACAAAACTGTTTACACACAGCTTTATTGCTTTTTACAATCTTTTTCAGGCTGATCAGTCCTCTACTACTAAACCATCCTATAATGCAGATGACACTCTACTTTTTTCAGTCCGGTATCCTTTTTGAAAATAAGCAATTAGAACTGCACACTATATTAAAAGCTTTGCTGAACCATGGTTTTATACAGTAACATTATATTATCAGTTTTTTCCTTTATTCCTTTCCTAACACAGTTGTTTTTTTTTTTATGCTAGCAAGTATGGGGCTGATGTTTTCACTAAACTATCGTAACCCAGGATGGGCTCCTGAGAGGCAAGTCTGCTTGGCATTCATCATTACGGATGCAAAATTAAGACAGATTTTTCCCCACACATGCACACTTAAACTACACTGAATTGTTTGCCATTTTATTGTCTAATCTTGCAGTCTGTCTGCAATCCTTCAGATTTGGTCCTCTCATTTTTTCATATCTAATTTATTCAAAATATCCAATACTTGAAAAATTTCAGCAACAATACTGGAAAGTTACTTGCTCCCACAACAATTCATGTGTTAAAGGAAGAGTCAGTAATTTGGAAATCTCTCCCAGTTTCAGAGCTTTATGCATTTGGATTGAAGTTCTGAAGTTAGAAAAATACTACACCTGAATTTTAATACAGGCAGGATGAATTTTTAAAGCTTACACCATTTCAGGAATACCATACCAATTTCAGCATTCCTTTAGGAAAGGGGTGAGCCATCAGTTTCTGTGCAAAGTAAAGAAATTTCTTCCAGCTACAAGACATTCAGACTCGAGTGCACAGATGAAGTAGACTGGCTTCTTTCAGCTGCATACCAATATTAAGATACTGCAGTACTGTTCTTGGTCTTTTTGTCACCTTCCCATAGCTACATAGGCAAGTATGAAAAGTACTGAACCATACAAATGAAATTAGTCATGCATATATGAAGGAAGGTACAGAATAGAAGTCATATGATTGGCCCCGAGACCAGCAGTCACAAAAGCCCTACACAAAAGGGCTAAATAAAACTCAAGTCTCTTGTCACTAGGTAAATGTTTGCAAGGGCTGCTAAGGCATTAGATATGGGAGAAAACATTTGCAAGTGGAATGGATTGAAGTTAAAACTTTAATACAGACAGTTATAACAAATACTTACAGTAACAGTGAAAACCTCCACATCACCAGCAGCACTTGACAAAAGGTGACAGAGCAAGAGGAACCATCTCCCAGGCCTCATGACCTACACTTTACTATGAGCAGTCCTCAGGCAAGCGATACAATATAAGATTCATTATTTGCAGCTACTGTAGGAATAAGCACATCGCAGGTTAGTCAACAAGACTGAAGGACAAATGTTTTGAACCCTTGCATACTTTCCATGTCTAGAGATCTGCTCCAGAGAAGGGAGCAGAGGAAGCAAACATTTAAGACTGCTATGAAAACAGAGCCTACTTAGCTGCCCAAGAGAAAAAAAAAACATTAAGCCCATCTACTTTCACACTTGAGAATAAGAGGATAGATTCTTCCTCATTTTTACTTATCTGACAAAGTAATTGAGAAAGAAACATTTTATTTCTATATCCATTTATTATTCCAGTCTGTAAAAATATAAGACTAATATACAACTACATCTAGCTTGATTTTGTAAAATCAATCTTCATTCAGTGAGATACCAATGTACATTATACATTAAAGTTGTAAGAAAAATACTGATATTTGACATTTTAAACAAGTTCATTCATGTAAAAATCACATTGCAAGTAAAATTTAATTAGAAAATACATAATATTCACAAAAATACACGTATGTTAAAGACAGCTTGTGAGAACATTGTCCTAAATTTAATTCAGCTGTGGAAAAAAACATATGATTCACAGTTAGGCTTGACTTATCCAGTACCATAGCAGAACTTCAAAGTAAATGCATCTTAATTCTGTTAAGAATTTGTTCTTTTTCCTATTAAGGTGCACTTAAATCTCCCAGTCGCAAGTAAGGAATGACTTGTCCCCCCACTGTGCATGTACACAACACATAACACTAGTCAAAGGAATTTTAGTTTTCCATTCCATTTTGAAATAATTTGGATATTTATAAATTAATTTATAAAATCTGGATTGAAAAGACAATTTACATATACAGGATACTTGATACACAAAGATTACATTAATAGCAGCGTAATATTGTCAATCATGCGTAGCATCCTCACTATGACTTTTGGATTTTTTCTTTTTTTTTTTTTTTTAGCTAAAGATAAAATCTATATAAAACAGTCAAGCCTTTAAGTATTCTCTTCCAAGGAGAAAATTGTAAAGATGTTAAAAATTTAGGAGGTAGTGAATGAAAGGCATATTTTAAAAAACCTTATACTGAACCCCAGTACCATTTATATATAAAATTAAGTTTAGCCACTCATAATCAACCGTTGATCATCCTGAAGTAACGATTTTAAAATATTTTGTAATTAACAGTGTATGCATTAGTAAGATATGGAAGAACTTTAGAAACTTTATGGTAACTGCAGCATTAAGCAATTACATGCTGTGCAGTCTGTCATTGTAACTGTAAATACACACTTTTAAAAACCCATTTTTAGGTTTATTTTTTAATGTTTTTATGAAGTCCCAAATGCTTAGTTTTACTACGTTACCAAATTTCTGTAAAACAGAACATGACGTGTCAAAAATATTATCTCACATTTATATTAATCAGTTTGCAGGAAAGGTCCTAAGAGATGAATTCTCATGCAATTTAGAGTAGGACTCTAGTTAAATTTCTACAAGTCCTTAATACTGGCATATATATTCAAAATATTCATGCATCTGTTATAAGTACAGATTAGGTAACACACAGAGTTTGGCAGCACACTAACCTTGGGTGTTTGTACCTAAGCAATAAGTTACCTTTCAACACTAGCATTCTCAGACCCAACCCTCCTGTGTAAGTCAATAGCTCAAAGCTATTATCCAAGCTGCAAAATACTAACATACCACATTAGACCCATAATGTATTTCCACTGAATGAAAACATTACACCTGTATTAAGTGCACTACCAGTTCGTTTTCTGTATCTGTGGACCTCATTTCTCTTCTCATCCAAGTGCCTTTATTCCTTTGATTATTCACAATACATTCAAGTAAACAAAAGGCACAGAAGTGCAAACTAGCATAATAAATGAAAGTCACCCTCCACTGATGATTTCATACAGGAAGGAAAGTCTTTTGATAAAGAAAAAAAAAAAGATATTTTAAAGTAAACAATCTTCCTTAAATAAAGGAAGTGTAGAGCAGCACTGACAGAAAACATGTCTATTTAAAATCTGTATGTTGCAGAATGAACATTTGTTTTCCTCATTTCACACTAAGTGGATGTAGTTACTTCATTTTTAATAATTATTAGCAAAATAAGTAAAATACTTCAAAATTCTTGCTCATGTTGGAAGAGGTTCCAGGGCCTCTCCATACGCACACTGAAGAAACCATAAATAAATCCAACGAAGCAGAACTCTAACCTGTATTTGCAGAGTGCCATTGTCTGTTATACCAACTCTCCATAAATCAAAAAAGGCATGAACATAACCTTTCTTGACATCTATGAGACTTGAACTCCAATGGTATTGAAGGCTCAAATATACTACTGTTCATGAGATATGAATTTAAAATTTGCATTTAGTAAAATTAAACAGCAGTAATAACTGAAGCAATTTTGTTTACATCATTACAAAAATCTTAAACAAATAGTTTTAGCCTCTGATCTCCTATAAAGACTTTTACAGATGCCTTAACATTAAACTTACAGTTAAGTCTCTTGTTAGTAAAGTTACCAGAGGTAGATGTTTCCTCAAGATAGACTGAGGGTAAAAAAAAGAAAGGGGTTAGTCTCCTTTTCCACTCATCATATCTCCCCACAGGGTAAAACGTGCTTCCAAGAACCTAGGCTACTGCCTCTGGTAAGCACAGTACAGAACTGGTAGCATCCTACTTCTTTCTTAGAGGTTGACACAGACTGCTGGATCCCTGGTGAGAAGCTCCATCCATCCTCCTCTCCACCCTATTAGTACCCCTCTCATTTTCCTGCCACAACTTACATTGCCAGAGAAGGGTCAGGTTGGGAACTGAGTGCCAAAGTGGTAAAGTGGGAGATTCTAAAAGGGGAAAGGGCAAAAAGAATGCCAGCAGCCTCTCCCTGCAATTCTCCTAGTAAGTTTGCAGCTGATTACACACATACGTACGCCCTTGCAGTATCAGGACTTGTCATCAGTATTTTGTTCTACGTATAGCAACTTTATAATATTCAAAACACCCAGCCAGTGGTATACAGAAAGATCAGCATTTACAGTTTAGTTCATTATAATGAATAATTTAATATCACATGGCTCAAGCAAGTTCTATTAAAGCCTCATTCTGATTTAAAACTTTTTTTTAATCCAGGGATTTAATTTAAGCTGTTCTAACTTGTTTATGTTTGAAGAAAGTAACTTCTTACATAATTCAGACTCACTACAAGAAACCTTTCCTAGTAGAAATCTTTACAGCTTCTACAAGGACTGTGATTTTAACAGATTATGTTATTTCCATAGCATTTTTACATTTGATTTCTTTGAAATTTACTGGAATTAGCAACTAAATCCAATGATATCCTTAAATACTGCAAATTAAAATGAGAACAGGTCTTTGATACATAAATTTTAAGACTTTCACATTTGAATTTCAAAATCATAGTCACTAAAAGTAAGCTTACCCGGCCATTAAAAACAGTAAAGGTGCATGACTAATGAGCCCGTGGTTGTACATTCACTTACAAAGGAACAGTTAACTTCAGAAGCCCCCACCTTCAAATCCTGACTGTTGTCAAGTTGCTGACCGCTATCAATATCCCTGTTGTTCAATGTGTCAGTCAGGGAACTAGACCAACCAAGAACAACTTTTCCCACCCCACCTCCTGCTTATTTTTCAGCTTCCTCATACACAGAGCCACACAAACAGCTCTACTGGCTAAACAGCAGTCCAGAACAGGAATGAAGTGGCTAAAGCAGCTCCGTCATACGTAAGCAGCACTTCAGATGAACATGAAACCACAGTACATTAGATAGTCAACCTCACACAGTAATGGAAGTTTACTTCTATAGAACCAGTAGTATTCTGCATTAAAAAAAAAATCAAGTACCTTTAAAAGAAAGCTCACAGCCATCTCTTAGCTATCCTTCATTTTCAATATAAATTTTCTTCATCCAATTTCAGTCATTTATCAATTATCTTCCATCTTTGTGAAGTATTTACATTGAAGTGCAGAATTAACTGAAGTTAGTCAACTTACATAATTTTGAACTTCTTGTATTTACTTTTTTCCCTCCTTTTAATCTAACTGCAGTGCTCGGAGAGGTATAAAATGTATTACATATTAAGCCAAATTAAAACATGTATGGCATCCTTAATACAAAGTACACCAATGTAATTTCATAGCGTTATTATAGTTCCATCTTCTTCTAATGACTTGTGATCTGGATCTTGTATTTCATATTCCATGCTAATGCTGCCTGCTGAATGATGCAAGTTCATCTCACTGGAAGGAAGGAATCCATTTTGTGTTGGCTCATGGAGGAGTTCAATCTGTGTCAACGATTCTAGGCTTTCGCTGGTAGGTGTGGCTTTTGGAATCTGCTGTGGCTCACCACTATCTTCAATAATAATGTCCTCTTCATCGCTCTCCTCTTCTCCTTGCAAGAAATTTGCTAAAATATTTGGCATGCTACTTGGAAGGCTAGATTCAGTAGACTGACCGGAGCTGCCAGAAGTCCGACTGTTCCTCACAACATTATTTCTCTGGTTTGCTGGTCTTACTGTAATGATCAGGTTACGGCTGTTCGCAATCATCATGTCTGTAACCTGATCAAGGCTTTTTCCTGAAACCTCTATTCCATTCACCTCCAGTACTTCATCATTGACAGCCAGTAAGCCTGTGCTTTGAGCCAGACCTCCAGGGACAAGCCTAGATATGAAAATCCCCGGAACTTTCTCTAATCCATGTGGCGTTACTCTGACACTAGAGCCATCTCGTATATAGAATCCAAGGGGTTTGTCAGTTCCATATTTGTAAAGTCGTACCCTACGATGGGTTTCTGGAAGAATATCTACATCTATAATAGAAGACACTGGTCTGAAGTCTTGTGGCATGCTAATGACAATGTGTGGTTTCTTCTTGTGATTATCTGGACGTAACACATTTGATAAGACATTTTTCTTCCTTGTCATAGTATCCGTACCAAAGGCACTGTAGTCCGCATCTTCTGTAAGACATAGCACATTGATGATTAGATCACTTTATATGTGGTCCATATCACATTGCTATCATGTTTTAGCTTAGCAGAATGAAATGCCTAATCTAGAAGGTTTCTGGCTTGCTATAGTAGAAACATTTCTCTCTACACATGAAACAAGAGCTTTAATGTTATGAGATTCAAAGTTTGTAATACTTTTGGTTTCCTACTACAAAAGGAAAGACAGTACACAAAAAAAATTAAAGCAAGTTAGCAGCAGTAGAGACACAAAGAACTATATTCTAGCTGCTTGAGGAAAAGGTTAGAATAGAAGGAGTATGTTCCTAGAAACATTTTAATTTTATTCAGAGTAATTCCACTTGTTAGTCTTCTCTCCTCAGGTTTCAGATCATTGGAAAAGAAAGAATGAAAAAGGGAAAGCAGCCAGCATGCCTATTATTGCCTAGTTCCTGGAAGCTAGCCAAGTGACCTGGATTCAAACTCCAGAAAGCTTATTCCATTCTGCACTCTTTTCCCTGCCCCCATGCAATGTAGGTAAAATGGCTGTGGAGCAGAAACAAAGAGATCTTACACACAAATACTTCAAGCAAAACTGTTCATACAAGCAATGCTGTAACTGCCACAATTTGATACAGAAGTATGCAAATGGCTTAAAATTTAAAAAAAAGAAAACATATGCAAGTCATACAAATACTTCTAATGGAAAAGAAAATATGTTCTGCAGAAGCAATTCTGATGTCTGAAATGCCTATTTACCAAAGGAAGCTTCCATTTTTCTTTTTAATATGCTGTAACTCTCCAAAAACAATGAACCAAAACATTCAGATCCAAGTTTCCTTGGATTTACACTTGTATTTTTGCAACGTTGCATAGATATTTTTCTGCAACGGATAAAAAAAAATCAAGCAGAACTGATTTGCACTAACCCTGGGACTCGGAGAAGTTGGGATATCTTTGTATTATCACATTAAGATGCCATCGGTACAGCCAAGAAAGTAAAAGAATTGCTATACATTTCAATCTGTGAATTGAAATAACTACAGAAATGCTATCCTAGTGCGAAATTTCAGGAGCGTTGTCTATGGCTGATGAAAAAAGTACACAGCAAGAGTTGGTAAGTCAGAAGATTTTTCTTCTAGGCTAAGATGAAAATATACTGAAATGTACCAGTTATATCTGGACTCTTCAGATGCTTTAAGCAAAATAGAACAGAGAAAGTAGTTCTGAAGCAATAGTCTAGCACTATTCCAACACGTAATACTAACCCTTCCGTTCCCCAAACATTAGGGCTGCTGAAATCAAGACAAGTTTTTTTAAGAATGATTGGTCTACTAAGGCAGGCTTGGACTTTGCATTCTAAAAGATAAAGGACAACAGGAAAAGAAAAAAATGTAAATTAGGCCACCAAAAAACCAAAGGGATTTATTATAAACTTACACCTTGTAAGTACACAATAGTAATAAAATAGTTCATTAACATGGTTTAAAAAAATGTGTCCTGATGATGGCCTCATTTACATTTCTTAATATTTTTTGATTAAAAATATAATCACACCTTAAGGGAGGCAAAGCTGTTTGCTAAAGACAGAACATCTTTCCTATCAAAGTTTACACATAAAGTTGTTCAACAATTTAATTGACACAAACAGGAATTATTTCTGAAGACAGCTAAGTCTACACAGCCATATTATACTTTGGAGTCACTTTTGTGACAATCTCAGTTACTTTGGGAAGACATGGATGCCTCTCTAGAATATTATATCCACCTTGCATAGTTAATTTTTACTTCTACCGTTTCTCAGATTTGGCCATCTTTCCACCCAGACTGGTGTTTCTGCAAGAGTTACTGAATGAACAAAGGCAGCACTAGCACAAATTATTCCACGTGTTACTTCAGCACAGACACCCCACAGTGCTCTCACTTTATGTGAGAAAGTGCATATTGACAGCATCCTGGGGACTTTTCTCTCCCATTTCACCCACTGAGACAGCCTCTGCAAAATCTGTTTCCCTGCCTTCCTAGGATCAGCAGGTAAAAATGAAGCTAAATCAAGGACTGGGCCAGCAAGAACAGTATGAAGTTTAACAGAGACAAGTGCAAAGTCCTTGCGATGAGATAACCAAAGCGATCTCTGCAGCTGGGGAGCAGCCTGCTGAAAGGGACCTGGGGGTCCTGGTGGACAAGCTGAACATGATTCAGCCGTGCACTGCTGCAGCAAAGGCAAACTGGATCCTTGGGCTGCATCTGCAGGGGCATTACTAGCAGAGATAGAGATGTGATCAACTCCCTGCTGAGCACTTCTCAGGCTCCTCCTCGAGTACTGTGTCCAGTTCTGCTCCTCACAATGCAAGAAAGATGCGGACAGACTGGAGAGGGTCCAAAGGAAGGCCACGAAAATGATCAAAGGGCTGGAGAACCTGCCCTATGAGGAAAGACTGAAGGAGTTAGGTCTTTTCTCCCTGGAGAAAAGGCTCAAGGGGAACCTCACCATAGAATTTCAGTACTTAAAGGGTGGCTGCCAAGAGGACAAAGACACATGGAGAAGACTGGGCAATGGGTACAAGTTGCACTGGGAGGTTTCATCTCAATGTAAGTTTTGGGTTGTTTTTTGTTTTGTTTTTGTTGTTGGGGTTTTTTTGGTTTTTGTTGTTGTTGTTTTGTGTTGTTTTGTTTTTGTTGGTTTTTTTGTTTTTTTTTTTACAGTGAGAACAATCAATCACTAGAACAGCCTCCATAGGAACACAGTGGAGTCCCCATCACTAGAGGTTTTCAAGATGCAGTTGGACAGGGTGCTAGATAATCTATCTCATCTAGGCTCTCTTCCCCATAAAAGTTTGGACCAGATGATCTTTCCAGGTCTTCCAACCTGGCTGTTCTATGATTCTATGAATTGCACAAGGAAGAGTAGGAAAGTAGAAGCAAACAGAAGAATCTACACAAGCTATGCTTGAGAACATTAAATTAGATAATTGTATAGAATAGAGGAAATAATTTTTAGTTCATTTGGGAGTCTGAAAGGTTCTCTCAGAAAAGCATGGAATTACTATTGTTCTTCAGCAAAAGAGGTTAAGGAGGAAAAAAAAAAGTAATTTAAGGTTAAATTAAAATAACATTAGATGTCAACATCAAGCAAGAAGGCTTTAAAAATAGCCTAAAATCTGTTCTTCAGATGCCTTCAGTGTTAAGTCAGTTGTGTTGAAGTTGATTAAAAAACAATCCAACCTCCCAAACCAAAGCATGTAGCAGGTGGACTATGTCTGAAGTGTTAAACACCTCCAAAAATGCAAAGTTACCATTTTCTCTGTAAAATGCATTTTTGGATATCTGACTGATGATCAACCATTAAAAATCCTGTACTCCGTTGTTGAAAACCAACAGACTGATTTTTCAGACAACATGGAGCAATTATTTTAATGTTTGCTTAAAACTTATGATCAAAGAAAAAAGTGTGAGAAGTTTTGCCCTTATCTCTACTGACAACCCATCCAACCAGTTTCAAGTCAGACATCTGGTTGTTACATTGGGAGGATTTTTGCAATTCAATGAGTCGTAATAGCTTCTCTCTTTTATTTGGAACTACAATTGCTTACAAAACAACTTGGAAAGGGTAATTTTGAAATAAGATACTAGACAGAAGGGTCTTGCTTTAAATATATTTTACTACTAAATACAAACTAACACGACAGCAAGAAAGTGATAGTATAGGTGAAGATTTTAGACAAACAATAGACACAATGGTGACTTGAATGTTAGAATTAAGAATGTTAATGAGTGCAAAGGTTACTTTTTTAGGTCATAGATTTCCCCCTCCCCCAGCAGCTGGTATGCATCTTAGTGATCTTAAAAATGATGTAAAAACTTTTTTGTGAAGTGCATGTCTAAGTAGTGTAGATCTCTGATACTTTACAACTCTGGTTTTAAGGCTGCACAATCAATGGTAAATTCAACAAGACTACAGAAAAACATTCCAAGGACCAGAGAGACATTGCATGGACAAGATATGTCATTTTGCCTCATTTCAAAAGCTTCACTTCTTTTTGGTTTGTAGTGGTGACATATTTCTAGGCATTTAACACCACATTGCTCCAGACGAGCTCTGTTCTTTGGGAAGTTCTTCAGAGAGCCAATAAGTAAGTTGGAAGCATTTCAACTGATTAGTTCCATATTGTTCGGACCTTAAGCCATATTACGCTTTTTTTTTAGAGTAAGCTTATCTAAAGAAAATAGGAAAATTGCACATGCACAATTTATTTGTCCTAGAGTGCAAGTTGCTGATGAAAACTCTAGGATATAGGTACTAACTTATTGGTACCAGTGAAGCACTAGTCTTCTACCACTTCTAATACAAGAGTTGGTTTAGAAACAGTACACAGGAAAACAGTGTATCAAAGCATTGTCAGTATTGATTTTCTTACTAGTGCTCTTCCACATGCATTGCAACATTAAAAGGTATTCAGTTGTTGAGTTTTTCTCCTTAAATTCAAAGTGCACAAATTCAGATTCTTGTCAAAGAATCAGACAGTATCTGGTATTTTACACATTCTGTCATACCAAATGTATATAATATTGGATGTTCCCAGCTTGCCACAGCAGGCTGTAAAGCTTCTTCACCTTCATAGCAGGCCACATACCAGGATCCCTCTCCTGCCAGTCAGGCCTTCTGTGCCTACATGGTAAGTTTGGCATTGTCCTGGTTTTGGCTGGGATAGGGTTATCAACATTCTTCTCATACTAAATCCAAAACACAGCACTAGGAAGAAATTTAACCCTATCCCAGCCAAAACCAGGACAGGCATGTACTAGGTATACAAACATATACACATTTATTACATCCAAGAAGTAGATTTACTGTGTCCTGCAAATGATCACAGTAGGTTTGTACACTTTACCCAACAGTTAGATCTAGAACTATTCAAACTTACTTCCCCAACATGAAATGAGAGTTCACAAAAATCATCATCCAACTTGCCTTCCCACAACTACCAGCTGATAACACTTAAAACTTTTGTCCAAATCAATTTTTTCAATGTTAGTAGAGAAACATGAAGATCAGTTGCAAAAGGACTGACTTTGAAAGAAATATTATGTAAATATATCGATACGTGAACTAACAGATTCAAAAGTGCTTTTTAAACAAAAACTAAGATCAAGAAAACATTTATTGGAAGAGACATGAACTTTAAAAGTCTCTTTCAGAAGACAAATATACAATCAGGAATCTTAACATTGAGCTGGTGCTTTTGCTTTTAGAAATTTAACTTCTTAAGTTACATGACATGTTAAAACAAAAGCATCCCAAAATTGCAAACCATATGTCAAAACATTTAAGAAACTATAAAGCACCAGAGGGTAGTTGTTTTGCATTGCAACTAGTCTTAGTAGTCTAAAAATTAAAACTAGCACAAACCTTAAGACATACAGCTAAAGTTACATAATTTGTGAGAAAAAGAAACAGTGAAAGGTTGATGAAAACTCCTCTCCAAATCTCAGCCAAGCAGCACGACTCTGTTTAACCTCTCTTCCACTGCTAAACAAATTTTCTAAAGCAATATTCTCGAGCACAAAAGCATCTTTGTTCTGGCACCTAGCTAATCAGTTTAAAGCTGCAGCAGGAAATATTTTGGCATAAAGCCAAAGGACAAGGTGTTAACTATAGATAGTGTTAAGGAGAACATCCACATAGTGCAAGAATGATTCTTCCCCCAGCAGTTTCCAGCTCAAGGTGGCACCAATCTGTATATACTTATTACATGAAATTTAAAACAAAAGCCCACAAATGCCAAATACGGTTTCAATTTAACATTGTTCAAGACATATCTAAAATGTTTTCCTGATCTATTTGCAAAGCAATGTAGAGTTACTCCTCAAGAATTAAGTTTTCAAAACCCCCAAATCATTAGTACATTTGAATATAGATGCAATTTAGCATTTTTTAAGTAAGTCCCAACAAATCTTGTCTCTTATTTAGTCACAAGTTATAACAAAACATGGTTTTAGGAAACTAAATTATGTTTTTAGGAAATTGACTCAGAATAGCTAGGATATTCCATAGCTGTTTAAAAAGCCAACTCCTCTTACTTTTCACCAAAATAAAGCTTCTCAGTGGAAAAAGTCTATCTCAAGAGGCACAAATGAATTAGTCAAACCCACTTTTTACTATATACAGCCATGTACATGAAGAACTTGCAGGAGTTGTATATTGTAATTTAATATCCTGCAAGTGATTTTTAAGGACATTATAATGAAATGTATCTTTTGTTAAGTTATCATCTCTATTATTCTTGTATTTACAATGCAAAGTCCCCCACATCGAACTGCCCTTCAGGGCCTCTGTGGACTATGTACCCCACACCATTTTATCTTCAGTAAGATTTTTCTCACAGACAGAGCGACTCCCATACATCTGGATTTAATCACGATACATCAGTTTAACCTTTAAATTCCAGATGTCAACAGTACCTGTTAATCTGTTAAAATGCAGAATGAAATTCCAATAAGCAACTGTTTTCCGCAAACTGATAGCCATTCTCGACTTGTGCAATACCAAGATCCAGTTTAGATTTAGCACTGGAGCATTTTAAAATATTTTAAAGTAATTTAGTTAATACAATTAGAAGAGTCTAAGGGGAATAATGTGATTTGATTTCGTTACAGGATTTCTATGTTTCTTACCACATTAACCAGTACACATAAATGCTTAGGACAGACAACTTTCTAGCTTTCATAAATTAGGAGTCAAAATCGAACAGAAGAGAAGAGTGCTTACTCTGGCATAACAAAACCTCTGAAATTTCGGAATCACGTTATCACAATTGTCACTTATTAATAACATTGCAAAAGCATCTTGTTGCTCCCATTTCAACCCCTTAAGGTGTTCTTTGGATGCAATATACTAAGTTAATACTATTTACCTTAGATTTTATTGTAGTCTGCTCATACCTTATGTTAGCTTTCCACAAATGCATGTAGCTTCTGAATAGGTAAGACAGTATAATAAAATTTCCTATCTTTTAAGACAGCAAAAACTTTCTCTCTTCCCTACCGTGGCTTTCTGCCAAAGATCTTAAATTTCCAACTATTATTGCTGGAAATATAAAAAAAGGCAAAGTTCCATCAGAAAACCCACAGAAATTTTCCAGATGATTTAAAAGAACATATGAAAGCCACAAGAAGCCTTGCAGGTGGAAAAGTAACTTGTGTGACTTAATAGTTATAGTTCCAAAACAGCACAGATCAAAGCTGCCCCATCAATAGCAGGTTATTTGTTCAGACATTTGATTTTCAATTTCAGAGGTACAGCCAATAAAGATCTGTGCAATTGGATGAATTAATCACACCTAAACGAATTATGCTGCACAAATTATGACACACCTCTAACTCCTGCAATTCAGCTTTAGTTACAGGCAAATTATCATAAAATAAAATACAAAATACAGAATCAAGTTATTTCCTTATTTTCCATTAAGCAAACCTCTATTCTGTACGGCAAAAATGCTAACAAAATCAAAGTCTCAATTTAATCAACAGAAGTGATCAAATTGGTCACAACTAATTCAGAACAAAGTACAGTGCTGGAAGTGCTGGACTCAGATGCCAGCCTGCGTCCTTTATTCCCTAAAACTCTATAGCCAGAAGACTCTAGTCTCAAAGGGAAGGTGATGACAACTGATACTTTCTACATAGCTTTTCCTGCTAATCAATTCTTGGCATGATAAACTTAAGTGGGTTAATCTTATTTCTAGTTCTGTGCCTTATATCAATTCTATTACCAATTCTTAACACCAGAGTAATAAGAAATAATCCATCATGCTTTAAATAAAGGTACAATGAAGGTATAAAGCATTACAAATGTAACACTAGTAACAGTCAGCATTAAACATGTAACACTAGTAACAATTTAAAAACATATGGTGTTAAAATATAAACTCAATAATCCCAGTCTGACAAAGTGGCTTATCTGTTCTCGTCATACGGCTACTGTAGGAGATTAAATGGAATCATAGACCTTTTCCACCTCTAGGTTCTAGTAAAGCAAATAGTTCATTCCTTGGCAATTCAGAACTGAAAACATAGGCCTTACTAGACTATACTCTCCTCAATACAAACAGAACAAACACATTTTGCCAGCAACACAGCAGCCGGCAAGCAGCCACACTATTTTTGAATATTGCTTTTGTGTCAGGCTGTTGTGGAGCTTGTTCATTTTTTGGAGTGGGAAAGTTGATGAAAGCTTCCGATGCCCAAGTATTTTCTAAGGAAAATAAGCCTGTCCTAGCAACAACCAGAAACAGTGCACGTCTTTATAAAATAGCTAAGCAAATAGTCGTCTACTATTCAAAGATCAGTTGACTGCCTTATGATAGGAATTGCACATGCATGTGTTCATATATATACACACACACACAATGCATGCACATTCACACCTGTACGCAAGTAAGCAGAAAACCAACAAGTGCAGAAATCAGGTTTTCTTTTGGATTAAAACAATTTCAAATCACATCACTGGATTTCTCCTCTCCCCTTCAATTCTATACATTGAATATGTTCCCCTGGACAAGAACAAATATAACTTCAAATTTGATTTTTTTTCTCCTTCATGAACAAAAGCAGACACTAGAAAAAGACAACCAGAACTTTGTGCCTAGAAGACATGCTATTTTTAAAGGCAAACCAACAAACTGAGCAGCACTCACATTTGAGGTTTGTTAACTGAAATAAGCTTGTCATTTTGAAAGTTTCAGGATGTTTTATTAGGAAAGCGTGATAGGAGTAGCTTATTACAAAGTTAGTCTTTAATTTTTAAGTGAAAGGCATCCAACACACAGAGCAGAAAACCCTAGAGATTTAAAGTTTATTTTCATTTGCTTACATAAAACCAGAAAGAAGCATGTGCTAGAGATTTAACTTGACTTTATCTAACTAAACTAAATACAAGCAAAAAAGTACAAAGTATAAATAGGTTGCCCGAGGAAGCTCTTGCAAGAGAGATGAGTTGTGAATACCTTTCATGATCCATAATTATTATGGAATTCAACATGATGAAATAGGACTGAAGGGTTTTTTCCTCCAGACGTCACACCGTTTACTGCAACACAGTATAACTGGATAAACAAATGATTCACAGACTTCAAGTGCACTTACCTTTTCTCTGAATGAAAATCCTGAGTAGAGGATTGGCTGTGGAAACTGCTTTATGATAATTGTCATCATTATTGATAGGCAGCAGGTCTCCATGAATGTCCGTATATCCCACTAGAACATCAACGTTTGGTATCTTGTGCACATGCTGCAATAATCCATAGAACTCCTCAAACTTTCCAGGTTTGGATCTCTCCAGAGAAAATCGTCGAAATTCTGCTCCAAACTACAACAAAACATATCTTACATCATTAATATGGAAATCTAACATCCTCAAGCAATAAATTATTTGAATGTTAAACCAGAAATGTTATGGAATTAAAAGTGCACTAAAAACTACAACCAATAATTTTAAAGTGGCATAAAAAGATCAGTTTAAACTTTTTTCTTTTTTCTAAAGTTATAACTAATTTTGGTCTTGATAGAACATGTACTTTTGAATACTCAAAAGTTGTTTTCATTGTTCCATTTAGGTCAAAGCATTCACTAATATGGGAGCTTAGCATTAAGGTGACAAACTAGTGCAAAAATAATTGCAGATTCTTACATGCTTACGAAACAGCCATGCTCTCGGTAAGGGGCAGAATTCATACCCAGCACTGATGTTGGTGGCTCAAAAACAAGATTATAATTAACCTCCTATGGTATGTGACTACCTGGAATGTCTTCAAAGAAATTTCAGTGCACTTTAGAACGGTATGTATAGATTGTTATACAGCTATGGTTAACGTATGCAAGACCGAGTAGTTTTCAGATTCCCGGTTGTTTGGACAAGAAATGAAAAAGCCACTTTGACCTGAAGACTACAAAATATGGCTGCTGCTTTTCAGTACAAACTATGTGCAGTAAAGCTTTAGTGAGCTGATCTCAAGTCAATTCTGCTCTTGCCTAAAGAGAGATATAAAGGAGGCAACCAGCCACTACTCCTTAAGAGCATTCAGAAGATTTGCCTGCATGATCAAGACTCAAATCTTCATTGCATAGTCTTTTAAAATGTGGTTGCATCCAGGGTATAAAACAGACAAGATTCAGAAGATATGCAAAAAAACATTTAATCACTGGCACTGTACTTTCAGGGGTAGGATTTGCATTTAGTCAGTATGATCATTCAACAACAACAAAAAAACAATCCAGCTTCCTAGTCCACTCAAGCTTCGATCTCCTAAATCACCTATATAACAAACACTTATTAAAAAACAATGCTAGCAATGATGCAGTGGTAGTAGGCATAAGACTAAACTGGGTACAAATAAGAGACTAAGCATTTGATGTAGACAAATTGTAATTTTAGCAAGCATAACTGGTAAAATTATAGTGTTCTGCCCAACATGGGCAGGACCCAAAGCAAACAGAATATTGGATAAAAGTTACTCCAAAACCTCCATATTAAGCACACACAACACACCAAAGATGCTAAAAGAAATTAAGAGATAGCAGCACCACCCAGGTTACTAAGAGCAGACCAGCTTGTATATGAATTAAAAGGGTAATAAACTAATCATTAAAAAATAGAAAACAAACAAAAAAAGTCAGTTGGTGGCTTTTTTTGTGAATTCTATTTAGTGAACAGACTAAAGAATTTCTTTAGCAAGTTTAGTTTTAAGCAGAACAGAAGGGCACATGGAACAAAACACTCACTGACTGAAAGTTTAAGCCTCAGTATCACATACTTGGGTATATGTTACACACAGTAGATGCACATTACCTCCAGACCAACCTTTACAGCACATTTGATTACAGCCTTTTGGAGAATAAAAGCTTTAGAGTTCTCACATACAAACAAGGCAATGAAAATAAGGAGACAAGGACCCTGTTGTTAGCACATTAACACCATGCTAACTCAAACACAGCACAGCAAAACAAGCTACACCTTCCAACACCCCACCTTCCTTCAAAAGTTTCAAATAAAGGAATTATCTGGGAACATTCCTCTTCTAGAAATACTCCAATTACAGTAACATTAACTAACAATACGGCAGAATGATTCATACATACTTAGAAGAAAAGCAAAGAAAAGCCTGCAGGTGGAACTCTCATCACGTCAGAAGCAGCATGCTTAATCATGACGTCAGTGAAAGACTTTATCCTGTGTCTTTCAAATCTTTCTTCAGCTATGTGAAGTATGAATGCCACAGGAATTGTCCATGCATTGCATCAATTTCAATTGTTTGGCTTTGAAAGATTACGTAGTTTAAACATAATTCAGTAATAAAAGTTTAAAAAGCCAACAACCTCACTCTCAATTTGGAGTAAAAGTTAAATCCTATTGCAGCAACCATACAAAGGGCCAGATTTTCAAACGTGTGATTTTTATTTTTTCCACAGGATTCTATACATAGTTGGTGCAAACACCAAGAGATTAATAATCTAGCTATTATTTCCAAACAGTCTGCCATATGCTCAATACTATTATAAAGCAGATAAAGACAACAGCAAAACTATGCAATTTCAGAGTTTATTTTAACCCCCTGAAATGATTTCATTTTGTACCAAATGTTGCCCTCCATTCTATTAATAGGCTGCACTTACAACTTACAAGTTTAGAGGAGATGAAAGATTGGAAGAGACTAACTTGAGAAGGCTTCTTGCCACCTGAGCTCTTTACAAATGCATGCTGTTACACTGCTAACTCATCTGGCAAAAAACACAGTACAAGCTATGCCAACATACTAGGAAGTTACTAGAGATATTCACTTAAGTAAGACTTACTTATGAAAGACATCTTTAAGTCCTCTGTAACACAGCATACTGCTGCTATACTGTAAGTCTCAGCAACGATAGAACATGAACTACAGTAACCATATCTGTCTTATCAGTATATTAGATTTCATTCTAAAAAAAAATATTATTCCAAGTCAAGAGAGAGGCGGGGAAAACCTGAATTTTGTATAGAGAACTAGAAGTTTATTTTGGGGCTTTCATACTATCACCAGGAACTCTCGCTTGGGGTATAAAATTTAATTTTCTATGAAGGGCTAACTGGAATTAATATACTACAGGGATTCCCCAGGGCAAGTTCAGACCAGTTACCCAAATTGAATAAACTAGACTAGCAAAAGCATTTTGCTCATATAACTGCAACCATAGTTGGGCTGTGCTGGCACAGCTTTGTTAGTTGGGGCACAATTATTGATTTGGAATATCTAAATAAAAAGCTGTACATCGCTGATAAGCCTTCAAAGCCTAGACCACTCCACAGTAATGGTCCCCTCCACCTACCACACAAGCCTTTCTTCTTTCTCTTTAGAATTGCTTATTTTCATAAAAGGAAGATGACTCTTATGATATATTAAATCAAGGTGCTGTTAAATAATGCATTAGCGACAAGTAGTTCTAGGAATGCCTTGAAACCTGCTTCATAATATGCACTTAAGAGACCATCCCTATTCATTAGAACTTCTACACTTCTCTGTACAGACACCAAAGAACACATCACACAGGTAATCCCTAGATATATTTTAAATGAAGGAAAACACACAGTGGGGGAACAGTAAGCCTAGAGTTTTGGGCTGAGGAAACAAGTATTTTGTTTATAAACACATTGTACTGATTGTTTTCAACCTTACAAGAGCATAGATGAAAAAAAGACTTCACCAACCACACTAACAGCTATGCTTAACTAGTATTTGAAATCATGGCTACCAGATAGTCCTGTGCTTTCTGGTTTTGTCCACATGGAAAGTTAAGTTAACACTTTAAGGAAATCATCATCATTCAAGCTACAGAGACCAACCCTACATTTTCTAGAAGCTTCAGCACTATGATATGTTATCCTTAAAAAAAACCACACAACACAAGTCCTGACTGCTTCACCTATACTGCTGCTGTAACACTTGATTAGCAGGAAAAGGAGGTGCAGAATACAGAAAACAGACTGTAGACCAGTTTTAAAAAAGCCCACAAGGGATATATTTTTCTACCAATGGAAGAAAACACATTCCCATGTAGGTGCACTTGCAATTTGCCTAGACAATGAAAAAGGCAAGTTACATACATTTATTTAACTAATAGCTCGACACTCCACCTAATACTGCACATCCAACAGTTTCACAATTGTTAACTGCAGAATGACATGTCAACAAAATATTACAAATATAAACCAGAACAAAAAAATGTAATTTCTTTCAGAACATCAAAGTTCCGTCAGCAAGACTTTGCCTAACCAGCACATGAAAAATTAAAAAAGTACAGAAACACATAGTCACTAACTTAAATAAAAAAAAGTAGTACGGAAACAGTCACTAAGTTAAACAAATGTACTCTTTTTCTAACTCAGACGAAGAACAGGTTTTGGAGTTTGTGAATTACGATTCTAAACACCTCTTTTGGCCCAGTTATCCCAAACTTTCCCCGAACATCTGTATGTTTTTTAGCCTACGCAGAAACTAAGGGGCCAACTCCACTAACTTGTTTTTTTTAAATCACTTCAAAAATACTTTTTTTCCCCCCTGCAGACAGCGCACCAGTAAGCGACACCACCACCCAACTCCCACCACCTTAGCCTGGCAACAGCTGAGCGGCCTGAGGAGACCAGAGGGAGCTGGCTGGAGCAGGGACAGGCGGGTGGGGAAGGGAGTCCGCCCCCAGCCGCACTCCGGGCACCACCGCCTCCCCGAGCCCGGCGGCCCGAGGGGCGCTCAAGCGACACCGGGGCCGTGCCCCAGCGGACACCACCGGCCCCTCGCCCCCGGTGCCACCTCCAGCAGGTGAGTCAGCAGCTCTCCCTGCCCCCGTCCCCTCACCGCCCCTCCGCTTCTCACCGCCCTTCTCCACAGCGACGCTACGGCCAGACGCCCCCGCAGGGCAGGGCCAGGCCGGACCGGCTCCTTCCCGCCCCGCCGCCGCCCGCGGCCCTCAGGCGCGGTGGCCAGCACCCACCTTACTCTTCACCTCCATGGTGCCCAGGCCCCGGCTGCCCGCAGCCCCGCGGTGAGGCCGGTTCATGCCGCCGGAGGGTCGGTGTCTCGTCTTCTCTCCTCTCTCTCCCTCGGGTGCCCCCGAGCTCACTGCGGGAAGGGGAGGGCGAGCGGCGCGGCCCGAAGCCAACTGCCCCCGGCAACCGCGGCCGCTCCACCGGCTCCTGCCGCCGCGACGCCTCCGCCCTCAGACAGGGGGAGGGGGCGGGGCCACGGCGGCTCCTGGCACCTGCCGCGCCGCCGAGCCAGCGGCCAGCCGCGGGGGCGGGGCGGGGCAACCGCGCGGGGCAGCCACAGCGCCTGCGCCGCAGGGAGGGGCGCCTGCCGGCGGAGGGCGGGGCCGCGCACCTGCCGCTGGCGGGCATGCGCAGTCGGCGACTGGGGAGCGGGGCCGCGCACCTGCGCCTGGCTCGGCGGGGTTCCAAGATGGAGGCGGCCGCCCGGCGCGGGTGAGGAGGAGGAGGAGGAGCTGTTGCGTGATAAGGAAGTCTTCCCCCCCCCCCCCCCCTCCTAGGGAGCAGGTGTGGGATGTGCCTCGGCAACCTTTGCCCTGGAGTAGCTGGGTCTGGTGTGTACACACAGGGCTGCGGTGGCTGAAGTGCGGTTCTCCGCCTTCTCCTCAGGCGCCTCAGCGCGTTGCCCCCTGCGCTGGGGCTGGCCCGGCCTCGGGCTGTGCCCCTCGCCGCGGGGAGCCTCTAGCCCGCACCGCCGCGCCCTCTCATAGCGCTGGGGAGGCGGGTCCGGCAGCCCGCCAGGCCTCGGCGCCTCGCAGCCTCTGTGCCAGGCTGCCCTGAAGGCGGGTGGCATCAAGACACCTCAGGCATCTTGGGATCCTGCGAATTTAACAAGGAAAGTGCACCAGTGTTAGTTTATGTATCGACTTTATGTATTATGTTAGTTTATTTATTGTATTAAGTCCAGATCGGGCTGAAAGTTTGAACTCTCTTATTCCCAGGATGCATCTGTGCACCCATCCTGGGCATAAAGATGTAAGTGGAGTTTGTTTTCATTTTAACGACGAATAATATTGCAGGATCTGGTAACATGTCAGAGAGGCTGTCTTAGGTAACCTTGTTTATTGGTTTAATTCTGAGATAGATCAATTATTTTCATATAAAGGTCTGCTTAGTTACCTTTATAGAGGTGCTGACAAAACTCCTTAGTGGAGAAACCATAAACACCTTGCAATCTGAAGAAAAATGATTTTTCACTAACATAATTTTACATTTATTGGCAAGAAGAAAGCACGTAGATTAATCTAGTTATGTCAACAAACCTTTGAAATATAGGTCTCTCCCTAATCTATAAGCCTGATAGAAGAGAACTCAGTGTGAGGTATCCTTGTGTAGACGTTATGTAGACGGCTGTGAAGGGAGTTCAAACAACTCACTGCAGTCGAGGCAAGGTATGAGTGTCTAGTCAGTTCTCAAGTCTCAGTTGGTAATCTAATTAAAAAAAAAAAACATCCTGTGCTGAATCACTTTTAAGTCGGTGCTGGTTTTTTGTACAGCTGATGTTGCTCCCATCATGCCAAAGGCAAAGAAATTGCAGCTATCACTCAAGCCAAGACAAGTTGTAATTAGTGCAGAGGATATCATTAATTGTTAAGTATAGTTTGCTGTCAGACAGTGTCTAGGCTAATTCAAGTCTTCCCATCCTTTATCTACTATGTTTTGGTTTTACACTGTAAAAGGATACATAGAGAATTCAGTCTGTGAATTTAGATAAAATCCGTGAGCGTGGTGTAATAGAAGATAGATTACAGCTGTGTGAGCAAGACTTAGATAAAACCTCTTATTTTGTCACTTTGTAATTACAAAATTGAAAACAGTTTGGACTGCTTTCCATTTCTGTCTTCTACAGCATGCTTGGTTAATGAGCTATAGGAAAGCATAGAGAAGAGTGCAAGAAGAGAACAGTGCCTTCTTCAGGTTTTTAAAGCTATTGGTTTGCCTCATTTCTTTTGAAGAGAGGGAGGAAGAACCTCCTGAAGATCATTTGTGCTTGAAGCCATCGTGCAGCTAATTTTATTGCTATAGATTTATGAAGTATCGTGTAAGATAATTTTTTTTCTATTGTGCATTCCTAGCATGGTTGGAGTGCCATGCAGTGGGTGTGGTAGCATGCTTAAGGAGTCAGGGCAAATTCATTTCAAGTCACTGGAACCAACCTAATAAAAAGTATTAATCACTGGCTTGCTTTCATCACAAGGAGCTGATGTATGAAGAAAGAATGTGATAAACAATTTGATTTCAGATAAAGGTAGAGAGAGAGGCAGGCTTTTTGTACCAGTTGTAACAGAAGTTTGTAGAGCTATTTTAGTCACAAGTTCTGTAAAACCTGTGATTCAGACTTGATCAAGCTATTCATGGCACATTCAGTTTCAGCTTTTGTGAAGTTGAAAGACAGGTTGGGTTTCCTAATCTCTGGACAGTTGGGGAAGTTTTTGGGAGGCCTTTTTTTTCTTTGTTTGTTTTGGTGTAGAAATTTGATCACTTGAGTCCACCATGGAGTATAGTGAGATTCTACCATAATGCTTCTTTCCCATCTCAAGACTTCCCACTTTTTAAGTGGAATGGTATTGCATACAGCCCTCCCGGGAGTTGAAAGAATACTTCCAAGAATAAAGCATAGAAAATGTCTGCCAGTGTATGTTGACTGTTACTGATGACCCACCTAAACTGTTATTATATAATTCAGGGCTTATGCTGTTTTTATATTTAACATAAACTATTCTTTATTTACACTGTCAGTGCTAGCTCAGAAGAGTGATCATTAAATTCAGTAGATTGTAATCTGATTTTGTATTGGAGTTGATGAGAGGTTGGTGGTTTTTTTGATGGGAAGAGAAAAATAAAAGGGGAAAAGAGAAGCTTTGTTTGAAAAATGGTAATAAGAAGGTCATACCACAGATTCTCCTGCTTTCCTTAAAAAAAAACAAAAATCTGTACTTACAGGCTTTCATTTTGATACCTTCTGCAATTTTGATACATTAATCTTGCATACCAGTTATATTTCTCTACAAAGAGGGGAGTTTTCAAGAACAGCGTATACGCTTGGATAGCTGCATTTTCAGAATATTAGGGACACATGTGACCTCAAATTGCTTTTGCCTTCCCCTTAATAAGTGAGTGGTACAGACAAACCATTTTTGTCTAAAGACATCTGGTGTTCACAAATGCAGATAATATTGTAGAGCACTATTTATAGGTGCCATGGAAATACATTTTGTAACTTTCTGTTAATACTCCTGATCCTGACGCAGGATATGTGAATTTACAAATGTTGCATTAGAGAGAAAGAATTTGAGAAGGGTAGTTTGTTGTATTTTATCTCCATGACGTACAGTCCATACCAACAGCACTATACAAACATAAGAGCAAAGCTCATCAAGTAAACCCCATTGCATGGCAGTTTAGCTAATTTATTAATAATAGTAGTATTTAATATTTAATTAACATTTGTATAATGAAAACTGAATTTCGTATCCTGAAATTGTGACAGTTGTAGGATTTTGTGGATTTTAATTTTGTTTTGGGGGTTTTTGTTTTGTTTTTGGTTTGGTTTGGTTTGGTTTTTTGGGGGGGAACCAGTAGTTGGTTTAGTAATGAATGAATTTGGTTTTTAACTGTACAGCTATAAAATTACTGTTAGCATCAAAGTAGTGATATAAAAGTTTGTTGCTTTTCTTGTGCAGAAATCAGCAATACAATATAATCCTACCAATAGTATAGAGGCTGTGTAGGTACAAGTATATGAGTGTAGTTCAAAAGTGCTTCTCCTCTTCTGGCTAGATTTTATTAATGCATTTTTTGTACAGGGAAGGCTTGAGAAATATTTCTGTATTTAAAAAAAAAGGAATACTAAAGAGCTGCAACACTCGCTTTTACGTATCTGCTGCAAAGAAGCTTGGAGCGTATAAGTCCAAAGTAATGTACACTTCAAATCATATTTTTGCTCAATAAATAGATATTACAAAATACGTACATTGTTAACTGAAGAACTAATGCTACTTCACCCATTAAAGATAGGATGGACCAGAGGAGCAACCAGAGAGTTAGGATGGAAGAATTTCTGTGTTCTGATTCTGCCTCTGCTTTCCTCTTTGACTGTCAGCAAACCAATTAGCCTTTTTTTTCCCCCACTGGTCCTCCAGGCACCTTTAGTTGTTACTTTGACGCAATATTTACTTACCTGTCGGTGTCAAAATGAATTGATTATTTTTAAAGTTCATATATGAGATCTTTTCCAATAAAATATTTCTAGTTTCCTAGGGTTGTGGGTTTTTCTTTCAATTTATACTTTTGTTCTATTTTGTTTAGCTCTATGGGAAAAGTTGTCTTTATATCATGCTGTCTGTCAAATAAACATTTGTTTCTGGTGTGCTATAAATCTAGATCCATTTTTGGAAACACATTTGAACTTATTCACACAAAATATTTCCATAAATTGAAGTTAAGCATAGGCACATACCTAGGAATCTGTCCAAATCTAGGAAGAGTTGTGTGGAAAGGAGTGACTAGCAGCAATACACCCTAGTAATCAGGGGCACCAAAGCTGTCATGATTCCTGACGCGGAATTGAGACTGTAACAAACATGGGAGCACTGTGAAAGCTGGCTCTAGTTAGGACTCCTGAGATAGGTGTGCTTGGTAGGCTGAGAAAATTCTCAGAATGTACCATTATGGAATTATTTCTCTATTAGGCCAGAGAAACCAGTGATTTATTTCAGATTTTCTTACCTCTGCAGAAATTTTTGCTTTTCATTCTGAATGGGAGTTCTGACTTTCAGCTAGCTCTAACATCAGACCTTTAACGGAGGATGTGTTGCAAGTACTTTAGAAAGTATGCTGTTTGTCCCAGCAGTGGATGGTCTGTAGAATATTTCTGTGATTATTCTTGGTTAGGAGCTTTAGTTGTGATAAACTTCTGAATTTTTTTGAAAATACTTTCCTAACAAGTCAAAAGTTAATACTGAGATATTAATTTGTACTTTCTGAGGTTTCTAACTAAAATAATTAAAAGCTTTTAAAGCTTTTTCTTCCCATTAATCTGGCAATCTATTTCTGTTCAATGACTCCGGATTACTTTGAAATTCTTCCTTATTTAAACATGGTAGTACTAATCAGAGCTGACATCTCACACTTGCACACATGTGTATAGTTTAATGATTTAACTCTTCTGGCTAAAGTGTTCAAAAGAAACCATGCTGGTGCTCGAGCTGTATAGGTCAATAGATAACACTTCAATGTTTCTTTCCTCAAAGTAATTTGTGAACATTACTTATTTGTCTTTCCATTACTCACTGACTATTCCTGACCTAGAATTTGGAAAAATCATGACAGATCAAAGGAATAATTGCTCCAAAATTTCTTTTAAACTTCACTTGGTACAGATTATAATTTTAATTTTGTCTTATTCTTAGAGAATTAGATGAAAAGCTCTACCTAATAAACCTTTTGGAATAAAGACTTCGCTTTTCAGCTTGTCTGGAAAGCATGTTATCGCTATTTGTGAGTAAAACAATGCCCTCTGCTAGCGGCCATGACCTAGAATAAGTAATAATTTAAGTGCCATCTGCTGAATAATGAGTACTTGTGCCTTTTACTACGAAGGAACGTTTTTATACAGAATGGTGGTTGATAGATCTTAAAATTATTTGTGACTACACACAGTATGCTTATAAAGCAAATTATTAGGCTTTGTCAGTTGTTAAAGGTAATTTCCTATCAAACAAGGGTAACATTTGAACTTTAAAGTGAACAAGCTACTATGGATTTGGAGAAGGCTGAGGTACGCGATGACTTTTTTGCCTCAGTCTTCACTGGCAAGTGAAGCCACACCGCCCAAATTGTAGAAGGGACTGGGAGAATGAAGAGCCGCCCACTGTAGAAGATCAGGTTCGAGACCATCTAAGAAACCTGAAGGTGCACAAGTCCACGGGACCTGATGAGATGCATCTGCACACTGTCCCGCACAACATCCTTACCTCTAAATTGGAAAGACATGGATTTGACAGATAGACCACTTGGTGGAAAAGGAATTGGCTGGATGGTCGCACTCAAAGAGTTGCAGTCAACGGCTCAATGTCCAAGTGGAGACCAGTGACGTTCCTCAGGGGTCAGTATTGGGGCCGGGGCTGTTTAATATCTTTGTCGGCGACATGGACAGTGGGATTGAGAGCACCCTCAGCAAGTTTGCCGATGACACCAAGCTGTGTGGTGCAGTCGACACGCTGGAGAGAAGGGATACCATCCAGAGCGACCTTGACGGGCTTGAGAAGTGAGGCCGTGCGAACCTCATGAAGTTCAACAAGGCCAAGTGCAAGGTCCTGCACATGGGTCGGGGCAATCCCAAGTACAAATACAGGCAGGGTGGAGAATGGATGGAGAGCAGCCCTGAGGAGAAGGACTTGGGGGTGTTGGTTGATGAGAAGCTCAACATGACTTGGCAATGTGCGCTTGCAGCCCAGAAGGCCAAGCGTATCCTGGGCTGCATCTAAAGAAGTGTGACCAGCAGGTCGAGGGAGGTGATTCTCCCCCTCTACTCCGCTCTCGTGAGACCCCACCTGGAGTACTGTGTTCAGCTCTGCGGCCCCCAACATAAGAAGGACGTGGACCTGTTGGAGTGAGTCCGGAGCGGGGCCACGAAGATGATCAGAGGGCTGGAGCACCTCTCCTATGAAGACAGGCTGAGAGTTGGGGTTGTTCAGCCTGGAGAAGAGAAGGCTCCGGGGGGGGGGACCTTAGAGCAGCTTTCCGGTACCTGAAGGGGCCTACAAGACAGCTGGAGAGGGACTTTTTACAAGGGCATGCAGTGATAGCACAAGGGGTAATGGCTTTAAACTGAAAGAGGGTAGGTTTAGATTAGATATAAGGAAGACATTCTTCACTCTGAGGGTGGTGAGACACTGGTACAGGTTGCCCAGAGCAGTTGTGGATGCCGCATCCCTGGAATTGTTCAAGGCCAGGTTGGATGAGGCTTTGAGCAACGTGGTCTAGTGGAAGGTGTCCCTGCCCATGGCAGGGGGGTTGGAACTAGATGATCTTTAAGGTCCCTCCCGACCCAAACCATTCTATGATTCTATGATTCTAACAGTTTAATCTTTTATAAACATCCAGCTCCTGTTACACAGTACCTTGCTTCACAGCTGGATTGGACTGTGTTGTCTTTATGTCCTCTTGTCCTCCGGAGTGTTATGTTTAAACATTCTGCATCGCTTGTCAGCGTGTTATTTTGACATCACTCAGTGGCGAGTTTGTGTATTACTCTTGTAAGCAAGTCCCTCCTGCCCCATACTTTCGTAGGTACTTTTTCAGAAATCTTGCATTTAACTCCCTTTTCCTGAGCTTGCATGCTTTTCTATGTCTGCCTTCTTTCAGAACTGCTAGGAACTAATTTGTGTCCCCCAAGTTGGCCCGACTGCCGAGTCAAACTGCTTTGATAGGAATGCTCGAAGAAAGGGAAGTAATCGCAGGACCCGTTATGGTTCTGTTACTTGTCTAACTGTGAGAAAATTAATTAATTTTGCAAATGATACCTGCATCCAATTGCAAAAATAATTCTTTATAGAATAATTCATTATTATTTATTATGATTGAATTACTATTAGATAATACATGAATCATACAAGGTTGCTCACATATGCTCAAAAAAAAAGTACTGGAAGCGCCTGTGACGCTGATGATGACTGCACTACATCTATGCAGAAGGTGGATAAGCCAGCTGAGAACGGAATGTCGTGGGGATCGTCCGTTTAGATCACGCGTGGGAGTCTTTCGTGGCGCTGCCTGAGCACTTGCTGTCCGTCCCGGCTGCGGCTGCCGGCGGGCCCGGCAGGGGGCGCTGTGCCCCGCCCGCGCTGAGGCGCTCTGCGGGGGGGCGCTCCCTGCGGGGACGCTGCCCGCGCGGGGCTGGCCGTGGTGAGGTTGCTGGGGGGGGGTATTATGGCCAGCGGTAGCCTCGTGTTTAGCCGTTAATTATAACACTGGCCATGTCTGTACGAAATGTTTCCAGTACAGTAACTACTCTCGTAACCTTACGTGTATTTGTAGTTTCTGTATAAAATTAATCTTGTAATCGTTTAATATCTCATTGGTTTATTGTTGGAATCGTAAGATGAAGTTAGCAACATTTTAGGAAAATATAAAACGATTATTGTATTTAAACAATTCAAATTAACATAGCCTTTTTCTCTTCAGTATTTTTATGTGTGTGCACACAAACAAGTCAAACCCACTGTGAAACTACAGAGTTTAAACAGGCGGACGTTTATACAGTAACATAATAGAACTGTCACTGTTTATTAACCAAATAGTACTGATGCAGTGGTAATAAGTAAAAATAGAAAAGTACAAGCCAAGGGGAGTAGAAAAGCAATTCAATTTTTCCATGTATGTCACATTTGGAAATACTGAATCCATGTGAGTTCAGCCACTGTCTCAGTTGCGTTCAGCTTTTAGAAGATATTCTTTGCTTCTGTTGGCTCATCTCTCAGTTTTCCTCCTGAGTTATAATACCATGAACTATAAACTCAAATGCAGATAGATGCAGAAAGAAGCAAAAATAATCAGTGCTTAGAATTCTGGATGTGTGTAATTACAGTTTAATCTTACTATAACACACCCTCAGAAACTCTGAGTAAATGCTCTTTATGTAGGGATGGTTTGTTATAACGTGGTCTGTAGTTTGTTATGCTACAGTAATGAAAGTGCCTAGGCAATATATTGATAGATTGACAGATAATCTACTTCTATGCAGATCACTTCATATTTATTAACATTTAAGTAGCATTCTAAGATTAAAAAAAATAAAATAAAAAAGGGTGGGGTGGACGCACAAGCAAATGTTTGCATAGATATTGCTTGCATGAAGAACAGCAAGAAAAATGATTGTTTTCTCCAAGTCAGCCTGGTGTAAAGGATCATATTAATAGGCCTAACTACTGAGTTATTAGCTATTGCTATTATAAACAGAGTTATGGTTTATAGCAGCCTTTCTAAAAGTCAGTTTAGTCTGGATCTTCCTGAGAAGCCTGATCTGCTCACAGAGTTTGCTGTCTGTAGTTCAGTTGGTTCAGAAAACAAACAAAAATTACTTAAATCAGTACTTAAACAATGAAATTATACTTGATCTGATTATGCCAGAACACTGGTGAGGCTGAAACACTAAATGTGTAAAGTTGTTGCAACCATCCTGAATATTTCATTGTAAAATGATCTTTGTATATAATTGGCATACTACTTGATAGACGTTGAGTGGCTGAATTTGTGAAGTGCTTTTGTGAAGTGCTTTGAGATCCTTGGAGGAAATGTACTAGCATTTTTTTAATGTCCCTTTAGGTCTGACAGACATCAGAGTGTGTTTTATTTTTTCATTGTAAATATTATAATGGTGCCAGCAATGGAGTATTTACTGGTTTTCATATGCGTGAGAATGCTAAACATATGTATTTTTAAAGGAAATTCCAGAAGAATGTGAAACTAGCTTGTAACAATAATTTGTAGGTTTGTGTCCATTGTTTTCAAGAATATGTAAATTGTTACATTATAGAACTCCCTTTGAACCCTGCTACATAATTAGCTGCACTAAACATCAGTATTCAATTTGGAAAATCTGTAGCCAAGTGCTTTATTAGAATTTCGTGGAAAAGGAGAATGTGAACAAAACCATAGAGCAAATAATCTGAAATGCAGTTAAAAATAATGAAAACCAAGCACCAGCCACATAAACACACCAGATGAAGACACAGCAAATGAAGATCATAAAAAATAAACTGGAATAAAAACACGTAAGGCCAATCCTCAGTTGAAGTAAATAGGGACATCTGCACCGGGAGCGATGGAACCTTGGTCATTTGCGTTAGCTGAGGGTCTGGTCTGTGAAATTTATTATAAGGCTCATGTTTAGGAGGAAATGACAGTAACAGTAAAGGTTTTTTGGTCAACTGGTTGCGTAGGGCTCCTGCAGAGATTTGGTGTTCTGACAAATGTCCTCCTGCAAATCCAGTTAAGCTGATTTAAAATAGCCCCTATGTGCTCCACCCTGCTATGGGGCTGGCACACGAAGACATGAGTGTGTACTTGAACTGCTGCAGTTCACAGTCCACATTTTAGGAAAGTCCTGTGCTGCGTGAGTTGGTCTGATAACGTTCACACTGGTGGATCTGAGGCTGGAGCACACATCCAGCATTGCTGACTCTCCTGTAAGATTGGAAAACCTGAACAGAGAAGAGAGGCAGGACATGTAGCTGGCTGCATCTTGAATGCTGCAGTTATATTTGCCGGGGATCAGTGTGATTGATCATAAAGCCCCAAAATACTTGGAAAATCAAGGGAACAGTTAGTAGAGTTACAATTATTAGAATATGTCATGTACTTACATGTACAAGTCCATGTATTTGCATCTCCTTGCTTTGTCTTGCTAGGTACACCAGCTCTGATACTAGTCTTTTCCATGGTGTATCACCATGGCTTTTTTCAGTGCTCCAAGCCCCAATCAGTTTCAAGATCCGGTATGAAACCCACTTTTACTTGCATCTCAGCACCGTTCTTTCTAATATGTATAAACCCTGAAGTGCTTGAATTGTTTGCTCAGCCAACTCCATCAGCCCATCTGTTTTTGTCTCTTATTGCTCCCACTTTCATGTGTGTCAGTTCCCTCCTGCCTTTTCTTAAAAACATATTCAGCTGTGCAAGAGATCTTCCCTTGCCTCTTTCAAGACTTTTCTTTAAGCGTGCACACAGAAAAATACAAATCCTAATCAACTTCATAAAGTACTGCAAAAGAAAACAGTAACTCTGCCCTAACAGAGCATCTGGTGCTTTGAGATGGAAGAGTCTGGTGTGTGTCCTAGATGTTGCTGAATATGGTCAAGAGGGGAGCAAACACTATTAGTAATAAACTTATCGTAAAAGCACGTCCAAACTCTGTACAGTCAGCTCGTTTTCCTCATGGGGAGTGTCTAGCTTCCTGTGCTGTTGGTCAATCAGCATGCTAACCTTATGGGGAAATGGTGCTAAAAAACATAGGAGAAAATAGAAGAGGGATGAGACATACCGTAATCCAACACGTTTGTGTGTTGGTGTTTACAAAAGGCCCGGCAATGCATTGTTCAAAGAAAAGAGGTGTGATTGTATGGGTTCATATGGTGAGGCATGGAACGGGGGAGGATTTCAACCTGCTTTCTACATCACGATTTCACATCTTTTTGCCAGGATTATCTGGAAGGTGTCTAGAAAGCTAGCAGAAGGGAGCTCATTCTCAAGGAACAGTACCTGCCTGAAGAAGCAACGAGGAGGTCAGTAGTGGGGGCCACAGAAAGGGCTTGGAGTGAGCTTTGGTTAAAAAGGATCAAAGACGGCAAATTACACGTCTTCAATAACAGAAAACCTATGGGAGGATAGGATGGAAAAAGGGAGGAGGCAAGAAGAGAAAGAAAGATGATGATTAGGGAAAGACTGAGGGTTGTGAGAGGAGGGAGTCTTAAAAGGGATAGTGAAGAGAGCGTGGGGTGAGGGGAGAGGAGTGAGCAATGGATGGGGAAGATGGGAAGGGAGGCAATCCGGGCACGGGAAAAAATGCCTGTGAAGAAGTGAAGGGGTAAGAGTTGGGGGGGCGGGGGAACAGAGGAATAAACGGGGGGGCAGGGGCGGGTGTCCCCGCGTGTGTAGCCGGTTTGTCATTGCCCTGCGGCGCGGTGGGGCCTGGAGTAAAACAGCTGGAGTGAGCAAGGGGGCGCTTGGGATGCTCCCTGATTAATAGCAGAGGGTCCGGGCCGTGACCGCAGGCTCGGCATGTGCTGGAGCCGCGCTGCACTTTCCCAGCCCCCCTGCCAGGATGAGGGGGGTCGGAGGGAGGGAGGCAGCGAGCGGGACGGGGCGATCGGCATCCAGCAGCAAACAAGCGCTCCGGAGCCGCGGCTTCCTGGAAACGGAGCCCGGCTGGGTGACAGGCAGCGGCGATAAGCGGCGGCTATCGCGGCCCTCCCGGCGGGCCCTGCCTCTCCGCGCCGCCGACAGCCGCCGCGCTGCCGCGGGAGCGGTGCAGAGCCGCTCTCCGCGCCCCGCCGCCGAGAGGGCAGGTAGGAAGCACCTGGCCGCGGAGGACCGCGGAGCGAATCCCGCCGGGGACGCCCGGGGGGAGCGCGGGGTGCCGGCTCCGGCTCCGGGCGGTGTAGGCGGCGTCCCGCCCCGCTGAGCGCCGGCGGAGCGCGGGCCGCGACCCCCGCCCTGCCCGGCGGCGGGAGGTGCGGGGCAGGGGCGCGTCGGTAACGCCGCTTCGGGCACCCGGCAGAGAGACGGGTGTCCGAGACGCGCGGGGCAACGGGGAGGCACCGGCACCGCATCGGTAGGTGAGAGCTGCAGGGAACCGGGCGCGGGGGGTGCATGTCACTTATGGGCAGGCTCCTTAGGAGTCTGCGGGTATCTGTATAAACAGGCAGGCTTCGAAGGATGCTGATATTCCTACAGAGGCTGCACCGGCGCAAAGAGGTGCGGTAGCTTTTGATCCTAGGGTAAACACATTCATGCCAGGAAACACCCAGGAACCCCCTGGGAGATGAACGCCTGGCTGGAGCAGGTGGAAAAGTAAGAGGAGCAGGACAACATTTATGCCGTCCTGTAGGGTTTGCATTTTGGAGGTGTCATTGTATAGGCTGCTTATATTTTATTTAACTCTTTTTGTCTGTGCAGAAATTACATTTTATTTGGTCATAAATACGAATTGAGGTTTTGGGTCATAGCCCAGTTACATTTTGCTTCAGACAGAGTTTAATTTCCCCGTTTAAAAGTGTTTTAAGTAAGTTGGGCCATATGGAAATTGAGTTGTTCATCAACCAAAGAAACTTGAAGGAATTTGAAAAATAAGGTTACATATTTCTTGAGACATTTCTTGAGTATTGAACCAGAGTCAGAGTACAGCACCAGTACTCAAAACTCCTGATTCAGTCATTTCCTTTGTTAGGATCAAGACTTAGTCCGTCTCTACCTGTGTTTTCACAGCTGTAAAATGGGAGCTACACCTATTAATGAGGGGCATTACATACTCTTTTTAGAAAGACCTTAATTAAAAAAAAAGCAGAGGAAGATAATTTGTAAAGGTAGTAAACAATGCAAAATGTGTCTGAGGGAACATTTCATGTTGAATGGAGAGATACATCTGAGAAAGGCGTGGTGTCTAAAGGAACATGCATATTAGAAACTTCTTCTCTGTTGTATTCATTTCTTGTGTAGTTGATCGCTTACATGCTGCTGCTCTGAATTCTGCAGAGTGGATGACATAAGCACCACATGTAGTAGTGCAGGAAAAGCTGTGCAAAACCTGCCAAAATGGGACGGAGCTGTTATTGAATGGCAGGCCAAGCCCACTTTATGCCCCGAGTCTAGAGAGAAACTTGTATGAGATACAACACATGTGATACGGTAGTGAACAACTAGCTTGGTAAAATTTTCCTCTGATTAGAGTCTGGATACTGTTCAGAGGAATTAATGGGCTCCTCTGAGATGACAGGTCCTGCGTCCCTATCGAGTGTTCGATTCTCAAGTCAGTCACTGCAGTGAAGCAGTGGTATTTCTGTTAACAGCATGGAGCCAAGAATGGGGAAATATAGGCCAAACAGTGAGTTATGTAATGGTATTCCCTAAGGGGTAGTATAAAGATGAGATGATTTCCTTCTGTCAAGAGAAAGAGCAGCCGCACAGTTGCTCTACAATGTTCACTCTAGCCCTGGGTTCCTCAGGAGCAATCCAGTCAGGGAGTTGGGACCCTGTAATAGCAGATCCACCAATATCACTTTATTCCTGTCCATAGCTAATTTCTTCACAAATATTCCTTTGCAATATCCTCATAAAGAACCTGAGAAGTGCAATAGAGCCATTACGGCTACAAAGGGAAACCAAACTCAGTCTATGGGGAGGGGAAAGTTACGATTTTAATGTGTCTTTTTCTCAGGGGTCTGAGGAGTGATAATGTGGAGTTATAGTGCACTAGTACAAAACGGAGGTTCTGTGTATAGAAAGTTATACAAGATAAAGCAAGGGACTGAGAACTGTCTCAGAAGGTTTGTTAATTATGCCATTTGGATGGAATAAATAGTCTAGATTGGAAGTGAAGGACATATTTTATGTAAAATAGTAGGTTTAATATTAGTTAAATATACACACTCAATCTTAGCCAAAAGGCTGAGAAAAAGGGAACAGACAGACTTGAATTATCCAGACTGTTATTGGCCAGAACTGGATTTTGGAAGGTGATTGGCTGGTGGCAATCCAAAATTATACAGACAGCAAGTCTTGCAAAGGACATCAGCCGGCCTGTAATGACTAGAGGTGCTCAGGGTCCTGGGTTTAGTTCTGATTGTAAGATGGCACCTCCAATAGTACAAGAGGGACATACGTATTTATGAAATACCAGTTTTTATCCACTTTTTTAAAGTTTTCCATTTCTGTTGCCAGTTTATTCTCCCCGAGCACAGATTGCTTAAACCAGTATGTCTTCAAAGACAGAATGCCTGAAAACCATAATTTTTATTCAGTTCAACTTTTTAGGGAAAAAACTTGGTTTTCAGCCAATCAATGCATTTAATCATTAGTAATTTAGAGGATCAGAACACCAAGATGATCTTGTCTTCTTTGTCACTAATACAGAAAATACTGTAAGTGTAGTTACAAACTGATTTTATGTAACTGATCTAGATTTGAATTTAGCTGTTTCAAATTAAATAATAAAATATGTTTCATGGGGAACTTAAAATGCAATTATTATTGGAAAAGTAACTGTGTCAGTGATATTTTGTTATTCATCAGATATGTTCTTTCCATTAATTCATCCCTGATCTACTTGACAGAGTAGCAAAAATCCACTTCCATTATTTTTTTAACTCTTGCTACTCCAGGCTGAGTTAAGTGAATGCAGTAGCCCTTGCAAATTGCTCTGGCCCTTGTATCATGAATTAAGATCCATGGTAGAGTTTATATCTTGAGATGTTGATCTCAGTTGCCCTGTAAAATACCTGTAATAACTTGCTTTGGATTATAGACATATAGTATGACTTTAAGATTTCAGACTGACTTGTCAGGATAATTAGTTATTAAAAAACCTGTTCACTTGTTGACTTAGCAAACTGAGTTGGAGCTGTAAGATTTTATTCTTGTTTTTCTTTCCTTTCTCTACAACTAAATTGTTCAGACTGCAAATTCTGAGAATGCTGGCATGCTTAGGCGGGGATGGCCAAGACTTACATTAAGCATCAATAGGTTCGTATAATTTCAAGTAAGGCCAGTAAAGTCTATTGGTCCTCAACAGCTCCGAGAGCCATGGGCTGCATGTTTCAATATGGGTAACTAATAGTAGGGGCATCTGAATTTAACAGACACTGCAGACATTTTGGCCTTATGTGCTCCGGACATACGTCATCTGTAAAATGGTGATAATGTTTACATAGAACCGGGAGATGGTAAGAAATCAATATCAATCTTTCTTCATTACGTAGGAAGAGTTATATTTATGATTAGGGAATGAACCTTGTTCCTCTTAGCTGAATACTCTCCTCATTTCATGTGGTAGGAACAAAGTGGTAACAAAGCATTCATCATTTTGTTTAAAAAAAGCTGGCTCACAGAATATGTGCTCACCACAAGAGTTTTCTCTAACCATTGTAGAATCATTTTTAAACTTGTAATTTTAAGCTATGCATAAGTATCGGTAGCTAATATTCTGTGCGCCTATGAAGGTGAAAAGGGTTATCTGATTACATGTGTTTGCAGATCTCCCTCTGCTTCGCATTCTTGCAGACCAGAACAACGACATAACTTTCTTCTTTCAGGATAGTTAATGTTCTGGCCCAGAATTATAGCACCAGATGTGTTGCCACAGAAACAATTTAAAGGGAGAAGAAATTGCAAGCAAATTGTCTTTCTAGTGGAAAATGTAAAAGCAGTATTCATGTTTTAGAGCCTCTCATTGGTTTCTGTGTGCGTTATATGTGCTCACAGGAGAGAATAAGGGAGAATTTTGCTTTTTTTTGTTTCATACATCTGTTAGCATTTTAAAATTCTCTATACAGGGTTGAAAATTGAAAAATATTCTATTATGGGCATGAGTTACGTACCTCAGAGGCATTTTTTATTAAATCCTGATTCTTTTTTAGAAACTTTTTCCTTGAAAAGTGTGCAGTGTGCTAGCTGATTTACTTAGCTCCACTTGCAACATGCTTTGGAAAATATTTCCAGTAATAGTTGTTTCTGTAAAAGTAAGGAAACATTTGACTATATAAAATTATTCCAGATTTTGATGCTGAGAATTAATAGCACATTCGTACTTACTACAGTTGACATGCTGATGAAAAGAGGGAATGTATATAGGAAATATTTTGATTTAATCTTGCCTAGGAAGCCTTAAAGCAGCCAAAGCCCTTAAGTTCAGCTAGTATTTCTTTTTCTCAGAGTAGTTGCCACAGGATACTCTATTCAACATATTCTTTTCTCAACTATTATGAAAATATTTGTCTGAATAAAATGCAACATGAATTACCTTTTCACTTTTTTGATCACAGAAGGGCATCTTTATCATACAGTTTTGCATACTGTTTGGGGTAGAATAACAATAAAAACATCCAGGAAGGCCACACCTACAGCAGAACAGGTTGGCGCATGTAATAATTGTGTCAGAAACTCCAGATGTGGATACATCTAGTATTTGCAAAAAGAGGGTTTTTTTGTAGAATTTATACTGATTTTTGACCAAATTAACTTAAACTAACAAAAATGCTGATGGAATTGTGTCTGCACTGGGATTTCAATTTTATCATAGATGTATCATAAAATACAGCATCTGTAACTAATATTGGTGGGCATTTCTTGTATAAACTTCATTGAAAAATCTGGGAAAATTTAAAAAAGGCCAAGATCCACACATAAAGAGACTGGTTTTCACAGTTCTTTGTCATTTATGCAATTGCAAGGTCTTTTTCCCTGCAAATTTTGAAATACTGCTGGCTGGGTAGCTGAAGGAAACATAATTGCATTTATCTTATCAAAAGCCAGGGTGAAGTTTGTGTCTTTTTGGAGTGATGGAAAAATTTTACCGTATGCATAATGCTACTCTGTGATTTTAGAGGATAATGGACATAAAATGTTATGCTAAGAAGCCTTATTCTATTATTTGTTTGTTTGTTTTGTTTATTATTTTCCCGCTGTGAAATTTATTTTTTTAAATGTTTTTTTCATATATCCATACTTTTAAATGTCCCTTGGTTTGCAAATATATACTTTATTCCCTTTGTTACTCATTTTTTATACAAATCTGAGATCTTCACTTTTCCATTGAGGAAAATTGTTTATAACAGAGGAATCAGAATATATCCAGGTATACTAGAGTTAGAAACAGTTACTTATGCTTATGAAAATAGTTTGACTTTATTTTAAGTGTCCTACAAGAGTAATCTTTTGAAATCTATCAGTTTTGGAATTAGACTGCATACCATGTCACACATCTGAGTTTTGGCAGGTTCACAGGCATGTACATCACCAAACAAGATCTGCCATAAAGATAAGAAATTCATTTCTCTCTTGCATTCCTTATTCAGGCAGAACTCCAATTCTGGGTGTGGAAGGAATGCGGAGCTGGGCCTACAGCTTGTGTCTGCACAGGTTAGAAATGAACTTTCGGTGTAAAATTTGGATCTGAGTCCGCATCCATATTTCGCTAAAAGACCACAGATATTTTAATCCAGGTTTCTGGTTTGGGTGTTCTTTAGGGCTGAATCAGTCCTTGTGTTTGCAAGCTGATCCAAACGTCACCTTAATTAGTTCACATCCCTTTTGTTTGATCCCATGAGAAAATAGCTTAGTCTCTCTTTAGGCGGTAGAGCTTTCCCAGACAGACATTGTAAACTAGAAATATAGGTACTTAAAATTTTCTTAAAAATTTCCTTTGGGCCTGAAATTTCTTGTGCTTGGTTTCAATCCAGTATTGAATAAGACTGGAAAGTCTGAATAATGTCAGTTCAGCTGCATTTGAGTTATTCAAGTGCATTTTAAAAATACGTACTTTCCACTTACTTTTTTTCCATAATTCTCTGCACTTACATAACCTCCGTTTTATTATTTAAATTGCCACAGACTTGAAGAGGGAAAAATCATTCTCCAGTACTGGGACTCAACAGATAAACACACAGGGAGGCAATTCAAAGACCTCAGTGTGCTTTAAAATCTTAGTGTTTACTGATTTAGTGTTAGCATGAATAGGTTTATATTTCTACTACTGCAGACAAAATAAAATGTGAATAACCTTCAGTTTATCTATGTGCTGAATTTCTGCAATTTATACATTATGTAGTTGAAATTTTACAAAAAGAGTTTAGAAGGTTTCTCTGGATTATAAGGAAGGATTTTGTTTGATGAGATCTGTAAAGTTAAAATAGTAGACCCAGGGTTTTCAGAAAGATTTGACACAGAGAGGTATTCCAAATGCATATGCAGCTGTTTGAGCAATTATTACAATAGACTGTACATTTTGGTTAACTGTGTGTAAAAATGTGGCTAATACTTGATCTATACAGAAAGTTCACAGGCTTTTCTAAAGTTTTGAAGATAACTGATTCGTAGCAAGTTACCTGTTTTTTACAGTGGAAGATAAAACAACATTGACTTTAAAATGGATGGATCGTGTCTAAAAATGCATCAGTGTAATTCCATCAGTAACACCACAGCTTCAGGATCACTATATGTTTGTTGTATAGGTATATATAACTGCACGTTACTGTGTGCCTTTTTTCATGCTTTTAGTACAATAGTATATGCCCAGACTTTATGAAAATCTATCACTAGGCTTTTGTTATTCATTGTCTGAAATGGAAGCCCACACAGGGATCTTGAAGGTAATGCAACCTTTGAAGAGAGTCCTGCATGTAGAAAGCTGATGGGAAATACTACTTTAATTAACCACAACTCCCACTGAAACAATAGAAGCTATCCTTTGTGTAACTCTGCTGAAGTCATTGGATCTTGTTCCTAATTCCACTGAGGCTGAGTTGTGCCCCTCCCTTTTTCTGAAGTGTTCACATGCCAATGTGTTGTGCAACCAACATAATTTGTTAACAAATAAAGAAGAATTTAAATAACCTTAGAAAATCAGTGCAGGCATCCCAGCTGCCTGCAAACAAACATCAGAAGTGCAAAACAAGTAAGTAGCAGTGCAAAGTATCTCAAAATTGCTTGAGCTTGGGTTCTTCAAGAACAAAAACACAAGTCTAAGGAGTATGTGCTCTGCAGGAGAAGGCTTTGGATGAGAACATATACTGCATCTTCTGGTAAGATCTCCAGTCCAGACATACATAATTTCTGCATCTGCCCAGCTTAGCTTGTTTTCTCCAGAGCTATAGTAATACATGATGAATCTTTCCCCCATATGTGTATGAATTTGACTGCTTTTAGTTTCGTTTAAAGCAATAAGCAAGTATACTTTGACCTGTAATTGTCAGATTATCTTTACAATACAGTAAAACTGTAGCTTATTGTAAAATATCTCTCTTGAGTAAGCCAAGTCATATGGAGCAAACCACTATTTTTCTATTATAACATCGAATGCACTGTGTGCCATTGCTGCTGTAACTGTGTCAGGATCTGGATTTAATTCTAGATCTGAATTAGTATATTGTTGGAATCACTTATCAAGATGTATATTTTGTATTTGAATGGCCATTTCTGAATTTTGAAGATCACCCAAGCGTGATTTTCTGCCAGTAAGTTCTCTGGGCTGTACATTCTCAATGACAATTCTGTAGAGGATCACAAATGTGAGTTCATAAGATCAACGATCCATGCACTGATGGTTGGAGGGTCATATTGCAAGTGTGGGAAAACTGCCAGGGAACATAGAACATCACAGGGACATACTGTTCTATCTACTGCCTCTGCAGCCAGGCATGGTTCCTCATTAATGGGAAGGCGTATCACTGTTGTGCTTATAGCACCTTTCAGCATTCTGGACACTGCTGCCGTCATCTCAGGCTCATCTGGCAAGATATGTGATGATTATGTCTTTCATAAATTGAGCCTGTCTGTTGCCAAAAAAGCAGATCAGTGCACACATAGTGCCTTTGATATCACTGGAGTCATCACAGTATAACTGTTTTGCCTGTGTGTTGTCCTGAAATTTGAAGTTCTTTGCTGATGATTTCATCCATCACCAGGACTCCTTAAATTATCAATCAAGCAACAGCTATGTGAATACGGACTATGCATTTGGCCATTCATTTTTGCGTTAGATCTCTCTGCAGCTCAAATAACTATAACTTAATGCAAACCTGTCATTTCCCTACACACCATATTCTGAAGGTCACTGTTGTTTGTCCTCGTTCTGTTAGGACAATAGGAGCTGATGAACTAAGGATCAGTATGTACAGTGAACTGAATGATACCTTGAGTCTTTTGCTCATTGGTCTTGGGTAAGAGCTTCACACTCTGGAGTCAGTGTGCGTGTTAGCATTACAATTCACTCCTTCCACGTTGAAAGGGAACTAAGAGAACTTCCTTACAGGGGGCCCAGTTTTGTGAAGTGACACGATCCTATTCTGCAAGAGTGGTCTCAATTATAATTGGCTCATAGATAAGTAATAGAGTCTGGGTAACATAGACTAAGTCAATTTACATCACAAAAATAAATTTTGTTTTATGAGGCATGAAGGACTTACCTACAGATTTTTTTATAAACTGAGAATTGTAGTTGTTCTACACTTGCCATGTAGTCATACTAAGCTTTGTTCTGTGCTTAAATGTAGTACTGCTATGATTTTATCTCAGTTGAGGGTTTTTTTTTGAATGATATGGGCATATGATATTAAAAGCTTCTTCAGCTATATTATTATGGCAGTGTTGTATGCTAATACAATTTATTCTTTTCCCTGATGCTTTATAGCAGTACATCTGTACTAGCAAAGTCCTTGTAGTATCTAAAGACACACAAGTAATAAGCCCCTCTCTACAGCTGTTAAATCCCTGTCTATATTACAGATTCCTGCCCGCTAAATTGGGTAAGGACTGTGAAAAATGGTTTCTTTTACCAACATGGCTGAATTAGCAGAAGATGCAAGTATAGAAGCAGTATAATGCACAGTAAACTTTAGTACTAATTGTTTTAAGTCTGAGGGGTAGTTTTAACTATGCTGATAGAAAGCACAGGCTTGCCGAGTTACTCCATTAATTTTAGGAGAACTTTTGTAGTAAAAAATACCAATATTCTGATAGCAGTGAGGTGCTGGCAGTATAGATACACAGAAGGTGTTCACATCGAAGGATTTTTTTACGTTATCATCTGCAGACTACTAATACCTTTCAAAACTATACTAGATGTATTAAAACAACAAAGCTTTCTTGTGTAACTGTATAGATCTATGTTACGAAGTTTCTGGCATAGCTGTGAGCACTAAGAGGAATGTTAAAAATGACACCAGTAAAGATTTAGCTATGCTGGCAAAATACTCATATAGAATACTCCTTTTGCCAGGATTGCCTGTGTCTTTTGGGGAGAGAGGTAGAAACAAACTGGCAGAAGACCTCAGTTACCTCTTCTGTTGGAGTTTTGTTGTTGTACTTGCACATAGATGCTGAGTAAACCAGTCCAAGGTCTAAGAAAAACTCCTTGTGATGCTGAAAAATATGAAACACTAAGCAGATGTGACTGCTAGTTGCAGTAAAAGCTTTGAGTCCTCAGGGAACAAACAATTGGGTTCACAGTCTTTGAAGAAGTTTGAGACAGAGAGCTGATTGATTTTTTTTGTGCACAAAACTGAAACGCAGTTTCATGAGTGACTCTTGCCGTGTTTGTTGATGATATTCGTAACATTTCAAGGGACCTTAAAATTAGATTAGCTTTTGGCCTAAATGTTGAAGTGGTTTGATCTCAACTGATCCTGCTACTGAGCAACTTCTGCTTAGCACTTCCAGTTATGTCTAGTTATGTCTGCCTTTTTTTTTTCAGTGAGTAGCTCTCTTGTGCTTGGGCTGGGTGATGTAGAAGAGCCTGACATTTCCAGGAATTTATTATCTCTGGCAGAAGTCTTGTTAATGTCAGTTATTGATAAGTAGGAAAGTAAACATGTGGCTGATTAGGCAGTGCACTTTCAATGGTTTACCACTAGTCTGATTTCATGTCACAGCACACAGTGGTCCTCCAAAGAAAAATTCTTCTACCACTAATTAATTTTAAAAATTATTTTTACTGTATGATTTTGGTTCTAACTTATATACTTTTTGCTCCTTTCTAATGTAGAAATTTTTTTTCTTGTTTACAAATTTCAGTCACATTAGAGATACCAGTTTCTAGTCTTGCTAGAAATACTTCTGATTTAAGAAATAAGTGTGGCAACTGTATTAACCTTTAATGAATGTTTTCACATGCCCAAGCAGATTTTTTCTATTTGCTGATTGTGAAATATTTGAATTTAATAGCAGTAACAAAAACACAGGGCTGAAAGTTTATAAAGGCCAAGGCAGATCTGCAATCAGTTATTCTGATGGAAGGCATCACTACTCTCCTTTAGAGACATGTTGTCAGAACTGTTTATGTGAGCTCTCCCTACCCAACTTCCAGGAAGATAATTGCTTTAGAAAAAACAATTGAAACAGTAGTCTTTGCTAAGCTATCTTTTTTAGGCTGAAATAGGCTTAAGGGGCACTCCTTGGAGTAATGATCATTGTAGATTTTGTAGTCTTTCTTGGGCAAACTGTGTCCAGAAGTCAGTACACAAGTTTGACTCTTCTGATTTTATAATTTTCAAAAGAGTATTGCTGTAAGTCTGTTTAGGCTTGAAATAATCCAAATCCAATAATCTGTCTTCTAGGCAGAACCAGACTGACAAAACTTGAATACCTGGTTTAAAAGGAAATGTAGTCTGGTTTAGACTGCATTTTGCTTAACTGCTCGCTTTACCATATGTATCCTAATACACATTAGTCTTTCAGCTGTTTCCAAAGCCATCTCCTTTTAAATGTTTAATATTTAAGAACCAATTAGTTCCATTTTGTTTTGTTTGGATAGTTTGCAATTAAGCATTCTTTCAAGTGGGTTTTATTTAGCTAATTCCGTCACAAAAATAAGCTCTAAGGGAATGAAGAGAAGTTCAAGCTAGCCAATGTTTATTTTTATTATTAATAATTTATATTATGGTAGTCCTCAGGGAAACTAGGGCCCCACTAAACCCAGTTTCCTCTGCATGTAATGACTTTGTCTCACAAAGCCTTATACAGCAGAAGACTCTTTTTTACTGCTATGGCTTAGTGCAAGGGACCCGCTCTATACTGCAAGGGAGTGTACTGATGAAGAGCATATGAAGAGAAATCAAGAATAATTTTTTAAGGAAGCTTAAGCTAGGAACCAGAGGGAAAACCTGATGCATCTTTTCTATAGAAAGCCAATCACTAATGCATTTTTCCAGTGTGAGCGCCAAATCATGATTACAAAGGTCTTGTTCGTCCTCTCTCTGAAGTTATGGCAATGCTCCCAGTGACTTTGATGAGAGCGAGATAGGGCAGAGAAGCGATGGTCCTAAAAACCTTATCTATTTCTGAACTAGCAGCAGAAGACACTTTGTATTTTAAGAACACACTGATGAGCAAAGTTAGTTTAAAAAATTTTCATGTTTGGTCAGATTTCTATCAGAAGTTATGGTTTTCACATCTGATCCTAAATAATTGGTCTACTTTATGTTTTACAGAAGTCTTGAAAGAAGTGATTTAGAGTCCTTTCACACCTGCTAAATGCAAAGGAGACACAGAGCCAAATCCTGGACTTCTGTAAATAGATTGATTTGAATAGAGTTGCAGCAGTTCATATAAACTGAGCATCTGGCCTGCTCTCTATGGGATACTTGTCTGAGCTAACTGGATAGAACTGACATTGGGATGAACAGGGCTGTGAAGTGGAAGTGCCTTGAAGCTAGTGTAGTAATGCAAATTTTCACCATCAGTGGACTTACCGTCCTTCTCCCCTCCCCTTATGTGGAAGCACCAGTCTTTTCTGTACTCTTTCCATAATTCCAAATTCAAAATCTAGGCAGAAGTTTTCCTGACCTATCTGTTCCATATTCCCGTCCTCATTAGTTCAGTTTAAAGGGGGTAAAACATCTGTTTCCAAGTACAGCTGTGTGGTTAGTATGTAGGCCTTTTTTTTTCCATACAAAAATCACTAAATCTGGCCATTTAAGACACAGATTTTATAGGAGCTAGAGTTGGGCTGCGCAAAGTTCACCTCATTAAAAACAAACCCAAACCAAATAAAAGGAGAGAATAACAGCATAAAAAATGTGGGCCATGAATGTCAGAGCATATGTATTAGGAATTGGTAAGAAACGGAGGGGAAAGTACAGATATATCCACATATATTCAAGGGTTCTTGGTTTTTTCCACAAGTAAAGTTTACATGCTTGTGGAGTGTCTACAGAAAGGGAACATTAGTACAGAACACAGTGTTAGGATTGCTGTGACAGCTATGCTAATTTGTTAGAAAATATAATGAGTTCAAGCCTGTGTTAGAAGATACTGAGTAAATTCAGCCTAGATAAAATGTTCAAACACACCAAATAATTTTTTGACGCTTCAGCTGTTAGCTGGCCAATAAGAGACATTCTAAATTGTCTTGATTTTCATATATCTTTCTAAAAAATACACCTTTTTCCATTATCTTAAAATAGGTACCAAGATTCACTAATCGGTAGCGGAAATACAGACTTTGAAAAAACTAAGTCTGTGTCTACTCAGCATTAAAGAAAATACTTTGCTTTAAAACATAAACCTTTTTTCTCTCCTATTTCCCTCTTATATGACATTTTGTATACTTTTCCTCTTCTTCCAGCGTTCTTTGGGACACCAATCCTAACTTAGCAACTTCATTATTTCTATGGCACAAGATTGTCTTGGTAACATTTATGGGAATAAAACATGGTTGCCATAGGAAGTTGACTTAATGGTTTAATTCTTAATAAAGAGACAATTTTCTTGATCAGACAGTTAAATGACAGATAGTTTCTCCCATTTCAGAAGCATGCCAGGACATATACTGGTATATTGTGATTCACAGACTTCAGTTTTTGAAGATATCAAAATACATCCCACATACTGTTGAACATCAAATTTCACTGTTACTGGAAGTTTGTCATCTGTTTTCGTTAATATATTCTTCTTAGTGTAATAATCAAAACATATATCTATCCATCGTGGTGGTTTCTATTGAAGCTTAGACTTGGGACTTTCCACAACCTTAAGGCTGAGATAAAGGACCTTTCTTATTTCATAATTGACCTGGAAATAGGCTTTTAGGAGGCTCCTGCATTAGCCAATGGATGGAGACATGATCACACCTGATAAGTCTATCTATCTGTGACATACATTCAGGCATAGATTGGGGAAAACAAGGAGAATGAGGTATGTATTACAGAAGAATGTTCCTTGGGGTTCCTAATTAAGAAGGAGGAACCTCTCAAGGACAGAATTGGTAGGATTCAGTGCCTTGCTGCTAGGCAAATTTTCCTTTGTCAGAAATGGAAGAGCCTGTTCATCACTTGTAAATTGCTCTCCCTCAGCGCCATCTGCTTCTTCTCTTGTTAGGAATTTGTTTTTAAGTATTCATTATAACGTAGCTAACTGCAGACTCAAATTCTGCCAAAGCTGAAAAAGCTGCAAGTCAGGCTAGCGTGTGGAGCCTGCCACATTCCTGAATCTCTGATTCAGGCTTGCAAGTTTGTCATCAAGTTTGAAATTGAAACCAGAGGAGCTAGCAGCAAGCCCTGTGCTCATAAATCAGCTGATAATGGGTGAATTGTTCTGTGCCTTCCCCTGAGGAGGAAGGGAAAACTCAATGCAAAAGTGCTCACAGCAACTAGAAGATCTGTGATGTAGGCAAGCATGGAGAAACTACATATGGCTGTATGAATATGCCACATACTGGCAAAGGAAGTAAACGAGGATTTTGGTTATATGCAGTCACTGATTCTTTTCTTATTACAACATTACCAAAAAGTTACAGTGGGATTTACAGCCAACTTTGATTCCGAGTAACAAATTTGCATGAAAGAAATAGGCACAATACATCAGTGTGTGATCCGTGACAAGGTCTCCTTTGTGCTTCATTTGTTTGATACCTGCTGCCACTAGAGGGAGGTAAAAAAATTCACCACAAAATTGTGTCTTGAAAAATAGTTTCCAGGTCATTAACTAAGTGCAGGCCAAGATTTGCTGCCGAGATTCTACTGGAAATCTGGAATAAATGACTGATTAATTTCCTCTGGATGTGCACCAGTGTCACTGAGAATAGAACTTGGATCTGTATGCTTAGATGAAAACTAATTAGAAATACAGTAACATTTTGAATTGCAGGCTTGAAAAACAGGTCATCTTGGACTTGAAAGTTGAGTCCTGTGTTCAAAGAACTACACTAGAAATGGTTACATCAGAGACACTACCTCCAGCACTGGAGAAGCTATCTCAGGGGACTGCTTATGATATTTAAATTTATTGCTGCATAGGAAACCTGGACTCCAGAACTTCATTTCCAGAAGCTGGCATAAAGCTATAGAAGGGCCTAATGACTAAAGCAATAACTTGGATCAAAGCCGTTTATCTGATTTTCTTTTTATGGCTTGAATATGGCTAGGAGGAAAGTATGTCAGATATGCAGTATTTAAATATATATTTAAGAGTTGAATCTAGATATGCCTAGATAAAATTTGCAAAAATACCAAAATGAGTTACACACTGAAGCCCCATCTTTCTAAATAATGTAAGCTGTGAATGTAATTCTTATTAAAAATCAGTTGAACTAATTCCTAAGAGCCTGAATTACTTTTGAGAATGGGATTATATTCCTGAATCATCTGAGATTTTCAAAATACAACCCGACAGATGTAAGTTTGGTGCAAAGTAAAGGGCCTGTCTAATAATCTGAGTTAAACAGGTTTAGGCCAAGAAGTTCTGTGGAACACATGTGCAGCTTTGTAGAGAAGCAAAATCTTCCACCTGCAGCAAAATTGCTATGTCATTGCTCACATTGCTCAGTCTTAAAACAGCAGAAATATCTGGTGAATACGAGTGGAAGAATGATTGTTCATGGCACTGTACAGCTATATCCAGTGGACTTTACAGCACTGTAGCTAAACATACCCTCTTTGGTAGAAGATGGTTTCCTGCATGGGTTGCATCTTTCTGCAAAGAAAGCTGAACAAGTTCAGCTGTCTACATTGTTTTATTCCCATTATAGGAACCGGGGGGGGAAAGACATGAGTAGGGGTGAGATGGGAGAGCAGGAAAAGTGCAAGGGAGAAGCAAAATTTACCTCTTAGTGCTTCAGAGACGGATGATAAAAGTACTAAGGGGAAAATTTTCAAAAGCTCATCACAGGCAGCTATTTGTCTCCTTTACCTCCATTTTCGCAAATCTGTTTTACCGTATAAAAACAAAATATCAAACATACATTTTCTGTATCTGTAACTGCAGTGGCTCTTCCCCTGTGTGTGTGGTGCACTAGTTGCAGGTTATATGTGTTGGTGTGAGACACCAGTTCTAGATAAATGATATCCACAAGTCAGAATTCCCATGTTAAAGTGAATTACATATAACCTTTTCAGATTCTGCTGTGAATCCTTGTGCTGTGAATCCTTTCCACAGAAAGGATTTATCTGAAGAAAGGATCCCTATTTGAGTGTAATGCTGTGTTAAAATAGCTACATTGAGATGTAGCCTCAAGGGCACTTTCTGTCTCCCTAATTCAAATGACTTTTCATCTCTTGAAAAATAACCAGAGAAATTTTTCTTAGTTCTGCCAATAACTGTATAAATAGAATTTAAGGGGTTTTAATCATAAATTTGGAATGTTTATCTAGCGATGTAGACATTGCTACTGAGGTCAATGGTTTTTCTAAAGAATGCTCGAGAGCAAAGATTAAATATAGTGTGTATTTTCCCAGTGGATTCAACACGGTGCTGTACACAAGATGGTCGCTTCATTCTTTGTTCAGTCAGTCTTCCTTACATCTACCTTTAGAGTAATTAGGGCTGAGTCATGATGTTATCACATCTCAGGAGTTTCATTAATTTTAATGGTCTGGATTCTTTAGATGTCCAACACTGCAAAGTAAGTGCCAAGGTCTAGAAATTTCCAGCCTGTTCCACGGTACATTGAAAGCACAAAAAGCTTCAGTGGTTCAGGCCCAGATCAGCCCTAAGACTTTGTGCAAAATGTTTGACAATATTGTAATACATTGTGGTAATCTGATTTTTTTTTCTTTATCATCAGTGTCATGAAAGACTCAGATGCCATTGTTTGCCGCAAGTGTTTTGAAATGGATACCACCCATCATAAGCATTCAGAAGTGTTAGTTAATTCCATTGTTCCTGAGTTTTGAAATAAATGAGATGAAGAAAAATAATTGTGATTACATCAATGTGATGGTAGACAAATGTAGCCCAGTTTGCAAAATTAGTCCAAAGTTTGACTTATGCTAGGAATTTTCTGGTGTAATTATGTTAGGGTTGTCTTTTCACGTATTAAGTATTTGCAATATACATTTCTATCAGCTAAGACCCTAAGACAGATGCAATTATAGCAGCAAAACAGTTATTGTGGTGGAGTTTATAATAAGTTCAGGGAAGTGGAATGAGTAACTTAGCATCTTTGACTGAAGGGTTTTTTAAAACAGCAAATGATTATTTGGAATCACAGATCATTTCTAGAGTAAGTCCAGAGATTGCCTCTAAAGTCCCTAAATGTTCATCTACTCAATCACTACTGATTTTGGTTACGTACAGCGAAAATTGAGTTTCAGTAGAAATGGTATAGAACCAAAACACATTAATGGCAAGGTTGTTTGGCTGTCATGGAGCTGAAGTGAATTTTATAAAACCATGCTCTAAAAAGACATTGATGCTAGGTGGAAACCCTACAATAAAATCGATATACTATGCTATGCAGAAATCCGCTTACTAAGAGGATTTTCCATATAGGCACAAATATAAGCTACATATTTTAGTGCCAAGGCTGCAGTTCCTCCAATAAAATGTTGAGCACATCTGATACTGAGAAAAGGGTCATGTTGTGACAATACCAAATGAAGTCAACTTTGTTTGGTTTCCACAGCTAGAAGATAGAATGGCTCTATTGTCCTTCCAAGTAAAGCTAATGTAATATTTACAAATAAAATTATGTATGAAAGTAACAATAAAAGTCTAAAAATGTAAGGAGAAAGTTAGCATCAGGCGGAGTAAGATAAATTGTCATGATCACGTAATGTATCCAGAATCACAAACATGATCTTAAGACATTGAAGTGATTGGCATTTGATAGTTTGTGTTCAGTCATTGTGGTTATTTTCTATAGTGACTAATAATTTACTTGATTTCAAACTGGCTTTTATTTTGTTAGGCAGCTGCTGCTTGCTGAAGCCAGTGAACAGGGGATACTGAGATACTAGTGAGATATGTAGCCACTTGTTGCCTAGGCTATCAACTCGATGTGTGTGTCCACAATTAGCTGAAGGAAACAGAAGTCTGGTACAGTTTTTGTAGACACACAACTGGGAGCAAGTGTGTGTCTCTTAACCAACTGATCATTCACAATTGGAACACTATAAATTTTAAGGAAACGCGAATACCTTACTCTAGCAACAGTTCACCAAGTTCAAGTGAACTTCTTGGAGATATTAAAAGAAAAACATGGCTACTAATTTAAAGTACAAAACACAAGCAGAAATATTTTGCAAGAAGTCAATGAGTCATATTTTCCTCATAAAATTGTTGAAACCATTGTGCCCAGAAACAATTAAATATGTGACTAGGGCTGGAAAAGTTTAGCCATAAACACAAACAGACACCAGTTTTTTGTTTGTGGAGGATGAAGGTCGTTTGGCTTGAGGAATATCCTAATACTAACAGAGACGAAGGAGAACATGCAATTTGAGTGTACTCACTGCTGCATAGAAGCTCAAATGTTTGGCCCTACATGCCTGGATACTTGGTAACACTGAAGGTTAAATGCTAATAGTCTATTATGGCAAATCATTGAAACAGGGACAAACAAACATACTCCTTTAATTTGAAAAAAATACTCTTTTGGTTTATATTAAAAATACATTCCTGAGACCTGAAGTCTCCATCTTACAAAACTGCATGTAAAATGTTTGAGTCTATTAGTACCTGGCAGTTTGGAGGTCTGTTTAAGACTCACAAACTTTACAAGACTTTTTCAAGAGTCCTTGTTTTTTCCAGTAGTTCAGTGTTTCTATTGCCCCTGGCAATAGACTCCTTCAGTTTGGCCTGATATTTTTGCGCTCTACATATGCCAGCCCCTAGCTAGCTACCGTATTCACATTCTGTGCTTTTTGGGAAGATTAAAAGAGGGAAAGTTCCTCTGCTCCCCAGGGTATAATCCCTGTATTTATGAGATTTGGAGACATTGGCCTACACAGCAGAGGTTACAGGTTGGAAGACAGATTTGAACTCAGCTTTGTCGGGGGTCCTTATCTGATTTATTTCTAGCCTAAAGGGGGAGTTGAATTTGAGATGTGTCCAGATGCTTTTTCTCAGGGGCAGTTGTAACAACGTAGCTCAGCACTTTTATACAGACACTCTGGCTAGCAAAACCCTCTGTTTAAACAACTGCATTTATAAATCTTTCTTACAAATAAAATGTTGTCTTGACATCCTACTTACGGTCTTCTACTCAGAAGTGTGAAATGAGCTGTAAGATTTCTAGGTCGCTACAAAAAATATATATGCAGGTGTGTACCAAGTGGTATTTGACTTTGTGGACATTATTTCAAAGTAAGAAAGATAACCCCTTTAATGGCGCTTTCCTAACATTATTTAAATTCTCTTCATTCTTATAATGTGCTTGTGAGCTGCTTTTGAATGTAGCTACGCGTTACAGCAGAACGTGACACGGTCAGTGGCCTTGAGGACTGAGCTTTGTGCAGTTAAAAAAACAAATGACCCATGAGAATTTTTAAATGCTTATGGCTATGCGCAAGTGAGGTCCAATTCATCTCTCATTTCTACTAATTTGCAACAGTGTATCTTCTTGAAGTCCAGAATTATATTTGATTTATAAAAACACATGTGGCAACAGAATAAAGTCTAGGCAATTTAAGCAATTTCTTCCTTTCACCAACTGAGTTTTGGGGGTCTGTACATTTCCAACTTAATTCTTTACATCTAGAGTTCAGATTTTTACTTTGGGAATCGTCTTACCATTTTCCACTTTCTGTTCCCTGTCAAGGGTCTGCCTGATTTTGTTTGTTTCATATCTATGTGCTTCAAAGGCTTTCAGTCTCACGCTATGTAGGCTTTAGGAATCCTATAAAATTAGACAAGCTTTTCCTGAACTTTCGTCCTCCCTTCTACTAACTTTCCCAATTTAGAGAGCTGAAGAATAGATCCTGAGAATCTGGCTTAGCCTTGATGAGGGATGTGGTCAATAACCATGAGGCTATTCCTTTTATTTCTTCCTTTAACAGCTTGTTATGCAATTACATTTTTCAGTAAGTTGCATGTTTTTTTCAGTCTAATGATCCTTTTGATGAGGTGACTGTTCACAGACTTATAAGCATCTGAAAACTAGAGGAAAGAATGGAAAATATTTTGAAACTTCAGCTGTGATGTGATGCAAGTACAATCTCTGATTAAGGGTGCATCCTTTCAAAGCAAGAGAACATAAGTGCTGTACAGTTTGATTAAAAGGTGATTAAGATGCACCTAAATTTTTCCATGTAACAGATTTCTACTGATACTACTGAAGCTATGGAGTCATGTGGACTTCGATGTACTGAGATACAAAATACCTAGCCATGCCCAACACCTCTTTTGACAAACTAAGTAGCTTGCAAAGCAGGTAGCTGTTTGGCTCAAATTTATCATTTTCACATCTTGTTCTAAAATCTTTTGCCTGTTTTTCATGGATGTATTCATGAGCTTGGCACAGCCTGTAGAACAGACAAAGAAATGGGAGTCTTAGACCTCAGCCCCGGGAACTGACTGAGCGGCTTCTCATGAAGTAGTCAGGTCTCACTGCAGGATCTCTGCTGGTGGAAATCCATGACAACTTTTGTTACTGCTTTAGCAGATAATGATAGCTAAAGCATAGTCACTTACAGTAATTCCCTGTACTTGCAGACTAGCCCAGAATTAGCAAAACACTCCCAAATCTCACCCCTCTTGGGAAGTATAGTTCAACCATTCAGTTCTTTATATGCAGTCTGGAAGAGCATTGAGTTAGGTTGCTCTCCAAGTTAGTGGCAGAGCCAGGAAAAGAGCCTTATCCTGACATTTCTGGGCCTCTAGTATGACTAATTGTAGCCATGCTGGTGGGATAATGTCAGGCATAGGGGTTGAGTGTGGATGTTTCTTTGCAGTATCTACTCTGATAGATTAAGAGCTCACTGTTCTTCAGAGCACATTCTGTAATGTAGGACAAAATTTTGCATGGAGCATCTCCATGTAGAGCTCTTTATTGGAGTTTGTACTTCTCTCTACAAATAGATACTCCAGCTTTTTGTTTTACTCAGTTTTACTCAGTTGTGGTGTTTACATTACACCAGCTTGGGGGGGAAAGGAAGGGAATTTTTCTGTATATTAACTGTCTGGGTGATTTTATACAGCTGCTTTGAAGGATATGTCTGTTACTTATATTGTAACTTGGATTCTATAGACATATGGCAGAGAACACAATTCTCCAGAAAGCAAGAGTTTGATGGAAAACAGAAGAGAGCAATCCAAGAGAAATCCTGCCAGAGGAGGAGCATGAACCTGAAATTTACTGTTGAAACCAGACTTCTGCCTTGGGCTTAAGTACCACACTCAGCCAGTTCTACCATTGACTTCAGTGTGGCTCTGCACAGATGCAAGGAACTGCTTTTTGGACCTGACTAAGTCTGGAGCTTAAGTATTGTTCTGGCATCCATACTGATTTAGAAATACACCGGTTGGCCTGAACTCCTTAAGCAGTGGGACAATTACAGGGTTTTTAAAAAATCAGAAATGTAGAGAGCCTGTGAGTTGAGGCTATTCTGGCTTTTACATAGTGAGTTTGTAAAATCAATCAGAAATTGAAGAGGGCATGAGAGATTTCATTTTAGACTGTTCAGTCCCTTATTAATTGTATTGTGGATGGCAACAGAGGAAACGTGTATAACAGACAAGTCTTTTTTTTCTATTTAATCTACTGTCTGTTGTTCTGACTTTCCACTTTCATGCAGCTCAGCCCTTGCAGCAGCACAGGTCTAAGCCTGAACTGCCAAGAAGGTTTTGACTCATCTGTTTTTCTGTTTATTTCAGAAGCCGATAGACTTACTGACTGGCAATCATGTCGGTCAAACTCACATTTGTCTCTCCTGGTGATGGGGGTGGTATCAGCAGGAGTTGTTCCTTCACTGGATTCAGCACTGTGCAAAGCAGAAAATTAGCGTAAGTAACACAAAAAGAAAAGCGCCTGATGGTTTGGGCAACAAACATTAGGTACTGTGAATGTATTTTTTAGCCTAAGACATCTATGTGTAGAAGTTGTTCCTTAATTTTTATCTTAAAACTATTGAGTGTTGTCATGGTTCACTGATAAATACCTATACTTCACACCATACTGTCTTACTACTATACACACTATACTTCAGAGATGGCTGGATTTCAGAGGTTATGTATCAGACTGTTAATAGTGTCCATTTCTTCTAGAAAAATGAAGGACTGCAACCCTTTCTGCTAGCAGCCTAGTAGTAACTGATATTTTCTGACTAAAACCTTCTGAATAGTTATGGTAATTAAAAATCTCATAGACCTTTCAAAAGATGGGGATGTTAATGGTGAATCCTGGCAAGATATGTAACTGAACCCAACTCAAGTTATTCTGGAGTTATTTAAGCAGAGCAGCATTGCATGAGAGGATGGGCTGCTTTCCAGCAATGCCAGAGACGAGAGGAAGGGAGGAATACAAACAGGCCAAGAAGGTCACAGCAAATTTACTGCTATCAGTAATAGGTCTATAGTATAGCCAAGGTTGCAGTCCAGTCTTCCAGTCTTCAGTCAAACCCTGTAATTGCTAAACTATCCTGCATTGTTTTTCCCTTTTTGCTTATCATAAATTGTTGTGTAGCATTGCTCTGTGTAGATAACTGTGCAGCTTTTCCACTAGAAGTGCTCTTGTTCTTTTTCTGAATTTGGTGATCCCTGTATAGCCTGTTGAGTGCTTTTAGAAGATATGATATATAAATGGAAAATTAATATAATCTCTGACTGCCAATGCATGCTAGAATAATAACAAAGTGAATCATTTAGCAGTATCATATAGAAGTACTGGAAAGTATGCCTCTAAAAGTATTGTACTCAAAGAAATCCCATCGTGTATCAGTAAAATACCTGACTCATGTCATAAAATCTATTTTCAAAGAACCAGATGACTAAATTATCCTTTTAGTTAAACACAGCATGGTAAAGTATGAGCAAAAATGAAATTCCAGCATGATTGTGATGTAATTAAGAAGTCTTCACATTTGAATAAATTAATTTGTTGTGGAAGCTGAAAAATACTATTACACCTAGCAAAGATCAGGCATCTAAAATCACACCAATCGCTAAGATCTTGAGAAAAACACTGTCAGTAAATTATATAAACAGACTTGAGATCAAGTACATAGTGGGAGTTCTAGCAGGGAAAGGATCTACCAGGAAAAGTGTTGAACAGCTGTTTCTCCAACAAAGGCACAGTCCAGCAGGGTAAGAATGCTCCAAACAGAAGAGTTCATATATCCCTTAAGATTATTCTGTTACTTTTGGCTGCAAAGGTTTTCTAACCAAATGCCTCTCTTTATGCATTTTTTATGATGTTGCTTTTCATTATTTAAGTGTTTAGACAGACAGTTTTGTTCAAGAATCACTGCAGTAAGGAAAATTTGTGTACTAGATACTCAGTCACAGCCCAGTGAACACCCGAGAGCCTTCCCCAGCATAGTGAAGAAATTATTTAATCACCCTTTCCTAACTTATCTCTCCCTCAGGCACTGTTGCAAAACACAGCAGGAGATTGCAGGGGCCCTATGCAAGGTCTATCCAAAGGATGACACACAAATCAGGTCCACATGGAGATTCTTAAGCAGATGCTAAATATACTTTTGCATTTCTTTAGCAACTTCCTTTTGAGGCTCTCAGTCAGACACACTATTTCATTTTTCCTCACAATAGCCTCCACAGGAAGTAAATATTATTACTGTTATCTATAAAGGGAGAAATCTGATACTTAAATTAAGTTCACAAAGGAAAGCAGCAACATAGCATCTAGCTTTTAGCTACTGTCCCTAAAGGCCCATGTCAGCCACTTAACTTTTCTATTAAATGTATGAAAATGGGATTCTTAACATCAGTGCACTAAGTACGTATGGGCTCCATCAGTCAGTAGGAGATACTGAGGAAAACAGTGAGTTTTAAATCCCAACCTATCCATATGCAGTGCTTAGATGCTATACTTTAACTGACGGGAAATGATTTCCTAAATTTAGAATTTGCAGTCCAAAACTCTGAAGGTAAATATCAAAGTCCTTTCCTTTCCAAAAATAAACAAAACACTGGAGTAATTTGGGCCTTTTAATTTCAAAAGATAGAATTATCTTGTATCTTCCATATGGTATCTTGCTAATTAGAGTACTCATCTAAAACATGGAACTGGATGCTATTTCCTTCTTTGTATGAAAGAATTTTAAGTGATGATCCTTCTAGGAGACTCTTTCAACTGCTGTTATTGGCTAGACTGTCCCTTGCTGTTGAAACCCTCTCACTTTGCATGGAATACTCAAAGATTCATTATCTTACGAAAGAAAACAATATTAACGTAAGTTTCTAATTTAACAGTTGTGTTCCTCATTATAGGTAACCTGAGCTCCAAATGCTTTGGTTAATTAATACTTTACATTAAGCCATCATAAAAAACTAAGATAATCATTGGGGTGAAGTAATTAAATCGGCAGTAATGTTTGGCAACACCTGATTTTATCAGATTTTTTGCAGATTATATGTTAAAAAATTGAGTTAAGTGGAAATTTAGCACCAGGATAATTAAAGTGGTTACTCAGAGGTTTCTGTAAGAGGACTGGGGACAGCTCTCAGGTGTGCTGGGCCTAGGATTTAATTACCAAGATCAATAATCTCCTTAGGCCTTCAGTCACATGCCTAGAACTTAAAACAGCCAGTGGCTAAGTATTAAGCCTGTTGAAGTTCATAATTTCTCCAGGTGAGCTGAATTTAGGACAGAGATTGTAGAGAAGATGAAAAGCTTCTCTGGGAGCAACCAGTTGGCTTGGCTTGGTGGAATGGGAAACTTCTTTAGATAATGTTATTTTAGAGGGTTGACTTACAGGGAGTATTAACAAAACTGTATAAAAATAACGAAGACTTACAGGAGTATATAGATAGAGGTAAGCCAGGCATGAATCTGACAATGTGAAAGAACCATTTGCAGGGAGCTCATTTTCTGGTTTAAATGTTGTAGATATATATAACTAATGGCTCGTGGTATTCTAACTCTTTAGGTTGGCACAAAAAAATCCTGTGTGGGGGACTTCTGTTAGAAACAATATTTAATTTTGGTTTTGTAGTTGCTTTTAAAAGTAAGTAAGTGAGGTGTTAGACACTGAAAAACACCTTGATAATTGTATCTTATATGCAATCTGGGCTTGGTAGCTTGCTTTTCTAAAGTGTGGTAGGGCTCTAGGCCATCATTTAAATGGATGGTGAATGCAGACAAAGAAATAGCTATTTCTAAAGTTTTTTTATGTTAGCTTTATCAGTTAGACCTTGAGCAGATCAAAAGTTTGTTGCCTCGTTTTCCTGAATTGCAGGTGAGAGTCAGAATGGGAACGTCCTTGCCCTGCAGCGTGGCTTACTTGACTATTTCTGTAGTTGACCCAGCAACTGGTGTGAATGTGCACACAGAAACACGGCCTTAGCTAGCTGCCATGCATGTCTGTTTAGACAACTGCTAGCAGTATGAACATTAACTTGTTATTAACCTGGTATAAAAATGAGCTTTTCTTTTTCTTGCTCAGTGCTCGCCCCCCTTCCCAAAGAAATGGGGATCTGCACAATTTTTCTTTACTTAAAAAGGATAAGAGAGAACCACCAGGCACCTCAGGGTCTGCGTCAAGCTTGGAGAAAGAGATGTTTCTTATTGAAATTATTATTGTTGAAGTCACAAAAAACTTGCAGCTTTTCTGTGCTAGGTATTTAGGGCTGGGCTTTCTATGTTACCTGTTAACTTTCTAATGTTACCTGTGAAAGTACTCTCAGTGTGTCCAGAGCTTTTTTTCTTTTGAGTAAAGGTATATGGGATTGGGCATATAACTTGTAGCCTGGAAGCTTTGTGGGTTAGGCATCTCTCTTCTCCCAGGTGATGGGGTTTGCATCTTTCCCATATTTCTTTTCTCTTTCTACAGAAAGTCTCTCAGCAGAAGTTCAGTGAGATCAAGAATGTCACTGAAATCCCCCAAGGCTTATAATTCCCTGCAGAAGGGGGCAGTCATCTGGGATCCAAAGCCACTGCAGGTGAAGAAAATTTTTGAAGCTTTGAAGAAAGGACTTAAGTAAGGACTTTTTAAATATTGTAATTTACTTTACGTAGTCACGCTGCTTAAGTCTGTGTATCACAGTTCTCTGTCTCTATCTGGCATCTCTAAACGTATGTAGTGACTTTCCCAGACACTGGCTTGGGACCTTGTAAAACAAGTTTCATTTACTCTCAGACAGTCTGCTTGCAAACAAAGTGCTCTGATGTTTTCATTTGTTCCTAGTTTGTTACACTTCTCTGAAAAGTCAGTGACAGGTAGAACTCTGTGGGGAGATTCTCCATCTCTTGGGGAGCAACTAAGCTCTCTTGAGGAAGGGAGGCGTGCAGAGCATGCAGGGTGGCAGGCAGGAAGTCTGCAGATCAAGGAGAGACTTGGATAGGGATGGCACAGCCAGACCTGGGGGGTGATTGGCAGATGGAGCTGTGTGGAGTTTGCTTTGACTCAAAAAGCTGACTTAAAACTAAGTCTGAAAGTGAGGGTGTGCCCTGCAAGGACACAGCGGGGAGGCTGGTTCATAAACCATTTCTATTCTCTGTATGCTAATTAGAGAACGCTTGAAGTAAAGAGTTAGATATTCTAGTGGGGTTTTTTTTTTTGTTTGGTGTTTTTTTTTTTTTCCTTTTAATAGAATTAAACTCTGGAGTTCAAAAGTCCTCTTTCATCTCTGGGTGGCTTGTTATAAGGGAAAGGTCTAAGCAGATCCACCTGAAAACTTCAGCTAACTTGAGGTGATGAAACAGAGCTGTAGCATAACTCCATCTTCTTATGGCATTGTAAATAATATTATCTTGCTTTAAATGTAGCATTATTTCAGAGTCGTTATTATGGTTGACTGCACAGTCAATGTTGCATCAGTACAGACTTGAGTGAAAAGGCTAAAGACCAATTTTGTCCATTGTTGCCGTCTGGCAGATATGGGGTGTATGCAGCAGACATAATAGAGATCAAAGGATGGGCTGGCAATCTGCGTTTAGGGTATTCTGGCTTTGAGGAAGCTGTCAATTACCTCATAGAAACACTGGTATTATTCAATGCTGAAATGGCAAATAAAACATGGATGAGCTTGCTCTCTTGGTATTATAGACCAGAAAGGAAGTGGTGGTAAGTACTGTTTGCCTCCATCAGTGATTGAAACTGATCAACCTTTAACTGAGTCCTCAGATCTTATTATATAAGAATACATCTTAAATTGTTGCAGTTGATGTGAATGGGTCTAGCCTAATACCATAGGAATTTCACTTACACCCTGAAGCTACTATCGGAAGATAAAATACCTTTCCTTGGATTTTTAAACCCTGGAGCTCTTTCTGCTGGCATCCTACTAACTAACAGTTCCTTCATGTATGTTGCTGCTGTACTCAGAATTTTGCTACTGTATTAATTCTGATCATAGTTTGTTTTCTTAAGCAAAGAATATAAAAGGCACTGTAATAATACATTGTAAACTCAGATGCGTCCCATTTTTATTCCAATAAAAGACTATAAAGGCTTAGCCCTAAAAATATCAGTCAATGTCTTATTAGTGGATTCAGATTTAAAACAAATAATGAAACCAAATGTTTTTGCAGAGTTTAGAATTTATCAGAGCTTAGGGAGGAGAAATCATAAAGTGGATCAGAATTTGTTCCCAGTTCTGGAGGGAATGCCATATGATCAGACTCCTGCCAAAACTGAGTAGCTAACTAATCGACTACAGAAAACAACTGTATCAAATAGCAATGCAAAGTCCAAATTTTAAGTAGATGCAGACTAAGTCCACTTGGTGCTGGAGTGACTTGAATTTGTAGTACAGAACATGTTTTACGTGCCTGTTTCTTTATAGCTATAGCAAATAACTCTTTTATTCTGTTAACCATCTGGGTACTATTCCATCAAGCTGGCAATTCTAACATACCTAAATCTAAAAGTGATGAAGCTCTTCTGAAAGGAAAGTGAACCCTTTTCTGTCACCAGCCGTGGCTACTTCTGTACTGAGTTGTTAATAGGCAAGTGTAAAGAGCAGACAGCTGAATGCTGGAGCCACTGGGTGTCTTGGGGGGAACTGGTTTTGTAACAGTAATAAAATGAAATGCATCAAAGCAAATGTGAAGAAGTGCAGCTCTCTAAAATGAAGTTATTTTGTCTGCTTAGAGACTGTTTCTTATAATGTAGTATTTACCAGGTGACTCTTGGTCCCTTTTAAGCATAAGAGGAAAAAGTTACTTAAGTCTGCTCTGTATTAAAAGCAAAGTTGGAAGAAGATGGTCTCAGCAGAAATGGTTTAAGGCCCTGTGGGAACTCCTAAGGGACAACCCTTGCATGCAAGCAACTCTATAGAAGCCATCTGGCACCAAGTGCTTCACACCTTGCAAAATAGTTCTCATTCTGGAAAAAGTAATGGTTACATTACTCATCTAGCATACTAAAAGGTGGTATTCAGCTCTGTTTGCTAAAACACTGAATGACATGTGCCCTACCTTACACATGGAGTACTTCTATGAGCTTGATTTTGTAGTGCAAGTGTTTCATGTTGCAGTTCTTTGACTGTAAGATGGGGCTGGTTGATGAATTCTTACTCCTCAGTAACTGTAAGAGGAGACTTGCTCAACAAATGAACTGATCTTCTTACCTTACAGAAAAGGTTCCAGAAGGCCAAACAGGAATAGTTAGAGAAATCTGAAAAGGAGATCTGTGAGCTGGGTTATCTGTGTGTTAGAACTTGCTATTCTCCTCTTATATCCCTCCTTTCCTCTTGCTTTTAGTAGTACTTCCAGCTCTACTGTCTTGTTTCGTTTTGCCTCATATTCCCAGAATAAAGCCAATCTTTCGCTTGAATGATCTATTTTAGATGAAGGAAAACAAGAAATAGTGAATGTCTGAGTGCAGTGTGTGCATGTGTGCGTGTGTATACCTTATGCAGCAGTGGTAGCCTTCTTGAATTGCACTGTAGCATTCCACATCTTGGAGGAGTAAAAAGGATTCAGGAGGATTCCTAATGTACAGCATCTTTAAATGTTAGGTAACAATAACCAATATCTTCTGGCACTCGTTGTGTATAGATGCTCCTCTAGGAGTTACTTTGCATTTAGGACAAATATTTGTCTGTGGAAACCACCCTTTTTCATCTGTTGACTCATGTCCCTCTATATAACCATTCGCATCTCTAGAGAGTAAAACAAGGTAAGTCTTCTAGAGAAGGAAGTTGCTTTGTAACATTCTGCTAAAAAATTCTTTGGAGTGGTGTTATAATGAATGTACCAGAAGAATGTAACCCTGGGTTTTCTTCCTCTCCAGTGAATACTTGGAAGCACATCAGGCTGAATTGGATTATCTCTCTGGCCGACACAAAGATACAAAAAGGAACTCCAGATTGGTAAGATGCTTTTAATGTTAAATACTTAAGTGACTTTAAAAATAAAGTCACAAAAGTAGATGCTCTCTCACACCTGAGACTCCCAGGGGTTTTCCAGTTAAAGCACTGAGGTGAGGTCCAGGAAGGCATCACAATCAGAAATTTACCAAGCAAGTTAGCTCTAGATGTGAGAATTAAACTTGGTATTTCTCATTTTCAGTATCCAGCAGTGTTCTTTAGATAGTGTTTCTTTACTGGGATGATATCTTCTTGTGTCTGTTTAGTGATCAGTGTTTGCACCTGACTCTGCATGGACAGAAATGGTGATAAAGATCAGGCTTTGTTTTCCATAGTTGGTGAATGTGTCCTTGTAACCTAGATTCTGTCATGTTCGCAGCTCCCTAGAAGTACCTTCAGCAACAGTGCTAATGAAAAGACAACTCGCAGATCCAACTTTGCCTTTCATTTGGGAAATAATAGCTAGATTAAAAAAAAAAAATCAGAAACTCCTATGTACCATGACCAATGTCCAAGTTCCTGTTATAGCTGGTGGTGAGACTCTTACTGTCTCATTTCAAGCATCTGCAAAAAACAAACCAACCAACCATGCACAGAAAATGGAACTACTTCTAAAAATGTTGGACTGTTTCCTTATAGTAAACAATGCATCTTAATTTAGTGTAACTTAAGACATAGGTGGTGAGTCTTGCAGTAAATATGAAAGCATCATTAATATTTACAAATATATATGCTCTCCTGTTCAGCCTGTGCTATTTCTCTTTCAGGCTTTCTACTATGACCTGGATAAGGTAAGACTATTGAGGATGAGATGAAATGTTGCAAATAGAGAAAAATGGATGATGTGTCTGCAGTGTTACTTAAAGGCACATTTAGGAAATTTCTCAAGTCCCTCTCTCTCCCCTCTTCAAAAGCAAATCCGCTCTGTGGAGAGATACATCAGAAAACTGGAGTTTCACATAAGCAAGGTAAGGGGTTTTATATCTTGTACATGTAAGGCTTATACTGCTATATAAGCAATCTATCTAAATAGAAAATATTTTGATTATAATTCATCTGAAGGGGAATAAAGCTGGGTACGTTCTGAAAGCTGTAACCACTCTTTTTACAGAAGGAGGGGATTTTTATCTGTTTATTTTCTTGAATGGTTCTATTCAGGCTGAATGTTAGGCGCAACCTGACCTGAGTTTGCCTGTGAAACCAGTTTGCATACTCTGCCAGTTTATGCAGAAAATGCTGCTACATATTCTCCTCTGCTTCCCACAAGGGGCCAGATGAGCAGTTCTGTAGAGTGCATGTCTGCTGTCTGCTATCTGCTTCCAAAAGAATGAAATCTCTCCTCTGACATAGTTAAAGGTGTAGGTGTTTCAGTCTGTATTGAGAGAATCAGTTTCCTGCTCCCCAAGTAATTTTTCTTTGAACAGTGTTACTCTACTCCTTGTCTTCTAATCTGATAATAGCAGACCAAATTGTTTCTCAATATCCCATGCTTTTTTGCAGGAATGTCTACAAACTGTTGCACTCTAATCAGTCTGTAAAATGCAAGAGTTGCAGCATTCTGCTACTAGTGGGATTTGGTTGTGTTTTTTTCCAGGAAAGACTACTGATGTCCCTCTCCAAAACTTATTAAAACTATGCTGGGGTAATACTTGTTCATTCTTCCCCCACCCCCCAAATCTTAAAGGTAGAAGAACTCTATGAAGCTTACTGTATCCAGTGCAGACTACGAGATGGGGCCACTAATATGAAACATGCCTTTTCCTTGTCTCCTTCCACCAAAGCCTCCAGAGAGAGCCTAGTGGAGCTTTACAAGAACTTCCAAGAGTGCACAGAGGTAAGAAATACTACACACATGTAACGAAGACCTCATTGTTCCTTTGCAAAAAATGTACTAGGACTTGCTGCTGGCTTTTTTTTTAATGGTGCGGGTTAAAAACTTAACATGTGAATGAAATATAGGTGCGTAATGTGAACTGAAGCTTGTGAGATAAATACCTTACAGGAAAAGCTCTTGAATTCTATGCCCTTTTTTTGGCCCTACTCGGCTTGGCTTCATGCATTCGTGAAGACAAATGAAAAATCCTTTGAGTTTCTGCTTTAATACTGGGGTCCATTATGACTTCCTTTGGAAGTAATGGGTTGAGAATTGGATAATGAATAAGCTATGCTATTACTACAAAACAAGCAGTGGAAGGTAACTGACAGTGAACTGCTCAAGCAGTTCCACTCTTCTGTGGAGCGGCATCACAATTTTCTATCTTAAATGTAGGATGAATGGACTCTGTATCAACTTCCACTAGCGAAAATGTTAGTGGGTGTCCTTTTAAAAAAAAAAAAAAGCCAAAGTCCTTTAAAGAAAATGGCATGGATGGGAAGATAGCTACTCCGTGCTACTTTTCAGTCATAGTGACTGCTCAGTCTTTCTTCTAGGACATGTGCTTTATAGAAGGGGCATTGGAGGTCCATTTGGGAGAGTTTCACTTGAAGATGAAAGGTATGTTCCTTTCTTGTTTCCTTCAAGGCTCATCAATTGATTTTGGGTTTCCTATGTAGCAATCTGATCCACTGAGAGTCCATTTACTTAATGTCAGTTGCTTCCACTGGCTTTCTGGATCAGATCCTGAACAGAATTTTGGCAAACTTCTGTTTGCTTCAGCACTGTAAAACAGATCTGCAATGGTATTTTATATTTGAGTACAAAAGCTGACAAGCTTTCTTTCCTCAGCTTAATTAAAGTTTGTCCTTCTAAGACTGTTTTGGGCTGGTGGCATAGCTTCTGCACAGAGTTGCGCACAAAGGGGTGTTAGCCAGATAGTCACTTTATTTATTGCAAGCTGAGGCTTTGGGGGACATTGTAAAACTCTACAAGTATTAGGAGTTTTCCTTCTCTTTTCAGGGTTGGTGGGCTTTGCACGTCTCTGCCCGGGGGACCAGTATGAGGTGCAGTATACAGCAATTCATTTTGTCTTTTATTTTACTGCTGTGAGTTTGCAGTAGAGAAACGGGAGAGCAAGGGTGCAACAAGGCGAGCAGGAAACAGACTATGATAAAACTGTGCGCTGTTCTGATGAGAACAGTGCTTTGGCACATTCATTAATTACTCTGTCCTGTGAGACTGAAGAGGGAAAGATGTGATTCAAGTGTTATGGGAAGGTTTAGAAGGTGGCGGTGATTGTCTATCAAAACCAACCTGTCAGGTCTTTGTCTTCAAACTTGCCCTGGAATCAAGTAACAGTTGCTGCCTGTTTCTTGGAAGATTGCCCTTGGCGTGATATGAATGCATCTTAGTATCTTACTGGGTTGCTCTCCTACTTCTAACAGTTCCAGATGAATTCCAGTGTGCCTTGTATTTCAGTACCGCTACACTTGCTATGCAATGTAGTTTTGCAGTTCTTCTAGAATGGGTGGGACGTGTCATTTGGCATTGAGTTAAGGTGTTAAACCTGCAACCTGAATTCCTGCCTCCAATCTTCTAGCTTTATCCAAGTTCCTAAATGTATAGTGATCAAAGGAATGGCTTTGCCTCTGCAGTACTGGAACAGTGTGAGGCCCATGGACTGAAGGAAACATTCTGGGATTTGTTGACATAACATCCTTTTTTCTTTGTGGTTTCTAGGTGTTTGTGCGACTGGGGCGCCAAAAATGGAGGTTGAAAGGCAAGATTGAGACAGATGACAGCCAAACATGGGATGAGGAAGAAAAGATTTTTATACCCAATCTCCACGAGAAGTTTGAAATCAAGGTGTGGTGTATAATGGTTGGATTGGAATCAGTGGGTTAACAGCTCTTCCGTCATACTACTTACCTTACCTACTTACCAAGCGTTTGTCAAAATTCTTAAGTAGTTTTCTTTTCCTAGCCATGTAAAAATGGCAGTTAATCAATGTTCTGCCTACGGAACAGACAACTACTTCTCTTTTTCCTTTGCTCCTGGTACTCGTAACTGTGTGTTCTGGAGTCTGGTATATGATGTTTGGTTGTTCTTCTTCCTTTTTTTAAAAAAAAAAAAGGTCCTAGATCAGTATCTGGGATTTTCTAGAAGTCTAGGTGTGGAGACAAAAAGATGTATATGTAGATATTATTTATATCACCTATGTGGAATATTAAGTACCTGGAGTTCTGTCCTCTATTGAAAAAGAGAAATATGTATATGGAAAATATATCATTGCGCATGTGTATGTTTTGAATGTGTAGTTCAAATGTCCCTTTATCTGGGTGCACTGCAGATTCTTTTGTCATGTTTTACTCTAGAGATGCTCCTTATCTGCAAAGAACCGATGGCATTTATATGCTGGTACAAACTGTCTATACTTTATATCTCTATTTAGAGTTCTAACACTTTTTTTTAAAGTGCCTCGGAAGAGGTCATGTCTTTAACAGTAAGGGACCAGCGCTAGTGGCCTGTGATACGTAGATGACACATTGTGGGTACCCCTTGGGGGAAGCTTGTCGTTTTCATAGACCCTTGTGCAGCTGCCACTGGCATTGGTTCTGGCACTTACCTAGCAGGTGGAGTTAATCCTTAAACAGTATTTCCACTGTAGTCTGGCATCTTTCGTGAGCTGGACTCTGCAGCATGACTCCTGTCAACCTGAAAGGAGCTGAGATTGAAGGCTGTGCTGGATCCTACTCTAGTAGGAAACTATGCCAGTGCAGGGTTTCAAGTTTTGGCAGCTGAGTTAAAGCAGCTATTGCAATGTTCCCCTCCTATCTGGCAGCAAGAACTGGGTTACATAGGAGAGACTCTTTGGCATCTTGCCAGCACAGCCTTTGGAAATGTGCTTATAATGCATTTTTTTGCTGCCACTGCACAATGAAGATCAGGTGAGAGGCTAATTCAGATCCCTGTTTTCCCATAATAGTTTTAAAAAAACTTTGTATGTATTACTTTGTATGACAGTGATAGTTTTACTCTTTTTGTCAGCTTATGAAAGTCTACTGACTAATGTTCTCCACACCCTCCTGCTCTTTCCACTTTGCACTGGGCAAAGATTATTAAGTACAAATACATAGCAGGTTTTTTTTTAAAAAAAAAAAGAAAAAATTTGAGAAGTGCCAAAGAGTGTTCCAAGAGGAGCCTAGCAACATAACTTTTGCTAGCTCTTAAAGGAGATGTAGGCATGTAACTAATTCCTGAAGTGGACTTTAGGCACTTGTGCTAAAATTCTGTGCTGAGTCTGATGCTTCTAGAACAATTTGATCTTCAATTGGAAGTATGTTTTTATAGCAAGTGTTTGATTAGATTTTTTTTTTTAAAGTAGCTGAAGAAGCAAAGTGCCAGCCTGGGAAAAACGCAGGCCTGTAACTGCATTGATAACAAACTCGGAGCCACCTGCAGAACTAGAGGAAAGAACTGACACTTACAAGTTCTGATTTTGGTCCACAGCTGAGCTCAGGACAGTTAGAAAGGACACAGTGGATGCAGACAGTTGTGCTTCCAGATCCTTCAGGCAACTGAGAGCTGAAATAGTCTAGTGTAGGTAGGCTAATATACTTCTCTGTAATATTAGAACAACACTGTCATAAAAATATATATGTAGACAAGCTAGACTCTGCACTATAAATGACAACTACTTGTATGTATACCAGAGCTAGAACTTCCAAATTTCAGACTAATTTTTCTTAAAATCAGACTCTACCAAATTCTGTTGTCAGAAGTGCTATACAGCTCTGTCTCTCCCCAACTCATAGAACTCCTTTCCTCTTTGCTAGCCATCTATGACATATTCCTTTTGGGGATATTGGCTCACAACAATTCAGGAGCCCAGAATTGCATATCAAGGTTTTAAGCTTGCTGTGAACCTCAGAGCAGATCTGAGCCTGGGGTGTTCTCCTTTCCATGCACATGACTTAGGGATTGTCTGGTAAGATGAAAATGGATATGTTTGTCCCTGCAGGTGACAGAGCTGCGAGGACTGGCTACTATTCTAGTTGGTGTCGTGACGTGTGACAGCATAAATTTCTTTACTACCAAGCCTCAGGCAATCATTGTGGATATAACTGAACTGGGCACCATCAAGCTACAACTGGAGGTCCTCTGGAAGTAAGTACAGCTTCAAATAAAAAAAGCTGGAGCTAAACATTTGGAATAAACTAAAGGCTCCTAAGTATGTCACTTAGTAGCGTTCAACATCATAGTCCTCTTTCTATTTGTAGAGCAGGTGCAGGATAGATAGCAGCCACGTGCTTCCCCACAGCAACCCCAGCTACTGTGCCTGATCGCTGACTCTGTGGGACCAGTCCTCAGGAAGGGGAGGGGGAAAGGGACAGAAGCAATTTCTGTGACCCTTCAGTTCTTTGTGTCAACGTTACCAGCGCCATGGCTAGCCACGTGAACTGACGAATAGGCTTTTACTTAGCTTGCTACTCTTCAGAATGAGCATTCAAGTCTAGCTCCAAGCAATGTGTGTACATCTATAAAGCATGAACAATAATCTTAAAGATGGTGAAATGAAACTGAAAATTGCAGCTTCTAGGCACAATGAAAAAAATATATAGTTGAAATCTTAGGACAATCACTATTACCAGGCCACAGTTTGTTAAAAATGAAGCTTTCCCAAAGACTTAGCACCTTCATATTTGCGCTGTGATTACAGTTATCGATATAAGGCCTGTTTGTGCACTACAGGGAAGCTTGGTTACAGATGCACTTTTAAAATAGCTGAGTATTTTCATGCTGCCTGTGACTTGTTAGATTGTTTTATAATTTAAATCTGTAAATTGATTTTTGTAGTGGATTACTGATGTTATTAAAAGCAAATTCTCACTTTTGTGGATGCTGCCCTGGAACAGCTTCTTCCCTCTAGACACACCGCCATAGATTTTTGAGGTAGTACTGTTATTTCTGCTTTATGGGACTGTCGGTCCATACTGAGAGTCTTGTCTGCAACAAATCAAAACTTTTTAACCCGTTTCCATTTACTGTTGTCCAGGGGTTAAATCTAGCCATCTTAGTGAAGTGCCCAATTAAACAACAGGCACTCTTCGTTTGTACTTTTGTATATGGCTTACTGCAGTCCTCAGTTCTTCCCAACCCAGCATGGCAAAGAGGCGTTTGAACACAACGCCATGATAAGGACCTTCTTGAAAGGCCACTTTGTGATGACTTGTGGATCTGGGTTCTCTCCAGGAAAAGCAGAAACTGAATAAAGTTTAGATTAGGAAGGGCAAGGAGCTATGCCTTGCAGGCCAAGCTCACCTATGACTCAGCCTTATACAACTTTCTTCTCAGGCCATGCTGGTTTCTTGTTTTCTTTAAAATTATGCAAAAATAAAAAAGCTTGTATGTGTTGAATGTGTGGTCTGCCAAATGTGCCCAAAAGCCAAACAGATCTTTCAGTAAGAGAAAAGTGTTCCTGCCCTTAGGGTAAAGTAACCAAATGCATTTTACAATTAGACTTGATTTTTTAGGTCTTAATACCCTGTTTCTACTTTTAATTACCTTTGGAAGCATCATTTGACTTAAACCTTATCACAGTCTTTTAAGCTACCAACAGGAGAAATGCCACAAAGATTTTCTGTTGCAATTCCTGTTCAAGTGTTGATAAACAGTTTTCAGGTTGCATTTCTGGGGTTGGGGAAAGAAAAGCTTTATTGATCAACATATTATTTTCTGAAAGTCTTTTGTGTATGCTGTGGTTCTTGAAATTTACTGTTGACTTGTACATGCAAATGGGCGGAAAAATGAGTCTTGGCAACAGCATCTGAAAATTATTTCAAATGCACACATTACTCTAAGTCAATGAGAAATAAACTCACACAGCAGAGTTTTGTCCGCACCTGTTGTTTATGACACTTCTTCCTCCTGAGATCTAACAGTGGACATCAGTATATGTTTTGTTTTGGTGAGGTGCTGCAGCTGCTCTGAGACTTTTGAGGTCTCTGTTTCTTATTTGAGAAGCTGAGCTGTTAATTAGTTGGGTAACAAAGCCTCATTCCAGAAGCTTGCTGTGATCTTGCATTATATGCCCTATGAAACTTCCTCTTACTCATGCCAAGTTACGTGTGTATTCCCATTTGAACCTGAAAGCAGAGATATTCATGGTAGAGTTATTGAAAACCGTGTGGAGTGGGGATGGTGCAAGTTGCATTATATATATGTTTTGGGTTTTTTTAAGTAAAAGTAGCTCTTAAAATGACAGCCCTTTTAAATGAAGGCCAATTAAAATATTCTATTGTTTTGACATTCGCATGTCTCAGTATTGGGGAAGGAAGGAGATAAGACAGGCGTAGAAGGATATATGGGCTCTCATACATCCCCAGCAAAGTCTGATGCCTTTATTTGTCATCTTTCACCCTGCACAAACACTCGCCACCAAAACTTGCAGTGGGTTTAATCTGGATGTAAAATGTTCAAAAGCTTTATACACAGTTTCAGAGCAGAAAGGACTGCAGACAGAACCCTCTGCTTGCAGAGATGCTTTTCTTATGATGGAAGTCCCTTTTTCCCTGACTTCAAGCCTAACATCTTAAGAAACTTCACTTGTGCAGTGAAGGAGACGTACTTTCTTTATTGAACTGGGTATAAAATCTGTTTTTGCCCTAATATGGGAAGTGCTGTACTGAGAAACAGCACATTCATAGTGGAGTCTGGAAGAAATCACTTCTAGTCTCTTCTTGTTAACCCACACAAATGGCATTTAACAGATAGATTCACTTCATTTACTTTTGCTGGATCTATTTGCTTGCCTCTCCTCGCTGTCAATTACTTGCATAAATAATTATGCACATAAGTTGCTCTTCCAAAAGAACTGTACGAGGAAAACCCCTTCCTATTCTGGGATATTGCATAGTCTCAGAAAATAACCTAAATCTCCAAAGCAAATGATATTTGTGACTAAATTTTTCTAGAAAAATATAATTCAAATTATGTTGACACTTGATTGTTGCTGTAGCTCGCAGCTCAGAGTGCAGCTTTTGATTGGCAAGATGAGCACTTCTATGGCATTTGGGACAACCATCACCCAGCTTTTAGAGTTGGCAACAGCTGAGCTGGGAGCAGGGTTAATGGTGACACATTTTCTTTGGGAGTTAATCTCCACTTGGAATTTTTCAGCATATGAGCAAACTCCGGCTGACTGTCTCTGCTGTGTTTAAGTTTTGTGAAATGCGTTGGTATCCTACCAAGTGGATTCTCCAGAGCACTTCTGCACAGAACTGGCAGCTCCTCCTCTTTAACAGCCTGTTTGCTGAAGTTGTTTACAGAAAAGAGTTGTGTGGTGATAACTCAGGCTGTTTCTATTTTCAAAGATAGAGCACTCAAAATAACAGCTGCTTTTTTCTTTGATTTAAGAATAACTAAACAAATCCAGCTGATTTACCCAAACTTCCCTGAGAGGCAAGCTTTCAATCTAGACCTGCTTTGTGAGAAATCCAAATGTAGATCACTCTTCCACTTCTAAATGTATATTTTCTTTAAATAGGCCGCCAGTCTTCTGGGCTCTAACAAAAGTTCCTTCAACTCCTTTATAGATTCTGCCATGAGGAGCGTGAATGAGCTTGGGTCTGTTGCAGAATGGCTTTGTTGGCCAGTTTGGCAGAAGACTTTGGGTTTTTTTGCCAACCTAAACAGCAGCCTGAATTCTGTCTCTCACATGAAGGACAAAGAGAGAGCCTGTATTCTCTTCTCAGAACTTCAGTTAGCACCCTGTACTGGGATCTAAGGGTACCATCCAGCCAGAACCACTCTTGTGATTTCTGCCCGCTTTGAGCATGTGCTGGCCTGGCTCACAAGGGTTTGTGGAGTAGGAGAAAAAACCTTAAGGGAGAATAAAAAAGGAAAGTCTGGTTTTTTGGGTACGTACCTACTGACAGTCTTGCTCTTATAGATGAAAACTTACGTGAATAGGTAGTTACTCATGCAGGTATCTTCAGGCAGTAGCCCATCAATGCATCTCTGTGCTTTTGATGGAAGTGATGTTTCACAGCTTAGTCTTGTGATAAGCTGTACTGATCTTGAAACTTGTGCTTATTATGGTTTAATGGGTAGGAGAAACCTAACAACAATCACACTGTTAAAATTGCAAGGGCATTTTCACCTGTGTTGAATAGGGGGAAAGAAAGAAATCTCATGATTAACAGTGAGTCCAATCCAGTTGACAGAATTGGTTTTTTTGTATTAATGCAAGTCTGGATTCACAGGCTTAGTAGTGGGATTCAGACAGGTCTATTCACCAAGAGCCCTTCTGGCCCAGTGATATTTAATACATGGAGCGACTGGGCAGAAGGCGAGTGATTAGGGCACAGTCTTGGCAGTGGGAGAAGGGAATGCAGATCCTCTGGGGCTGAAGACTGAATTGAGTTCAGCTCTTACACATTCAGCCTGATTACTTATGTTCCTCTGAGAACATAAACCAGGAAGTGTCCTCCTTACACACCCAACAATAAAATGCAGCAGGGTGAGGGAAGTGGTAGAAATCTCAAGTATTTCACCCCTCCACAGGTTTGGTGGTCATGGCAAAATAATATCTCACTGGGAAGCCGTGCTCAGTGCTGGCAAGGCTGAGGTACCTCTGAATGTGTGCAGATGCAAAGCTTCTGGTGTTGTGCGAGGTTCAATCTAGGAAACATGAGCTCTGATGAATTGTAAACCCCTTCAAGGTCAGGCTGGGCATGTGTGTTTTGGACCTGAACCCTGAAGCCCTGCAACAGTGCTAAGGCAAGCTAAAGGAGAGTTATGTGCTGCATTTACATTGGCCTTAACAATGATGGCATTGTAGTGTCGTGCACTTAATGCCAATATTGTTGGTCTTTGTTTATGACTAATTACATGTTTGGCAATATAGAAATAGAATGGGGACAACAAAGATGATCAGACATGTGGGGCCACTTTCACTTTTTTTTTTTCCATAGAACCTTGAAAAGGTGCTGGTGGATAATACTGTACAGACATATAGATGTTCGCTGTGGGTAATGTGCAAAGGAAATGATTACCCACCATTTCTCTCAGTACAGCCACAGACACCCCCCCACATCAAAGTACTTGTTCCACAGTTTAAAGTTAAATAATGAAATTTCCACATACTTTTGACCTATGCGGAGATTGTGTGTCAATGATTTCAGGAAGTGACTAGACAAACTAAGGAAAAGCACGTGACAATTAAAGGCAATAGTCTGCTTGCAAAGTCTGGTGCATGACAGATCTAAACTATGGATTGCCTCAAAAGTGAGTATGTGTCTGGGGAAAGCCTACTATATTTTACTTATTTCCTATGCTTTTCCCCCGAATATCCCCTACTGGCTTCTGTCAATGTCAAGATGCTGGGAGAGATGGATTCATAGATCTGTTTCAGTATGATGTTTTGTTTGCTGTACAAATGTGGGACAAGATGATGGATCATGCCCGAAGAGCTTACAACCAAGAGATAATAGATGCTTTAGAGCAGACTTCATTCTTTCCTTAACCCTTCGCTTTGCTCTCTCAACTCTGTTACCTTGCAGTAACAGGGAGCATGTGCTTGTTGGGAGGGCAGCTGAATAGCGGTGTTTTGTTAGAGGGTTTTAGTAATTGTCAAAGGGGCAAAACCGATTTAGCTTGTTATTCCTGTCCCTTTCCTCCAAAGTGTCATTGTGCATTACTGTATTGCTATATTAAAAGTTAAAAATGAAAAATCTGAGGAATGGTTCCGTGTGACTCTTCTTAAGAAATGCCATGGATGGGAGTAATTTGCTTCTGTCAGTAAACATAGTAGGCTTTGGCTAAAAGGCTCTTACTGTCAGAAACCCGATTCATTTTTTGCAGAGTGAGACAATACAGATGGTTGTTAATGTGACTCCATGGAACTGGCCTGTCTGATGAACCCCAGCTGGGTGACACTGGTTACTTTAGCCAATTAACCTGTATTAGGCGAGCTCTCAGAGTGTTACCTCCATGCTGAGCAAGACAGTGGTGTGTTGTGCTGCAGGATGCTGTTGAGAATTGTCCCTGTGCTATAGAGAAGCTAGAGAGAATTGGAGCTCTGCTTTTCAACTTTTGCTAGAGAGCAGACGTTCATTTCCCCTGTAATTTATTAGTCCTTGTTATCGTTTGGATCTTTTCAAACTTCTAGTGGTTCTATATTGTGCAGCTAAATGCAGCTGACTTTATCCTACTGTTTGGTCCTTATATTCATATCTATGAGATTACAGATTTGTTACAAACAAATCCCTTTTTTTCAAAATGCCAGGACTTAAGTGGAAAAACAAACTTTCTTTTGGTGCCACAAGGCATATCAGTAGGGAACAAAAGTAACATGTAGAAAAAACAAACTTGCTCTACTTAACTTTAAATATGTTTTCCCTCTCCTGGTTAGCTGAGTTGCATTTTGGGAGGCAGTTCATCCAAGTTTCCTTAGACTGCTTTGCAAATGAGTTGCAAAATTAATGGCCGTGATCTAGTAGGTAATTGGGAAGTCTTTAGAGCAGGACTTGTCAAACTTTTGTAGACCGTAGCTAGTATCCTCTGGAGCTATAACTGGACTCATCCATGACTGTATGAACCACATAACTTGCCAGATACCACTGTACAAGCTTCTTCTGCCAGCCAAAGGAATTGTTTATTAACATTTGAAGGATAATGAAGGGGTTTTTTTAGTGGCTTTTCCATGTGGTGTGTGCTCTCCAGGAGGGAAATTAATGGCAGTTTTCCTTTATTACATGTGTTATATTTCATTCCTATCTGGTACAGTGTATGTCTCACTATCTGCCCAGCGGCTGTCCGCCAGCAGCCTGTACTGAACTTGCCAGCACTGGTGTCTGCGTAGGACACTGCAGAAGGACGGAAAGCACTTCAGACTTTTGGCCTGTTGGACTCTTCTTCCAAAGACTGTGGCACAGGTCTCTGTCTAAAGGGTGTTGAGAATTCTGTGTAAAATATGCAACCTTTTCACCTACCTCTTTCTCTCCTGGTGCAATTAAAGATATTGGTCAGAGAGGTGTCTTTCCTTTTATTCCTTGTGTTGTTTACTAAATGTCACAGTTCAAATCCTAACAGCTGTTCCTGCTGCTAAACATTTCTGTGCTTTCTGGTCTTACTGACACTTAGGCCTTTGTGTCTTCTGCTGCAGCCCCTTTGACACAGAGAACCTGTTTTTGTCACCTGGAACCACTGCCAAGTTTTCTGTGAGTAGCAGGAAGAGCTCGTTATACAACTGGACCCCACCAAATACTCCCAGCTTCAGAGAGAAATACTACCTGGTGAGTATGCTGAGGAAAGCACAGAACTAGGACTTGATTTTTGGATTAGATTAGGCTGTTGAAGAACACACTCAGAAATGTGAAAATGTAGGCCTTTGCAGTTTATTTTGGGGCTTCGTTATATTGTCCTTTTAACCCCTATTCTTTTTTCTTTTGACATTTTAGATTTTATAAAAGAAAAAAAAAAACAAAACAAAACAAAACCTGCCAAATATTCCTCTTGGCAGCCAGAATGGTAGGGGTGTGGGCATCTGCTCTAATAGTCAACGGTGGGAATCAAACTGGGAACCAGTCTGTCTCAGTACCCGTGGAGCAGAATGGCATCTTAGAGGTGCTATGTGAAACAAGCCTTCCTCTTCCTCCACCCCACTTTTTGCCAAGCGTAGCCCAGGGGAATAGAAAACCCTGTCCTCTTTCTCATTCATTCAAGAGGGTTTTGATTTAATGATTGTTTTATATGATCCTGTTAATTCTGCCATACATCTCAAATACTAATAACATCATATATATGTTCCCCTAACATCAAGTCTAAGTCCGGTTTGGCGTTGCCTCACCAAGGCAGCAGAATATGCAGCCATCTTCAGAAAGGCTTATTATTTGTACAGGGTTTGTTGGACTCTTCAAAATGCACGTTTCCTCTAACCATTACATTCACATCCTGTCCTGAGCTGATGTGACACGAAAGCTGCTTGGCAAGGTTCTTTTTCCAGAAACAATTTTTTAGCTGTCTTGGTAACTTTCATCTGAAACATCTAAAGCACAGTTACTGCTGCTCCATTTAGTTCATCCAGTAGGCTCTTAGTACGTTGTTTCAATAGTTTCTTTTGTCCAGTCTGTGCTGGCCTGGCTCCCTGGTGCAGAAGAGCCCTGTGGTTTTGATCAGTTTGGGTGCATATGTTTCCAAGAATAGGAAACCATAGTTCTCTATCTTAGGCGGTATCTCATGCTTTTCAGTTGCCTATGTGCTCACTTATGAATCTATTTGCTGCAGTCTGTTTTGCAACAAAGGCAGAACCAAGGGGATGTAAGTGATGAAGCTCAGCCTCCCAGCATATTGAGCTACTTGGCTGCGTGTGATTTTGATGTACATGGGGGGAGCAAGCCTCACAATCCTGCAGAGACAAGTGAGGCAGACTCGTTCAGCTCTGAGGATCAGAAAGGGACAGAATCCAGAAATACAACTCCAGCTCTAGACCACAGAACGTTGCCATTGGTGATTATTCAAGAGACTTGCGCAGAAGAGCGACAGCATCCTCTTCCAAATCATGCAACTCTAGATATCCTGAAGAAGACTCCGTGTGTGGATGGATTTCCAAATAACCCATCTAGTTTTCTGAATCGTCACAAAGGTAGTAGAGATTCTTTCAGCCAGACCAGAAATCGCCGTCTGACAGAGCAAGAAGACATTAGCCAGAAAAGCTTGAATGCTGCAAATGACCTAAAACTAGATGGACGTACAAAGTCAATTGATAAGACTCTCCAAGAAGTGTTAAATTTGCTGAAATTACATGATGTGGGGCAAGCCCAACTGGAGAAATTGGAATACCAGGTTTCATCTCTGAGGGATAAATTAAAGGTATGGTAGTGTTTGCTCTTGGTAGATGGTGTAGCTTCCACTGTTAGTCCTAAAACTGTAGAATTTCCATGACCCTGTGGTGGATTTGATTTAATGATGTATCAATGGCGTGTTCCCAAAAAGTAAGCTTGGCCACCAGAGGTCAGGCAGTACTCAGAAAAGGCAGCCTTGAGAGCTGACTACACCGGAGCACTGTGTTGCACAGCGTCTCTCAGAGACACCCTTCGAACACTGTGCGCAGATCTGGAAAAAGAATTTAAGAAATTGCATGCAGTCAAAGTGGAAATCAGTCTGGGCTAAGCAGATTCTGAACTGTATGTCAGAGCCTCTGCATTTTGGTTTGCTTCTAATTTTTTTTTATGTTTTTCAGATTTAGTATACTTTGAGATGACTGCATCAGTTCATCAAACCTAAAGTTTCTCCAGGATCACCTAGCTTTTGCAGGCAGTTCAGTCTGTCTGACAAGTCATATGATGCTGAAAAAATCATAAATTTCTTTAGAGGAAAGGACCTGGAGAAGAGCTTTCTGCAAGCAGTGGGTTATATTGCAAATTTGGTAGCATTGTAGTACATGGGGCCAGTGCACAGACTTGGGAGATAAGATTCCGTAAGACTTCATCTAATGTCTGGAATAATAAATGACATTAACAAAACTGCCCTGACTTCCAGTGCAACCACTTTAAAAATAGAAATTAAAAAAAATCAAACCAAGTGCTCTCAAAGCAGCCTTTCCAAGGGGGAGAAAGTTAGTGGCCTCATGAAATCCACTATTGATATCGAAGTTCTTGGATACTACGCTGGAATGCAACAGACCCCTAAGATTGCTGCTTCTAGATCTGAAACAGGGAATAAGTGAAAATTGCTCTCATACCAACCTTAACAGGCATGGAAATCCAAAGAGGAATACAGACAGTTTAAAATATTGAAGCATATTTTGAATTTAATTAGCAACATTATTTCGAGATCAGAGTGCTGTACCAAGAGCTAACTTTCTTGATGTGTTAAGAATGAAATCATGAAAAGCAAATTGATTTGTTATTAAGAGTGATTTGAAAAACAGCAAAGAAATCCTGCAAAATGGCTTGATAACTACAAATAACAATATTTTTCCTTCCGTTCCATCACCAGCTAAAGACACTTCATCACAAACATTCATCTATGGAAAGTTTAATGGTGGAGACAGTACTGGAAAGTTTTGACTTTTTAAACGCTGACTGTAGTGCTGATGAGCTTTCATTATTTGGAAGCATAAGAACAGCCAGTATCAGGTATGTATCTGCAGCACTTCATTATAGGGGACAAGGGAAAGGGGTGGGGAGGGCTGGTCCCAGGAACACTTACCAATGCACTGTACTTGGCTAAGTGACGATTGTCCAGAGCTGCTATTGGTGTGAACATCCAGCATAGAAACCAATTTTTCTGAATGCTCTGAGGTTCATAACTCAGAATACCTACCAGATTGAAATGGCAGGAAACTTAAACTGAACTTACGGAAAACATTGCAGAATGACACCCGCAGGATACTATGGAATGCCTAACATGTAGGGCTGCTAGAAACAGACTGCAGGAAACAGGCTTATCAGGATGATGCCAAACAGTTCTGCGCTAGCGAGGGAGAGAGCTAGGAGTAACTTGCGGAGCTCTTCTACCTGTTCTTTCTTTTGAATTCAGTTTTGCAAGTTGCGTAGCACTGAAAGGTACATTCCAGAGCTACGAGGTGGATCCTGGGAGGCTTACTATGCTCCCAGTATCATCGAGTTGGGAGAACACCAAGGATTTGTCTGTTATATGTGCTGCTTTTGCAGTTCACCTGCTGCAAATGAACCAGCAACTCAATTCACATTATCTGGAAGCATCTTTTATGAGTATTGATTCTCCAAAATGGGATTTTGTGGGATCAACTGATCTGGTATTACTGTCCTGCAATGAGTTTTAGAAATAAAGTCCTCATGTTTTTTAAGAAGTGTTATAAATGCAATAAAAAATGTCATCTGTTAAATGCCACCTGTCTTGTACTTCTGCAACTTGCTTGAAGGCTACTATTAAGACTGCACATCTTCACATTTATTTAGTGATGAGAGTTGTAACTCTTTTTTTTTTTTCCCCTCTCTCAACAGCACATACAATGACAACACGCTTCAGTCCTTGAGCTGTGACATGGGAACAGAAACAAGAGATGTAACTACTGGTGATGACAACTTAGACTCACTTTTGATAACTCATCTGAAGCTGTGCAAAGGTCTTTTGCAGGTAAGGAATAGCCTATGGGTTTCCAGGGCACTGGTTGTAACTGCTCATTCTGATCACAGACAAAAGTGGATATGTAGCTGGTTCTTTTATAAAAGCAAAAAGACTCAGAATAGAAACTGAGTCCAAAAAATGCTGTGTATACATGTGTATGCACAGAACATGTCATACAAAACTCTCCTGCTTTTTTTCAGCCTCTGGGTTTTTCTGAAGCTCTAAGTAATACCTTTGTGCCCAAAGCAGGCTGCTAATACAGTAGGACAGACTTGAGTTGAATTGTGTATTGATAACAGGTGATCAATTTTTTAATGAAAGAAAAACTGCTACTACTAAAAGAAACTGGTAGCGTGTAGGGCAAGAAAGAACTCTTATCTCCTCTTGAGACCTCATTCCTCAATTAATTTCGGTTATAGTGCTCAAGCACATTATTGTCCTCAAAGTATTACCTCTGATGAGGATGAGCAGCAGAGGACAGTGTAACTATTGACAACTGTGTAGCAGATCAATGGACAGGGGCAGAGAAGAATGTCAAATGCTGGACAGCCTGTCCCAGCATAATGTGATTTACTCATCCTGTTCTGCTGAGCAGCTTTGCACTCAGAAGTGACCTGTCCATGCTCTGAATGGGAAAAGAGGCCTTCGGAGAGCAGCTGGTGTGTTTTCTCATAGATTTTTAGAAGTTTGATTCTAAGAAACAAATCCTCATTCATCTTGAGCTCGATACTGCCTTCGTTTCAGCTACTAAAATAAGCATATTGTGTTTCAGAAACTGAGGTCACCAAATGTAGCCCAGGTTGTCCAGGAGAGCATTTTGGAAGAAGTATCAGAGCAGACGCGAGTCCTGGGGGATGTCTTGGATATGTCTGTTGAAGAAAGTGAGTAACTGCATTATTCCAAGGCATGCCAGAGATGTGAGAGGTACAGGTAACTCTGCTTGAGCTTCTCCAGACACATCGGGGTTTCGTTCTAAATTCCTTACAATGTGTAATTAAAACAGCTCTTATATCTACATTCTTAGAAAAAACAGGGCTCACTGTTTGCTTGGTTTTTTCCCCTGCAAGGAAGGAAAAGATTTGAAGAAGTTTGTCTCAAAGAAATAGCAGCTGAACTGGTATGTCTTAGAAATAGGGATGTTATAGATGATGGAGTTTGCAGTCAAAGAACAGCAGAATAGTCTTAATAAAATCCTCTTTTATATCTATGCTTTTACTTAGTAAGCAAACAGCCCAAATTCTGTACACATTTGCCAGAAAAGTTTGGTGTGCAATTTTTCCCATCTCAGGCCTTCCCACTATTAAATTCTTCCATTGACTTGGACGTGACAAAATGATAAAGGCACAATGGGAGAATTTGAAGGCTTTTTTTCTCATCTTGGCAAATATAGCGGCAAGAATGCAAATTTTAGTTGGAAGCAGATTTTATCATGAAGGATGTGAGAATAAACTGTTCCCTGGAGCAAAGCCTTTGGTACAACGTGATGGGGAAAGTGTAGGAGTCTTAAATGCAGAACACAAGTTCAACATCTCTGTAGGTGAGAGTGACACATGGTAGGGTTTAAATGATAGTGAGAAACCACCGCGTACTGCTTCAAGTGCTCTTCTGAACTGATTGATGAAAGAAAGCCTGCCTCAGGCTATGCGCTGAGGTTCAGAGTTCTCCACTTGTGAAGGTACGAGAGACAGGATCTCTCAAATGCTTGGAAATGGCACATCTCTTGCTGATAGAAGTGGAAACAGTTAAACTCGCAGAAAGTTCTTCTGAAACTTGACTCGGATGCTGGGATAAAATTAATAATAAGAGGCAGAAGAGCTGCTAGGCGTCTCATTCAGGTCTCGTAATGACAGTTTAGGAGCTCAGCCCAAGCTTGGTGAAATCAATGCTTGCAGATGTTAAAATACTGGCAGCAAATCTCCAGCTTTGAACAAGACCATCTATATAACGCAAATACAAGTTAATGCTGACACATCTCTAGATATGCCATCTGGTGCCTAATTTCTCATGCAAAATCCAAAATCTGCTAGAGCTCACTGACTTTTTAAAATGTGATTTTTCAGTTATTCAGAAGACTAAAAAGAAGAAGCCCTATCTGAAAATCTGGAGTGATCTTGCAGAGCCTGGCAGCATCTTGTTTGCTTCAGCAGAAAGATTCCGTCATGCACTAAAATACACATTGATGCTCAAAGTGAAGGAAAAATACCCTGGTCAATTAGAAGCAGGTACCAGTCCATTCCTTAAACACAAAGCCACTCTGGTTTCATTTTATTACACAGCTAAAAATTGTCATTGTGCATTTTAAAAATAAACTAGAACTCTTACTTACTTGTTTTAAGCAGCTTACATGTAACCAACCTTTCATTTTCTCATTTGTTCTTTTCCATGTTACTTTCAGTATTGCAGAGGTTGCTAGAGCAGGTCATCACCTGTGACGGGTTGCTCCCCTCTCCGTACCTCCAGACAGAACTGGTTACTTTATTCCAATTTTATAGCTACCTGGAGAAGCACCACATTACCAGCCTGGAGAAACACTTGGGAAAACTTGCTAAAGAAGGTAATGGCAGTGCTCGGCTCCTTCGCTTGAACTGACAAGCCCAGCAGCTGGCTGTTGCTCTCCAGGTTACTACTCCAGATACACTTTCAGAGCAGAAAACAGCCCAACCCTTGCATTGACAATTTGTTTCCATTTTAATTCCCTTTATGACCATGTAATTTTAATTAGAACAGGAAAGGCATGCTTGACTCCCATATCTAACTGGGTAGAAACAAAACAGAGGTGTGAAGGATGGGTTTAAGTGCCCCAAAAAGTGGGTTCTGTGATATTCTGAAGCTATAGCAGAAACAAATTTGGCAGCAATCTACAGCTGGATTCAAGGACTGAGTAAATGTCTGTAGCTTTGTGTGACTATTGCAGCTGTAATCAGACACAGATAATAGCAATAAAGTTTCAGAGGTTACTAATGTGCATTTTCTAGCATGAGGTAGCCAGTGTCTCGCTGAAGCCTAGTCCAACATGTGAAAGTACTTTAAAACTTGGTCTGTATCAGAAAAGAATTATTTAAAAAATAGTCCTGATATTGGCTGCATCTTTAGTCTTATTTTGATGCAGATGACTAATCTGGTGCAGGACTAAGAACTTGTGCCTTGCTAGTCAGTGAAAAAGACCTGGGATATTCTTGAAATTGAAACTGTCAATCCAGTGCCTGATTTCTAATTTTTTAAAAGATAGAGGGTTTTCTCTTTGACCAGTACAGCTTGATCTTTCAGGGATGTTTAAAAGTATTTTGCTTGATCGTGTTTTCCTTATTGTAGGACTAGACCGCTTGTCCTAACGTCCAAAGGTGTGAGTTCTTTTGCGCTGTACGTTGTACTCGATGCACTCAGGTCCTACAAGGACCAGGGCGTTGCTGCACCCTGTGAACTAATACTGTGAAATAATAATCTCTGCTCCGTTTGTTAGACAGTCTTGGCATAGGAGGAAATGAAACAATGACAGGGAAAGAAGACAGGATGGTCAAAGGGGCAGCCGTCCTGATTTGCTTCCTGCCATGCTTGGCTTGCTTATATTAGCTGTGTGAATAACTACTTGTGGCTAAAGGAGACCGAATTAGAGGGGAGCTTGTCTTCTCTTGATAATGTCTTCATCGGCCAGTTAGTCAAGTTGAGTCCTTTCACTGCAGTAATGCTAATTGAGGAGCTACAATGCCCTGGACGGCTGAAGACTCTTAAAAAATTGAAAGGAAAGCGACTGAACAAACTCCAACCTCTACCACAGACTTTACGGCTACTTGGGATTTTACAGCTAGACGACAACCACCGCGTCAGCAAAGCAGCCACATCCTGCCTCTCCCGTGCAGCAGCAAACAAGAACTTTAGGGAAAAGGTAAAGACTGCAGTTCTTACCGGCTTTTCTAAATAGCTGCTGAAATACATGGAGTTTGTTTTATCCTAGAATAGCACTATTGTCCTCTCCGTACTTCATTAATCTATTAACTAGAACCTAAACTACATCAGTGCTCAAGTGATTTGTCTATATCCTTTATTCAATTTCAGATAGGTAAAACAGTGCTTATGTCAGTTTGAATTTGAGTGCTTGGTTACGCTTAAGTTTATAAAGCCTTTCTTTATTTTTCTCTTTTTTTTTCATTCAGGCGCTGTTTTTTTACACTGATGTTTTAGCTGACTGTGATGCAAAACTTCAGCAAGCTGCATGTTTGGCTCTTAAAAACCTCAGAGTAAGTATTTACAGCTCTGCTTTTGCTGTGTGTGTCTGGCCAAAATTGCTAGATGCAAAAGTGTATCTAGCTTTTTTTTTTTTAAGCTGGTAGGGTTACTTGTTCAGCTTCCTTCTATTTGGAATTAATGAATTCTTTTGGCTGCCAAAGTTCCAAACTATTAAAGCTACTATTCAAAAGGCAGCAGGCAGAGGGAGCTGCAGGCATCTTGGAGTGTCTCAATTTGCTCTGACAGGCACAGTACAGTGGCAGAAAGGACGTTTTCAAACTTCTACAGAATTGTCAGTGGTGAAGGACAACAGACACTGTCTGGCTGGGGAACACGTAGCATGTAGAAAAATGAGCAACAGTCAGCCATATATGGAGTCAGTTCTAAAGCTTTAACTATAGAAATTTATAGTTAAATCAGTTCATCTTTTTTTTAACAATTGCTGATTATAGTCAGAAAATAAAAGTAATATTTGCATTGCTATTATAAGAAACTGTCAGAACAAATTTAAAGCTTTCCAACAGCCACAAGTCTGTACTGAGTGAGTTTGCACACAAGGGATTGTTGTGAGTACAGTTTCTACAAACACGTAGTCACAAGGTAGGCCCAACAAATCAGAGTCTTGTTCTCAAAGTCAGGTTTGCAAAGCAACTGTTGCCCTTGTACAACCTGCATTAACTCTTTCAGTGAAGGTCCTGATTGGGTTATGCAAATTTAATGGTACTGCAGCAGTGACCTGTACCCCAGAACTTTTACACTTTTTCATGCCCTAAACAGGAGAGAAAGTAGCAGAGGTGAGATCATGCTCAGAAATATTAACTGCAAGCTGATATGTTGGGGGAGAAAAGAAAGGTCACTGTAGAATTCAGATGCAGGAAGAGATGGGAGTTGGTATGTATGTGTTTACCTTGCAAAACATGTGCATCAAAACGCTTGCTGAAAAGCTGCTGTTGCAAATTTTTCTTTTCTCAAACAGGGTGTTGAGAGTATTGAGCAGGTTGCCCACCTGTGCCAATCTGAAACAGAGGAAGTCAGGAATGCAGCCAGGGAAACAACGCTATCCTTTGGTAAGTCTTTCGTACAACTTTAAACTATAGATTCTGAAAAAGTAATGTGAAATAGTGCAGAACCAGAACAGGCCTGACGTTCAGCCTGAACGCATCTAGGACAATGGAAGTATTTCACGAACAGCTCTTTCATACCATTAAGATAAACTTCGTACCACATATAATAACCAAAGGCTGCCATTAAAGTTTGTAGAATCAGACCAGCGGGATTACTGTAGGATAAAGTGCTTTAAGAACCACTAAACTTTTTAAAAAGGTGGCAGGTAAGTACTGAAAGTGCTGACAGTGCTGCTGGAGCACTTCTTAACAGTAGTACTGGCATCAGCAATTTTCTCCTCCTGGATTTTGTAAAAAGGACATTTGAACCTGGCAGATCACCGTAAAGCCTCTTCTAGCTCTGAGATTAGCTAAACTGATTTAAAGATCTTTTATATAAATCAGAACAACAACAGACTCTTCAAGTCTGGTAATCTTTTCTAACCACCTACAAACTGACTAGTTACTTCTAATTTTGATGTTCCTATTCTTCTTCAAATGGTTCTACTCCAAATACAAACAAAATGGTTTTATACTGGTTCATTACCTGTTACTTCACCTGAATTCAGTAGATCTACAGTGGAGTTGCTAATGAAATGTCAGAGTTCCCAATTTGCTACCGTCTACTATTTGTACTTCTACTGAGGGCAAGGGAGAACTGCCTAGGCTAAATATCTTAAGTGCAAGCTGTAGAGAGGATGTCCAGTTATCTGGAAGACAGTAATTTCCCTGTTCTGTTCTTCCTAAAAACACTTTGGTTCATGCTTAGTTCTGGGGATCTCCAGCCTTGCTTCACAGAAACACTCAGATTCACATGTATTACAAAACAGATTTTCCAACCGTGATGCTCCAAATCGTTACTCACGTGGAAATGTTTGCAGGCAGCCTGATTTTTCCATGGTGGCTTCTAGCAGTTTTTGGAAGACTATTCCCTTAGAGATGTGTTTGTCACTATTGAGAGTTCTTGTTGGTTCCAAACAAGGTCACAACAGAAGTAGTTCTAGAGTATCACATTTCTCAGGGTGTTTCTAACTGCTTGCTCATCCTCAGTATGGGATATATTTTTCTCTTTCTCCATAGGTGAAAAGGGGCGGCAAGCCTTTGAGAAAATGGACAGGATTTGCTGTGAATTAAGAGAAACTGTACAACAAGAAGCTGAAATTGAAATCACAGTATTTTAGTAGTTGGAATATGAGGAGCTGAATCATATTGTCCTCACAGCCACATATGGGTACCTGAGGATTTTGTTTTGTTGTTTATCAGTGTCTGGTTTACTTCTGCCCTGCCATACACATGCTGCATACTGACGGAGTACAGGTTTATTTCCAGAAGGGGGAAGTTTGCAGTCTACACTGAGCAGACGGGAATACCTTTTCTCACTGTCTCTCAGCACATGATGAAATATCAAGTGCTGGACGAAGGAAAACTAGGATCTCTTAGAATATGGAACCAGGTTGTCACTTGAGTTAAAATCCCCATCTCACTGGAATTATCCGCCCCACTCAACCTGTAAGTCAAATATGATCTGTTTTCCCATAAAGTATTTTATTAATTTGGTATTTCTTAAAGAAAAGAGAAATGATCACTCTCCAACAGTCCATCTGGAAACTAACAGACAACAGGTCACTTACTTACATCAACTGCCACATACATTAGGAAAAAACCTAGAGGGATCGCTTGGTGGTTTCCTTTTCTTGTACAATTTAGTTGCAGAAGGAAAGCTTGTTACTTCAAAAGCAGATTCCTTCAGAATAATTGCAGCCTAGGAGAGGTTCAAGCAAGGCCTGACAAGGATATATACTGAGTGTGTATCCTCCGCAGTTTAAAACAGGAAGGTATGTATTGTATTTGCCATGTGCAGGTCTGACTGACAGATGGACAGCTCTGTATAAGTTGTTGTTGTGTTTTTTTAAATTTATTCATTTAGCCATAGATCAAGACTTCTCATAGTCATACACCCATTGTCAGGCTCCTTACTCAACACTTATTTAACTTAGTGGAGGGTAGCCATAAGGAGAAGCCTGGCTTCAGGTAAAATACTTGAAAGGGTTTGGCTTGTGTGTATATTTTTTTTATATATATATATATATATAAAAAAAACTTTTCTATTCAGTATTTATTTGTTGGATTTCATACTGTTTTCTAAAATTCTAATAAAACATTTGAGACAAGTTCCTGCAAGTGCTTCATACTGATGTGCTTGTAGCATTGTGGACAGGTATAAGGCAATAAACCCCTAAAGGGAACCAAGATACTTAACTGGCACACATCTGAGCCCCATACGCAGCCTGTCATGTACCCACTTCTATATTCTGCCTGTGAAAAGTTCCGACTTGTACCGTTGAAACAGGCTCAGCTACTGTTCTGCTATTGTGGAGCTCTGAATAGCAGGACCGTGGTGCTTAGGTCATGCTATTCCATAGCAAAGTAAAACTTAATGGGCTGCTTTTCTGTACTTTAACTTACAGATTTATTTAAAAGCAGGGGAAAGAAGTTGTTCTACTTTGGTAAATCCCCTGCTTCCCCAGGCCTTTCTCCCCTACTCTTCCCCTTCACTAGAAGAGAGAAAGGGAAAGAGCTGGTGAGTTGTAAGAGACAGGGCAGCCCAGTCAGCTTCTTGCCTGAGCCCGAGCTAGGCTTTGAACACGAACAGTAAGGTGCTGACAGTTTCTGAGGGGCAGTGCATGAAAACTCACCACAGCTGTTTTAATGCCACTTTGTGAAACTACTGAACACTCTCTCTTCAAGCACCTCTCCTTCATGTGTAGCTTTCCTTAAAAATATAAACAAAAAGGTAAATACTTTCATCCAAACAATGTGGAAATTTGATGGCTGCAGCTGCTGTAACACAAACACAAACCAAATGCAGCTTCATGCTAAGGCACAACTGAACTCTTGTAAAAAACACTTACACTTGAGAGTTACTACACTTTTTATATTACACTCATTCCTGGGCCAAGATAGTTAAATTTTAATTAAAGTTAAAATGAAAGACTAAAGGAGAGACGTGTATGTGTCAGGGAGAGACACGGGATACTCATTTCACTGATTCTTTTACTGGAGCTCTGACCTACAAGTAAGTTCTTACAGTAACATTTAAATCACGTTCCTCTACAAAAAACCCCACCAAACATCATGCTAGCCCTGATTTGCAAGTGATTCAAAGCAAGAGCCAGTGGCTGTAGCCCTGAGAAGACAGAAAGCAATAAGACTCTCATGTACATTCTTTAAAAAAAGAATTTTATTGTTTCAACTAAAATGAGAACTGAAAACTTGTATGGGAAATTGAAAAACTGTACAATAACCTGTGAGGTCTTTGCAGCGGCTTACACAAAAGACAAGATACCTGAAAATGTATTATACCAAAACATTTAGCTTTTTTGGTTTTTTTTTTTATTTTTTTTAAAAAAGTTTATTCTATGGCAATCTGTAAAAAAGAAAGACCTGATGAGTAAATATTTGCTTAAGGCATATAGCAGAGCAGCTCACTAACTTTCTAACAAGTTTAACATGGATATTTGTCCATTTTCCAAGAATAGGTTAACCAATACACCCACTTTGAAACGCTACTGTATATACACACCCAAACTACTACATACATATACAGGACATCAAAACAAAAATGTTTACAGTTCGGTACTATAAGCCTTATACACACCTCACTGGGCTTGCGGGATATTCCACTGTTTCTCCTGGGACAGTAAGTTCTGGATTTGCAACAGAAGAAAGAAATGGCAAAATACATGGGCAGAAAGGGGGATGTTCAAAACCTTTTTATTATCTGCAGAAACTCTCTCTTGTTAGAATAATTTGCAAGTGAATTATTCTGGATTCAAAGGAAGGATGCTTTGCTTTCCTGTCAAGCCTAAAATTTAAAATATTCCCTCCTGGGAACAGTATAGAGGCGGTGTTTGTTTGTTTGTTTTTCTTGGGCCGCCACTTCAGGAGCCTATTTCTGCAGATCAAAGCATGCTGCTGAGACCTTGCAAAAGGGGCTTTCCTCCCCCTCCTCAGCACAGCTCTGGAGGCAGCACAGCAAGTCCCTGAAATCACTGAGCTATTGCTTGCCTCAAGCGACCAGAGGCGAGGTGTGAATACGGCTTACTAAACTCTCTGGAATGTCTGTACTACACTTACTCAGCTGAAATGAACCATGCTAAACAACCGGGTTACACTGAGTACGCAGAAATTCAATAGGAAGTCATGCCAAGTATTAGGCGAGTACATGTTATCTGATAAACACCAAATCAGTCTATCGCTGAACGAAGATACTTTCAGCAACACCCTTTGAACCACAGCCACTTAATGATCAGTTCATGCAAATATAATTTGGGCACATCAGTAAGCAGAAATATACGTTCTTTCACCTTTCAAGCACATGGTATTTAATCAGGACACTAGAAGACTTTACATGCATTTTAATACAAATGGGGTACAAATGTTGCTTTAGAACAATATTCTACCCGATGATGGAGAGAATAGTGGGGACAAAGCAATCACATACTGTATCTTAAATACACAGATGAGCCATTATATATTACCATTTTTCTATACTCATTTTTCATGTTTCCAATAATATAACTAAGTATTGACTGATTACAACATTCCTCCTTTCAAGTACTGGTCTGACCAACAGTCTCACAGGTAAATTATTGATTCCCAGTACTACCTGAGGATTTATTATTGTACTTTTGAGAAGCCCTTGATGCAAGCTTAACAAAATGGAAAATAGAAATAACTCCCACCCACCCCCACCCCATTCACCAACTTATTCACTGAAGGAAAGAGCTACACCTACAGACAGCCTTGCAAAAATAAATATGGAGTGGAGAGAGACTTACATAAGATACTCCATAGCGTTGTTTGCACTGAGAATGGTGGTTAAGTGCTATAAATCTAGAAAGCCTTTAAAAATAAAATGAACTGATTAGTAACACTGTTGCAAATCAGCTGTCATGGTTTAGTTTCAGACACTGCAACTTTCAGTAGTGAGTTGACTCCTGTCCTCTGCCCCATGACACGAGCAAAGAAATCTTTGCTATTGTTGTTTATTAATAATTTGGTACTAACAAGAGGAACAGCATTGACCAAGACCGCTTAGTGCAATGCCGACTTCCAGTCACAGTTCTACCAATGCACCCAAATCCTTATTTACAAGCACTTTACATTATTCAAGTCCTGAGCCTGCGGAACAGGCCCACCGGCTGAGCCAAACAACGCAGACACAGCGTGGCACAGGACACAACCACCCACCTCACCTCGCTTACCTTGGGGTAGCAACAGCCCTGTCTGCAGAGGTGCAAGACTTACCCTCTTACACCACTATGTCCAGTCATTACTGAAGAGCGTATCTTCAAGCCAAACTAAAGCCAGTATTTTAAATCTTTGCTTTAAAAAAAGCAGAACACACAAACGCTTGCATCATAAGCCAACTGGTATGTTCACAGACCAACATGTCTTCTGTTGAACTTTTTATGTCTTAAGGAAGCTGCCACAGCATCGATTGCTCTGGATTTATTGAAATGCTTTCCTGTTCTCTGCCTGCAACGCCTCCGAGTACGTTACCTCTCCGGCCCTCGCAGGAAGCATGCTATTCCTTATGGAGCAGATGTAGAGTGAAACTGCATTTTACATTCCAAATGACGAGGTTTAAGAACTGGTCCTTCTGAATGCCAGCTGCACAGCTGCAAAATGCTGGTGGACATGTTTTGGTTGAATTTCCCTTCCTGTTTCTCTCCCTCCCCTCAACCTCTCCTAACCCAGAATATAAAAGTAAAAACAGCTTTACAAAGCAATGTAAATAGGCATATGTGCAAGTAGAGTGCAACAAAAGTCAATGAGAAGATACACTTAAAAAAAAAAAAAAAAAGAAAAAAAAAAGAAAAAAAAAGAGCTGGACATGTTGGGATACCCTGAGCAAATGCAGAAGCCTGTTTCTATAAACACATGTAAAACAATAAGCTCATTAAGAACAGTTATGCCAAGATTAAATATATCAATACCACAGGCACTGCCCACAACTCAGTCTTTAATGATGAAGCAAGTTAAAAAAAAAAACAACAAAACAAAAAACCAACCACAACCACCCCTCCCCCAACGCCCTCCCTTCCAAAAAGTTTACATTCTTCAGGTATGTGGGTTTCTTTTTCTTTTTTTGGGAACTCATCAATAGAAGTCATGTATTTGGTTACAACACTTGGAGAGTACAAGCAAGTTTCACTTGTGCCTAGTTTTTCTGATACACAAAAGAAAAAGAACTGGCTTTTTAAAAAAGGCTAAAAACAACAATGTGTTGTAGTTCTATTATTTAGTTTAAAAAAAAAAAGAAAAAAAAAAAAGGAAAACAACTATTTGGCATTTTCTTTGCTTACTCCTGAATATTTTAAGGCCCTGAGATTAGAATATCATGTTCTTGGGACCACAGGGCTAGATAAAACCCTAGTGCATCAATTCTCTCTGTAAGTCCTAACCAAAGTTCTGGCCTTTCAACCTAAGATCTACCTCCACTGAGACAAGGCTCACATGCCTCAATTAGCTTTCTTTCAGAGAAGCTTATTACAAACCGATCAAATCGTTGGTGTTTTCTTGCAGGGTCGATCTTGCTGGCATGTCCATCAATGAAAACACACCCTGTAACAGAGATAAGCTCCTGCCGTGAGGAAAGTGAACATGCATATATTCACTAGAAATGGCTTCCAAGTTGTTATCATGTTCTCATCGTCCTCTTCTGAGTTTTCTGACTTCATCGACTCTTCTTTGTGGGGCGAGAGACGCAGATTTTCACCAACAGTTCTCCTCCGAATTTCAGTGTCTTGACTAGTGCTTAAGGACAGAGAAATAAATACTCAGTACGGATTCTCCATTTAGGAGAGAAGCCATGCAGACTCTACAAGAGCATGGCCTCACCCACTGAACACCACAGAGAAAGCTGGAAATCTCTTGCTATCAGGAGCTGCAGCAGATGACAAACCAAAGCCTATCGCTAATTATTACAGTTCTGGCTATTAAATTACAGGTTTAGAACAGTGTTTATCATCAAAAGCCATGCTTGGGAGTATTTCGTGCCCTTTAAAGAATACGCTGACTTAATTTTAAACACCACCTACTCCCACTGCTTATCACAAATCTGCTGCCTGCACTGAGACAAGTAGTGAACTAGCACAAATCAAACCTACATCCGGGTCAGGAAAAGATTAAGGATCTAAAACCAAGCACCTGCCCAGAAAGTCAGAAAATGATAGAACTGTGGTTGCCTGTGCAGCCGTAACTTGGCTAAATGCATTGCGATAGCTTTTAATGATGGAACTGAAAATCTCTTCACCTTTAATAGTCTCTAAGCATGGCTTTGTTTCCAGATACTAGACCTCCATCCTGTTGGCAGTATATTGACACGCAAAGAGGCTTCTTAACTGAGCAGGAACTTTTATATCTACTGTACAACTTCTTCTGGCTGAATTTAGAAAGCAGAGCATCATCATGCTGTGAGAACCACTGGGGTGGTAACCAGGGAGATGCTTTGCAGGGGGATTTCCTAGACATCTGCTGACAGCTTAAGTATAGAAGAACTCAGGAATCTTCCGTCCCAGACACTAGAATATCTGGGCAGGAAAATAAACGTGCTTAAGACTTCTGCTTCTCCTTCCCTCACCCCTGCCAGCACAACGTCTATTTCCCACCCCTCCGTTTCCTCCAGCCTCGCGCTGTCCCACAAGCTTTCACATCAGACTGTTCCTCTGCTCTCTATTCCTTCCCCCTCCTGCCCAGCAAGTTTCACCTTCCCCCCTTCTAGACTCACTGTCCCAGACATGAGGACAAGAGTGATGATCACAAAGGAGGCCTGATCCTGCAGCAACAGTACTGGTACGGAATGAGGGAGCTCAGGATTCAAATCCTGGCCTTTCCTCGTATGCCTGAAACATGGCATAAGGTAGGATTTAACTTTAGCAAGGTAAAAGGTAGATGTCTAGTCAGCCTCTACAATCAATGAAGGCAGGCAGTTCCAGAGGATGACTCAACTCCAACCTCAGGCAAGGGACTGCAATAAATGAAATTAATTGAGTCTCTGAGCTCTTTAGAGCTGGACATGCCTTATGTTCATTTAAACTACACTGTGTAAAGTATTTCCAGGAAATCATTTATTCACTGAGAAATTCAGATTTATATAGCTAATGAAAAGACACAAGACACCAGCTTTAAATCCATACTCTTCATTAGGCGTGGAAACCATTAGCTGGCATCTCACATCCCAGATAAATACTCTGGTAACAGAACTATATTGTCACAGAGGGAAGAAAGAGGGAGGTGCTACCATTGCAACATTTCCTTCTTTTGTAGCTAAGGTTCCATTTGTGACCATTCCTAGTTCCAAGATTTCCTTTCTTTTTAGTAAAGATCTTTGGAATTTGAGTATTTCACTTCCAGAATCTCCCCAATGAATTAAGAAAAATCCTGATCAAAACATTGTTTCATGTTGAGCAGGGAAATACACTTGTTTTATCTCCTTGCCTCCAGCAGAATTTGGAGGGAGATAACAGGTTCAGCTCATGGTCTCAGCCTCTCTGCTACATGAAATTAAGAGGAGGTTTATTTTGAAGAAAGACTTTTGGAAACACATCTCACTAATCTCCAGTTCCCAGAGTCACATATTCCCCCACTGGTTCAGATAAATTCAGTACATCAAGCCTGCCAGCTGTATCTGTTGAAAAGGCTCTAGAGTTCTGTGGACAATACTAAAACTTGGTATTTTATTCCAGTATTCCTATGGGAAGCTGAAAATGTCTTGTTAGGAGACGATCCAGTGGGGGAACATTACACTTTCCCTTGATTATCCCTGGTGGGTGTAGGGTTTTTGATTTTTTTTTTTTTTTAATTTTGATTTTTTTTGTTCTGCGTGGCATTCATTTGGTTGTTCTGAATAAAACTAGTTAACATGCAGGATGCCAGCAACACCAAGGCACCTGGACTTCAACCAATTCCACGCCACTCCGATAAATCAGGAGTGACATCTAGTGGTTAAGCAAGCAGGAACCTTGGCTTCGCCGCTGTTTTACTGCTCGTGTACACAACATTTCTGCACATTTATTAGTCTCTACAACTTAGGTTACAATGACAGGTAGAAAAGTTCTCTGTTCATGAGCCCCCTCTATTCCTTTCATCAAAAGTAGTTTTGCTTGCAATTAATTTCACATTTCTATGTGTGGCTAAAGCTAGTCAGCCTAATTTTCAGCTACATGACTAATACCGCCTCTAAGTAGTGAAAGAGCTCCTCTGTAGCTTAACATATACTGCATGTAAATCAAGACTAAACCACCTCATTATGCTGTCACTTCTTCTTTTACTCTAGCAGGATCCCGTAAGAGGCCCTAGTTTATCCATGAAATTAAAAGAAAATGAGCATAAGATCTTACTGAAAAGATTTTGGGTTGGAACTACTATTATACTAACTCGATCAAGATCTGTCCAGGACTTTCTGCACGAAATGTCATTTATGAGCAAATGTCCTACAACCTCTCAATGCTGTAAGCCAACTGGACAGTCTTCTCAGGACAGTTAGAAGTGGGAAACGAAATGAATTACCTGTCTGTGATCAGTGGTACAGATGAACGAGCTCTGCCATCTGGAACCATCTCTTCCACAGTGCCGACTGAACAGCTAATCTCTTCCTCTACTACTTCATGTTTAGGAAAGAATTCTGTGTGTTCATGCATCCTTCCATTGTGCATTTCTGAGGTTCGCTTCGGTGGTCTGGGAGGTGGTGGGGTATGTTCAGGTGGAGGGTCCAGGTCTTCATTGGACAGCTCTTTCCACTGTTCCTTCAGGAAGAAAAAGGCCTATTAAGCTTTTCTGTATTTCTTTTATGTAAGCTGCTATAACTTTTAACTCTAACATGGCAGGGTCTTTATACTCTTACCTTTTCATTTATTCTGAGAGTGGCTGTTCATTTGCATTGGAAAAAAAGGAAAAAAAGGAAGGGGGGAAAAAAAAAAAGACACAAGAACTCCAAACCTAAGCTACATCCAAGTACACAGCAGACATCTGCTATAAATGCAGGAAATTTTCATCTACTTCTGGAAAATTTAAATAGCACAAAATAGAATCTGTGTTGCTAGAGTTCTGCTTAGCATAAAACAAACTTATAGGATTTAATCATAATACTTAAACTTCTGGCATATTAGAAAATTTTTATTACCTTAAATGAAAGACAAAGCTGATGCAGCCAGACTATGCCCAAATTACAGTGTTGAAAAGGCCACCTGTTGTATCACAGGTAATTTTTGAAGGTTCTTAAATACAACACTTTAGATAGTGACAGATCATAAAGCATTGTATTTAAGAACCCTATACTATAAAAAATTATTGAAGCCGATGCAAGATTGAAATTTGAAGTTTCTTTCTATTCTGTCCATCCCACATATTTGCTACAGTTAAAAGAGTCGCAGCCCACGACATTAGGCTGTGCAGTCAATAGTACTCACTTGCACTGAAGCATCTCCCATAATGAATTTTGCCCCTTCAATAACAGCTAAGTAGGAGAAACGGAGCTGATCTGCTGTCTGTATAAGCCCCATTCTGTACTTCCTCATTTCTAGAAGAACCTGTTTAACGTCCACAGAAGAAGGATCTTTCCGTTTGTCCATCTGAAGATAAAAATTTGAAACGTGCTTTATGCTCTGATGAGATTCAATACAATGACTCATTTTGCAGTATGGCCTTCAGACTACCCTCCATATCAATAATTAATTATTAAAGAATTAATAAACTAATAAAAAAAATAGTATCAGCAGCTACTTATTGGGTCTCTAAAAAGACAGAGGGGGAAAACACACTGAGCCTCCAACATGTTTTACATTTTTCCCTTTTTTGTCTTTCTTGTTTTGAAAATATAATTAGGAGAAAAAAAAAAAGGACATTTTAACCTAGGCCTGACTTCTGTGTATTAGTTGCTCTCACACAGTGACAGAATAAAGCCAAGGGAATTCCGGTTTTATCTCAAAGTCAGGACAATTTCCCCCTGCCTACAAGCGAAGTTGACTCTGTAAAAGCAAACACATTAGATTTATTTTGCATTGTTTCAGGATAGTTCACACTATTACTTAGCAGGCATCTAGTGTTTTTTTTCTTAACCACTATGGCAAAGCGTATCTTTGCAAATCACCCTAAAAACTAGAGACTTTTCTTCCCCAGACTCAAAATGGCCAGTTAAGAACAAGATCTGCCTTGGAATACGCTGCCAAACCAGAATATGAGTAAGGTAATGGGAAATAGCATGCAACAATACTTCACAGAACATACCACAGCTCTTTGCAAGCCTACGACAAACCATTCCTCAAAACAACTCTACAGAAATAGCGTATCATCTGGAATAAGTAGTTCTTACCAGTAAAAGACACGTATCAACCAAACAAAAAGTTCCTGATCTCCCGATTCCTGCGCTGCAGTGCACCACAACGGGTCCATGCTCAGGATTAAGTGAGCCGGACTCTCTCACTTTGAACAGGAAATTGAGGAATGAAGCAGGTGACTCTGGGACGCCAAAGTCAGGCCACGTAGTATAATGAAAGTGCAGAATCTCCCTAGTTTCCTGTGTCTGTAAAAACAGTATTTAGGAAGTCTTTTAGCTTGGATACACGAGCCAGAAGTATTCAAAGCACAGTTGCCTAAAACAACGTTCTAATCAGCAAATACAATTCCTCGTTCACTTTCCTAGCAAATAGTCACTTAAATATTTAGCCATACAGCTTTAGACATCAGACGTTTTTACCTTTAGGTCAATTTCAAATTTGTGCCTTTGGAAAAATTTTAGCTACTTCGTTTGAAAATAACTCTGACTTACATGGAATGGAGGTATGTGCCTGCTCAGCTTTGTATGCTACTCAGACTATGCTGCTTCCACTACATCTTTAGAACAGCTGACTTGAATTCAAATGACAAAGTTCCATCAGTCTGAGGGAGCTTTTATAGCTGCACAGCTAAGAAACTAACTGCTAATAATTATCTCTTGTCGTGAAGGTCTCAATTTGAGCAAAGGAAATTGTATAAGTAAATTTACTTATTTATAACACGGTTTAGTTTTTTCAGTACAGTTCAAATGCTTGTATCACCACAAGATAGCTGGCACTACTGCCTTCCAATTTCTAATGACAGAATATCATTTGAAGATTTCTCAAAATGAAGTACCTCAAGTTACAGAAGCCCTTTACACTTTCTGCAGACATAGCCCTTACACTATCACAGCTGTTCCTTTACAGGTTTGTTCCCAACCTGAAAACTTTCATCCAAGACTACTAAACCACTGGTGCTCACACCCTCCTAGAATACTAAGCTACAACCATCAAAGATGTCTATGGCAGACATAGTTAATACACCACAAACTACATCAACTAAATTCTTACTCACACATAATTTAGTCAAATTCATGTCTGCTGTCTCACATTTCCTGGCAGGAGGAAGTGTGCAAGATGCTAACAGATGAGCAAAGGAATAACTGTGTCTTCCAGTAGTGAGCAGTACCAGCACAGAACAGAACTCAGGCTAGCACGTCACAACATACACTCCTAGGTCAGTACCACCAAGAACCTCAGACATTATCTTCAGTGACCTGCATTCGGTGAAAGTTAATGGTGTTCTTCCTTAGCCAGTGTTCCCAAGGAGCTTTATATTAGCTCTCACTGCTCTAATACAGTGTTGAAGAGGAGAGGAAAAGCAGAAAATGGCATGTATACTTTTATTTTGGTATTGTGCAAAAGGTAAAAAAAAAAAAAAGAAAAAAAGAAAAAAAAAAAAAAGAAGAGTAGTTATTTGTCTTAAAGCTAGTGGCCTGATCCTTGTGCCAAGCTCCATACAGCTCATTGCAGGACCAGGGCTAAAACAGTTCCTGCTTTCTGATGAAGGCCATCAATGCAAAACCTGGAGATTTAAGCCAAAACCTAAAAATAAACCTTAGAACAAGACACAGGCAAACAGGTAGCTTAAGTGACAGGAAGAGCAATTATTTCAGCTATAACACAAAAGCACTAGAACATCTGCTAAGTGATTTTATAAAGGGTTCCCTGAAAGGTAGTGTAGTGACAAACTAACCTTCTCACTCAGTGCACGGCCAAGACATAAAAACGATGTAGTTTCCCAATATGTTTCATAAATATTTAGGAATTTCATTTCCACAACACACAAACTAGAGGCTGAAGAACAATCTCATGCAGAATCACCAATTCCAGAACAAAATCTGCTATCATTCGTGACTATCTTTTTCAAGACCTTGTTGATGAGGAGGCGAATCTCACCTCAGACTGAAGAATCTGATTAGTACTAGTTTCTGTACTTACTGTAAGGTTTTCCAATTCTAGCTGTCGTACTGTGTAATATGATTTTATATCTTCAGATATCAATGTTAGTTTCAAGTTTGTATCTTCGAAAAACATTTCTTTCTCCTCCTTCCGTGGCCAGTACTGTGCACACTTTATCTAAAAACAAATAGGAGACATTAATAAACATCCTTGAATACAACATTTTCTTACGAGACAATTTCTTCATCTGCTTTTATTATAAGGAGGACCAATTCTCATGTGAAGAACATCAGTCTTCCTTTATGTTGCAGAACCACATCTTCATTGAATCTTTTGTATGAGTCAAATTATTTTGACCCTGACTGAACTCATGAAAATACCTAAGGACTGAGGATAGGTTTGTTTAGGTAGAGCTCTCTTTCTTCTACATGTAAGCTGAAAGAGTGTGAAGCTATGGAATCTAATCAAAATCACCAAAGCCACTATTTATTTTATCTTGTGTTGGAACAAACAAACAAACAATCTAATAACTGTCTAAGTATAAAAGCTCTCACAACACTCCACCAAAATCTGCATTTTAGTCTACTTTGCATTTTATTTATTATCCTCATGTCAAATATTTAAATTTCAAAAGAAGAGATAGATGTTAACAAGAGCAGAACATACTGCGAAAAAGTGTTATGAATTCCACAAATAAGCGACATGTAGAGAATTACAACATTGCTAATTTGCAAGTGTAACATCAGATGAGACTTTGGGTTACTCCATTCACTCACCACAGAAATAAAAATAGCAGTGAGATCATTTTGATTTTACATGGCACAGTTTAAAAGTAAAGTGCCAAACAAAAAAACCCTGCATTCAGCAAACATTCCCATTACCTACTTCTCACTGAATTTCGATTTTCTCAGTAAAGTTTCCCAGAGAGCTTAGTTTTGCAAAGACTGCTACATGCTAGGACCTTAAATGAGTCAACCAAATAGAAAAGTAGCATATTTTGCAGAAAAAAAATGAAATTAAAGAAACTCATCAGCAACACGAATAGGAAAGTCTGCAACCAAGTTTCTGACAGTTAAATCTAAGGATATTGTGACTGGGAGAACTAGCCTGCTGCTTCTGCCACTAGGCACTGCTCCTCTGAAATGGGATTGTGACCACCATTTGCCCATACCTAAACATGCCATACGAATGGACTGTTGGACATGGCTAATGCCCGTTTTATCAAAGGGCAAATAATATGGCTTTAAAGTTGAAGTGGAAGAACAATGAAAAAAGAACAGCATTCTCAAGACTACGATGATTTCTGACAGCATTTTAATAAATAAGAAAGCCCTTCAGTATTTTATTCATAGGTAGACTAACACTAGTTTCGCTCAGATTATTCCATTTTTTATTCAAAATACACCCTCTAGTTTATTGGGGTTTTGAATGCACTTATAATTCTCTGTACTTTTTTTTTTATGAATGTTGAAGAGACAGCAACTGGCTTTGTGTCCAATTTCTCCACCAAATGTATCTGCAAACAATATTTTGTTGTGCTCCAGTGTAGGTTCCCCACTGCTGTTTGCTGAGAAGTGTAAGCAGCTTGCCCTAAGGGATCACAATAATTCATTTGGTTCAAAACTATTGGCAGTGCAGAGAATGAGCAGGAATGGTTGGAAAGGAAGAAACTATTGAAAAATATGGTCGCTGCATTTCTTTTGAAGATTAAATTTCACTTGCACTACAAAAAAAGCAAAACACTCAACAATCAAGACTGCAGTTTATTAAAACACAACTCATTGCACAAGAATTTTCCTGATTATTGGGAATTCCTTCCTGATTATGCAAAAGCACGTACCACCCGGTTATCACTGGTGGATACCCAACATAACCGCTACCCCTCCTCCAAAATGTCTTTATACTGACTACACTGTAACATTCAACTTTAAATCGTGCATTTCTATCAGTCTTTAAAATCGCTTTTGTCTCAAATTTGCACAGCTGCCAAGTCCACTTTAAGGATGGCAGCTGTGGAATTAGCATAGACGCAGAACTCTGACCCATGGATGAAAACCATGCCTGATGTCTGATGGTTCCGGTCTTCTCCGCCATCAGAAAGGCTGGAGCATTTCTTTCTCAAGACAGGAGCTACTTCATGTGCCAGAGGAACCAAAACTTTTCATCTATCTGAAGGTAAATTACTTAAAATAACCCCAATTGTTTGTTCATCTATTGTTTCCCTTCATCTTCTGCCTATCTTGTCTAATGTAAACTCCCTAAAAGGTCTGGACAGAACTTAGCCCACCGCACAATGACACTGGTGGAGAAACAATATGCCTAGATGATGCATTTAATAATCAGAGCTCTTACTGCATGAAGCAAACTTGGAGTCAAAGTGCTTCTCTAACTACTTCAAAACCATTTCATAATGTTTGTGAATGAACACTTGGTGTAAACAACCTTTGAGAGATGCAATCTGTGTATACTGAAGAGAACTACATTCAGATACCTAGGTTAGCAGTAGAGACCAAATATTCATTTGTGTGGAGAGTCATATTGTGTTCATGCCTTATTTCAGCCAAATTCAGAAAAATTAAGACCTACAATAACAAACTGAGTAATTTTCTGACTGCACTAACATCAGTTCATGGGGTATTCAATTCTAGGCATAATTTCTTACACAAAATTACTGATGGTAGTCATCTCTCCACCCTCTTCCCATTCTTTGGGTTGGTTTTTGGTTTGTTTGGTTGTGGTTTTTTTGCTTGTTTGTTTGTTTGTTTGTTTAAAGAAAAACCATAAACATGCAAAGAACACATAGCTAGAACCGGGTAAGTACTTACGGATCCCTTTTCCATCACTCTGTTCAACATGACAACACCACGGCTTTTCTGTTCCCAAACCATCTCCCAAAAGTGACCACAAGTATTTGGCAAAGGTCCCTGCAGAGACAGAATCCCCAGAAATAAGCATTATTTTCTGTTAATGTCAGTGCAATGTTTCCCAGTAAAAGTTACTGCACTAGGCAATAAATTTAGACAAGCAACAAGCAACTTCTCATTTCAAACTGTAAAAAAATGCAGTGATACAGCTTTAAGTTCCATTTTCACATTTACCCATTAAAGCATGGTTAATCTTTCCCCCCCATACATAACAGGAAGAGAGAAGTAGTCTCATTTGCGAGAAGAGAACTGGGAGTGAAAAATACCGAGGGAATTTTCTTAGGAAAGGTATACACATAATGGGGAAATAAAACCTCATTGACTAACTAAGAGCAGAATTAACGTCTAAGTTGAACTATTCTGCAACACATCATTGTTACTTATAATACTTGAAAATTACTAGACTGAATGGACAAACATTCAGAAGACTGAAACAATGCCAGGTCAGTAACAAATTATATGGTTTTCCAGAATCTTCATGGATCTACTTTGGGACTGAACAAAATGGTAACTCCTTTTAAAGACTACTATCTACTCACAAAGTAGATTTCTTTATAACTTTTTGTTTGTGCCATGTTCCTTTGCTATTTTATATTCCAAAACCATTGCTCTGAATTTTGGGCAACACAAACCAGCATCATTGTGCCTCTCCATTGCTATCTATCACTTTGCTCAAACAAAACAGCAGGCCAGGGTCCTCGAAAAGAATGACTGGATTTAAATAAAGCCATTCAACCCCATTAAATTCTGCATCAGAATAGATAACTAGTACCAGTTAGCTGCACGTTTGACTATTCCACATACAGGTCTATCAGTTCAACCTTATGATCGACCTCCCCTGCCATGAATAAGTGGAATAAGAGCTGTGTGCACAGAATCATTTTCATATTGAACACTGTACTGTCCACTTCTTCCTTAGAGGATTTATCTTTATTCTCTAGAAACAGGAAGGAAGAGCTGCTGCTTGAAACTATTAATCCCAGTCTACCTTTACCTAAAGTGTGGGAGGAAGGGGTAAAAAAAAAAAGTCAAGATTAGAGATCAGGACAGTCTCCAGGGAACCAAACATTTAGAACAAACAAGAATTCTGGCACAGTTGTTAGCTCTCAGAATAAGACAACAGGGTATCCGGGTATTTTAAAATTTGTTATACAGATAGGTGTGGAATTCACAGGTTCAATGAAAAACAGCCACTTCCCTCCTGCACCCTATATTGTCATCACTAAAGTCTGCATTCATAGCTTTTCTCTCTCATATTAAAGGTAGAAGCATCAGCATTGCCCAACTTAGACCTTTTGCACGCTGTGTTATTAGGAAGTGCATTATTTGTAAATACTACAATAACATCACTTTCAGAAGGATGTTTAAACAAGAGATATGTGGTAGAGCATACTGCTTATTTGAAACAGAAGGTCGGGTGTAAGAAATTCCCCACTATGTTTTAGTTAACATCTGCCCCACTCAACATAACACATATCCGTTACAGTTAAAGTACGTTATTTCAAATAGGTTTTGACCATCTTGAAGTGCATACATACAGCTCTGTAAATGTGAAGTCCTCCCATTAAGTGAAGTTCACCTCTGTTCAGAGAATTTATCAGGCAACTTAAGACTGTAGTGGTCTCAAGCCTTTATGCTGGCCTTCCATGTAGAAGTGTGATTCATTTCAACCACATCTAAATGTCGCTGGTCATAAGCCAACAAGCAGATTTCTAGAAGTACGTTAGCTTCTAACCTCGATAGGTCTGAAGTCAGATATACAAAGTGGCCAAAATACTCTGCAAAGTCAGTCAGTGCTGACAGGAAGCAGGAAGAAATAGGTAGCATTTCTATAAAATTGTTCTATGTATATGTTTATATATACACACACAGATGTTTATACACACTTAACTAGCTTTACAATACAGAAAACAAACATAATAGGCTAAATAAAACCTACGAAAAACAATTCCAATCACCACATGATTTTTATTATCCACTGCCAGCAATTACCTGGGTAAGGATGTAGCTCCTTTGGGCCTCTTCCATTTTTATCAAACTAGCATTGATATAGTCATTGTCACCTTGGTTTAGCTTAATTCGACTGTGATCAACTGCAGCATAATTAGAAAACACTGGTTAATGTATATGCAACACAGCACAACCCATGCACAACTTCATCAGATGTTAGGATCAAAAAAGCTGAGTCGTCCTGAAGAATGGAAAGAACTTAATCACAGGTAGCGCAGAAGTGTTCGCTGGTGCCTGTAACTCTGGAAATACAATACAGGTACTACAAGAACAGCACTACAGCATAGCAGTGAATGTAAGTTGCACTCCACTCCAAGAATACATTGCAAGAATGGAAGTATTTGCATTTGAAGTAATCACAACAGTAATTTGCAAACCAGGTAACGCTGACCTATTTGTACAGTTATAAAGTTACTGTTTTTAAATAAATCTAATTACACAACTGCTTATCTTTTGCAGCTTAAAACATTCAAACCCATCTTGTTCAAGGTTGTTAAAGGTTTGCCTAAACATATATTGGACCAACAGAACAGAGACTTCTTATTCTTCTTATAGACATTTAGCTACTGTTCCCAACCCAACCACACCTTAATGTCCAGAAAGAACGATCAAAATTCAAGAATTACAGCAAATGTAATTTCATTGCTCTTTTGTTAGTCTCGGCTTGCTCCACTTAGGATTAAAAAAACAAATCACCATAAAAAACCACATACAAGAGTCCCACATTTTGCAAAAAAACAGATTGGAAGCAGTATTATCTAAAGGCAAAAAGGAACCATTTGTTACTTACAACCCCAAATACTAGACCGGCTTAGTAAAGCAAACTATGTGCAACATTATTGTTCCTAGTCGATTGCCCCAAAGACTTCAGTAACTTTTAACCACTAAGTATAAAAGTTTTCCGATATACAATAGTACTCTTGTCTTTGAACAGAAGATGGACATTTTCCCAGTGACAGAACCCATAGAAACTTTGCATTTAGAACAGGCGGCAGTACTGCACCCTTGAAGAGGGAAAGAAGTCCCAGAACAGGCATTGTCCTAGTGCAGAGAAGGCAGTTTAGTGAACCAGCTGTGGACTGTCTTTGGTGTCTGATACATCAAGTATTATTTGCCAATGATTTTACTACGGTCCCGTATTTCTCTGCACACCCCAGAAGTACAGCATGCCAGGCATAGGCAAGTCTGAATGTTACTGTCTTTGTACATGGGATCGTGGAAGGAAAGCCAGGCTGCAATACCAAACTGAGCTGTGCCTTGTACAGAGGACATGTGCTTAAAGATGCACTTCCCACCAGAATTCACCAGAATATGTAATGATGTTTCAGAAACACAGGTCTCACACTAGTATTACCACCTTTGCAAACATCCCCTTTTCTCTGTTCCAGTTAGCTTATTTAGTAGTCATGGGCTTTATGCAAGACACTTCCCCATCTCCCAATAGGGGCAGTTATGCTATATTGACTAGAAGGATGCTCTGGTAAGTATACTGCCATAGAAAGGATACTTGCAATTTTATTAATGCTACTTCAGCCACCATTCTTCTCTAGCATAAGAATTCAAAGGTAAAGCAAGTTCCTTTCTTCAGATTTCTGCCGACAAATACAGAATCTACTCTATGCTGTTCTGGTATAATTCTATGGATATAATGGCATCCTATGACATCTATCTCATAAATAAATATATTAACAAAAACAATTGTCTTGGATGCATATCCACCTAGCAGAAATCTTGTTCTTACAAAGAACATTTAGCTGTTAAAAGAAGTCATTAGAGGTCAACAGTCTGTTACAAACAACGGAAAAGAAAGTGTACTTACAGGGACTGACATCTCTGTACCTATTTCTATTTTTGTTTCTGGGATGTTTGGCCACTTTACATGGAAAATCACTGGCTTCATGCCTGATGTCCTGAAACAAACAAAAAAAAAAGTCTTAGATATGAATCCATCTAATATCATCATACCATTAGCTATTTTAAGACAAATACCCGTTTGACTTCACATCTTCACATGTGGGAGTTCCAGACAGAAAGGACTTTGGGCTTCAACTTAAGAACTGAGTTTAAATTTATCAGAATACAACACTAACATTATTTATGTGTTAAAATATTATTAGCTTGCATAACAAAGTTGCAAAACATTTACCAGACATTATGCCTTTATACTCCTGATGGAGCAGGGTCTCTGCCCCAAAGCACTTTCAACTATATAAACTGTTTTAAACAATTATTACCACTATCAGTGAAACTATCAATTGTACTTCTGGCAGTAATTAGAAAACATTCATTGTGATAAAAGAGAACTTGTCAATGCCCCTTGGCATCAAACACACACATGGAGTGGTGACTTGTCTAAGATCACTTACATCTTTATCTTGAGTTATCACCAAGATGTCACAAAGCTCCATATTGCTAAAGTTGTTTGTATCCAATTCACATACTCAACTAAAATATATCTATCATCTCAAGCATATAATCGGGGTTTCTTTCAGGTTTTTTCAGATTAATAGGTCAGCTATCTGAGAAAATTTCAAAAGCTATAATACAAAGAATTCTGCTGTTCTTGGACATTAGTCCCAATTTGTAGAAACAGAGCTTCACAGTAAATAAATACTGCATAAATATGCAAATCTTAAAAATTATAGTACTAGGAACTTCAGGGTGAAGCTGTTAGATTTAACTGAAATTAATGAAAACTGAAGGAATGGATTTACTGTAGAACTGATATTTCAATAACATAATGAAGTTTAAGAAATCCTAAGACAGACATTGTGCACATACATGAAATGAACAAATGAACCTAGCCCAGAGGCCACTAAAAATCATCATTAAAAACAAATTATTGAGCTAAATTCATCCCCTTTCACTGGATGAAATTAATTTTGCTAAATATAGTCAACCAAATGAACCAGAGTTTATATTAATTAAGTTATCCGTCCAGATACAGATATATTTGAGCATGGTGTTGATCCACATCCAGCGTGACCAGAGAACAGGTTTCTGCGCACATAAAGTTAGTGCATTTGGAGGGCTGCTTGCGGTATATAGATCACTTCCACAGAAAGGCTGGGCACTCCTCTATTAATAGTTTCAAATTAGCTCATGCTCTGTTTCAATTTGTGGTAGCTTTCCAACATCAGAGAAGGAGGATTTTATATCAGCTCAAAAATCTAATCCCTAAAATGCAGGCCAAACTGACCTGTTTTTCTGTTCCTCTCCGTTTTGCATAAAGAATCATGTACAATGCTGAAATTACTTTTTTTTTAAGTGGGCTATCTACTGCAGCTTATTACTTGTTCATCTTTTCCTACCCCATTATTCAGATATGTATCAATTTACACTGAATGCTACATGTCAAGGGAAGAGTTCTGTTTTACATATACCTGCTCAAAATTAGTACAGTATTCTGAAATGGCTCCTCACCGAAATAAGCCCTGACATCAGCTGCTATCTTTTTATAACTTAACACATGGCTGCCAGTATTTCTGCTTATGAAGAATGCAGTCTGGAGAATATGATCTTGACTGCCACAGCCTAATATCTCAAACATGAGGCAGCTAAAATGGATGTTTTCATAAATTCATCTCTGACACTAGGTTGGTGACTTTGTATTTTGCAGGGGTTTATTTTCCTTCTGTACTGACTGTACAGCATTAACAAGAGACAAAACCAGGGAACTAGGAAAAATGGTTTTCTAGATCTCTAACCACATTTCCCACAGAGCCTACATGTGTTATTTTTTTTTAAGTGTTAAAAAAAAAAACCCAAAAAACAACACAACCACCCCACCACTTAGGATTCATATTAAAAAAAAACCCAAAAAACCAAAAACAAAACACCAGACAAACAGCAAATTGCAAACCAAACCAAAAGACCCTTAGGCATTTTTGCCATAAATATTGGGTTAAATTAGCAGCAGCACTAATCTACACTGTTTCCTTTCACAGGATTAACAAATTTGAAAAGATCTGTCCCCTCTTTTAAAAAAGGAAACGGATGAAATGCTTCATACAGAAGTGGAATGATGATACAAAGGCATTCTAATATAAAAATATTATACTTAAGCACACATGCATATGTGCACATACACACTACTCCGAGACTCAGAGAGTTCTACAGATTCAAATACCAACATCACATATTTAAGGATCTGAAACTGGTAATTTATTATTCAGGGAATAGAGAGCTGGCTATTACCTCGCTACCAAATATTAGATCTTTTTAAAGATGCTATGATGCCTAAAGGTACTGAAATAAAGGAGTTCTAGGAGATGATGCATAACTCCCATAGGCACAGAGAAAATGAAAAGAAGTTACCCATGTACCTTCCAGAAACACAGACAATTTAAAAAGCTCAAGATATTTCTGAAGCACGTTTCAGACAGGAAAAAAAATGGGGTGAGGGTGGGGTGGTAACAAAATGAGGGACCTAGATATGGCAACAGGCAAGCTGCTGCCTCGTATGAAATCCAATTAGCATATAGCACTTCATTTCTGAATGTAATGAACACCAATAAAATAGAAAATCCTGGAGGACACGCATGCCTGGGCCTCAGCGGTCAAATCCATGCCTGAAAAGATGCGGCATACTCTTCTCAGCAATATGGGATAAAAGTTTGGGATTTTAGGTGGGGGCTTTTTGGTTTTGTTGTTTGTTTGTTTGTTTGGCATTGCTAGAACATCTAAAGCGACAAAAAACATCTAAGATCACTTCCAGGATATGAAGCTGACTTTAGTGGAAATCAGATGGCCTTCAACAGAGAAAATTATTGGAAGGAAACAAACTAGTGACAAGTTGTGTAAAACGGCCATGTTATAGGCTTTCTTGTACATGCCTCAAAAACTTCTGTTACTGGTTATTGCAGGAGTCGCATAACTACTGATGCTCACTGGTGTTAGGGCGGTTTCAGAATATGTCAATAATAGTACTACAGGATCTCCATGTTGAATAAACCAGACTAATTCAAAGCATGTAATTATTATGCTATGAGGAACTTGAAGCCAGTGATTCACGAGAACTGAAGTTAGTGGATGGACATAGGGATTGATAAAGTTACGAAACACCTTGAATCACACTCACAGTCACACTGCAGAGATCCTGTCATTTAAAAAGGAAGCGTGACATTTCGTTTAAGAGGTCGTGCAATATAAACTTTAAAGAGGAAGGGCTAGAACTGAAGTCAGTTTTCCAAAGTCAAATGCTTCTGTTTCTGAGCATGAGTCATTCCATGCCACTCATCTCCTGATTTTAAGTCCTGTACCCTGTGCAAATAACCCCAAAACTTCAGGGGTGGAAAGAGGAAGTCTGCTGAAGCGCTGTTCTTCAAATGGAAAGTTCATGTCGCTTTTGATCTGCAGTAGTGACTGGAATAAGAAGTTCTTTAGTGCTTTACAGGAGAAGGTTGCTCTCAGTTGCATGAATGGGTTCCACTTGGCCTAACAGCATCCCATTTCCTGCCACAAAGAAAGGACACAGAATACAAGGGCAGATGGCTGTGTTGTTCAGACAAAAGGGATCAGTCCCGTGAACACAGCCTTGCTTTATCTAGAGTCCTACAGATGTTCATCAGGAAGAGGTGCTCATGGTGGCTCTCAGTCCCTTATCCCAAAGCCTTCTGTACCAGAATGCCTGACCCTTCCTCCCTTCCCCCTGTCAGAAACCTAACAGTAGTGATTTCACTCTGCAGCCCACAGCCCTTTCTTTCCATTCCTCCCAGCCTTCAAAAAATTACCCTCAATTCAGTCTCCTAAGCCGTAACTATTCTGGAGCCCTAGGTCTGTCAATTGCCCCTTTGCTCAGTAAGTATTTTCTGCAAACTTCCCTACTTGTCCTAGCCATCGGTACTCTGCACTACACTGTGGTTGCCATCCATAAACTCCTAGCACAACGGCACATTCAACTATGCTTTCCCCATCTTGTTCAGACACCAACGGGAGATTAAGAAAGGAAAGAGATACTCCAAAATGTTCAAGTAAGTATTAGGTAAGATCACATGAAGAGGTGTTCATGACATCAGTCATTCAAACACACTACAATGTTGCATAGATTTGCATGTCAATATTTCCAGAAGAGAAACTAAATGTCCAGTATAAAGGCCTTCAGATTCAACAGAAAGGCTCCCGGGGAACTTTGCAGCAGGCCTCAATTTGATCACACTATTTTATTAGACCATAAACTCTGGAGTAGCTCAGACTAAGAGATAATGATACACTGTCATTTTAACAGTTCTGCTCCTACGGGAAGAAGCAATTGCCAAGATCGTATCATGGGCTACAGAAGTGCACAGTAATCTATCTACTGAGGCAGTCACACTAAGGACAGCAATTCACAACGAGTATATAAAGACTTAAATAAAAAAGTAATTTTAGCTTAAGAGCTTAAAAAAAAAAAGATTGTTTCCTCTTAAAGCTAGCACTGAAAAAAATGATGACACTGCTGTAAAAGGTGGAAGAGCAAAAAAAAAGAAGTTACAATAAAGTCAAGTGAAAGCTGCTGTTTTCTGAGATGTTATTACAGGCTGATTTCAGAATGGAAATACCCCTACAATTACATGAGGTGGCAAAGAGCTGTACAGAAGACCACAAGAAAAACAGGTAGTACTAAGTGATCCATAATAAACAGCTACTTTACACAAATGGGAAATGGTCTTCAGATTCAGTGTGTAAGGGAGCAAATGGAGTCACTGAGAAGCAGTGAACTGACTCCTGAACAAAAGAACCCTGCTAAGATATAAAGCATACATAAATCAACTGTTCATTCAACCCACTTTGACAAGGAAGACTGGATTTCTTATCCTATATTAAACTTTACATTAGGATATTTGGACAGGGACAAGAAATGAGGACATAACTTGTAGGTAACAAGAAGGTCATCTAAAGATCAGATAGATGAGCAGACAATTGCATCACATAACATTAATCTTAACAACAAGCTACAGAATTTTACCCAGATAAATTAAATAAATGTAGATTTTAATATCCTTTTAAAACATTTTATCTGGTCTCTCAGTTTTGCTTTTAAGTAAAATATGGTAGTATTGATTTGCTTATTAATCTCCCTCAAAAAAGGCCGTCAGCTGGTATGCTGAGCTTCTTCCTGAGGTCAAGTAGCATGGAGAGAGAGAGAAAGGCACAGGCTTGTTTAAAGTTCAAGAACACTATTACACGAGTTTAATTAAAAAAAAAAAAAAAAAAAATCACATACTTGCAACATGATTTTCCTAGAAAGCCCCTTGCTAATTCAGCACTATGTGGGCAATCTGGAACAGGTTGTAGCAACGCAGCGTAAGCAGTGCTTCCGACACTAGTCAGCTGGTTGCAGGCACGGAAATAACCCCCCAGGAGAATGTAAACTGGACATGATTGTGTTATTAAATCATATCAGCACTTGCGAAAGTGTACTAATTTTTTCTGGGCCCACATTTATTGCAGCTAGCAAATATTATAGATTGTTTCTCACGATTGACTAGTTTCAACATGCCTAACTGTAGAAATTCAAGAATTATGAAAGTAAATCCTGCAGTACTTTATTGTATCCACTTCATCCTGGTAGATAATTGAACACTGTAAATGCTCAATTAAACACTTGCACCTGAACGGTTCTTACAACTTGGGTATGTACTTCCAGAAGGGAGAAAGTCATGGAGTTGCATCATTTCCAAACTTTAACAGTATTATATTTATTTTGCATCTTGCCAAAAGGAAGACATTGCGTAGAATAAATCATTGCAATTCTGCAGAACTCAGCTGTTCAGATTCTCATATTGCTTTAACGTCATTATCTGCAATGAGTAAAAACGGATTTTTCAACTCGGATTTTTTTGAGGGTTGCAGCAGAGCCAGGGCGATCAAAGATCTAAACTCTAACATTAGGTTAAAGAATTACATGAGACTTCTCAAATTTCAGTAAGTTCAAAATACAGTTTGTCCTTGAAATTTATGACCCATAACAGAAGAAGTTCAGAGTAGCTGGCAGGAACACTCTACTTCTGCTGTTTTGTAGCCATGTACTCGCTGCCAAAACAGGAAACAACTGAATGGAGGGTCAGTATAAGAAAACAACTGAAGTTCCCTTCTTCTTTACTTCAATCTCTATTTTTCCTCCCAGATACTCTATCTGCTCCAGAAATGTATCTTAGACATTATTGGAATGATAGAGACTTTTGAGAAGACGAAATGGCTTTTTCTTGACAGCTGTTGTGCAAAAGAAAAGCTTTGCTATCTGTATCATCAAACAAAGTCAGTGCCAGGAAATAAACCACAGTCTCATTAAAGTGTCAAGAGGTTCCAACTCAGTTACTTTTCTCCTGTAAGAAAAATAATCACAGAGATGAGATCCAGATCTTGATTTGCCCAAACATTAGAGGTCTCCAGTTAGAGAGTTTTGGTTTAACCTCCTCTCAGATAGACGGGTGCATCTGACAGCCCAGATATCTACATAGTTCCTAATGGAATTTAGTCTGTGTAGCAAATCCAGACCTTCATTTGTTTGCAGTATGGATTTTGTATGAGTTTAAAAATGTGTAATTCCTGGCCTGTAGGGTATTCCAGGCTTTATAAACTGACAACTGTGGTTACAAATAGAGTTCTCCTTTCCTAGTTACCTAATATTTTCATTCTGACATCTCACAAGCCACCTAACAGCATCATAGCTTTTACAGAGCTACCACTACACACAAAAAAAACCCCAAACAACCAATGAGGTAAAGACCATGTGTGTAGACTTTGCAGACTTCAGGGAGGATGGGGAGGAGAGAAAAAAAAGACATAAAAACTGTAAATACTAGAAGGTGAGGGAGGGATGAGACAAGCTGCTTCTCACACCTTTTCACAGCAAAACCAGATCACTGTGCTGCATAGCCAAAATATTTTCTATAGTTTAGACAAACTGCAAATGACAAGTTGCAAATTGGAAACAAAAGGACAAGAGATGCCCTTGGAACCACTGCAGATAATTTACAGTTTCTCAAGGGGATCTCCAGCTTCATGAAGTAGGAACCATGGAATGATTTTTTATTTATACTCAGAATCCTCTACTATCTTTCAGAGATACTACATACAGTGTTAATAACCTCAGCTAATGTTAAGAAAACAAGACTTTACCATTGCTCCAAATTCCTGCATAATCCATTATCACAATTTGATCTTAAGATAAACAAGCTCATCCAATTAAAAAAAAAAAAAAAATCCGTTAATAAAATATAAGACTCTCACTCTTGAGTGCCCCTTTTTCAGCAAGGTTTACAACATGATAGAGTGAATTTCAAGCTATCTGCATCAACATCACTCCTTGCTCACTGTTTCATAATTTGTATAGGTACACTGTTACTTTCATGGTCATCAGTCACTAATATTTTAAAGTTTTACTGCTTTTTTAAGAAGTTGAGTTTGGTTTGGATTTTTGTTTTTTTTTGTTTTTTTTTTTTTTCAATCATCAAGCAGCTACATATTTCCCCTCCTCAATTCCCCTCAAAATTATGCAAATATTTTCAAACACTTGCTAGACTTCAAAGTATTTAACTTCATGTACATGGGTCTCAGAAAGCAGCTCAGGTTAATACACCAATTTGAACATTGGTGTATTAACACCAATTAACGTACATTGAACATTTAAGTTCAGTATTAGAAGTTCTATGTATAAATTCAGAAAGCCTGACTCATTTTTAAAGCCCAGTGTTCTGCACAGAAAAAAAAAAATCCAGTCTTTTTAAAAGGTTTCAGATAATATTTTGTTTAAACAATTTCAAGGATTGTGCTAGAACAAGGGCAGAAGACTTCAGATGAAAGCTAATTAGCCTGGTTTGCACAGTTAATACCACTAGTAACAGCTGGCACCCATGTATGAATTTCCAACTTTTTAAAAAATTTAATATCTGGCTTATAGGAATAATTTCTTTTGTAAAAATCCACAACAAAACTGAGATTAAAAGCTTCCTAAGAGCAGCCAATTGACACTATATCTCCCAGTAACCAGAGTCCTATTTACTAAAAGATAGTAGAAGGCAAAGCTATGTTGACATGGTTTAATCTGTAACAGTTTTATCCAAAAACCCTTTGGCAGAAGGATAAAGTATTTTTTATGTAACAGGCATTTGATCAAGCTATGAAAACCCACTTCATCTTTAGTTACAATCAGCAAAATAAAATCTAGATTTTGCTCTGAATTTAACCAGGTAATTTGATGGATGAAAATCCTTACAGAGCACACGCATACTCTACACATGGAAAGCATAAACCTACTTCTGATTAAGTTTTTAAGATAAGTGGGCAACTAGAAGTACCTACAAAATGATCATCAATCCATGATCATTTATTTAGAACCTGGGCTACACCGTTTGGAAGAGTCAGAAAAGCAGCTTTAAAGTAGTTACAGAAGAATAGCGACAGAAAGGATTTAAGGAGCGCTTTATACAAATCATGGTAAGTATAGTAATAGGTCTATGAAAAGCACCAACACTTGAGTTAAATCTGTTCAATAATAAAGGCACTCAGAAAATGTTGTGATTTGGTTAAATCCGGAGGAGTCAAGCAATTCTGATTGTCTTAGTATTTTGTCAATGAGTACAAGTTTTACGGTAATCAAGTGAAGGAATATTTCATTCTCCATATAAAGTTTTTGCATTTCAATGCAGTAGAGCTCTAACATAATCCCTGCATTATTAATCTATGTAGTGTCTTAGCAGATGTTCTCTAAAACAAAATTTTGAAGTAATCTACAGACACTACCAACTTATTTAAATAATCATAAATCCTTTTCATTGTAGAACAACTATTCCACTCCAATTCCTAAATTTCATGAAGTTTTACATGCTGTTTTACATGATGAAGAATTAAAACTAAGAAAAAAAGATCTGAAAATTAATTTTCCATTAAAAACAGAAGGAGCAGACGGGAGAAAAAAAAGAAAGAGTCTTGTTCATCCCTAAATCTTAACAGAAGAGAATCTAAGAGACAGAAGGAATAAACTGAAGTATTATCCTTTAAGTTTTTCACTCTGTTTCAGGACCTATCATCAGGTGGTGGTTCATTACCTGTCATGATTGTCATATGGAGAGCGTGTTCTTGGAGCCCTGAAAACAGGTTATTCTACCAGGCAGCGGCTAATTTATTTTCAGAAGATCAAGAAAAGGTACTGACATAAAGGCAGGAAAACAGTGAGAATTCTTGTTCTATATAAGCACAAACCAGTTGTAAACTTCATCACCATTACAGGAATTACCCAGAATGATTCTTATTCAGATTTAAATCTCACCTTTAAAAAACCACAGCCTTCAAGAATAAGAAAAAAGGCTTTACTATTTTCAGTCATTTTAAGTGATGCCTAAAAAAAAATAAAAATCACTCATACTTTGTTAATATCAGAAGTTTCACTTTGGGCAGAAATCAATATGCAGAAAGTGAATCAGTCGAGCCCGACTTCCTGTAAATTGACTTCAGTACACTAAACAAGCACATTTAAAATCTTGAAGCAGATGTTCCTGTAAACGAACACAGGCATACAGTTCCATTTCATAACTTATCATCCTCTCCCTTCACACAGAAGGCATGTGTGATTTGGTCTATACAGGTACGGGACATCAGAGCCTGTGCTCTGGTACAGAGACAAAAACTTGCTAATAATTATACTCCTAATTCCTGTCAGCTGTATGACAACAGAAGTAAGCAATGAAAATCATTACCAGACCCTGTCTGAAGTTGTCTTTTCCTCTCTCCTCCAGGTGTCCACTCTGACAAACTGCCTCCTTAATTTTGATAAATACAACAAAAAGTCGCCTGTGGGTTTATGGGTTGTAGGTTTGTTTGTTTGTTGGGGTGGGTTAAGTGTTTTTAAATCATGTCTTTCCTAACAAAACTACAGTTGCTAGCTTCTTGTCATATATTTAAGACTTACTCACATGTTTTAAAAAAAAAAGACATATAAGAGATCCTTTAACTTAATTATTGTTTCAGAATTTAAACTTGGTCTGGCATCTGAATGACAACAATGAAACATTTTGGATCCAACTGACACCCTGCAATCAGACCCACTTCCATCACTACCACCACCTGAGTGCCCTCATCAGGCAACAGATTCAAGGTCTTATCAGCTAAAAGCTGAACAAATCTTTACGGATTCTTTTTCCTTATCTCCCATTTTTGACCGTATGGGCATGCTGCCCACTAAAAAGAATGTGAATTTTCAGAACATCTGGCATTTTTATTCCTACTGTTAACAAGGAATTTGAGAGGCTCCTAAAGTACTAGGTATTGTACCAATATAGAAGGACAATCTAATCTTCTGCCTAAAGAGAGACTCCCAGCAGTTGTTTAGCATTGGATCTACCATCACTGTTTAAGGCCCTCTAAATCAGTTGAGGAGACTATTAACATGCTCATCTAATGAACTGTAACAGAACTATTACAATTACCAAAGGATCCAGAGCATCCAAACACAGAACAAGTTCTGTGGTCTTGATGAGTAATATCACACTTTCCAAGTCTGAAAGCAAGCAGCCCTGCATATTTGAGGAGCTTAGGTTTTGAGTCTTTCTACTAACCCTCTGTTAAGTTTTTTAAAAAGAGACTTCATTTTAGATTAAAACATATACTTCACATTCACTGAGCTACAAACGAAACTTGTCTGTGGTATTTGTGTCCTTTCACCTTTTCCTGGAAAGTATGTTGACTAAAAGCCAAACAAATAGCACAGCACTTTAGCTGCTTAATAGACAAACACCACAGTCATTTTGCTCAGGACAAATATTTTAAAGGAACAAAATAAGATTACAAATGTTAGAATTTTTCTTTTTAAAGAAATGCCAACATTTGTGCATTTGTCTTACCAGCAGTTTAAACATACACGATCGCAGAACTACCATAGCATTATTTTTAATTCTTTCATACATGATATGAGTTAAACACATCTATATTACTAACCAGTATCTTAAGAATATTAGTCACATTAACAGAAGACTAGTCAAGTCCAGTATTCCCTATCTGCAGTGATATATGCTAATCAATAACATGCAGAACTTCTTAAAATAACAGAACTGTCAAAGAGAAAAGGGCAGGCTACAATTCCCAAGTGATCTTAATTTTGTCAAGGTCATTTTCAAATTAAGGTATCATATGTGAGATAGAGATCTAATTGTCTAGCACACACCACAACTAGAAATTACCAGAGAAAAACAGTGTCAGCATTAGAACAACATTTTAGCAAGCCACTGCTCTAAGTTTAAAAGATGCAGTTGCACCACACGGTACGTTTCCACAACATGGCTCATACAAGAAGCTCACAGTGTCACTTTCCTAATGTGTTTATGAAACAATCCATGAAAGCGTAGCACAAATCAGAGCTTCCAAACAAAGGGTGATTCCCCAGACATTCCAATTGGTATGATACATGTATCACGTTCCCTTCCCCAGTGAAAGGCAATTTTGCCATGAAACCAGAGCGCAGAAGTTGACAGCACAGGGTATGAGCCCAGTACTTTCCCTGTCCTGGGAAAGGATCTTAAGGAAAATGACAAGGTGTTTATACAGCGGTCCCAAAACACCAACCACAAATAAGCTGGGAACACAACCTCAGCAACTAATTAGCTTTTCCCTTTTCTCCCTAATTGAAATTAATTAGGTAGCATCCATGAAGTATGAGGGATTTTAGTTAGCAGTAAGGCCATGAAGTGGCCCTAAGGGACAGGTAAAGTATCTACAAAATACACAAGACCTTAGCAACATTTGTGATGTGGGTAAAATTGCCATCTACTATGAAGTCATCATCTCTCCTAAATCCATCATTTTGCCTATCCAGTAGGCATAAAAAAAATTATTTGCCAAGCTTCAGGGTATTTTATAGTTCTAATCCTCAAGGCAATCCTAACCAAGTCAGACAAAGAAAAGTTGTTTTCTTAAACAGTCTCCTAATGGTAAAGAGAAAAAATACAGAGCTTCTGTTTTTCAAAGAGTTTGATTTTACACCCATACATTTAGCACCAGAACAATTCCCTGGAAGGCATCTGATTCCCTGAATAAGATCACAAGGATTTTTAACCCTAGAGTCAGCAAATAGGAACATGCTTTTTACAGTTTTCAGTTTGTTCTGCAGCACTACTTTCTGTTGTAGATGGATAATGACGTTCAAATAGGAAAAAACCCATGCATCTCCCTCTCATGGTGCGATATCTACATTAAAGTGGTGGTCATCCAGCTACTAGTAATGAAGACCAAAGACCGTTCACAAATATTACTTGAAAACAGGAAACAGATGACCTCAGAAGTTTTGGTGGGTGCTCAAAATTAATATTAAAAACTAGGTGGAATGAGAGATGGCTACAGAGAGACAATTTGATCAAAAGCAAAAAATTCACCAATGTCAGAGAGGTCTTACAGCACTAGATGCGCCTGAAAACATAAAATCTAAGTTTTTAAAGAGCTCCAGAGTTGTTCTCATAGTTACGTATCAAGCTCTACAAATTCAACAGCTTGACTTGGCACCTTACAATACCTCCTAGAAACCACAGTCAATGCAATGAGTAATAGGGAAAGCAGGAGACTTTGTACACTCCGAGATTTATCACCAATTCATTTTTGTTATGCTGTTAACACGGCATTAGAATTTGCATGCAAGAGGAAGAGACAGGCTGTATGTAAGAATACGCACACACATAATCCTTTGCAAGTTCATTAGAGACTTAAAGCTACAAAAATATCCTTCCAGGTCTTACAAAGGAAAATATAATACATTTTTTTCACATCACTGCTATTGTTCTTTGGATGCCCTAATGTCAGGTTTGTTGTTGTTGCAGGCATTACATTCCAAAATTAACATTTATGTCAATTTGGACTGCTAAAACACTGAAGGGTTTCAATGAGAAAGAGACAGGCCTTTATGCTAGACCATTGACTTTAATCTACCTTCACATCTCTTCTGAAGAGCCAGTTGTGTCCTCCCTCAAGAGGGGTGCAAATGCACCAGTTAAGGAAGTCACCCACTGAAGACAGTCAGAAGACACCTCTTGGTTGCTATTATGGATGCTGCTTGTGTTCTCCAAGCAGATTAGTTTTCATCCGCAATGCTCAAACTCATTAGGTTTCTAACTTAGGAGTCAATGTTTCTCACTACCATTTTAGGAATCCAACCACTTCACTGTAATGCTCTTGGGTTGACAGCTGTGTTGGAACAACTATATATTTCTCCTTTCAGAAGGGAGGATATTTCTCTGAGCAATTTTTTTAGGCTCTTGGAGGAATGCTTTTGTCTTCCCTGGTCCCTAGAGGCAAGGGAAGAAAGTTTTAGATTAGCTCCCCTACCCCATCATTAGCACTATAGAAAAAATAATTGTCATTGGAAGAGGACATCATTCAGAGTCATGGGAGCCAGGCTGGGAAACCATGCATCTCCTTTACGTTTTTGGTGAAAAAGTCTTTCTAAATACCAAAGCACTTCTAGATTAATCATCAATGGCCTATTTTCCATGATGACACAAAACCAGAAACAACAGGATTATTACTTAGGAATCAGAACTTCTGGAGTTCGCCTAGTTTTTATTTTCCTGATTTGAGTTGGTCTGAAAGTCTCTTACCATCATGAAAAACAGAAGTAAAAACAGGATTTTATGAAAACGGGATTAATTTGCAAGCATCATTTTCTACACCCAACACTGACTAAAACTAAACTCAGAGCTTATTTACTGTAATTTAGAGGATAGAGTAAGCAAGCTATTGGTGTTAACAGAACCAAATAGGAATTAAAATAGTTTTTCTAAGACTTAATTCTTATCTCAAGTTAAACCAGTTATATATGCCTTTAGAAAGTACAGTCAGTTAAAGCAGTTTTAGATACCAGCTTGCCATATGTTATGTTAAAATTAGACTGATTTTTTTTTTAAAAAGTGATAAATTTATGCATAGAATATGTCTATTCAGTATACACAGATTTTGAGGAATGCTGTTGCTCATCCAGTAATCTTTGCATGAAGTACCAAATAAAGCTTATTAGAAAAAAGAAACTAGTTCAGTAATTTTGAAGTTAATCTTGACAATATCTCATAGAACTATAAACACTTTACACAAAGTAACCTACACCAGCATTGTTTTCCAAATTTTTGTCAGTGCAGTTATTTCATAGTCTGCAGAAGTACAGGTAACTGCAATAATTTTTAGATTTCAGGATAAAATTTATAGTAATTTTTTACAGGATCTGCACAATGATCATATCTCAAGGATCAACGGAAAAGCATTTTGAATGCAAACAACATCATGCAAGAAATTCTTGTGTAACGGAGAAAGGCAACTTTCTTGGAGGGCAAGAAAAGGGGGAATATGTATGCTAGACAGACTGTATGTATACAACTTACAGAAAACAACAATTACTTCATTCCAGGGCTCATACCTCTTCCCCTGAGGAAGCTTTCAGGTTGAATTCACACAAGTCATAGACTTGATTTTAGTGTAAAACAGCCCAGATGCCACCTGAAGTGTTCTGTTGTGTCTGTATATTCATACTGTTTGTTCGATTGCAAAAGTAACAGACTGGTTGCACTAAAAATGTTTATTGTATCTCGTTTGTCAGTGTGATAAATACGCATTAATATATTTTTTAAAAGTAATAACATTGGTACCATTGAGAACTAGAGACGTTAAAAGCTGGCTAAAAATAGTAATTTGAATTCCTAGCTTAGTCAGCTTGGCAGAAACAGCTGTGTTCACTGTAACCTCTAATTGGTTTGCATATTGTAAGAGTTTCAAAGGTTATTTCCCTCTCAGAAACCTACTAAATTAGCCTTCACAGCACAATACTGTTACCATATCAAATGCAACAGCAACAGATTATTCAGACTTTAGAGACTTACCACTATTTTTTCTGTAATTTTTCATTTATAAAGGCATATATTCTTATTTGATAAGGTAAAGGCAATCTCCTCTCTATCTGGAGCATTCAGAAGAGCCTGTCTTGAAAGGAAAAGAAAAGGTCCAGTTCATAGCTGCTCGCTTATGAACATGTACTCCTTGTTGAAAGAGCTCTGAACTCTAATTTCAGTAATCAATATACAAAAGTGTTCACGTAACTCCTGTATCTATTCAGCAGCAAAAGCATGAAACAGATAGACTTGAACACACTTCTCAAACACAACACACCAGAATTGCCATGAAGGTTTTTTGTGAGCCCTCTGTGTTTTAGAAATAGTGACCTGGAGGTCGGTATTTTGAAGCCATTTTTGTTCAGATGATGGAAGAAATGCATTAGAAATCAAAGGTATTTTTTTAGCCAAACTGTACATTTAATACTATATCTTGGCCACACAGCCCAAGTTTCTGCTACATAATCTTCTGAATACATTACATTACATAGGTGAGACTTTCAGAATGCTGACTGTCCCACCAACAGTCAAAATATCATTGAATTTATATGGCAGAAGTAGCGGCAAGCCAATGTTGAACATGCTTGAATATGAATTAACGGTCAGATTTTAAAATTAAAACATAGGTGGCTCTAAATGTACCTGATTCTTACTCTGCAGAAACAGGTATATCAGTGATGAAGAATGAAAGATGAGGAGCAACATGCATTATTACAGTGCATTTAAAATTGGCATTCACAAAATAAGTCATATTTAAGCCATGACTTTTTTGGTTTGTACGTATTATGTCAGTTATTCTATTAGTATTTTTATAAACAGGAAAGGTAAAAAGAATAATTTCTTAAAATATTCCATTGGTGAAAGCGTATTTTTAAATCTACTTTTTCTAGAGACAACTATGAAAAACTACCGTAACATAAAAATCTGTGTTAAACCTTTAAAAGAACAAGCAAAGCAATGCCACTAAATGTTTAATATGAAAAAGAAAGGACTCAGTTCTAGCACAAGTAAACTCCGTTCATTACTTTGAAACCCTGAGCAACTGCAGTCAGAGTTTAAAGCAGTTTTTTTTCCTCTCGTGGCTAAGTGGTGTCACTCTGCATAAATTATTTAATTCACGTTGGGTACTCCAATAATCTAAAAGCTAAATAAAACTTTCTAATATATTTGCAAAAGTTAAGGGAATAAAGTCACATCACGACTATGATGTGGCACATGTTCGGACCACATCAGTATTATTTTTGTATTTAGAATACTATGGGAGAGGCAACAACCATATTTCCAACTTTCTCCTAATTCCATCAAAATTCTCAAAGTTATGAGCTCGTATGTAGAGGAAGTACTAAAACACACAAGAAAGGAAGTGGCAGGAATTGTTAAATAGGAAGTTGTGAACTTTGCATTACCTATTTAAAAAAAAAAAAAAAAGGAAAAAAGATATCTACATCTTATTTAGTGGTAAACTTCATTTCCTTGAAGTTGTTTATACCATATGTTATTTTACTGGCTTTTTTGAGATGCAATTTTTAAGTTAAAAGTGTGAGGGGTATTACTAGATTTATTTAGTATCAAGAAACCTTGTTCATTCAAAATGATGAACCATATGTTACAACAGGTACCAGCTCCATAATGAAAGTGGGTTTCCCTCTGGTATTCTGTTTCTTCCCTATGAATTAGGTATAATACAAAATCCCAGCAAGTTCTAATCTATGGTATAAGAATGCTTCACTCTGTTGGGCATTAGTAAGAACACAGGCAACGGAACTAAAGATTCATTCTGCCAAAGCATACTCATTACACTATTACCAAAAGCTTTTTACCATTTCTAACATACTGAGATTCAAGTTTAAAGAGCATACACAATTAACAGCATTGCACAAACCATGTTCATGCCTCTGCATGCAAAGAAAGGCCAAACTCAAGCTTTGCTCCTACAACCAGCAAATAGTCATGCTTTTAGTAGTTATGTTTTTCAGCATACTGCCCAAATCTGTATTTGAGAACTTTAAGTAGCTGTAACTGCTTAAATACCATTCCCAGAAAGAAGTTACAAGTATCCTTTCTTAAACTAATTTCAGGAAAGACTTTTGGACTGAAAGTTGAAGAAACACACTGGATTACAAATTGGCATGAACAGCTTGTTTCAGTTGGGATCTGTTTAACATGGCTGTTGCTGTTATAATCACAGATGCCCACTACACTGTACTTACAATACTCAAATTTGGAAAGGAAAATTTTAGTGATGATTAAAAGCATACTGAATTCATTGAATGGTGCAACCTACAGGTTGCCAAGCTACTGCAATGCACACAAAAACCTGCTGAGAACAAACAGTACTGCTGAAAACAGATGTTAGATAAAGCAGAATTAGGATACTCCTGTTTTCTCACGACTGTCTAATATGTGTTTAGGAAACCAATCTAAGCTAAGCTAGTTTAATATTAAACCTTATAGCTTTCTAAACCTGAGATGATCAGCTCACAATCTATGACCAAATACAGTTTTGGAGATAAGTCAAACACTGATGCCATCTCCCCTATCCCCACAAACACAAGCCCACACATTTGTTTACCTGACTATACAACTGTCAGGTCATGTAAGGGCTGAACAGGCCACGTGACAAATGCACAAGCATGTTGGTTGATGACGGGGACAGAACAGACTGTCCAGCCTTCACATGGCTCCAGGACAGAATGGCTGGGCACCTCTGTTCTACACCAAGGTTTAACAGAAGATGTTGCACTTAAAGCTGAATGTTTACGCAACTACTTCCAGAGTAGTAAACTGTTCTAAGAAAAAAAGAGAAAAATCAATAGTTTTTTGGAAAGAGAAACTTAACCCTTAAATGTTGACAGCAGAGATGCAACGTTTACTGAACTGACATTCAGAGAAGTTAAGCTACTTAGATCTGAGGTACGTTTCTGAGCACTTTGCTTTGCTAGCTGCCCTTCACACACAAATAATAATGCATACTAAGTCTTTAGTCACAGTGGATATCGATACTGCATTTTACTTATGATAAGCATAGTTTCTAGTGTGTGTTAGCATTTAGTTCTCACACAGGAAAGGTGAATAAAAGTATGTCTTCAGAAAAGACAACGTGTAAGAACACCTACCTATGGCCAACAAGCCTGAGAACTTCCTGTGGAAAGATACAACCCCTCCCTTAACCCAAAAGCAGCCATACCTTAAATGCTAAAATTTATTCTCCACTTTATTATTTCTCCAAGTTGCAAAGCAGTACTTTAAGACACTGGCAGAACCAATCGTGTTACTACAGATTGTTTTAACTGTCACTGCAGTGAGAGAGAGCTTTCACCTCCAGCTTTGCAGGTCATCTTCTCCCCATCTGAAAGCAACTGAGAGTTTAAAAAACAAATGTCAGTGTAAAACAGACACATCACATAATCAAGATAAACTTTCACAGACGTCCTAACGCAAGACAGATTAGCACTCTGCACTCCAGTACATGAAAAAGACTGCAAAACTCGACAAGCTAGGCCTTCAAAGGACTATTTAATCCTCCCCATGCTAATGAAACAGATTTGTGAGTGAAAGTAAGTTGCATGGATCAGATGAGATAAACAATGTTTTGCCACTTTGTCTACTAATACTGCCAGTTTAAAATAATTCACTCTGAGAACATCAACCGATTTAGCGAAGCCAAGCAACTATCGTAACTTCTATCTGTATAATGACAGCATCCTCTCTGGAAATGCACGACTCCTATTACTTCCTAGCTTCCTCTTTTACAGCCCAGACGCAGTGCTGTACCTAAGGCACCACACCCCACAGCTCCACGAGACTCCTGCTCATCATGTTCCACTTCCTGTCAAACGGAGCCAGTTATCAGTCTTGACTAAACATGCTTTATAATTTGGTGGTTATCTCAAACCCTCATTTGCAATCTTAGCACATATCTGGAACACTTACAGAAAAAGAATTATAAAATACAGTAACTTCCAAATATCTTTAAAAAACCCTCCACCCCTATCACATCCCTTTCCATTCCCTTGTCCCCCAAAACACTGTTACACTGAAGGCTTCTGAGCACTGATCCACAAATAAAAGTTATCGACTATTAGAATCACACACAAGTGCCTCCACTTACATAAACAGTGCTGAGAACAAAGCATTTTTACTAGAAGATTGGATTATTTTTCTCTAAGTATTCCAAGCTAAAATCTTGTGTGCAGAGAGATAGTTTTATACGGAGAACACATTGTTAGCAAAGACTTTAGTACAAGAAAATCCTAAAGATGTAGACATTATTACATGAAAACAATAAATGTTTGAGTGCTTACTCCTAACTAGGTATCAATATTAACTTATTTAGCTACTCTTAAAAAGATAATAAGCACATAAGTTTTACACCCCAAATCCCCACTTCATGTGGTAGAGAACTTAGCAGACACAATAGCAAATAAGGAATTTCCTGCTGTCAGTCAGTCACAGATAAGTACCTGTACACTAGAGCGTATAAGGCCATTAAGTAAAGCCTCGCATAACAGACTCGGCTCCTAACGGAGGTTCTGAATGGTAAGCTTTACACAAATTATAAACAAGAAATCAATGACAAATAAGGCATAAGTCTAGTTTCTATGAAGTCTTTCTGCTCTGCCTGCTTCTTGACAAGCTTTAAAAAGATTTGTAAGATTAGACCTCTCCGCTAATGCTCTCATGTCGACTAATAAATCCAGTAACTTAGCAGCTGTAAAGATTTTACATATTTTCAACCTCCTGTTCCAGTCTTTCACCTCTACTGAAAACAAGACGAGTCTGATGGACACAGAACAAACAAGCTCCAGAACCTGGGGGTACCCCCCAAAAACAGCCCTATTCCTGAGCCTGCCTCCAGAGAGGACAGCTGACTGCCTTGGGATTTTGAACCTCAGGCTGCTTAGACCCTCCCTTTCCCCAACCCAAAACTACCCATGCTCACTACCCACCTCTGCCCCTGCTTGCCTCTACCAACCACAGCCAGACTACCACACGCTCTTTCATAGTTCAGCTGTCTGTTAATAGGTGTCAGTTATCAGAGTGATTATTGTAGAAGAACTGAAAGCAATTGCTATTTAAAGGGAAATTATTAATGAGCCTTCTATGTAATATTGCTCACTGGCAAATCAACCAACCAACCCCCCCCAACTCAATATTGCATTTTTCAGTACACTGCCAATTCAACCACAGCTAATGTTGTAATATGCAAGGATAAAAAGGATGGGTTTGTTGGTTCACAACACATGTTGTCCTTCACATATTTACTATACTAGTTTTGAAACAGTACAAGGGCAGATCTGCTCTGGTCATGAAACACTTCAGGCCAATTCTGAGAAGATATCAATACTGGGAATGAAAACATTGTACAAGTTGAAACAAGATTCTTGTTCATGTCATCCTACAGACACTGCTGGGCACTGCGCAGTTCTAGGTAGCAACTGCAATTTAATGTGAAAATTCTGTTGTCAGAAGTTTAAGAAACAAGCGACAATGTTGCTTTCCAATTTAATTAAACTGTAAAGGGAAGAAACAAAACCATGTTCTAGAGTTGGATAGCTGTCCACTCCCCTATCCTTTGCTGGTTAAAACTCTCCCCATTTTTCTTCCATTTCTGGAAACATTCAGAAAATTTCTAAAACGTGTATATATGTATTTGGCTGTTTAATAAGCTATGTAGTAGTTTTCCAGTTCTTGCTCCAATGACCCACCCTCTCCTTCTTTCCAAAAGATTCCTCTTACTAAAACCTCTTGCTTCTGTCAGAGTTCTGTTTTTCCAGTAGCCCCCATCTTTAGTCATTTACCCCTGCACAACACAGAGCAAGGACGTACAATTCTACACAAGGATGGCAGAGTTTTAGTCCTACTTCAAGCAGCTACAATGACTGTACAGAAGACAGTGGAAAAAAGAGGCCCTAAGCAGTATAATGGAATCGAGATCTTCTGAACTAGTATGGGTTATTTTTCCTGTCAGAAAAAAGGAAGTATACTCTTCCTTAGTCAAAAATGCATTTTTAAAATAGATTTCACATTTTACTTCCTGTGATCACATTAAAAGGTCACACTGTTTATGCTACTGTAACCTGTTACTGTGGGATTAGAAATGATATAAACAAGCAATTCTCATTCAAATGTGCACAAGGGAAGAAGGTTATGAGAACATTCCTCTTTATGTGTAGACCACTTGTTCCAAATAAATATAAAGAATCTGAGAAACAGAGTGTCTTTTGTAGAACAGCTCACAGCATCAAGTACTTGATGAATCAAGCACTTCACAGAAAAAGCACAAAATTCTGGGAACTTGAAATACCAGAAAAAGCACCTGAAAGATCACAAATAGAACAGCTACTTTAAGTTCAAGATACTGCTATTTAGTAGCATTTTAACAAGCAATTATTTCAGTGCAAAAAGTATAGCGAGCTTTCTTCCCAGAGGGGAGTTTCCTCTCTGCCTGCAGCAAGATCTGCATAGCTCCACACTCGCCACTGGTACAGCATGGAAGTTTTTCTATCATTGCATATACTGGCAGAATGCAAAACTTGCTTTGTTGATGCTCTATTTCCTATTTCTACTTATGTAGAACTGTTTTAACCTTCTTCTAAGTACAGGAAAAAGACTGCACCATATGATTCAAATCTGATTCAACAATCTCTTAACAGTCGGTGAGACAAGTAAATCTTCCTCATCATTGATCTCTTCACCCTCAGTGCTGAAGGTAAATTTTTACCCCTTGAACCACATGTTCCCAAAGCATCCACAACAACCAAGAGCTGAGACAACTATGGAACTACTTAAAGGCCTGGATCCTAACACAAAAGGAAACAAGACGTCCTATATACAAAGCAGAAATCCAGTTTCAGTCCCTAACAATGGAAACAGGCCTCTGAAACAGGCCTTCCATGTATCTGTATGCTACTTAAGTAAATCCAATATGAGATTAATGCTGGATTCAGCGGAAAGGATTTTTTCTCTCTCTACTTTCTTTCATGAAAGATATGCCCAACTAGGAAGCAGGACTGTCCAAGTATTTTTTAATTCCAGAGGTTAACAAATCAGCAACTAAATAAGGTACATGTTCAGTATCAGTGATACCAAAAAAATTTTGCTCAAAAGTATAGTAAAATTTATCATGCCAACAAGGACAGGTAGGAGACAGCAAGACAGTATACATTAAAAACAAAAGCCACCAGGAAAAAAAACAAACCACACACACACAATTTGGGAGGAGTCACATCTGACTTAGTATTGATGATAAATATTTTGAGTTGAAAAGTATAGAGACTCTAGCTACAATGGTTAAAAACACAGATCTCTCAAGTAAGCTGGCTGTATTTATGTTGCTTCCACAAGTTGTTGCCCATCACCAACTCGTTACTCCACTATTTATGAATGCAAAAACAGTAACTTATGGAAATAATGTGTTTATCAGTCCATATTCTAGGATAAAGTATTGTGCAAGGTGAAAGCATATGGAAACAGAATCTACAGAATTAGAAATAAAATTAGAAAAGAAAAAAATGAATTAAAAACCTTTTCAAAAGTTTCATATTATGCTAGCTCATTTTCCTTCCAAACAAGGACATCACATTTTTCATTGCTGTCCTATGAACTTTTTTTCTTAAATGTAGAAAGCACAAACGCAATTTGAAAGTAGATCAGCTATCACTATTAGAAGAATCACATGAATTTCCAAGAATTGCTTTTATCACTTTTTCTTAGTCTAATATGACAGGCAAGCTGTTGAATCTTAGCTGTGTTTTGCGTGGGTGAGAGAAAAAGCACATCTAAATTCACAGGGTTTGGTAGAAAATGAATTGGCATTTGTACTACATGATCTACAAAGTGAACACACAAAGGCATTTTGATGCTGTATCATAGTGCCTCTCCCAGCCAAACCAGCAAGGGCATGTCTACTGGCACTACGAAGATAAACAAAAAAATGTTTCTTGTGCAAATCAACATGAAACAAGTTGACCACTGACTAAAAAAAAAAATAATCTCAATGGTAAGTGCTGTAAACATCAAAGCTTACAGATTAGATCAAGTTTATATTTTTAATTCTGAACATTGCAGAGAATCTGTTTCTACATTTTCATAAACTTGCTTCTTTTAGGAAAAAATGCATACATTGTTCACTAGGGCTGCTTTCCTCTGACAGTGATGTGTACACACTTTTACAGAGGTGCAGATACAAACGTTCTAGTCTAATAGTTCTAGTCTAGTTTAATATTTTAAAAATAACAAGTTTTAAATGTATGTAATTCTGTAAAATGTCTGAACACTGACACTTCAGATCAGCACTGAAGAGGATACAAAACCTTAGGCAATCCTCTGTTTGTCTTGTATCTCAGTTTATACTAACCTTTTTCCAAATCACTATTACAGAAATAAGCAGAATTAAGTAAACTTTAATATGAAATCCTACACTCAGGAACATTCTAACTAACCACTCCAGCTAGGTGTTGGGGTTTGTTTTGTTTGTTTTGTTAATTTGTTAGGTTTATGGCACAATATTCAATTTTCAAATATTTATCAATTTGTTGTTAATAAGCCTCCTACTCAACTCACATTTTGAAAAATTTTCACTCTATGCAGAGAACTTAGCCCTTCTACTGCTGGGGCTCTGTTTTAAAAAAGAGGAGAACAAAATTGCCAGAAAGACAATGGTCACAGGAGAAAATCCTCCTATGATGCTGAATTGCCTGAAGCATTACAGGAGCTGAGCTTTTTGTCACACAGTGCTAACCTAATTTGCAGGTTCTTAAAGAAAACCCCAACCACACAAAACCCAAAACCCTACTAGAAAACTACTTAATATATTATTACTAACAGAATACTGATATTGTATGCATGTTTTTGGTTCCTTCCCTTCTGTGTTATAAAAAGCATGAAAGTAATTTTGTGTTTAAAAAAAAGCTCTCTAACACTTTACTGAATATAAATCTCATTTTGCATATGGGGAGACTAAAGAAAAAACTAGTTTATTTGACTATGGGAAAACAAATTCAGTGGCATTATCTGGTGACTGAAACAACCCACCCAATTCTCACATTCACTGGAGTACAAGCGATAGCATGACTTCAAGCTTTTACCCCTTTGATAGATTTTTTTTTAGTTTTTTTTTGTTTGTAAACTCTTCCCTCCTCCATTTTCTTCTAGTTAAAAGATGTCCACTTTGAATCATACACGAATTCTGAATTTTAAGGAATCAGTTAGTATTCTCAGATGTTTAATGAGGCAAAATTCACAAGCCAAATACATTATTATGTCATGCTAGTGACACTGATCTAATACCTGAGAATTCATATGTTTACAAGAAAGTATCAGTGATATTTCAGTGTAAACCACAGCTTAGAAAGTCTCAGCTAAAGAGAACCCTTGGAGAAAGTCCATTTGCAAAGCAAGTATTACAAGAAAAGGTTTCATTTTAATGTCTAGTTAAGTATAGGATGAACTGTTAATTCAAACCTACTCAGAATATTTAGAAAGTTATTTTAGTTTCAAAAATACTTGGTCTACCACTACCACATTTTATTCTCTTCTTACAAGGGCTATTTCTATTTGAATTTAACATCATTTGGCATATGGCCAACACTGCATTCTCCTTAACTGTCAGTTTCCTTCTATAAATGTACCCTTACAGCAGACAGATAAAGAAAGAGGAATAAGTAACATGTGGAAGAATACACTAAAACCATAAAAGCCTTCTGAAGGTGCTCAGAAGCAGGTGTAGTACTGTCCGCACGTTGTATGATTTCTAGATTTTTAGCAAATGATATCCCCTTAACAGTAAGCCATAACAGGCTCCATTTTTCAATGTTCTACTTACAGCAATGCTATCACAGAAGATTTGGATTTAAGTACATAGATTTTAAACTCTGAAAAACAAGCAAAACTAAGCCTCTCAGTAGCTCCATATAATGGGACTTGCACAATCTCACATTTGCCATCAGTAGACACAATTGGTCTAGGTCTGAAAAAGTTAGTAGTATAACTAAACAATGCAGCAGAGTGCCCTGAAACATTTTCAATAGCACAAACATACTATCACTTGCAATTGAACGTAAACTCTGGTATTCACACAGAGGATATTGACTTTGCAAGCCACAGAGACTTAGCTACTTCAACATTGTTAGCCTCCCCCACACTTGTGTCAAGATTCAGTGGCTGTATAGCACTGGAAAACATGGAATATCTTTAGCTGTAATTGAAGGAAAAAAGAGACTCCCTGCAACTATCAGTTCTAAACTAGCTTTCCATAACCAGAGCCAATTAAGCTAAGCCTCGAATGAATCAACATAGCATGAATTAAGAAGTGGCAAGGCATGCATGCAGAGACCTGCATTTTCAAGTAGCAAGAACTGGCAGAATAAAGCACAAAGGTGCATTTATAATAAGTCATGCTCATGCCACAATTTATCTGCTGCAAAGAAGTTTAATGTTTTTTAGCACTAGAGCAAAAGAGTAACCCAAATGCTTATAGACTGCAGCAGCACAAAGTCTGAACTCTCACTGCAGCTTATAAACCGAAAACACTAGCAGAACTTCCTGTGCGTTTACTTTAAATACACAACACAACCACACTATTATAAGTCTGCAGGGTCAACCATTTCACAGTTTACTTTCAACATTAAAATCTATCTACATATTCCACAAATATTTTTCCAGAGACAGCGAATACATAGAAAACTTCCCATGCCTTTTCTGTCTTGACAGAGATATCCAAAATGTCCATGATAGCTTTCTATCTTCTTCCCATAATCTGGGTGAAGTTTATTAACTTTCATAATTTGTAGTATTTTATTTTAGCTTAGAGAGGTTTGGAAAAAAAAGTCACATTCATGTTAACATTGGTTTAAAATACCCTCAAAAATTAATAAAGAAACTGAAAACAGTTATGTGTCTTTTACAGGCCTCAAACCAAACTGTAACTACACTTCAGCTTTCCAGAGCGCATCCAGCAGTATAGTTAGTTCTATTTTCAGTATACTCTATTCCAAACATATTTGAAAATCTAGACTATACCCAGTTGTTTCTTATTTTATATTCTACTGACTATAAAAATTAGAAAAGACTGCACATTTTAGTTTAATTTTGCTACCTTCACAAGTAAAACTCTGCATGAGCTGTCCCCATAGATGTTTCGGTAAAACCAAGCATGTGCTCTGCCTCCATCCATATTGTGTGGGATCTCTAGTTGAATGGTAGATCAGTAAATAATTCAGAGGTATCTTTACTGTTACTGATAAGCACATCAAAGTTAATACCATTAGCCAACATACTAAAGTCAACATATCTAGTTTATATAAACACAAGAAGCAACTCTACCTGTATTTGAGGGTTGTGTTTTTAAGATAGTATCTCATTCTATCACCATGTGTAAGAACTTGGAAATTAAAATGCCTCCTAAAATTCTGAAAGACTTCTGCATATAAAATTACTGTGAAAATCTGATATTGCACTTACTGTGAGCAAATGAAAATTCAATGTTTCTTTGATATTCTGGACAAATATCTGTATCTTCTTCTCCCCTGCTCTAACAGCAAGCCTAAACTGTGCTTTTCTTAGCTTTGGGCTATTGCTTTTTTGTTGTGACATCTCCAGCGTGAATGCTTTTCATTCCTATTGATACTTCTAATGATATTTATGCAGGGTGCGTATCATTCACTTACCCTTAAGCATTTGTTTTCTGTTGCATACCTTTACCACAGTATCATATTGCAACGCTCACATTTAATCTGCTGTCCATTTTCCTTTAACTTACTGTTTTATGGAAGAGGACTTTAATTTGAATGGGCATTTCTTATGCTTAGATCAGGTCTCGTTTTACTAGTTATCTTCTAAGTACGTTTCTCTACAGTACAAGCAACGGCCAGAACCAGACCCGTCCTTTTTACCTATTGGGTCTCTGAACAATCTTTAGAGGATCTCATGGCTCATAGTTCTTGTAGCAAGTAAATCTAGATGAAAGTAAGGGACAGTACTGGGTATTTAAAAAAAAAACCCAAAACCAACAAAAAACAACAAAACACAGAGAACTTCATCAGTGTTCACCCTGTTTTGACCAGCTACAGCAGAGAATAGTTCCACTACGCATGCAGTGCCCAAGACACGATTGTCACAAAATCACCTACACAAGGTCTTAATTTTGAAATGTTTTGTCCCCATCCTGTGATTATTTACGCTTAAAAAAAAAAAAAAATCTACATTTTATTATTTCACAACTGTACTATTATCATAGCTGAACATAGCTTCCCCTTGTCCAAAAAAAAGAAGCTTGGACAATTTTAACCCTTCGAAGTCACATGGCACCCAGACAAGTCTCCTTGTAGCCATCCTTCCAATTAGCTTCACCTCCCTGTAGAATTCATAATTCCTCCCCTAGATGCTGTGCAGTTCTGTATCTCTAGATAATAGATTTAGCCAAGAAACAGGAGGAAGTGACTGTTAATAAACAGCATTATGCTTCACTCGGAATACTGGTGAACTTTTTTGGATTTTAGCAGTTTCAATCATAACACCTAGATACTAGAAGCCTGTGGAAAAATTAACTTGGGGGAAGACTTTTTTCTGCACCAATAACATATATTATTCTACTTACTCCATTCTTCAAGCAAAGATTGGTATTTGTAGGAAAACTGCATTGTTAATGTCACAGCCCAGACATCAAAAGCACGGATTATAGTGAAGTACATTGTTCTTCCAGATGTACATGATCTGCCAAGATGTCATTTTCAACAGCTGATATTTAAAAGAAGGATGCAGTTGAGAAACTGAGTTACATGACATAGATGCACATACTTACTAATCAATCTTAAGGAAAAAAAAAACCCACAAGCAAAAACCCACCTCTCATGCTTGTCAGTAGTTGGATGCAAATCAAAGAATCACTTTATTCTTTTTTTTTTTTTAAATTGAATTTTAGTCCTCAATCAAACCTTGTGCTGTGCCACAGTCTGAGCAGGCTACTGAGTCACATCGTTCAAAGAAAGTAAGACAAAAATATCACTGAATGCTGATCCCACATTGAAAATAGGCCACAGTCTCTCATTCTCCTTGTACATTTCACTTCTGTAATTAAATCGTACCCGTAGAAATATACCACCTCCAGTACAGAGCTGTATTACTCAAAATCATTTCCTGAGCACTAAGCCTGCAACATACCAAATCGTCAAGAACAGTTTAGCAAAAACATAACGTCATATATGCACATGACTTTGAACTGATACAGTTAGCAAGCACTGAAACTGCAGGAAATTAAACACTGCAACAAAAAAATGGACCTTCTGAAAAGCATGCTCAAAATTTCATGCTTATTCTCTAATTGCCAAACAACTGGAGATGTTAATCGTGCAAGCTATTACTTTTAAAATTTTTAAAACTTGCCTGCCGTGATTCTGAAACTGGAGTTCATTTATTTTTATAAAACTCCACTCCTTTTAAATGTCTACTGCCAGAGAAATTCATAGTGAAAGGGAAGCAAAGCCCAAATTCTATGTTGCAAATATGAACTTAAAACTCATTAGTTTATGCAATATACCAGCTTAAACATTCAAATGGATTTTACAGTAATGCTGCCTGATCTGACTGAACACATCTGCCCAACCATTCATGTACTGCACCTTCTCTTAAACTTCATTTTGGATAAATGCACAAAGAACTTTTTAAAAAGAAAAGTCCTAATTTCTGTTGCTTGCATGCGTGAAGCTGGATCCAGTCGGCAAATATTCTTACAAGCATTCACAGCTTGCCACACGTTTTTTAAAATGTCACAAAAAATCTAAACGCGGTAAACGAAGTAATAAAAAATAGTACCAGATAATTGCATAAGTATTACTAACAAGCTGTTTTCAGGCTCTGTTCTATTATTAAAGTGACTGAAAAGCTAGGTGCATGCAATGCTGCCCATCACTGTTTTTCTGTAAAGAAAAAAAGACAAATACAACACTTAAATTTACTCCCTCAAGGTTAGGAAGAGAGCAGTTTTAAAAGGTTACTGAGAATTTATGTCCACGCGTAGCTCCAAGTGGAACCTGGAGCGAGAACAAGAGCGTGGCTGAGGGCTCTCGCAGAGGAAACTCCTTCCAGGCTCGCTCCGCAGAGCGGGGGTGCTGCCCCGCTCCCGCCCCGGGCGGACCCCCAGAGGCACGGGAGCGCAGCAGGACGCCCCCGCCTCGCCGCGGAGCGGGGTCCCCCCGGCACTCCCCGCCCACGCGAGCCCTGGGGAGAAGGAGGTGAGGGGCTCTGCTCCGCGGGGGGAGAGGCGCTCCCTCGGGGGGGGCAGAGCGAGGCCTCCCTTTGCCCCCTCAGCGCCGGGCGAAAGGGGAAGGAGGGCACAGCGGAGCGGCGGGCCAGCCCGCAGCTTGTTGCGGGTGGGAAGCGGGGAAGGGAAAGCTCCGAGCCAGGGAGAGGGGAGGCGGAGGGCAGCGCTCCCCCCGCAGGGCCCTCGGCAGCTGGGGCGCACACACACACACACGCGGCGGGGGTGGGGGGAGCAGAACCAGGCGGCAGCAGAGAGAGGGTGAGGGAAGCAGCGCTGCCCCGCTCAGCGCCGGGGCTGGGGGCACAGCCGGGCCGGGCGGCTACCCCTCACCTGGTAGATGGCGGCCCAGCTGGCGGCCTGGTCGAGCCGGTGGAATTCCTTCTCGATCTCCATGGTGGGGACGCCGCGCCAGGCCTGGCCCCCCAGCGCCGCTCCCGCCCGCCGCTCCGGCAGCTCCGGCTCCAGCTGCTCCCGAGGCCGCGGCTGCCTGCTCTGCATGTCACCCCTCCCTTCTCCCCGCCGGAACTACGCAGCCCGCCCCGGCGACGCGACGTCCGGGGCGGCCCGCAGCCGCGGGGCCTGCGGGGCGGCGGGAGAGGGGGCGCGCGGGCAGCGCGCGGTGCCAACGGTCTGTAACGGTCTCTGCGGGCGCGAGCGCCCTGTGGAGGGGCTGTGGGGGCCGCTGCCCGCCCGTGTCAGGCAGGGGAGGCAGCGCCTTTCTCCCCCCGGGGGCGCGGGGTGCTGCCGTCCCCTCGGCCCCCTGAGGCGACAGTCCGGCAGAGAGCTGCTATCGGCGGCAAACGGGGCGGGCTCGGGTGCCTCCTCCCCCTCAGCACCCGCGCCGCCACCCCAGCCATCCCGCCCGGGGCCGCACTGACAGGTAGGGCGGTCCCGGCAGGGCTGAGAGGCCGCAGGTTGGAGGTGGCAGCGGGGAGTCCCGGCTTCTGCTCGGCAACGGGATCTGGCTGGGGAAGCAGCAGACGGAGCCATTGGTTGTAGCAACTCGGGCCCCAGGCTGGCGTCTTCTGGTTTCTGAGCCGTGAGGCAGTGCTTGAATCATGTTTTCAAGCTCTTCGTCTGCGGCAAGAGGGTCAGAAATTTTCAAAAGTTCTCATGCGGCCGTCTGATTGCAGAGGAAGGGCTGTAAGGCAAACGGCGGTCTGGCAGCAGGTGCCTGATCTGGCAGTGCAGGGTACTTGGGTGTATGTGCATGTGCTTACTTCAGAGATGGGTAAGACAGCTGTATTCTCTCTCATTGTAGTTAGAAGATGGAGAGTTTATTTTCCGCCCTTACACAGTCTGTAAAATGAAATGTATTTCTGTCAGTTGTCCCATACCCTTTGATTTTAAGGAAAGTGTGATGTGACAAGCTCCGAATGGAGTTTGATCATCTGTCCTCGGCTCTTGGATTACTACTCTGAAATGGCCATTACTGTCAGGGTACTATAGTCCTATCCCAGGAGGTAAACATTTCTCATTCTATCCCACCCTTCTCATAAGGCAATGCCGAATGAAGTTTTAGCGTACATATCTGATATTAGAGAGCCAACGTCTTTCTTCCTGAGCTTCAAGAGCAGACGTTCCAAACATATGGATGTAGTTATCCCATGTATAATGCTAGAGCACACTTTGTTTCCAAAGCAAGGAATTTTACTCCTCATGTCAGCCAGCTTCTGTTTGTTAGATTACTGTTTTTCTGGCTTTTAGAGAATACTACTACTGAGGCCTTGTGCAGGCTTGGTGTACCTGGTATCTCTGCAACATGAACACTAACCCAAAATAAGGTGTGAGAGTGGGTTTGTAGGATCAACATTTTTCATGAGTGAATTTGATTACTCTAAGTACAGCATGGATTAAAGACAGTGAGAGTGGTAGAGTTCTCAACAGGCAAGATGTATCGATGTCACGGAAGACAGAAGTATTTCATAGCTTAGCTGCAGCCCTTGCACCACTTCCTGCTACAGGAAGCTTTTCCATTGCTTTTCCTAATCATTCTACCATGCAGCCTTTGGAAGAGACTCCCTTTCAGTGTTCAGCCCCAGAATGCCACCCTGTTCAAGACTCGCTTATTAGGCTACTGAAGTGCAAATGGATGCTCTCTGAGAAGAGAGGACTAGTCAAGAGATGTGAGCTGAGGGGCCCAGAATTCTGGGGGAGGGTTGATAGTAACACCCACAGGAAAGGCAAGCTGTGGAAAGCATCTTAATAGGATAAACGACTCAACCTAGGTAAACAATGAAACATTGTTCTCTAGTCAGCTGCTGCATGTAGCATAGAGGCACTAGCAGATGGTATTAAAAAGATTTTTTGCCTTTTTTACTGCATCGGCTTTCTCTTGACCTGATTTTTGGAACTAGGCAGATGCAGTATTAGTCCCATGAATGAAAGGGTTTCCACCTATTGAGACCTGTTTCCGTATTTCTAAAAGCAATGGATGGGGGACTGCATCTTCTCTCCCAATCTGGCTGCTCTGAGGTGGTATCCTTATCTTGAGTCCAGGTGGTGAATTTTTAACCTACTGGACTTGGGGACATAAAGACAAATTTGACAACTTTGCTGCTTTCCCCTTTCCCTGTTATTTCAGGGTCACGAATTATGAACGTATGTGTTTCAGTGATTCCATACTGAGATGAGTCTTTATAATGTCACCAAAGAGCAGTTCCTGTGGATGGCCATTTTTCATGCAGGCATAAACCTGATCCTACCTAGAAGAGGTCAAAGCTTGTGATGCTACAGCCAAATGCAACTGAATTACTGCAGTGCATAAGCATTTTATAAAGCAAGATAGCATACACTCTTTTATGCTTATGTCACCTGAATGGTGAATAAAATCAGTACAAGTTCTTCAGTCAATGATTCATCAGCAATATATTCTGCTAAGTGTGTACTGTTGTCACAGAAGTAATTGCCTTGAATGAAAAAAACTCATATATTGCCGTGAACAAATTGATATTCAGCCGAAGATTTCACAGAATAACCCAGAAAAGAAGAGATTATAAAAATTGCCAGTGTATCTTACATTTCTTTATAAATCTTTGTCTATCACAGTTCCAATATGTGTGGCCAGTAACATTTTAAAATGTGTCGGTCTGGTTCAATGAATGATTTTATTAAATAATTGGAAATTTTGGAAGGGATAGACTACGTTATAAATATTTGCTATATATGCCTATATAAAAGAAGTAAACAATTTGGAGCAGTGATACACATTGTGACTCCTATTTCAGAAAAGCACAGCTAATTGGTGTATATGCTATTGAATTCTTTTGACTTTGTTTTTACGTACAATTTCAGCAATAGTACATGCAATGACATCCATAGCTAAAAAAATGAGACCCTTACAATATACAGTTGGATACTAGTTTATGTCAAATAATAAGCTTCATCTCTTTGGCACCTTGTTGTGCTACATCAATGTAAAGGGCATATAGGCCACTTCATGAAACCATCAAGTGCATTCTGAAGGTGAGAATTCTGGAATTCCTCCTGCTGAGTAGGGGAGAGCACCCCACCTTTTTCTTTGTAACAGTTGTAGGGGTTTGTAGTAATTTTTATTTGTCCTCTGATATACGCTAGGCTCTAGCTACCCACAAAACAATGTGAAACAGCCTGGCCTTGAGTTTAAAAATGAACGTTAGCAGAACAATGCAACGAACTCTATTATTTTTAATTCATTTGAAACCCATAAAATGACTTTTTCAGTCTAATCATGTTAAAGTATTTAATTTGCCTTTCTGCTAACAATATGCAGTTTTTTGAGATGACCTAGTTTAAAACAGCCAATGTCATAAATCTCCATTAAAGTGTCTGCAAATATGATACATGCTCCTTCACTGTTTGATTTTTGAATGCAACTTTATAGTTACATTAAGCCAGTTCTAGCAGGCTCCATCTCCAGTGTACAACTGGGAAGCTTGTCATTTACATTAAACACACTTAATGCTATTGCACTGTACATATTTGTATCTCTATTTAGCAGAAATATAATCTTGTGTGAAACAGAGCTCAGACTTGCATCCTCTAGTATGTCCTTTTGGTGTTACATCTTAGCCATTCTTTGTTCTGATTTTCTCTTTTGTTGTAGTTACGCATTCAGGATTGTTACTGTGGAAAGTTCAGTCCTGTCTTGATTTTCCTCTCACTAATATTACAACATCACACAATGCTCTAACGATTCACATGTTATACCTTGGTTACTTTGAAGTACCTGTAAGTTCATGAGCAAAATCCAGACAATTGGACATTGTCATATGGCGTAAATAGATTGTTTTGCTTCTGATTTTGTTCTGATGTTAGCATCAGTTTTAATGTGCTAAAATTATTCTTGATTTATATTATTGTATGCAAGATCAGGATCAAGCCCGGTATATTCTAACTTGGTATGATTTCTGTGGTAAAAATGTATATTAGCTTGTAATTTTTTAATACTAAGGTTGCGTACATAAATGAATATTCAGGCTCACCTAACTTTAAAGTTACCTCCCTGAAGACATAAGTAGTTAAGAACGGAACTTACAAAAGATAGCATGCTTAGTGGAGACTCAGGATGAGAGACTACAATAGGAAGTAGCAGAAATAGGAAACTATTAAATATTTTAGTTCATATATTTCTGAGAGGCTTAGGCATCTAAGTCAAGGGTTCAGAAAAGTATCTCCGAATTCACAGATCTGAGCCACCTTTGGCAGTGAGATGCGCAAGCCAGATCGCTTTTTTTATGGAAGGAGAGAAAATGTAATGAAAATGGGTTAAGGACAGAACTACTATAGTCCAAGTCTTAGGCAACTTGTCAGAAAGGACCGTCAGATTCTGGACCTGCTGGTGGTGAATGTCTGTGCAAAACAGTTTCATATATGTAAGGGAGGCTGAAAGATCTCCACACCAGACTCCATGACCTCATGGTTAGAGCACTGCTGAGATGCGAAAGATGTGTTTCCCTCAGGCAGAGGCAAGAATTGAATGCAGGTCTGCCACATCCCGGTGTCATAAGAGATCTAACCACTGAGGTATTAGTTGGAAGGCGATTCCCATCCCCACAGCTCCTTCCTTTGTTTTCAGAATGTAGTCTACAGGTGCTTTAAGTATGTCTTCAGGACGAGGTTTCTCAAGGAATGTAAGTGTAGAGAACCTATTTGTGAGCTGGGGGCTTAGACTAAAGAGAAATGCTGATTTATGCAATTGTGTCAAAACTTAGGGGATTTTGTGCATGCTAAGAGTTCAGGTAGAGAATTTTAGACTCAAAGTTTTAGGCTGGTGACCTAAGAGACCTTGTAATCTAGCAAAGGATTCATATTGTACTAGTCACTGCACAGGGACACTGTAATAGGATGCTGGTGTCAGAAACCATTCACAGTTTATCAGAGAAAATGCAATGACTTGGCTATTGTGACTTGGACAGTGGTAGAATCAGAGTATCGAGCTTCAGTCTGGCTTGTAACCCCGTATCCTCTTCATCCTTCTCAAATCAAAGTAATCCTTTTCTTGTATCTGGCTTTCCTGATGCCTGTCTCTTTATGCCAAGATAAAAGAACAAGCATTTGCTGGGAAGAGGATACTAAAATAAACTGTTACCAAAAATCTCACCACAGAGGGCCAATAGAAAAGTTGAATTAACCAATGAATCTCAGGTAAAAAAAAAAAAGCTCAAAAGTGTTTGCATAGTTGGTTGGTGCTAAATTCCTAGAAAACTATACAGGGTAGGATGGTGTGGAGAAGAGTAGTATTTCTTCTGGAATTCCTGCTGGTGTCCTTGTCCTGCAGTACTAAATAAGTCCCAAGCAAGAAAAGGATGGAGGATCCTAAAATTATCTGGTTCAATGGAGAGCAAAGCTCCCCCTGATATGGAAGTTATATGGGAACTAATTAGAATTTTGCTCTTTCTGAAAGACCAGGAAGCAGGCTGAGTATTTGTTTCTGCAGCGACTAATACCTTTTGCACTTAGAAGCAAAGATGGTTCAAGTTGTTTCCTAACAGCTCCTTCAGATCAAGGGATAAGAATGTAAGTATAAAAGGTTTTAATGGATATATGTCTATATATCTAGTGAGAGATCTAGTTTTATATAGCCACCTTGGAACTGCAGTGCTCCAGAAAAATGATTCCTGATCTTGGCTTGTTCTTTCTGTGTTCATTCATAGTTACAGAAAGGGACATTAAAATATTCACACACAAGTGTGTTAAACTATAGGGAAGAAAGACTTCTTTATTACGGCTTAATATTGAATCTGTTGGGGAGAATGTTTGAAATCTTTTTAATGAGGACAGCTTCTTTCTGAAACATGTTAGGAGAGGTGGCATCACTTCACTGCAAAGTAATCCCTCCTGTGAGTTCTAATCTATGTGAAGTAAGTGGTCCACTTGACCTTGTCTCATAATGAGAACAGATGATACTCTAGAGACTGGACTTGGTGCTAAAGAGGAGATAAACTGAGGATAGTGGGAGTACAAGAGTATGAGAAACCAAACTGGAGTTTGTCAGTGTGCTACAGAAAATTATCTGATATACAGATACCAAAATCCTTGCTCCAAAGCACTTCAGGACTGAGATTGAGAGATGGCCTTAAACCCTAAACGCTACAGAATCACTGAAGTTCTGCTGCAATGAAGCATCTTAGGTGATGGATGCAGTGCAATCCAAAACAAAGTCCTTGGTGGAAGGAGAAGAACGCAGCTATGGAGAATAATGGCGCATGGGTTCATACGCTTTGGATACCCAATCCTACGGAGAATCAGCATCTTCATGGATGGCTGGGAAAGGGGACCAACGTGGAGGTGGCCTGGTTTGCTAGACCCTTCATTGCTGAATCAGCTAGAGAGCAGTAGCAGCCATAAGGGGTTGGTTTCACTTTAGTTGGTGTGTAGAGGTGGCCTCATGGGGAGCTTTACAGGAACTGGATAGTTTTACACGATGGTTGGGACCAATGTGACATAGGAATTCAGCTGGATCAGGAACAAAAGAAGCTGCAGAGTGGAAAATGAGGATCGATAATAGTGATGAAAAGGAAATGCAAATTTCTGTTAATGTTTCAAAGATTAAAACGATTTAAAAGCAACGCTGGTTTTCTGAGGAGCGAGAGTCACGTTCTCACAGTGCGGGTCAGGGAAGTGACGTCATGCTTGTGTTTAGATGGGATGGCGCCATCTACCGGCTGAAGTGCTTTACCTGCGACGTCTCGCACCTATGTTTTCAGGTCACTGAGGAAGGTCACTGTGTTTGTACCTCGCATGCCACATATTTGTGCTAAATTTGTTATCAAGGGTGTCTGTACATTGTAAGCGTGGGTCAGCCTCATCTTGAGTTTCAGAGGGATAACTTCAACATGTTGTAACATGATTCACACATTGACATGGAGCTCAGTAACCGCTTACCTCAACCTAATTCATTGCATGACTCTGACCTCTTCTCAAACCTTAGTAATTTAACTGGGCCCGAAAATTATCTCTAATAAAGAGGCTATTGAGAGAGAAGATTACCTGTAGCAACAAGACATGTATGCACCATTAAAAGTAACCGCGTGGTGTCACTCTTTTCCATAGTTAATACTGTATGAAGTTAAGGAAATATTTAAATTGTTTACTCTGTCGGTGTCTCCTTTTGGAAGCATTACTGTAGACAATTGGGTAGGAGCAGAGCTGCTCATGTAATGAAACAAATGTCTTCCTCTTTGAAATGAACTGTTTTCTGTAATTATAATTATATCAATATCCTGTATTACTCATTGCAGTGCCTCTGATTCTCCAAGGACGAGGCTGAAATTTAGAATCTGAATAGATGTGGCATCTAAACTGTGGGCAGATGTACTTGCAGAAGGCTGCAGCACTGCTGCATGTCATAACTATTCATTTCTCGGCTCCAAAACAAGTATTAGAGCAATTGCTGTCTTCTGTATGGAAACTATGACCATCATTTTTCATTTTATGAAAAATACAAAATTTAGCACAAAATTATTGTTGCAGCAATGCTATAGGGTCTCATGCATAGACTGGCCCTTTCTAAATTAGGCTCTGCATGAAAGCAGGATGAAAAGACCATCCTTGACTCATTTAATCAAGTAATAATTAAAGTCCTGTTTTATTTTCCTTCAGTATAGAATCTTAAAACTGTTAATTGAAAACTTTGCTATAAGTGTCGATGGAGGGTTATTAGGAGTTCAGTCATTTAACTTTTTACACTGTTCCTTTCCATTTCTCATTGTGAAGATGCACTTCTCTACTGGCAAAATATTTCAGTCTAAAATGCTTTTGCAGGGAAAATTGACCCTTGCATAGCTTGGCTCATTTTGAAAGATTTTTTTTAGTGACTTCTGAACTATTTCCTGCTTGATAGGAAGCAGTACAGATTAAAAAAAAATCTTATAACACAATCTAGTGATGATTGGAATAGAATAGAATAGGTAATAGGAATGTCTAGATTGGAATTTTTATGAGAAGGTCTGTTTTCATGACATTTCCAGTACTGGCTTGCAATGTGAAGAGGGTAAATTAATCTCTGGATTTATAATTTCAGTTGAAGCCAAAGGGGGCAATACCTGTTTAACCTAATGCTGAATTGGACTCAACAGGCTCCATGCTTTTGGATGCCTGTCCCAGTAGAATCGAAGGTCTTAAATATATTCCAGTCAAGAATATGGGCCAATGGGATCATAGAGACCTGTGCCCTACAAATGTGTGCAACCATTTAATAGATATTTAGTCCTCAAATTGCACTCTCCACACAGATCCAGAGCAGCAAAACATTTCCTAACAGCTTATACGAAATTTACGATCTACCTTACAAAATACTAAAAGTTGCAAAATCTGCGAAGCATTGCGGGAAAAAACCAGAAGAGATTAAAAGCATTACTAGTGGTTTAGATCCTTATAATAATGGAGGATTAGGTAACTGAAAACGTTCTGTGATCTCAGGACACAACCTTTCTTGCACTTTAGGGAGGAAGGCAGTCCCTCCCCAAAATAATTCCAACCTGTGTAACTTGAGGCATATTTTTCATCCCAATGTACTCTGATTCAGAGTTTTTAGTTGGTAAATTGTCCATTAGAACCTGGCACTTTAAAAGAAATGAGAATTCAAAAGACGGGGTTGGATCTTGTTACTTATTCCACTTCGTAAAAAAGGAAACTTGTCCAAACTCAAACATATATTTCATATCCTCTCTTCATTCTCCGTAGTTCAAAGCAACTTGATGAAGAAAGTTGCAAATACGCAAAATCTGTTATATGGAGTGGCAAGATATGTTGCTCTTCATGACATAGTTGCTATGTTAGCTGTCAGGCTTATTCTTTAGCTGTTAGGAAACAGAAGTCCTCCTCTGGGATTGGAGAACCAGAATGCTGTTAGCAGGACCGGGATACTCTGCTTATTGCCTTTGTTAAAAGAGAGTAAGAATAACTCTTTATTGCAAAGTTTACACTAAGCTAGCCCTAAGAAATAATCTGTCAGAATTCTGTGTGAAAAGGAAAGAAGGGATATCTGCCTATTATCTGTACATTGACGTTTCAGCCATTGGTGATGGTGTGACAAAACATGCCTATGGGGGAAGTGTACAACATATGTGCGTGCATGTAACCTTTTGCTGATTCTGATATTTTTCAGCCTTCACGGTTTTTGCAGAATGTGTTTAAGGTTAATGTCATACTGTGGCAGAAGCAGCAAGAGGTAGCAATTTTTAAGGAAGTCATAGCTGCTAAAGACCATCTTACCATTGGATGGCACTATAGTCCTTACTGCTCATAGTAATCGAATAGCCCTGAATAATTTTACTCCTCATAAGAATTTTAGGTCAAGCAGCAATTAATAGGGAAATAGATACTGGAAAGACTTTTTTATGGCTAACGTGATGTTAATAAAACAAAATTACCTTTGCAGAGCTGGTTTTTAGCTTCGCAGCATTAGATTTTAGGAAGTCTATGTTGAAATCTTGCCAGGTTGCTTAGTTTTCTAAATAAAGATTTCAAAATGCAGTTGATTCTGTCATATGGGACTCAGGTACTGTGTGCTCTCTAAAAGATGTTATGGGTATGTTTTGTGATTATAGGGTATTTTACCCCAAGGCTTTCACTCACTGTTTTATGCGTTATGCAATGTTTTATATTAATGAGAGAATGTTTCCAGCAACCCTTTCTTTAAATAATCCTTTTTCCTTACAGCAGATATGGCATATCTGAGTTTGGAATCGCCTTCACCTGTGTATCCTAGGGCTACAGAATGGGTGAGTGTTTAAGTCTGCAGAGCTGCAGTCTTGCAAGCATAAATATTTTTCACCTCAAGTTGAAGACACAAGTGTTCAAGGGAGTGTCTGCAGTTCATTCAAAGTTGTGGCTGCTGTTTTTACATATACAAGGAAGCATTAGCTTAAATTTGAGTTATTGATACACTGTTAGTTTAATATTGAGACAGTTATGTCATTGGTACCACTACGACCATAGCATGGCATTCAGTGCAAGCAAGCCAGTTGCAAATTTACCTGAGTTTCCTGTAGGGTTTTGCAGTCTGTTCTGAGTTCCTTGCTGCCATTACACTTACTTTGAAGCTAAGTGAATTATATACATGAACTGCTGACTAGACTTGAGGCAAAGTGTTTGGCAGCAATATTGACCTAGCCTCACCTCCTTTGCCACCTGCTGCTGGTTTCTGTGGTATACCACCCCTTCAATTGTGCCAGCCCAACTATTTATGCAGCTGCATGTGGAAATGGAGCTGGGAACATGTCTACTTAAAAAAAAATACTAGGTTTTCTTCTGAGTTAGTTTTAAGTAAGATCAGGTCTCCAGTATAGTGAACCACATGGCTATACAAACAATTTTTCTAGAACAACAGAATACATTGATGCTGGGGCAGGAAGATTAGAGACAACAAATATCAATACCATAAGCCAGTATTGCCAGTAAAGACTTCATCTTGAGACACCATAACTAAATCTACAATTTCAGTGATTCACAGTAAACTGTGTTTTAAATTAAGATAAGGTCATATTTTAAATTATTCTGTTTGGAGCTACTTCTATATGCCATCTTCTGGTGGCACACAGACTTAGTATGGGCCCTGACAAGCACAGATAAAAGAGTTCTGAGCACAACTCAATGTTGAGCTTAATATTTATGACAAAAAAAAAACCCATAAGTAAGATCATTGTAGTGGCAGAAAATGCCTTATGTGAAAAGAGTGCCCTGAAATTCTTTTTACCTAGGAGTAGAATGAGAGCCTTCTAGTTTCAGGTAAGCCTCTAAGTGGAAAAAATAGTGATAGGAAAATAAAGAGTACGTCCATTTTAACCAGTATTTCATTGAAACAAGTGTGACTGTTTTCATATTGTCCACTAAAGACCAGTTATTTCTGGAGGCGTATCTTACTTCTTTTGTAGTGTGTGGGTTTTATTGCTCTTAATTTATTTCCCATAAAGGAAGAGGATCTCAGATCAACTCCTTTTCGCTTAGTCCAAGTAGGGCTCAATAAAACTGCTTGAGAAACTAACACCACATTTGGGATGACAGTAGGTAGATTTACACATTTTATTTCCCCAGCACTGTATATAAACAAGTATCTTTCAGCTGAAATATTTTTTCCAAGTCGGGTATAGTAAAAATTTCAAATCTGGCTTAGTTTGATAAGCAGACAAACCAGAAAAATACTGCTGCAGGGGAAAGAAACCTCAGTGCATAGTTGGCCTTGGTGACTACCTGCCAGGAGAAAAGGGACCTATGAAACTTTCTTCTAACGTATTATCTGAATCTTATCTGCTCAAACACTTCAGAGTTCAGGAAGAGCAGCCAAAGTCAATTTTTGCTTAGAGTGTTTAAAATCAAAAATAAACAGAAGGGAGAAGTTGTGCGTGTGCAGGAGGAGGTGTTGGGGTGGAGAATGGACAGGGTGGTTGGATTGGGGAGGTAATGTTTTAACCTACATTGACTCTTCTGAAATCCTCTTGGAAGTATACACTGTTTTCTCAAATGACAATGAAATTGCACAATACATAATTGTGGTGGGGGAGAGCTGCTGGCCTGTATCCAGGGGCCAGTATTCTATCTGACCTCAACAGGTAGATGAAACAATAGTTGGTATAAATTAGAGAACAGCTTGGTCATTACTGTATGCTAGTTATCTGATTCTACAAAAGCTGAAAAATGCCTTCTGAAATGTAAAAAACAGAAACTGAATTTTCAGGTCTTTGTCTGTTAATATTTTAAAATATTTAAAAAAAAAAAAAAAAGAAAAGCTTTGCTGACTGTGCAGTACTCCAAAGTGCCTGAAATCCTGTGAACCCTCACAGTGTGCACTGTTATGCTGGTCCAGACACAACAAAATCCTTAGTACTTCAGGAACATTTTGTGAACTTCCCCCCTGCCTTGCTGTCTGGGAAGAGGTACCTTGATGTTGCTTTCATCCAGATCTGTGTGATGATTGAGAGATTAGTTACCCGCTCTATGCCTCCTCCCTCCCCACCTGAATCAGGTATTCTCAGCCCAACCATGAAGTGAAACTTAACCCTGTATTTAAATGGAAATGGTAGTATTTAATCTGTAAAATTCTCTTTCGGTCTATTAACACCTTATTTATTGAATGTAATGGCTTATAAAAGCTACAAGGGCTAATGCTCTTGGAATCACTTGCTGTTTAGCGACCAATCACCACCATTTTTCAGAGTTGCTCTGGTCCAAAGGAAGCTCCAAGAATGATTGTGCCTTGAGATATAATTTCTCCCAACTCTGTAATATTGGAGCAGAGTATAAATTGTTTCGCATCATCTTTTATGATGTAGCCCTGTCCCTTTTGTTATGTGTAATCAGGTCTGTGATTAAGAAAAAAGGTCAAGGTGCAAGTCCCTGCTTTACTAGTTCTTCCCTGTTGTATGAATTATATAGGGTAGCATAGAGAAATGCATTTTCTTGAACAAGTTTTGAATGGATTGAGCAGGGATTCAAGAAGGAATTCTAATCTGGTATTTGAATTTTATTTCAAGTATATAAAAGAGAGAAATTGAAGCATTGTTACAAAATTAAAACATTGCTGTATATTCTGCCTATCGTCTGTCTAGCAGCAGACAGATCCGCTTCTGTTCTTATTTAAGAGTGTAAACAATCCATATGTTATTTTTATTGCAGAATTATGACAATGTCTTGCCCACATTCTGCTTCTTCACATATGAAAACTAGGGCTGGGGCAAAACTTGCAGCTTGTGAATTTTCCAATATATTTTATACAAACTGACTAGCCACAATTTGGCTTTATATTTCATGAAAGAGGAATAGTATTAAAGCTTGGTTGGAACAGATCTTGAGAGGTAAAATCAGGGATCAGCTACAGGGATGTTTCTGCTAAATGTTTGTCTATGAGATTCTCAAGCAGAGCTCTACAGATTATATTGGAAGTGGAAGGGAGGGTAATATATTGCCAGAGTTGCTGGGAACAGCGTGCAGGATGTATCAGGGAGTTTGAGATAAAGGTAGGGCTAAGCAATGAATTTCCACTCTTTTGCCTCTCGTTACCTTCTCCCAGACACACCTTCCATTCTCAGCTCAGCACCTTACAGCATTGATCTTCCATGATAATACCTATGGGGGTATCCCTTTCTCCCCATTAATGTGAGCACCACTGAGAAATGAGTTGGGGAGAATAATACTGAGGGCACAAAATGTATTGGAGCAGGGAGTGAGAGCATTCAGATGAACCTAAATAGACCTAAATGGCTGAAGATTCTCTAATATTCTCAGACATTCTATTCCAGTGCTTCAGTAGCTTCATTATTAGATATTTTCTCGTAGTGACAAACCTACGTCTTTATTTCTAGTTCTGCTTGTAGCTCTATTCTTGAAGAAGACATCTTCAAATGAGGTTTTTTCCAATGCTAAAATGAATGGAAAGATTAGCCTGTATATCTTGAAGGTTTATATATTTTTATATACCAGTAATGATAAGTGATATTCCAAAATTATTTTCATATGCTGTTTTTAAATTTTAAACATTTTGGAGCAGATACTTTGGGCATCCAGATGCATATGTAAAATGTCCATGAGACTGGTTTGCAAACACATTAGGAAGCTGAATGTTACTGTATTATCTGTCATGTACACATATGGACATTAGTAAGTGCCTTCAGCAGATGTGGAATGTGAGCACAGTTGTGCCAGCTGCATATGTAGTCAGAATAATGAAGGAACGGTTTTATATGCATTTTGAACTTATATTTGTGTGTTTAGCTTCTTTAAAAATCAGTTACTTTCTCTGTCTGTGGCATCAGGCAGCGAGCATACCACATATGAATCATTTTTGAGTGCTCTTGCTAAAGGATTAAATCACAAGCTCGCCTTATTTATAAAGAAAGCCTTTCCAGCAGGAATGAATCTCTCTTTTGTAACTGATAAAATAGGAGGAAATTTAACCAAATCAATTTATTCTGGCTCCTATGAAAAATATTGTCTGTGAAAACATAAAAGCACTTACAAAATGTCAACATTTCACTCCTGTCTGCATGAAGGTCAATATGAATGGGTCACAGTAACCTCTCAGAGAGCAGGTCTGCATGACAACCAAAACTAATATGTATCTAACATTCTTAAAAAAACCACAAACCACCTTTATCCATGGAGTATCTGCTCCCAACAGGATAATTTATATCAAATAGGTCTGAATGATCTTGTATTAAGATGGCTTCTTTTAACTTTGCATTGTAGCAGAAGTAAAACTTTCATCAATATAGACAGGCATATTTAATCTAGAAGTACATATTCTGCATTGCTTGTTGTTTCACTTTCTCTCTTTGTCAAATGACTGTTTTACTATGATATTTTTAAACATTTTTAACAGGCACAAATGTGGGAAAAGTTCTCAAATTGCATGTGTAATTACCACCACTGTATGCAGTAAGCTGTGCACATCTCTAGCTTGGGATAACATTTTCGAAAGCTGTTAACTAAGAAGTTTAAAAGACATGTCTGTACCAGGTGGTAGTATGAATGGTAGAGACGCCAGACTGACACAGGAACATGGTGCAGCACACTTCTGCAGATACATTATTTGGCGACTCTAATAATATAACTTAGGTGTAGCAAAACTCCAGTAAGCCCTGCCTTCCTGCCCCCTTTCTGCACTGTTTCAGGTTTGCAAAATTACTCAAAATTCTGAAAATTAATTTGTCTATTTAAAATGTAATATGGAATACATACCCTATTTTTTTCCTCATCTGCCATGTTCTCTCATTACATATTAAGATACTGTACTGTACTGTGCTGTTGAACATCACAGCTAAATATAATATTCAATAAATAAGAAACAAGATGGAAAGATTAATATGTTCTTCTCCACCCAAAGGATCAAGCAGTTAAAACTACAATCAGATTCCTCTGAGTCTGATCTTTTACTGATGATGAACTAGCTCAGTAAAACCCAGAAGTAGATGGGAAAAAAATCTGGCACAAATATAAATCTGAATCGTTGTAAACCGTTCTTGTAAATATTTCTCACCCAACAAACCTCAAATTCCTATTTGATACTGAATCTTTATCACAGCTCTCTGTAGCATCTCTTTTTAGTTCAGGTGCTGTAAAGGCAGAAAGTACAATGTCACAGTTAAGATGTAGCCACATCACCCAGAACAGTCAAGAATCACCATGTCTCATAAATTGTTGTCTGTGTGCTGAGCTGTAGTCACTAACCGTGAAGTCATTTTTAAACTGTGCCAATTCTGTAGTAAAATGTGTTAGATTAAATCGCTGTGAAGGTTAAAGGTAGGGGCCTAGTATTAAATTTTGGAGGTCTAGGGTCTTTTTAGTTATCTTGATTGCATTCTTTTAGATTGGAATAGACCTTTAATAGGAAATTAAATAGCAGGGCCCTTTAAGGAGCTTATAAAAGACAATGCATAGTGGCAGTCCACATAGACTTCTGAGCTACTTATGGTTACTTAAATGGAGGGAGGTAATAGTCATTTGCATGCAGCTACAAGGTTTATTTTATTTGCATTATTTGCAGTACTTTAACAATGGAGACGGGAACTCCACAGGAGCACAGGTTATTATCCCTTTGAAATTTGAAATGCACAGTAGACAATCCAGGATTAACCAAAACTATGATAGTTTTAAAGTCTTCAAGTTTCTGGTATGTGTATACAGACATCATTTTTGCTACCTGCCATCTGGAAATCTCTGTTATCGTTGCAGAGCTGCGAGTGTCTGGTTTACATTTTGTGGGGTTTGTGTATAGTATAGTATATTTTGCAAGATGTTTGCTGGATCAATTCCAATTCTTTCTCCAAAGCTTTATGCATAGGGAGATTACTGGGAAAGCTGATGTTGATCCTCTTGGTCATGGGGACAGAGATGCAAACTCTCACCTCTGTGATAGATATCACATGGGCTGCCTTCTAACGCTTAACATAGAAAGCAGTTGCCACTGAGTCCTGTCCTGTGCTGAGTTATAATCAATAAATCATGTGTTGGTGATGGTTGTTCATGTTAGATCTTACTTAAAGACTTCAATATCTTAAGCTGCTATGCAGTATTTGCTTGATTTTCTTGTTGCATATTCCATACTAGCAGCTGTAATGTTGTGATTTACAAGAATATTGGTTCACATCTGACAGGATAGAAGAAAAAGGTGTTCATTATTCCTTTTTTTCACTGGGTTTTTATGCTTATGTAACTGAATCAACTCCAATAGTGTTACTCCTGATTTAAGTATCTAATAAGAATTGGGCTATTAAAGAATAACAGCAAGAAAAGAAAAATTCTGTTTTCCCAAAGAAAGAGAATTAAAGGGTGAAGAAGGAAACAATGCTTAATTAGGTCCACTGAATGTGTACTTTGCTACAGAAATTTAGGCTCATGTGGATTGCATTAAGCAAACAAGCTGCCCACAGGAAGAACCAAATGACACTGTTGGGTGTAGCTGGCCACTTGTTGACCAGAATCAAAAATGAAAACCTCCTTTGTCACCTATAGATCGTGAGCATTTGATTGACATATGTCCAGTTGTTGTGCAAAGAATTAGTTTATTGACAAGTTGAAAATCAGATGATATAGTGCAGAAATTTTATTATTTATAAACTATGTTTTGATCAATTTATAGAACTGTATTCATACAGGTTTAAATTTGGTGAAGATTTGGCTGTCGGTTCTGTTATATATATATGTGTGTGTGTGCGCACGTATAAAATCTTGCAAATATATTTATTTCTTCTAGCATAAAAGAAAATTGACAAATATCAAGAACAACTCATGAAACAAGCTGTGATAATTTCTCAATACAATGAGAAATTGTTTCTAAGATACAAGTATTCAGTATAAACTCTCTGTGAAGGCCTTTGTTCACATTATTGTTCATAAATATTCTTGCTTTTTTGATTACAGAATTTTTTTAATACTTAATAATAAAGGCAAGTAGTTCCTTTTTTTTTTATTGATCAGTCTGTGCTTTTACATGATGGAATTGAATAGCATTCATATTCCCTAGTTGTAGGCACATCTTACATTTCAAATACATACTCAGCTTTTAATTACCTGTACAGTAAATAGAAAAAGATGGCAATTTAGAGCTAGATGCATTGAATTGTGTTCCAAGGATAATGCCACTTTGTGTTGGCAGTGGATTAAGACAGCTAGCTTCCCATTTAGCTATCCAGTTTATTGTGCACAAGTCAGTAGTATGAATTTCCACCTCTCTTCTTGATAATAAATTCAAAATTACTGATTCTTTACCCCCATAATGTGCTCCCATTTGTGGCAGTTTGCTGCTGATTTTGATGAAAATGAAACTGAGTTCTTATTAGAGGTTAGGAGACTTTGACAATTATTTCCTTAAAACAGTAATTATTTGTTCTAATAAAGCTGCCAAGAACTCCAGAAGGGAAGCAAACAAACAAAATTCCTTTTGAAAGGTCTTTGTATGACTATGCATGGCTTTCAGAGTCAGCAAAATCAGATCAAATATTCAATTTTTAAATAAAATTTTAGAGTAACTATTTTACAATTGGTTTCAGGGCCATATTAGCATGGTTTTTTCTTGATTTGTTTTTTTTTTTTACAAGGAACTTTTAAGATGGAACAAGGGACTTCGTTTTTGCTACAGCAAAGCATTTTCAAATATTAAAACATCTTGTTTTATGAGGTGAAAAATCTCTGCTGCCAGAGCATAGTTTTAAGTGCTGGAAAAGGCAGTGTCTTCACAGAAAATTGGACTATTTTTGAGCCAAGAAGCATGCAGATCTATGAAATACATTCCACCATGCAATATTTCAGCGAATCACAAAAATCTGTGGTTCAAGGTTTTATTTTCCTTATCTGAAATAGAAATATATAGCTAAGCTTGTAAGAGGAATGATTGAGTACTGGTTGAGAATTTTTTAGCAAAACATTCTTTGTCTAAAAATGCTGTTCTCTGTCTAAAAATGCTGTTTAGTTCGAAGAGAAAACTCTTGTGGACACGTTGTACTTTTTACAGAAAATTTCTGAGATGCAGAATGAAATATCTAATCAAAGTAAGAGAATGTGAGAGACTCTCCCATTTTGGAAAATCAAGAAGTCCAGTGGTTAGCGCTGTCACTCACAACAGGCACTTTAACTTTTGTCTCCTATGTCTGAGAGAAGTGCCTTGAAGAAATAGCTGTTTGAAATTTGGCTGCCTTTACAAGGGTTGTGTGATCATGTTCTCCTCTTGGAAAAAATTTGGAAGGTCTTCAGTTTGTTCCAGTCCGAACGCAGCTAAATGTTGATACTTCAGGATTTTTCTCAGATATTTTTTCCTGTCCAGCCATAAGTAGTTTAAATAGTAGTTTAAATACAATGGCTTCTTACCATGCATCTTGGCTTCACTCTTCCTTCTTTAGGATATGTACATATCATGTTTGTCTTACATCTGTTATCCAGATGAACAATGCCATGGGATGCGTGACCCACCTAATGGCTTGAAATTCTGGCACTATATCATTAGTTACAATAGATGGGGCTGTGTACACCCAAAACCAAAATATGTGTGTTTGGACAATAAGATGATTGGGGCTTGTTTGTGTTTAGATTTGCACATTCTGCACATAAGCTATTGATCCCAAGTAAATAGTGATGAAGAGAGAATCCATTAAATAAGTTATTCAAAATATCATAGAACTTGTCAAATTCATGATTTCACAAGCAGCATCCAAGCAATTGTTTTTGCAGTGGAGCAGTTTTTTAGGGATTAGAGAAAATCCAGACTGTTCTCAGGCAAAATCCAGCTGAGGTGAAGTCAGAATTTTGCATTAGAGTTTAAAAGTCCGGAGGATTGTGGAAAATGTTGAATTGAATAAGTTTTGTGAATTATTAATTTTATTTTTTCACTCCTGTGAAGCAGCTTATATCAATGTAAAGCCAGGCATTGGAGAAGTACAGCAATATTGCCCAAACAATGGTAAATGCTCAATAATGAAACTTTGGTCAAATAGAAGTGGCCTAATGAGGTGTGAGGCTAGCAGAGTATCTGTGGAGAAGAATTCTGGAATCGGGAGTTTCGGATAGGACTTTGGCAATGCTACAAAACCATAAACAAAAAAGGGGGAGATGTGGAGAAGAATTAAGAGGTGGCCTAATGAGTACCAGCTGATTCAAGAGCAGAAACAGGTGAAGGGAATTGTGAGCAGACATGTGATCATTGCCGGAAGGAAGATATAAGAGAGGCAACGGAGAGAGGCAGAGGAGAGAGGTGCAATGGAGAGAGACGTGGTAGGGTTGCCCTGTTATGATAAAGGCTGTGCATGTATGCCGCAACAAGTTTCTGTTAAAAATTAAGAGATTAATCTGTGGCTACTTTGAAAATATAGTCTTTAGTGTTCAAACTAAGAGCAGTCTGTAAGAAGAACTTACAAAGGGGATGGAAAAAGGATGTTACGATTATGGTTTAAATGTTACGAGATTAGGAAATTTGTGTTTCACAACTACCTTTAATTTTGTCTTTATGAAATAATGTAAAATTGATAAGAAATATTTTTTTCCACGTCAGGCAATGTGATCAGCTCTTTGGTAACTAGGGGAAGAACACCAAAGGTGCTAAGCATTGTGGTGCTTAACAGTTGAGCAACTGGAAGAGTTAACCTGCTGGGTGATCTACAGTGTGGATATCTGTTTGCCTGGTCAGAGAAGGTGCAAATCTAGAACACCAGAGTACCTCTAGAGTAGTCTAACACATACTGAAACTTAGGTACATAAAGAGTGCCCAGGTGGGTTTGTGGGTTTCCAACTCAGACTAAGATTTCTGAAGCCAGAATAAATTTCTCAGTGATAATATGACTTGACAAAAATTCACTTTAATGAATACATTTACAGATGTGGCTAAGTGTAGCTTATAGCTCACATCATAGAGACTGTCCTGTGACCAGACAGGATGATATTTTAGCAGTACTGAATTTTATCACCAAGAATTTCATCAGTTGCATTGTTAAATATGCCTATATTGCTACTGCTAATTAGCAGGTTACAGAGATAATGAGAAAACTAAGATATATGAGAGATTTATTAGACACTAGCACCCCAGTTGAAACTCTCGATGGAACAGATATCTGCACTTTGGGCAGGGCGTTTTTTCCATGCAGAGTGGGTATGCTATTGTCCATATTTGTCTAATTTCAGCCTAAGTAGTTCCAGATTTCAACAAAACACGATGTTTGTGAACTTTTTCCACTTCATATGTCTCTAATAACTGGGTTATTAGCTGAACAGGGATTTGAACACTCCACTTACTAATGCTGTGAGTCTGATGGTCATGACCTAGGCCAAAAGAAAATGGTGAAATTGGCTCCTGGAATGTATGTGCAATGTACTGTGCATTATTCTAGTTTAGCTTCAAACCACTGAAGGATGTACATAGCTCATTCCCCAGATGCCCTTCCTCTTTTGAATTGAACAGGAATATAGTCCTTGAAGAGGCACTGAAATATAGAGACCTGTCTGGTTGTGTTTGCTGAGCAGCGTCAAATTCCAATGTAACTGAAACTTAGTATTTTCTGTGAAGAGTTCAAGAACTCCAACAAACAGGAAGGTGATGGACATCTTCAGAAGAAGATTTTCTTGGGGATTAAATTTTAAATAACTGCCAAATAAAAATTCTGTTTTCCAAAATTAATTCCATGTAGACTACTACAAGATAGTACAGGAAATTTCTCCATAAACTTCTAGAAGTCAATGGCTGGAGTCATACAACTTTGGGTATCAGTGACTGGAACTCTCAAAAGAATTGAGGAGTTAAGATTTTGGTGCTATTAAAATTCTCATGAAGGCCCTAGTTCCACATTATCAGCTCAGCAGTCTTTGGGACTACTCAGCTAATTATCCATTCTGGGTAATTCTGTGGAAGATTCTGGAACGCTCATTTAAAATCCACACCAATTTCTTTTTTTTCTAAGGTGCTTTTTAGAATTTCAGAGTGATTTTCACTAAGTTTCTAACAAATTGTACAAGCCTGCATTGTATTCTTGGTGTCCTCAAAGTTCTCCAGGCACTGGGTTAAGCCAAAATCTGATTTAGCGCACTGGACATAAATTGTAGGCTTGGATTCCAAATACTAGGCACTGGATGCCATGTACAGTAATTGAGTACTTGCGTGCTGAGTCCAAGTATCAAAGTTTTGGACTGAAAGCAATATAATTTGAAATGTCAGTATTCTGAAGAATGGTAGAGCTTGTAAGAATACTTCAGTGGATTTTTTAAATATTCACTGTGCACATTTATTAAAACAAATTGTAAATGAATAGCAGTCTACAGCAGACATACTTAACACTTTTAGGTCCTATTTCTACATGTTCTGTTGTCCAGCAGTGAATTCGATGAGTCAGATACCTGCTTTTGAACTGCACGAATATTCTACACAAAAAAAGGTCTAAAGACACTTTTTAAATCAGTTGCTTAATAAATTTAGAAACACATAGAAAGTAGATCTGCATGTATAAACAATGTGGTTAGAAATGAACACAACTAAATTTTGTTAAATAAAATTAATGGTGTGGAGTGATTGGAAAGTGACCTTGTAATGTATGGAATTAAATGTTGTGAAGAAACAAAACACAGTCAGCGATGAGTGTAAAACATACAGCTCTGGGGAATAGGGTCTGATAATTCTCTCTAGAAGAAAATTCTGCTAGGTTTCATTGGCCAGTCTGATTATTGGTACAATTTAGTTTCACAAATTTTTAATATCCAGTAAATATTTTTATAGTACATCAGATCTCTGACTGTGCTCCCAACTCTTCCACCAGTCTTACCCCTGAAATTTCTCTACCTAGAATCGATAAGGAGAATCCGATGGGAGGTACTTGCCCTGAGGGACATCTTCAGCTGCCGATGAGAACAGATCATCCTCAGAACAGATCCTCAGTTCTACCGCATATTGCTGGTGTCTTTGTTGGACTTTTCTAAAAAGACAATGTCATATGACAGGATCTGAATCAGAGTCTTATCTGTAGGTCACATGTTTAAATCTAGTAGTGACAGAAATTTTAGCATGACCATTACTCAGTGTGATGTGTGAGATGTGTGAGGCTTGTTAAGCCTCGGTCTAGTTTATCTTTAGCTTCATGTTATGAAAACAATCTCGCACTACAACAAGCACTAACAGTAATTCTAGTTCTTGCATAGAATTTTTAGCAGTAGCTCTTGAAGTGTTTTGTAAGGGAAGTCAGTAACATTAATCCCGTTTTTAGTTAAAATCTGAATTAGAGAGAGGTAAAGGTACTTCCCAAAAATCAGGCTGCTTGTCAGTGACAATTCAGAAACTGAGTGTAAGTGACTAGCATCTCACTCCAGTGCACCACCCACAGGGATCACAGCTCTTAAAAAGGAACTTCGAAGTGGAGCACCTTCTTTCGGTCTCCAGCGTGAACTTGGATCTGAATTCTCTCAGCAGACCCTCAAGATCCAGGAGTGCCATGCTGGGGAACCTTTACTGTTCCCCACCAGGTGTGGTTTGGGGGTCAGTCTGGCTCTCGAAATTCATATCAGCAACACCGATTTTAATTGTTGCTATCCAAATATTTCCTAGTCTTTTCTGTATTTTATTATCTTTTTTTTTTTTTCCCATGCTTAGCAGTATTTTGGAAACTTGTTGGCCTTCATTTTTTCCCCAGCATCTTCTTTGTGGCTATGAAGAGACTGGAAAGATTGTCCTTAAACTGCTTTCTGGATTTTGCGTGTTAACACTGCAAACTTTTTCAGTCTCTACTTAAAGACCTGTTTAATATTTAACTCAAATAAACAGAACTGTGATTTTTTTATACAAAACTAGCTATTGCAGGCCAAAATAGTTTCAGATTGTTTTGTTTCAAATCATTTCAAGTAAAAACGTGAAAGAATGGACCTTTTGTAATACTTCAGCAAGTGCTACAAAAAGTAGAATGGGAAGTAATAAGTATTTAAGGACATCTTTTCGCTGTGTGCGCTATTTGTGTTAGTAAGATTAGTACTTTTGAGTATTAACTTAAGAAGGTGCTGTGAAGAAAAACAAAGGCAAAATATTAGGCATGTCATAGTTCATTTAATTTTCTGCTGATTTGCCCTCAATCTCCTTTTCTTAACTCACTCTCCCCAGCTACTGTGATAAGTTTCTACTTGTTGCTGTTTTTTTCCATAGTAAAACTTTTGTCCCAGTGCCAGCACATTATGTTCCTGGTTAGAGCCATGACGTCAAATGGTATCTGGCTCCAGGCCAAGGAATGCTGCTGGGAAGGAGTGAATGAATGAATGGATTTTTCAATTCACATTGTAGTTGCCTCTTTTGGAGCCAGGAATCTTCATGTAATATTCAGTCAACTGGCTAATGTAAATTTATCAGTGTTTCTTAATAGAACTAGAAGGAACTTCAGAGCGGGTTCACAATATGTACAGCAACTCAGGAAAAATATTGTGATAAACTTCCAAGTTCAGAACCGGTTGTAATCACTAGAACCACGAAGGAAGAAAGATGTGATTCACTGCATAGTGGCTGCTAATTTCTAAATATTGTAAGAGAAAGAACCCTGTACCTGGAATAGTTACTATCTAGTGTTCAGAAATGGAAATGGAGGACAAATTCCAAATTATAAAATTTCTGTGAGCTCATGTAGTATGCATTTCTTTCAAAAATAATATGTCCTTAACTCTGCATGACAATACGCTTCTTTTATCTGTACATTTGCAAAACTGAGGAATCAAAATTACAATTCAAATCAGAATTTACTGCTGTAAATTCAGTAATCCCAAAATGCTGATAAAATTTTGGCCCTGAGTTTTTGCTCTGGTTTTTATGAAAATCCTCTTGTAAAATGTCTCTCTCAACTGAAAGCTAATGTTCAATTTACTGCCATTCATGGCAGTTCATTTTCATGATTTCGTCATGTTTGAGCCTTTCCAGGAGGAGGAAGAATAAGGTGATTTCATAGCATTTCTTTTCTCATTTATGATTTTTTCAGTGGTAGATGATCTATATTGTATCAGTTAGTCCCAGAGAATGAAGTGTAGCTAAACCCATGTCACAGTAGTTGCCTTGTTACTTGATGGCAGTACGTGCAAATCCCGGTTTAATATAGTTCTTAAGCAGTATGAGTATAATAGAGACAGCTGAAGGATTTTTATTTAGTCTCTGAGGTCTTAGCTCCACCCTCTATCACACAGACAGTCATCGAATCATGGAATCATTCAGGTTGGAAAGGACCTGGGGAAATGTCTAGTCCAGTTCCTGCTCAAAGCAGAATCAGCACTGAATTTAGGCTGGTTTGTTTATGTCTTTTTTCAGCTTGGTCTTGAAAACCTCCAAGGATGGAGATGCCATAACCTCTCTGAACAGCCTGTTCCAGTGCTTAATTACCCTCTCAGTGAAAAAGGTTTTTTATATATCCAGTCAGAAGCTCCTATTGCAATTTTGACGCCTGCCTCCACCCACCGTGCACTTCAGTAAAGAGCCTTGCTCTTGATTCTCCGTTATCTCCTCTTAGCTATTTGAAAGTCCTCCAAGCTGCCTCTTGTCTAGGCTAAGCTGGGGTCATAGGTACTGCAGATCTCTCTCTGTGTTGGTGGCACTAACAGTGTATTCTCCACTTAGGAGAGTTTATGCAGCATCGTAGAAACAGATACACTAAATTTTCTCTCTACTTAGTTCAGAAAAAAGGAAGCAAACCACTATCATGATTAAAATTATGAAAAAAGAAAGTCTTGTCTAAGAGAAATAAAACTTACTTTAACTTCAAACTATTTGGATACTTAAAAAAATTCTACCCACTCTGCATATCGCATAAATAAGTATTACTGAAGTGGAGTAATGTATTTGTTGTGATGAGTACCAAGATAAAGAATTAGCAACAAAATAGACAATATTTTGAAATTTATAATAAGGTTATGGAATCAGATATGAATAAAACATCTATGAGGTCAGTTGGACTATGGAAACTTTTTAGGGAAGGCTTACTCAGTCGGAGTCTTAGAATACATGAAACGGTTTTTGTTTAGAGGCTTTCAGTCATCTTGCACCTATATTGAAATGGAACAGGTGACTTCAGCCAGCTTCTTTCAGGGTCTAGCATCTATTGTATGAAGTTTTAGTTATTGCAATCAGTTTCCATGTTCTTTCTAATGACCAAATTAACATGGTAGGAATAACCTTTCTATGACAATACTGTACGTGCTCACCTTCAGTTTAATTACACAGAATCCTTCAACAGATGGATGTATGGAAAGAGTAAATTGAGTGTTTAGAGCAACTGGAAAAGTTAGCTAATGCACAGATTTGGCAGGAGAACAGTGCACGCTCTTGAATTTATAAGGAATAAACCAATACACATATGGACGATACACTGATGAATTATGTGAAGAATCAGTGGTCCAAGAGCTGCCAAAGAGGGAACAATGGCATGGGATACCAGCTGGGGTCCACAACAGGCCTTCTGACAGGTAAAGCCGGTAACTGTTGAATTAAGGACTGTCTAAAAGTACTCGGAGCTCTTTTATAAGATACTAAGTAAAGTACTAAGCACCCCAATCTTTAAATTAACAAATCTGCACACTCATGGAGTATGATGATAATAAATGTTTTACTGTTTCATAATTAAAAGACACTGTAATCCAGATTTTAAAAAATCACATTTTTAAATGAATTTTCCTAATTGCTGCTACTCTTGCGTGAATATAAAGGCACACTTTTAAGTCTTCCGCTTGGTAGGAAACAGTTACAACAGTTATAACTATTTTGGCATCCATAAGATGCACAATTCCCTGTTGTAGAAAAATACCTGGATTCTTGTGTGTATTTACTTGTTTCTTCGAAAGGACTCATGTATCTTAGTGAAAGCATGACTCCCTGAGTATTGTGTAAAGTGACAAAAGTTTTTCATGCCAGATGAATCCAAAGATACATAAAAATCATTGTTCTGCATAAGTGACTAAATTCAGTAATTTAGGCCTAATGCTACAAGTATTTACATATGTTCTTACCTTTATTGCTTTGACTATGCTTTTGAAATCAGTGGGACTATTCACAGTATTAGAGTTAAGTACATACATAAGCATTTGCAGCATTGAGCTGAAAAAGTCTGGGTACAAGCCTCAAAAACATGGTCATGCTCTACAGTATTCATCTGATTAGTCTGGTTTGGACAATGGAGGAAGAAGATATTTTGTGATCCTCTTTTTTTCAAATTTGAAAAATAAAAACATAAAAATGAAAAGAACAGTAATGACAACCCAGTCCCTCCAGCAGATGCTGATATCATTTTCTTCTGCATCTTGTTTTGAAAATTATTAAGAAGGACTGGCATAAATTGTTTTTCTTTCTTGACCCAGTATGATTATTTGATTGTGAGTCTTGCATGTAACTTTGCCATCACCAATTAACCTCCAGCTTTATTGGATGTAATTGTATGTACTATAAATGGTGTGCCATAAATATCTAAGGCTGAGAACTCTTTCAGAGGTGAATGATCTCTTCACATGTAGTATGATATAATCTGAGACAATTATCTTCAATACAGTTTGAAAAGTAGTCTTTTAACCTTTTAAATAAGCAAAGTTTAGTACAGAATTGGATACAGAGAAAAGACTGGAGTAGCAAACAGTCCAGGACAATGCATACCTCAGCATATGAAATAGGTAAAACGTGAGCAGTAGCAGTGGCTTCCATCCTTTTCTGAAGAAACCAGCAGCAAACAGAGCAAAATTGTTCAGTATATCCTCTCTGAGGATATTGTCAGTGAAAAAATGCTAGTTTATATGATCTATGACAAATCTGGCTGGGATATCTATGGATACATTGTGCACTTAACAGCACTTGGGGTGTCAGCCAGTCAGCAGCCAATCTCTCAGGTCAAATTCAGCGGAACCAGAAGAACTTGTTGAGCTGGTGAAGTTGGGATCCATAGGAGGGCTTGCAGTCAGTTCTGTCTGTTAGCACGTCTTTCATTTTCTAAGAGTTTTGACATTGTAGCTTTGAGGCTTTTTTTTTTGCAGCTGACTGTGAGTGGACAGCATAGCTAGCCAGTCGAGGGAGGTGATTGTCCCACACTACACGGCACTGGTGCGGCCCTACCTCGAGTACTGTGTGCAGTTTTGGGCGCCTCAATATGAGAAGGACATCAAACTATTAGAGTGTGTCCAGAGGAGGGCGACCAAGATGGTGAAAAGTCTCGAGGGCACGACTTACTATGAGTGGCTGAGGTCCCTTGACTTATTCAGCTTGGAGAAGAGAAGGCTGAGGGGTGAGCTCATCACAGTCTACAACTTCCTCAAGGGGGGCAGTGGAGCGAGGAAACGTTGATCTCCTCTCTCTGGTGACCAGCGATAGGACACAAGGAAATGGAATGAAGCTGCGTCAGGGGAAGTTCAGATTGGACATTAGAAAAAGGTTCTTCACAGAGAGGGTGGTCGGTCACTGGAACAGGCTCTGCAAGGAAGTGGTCATGACCAAGCCTATCAGTTCAAGGAGCGTCTGGACAATGCTTTTAGTCATATGGTTCAGTTTTAGGTAGTCCTGCAAGGAGCAGGGAGTTGGACTTGATGATCCTTATGGATCCCTTCCAACTTGAGATATTCTATGATTCTATTCTATGATTCTATGACAGGGATGCAATGAATTTGTCTCATGATGTGGGAAACAGCTATCACAGATGGATTACAGAACAGAGGAGAATGTTCCACTGATTGTAGGTCACTGAGATACCTGGCTTCAAAGCAGTTAGATGACACTTACTTATGCCTCCAATAAGAGGCCTTTACCAGGGAAGAAATACTAATCAGCCATAGAGCCAAAGGTGCTTCTAGCGTAATTGTGACAGCGCTGGTACTTTGTACTAAAGCAGTGCAGTGAAACATAACATAATGTAACTATCCTTCCAGAGAAAAACAACTTATACCAGTGAAGTGCTGTTTTACTGATTTGTTTCTACATTATGTGTTTCTCGTAACACATCTCATGCACCTCTTCACACCTCTCACCTATACGATATATGCCTCCAGAGGTCTATGGTGTAGACCTAGCCCGAGGCTTTAATGCTCCAGTGCTCTTTTCCTTAGAAATTGCAACAGCTCCTTTTTTCCCACAGAAGTAAAGGGCACAGTAGTGGGTGTGGGAACTTTGTAATGGGTGGACCTCAAAACTTCACATTTTATTTGGGTTAGTTCCCCAAAATTTCCATGCTGCTAGCCCAACCATTTAAACTGTTTTGTTCAGCAGAATTAAGCACAATATAATAGGACTGGTTTATATGGTGGCACTTTTGAATCCAGACAGTGTCACAACACATGAGTACAAAGAGGTAAATAATGACAATTAACTGGACTTCCTTGAACCTCCCCAGAAATATTCTGTTTTATTCACAGCAAAGGTTCAGAACTGCTCATGTTTTAATTGAACCACTTCACTCATCCCTAAATGAAAACAGTTGCAAGCAGTGTCCAATGTACATAGCCCCAGGCACTGTAAAACAATCAAATGAAAAGACTTTTCTTTGTCTTATTTATTTACTTGAAGCTAAAGAAAAATGCCAAAATTCTGCCCCTGAACAAATCACCACTTTTTACATACTTTACCCCAGGCAGAAGTTCCATTTTTTTCCTAACTTATGAGTTGGTTTTGTTTATATTTGTATTTGTGTATTTTTGTATATCTTATTTGTTTACTTTTCCTGCTTCTTAAAATTGTGTCTTCTCTTTAGAAGTGGGGGAGAAGGAAAGAAATTGAGGTGAAACCACAACATGTTTTCATTTTCATGTAACAAACAGCTCTTTTTTTCACAAGCTTCTGCAGGCACTAAATACCAAATATGACTTGAGACAATAAATTACGATGTCTTTCAGAGAATGCAGAGCTGGGAAAAGACGAAATGCAAGTGTTTGCAACATGTGTTAAGAGAGATAGCTGATTGAGATTTCTTTGTTAACTCTACATTGTCTCATCATTTATATTTGTAAAAGGTAATAATTATATTATTTATCCTTGTGCTGCTCACTTTCAGTTTGCCAAAGTCTTTACAAGTGTGAATATGTATCATTATTTCTGTTTTTCAAATGTATCTCTTATAAAAGTAGCAAAATCCCCATGGAAGTTAAGGCTGGCGTTTTCAAAAGTTTGAGTGTCTTATGTTAGTCTTCGTTGATGGCTGCTTGGGGAATATTCTGTGTTGTAACTTATAAGCAAGCTGAATCTTAAGTAGAGCAACAGGTAAGCTAGTCAGCGTTAGAGAAAACTCCTGGAGGGAGAGATATAAAACTTCACTTACCACGAATTTCAAAGAGGGCTGAATTGCCTATAACAACATTGTCCAGGAAGATTTCCTTTCATGTGGCAACGCAGCATAAAGAGAAGCAATTCATTTATACTATTCCAAAACAAGGTTCTACAGAAATGAAATTATGTAAGGGGGCCTTAACGTAAAGGAGATAGAACTCCTGTTCTGTTCTGTTTGATATATTATTCTATATGTAACTTTTGTCAGAATCTTATCTTTAGACACCTTCATGTTAGGATTAGATATAATTTCATAGTCTTCCTGGGACACTGGAATTCTACAACAGTACAGTCAAATGAGCTAGATCCCAGTGACTCCAAGTTCTGCTAGGACCCAGTTAGAGTCCAGGGAACGCAACATCAGAAGCAATTTAGTTTCTCCGCCCTGGATTCTGTCACTGTGTCCTTGTTTCACCTTCTCTTGCCCAAACTAAAATTCTTTCCTTCCTTGATCATTCAGCGTGACATTCATTTCTTATCACCAGATGAACCTCACATACTTATGTGCTCAAATAAACTGTACAAAAATTAACTGGGCAGGTCCTATGAAAAGCTGAAGCATTTAATTATCTGTGTCCTGCTTTAACAATCTCTACCAAAAAATGTAAATTTCATGGATAATGAGATGAGAAATGAGATAAGGAACAATTCCTGTCTTTGAGGCCTATATGTCTTATACCTCCTCCTGCTGTGCTGAAGTCAAGGGTAAACTCTGCATATTGAGATTTGTCCTGAGAAAACTGAACATTGAAAAAGAAATGCTTGTTTATTAGATGAATTGACTTCCATCGAGGACTGCCCTGATTCTTTTAAGTAACAATGGAAAAAAGAGTCTTCTAACTTTGTAGCTCTGTGTATACAGATAAGTTACAAGGAATGTTCAGAAAGTCAGGTCAGTTCATAGGTTAGTCCCTATAAGTTTTGTGTTGTAAACAGGTATGTGTTTGTATGTAACTTTTTGGATGTAATAAAATACGTATTGGTTTAAAAAATTCTGTCAGAAAAATGTCCTTCTTGGGTAAAAATTGAGTACATTTGAAGGGACCCTGAGGATCAACAGGACTTAAGTGGACAAGGATAATGCAAAAAGTTACCTTATTACAAAAATGTGTCCAAAACAAAAATGTGTCTCTGGAAAAGCCAGGTTTGAACGGATAGGTACCTGAAAACCCACAATCTATACAAACAGAAATATCTTACTTTCAGGACATCATGCATGTATTTATAGTGCAAGAACATACGTATTTGTTTAATGTTTGTGGTTTCCTAATCTTCTGCACATTTTTAGTAAATATTACTTAAAATAATTGCTGTAAAATCAGCGTAATTTGCTTCGTTAGGAGTTTGGGATTTTTTGTGAAGGAATCATAGAATCATAGAATATTTGTGGTTGGAAGGGACCTCTGGAGGTCATCTAGTCCAACTCCCCAGCTCAAACCAGGACCAAGGTAGAGCAGTTTACTCAGGATTGTGTCTAGTTTGAATATTTCTAACGATAGAGACTCCACAAGCTCCTCATAGGGCAACCTGTTCCCGTACTAGACCATCTTCACAGTAAAAAAGCTTTTTCTTATGTTCAGTTTGAATTTCCTGTGTTTCATTATGTGTCCATAATGAATAGAATATTGACGTAGCCAAAATTAGGCACACTTTTGACTACAACCTTAATTTTCTTATCTGTAAAATAAGCTACTATTATAATAAGCCTTTTAATATCAGCAGATATATGAGGCTGTTGCTGCTATTGAAACATACATGCTTCTGTACCAGAGCAGGCATTACATTTCAGATTATGCTGGGTTATACTCTTGCTGACTCTTAATAAAGATTTTCAGTTTAGCAAAAGCCTCAAAGTGCCTGATACCAGGAAGGTATTGCTGGTATAGTCATTTGTATAATGATTTGAGAGTTGCAAATGTGCTTTACTAAAAAGTGACTTCTATAAATAGGTAGGCACTTTGAGGGCTCCAGTGGAGGAAGTCCTGAACTTCAGCTAAGAAGAGAACTTGCACACGACTTCCCATGGGTTCAGGAAAGAAAATATATTGTACAGTCAGAGAAAAGTTTTTTTTCCTCTTCTGTCCTTGCCCTGCTGCCTCTAATGATGTATTATTGTCCTAGTTTTGACTGGGATAGAGTTAATTTTCTTCCTAGTAGCTGGTATAGTGCTGTGTTTTGGATTTAGTATGAGAATAATATTGGTAACACACTGGTGTTTTAGCTGTTGCTAAGTAGTGTTTACACAAGTCAAGGACTTTTCAGCTTCCCATTCTCTGCCAGGTGCACAAGAAGCTGGGAGGGGGCACAGCCAGGACACCTGACCGAAACTGGCCAAAGGGAGATTCCATACCGTATGATGTCATGCTCAGCGTATAAAGCTGGGGGAAGAAGAAGGAAGGGGGGGACGTTTGGAGTGATGGCGTTTGTCTTCCCAAGTAACAGTTACGCGTGAAGGAGCCCTGCTTTCCCGGAGATGGCTGAACACCTGCCTGCCGATGGGAAGTAGTGAATTAATTCCTTGTTTTGCTTTGCTTGCGTGCACGGCTTTTGCTTTACCTGTTAAACTGTCTTTATCTCAACCCACAAGTTTTCTCACTTTTACTCTTCTTATTTTCTCCCTCACCCCACCAGGGGAGAGTGAGCAAGCAGCTGTGTGGTGCTTAGTTGCCGGCTGGGGTTAAACCACGACAATTATTTTGTGTCATATCTTGGTATTTTAACCTTTTTATAAGCAGAGCAAAAGGTGATGTATATTATGCTTTTTTTTGAAAGCACTGTTAATGATCTTTTGGGTTTGCCCTTCTCCGTGTAGTATAAAATAATGTTTGGATGATAGTGTTTTGCTTGGCTTCTTTCCAGGTTTTTTCTTGCTTTACCTTTCCAGGTACTTGCTTTACCACTTCTCTCTGTATGTGTAATATCTGACTAGTGATCCCACAAAAAGCTGTGTAATAATATATTACAAAGTCTTTTTTGCTACCCTCTCCTAGGAAACAGAGGCATTGGCAGTAGTAATATTTTTCCGTCTATTGATAAAGGAACAAAAGTGATCTTAATGTGGATGATTTGCTTACCTTGTTGAATAAGTTTTGCATAGGTATTGCATGCAAAAGGATGGGACTTGGAAGCTCAGGCAAACCATTTCCCCTTGAATGCATAGTGGCATTGCTACCTATTCAGTTAAATTTCAGCTCTATTATGAAGGTCTGCTATCTCCAGGAATTGAGCATGGTACATGGTATGTAGTGTGTTGTTTTGAGGACAGAAGTAAGATATGTCAAGCACGTTCTGAAGACCCCAGTTGGTTGCCAGAGTGCGCAGAAAGCCTGAGCCTTATCCAATTTATACATTTGTACAAGAAACAACTTCTTCTAATGACAGAGATTTTCTTAAAATTTTGAGGAGTTTGCATAGTTCTCATGCAGGTTGTACCGACAGTGGGAATGTTACTTGGGTAGCAGTGTACATTTAATGGATCAAAGTGTGGCTTTCTTGTTCAGTCACTATAGAGTTCTGACTTATATAAAAATCCTGTTGTAAAAATGGAACAGAATTTGATCCATTACATTTAATGGAAAAGATGGTAGAAACTTACCAACTCCTGGATGCAGAAAGGTCCTTTAAATTCGCAAAGTCTTTATCTTAGTACAGCAGTTCCCTCCCATCTTAGTATCATGCTTTGAATAATAGAGGATGTAAATGCAACACACAAATTTACATGGTAATCTGGCCCTTTGATGAAAGCTTAGGTTTATATTACTATATATTATTCATTCCTTAGCTATTATACACAGAAGGATTCAAATAATTACAGTATCATAATGAATTTTAAAATCTCCAAAGGTAGGAATTTCAGAATTCAGATTAATATTTAGATTTTTTTCTTGACTGGATGTTGTATTTGTGTCACCATCTTGTGTTGTGAAAAATTTCAAGATTATTCCTGACTACCACTGAGTACGGGTGATTTTGGATAAACTATTTCTGCCGTATGTTTCTCTTAACAGTCTTTGGCATATCTTTTCATCATTTATGTTAGTTATTTCTACAGAGTCTGTATTGGATACACAGGAAGATCAAAGAGAAAAATGACTTTTTCTAGACCTCATGTATGTTTGACTCTGCCACCCAATGGTGTACTTTGTTATTACCGACTGCCTTCTCTCCATTTCTTAGGAGTTGTTCCATTATTATTTTATTTTTTTAATACAAATTTATCTCCAGTGATACAAATTTCACATCAATGTAGTAACATTGTCCATAGATAGGAATTGTTATAGAAAACGGTCACATGGAAAAAGGGGGGGGGTTTCCATGTAGATTTTTGATACTGGTATTGTTGAATACCATTTTCAAACTCTGCTTACATCTCACTTTTGGAAGTTTCTGATTCCTCTGAGATCAAAGTTCCTTTGATGTACCACTGTGAAGGCCTACGAAGAAATAGAGGACGTAAAAGAAGGGATTGCAATTCAAACTACTACCACCTTTTAATACCAACTATGTCATGGAAACACAAAATATCTGCTCCTGAAGTGGTTAAAAACGTGAAATGATTTTATATATACATGAGACCTTTATAGGCTTAAACCATATGCCTGAAATGTGTTACAACCTCTCAACCCCTTCTGATGACAGATGCTGCTTTAAAATGAAAAGCTTAATTCTGCGTTAAGCCAGAAAATGCGCCAAAGATATCTAAGCAAAGCATTCATGTGATCTTGATGGGATAACTAGTCGGTTCTCTAGAATACGTACTTCAAGAAGTTGAGGAGTGGAATGGGGTGTCAGGATTATTGCTAGACCAGTCGTTCCTCTCAGGTGCTTATTAATGGAATGTGGAGTTTTTGAGGAAATGTACAAACTCATTCGTCCTTATCAGCAAATGTGTCCAAAATAAGTACTGTCAACTGTCAGACCTGGCAAACGCTGTACATACTGTACCCTGAGAATTCAGTCACGATGCTATGAGGTTGTTTGCTTTTCTATCTTAAGAGTTATACAGGTGTGTACCTTGTGGGAAGATAAAAAAAGGGTGGGGGTTGAGAGGGAGGGAATGTTTAAGAAGTAGGATGATAATGAGCATAGTGCTATGTTGGGAAGATTTGATTGAGCCCTAAGTACAGGGTGATTTTAAAAAGCGTGGTAAAGGTTTTCAATGCAGTGAGGAGCAGCTGGGTACTTTGAGGTTTGGTGCAAAGTGTAAGCTTATCCACTGACAGTGGTCAAATACCAACATATATAATTATGGTAATCTGTATAATATTTATAGGCCTTGCAACCTAGCTAGCCTTGAAATAGTTAAAAATGCATATCCATCTCAGAACAGATGAGAGGTGGCAATATTTTAGACCATGTGTTTTTAGACTGTGTTCAGGTTTTACTGAAATAAGTCTGCATGCCTATTTCCCACCCAATTTTGTTTTGCTATATTGACACACGAATATTTGTTTTTATTGACACATGAACTTTTTTTTTTGTCTTGACTTCAAGATGTGACTCTTGTGTTTATTTAAGAGACTAATAGAGATACTGGTTGGAAGGGACCTTTATTGATAAACTTGTTCAACCTCTTGCTTGAAACAGGATGAGTTAGTTCACTGCACTGTGTAACTCAAAGCTTTAGGAAATCAGTGTACTGCTGAAAATGCTGAGCTATTTGTCAATGACTGGTGAAAGAAATAGTAGTAGTTATAGATATGCATGATAAAGTGAGCCATCATAACATTAACTATTCAGAATATTCCTGCCTAAGCTGTGAGATACTTTTAGTTGCTTTGGAGTGCCAAGATTTCAATAAGAAAAGGAGTCTGAATTAGACCACTTGTGGCATTTTGAAATCTTGCTGCAACTCTGGGGCTTGCCTTGCACCTATGGAAAGGGCAGGAACATGCCTGAACTCTGGAAGAAGTAGTACTTTTACATTTTGCTATTGTGGCAAACAGCAGGCACATGGGTTCACTGCACAATCCCAAAACAGTGGGGCCAGCTGGACGTGTAGTGACAGAGGTTATGGGGAATGTAGTTTGCTTCTTTCAACTGCCTATAGAAGGAGCAGCATGTAGCTCATTCCCTAAGGCATTTTAGCTAAGCCTACTTTACGCAGAATATATCAGAGTACTTTGGCTGTGTACTTGATCTTGTACCAATGGGTGGTTGCAAAGCCACAATGTAGTTTCAGGAATATGGATCATACTAATGTACTTTCACCACAGAATAAGTTAAAGACGAATTTGTCCATCAAAGAAAACAGAGGAGGAACTAGTGTGTTCTCATATTGTATGCTGAAATTTTTTTTCTAACACTAAAAGCAAATTACGTTGCTTTGTAAAGACATGATTCACTACTTTCTTCTGAGAACAGCACTATGTTGAAGTGAACAATCCTCGCTATTTTGCATTTTAGTGTTAATTTGTGTAACAGTTTGGATAACAGTATTTTTCTTAACAGATTTTTTTTTTTGTAAGGTTGTGGAGTGGTATTGAGATGTTAACTGATTTTCTGATGTTTGTGTTACTGCTATACTCTATATATTTAATTAAAATTAATTACATGAAGAAGTAATGAATAACTATTTATATGTGTTGCACTCCCAGAACACAGAGTAACTTAAGTAAGTGTTAAGTTTATTTATTTCAGTTTGTGGTGCCTGTTAGTCACTTGGTGAAAAAAGGTTAAGTTTCCTTGGACCTGCATCCAATGTTGCCTATACCAAGTGTTCAGTACCACTTAGTATGCTCGTTTTCAAGGTACCAGGGACAGCTGTACTTTCTGTGACCCAGCTAGTGAAGGTGAGGAGAGTTTATTAATTTTCCTGTTATCATCTTGGGACTTCACTGACAGTGTTCAGCAGTTCTCTTTGTGTTTTCCTCTACCATTTTCCTTCAGTTGATTTCATGCTAAGGGCTGTCTTATCTATCCTGCACTTTTTTTGATTAGATGCTCAAATTTTCTTTAAAGATATCTCAGGGATAAAAAATTATCTCCTCTTTTGGACCAAGTTGAAATTTAGTTTAAATGAAATACCAACTTCAAAGCCTCACTCCTCAGAAATACAGTTACAGTGTCCTTCTGAAGCCTGAATGCCCATGATAGTTAGCTACCAGTGCATATGCCAATGTGATTCATTTGATAACGGTTTGTGTGCATTGATGAACCACACAGGCCTGTACTGTGGCTTGGAAGAAGTACTGAGAATTAGTGCCTTACAAAATTTAAAGCCAACTGTGACGTGTATTCCTCATGAATCTTGTTGTGAGGCTGAGCCTCCATTTCCCAGACTTTCTGGCCATGATATTTCTGAGGTTGCAAACAACAGCCTGCTAAGTAGTGTAATATGCTTTGACGGCAGCATAGCAACTGAGTCACTATAGGTTACTACAGCATTGACAGCACATCTGCTAAAGAGCTGTTGGAGCAGTTTTCAGCAACGCTTCCTTTTCAGGTTTGGTCTCTGATGGTAATGTTTCTTTGGAGGTTTTTGTGTAGTTGAATTTGCTGTGACTGCTTGCTCTGTGGCATGTTGAAATACACAAATAACAATAAACAGAAATGGTATTTCAGGGCACTAAAATACATGCTTCCGCTGCAAGGATTCTTTGACATGTATGCATGGCTACCACCTTCCCCCTAATCTGAGGAGCAGAAAGCCATCTCTGGCTTTTCTACCTCACAATAATTGACAACCGTATGAACTCAAAGTGTTCATATAATGATGGAAAAGTTGTGGTTAATTTTTTATATATACATATGAAGGTGCTGGATCTGCTACCCATACACAAAACTCATAGAGAATCTTTGATACATGCTTAGCTAAGAATATTAATCTGTTGTGATTTGGGAGATGTTTTCCTCCAAAATCACCAAAGTAGGAGGTGAGGAAGTTTTTTCAGACAATTTGGAAGAGGAAGAAGGAGATGCATTACCTTATGAAAAAATCTTTACAGGCGAAAAATATGTTCTTTTCCTAACAATATAGAATTGATAAAAGTATTTATTACAGCTGTGACCTGGGAGACATTATCAGTTGTATTCTGTACTAAACTGGTCTAGAGAATCTAATGAAGAGGAAACAGTAGGTCAGATTAACTCAATGAAATTGATAATTATTATTCTGGGCCTGTGTTCATGGCCGTAGCGTTGCATCTGCATTGTGTGATTGCATCGTTGCATCTAGGAAGTGATGTAGTTGAAGACCAGGAATTATTAGCAAAATGTAATTCAGATTAACGAGGATCAATTCCAGTGTTGCTGATTATTGCCAGACTAAGAGCGAGATATTTCAGAGAAGAGGAAAAGTTTGGCTATACAAGGGAGATAAACAGTTCAATGCCTTTTGGAAAAACGCAGAATTCCGTCACCTTTTCTCACGTCCTGGGAATGCGGTTTTCTGCCCTCATGACGTGACTCGTTCTGTACAACTGGTTCTGTAAGATGCACACAGGGATTGTCAAGCCATGAATTTCCCTTGTCCCTGTCTTCTCTGGAAAGATGGTGGAGGAGACTGCCCCTGTACTCCTTTATGTGCGTGGACTCAGCTAGTCCTGATTTCCCCCAGGCTATTCGAGCCCTACCTGCATTGATCATCTAAATTTAAGAAGAAGCAAAACCTGATCTTTAGGCAACTGCTTTCTCCATTTTCTTCAGTCATGCTTTGCTTCACATTTGAAATCTGTACTGGATGCATAATCTATACTATAGAGGGCATCTGTCCTGGACACATACAATTAGAAGCCTAGTCAACTTTACAGTCATTTGGAAAAGAAGATGGCCTGTACTGTCCTGTGCAAAACCTCTTTTACTTTACTATATAAGCAGACTAACTTCTGACTATTGGATGCCTAGAGTACAGAGCAGTCGCTTTTAGTGTAGGCTTTGCTGTCTTTCCCTGTGCCATTAAGCCATGAACTGGGATGGTTTCGGATTCCAAACTCACCAGAGTACAGTTTTAATCTGCATGAATAGCAAAGTCATTCTGACTGATAAAATTCCTTGGGGAAAAAGCACCATTTCTATAGTGCTTTCTGTCATGGTGGAAGTATATCAGTGCTTCTGTTACTTGAGATAAAGCTGTCACTTGAGACAAAGATTTCTGCTCTAAACTATATATATTAAAAATCCCTAAGTTTGCAAGCAGTTAAAAAATGTGAGGACTTATTTGCCATTCAGTTATCTGGATTTCTACATGTAAAGCTTCAATTGCTACTTTGAAGCCACCCTACTTTACACCAATGTAAATGAGAGGAGAAATGGCCCTCATTGATTGCTTAGAAAATTACCATGAAATGTTAAGATTGTCTACAGAGGTGTTCAACGTCTGCAAGCAGAAGTGATGCTACAATAAACATAAAAAAGGAAAAATAATAGTGCTGAAAAGCTGCATTTATGCAAAGTTCAAGTTTAGTTTTAGACTAAATTCAAGAAAATTGACTTAACTCTCCCTGTCCACTAACAGCAAATACATTAGGCATCCTAATGTGGAAAATAGGCCGTGACGCAACTGAGCACATACCAGATGACGAAGCCTCCATTTGTATTATATATTGTGGATATTTGTGTTTATGAAATATTTTTTGCTGGAATGGATGAAACAGCAATGAAAACATTATTGTACAATCCTGGGATGGAGTTTTTTGCCAGTTCATAAATGCATGCAATGGAAACAATGTTTCTGAATAAAATCAAAGTGCTAAATGAACTGTTCAGTCATCTGAATGTTTCCATTTGGAATGCTGAATAAAGAGTCCTATTTCTAATCCAAGATGGTTTTTATTAGCACTCAGTGCATTTAGCGCAAGCACAGACCAGTTCTGAAATCAGCCAGGGTACAGCTTGAATAATAGGGAAGTTATTTTCTGCATAAACACTAGGTTTATTAAGGCCTATTTTTTCTGTCTCATAAAGACTAGTTGCAACTTGTTTGAGGAAGCCATCAGAACGATTTATACATTCTCAGGATCTTTGAGAAAAGAAGGTAGATTGACATCACTGTACAAACAATACTGCATTTATACCTGTTACATCTTCTACAGAATGCCACAAAATATTGGTGCAGCAGTTACCTGCTCCGTAACTTCCATCTTCAGAATTTATCTAAAATTGGGATCATACCATACTCAAAGTCCAGCTGAGTAATTCAAATGAAAGATGGACAAGTTATCAGCTGTCCAAAGTGAAGGTTGCTTTTAGTTTATTCTCTATCTCATCACTTTATTGGCTCACATTACCATCTGTTCCAGTTATGCTGCTTATCTTCCAACTATAATCTTGCTGCCTGACAATTTATGTAAAATGTTCAAGATGGTGCAGTTAATCTGTGGGTAAATACCCACTGGTAAAAACCACCTTTTCATGGAAAATAAATATTGGCAAGAATATATGAAAAACAACAGCCACAATTCATATCAATTTTTATTTTAATTAATTCTGTTGTGCAGATGTGTGTAACTTTCTTCCAAAGTTTCTTTCTTCCCATGTGTAATATGTGGTCAGTTGCCTTACTTCCAGATCTTAGATAGCTTATGTTCTTCGTGTTGTATAATTGTTCTCTATGCTGGAAAATTAAAAGGATGCATGCACATTGATATTGTGGACACGATGAGGAGTCTGCTTTTGAAGTGAATCTCCCAACTATTGCTGCTTGCAGTCTGGCTGGTGTTACGGGGTGGTCTTACAGTGCATATACTGGGTTTCTTTCAGATGCATGGGAACTGAAGAGGTACTTCAGGAGCATGATGGGCAACTCCAACTGTAAATGGGAATTCTGTTCATGAGAAGACAATAGAGTTAGTCCCAAGTAAACTCCTGACACACATGCAGTGTGACTGCTGGGTCCTCCACACCCATTTCTGTTAAATGGTCCCACTCAACTGACTTGTTTCTGTTACGCCACGTGCCTTGCCAATATAGACATAGCGAGAGATGGATAAATGAATGATGTGTCCAACTCCCATTAATCTTCATGGTCTTCAATAAAAAATCATTTTTCAGTTGATTTCTCTCTGAGTGCCTGTTTAATGTTTCACACAGTACAGGAAAACTGCAACATAAGGTCTTAATGCAGTGCCAACATATAATATGACCTTGTGGTTAAGATACAGTTTTGAGAAGGTAAAATTTGCTTTCTTCAGGAGGCTAGGCAGCTTTGTGCAGTTGGCTGTCTTCGTTGTGTTTACGTTTCTTAAAAGCACTTGAAATGAAACAATTTTCTGCTGTTCTGTGAGAAAAACAAATGAAAAAACTTATTTAGATATCAACTAGTTTTTTCTGACTTTTTATTAGCACTTGTGAATTAATTGGTTTGGTCATTAAATGTCTTTCAGTTAGTCATTTTATGCCTATTCAGTAAGGGTTCTTGAGAAGATTTTCTATGGAATGTTACTAGTCCAGATCCATTTGGAAGTTGAATTTGAAGTTTATTCTCTCAGGACTGAACTTGCAGGCCACAGTCTACGTGCTTAACTTTGTAGCGGTAATCCCACTGACTGTCACTTTTTATGGTATGTCAGATCTGCTTCAGTCTGGCCAGCTGCTGGATTTTGGAACAATAATTCATTTTTTATTGAGTTTTAAATGGCTATTCAGTTTATAAATCTTTGTATGTGTAGGCACATCTATATGCCTCTTTATGTGGTCACCAGTGGGGCTTACATAGAGGGAAAATGCAGGAAAAATTACTTTGCTGTAAATATACCATTAGCTAAATTTCAGTCTTTTTAAACTGCTAAACTGAAATGGTGCCAGAGTGAATTGTTGTGTTGCTGGAACTAAATAAATGCATATTGCAAAGTAAATGAAAATGTGGAAGGAATGTTGCCTGTTTGTAACTGCATTAATTTAATGCAACTGTAGGCAGTATTCAATGTCATGACTGAATGCAAAGAAAAACAAAATCGTGCCTGATGAAAACATCTGGATTCAAGTTTTGATGCCAGTAAATTCTTCCCCCACTGGTAAAAAAGATTGTAAAATCACATTCTTTTTGGGTTATGTGATTCATAGGAATGTTCTACAGAGTGCTCCAGTTCTTCTTCTGAATACATAGCTCAGGGTCATTGGCTGGCAATGGCAGTGTTCTGGGACTAAATCAGAGATAGGTCAAGGGGCTGTATCCTCAGTTATGCTGAGTTTGCAACTGGCAGGTACGGGAGAATTAACCTCCATTTCAATTCCCTGAAACTCAGAATCCAGAGCACTCCTGGATGTAACTCGGAGTAGTTAGCTGGAGACCTTTGCATAAGGATTGTATATTAAACAGTGTTTTGTTCCGGGAAGCTGGTTTATGCTTCACTCTACCTCTGGTGATACTTTTCTTGCTCTGCCACTTGTAAGGAGGATCAAGAAGTCTGTGATGGAAAATCAACTCTACTGTCCGTTGTACAGAGTTCTTTCTGTAATAACTATGATCCTCAGCTGCTCCTGAAAACTTGTCCTCAGTTGCTTTTTGCTCTCTTACTACTCTGGCGATACAGTGATCGTGAACAACGTTTTGGCAGCACTGTTAGCTTCAGAAAGCACTGTCTTCTATTCCTTTTCCCTGCCCTGGTCAATCGTTCCCACCCTTCTGGTGTTCCCAACCGCTGCAAGAGTCGCTTCAGGGAATGGTGCCTCCTGACCAGTAAGTGCTTCGCTGCCTGTTTCTTCCCTGATCCCTTCAGAGCACAAGCAGTTGTGCCAGCACAAGACAGGGGGCACCACAAAGATAGAAATAAGCAGCTGGGAGCAAGACAGGAAGGGGTGGCGAATTCTTAAGGCGTGTTACTGCCAAATGTCTAACCATGGACGAGCTAGGCGCAAAACATGGACTTAACCTACATTTTCTGACCGTGAATACAGTAAGGATGTGGTCTCATGAGATGGAGTCTTTGCTAGCAGTCTTGGATATTTGTCTTCAGCCCCAGTCTTCCCCTTGTCCCTGCACAGTGTAGATCACTTTATCACTCGTGCCGTCATGGATGCACACGATGCTGAATTTTGAATCCGATCAGAGAAATTTAAATATTTATTTAAATAAAATACCGCAAAAAATATTTTTTAAAGCTAGATCAGTTTGCCACTCCTGTTCACTGCACAGTCGAACAGATGCTTGCATTCTCAAACTTGTAGTGTGTGGGGGAGAATGAGTGGCCGAGGACTGGAGAGAAATGAGGGCTGCTTGTGCACAGAAGTGCAGCCTCATAGTTACTGTACTCAGGATTACACGGAGTGAATGACGATATGTCTAAAATTTATACAAGTGTGAGATTCTATTGAAAAGACTCATATCTGAGATCAATTTACATTTTTATTGAAATGATGAATCAATGCCTTTTCCTGAGACTCTGGTTTATCCTGACATAGAGGTAACTAAAATGAGTTAGTGAGACAAAACCATGGTAGCTCTAAGATCAGTACCTCTTTCTGAGCTATTAGTACCTAACACCATTTGGCCAAACACCACATTCAGTGAATTTCTGTAGGGGTTCAGTCCCTGATTATTTCAGGGTGACAGTGGTACATAAGTTCATATGATGAGGAAAGGGGCTTCATTTGATAATATAACTGTGAAGGGATATTCAGGATATCCCACTGAGTAGATACAGACTTACTGTCCTAAATGGGCAGACAATTGTGGGACCAAGACTATGAAGTCTTGAATACTAGAGGTGGGTTCAGCTTGCATGCTAGACTTAGATATGTAAAGGCCCTGTCCAGAATTCAGAAGCTAACTAGCTTCTAAAGGAAGTGGTGACCATCAGATACACTGTGTGGTTCACAGCCTGAGAATTCCTGCTTGCTTTGTGGGAAGCAAATTGTCTTCAGACATAGGAGTATGGAATTGGAGAGGTAGGAATATGGGATTTAGGGAGGTAGCAATAAAGGATAATATAGGAGTGGGGTCTTAGTGTTGAGAAATGAGGAACTATGAGGATAGAGAAGGGTACAGTTCTCAGCTCCATGAAGATTTCAGAATGTGACTCCAAAAGTTAGGAAGTTAGTACCTCTGTGCTTAACTGGTGGTTTTCTTGTCCTATTGTCTTTCTCCTTTTAAACTGGTTTGGCTTTTTCTTAGTTATTTGCCAAAAATTCCCACCTCCATTCAAGTAGGGTATGTGTTCTAAGTTTTCTGTCTACAGATAAAGTTCTGAATAGTGTCCCTTCTTCACTGATTTGTGAGCAGTCTTCATGTGGAGCATTGCCAAACCCTCATACTCTGCATTTTCTTCTCTATTGGAGGCTGCCACTTTAGAGAAAGAATTGCTTTACGTCTTGCAGGAAATCTGAACATGTGCCGTGGCTCGTGAAGGTGTCATAAATGACAATCTTAATGAGCTGTACATGGCAGGACTAGTGAATGTTCTTTCATTGAATTATGAGCAAAGAGGGAAGGATGTAATGGTGATGTAATTCTGAAATTTTATTCTGAAAATGAGAAAATGCAGAGTAGTAATCTGGTGCCAAATATATTGTCTGCAGCTATTTCTAGCAAAAAAATCCAAGTAGTCAGTTTGTCAGCATTGAGACAGTGGTTGTTATTCAAAGTAATCTCCCACTGTAAGCACTCATATTTAGCTGGCTTAACCTGAGTCTCTGCTCAGGCCACATTGCAATTGGCTTTAGCAGTCACTAAGTCCAATATGCTCTGTTACTGGATCCAAATTTTACAAGCGGGTAGAGTTGTATCAGGGGAACTGCAGCAATTCAAGCCAGCACAGCATGATTTTAGGTCACGTCTACACTAGGTGCCTGGACTTTACTCAGCTATAATCATGACTGAGATCCTAATTCAAACAAGCCCTGAGGGTATGTCTACACTAAATGAGAGGCACGAATGCAACATGTACAGGCATGGTTAAGCTACTTTTAAACAATAGCAAGAATGGAATGGCAGCATAAACTTTACAAAAGATTGTCTAATCACATTGGGAACTTGGTGAATGTATGCAAATGACAAGTGGTATTGAATTTCATGCCTCTACTTTCCCATTGCTATTGCTAACTCATGTTGTAATTGTGTCTCTGACTGCAGTGCAGGAATTCTATAAAGCTATTTAGTTGCCCTGTTATACAAAATAGGACATTGACTGGAAAAAACAAATAATGTAAAGGCAACATGTCTTTGCTATATTGCCAATAGTGTGATCTGAAACTCAAAACCACAAAAAGCATTCACACAGTTTCCTGTTCACTAGGGAGTACATATGTGACATCCTTTCAAGTCAGAAACTAGGTACAGGCTCTCATGATGACCTCAGTGGAGGAGCTGCATATCAGGTGGGTTTTTTTAGTGTTGCTCTGATTTGAAATTAGAACAAAGGAAGGAAACACTAGATTGCTCTTTCTAGTGAAATGCTTATCTGTCATAAGAGGCATGTGGCTTTAAAATTGTTCCTCTTGTCTGTCTCAGATGCAAAGAGTATGCCCTGGATTTGGAGCCCAACCATTTTCTTAATTAAAGACAGTTTTATGGTCAGCTTGCAAACTTGTCTATTCCAATTTCAGTTGTTTCAGTTCATACATAATAATTTTCCAAAGTGAGTTTTAGGAAGGAAAAGATTTTCACAGAATAAATGTAAAATGTCTGCTGGAGAACAACTGGCTCAGTAGTCTTGATAATGGACTAGACAGCTTTTTTGTGTGTAGCTTATCAGTTCTAATCCAACTGGCAGTTATTACCTAAATGGTGTTCTTCATTGAACAGCTATTTTGTAGCCTACAGGAATGAGACAGTTGGTCTCATTTCTCTTCCTAGAGGCTAAAGGTGTCCATATTATAAAATTAGCATTCTTATTGTAGCTCTAGATTGAAAAAAAATCAGAGAATTCAGAAAGAGCTAAGAAAGGACTAAAGTGTCCTAAAGGAGAAATTCAAAGAGCTTTATTTATTTCACCTATCCAAAACCAGATCAGATCTGATTTAGGGCTTCTCACTATAAAATATGATGCACAATATGAATCATTATTGGGATCTGAAGTCAGGCATTCAGTGAGCAGTAAGAAACATTTTTAACAGTTTAAAAAATTACCAAGCATTTTATTAGATTTTTTACCTACACAGTTCTAGAAATATTTTTCTAAAATAGATATATTCAACCTCAATTGCAGTTACTGATGGAGGAATTAACTAAAAGAAATCCAGTAACTTATTTTATGAAGTAGACCAGATTAAGTAACTGCAGTATGCCCTTTTGACCTGCTAATATGCTTAGAAACATCTAGAAGAGGTTCCTCTAACTGCAGTCTAGTTGTGCAGATTGATGGAATGTATTACGTCTTGTCCTGTGCCAGGAATGTGTAAAAGGCTCTGATTTGCCTAGCACCTTTTTCAAGTACTACAGCAAGATTGAAAAATAAAGGCAGTTACAGCTGACAAGGAAGTCAAACTCTCGCTTTGTGTTTGTGTGTGTTAATCCATATCAAATGCACAATGAATCAAGCTTTAGTCACCTGATTCAGCTGGCAACTACACTGAATTCATGGTTTATTTCTGCATCCTCAAGGAACCTTTCATCCTATAATGCGTGTGACCTTCCAGATTTGAGTGATACCCAGCTGTTACAGTCCGGAGGACAATACTATAGCTACAGCGTATACCACATTTACAGGCTCTGTGATAAGTTATCGGAGGAAATGAATCTTCCCAATAATTACTGGTTTTATGGTTACTCTTCATCCTATCAGTGATAAAAATGATAGCCATCAAAAATGTCTTGGTGAATGTGGACTTTCTCTTCTTTGGAAATTGACCAGATACAGGGACTGCTGCGTGCGTTACACCCAGGAATCAAAGGGCAGCACGTGCACAAAGCTAGCAAAGCAAGCCAGGATACCTGGTTTGGGAAAACAGAAATTCTTCAGATGTTATAAATGAACGAAATATAAATGAATTCAATAAGGTTGAGAGATGAGTATTTTGGGAGACTTAATAGCAAAAGCTTATTTGCAAGTACTTCACAACCAGCTAGAAGCTCATAGTGTCATTTAACATTAATATATTTGACATATAAAATAAGTTTTCAAGGAAAACAGTCTAGAAAGAATTTGGGGATGGAACCAAAAATGTCAAATTAAAGTGAAACAAGGTAAAACTGGCTTTACATGGAAAGGCAAGCAACTTAAATGGATTGCTATTCCTGTTGATTAAAACCTTTTAGCTGTTTTTTTCCCTCTATGTGTGGGTTTTTGTTTGTTTGGTTTGTTCTTGTTAGTAGATTGACTAACTGACGTTTTGTAAAGTGTTTATTTCATTATCCAAGATAGACTGATAGATGAGATATACAGACGATCTGAGCTGGCTTTTCAAGACTGCTTACATGTGTTTACAAATATTTCTGTTTACTTAATTTGTGACAGCTAATACTGACTTCCAGCTGTTTATCTGGCTGCATTTTCATATACTGGGGTTAAGGATTCATTATGAACACCAGAAGAGAATAAAACAAAATGGTGAAGCCATGTAAAACCAATAGAGAAACCTGTCAAATTTGCATTGTTTTGATGTAAAATTGTAAATCTTGAGGCTACATCTGTTCAGAAGCCAAATGTTTACATGGGATAAAATCTTGAAATCATCAGTATCAACACAGAAACCTTGTACTAGAGAGGGGCAGCGTAGGCTTGTGATACTAGGAGTCAGCTTCCACCAAAGATAGCCACAAAGACATAGTTTCACCATAATCTAGCTACATGAGTGTGCACAACATGTGTTGATGTCACCCTCTGGAGGCCACCTCTTAGGTAAATAAATGACATTTGTTGGCTTGTGAGTTTTGTGTGCTGACAAGCAGTCGATAGTACCAAAGGAAGCCACAGATTCATTATACCTGTTTTGCCTGAACCTTACAGCAGATTCAGATTAAAAAACAACTCAAATAGACTGTAACCTTTGTGAAGCTATTTGACAAACGTCTTACCTTTGAAGAGTGGAATGAAAGTAGAAACTATGGAAACTTACAGTTTTCTTTATTTATATATCTATTCCATATTATTTGTATTATCGTCATATCACAGAAACCCCAAATAAAATGGAGAAAAAAATTTCTAGTCATTGTACACATGCAGAATCACAGTTTTGTTAACATTAGTTTCAATCTACATGTTGTTGATAGAGGGCATTAATGAAGAAAGAAGATTTAAACCTCACATATATCTGAGTTCTAGTGAAACATCACTGAAGGTTATGAGTGTCTTGATTTGAGGCTTAGATTCAGATTCCCCTTATACTTAGCTTCAGGCCAATTGCAAAGGTCCTTAACATTAGTTTAATCAGGATAATCAGAGTAGAACCTAAGTGAAACTTGTTTAAAAACGATGACACTTGCGATAATGATTTGAAAATGAAACATTCATTTTTATTTGGTTTGGGAAATGAGATTTAGTAGTTGGTTGGCTGTAATAGAATGAAGTGCACTCCCTGGCCTGCTCTATAAACTGGGCAAGGGCTACGAAGGTTAGCAGTATGCCACAGAAAATGTCAAGACTTGTAGCTTGTCCCAGAAGATGGTGTATCATACAACATTGCTGTAATCTGACAACTAGATGTGACATCTATCTTGTTTATTTAATGTAAATCATTAGCTCTTGGAAACCTGTGATACTGTGTTCTCTGTGAAAAAGAGGAAATTTGTTGGAGGTGGGAAGGGCGGGGGTAAAGCAAAGAGAAACATCTGCCAGAGAATACTGTGTGCAGTAATGGTAAATAATCAGGCTCAATGTCAAGCACCTCAGCAGCTGGAATGAGCTTGTCTCTTTGCAACCTCTCTCAATATAATAGTAAATGGAAAAGCAATCCCATCTTAACACTTTACTTGATTGTTTGAACTTTCTTCTAAGCCTAGCTTCCAGTGATTCTGGAACTAGAACTTGCCATGAATGGCTGAGGTTATCCCTGTATTCTGCATGACAGCAGCGACTGGCTCTGTATTTCCAAAACAGCAAACACTACAACATTTTCTGAGTCCCTCCTCACTTGAGAGCAACCAGAATTCTCCAGTGCAACTCCAGGAGTTTACGATGGGTTGTATGAACTCCTTTCCTCCATGCTAATCTCATTCCTGGTCTATTTTTTCTGTCTTAAAACTGATAATCAAGAAGAAGGAACAAATCTGTTCTCCAGGAATGTTTGCTGCTTTACTTTTATCCCTGTGGCATGAATAAATTTTTGCACATTTGGTGGAAGAGATTATTTGGAGCAGAAGAAGGTACAAAGTTGGAAAGTACTGGATACCTGAAGGTGTTTGTGTCAGAGGCGCTTGCTTATGAAATACTCAGCTTTAGGCAGGACTGCAGTTCCCCTGCTGTTCTTTCACTTAACATAACAAAATAATAGCCCTTTTCACCGAAAACTACTGAAACAGTTCGATAGCATGATGTGATACTGTAAATATGCCATATTACAATACTGAATGACATAAATCATGTCACTATCTTTGGATAGTCATGTTGCTGCTGTTTATCATGGTTTTGGGGCATAGCTGGTATACAGATCACCATGAGGCTGCTTTCCCTCAGTGGGAACCCTGACACAGAGCATTCTGCAGATTTGTGTCAGGCCTTTGACTAATCTCTCTGGCCTGCTTTTCAGACCATTGCAGAGAATAGATTAATTAAGCTTTTCCTGCTCTTTTGAAAGCCTCAGAGAGACATTTTTATAGCAGAGGAAAGCACAAAATGCACTGTAGCATCTTGCAGACACCCTCCTTTGCTGAATCATCCCTCATGGTCCTAGGAGGCAGGAAAGTGTTGTACCATTTGCTGACCACAGTTAGATGATCAACAGCCATTACAGTTTTGGGAGTGGAATAACATTGTAGCCAGCATTCATAAGACGTCTGTTGATTAAAAGCAGGACTACCATACAGTGGATAATTGCCCACTGCTCTGCTGACTAGTAGCTGCAGTGTTTGCTCTCTTGTTTGTTAAAAGGCTTTTGCTTTTTTTTTGGGGGGGTGGTGGTGGTGGTGGTGTTATGTAAGGTCACGAGTAGAAATACCCAATTCTATACACTTTTACTCATGTAATGATGGCCTTGGCTTGTCCTCACTGTTTATTTACAATGTGGCCTTGTGGCTTAAAACAGAACAGAACTTTCTGAAACAAACACTTGCTTTGCATCTGTCTCTCAGATTTCATGCACTTTTCTATATTTTGAGCTCTCTGGGGCAATCATTATGTGTGTGTGGTTATGCCACACTACAGGCCTCATGGTGACCCACAGTGCAGCCAGAATATCCAGTTATCCTTGGGTATAGTATAACTGTAACACTATGATGAGAAACCGATGCAGTATTTACTTTACTGCTTTATATCCATTAGTCTTCATTCAGCTTAGTCTGTGATCACACTCTAAACAGGAATTCATTGTATGGGTCTGAGCAGGCAACAAACTGTATATATATGTATATACAGTGCTTACAACCTCTCTAGTGTCACCTTGCTTATCACCCCAAAATAGCACGTAATCTAAAAGGAAGTAACACTACACAAAAGCTGCAGGAGAGGAAGATGGAGAAGATGTGGTATGGCTCTAAAGATTCAGATCACAGATTGGGATAGCCAGATCTAATGCAGGGGATGCGAATGATCGGATAAATATGGTGGGGCAAGGGAATTTTGCATTGTCAATTTTTGTATTGTATTGTAATTGGAGACATTAATTTCTCAGATGTAGATTGAAGAGGAAGTGCTGCAAACAGCATTACAACCCAGGTGTTCTTGGAATTCATAACAAATTTACTTTTCCTAAGTAGTTGTTGAATCCATAGGGATTATATTTTAGACTTAATCTATATTAAAGAAGAATTGCAGTAAGTTATTTTGTATTGACTAGCAATGAATTGATTCACATTTATAGGATAAAAGCAGGTCAACAACTAGTTTCCCAGTTCAAAATGCACGTTTTTGGTGGGGGATATACATCTATTTGACAATTTCTGACTATGAAAACAGCAAACATAGTTCTGTGATGTGCTGGGAAAAGTATTTTCAGTGGATATAATGACCTATTAAAAGTATTGTGAAGTGGATTAACAAAACCACATATTGAATACCTTGTATGCTTCTGGCTACCCATGCACAGAGGATGATGAAGTGCAAAGAAAGGATGAGCTGGGGAGTAGAGCACCTGAATTACAAAAGGTCCTTCATCTGGCAAAATTGAGGTTGAGGCAGATGATTGTTGTTTTCTGTAAATGCTTCAGGGAACAAAAACACTAGGAAAGGAGAAAGAAAAACTGGCTTAAGAACACTGAATATAGTTTGGATAGAAATAAATTTAGACTTGAAATTGAAGAAAGTGTGTAACTATTGGCCAGATGAAAATAGAAACTACTCCTTATAAAAATAGGGAAAGCAGAGGGCTTCAGTGATTTTAAGATGGAGTTTGGTAAGTATATGAACAGGGTTACATGGCATGGTTGCCTCCAGCAGCAGGGAATTGGACTAAGCAGTATGGACAGCCCTTCTGGTCCTGATGATTGTCAATCATCATGCAAACATTGCTTCCTTCTTAAGGCTTTAGTAGCACACTATGATTCTTACCTGACTATACTCACTGCTAGTGAGCTAGAATAATTCCTAAATTCTCCAAACACCTTCCTTCTCACAGACTTTACAACCACAAAATCATCATAAGTTGTTCTCTGTCACCTCTCACTTGTGGGATTTTAATACCCACCTTGCTTCCAGTAGAACTGTGATAGTCATATAAGTGATCATGTCTTGCTTCCTATAGAAGGGGCTGAATGTGCGTAGGATTTGTCCCTGACTGCTCATTCCTATTATATGAACACAGTTTGCATGCAGTATAGTTGCGTGCTCAGCAGATTCGACAGTATTACGCAGCAGCATGCTCCTGCTTGATGTGAGCAGAGACTTTGTGACTGGCTGTCAGGAAATTCACACTCATGGCAGCATTACCTGGCATTGAACATACTGTACTCTCTCCAGTTCTTCTTACTGGGTTTTTCAACTTTAAATTCCATTTCACAATAATATGGTTCTGCCAACACTACCAAAGGCATGTCATCAGTAGCTCAAAATGTAATTTTCTTGTCATGTACTGTTGCTTAATTATTTATGTTGCTAATTAGAAATATGGATAGTTTAACATAATCTGCTGTGGATCAAGGTAGAGACGACAATAATCTACAAGTGTTTCAAAGAGAAAAAACAGATATGAAGAATATGAAAATCACCTAGCATTCATCATGTGACATCTCTGATAGAGCTTTATTTCTTCTGCCATGCAGGTCCTTGTGTTTGTTTCCTTACTTTCATATTTCTAGAAAAAAGGATTACTTTCGCGTTTCTAGAAAAAGGATTGAAAGAAACAGTTAGATCCAGCCTTTGTATTTAGCATAGTAAATCATGTAGCTCAGCTTCTTTGCCATCATTATTTCACTGAGCCAAATTTGTCCTGATACATGTCCACTGATTCAAACCAGAAATTAATTTAGCCCATAACATTTTTTTTACAAAAAAATACTCAAGTTGGGTGGAACTGCAACTATAATTGGAATCAGAGTCTGAAACAAAAAACATTAAAGGCCAAACTCTCCTTAGAGGACCTGACCTTAGACATCTCCTATCCACATTAAAAAAGGAAAAGAAAAAAGGCATGGTCTATTGTCTCTTAGAACTGGAATATATGATGTCATAGTAAAACTGCAAAGTAACTCCCAGTCAATAAACATTATCACCAAAGAACTGTATTTGTACGATTAAGAATCATTTTGTAACTGAAAATTATTGCGATTCAGGTGATATGGAAGACCTTATACAGTCATGTAGCAGTTACAAAATAAGTATGACATGTTTAAGTCTATGTATTCTCTAAGGGCTATATTTTTAAAAAATGCTTCTATTGGCATATCAAATGTCATTTTTCCTTGGTCACACCAGTAAAATTTCTGTTCCCACTGCTTTCTGGACTTCTCTATGTTTAAGTGTGGGCAACATTTATACAAGAGCTATAACTACAGCCATGGCTGGCACTTAGGCAAACTGCATATGGTGTGTAATCAACTGGAAGAGATGTGATGACACATGGATTATCCCACTGCTCCATGCTACTTGTGATGTTCAGCACAAAGGCTGATATTCAAAAGCTGGCTGGTGGGTGTGCACCTACCTCTGTTGCTTTGTAGTATATTATTCCCCTAGATTCCAAACATGGTACAAAAGAGATGTCTCTGGGAACGGAATATACCATTTATTCTGGTGTTCACATTTTGAAAAGTTGTTGATGTTGTAAGAAGGTTTTAGAAAAACTGCTACAGAAATTATTCTTGGATTAAAAAAAAAAAAAAGAAGTGACTGGTTTACCAGTCACACCAAGGAGTGAATGGTTTACCATATATAATTTGGAGCGAAAAAAGAGTAAGTAGTAGAATATTTAAAATGCGAAGTAAAGCATAACAAGAACTGAGTAAAAGATGGAATCAAACATTCAGGTATGAGAAAGACATATATTTTTAGCAGTCATTATTGAAACCATGGAACAAACTGTCAAACACAGAGGAAGATTCTCCATAACTTGTCTTCTGAGGAATACTGGATACCCTTCTCAAAGACTTGCTGTGGCCAAATGACATTACTGGTCTCATTAAAATGGTTACTGGGGTAATATCGAATGACCCATGATATACAAGGGGTCAGACTAGAATAGGGATAGCCCTTTCTGTCTTTGAGTCATGTGAATGTAAACTTGATAAAACTTCAGGTTGGAATTTATAGCAAAACAATTAAAAGGTGCAAATAATGCATAATGCGAAAAGTTTCATTAAGGAGAGGATGAATTATATCTGAGGAAATTACAGCTAAAAGAATTACAATAAGAGAAATCCTAACAAGGTGAGAGACCCTATTTAGTGAGCATCTGACTTTAAATTGCTAAATCAGCCAGGTTTTGATAAAGATCTAATAGTAAGTCTCACAAACCGCCTCCAAATTCCCGTGGGCATACTATTAGCATTTCTGGTATGGATTGAATCTAACATAAATTCTGCTGAGGATAGAGGGAGTCAACTCTAACAATGAGGAGGAAGAGGAACAGGGAAAATCCCAAGCACCTTCCCATAAGCCACCTGAAGAACTTGTCCCACAAGCCTCAACTGTTTGTTTCCATCAATACCACCCTGTGTACACAAAAAAACAACCCATGCCTGGACCTGCTGGTAGCATGGAGAGCAAAACAGCCGGGGAAGCTGAGAGACGTGTGTCAAGACTTGTTCTTGCATCATGAGCAGTATAGCCAAGCGTAGGGATTAAATATAGTGAGCTAGCCCCTTCTCCAATTGGAAAGGCCCGGCTCGTCATATTTTGATTGGATTCAAAACCTTAAAATATTTTAATGATAGCAATAATGGATTTTTGTTCTTTACCTTCTGTAACCAGAGTTTTAAGATTGACTTAAAGTATTACCCTTCATTCATGAAGACTAGATGTTTTAAAGGAAAAATGAGGGTTTCTGTTAGTTTCTATATTTATATGACAGAAGAGGCCAATCTGTCGCTCACTAGCCGTATGGCTTACAGAGGAGTTTAATATGATTTGTGAGAATGTCTGAAGATAAGCAAAATATGCATCATCTTGGCAGAAGCAAATGTGCTCCTGCTGTGTGTATCACATATTGAACAGATCTTGTGCAGGATTGTTTCCATGTCTGAATCTGAATTGTAAAAGTAGCTTATGTCCAAGAACTGGCTGGACGTTTCTGGGGCATCATGTTTAGAAAAACACTAAAACATTGCCAAACTGAGGACAAAATCGTGAATTATCTGGGTGAATATTACTGGCAAGTATTCATTTGACTAATTTGTTTCCATCAGCTTTGAGTCATATGTGTACTATGTCTTCATTCTTCATCTGGTTGCATTCCTTAGTGAATTAAATGGTTTTTGTCAGTCAGCAAAGAATGTGTTGCAAATTATTTTTAACATTGTTTATTTAATTTTTATTCTTATAAGCATTACTTATTTACACTGATAAAAACTGTGATATTGAAATTTCTGAAGTTGTTCTGTCTGTTCAATATCTGGAATATAGATGGTAGTTTGAGATTCCAGCAATGCAATTTATGATCCACAGAGTTCTAGTGCAGGGAATGACAGCACTGTTGTAAATGTTCATGATTTACTTTCTTGTTTGTGAGTGGCAGGATTTGACTGGACCTAGTCAGAACTTGTCATGTTAGAGGCTTGTGCCCTCTGGAGTATACCAGACATACCTGGGAGTAAACTCTCAGCTTATTGGGAAGGACAGGCAGACTGAGATCTTTTCGATCCATTGGGGAACTTTCTCACAAAAAGAGGAAAGGGAAAACAGAATCTAGGGCAATTTCACTTCTCCCCTTCCCTACTTCTGAGATTTTCTGGGGTAACTTTTTGTATTCATCTTCATTGCAACACCAGCTGTGGAGAGGACTAATGGAACCAAACAAGACAAAGAGGAGCATGTGATGGGATACAGCAGAACTGATATGCTGGGAAAATGTGGATATAGGATTTATTTGGAGATTAAGAAGTAGACAGAAGTGTAAATAAGCACCTGCAGAATAATATTGTCTTCCCCTGTATTTCTTGGGGGGCTGACAATATGAAATGTAGTGCAAAAATTGGAAGAGTGAGAGGGTGGATTTTAAAAATCAAAAGGTAGATAGATCAAAACTACAAGCTGAACAAAACTGATTTCCTGACTTTTGCATCATTCTTGTAATTGCCTGCAATCTGAGTATCGTTTTTACCTTTTTGACAATTGCTGCAATAATTCCTGTCATTCCTGAAAATTCACCTGTAATAATGGAGAGAATTTAAGTAGACATGCTGATGCAATGTGTAATTTTATGCTTTACTGTCCTTAGGATGGTATTAAAAGACATCACAAGCAACAGAGATTCAGAGCAATATTCTGTTCTCAATTACCTATATTTCAATATGATCTACCCTTTGCACTGTTATAACTTGAAGCAGCATTTAAGACAATACAGAAGGATAAAAAGTAGCATAGGTTTCTGAAGAGTCATCAGATATGTGTTTAAATACGTATGGTGTATATATATGTGTGCATATATGCATATCTGTATATATGCGTATCTACAGATAGCTATACACACACAGTTCCCAACACTCTAAAGCCCTGATCTCTGCTATGGCTTTATTATTATACATGTGGGTTCATACAGTTTAGATTTATATAATTTAACGTGTCATTTACATACACCCAAATTATACTTAATTTGTCTTTAATTACTGAAAGAACATTTCCTTAAAATTGTATAGTACCTTTCTTGTCTTCTATAATAGAATACCTTCTGCTTCGCCTGGCTAAAAAGCCTTTTAGGTGAAATCCTGGTTTGTGGGAAATCATACTGAAGCCACAGTAACACAGCAACCAGCAATTAAAAATAAGCTGATGCAAACAACAAGAACAGCAAATGTAATCAAAAGACAGACCAGACACACTGCATTCTATAAATTTTTTTTCATTCTGTTGTGACCTGTTGGATTTGCCTTAGCCTTTCCTTGAGGCTTTCTATGGCTCTCATTAATTAGAATTTGTGCCTATAAATTCCTGTTGCAAAATTCAGTTTTGTTTTTTGTTTTTCCTCCTCCTCATACCTCCCCCCCTTCCCCCCAATGCTCCAATTGTTTACCTAGTATTCGTTCAAACAAGGATGAACTGATGCTTGTGATTGTGCTACAAGACATCTTATTTAAATGTAATTATGATCATTGCTTGTTTAATTTTAATGATTAGCGTTGATCCCTTTCTCATTGGAGAAAGCCAGAATGGAGGCTTCCTTAATGCTGGGAAAAGGACATGGCATCCAATAAGGACTGGTTAAATACTCTGGTATGGAAGTGGAAGGTCTTACCTTCAAACTAAGACAAAGAGTAAATCATACTTAGCTGAACTAGAGCAAGAATACCTGTGGTCCCCCACTGCTGTCATGATGCTTCAACAAATGTGTTTTACTTGGGGCAGAGTAAGAATGTTCACACTTACGTTACTGTGATTCAGCTGATGAAAGGTAGCTTACACTATAAATAAGGAGTTTTCAACCACATGCCAATTTCCAGCCTTTTGCAACTGTTCCTCAATAGTGACATTAAATTTAGTTATATACCCAAGTTTCAGCTTCGCTGTTTCCCAAAGTTCAATATGTTCAGCTTCAGACTCCTGTTCTGTTTTTCATCTTAGTGTATAATTACAGCCAAATCCTTAGACAATTAGGTACAGATATTTCAACTTCATGTGTAAGATTTGGTCTCAGTGAATCTTAGTGCAGTCTGGATTTGGCCTCCTACTATAAACATATTTTGGTGTCCTATATGTTCCACTCTTTCTGAAGTGGAAAGAAAAGGTCCTTTTAACGGCTTCATCCTATAGCATCCATTTTGGTCTAGCACGTGTGCCGTAGAAAATAGCCTAGAGGGTGGAAATATTAATGTCTGTTTCATCAGCAGCAATGCAAGATGTGTTGAAAATCGTCATATTATGTCCCAGTGCTACAGCAGCTTCACCTGAAATAAAGCAGCAGCAGGCACAATGACCTATAATCCAGGAATTTCCCATGAAGAAGCAGCTATCTGCAAAATAGTTTTACCAAATCCAAGGTCTTGCCAGTGAATACACAATACAAAAGAAGGTGCCAGTGGTATGACTCCTACATTTGCAGCTATGTTCTTTAATCAATGACCAGTGTGATTCGAGATAAATTACAGAGCCAGCTGCAATGCAATCCCAGCAGCACAATAAACATAAACCAGACTGAAGAAATGTGACCAGCTGCTGGGGTTTACAATAAAGCAGTTCTGAGATCAGTAGACAAATACTATGTGTTGATAAGAAACCTGTGAAAACAAAAAGATGTCATCACCTGAAGTTTGTGGTTGTTGACATACACATCTGTTGCCTTTAACTGTGCAAACAATAAGTTTGGTTGCAATGCAACATTGGAAAATTCTCAGCATGAAATCAGAGAGAATAGTTTTTGGGAATTCTTGCCAGCATTTGAGAAGCGGAAAGGAGTCTTTAAGGGACGAAAACAGCTAGAGGGAAAGTCTGAATTTAGAAACAGATCTCCATGTTCAATAAGACATATATAAGGCTGAGTCAACAGCCAAGAGATTAATGATGAAAGTAGAGCAGACATGAAGGAATCCCATTCTCACAATACAGGAGCCCTGGGAGGGGCGGGAGGCACCAGGACAAAAAGGCTGATTGTCAGAGAACCAAATACATTTCTCATGTGGGGCAGTCTGCTAAATAGTAGCAGGCAGAAAGGCCACATAGGTGTGACCAGAGAGAATGCTGAAAGGTCTTCTACCATCAGCAGACCTTTTTGTAAAGATCATATGAACAACCAGCAGGAGAGGACCGGTTGGACCACACATAACAGGATGGAGGAAGTGATAAGAGTAAAAACACATCCTGAATCAATACTAGTAACAGAAACACGGAAGAAGAGGCTGGTTTGAAGAGCATCATACTTCTAAGATACAACCCTACGTTACCATGGGAATGATTTTATGACTGACTGCGTACTTCTAATCTGTGATTTGTGACAAGCCAACACTTAAACAAAAATCTGAACAATGGCATTTCTTAAAAGGAAAGATGTAGCAATTCACATGAAGTTGGAGGGCAGAGCACGTGTTGTAGGGAAGAGTTTGAAGGAGGCACAAGGAGCTCAGCCAGTTGGCACATGGATAGAACTGGCACAGGACAATGGCAGAACCTCTGGAAATACTTCTCTCCATGTAAAGAACCAGCTAGGTTTGCAGGCAGGGAATCATGTTTTACATAGCATATGGCACAGAAAATAGTGGCTTCCTTCAGAATTTCACTTGAGCGCAAGTAATTCAGGTGAAAGCAAATTTTAGATCCCAATTTTATTGTTAGTCCTTTACTTTTTAGCTGTTACATTTGGTGCTAAGAATGCTTTTAACAGCCCTTGACAGGAGATTTGTAAGTAACACTTTGAAGTAACATCTGCAGCAAAAATCTGAGCAGTTTTTCCCACCCCTAGGTTTGGTGTGAGTCTTATCAACATTTCCTTTGCTGTTTAACCCTTTCTAAATTCATTTTGTCTGGCAGGAGATTTTCAGTTTCACACTATTTTTATACTTGCTTGACCCTATTGCCTGTTACCTCATTGCCAGGCTCTGTTTTGCATTATATACTGTTTTTGTCATGTTCAGCTGATTACAGTTAGTTACAGCTAAACCCCAAATTCAGCAACTGCATATAAGAATTTACTCTTTAATGAATTTCTCAGCCATTATAGTAATGACCCAAAAAGTACGTGGAAAAGAATCTTTAAACAAGTGCACAAAGGGCAAGGCTGGATAGTAGCAGCATAATTTCTCTAGCACTTAGAGCCTGAGATCCTGTAATAAGTACAGTGCTTTGTCACTTAAATTTATGAAATATGTGGAATATTTCTCACCAAAAGCTAAAAGCCTACACTGGTGTAACGTACTATTTGGACCTGGATAAAGATGAAAATAGAGCCTTTTGTCTTGAAAATATTTTGCAGAAGTTTTCCTGGGAAACAACTAGAGAAAGGTCACTTTCCAGGATTGATGAGTCTGGCTAGAACCCCAGGATTATCAGAGTTCCCTTTTCTGCTTAGACCCCTTCACATGAATATGCACAAGATGCACAATTATCTTTCACATTTTTAGTTTCCAGCAATATAGAAGCAAAAAAGTTATATTCTTGAAATATTTCAGCAAAATTTACAGTACAGAATTACAATAACAGGGAAGTCGGTATTCTTCATCTAGTTCTTTTGACAGTATATTGCTTTCATGCACTGAAGCTAAATCTTTGTAGTTTTCCTTAGCATTTGACTGATTTACACACATAAAATGTTATATATATATATTTTAAGGTAGCAGCAACACTTCATGAAGTGAAGGCAGTGAAAGTGAAGGTCAGAGATCATAGACATAAAGTCTGTTCCACCTCCACAGATTAGCTCATCAGCCTGTGTGTTTCATTTTGCAAATGGATCCTTAAATATTGTTTATATTTATTAGAAAAAGATAATGATCTCAGTCCTCTCATAGCTCTTATAGAAAAATAATATTCTTATTATTCAATTGTAGCTTTGCTGTGGCCAGATTTTCTACCAGTCAAGTGGTATAGCTCTATTAACTTTACTGAAGCAATGTTTTCTTATTCTAGCTGAGGATCTACTTTGGTGCTTTTACTTTTTGATGTAAAATATTTCCAGAATGAAAGGCATTCTCCTGATCTGTTACAGAAGTGTAATAATGAATACTTACTAGTATAAATCTTGTTGGATCAGATTGTAGCTTAAAATGTGTATTTATCTTTAAGACATGCTGACTGAAGCATTTTATGGAACCTTTTAGTTGACAGAGAGTGAGAGAGTTGAGGGGAGTGTTTGCTTTTGTGTGTTTATCTTCCCCTGTACTGTACAATCCATTCATTCCACTTCTCAGCTGGGATGTATAAAATACAAGTGCAAGTACCTACTACTTTACTTGATACTGAGCAGAGTGTTTTACCAGACGTTACTTTGAATGGAACTTGCACCATTTCCCTTCTCCAAGAAGACTGAACTGCTAGCCCTTTCCATTTCCTGATGTCATGATAATTATGCAGTTGCATAGGATGCTCTTATTCACTCTTCCTGTTCTTTTATTCCCCTTACACAGCCTCCCTCTCCCACATTTTGGCTGTGTATGCATCACTTAAAATTGCAGAAGTCAGATTTCATCTCTAAATAGACATTTTGGTCCAAATATTTAGGCAAAAAAACCCCAACACTCTGAGATTTAGGAGTTTTCTTATGTAAAGCAAAAATGAATGGGTTTTTTTTCAGACTTCTTAGCAACTGTAGAACAGATGGTTAACCTTTGCTTTCACTGTCCTCACTATGATCAATGTTCCCTTATATAGAATCATAGAATCATACAGGTTGGAAAAGACCTCTAAGATCATCGTGTCCAACCGTCAACCCAACACCACCATGCCCACTACACCATGTCCCTAAGGGCCTCATCTACACGTCTTTTAAATACCTCCAGGGATGGTGACTCCACCACTTCCCTGGGCAGCCTGTTCCAAGGCCTGACCACTCTTTCAGTAAAAAAATTTTTCCTAATGTTCAATCTAAACCTCCCTTGGCACAACTTGAGGCCATTTCCTCTTGTCCTATCGCTAGTTACTTGGGAGAAGAGACCAACACCCACCTCGCTACACCCTCCTTTCAGGTAGTTGTAGAGTGCGATGAGGTCTCCCCTCAGCCTCCTCTTCTCCAGGCTAAACAACCCCAGTTCCCTCAGCCGCTCCTCATAAGACTTGTGCTCCAGGCCCTTCACCAGCTTCGTTGCCCTCCTCTGGACGCGCTCCAGCACCTCCATGTCCTTCTTGTAGTGAGGGGCCCAAAACTGAACACAGTATTCGAGGTGCGGCCTCACCAGTGCCGAGTACAGGGGCACGATCACCTCCCTATTCCTGCTGGCCACACTATTTCTGATACAGGCCAGGATGCCGTTGGCCTTCTTGGCCACCTGAGCACACTGCCGGCTCATGTTCAGCCGGCTGTCAACCAGTACCCCCAGGTCCTTTTCCTCTGGACAGCTTTCCAGCCACTCTTCCCCAAGCCACTATATGCCACTATACTTCTAGCCATAGCTCTTACTTTAGCTCACTGGGGAGCTAAAGCTCAGGGATTTCTGGTTAAGGATCTGTGTACTTAATCTGTGACAGAGCCAGGGTTTTCTATCATATGACATTCCCCGTGATCAGGAGACTTACTAAGTAGGTGGTATGTCTGAAGTGCCAAATTACTGTGCATGTGTTTACAGAGCAACTGCACTACACATGTGCTTTTAGTGAGTGCACCTATCTCCAGCTGAGGGCTGAAAGCACCTGGAAAATTATGTGGCTAGGAAGAGACTGCCACTGCCAGAGAAATTCCCACCCACAGCTTCTCCCAAAGATGAATGGGTGTGGGCCATACAGAGAGCATATGCTGGACACTCTGTTTTATGTCATAAACTCTTTTGAGACAGAAAACTTTTTTTTCTCTTTGTAGAGCACCTATTATAATGGATCATGATCCAAGACTGGCCTGTAACCTTCATTTATGATGGTAGCATGTTAAATGTATATTAAATTTATGCTCTCCCCTTATATAGATCTGTTCGTTTTCTCCTGTTTTGTTATTCCCCTAAATCTAAACCAGAAAGCAGATTGACTGAAAAGTTTGGTACGGAGGAGCCTAAAGAATCCTTGTCTGTTGAACTGCAGGGGAAATGCAATACCATATTAAAAGTGAAATGTGAACCAGGCAACGATAGACTGTAGTCAGGGGAGAGCAATGTCACTCGAAATTAGAATTATTTTATCTGGGCTAGTAAAGTTTCCTATAGTGTTTTTACACTGCACAGTAAAATTTAACTTTTATGCAAGGAAGAAACTAAACAGTTAATGATTATGTAGAAAGCAGTAGACATCAGAATCCTGACAGCTTAATTGGTCTGCTGACAGCACTGGCTGTTTCATTGCTCGGATGGTATTTTCATCTGTAAAGCTTGTACTGAATTACAGCAATGGCTGGGACTCAGAGACACACCTTTTTAATGCACCTGCTGGCAGGGAGGATGTGTGTAGGTGGCTCTCTCAGGCAAAGCAGACAGGCAATAAGGAGTAACAGGTTCAAGCACCTGTCAGACAGTCTCAACATTCCCTTTTGTGGAAAGGGATCAAGCCCACATTTAAAGATGTTTGAGAAAAGAGAAAAGAATAAACAGTAGTTGTTTTAATTTTATCCAATGCTTAGTTTATAGTTAATCAAGAAGGTTTTGATTTGTGCTTCCATCTTGAATAAAAGAATAAGGGATCCAAGAAGTCTCTAATGAGAAAGCAAGCCATGAAGTATATTGCTGTGGAGAAATTGATATCTACCATTAACAGCCACTTTGTCTGTGCATTTGAAATTACAGTAGACTTCTTATTTCTATGCAGAGGCTGCCTAATGTTTTTTATGCTGCTACATCTAATAGTCCTGCTGCTGAATAAAATTCAAATATTCTGAATATCAGCTCAGGTCACTTGTGGTGTAAAAACCTGGAATGTAATGAATTCCATTATAAGATGCTTGTGAAGACATGGAAGGATGCAGCTGAGTTATCCTGAGGTCATTTCTTTGGAAGTTCCACTCTGATTTTGCTTCTCACATTATAAAATGAGAATAATGCTATCTTCATACCAGTGTGCAAGACAAAGGTAGGATCTATGGCCAGAACCGAGCTCTGGCTGTTCTAGCAGTCCCACTCTAATGCTTGTTATACTGGAAAAAGAACATTATAAAACTAAGAGGTATATATGGATTGCATAGAAAGCTAGAGGAGGAGATTACTGCATTATGTTCTGCAGGAAAAATTATACTTTTTTTTTGGAAAACTGAACAATTTTCAAGCAACTGTGGCAGCTGGTGAAGAAGTTCTTTATGCAATTTTTAACCTGCTGGTATTTTATAGTGCCTGATTACATAGTGTATTCACAGTGTTCAGTCTTTAAAAAAGCACCTGAAAAAAATTATAACAGGACTTAAGTACATCAGATGAGCTAATAACATAATAGCCTTTTCTTGTAAGCATAATGTAAACTTTGAGTTAGTTTCATTATTAAACTGTGTGCATAAAATAGAATGACTGTGTCTGATACCATCTGACATGGGCCCTTTGTGCAGTTAAAAGGGATGTTCTTTCTATGCTGTGTGAATGGGCTACAGATGTTAAGATTTATCTTTTCCTTTTCTCTGGTCATTGATGGTTCTTTGTCTGCATTCAGGGTGAAACTTTGGTGAATGAAAGGAGTGAATAGGAAATCAAGCAAGTGTGGTGTTGGGGGATTTTTAGTAACCTCCTTGTAAGAACTGTGCACACACTTTTTATGAAGAATGCAGAAATGCTTTTCAGTAAATTTAGCTGCAAAAAGGAAATGGCCTTCTTAATCTCTCAAGCTCTATCCAGATTACAAAATACTTCAGATTGACAGAAAGAAATAACAGCCCCTAATGTGGTTTCATCCACTAACTTTAATTTGCACAATAAGAGCTCGTCCTTATTCATACTACTTTTACAGGATCATTATATCTGACTGGGGGTCTTCTGTGTGGTGGGGAGTACTTTTGCTTGACTTTGAAATTGTAGTGGGTCTAGCTTTTGCTCAAGGTTTCCTAGCTTGCTCAGGGCATTGTATTTCAAGCTGTTAGAGGTAGAACATGTTGAAATCGAGATGCCTCTATCACACAAGCCACTGACAACCTCAGACTCAAGCTAACATTTTGGGCTATGTCTGACTGCAAGACCGAATGTATAAAGGGTGAAAAGGGTACACTGTCTTTCTAGGTCAGAGGCTAGATATGATTGGAAAACGCTGTGTTATCAAAGTTGAAATTTCCCACAGATAATTTTAACAAATGAAAGTGTCCTTCTGTTACTTTAAGCCTGAGTTAGGCCTGATTAGATTTTAACTGCTGATCATGCTTTACAATGCAGACCACATGTGTACCTAGGGGCAATAAGTCATGCTGCTCACATGTTAATCCCACAAAACACGTTTTATTTCATCATCATATTCAGATTTTGAATTATACTGATTGTTTGTACAAAGGACAGAAAAGACACTAAGATGGCATCCCTGTGCTTGCCTGCAAAGCTATTCACTATATATAAACCTGAACCTGACAAAGAGGAGGATAGGGAGGGGGATTTCATAGCAGCTTAAAAATATTTGAAAGGGAATTGTGAAGATCACAAAGGCAAACTCTTCTGTAGTGGCAGACAATATAGCAAAGGGAAATGATCACAAATTATAGCTGGGGAAGTTCAAACTGGACATGGGAAAAACTTTTTCACCAAGAGGGTACTCAGGAAGAGATTACCTAGACAGGTTGTGAAATCTCCATCCGTGGAGGTTTTCAAGACTCAATTAAACAAAACCACAGCCAACCAGATCTAGCATTGATGATAGTACTGCTTTGAGCAGGAGATTGGACGACATAACCTCTAGAGGTCCTTTGCAATTTCTATGGTTTTATTTATTTAGAAATATTAAGTAGCTTAACTGTCCATCTGCCTCAGTTAAGAATTTCTTCCACTGTTAGTTCAGTGTATCATTATCACATGTAGAAAGAGTCAGATAACCAAGCATTCAAGCTCTTTGTGAGAAAATTCCCTTGTAAAAATGAAGAAATTTAGGCTTTAATTTAGACCATATTGTCTAGGGCTTGTATTGTGCACACAGAATGACAGTAGTAAACAGTTCATCCTCAGGGTACAACTGAGAGCTATGTGAAGAAGATAGCCTAAATTACTTTTTAAGCACCAACAGAAAATACAGCAATCCAATCTGCCACAAAACACAGCACCCATTAATCTGTTAAAGGATGCTGACTCTCCTGCTATAATTGGCTCAAAACCTGAGTTGGTACCAAATTTTGGATTTTGCAATCTTTTTCTGCTGAAAACTAGGATTTTCCAACATAGTATATTAATACGTCACTTACAGCTCTCACCCCCACCAAACACTGAGGGATTAACATAATCTTTATTGCCATGTGGCATTTTTGTGCCTTACATCATTTTTCCTGAAAACAACTGAATGATGGTTCAACACACATGATTTAATAACTGACATGGCACGTGGCCCAGACTGGGAGATGTCCAGTGTCTATTCAGCTACCGTGATTTTTTGGCTAACATTCTCTGAGGGATACGTAACAGCTAGTGTAGTAGTTATTTCCATTCAGCTCTTTAGATCCCTCACGTACTTGCTCAGGCAAGCAGGAAAAAGGCTGTTATGTACATATATACAACACTACAAAATGTATACCAGTTACTGAAGCAAACGTGGCCTGGTCTTATTTTAAGTGTGTAGGAAGTGGTAACTTTAGAATCTGCACTGAATGAGGAGTGATTCAAAATCAAGAATATTATTAAGATACAAGGGTCAATTAGCCTCAGTCAGTGAGGACAGAACAAGGTACAGTGGAATTTAAAATGGAAAAGGATATAGATGTTTCTATATTAAAGGAAAATATGGCAGTAAAAATTACAGTCCCAGTGTGATCTGTAGGATGTCTGTAGCACTACATAGGATGACTTGTGTGGTTAGTTAAAATACAGATCCTGTTCTCATTAAAATTGGGCTGGTAACTTCAGAAGAAGTGAGAGGCAGTCACATGTGAATAGATTAAGCATGAAGGAGGAAGTGGAGATAGTTAAGAGTTTGATAGTTCCAGATGAAGGATGTGCAAGTAAACGATTCAGGTACTTACAATCCAAGTAATAAAACCGTAAGTTCTCCTAAATCGAGTTAAATAGAATTAAAGCAAAATCAGTTAAAGGAGTAGAGAGAAAACACTAATTTAATTTTGTATGGTACTTAACATAAGGTTACCATGGAATTACTATCAGATGAGTATGAACAAAGATAAAGATCTTAATAAGGACAGACTGGAAACTGAGGATTAATTACTGTAAGAAAGTTGTAGTAGATCTCTATATATAAAAATGTAGAATGAGTTAAGGAAAAGTATTCCAGAAATTATATAAGGAATAACTCATAGAGACATCAGGGAGCTTAAACATGTGATCTAACCCAGCAGTTGCCAAATGAGAGCTGAATCATCGCATAGTATTTAGTTCCATCCCCCTGCACAGACGCTGCTTCTCCTCAGTGCCTGGAGTCTGTCTGCAGCCCGCCCTGCTGTGTATATGTGCTTGTGTCTGCCATGCTTGGGCCGTAGTTGGGAAAGTGGGAAGGAAAGTGGGAAAGAAAGTGGGAAAGAGAGATGATAGAAGCACAGCACAACTTCTCGCCTGCTACCCAACAGGAGAAGTGTCTGTCTCTTTACCAGTTCCAAAGACCCCAGGTGTCTTTCTTACAGGACAGTTCTTTGTGTGAGAGTGGTTACTTTTTCATCCTGTCCCCTTCAGTGCTGTCGGAGGTATGCTGCTGCTCTCATCTTTCTTTCTCCCCATTTTCACTCCGTTTTCAGGTCAAACAGCGTTAGGCCACTGCTGTCATATTCTCCACCTCACCTGGTTGCCTCTACTGGGAAGGTCCCCTTCTGGTGGGTTTGGCTAGGCACTGGCCCTGGGGGCACTCAAATTAGCCTTGTTCTCCACGGCCGATACACACAAACACTGTCTCGCACAACACACGCACACACTCATAGACGACTGGAGCTAAGCTATTATAGTAGTGGTGAAAGACAGATGCAGCCTAGGAAGTTTGCAGTCTACTTACCTTCCACAAAGCTTCTTCCTGTCCTTCTTAATTAATAAAACTTCTGAGACACATTGTGCTTCTACCTTTACTCCTACTTCTGTCTTTTATTAGATGATATTAGGGAGCCAAATTAATTCTTTATGTGTCACTTGATTTATACCAGGATCTTGACCAAGCAATAACGCTGCAGTGACTAATAGTGACAGTAGTGTTGTCTGTGTCCAGATTTGTACCTTAACTTTAGGTCTTGCTAATTCCTGCATTGTATAGTACCCATGGCATATAGCTTCCCATGGTGATTTAAAAGGACACAAACCAAAACATTCTGTGTTCTGGAAGAACTTAACAATGAAGCTAGTTCAGTTTTGGACCAACAAAAGTTCTCAGTAAAAAATTAACCTAGTAAAGTCTGATTCTCCTAGTTTATAGCAAGATTCCACTTTAATCAGGGCAGTGCCAAAGAAAATAAACAATCGTATGTGGTGTATAAAGCGAAAACAGTTGAAGATTATTTGTCCAGGTGTTTGAAAGTGTTACATTGTTTTTCATAACTGCTGACAGATATGTCAACGGGAAAGGTTCAGTTGTGTGTACATGCCTTTTTATGAATCAGTTTATGAAAGAGAAAATCCCAAAGACTGTGGCCCTGATTCAGGAAAGTACCAAAGTGTGTGTGTACTTAGCTGCTCAAGACAGCACTACATCATGTGCTTAATTTTAAGAATGCAGTTATATATAATTCACTTCAGTGAGATTTCACTTCACATGGTAAACACTTACATGCTATCCTAAACCTTTGAGTTACTTCTAATTAGAAATTATCTTTGTCTATGTTGAAATCCATTTGGATTTTCTTTTCATGAACTCTTAGGAAAACAAAATGTGTTTCTTTGAATATTTAGAGCAAGTGAATGTAAAAAATTTCTTTTATCACACGGTGATTTTTATTTTGTAGTGAAATCATGTTTGTTTTGTGTTTGAGTTTTGGGATAAGGATTTTAGTAGTTAGAGTGATATTCTAGCTGGGGAAAGAAAAAGCAGCAATTCAGTGAAATGAAGTATCTAATAATAGAGGTTGACCATTAGTCCTAACAAAGCTCTTTCCATATGATGTACTATCCTTGGATAGCCAAGATATGGCCTTTCTTTGTTTTGAGTATATCATATGTGATGAATCTTTTGGCATTAGCATCAGTGATGAAAACTTGTCAAATTGTCGTTTTCCTCTGAATAACTCTGCTTTGATGCTTTCTGCTGTCAGCATCTCCATTCAATTTGTTTCTCTTCTTTGCTGGACCAACACCTCTAGGAATATTGACATAGGCATGATATCAACTCTCTTTGTTATTGCAAACTATCTTATGCTTCAGGTTACATCTTCATATGTAAACTGGTGTGACTGTTTTGCAGTTCACCATTATATGCTGCAAATTACTTTAGTGAGCATGTCTGATTTTATGCATTTGGAAAAGTTTTCCTTCTAGCCTATATTCTTTCACCTAAAATGACTAAATTTAGATTTTACTTTCTGTGGGCACTTAAATTGGAATTCCACTTGTAGAATCAAAGCTCGCTTAAATATGCATATTTACTTGAAATTCATTGAGAAATACTTGTCAACATCAGCTGGAGAACTGGTCTTCAAATGCTTTACTTTTTTGTGTGGCTATAGTGTAAAATTATAGTAGGTCTTTCAACACGGTGCCTTCTATCACTGAGGAAAAAAAGACAGCCATACTTCAGGCCATTTTAGTGGAAGTCTATCGGTCAACTTCAAGAGCAAGGAAAAAAAGAGCAATGACGGAAGGCTTTGAAAAGCCTGCAGAGTCTCTCATCCTAGCTTCGACTCAGTTCTGTCAGAAATTTGTTGCAACTTTTTCATGTCATCTTAATAATTGAAACCAGCACCAATAATCAACAGTTGCAGAGAAAAGAAATCAAAACTGAAGACACTGGTCATGATACAAACTAATATTTCTTATCATGAACAGTATTCAGTTTGTACTCTTGCAGAAAGGCAGAGGCCAGAGAAGTCAGGTTCTTCCATCTGCACATCTCAACCATCACTGAAACAGTAACAAATCCTTAGAGTTACTCTGTAAATTGTGGCAACTTTTTTGAACTTGTTACCAAGTGACCCAGACTAGCTAGAACAAGAGAAATCCAAAAAAGCCAAGTTGTGTTAGAATATAAATTAAAATACTTAACCTTTTAAATGAAGAAAACTCCAAATAATTAGCTAAGACAGAATAGAAATAAAAAGAACTTATAAACAAGTCCCCCTGCCCACTGCGTGGGCAGTGGCTCCTCTGGTCTCTTCCCATCACCTCTGAGCCCTGGGTGCTTGCTCAATCATCTCTCTCAGTAGTCTCACTATTTGAGCCGCAGGCTCGTAGCTCCTTGCTGTGACTGTCTCGCTCCTATTTGTCTGTCATGTTCTTTCTTCTGGTCTGGAAGCTTCTGTCCCAGCCCAGTCTCAATTTCTCCTCAAGGGAAGAAGCAATTTCTCACTCCCTCCACAGGATTTCTTCAGACCCAGTCACTTATTTTTTTAAAGGAAAATAACACACAAACTAAGGACAAATCAAACAGATACTGGCTGTCACAGAATTCTGTAACAAACTGAATAAAAATTAGATTTAAATGATTTCTCCAAAGTCACACTGAGTGTTTATGGCATAAGCAGGATTAAACCCAATATCCTTTGACTGTTTTATGGGTATGCTTCCTCTCTGAATAATGCCTTACTCTTGCCTGGAGTGCTGGGGGGATGAGAAAATTATTTGTAAATTCTGTTTTCATATGGAAGTCTGTAGGAATTATTCACAGGCTTTTCTGTGACACTCTACAATGTACACGTCATGTCTTGAACGGCAATACAACACTTCAGTCCAATACTTTCCTAACCGTCTTGCCATTATTCTGTACAAAATTAAAACATTCATAGTATAAACACCTTGTTTTGGCGAGAGTGGGAAACCTCATGAAGTTTGAACTTGCTTTATTAGGCAAGAGAAAGGGAAGCTTATGCACGTTGTATTACAAAATGTTTGTTTTGGATAAACTCACTCGATTTGTACACTGCCTATTGCTGTGGGGAGAGCAGCTGCTTCTGCTGGCTACCAGCAATAAAGAGAAGCAAAACCTCTATAGTATTAAACTTACTAATTTGTGCCCTGATGCCAGTGAGTCCCCAGCTGATTCAGGCAGGACCTGTCCTCAGGAGGTTCATCATTGTTCAAAACTGAGTAAGAGATAATAATCTGCTTTATTACCAAAATATTACGAGAGGAAGCAGGGCTCGAGAGGCAAGAGACTTGTTCAGTTGTGCTCAGTGCTAGAAGTAGTCATTAACCTACACCTCTCCCAACTTCCACACTGGTATGCAATCTGCTAGATTACATCGCTTCTTCCAGTATAGTTTATAGAAAAAATACGAAACCTAAGAAGCTTAAAATTTTAAGAGCTGGGATACTGTAGTTAACTCTAACTCTGTGGCTCAGATTTCAAAGTCGTGTTGTAAAAGTGCTCAAGCTCCTAAGTAGACTGTCAAAATCATGAAACTATTGAGATATTCCATTCCCATTTCAGTACAGACATCCCTTCCCGCAACTTCCTGGACAAAGGCGATCTAGGCTGCTCCAATTTTTTTACTGAGCCCAGAGCCCTGATGAGGTGTAATGAAGTGTAACACTTTTTTTAGTTAGTTATAGCAGTGTGTTGGCTGGAGCAGCAGTTCTTAAGTAACTCCATTTTTTAGAACTGTCTTGCAAACTGTCTTGAGCAGTCAGATTCTGTACTAGGTAAGCCAGGCTATTAGACCCTTGCTAAGGTAAGTAAATAATTAAATACTCAATTTATCACTTTTCTTTCCTCTTCTAATTTTTATCATTAAAAAAAAGAAGAAAAAGAATGCCGAGTCCTGTAGTCTCTGATAATGTGTGTAAACTCTTGCCATGAGGCTATGAGCAACGTATGAGCTGCCTGCATCTCACCACTTCCTTTTTACTATTTCTTTTACTAGCCCAGTAGGAACAGAAATCCAACCATATCAGTGGGATCAGCTATATGTTTGCAAGTCCATTGCCATTTTCAATTTAGGCCACTTCTGCTTTACCTCAAAAAAGTACCCAGTGCATTTAAATCTCTATTTAGTTTCTGAAAAAGGAGAAACCTAGTCACACAAATGCCATATGTAGTAGATGTTTTGACATGCATATGCTAAACCAGTGATTAGCAAGCTTTTTTCTAGTCACCAGAAGCCAAGCTGGGTTATCCTACCGTGATTCTCTTGGTGAAACTATTGGACACCATGGGATCACATGATGCCATGTGGCCAAAAATTACAGGAACTGTAATTCATCAGCAAGGTGAGGACAGCTTTCAGGGAGATACCACAACATCCTGTCACTTTGGAAATTCTAGCTACACGGTTGGGAAGCTACAACTTGCTTAGCTTCTGGTTTTAATTTTTCTCCAGATGTGTGGTTCCAGATGTAGAGGACTAGCACACAAATCTGCTGTAATCCCATAGTAACTCAGGAAATTTTGATTTTGATGTATGCAATATCAATCTATGGCCTTGCACCTTAGAAACACTGAACACTTTCCACTTGCAGGTAAGTAACTTTCTTTCGGAATATAAAGGAGAAGAAGAAGAATTTTATTTTAATAGCACATGCAATGTAATGTTCCCTTTTACAATGTGACACATAGAAAACACAAAGTGAGAAAAAATGCACTCTAATTTTTCAATAAACTGAAATAAAATACACCACCACCAATATAAGGGTGAATGGTTGGTTTATGTGATAGGTTATAGTTATCCAGTGTATTAGTTCTGTAATCACATCTAATCCCAATGGATTAAGGACAGCCAAGTTGCTAAAATAAGACTTATAACCAAAAACATTGACTAAATGAATCATGGCCTGTTCTAGTAGAGTGGTGAATCATGTTCAATGACAGAAAAGAAGATAGTCACAAAAAGTTTTGTAACTATGTATCTTAATGAAAAATAATTTCAAAATGGAACTATCTATCTTCACTGAAATAAATATTACACATAAAATATGACAACCAGATACAAAGCTCTCTGGATACAATGAGTTTAATAAATAACCTCAGAATAATAACATTCGAGCATAGGAAATACCCTCCTGGGCCAGTCCAATGGTCTGTCTTTGATAATAGAAAAAGGAGATGCTTTTTAGGGCAAGCCATGAGCCTGGCCACTTTCTGAAGTCCATTTCCCTGATTTTCCCATGGCATGCAGAATTGTTATATTAGGGAGGGTAGAGAGTACATCTTTGCGAGTACCTCTACCCTGAAGGCAGTGATGAGTCAATCTTGTGATGAAGAGCTTGGTGGTGACTGTAGGAACAGAACTTTCAACAGAACTGCCCCATTTATGCTTTCAGTTGTCCTTTGCACGGATATTGACTGTATATGGTGCCAGAAAATCTTTTGGAAAATACCGCACTAGACATGATTGGGTATACTGTGCTTCTGGGTGATGGGTATCATAAAAGTTCATCAATGACTCTCTGATCAGTTATCCAGAGTTAATTTATCATTATTGCAACACAGCTGCAGCATACAAAGAGTTAAGAGTTAAAAACAAAGCTCTTCCATCTTACTAGTGCTCATATTATGAATGTAGAAGCACCTGCCCCTCCTTTTTCCTAGTGAGGTAAAATTGGACTTTGTTTATGGATGAATAAAGGGCTTCATTGTAAAGATTGATAGGCTCTAATTGGGTAAAATCTGGCAAAGATTGTCAGTTTTATGGAATAACGCTGCTTGTCATGCTTTTACCTCCAGGAACTGGAGAGAAGCCAAGGGAGATTGTTCTCCTCTAACTTTTCATGAAGAGCTTCTTTTCATAGCACACACAAAAAAGTCTGAGAAGAAAAAAAGAAAAAAAAAACCTCCCCAAAACAACATAATTTAGACACAGAGGATCAGGAAACAGGAGTGGCTGAAGAGCCAGGCTGTCACCTTAAGTTACACAGTTGTTCATGGCTTACAAAGCCATTAGACCTCCAGAAAAATGAAAATTATTCCATGTTAATAATGCAGTTATTTAAACACAATGTCTTGCTCTGATGTCCGCTTACTCAAAGCAGGATGCAAAAATCCCGAAGGGGGATTGAAAAGACAAAAACAGTCCAGTAGCTGGTAAACAAATTTTGGAAGCTGAATTCATTTCAAAGGAAGGATTTTAGAAATTACTTGACCACCCTGTGTAGATATTTGCAATGGAAGACATGCAATAGTTAGGGCATTTCAATTGTGCAGACAAAGACATGACAAGATTTCATGCCAGAAGCAAAAGTAAAAAAAAAGTATCCTTAAAATAAATAATACACAACTTGCTAGCAGTGAAGGTAATTAAACATTGTAGTTGTTTATCAGGGACATCAGTGGCTTCACCAGGTTTTGAACATTTACAGTAAGATTAGATATCTTTCGAGAATGCATGAGTTTGTTAGTTTAGGCTTAAGAAGAATTACAGCCTCTGTATTCAGGTCAAATTAGAGAACCATAGTATTTCCTTCTGGCTTTGGACCTACAAATCTACTTCAGAGAAACTTCTGTGGGGCTGGAGGCTGGTGTGCTGGGATGGCTGGGAGTTTCAGGATATCCTGTGAAGCTGATCGCCTTCTGTAGCTGAAGGAGAATTTGGTTTTGTTACATGGACCCTTGATGGGACAGGAGTTTGTCTACCTTCTGATGTCTTAGCAGTGTTTATGGCAAACTAGTGACTTCATTGTCTGTCTCACTACAAGAATTAAGCAGGGGTAGAATCAGCTTGGCTGATTCGATATTTAAAATGTTATTTTTTTCCCAGAACTATAGGTTTTTTCCTCATTATGCAAACACCTAAATTGCCATATGCAGAGGGCAAGATCTGAGATGCGACAGAGATGTTACAAGATACAAATGTCAGATAAGAAGGAGACAAGTCACCAAGATTTATATATAAAATCACTGTTCTGTTCCCTTCACTTTGCATATATCACCTAACGATGTAAAAATAATGCGCTAAGAGCAGGTGACTTTTTAGGATTGTATCATGTGGCTCTGTCTTTGTCTGAGCCTATTCACATAGTGGCCCCATTTCAAATTATGTTTTTTCTTTAAAATGTCATAAAATATTACATAGCCTTTGACATGGATTTTCATGTTGTTATATGACCAAACCTGGATGACAAGGTTTCCCTGAGGAAAAAGGAAAAATTTCCATTCCTTGTTCTCTGACTTAGAATCCTATTTTGAGTCCCTAAAAGAGAGGATAGGTTGGTGTCCAGCTGCATCATGTAGTATCATCTTATTATTGTTATATGTGAAAGTATTTTTACATATTTTGTAGCCTCAGGGACTTGGATCTCTTAATTTCCGGTGCTTTTGTCCTTATCCTCACTGCTGCTACCCCTGGAGTCATTATTAACTACTAAGTGATGCATGCTCCCTCGTACCTGGAATTGGATACATGATGTTACCAGTGCCTGCTACTCCAAATGAGGAAAGATTTGGGATCCAGGTACCTCACAAAGCAGAGGTAGTGTTCTTCAAGTGCACTGGACTGACCTTTTCTCTGCTACTCCCAGCTATTTCTAGCCAATAAGTAACACTGATAGGCACTGAACCAGTATGGTAGTGATGAATACTGTGCCCAGATGTCTGGGCTTCATGTCCAGATGTCATCTGTAGTGCTCTGAATCTTCCCATTCCCAGAAACATAGTTAGGAATTTAGCCACCGCCTTCTGTCTGCCTGTATATTGAGCTTTAATGTTAATGTGGTCAGAAAAGGTCTCTCGACATTTTTTCCTCTTTAGTAACTCCTGCTTATGAAATTGGGAATAAACATAAATAGCTTATTGTTTAATTACATTTGTACATTTAAGGTGAAATGGCTTCTTAAGGTGTGTGATGTTTAGAGTATGTCTTGACCTCCAGTTGGTCCTAGCATGAAGTAACATTTACAGTATTTTGTCCAGCCTTTCACAGGCAGAAGGAACATATCTTTACATACATTCTTCACATCCATATCCTTTGTTTTATTGGTCAATGTCATAGTAGTGGAATGTGGAATCTGCTGTTTCTCAATTATTTTGGAGAAGGCTAGACTAAAATGCTAAGTCTCTCCTTTTTATGCAGGACAAAATGAGACTCTGGTCATATTATGTCTGATTAATATTTTCGTAATTATTCCAAATATAGTCTGTCTCTGTGTAACAACTCTCTTCAATGAAGTTTTGAGTCTGAGACTTCTATACTTTTAGGGTTATCCTTCACCAGAGCAGCCACTGGGCAGGCATAACACATGTTCTGTGGTACATGTGTACAGCTCTGTGCCTCGTTTTATATGTGATTCCCACATTTTGTATATCTAAGGCACTTTGTCCATGCAAGTAATCAGAATTAGCTGTTTGTGTGCTTCGTTGTGTTTGTGATCACTGCCTATATTCTTGCATGCTCTCTGACCTCTGATTTCATAGCATATTTAGCCTATGATTTTTCAGATTTTTGTGCTATCAGTATCTATTGCAGATTTCATAACTTGTTAAATTTCTCAGCAATTCAGCACAGACCCAAATCTTCAAGGATCAGTGGGAGAGGGGATGTTACCCAAAACTTGTCTTCACTCTTAGAATGCTGTTCTTGCTCCATAAAGTACACAGTCTTGCTCAAAGTTCTTCCACAATCTAGTAAAGAGGTTTTCAGAAGTAGGTATTGGTATGAGACGCCAGAAAAACAACAACCTAATGCTGCCAATTTTATATCATTAAACTTATTTTAACAGTAGTGAGAAGTGAGAGCTGGAAAGCTATGCAGATTGTGGTATAGCCACAGGAGCGGATGTTACGGTATGCTGGTACTCAGTGCCCCTGGCAAGACCTCTTGTGCTGGGTGCCGTACAGACAAATGCAGAAAAGAGACAACTCATTTCTTGAGGGCTTCTAAATATGACAAAGAAAAGGGCACAAAAAATTTCCTAGGCATTCTTCTGTGTCACATCCATAAGAAGATTGTAGGTCCAGAGTGAATGAAAAATTGGGAAAAGAAGGAATGAAAACAGAAGACAAGGAAAGGACAGGAGAGGGCAGTGGTGGCATTTTCCCTAAGAGGAGTTGATCCTGAGATCAAGTTGGAGTCAAATGCTATAACCAAATTGGCAAACTAAAAAAAAAAAATCAGTGATTCCAGTGTTGATGAGAAGCTACTCTGAAGAATTAACCATGATAAGGACTATGAGATGTTTCCTAAGTCCTACTGTCCCAACCAATTCCGTGTTTTGTACTTGCTAGGCAAACCATCTGTACTTCTAAAATTACAGATGATTAATAGTATTAATTACTAACAACATAGGATATCCTGGCATCCTGACAGAATACAGAAAAAATGAGGTTTTAGTCAGAAGGGAAGGGAATTGTAAAGGAAAAGGAAGGCTAAAAAGTGTTACCGCTGTGGAGTTGAAGCCAGAATGAATTGGGAATAGCAAAGCTGATACTGGAATCACTGTTACTGGAGTAATGGCGGTGTAGTGTGGTAGGGTCTGTTCTGCTGTCTGTGGTCAGCTTGGCTATATGTCGGAAACTGATGTTTATATTTTTGAATCCACATTTTAAGAGAGGTCTCAATCAGTCAATCCTGTGTAGATCATGTGCACTATTGTTTGTAAATAACAGAAACATGAAAAAATGTGACTGAGTGTTATATATTGGGAAATGTATCTTTGCACCTTTGTGCACAGGTGAGAATCTAGAGAGAAGGGCACAGCAGGAGAACTCCATTCCACAGCTCAGCCAGACATCTCCTGAGACACCCTGGGTTGACCTTGATGGTGGTCTTTTCTGATCAGGTTCTAGCTGCCAGGAGTTGAGTCTCTTTCCAGTGGTGAAGAATCACAGAAGCAAATACTGTGTAGCCTGGAGTTACTGTTTGATGCCAGGAATGGAGGGAGGCTCTGTTGAAGGTGGTTGTGCTGGTGCTGGACAAATGAGAAAAAGTCCCTGTCCCAAGAGCTTACAGTTCAAAGGAGGAAGAACAAACATATGTTAGAACAAACATATGTTAGTCTTCCAAACAAGATGACATAAGTTAGATTCTAAAAACAGGCAAAGATTTTTTGGTCTTGTCTATAAAAAAAGCATGAGGAAAAACAGCTAGCTAATCCCAGCAGAGGGAGACTGGAGGGGGGAACTGAGGGAATGAAGAACATTCCAGCCAATTTGTTGATGACTAACATACTTTAGAACAACAGGCTGCTTTTTAAACTCAGAAGGTGACTTGCTGAGTGGTTATTCGCTGTTCACTCCCTTGTCTTGATAAGAGCTCCCACAGGACATTCAGTTCTTTCCAGCTTCTCCCGCATAGGTTTATCTGTGAACATCAGTACAAAGCAAAGGGGAAAGAGGCCAAGCAGGTTTGTTTAATCTCTGCTGTGACTAATAATGGTGTGCTGGGCTGGCTGCTTTTTAATGCAGCTTGATACTACTAATCTGACTGGCCTTTTGCAGCATCTTCCTATGGGGTTCCATGTTGATAATTATCATAGGACAACCAATGATTTTAAGAGCAAGACTCAAATGAAATTAATTTCTACCAAGCTGGGAAGCCCAGAGGTCTGTGTGAACATCGCAGTGAATATCACAGAAACTTTGGCTCAGGAGTTACTGAGGCCATGCAGGACTGTACTTTCTTTGGCAATCGTAGAATTGAAAAGGTCTATTCTGGCATGACTGCCTTGTCGGAGATCTTTTTTATTCAGTTTGATTCGAGCTGGCCTGCTGCGAGTGAGGGGGTTGGACTAGATGACCTCCTGTGGTCTCTTCTAACCTAAATTATTTTATAATTCTAAAATTCAGATTTTTATACTGTTTGCATTATCATAGTTTCCTATTTAATATTAGTTGTTTACTATTAGTGCCATATGTGTGCATCTTTAGGCCCTGTAGAGATAATGTAACCTGTATCAATGGTGTCACTTTTCTGGGATTCAAAGATCCCAAAGATCTTTTTAAAGCTAATAAGGGAGCTTCATCACATTGATCAGGACCAAGTCCTTTCCACTTATGCTTACTCCCAATATTTGCTTGTTATATATATACATCTAGTAATAAATACAATGTGGGCATTGTATTCCACATGAATACTACAGTAGGAATAATACAGATATGTATCTATTTTTAGCTCAGACCTGGTGTAAACTGAGTCAAAATGGGTGGAAACAGAAAGATCTAGGATCATGAAAGAAGTCGGTGACTGAGAGACTGAGAAGGTGGGAATAGAAGCCCAATTGGCGGAGTGTTTCATCTCTCAGCGCCTGGTCTGCAACACAACCTCTCCTCTTCCTCTTTGGTTTCAGAAATGAAAACATTACTGCAAGTGAAATGAAAGTGAAATGCTTGTCTACTATGCTAAAGCAGCTAAAAAGAAAAGGGAAACTTTCAGAAATAACAGGCCTACGAAGGACTGCTTGGGATGCTGACTCAAGTGCCTTCTCAGAAGTATCATATTATACAATTATTTTTGTTGCCTTAACAGTTTTATTCTTAAGCTAGGGTTTTGGTCTGTGCTGCTCCCATGTTTGACAGCCCTAGAATCAGATTGTTGAATTGGTTGGGAGCCTTCTAATTTTCAGCCTTAGTTTATTAGTAGTCAGTTCATGCCTATTTGCTCTTACAGCAGCAATAATATTTAGCTTAAACTGTTCTTTTCCTTCCTTTCTTATTTTCCTCTTGATGTATTTATAGCCAGAAATCATATTGTTTGTCACTCTTCATTTTGCTAAGTTTACTGGCCTTCTTTCTTGTATCACTCTCTTGCTGAAGGAAAATTCACCTTTATTATTTCTAAAGAAGACTGGAATTACACTTCCCCACTGCTTGAGCTTGTGGTAAATAATACATCTACGTAGTAGTGCAGTAAGAAATAAAATGTTCTACAGAATAAGGCCTGCTGACTCTCGTCTTATCAGATAGGCTAGTGCATAGTGTTTTACAAGTTGGAACAGAAAAATGTGTCTGTCTAACTATATTGCAGCCTTACCATGAGCTGGACTGCTGTAGGCTTATGAAAGATGGGGAGCGGTAGTAGAACCACTCTCTCCAGCATTGCCAGAATAGCTGTCTTTGTGCTCAGCTTCCACAAAAGTTGTCCTGAGATACACTGGGGGCTGAGAGGCCCGTTTTGTGGATGGGGATCTAACCACTGGTACTGTGGCCTAACCACATGCCAAGAGAGATGAGATTGCAGGATCGATGTTTGCAGATTTCATATTTTATTATTTTTCTTAAAGTTCAACTCTTCCAGCCACATGAGAATTATGAATTTTCATGTTAATAGAGAAAAATTTGAACGCATGAACCATAAAAGCTTAAAACTTAGAAAGGAAATAAAAAGAACTCAACTTTTGCCCTGTTTAAACTCTCAGCTGGTTAAGCCAACTTGAAACGTGCAGGTGAGGTTGGCTATCCCAATAGTTTCATGCAGTGGTGACGGGAGAGCCTGTCCTTCATTGCATCAGCACAAGGTGTAGTGCAAAGAGCCTGTCTCAAGCAGGCCTGAAGTGCTTATTGATTGGGAATCCCTGACCCACGTTTCTTGTCAGATAAGGTAATCGGAGTGTATATGGGCTTGGCGTGACAGCAGCAGCAGTTTGTGCTGATCAGGCTAGAAATGGAATTTAGCTCTTAATGGAGTTACTTTAAAGATTTAGGTTTTGGACAAGTATATCCTCTCCCTGTTGAAAAATGTAATAATTGTATTTTAATTTGCTCTGATGTTGTATGTATTTGTCGTTTCACTACTTGAATGCATAACAATTTTCAAAGTAACTCATACTTTCTGCTCTGAAGATTAGTACTCAGTTGATGAGATTTGTTCTGATGTCTCAGTCTGTGTTATGTTTTTCATTGGTTGTCTATCCTTTCAGTCAGTATCCAGAGAGAAGAGTGGAGGGACCTGCCTGTGCAGCTTAAATGCAATTTGATTAATAGTGATTAATAAATCAGATGTTTGATTATTTTGGTCTGGCCTGAGTTCAGAGTCTTGTTCCCTCCCAGCAGTGGGAGGGCTAGTTCAGCCAAAAAAATCCATGCCTAGATTTTTACTTTCGGGAAGTTCAGGGGTTTGAGATCCAAAATTAGGTTTTCAGTTTGTGCCAGGAGGGAATCAGCCACTAGATTAAGAATTTGGATGCTTTCCCTCACAAAAATTTCTGGGAGTTGTATGTCAGGTCCAGGATTTCAGATCTATTCCCAGTGTAAGTTCAGAGCTAAAGCCATGCCTCATCTTCTCATTCCAGAGATATGAAGAAAAAAAATGAGCTTGAAGGAGGAGGGAAAAAAAGAAGAAAAAAAAAGTAGGAAAGGAAAAATGAGATCCTGGAAAAGTGACAAAGGTAGTAAGACAGATGGGTAAATGGGGAATGAAACTCAAAGGCACAGGGAAGCAGCTGAGGGATCAGATAAGGAACGTTGCTTTGTGGAAAAGCTTCTCTTTTTCATTGTTCTGATGGCTCTCCCAGACAGCTAGGGTCAAGGGGTTATTTTTAAACTAGCCATTGATTCATACAAGATGCCTGATTATGAAATATTGGAATCTTTCACCAGCAAGGGAAAAACTTCCCCCTGTGAGTGACTGCCTGGAAACCCACAACAGGGAAGGGGTTAATGGTTGTTGAGTTTACAGCTGGGAATTGCTGGTATCCAGGAAACAACGCAGAGTGCACAAACCATGAGACCAGCTGGAGCCTGCTGGAATCCCATTCATTTTGGCAAAGGTGCCTGTGGTCTCGAATTCTGACATCACTGCCTTTTGCGTCACAGAGGAATGCCTTAACCACTTCTCCCTTTCTATTTTTTCCTGTCTCTCTCTTATTTCTGTGACTGACTCAGATTTGCAAAGCAATGAGAAGAGGCAGTTCACAAACCCCCTAAGTCTCCTGTCATCAATGTATCTTATAAGTGACTCCACCAAAGATGTCAGATAAAAGATTTTTGATGTGCAGGAGAAGCCATGCTCGGGAAGTATAGATTGGATGTGAATTATTTTTGTTTCCAGTCTTACGTAGCACATTGCTGTAATGGAGAGTGGTGTGTCTGACTGGACCCCAAAAAGAAAATACTCTTATGGTTCAGATACTCTAGAGTATGTCAGAAGAGCTGGAAACCCACTCTGGTCACAGGCTTCCTGAGTTACCTACTCAGTGTGCTGTGTCTTTCCTTCCCATACAACAAAAATGATTTGAAGAAACGACAAGTCCATGCTCTGGTTCTGCACTATAAGAAGTTGTTCTGAGACCTAGATGACTGAGCACAACTAAAAACTCATAGGCCATTTAAAGATACGAGTATCCTGTTCCTACATACTTAGCTTTTTGTGCTTCATTTTGCCTAGCTATAACCTGTGGATAATAATCCCTCAGCTATTCTACTTTTCTCTTCTGATGGCATGTCCTTTTACACCATAAGCAAAGCTGCCTGAAATTCTTTAGTACTGCCTGTGTGCACAAAATGTCATTTTCCATCCCCCAGTCTTTGGTTGGTCTGCAGATCTGCTAGCAGAGAAATAATAATAAAAACTGTTTTTTCCTCTTTAATATATGCATGAACACAAAATTCCACTGTTACTTTTTGAGTTTAGTTTAATTGATTGAACATGATCAACTAATATGATGTAGCTGAAAATCCATACAGATGCTTATTGGAATGATTTGCACAGAAGTTGTGTTTTTAGTCATGTGGTGAAGTTGGCTAGTTACAGTGAGAACCCCGCTGCCCAGTGAAAGACTGTGCCCCATCCCCATTTTCCTCTGGAAAGACCTGACATAGATGTCGAGTGTATTCTGTATGATGGAAGACGTTTTGTTTTAGAAAAGATTGTGACCTCAAAGGGCTATGTTAAGAGAAATATTTTGTGTTAAAGTATTTCAGGACTCTGTTCTTCTGAAGCCTGTTCGTGTCTGGTATTTGTCCTCAGCAGCTGATCTGCAACTTCACTGCTCTGTAAGCAACCACTGACTATTCTGTTATTCTTCTTTTCATGATTAACATTCTGAGCCTCAATGTTCAGCCTTAATATAAAGTGCAGAATAGGACCATCATCGAGAAGGAATCACTGTTGTAATCCTAAGAAAATGAAATATTAAAAAAATTAAAATTTCTCTTGCAAAATTTGGAAGTAGACAGACTCCTAAAAGACTGGTTTAGATCTCAGTTCTTGAAAATATTATCTAGGAAATTAATCCAGAATATCTATATGAAAGTTTTTCACTATTTAATCTCACCTTTTCAGAACGTGTTCAAATTAATTTAAAGATTTGCCTTGTTTTCCTCTATGTGTTTACGCAAATATTTATCTTGCTATAAATAGATCTGCACTCACACCCTTAGCCAGGTTTTCAGACCCTGAAGGAATTTCTATACCTGAAAGACTCCTAGTTGTGTACATACGTAATGATGTACTTGTCAGTGTGAAATGAGTTCAACCTCGAGGTCTACATGACAGTGGTCTGTGGCCTGTGCAGGGGTCTGTACGGACGGAACTTGGTACTTACTGTGTCTCTGATTAAAAGTGCCCTACCTTTTCCTTGCTGGGGATGAGGAACATTGGCTCAGCCAACGTGCAGTGCCTGATCAGCTGACAGCCTGTCTTGTCGTGATCAAGTGTGGGCTAAGCCATCACCGCTGTGTGCACACGGGAGAAAAGAGAAAGGCGTCCCTCCTCCTCCACGCGTGCAGCTCTCTGCTGCGCCACACGTTTGGAGACATTGGAACAATCCAGGCTGGTCTGCATTTTGCTTCATGGGGTTGTTACTGATCCTAATGAGAGATTGTAAGGGTGGAAAAAGAGAACAGGACGGAACATGCAAACACCAGCCTTGCCACGGTTATAGTAGCGCAGCTAGCATGAATACCACGGCATACAGGTTTCACAGACATCCTACAGAGCTGTTATGAAACTGTCTCTGGAAGTCTTCAGCACGTTGATTTTGCCAGATTCATTGGCATTATTGAATTTAGGTCTGGCATGTATCAATTATTTATAAACTGAAATTCTTAAAATTTTTAAGAATTTAGGGGCCTAACACAGAAAAATTCTGATTTTCACGAATTCTGAGCTTTAACAGTTGCCATTAGCTTTCCTGGGATCTGCTGAGCGTTCAGCATGGCAATGTGACCTCTTATTTAGGTACAGAGCACCTGAAAACATCGACTTTCACTTTCAAAGCAAGCAATGCATTTGTATGGACTTCTTTCTTAAGAGGCTATGGTTCTTTTTTTGCTGTTACTTGAAGGTTTTCAGTGACCTTGGGAATCGGGCTCAGAAGCTCAGAGTTTAGCTTGTTACAAGGTTTCAACTTTGCAGAATGCTTTGATAATCTGGACTCAGTGACTGCTTCAGATTTTACACTGCTGTATTTAAGGCGGTGGACCTACGCCCGTTTCCATTTTTGGTGCTTTTTTTTCACTGGCACAAGTAAGGCTTTTCATGGCAGACAAAACAAAAGCAACAGAGGTAAATAACCCTTCCATGGAAAGTGCAATCCTTTTGTTTTATATCTGTCACACACACTCCTGATCTGTAAATGGGGCTTCTAGGCAACACAAATAAACATGACAATTCACAATACTATGCTGGGCTTGTATCCACGCTCACAGATGTTGCTGTCTTCCACTGCATAGGAGACATTATCACAGGGATGAGTATAATCAATTTAGTAGCTGGACGTGGATTAAAAACAGATAGCTGGTGCAATCTCAAAAGCTGAGTTACACTGCTGGGAAGTGCAGGCTGAGCTTTGACTATGCTAGACTAGTTAAGGCAACCAGAGCAAACACCTGGCATCATTTAACAACTTGACTAAAAATATGTTTTTTCACATTAATACTCAGGAGGAATGTGCCTCTGACCCCTCCTGGGTGTGGTATGAGGAAAGCCACAGCCATTGGAAGAATGTCATTAACGTCAATCAGGCAATGATCAAAAAACAGCCCCACCCACCCTGCTATGGTGTGAACGTGTCACACAGACACTAACTATTAACAGCAACTAGTGCATGGGATTTCTGTATCAGTCTTATTTGAGCCCTATATGTTTATTTTTTCCCTCCATGACCTTTTCCTGTTTACCACGCTTTTTATAATCAAGTCACCCATCTTGGACTTTTCAGGCTAGGGTGATTCCGGCACTGGGAGACACTGAGAGACCCTTTGTGCTTTCCAGTCTTGTCCTCCTTATCTTTCCATTTCTGTTTTTACAGATCCTCTCTTCATGATAAGTGGCATTTCAGTCTCAAAGCTGTATTTTGAAAGCTAATTTGAATTTTAATCAACAGTGTGATCAGGGTATCTTACAGATACTATATAGCGTGTCTGGCTGTCGTTGTGCATAGCCTATTGAGTAGGAGATTTGGCATTCAAGGAACTGTCTGTGCATGTCCTTAAGTCTAATGATGATAAGCTATAGTTAAGTCTTTAGTACAGCATATGAAATTTTGTACCAATTAGGATGTAGTAATGTCTAATTACTTTATATGAACTCAGTACCCACCAAAGTCAATGGTAGGAGTGTTGTGTTAATCTGTTTATTTTTAATGATAATCTAACTTAAAGCTGAGGTTTGGTCTTGGAATGACAGTGTATGAACTGACTTAGCAAACAAATCAAAAGACCTAAACATTCAAAACGGGGTGCAAAAGAAACCATACATATAAAATTAGTCTCATATTGTATCAAGTCTGAGTGCAGATGCTGTTTGAAAATTGGTCGTGTTGTATTACCTTCTTCAGTCTCCATGTACAGTACTCATATTGCTTCTTTCCTTTTCTTGTCATCACTGTTTATACTTCTGTTTATGATTAGAAGAGGAATTAAAGGTCTGAAAGGCTATCAAAGATAAAAAACAGTACACAGAAGTAACTTGCCTACAGTCATGTGGCAGGTCAATGGTTGTTTTTCAATCAAGTAAATAAATGTCCATTGTATTACACTGGCATCAAAATAATGCAAAAGATCATCCTAACTTAAACACAGCAACAGTACAATCTACGTCACAGAGTTTGCGTGCAGGAGCTGCTGATGGTTATTGTGTGACTGTATTTTACAAAGTTAGTCCTAAGGGAATATTTTGCAGTCAAATGATGGCTGAGAGCTCTGGCCCACCACAGCTTCCTGTCTCCCTCCCCAAGGGCAAGAATCAATGTCTGTCGCATCTGTAAAGTCACACTGGATTTGGATTATTCTCTACATTTTTCTTTAATTATGTTCCCTTTTTTGCTTCTTAAGAGACTCTTAAAATTTTCAAATATAATAAGAAATAATAATAACCAATTAAAAAGCTGTGGGTATTAAGTGGGAAATAACAGACTCAAACAAAAGTCAAGGATTATCCTGGGAAATGACGTTTATGGATCCTGGAGCACTCAGTTCTGTGAGGCAATCTGAGGTTTTGGCTGTGCTTAAAAATGAGGCGGCATAGCTTTACAAGGTAAAGCTTTGACAGAAATCACCAAAGTAGATTTTCTGCAAGGCTGACTGTGAAGGTGAAGGAGCTGTTGTATCTCCATTCCTCTCATTAGCACTCCTTACTGTATTGCTTGTGCTCTTTGTCACATTGGACCCCATTCATATCGAGGCTATAGCATTCTCTGTGTTAACCAAAATAGTCCTGTGGCAGCAGCCAGGGTGTAGACATGGTTATACAAGCAAAAAAAAAAAAATTTTCCCCATATACTGTATTTCCCTTGTAAAGTTAATACAAACCATATGAGTAAAAGCATTTTTTGTGTTGTAACTCCACCAGGGCAATCCATATTATTTATATACCATATAGTGTGCACTGAAGAAAAAGGCTAACAATATTTGTATGGAAAGCTTTGTCAGGCACAAAACAAACATGCTGAGTTGAGTCTATGATTAGTAGCATCCAAGAGATTTTGAAACGCACTGTGCTCTCCAGCTGTATGTTTGTAAGCAAGGTGTCACAACAGGTAACTGCCCAGTCAAAGAGTTACGTTTGGACAGTATGGTTGTACACAGAGTAAAGTACGGGAATTTATAAAATCATTTCAGATGGCATTTGCTTTGAAAATGCAGCCTATGTGGAAGAAGTTGCAAAGCCCAAATGTTGCATTGTTTGGTCTTTCTCTTCTTTTATGGTTGAACACTGGGGTTTAAAGACATCTTATTCAAACATAATAAGGTATATCTTCCAAAGTGGCAAAAAAAGGTTATACCTCTCCTACTAAAAAAAAACCCTGCCCCCAAAAAACAGCATGTGAAAGCATGAGCTACTGAAAGTAAGTCCTACTTATATTACCTACATTACAGTTTGAACACCTTAGCTTTCTCTAATGAAGATAACACTTTTAAGTATAACCGGACCTTAGGCTTTAACGTGAACTGTGTAGCATATACCGAAGTCTATCCTAGATGGTTCATGAATTACATTCTGATAACACTCCTAGATGAAATAAAGTCAAGAGGGAAGAAAAACAGTCTATCGTCAGCTTTGCGATCATGAACACTTCTGCGGAAGTGTAGGACCAAGGATTTATCCTTATAAATCCCTGTGATCATCAAATGTTATGTGAAGTTCAGGATAGTGAGCAGACCATCAGACTAAATTGGCTTCATTAGTTTAATTTGGAATACTACCTAGGAAAGGATTGGGTACAATCTCAACAAGGATTTCTGGATTTGATCTATTTTGTGTAGCCTTTCTCATGTGAATCAGGCTTTCAGGATCAGGATCAAGGCCCTCATCCAAAGACTGCTCGAGTCAATGGAAAAACTCTCATTGTCTTTAGTGGGCTTTGGATCAGGCCCCAAAAGTTGAGTCATACTTTGAATGGAACATTGTTTGAAGCAAAACAGGCTCAAGGCTTCATTCACGTAGAGGTTTTAACTGTTAAGTGAAATTTCCTGAACGCTTCCTGTGCCCTGCTGCCTACTTCCTGCTGCCTCTTCTCCCGAGGGCACATGTGGTCAGGGAGAAGACCATGAGCCCGGTGCCTAACTCGGGTGGCCTTCAGCCTGTTCTCTGCTACCTTTTCTTTGTCAAATGATGGGAGATGTCTCTGTCATATGACCAAAATGCAGATGTCCCTCGTATCTGATAATGTAACAGTAATGCTCTGATTAGGTTATGTGACCAGAATATGTCCCATATTGTGACAGAACATCCACGCACTGATGTAACAAGGAATGGTTCCATTTCAGTCACTTGAAAACATGTCTGGCCACCTGGTCATGAAAGACCAAAGCTTACTGTCCTGAAGAGCTTTCCATAGGAATCACCATCACCAAGAGACTGGGCATTGCTGATCTAATCCACCACCATTCATATTCCAAACTGAATACATACCTAACACCTTTTTCCCCCAAGAATGTGGAGAAAAGTGTCTTTACTTATTTTAATTTCAGTCTTAATATTACCACTCTTATCTACCAGTTAGTATTTGTTTGCTCAAGTTTTATTTTCAATTCCCACATACATTTGTGTGACTCCAAGTAAACTTTGGGAGCCTGTTGCTTCTGGATGGAGAGGGCCTGGAGCATTTGGACAGAACTCTTCTTTGGTAAGCAGAGGTGGCAGACAGACTCTTCTATTCAGTAGGGTTTCAGAACAGAAAAATAGTGGTTATACCTCATACTTGCTGTTTTATTGCTTGTTTCACATCAATAGGGCAAGGACATTGGATGGAAGGATGTGTTTGTACTTATTTTTACATGTGACATTTAAGAGGCAAAATAAAATGTGAAGATTTTCTCCAGATGTGTTTTCTGTTTATGATAGATATCTAGAAATATCAGGGATGTTTTGGTGCCCTTATGTATAGGTACTTAATATTTCCTAATTTCCATTTATTAGGAAGTACCAAAGTGACTTTTTATCTAAGAAGCTGTCACTGCTCACCACTTACAGCCATGGCAATTGACTGTATGTTTTTAATTGTTATTTCCAAGTTCTGTATGCCAAAGTTATGAGAGCCCACAAAAAATAAGGGGCCAATGGAGGAAGCCTAGTGCAGCTCATCAATCCAAATCATGATTAGCTAAATATGACTTTAGTTTATGTCAAGGTGCTATCACGAGTGAGTTATATCCACTAAAACCACCTATGTACAAAGGAACATGAAGCATATAACCCACACTGTGAGAAATATGTACTACATACAACACAATCCCCAAATACCTGGCCACGTATTCCACATACTGGATCCACAGACAAACACATGCATGCATCATATACACATCAAACCTGGCAAACACAAACCCACACAAAACAAGTTACTGCCTATGAAAGGTGGGTGCGTCACATGGAGTTTGAACCTCTGCACGTTGAGCTGGGGAAGCAGTTTTTCAGTCTAGTTAAAATTTTCAAGCTCTCGAAACATTTTCTTCTCTACACTGGGTTAAAATGTTCACCTTCCCAAATTGTCCTTGAAGAACATGCAAGCATTACCCCAAAAGAATTAATAGCCCAGTAGCTAGGACAATTAGCTGGGATGTGAGAGATTTCATAAGTCAAACTTATGCCCCAAGTCTAACGTGAGGGTATTAATCACCAGACCAGTGGTTGCTTTAGGGCTCTCTGTTGTGCTATTCTATTTTGATTAAAAATTCAGCAGATCACTGGACATAAATAAAGAGATAATTTTGAGCCACAATGGTCAGAGTACTTCTATGGGATGTGGGAGACCAAGTTCAATGCATATTTAATATTTATGCAAATTAGGACAGTTCCAATGCCATGTTCCCATGAAAAATTTCAGGTTCAACATAGTGTAATTTTCCTTTAAAAAAAACAACAGAGAAGCTCTTCATCGGAAAATTCCCAAGTAGCTTTTCCTCTTGAACTACCTATGGGGTTTGCCAAAGTAGTTGACGTACAATGAGATTTTTGCCCTCTGTAATTTAAATCCATGGTTTTTTTCTAAGGATGATTCATTTTACAAAAACACACAACAAATAAACAAACACATAACTGGAGTTAAGAAGAAGCATGTGTTATGGATTAGGAAAAAGAGCACCCCTCGAAAGCTCAGCTGGTCCTGTTCATTATAAAGATAGTGTTATTTTTTTCCATTTCATTGTCTTCCTTTTTGTCTGTGCTCCTTTTCTCACAGTGTCTCCCTTCATTTTTTCTCTCTGGTACAGTCCTCACTCCATGTGTCATTCGTTTGCTTTCCTTGCTTCTAGGCTTTGTCTAGACCAGGATGTGGAATGTGTTAGCTAACACCAGTTAACAGTAGAGCAGATAAGACAGTGAGCCTTTGACTTGTTTTAAATTGACTTAGTTAGATATACTAAAATATTAAATATCCCATTGTCTAGATGAGCCCTTTGTTTCTCTGAAATGAATGCTGGGTCCTTTCTAGAGTAGTGTCAATACCAGTCCCATCACCATACTTTCTGAACACCTTCCAGCCTTGCATAAAGCAACACAAATCAGACCTGCCATATGCAGTTCGTTCTCTCGTTCTCTCCCCAGAGGGAGAACTGGGTTTGCAGGCAAATGGTTTTTTTGTGTTTGTTTGTATTTGAGAAGGTGGGTCAAAGCATGCCTGATGCTTGGAGTAGAAGATAATAATGGACCTCAGGTGCTGGAGAGTTTATTCCAGGGACTCAGGGCCATCTCTGTTTCCTTAATAAATGAACTTAAACTGAACTGAACTGGATTAGCATGCAGAGCTATGGTGTTTGCAAATATGCATTGTAACTACAATGGAGAGAGACAGGGAGAAGTAAGCAGAAGCAGCTCAGGACACGAATAGGAAGAAAAAAACATCATAATTTTATTTAATGTATTACTTCCCACCTAATTTGAGATCTCAATTTTCTCTCCTCCCTCTCCCTCATCACCCAAGTTCCTACAGCAAGTTTTGAGCCACTCTAGTGAAATTACAGTGATTGACAGCGCAAGGAACTTGATTGAAATTGAACTCATTTTCCCCATAGGTCCATACAGGTTTTTTCTTTGGTTTATAGGAAATGCATATGTGTAACTAAATCCAAATTTGGCAAAGATATGACTTTTGAATCAATTCACAATGAGTCTCATTCATTCCACTGTAGCTGAAGCGCAGCATCTCACACTAGAATGTGATTAGCTTCTCCATACAGCAATATCCCTGCTCTTTTTTTCTTTTAAGCATACAGTTGGTGAGGCAGAACGTACCTGGAATGTATCTTGCTGCAGCAGACACAACAGCTCTGCCCTTTGGAAACTGACACTCAGAATTTCTTAGCTACAGTCCAGTTGTCATAAGAAGAGATGATTAATTAGCCATGGGGCTGGGGCGGGACAGGGGGGCTGAGGGGTTGGGAACTGGCAGGGAAACGGCTAAACAGATTCAAGGAACAGTAAAGCATTCCAAAAGCTGGAGGAGAACTGCTGGAGAGATCTCTAGTTTGAAAGCCAAAGATTTCCAGGCAAAAGCCAGAAGGGCTATATAAACGTAAATGAGTGGGTGGACAGAATAGATCAGCCATGTATTCAAAGGTCTTTCGATTCACTGACCCTCTTTAGCACCAGACGCTGCTTTTAATGCACAGCTGGCTGGTGGAGGAGTCTTTCCGTGTAAACAGAGTGGGAGGTGGATCTAATTGCCAGGATGGAGCCTAGAGCCGTTTGCCCAGTACTGTACTTGTCCTGACTGAAGGCTGGGATCTTTTTGATCATGTCCCGCACGTTGTACTGTACTCAGATGAATCACTTCCTGCCTTTGCCCTTTTTGCTTGCTGCTGCATCACGGCAGCACTGCTCTGGGACTGGATCCTGAAGCCTGGGCTGAGCTGTTTGTGTTCTCTGTGCTCTGTCCTGGCGCCTGCTTGAACGGAGAAAAGGCTGCTGTGCGTCTAAACTGCTGTGTCATACTTAGTTATTAATGACCGAGAACCACATGACACAAAGTTCTGGGAAGCTCAAGCAGATTCCAGGAAGGGGTCAAGGAGTTCAATAAACAGTTTTATTAGAACTTGAATTGCAACCAAAAGGCTACACATTTACTTTTTTAATAAAAACTTTGTGAGTGTTACTTGAATTTAAAAATCCTATGAATGGCAGAAAAAGCACAGAGGGTAATCTTTTCTTCCAGTTGATTTTTATGTCACTAGTTCAAAGTTGTCCTTGATAAGGAAACCTGAATACACCCTTCATTTTCATTTTTCAGTTACCTTTCCAGTTTGTTGGTATACTGCAGGGTTATCTGAACTTCAGTCCTAGAAGTGCATCATGATCGAAGGGTCAGATTCTCGCCTCAGTTATACTGGTGGAAATTCAGAAATCAGTGGAGCAATGCTAAGTTTACACCAATATGTCTCACACTACTGTAAAGCCTAGTGTAGGCATGTCACACATCACATTAAAAAGAAGAGATATAAATTCTGGATTGGTTTATTATGTCAGTAATGTGCAGGGTTATCATCCAGGATGACAGATGCCATATCAATACATATTGCTGAGAATAGGTTGGAAAGGGTATTCATATTGACACAGAGGAATCGTGTGGCATAGTGAAAAGATACGGGGTGAGTCTCAGCAGGCAGATGGCCACATCTCAGTGTCCCCATAGTAAGTGGCACTAATTGGCTCTGTTTCCTGGCAGCAAGCCCGTGAACTGAATAAGTTGGTGCTCAATAAAAAACAATTTTTCAGTAAATTGCCTTTGCTGAAGTAATTGCTTTTACATTATCTCTACCGCACACTTGTTAAGACCAAGCTGCAGTTCTGTCTCACTGAACATGCTTTTAATTAGTGTTTCTGGCTTTACTTCTGTGTTTCCTTTTACTGCCATCAAGCACTATGAGTTGTCTAGCATTGCGTATGGTATAAATTGATCAATTTGTTCATTCATCAATTTATATGTGTCGGAAGAAATGGGAAATAGGAATACATCTGCCTTTGAAAGTGACCGTGAAGCATCCATTATAGTAAATATTAATGATACATTAATGAGCATTGCTATTCCACTGTTACTAATGAGTGCTGAGGCACAGAAATTAAGGGTCCAAGCCAACTTATTCTGAAGTAAAATAAAGGTGCTTTTTGGCCTTACTAGAAAGTAAAAGAACATGACCAAGTTGCTACTTGAGATAAACAGAAGAGCTAAAATTAGAGGTCAGGTCTGCCTCATACTCTACTGATTTGTCCATGGGACAAAATCATCTTAGTGCTAGCTTTTGTTGGCTGTTTGCTACAAACTACAGCTCTGTATGATAATGCTTAGCAGTTCTGCATATGAATAGACAGAACAAAATTTTCCCCACAAATAGTATTGAATGCACCAAAGCTCTGCACTGGGTCATTCACTGGGTGTTGTAGCTACCTTTGGGGTAAAACACAGCAAGTACTCAACAAAACATACAAAAACTACTTGGCAGTCTTTAATGGAGGAAGTGAAAAAATATTGCATGTGTTTGAAATAAACGGGGAATTTTAGAGAGGCAGAATGGAATTACCCAAGCTGGAATATGATTAACTGTGTTAACTCTTGCAAAAGCAGCCACAAATTTTTCAATGATCACACTGGTCAGAAGTTCAGTTTGACATCTTGTCCTATGGGTGGCATTCCAAACATCCTGGTACCTCCTACTATGAGGAGGTGGGCTGGCTCATTGCTGACTCAGAGAAAATCACTATGTTATTTATTAATCTCTAAGGCCGCTTCCACACCACTTGGAGTTTATCAAAGCCTTTGCCTAAAATTCGCTACCACTTGTCATGACTATTCCAAGGTTCCTCACTAGAAAAGCTTTTTGAAGCGTGGCATATCCAATGTGTTGAATGCTGCAGGACAATGGCTAATATCTGTAGCAGTTCTGTGACATCTATATCAACAATTTCTGGTCTAATGCAGATTATTTGCAGAGGCTGTTGAAGTTCTGTGGTACTACAGAATACTCCATAAACTTTACTTCCTGTAAAAGCTGCAAATACATATGCAAAAGATATTTTTTCATGTCAGACAATGTGCATCTTGGGGTGTGTCTAAAGCGGTGACTGCAAGGTGTAATTGTGGCATATACAGGGATCTCTGAACTCCTTTTATCTTAGGTGGCACAGGTAACAAGAGAAATGAAGGCACACTGACATAGATTTAAGCTTTCTAAGTCTTTGTAAGTCTACTAGTTCTCTGGATACCAATAAGGGGGTGTGCAGCTTAAGAGCTGCAGATCACCTTAAACAAAAGCACTAAATAATTTCTTTGCCCCAGAATATGAATCAATTCTAATCAAATATGTTGCACATTTATAAACAGTCAGTCTCATAGTTTCCTAGGATTTATAGCCTCATAGGAAACAAAGTACAAACGTAGCGGAACTAATGAATCTCGGTTTTCTGTGCCTTTATGTCCTGTGGTGTGTGCTCTGATGGGTGTGAACTCCATTGGGAGATTTTCCCATAGCTGGGCATTTACTGTTCTTTCTCATCTGCTTTCTGTGGTATTGAATACAAAGTCCCTTCTACTGCAGCTTTTCCCTTCATAGATGCATTACTAAAATCTCTTCTCTATCTGACTACTACAATGAAATATAAAATCTTAACATAAATTTAGACCTCTGTCTTTATATCATATTTAGTGGAAAGCTGCCAGTCACTTCAAAATTATAAAGAATTAATGGATAAAGAGACACATGTATGCGACATATGCAAACATAGCACAACCACATAAATCCCATTTCCTTAGGAAACCAAGTTAAAGATAAGAAGTCTAGCAAGAAAGAGTCATTGCAGAAAACTCCACCAAAGATAAAGCTAGCATGAAAATGGGAGAGATGGCAAAGGAAAATTTAACATTTCACTGGATAACTATTTCTCCCAAATTTTCAGTTGAAACCCAGTTCTTGGCAAAATTTATTTGCTGCAAAAGAAACAATATAAAATTAAACTTGATTTTCTATCACTAAAATTTCCATGAAAGTTTTAGATCAGGCATGATTAGAAAGCCCAAGAAAGCTTCCAAACAACCACCAAACCAGACAGGCACATCTCTTTTAGTTGGAAAATATAAGGATCAACAGAAACATGACATGTGGGAAAATATACATGGACTGAGGTGAAAGTTCTTACGAAGTGAGGACCATTCAGTAACTTGCTTTGGATTTGGGCGACAGTGAAAAAAATTACCCTCAGAAGTTGTCCAAGCAACAGTGTCCTGTTTATATCTTGTGGTCTTATGAGTAACTGACTGGAAAAAAACAAGAATAAAAAGATAACAATTACAATAAAATTCAATTAAATAAGCCAGTGACTCATTACAGAGCAGTAAAAACAAAAACAAGATCATTTAAGACTCAATAACAACAGAAGAATTAAAAGGAAACACAAAAATGGCTAGATTGTTTTCCTTATATATACAATCAACCACACTGAGATAGGAAAGGAGTAGAACTGATCACACAATTATTCAGTGGAAGGCAGAAAATTCAGAAAATATTAATTACAATACTACAGTACTTTGGCAACCACATTAATTTTAGTGGGACAAAGCTTTTTTCTTAAGTGCCATAGAGGAACACAACTCAACATACATCCTACCACGGAACACCACTGGAACTGACAACAGTATTTATCCTACATACTCAGTCTTGCTCCATAAATGCATTTTATTAAGCAATACTGTCAGGCTTTAGAAAAGTGTTATCAGTGAAGACCCATCTGTGATATCCTTCATAATTTTGATATAGACTCAGGGCTAATCCCAGAGTAAGGGCAATCCAGGAAACTCTTGAAATATTTAAGCAAACTAGAGCTCGATTTCATATGACTCTGTTGGGAAAATTTGTGAAGTTATCGTGCTTCCAAAGCACGCTGGTGCTAGGAACTGTACATTCTGAACTCAGTGCTTTTCACAGAAATCTGACATGAAATGCTGAGCCCTGCATAGCTGTAGTGCTTTGATTTAGAAAAAACTCTAAAAGGTTTATTCTGAAGAAGTAAATGTATTATATAAAAGGATACCTTGACTTTTCCATGCCATTCAATTGCCAATGCCAACAACAAGCTGAAAAAATCAGGGTTGAATATCGAAATCCCCAAAGTTTGTGGTCGTTTGTATGACCTCTAAACAAATTTGATCTTTCTGTCTCTTTTATCATATATTCTGGTGTTCTCATTGCCACAATCTCTAAAAGATCATTTCTTTAGTATACTAAGCTTGATGGAGAGACAAGCACAGTGACTCTTGGACTGGTTTTGAGTTGTTTGTGATATAGTTTACGGACCTTTAACTTTGCTGCAGTAGAGAGGTTGACCTGCTATTCCTGAAGCTTTAGAAATGCTGTGGAAATACATCTTGTTTAGTTCTGCTTTAGCACTGCAATCCAAAGAACAAAAAGCACTTTATAAACACAAACAATGGGTGTTCATACCACTAATAAGGTAAAGTAGTATCTTGGAGGAAAACAAGACACAAAGCAGTGAAGTGATTTCCCCTTAGTTGCTCTGGGAGCCACTAGGAGAGCAATAAATAGAATCTAAATCTCCTGACTGCTTGTCCTGTGCTTCAGCCACGAGACTAGGCTTCATCTGACAGACACTGATTTCTGGGGTGTGCATTGTTTTTCTGCACAGATGGTAAATCCTCCTGTAGAGTAAACAGCCTGAAAAGGGAACAGCTGCAGATGCCTTTTTGACAAGCACCTCGCCTGATGCTGGCCATGTGGAAGATTTGTACCCGTCAGATATATTATACTGTCCTCATCTTCAGTTGTGCTGTGTTGTTTACAGCCTGGTTCCCTGGAAGTCAATAGAGCTTTTCACAGCTAGTCCTTCAATTCTTGAAAAGACATGACTCAAGTATTTTTAACTGTTTTGCACCAAGGCTTCTATGACTGTACTGTTTGCTGCTGTTCTGTGCTTGAGTTGCTTCTGTCCTTTGGTGTGCTGTAACTGAGCAGGAATGTTCTTGAGTGTTCCTGGCACTAGAAGCTGCAGCCATGAGGTTAACATAGAGCTGAACAGATTTCATGCTCACTTATATTTACCAGTCTATACATTTCAAAGCTTGTAGGGCTGAACAAACATATTCCTCATGAGCAGTTCAGCTCTTTCACCACCGTGAAAGATGTGCCTGAGACCACATACGGCAAGGTCACTATCAGTTTCTGGTTTGCACACATGGGCCTTTTTCTAGGGAGGAAGTTGCCTCTTCAGTCAAGAAAGCTAGTATGAAACGTTTTCTTGCCCCTAGCCTCTCCAGCCCTGGGTTACCAAAAGAATGACACAGAACTCTCTCATATTGCGTGTTTGTATTCATTGTACAAATGTTTACTGGTGGCATAAAGTTCCAATTTGCTAAATGCATGCTCTGGTTTTGATGAAAGTGTGCTGAATTTATACATCTGCTCTAAAATAGTAACTTACCAACGGGGTTTAGTATTTTAAAATGTCACTGCCATTGCTATAACAGATGCTAGCAATAAGCTGACAACCCAGATTTTCCACTGAGGAGTCATTCATGGATGCTGCTTTTGTAGCAGAATCTGTCAGTTCTTTAACTCATAACTCAAAGGTAACAGCCTCTCTTAAGGTAACTTTGCCTTTCTTAAGGTAACTTTGCCTTTCTTAAAATGCTAAAGATTGTGTCCTAAGTGATTATAAATACTTAGTTTTATTTAATCCTGGAAATGTACTCAGTTTGTTACTAGATAAATGTAGCAGAATCAGTCCCCTGTTTGAAGAGATTACAAAACAAAAGGTGATAATAGAGAAAAAGCAGTGGGGAGCTTAGAGCTATGAATAACGCAGAAAAGTTTTCTGAGAGGTTATTCGAAATTCATTGGAAACCACCAAACTATAAAACTAGAGGCTGAGTTCACATCATCTGCACTGACATGTAGTTGGTTCAGCATAAACTAGGAGGGATGGACTGAGTCAGCCTCTTTTCCACCTCTTCCAAAAACCTAGCGAAACATCCAGAAAAAGTATCATACTGAATTGGCATACTGCCAGGCTGAATATCTAGGAAGCAGAGAGGGGCTGTTCTGGCAAGAATCCTCACCTCTATTTTCTGTGACTCTGGGAAAACCAAGCTATACAACTTTGAGCAGCATGTGCTCCCACAGCTGGGTAAGAGCTGCAGCAAGAAATGAGCAAATGTTGACCATGATGTGACAGAATGGCTGAAGAAAGAGGCATAAAGGAGTGCTTCGATTTTTAGATTTAGGAAGGCAGAAGAGGACTGTAGCCTTGGTGAATTGACAGAGGATCTCCTCAGACAGATCAAGAAAAGGAAGAGGATAACAGTAGCAGCTTTGGTCTATACTGATAATTAGGACTGAGCTTAAAGTTATCACAGAACATTTATTAGTCACCAGTGTTACACAGGTCAGCTTTTGATGGCTGCACAGCTCAGACTTGGAATAGCTGCTGAGATTCTAGTTGCAAGGTTAACCCAGCTTGATTCCCAGCTTGGCCTAAGCCTATCCTTAACCCTGAATGTTTTGAAACTTAAGCTATAAGGTATAATAAAATAGGACCACTTTATTTTAAATATTAGTATAGACCAGGACTAATACTATGACAAAATGGTCCAGCAGGATGTTCTAGTATCTCTGTCTAGCTCTGCTAAATGAACTCCTGAGAAAATTAGTTTAACTACCAGAGAATAAGAAGATATGTTATACCTTGCAGATAACAAACCTGTTGTTTTCAGTATCTCCCTGAAATCTGTAATGGGCTTACATGACAAAAAAATTATTCAGGGAGTAAAATTTGTAGTCAGTTGAGTTTCGCTAAGCAAATGAATTTACACTTGAAAAGTGTTTTTATGACAGTGTATCTGTGTTTACTAGGCCTTTTACCAACACAGAAATGTAATGAAAAAAAATATTTATAACTTGTATTTGTATTCCAGCAAATGTTTTAGCATAGAGCTGGTCTTAGAGCAAATGCAAATACTGCCATGCGTTTCAGGGTGCTGGGATGTCACACAGATGCCCAATAAGCTGCGATTTGTTTCTCTGCAGCCCATGGGGAACTGGAGTCGCTTGCAACAGAACTGATTTTTGTTTTCTGCAAGGCAAACAAGTGAGGGGAGAGGGGAGGAAGCAGAAGGCGTACATCAAGTGGTCTTTAAGCAGCTAGCCCCTGCCAAGGGAAGATAAGGAGAAATGAATTAGCTACTCTGGAACCAACTCCACTTCTTTTTCTTAAATAACTTCGGCTTTGTGCCTAGTTAAAGCACATCTTTGCTTTGAATGCCTTGTTTCCGTTCCATGTCAATTTTCTAGTGCTAAACTAATTTGCTGAGACTGTGCTAATGTCCCTGCCAGAGGAGCTTCCATCGCTCTCATCTTTTTTTACTCAGAAACATCACGACAGTATATTTTAGCCCTTTTTTCCTTTCAAATTATTCTCAGCATCATTCCCCATCTATCCCAAAAGCTGCTTCCTGCACAGCGATACATCTTAGCAAGAGGATAATGAAAATCCAGCAGTAACGTCCTAGACGCATGCTGCACAACGAAGATTAACAGAGGACTAACTAGCTGGTAACCCTAACCAAGTTTCTGAAGTTCTGTCAATCAGCAGGCTGGAATGCCACCAACACGACAAAGCAGCACAGAAGTGTGTAGATGCCCTGCAACCTGCCATATAATGTTTGCTCCAGTGAGGAACCCACTCTGCTTGAACCAGGGTGGATTGTCCATATCAGCTCTGGGCCACTGTGAGGATGGCTGCCTTTAACGGGGAGCTACACAGCTTACTGAACTTGGGAAGTCACAGCAAGGGTTGATCTGGCACTGGACTGCTTAGCGTCAGTCTCTTCTTTGCTTCTTCCAAAATTCTTTTGAGGAATCTGGGCTGGTTGTTGGTTTTTTTTAGCAAGTAACTGCAACAAGAAAGAGGGATATGCCTTAAGTGCTGGACTAATGTCATGAGACAGGCCCATACACAGTCCGTGGTCCCTTATCTTGCAGAATCTGAACCTAGTGGCTCCACGTAGTTTATTTCAAGCTTTTAAGTCAGGGGAATATTTAATGATTCTGTAACTAAAATCTGTCCTTAGGTTTGTCCATTCTGCCTGTGTCTGCTCCTTCCTCCTTGAAGGCTGGCCCATTCTTCCATCTGGAGGACTGGGACGTGGCTGTACACAGAGCATCCGCACTGGGCTGGAGGAGGTTACTGGAGGGCAGAAGGCTGATCCCTCCCTCTCTCTGAGGGCTGAGCGAGGAGCCTCCCTTGAATGACGCAGGATGATCTTGTTCCCCAGAGCTAACCCTGATGTTTCCCTGACAGGCAAAATGATCCCTCCCAGGAGCTGAGCATAGTTCCTTTCGTGGGATAGCAATTGAAGATGCTCCCTCCCCACAGGCAGAATGCCTCCAGCAGGGTAAAGACACGAGGCCCTTCCTCTCTCCTGGAAGCTGAAGATAAGGGGGAAGCCTGTTCCATACCTTCAGGGACTCAGCCATTTGCTGCTTCTTACCCTCTTTTCCTCACCTGCTTACTTGTGACACTTACTGGGACCAGATTTAATAGCACACTGTTTAGAACATACCAAGGATAAAGCCTTTCTGTTTTATTTTCTCTGTGGAATAAAGCCCAGGGTTAGACTGACTAATCAGGTTCTCTTCAGTTTCCTGTTAAATCTTTTTTAATTATACATCTTTTTTAATCACGATCTCTTGGCTGATGTTAAAAGGGAATGCAGTAGGTTTTGGCTTTGGAATCACAGCTAATGACTTTCCAGTAGTTTCAGAACAACAAGGTACCAGTGCCACCTCTTGTTAGTAAAAATTGATAGCAACAAGCCAATGACTAATAGTCCAGGACTAGCCTTTCTCTGTTATACTGCTGTCACGTAAAGTCATTTCCAAACTTGGCTTATAGGGCCATTGTGGATGTTGGACAGAAAATGTTTACACCTGGAGTATGTTTGCAACATTGACAAATTCTGAATGATTGTGCAATGCAGCTTATAGATGGCATATAGAAGCATAGGGGTGAGCTGGCTTTCCCATGAACAATGGTACAAGTTATCAGTAGGAGTCTTGAATTGCAACCTTTCTGCTCTGAGCACTAGTACAGAACCCAAGCATCTAATCACCTGCTCCTCTCCTGAGACACACATGACTGTAGAAAAACAAAAAGTCTTTTTTCTTGCTATTTTAAATTGGCAAGGAGTGCATAAACTCCAAGGAACAACAATATCAAATTTGAATTACTCTTTATTTCTACTACAGTCATGCCCAAAATCCCAGCCTGAGTCTGGGACCCTGTTGATATGTGCTGTCCAAACACGTCAAGAGAAACTACAGCATGAACGCGTGAAACAGAAACAGTGAGAAAAGATACAAAAGTAGAAGGAGGGGAAATAGTGTGCATAGGATGACAGAGCTGGTGCTAGAGCTTGGTCAGGAAAAAACAAGTACTGAACCCACATCTCCTGAGTAGTTAATCCTACATTTACTTTACCACACTGCCCACTTCCTTTTTGTATTAAGAAAGATGCATATATCCAGAAGTTATGGCAAAGTTATTACAAATTTCAGTTAAGATTTTTCTTTTGTACGGTGCCAGGGCTTATTCCATGAAATTATGAGATGAGCTGCTGTACGCTGCCCCATCATGAAACTGGTGAACTCCTTACTTCTGCACTACTGGAACGAAGTAGCCTGTCCCATCTGCACTTTGGGAGAAACTTAGGATATCTATTCACATCGTCCCCTGCATACACATACTCCACCCTGGAAAATGAAGGTGCGCTGGTAGCATGTGCAAAAATATCTCTACTAGCTTAATCTAATTAGCATGAATAATAACAGCCACAGAGATGCACTTGAGAGGTCTTTAACATGCTAGTAACCAGATTACAAGCTCTGAAAGACTCTGAGTACATACTCTGGCTGTTAAACCCACATTGCCACATTTTTGCTGCTATTGTTACCACGCTGTATTAGCCTAGCACAGGTAAATCAGCACACACTGCAATTACTCCTTCCCCCATTTTTGATGCATAGATACATTCAAAGGCACAATATTTTAAAGAAACCAGCTACTCTTGCACTTTTGTCTTTACATGATCGTCTATTCAGATAACCTCAGCGTGCTTTTGTTTAGTATGGCAGATTGTTACACTATGTGATAGAACTGAAAATAATGAACTTTGATGTTATTCATTTGTTATTCAGTGCCTTGCTACCAACCAGCCTGGCACTTGGGTTTTGCCCTTTGCAGTGCTCAAGCATACCTCATATCCTTGAAGAGAGGTGAGTTGAGGGAGCAGAAGGGAGGGCTGGTGCTTTACCCAATAAGCAATAGATTGGTTAACACAGTGTCTTATACAAAAGACAGCATAGATTGCCAAACTATCAGGCTGAGAGGGAACCAATTCTAAGAACGTGGTTTCTTGAAGGCGGTGGCAATAAAGGTCCACTGTTAGGTCCTGTAACGACTACTGAGGCAGCACCCTGCCAGAGACGGCTGTGTGTGAGCACTGCCGCTAGCACAGTCACAACAGGAGCACGCTGCTTGTGCAATCCCCCCATGGTGCAGCCATAAGAGTAGAGAGTTTCTTCCCCAGCTCAGCTCAGTCATACTCGCTTCCTGAAGTGGTTTCCTCTACCGGGAATTTCCAGCCTTCTTAACGTTGACTCTCCCTTATCCAATGTGCTTTTGAGCTCTCCTCTCTAAGTCTGGTAAGAACCTGTTTTTCAGTAGGCTTTCTCCAAGAAACCTGGATTATATGAAGTATTTTTATGTCTCCATTTTTTTGTAAAGTCAGCTATTAAAGAGTTTTAATGACAACCATGATACAGGTGGCCTGGTCTCTATTCCCAGCATCCATCTGGTCAGTGGCCACAGGCAGCTAGGTAGAGTTAACTTCATGACTCCTTCCCCTTCTTTCCCTTTATCTGTTTCCACTGTAAGATAAGGAGCTCAGTATTTGCCCAGTGCTTGGTGCAGAGAGCCCCTTTGACAGGAGCTTCTATATGCTACCAGAAAGAGAATGGAACGGTATCCCTATTTCAGCATACTTTTGATATGAAAGCAGATGTTAATCCAGGCCTTTACGCTGCAAACTGGGAACAGTTTCTCCAGTTTTATAAATGGATATAATCCCTCTGAAATTAATACAACTAGTCCCACCTGCAGAGTTAAGCATACACTCACTGCTCTTTTAAGATCAATACTATTAATTCGTACCTTTTTTTGTACTAATTATTGGCTAAGACTATGATCCTGTAAAATTTCACCTAATTTCAACAGCATAAATATATTGAAGGTTTAGCTTAAGCATCAGTGTTCGCCAAATCAGGGCCCTAGACTGTGCGTGCTTGCGAGCAAGGTCCTGCCTCTGTGTGGTTGTTTCATTCATAATACAGCAGCCCAGATCCTTGCTTAGGACTGGAGATGCTGCTGTAATACAAGTAAGTATTAAAAAGGAAGCTGCTCTGTAGCTCAGTGAAGCATTCTTTTGCCTTTGGCCTGAAAGCCTACGTCTCAATTCTCCTGCCAAGCCTTGGAGCTCACACCCCATGGACAGACGCACATGGGTTTTTCCCATCAGTTTCATCAGAATAAAACTGTTTTGTGGTTTCTTGTTATAAACTCTTTACAGAAGCTAATTACTGTTGGCACAGAATTAACCACCAGTTGTATAAGTGAAATTTTGCTCAGCTTTGTATCCTGTGCAGCATTCACAATATGGCAACAAGAATGTGCTGCCCAGCTGTGTGTGCTATTCGGCAGATGCTCTGCTAATGCAAGATCAATCCATCTGCCCATCAGGTAGAAGTTAGAAGTCCTCTTTTACTTTTTAAATAAACAGGGAGTAAATCCCAGTGTCCTTGTCAACATCTCCCCTCTAAACAAGCTGGATTCTAATGTTCAAGGCTGCAAGCAAACTACAGAAACCTGCAAATGCATTGACATGTTTACCTGAGTATTTAATATACTTTGTTTCAGTGACATACGTGTGGTATAGAAGACTATGTAAGACCCACTTTCAGGCTATTTCGCCTGCTAAGTGCTGAGCAGGTGTTTTTATACCATTTTGAATAGTTGCTTTAACTGTGAAAATGAAGGAAAAAAATCTGTCCTGTGGAGACCAATAAAATCTGTGAGGTTTGCATTTTATTTATGGAAAATTAATTCAGCAGGGTCAATGGGGCATCAGTTTACAGGATGCCCTAGCTCCACTGATGAGTAATCTGCTAATTAATAGCTTTGGAAATGCTGCCAAGATCCTGCCAGAATGATTTCAGCACACCAACAGACCTCGCTCAATTCCTGAACACACATTCACATAAGCAACCATAGCTATTGGGGTGAGCAAGAGGACCTCTTACTATTTCTTCCAGTCTGTTTTCTAGGCCAAAAGATGTTAGATCTTGTGTTTGTCCTCAAATATAGATCTTTCTTTTCCTATTCTTGGCAGCATGAGTCTCAGTAGCTGAAAGTCAGACCCGACTTCTGTTTAAGCAAGATCTCAGTGTTTTCAAAAGCAACAATAAAAATGCAAACAATCTGACAGCTGCTTCTTTGACCAACAGGAATTTAACAAATATATCTGCACACTGTATCTTTAAACCTAGAAAGAATGTATACTGAAGTTGAGGTAAAAAAGATACCTGTTTATATAGGAAACAATGAGTTTACACATTATGGTCTTTTATTTTGTTCTCTTATTGTAAAGTAAAGGCAATACTGATTCAAACTGAATCTGTCAGTGAGACATGCATACTTGAAGGATTAGTTTTATCGGATTCCAAGTTATATTACCAATGGCTGTCTCCCCCGAGTCTTGAATATTGGGAAAATCTGTTCTAAATCTAAAAATTAATTTAAAAACCCACAGGCCCTTGTGTAGTATCCTCATTAGCAACTGATCCTGCCTCCTTGTAGACTGTAAACTCTTTCTGTTTAGACGTGTGTTATTTTGTGAAGCGTAGTGAAATCTGTTAAGGGAAGCCATATCTTAGATGTGTGCGAGGCTGGTGTAAGAGCTCAGAGTCCAAATCTGTATCAACCACAACAGCTCTGTTGGTTTCAATGGAGAGAATCTGATTTATGTCAGCAGAGGATTTGGCCCACAATAGGCACAGTGTGTTCTGTTCTTCTGTCTGTTTGGGGTTAGGAAGATGAAGGTGTCTCACATCCAAAAAAATACATGCCAAAGGAAAATAACAAGCAGCTGCTCTGAGATGTGTCTGGCTTGTAGGGGTACTTCATATTTACTCCTGTTGGTAAGACTTATTTTATTCTGCTGTAGCTTTGGCTTCTATACAATGCACTATTCCCAAGTTTGCTAATAAAAACCATTATAAGACTTTAAATTCTAAAGCTTGGGAAGACGTTCTCAATGAATAAGTGCAAGGAACCAAAAGCTATGTGCTTTTAAATGCTTCCCTCTTCTGCCTAGAGCTGCTGGCAACCAAAGGGCTATTCTACATAGCAGAGTTTACTACTCTTAGTCTTGAGAAGAGGTGCCTTCAATGTTTCCCCTTCCATAGTCCTTCTGAGAGTAAAGATGTACTTCTCCCACTTCCTCAAAGCCCACTGAGGATGTTGGCCTGCAGAATAAACCCCGTTCCAAAGTTTTCTGTCACATATGTTCAAAATTCACCCCTTCTTTTTTATTTTAAATGTGCTGTTTTCTTGCCAGACCTAGCTGCTGTAGAAAAAAGAATTTAAAATGGAGAAGAGTTCATGTACGGGGTGCATGTGAATTTGCTCAGATTATGTGTTGTCGAGGGCTTTGCAGGAGAGGATTAGCCATTTGATGCTAGACCTGATGGCAGTCATTTTCCTTTGTGTGTGTACATATGGAAATGTGCCATTCAATTTCTCATTTACTGTTGCTGTCACAGAGGAGCTAACTTGTCCTTCAAACCATTATGCTAGTTAGTGTGGCACTTTCTTCATGTGTTTCCAGATCAAGAATTAAATTTTGCTTGCGTTCTTAGTGGGTGTGGACCTCATGCACTTAATCTTCCTCAGCGTTCCAGTGTCTTTCTGTAAAGCGTTGCACTGGAAAACCTTGTGAAAAACAGTTTTCTTCTAAATGTAAAGTGGAAACTCATGTTGTCAGAATAGGCTTTTCTTCTCTTACTAAAGGACACAAAATTAACAGTAAAGTCACCACGAGAGAGCATAATATGCACCTTCTCGGTGGGAATCAGTTACACTAAGCAAAACATGGCATGCCTTATGTGGCGACAGCTAAGCCGTTAAAGCTGGAGCAGTGCAGAAAATGACACACAAAGCCACAGTAGAACTGCATGGAGTGTATCTCCTCCCATCCTTTTCTCTAACATACTGCTTCTAGCTTCTCAATGCTAACTATTTCTGAGGGCTCAGTTTCTTGATATTAAAAAAGCTAAGGAATTAAAAAAAAGGGTCAGATGGTAAACAGAAAATCTAAAAAGAGCAAGCAGCAGCAGAGATTCCCAAGAGATTCCAGTTAGGATTTCAGTGATTTTTTTTTTGTTCTTCCAAACTTACACAGGAAAGTGCATGTTACTGCTTTCTAGATGTTTAAATGCTTGTCTTCGTACTTCCCCACTCTCTTGATGAAATTCACTTGACAAATCAGAAGCATGACTTTGGTGGAATTAAGATTGGGATTTGGAATATAGGTCCACAAATTAATGCTTCGTCTGGAAAATATGTTTGGCATTTTGAATGTCAAATAGACCAAGGGCAACATCCACTTCCACTTTGAATGTCCTTGTCACCTAGGAAAGTCCTGAAGCTTCCTAGTCTACAACCACTGGATCAGAAAGATTTGTACCTGCACATAGCACTTTTATGGATTAATAACATACTGAAAGTCAAAGCACTTTTGGAAAGTTTTAATCTCCATTCAGGATCACAAAGGATGTCAGCTGTTTAGTGGTCCTTAATAACATAATGCTACCATCAGTGATAAGAAACAGGCTACTGAGCCTGTTCTCAGTAGAGTTTTTTCAGGATAAAATTACCTATCTCATGGTTGTCTGATACTCTCCATCTTGAGCTAACTGTCCCAAAATGGGACTGACCAAAAATGGCTAGTCACTTATAGGAAAAAAATGGCATCATTTAATTGTGAAGTTTGCTTGTTTGTGTCTACTGAGCTCAGGAAGGCGGACAGGTAAGAGGTTGAGCTATGCAAAACTCAAGGTAGTTCTGCTGAATCCAGTTTGCATTCACTAGAACCTACTCGACCACTACTTTTTTCTTTCATTAGTGGACATGGGTCAAAGTCCCTGTTGATAAGCTTTTCATTTTTATCATTGAAGTGCTATCTTTTCTTTGCTTCTGTCACCTTCAGGAAAGCTATTACCCAATTCTGGGTGCCATTTGAGGAAGCAAAGATTAAGTAATAGGCAGCAACAGGGGATGTATGACGCTGCACTGAGAAACTTCATCTCTGATTAACAGCAGGTTCCGTAAATGTTAGCCATAGCAGAGGGACCACTGGATGCTTCCCTGTCTGAAGTTCCTTTCTGGACGCTTTCCCCACTCACTTAGTGTTTGTTCTTCTGCAACAGCAAGGAAATGAAGAAGAGGAAGGAAAAGAGGCAATGAGCACACATCTAATGAGGAAGCGGGCAGATTAAGGTACTAGAGGTACCCTTAAAGCTTATGCAACTGGCCTGTGCTCAGCAATCAGTGTCCAAACAAGGCATAGAAGCAGCTTTCCTGTTAGACAAAAGCCATGAGAAGGAAAGGAGAAGTGGAGCCCTTTGGGTTACAGGAAATCAGTATGGACCAACCAATGCCCTGTCCAGACAGCACAGGCCCTGCCCTTTCCCCTCACCTATCATATTTTACCTCTTTATCAGTCATAGAGCAGTTTTGGGTGTTGTTCAGCATCAGCTAATGACGGGTATCTTTGTTCCCAAGTGAAGCAATCTGAAGACCCATTCCTTTTGTGTGACTTACCCAGAGGCCTGGGGGCAATTCCAGAGACCAGTTTTTCAGCCTATTCAAACTGTTATTTTTGCTAAATGAGAGACTAATAAGGTAGTAACTTCACTTCAAACAAAAAGATAGAAAGGGGCAGACTCCCTTCTACACATAGACATTAGCCAAGTTTAGTAAAAGAAAAAAGTACTGCTTAGCCAGGGAGGCTGAAGGCTACAGAGCAAGTCTGATGTCCATCTGCCTACCGTCAGTGAGCCCCTTATCCCAGATCAGGAGGAATCTCTCCTACGTATGAGAAAACCCTTTGGCTGATTTCTTTACACATTGCATCTGGACCCCGAGGATTTTCTAGCATATTAATCACCTCTTCGCATGGACCTCTGAGCAAGCTGAAAAACCTTTCCTCCTCTAGAGGTTCAAGCTGTATATAGTTGATTTGTGGTAACTGCTGCAACCATACTTTTGAAAGGCTAATCAGATGTTGCATTTTTTGCCTGAAATTACATGATTTTTATGCACTGCTGTATTTTTGCCCAAGTGTTTGAGCTTTCCAAGTGCCATGAATATCAGGTCCAAAGTAAACAATCTTTTTTTTTCTATTGTATATGTCGCCATGAAGTTTAAAACGAACCTGAGAACAGACCTGAAGAACCACTGTCAGGACAAACGATGTCAAACCTTCTTGTATTCTCATTGGTTTGTTTTCTTTATTTAATTGTGTTGAATACAGTCATTCTTTGAAATTCTTGCTGTATTTAATTGCCAGTGACAGAGATGATGTTTTAGTTTCTGGGCCTGAAGAACAACCTGTTTTTTACAGAGTATGAAGTGTTATGTTTCAGCTCCCTGCTCAGTGCGAGGGAATCTGCTGAAGTTGAAGGGCTGTGGTTTGAAATGAATTTATTTGCAGCTGAGAGTTTTGAAAAAAAGAGATTAATTGTGCATGCTGCTAGAACACAAGCCATCTTTATCTCGCAGTAAAGTCTATAGGGCTGAACTTCATCTTGGGAGTGGTCAGCATCTTGCTAAGTTAAATTGTCATATATGATTGTATGCTGAGGCTGGAGAATACCCTCCAATACACCTAAGCATGCATTTAAATTATTTGTATGTATTATAATGGTGTTTAAGAGTCCCAGATGTTCAACAGAACTCCGTTGTGCTGGGTGCAGTACAAACACGTAGTGAGAAGGTTGGTCCCTGACCAACTGGTTCTGTAAGCGTGTGCTTTGTTTTTGCACTCGGGAGATATATGGGGGTTTTTGAATGTGTCAACCCCAACACTGCCATTCAACTGAGTCAAAGGTACCAGCTGAGTGGGTGGATTTTTACAGAAGGCCTGGCTAATTTTTAGACCATTAGTAACGTGCAGTTGAGGAAGATAAGATAATGAACAGTATGATCCAGTCTCATGCTGCAGAGTGCAAGGAGTTCAACTGCTAGAGTTAAGAAAGAATTATTTTCCCCGTGTATGCCATTGCACAATAGTAGAGGTGCTTGAGTGAGGGGATGTCTGAACTGTTGGGTGTGAGGTTACAGCAGGAGGCAGGATATCGGACATGCTGTGGTTTATTGCCAACCAGTACGGAAAATACATTTTTTCTCATGTTTCAGAAATGGGAACTGTATAACTAGTTCTGGAAAGGCAGCCTTCCCCTTCAATTCCTGAATAGCCAACAAAGAGCATTAAGAGAGGAGATGCAGCCTTGGAACTGTATTGCAAGAGCAGGAGTCTATTCCTATCTCTCTGTGCTGAGAATGGGCTAAGAATATTGTCCATGATGACTTTGCCAAGGTGGTATGAAACACCTTTAATGTTTGTGAGCACTTCAGGTGAGAAGGACAAAAGATTATAAAGTGATTGTTTAATATTTGGATGCACAAGTATCAATTGCAGGGCTTAAAATGAGAGATTGTTTCCACAGTGTGGTTTAGGCGGATTGGTGTCATCTCTTGAAACAAGTCATCCTCTAATTTCAGCCTTACCAAGCATAACATCAACAGTTACTGGGTTTTTGTATGATTGTGGAGCTGTTATGGACCCACAGAGAAGTACAGAAATGTCCCTTGTTTTCTGTACAAGCCTCAGTAATTCTCTTCTTAATATGTGTGTGTACAATTGCAGATAAGAATGATTGTGCAGAACTCTAGAGATGTTTTCCCAGCCAAGAAAATGGTGTCCTCTAGTTCAGCTCTAATTTCACCATCCAAAAAAAAAAAGGTAGAGATGTTGAGTGGCGCAGTGCACGTAACTCTCCCGACAATATTTTGTAAAAGCAGGCTCCATTTGGGTACTAATTTATTTTAATTTTTGTATTCAGTACTATGCAGACCCTTATTTACTTTCTTTGGGTACACTGAACCCATCAGCTAATACTCATATTTACAAGCAGTATATACGTATCTGTTTAAACTCCTGTATATACTGTTATAGCACAATTTTTCTTGACGTTAGATTATAGCATAGTGCAGGTAATTAAACAGTGATCTCTATACAAATTAAAAGGCTTGGTACATACCTTTAATATGGAAGTACAATTATAGTAATTTTATGTGCATATTGGCTGCATAAAAGCACGCATGCAGTCCTGAAAACTTGGGCCTGTGTTTTGTATGTGTTAGTGCTGTTTGCACATGCAAATGTGAGGCTTACTCACATAGAGAGGCTGCCTTTGAAGCTCTACCACTGCAGAATTGCTATGTAAATTTGCCTGCACTCCAAGACTCAATAGATTTTCAAACGGTTTGGGAAACACTACTCGAAAATTAAGACTCTTCTTCCCATTTCCTGTTAAACATTGCCAGATCTGAGCAATACACAGCTGAATAGATGCATTTCCTTTTTCTTCTTCCTGGATTGTGCTGGAGTTTCACCGGAATGCCACAGCGCTCCAAGCTACGGCAGTTACAGACTGACACCAAACAAGCTATTTGTTCAGTTTATTACTAACTTGCGTACTATTCATTATAACTTAACCATTGTGCAGGCTCAGGGTGAACTGATTATATGAACAGTTCATTCCACATGCTCCTGTGAACATCCGAGACTGGCAATCCAGTGGATGTAGAGCGTGCAGTATTGGACAGTGCCTTAATCCATTCATTTTGTGTTTGAGCATATTTTGGATGTAACTGTTATGCATCCTACTTTCCTTGTGATAATGCGAATGCTTGCAAGCACACTCACAATATTTTTTTTCATCATGATCAGGCTGCAAGCCAAAACTGATGTCAAGGATCAGTGTAACGAGAACAGCAGGTTTCTGTAAAAGGGATTGCCTGAATGATGGCATGCATGCGGCATCAGCAGGGACATTAGAAGTATTAAGACACTGTTTTGTTTTTGAAAGTCTGGACTCAAAATCAGCTGGGAAAGCAATGTGATTCCAAGTAACTGCTTACAATGTAGGTCAGTTGAATGCAAAAGTGAAAGCACATGTACCATCAGATTCCCACGTCTGGAGGGGGAGGGGATGTCAGCCTGCAAGTGCGAAAAGCCCCAGAACTCATGCGTGACTCGTGTTTTCCGGTAAGAAAGGCTGCCATCCTGCGTGGATGGGAAGCGGCAGAATGCAAGTGCCGGTGCGGGTGTGAGAGTGCAACTGGAGGGGCTGGATGCACGTCTGGGAAACATTAACTGCGTGTGTGCGCGCATACACGTACTCTTGAATTCCACAGACTGTGCCACGTTGAGATTTAGGTGTAGCACCACCACAATACATGGCTGTGATCGCCCGTGAGCCCACCGGCGGTGGGGTGCCTACGAGAGGAGCACCGGAGCCAGAGCCCCCGGGTGCGCAGGCCCTCGCCGCGAGCCGCTCCGCTGTTGCCGCTGCGCTCAGCTCCTCTCCCGGAGGCGGGAGGAGGGAAGCCCGCTCCGCTCTTCTCCCCTCCTCTCCCCTCCGCTGCCCGCCGCCTGGCCGTCCGGCGGGGAGGAGGGCAGGGCTCAGGTCTGGATGTGGCTCGGCAGCCGCGGGGCGAAGGCCGTGTTTTTGGAAGCAGAGCGCGGCTGTCTCCGGCTGCCGGAGTGGCCGAGCCCTAGGCGTCGCGTTGGAGGGAGTTGCTTTTCGTGCTGCTCTAATTAGGTGATGCAGTTTCAGTTACCAACAGACTTAATTGCAGTAACAGTAAGCAGCCTCTCCACTCACAGTCATGTGTTTCTGGTTACAAGAAGCTGAGCGGAGCTCGGCCGAGGGAAATCCCCTAAAAAGGGCAGCGCGGGGCTGTGCCCGCGGCCGGCAGCGCCGCCGTCGCGCCCGGCGCGGGGCCCGCAAAGCCTTTGGCTGCAGCCCCCGGAGGGGGGGCAAGCAATAGCCGGCCGAGTGGGCGGCTTATGCCCCGGGGCCTGGCGCCCACGGGCTGCGGCGGCCGCGCGGGGACAGGAGAGGGTGCTGCCGCGCCGGCCTGGCGGGCTCCGCGGGGGAACGACGGCTGCGGGTCAAAACCGAAGTGGAGGGGCCCAGGGCTGCGGCGTCGAGGGGGTGGTGGGAATGGCTGGAGCCGCGAAGGGGCGTGGGGGATCGTGCTGAGCCCAGCCGGGCTGGGCAGGAGAAGCCCGGGACCGGAATAGCAGAAGCTGCTCCAGGGCATGATTGAATCGCAGGAACAGTTGTCAACAAGTTTGTACTGACCACACTAGGCTTGCTCGCCCCACGCAGACGTGGCAGGCCTCACTGGTTTGAGAGGTTTAAAGTTACCTATGAAAATGGTTTGGGAAACTAGTTATGTTTTTTTTTCTCCCTGTGGCTGAGTAAAAATGATTTGTTTATATAGAGTCATTAATTTGGATTAAGTCTATGTATGAATTTTAAATGGATCGCTGTTCCTTAGTGGCATGGGTACTGTTCCAGGATATAAGTGTTGTAATGCAAATTAATTTTACTCACTTCCAAAGTGGATTCCAAATTAGCATCCACACAGGGAATTAATTAGGAGTAGCTTTTGCGTCTACAAAAAAAGGTCTTGAATCTCACAGTTCTTTGGGGGTCACAGAATTCTGCTGCAAGATGGGACTAAGGTATTTGAAATGTACCACTTACCTCTTAATCATTGCTTTCAAAAAGTCAGAACACACTGAGCATAAAGGTTTTCTTCATATTAAACCAGAGAGACAGATCACCCTATTTTAAACTTCTTCTAGACAGCATAATGTATTATTAAAAATTCCTAAGGGGCTATTAAAAATAATTATTTCTAAGGGTATGGAAATGTGAATATGTTACTGTGGGGTAAGGTAAGGTGTGAAGTTGCTGCATATCACCTATGCTGTGGTTTGCCTTGTGTGCTTACTTTTACCCTGTGGTAAATGTGAAGCTACCCCAGTATGAAAGAGGAAGTGTTTCTCTAACTTGAGACATCTTGGTAAGCAGCGTAGCAGAACAGTAATATTTTTATTTCTCCTTGATGACCTGAGGCTGTTTCTAATGCTCATGCATACATCTAATACGTGAGTGCTGTCAAATTCTGACTACGGTAGTATCCTATGGCAAAGTGTTCCTCCCTTTGACCAAAAAGAGCTATCAAAGCAGGTGATGAATGAAGAGTTCAGACTTCAGTGCTGAGAGAGGCCAGCCTGTGAGTAATGGTCTGTCACTGGCCTCAGATCATGAGCTGTTTGCATAACTTCGGCTCAGGACAAACCCAAGCCAAAGATGACAGATGATGCCATATAAGCTTTCCCAGTTGCTCCAGTTGGCTCATTCCCGTCTGATCTAGATTAGCTGGGCCCCAAGGTCATTAGCACTCTAGAGCCATTTCTTGGCAAGGGTGACAGAGTTTGTGGCCTCCCTCCCACTGTTCTGAAGGATGACAAAAGGCAAGGTAAACAAATAAGGGAGTTATCTGCTACTCATGGCCTACTCTGAAGCTTCAGCAGTAGGGAGGAGAAGGGATGAGACCATGGTAAGTAACATAGGCTAGTGCTGTTCCTTCACAGAAGCCTCCACCCAGCTGATGTCCCTGGTGTGTGTGTGATTGCTGTATGCACAGATGAGAGCAGTATCATACTCTCCTCAGGATTTAGCCACTTCCTAAATTCGTGGTTTGGTGAGCAGAATAATATGTTGTGTTTAATGGCCTCAGAAAGTGACTAAAGTTAGAAATTGAGCTGGATATGATTTCCAGCTTTTTTGGACCAACTCTCATGTCTGGTATTTCCCCCTTATTCTTCCTCCTTGCCCTGCAAGTTAGCTACTTCTCACTCATGTTGGGGGGCTCAAAGGAAAGGCAGTGGTGTCATTGTATCTCACCACTGATTGACCTACTAATGAGTATAGAGGAGGAACATATATATAGGACCAAAGTGTACTTGGACATGCAGGACTAGTCTTCAGCTAGCTAGCTCATGTTGTGACTGCCGGTAATAACAACTGATTCAGGGATGCTGGAATACTTTCCATCCTGTGTTCTTTGTGCTCAATTCCATTCTGCTGGGCTTAGCACTAGCAGTTTTGAGAGACACACCTTGCCTTTTCCCCCCTCCCTTTTATGTATTTGAAACATTAAGAGGCAGTACTCTGAGATGAGCACACATTAATTCAGTTTAGGGTCTCTTGCAGGTAAGCTATTTTCTTCATCCTTAGAGGAATTCTTCCTGCTCCTGCTCCAGGCAGAACCCTTTTCCTTGGAAGATGGTAGCAGGCTGCAGTATATCTTCCCTGTCCTTCCCTATCCCTTCCCTTTGGTTTGAGAGTCAAAAAAAACCAGACACGGAAGTCACACGGACCCCGATAACCCAATTTTCATCATTAATCCCCCCTCCTTATTGCCTGGCCGCCCTTTCTGTATTCTTGGTAACCATCACATGGAAGAATCATGGTCATGGGGGAACTGTCTGAGTCTCACAGAGCATTGTGGTAATGTACCCACCCCTCTCCTCCATGGTCAGGCTTGGGCTACTCCTCTTCGCTATATTTTCACTGGGAAAAAAAAAGGAAACCGTTAGGTCAGCAACTCAAAAAATCAGGGAAGGAAAAGGCTTCTCAGCTAAGGCAGGGGCCTCCAGCGAGTGAAAAGGAGAAGGAAGAGCAGCTGTACACAGCTTGTGACGTGCATCTGAGTTTCTTGGCTGAAACTGTGCATTACAGTGGGTGGGGAAAGTTCAGAGTGAGGAGGGCACCCTGTTTGTTCACGCTCTAGCATTGGTAAGGGTCTGTCGAATAATCTTTTCCTCATGCTCGCATCTGCTCCTTTGGGCACAGCACTAATTGTTAGGACACCTATGGCCTCCCTCCTTTTATGTCTTTCCCATTCATTCATGCATCTAAGAGCAAAGAGATGTGCCAACACTGGTTTGAGTGTAATCTGCTCCTAATACTCAGGTCTAGGACCTGTTACAGTTCAGCTTGTTTCCTTCAGCATCCCCATGGCATTATTATCATTCAGGAATTCAGGCAAAACCTTCTCTGTGACACCTGTCCAAGGAACCTCCTCCTCCCTCCAAGGAAGTCAGATGTTCTTGGAACTGAAGACCATCTCATCTCAGTTCTGCAGTGAGTCCCTCTCCAGACTGTCTAACCTGAACACTAAAAGATACTTGAGGGGAGATTTTTCATTCAGCATCCCTAAGTGTCAGCAGGGCTTCATTGTCCATCTGAATTTAATCCCTCCATTCTTCCCTTAGCTCTCCGCCATCCATTTTGTGTTGAAGGCCCCAGTAAATCCAGAACTGCAGTTCTGCTCACTTCTGTTTAGATGGGAATTTCTATCAGATCCTCTGGACTCTGAGGTTAGGTCCTTTGGAGAAAGGAGAGAATTTCAGTCAGTCTTTCCAAATCTCTGAAATTTGTGCTCATGTCAGGACCCAGAAGGGAGGCAAGTTTCACATGGATGGGGACTTTGCTGAAAGAATGTAACCTGTCTCTTACCTCATATCTGGGGGAGCTGCAGTTTGTAAGCAAACAGCAGCACTAAAAATAAATACGTTTTGCCCCCACCTCCATGCTGTTAGTATTTTGTGTGAAAGGATGGCTGAGTGAGTGGACTGACTTTTCCTTGTTCCTTTTTCCTTTTTTTTTTTTTTTTGTTTAGCTTAAAAATACGTTGTCATTTTCACGAGGCGTGACCCAGCCCAAGGCCTTTTCACTTCTTGTTTGTTCTCAGGTGGAGCCATAGTTTCCCCTTTTCAGGCAGCCTTGGCTTCAGGCATCTTAGCAGAGTGAGGGGTTGCTGGTCCAATTTATCTGTGCAGCTTCTTCTTTCCAGCCAGTTGTTCTACTTCTGGAACACCAGTACAAGTCTCCCCCATTCTCCTCCCTTCTGCCTTATCGGAAACCCAGCCTAAGTCCCGTATGGGCCACTTGCCAACACATAACTCTGCTCTAACATGGGATGAAACTCTTGATACGGCCTTTTTTAACTTGTTTTTCAGGTAGTTCTTCCCCTTTGAACACTGACATTTTTCAGACTGTCATTCAAACAGTTCATCAGGTCTCAACCCCAGCCGCCGAACTTAACAAATGTATGTGCCTAATTTTTGTGGACTAGAGTAAAACAGAGCAGAACTTTCCAAAGTGCCTAAGGTATTCTATCCCAGCGAATTCCTCTAGAAACTCCTACGCATGTACAACACATTGCTTCCAAAGTTTGGGCACAAAAATGTTATACTTCCTCCATGAATAATTAAACTTGGATCTCCCTGTGACAAGACCTTTATGAGTTCCAAAAGCATGCTGGCATGGCTGCATGTCCTAAGATGGGCCAGGGTTATCACAATTAATGGTAACAAACGGATTTTGCAAAGGATATAAAATCATACATTTTCCAATTAGAATCAATCTGTAGGAAGTTGGAAAAGTCCTTCATGTGGAAGATCACGTCTGCCTGTGATGAGAATCATGTCAACCTTTAAAGTACAATACTACGCTCTGTGATTAGCATGTGCCTTTCTGGAAAGAATGAAATGAAGCCCTGTTCTAGCAAATTGCCAGGTTTGGCCTTGCCATCCTCCATCTTCAGCCTCATATCCCGCAGGCTGCAGTTCTGTGGCACTGTTTGAATGCTTGCTAGATGCATAGGCAGTGGAGCACACCCTTTCATGAGATTCTGTTGCAGAATGGCGATTACTGTGGTCATCTGAGACAGGGGAGGCTAGATTAGAGCATGGAGGCATGAATCACTGCTGTTCTGATCTGATGTCCAGTGGTAATGCTAGTTTCAGTTCTGCTTGTAGAAACCTTTAAGTGTCTAGCCACTAGTTCTTTGGTCTCCTCCCAGAAAAAATGTTATTGCTTGTTTGTTCACTCAGATCACTGCCTGCTTTGGGAATAATGCACAGTAGAAAGAAAAGAAGGTGTCCCGTCAGTTAGAAGATGGAGTCTTTTAGTGAAGTAGAAAATAATCCCACAGAAATGTCCATATATGTGGAAGACTTGGGAACAACCAGCTAGAACAAAGCAGTGAAACCTGATCAAAGAGAACAAACTCCCATCATTTAAGCTGGTTTTGTAATTGTAGTACTTTATCAACAAGTAGATATTGCTGGAAGGGCTGGCTGACTGGGTTGTGCAGATGTGTAACATCTGTGCACATTTGGCCTCTGGAAAGTGTCCTAGTGATGGCTCATTCCAAAAATTTTATTGGTTTTCTAGCTTTTCTCTTGACCGGATAAAGGAAGAATGCTTTTTCCAAGGTCATTTTTGGTGAAAGTGTTTTCTGGTTCAGCTCCAGTAGTCCAGGGGAGGCAGACTACAATAGTGGAATTAGAGTTCAGTTCTCCTCAGTAAAGTAGACCACCAAAGCCTTGTCACAAGGTTATGTCATTGATGACAGTGTACCTTGGGCACACAGTTGTGAGCACTGCTGGTTAACCTACAACACAGAGGGAACAGAATTCCCAACCCACAGTTTCAGTATAACTTTTTTAGAATGTAAAGAAGTCAGGAGTCTTGGTCAAGAAATGAATACTGCTCAGAGATGAGCATTTTGATATATTCTGAACAGCACTGGTGAAGGTTAGGTCTCCATCCCAATGTGCAGGGCTGGCTATTACAAGTGCACAGGATCAGAATGAGAAGGCATCCCATTCCAAATCAGATCTGCATGTAGAAATGGGCAGCAGACCTTGCTACATTCAGCAAAATAGGGGGTGTGAAGGTGATGTATCCCCCCACTGTCATACTGAAGTGTGACTATGTCCATTGAAGTGTGACATGGTCCCAGTAGGACAAGCTTTATGTTCAGTAAAGAGAATTTCTCAGCTCTGCTCAGAGATGTCAAGCCATCTCCTGAGGAGGGGAGGGTATTTCACTTTTGTTATTGCTGTGAGGATCCGTATTTGTGAGGCGCTCTGAGTAAATGACTGTGCTTTCCCTTTGAGTCTAGATTTTTCCCTGATGTAAAAAGAAGAGGCCAGATACCAACTAGTGTAAGAAAACCCTACCTACTTTTTCTCCTTGGCTACGTTGTAATCTCAATATGTTGACCTTCAGAACCCGGGGTATGGTCTATATTTCCCCCAGAGTTTTACCAGTGCAGACCAACTGTATAAAACATGCATTTGTCCACGTACTTGCAGGGAGGAGAAAGGACCATGCAGGCTTTGCCGCACACCTTCTTTTTGATGAGTATGTTCTGTGATTTCTAAATTCCTTCCATGTGCTAAGACAGTGGACAGGTCTGTCTGTTAGTAAAACATGTATAAAGAGGTTTTATTCGTCTGTGCTCACCATCTAGGTTTGGATGGGTATCTTCTATGCAGCCCCAAATGCATACAGTTCATGACAGGCCTCTTCCTCAGCTCCAAAATTCAGGGAAACCTGAACTTTGTACAGGGAAGGGGAAATTTATCCCCCAACACGTTCTTCCCTGACAAACTCTGCTTTCCATCCCCCATTAGCAGTAAGATGAATGATCTTTTATCAAATACAGACTTTACGGGTAACGTGGTTATTGATTGTTCAAGATGACATTTTTTCAGAATGTTCCTCTATGAGCTCGGGGTGGGGAGAAAATAGCAGCATATAGGGGCCAGGTTAATGAATGATTTAATATAAGTAACTATGTTTTGAACTCACACACTTAACTTGCACTTAATCCAAACAGCTGTAAGTGCTTTATAAAAGGTGATATTCTGCCATTTTGTGGAAAGAGAAACTGAGGCACAGTTCAACTCAGTTATTTGTCCAGTATCACTTGCTGCTGGGAATAGAAAACAGAGAGATTCTCATGTGAGAATCATTAGATAATACTTATTATAAAGGAAATACATTTCTGTCTGGAATATTACTGAATTTTGAGATCTTAGGAAGAGGTAAAAGTTTTTTAAGTTGAGCAAGGAAGTTCTTCTTAGCTCTTCCTTCAGCCCTCTCCAGTGTGTAATGTCTAGTTTAAATACACCAAGAATATTAACTGGAACTTAACTCTTTTTCCTTCTCTTTCAAAATCCTTAGATTTGGTCTTGTTTGTATGAATCAACCCCTTGCACTTGAGGCATTTATCAGCTGCTCTAGCCTTTTTGTTTCTTGTTAGTTTTATTCACGGCGTGCTGATTTCTTGTAACTCATTTCCCTGTAGTTTCATTTGCACTATGCAGTTCAAACACCCAGGCATTCTGGGAGCACGTAGCCTGCGATCCAGGGAAGGGGGGTATATACTCAACACCTCTTGAACGGCCCCCGCCTCTTTGCAGGGGCTGCCCATAAGTTCTGTGGTTTCTTTGTTTTAGCCTGGCAAAGTTCCACTGCGGTGAAATCAGCTCAGCCCCGTGAGCTGGCAGATGGCATGGATGGTCTAAGGCTGGCCTTAGCTTTTGCCTTATTTATTTTGTTTGCTGATGGATGAGCACTTTGTCCCCTTCGAAAAGCTGACCACTTCAAAATCCAACCACTCTCTAATACCTGATTGCACCACAAGTCCTGGAAAGTCCACTGACATAAATATGCATCTTGAAAGTTAGTTTCAGAAGGTAATTTTGAGATTTTGAGCAAATTTTTTTTGCAATTCCTGTATGTACCAGTGAATACGACTCCAAAGACAACCTGACTGTATCCATATTTGCACAGTAGCTAGTTTGCAGAGTGAGTTTTCAGATCTGTTTGTCACCACTACTACACTATAAATGTTAAACAGTAAATGGTAATCATAAAAGCACCGTAAAATAGGCTACAAATTACTTTGGTTTGGTCAGATTCATTTTGGGTTTTGGATGTTTTGGGGTTTTTTTACTTTAAATTGTTATCTTTTGATATTTAACATCTCTCCTGTTCAGCTGGCTTACAGCCAAGGTCTCTTTCCACTGTGGGTAAAACAGACCAGCCGTTGGGTTGACAGCCTGCTGTACTCACTATGAAGAGTGTGCCCATCTCCCCCTCTGAAAGTGGGACTTTTATCTCCCTAGACACAAACGTATGGCACAAGATCCCATTTTTAATGCCACATGAGATTCTGGGAATACTCTCGCTGGTCCCAGAATACTTTTAGAACTGTTTATCTAAGCTCTCTAATGGTATGCCAAACCACCAGGTGTTCTGTATGCCTGGGGCCCCACTTGTTCTGGAAGGCTTCCTTGTTTTTTGTTTGTACAGACAGTTATCCTGGTCTGGATAGTGGGTTCAGTGTGCCTCTCCCAATGCTATATGCATATTCTTATTGATTGAGAGAGTCTTTTCACGCTTCCCCACAACGACCCATGTTAGGATTACTGTGACCGCATTTCAGTGTCCACTTCCAAGGACTGCGGTGGGTGTTGGACGGGACTGCGTCATGGCTCTTTAAGCTGTGTCTGCCTTGATCATCTTAAATACTACCTGTGGGCATTTCTTGCTTCTATACAGCCCATTCCTTCTCAGGCACATGGGGCCTTAGCTGTGCATTTCTAAACATGTTCCTGTTCAATGTTATGCAGCAGCCACCACGTTGTTGTCAAGATGAGCTTATTACAGTGAAAACTGGGTGAAATTCCATGGCCTTGCATGATGCAGAAAGTCAAACAAGATGTCCGTCACATCCAGGAAACTATAAATAGAAACTGTACAAAAATCAGCAGAGGATGACTAGAAGAGAGATGGTCATGTGAAACTGCCCAAATTTATGTGCCCAGTTCGGGAACTAAAGGTTAGATTCCCCATATAGAGAGAAATGGTTTTCTTTTGAATAGCCATCTGGAAGATAATTCCTCCTCTCTTTCTTTAAGTGCTTAAAGCAAAAAAACCCACCCTGAAGTATACAATAGAAAAGTCCAGTTCTGTCCACACATCAGCAAAGTCATTCTTTTTCAGCTCCCAAATGAAACAACCAGTTCTGTGGTGCCGTCTTTCTCAGATAGTTCTCATACCAAATTGTTACCAGATAGAATTATGAGACCAGGAAGAAAAAATAACACCTCTTTGGGTACTGCATCATCACCCTAATTTTTGTCCTTTAGAAAAACAATTAACTGCTTAATTGTTTTGGGCAGGTGACCATCACAAGTAAGAGACACAAGCTGCTCTTTGATACCTGGGCTAGATGTGGCTTTGATGGCAGTGCTCTGCCTCCTCCTCTGTGTTTACACACGAGTAGTTTGTGCATTTGCAGAGATTACTCTCCCTTTTCAAACAGAAAGCAATGACTGGATCAAACCCAAGCATTGTTTAAGAGTGGCCTGTGACTCTGTGGTTTGTTTTCTTGTTTTGTTTGTAAAGGTCAAAGACATAATGATATCTTTTGGAGGTAGAAGTTAACTTGTACTCAGGTCTTTCACAGGGCTGAGCTGGAGAGGAAGTGAAAAAGTAGGTCTTGGTCAAAAGCATGATATTTCTTTGGTGATTTCTCTCATCAAAAACATGCTTGAAGCGGAAGTTGATCATGTCTCCCTGTGAGGCCACGTTACCTTCGTTTAATACCACAGTCTGCCTGTCTAAATGTAACCACCTGGATCTGGGTTTAAAGCTAATAAAAATTTCTGTTTCTGACCTGATTTTTCTGGAGTGTCAAATTGCTGTAAACTTTAGTGAGGCATGTTTCATAGTAAGCACTTTCCAATACTAGACCCCTACTTTATCTGGGATATAAGTGAGCCAGGCAGGAAGATTTGGCGTGCTGGACACTGGAAGGTTAATCTGCGTTCCAGCGTGGATTTTGAATTGAGCAGCCTCTCTTTAGGTATCTGGCAAAGTGACAGAAGGAAGAAACTGGTCGTGACTAACAAATCCTTCCTACTTCACTGGGGTGAAAGAGACTTTCAGTGGATTATTCTTAGCTGTTTTTCAAGGTAGTAGCCAGTGTGAAATTCTTAGTAAGAGATTGCTTGTTATAGGCAAGTAAGTCGAAGTGCCAGTAAAATGTTCTGCGGGGTCTGATACTTCTGTGAGATCTAGGCTTTCAAGGTTGTTTACTTGGAAATATCATAGACATTGTACATAAACACTGGTACAAATAGGCTTAAGAACTAAACCCCCAGTTTTTACAACTTTGTGTATGCTCAGTAATAGCTAAGTGATGCAGACAGACATTCAAAATAAGAATACTTTTGTTATGGAACAGGACATCTTATTCACCTGAATATGTCAGATTTTTAAAATGGAAGTATTCCATTCCATCCAGAGGTGCAGAATTGGTTTCAGTGAATGTTTTGTCTTGGAAAAAAATAATTAAGAAAATGTTTTTAGAACAAAATTTTTAATTGACCCATCCCTTTTTTTTTCTCCTCAATTTTCAGTTTGTGAAAATCATCAACATTTTTTCCAAGTAGGTACCAGGAAAGTTTTTGAAGTCTCAAAAATGTTCACAGGAAAGGAAAACTTTTCCTGCTGATCTCAGCTCGGATGCTTGGGGGAGTATGACATTTTCTGCAAAATTGACAGAAACCAGGTTGGATTTTCACTGCCTGCCAGGCAGGTTTGAAAACCTGCTTGATTTCCTTCCAGCTCACCCGCCCAGCTCCTAGGGAGCCTGCTGACAGACGAACGAGAGCTGAAAGCCAGAAACCCATCTCTGTAGCTCTTCAAATCTCTGGGCTGTCACCTGTCCTCTTCTGGAGGTCTAACAGGGGTGACTGCTATAGCTCTATGCAGCCCATCACTGGACTATTTCAAGCTAGGTCTTCCAGACTAATGGATCTCCTATAGCCTGCTGGGATCTTCAGGATCTCTGGCTCCTGGGCAGCCCACCAGGCTTGGGCTCTTTAGCAGTCTTTAGCACTGACCGCAGGTCTGCAGGCAGGCTGCATGGGACCAGCACTCCCCGAGGGTCTGAGCTCTGGAGCTCGGTTGCTGGTTCCCACCTGTTGTCTCCTCCAAGGGTCTGGCGGCCATTTCCCCTGGAGGGCAGGTATGCAGGCTCTCCAGCTGCCCCATATCATGTTCAGCTTCAATTCAAAGTATCAGTTTTTTTCAGGAATGTGAATTTGTCCACTAATTCATGGCGATTTCACTGAAGTACCTTTTGAAGTTGAAATGAGGCCAGTTGAGGAATATTCTTTAGGGTGTAACTAGGAGTGTTCTGTGAGAAATATTCATCCTTTTGGAAGTGGTAGACGCATTGAATCCTGGATCACTCTGGGAACTGATCATTCCCATCTTTGAACACCTTCTGCCCTAAGCAACAGTGTTGACTCAGAGCTGATGTGGGTCAGACTCGCAATATTCAAATGATGTTTGCTGGTTCATGTGGAATACATCATCATCAGTAAAAAATGTTAGGATAAAGAAACCTGGTCCTAGGGCAGTGTAAATCCTTGATTTCAGACATGTGAAATTTTAAATTTGAGAAAGTTATCTGATGGAGAGCCGGGTAGGTCAGGGTTTTTTTCTGTCTTTGTTACACCTGTTTTGGTCAACAGAATGGCACACTACATTGCCATGAAGCTCATCAGCTTTCTGCCAGCTGAAGATCCCTTTTTGGGTGTCAGAGAAGGCCGGCTTGTGACATCTCCGCTGAGCCTGCAAGCTCTGGCAGAGGCTTTGCCATGTGCTCAGAATTGCGTTTGGGTCCACACCAGCTCATTTTGTCCAAGCAATTTCATTAGCTACTGAAATGAGCTGGGGCGAAGGGTGAAGCCTAGAGATAAAATTTCCATATAGCTCTACCAGTGAATCCGAGACCTGTGGAATATGGCTTGCATTCAAAAGGTTGACAACATTTAACCTCACAGAGCTCTCAGGCTCTGGGACCTGAGTGCTTTAGCCTTTACTAAACAAATACTTTTAATGATTTGAGCCTTAACAGGAAAGTCCAGTGGGGGCTGTTGAACTCTGGAATTCGCTGCAGGGGGGCACAGGAGAGATTAGAGGCCGTGGCTAATCAAAGAAAATCTGCTTTACGTTGTACTGCTGCTTGCACAGCCCCCAATTCATATCTGCGACTCCCTTCTGCCTCAGAGGGAGCTGCATGTGTAGACTGACCCTTTCCTTGCAGAGCTTTCCTATCAAGATCTTCCAGGACAACGTCTCTTTCTCAGGCTGTGAATTCATGTCAGTTTTTTCAGTGACCACTTCTCTCCCCGCAGCTTGTTGTCCCAGTTCTTGCACTGCCCCTGTTTTGAATCAGCACACCTTTTTCCATGGTTATGGGGTAAACTGAACCGTCAGCTGAAAGGAATTTTTCAGCTGTTCTGGTCGACTGCGCAGCTGCACAAACAGCTGTGCCAGCAGCATGGTGAGTGTGGAGGGCGGGGGTTGCCTGGGCCACTGAATGTGAAACCACAGCCTCCATCGTTACAACTGAAAAATGCTGTGATGCCAACAAACCACTAACGGCAAAGGCATTGGCTAGTTCTTCATTTTTCTTGCAGGCAGTGGAAGATAAAAAGATGAGCCTTCCGATTCCGTAGAGCCAGTAGCTCTTCAACCAAGTATGTCCAGATATTTAAAACAAAAAGCCTCCGAACTGAAGTGTAGGTGATCAGTTAGTTTGTTCCAAGGTTTATTCCAACTCAGCTCTTGCTAGGGTCTCATATTTGCATTATGGGCCTTGGAGGCCTTGGATCTGTGCATGATCATGAACAAACAAGCTGTTTGTTCCCACATCACTGCCAAAGCTCATCTATCTGGAACTCAGCTGGCAGGACCGATTGTGGCATTGCTGCACATCACTTTGGGCAAAGTCAGCTGCCTTACCTTAAGCTGTTTGTGATAGTTGGAGGCATGACTTCGTACTGAAGCAGATGAGACAAATGCACACTGTTCTGCTAACTCATCTTCCCTTAAAGCACTGTGGAGCAATAACTTTCAGAAACAGAGTGGTAAGGTGTAGCCAGGGTGAAGTAATATCTCAAGTAGCTTCCTCTGTTTCTGCAGTGTTTCTCTAACCATGTTCGTAAACAGGTTTGAAAGTGCTTAACCTTGTGCTGTGCACCCACACTGATCCCCCTTAACTCCTCATTGCTCCTGTGTAATACTCAGATTGATGGGTCTAAGCACCAGAGCATAGCTACGCACCAAACTATCTTTTGGCCGCATCTACATCCCAGTTGGAACATGTCTTTTAAAAGGCAGCCTTTTGCAGTTTCATACTTCAACTACCAACTAAACTCCTTATCAGTGTGATTCTATCAACAGGAAACTGGTAAGAAAAAAAGAAGCACCCAACCCATACACCACGATGTTATCTAATCTCTATCCAATCTGCTTTCTGCGTGGAGACACATGCAACAGACTCCAGTAACTGTATGTCAGAAGGTCAAAGAATACAGGCAGGGGACAACAGTACAAATAACCAGTTGGGACTCAAAGAATCCAAAGTTGAAGCAGATTTTTAAAGCTGCTTAGTAATCAAAATACCTCACTGTGCAAATCAGCCTTTTTCTTGTGGTCATAGCTCCTCTGTTTTGTACTCATTGGAATGTTTTTCACCGTATCAGAGATGTGACGAGTATTATGAGCACAGAAAGAAAGATGGAAGTAGGGTTTTGTCTTAAACCATGTACCTGTACTCTGCAGATATGGAAGAAAGTGGTTTCACTTATTGTAAAAGAGACTTTTTTGGAGTGCAAAAGTCAGTTCCTGAAGTGTTCAGCTATTACAGTTGTGTGGGGATACAAGACTTAACTAAAAGTTCTTCTGAAAAAAAAGAGAAAATGATATATAGGTTTACAGTTGCTACAAATTGGTAATTGTTAATGTTTGTAATTGCAGTAGACTGCTCTCGGCACCTGGAAGATGCTATAAAACTACTTTGATTAGAAAAGATTCAGACTACCTCTGGTGCTTCTTTTCAGTTGAGGTTGTGCTCACCAGAGACTGAATGCCAGCTACAATAGTTGAAACAAGGCCCTTACGTCAGATGCAGCCCTGGCAAAAAGGAAAACTCAAACAGCAGATCATCTCCCTCTCCTGCCCTCCAGAAAGAGGTGCAGTAAGAATAACAGAATACATGCCAAGGCAACTCTGACCAGCTGAAACAGATGGCACAACAATCTTGTCATCCCTTCCCACTGACCCTAGGGTTGCCTAAAACCTCTGCAATCCAATTACTGGTTTTAATCTGATTGTGTTATTGCACTAAGCATATTATTTAAAGACTATAAGGTATGGTTAGCTGGAATATGTGTGAGGCTTGCAAATTAAATGCATTAATGAAAGTAGACACGGGTGCATGTCAACAATCCATTTACGAGGAGAGTGAGGAGCAATTGAAGTGGGAAGATTGAGAATGAGAATTTAGAGTCAAACAGTTTCTTAGCACTTTCTTTCATAGGTTATGGAATTAACTAATTCCTGGTTCTGGGACCCTTTTCTTGGAACTGGTAGGGGACATACTGATAACAGAATAGGCTAAGGCCAAATGTGACTCAGCTGGGTCAGGTACACAATCCTGCTGCACTTAAGGTGTGAATAAAGGAAATGGGAATAGGTCTTAAGTGTATAAAGTCCTGGGAAGTTTTTATTCAGAAAAAGGAATAACTGGAAAAATTTCTTTAACTTGTGAAAGCAGCAGTCACACACTCTGAAGGACTTTAACCCACCTGTCTGTCCTCTACCTGGAAAGACTGATTTATTTTTTTTTTCTGGCTAAGGCACTTCTCAGTATGCTATTTGTAAGCAAGTAGTTATTTCAGTAAAATATGCCATTGATATCTGTTTTAGAAGGAGACATCTTAAACATTAAAGATTGGTCTGGTACAGAGATTAGAAGATGCTGCACTCCACATCGTTGTGGTGCTGCTGCTTTCAGCTCTGCCAGTATCACAGTCACAGTATAAATACACAGTGGAAGTCAATTCTTACTTAGTTTGTCTGCTGTTCCTCAGTGAAGAATTGTGTACACAGATAATTGGTGCTTTTTATTTTTAGGTAAAGTCTATGAGCTGAACTCATCTGATGATGGACTTTAAGCGGGCCTCCTATTACTTAGATAGCAGACCATCTGGGAATCTTGGATTTAGCAGATACAGTATTGCTAAACTTGAAAGGTTTTGAAAGGTATTGAAAACTTGGCTGTATTAGATCATGAATGGAATTCCAACTTGTTGCTGAGTTGGGAAATAAAGATGAAATGTGTGTATCTTAGAAGATGCAGCAAATAAATAAGGATGATTTAGCCTGCAAATGCACTGCTGCTCCATATGTAGTGAATGGAGCTGACACAGGGGTTTAGGTATTCCTGCCTCCTTGATCACTGGTATCTGAATGAACTTGAACAAATCGTGCGGACTTTTTTTGGCCTCCTTGTTTCTGACTGCAAATGCAGATAGTGCACCTTTGAGAAGTTCTATAAGCTCTGCAGGAGCAAGAATATAAGCATTCTAGGGGTGTGTGATGTATATAATCCCAGAACGGATGTTAGAGCAATGTTTATTGACTACAAAGGCTAAGTTTTAGCTTTAAATATATGTGTCTTTTTAGAATTTTGGCCTTTTGTTTTGTCTTACTGTTTCTTTAATTGCGTAATTGTTTACCCATTTCTCTTTCTTTTTTTTTTAATCAAAATCTCCACAGGCTGTTTGCAGAAATGCCCTGAGTCTATGCTGGACAGACTTAGGTTTTGCAATCACTGAAACCTATAAAAATTGTCTTGTTGTCTGTTGCTGTGTTTGACAGGCAACGTTCAACCTGTGTTACTGGTGTCATCTCCTTGGCCTGGCTAGCTGTGTACTCACTTCCCTTCAAGTGGTTAAGTTAGTGGTTGTTTTGTGTCTATAATTTAGCTATGGGAAACAGATCTTCCTAGCAATGTGGTACTAGAAAAATCCCTAGAACTATTTCATGTTTTTTCTTCCCACTCAGTATTATGAAACATTTGTGATAAATTACTGAATGCTAGCAAATGCTGTGTTATGATTGTGTGTGCACAACAATACCAATATATGCTTTTTATAGCATATAGGTCTATAACAAGAGCATACAAGAGAACCGTCTGCTGTGGGTGACACAGCGGGGTGGCACCTTGCTCCGGCACCTTGCTCTTCGTATTTACTGCTGTTGTTTCTGCTCATTCAGCCCACTACTTTAGCTAAAGGAACACCTAGAAGACATGAAGAGGGAAGAAAGGAATTAAAAAAGGGATTGTTTGTATCACTTTAACTTAAAAGTTACACAGCTAAAGCAAGGATAACTTTCGTTACACTCGTGTAAAAGTGCCTTTATCAGTGTAACTTACCATGGCAGGTTAATTTAGGCCTGGTCTTTGCAGAGCTCCTGCTCTAATTCAGCAATGTTTATGGGTTTGGATATGAGTCTTTATGTAGAGATAGTTGTATGGGTGTGAAAATGCAAAGTGAAATGGTTATACGAAATAACTCATACAGCTAACGGTATGGGAAACAGCTCTTTCAGAGTAAGGGGTAGGTTTATATCCATGTCTTGGAGGAGGAAAAGAAGAGAAGTGGAAAAGCGGTATCATTGCAGGGGTTAGCTGAAGCATTTCAACTTCTTTGTGCAGATAAAGCCTTTTTAACTAATGTAGTATTCTGTGTGTAACACATCCTTTCTTATTCTTACTTCTTGCTCCTTACAGCTTGGATAGACTCCCACCAGTCAGAGCAGCACGGTTTGACAGAAACTGACTGCTGGTCATGAGAATCAGCAGAATCACAGCTGGTCTTGGGAAGCTTCTGTTTCCTAAACCATCCACCGAGACTCGGGGCCAGCTGAGGTGAAGAGAAAGTTGGAGAAAATTAGGTGCTAAACTGTCACATTCCAGCTTAAAGTAGGTCTTTCTGAAGTTAGCTCTGACTGAGGTTAGGTCCTTTTCCAGGAACTCTCCAAGCTGTGCTGTTACCCAGAGTCCATGTCATAGGTAACTCAGAAACATGGACCTCCTCAAAAGAGCCTCCTGGAGAGAGATGTGTGAGGATGGTTTGAGCCTCAGCAAAAACAGTGGTTATATAAACAAAGCATCCTGTCCCCTGCATTTGAAAGAGAGTATTTATGAAAGGAATGCGCCAAAACCCACAAGAGGTGAAGGGACATGTAGAGCCGCCTACACCCTCCATATTCCTTACACACTCAGTCACTGCAAAAACAAACAAACAAGACAGGACTGGCTTTGCCAAGATGGTTATAGAGACTGACTCAAAGAAGCCCAGTGCCCTGGCTGTAAACAAAAGTGAATATGCATTATTTGGAAAATGAAACAGATTGATACGAAGAGCTGTGTGCAAATAAAGGATTAGGAGAAGGGAGGGGTGGCGGCAGGGCATGTACGTGTTACCACTGAAAAGTGCATAATGGGATAAGTGAGACTGTGTGTTTGTCTGGGCTCAAGCCTGTGCTCATATATGTGTCTAACTGAGTGTGACTGCCTACACACAGATATCCACCCTCTCTGAAGGGAAGGACCGCAGGACAGACCTTGTCATTTCAGCTGCGGGATAACTCCCGGCCTTGTAATTTTTTTTTTTTTGGCTCTGCCATAGCTGATGGTGCTGCCTTGAGCAAGTCATGGGTGTGTACTCGTACCCATGTAAGCACATATGTGTGAGTACCCATGTGCATTTCTGAGAACGCTGCGTGTCTAAGCTTGCATGGAAGTGTGTTTATACAGGTGCGTGCATAAACGTGTGATGCATATGTTTGTGTGCATACACTCTGAATAAATATAGGTATATCTGTACATTTATGTATGACTTTGTAAGTCAGTATTTGGTGGAAGTTCTGTGTTATACATGTGAGTATGCAGGAAGCTGGTTTTGTGTATATGTGCTTCCTGCATGTATATAAGTGCTTGCCCATCTGTGGCTGGGGCTTTTCCATAACAGGGAATGCTGTTTTCTACAGACCAGTGGCAAAACAATGCCAAGTGAAAAGCTTATGCAAATCTGAGCTACTGATTGGAGCAGGATAACTACAGTTCCCTAATGCAACAGTGAGTTTTTGCCTCAGTTGCTTTGTTGAAACCTTACCTGCATTTACATCAAACTCTTTGCAAAAGTGGAATGTGTTGGTTTTGATTCCACCAACACTGGGATTCCTTAATCTGCTCTAAATGCAACATGTCCTTTGGATACAGTTATACCTCAGATGTTAAGATAAGGCTGTATCTTTTCTGCATCACTTATGATCAGTTTATTAAATTATATTGGCTTAAGCATAGAAGTCCAGTAGCAGCCCAAGAGCTGAAAGCAACTGGGAGCTCCCTAGCATTGGACAAGCAGACATTTGGACAGAGTGCCTCTTAATCTTGTCTGTGACAAATGGGATGCCTGTATGGAAAGATCTCAGACTCCTTGGGCATAGCAGTTACATAGCAGATTGGGCTCTGAAGGGGGTTGATAGGGATATTTGAAGTTATGGTTTTTAAACAGGCCTGTAATTCACCTAGCCCATCTTAGTGATAGAACTGATTGCCTAACTGGGATGCTTAAATTTATTTCCCCCTCTTGTTGTTGACTTTTCCCCTTTTAGGTCTCTGGTTGTTTTAACGTCTCTAAGAATCTTACATTACAACATTTAATTTTCAAAGAAAAACTAGCAAAACTGTTCTTCCCTTTAGACAATACTCTGTGTGTGTATAGATGTATGTATATATAGATGTATGTGTATTTGTGAAATAATACTCTGATTATTATCTGCACTATGCTGTGTACTGCAGTATCCAGTTATTATGTCCTGGCCACATCTAATAGGTGCTGTGCTCAACAGGGTTGTATTTCATGGCGTTGGTTGCTCTTGTATGATGATACTGCCTTGTTGTGGGTACTCAGTGGTATCTTCTGTTCACAGATGCAGTGCCATGGTATATCGTTTCCTGATGATGTTTGCTTTTAGCGGTGGTATCATCTAGGGCCAGTGCAGGTAACAATTTTACTGTTTAGCCTGGCCCACTTTGTATTTATGCCTGTAGCATCGGATTATGGAACGTACGTGGAGAGTCCGGGTTTGCCATGTAATGATATCCCTGTCCAATCTTGCAATTTCTTATTGGAGCTGGGAATTCTTGTATTTGAGAAATTAATCATTGAACTTCATTTGATCTGCTCAATCTGTCTGTATTGTGCTATATTTTCTTTTAAGTATACGGTGCCACTTTGTATCTGAGTGTAGACCTGTATGGTTTTGGACTTTTTGTGAAATAGCTGTGATTTCTCTATCAGAAGGGTTTCTCCCTTGGTTTCCCCAACTATAAAATTAAACGAATCCTCAAAAATAGCAAGTTAATTGCCAAGTACTGCATAGTAACTATGACCAGTGTTTAATTGGCTTTAGATTCCAAATAACGTGTAACAAATTAGCTTCAGTCTAAGGTATCCATCTTTCTGCAGGCAAATTAAAAAACTGTTCAAACAGATCCTAATGACATAGCAGTGATGTGGCACGTCTCTCTTCTGTGTCATTTAAGTGCACAGTATTGTGGTTCACTTGTGACGTATAATGTTTAATAATTTTAACTATTTTACTTGAGTATTTGTTAAAACAGTGCCTGATTCTTGAAAAAAAAAGAAAGGAAAGTTAAAAGCATGATGATGTGTACAAAATACTGATTGCACAATTTTGCATGCACAATTACCTGATGTCAAATGCAGTTACACACCACAAATCTACAGCTGCATGCACAAATTGGCAAGTGCTCAACTCAGGATTTTTACGTAGTCTGGTGAATTTATTTGGCATGAGAAGACTTCAGGAATGAAGTCTCGATCTGTGGACACGACAAGCTAACCTTTCTGTAGGATATGCTTCTATCCTAGCTTCCCTCAGAAGTGAGAATTGAATTCTGTCCCCATTGCCTGTTCAGACATTGACCTTTTCCCTGGAAAGCAGTGATGGGTTTTGAACTTCATGATATGCGCATCTGTCCCTAGATGCGATCTGCAAACAGCATTGCACTCTAAATGACTCGATTACCTTTGATATGATTTGAGTTCCATGCTGAAGACTGTCCTCCATTAGCAGAAATGACCTAGATCTGTTCTGATCTTGGCTATATGCTCTGGGAGTGTTATTTAAGCTGTTTGCATGGTTTCGTTAGCTCATGGTGTTTTTCAGGGTCCTCATGTTCTTTGTTGGTCTTTTACTCTGACTTAGTCAGAACATTTTTTTACTTGGACCGGAAAAGCCTTGTTGTTGCTAATGCTCTGTGGCTCTTGCCCAGCTGACAGGTGTAGTTAAGTACTGATAGTCCAACTTTCAAAACAGGCCAGATCCAGATTTCCAGTATTCAACACTTGCAATTAAGGGCCTCATCTTCAAAGCAGCCCCCCTCTCATTCTGAGACTTTTGTAATTGTAATTGAGTGTCAAAATGAATGGTGATTTGCAGCTCTTTCTGGGATGCTAATGGCTGGATTTTTCCAAGGGCTCAGCAGCTTCTTGGAAAGCTGAATGAGGTCCCCAAAATATTTGAATTCATACTACTTTTCTTCCAGAAGGTAAAAAATAGTGTGTGACAGCATGAGTGTCCACAAAACTATTTATTAAGTCTGTCTGGCACAAACTGGCAGAAAGCAGACTGGGTTATGGATGAAGCTGCAGCTTTTCTTCACCCTGCAGGTCAAACTGAAGATCTGCAGCAAATCAGTAACCCGGGGGGGAATCCCTGTAGAAATTGCTTCTATCCCTTCAGCGTATTGAAGGAGATGAGGTGGGGAAGCATCATTATTAATTACTCATCTGTTGCTAAGGTAGAACTCACTGACTTTTGGTGACTGATTTTCAAAGGGAATCCTGTGTAAGTAACAAGTGAGTAAGGAAGCTTTTAGAGAGTTGAAAGCTTGCTACGGGTTAAACTGTGCGTGTTCATTTGCTGCCTGTGGCTGAAAGGAGCTAGGCGGGAGCCAGAAAGTCATTTTGCTCCATGGGAGAGCACTAAAATTATTTTTCTGGCTTACACAACGGATCTGATTCTCCTGTCACTTGTGAAAGCTTTGTAGCTGTGTAATCTTATCTGAGCTGCTTAATTTACTTCAATGCAAGTGAAAAGAGAATTCAGGGTATTGCTTCTATAAGAAGTGAGCAAGCAGGGGCAATATGTATTTTGTCTCCATGTTAGCCTTGTTCCTTTTACTCAGACCTTTTGTTAAGCTCTTACTTCTTGAGCGTCTTCTATCAGTAAATAACTGTTTTCAATATGTGAAAAGAACGTGATTGAGATGATTCTTTGCACACGGATACAGTGGGAAGAAAGTTCTCCCATTTGTGAAATGACCTCAAGCAGTCTGGCCTAGTGATGGACTTCTTAAGGGAAAGAGGAAGGAAATTGCAGGGCTATAGCCCCCCTCCCGTGTTAGACTGTTCAGTTCCCATGTGATGGAAGAGCATCTGGTTGATTATGCAACCTTCCCTACCAAAGCACGATTCTATATGCCCTACTGAGACCTTTGCTGTATGGTTATTGCCGCGGTCTTACTGTATATGGCTTAATTTGTCATTCTTCCCTGCTTGTCACTTGCCTCTATACATCAGAACAACAGAAACATGACGTTAAAAACTTGCATCAGGTCACTGTAGGGGGGCAGTGTGTACTGGAGACTCAGGGTGTGAATCCAGCAGACACAGGTGTGCTGTGGAGGTGACACTGTCTCTGTCCTAAGGGAAAGGTTTGTCGTTTGTCTTTCTGCACGGTGAGTCACGGAGCAGCTCTCCAGCTGACAGTAGCAAAAGAAGCCAACAGGGCGAGAACGTGTGAGAACAGAAAAAGTTGTTTAAAAGAGGCAAATGGTAGACAATCCCTAACTTAGCTGCAATTCCCTGTGGCTGGCAATATGGAGGGGAAAAAAAGAAACTATTTTTAATGCTCTCCCAGCTCAGCATTATAAATCAGCAACTGATCTTATTTAGTTATAGCACAAGTAGAAAGATGTTTTTCTCTTGTTGCTGTCCCAGGGAACTCACTCTGAGATCTAAATGTCAGGGTCTGTCTTTTGTTTCTTGCTTGAAATCTGCACTTATCTCCAGATCTGAATGGGAAGTGTTTTGCCATCCTGACAAACTTCTCAGAAATTCGAGAATATTCCTGTGTTCACACTGAGTTGAAACACATCTTTTCATGCTTTCTGCACAAAACCCGTAGAAGACACCCGTGCCAGTATAAGTAGTAGCCTGGTGATTCTGGCAGCCATTTGGGATGAGGAAGCGCTAGGGGCCGATCTTGGTTCTCGCCTACCCCTAGCGAGTGCCTGGCTGCTGGAATGCTGACTATTCAGGGGCTGCTCTTCCTAATCCAGCTGGGATCTGGGAAGCCTTTCTTAACAAACACTTCCCTAAAAAATACGTACAACACGTAGCTTGATAGAAATCTCTCTCTTCTGTTCAAAAATCCTTTTCATTGAAAATTCCCAAGCAGCTGTAGGTGACAAAGCTGTAAATAAAGCATGCACCAGGTGAAAGCTTTCCTGGCCCTTTCACAGCTGGTTTTTGGCTTTGCAAGCATAGCCAGCAGCAGAAGGGCAGGAGCTGCAATGAGGTCAGCATCTCTGACTGTGAGTACCCACAGGGGACAGATTGCTGGGTGGAATTGGTCCATTTTTCTCATATCTGTTTTCTTTTCTATATAATTCTACTGCTGTAGCTCTTCTGGTCAGGAGTGTGATGAGTTGTAACCCTGACCAAGACAGCTAGGCTGACAAGAGTCCCTAGTGTAAATACAGTCCAGCTGGGACAGAAACTGAGTTCATGCTGGGCATGTGTTACTGGCATGGTAGATTGGCTTAGCTGTATTAGTGAGGTAACAGACCCAGTTACTTAGTGTCTGAATCATACACAGAGGATTTGTTTACAATATGAACAACAAAGTCTTTGCTTGTCCTTTTAGTCAACGAAGAGGCACTATGTAAATTGAATGATTTACCACTATTTGACTATATATCAGTTTCTCACCTTCAAAGGCTGTCCAAGTGGTTTATTTACCATGAATTTAACCTTGGACTAAAGCTGAGGTGCTTAGATACCACAGTGATAGGTACCTTAGAAATGCTAAGGCAGAGATAAAGAGAGTACCATCAGATGGAGTGAAATGAGAAGAACTGTCTGGCCCCTTCACAAATAGTGAGGATAAACAATAGCGATCTTTGTACTTGGGCTGTAGGCGTGTTGTCAAGGTAAATGAGACCTGGCAGAGGGCCCTATTGTCTCCTTTCCCACAACTCATTAAGATTTACTTGTTTTATCATCAATGAGTATAATAACCAGAGCTCTGATTATGCCACAAGGACATCCCAATGCCAATGATTCATGAAACAGAGATTGCATTAGTCATCAGAAGGGTCTTCTCAAAAGGTTTCCTCTTTGTCTTGTTGGAGGTAGGAACAACATTTTTAGAGTGGGCTGCTCAGCAGGGAACACTAGGCTCATACTGGACACTTGTGTGAAGTCCTTTGCATCCTTTATCCAGCCCTTACCCCCTTAAGTTTATCCACCAGTGACACCCTTCCCTAATGTGCAGCGTCAACACCCACACACAGAGGTTAAGCTGCAATAGGGCTGGAGGCTACTTTACTTCAGAGTCTTTGCCAGCAAGGATTGCAGCACATAATGAATCAGCTGGATTATGCTTACCTTGAATAGGTCTGCCAAAAACTCTGACCTGATTTCCTCTCCCCCCACTCTCATTTCATTGTGAGGAGCCAAATGGGCTCTGGATGCAATACAGTGCCACTAGCTAAGTTGCCAACCCACAAAATTTTGCAATAATACACCTTTGTCTTTCAGTAGCATCTCTTATCAAACAGTTCATAGTTATTGTTATAGACCTCAGTGCCTCAGTGGAGCACATAAGTGTTATTCCCCAAGCTACAGAAGGACCAAATGAGATACTGAAAGATGAACAAGATCTCAGAGCAATTCAGTAGTAAAAGTAAGACCACGTTGGGCTGCTCTGCCGCATTAGCTATTTATGAACATACACCTAGTGATTCCCAGGTGCAAATACAGTACATGAGATCTCAACACTCTAGTTCCTTGTGCTACTCCGCAATTCACTTCTTAAGGAGGCCGTAAAAGATCTGTGATACTTAATACAGTAGGACTTGTTTCTCAACAGGTGGAAATTCAAGTACAGTTGTCCCAGCACTTTCACCTTGAGTTCAGTTCAGGGGGACGGTTACCACTGGCCATACCAAGCCCTTGGCAGAACCTATTATAGATGCTAGTTTAGAATACATTCCTGGGCATATATCCTATAATGTTGGAATACTGCATTTAAACATCACTCTGTCTGTGGCAGGATAGTAGACCTATGAAGACTTTATTCTGTTAGACTGTATTTGTGTTCCTGGTGGTTGTTTTGCTGGAGATAATGCTTGCAAAACAGAAAATATAACATGCTTATCTCTCCTAGTTTCTAGTTGAACTAATGGATGTACCCTAGCTATTGGAGAGTTAATTGCATAAGCAACGTGGCTAGTATGTGTTGTAGGGGGTTTGTTCTCATTCCCTTCTAACAGGGAAAACTGTGTGCAGCAGAGTGTCCTGTTTCATGTTTATTTGTTTTTAATATACAGGCAATACATAACAACATTCATGTAAGAGACAGCAACATCAAAGTGGAAGAGAATGGAACATAGTGAGAATTGTGAGGATTCTTAGTTCCCGGGGAGTTTTTTCCACACTCTTGGACTGGACCACAAAACCCAGCACTTCAGGGTCTCTCCAATTCTGTGGTCCCACATACCAGATACGGGGAGCTGGAGAAAGCCTGTAGCACTGTGCAGGGCAAGAAGCATGTGATTCTCCCCGTCTGCAGTCTGTGCCTGAGGCCTGTGCCTGTCACACAGTACAATGTGGAGCTTGCCCCCATCATCTTGTGGTATGGGATAGGACTCAACTCATTCCACTGAGACCTGGGATGCAACCACCCCTAACTAAATTCTTCATCTTTAAACTCTGGGCAGTCCTTTGCATGCCTGACCTGGGGTCATGGGCTCACACAGAAGAGGGAGCAGAGCTAGTATTCCCTTGAGAAGCATTGCAGACAAAGAAGGACAGGTTCAACGTGTCCAATCAAGCAAGTGTTAACCCGTGTTTGAGTACAGAAAGTTTTTTTGTGATACTACTTCAGCATGGAGGAACTATGGAAGTAACTCTTAGAGACTGATTTTTATGAGAGACATGGAGGATATTTTTTAATAAAATGAGTATAGGATTTCCTTTGGTGTTCCTTTATTCAGAGGAGATATTTAATATGGTGTATTGCATACATCTAGCTCATACATTGAAATAACATAGGATGTGTTAGAGATAAAGATTATTTGTGAGAATTAACTGTCTCCCAAACGTCTTTGTGATCATGCAAGTGTTCATAACTGAATTCCTTTATTGAATAAGATAATTTACTTATTTGCATATATTTGGAATTTTACAAACTAGTTAATTTTTGAGGCCAATCCTACATAGCTTTGCCAAAGAAAAAACTGACTACCCTATCCTAACAGCTTTTTCATAAGTTAAGTTTTAGTTCAGTTGTATCAGCAGAAGTGAAGTAACTATCTGAAATAGCCATATTGCTACTTGCAGAATTTTGCTTACTGTAAGCCAAGCACTTGACAGTTTCATTCCAAGCGTATACTGCATTTGGACCTTGCAAAATTAATTCAGAAACTGAATGTGAGGTTTTTATCCATATGAATCTTAGCAAGACAGCTTTTTAGAATAAAAGTCATCAAGACTATTTGCAATAAAATCATAACGAAATTTTTCTCCATGTACATTCTAAAGCTCTAAGTAGTAAGACTCTATCTATGTTTTTTTCAGTCAGTTGAAAAACATATTTGTAATAATATGCAAACTATAAGTAGGCAACACCTTACACAATGCAGCATATAATGCACCAACCACCTTAGCTCCCAGGATATTCAGAAAGGCACTATAAACCAGTGCAAACTTGAGGCATGTTTGCAGGACAAATCAAATGAAATTTTAGGTAGAGATTCTATTCAGCGTAGGGCAGAACAAAATTCTTCCTGGTTTTCCATGGGAAGAGGTAGCCTTTTGACCAAGCATTCTACCAAAAGCTATGATTCTGGTGAAATAAGACAATCAATCTTAAATATCTTAGTTTTAGCACCTGGGTAGTTTTTGCTATTTCATCCCCTGGGTCAAATATATCTGTGTATAATACTCTTCATTGGATGGTTAATATGAATGTGTTTCTGCCTATGAATCGCTTTCAAAATATTTGCCCCAGCTTAATTAGTGATGTAATTTACACCGGTCATCAAATACATGGCAGTCTTCAGGATGGTTGCCAAAATATTGCTAATAGAATATGCCTTTGCAGGAGTTTTAATAATATGGATATTCCTGTGCATAACCTAATGAATCTCAGATGTTTTGCAAACTTAAGACCGTTCAAATTAAAAAAGGAATAGGGCATTTCGGTGGGGAATGGGCACCTGTTCTGCGAGGGACCTTCCGATCTGTTGACTCCTTGGGGTTTTGCAATCTCCATGATGCATCGTGTGCTCTTTTCACTGTCTTCTTGTCTACTGACTGTGTTTATATGTGAAAACATAGGAAGAGTTCTGTACTGAGTCACACTGCAATCTGCTAAGTATATCAGGCTGGTATGCCAGGTTGGTTAAGTTCTTCTCTTGATAAGGGTAACGAGAAAAGTAGATAGCCAGAAAAATGAGGGAAGGGGAGTGGGCCGGTGAGTATCAGTCTTGCGAGTGGTGCAAGACAGATGGCCCAGCTGGCTCCTCAACCTCAAGATGAAGATAACCTGGATCGGACTTGAACTGGTGACAGTCTGTCCCGGGCCACCTCATCTCATAACTTGAATCATTATGAACCCCAGCAAAGTTAGCAAGGTTTCATTTGAGCCACACAAGTCAGGTCCATAAGTGGAATGAGATAAAACAAGACTGAAAATGCCATGCGGAAAGTGCAATGAGGCAACAGAAACAAGGCAGAGGAAGGCAGGGCAAGATTATGCTGACCCAGATGGCAGCAGGTCACATCTGTGACCGTCTGGCATGTGTCTGGCCACGAGGGTGTTGTTAACACTGCAGCCTGTCAAACACCTTCCCTTAGGATTAGGCCATGTGCCTCAAATTTGTGCTTCTGATTCTCTCCCAGTTGTAATTTGAATTGATATCCTGAAAACTAATAGGAAAATCCCAGCCACTTCTGTAAATCAAGGCAAGTCCTGGTTGGCATAGTGAGACAGAAATCAATTGACTCTTTTAGAGTTGCACTTGCTGATGCCAACAATGTCATTTGTTTTATTAGTCTGTATGGGCTTGATCTAACTCTTGCTAAAGTCAAGGAGTGAATGCAGAGCCTGTCCTGACAGTCAGTCTTATCACCATCAGGAGAGATGGGGCTCATGGCATTTTATGTCTGCTGCCAAGAATTAATTGTGTTCAAGTTAATGCCTGAATTAAGATTAAGCTCTGCTTGATTGACAACTATTGCTAGGGCGGGAAGCATAAACCGAGAGGAGCTAACTTAGAAATTAGCCATTTTGTCTGGATCACCTTCTGCAGATGGGAAAAAAAGAAATGCTTTGCTGTTGAAATGCAACGCTGTGTGTCAGGGCTCTAAACAGATGTCCACTGCACAGCAAGTATTGTCGTGATTAACAGTAAGTAACTGTTGGGGCTGTGCTACAAAGAGGCAGTTAAGGAAAAGGGCTCCTTTGGCAACAGCCAAGAAATGGGCAGAGCATGGTGGCAGGCGTAGAGAAAGGAGGGCATGGGAAAAAGGCAGGGAGTTCAGCTGGTGTAGCCGGTGAGCCACCTGGGAGAATACGGCAGTCTGGGAGGGACTGGCCATAAAGAGGCAGATCAACTGGGGAAAAATTAAGACTTGAGTCACCAACGTATCTGTGTGTATGAACAAATTCCCCTAGGGATAGTTAGAGCTTGGCTGGGGGCTGGACTAGGAGCCTGGAGAGAAGGAATGGGAAGAAATAGCAGCAGTGTTGCGGTTTAGGGGTAGGCAGCGGGTGATGTGAACATTTATGCTGGGTGTCCAGTGAGGTTTCCCCATTACCTCTTAACTTCTGTGATGAAAATTGCTATGGACTTCAATAATAATCATAACATTAACATTATATCCCTTAATAATATATTAGATGTGCCCCTATTCTTAATATTTTCTGGGGTTTGTGACAGGTCTAAGATAGGTCAGATTAAGTATTCAAAAACTTCAACAGTGTCTGCTCAATGTCTTTGTGACCGAATGGTCAGAGAACATTAGAACATTGGAACATAGAGCACTGGAGGGAATGAAAACAGCAGCACTTCTGAGAAATGTTTCCTTCATTGTAAATGTATTTTGTTGGGTTTTTTGTTTTGGTTTGTTTTATGACTTATGAATATAGATGCAGGGACAGTTTCTGGCTCAGAGCCTTCAGTTGGTAAAAACTGGCCAGGGATCCCTCCCTTGTGTTTAGACACACAAAGGACCTAAAGTTCTCCTTGTCTTTGTTTTGTTTTGGTGCAGTTGTTGTTCAAAATGATGCTAGGTTTACACAGGGCGTGTTGATGCTAGGCCTTGTGGGTGAGTCTGTCCAGAGGCTGAATAAGCCTGCCTGACGCCCTAGTACTACCTAAAGTGTCTATATTGGAATAAGCAGGGATTTTTTTTTTTCATTAGAGATTATTATTAATTACAAGTATTACTATTTCATTTTAAAGGGCAGCTTAGGAATTGCAACATTTTCCATTTCTCCCTTGGCTCAGTATCTCATGGCATTTCAGATTAGACTGGGAAACACTGTCAGGAGGGAACAGAAGGGACCTCACAGGTGAGAGAAGGCATCAGTCTCAGCCAGAAGAGCATTTATGAACCACAGATTCCCCAGTGCTTCCCAGCAGTCAGCTGTGCAAAGGTGTCAGCACACTATGCACTACCATGCTCCTGTTTTCTTTTAAGCATTACAATTCCATCACCTTGGTTTAGTAGAATGGTGCATTTGAGACAACGTCTGTGGGATGGTTGTCTTATACAGGAGCAGGAAGGAGCAGCGCCTGTTGCATTTCTGCAGGTGGTACCGCACCGTCTGGCTCAGACAGAGGCAGCATTGCTGATCAACTGATTGACAGCAATTCCCTGATAGGGCCCGCGAGAACTCGGCAGGAGCTGGGAGCTGCTATCCCACCAGGAACAGCGGGTTGGACGTTGCTTTCCAGCAATGGAAAGGTACCAGCTTTGAGCTGCAGCTGATTTGAGAAGCGCACCCTCAATGAAATCCCAGTCCTCTGCCTTGTGAGTGTGAGTGCCGGCCACAGACCTTTCTCCCACAGCTGCTGTGCATAGCAGAACATGAGCTGAGGCACAGCTGGAGGAGCACGCTGCTTCTCTGACCTGCCTGGTCAGCTGCTTAGTGCTGCGTCCCATATCCCTTCACAGTGTCCAGCCGCACTTGAAAGGAATTGAGAGGGGAAATTGCTGTGAAAGGGCTGCGCCTTCCCTGTCTCTCCTGAGGGATCTACTTCAGAATGTCCAGCCTGTTTAAAGCCTGAGCTCTTCAGGCAAGGAACGTGTATTATCTAGTTTGTATTTTATGGCAGTATATGAATGTTTTGTTATAATAACAACAACAACAATAATAATTAGGGCTGTGAGAGCCCTGGAGGGCTGGAAAGGAACCAAGCCCTGCAGGTTCTCTCGGATATTCAAGTTTGACGAGGTTGAACCATCCAGGTTTAACCCCCATCATTGGTGCCCTCTCTCACCCTACCGGCTGCCATTACGACCAGGAAGTCTGCTCCTGTCCTTCACATGTCAGCTGGGAACTGGGATACCCTGGGGCTTCTCGACGGAGGAACCCACAGTTACTGAGGAGGATGTGAGTGAAACTCACTGAACTTTCATGAATGTGGGCTGAGGGTCGTGAATCATCAGATCTTCAGCCAAGGCCAAGCCCGAGCGGGTCTGACAGTCTGCACAGAGTCATACTGTGATTTGGGATTGCAACACTGTCCTTTGTCCATAGAGCGCTCTGAGATCCCTGGGTGAAAGTCCCCCCTCTATGTAATTTTAAAAACACTGTGAAGGCACTGAAACTGAATGTGTTAGGTAGTGCTATAGATAATGGAACCTGTCATCTTCTGGAGCCTCAGTCCCAGTGTCTTTCTTTGGATCTCCTGTCTGGGTGACAGCAGGATCTGGAACTGATACTGAAAGACAAGAAAGAATATTTTTCCAGATCTCCACACAGAATACCTATGTGGACCTGGAAAGAAGAGATGTTGCTGATGCACCAAAGGGTCAGCACTGGTCATGTTCAAGATACTGTGCTGAACTGAGGCACCACGTGCATTTCCCAACGAAGCAGCCCGGCAATCATTGCGTGGGACAGGGGTCCAGGCACTCCTGAGTTCTCCTGAGCTCTAATCCCAATTCCCACAGTGTTGCCTCAGCTAATCGCTGCCTCAGTTTTCCTCACTTGTAAAATGTGGGGGTAATAACTGTGCATACCTCACAGAGGGCTGTGAGGATTCATTAATTAAACGATGTTCGGGAAGTGCTTTGAAGATGAAAAGCCCTATATAAATGCTGGGTGTTACTAGTGCTTAGTGAGTACCTTCACAGCCACAAGCAGGGTGTGCCTGCAGGAAGCAGAGCCATAGGCTGAGACTTATGGCTAAGTGCCTTTAAAAATAAGTATGATCAGTAAATGCACTGGAGGTCAGCTTCCCTCTCCTCCCCCTTGGGGTGAGCTCCCACCTCAAAGGAACTAGGGTTTTTCTTTGCCTCCTCCACTTCTGGAAAACACAAAAGAGGTTTGGGAGTGATGAGGAGAGAATTGTACTTGTACTTGTGGTGGTGATGCTAGGAGTTAAGACATCACAAGCAACCAGTTTATTCTAAACCAAACAGGTACAAAAATCTACATGTTCAATGAGAAGATTGTCCTAACAGGTACCAGAACTCTTGGGGAGCGTGAGGTTAGGAGAACAGCAGCTCTCACAAGTCCACTTTGCCAGAAAAATGTGTGTTTCCATACGTTTAAATGCTAGGGTTGCATGCACAAGCATTGTCACTATTAAGACAACCGCCCAAATGACATGCAGGTGGCCAGTCATGTATACAAGTCTCATGACTCCCTGTGCAGTCATACTAATTACATGCATACTTTAGGTATACGAAGGCGAATCTGTACTTGCTCCTTCATACGCATGTTTGAATGAAAACATAGATGCTGATTTCCTCTTTTTTTCCCCCCTGGAAAATCTGTATTTAATATTCACCTGACTAGGCAGAAACAAGAGAAAAGGGATTTTTGATTAGGTTAATTGTTTTTAATGACAGCCTGCCACATTTGACAGATCCCTCTTGTGAAGCCTCAAGAAAAGCAAACTTTTCTTTCAGAGGTACTGTGCATATTTCTGTATTTAGTAGGCTGCGCTGAAATTTCATTTTCTAAATTGGGCAAGGAGGTCACTTCTTTCACAATTCTCCCCAGGTTTGTCTGGGAATGACATACCTAAGCAATAATGTATGACCCAGTGGAGATGTCCAGGTGGAACTAATGGCAAAAACTGATAAGTTAAAAGCTGCGTTTACTAGTCTAAACAAGAATTGATTGTAGAAAATTAACAACTTAAGACCACACTTTGAACCAGACTCAAATATTCCTGTATAAGAGATGGAGGCAAAAGGTGGAAATTCTTCTGAGGTAGATGTGTAAAATGCTTCAAAAGCAAAGGCTAGTTATTAAACAATTTATAACACTAAAATTCATCAGACATATCATTGGTTCTTTATATTCTAAAATTACCCAGAAAAGAAGATGTAAAGACCTGAATCATACCTAAGGCTGAGGCCAGAGTGTATCTATCATGTCAGCAATACTGTCGGAGGGAACATGCAGAAAGATCAACAGAAACATATTGTAGAGGTTCCAAGGGGAGGACAGACGTCCTGGATTTGAGAACACAGAGACCTGTAGGGAGCAGCCACTGATTAACAGGTTCTGCTCTGTGTGCAGTCTGGAGGGAGTTTTATTTCATTCATCCTGGAATGCCCTCTTGGTTTGTTCCTTCTTATCATGAAGCATATCAGGTAGCTTGGCCACGCACTGTATCACACTGAGCACCAGGCTGGGACACAAGAGTAGTGCCACTGGCAGGTTGTGATACTTTAAAACTTTGTGCCTCAGTTTACCCATTGATTAAGATGATAACCTTCCCAGAGTGTTGTGGTGATTAATTATTAATGTTAGTAAAGCGTTTTGAAGATGAAGAGTGCTACATGCTGGCTAAAGATATTAATTACCTCAGACTCATGATGAAATTTTTATATTTACATAATGAACCAGTCACGGAAGAGGTGCAGAGATGGTCTCTCCTGGTGAACAGATTCTTCTAATTCAGTTATCTCTGCCATCGTCATTATCTAAATCAAATCAAATCCTTTTTTCCATGGGGAATCTGCTCTTGGAGCAAGCAAAGCCCACATGCTCCATGTGAGACTCCCAGGATGGCACCCAGCCACGGTACCTTTGCTAATTTCAGTCCCTGCCCATGAAACTCACCTCACCCAGAACTTGTTTCAACTTCTCCAGCTGTTCTTGGCATGTGTTGAGATTTCATAAAGTTGATGCCATCAACTCCCACACATATGGCAAGAGAGAGTGAGAGAGAAAACCCACACACAGTAACTAATATATAGGGAGAAGAGGTATTTGCATGGGAGAGCACAAACATGAGGCTTTTCTAGCTGGCTCCAATGGCTCTTGACTGTTAATGCCAAGATGCAAAGGGATATGCAAATTAGGAGGATGACTCAGAGAGTCCTTTCCAATGCATAACTCCAGGAAGACGCAGGATGCTTCGAGCAGGGCCACTCAATTAATTTTTATGGAGGTCAGCTGGGTAGTTTTTACTGCAGTCCGCACAGTAGTGCAAACCAGTGTCATCGCTTGGACTCTGCCAGGCTCGGCAGGTGGCACGTCATGGCTTCACAGCTGGGAACTGTGGTTGCACATTACAGCTGCTTTTTGAGAGACTGCTGAGGAGTGTAGAAGGTGACACATGCCTAGGCCACTGGAGAAGCTGGGAAGATCTTACTCATGGTCCAGATACAGAATGCAATCTACCTTTTGCGTTAGTTTGCTAAGACATGATACCTGTGATACAGTAGTTTTATTCTCCTTATATCTCCTTTTTCTTTTTCAGGCAAGTACATAATTTTTCAATGAGACTTGTTTTCAATTCATAATTCATTATCAAGATGATACCTAATTATTTGATAGATCCTTTAAATTTATAATCTCACACTAGTTTCAATAGGAAAAATATGGAAACTGCAGGCAAGGGAGAGTTTGAACACAAACACAGAGTGCAGGCAATAACACCCATTTCCGTACTCACATTTAGATCTGGGCAGATTTCCAGGGGAATCCACATTTGTCTCCTAGAGCCAGGACTTCAGGAGGAACATAGCTTTTTCAGCACTGAGCAGTCACACAAAACTTTTGACTGGGGTTTGGTCTGCCTATTACAGGGCAGCAAGCTGTTTTACTAGGGGTAAGGCAAGAATGGAAACAATACCAAGACTCAGGGCAACACAGTTTCTTACACTGGATGGGGATGAATCTCAAGTTCCTCTGCTCATTGGAAATCAAAATCATTGGGTGTGAATGGACACTGGATATGTATCGAGAGTCACTGCCTCTGTGTTAATGAGGCACATGGCAATGTTCATCCCTTGCCAGTCTCTTTCATTAGCTGAGAACAGAATCACCTCCTTGGAGCTTCTCAGCCTCTTATGCCCGCCATGCAATTTAGCGCTATTTATCTTCTTTGCTCTGCCTTGTTTAGTGCAGGATCCAGCCTATCAGCTGCAGTTGCTTCATTAGTCACTAGTGGGCTGCACACTTAGAAAGCATTTAAATGTATTTTATAGTGATTGAAAGACTACAATGACAGTTTGCTAATTATCTCATTGCATACCCAGAGAGCCCTGCAAGAGCTTGGCCACATTCTGGGGTTTATTGGACACTAAGCATCAGGCCTTCCATTTCCTTTTCTATTTATATTCCCCTTTTAATGAAAACCACAAATCTTTCCAGGTGACTTGTTTATGAAGTGAATTTAGAACAGTTAACATTTGCATTTATTAATTTTCTAGAAAAACTGGTATTACTAGTTGCTTAGGACTCTAACTGCTATCTCAGATTTCATTGGATACCAGCTGCAAGTCTTGGTAATAAGACTTTGTTGATGATTAAGCTAATGACGTGATTTTCAGTGGCATGGAGCACCTGCAGCTTCCTTCAGCTTCACAATGACCTGAGGAGGACTCAGCACCTCGGACAACACCTCTGCAATTTGTGTGCAAAGCGAAAATAAATGCAAAAAATCTTGAGGACCAGATTTTCACAACTGCGTGCACAGAAGAGTAACTGTTTGCGTAACCTGAGCGTGCATCTGCTGTGATTTCTGATACCTTCAAGGTAATGGCACATCTGAATTATTCTTAGGAATTGCATATTTAAGCAGAATAAGAGAGCCAAGTCCTAAAGCTACTCATGTCCCAATCCATTAACATGAACTGACTGCATTTTTAATATGAATGTTTGAGTTTCTGAGCTCAGGCACTGAATTTTGATATGCCCTTATCTGAAGAAATATCTGTAGTACCTTCTCCCCAAGGTAGTACTCACAGATCCCTCTGTGCCCTGGAGTTTTGTTCTATGTTTCCTTGATTGCATGATCAGAAATGTTCTGTCAGTAATTTCACCTCATTTCTTTTCACTAATGACAGATCTTTTCTCTCTGCAAAACCACCTTCAAATTCTTGATTTCTTTTACTGGGTCACTGTTAACTCTTCTATGCTCGACATAATAATGCTGGAGATTTTTTGTAGATAGGCATTATGCCAGTCTCCTTCATAAAACTGAATTACATCTTGAGCAGGTATGAACTTGGAACAATTCCTACCTCCCAGGTAAAATAACTCATCTGATGCATAGGCATACCATGAATCCTGCACAAACTGAAGAGGCTGGGAAGGTGAAAAGAAATTTTTCTAATTCATAGCTAAATTTCTTCTGATGAAGGATATGTACAATCAACTGCAAGAAAACAAATGATTGTTCTGATTTATTTTCCACTGTAGGAATAATTGGTAACATTGTTCTGCTTGGCAAAGATGAATAGTTGGAACCAGACTATTTCACAGAGACAAAATATCCACAGGGAGAGATTTTTGAGGCAGTCATAGGATGCACCCTACAGAGTGTGATTCTCATGACATTAAAGCAGTGCTAATGGCATTGCGATTAACTTCTAATGAAAAAAGAAATGAACCTGATAAACACAGCATAAATGTTCTATGGAAAGGACAATAAAAATATTACATTTTAGGCAAGGTCTGGCTCTCACTGGAGCCAAAGGAGTTGAGCTTACTGAACTTATCCAAAACAGGAAAAAGAATTTATGACTGTGGAGGACGAAGAAATACTGCTATGAATCTGAGCTGCTGAATAACTCTATACCACAGAAGAGATCCCCCAGAGTTTTGCAATAGTAACTGTTGTGTTACTTTGTGGAATTTTCTGATCCTTTGATAATGTTTCCTCCTTTTAACAGCAAAATCCACACTGCTTCTTGAACGCTTTTAGAACATTTTTCCTTATGCTTTTATCCTAGAGGAGAAGGCAGGACTACATTTGGTATTTAGGACAGGGAGCTGGCAATCTGGATTCTTTTCAGCTTTGTCACTAACCCGTGGTATGACTTTGGTCTACTCATTGTACAGCACCATGGCTTAGAGAAGCTATGGGGAGTCTCTCTGTGCCTCAGAAAGTGTCTGTTTGTGCCTGCTAAAGGGACCGCCTTCGCAAACTTGGCACTTGGCATTCCCAGCTCCTGCACTGGTTCTTTGCAGCCTGGCAAAAAAATTCTCCGACTTGCAGAATCTCATGAAGCTGTGCTGAGGTACAGGTTCTCAGGGTTACCCACATGTGCTTCTTTGACTCAATCTGTGATCTCCACGGAATTGTAACACCATAGCTTTGTTTTCATTTACCTTACCCCCAACGTCAGACAAGCCTTATGGTAAAGCAAGTGTTTATTTAGAAACAATTAAAATTGTACATTTAGATACTAGACTGAGAGGAAGCAAACAAGTAAAATGTAAAGCAAACAAGTAACAATTATTTCAATTCTGGCTTGAATTTTGCAACCAGAGGCCAGTGTTTTAAGCTATCCTTCCTTGAATCTCAAAGAATGTCCACACGCTCAGGCACTGGGATCCATTAGTCCCAGTCCTGAACGAACACCATGCTCCATCCTTCTTTGGGCAACTCTTTGAAGTTCTCCACACTTTTATTCCCTAGAAATTAGGTTTTATAATATAAATGCATCTCTAATTGGCTTTTACCAAAGCCAGCAGCAATGGATATTTTACCAGTGGTTCCTCTGGGTTTAGACCTAATTGACCAGGAGGTGTGTGACCTCTATAAATACACCTGCTGGCCCTGCCTGGGAAATAGGTACCTTATTATTTCTCCCTTCCTCCTAGCCAGCCTGCTGGCTACTGCTTCCCACCCACTCTGAGCTGCTCCCTTTATTTCTTTATACAGAGTTATTAGTGTTATTCAAGACACCGGTTATACAGAGATTCTATTAAGTTATGATTTGTGATGTGTTACCGGTTTCCTATAGAGACCTGTATATGCTAATCTATATGACTATAGGTTATTGATTGATAACACGTTGCTCTGAGAGGACTTGTCTATGAGAACAGGAATTCCTCAGCTTCATCCTCTGTCCCAGTCATTTAGGCAAAGATTTTCAAAACCCTTCAAAGATACTTCATTTTTAATGTCTGCATTGAAATGAGTCATTGAGCACCTTGAGGTTCAATTGACCTTATTTGATTTCGGGTGCTTGTCTTCAAGTGATGCAACTGTCACAGGTTACCTCAAGATTCCCCTAACTTTGTTTGGATTTTGGGTGCTTACTCTGGGGGATGTACACACTGGAAAAAACAAGCTAAATAAAAACATGGGGTTTTTGTAAGTGCCTTCAACTTTAAAATGGGACTTTCAGTTTCTAAAGGCTGGCAGGGAGTTAGTTTTGAGTCAGTCTTTGTGTGGTCATTTTTATTCTGGAATGAGAGTGTTCTTGCACAGAATTACACTAAGAAGTTTTGTCAAGAGACATTGTCTTTTGTTTCCATGAGTTTGCAAATATTCCCAAACAAGTTTGATGTAAGCCAGTAAGACCCAGCTTTTATCCTACCAAGCACCTCCCTGAACAACATAAACCCTCGGCTAACTCGGAGCACAGGGGGTGCACTCCTGACCTCAGGGTGCCAGTAGCCATAAGGCCTAGGCTTTTTGCCATGGCCCAGACAAGGTAGTTGGTGGCTGCTTCAGGGGGTCTCCGTATAATACTGTCACAACAGCATGTTTTGATGAGACTTTAATAAACTTTCTAAGTTTCCTGAATTCCTCTGATGAAGGGCCTTATATGTGTACAGTTTGTTTGTATTGTTGCCTAATTATGAACAGCAATTAAGACTTCACACCTACAATTTGTATTCACAATTTGTAAAATTCCCTTGCCTTTAGTTCTCTGCTACTACTACCAGCAAGGCATACAGCAAATTTTATTCTTTATCCAAGTGCCATCGAACAAGCCACTTCCATCAGTCTCACGTCTTCAACTGACAGCAAAATGGCCCAGACCTGAAGCAGCTGACTCGATGCCACTGTGATTGTGGCTTACGTGTACCTTACCAGAGATGGTACACACCTCAGCAAACTGAATTAAAATGATAGCGCACAGGCATCCAGCACATACCACCAAGCCTGATTCTGCAGATCCTCAGACCATGAGTGAGCTTACCCACAGGAGCAGTCCAGTCTGGGGACTCCCACTGATTGCAACACTGCAGTGAGATGATTTGCATACAGAAAATTATTCATGTGGATACATTCTTGTATTTATTCACTCTGTAGTTCCTAGGTACCATCAACTTTCAGTGACCTTCGTCGGAGTTGGCAATGTTTAGGACTTCATCGTATCCCATGCATCAGTCCTAATTCAGCGATTCATTTAACTATGTCAGTAAGATTCATACATATCCTTAAGTGATTTGTGGAATGGGGAACACATTGAATACATTTATGCACCTCTAATCTGCAATTTAATTGTACTTTCAAAACATTGCTTTGAAAACAGTGCTCTTGGTGAAGAACAAAGCCAATGCTAATTTTTTTTTTGCCTGATGCTATTAGGTTGGGTCAGATTGGGAAATCTGTGTGCAAGGGAGTGAGTAGGCAGGCACGAGCAGTCAGTCCAGCTGGCTTTAGTGGCACTATTTGTGAGAGCTGTGCACTGGGGCCCGTGATATGTGACACACAGCAGCCAGAACACAAATGTCTTACTCAGACATGGCAGTTACTCATGGAAGTAGTTACCTTGGAGCCAGAGGGACTGACCAGGGGTTCTACCTTATATTATTATTTTTGTGGCTGATGTCTGTCCATTGTGATCAGAGTCGTAGGCAAACCAGAACACAGCTGCATTGTTTGGACAAAGAGAACAGCGACAGCCCCTCCTTCACAGACTGCATCTCTTGAAAAATGCTCATTTTCTGACTCTGCTGGGGAGTTTTGCAGCAGTATGTAGTGAATATATTCAAATGGGAAAGTCTCCAAATGGTGTCTATAATGTTAGTACAAAATATTATTATTAAATGAATTGATTTTGTTTTTATTAGCTAGAAAAATAAACCTAGGCTCATGTTGTTTGAGTGAAACTCAAATCAGGACAGACAACATTAAGAACACAACTAGTATAAAAACTACCACACAGTAAATCAAAGAACAAGAAAAGTACATGGCTATTAATGTTCTACTATAACATTCCTCACAACCTCTCTGCAGTGTGGAGAACTGCAAGCCAACATTTTTCAACTGTCCTAAAGAATGTGAAATGTAAATGTTTAGAAGAGTGTTTTTCTTGCCAAGCTGAGAGTGATCATAAACATCAGCTTCTAATAGAAACATTTTAAAAAGATGCACTCCTTGCTGCCAGCTTTCGAGAGCAACACCATTTAAATTAGATTGGAGTCTCCTTGAAATCTTGACACTCTGTTGCCGCCTTTTATTTGCCAAAAATTGTTGGATTGATGTTATGTTTGAATTTAAAGTATGAACTGCAACTGTATTAAATATGCTGCTTAAATGTCATGTGGATAAACAATAAATTACCTGTCTATGTTTCATTTTGAGGACAGGCCTAAAGAAAATCTTGAGGGAAAAGAACCATTGTTTTAATTATGATACTTTATTCCTGTGGCATCACAAATGTGCATGGTATTTTCCTGTCAAGTGGAGTTTATGGATTTGTTGAGATATAACTTTGCCATAGCTAATAATATCCTAAAAGTAAACCATGACTTACTCCTTACTGTACCCACTCCGCCTTTCAGCTTAGAGGTCTGTAAATATCATTGATAAAATAGGTGCAGTAAGCTGCCATTATAGACCTGTATTCGGAAATACTGAAATCCTGATTCTGACAGCACGTTATTTCTTCACAGTAACATCCTCCCATGATTTATCATCGTATAATCTTAGCCAAAATATTCAAATCTAGGAAAATTGAAATGCTTTGTGAACTAGAACCAGTTTCAACTGACTGTTTTAGTTATATCACCCTGAAATCCCAAACAAATCAAATTATACAATTTTAGCATTTTCTAAGTGAAATGTTTTAGCTTTGGGGTTCAGAGTTTCCATTTTAGTTTAGTGCTTAATTATATTTCTAGAAACCCTTAAAGCAAAATTAAATATTTGAATCAAAGCATTTCCTTATGAACCAAAACATCCTTTTTGTCACTGTTGCTAGTGAATCAAATTTAGTATATTTTTAGAAGAAAGAGCCATCTCTGATCACAACCCAAAGCATCTCCTAATATAATCAGTGTTCATATTCTTCAAACTCCCTCATTTTGTACCACGATAGCAGATGGACTAGAGATGACATGGTTATTAGTGGATCATGGTTATGCCTCTTTGCAGTTTTTATTTTGATAAAGACTTTGAAATAACTTGGGAAAAATCTGTTCTTAGATAAACTTCCCAGGTTTTATGTGTAGCCCACCACTTGTTTGGAACCACTTTGTTAATTTAAAAGAGGATTTTGAAAGGCAGAGAGAGCCGACGTAGGTACCAACCTCGGGGAAGTAGGTATCTAAAGAAGGACCACAAAGTTAGGACTGTTTTGAAAACCGCAATACTGAAATAGCAGTGCTACATAGTGAAATCATGAGATTTCATTTTCAAAAACAGTAGTATATTTTTGGTTCATTCTTTTCTTCCTTTTTTTATTTGTGCTTTGGGATGATCGCATGCTGCATTTACAGACTACTTCTGCAGGTATGGCCACTAGGACTGTCCAGTTGCCCTATTCTCTTCCATAAGCCCCATCTGAGAACAGCTGAACTTGACTCTAAGGCTTATGATGAAAAGCAAGGAGAAAACACGCTGTCACTATAAGCAGGAGATGTCTTGAATGAGTGCACAAGACAGTATTTGAATCAATTTCCTCTTTTTCTCTTTTGGTTGCTACAGAAACAAATATGATCTTTAGATGGAGTTAACAACTGTTACCTGCATCAAAGAAACAGAGACCAAGAATGAGCATGAGTGGGGAGAGGTCCAGTCAAGTCTCACAGCGTGGAAAGACGTGAAAAAGACCCAACAGCAGAGAATAAGAGGATGTGAGCTGTGCTGTGCTCTCAATGAAATCATTGGGAATTTTGCCATGAAAGCAGAACTGAGTTGTTCTTTCAGGTATGAAAAGTACTGCAAATTACAAATAGAGAATTCCCATTAAGAGGTTAAGACAGGAAGCTGTTTTCTTCCGAGGCTGAGCCAAGAAGCTGCAAAAGCTGGGTCCCTAAACTTGTGTATTCTAGCCAACCCTTGGCAGAAGTCTTGCTTCCAGCATCCCCTGAGGGTGTTTTTCTTCCCATAATATATATCGTAGTTCTCCCACTGCTTCCTTGAGTTCTAGTGGCCTTTCTTCTTTTTTCCATCTGATCAAGAGCCTGCACTGTAATCTCAAGTATACTGGAGTCAACAGATGTCTTTGCATTGTCTTTAATAGGCTTTGAATCAGAGCAGAGAGGTGGTAGTTCTTAGGTTTATCATTTGTTTTGCAGATAAATTAGGATATTTTGCTATTGTTTTGATTTGAGCCTCGGATAGCCCTAGAAATAACAGAAGTAGCAAATACATAAAACAAGGTTCATGCCAATGGGACAACCAAAAGAGTTTATATATGTCATGCCAATACAAACAGAGTCTTAATGGCAGAACCAGGAATGAAGGCTGAGAGTCCTGACTTCCCTCCTTGTGCTTTCACCATTTGATCATGCAAACTCCCCAAAATTACCATAAAATTGTGCAAAGAGTAACATCCAGCAGAGACCAGCTCTGCCTGGCTCCTATGAGCTTGCCAAGGCTGTTGGGATAGTGAGGGAACAGACACACAATTCATTTTAAGAAGGTTTTTTTCCCCCTTTTTGTCGTCGTCTTTGTGGTGGTTTGTGAAATGCCGGGAAGGAACAGTACAATGAACAGAAAATGTTCCAAGGAAACCAGCCTTCTCCATGCCATTGCCCAACAAGCACCCAGTGTACCAACTGCGGAGTTTTGCATAGGAGCGTATGACACACATGGGGACTATGATTTCTGCTGGCATGAGGCCTCTCTTCCCTTCTGAATTCACAGAGCAGAGAAAGGGCAGAGAATCAGAGCCTCTCCCTGCCTGGTTGAGGCTCTCCCTCACCTCCAATACAAATGCAGGTGCAAAATTATCGAGTCCGTAATTTTTTTGCATAATTTAGAGCCATAAAATGGAAGCTGCCTTTGAGCATTTGGCTCTTCCTCTCTTGCAAGTTAGGGCCAGATGCAAAAGAGGACTTAAGCACCTACAACTCGGTAGGTTCCTCCCTGCTCAGGATAACATTTCTTCCAGTACCAGCAGCTTTATGTCTAGACATGCCCAGAACTGCTGTGATCTGAGCAGCTTAGTACAGAGTTCCCACCTAAAATCCATTGGGATCCTGAAAGAAGTAAAGGAGCGTCTATTTTCTCAGGACAGCCAATTCAAATGGAGTATTCTGAACAAGCCTGTTACGCACCAGCAAGACCAGTCCCCTCGCATGATACAGTCATAGCTACTTTCTTTTAAACTTGACCAGGTGGGAGAGGTGCTATCTGGCTGGACGGTTTGGTTTTGACGGACAAACCTCAGCAGAGTGAGAGTCGTCCTCAGCCATTTTGCGTAAGGGTCCAGGCCTGCCCCGGTCTTGTGGGGATTGTCTAGGAGAATAAGCATTCCCTCTGGGAGTGAGATTGTAAATCTGAAAGTTTCCAACACAAAGAAGAAACAAAAACACAAGCCCCTTTCAAGGAAAACATAAATGTAGATAATTAAAAAAAAAACAAAAAAAACAAAAAAACTGAAGAAACCACAATTATTTTGCTGGCTAATATTGTGAAGACATGATAGTACTTGCAGCTTCCTGCTTGGACCTGGCTTGCTCCAAAGTTATTTTGTGTGTTAATCATGTGGTTTAGATGATGAAGATTAGGTCTGAGTGAGCTGGTTCAGATAAAAGGGGAAAAGACAGCAACCAAACCTTCACCCAAAATTCCAACCTAAACTTTTCTAAGCTTTGAATAAAAAAAAAAAAAGTATTAACTTTTCTTTATTATTCCTTTGTTTTGCAATTAAGATTTTATTTAAAGGTACTATTATTCATTAGCTACAGTTATTCATTCAAAGCTTTGAAAGTGCACAATGCTGTAAGAAGGACTGCTGTTATCACTGCAAACGCAAAAGTACACGTTTCAAGTTCACAAAAGTACATTTCTGTCTCTTTTCCTGAACTGGGCTTTTTAATGGAACTAGGTTTTTTAATCCTTTTTACTGCTTCCCGTGTAACTACCACTATACTATACAAGTTTCTGCCCAGTTTTGTTTTCTATGCATCTTGGCCTGGAATGTTCAATTACAGATTTCCTGATAAAGACTCCAGCCGACAGCTAGCAATTTGGCCAATGTTCCTCAAAAAAATACATATATAAAATCATGTTCCAAAACCTAAACGGAAGTGTGTGAGTGGTCTGATTCTCAAGAAAAACAAGAGCTGCTTGCTGCTTGGCAATTTTGAAAATTAAAAACTGTGTTCTTTATCACTTTACTATGTAATACTTTTAGATGCCTATTTTGAACTGGTTGTCTCAGCTGATGGCATACTTTTGTGCTTGATTTGCACATATTTGGCATACGGTGCACAAGGGAAATACGCACCTACTCCATTTACGCACAAGCTGGACAACTCTTTGCAGTTGTCAAATGCATGCATAACAAGCCCGATATTTGCTCATGCAGACACTAGGCGTATAAGTACAATTGTTGTAACTACTGGCCTCAGCCTCCATTGCTTTTAAGTTATGGAGACTGAGCGCCTGGCACTTCCAGATGTGCTAGACAGCATTTTACACACCCTGTGGACTTGCTGTGAGTCCAGGGGTTTGACAGCACAGGCATAAGACAGTGGGGAATCAGGCTCTAGGTATGTTGTATATGAACACTTCTGTTTAGAGAATCAAGTCTCCTGTGTTACAGTCCATTATCATACACAACTGTGCAGGAAAGCTGACTTGAAATATCCCATAACGGACTAGCTATGGGCAATAGGTTACCAGTCAGGGAGATACCGTAACATCAGGCATTTCACAAGACAGCTGGACCTTGATCCTTCCAAAGTACAGGCAAATAAATGAGATGCTCAGATTAGGAGTCTAGCTCCCTCACTGTAGTCACTGGCAAGAGGCAGGTACCTTCAAAAAGAGGTTGAGCTTCCCAAGTGTTAAGGAAATGGGGATTCTAACAGTTCAGTAAGATTAATCCAAGCCTTCAAGCCTTAGGGCCAAGTAGATGCAAAAGTAAAGCGTCACAGAAGGACACAAGACTGTGGCAAGCGCTGTCTGGAGACTGCTGTTCAGTCGGTTGATTTTTCTGCACACCTGCAATTACTGATTTTGAGTGGGTATGAAGGAGGGAGCTACTTTTCGTGACAGCTGCTGTTTGTGCAGCGGTTCAAACCCAACTTCAGTCAGGATATATTAAAACCGGAATGAGTAAGCTGGCTCTAGAGAGTGACTTCCATCATTATAAACTAAAGAGGCTTGGATTAACATTTGAACTTTTTGAATGGTTATTCTAATTCAACCACAGAATCTTCTGAGAGCTTCAGCCATCACTAATTAAGACATGCAACCATTTATCTGTGGTCCATCCATGCGTTTAGCAATTTTTGCTTTAGTGGGACTTAGTGGTGCAAAGTGTCTGTGCTGGGGTGAATGCTACTCAGAGAAACACATGGACTAACGAACTCTACACTTTTATATTAACTCTTACCCCTTCCATAGTTGGGAATACTAGCGTGGCCTCAGATTTAGAGTGAAAACAAATAACCCACTTCAAAAATAAACTGCCCTAGGAAGTGTCTTTGAAATTTTTTTTAATGCCGAACTAAAAAAACATCACATGTGAATGTAAATAATTTTCCCGGCAATGAATGCAGTACAAACATCCCCGTGTTTTGCTAGTACCTGAGAGCTGGAATAGAAAACTGTCTATAAAAAATAGCAAATCTGACAGGTCTGTTTTATTTCTCTTCCTCCTCCATCTCCCCCCAGTGTAAATTAATAAATATTAATGAAAAAGAGAAGCAATAACACTTATCTATTGATTTTTCTCCTTTTATTTTCTTATCATGCTTAATTTAAAAGTGTTTTGGTGTTACATTTAGTCATATATATGGTTGTTTGAGCCTTTTATTAGCCATGATTCATTCTGCATATCAGCATAAAGTGGTGCTCATGCTTTCAGTCTATATCTGTTCCATGATGCTCAGTTATCTGTCTGCCCTTGAGCTATCGGTAGGTATGGATTTGCATGTACACTGTTCTCCTATGACAATAGTATGCCAGGAATGACCGGTCTGGTATTACCTGGTCAGGTGAGGTTCCATTCAAATAATGTACATGCCACCAAAACAATTCAGATCAAAGGTCTGTCTTTCAACAGAATTAAAATGTAAGGACTTCTAAAGCAATTTTAGCAGTTGGCTTTACAAATGAACTTATGTCAGCTGCTCTGTATGATGACTGACTAAATTACTTATATATCTAATCTTATCTAGCTATCTGTCTGTCTGTTTTTCAGCATTTCAGGACCCATCACTATATTATCTAGGCGCCACCATAAGATTAAGAAGCTTTGCAGTGACATTCTCAACATGATCTGTTCAAAGGTCATTAGCAGAGCCTTTCATACTGGAGAAGATCGGAGGAGAGTACGGAAGTGAGCTGCAGAAGGAGAGAAAAAGGAAAAGGAGGCGGTAAGCTGTTGGAGCCATTTTGGTTGTGCTCGTCCTGTGTGGCTTGCTTAGCTAGTACTGAAGTATAGGAACCTCATGTCAGCTGCCTTAATTCTGCTACAGGGACTATAGTACTTATTGTACGCTATTGTCACCTCAGAGAGTTATCTCACATGGCCTCGAGATCGCTGTCCCTGTGCTTTCTTCAGATGCTGTTTACATGCTTGGTCTTTATGATTTCTGTATATTACTGCCTCAGAGCAGGACATTTCTCTCAAAAATTCCTAGTAGAGAGCAAGCACTGCAACTCAGGGAACCACCTTCTCCAGACTAATACATTAGTTAAAATTTTATTTTCAGCTTAGCGTGCAAATCCTACAAACTCTTTGTGTTTGAAGAAGCAAAAAAGGGTGTTTTTCAATGTACACAAAGTTACATAGGACCCACAGAATCAGGAAAGATGATTTTATCCCACGAGGCCAATCCTGCTTCCACTGAAGTTGGTTGCTGTAGTGTCTCTGATTGCCATGAGCACATGCTGAGGACAACCTGGGGAACTTGCATTATGGAAAGCTGGCCCTGGCCGTACTGTGTTCACTGACGCAGTCTGTTGCTACTGTTTCAAGAAGTATACTGGTAAGTGAGAAATTTGCCAAAGCTCTTTTTTTCACCGCTGCAGTTAGGAAGCCTGGTTCAGTCCTGAGGAGGCCAACGACAGTATGCTGACATGTTGCTCAAACAAACCCCTGGAGGTCTTTTGTACCCCTTTTGGTACAAAAACACTAGGGGATTTACACTAGGGGATAAATAGGTGGTTCCAAAGCGAGAAGGAAAGAGCCAAAGTTGGAAGCTAACCACAATACGTGGGTGTAAGCGATTACCAAAGGCTTCCAGTAACTCTGCTATCATCAGAGACTAGCTTTATGGGTATGGCCTCAAGAAGTTTCCCTCCACTTAATTAAAGAGGCAGATAAGTATCTAGGTGGAGTGTGCAGATAGGTTCTGAATGAGTTATCCACTAAGGCTGGTTCGCTGCACCTATTGTTAAAGCCAAAATATAATATCAGATTAATGCATTATATTTGCCTATTATAGCACTATGTCATCATTATATGACATGTTATAATTAAAGCTCTGCGTTAGAAACAAAACTATTTGGCTTGGGATAAGTTGCCTTTATGACTTCTGTGGTTATGATTTCCTCCTTTTCTTAACCCCTTAAAACTGCATAATATAGCTATTTGTAACTGTATAAAGAAAGTTTCTAGTTTCAGATTCTAATCTCAGGTAATTCAATGTAAATAAAGTCAAAATCTGGCACACAGTCTTTTCCTGTGTCTGAATATTTGCTAATAGAGGGAAATCCTCGTTGTTTGGGTCGAAGGAGTCACAAAGATGGGCATTAAATTTAATGAGAGCATGCATAACTCACCATCTAGCCCTCTCAGTTGTCATTCAGCTGTCCACATCAGTTCTTGATTTTGTACAATTCCCCTTTACTTTTCAGGAGAGGAAGCCACTCAGCTTACTTTCACTCTTCTTTTTCCTTCCTGGAACTACATGAGGAAAAATTGGTTATTAGACTAGTTTCTGGACCTAGCTCTCGGGAAACCATGCTCACAAATGCAAATCTGCAAAATGGGTGTGTAATTGCATGCCTAACTTGGAGATACGATAAAGATTACAGTTTGGGTAACTGACTATGCTAATATGTTTAATTAGTGATTTGCATATGCAAGCTTTTAAATTTCAGTAGTTGGTGATTCATGCAGTTAAGTGCCAACCTTAGCCTTCTGTCAGATTTAGACAGACAGAGTATGCCAGCCGTACCCCCTTTCCCCCATATCAAATGCACAGAGCAAGTGTTGCCACCAGTCAAGGTGTAATTTCCCGAAAATAGCCAGACTTTGTCTGTTTGAGACGCAAACGTTGTACGGCGATGAATCTTCCTGCTGTTGTACGGTAGCAGCTTTTATTATTTAATATTTTGCAATACTCTTATATAAACCCAATTGATGTCTTTTATGTTAGTAACTGAACTGTGCATTTGTTTGGTTTGGAGATGACCACCTTAATGAAGGTTAATGATGAGAGGACAGTTGCCAATAGCTAGGGGTGATATCCCACTGTCTTAGTCAATCAGTTGGTGAGAGTTTATTCTGTTGCTGCAATGCTGGTAACTCAATAGTTTGCTTCCTAATTCGTGGATGACCTTTCACCTAGACTTGGAGAGAGCTGGATTTGGCCTTGGTAACTTGCTTGAGCAGTTTCAGGGCTTAAGCACACCAGGAACTATTTTGTTATTTCTGTTTCACTTAGATCTTGGAAATGTGCATTCTCTTCACGGGGGCAATTTCTCCCGTGCAGGAAGGCCCCAAGTGTAAGTGCCAGATGTCTCAGATCATCAGTCTGGGATAGGTACAGCCTTCTGATTTATATAGCTTACTGGAGACACGTTTTTAGCATTTCATCTAAAATAATAAAATTCCTAAAGTGAAAAGTAAAAAAGTAATGATAATAATATGCAAAAATGTGATTTTTTTTGCATAGAAAAGTTATTTCACCAACTTTTGCAAATGGTACCCTGGCCACTGCTCAAGGGGAAATTTCCCTCTTTGGCTGCTTACTCACACGAGTAAGTCACTAAACTTGATCCCACTGTGACTGCTCCTGTTCGCACGGAATCAGTGGCTGCAGAGGGATGACTCAGAGGGCAAAAAAGGATATAATGGGCCACACATGGGCATTCCAGAAGAGTGTGTTCTCTCCGGTGCTAATTAGTTTTCTGCTCTGCAAAATATTTAACAATACAAAACACTGCTAATTTTTTTCTTAAAACATTTCCATCAGCCTCTTAAAGGTGCTTTTATGAACTCCATTCAGTCCTTTTCCATGTTGATTGACGAGTCAGGCCTAATTACATGGACAGTTTATTATCATGACATCTTGTCCCTGAACAACGTGTTATTACATACCTAATAAAACTGCGACGATACCCACCAACATCAGGAATTACATACTGTCAAAAGGAAGGGAATTTGAAAGGCAAATGCTGAGGACTCAGTGAAATTCTGTGAACACAGAGCTCAGATTCCAGGGGAGAAAAGAGAAGATAGTATCCAGCTCTGAGGGTGATTTCAAATAGTATGAGGCATGATAAAAATATGGCGCCTGCAGAGGATTTCATCATGAGGGATAGGCTTCTCTACTCACTGGGTGAAAAAAAATACTTTCTAATAGCATCTGCCTATTTTACATATATAATGAGCCAAACTCTATGTGGTCATGTTACTGCCTCGGAAGTGTTTGAGTGAGGGACAATTGTGCTTCCAGTCATTTTCACCAGAAAACTTTCCCTGCTGAATCCATTCATATTTTTAGCTTTTAAAATAAATTTTAAATAATATATGGTATTGTCAAGGTCTCTTATCTCATATTTCACAGTTCTTTAAACAAATAATACCTGAGACACCCTTCTCTATTCTCCCAAATCCAGGAAGTATCTTTCTGCAGGTAAAAGAAAGGTGAAGTAACTTGCCCAAGATCCTGAGACAAGTTTGCAGCAATGCCAGATACAGGACTTTGCTTTCCTTACTCCAGAATTACCAGGTCATCACTCCTACCTAATTAATGCAGGACAGAGTCTCTGCAGCAGAGCCTGAAAAGCGACCATCTGGGCTTAGCATTTAGCACAGGACCAGTGCAGCACCCTCCAGCGCTGTGCCAGGTCCCACCGGCTTACTTGGCTGTGTAGTGTGGCCAAAGCCCTCCTGAGATCCCTAGCTAATGTTTAATCCTTGGGGGGAGGCTGGAAGAGAGCACAGATTAGCTGAGAGAGGTGTTTATTTGGAGGTCACATTCCCCTCCCTTCTCCCCTCAAGACAAGGTGGTAGGTAGTGGGGGGAAGAACCTAGTACTGCGTTTGTAAAGAAGCTTATAATAAATGGGCTTTTCTGCTCTAGATTTGTACACAAGAGTGATTTGATTATAAACAACCATGGATCTTGACAAGCTGTGGATGAAGGAGGCTGAGTCGATCAGAGTTCCCAGGACATAAGACAGTAAAAGGCAGCATTCCTCACAGGCGAGCTTTACGCAGTATGAAATGTTTTTGACATGGATAATTAATTTTCCCATTTGTCCCCTTCACTTCCTAAAAAGCCTTCCACATACCCAAGTGCCAGTGACAAACTCTTCTCAGAATAAAGCCTGTTTTGAATCAAGTGAGGGTCGCAAAGGTCTGAAATGCTGATATCGGAAATGCTTATTTTGGACCAGCAGAGACTAAATGTTTAAGTGGTGAGAATGGTTCATAAGAAGGGAATACGGGGCTGTTGGGAGATGGTCCTCACCCTCTTCTTCTTTGAATGCAGATGAGCATGAAGCCTCATGCTTCATGGCAGCATGGCAGCACAGCATACCCGTATTTTCACAGGCAGAAGCACATGCTGCAAAGATAACTTTTGTTTGAGGGAGAAAACCAACCCTAAAATTTCTAGCCTTTATAGTAACCAAGATAACCCTCAGAGTGGGAGCAGTGTGCGAAAAATAGAACAATGTCTGCCTCAGTCTGCAGAAACCAAGAAGTAATAGACCCGAGAGGTCCATATTGCCCTCTTCATTACAGAAATCTGTTGATCAGAAGATTAGGAAGGTACTGACTTGAGAGCACAGGACCTTGATTAGCAGTTTCACAGTCTTGTAAAAAGCATCTCATTTTGCTCTCCCAAGAAGGTGGAGCTTTGTTGGCAGGTGGAGCCCAGGAAAGGATTACCACTATTTTTTTCTCCGCATCTAATGCTGCCTCGAATGTTAAAGTTATTGCAGAGGAGAGAATGCTGCGGGGGACTGCAGACTGCATCCTCCAGCCCTACTCCACGGGCTCCCTAATAGACAGTCACTGCTGGAAGGGGGTACACAAACGTGTTAAGGTGTTTGTCCTTGAGCCGTTCTGTGTTGGAGAATGCTGCCCTGCTTCTGCCTGTCTGGGTTAGGTCAGGTACCCTACAGAGTGCACTGCTGCCCCCTGCTACCTCTGCTCTGGGAGTTAAATTTGTTAAAGGAGGATTTTGCCTCATTTTTTTAAAAAAGAGAAACAGTTTAGTTTTACCTATCATAGTAAACTGACTCTAATGCCAGTAAAGCATGCCTAATTGGCAGGATTTGGAGACTGATCATTTCAATTTATGCCCAGAACAGGTAGGGCAGCAATGAAAGCCTCTCCCACCCAACCCCACCCCTTCTCACTGATGTGCCTCAACCCTGCCCTGAAGGGACCACCCGGAGGGCTGAAAAGGGAGTTCCCTCCCTCTGCGCAATAGAAAGGCACAGTCCTACAGTAAATACCAGGTTAAGCTTATGGCTGTTTAATAGTTAGTGTACCTCTGGTAATAAAGCTCTTGCAGGGCTCGTGCAGAAGAGCACCTGCTAGTGAATTAATGCAAAAGCAGGAGCCATTTGCTAAGGTTTTGCCTTTAAGGACTTGGCAGAAAACACTAGAGTGGAATTTTCACTTCATGTTACCATGGGGTCAGTGGGAATAGTTCATTGCCCCTAGCCTGACTGTTGGAAGCGGTTCCCATCATTGCCACAACTTGCAATAGCCTTCCCAGAACCATGTACTGTTTGGTATCACTTCCTTCTTTCAAGGCCTCTTCACCACATGGAGATCTGCTTTCTGGTGCTTTTTGCCAAACCCTTTCCAATCTGTCAACCTCACTCATGAAGTGTATCCCCTACCACCAGGCACCGGACTGTATTACAGGAGGTTTGACTGCATCATTCCCATCTATTCTGAGTGCCCCATCCTTCACAAGCCAAAAATCCACAGGACGTAATTCTGGAGAAAGGCACAATCGACCCGTATTTCTTATTGATAGAGGAAGAACTGCCAAGGAGTAGTGGTTTTCCCCTGTAAAGTGGGAGCATCTGTTCATCTAAGTAAAATGCTTTGCAAAAAAAAAAAACCACCCAAAAAGCAAGCCCTGTACAAATGCCCTGTCACTGTGAGCCTTTAGCGAATCGGGCTTATGCAATTGCAGAACTAAAATAAAAATAACATTTTCCAGTAGCCATTAGTAGCACTCAGATTGCCCAATGCAGGTATCATTGCTTTTCTCAGCATCTGCTTTATCAGTTGTCTTCCAGCCCGTGGAAGTCCATGGTTCTTGGCAGCAGCTCTTGCTGATGTGGAGTGGGTTATTGCTTAAGAATCCTTTGATCAGCAGCCAGGTACTAACACCATGCTCTGAAACAGTGGCTTGCCAGACCTGGCCAGCATACAAACTGGATGGGCTCCTTTGGTACAGTAGGAGGAAATCAGGATTCCTTTTGACCTGTTTGAGTTCATCTCATTCACCATCTTTCTGGACATCCAGATTTTCTATCATGTTTTCTTTCCCAGGACTTATGCCTGTGCCACAGCTGCATCACAGTGATATAATCCAGAGGCCAGGCAGCTGCAGCTGAGGCTCTGGAAGGATGTGTTTCAGCAGAGCACTTGGCACATCCAAAACTTTAAAGCTTGTGTTCAGCATTGTTTTGTTTCTGCTCAGGTATAACATACACTCAAGTACGTCGTTGAATTGGGACCCAACGATACCTGTTAGAGCATAGGCTATATCCCACTTGTCAGATGTTCTGTTGTGGTTTTTTTCCTGGGAAATGCAAAAATCCTGAAGCCACTGTCATCTCCTTTTGTGCAGGAAGAGACAGTCAAATCAACCCATGTGCATGGGGAGCTCTCTCAAATTTGAAAACGCATGAAATGAAAGTGCTCAAAATTTGCTAGGGCATGTGCTGTAAAACTGAGCAAGGCACAAAAATTTTCCCAGAGACACTGTGATCTCAGATCCATGTATATACAGATCCATGTAAATACATCCATGTAAATACAGATCTATGCATTTATCATTACTCATGCGAGTAATAATAGTTCCACTGAAATCACTACAGCTACATGTATAAAATGAAGCACATATGTAAGATCAGGATCTAAATATATAATAGGCAAATATACCTGCAGCTATGGCAACTGCACTTATAACTAGAGATGCAGATATGTGCGTACAGCTTCTATTACATTTAGGGGCTAACTGATAATCTGAAGATGTATGATAAACTGGTGAAAGAACCAGGACCAGAAACTGTCTCTTTTGTTTCATGTGCTTTTGCCAAAGCTCAGTATTTATCCCTTGCATCTTAATTTTTGTCAGTGTTCTGCACTCATTAACTCTGCAGCTATGTAATTTGCTTTGAAAGTAGTTAAGGATATTGTGCACCCAATAGCTAAAGTCATACACAAAGGCCTTCTGCCTTCTCTTCTACTCCTTCAGATTTGGGGACTCAACTGAGCAATCAGCACTACTCTTAACTTTAAGCACAAAACCATTTTCTGCCACCGTGAGTGGTCATCAATAACTCAACAGCAAAAAAACAGTCCTGCTCAGAAGTTACCTTTCTTCACAGAGCTGGCACAAAATCTGGCTTGTGTGCTGAAGTTAAGTGTAAGCGGCTGTGGTCCAGCCTGCATTCCTTTAAGCGACCAACCTCCTTGATCATTACTCCTTTTTTTGTAATTCTACTCATCTCGTTGTGCCAAGTTATCCCACAGGTTTTATTCTGCTCCTTGTATGTTTGAATGTTAGACATGCTTAAGTATCTTAATAAATTACATTCTAGATTCACTTCCTGGCCTTTTGTATTTCAAAAAACAATAGAGACAGAATCTGTATTTTACTGTTCAAATAAGACACCTGGGTTCAGAGAAGTGTGGCAAATGACTGTCAGAAACATCCACCCCCGAGTTATTGTCTAGATGGCAGAGGCTGGGGAAATTAGCAAAACAATGTTTCTGCTAGAGAGCCACTGCTGCTCTCCTTCTGCTTCTCAAACCGGCTCCAGGCACTTTCTCTTGTTCTTGTGATTCCCTTCCTGAATTACTTCAGCCAAGTAATTGTTTCATCATGTTGCACAGAAATATTTTCCCATCGTGTCACCATGACATTCATTTCTAAAACCAAAGCTCCTCCGCTCGCTTATAGAAAATATATCGCAAAACTTTTGCGGACCCAGATCCCAGGTGAGCTAACGGAGGAGGGGGATACAGCTGATGAGGCATTAGAGGGATTTTTGCGTTGTTTGAAGGAGACAGTGATTCCTATTACTGTAATTTCTAGACAACATCAATGAGCTACTTACCACAGCCTTAATGAACTGCTGTTGCAATATACTAGCAAACCCAAGGTATTTATAGAAAACAAACAAGCCGTTGTGCTTGGTTTGTATGGGGATAGGGACCACAGCATCTTGTAGCCTCTATTGAAAATTCAGTTCTCTGAATTTACTGACTCTGACTGGCATGATGTACAGAGGTGTCCGCGCTCAAGCCGATCAAAACCAGGTCTGCTGACTGAGCCAGCACTTCTACAGTGTGAGTTCTTAGAGGATTTATTCTGCAAATTGTATGAAATTATGAGACCTATGAAAACCTCTGATTTAAATACCCTGAACTGAGAAAGTGCTTTGATAGCTATGTAATGTGTGATACAGGAATCCCAGAGGCAAGAGGAGATAGGACAGGGCAAGGTGAAAACTGGATGTAGATCAAAGTCTTCCTTAGCTTTTAATTAGCTAGAAAATATTATTGGAATTTATTATTTATTATACAAATAATTTGAATAGTAAATATATAAATTCATGAAAATTTTAAAACAACTGAGGTTTAAATTTGGTGCTGCTCTGTGAAATTGTGGCAACCAGTCAGAAGGTTTGGAACTAAATGCATCCCTATTGTAAATGCAAATCAATTAGCTTCAGCAACTATTAACCCATTTATCCTCATTTTGACTTCCAGACCTATTGTTTTTCACATCCAGGCAGATCTAGCCACCAACATTTTGGGGCGGGGGGGAGGAAAGCCTTTTATTCAAAACAAAACATTCAAACAATTTAGCAGGTAGGGAAATGATCACGAAAGTAATTTTGGTTTCCAATAGATGAAACTGAGCAAATCAGAATTACGGCTATGCCGAACTTGAGAGCTCTGCTTGACTGCGGCTCCTGAGGACTGGTGTGCTGGCATCAAACCCCAGGGGTGGTGCTCCTGGCCGCCACGCTGCTGCTTCCAGGATCATCTCAAAGAGAAACTCTCCTGGAGTTTCACGTAGTTTTGCACCAGGCTAACACCGCACCATAAATTTCACATGATCCTGATACCAATCCAAAGCTGTATCTAATCTTTTTAGGTGTTTACATAGTCACTGTAGATTGTGCTGCTCATCTGCCCAGGCTGGGGCAAAACAGCCTCAGTTCACGTGAAAAAATCGGGAACCTCAGAAAATCTCAGGATATTATCCAAGTGTAGAGTTTCTACCAAAGTTTAGCTTTGTGTTGCAAAGATTAAACTCTCAGACTATGTTTTGGGTCCCAGCAAGGAGTTAAATAGAACTTCATTCTTTTAATGACTTCACTTGTCTGTTCAGCAAGTACCTCTCAAAAGAGAACTAATTCCTAATTCCCTCACATATTTAATGTACAGTTTTGGTGACATGGTTTTATTCTTACTTTATTGATTGATTTTAAAAAGTGTTCAGAATTTAAACGGAATTGTTTCCTTGGGAGTAGTTAACTGTACTCCTAGTTTTGTTTGGATTTCCTGATTAATGTATTAGGACCCTTTCAACATACATGCATAGGTTTAAATTTTTCTTCACACTTCACATTATTATATGAGGTTTGCCCTAAAATTCTGACTTTTAAGTCTACATGTGTAGACTTAAACATAAATAAGGCTAATGCTTAGAAGCATAGTAATAAAATTTTTTCTGCATTAGCAATCGGTAGCAAAAAGAGTTAGAACCAAATTCATCATTACCCCCCGTCCACCGTATAATCATCTATATCCAGTACAAATTGAATGCAGAACCCTGCCATTCCAGTTTGGTGGTGCTTTAGACTCACTTTGTGTCGATATAAATGACAGGAAAAAGCAAGACAATGCTTACTGTATCTTAGGCGATACCACTATAAATAACAAAAGAAGATGTGTAATTTGGCCTCATATACATTTTTTCTCTTTATTAAAGCAGATACTGAGTTGCATTGACTTTTATTCTGGTCATAGCTAATGAAACATTGCTTGAAAACTAGCTAGTATTAGAGTAACTTCATATTTTTATACACATCCACATCAATGACAGTTGGTCTAGCAATGAAATTGTGAAGGTAAACAGTGTGCACAAAGCTTTTTTCAGGTTCTAATTTCGATATCTAAAGGCTATTGCAGAATTTCAATGAGGAAAAAACCATACCGTTATCAGACGTGATCAAGTCTCCCACCCAATAACCCTTTTGTGCATGTGTGCAATTTGGGTGATTTTATTTGATAGAGGAGAAACAATTAGTATAGAAACAAGCGTAAATTTTCCTGCAACTTCCAAGAGTCACTAATGGAAGGCATTGGGAAAAGTGTGAAAGCAACACCACAGTGTCAGAGCTGCACGGGGTTGGTTATACATGCTTTGGGCAGATAAGCAGAGAGTAATAATTTCTACTAATAGATAGAAGAACTGCTAACAAAATTATAATTGTATTTTTAAATATTTTGTTTTAAAATGATACATATGATTCCTTTTGCAGAAGTAAGCAAACTGAATTCAAACACCTAGCAAATGATAAAACAGTGCTAGACGCTTTGGGAAGGGGATGTCAGTGCTAGGGATTTGATCTTACAGACTTATTTCTACAAAGGAAGAAACTCTTTTATTTTAGTAGTAATGAGAAAGACCTGTATGAATCAGTCAATAATAAATACTTTGAAAGGGGGGAAAAAAAAAAAGCCCAAACGAAATGCTGTTTATAAACTTCCATAAAATTCAAAACAGGCTATGGAGTAAGTGCCTTAACTTCTCTGCGTGGTTTGCCTGCATACAGACTGTGAAGTCTTACCACAAGCTGTACTGAGTCGCTTCAGAAAAAGCAGCTCAAGAGACCCTGTCAGAAGTCAACCGAGACGTACCAAGTACTGCTTTCAGTCAACAGAATCTTATTTGTAATGGGAAACTGTATCAATATTTGGAGCTGAGCCACTGTTTGGACAGGGATTTTCCAATTCCCCCACTGTGATTAGAAAAGGTATTTGGAATCTTTTGTCTACTTTAGTGCTTGGAGTTTTCTCAGATTCATTTCCAAACTATTTTTTTCCAGACTATTTTTTTGTAGGAAATGTTTCAATTACAGGGGCTTTTTCATACGCTTGTTTATAAAGCAGGGTATTTCATGACCGCCATGCATTTAGTAGCGCTACAAAGCTCCTAAAATGTAACTTATGTGGGTAATATAAGATTAAGAATGAAGGATTCTGGAATTCTTTTTCCGAACTCTTTCATGGATTCCTTCTGAGACTAGTGTAAAATTGGTGCATTCATGTCCTCGATTTTCCTGTCTGTAATTGCATCTTTCTGACAAAAACTCATTGCTGCACGTTTCCTCCTGAACGAGAAATCTGTAATCCTAATTAAGAGATACATTGGAATACAGCAGTAATTTAAACATCATTCTTTAAATTGCAGCAATGCCGCCCTGGCTTTCCTGAACTGTGGCAGGCAAAGTTTAAAGACGGGGATTAGCTCATTCATGCCTGATAGAGCTCTGTCTCCAAAACCGGACTATTATTTAAACAAATATAAATACCTTTAGTACATCTTATCTTCCAATCTACCCTGCCTTCCAGCCCTCACAAACTGAACTTTTGTTGGAAGCTTTGTAATTTAGAAAGAAAGAAAGAAAGAAATGTATCTGAGGACATCTTCACTCCTCCAGCAATTCCACCCTCAGCAGCACTCGGTTCTGACTGGGAACACTGCTTGAAAGTTTGGGTAATATAACATGGCCTACAGCACAACAAGAAAATAGGATCTAACGATGTGGATAAGTTTCGTAACTAGAAGAATAGTAGAATAAACAGCCACAGGAGGCTGGAGTAATCATCGTCACGAGGGACAGTCAAGACAAGATCTAACTTCTATCTTGCCTGCAAGAACTTGAGTCATGCTGGTGCAGGAGCTAGGTCACCCAAGAAAATCTATTCTTAGGGTCTCATAAAAACAACCTAACTGCACTATACAAATTAAAAAGCAAATGGGAGAAATCTGTGTCAGGATTCACACACTACTGCTTACTACTGCACAGCTCCTAGCAGGAGCTATGGAGGCATTGCAGGAGCAGGGAATGTGTAACAAATTTCAGTAAGAACTCTGGGAGGCTATAATCTTAAGTGTCAAAAAAAGCAGAACAGTTCTTTCACGAGAAAACATGCTTTGCTTAAAGAAACACTAGAAATAAGCCACAAATTCAAGATTTGTCCTTCTGGAATCCACTGCTGTTTGTATTGGAATGTATAGCAGCAAATTCAAGTCCACTATCTTTATACTGAAAAATCCTTCTGTGTTCAGCTGTCAAACAGAGCATAGACAATCGTTTCTTTTCATAGACTCCTTCACGGACAAGGAGTTTCTTTTCTGGGGCACTGGGAATCTAGAGCTAAAAACTTAACGCTTAAATTTGGCCTAACAGGAAAATGGAAAATGCTGAGTAAGACCTGATCATTTGCTCAACTCCCTCCACGTAACCACCCTGAGACTGTTAACTTCTTACAGACCTCGACACAGCAGCATACAGTGGGGGAAGTAACACAACCCGGAGCCCTGGCAAGGCTGGCTTGTTCCATCGGCAGGCAGAGCCTTAGTTCTCTCTAACACAAAGTTATGGCCTGCTACAAACATCCTCCTCCTCTGCCACCCCCCCCAGCTTATCTGTCGCTTGCGCCCAACAAACATGCATGCACACAGAAACAAACACCTCTCCACAGAGAAACTCCATCTACAGTTTTTAGAAAAAGGCCTCAAGAGAAAAGATAAGGGAGTTGTTCATATGCCTCTCACCTGGCCGGGTTTCATGAGAGCTTCCTGAGCAATGACCGAAATTACCGACATCCAACAGAAATGCTACTTTCTCATGTTTATTCCTGTAAACTACAAACATAAGAAATGCTGAATCATAACTTAGAGAATAGAAACTCTGTAAAGAAAAAAAAACTTTCAAGCTTCCTCCCTTACTTTTTCTTCCTCCCTCCCACTTCAGACTTGGTGTTACTTTGCCAAAGATTGGTCATGGTTTGGATAGCACATCTCGCTCTACACGTTCTGAACAGCAAGAAGTGCAAAAAAACCCCAACACAAACACCTCCTCCCCAAACAACACCCAAGCGGCAGCTAAAGCAAGTGATTAGAGGAAATAAAATGAGGCAACAAGAACTGGCTAAAGCTTCCAGCTCTGCTCTTTGCTGGGTTTCTCTTGGGGTTTTTGTTTTGTTTTTTTTCCTTTCTCTGAGTCACAGAGAAAGTCGAAAGACCGACAAAAATCCTGATCCCTGATCACAGCATTGAGCCAGATTCAGCTAGAATTTCTACCCTGCGTTTAATCTAACTTTAAGCGTGCCTTCAAAATAAAACAGGCTACTTTTTTAACCTAGTCATAAAGTTTATTAAAATTGTTCATTAATGCTTCAAATGTAGCAAGAATGCATAGATCCCAAAATATACATACGTATTTTCTTATAGAAATAGATTATTCTTTATAATAAAAAAAACTGTAGGAACATCTTTAACAGATTACTCAATTCATGACTGACAGTTACACGAGATTGCATCATGTACACAGCATTCCCAGCCATGCTTAAAGGATTGCATCACTTTGCCCTTGCTCTCCTCTCGCTCTTTTAAATAACCCCAGCGCCCAGCAGCCTGCAGAGCCCGCCCGGGGCCGCCGGCCCCTCCGCGCCCCACCGCGCCGCCCCGCTGACAGCCCCCGGCCCCCGGTGAGGTCCCCGCGCCGCGGCGGGGCCTTCCGCCAACATGTAAATAAAGACCAACAAAAAAAAAAAACAAAAAAAAAATTAAAAACAAAACCGAACCAACCAACCACCCCGACCCCCGGGCTCGCCCCTGGCCCTAGCCCGAGAGGAGCGCAGAGCAGGGCAGGGAGCCGGCGGCTCCGCTCGCCCCGCGGCCCGGCCGGGGGTCAGCAGCGAGGCGAGGAGGCGAGCAGGGGCTCGGGCAGCTGTTTGAACAAGTTCCTGAGGGTGCTCAGCTCCCGGGAGAGCTGCTCCACCTTCTTCTGCAGCCGCTCGTTCTCGGCCGTCAGTTCCAAGACTTTGTGCTGCGTCTCCAGGTTGCGCATTTTCGCTTTGTCGCGGCTCTTGCGCACCGCGATGTTGTTCCTCTCCCGGCGGAGCTTGTACTCGTCGCTGTGCTTGTCCACGCACTTCTTGGGCTTGTTCTTGCCCGCCGGGGCGGCGGAGTAGCCCCCGCCGCCGGCGGCGGACTTGGAGGACTCGGAGGGGTTGGGGGTGCCCGGGGGGCTGGAGGAGGACGAGGTGGACAGGTTCCCGCTGCTGCCGCTCGGCACCGACTGGTAACCCAGGTAGGAGCGCACGGTGCTGCCGTAGGGTGAGGACATGCCCCCCGGTCCCGGCCCGGCTCCCCCTTCTTCCTTACGGGGCCCTTTGCAAGAGTCCAGGGTCTCGAAGACCGGCTCCACTTTGGTTTCCACGATCTGGGGCGGGAAGCAGGCCGGCAGCCCCACCGGCTTGTGGCTCTGGCTGGCGCAGGGGTGGCTGTGCCGGGCGAGGCTGATGTAGGTGCAGTCGGGCTTCTTGCTCCCGCCGCTGCCTTTATAGTCCTCGGCGAAGAGATCGGAAAGGAAATCTTGGCCGCCGCCGCTGCTGCAGGGAGGCTCAAAGTTGCCCCCTGCTGCTGCAGCGGGAGGAGGCGGCTGCGCCGGCTGCTGGGATGCTAAGGGGTCCAGGTAGGGGCTAAAGTCGATGGCTCTCTCGTGGTCCCCTACGGTGAGCTCGGTCATGGAGCGGCCCCCGGCCGCCCGCGGGTGCAGCTTGTTGAGAGCAGCCAGACAGTCCGCCTCGTAATAGAAATTAGCCACTTCCATGGATTTAAAGGCGGGCGGCTGGATGGGGAGGCATGCTGCGTCCCAGGCCACCAGGCGTTGCATGAAAGCAAAGGGGGATGCGGGGAGGAGAAGACGAGGCAGGGGGGGCCCCCCCGGCAGAGGATCAAGCTGCCGCCGTCGGGGTTGGGGGGGCTCCAGACCCTGCCGCAGTCTCTGGCGCTGGGCTCGGCCCCCGGCTGCGCTGCCCACCTGGGCTGGATCAGTTCCTGCGGCGCGGCGGGGCTTCACCGCTCCGGGTGCTGCGGCGGGAGCTGGCGCGTCTCCTCCGGACCATCTGGTTCTGGGTCCCGTGTCCTAAAGTCTCTGACTTAGGAAAGTTCCTTTCCTCAGTTATTTATAGGGGCGGTGGATCCCATAGCAACAGGCGCGTCACCGCCTGGCCGCCTGCCACGCTGCACGCTCGGTAACTGCTGGCCCCGGCCCCGGAGGAGGCACCCGGGGCGGGTGTGCCGGTGCGGTGCCCCGCCGAGCCGGCCGCAATAAAAACGGGGCTGTGCTGGGGCGGGAGGGGAGCGGGCTTAGGGCCCCGCAGGTGAGGGGCGGATCGGGGCTTGCCGTGGCGAGGTCCGGCGGGGATGGCAGCGGGCAGCGCTCAGCCCCGGAGGGGCCGCGGGGACACGCGTGTGCCGGGACGCTGCCGCCGCCTGCGTGCCAGCGTGGGCTCCGTCCGTCGCACCTGAGAGCGGGGCTTGGTGCTCGGGGCTGACAGGGCAGGTGGGCGCAAATCCCGCCTGCGTCCCGTTTTACCCTTGGGGAAATGAAGGCAGGAGGGATTTTTCCAAGTCCTTCTGCCAAGGCAGGGGAAAAGCTGCAAATAGAAGACAGATCCCGTTATTCTCCGTCCAGTGCCTGACTAAGTAAATCCCACTGGCAGGCAGAACTGTCCACACGGACGTGCACAGAGCCACTTGACAGCGGCGAGCAGAGTTGGAGCAGGGCACGGCGCTGCTCCAGGCTTCCTTCTCGCGGCTGCAAGCAGCCAGAGAGTCGAGCAGACCCGGAGCTCCCCTCCCCATCTCTTCGTGCAGGGATGATGGCCTTAAAGTTTGTTTCAGTGTATTTACTTTACAGGATATGGTGCAACCGTCAGGGTACACAAGCGATAGGGAATCTGTGCGCTGAAACCAAAGGGGACCGCATGTAACACGATTCAGAAGGAAAGTGAGATACGTGCATAGAAACATGGAATCCAAATGTTTTTAGAATCGCGGGGTAAGTTTGGGAAGGAAGACTGAATCTTGATGTCCGTTTTAATTAAAGACACCCACCTTGGGAATCAAACTTATATTTTCACTCTCTTACTCCCACATTTACCTGTCTACAAGCTGGTGATTCATCCCTAGAATAAAGGACATTAATGTAAAACAAAACATATAATTAAAGGAAGTAGGAGTGTCCTTCACCTCAGTAAAGAAGACCTAGCACTGCAGGGAAAATGACACTGCCTCTTAGAATAATGTGAAGCAATCCTGCGGTGTGGGAAATATTGTAACGTTAAGCCAGAGGAACAGGTATTGCATTATACGATTCAAACAGTCAACTGTTCATAATGTTCAAACCTCAGAACTTTGAAAAGAGGAAGAATTCAGGAATCAGGCAGTGGATCATCGGACTTTTTCTTTCTTTTATTTTTTTCGTTTGCTTTTTCTTTTCACGTTTTAAAAGGATTTTTTCTTTCCATAACGAAAGTACCCTAACAGGTTTTCAGGCTTCAAATATTTCTGGTTCCATCTTTATCTACCAAGTTAATCTTTGGTGAATGCACCAGAGATTAAATTGGAGCTGGGCCTGGCCAGAGAGCTGGGTCTGGAGGTTGTAGTTGGAGCCCATACCTTCATAAATACAAACATCTGTATTGGGTGCAAATACTGGCAAGTTGCAGTGAGCCAGGGCTTGTTCTTCTGTCTGTTTACTCCCTCATTCTGCATCTTTATCCTGCATTCTGATCTGGCAGTTACATCCAGCGGCTGCCCTAACTGGCCCTTGCAACTGAACTCTTGAAAATCGATCTCATGTGCTTCCTACCTCCAAAACATCTCAGGGACCCACAAGCAGAAAGTCTCCTGCCGTGGTGGCCTGCTGAAATGCATGGTTGGTCTTCCTTGGTATTACCCTGACAGGTCTCTAGCTTGCCACGGCTGATGGCTACAACTGAACGCTAAAACTGGTTGGTAAATTTCCTGGGCAATTTTTCAAGATATTTTTGGAGATATAAATTTGCCCTCTTCAAATTTCTGTCCTATTCTCTGCTGCTCTGCAGCAGAAAGTTGTACTCTGCCTGGGCCCATCTTCCCTAACAAAATAAAACGCCTGTGCAACTGTCATGTGAGACAGATTATATCAGGGATGGTGTGGCCCACACCTCCTTTCCAGGCCAGTGCTGAGTAATCCCGTAGTCACTGAGATCACACGTCAGCCAGGGTGGTAATTGAGGTTGGATGCCCAGCTTGTCCCCTCCTTCCCTTCTCCCCCCTCACCTCCCTGCTGTACCTGTCTCTTTAAACTTCCTCCAGCTCACCTCAAATCCCAACATCCACTCTGGTGGAGCCAACGTCCGTTCTCAGCTTCTCATGGGAACCTTGTTGGCGGGACTAACCACTTATCCAAAACCCTAGCATTCGGCAAGCAGGTTTTGAGCTAACTCTGGTCTCTTTTAAATTGTTTCTGCACTCGTCATAACAAATGCATGGCCAGAAATGGGGTTTTTGAAATGGGAACAGGTGCAGAGCGAGGCTCGCACCACAGAGGATTGGGTGGAGGTCTGAACACACCGAGCTCTGTCGCTGCGAGTGCCATGGCTTTGCCTGGGCAGATGTGCAGAGGCTGCTAATAATCCTTCTGGAAAACCTCCTCAGAGAGATGCTTTAGATAGGAAAAGAGACATTCCTGGTGAACGGATCCAGGCACTGGTCTCACTCTCTGAAAAACCCGAGGGCAGCAGCCCTTCCGGAGCATGTCTCCCAACAGAGCAATTTTCAGCAGAAAGGCAGCACTTCTGTGAAAAGCCCCATCTTTCTTGTGATTTCATGATTTCTTTTTTTCAGAACTAGTCAGCTGAGGAAGGAGACAGCATAACTCACAAATTACTTAGTAAGAACATCAACATTTTTGAGCAGAAAAAAAAAATTCTGATGCAATAGAATCCAGATTCCTCTACATTCGTGTGTGAAACAATATAGATACTGGGAGGGTAACAGAAGGATACCAGAATGGTGAAAATGTGAAGGGAAGAATCTCATCCTCACTGCTCATTTCTGTCAGGAATTAAATTCTCCTCTCCAGTTTGCCTTTTGTACTGTAGAAGCCACAACTTTCCAGCTCCAGGCTCAGACCTACAATAAAGCATTGCAGAGGCATTTTCTTCCTGGAAATTGTCTTCTTTTCCAGGATTTCTTGCAAGCTCTCCAGTTCATGCGCTCCAGGTCTACAGCAGCTGTCCCTGGAAGGACACCAGCTTTGGGGAGATGCTGTTAGTTTAATGGTGACAGCTCAAACACTAAAGTGTTTATAAGAAGGTCTGTGGACTGAGGATCATACTCTGGAAAAAGGCTGTCTGTAATTTCTGATGCTTCTTGCTGCAGACTTGTCTCATGTATTATTTGCCTTGCAGTAGCTCTTAGCAGATTGGTAAGATCAGAGCTGCATCATGCTAAACCCTGTGTGAACACAGTGGCTCACCCATAGACCTGCAGTCTAAAACAACATAGAAGGGCAGAAGAGGGGCAAAGAGGAAAGAAGTTAATGTTAGGAGTTGACAATTGCATCAACGAACAAGATGCTGTGTGTAGTATGTTGGGGGTGAGCTGAAGAGGAGAATGTGAGGGGTTCCAGAGCAGAGCAGTATCCATGCATGCAGGCAGGCTGGGAGAGAGCCCAGAGGTGGTGTGGGAAGGTCTCTGGGGGGTAGGAGGGGACCTTGCCTGAAAGACTGACTTAAGTGGAGCAATGTTGCAATAAAGGCTGCAAAATAGGGAAGTAAAATCGAAATTTATTTCTGAGCATGTTGTGCGCCCTGTTTTTTCTTCTTCCTAGCCCCGGGTCCTTCTTTATACAGCTGCACACCTTACGCCAACAACAGCTCAGAAGTTGTACCTGGCAGAGACCAGATTTCAATCTGTTGCTTTCTACTTGCCCTCCTCCACTGTAAAAAACACCACTTATGAAATATCAGACAGGGACAATGTCTCAACTCGGAGAGAGGTTGGCTCTCCTTCCGTCTCTCCCCAGCTCTTAGACGAGGCTCGAGACTTTGCCTCATTTTAACATAAAACCCGATTGCCACATGCTTTCCTCTCTTCTGAAACCGCAGCTGCGATACTCTGCCTTGCAGTCCCCGGTGGCAGGGAGCTCCCCAGGCAGTTGCAGGCCATGTCTCCTGGCCTCCTTCGGTTCTTTTGTTACAGACCAGGGTCCTCCCCCTCCCTAAGTGCTCCCTTACCCCTTTTTCCCATGTGACATGGTGATGCTCGGGTATTTGTTGGTCTTCTGCTGATTTTTCGGCTCACCTCTGACCTAGCATGCTTGGCCTTTGCAGTGCTGGGTTGCTCAATCCTCGCTTTATCTACAAGTTGCTCTTTGCCCTACCGAGTGCTGCAGAGACGACACCTGGAGATTGGCACCGCTGCCTCCAGCCGGTGGGACAACATGAGCGAAATACCTTCCCCTACCAGACTGAAAATTTTCCAGAGCAAATTGGAGGTCAGAGCACCCACTCTGTGGCTCAGCAAAAGAAGGAAAAGGAGGGACAGCCAGAGTGCACGCAAACACCCATGGAAGGGAACAGTGACAAAGCAGAAGCTACCATCTTCAGTCCTGAGTTGCGGAGAAAGTCCATGTTGAAGCCATTTGGCTGGCAAGACGTGGGCTTTCTGAGCAGGGACGGTAAGAAGTGACTTTGTATTTTATGAGTAACCTTGTATTCAGAACAAAATGGCAGAGAAGCTGCTGTCCACTAATTTTCCAGAAGTTCTCTTTAGTTGTCTGACATTTCCTAGGTAATCGTAACCTCCCACTTTGATGAATTTGTTACAGATCACACGTTAATGCTTTTTTCTAGGGTGTCCAAGCTTTCAAAAGATCCATCAAGGGAATAGGAACTCTATCCTTCTGGGATACCCTGCCAAGTGTCAAAAGATCCCAGTAAAAGGAGTTGGTAATTCATTCAGGAAATTTCTAAAAGAGGAGAACTATTCAGAGGTCCTGAGGCTGCAGGCCAGGTAGCTGGAACTCCATGGTTTGTATTGCCAGGGGCAACATAAACCAAGGGAAGCCTTAGGGTGACAGGAGAATGGGCTTAAGTGAAGAATTAAAAGATTTTTCTTCATTAAAAGCATTAAAGGTCTGTACCCTAGACTGTACAATTACTTCTTTTTCATCTGCTCTCCTCTTGTGTCGAGCACCACAGGGAAAGCGGGGCTGCCAGGGAATCAGTTAGGACTTGTTGGTTGTGAGTACTGGCATCTAAGAACAGCCCCATGGCTGCTCTGTGTCATCTGGCAGCTGGCCTTGGTGGACAGGGTACCAGGTGGGGATAGCCACAGTGTACCCTCCTCCGCATACCTCGCTTCTTGGTCCCTGTCATCTCCCTATCTTTGCATTTATGGCTTTGGACGGGAGCCGTAGGAGTGGCTATTCCAGCTCTCCCACCCACTGACACTTTCCCATGCCAGAGAGAGTCCAGCAAGGGAGCTGCAGCCAGTTTCTGCTCCCTTCGTGCCTTGTGGCTCAGGAAGAGGCAGAATTGCATAAGTGAGGGTAACCGGCGAGAGAAATGAGTCTGCGCTGACGAGCCAGTCTTGGTGGGCAGCTCTCAGGTACAGAGGTGTAAAGGGAAGTGTATAGAAAACCAGAGGTGATCTGACTGGTGTGAATTCGCAGGGTGGAACAGGAGCCAGGGCCGTGCCAGTTGCAATCGTTGCGATCATTTAAGCTGGGGAGGGAGGGCCTGCCTCCCTTCTCTCCCTGCTGCTCTTCAACACGCTGCCGAGGCGCAGCCGCTGATGGCAGGAGGCCGGTAAGGGATCAGATGATGAGTTTAATGTACAAAACCCCCTTGTTTGGGTGATGTCTGTAATAACTCCTTAGCAAACGGGCTGTGCACATGGAAGTGTGGAAGGTTTTCCCGTGGGAGCCTTTGCCCCGTGCCCCCGTCCTCCGGCGGGGGCCGCTCGCCATGGCGGGGCCGACGCGAAGCACGGCAGTGTCGGAAGGGCGCAGGGTTTCACCCCCGTCGTGCTCTTTAGGGTCTCGGAGACCCCCGCAGCGCGGCCCCGCTCTCCGCCTGCCGCCGCGCGCACCCTGGCCGCTCCCGGGCGGCCCGCGCCCCCGCCGGGGCAGCGCCGCCGTCACCGAGCTTAGAGCGCCACCTAGCGGCGCGCGGCGGGAACGGGGCGGGGCCGAGCGGCGCCGGGGCGGGGCGGGGGCGGGGCCGGGCCGTTGGCGGGAACGGGCACCCCCAGAGGCGCGTCGGGCCGCTCTTTTCAAAACTCTTTTTCTTTTCCTGCAGAATTACTCTCTGGATACAGACTGGCGCTCGGAACCTCAGCAGCCCTGTCCTGGCCATGCTGACACCCGCACCCCGTCACCGGTAGGTGCCTGACACACGGCTTCACTTTTAAGGTGGTGTTTCTGCTAAATCCTTCCTGGGGATGCGGTGGTACCATGGCTGTGCCAGCTCCTGGGGTTTCACCAGAGCCTATGAACTCACTTACGGTTTCTCCTCCTCCCCCGATAACGACAGAGAGAAAAAGGAACATTCTTCAGATGTGTCCCGAGCGTGCGTTTGTCTCTGGGAAAGGACCAAACCCTCTCCTTGACGGTCTTCTGTCCTCTCGCATTGAGGTGAGATTAGAAGGGGCTTCAAGGCACCTTCTTCCTTTTGCGAGGTTTGTCTTCAGGCAGCTACACTGACGTTGTTACAGAAGGATGCAGCTTTATTGCAGCCGATGCCAAGGCAAAACTAATAACCATTTTCCAAGAGAATATGATAACCCGTCCAAAGCCAAACCTTGCTGGCATTTTGCTGCTTTTTCTTCATGCTGACGGCCCTTTTGCCTTGACAAAACAAGATGACCAACAGATGTTGAAGGTATCTTGGGAAATACTCCCAAGAACTGTACCTCAATTAAAACCGTTTCTATCTTTCCTCTAATTTACACATTCATAATGGGGACACATGGTCACATACCTCAAAACACATTTAAAGGTGCCATATCCTACTGAACAGACATTAATTCGTTCACATTTACACCACTTCAGTACTAACATTGTCAAGGTCACTGCGACCCCAGGAGGATCTTAGCAAAGCCCTTAGCACCAGAGCAGCCTAACCTCACAAAGGTCTAAGGAAAACATCGGCATCCCTTAATGCCGGAACATTCCCATCGCTCCGTCTAAACACAGCCCGTTCCAACAAATTGAGGCACCCCAAGCTACTGCCTTTTAATTGGCTTATTACCCAATTAACAGAAAACAGAAAAATCCCCCCCTCAGATAAATATCTTCTTCTGTGTCAGCAGCAAATCATTATCATTTATAATTTCCAGAACTTTTGAGAGATATATATATCTCCAGGACTCATGGAATTCCTGAGCCATTTTTTCATTAAGAACCACTAATTTGAGCACGTGATTCCAGCTAATTGTTAATTATTAATTAACTTGTGATCCCCCAAACAGCAGGGCAGACTCTGGGAGGCTCCCAGCGTGCCTTTTAGCTTGCTTCAGAAAGGCGGTGATTTCAGAGCACCGTGAAGTGGCAGCGCAGAGCAGTCCTTGGCTGTCGGCTTGGTCGAGTTTTGGGAATTTCCTGGGTGGTTTGGTGCAGCTGGCATTTCTCTTCTAGCTCTCCAGGTGGGGAGCCCGCAGGGCAGCTCCCGTGTGGCATCCTACAGGAACAGGACCAGGATTTACCCCTTGGGCAGGTGTGATGTGCCGGTCCGCAGCCGTCAGGGGGGTACGGCCGCAGGGCCCAGCTGGCCTGGGGTTGTGCTTTGCTGCCATTTTGGCCTGGCTGTTGGGGCACAGAGAAGCATTTTATTCACCATGGCCTATCGTTTTTAAACCTTTGGGTTAAACAGACATCTGGTTTAGTATTTCACCCCCCGCAAATGGGTCAATTTTTAATGTTTAAGTGAAATCTATTTAATTATTTGAAACACTTCTTATTTCAGTGCTATTTTATTTGATATTCAGATAGATCCGTTGCAGAAATTATTTTTATAGATGTGATGTAGTACTTAGATATTGCTAGGGGCTTTTTTTCCTGTCTTTTTATCCGTGCGGGAATGTGTTTATCTGGGAGCAGTGAGTACCTCGTGGGTGGCTTTAGCCGCCTCCGTTAGGGAACACGGCCTGGATTACCAAACAAAGAGACCGAAAATGGTTTTACTGGCACGATTACGGTCCTGGCGTGTCGTAGGGGCTGCCGGAAACCGAATTAATGCCGTACGCCTCACGACTACCAACCGCACCCGGTGACGCCCGGTGGGACCGTCTCCGCGCCGGGGAGGGGCGCACCAGGCAGCAGCGCCGCCAGGGGGCGCGCGAGGCACCGGCCGGAGGGGGCCGCGCGGGGGGGCACTGCCGGGACCTGCCCACCCAGCGCCCGCGGCACCGGCACGGCCCCGGGCGCCGCCAGCGCCTCCGCCCGGTCCCGCCGCCAGCTGCGGCCTGCGGGGCGGGGCGCCTCCAGATGCGCCGCCGACCCCGCCGCCACACCATTGGCTCCTCCGCGCCGGGCGGTGCTGCCCATTGGCCCGGCGGCAGCGCGGCGGCGCCGGCGACAGGCGGGAGGCGGTGCCGGGGCGTGGCTAGCCGCGCCCGCCCGGCCCCCCCCACCGCAGCGCCGCGGCGCGGCCCCATTTCCCGATGCTGCCGCGGGCCGCAGCGCTGGCGCTGGGCGGCTCGCCGGGGCCTGGGCGCCGCTCGCCGCCGCCCGCCGGCCTCGAGGAGGAGGAGCCGCCGCGGGGCCGGGCCATGGCGAGCGGCGGCGCCGCCGAGAGCGTCCCACGCCGGGCGGAGGCGGCGGGGCCGCAGGCGGAGGCCGCAGAAGAGCCCGAGGGCGGCAGCCGGCGGTGGGGCGCGCAGCACGCCGGGGCCCGCGAGCTGGCCGAGCTCTACTCCCCAGGTGAGGACGGTGGCGGCCGGGGAGGAGAGCGGGCGATTCCCCTCGGGGGGTTCGGGGCCGGCTCCGCTCAGGGGCCGTGTACCTCCGGGGGGGGGTGGCTCCCCTCAGGCCCGGCTCCCCTCGCCCCCCTCCCCAACGGCCGCTCTGAGGCAGCGCGGCCCCTCCCGGTGCGGCTTCAGGGAGCCCCGAGAAGCGGAGGGGGTCGCGCCGGGCCCTGTCGGGGCTGGGCCCTGCTGGGCACCGGGCGAGGCGGCCAGGGGGCCGGGGCTGTCGGCGGGCCATGCCGCATGCGGGCGGCCCCGCGTCCGTCTGCTGCCCGCCCTCATCCCGGCCTGGGCAGAGCTGATGACTCTGGCCACTTAAAGCAGGTCTAAGGAACGGGCTGTGGATTGGGCGGCTCGCTGCATTTCTGGTACCGTCGAGGGCCCTTTTCTTGGCTCCCGGGGTCCTGGAGACGTTTTATCACGCCAATGGCTTCCCCTCGCTGTGTGCGGTGGGGGAGATGTGGCCGTCAAGCGGTGCTGGGTTCCTGTTCTCCTCTGCGTTTGACACTTCTCATTTACACATTGAGACTTGATGGACATACTTAACACACCACTTCTAAAGCAAACTTTTGAGAGGTTAAGAAAGCACTATTACGGAGAGGTTAGATGGTCAACTTATGAAAAGGTGCCAGAGTGGGACTGGAGTTGGTGTCTCAACTGTGGACCCATGGTCTAGCTGCTGGGGTGGAGATTTTCAAACTAGAACTGGCCCAGAATGCTCTTCCCTTTAACAACAAATAAACAAAAAGTTAACCTTTCCATCCAAAAGCAGATGTACAAATCTGGTTGCTAAGCAAGGTAACAACAGAAGCTTTTGCTTCAGAATATTTATTCAGTTAACTACTCTGAGATACCCAGTCCTGGCACTTCAGAAAGGGGTGGAGGGATGTTTGATTTTTTGTTCTGGTCTTGTCTTCCTGAAGCTTGCTATTTGTCAGAGCGCAATAAAGTGACAGCAGCTATTTGATTATGCTATAGAAATAACTGCAAAGTCCTTATAATAAAGTATGTCATTTGTTTTTAGCTCACAGTGTGAGCAATGCTAGGTATTATTGCTATTCCCAGTGAATTCATTCACATCTGAAGGATTAGGAAAGGGAAGACACGTTTTCAGCATCTTGCAGTTTCCAGCAGGTCAGCTGAACAGCTTAGCTTGCACATTCAAGGCAATTACTGGAAAAGCAGGTGTTCTTACTTGCACAGAGCCAAGTAATGATAAGAAAACAAAGGCATTCATTAGTTTATCAGTTTTCTAGACTGCTCAGGGCAAGTCTGCCCATTTCAGCTTGTATTGGTCATCTCTTCCTTGCCTTGAGAGAAGGTGGTGTGTGACGTCTTTCAGCTGGTCTAGATATGCAGTTCTGATTCAGGCAGTGACTGAGTCCTGTGCTTTACAGAAAAGCAATCACTAACTTTACTATTCCACTGTGGCCTTGCTCATAAGGGAAAGATTTTCCTCCCCAAACAACTTGCTACCCTTACATTTAGCTGTAGATGGAAGTTATGGGAAGTCTGTGAAGTAGTATACGTATAGTGATATCTATCAGCAGTGAGCTGTGATAATATATTAGATATGCAATTTTTTTTTCTGGCGTTACATAAATAACTTACATAAACAACATCAGAATATGTGTTATGGTGAAAGCATGTGATGACGAACTACTGAATTCTTAAGAATGGGGGTTACATATAATAGTGCAGAGTGAATATGGCTCTGAGTATTTCCATGATTTCTTCAAGCATCTACTTTGTGGCTTTGGCACCTTATTCCTTCATGCGGGACATATGTTTAAATTTGAGTACTCTTTAAACACAAGTTATTGGTGCTGACTCCGCTCCTTTGACTGATTCCCAGTGTGTCCAGAGCTGGGGCTGCGTTTCTGGACTGGGATATCTCCAGACAGTCGTCTTGGGATCCCTGTGTTCAGAGTACAGCAGTGTTTGCATAGACTGAACTCATGGGACTTGCTAGTGAGGAGCCCAGTGTTTCCCTGCAGTCAGCTAATTGTTCCGTGAGGATCTACCCACTTAGCTCCTCTAATCAGGGTGTGGTTTTCTTATGCAGGAAGTGAGTATTAATTAACTCTTACTTTCATTACTCCAGGGATCTCTTAATAAAATCTCCCACATTGTGACCTGATGCTGTCTTGAAATATGCTTGTGTCTTAATTTAATTTTATGATTTTCTTCTCTGCTACTGCAGAGGATGTTAATTTATATACTCATGGCTTTTCTAGAACAAAACCCTGAACTGTAAAAGTCTTTATTCACACTTCTTTAAAATATTGTGTTGTAGGTGCATCGGAGATGATACTGATCCTCCTTTGATGTTCCTAGTTTCCTTCTCATTGCACAATATAGTTGAGAGGAAGGACTTGATTCAGCATTTAGGAGGAGAAATTTGACCAGATAGTAGGTCAACGTAGAGGAGCAGTAGGAAAGAAGCTGCTATCCTGAACATGTGGCAGAGATGGGAGTATGCTTCTGTCCCTGTGAGGGGATGTGCTCCTCGCCTGTAGTCATTACTGATTGTTCCCCTGCACGTTGCTTTGCCTCAAACTCGAGTGGTGTGAAGTGTGTAAGGCTGCAGGAGGGAGCGAGGAACGGACTGCAGGGTTAACTGCTCTGGGAAGCCATGGGCAAGAGGCAACTGTGCTGACTGGCCCCCTAAAATAGGTGAAGACTGACCTGTCCGCTCCTGAGCGTGTTAAGAGCTAGCTACAGCCAGGGCCCTTCTGGGCCAAAGTGGCAGCTCAGATCTCCTTGGATTTAGGCATTAAAAGTCTGTTTCTGATGCCTTAATCCATATGGGTCTGGCATTGAGTGTTCCCTCGCTCTCAACATTAGAGCCTTGTGAGGATCTAGCAGTGATTAGCAGCAGAAAGCTTCTGCCTGTCAATCTGAATATTCAGAGTGTTACCATACTCCGATGTGTCTGTTCTCTTTTTATAGCCAATAAGTGAGTTTTTTGTAGAAGTACAAAGTAGCACAGCAAGGTACAAGAGAGAATTTGTGCCAGTTCTTTCTCTTTGCTTATTCTGTCTCTTGTCATCTCAGAATGGCTGAGAGGTCGTAGCCTTCTGCCTGCGAGCAGGAGGGCAAGGACAAGACTGCAGGAGTTAAGTAAGCAAGCTCAAGGAGTATACTTGCAATGTTAGGAAAGCAGTTCTAGGCCCACCAAAATACAGGATGATGCTTTTTGCTGTTAGTACAACAGCTTTATTTACAAGCTCTGAGATTTTAGATGTTACAGATCATAAGGTGATTTAACTACAGGGCGTCTGAGGCCAGAAATTTGTTGCCAGATTCAGCCATACCAGCAACACTGAATATTGAATGAAATGCAAATTTGAAAAAAGATGTGATGCAGAGGAACGTTATGCCAGCAACCGCAGGGAAAAGGAAACTAGGACAATGTGAAATGATGTCTGATTTGTCCCTGTTATTTGGGGAAGGGCAGAGGGAAGGGGTTAGTAGTGGCTCGGGGAAGAGGAATGTCATTTAACAAAATACGCACACCTCCCATGGATAAATAAGTTTGTTTCAGTTCTCTGTCAGACAAATGGAGTCATCCAGGCAGTAGAATAGTCTGTCTGTATTATTTCAGACTTCAAAATGTGCTCTCAGATAAAAGTAAAACATGCTTTTTTCCTTTTTTTCCAACAGGAAAGAGACTACAAGAATGGATCTCTGTCATCTTATGCTTCTCTCTGATCTGTTTCAATTTTTACAATCTTCTTTTCTACTTGCGACTGGAACACACGCCCTCTGTTATTGTTGGGATATGTAAGTAGGAACTGTTCACTGCCGTGAACAAGGCAAGACTGTCTGTTGTAACGCTGGAAACAAATGTGTGATCTTTTAGGCTTGACTTACTACTGGCAAGGGAGAGGGATGTTTGTGCGTGTGCAACTGTAGTGCTTCTGAAACTGAGACCATCTGCAAAAATTGTTACTGCTTTCTGTCTTTCATTTCAGTGGCTTCTCATTATCTCAAAGGTGAAGTTTTTAACATAGCTATTTGAGTTTGGTGTTCTTATGTAGTCATTGCAAGTGTAAGCACTATTGAGAGGGAAAATAGCTGTCAAAACTGTCAGAGTTGGAAACAAAAAATATTGATCGACAAAAATATTTAGAAGAACTTTTCAGAAAGGAAAAGCCCAAGAGAAGCCTTATAAAAGGTGTTTCAGGCATCAAACTGGCTTGATTTTTGGGGACCGATAACTAAAAACGAGTGTTTTGGAATATTATGCTTTCGCGTCAGGATGTGAAGTTTGGCCTTTATCCTGAGTGATGACTTTTTTCCAGCAATATAAGAAAAGTTGCAGCTTTCTCGTGGTAATAAATGTGACTCTTCGTCTCTTATTACTTCATTTGATTGGAAGCGTAGGCAAGCAAGTTCAGTCTCCTATCCTTGCCTTAGATGTGTAGAGGTACTTAAGTTGGCTGGATCTTGGCAGTACAGAGCTAGTTGGTCTACATGCAGTGTGACTTGGTGGTTTTACCTTTCCAGTGAAGGAGAGGAACAACTAGTAAAGGATTCTAGTTTGATGCTGTACAGCTTTACCGATATAATGGGGAATTGCGTGGAATTAGGAAAAATAAAGGAAAAACTTGCCTCAGAATAAGCTGGGTGTGAAAAGGGACTCCACAAAGCTCATTACATCATTCAAAGCCTAAACCTGTGTACAACTCGAATGTAGCATAACGCTCAGAGCAAAAAGTATCAGTGTTTACATGAGCTGTGTGTTATCAGAATAGTATTGAAATGTTGTTGCACAGAAGCTTTCTTGAGAAGGGGCAGAAGGGAGGGCACTGGAGCAGGCCGAGCTGAGGTGGGTGGTCATCTGTGGCTGTTGGCATTATCTGGGCAGCAAATGTTACTGGTAGCTGTATGGCCATGTATGTATGGGAGAGGATGTGGGAAAAGGAAAGAGGATTAAATTTAGAAATTGAAGAGTCAGCTCTGCAATTCGTGCCTTTCATAATTTTCTGGTAAACTTCTAATATGGGATGAGGGACGGAAGAGAGTAGTAACTAAGCATGTCACCAGTCTTCTACTGTACTTGTGATGCATATTGAATGCAGTATTAACTTCTTGTATTGGGTGTGTATAAATGTTGACGTATTTTCATATTAATTGCCTTGTTAACTGAAAGAACATTCACACTGGAAGTGTCATTCATTAGGACACCGTATAAGCTAGCTACAGGTTCTGTGCTTTATAATAAAAGTAACTTTTCTATAAACTGTGTGAGGTGTTGTATGTTTTAGAGGAGAATGGTACTTGTTTGTAACCACTGTTGCATATTGCTAATGATTTAAAAAAAAAAAAAACCCAACAAAAAAAAAAACCCAAAACCAAACAGCAGATTCGAATAGTGATACACGATAGATGCTATGAATTTCTGTCAAAACTGGGAAGTGGTAATTCCTGACGTCTGTTTAAAGGTTATTGCCTTTGTGTTGGGGCTAAGGGGGAGCAGTGTCCTCCCACTGTGAATCATAGCAGCTCACTTGGCCTAATTTAGTCTTGCCTGCTCTCAGCTGATGAGGTGGAGGTGTTGGGAGGAATGGAGGGGAACGCGGCACGAGAACTGTGCCATAATGATGAGGACAGATGTAGACAAGAGAATCGGTAATGATGGTTAACCTGTAGTGCAATCTGTTTGCAACTGTCTTTCATCTCAAAGTTAATATTGATAAAAGCTTGAGTTCTCTGATATCCTGGTTACCAGTTTAACTGATAAAGCAGCCAATTCACTGATAATATTATTTAAGTAGCAGTGAATGATTAAAGTAGCAGAATCTGGATTCTGTGTAAATAAAGTAGTGTGGAAATAACTGATAGTGTGTACAAAAAATGAGTGCAATAAAGTAATAAGTGCTGCGTATTATCTTGTTTTCCTGTCTTCCTTCAATACATTATTTCTCCGTGTAAACTGTGAACGATGTCTGTAATTCCCAGTGATGATTAGGTTTTAAGTTTTGTGAAACCAATGTCCATAAAAATCCTGATTCCTTAATACCGCATGCAACACAATGGGTGAGATGGGGAATAGTGAGTCACAGACATCATCAGATGTGTTCCCATTGAAAGTTTTCCTGAAGCTTAGATTAGAATATTGACCTTTGAGTTGAGATCACAGAATAAACATTCTGCTAATAAAGACCTAGTTCTAGATCAAGCTCACATCAGGTCTTTGGAAGTCTGAAAGCTTTTGGATCTGAAAGCTGTGATCCAGTGGGCTGGGTCTGATCTGCTGCACAGACCTGTTCATTAAGATGCATTATTGGGACACCCTGTGTACTCTTATGTATATATTTTGTTTTAAGAAATAGAGAGCAGTTTGAACTTTCCGCATCATTTCACCTAGCCTAAACCCTATATCTGTAATTCAAGGCTGTGTTATATCTTCTTTTTTTGTGCCTTGAAAGGCACACATAATTGTAACGTGGGTAATACTGTAAATATCTTAGTCTAGAAATTCTTGGGACAAAAAAGATCTGATCCTCCTCTTACTGGCAGTCTGAAAGCACTTCCTTGTGTGATGTGGGCCCGCAGTCTGCTGAGAAATGAACTCATGTGGTGTGCTGTCATTTGCTGTGCTGAATCACCTGCGGGTGCTGGCGCTGTGGAGTGAGGGCAGGGAGGTGAGAACTTCATGGCGTTGTTTTAGAATAGCTTTTGAACTGGGTTGTTTTCTGCTGACTAAAGATGATCTTGCTGGAAAGGAAGAGGAACCCGTGTGATTCTCTTGTCTTCCAGGCTGGTTTAGCAGAGAGATGAGACAATTCCCTTTCCCTTCCCTTCCTCACTGCCAAACAAACAAAAGTAGGCAGGGGATGAATTTTTTGTTTGTTTGTTTCTGTGTTAAATCCAGTCATGCCCTATTCTGAATGTCTTCAGCTGCTGAGGAGCTATGAAAACTTTCTGTTTTGTGCAAGCTGACAACAGTGTAGATTTGAATTTGGTATTTTATTTGCGTGCACACAGGTAACTCCAGGGTAGGCTTGGTTAGGAGGGCTGGGTGTGATGGAGGTTTAATACCCCCATTTTTTCAGCTGCAGCTGAACCGTCCCCCTGCAGCAGGACACCATCCTAGCGGCACTGCAGAACCAGAGCAGCCTCTGCCACTGTCATGGAAGCTCAGCAGTGCTGGGGACAAGACTGGCATAGGTATTACTGTGCGATAAGTAGAAAAGCCTCACCAAACCATGTAAGATTAGGCTTGAAAGCTCTTACACCTTCAGGTGAGTTTGTGGTGTCCAGCATATTATTCCATATATGTGAGTTGTGTATATATAGGTGGTATATTAATAGCATCTAAATAAAAAGTTTGGCAAGTTACACCATGGATTCTGGTTTTCATTTTACCCTCCCTCCTCATGTCTTTGTATAGGGTTTTAAAGCCTTTTTTCCAAATCGGTTGATTTGTTTCTGACATTTGACTTTTATCTGTAGCCACATTTGTTCTTAATAGATACTGTTTATTGCAGTCTTAAAAATTGGTTAAGTTTGTGTTGTAACCTGCTTATATGCATGGGCACTGCCCCACGTAGGGCTGATATCTTTAGAAACATCTTGTGACACAACAGAAGATACAATTAATCATTGGTGACTTGAGAGATGGGGAACCAATTTTTTTAAGCCCGTCTGAGGTACATGTTTCACTGTTGCAAATGTTGTGGCTTGGCTGGACAGAGCACGCAGAAAGAAATCGCTTAGTTCACTTTCAAAATAGAAACTTGTTCTGATCGAGCTTGTTTCAAGCTTGAGTAGCTCTGCAGAGCTGCACTCGGTTAGCTGCATTGCAGAGCCAAATGATGAGTGTGTAACGCGTATGAAAGCTCTGGCACACATTGGAGTAAAAGCACTCTAGAGACCATGAACGCTTTATGAAATGGACTGCTGTGCATGTGGATCAGCCGCTTCAAAATCCTGCTGCCTTACAGCCAGAGACAGAACTGTAACGATGTCACTTCACTTTGGATTTACTTTCTCCATTAAAATGAGTTTCCCCTTGAAATTTTGATTTCATAGGTCCTTGAAATTACACCAGGGAAACCTCGGTGAACAAAGGAAGCTTATCCTTTACTTTGGTGTTAGTCCGAATAAGCCAAATCTTTGTCACCCGCTGTCTCTCCCCACCTGAAATAACTATCAGTTACTTCGTAGCTGTAGGTAACTTTGTGTTTTCCATCCTAAACTGTATCATCTAAAGATGGAGACTCCACAAGTTGTCATTAAATAGGCAAAACTTTGATTCTATGTTTTGTTACGCTTTGTATTGCACAAATACAATTGCATTGCACTAACACAATGTGTATTACATCGTCTTCTGTTGATCCGTTTTGTAGTAGCCGTGTTAACTTCGGAGCTCTAGGCCTCTCCGGCGCCACGGGATCCTGGAGGCTGTTGGTCTTGAAGGTGGAATTACGGAGTGTAATTGCTGGTTTGCACTCGGGCAGTGACGCTGACACCAGTTATCTGTTCTTCGTGTAACTTGGATTAGGGGATGAACTTCTCAAGTGTGCCAGCAGCTGTTCTGGAGCAGGGTGGGTGAAGGCTGTACCCTGGCGGGGGAGAGATGAGCCCTCCTCCCTGCCGGGGGCTGCTTAGCGGGGGGAAGCTGGTGACACGGCCCCGTCTGCGCTTCCCCACTTGTGTGCACAGCGGACGTGCTATTGCTCTTGGGCAGCAACGGGGGCTGGGACAAAGAAAGCTCTGTGTGCTTGCCGAGTTGTCAGAGGCTCTCTTAAAGTTGCAGGGGACTTAGGCTTGAGGATTTAAGAACTATAGGTCTTAGTGGCCCTGATTCACTCAGGAGAGTGCCTCTTGCACTTCCAAACACCAGCACGCGCTGGAGTGTTGCCCTAACGAAGGAGTGGGTTATAGTGAATGGTGACAGAGTGATCTGCTTCGGTGAGAGAGTGCAGGCCTTGAACAAAACCAGCGTTATGGCTGCTTATGTCCCGCGCCAGGCAAATGCTCAGGTATTGGGTCTCTGCTGGGTGCCAACCTGCCTGCACAAAACTGCCCGGTGCTCCCGAGAGCTGAGCTCACCCTGCTTGATTCCTGGGAGTGTTTTAAATGGATGAAACCGGAGGATTAGTTTGATTAGTCATACTAGTGAGAGTATTGGATTTTTTTTTTTTTTTTAGTGAGGGAAAATTTGCTCTTGGTTTTCATTTAGTATCCATTGTTCTCTGTTCTTTTAATCACTTTCTTCTGGGATGGCTTAATTGCTTTTTCTAGTAATGCATTTTTGGGGAAAAGAAGTACACACAATGGTACTTCTTGTTAAGAACCTGAGGCCTAGGTAAAGTTGTTAGGATTTTGTCATTTAAATGTGACGGGTGCTTTGCAAGCACTCCATCAGCTGGGGAAATGGTAGGAATAGCTTGCTCTGTGCTAATAGACTACGGTTAAAGACATGAAAATGAAATTTGGCGGTTCCTATTATTAAGTTTATTGGGTAGTGATTCTTAGCCAAGTCATGCTTTTGGTAGATAAATATTTGCTTTGGGATTTGCTGCTCCGGGGGAGACGGTACCCTGATTCCTTGGGGATCTCCTTTTTCTGCTAGTTTCTGGCAGTGTCCCAGCTGCGTGGTTTCTGCCCCGAGGCTGGCGTTCAGGTCTGTCGCCGTTAGAGGTGAGGCCAGAGGTGTGTCCCGTTCTCAGGCGGCATTGCTGGCAGGCAGAGGATTATACCGGCTTTCCCATAGCGGGGAGTAACTGGAGTATACGGGGGAAGGAGAAGAAATGTCTGCTGTGAGTAGCGTGCCAATCTTGCAAAATAAGCTTGTGTGACTTAGGATAGACTTTTCCTGTCTCTGGAATGCATGTATTATAGACATGGCTTATTTGAAAACCCAGTTATAATGTAATATAACTACTACATATAATACATATAATATCCGGGTCCTTCTTTTATTTCATAGTTCAGCTGTGTTCTCTGCTTACTTGCACTGTTAGGTCCAGCTCTGACTGAACGTTTCTCAGCTTTAAATAGCCAAAATGATTAACTCCTGTTTTTTGCTTTTAAGCTGCCACACTTTATACTTGTTGAAATGTTCAGGGATTATTTTCTTAGCCTCATAACTTGCCATAGTATCAAACCCCTGCCTTCTCTGTACTGAAAGCCACTAAATGTGGAATGCAGATGACTAAGGCATCTTATTTTTATAAGCATATAAGTAACAAACAACTGTTACTTTAGCATATTGATTTTTAGAAAATTTTTTTCCGTTGTGGAATTAGCCATTCCCCCAACTCTTCAGAGCTGTAACATTCAACTAGTTTGTACAGTCACTGATTAAAAATGACTGTACTTCTCAATGATGTTATACAATAGTGTCAAGTTATTTAATAACAGCTTACACTCTTTTTTTCCTCTTCAGAGACTCTAACTGAATTTTTACAGTAAATATGAAACTTTATATATTCTACTGTAAGGCTTCTGGGTTACAATTTGAGAATTATATCTATGCAAAGCCAGGCTTACACTTGGCTCTGTAAAATTTCGGTGAAATACAACTTTCTGTTGCAAATGTGCAGAATAGTTTTATTTCTTTACCTCAAATGTCCCGCTGTCATTTGGCTTCCTTCCGCTCTGGCCTGGGAGCAGCCAGGCTGCAGGAAGTGGTAAGTGACTTGCTCACAAGAAAAGCCCTTCATTAAGGTTGCAAGTTTAATCTTGCAATTATTACTTACTTACAAAGAACTTTGTAAGTACCAAATTGATTTGGTACTTAAGCAAGGAAGAGGAGGAGTGGGGGCTTTTCTGTGACACACCCCTCTACATATTATCTGATTTCTGAAGAGAACACAAGCGGGAGCAAAGCCACCTTGTGTCGATGATGCATTTGGGCCAGTTGCACTGCCAGCCCTGTGGCCCACCGCCCAGCAGTGACTTGGCTGCCTGAGTGTGTCCCCTGGCTCAAGACAAGAGGTGCTCCCCTCCTCGGGGGTGTCCCGAGGGTGCTGCTGTGCCGGTAGGCACGCCTGCATGCAGGATCACAAGTACGTGGGGGCTGGAAAAGAACAGCCGCTCTAGCAAATGTGTGCGCCAGACACGTGTTCACTTATTTTAAAACATCTGCTACTGGTTGAAGTTCATTTGTACACCTTTGGTCTCCCTGTGTGCCAGGCCTTTTTCTTTTCTCCTGATTCAGCAGTCTACTTCCAAAACAAAGAAATCCTGGTGTTTTGAGCAAGTTCTGCTGCTGACTTAACTGCCCTGCCTTCTTCCCCTCCTCCTGTGTTTTCTGAGTACTCGCCTCCTCTTCAGATACAAGGCTGATCCTCCACCCCACCGCTCAGCAGGCTGGAGTAAAACTGATGTGTACAGAGCAGTATTTCTCTGATGTTTTACTGATCTTGCTTCTAATGAGCGTGTGAATCCACCGTTTGCAGTACATAGATATCTATACTGTGCTTTTTCTGACTTTATGATTAACTCTTAATTCATGTTCAGGGCTGTCAATCGTATCTCGCCCCCCGCCCCCCCAACCTTGATGACAGAGCATCAAGATCTTATACCACCTTAGAGAAGTAGCTGAACACCTGTGCCTTGGTTTTCCCATTTTAACTAAAGACAGTGCTAGGTATATGAGAATATTGAGTTCAGTTCATTGCCATCTGATGTGTCTTCTGAGTCTGAAGACAGGAAGCAAAGTGTTACGATGCTAGTCATGTATAACCTTTGGTACAGTTTTGCTCTTTTTTTACAACTCGTCATACACAACTGCTGAAGAGTGAGCAAGCCCTTCTGCAATACAGCTGAAATATGATTTCTGGTAGTTAGATTTTTTTTTTTGGATTGTCTTAGTATAATGCACTGCTTCAGGCACCCTTCATTCTTTCCTCGTAGCTTTCTACCAGCTGACATCAAAGTAACATGCGAAATATCTATTGAACTGTCAGTATTTTGCCTCTATTTTTGTTATTCTTCCTGCTGTTATTTCAAGCTCTGATAATGCAGTGTGCTGGAGGCGATGCGGGTTAACAGGGTGATTACCTCAGCAAGAATGGTATTTTAGTTGTTGTGAAGTGAAGTGTTGTTTGGATATCTTCCCCCTGCATCAAGGCTGTTTGCTCTTTCAGCTGCTAGGTGCAGATCTGAAAGCTATTGTGCTCCACCCTGTCTCGCTGTGGCTTACATGTGTGGTTTGAAACAAAAACAAGTGTACAGGATTTACTGCTTAAAAAATAAGCCGTCTTCAGTACAATAAGGTGATACATAAAGGATGAAGTGTTTCCTGCTGTATTTAAGAGTTTGAGCCAACTAGATAATGGATTCAGCAGTGGGGATTGATTTATAATACGAAAAGAAAGCCTTGCGGGGTAGCAGGTGCCACACTAATCCTGATTTTATTTCTTTTCCCTTTTTGAAAATGAAAGGCGAGGTGAAGGACTGTAGAGGTGAGGGATCAGCTAAGCAAAAGGTAACCATGAGGAGGGATATATCTGAAATATGCTGTGTTGCATGCACTGTAGGTAACCGCTGTGCCCTGAAGATGAAGAGCATTTAATCAATAGTAACAGAGCAACCTCGTCCTCTTTCACGTTCTAAAAATTACCTGCTTTTTAGCAATCCTGCTAATGTTACAAGAACTTCATTAAACTGGCATCTCAAGGCAGATGACCGAAGTGTCCTGTTTGGAATAGGAAAATCGGGCAAAGTCCAGATCACGACCAGGGTAAATAAAAGTTGTGTGATTTATGGGGAAAGATGCACATTTGTTGTTTTGCGTCCTGGCATATCTTAGATTGCTTTTAAGTTGCTGTGTGAGAGGGAGGAGTAACAAGATGCTTTGGAGTCAAAGCAAGATGAACCAGTATACCAACAATTTTAACTTTTGGTTTGGATTACAAGTGAGTTGGAATTGCCTCACATCTTAGCAGGCAGAGGGATACCTGCCCATCAGAAGAAGCCTCAATTCTGTAAGTGAGATACTGTGCTTGAAGAAGGTCTTCAGACACAGAGAGAAACAAATGCTGGCTAGTGGAGGAGAAAGCCAGGAATTCTCCTAGCTTCACAGACATCTGAAGAAGAATTGGTGAGGCAGGCAGAGCAAAAATAAATTTCCTGCATCACCTCTGGTTGTGCAACTCCCTGCTGTTTCTGGTGCAAAGACTGTGTTACAATGGGCAACTTCTGTAAATAACCTGATTTTTGTAAATAGTGGGGAAAACTAAAGAACTATGTTCCAGCCACTCTGACCTGGCCCTGTGACTACTTCCCTGGTCTGCGTGGACTCATGGGCTTCTCTGAGAACTGCCAGACATGCCAATAGTAAGTGACTGTGCCTTATGCTCTGAGCACCAAATGAGAGTAGGGAATTGCTAACTGAGCTGCTTTGAAACATACGTTTTGAACACACAATTTCTGTATTTCTGTTGCTGTGACTCATTTAACAGTAGAATGCAAGATCAGTATATAGTGCTTTAATTGGCATGAGCTTTGTATATGATTTTGAGGCATTTGCACTGAGATCAGGTGCTATCAATTCCCAGGTATATCATGTTTGCACAGTATGCAGAAGCTATTTTGAAATCTGGGTCGTGCTTCTGCTGAATTCTTTTAACCAGACCTGCAGGTAAGAAGTGTGTGCTGCCTTCCCCTTTCAGAGCCTGAACGCTGGCTTCGCAGGGAATCGCCAAGTGTGCTTGTATACATATTCACCAGGTGGTCGATCTCAGAAAAAACGAACTGGAAGATCTTTCTGATATTTTTATTAACCTGAAGGGACGGCAGGTGAAAAAGGAATCCTGATTCTTGGTCTGGTTCGTTCTTCAGCAAATCTAGACTCTATCCAGACCTGGTTAATCTCTCTTGAAATCTGCTCAGAGCAAGATGTGCAGGCTTGAACTGGTACCTCTTGGTGTCTCTGTTCTTTAAAGGGCAGGGTCTGGCTGTCCTAAATCCCTCAAGCATAGCGGTGCCTCGCTCTTTGCTGTGTTGCTGCAGCCGTATTGCTATGCTGTATGCTACATTCCCCCAGCCTCTCCATTAAAAACAAGGGAACTTCTTTGGCAATCTTCTCTGAATTTTCTTCCTCAAAAGTGTAAAGAGCCTGGCAGTAGAGCTCATGCAAGAGGGTGTCTCACTGTGTTGGAAACTTCTAAAGGGTTTGGGAACATGGGAGTTGGAAGACTTCTGCAGGTGAAGAGTGATAGGTGTCTGTTAAACACCATCTGACAGATCTATGACTAACTGGAAAATATACAGCTGTTCTGATCAAATAACATCTCTTACGTCCTTACTTTTAAATGTCAGGATTAGCCGGAAACTTGGATATGTAGATTATCCAGAACATGAAGGCAAAAATAGGGCTTTACATGCAAGAACTGAAAGTCACCTTTACTTGACCGCAGTTTTAAAATTATTGTGGTTGGCAGCTAGAAAAATCTCTATACTTGTTGCAACAACCTCTGTTTAATGGTGTGTCTAACTTGGTATGCAAGTATCGCAAGTGTACAATGTCCCTTACAGAGAACTGTTAGCACCGTTTCTGGGGCCTTGCCTATGTCTTGAAGTTGTTTGATGTTCCAGTCTTATTTTGTACATAGTATTGCTGTACCCAGGAGTGGCTTCTTAATTAGTTCTTACCTGTAGTCGTCGGAGTTCAGTGCTTCTTGTTTACAGACATAAGGGACCAAGGGAGAAGAGGAAGGGTCTGCAGATAGTATTATCTGTTGGGGTGGCTTTAACAGCTCTTCTACAGCCAAGTAACATGTTAAACATTACTGAAGAAGAGGGTAGTCAGATCTAAGTGATTCAGTTCTAACTTACTAGTATTCTCCATACCAGCAATTGTAAAGGTTTGTCAAGCTCTTCTGTAGAAGATGGGTTAAACGTAAAATCTTGCTGTAGATGTAATGAAGATTGTAACTGTCCAAATGGTGCCTTGTTAACCTCTTTTTCCTAGTTGCCTGACCTTATGTTTATTCAGATTGGGTAGATCTCATGTGGTTGTAAATAGTTAGAGGTAAATAAACAAGTAAACTTGTAAAACAAGTATAAAATGTGAATATGTCGGTAAAAATGCTTGTGTATATCTAACTGTCTCTCTCCTCATTCAAGTTGCAGGAGTTATTACGGCTGACTTTCTATCAGGATTATTTCACTGGGGAGCAGATACCTGGGGATCTGTGGAGTTACCCATAGTCGGAAAGGTTAGAGATTCTTATCCTTAAGCTTGAAAAAGTTATGAAATACTTTTCTGAAACACTTCCAGTATCCCCAGCTGTGTTGGAGAGTGTATATAAGCTGTATCTATCTTGCAGTCTTGCCAATGTAACCAGCTCCCCCCAGCCCCAGAACCCTCCTCCACTAAACGGCACGGTGTATGGCTGGTAAAGTGCCATGTTTATGCTTGGCCTAGGTGACATGTGCAAGGTGACACTGTTCCATTTTATCACCTTGTTTGAGGTTTGCACACAGTTTTGCAATACCAGTGTTCGCAGACCTTCCCGAGGTACTGTGGGAATGGTCTGTGGCACCAAAAGCGTAGAAACCTGGCTAGAGTAGCGTCGGTCTTCCAAAAGGCCAATAAACAGAGAGATGTGGAGAATTGTTCCTGTAGCTAAACTCTCTAAAAGCTGTCTTGTAAAACATGAAGATGTTCCAGTAAGAAATCTTTCCAGTTCTCTGTGCTACTGGCCCCTATTGTAAATGTAGTAGTATTAGAACGGTGATGAGTGAAGATTTAGATTTGAGATGTATTATACATCTGCAGCTACAAATACCAGATGCTTAGTGGAAGGTGCACTGACTTCTATAATAAGCAATAATCTGTTTTTTAAAATAATTTAAAAAATAAACTTCATAACTACCATCAATTACTCTTTACAGTGCAATATTAGAAGGACCTCTATTAAAAAAAAGTATATGGGATTCCTTGTAAATGTCCAGAAATCCAGAAATACATGAACTAGAACAGCAGAATTAAGACTATTGGTTTTAGGTTTATTTTTGTTCACCTTCAATAGACTTAGTAGTCCTTGAATTCCTGTATCTCTGGACCATAGTTCAAAGAAAAAAAAAAGCACTGCAGGAGACTATGCACTAAATAAACAAGAGTTCAGACTGATCAGGACACCTTTGCTTAGACTGTACATGCTATATGTGCAAAGGCAAATAAGTGTACTTGTTTTACTGTGCCAGTCCTACGTATCACATTTGCTGTGTCTCCTCTGGGATTGTGTATTCAGATGTGATCTCGACTCCTAGAGGAGACTTTTGTATGGTCTGTTTGACTTACATTGGTTTGTCCAGTCATTTAACTTGCACTTAGTCTGTTAATGCTGTCATCTGTAGGCTGAATTTTCATTTTTTGAGTGTTTTCTTGGTTTATGCTGCTTAGCAAGTGACTCATATTTGTGAATTTCACAGGCTTATTTTGTCTGTGAAATTAGGATGCTGATGCTTTGTTTTTGAGATCTAGAGACTAAAGGTCCTAAGTGAAAATTAAGAAGAATAAAACTGAAAAGCAATGAAAAACTGGATTTGAGTCTGGGAACTGAATTGTTTTGCAAATGTAAATCGAATTATTTGAAGTGTTGTCATCAGAAAAGTTGGAATCCTGCTTACATGCTTTGTACTATGGAACTCTCTTAAACTCAGTCATCAGTTTTGAATGTATGCAAGGTTTTTTGGGTTTTTTATGTTTTTCTTTCCAAGATCATTATTGAGCCATCCTATCATGTTTATCAATTTGTTTTTTTCAGGCTTTCATCAGACCCTTTAGAGAACATCATATTGACCCCACAGCAATTACCAGACATGATTTTATAGAGACCAATGGAGACAACTGCTTTATGACACTAGTCCCGTTGGCAAACATGGCATATAAATTTGTTTCTTTTTCCCCAGGTAAGCTGTTACTTCTGACTTTTGTGGATTTAGCGTTTTTGTTGATGTTTACTTAAACATTTGTCTGTGTAAGGCTAGGAGAAATCAATGAGTGAGAGGTGACAAGTAATAGCTGTTGGAAGCATGATGCTCCTGGGAGGAGGGAGGGAAGCTTTTTTTTCCCTGAAGGCGGAGCAACTAGAAGGTGGGATAGCTGGATTCTCTACCTCAACTGAGAATCTGTGGCTGAAGAGTCATGCAAGAAAGCATTAGAAGTTTAGATGTATAGATGTATTATACATCTGCAGCTACAAATGCCAGATGCTTAGTGGAAGGTGCACTGACTTCTATAATAAGCAATAATCTGTTTAGATGTTTATATTAAGTAAATATTCTTTTTATAAGAGGGATCAAACTGTGCGTATAGGGAAACTCATTGTTCTAAAGTGTATAAAAATGCTTCGTCTCTGTGTAGGGGTACTTTATTTGCAAACTAGAAGTGCAAGAATTAAAGGATTAGTTTAATTTTATAGATGATAAAATCAGAGTTTAACTTCCTGTTTATGACGACTTGACAGATGTTGCCACTTACCAGCCTGTCTTGTGACATTCTGGAATTGCTTATGGCTCACTGGTTCTTGTGACACTTCTGCCAAAGCAGCTTCATTGAGCCTGCTGTTAGTTCCTGCAGCACCAGGCAGCTCTGTCTGGGCAAGACATCATTTTCTTAGTAGGAATTCACCTTTTCATAAATGGTATTTAAAGATAAACATCTTGTTTTGCAGAGGCATTATATGAAACATGTCCTTGGGAGTGTTATGTCTTTGCCCTTACCATCTTTGTAACCATGACGAACCAGATTCACAAGTGGTCTCACACGTACTTTGGTCTTCCACGCTGGGTCATATTTCTACAGGACTGGCACGTTATCCTGCCACGGAAGCATCACAGGATCCATCATGTGTCTCCACATGAGACATACTTCTGCATTACAACTGGTACTGCCATCTGGTTCATACTGCAAACTCTCTTCAGTAGTCTAGTGCAGTTCACCTGGCAAGATATAATTTAGTGACAGCCTATTAAACACCTAGAAAATTACATGGTGAAGTTAACTGTGTTCTTAGCTGCACAAGCTCTTAGCAAAACTATAGTTGTTTTTGTTGCATAAAAAACGTGGGGGGAAGATTCATGATTGGCTAAAAGGTAACTTTCAGCCTGACGGGGTAGTCAGTGATACTGGTACCTGATTGCATGTTATCTTGGTAAACTCGTGCTAGTAATGGATTTTGTTCGTTGAAGTCTTAAAGCTGCTGTTCCTTCAAAAGAGCATCATCTGCAAGTGCACCTTACCTTGAATGCTCATTTCTAAAGCAAGGCTTCTGGATTTTCAGCATTCATTCATTCTGATTTGGGGCAGAAGAGTGCACAGGCTTGCAGAAAACTGGCTTTAGGTTCCTCTTATATCTATATTCAATTTTATACCCACTGTACAGGCAGGTATACTCAGTCACCAATGTTGCACAATTTTGAATAAGTTATCAGGTTAATCAGACAGCTGGAAATAAACCACTCTGGTTCTTCATTCTGTCATTAGCTTTGACAAACAATTTATGTCAGTTTAGAAATCTCTGCCAAGAAACAAATCTAGTTCTCATAACCAGAATGTCATGTAAAAACATAGTACAATTAAGAAGCCTGACTTGACAGATGATGGCAAAAATCTTGCCACCCTAAGAGCCTTTTTTCAGTCCTACTATGTCCTGAAAGTTTAAGCCTGACCATTGTTAGCAGACTTGGGCTAGTTGCTTTTTTCCTCATTTTAAAAAAAAAAAAGCACGCGCTTCTGTTCACTCCATGCTTTCTGTAAGTGTTCGTACCACACTAGTCTGACATAACACAGCATGATAGATTGTATACTTGGATTTTGCAGTGGAGCAAAGTGTTTCTGCAGCCCTAATTCTCTTTCTTTTAGGGTAGAAGTGAGGAGGAGGACAGAAATATGTAGTCAGTGTGCTATTTAAAAGGTGCCTTTACTGAGTAAAATAGGACTAGTTATTGTAATGCTCCTGTTAGTGACTTGATGTAAGAGTAGACAGCCCAGTCCAAAGACTGTACTGGGTTCCAGGGCTGACCTGTGTGCGTAAAGGTCTGCCACCGTATCGTTGCCAGGGAAGGTGTCAGGTAACAGAGCCCTCTGGCATTCCCAACGTTAAAGCTTTCGGACTGACTGCCACTTTTAGACACCAGGAAGGAGTTGTCCATTCCTTGAGGGATGATGGCTGTGTTAAAGAGAATTGCATGGGCTGACTTCCTAAAGGGTATCGGTGTACAGTGAGTTGAGTGGAGCTGCAGGATCGCAGGTGAGCTGGAAAGGTCATGTCCAATACAGAAGGTGGCTGAAAACAGTGCCTGTTTCGATAGATCGTTAAAGCTGTAGTTGTGTCTTCTCTACTGTGATTAGGAATGATCTAGCTCTCTAGAAATATGATATTTTTCAGCAGTGAATATCCTGAATGTTCTCTCCCTTTGTTACTTCTGACCTGTAATAGCTATACACGTAGTCTAAGACATCCCCAGCAAGAACAGCTGTTTTCCTTCTGCTGGCTGTGTCACCGCGTAGGGAGGGTGCTCGGACCCGGCAGAGCTGGCTCTGCGGCAGCTTTCCCGTGTCCCCGTCTTGCTCGTACTATCGTGCGTTTTAGCTCTTTCCTCTAACATGAACCGCTGCTGCTAGCTCACTGTTTCCATTGTGGTAACAACTTCTTCATACCTGCCTCTCCTTGGGTTTTGTTTTCTTATGCTTTTTTCCCTTTTTCAGAAATGTACATGGAGTAAAGTGTAACGTGTGCTTACAGACCAGTTCTGTAAGCGTGGGATAACGAATATAACCCTGTGTGCATCCATCTCTTCCTGGTTGTAGGAAGGCTTCTACAGGGAAATAACGTTTCCCGGTGCTGATTTCTTTTGGTTTTCCTAGTTTTACAATATTTAATAAAACAGAGGCCTAAAGTTACTATATAATACATATATACATATAATATATAATAAAACCCGGTGAAATTGCCTCTTTGTGCACTCTCCTGTCAGTTATATGTAGTTAGGTTGGCATCAAAATACAGTATCAGAAAATCCAATTAATGTACTAAGTAATATCCTAAAAGTGAGACGTAAAGCCCTTCTGAATTCAGGGTGAGGCCTGTTAAAGCCTGTGTGAGTTCCAGCCTCACACTCTGAACAGTGCAACATTTCCACAAAGCATTCAAAATACCCTGGATCTGTAGGCTAGGAAAGATGCATTAAACTCCCCTTGCATGCAGAACACGATGGTGCTTATTGCCATTTTTACATGAAATGGTAAAAGCCTGCCCCGTATCGACCCATTACAGCCGTTCTGGTTACTGGGGAGCAGAAGCGCTCCGTTGGGTTGCAGAGCCTTGGGAGCGCGCTGCTGGCCGTGCTCCCTTCTCATCCAGGAAGCGTCCAACGTCAGCTACGTTAAGTGCAGCGTGGTGCTACAACAAGATTTCCCCATCACAGGCTTCATTAGCAGTCAATGATGCAAACTTTAATTTTGCCCAGGGAGAGCATAATACATTTAAATACCTTAAGAATGAAAATTGATGTTGGAACTATCTAAACTTGAGGCTTTATTTAAGAAAAAACTTTTAGTTTGCTGAGCCTTAGTGGTGGTTAGGTCCCAAACAGAAATCTTGATTTTTCTTTTTTTTTTTTTTAAATTATTTCTTTTTTTTCTAGAAACTATGGCATTGATAATGTATTTGAGATTTCAGAGCCATATTGTGTGTATTTACTTTCTTGCTGTACTACCTAATAAACACAGGGAAAAGCCGAGCTGGCTTTGGTGATGGGGGAACTAATTGGGGAAAAATAGCTGAAATTGTTGGGTTGGGGTTTTTGTTTGGTTGCTTAAATTTCAATACTAAATCTAAGGTGCTACTAATACAAACGTCTTGCTTCTAACACAAATCATTCAACTTGATGGTCCCTTTTCTGATAGCTTTGCAATGGCCATAGAGCAGTCCACCTCTGAACTCCCCTTACATTTACCTTGTGTTTAATTTAAAGAATGTTCTTAAATAAACATTGCAAAACATTGAACTTTGGATGCTATGACAAACTAATCCTTTTTTTCCTTTGCAATCACTTAGGTTGGCTGAACTATCCATTAGAGAAGATAAGATTCTGGAGGTGTTTGGAGAACATTATCCAAGCAGTTACTGGGGAGAAGCCAAGAGCAGATGACATGAAATGGGCTCAGAAAATTAAATAACTTTTGCCAGCCTTCTGCAATCCTTAACTTGTTGCCAATGTTTTGTTTTGTTTTTTTTTTTTAAAAAAAAAAAGCCATCAGCCAAATTCAAGACCTGCAAAGAAATAACAGACTCTAAAGCACAAACTAAAAAGTGCTAACACAGACTGTAATGAAAAGAACTAATTCTTAAAACAATACTTGAAATGAAGATGGTTACTCTTACTGAGCACCTTTTCATTTAGCCATGTCTGCTTACGTCTTAGAAAATACTTCATTACTGTATCTCATAAGGCTATCGGGCAAGCCAGAAGGCAGGACAGTCACTCCATTGGTACATGGTGGCATAGTAAACATGTGTTGTATCAACATTATTTAACACTTCAAGAATAGCTTGTTGCCTAAGACCTATAGGGGGAATGGTGACAACAGTTTGTCACTTCATGTTTGAGTCCAAATACACTGCATGAAAACAGTGTGTCAGAGTAATGGAAGCCTAAAATCATCACTGTTCGATGCACTTAGTGATTGATAAACTTACAGCTCTATCTTTGCTATCATGTTAAATCTAATTGATGTAATGTGGAACAGACTTCGAGAATCCCACTCCACCAGTGGGCCATGAATCCTCAAGTGTCTTCAGTTTCCCTTAAAATAAAATTGTTCTACTCTCTACGTGGAATTGAGCAAACCGTTTCTGCATAAGCCTTCAAGTTAACAAGCCTCTGAGGAGAGGGAGGGCACCCAGTACACACATGCTCGTGTTTGTTCATGTGGAGTGCTCGCTGATGAGTCTTTTATTAAGTATTTCCTACCCTGACAATAAATGTTTAAAATAGTTCTAGCATTGGGCACATTGCAAATAGCTGTATTCAAGAGCTCAAGTATCAAACTTGTAATGTTAGACGGGAAATGTCAATGACTGGTGTTTTGTTCTTTTTTTTTTTTTAAGGTGCTTGCTTGTTTCTGTAAATAATATAAAGCCTTAATCTCTTCTGGTGTAATGGAATAATATTTTAATGTGATGTTTGAATGTATATAATATATTTATAACAAAGCAGTTGGATAATACTAATCATGTTTGTTAAGTCTTGTTGCTGTTCTTCATTCATGCATTGTCAGCACTTAGTCCAAGAACTTGATTGCTGGTTGCAGAATGCTTGATGCTATCCCAGCCACCTGAAACACCTTGCAGCCTGTTAAGTCTTGTTTAGATTGAAGTGATCAGTTGTTTTTTAGCTTTCTAGGAGGTTGACACTATTAGACCAGACTTCAACACCTTTCAAGAAATACAACTAATTCTGCTTTGGAGGCTAAGGAGTAATTCTGCTGGACTGGGGGAGGGAGTTCCCCTAAGAACATCCAACAGGCATTTTATCAAGTGAACGTGGTTTGGATCTCGTTTAATTCTCTCCTAAATGAAATCTTACTGAGGGTCAATTCTAAGACTGTTTTCCCTTCCCTAGTTGTAAATTGTGTTGAATTCAAACTGTCTTTTCCTGAAGTGTATGGTAATGGGGTTTTGAGTCATGAGTTTAGATTAACCTTGATCTCGACTTCTTCAGATATGATGGACCACAACTTCTTACAGAGTTGGGGCTTGGCAACTCCTTCTGTGGAAATGGCTGAATGCAGACGTGTCTGAGCTGGGTTCTACAGATTAAAATTGCAGTTGGTACCTTGGTGACAAAATATTTAACATGTTTAAATGATTCAGACCCTTGGAGAACTTTATACCATTATGTGAAACTATTGTCTACTTCAGATGTCATAGTCAATATCAGGTGTCCATGTAGCTTTGACAGTAAAGAATACTTCTACTTCAGCAGGAGTCTCAAAAATGCATTTAGTTGAAATGGGAGGAAGAGGGAGGAATACTCCTTTAATGCTGTTATTGTGGAAGACAGGTGTGTGATTTCATACTATCTTTGGTGAAAAGAGCGGGTTTATCCCCTTTTTCTCCATCAAAAGCCTTGGCGAAGGTGGCCATGTATAAGAACACACCATGTATAAGAGCACAGAGCAGCGGGGGGAGCAGCCAGCGGGTTGCAGGCTTGATTAGGGAAGATTGTTGCAAGCTGGTAAGTGTTTTGTTAATTATTGCCTACTTCTCCCAGATCTGGGTGTTTAAGAGCTTTGATTCTGTGCCAAACCTGTTGGCTCAAAGTTGTTCCTAGAACTCATTTTATCTCTACTTGTTTTGATTTCCAGGCACTGATTGTTCAGCTTTAAATTAAAAAATTGAGATGTGAATATAAATTTGGGTGGGAAGAAAAGTAACTTCCGCTATCGTGGAAGTCATTGTGGCGATCATTACTCTGAATCAGTGAAGTTAGATCCGTTAATATTTGCTATTTGTGGCTGAAACTTTTTAAATTTCTTTGGCATAACAGGTGTGATGGGTGTTGAACTGAATATATGCTGAATACTGGTGAGGTGAGGATGCAAACTACCATGTGTCCAGAGCAAAGAATGCTTCTCCTTCCTCTTACCTTCCAGTGTGAGTGTCCTGCAGTTTTAGAGGTGTAGGAATGCTTAGGGAACAACATCTATTGCTGTGAGTACAAAGAACTGCAGTAGTTATTTCTGCCATCTTGACAAAAGTTTAAATTTACGCCTGCTTCTACCTTGAGACTCCCATAATCCATATTCTAACAGATCTGTAGCCCTTGGTTGTCTGTCCCTTCTGCCCTGATCCCTTTCGTCCCTAATCCCTCACCCTCGATCCCAGTTTGAGTTAAGTAAACCAGTGTCAAAGCCCAGTACAGAACTGGCTGAATGCTCAGGACTCCTGTGTAAAACAGCCTTAAGCGCCAAGTCCTTTGAGAGCTCATCTCGTACTGCAAATTTAAATGCCACGTGAACAGCGGTACAGTGTGTATAACAAACGGATTTGAAGCACATAAATTACTACAATTTGTACTTCAAGAGTGCTGTTAAAGGCAAGTGCTGTTGCCCAAACCTCTCTCAGCCACTTGATCTATAGTCTTACTGGAAACAAATCTGAGCTACTAATACTGGTGGCTGCTGGGACTATCTTGCTTAATTATGAGAAACTGGGACAGCAGTTAATCTCTGGATGCTGTTTTACATGCTGATGCTGTGCTCGACTCCTGAGGCAGCTCTCGCTCAGCGCGACTCAACGCGTCCGACGTCGCAGGGTCTCCCAGGGCCCCGTACTCATGTCACTGCGCGCAAGGCAATGTCCGGGGGCACGGCCTGTGAGGAAGTTCTAGTTTCGTAATCCTTAATCTTTCCCTCCCTGCTGTGGGTTGAGGTGTATCTTAAAGCTTCCTACTCCTTGGAGGAGAGTTAATGAATACCTGTATGAATTGGCTTGTTCTTTGGTCTTCAGTTGGTTTCTAGAAACTCTTCCACCCATTTAAAGTAGTGGATGCTTCCGTAAAATCAATACGACAATTCTGGAGCAAAAGGCTATGTGGATCCTCCTTAACAGATGTAATCTGGCTTAAGATAAATTTGTCTTAAGTTGATTAGGAAGAGATTAAAGCTAAAGCAGAATAAGGCACTCCTTTTAAACTCCACAGAGATGGCCTGCATTTCAGTTTAACTAAATGCTTCTAAAAGCCATTGGATTTCAGTCTGTCACTTCCACAGAAAGATGTGGTCACTCTCCTGCTCCCTGGACCCTCAGGAGCAGGTCTTTCAGGCCTTCAACTTCTGCCAAGTCCGTGGTCGCCTCCAACAAGCCGCTGCTCGTGGCCACGCGAGGGTCTAGCAGATGTATTTCTTCATGTGTGGCTGTGGCGTTGCAGAGATCCTACAAGCAGAGCTCTCTGGGGGCTCGTTTGCAAGGGGAAGCATTGCACTGTGGTAAACTGAGGAAAATTACTGCAAAGTGCCTTAAAATCCTGCTCTACCTTTTCTTAAATCGGTCTCCAGGACAGCCTGCTGGGCTTGGGTTCGGTGTTTGCTTGGAAGTTCCCATGGACGCATTTCAAACTGCTCGGCTTTCTGATGTCTCTCGACTTCTCCAATTTTGTTTCATTTTGCTGCTGGATCAACTTGTCTGTGTTCTCTCCACGCGCCTGCTGCCTCTGTGAAATACTGGGGACAAAGAAGGAGAAACCCCTCTCAGAGTTAGCGTGTGCCGGAATAAACGTGAAGCAGTTGCACCACACCGGGAAAGGGGGGCTCTTTAAGCCAGCCTAGAGACCAGGAATGCGTTGACCGAAGTGTGTCTTTCTGGCATGTTTCTGTTCTGCACTATTAAAAAAAGCTCAAGAACTGGTCTGGCCCACAGCTGTTTGCACAAGGCAGCAGGGCCAGTGTCAGCAGACTTGCCTATATGAAATAACGCCAAACTAGGAGTTTTTGGCTCAGGTGGGGTGTCCGTGTATCTGTACCTCCTGGAACTTGACTAGCAGCAGGCTTAGAAAGTGGAAAGGGAGCTCCGGTTGGTAGGCGTTAAACTAGTCGCCCACCTTGCCCCCCCAAAGATGATCCTGGCGGAGCGAGAGGGACGCTGGCTGCCTGATAGCAAACATCGTTATCCTGGTGTGCTCAGCAGGAGCCGCACCGGGGACTCTCCTGCAGGTCCCCATCTCCTGGCCGGGTTTGCTGAGCTCCTCTGCCACCTAGCTGCTTTACTGTTGTCTTCATCTCTTGCTGCTCTCAGCCATGTCTGAAGTGCAGTACTAGAACTGAACGAGGTAAAATCCAACCAGCAAGACCAACATTGCCATTTTAAAGTAGCTTCAAAGAATAATTGACAGAACTGGTACCTTGGCTCTGTTTGCTGCTAAAAGCCGAGTATGTTGAAGTTGACTTAACTAAGTGGCTTAAAATGCAATGGGTCTCCGAAACATTTTGCTTTGTAATTGTTTCTGCAAATTTTGATATGATGTCTTGGGGCACAGTTTTTGGAATATGTGGTGCAAAACAAAGCAGAATTCATTTCCCTCTTTTTTTTCTTTTTTTCTTTCTTATTACTGTATTGACTGGAGAGGGATGAGGGAAGATGCGCTGTTGATTAAAACACAGCATTGTAGATCTTCCTGATGTTCCTTATGTCTCTGCTGGCTACAGCTCTTCTAGATTTGTATCAGCTAGTTTAGGCCTGAAAATATTTTTCATTGCCACATATCGGCCGGCAGCAACCCCCTGAAACACAGTAAGAAATATGTGGATATGCTTCATGTCCTCTGCCCTGCAGAGAGGATGTCCAGACCTTGCGCTCAGACCATGTACCCGTCTGTTGTCTGCTCTGATCCTGGACTGTAATCCCACCACACTGAAGCCCCTTAGACCCTGTTTGCATGTTCCTGCCCACCAGTGTCGGGCTGTGTGCTGCTGGAGTGGAGATTACTGCACGTCTGTAAATGTTGGAGGGCGACAAGCAAAAGGCAGCAAATTAAATTTCCCTGCTGGGTGCAGCACCGCGTCCTGGGGCTTCCCCTCGCTGAAACATAACAGGAGGAGGTTGGGGATGCAAATGCATAAACAGCATTACAAAGTGATTATGAATATTTGTAAAGCAGTAGGAGAGCTAATGCTGCTCGTGTTCTGGCCGTAATGAACATAGTTCGCCAATTATTCATATTAATTGCATTTGTGTTTTACGGGCTGTTAAATGCTTGAGAGAGTGCTGGTGTTTCAGAGTTCCCCGGAGAGCTCGCTGGGGTTGCTTTTCCCCAGGGCTGCCTGCCGGAGGCGGGGAGCGGGGCAGGGGCAGCCCGCGGAGCCGCTGCCACAGCCGGGGGGCTGGTCCCCGCTCCGGCAGCCCCCGTTCGAGCCCCCCGGGGCCCTGCCCCTCCCGGGGAGCCCGCCCGCGCGACGAGGCTCCGGCGGCGCCCTGCGCGCACCACAGAGCTCTCCGTGCCGCCGCCCCGCCCCGCCGCGGCCTTCCCTTAAGGCGCCCGCCCGCGCCGCGCCCTCGGAGCCGCACTTCCCGCGTTGCGTTGACGTCGTGGGAGGGGGCGGGGCTCCAGCGGCAGCGGCGCAAGATGGCGGCCACCACGGGTGCGGGTGAGCGGGCGCCGGGGCGGCGGGGCCGCGGGCCGGGGGGGGCCGGGCGGGGCCGCTCCTCGCCGCGGGGCAGCCACGGCCCCCGCGGGCGGCGGCGCGGCGGGCTGCCGGCGGCCGGGTGGCCCGGCTGAGTGTGTCGGGGCTGGGGAGGGGCGGCGGCGGGCGCTAGGCCGGGAGGCGCCCGGCGGAGGGGCGAGGGCGGCGGCGGCCGCGGGGGAGGGGGCGGCGGCGGTGGGGCTGGCCCGAGGGGCGCGGCCCGGAAGGGGCCCGGTGCCCGACCGGGGGCGGTGGAACCGGTCCCCGCTCCTTCGCCGCGGCTCCGGGGCGAGCCCGGCCCGGCCAGCGCCTCCCCGGGGGCTGCCGAAGGCCTGGCGGTGGGAGCGGCCCCGGCGGGGCGAGTCCGGTCCAGGGCCGGGAGAGGTGCGTGGAGTCTGCCCGGGCCCTGCGGGAAACCTGCCGCGGCTCCCTGCGAGCTGGTACCGGGAAGCGGCGCTGGCGCTGGCCGGGGCGGCGCGCTGGGCCGGGCTGCCGGGACCGGGACCCCCTGCCCGGGCCCCGCCGGGCCCGCAGCTCTTGGCTCGGTACCGAGTACGGACCTGGGGCGGGGACGCCCCGGCCGCTGACAGCCGCCTGAGCACACCCAGCGCGGCGGCTTGTGCCTGTCCCCGCAGAGCCGCCGTGCAGCGTTTTTCCTAACGAACTCCTCTTCTGGCGAGCTCTGTGTGGTCAGAGCTGACCCTCGGTTCTCTGGTCTTGGTAGTCACTGAGCCGTGACTGGAGTTACGTGGGCGAAATTAGTTGCTTTAAAAATCTTCTTCATTAATAATATCTTCCTGTTACATCAGAAGGATGTAACTTCCTTGTCAGGACGTGTATGCTTCAAGAAGTCAGTATTTTTTTTTTCCCCCCTTTAAAATTGCTCCTTGCCTGCTTTGAGTAATTAAACAAATCCTATCTTTGCATTTATCATTGCACATTAAACAAAAATACTGCAACTAGATTTTGAATGTTTTTTTTTTCTGCTGACATCCTCTAATGAACTTCAACAGATCGAATAAATTAGTTTCACTTCTGTTTAGCCAGTTTCATTTTCCTGTTTTCGTAAGTCCATATAGGGTTTCAAATGTGCCACTGTAATACTTGTTTTCACATTGCTTCCTTTGAAGTTTAAATACGACATCACCAGAAGACTGCTCTTGAAGATACAACAAAAATATTTTGGAATTCTTTTTTTATGGATAGGTCTTTATCGATGACCACTTTCAACTTTTAAGAATAACCGTCACAATGCAGATAACTCATAGTAATCAAGTTTATAAAAACACTTTTAAAATGCAGTGGATGCTGTCCTAAGAATTGTTTTGAATCTATGTTTTACAGATCTGTGTTTGAACATACGTGATTGTGAGGTGTTGGAACACTTGATTAAAATACACAAAAAATGTAGTGGAGCCCTCTTCCCACTCTTATGTCACATTATTCTGGCTATCATACTTTCTCAATAACCCTTTCAAGCTGCTGACTTTTCATTTTGTGTTTGGCTGGAAGAACAAGGCAAATATTTTTCTTTTTAAGCCAGTGCAGCTTCGTGAATTAATTGTCTGGGTGGTCACGGCAGGGTATGTGTGGAAAGGGACTTGGACTGCGGTGATAAAGTCCAAAGCTAGTCCTACTGCACAGCTTTCCTTTTGCAGCAAACAGTCTTTGTGATAAGCTGTCGTTAACCATCATCTGCTAGCCACATTGTGTCTTTTGGATGCTTCCTGTTACTTCATGGATTTCTGAAAGCTTTCTCGTTTCTGCAGTGCTGGAAGCGTGAAGCAATACGCAGCCAGGGTGATGTGAGTAGGAGCCTCAGTTTCTTATGTCTACAATGTGGGCATCTGAAAGCACTGCACTTCAGCTGCTCATGAGATCTTGTGTGTTTAACTGCTTTGGGGGCAGGGGGGGAAGAAAAAAGAAAAGAAAATCAGTGTGTGACTTCTAAACACGTGCTGCAGTAACACTAAACTTTTGCAGTAAACCCTAAATTCAGTATGGGAGAACCTTCAGATACAGACCAGCAGCTGACATTGATGGGAGCCTTGGAGCTTTGTCCAACTGTAAATCATAGGCTGCCCAGCCAGCAGTGGTCTGCGTTTCCAGGTTGCATTAGTGAAGGATGGAGATTGTCCTCTTCTGATAGACAACACCATAGTGTCCAGTTGCTGATAGTAGTGGTGGCACTGCAATGCAGTTTGTGTGGTTCCTTCTTGACACTGCACTGAAGGCGTTGCCTGGCACATACAAATAGAGCCTGGAAGTGACACTTTCTTGTTCTCCACTACTGAGGGATTTGCTGTGGGGCTTCAGGCAAGTAGCTTAGTCTTTACTCTCATGTAAAACAGATTTTGCTAGTTCTTGGTTCATGGAATCTTAATGTATTCATATTTATTTATAAAACACTTTAATATGTTTGATATCCTAAGTTTATAGTCAATCAGCAAAGGAGCTTAAACAGAGGTTGAAGATGAAAAATACTGAGCCTTTCTTTAAAAGCAGCTACTGACCCAGAGGAAGAAACAGTAGCAAATGTCCCTGTAACTTAAAAAAGTCATAGGGCTGTTCCTGGGAATTAGACAGGTAAGCCTTATATTTGTATCTAATAAAGAGGTAGAAATAATTAACGGGGGGGGAAAAAAAACCCTTATCTGCAAGAAATGTTATGATGCAAGGTCTACCAGTATCACTTATATAGAGGAGAATTCCATGTTGCTGATAACACGGGTTCCCCCCCCCCCCCCCCCCCAATTAATATGTGAGTAAAAAGATAGGGTTGACCTTAATAATTCTAATAAGGCTCTTCATAGGAGACTACAAACATCCAGACTGTAAGCATATGTCTGTCCGTCCTTCAGACTGAAATGTCACGCAGGAACGCTCAGTGGCTCGGGTACCAGAGGTGATCTAGCTGAGAAATCAAGGGTTCCTCAGAGGCTCACGTACTCCGTGGCCCTGCAGGGAAGTTGGGCTGCGTGGAGCCTGTGTTGCAGTTAGACAACTGGAGCTTGCTCCACGTTGCTGTCCTGCAGACTCCGGTATTATAATGGGTCAAAACCTGACTGTGTTGGCCTATGGAATCCTGTTTTTCTCGCTTTCATCCTGGGAAGTTTAATGACCTCATTTAAACCACTTTTCTCTCGTAGGTCTGTCTAGGGGGTCTGTTGCAGGGCTGTGGTAGACACTGCGTTTTACTACTCAGTAGTAAAATGATTTGCCCAGATTTAAGTTATTCAAAGTCAGAGGAATGTGAAGAACTCCAGAAGGACAATTCATTAGGTGAACGGGCATTATAGTACCGATATATGTGGCTTAATATTGCTAACAGAAAGACTAGCACAGATCGGTTTTAGTACGGTATATTAAAAGTATATATTTGTAATTGTTGGGGGACCCATAACATTACTGTAAACTCAAAGTTATGCTTGTGAAAAGCAAACGAGACATTACAACGCAGAAGAAACTGCATGTTGAAGGATATAGGTGTACCCTGCCTCTGCAAATGGACCGTGATATCTCCTTCGGAGTGCACTGCATACAGTAGTCATTGTTATCTCAAAATAAATATTGCCAGCCACCACTTTCTAAGTCTGTAAGAAAAATACTCAAGGGTAGGGAAAAAGTAATCGAAGAGAAACTGGGAAGATAAATTATGCCTTCTTAAACAAGATGGACCATAAGAGCACATGAAATAGCAGGTGCTAAAGGAGTTGATTGCAGAGCTTCTTTGTGTATTGTAATGGAAGGATGCAGTAGATTAAATAAAAAGGTAAAGAATTCAAAACTCTTACAAGAAGATATTCAGTTGAATCTTTTCATGTATAATGATATAAATTACATAATATATTTGAAAAATGCCATTCTGGCTGAGAACTTAAAACGATTCATTAGGGTATTAAATATGTAAGTAGGTAAGGATCATAGAAGATACAATACTGACAAATTTGTAAGGTGTATGAAGATTGGGATTTTGAGGTTGTAAGGGTGTTTTTTAACTGTTGCAAGTCAAGATGAAATTACTCTGTTTCCACCTACTGATTAGTTTGTGCACTTTCCTCCCGAGTCTGACCTGGGCCTGGCCCAGAAGCAAAGCCCGGGGCGGCGTGCATCCTGCCTCTGCCGCTCCCCGCCTGTGCCCGTCAGCTCTGGTCTTAAAGCTGGAGTCCCGTACTGAACAGGTAACTTTGCCGTAGTCTGTCGGTGTGGTGTCCTGCTCTTCAAAGCTTATCTTAAAATCGGTGAACCTGCTTGTGCATTCACCTTTCAGTGGGAGGTGTGAATTTAAGAAAACCTAGTGATACTTTGTGGGTAGAAGAGGCAGCTGGAGGAGGGTGCTCAGCTCTCGGTCAGTAACAACCGTTTCTTTTCACAACACAAAGAGGAAATGGTGGGTTTTTCCCTGGTGAGATTTAGTGTAAAGATTTTGTCCTGGGCGCTAGTTCAGGGTGACTTATTTTCTAGAGTAACTTCTAGCTGAGCTGGTAATGTTTTGCTTTTCAGCTGTGATACAAGCCACAGAATGCGTCTGGTTTTAACTCTTCTGCTGCTGGAAAGCTTTATTTGGCTTCAGACCTCAATGATACTGCCAGTCTGCCTCAGACAAATGTTTTAAAGTGATCTCTTTCCAAGTAACGTGCTTAAAGTATTGAAAGACAGAACCAGCGCTCTAGCTTACACAGAACAGAAAACACTTCAGATTGTTTCAAGTGCTCAGGAAGTTATTTTGGATCTGCAAAATATCTCAGTACCTGTCTGCATATCAGAGTGGAAATCATGACTATAAAGACGATGCAAGAAATCTAAAGTTCCTGTCTCCTGAAAGTTTTTGTGACAGTTGCTGAAAGGCTTTTGTTCAGTTTTAAATATTCCGTCACTTCAGAAACTTTATATACCGTTGTAACAAGGAATGATTTACTTATTTTTTACAATTGCAGTGCTGCAAGAGTAAGCTACCAAATTTTCAGTAGTTACAATCTCTGCAAAGAGGTGAGAAATATATTGGAAAAGATGTAATTGAGGCTGAATATCAGATACACAAAACCAAGCAACAGAAGGGGCTTTAACATATTAAGCAACAGAGGTGTTTAAAGCTATTTGATTTCAATTCACTTGAGTTACTGTAAATCAGGAACTAGTACAGAAACCAGAGTTAAAATTGGCCTGAAAGGCTAATTTGATAAGTTGCCTGTTATTGATGAAGATGTCAAGAAACGTTCAGCAAAAAGACGGTTCTCCTTTTTAGAGCCCCTAACGAGTGAAGTGCATTTTCTGTGTGCTTTGCTGAGGTCTTCAGTGCGGTATATTGGTGCTTTAATCCTGAAGAGAAATGCCTGTAATTTGATTTCACTTTAGAAAGGAAAAAGAAATGTATTCTTGAAGTTTTTGAGAGGTGTATATTTTGTTTTACTGACACTGATGAAAAAGATGCAAGAAGAGGATCTACTCTCAAAGGCATATTGTCCACCTTGTTTTACTGGTTTCACTGTGCTGTTTTCAGCTTGATAAGGATTCAGAATTTTGAATATATATATAATATATATGTATATAACTAGGGCAAATTAAAAGATTAAAAAGTATAGTCTGTCAGAAAGTGTTGGTTTTAACTGTTAGAAACATACTATGTACTTCTATGTGAATGTAAATTTAAGATCAGACTGGTAAGAGCACTCTTAAAACTATTGTAAGACACATTCAGTTGTGTATCTTTAGTAGTGCTGTGATATAAACTAAATCTGAGAGTGCTTCAAGGTCTTTAAAAGTCCAAGTTGGCATTTAACTGTCTTCCAGGAATAATTCTCTTCTTTCCTAGTGCAGAACTTTCCTTAGTGAGATTCTGATCAGACACGGTCAAACTCCTTTTGTCCTCATTTCAGCTTGCTGTCTCAGTCTTGGAACTCATAGCTTAGGGAGCAGCTGGGTTGTGAGGTGCCGTGGTGGCCAAGGCTCATCAGTACTGGTCCGCCTGGCTGCACTGGTATTAGGTGAAATTTTTGACAAGGAAAACAGAAGGTCCTGATTCTGTTTGAAGGCTGAAGAGGATGCCATTCAAAACCTAGCAGCTTCGTAACTGCAACTTTAAACTCTGTAAAGTACACGTCCTGGTTTTCTGGAAAACTCAGTCTGTGGTTTAGTTTTGTTCTCTAGTTTGCTATAAAAATATTTCGTGAACTTTTTGTAACCAGTGAACTAGTGTGTGGGGTTGAGGCTTCACAAATGCATGTTTACTGAAAGGTGAACTTTTAGAAAGACTGTACAAACCTGCGTCATTGGACATCTTACCTTGTCAGTACAGTTATAATTTAGCTTTCATAAGTTTGCTGTTGTGATTAATAGTAAATATCTCCTTTTGCTCTGAAATTTTTTTTTCAGTTCCATTTCTGGGAATATTTCTGGGCGGTCAGGCAAGCTGCGAGTGAAGCAATTATCTAGATTTTATTGTATTTTTGTATCAAATGAAGCTGCTATTTGAGAGTCATCTTGAACCATAGCGAAGGCTAAATTAAAATGCATAACCGAAGGTACTTTCGACAACCTGATTATTTTTTAATCGCCTCTTTATTTAGGTTTTTTGTGTTAAACGAAGGACTCTTAGAAAAACAGGTTTGTTTGGTTACTGCCTTGAAAGTCTCCATTGCTACACTCAAAAGATTATGCAAGGTATTTATTGGGGGGTGGGAGGATGACACGCAGTTGACTCATGGTTGTGTCAGCTGGCGCAGGACATCTAACTCTGAATCTGCCATGGTTTAACCGTAGAAGTTATTTGGCAAATACTGTCTCTGCCTAGAACAGATCAGATCACTTTCTAGGAATCTTGGTGGACAGCAAACATGATGATAATGTGTTTGCGTATGACCACAGGTGATAAAGCTTGTGTGGTTTCTGAGGTTCGGGTCCCAGCAGGATGTGGTAGCTGACCATGAGTGCTCCAGGCCATTGCAAATGAAGAGGGGATGGGGTTGGCTTAATGGCTTCGTGCATCTTTCCAGGCTGACCAGAAGGGTGAATCTGGTCTTTTATTCTCCCTTGATTAAGGGCAGGTTATTTAGAATTGACTTAAAGCATTACGACCATATAGCCATAGTCTTTTATGGGTATATGTGTGTTTTTCTTCCTGTTGAATCTCCTGAGAACGTGCCAGGGAGGGAGCTGAATGTGACTCTGAACTTTGATGTGACTCTGAACTTGCCTTCTGTAGTGGCTGAGGTGCCGGTCTTCCACGTGACACCTCTGAGCTTTAGCATAGGGATGAAACATTTTTAGAAGGCAGTGATGCTCTTGGACAGGGTGGTTCGCTGTAAAGTGACCAATCATCTCCTGTGATCATTTTGTTTTCTGTGAAGTGCATAAAAACTCGAATATATGTACTTCACTTTCACACCTCCCTTTGCCACTGGTGCTCCTGTAGCGCTCACAAGTGAGCAGTTGCTGTGGAATTAATAATAATTTATGTTAACTTCTTCCGTGTGATGGAAGCCGGTGCGTGATATGACTAGCTAGCTCTCTGTAGACCTCAGGCTTGTCAGAGAACTCTAAAATCCGGTGTGACTCTTTTATGGCTCTGATTCATGCTGAATCAGAGCAGCTGTATCTGGGGAGAGCTTGGAAATAAAGTTGCTTTCTCTTCCTGTAAGGTTGTAAAGCCAAGCCTAGCTCTGGTTGGCAAATGTCAGAATTAAGTCTGCCTTTCAGCCTTGGTTGTGGCGTCCTCGAATATATATGTGATGATGTAATTTTTAATTACATGATCACTTAATTTTCTTCACGCAGGATTCCTGCCTCACTCGGTGAACAGGGTGCGTGATGCTCAGAGGAGGGGTAGACAAGCAGTATTTTTGGTTTCTTTCTCTGGTCTGTGTCTGCTTACCATAAAGCTGATTCCTCCTAGGTTATTTGTTTTGGTCTAAGTAAGTATCAGTAAATTATCTTTGCACCACTGATAAATATGAAGTGGTATTATCAAGTACTGAAGTACGGAGACTGGGATGATGCTTGTTAAGCATCGTGATGTTGTGGTCCAGAATAGAGAGAGTTTTTTGGCAAGAGACGCATTCGAGGCAGAGCTTCGGCTTATTGCATCTGTGAGCAGGGAGAGGCTCAGGTTGGGTTTCTAATAATAGCCGCGGACGGTTTCCTCTGCCGCATCACCTGCGTTGTCGAAGAGCTGCTGTGTCAGTCCAAAGGGTGGAGTTCCAGAAGGACCTTTTGTTTGCCTTTTGTTTGTCCTTCTTCCCTGGCTGTTTCTTTCCCGGGGCGCCGGCAGGCAGGGCTGAAGCCCAGACAGCAGCTTCAGGCATCGCACAGCCGTGAGTCATTCCCCATCACCAGCTCTCCCGTGCATCCGCTGCAGCAAAAATAGTGAAATAGGTAGTGTGTGTGTAAGTAAAGGTGGCACCTTGTCCTTCAACTCGTACTCCATCTGTTTCTCTTGTCCCCCAGCTCTCTTATCCCCTGTGTTGGAGCTAGACTGCTCTCTCCTCTGCTTCCCCTAACTACAGCATGGAGAGCATTGGGAATGTAGTTAAAAATGGGGTGGCTAATCTGTCATGATTCAGGTATGAACCGCTTGAACCTTCATACGCCCGAGGTACACAAGATACATACTTCATACTTTTAAGGCTTACTGGGAGGGGAAACGCGGCAAGTTTTTGTGCAGGGGAAGTGACAGCGGTCCCCAAGAGGTCCTGTTACCACCGAGGGTTTGGGGCTCGGTTAATCTTACGGCGATGGCTTCACCAGCCCCAACTGACTCATTTCCTTTCGCAGCCGAAGATTTGTATTACTCAGCAGCCATGGTAACAGCACGGTCTCGCTGGGGGTTGAAGATGTAGATTTGGCATGGAGTTGTATTTGAATCGTGCTCAGCAGCCCCCGTACGTGTGGTTTGGTATCGCCAGTGCAGGTCTGGCGTCTTCTGACACCGCTTTTCTGACTCCGGGTTTCTCTTCATACTGTTGCTACAGCTGTGTTACTTAATCACGTTTTCCCAGGATATTCTTGAACATGATTATGTGAGATGTGTATCAAACTGGCCAACAAACTAATTCCTTTAGTAATTTGCTTTTTTGGTTTCTTTTATGCGTGCTTTGTAGTGAACGAAATTTGGGCAACTCTGGTTCCGCAGCAAAATCATCACTGACGTTTCGTTTCTTTACGTCATTAATATATTTAAAAGGGGTTTTAAAGCTACCAGAGTTATTCAATTTTAAGCACTGCTACATTTCACAATGCCTTAGATCCTCTGTATTTTCCACATTGCCAAGCAGCTACAGAGATGATTTTCAAAGCCCTTGGTCCCTTTCTGATGTCCTCAGGGTTCGGTGCCCTGGCCACGCTGGAAGCGGTTGCTTCTGACCGAGAAGTTTGCTGGGTTCACTTTACACACTGAAAGGCTGATTCCCCGTTCTCTTTCTGCTCTACTAAATAAGTGACAGTGAAGAAGGGGATTAATTGTGATTTTCTGTTGTTATGTGCTGGTGAATAATTAACTTTATACTATTGGCAGGGGAAAAAACCTCCAAACTGCAAATCCAACCTTTTTGTATGTCAGCTGAAAATAACTTTATTAAGTATATCCTGGCAGTAATTTTCTTGCTGTTGGAGAGGTACCTGGAAGGATGTGGTGGGTTGAGCCCGGCTGGACGCCAGCTGCCCACCAAAGCCGCTCCATTACTCCCCTCCTCAGCTGGACAGGGGCAGAAAAAATACGACTAAAGGCTCGTGGGTTGAGATCAGGACAGGGAGAGGTCATTCACCAATTACTGTCATGGGCAAAACAGACTCAACTTGGGGAAAATTAGTTTAATTTATTACCAATCAAATCAGAGTAGGGTAGTGAGAAAATAAAAACTAAATGTTAAAACACCTTCCCTCTCCCCTCCCTTCTTCCCGGGCTCAACTTCACTCTCAAATTCTCTACCTCCTCCCCCCACAGCGGCGCAGGGGGACGGGGAATGGGGGTTGCGGTCAGCTCATCACACGGTGTCTCTGCTGCTCCTTCCTCCTCAGGGGGAGGACTCCTCACACTCCTCCCCTGCTCCAGCGTGGGGTCCCTCCCACAGGAGACACTCCTCCATGAAGTTCTCCAACATGGGTCCTTCCCATGGGCTGCAGTTCATGAACTGCTCCAGCGTGGGTCCTTTCCGTGGGGTGCAGTCCGTCAGGAACAGACTGCTCCAGCGTGGGTCCCCCGTGGGGTCTCAAGTCCTGCCAGCAAACCTGCTCCAGCCTGGGCTTCTCTCTCCACGGGGCCACAGGTCCTGCCAGGAGCCTGCTCCAGCATGGCCTTCCCAGGGGGTCACAGCCTCCTTCGGGCATCCACCTGCTCCGGCGTGGGGTCCTCCACGGGCTGCAGGTGGATATCTGCTCCACCATGGACCTCCATGGGCTGCAGGGGGACAGCCTGCCTCACCATGGTCTTCACCACGGGCTGCAGGGGAATCTCTGCTCCGGCGCCTGGAGCACCTCCTCCCCCTCCTTCACTGACCTTGGTGTCTGCAGAGTTGTTTCTCTCACATATTCTCACTCCTCTCTTCTCACTGCTGCTGATGTTGTGCAGGTTTTTTTTCCCTTTCTCAAATATGTTATCCCAGAGGCGCTACCACCGTCGCTGATGGGCTTGACCTTGGCCAGCAGCGGGTCCGTCTTGGAGCCGGCTGGCGTTGGCCCTGTTGGACTTGGGGGAAGCTTATATAGCAGCTTCTCGCAGAAGCCACCCCAGTACCCCCCTGCTACCAAAACCTTGCAAACCCAATACAAAAGAGAAGTCGTGGCTTAGAGTGCGTTTATGTTTTGTGATGACTGAGGTATGGATACCTTGGAGAAGAATGAGTAATTAAGTCCCCTGTGGCCTGGGTTCAAGATCCTTCTTTGCCATGGACTTAGTGTGTGACCTTGGATATGTCACCTAAGCTCTCTATGCCATTGTTTTCCATTAATGTAATGGGGATAAGAAAATTTCCCTGTTTTGCTGTGTGTTTTGAGGATAAATGTGCCAGCAGTTAAGTAGTGCTGAAATTCCTTGGTGGTGGAGGTCATAAGTACAAGGGATGCTATTGCTGCTGACAAAGCCCACTTAAATTAACTTCAGATTAACCTACTAATGTTATGAAAGAGCTTTATTTGCTTTGAATGGTATTTTTAAAAGCTCTGAGTGAGTTGAGTGATGTCAAGCCTCTCGTGGTGTCATTTTATAGAATCTGCTAAATTTTTATACTATAAATCATATAGACAAGTGCTAATTAGAGCTCCATAATACCGAGTGTATCTCTGAATGGACAGAGATTTCCTTTCATTTTACTGCCTGCCCTAAAATCTGACCTGTCAGCCTTCTAGCATGTTTAATTGTGGATACCTTGATTTTGCTTGTAAAATCCAAGCTAAATATGGGGATATCTTTTTTATAGTGTTGAAATACTGTCATTCAAAAAATAGTGGTATTTTTATGTTTTTACCCAAAATGTTTTCTGTAGAATGACCAACAGAATCAGTGAAATTACTCTAGTTTTATTTCTTTACTAGATTTCTCGACTCAAAATATTTTTCTGATTGTTTACAGGAGTAAAAGTTCCTCGTAATTTTCGTCTGTTGGAAGAACTTGAAGAAGGTCAGAAAGGAGTAGGTGATGGAACAGTTAGCTGGGGCCTTGAAGATGATGAAGATATGACACTTACAAGATGGACAGGAATGATTATTGGGCCTCCAAGAGTAAGTGTCCGCTTAAATATTAAAATAGTACTGTTACTTTTTTTTCCTTCCCCCTTTTCTTCCCTTAATCTAACCACTGAAGTAGAAAACAAACAAAACACAAATAAGTGAAAAAAACACTTTAGCAAGTGATTTGTGTTGAAGGTTCAAGTTCCGTATAAAATGGGTTTCATGTATCAATATGTCTTTTTGCTTATAATTTGGAATATTTTTAGTGCCTTTCTCTGGTTAGTTCTGTTACATGTCTGCTTTATATTTACAGATTCATTAAGACATAACTTTTGAGATTCCAGGATTCTAGTATCCTGTACTCTTGAATACAGCAAGGTTTAAAATCCTTCGGCTAGTGAGATTACATATGGAGCTAATGTAGGTAAAACGTGGATATTCTGTTCAGTACTGCTAGTCTTCCTGCTGTTTCTTGTTGAGTTTATGGGTTGGTTTTTATTGCAGCAGTACTGACTTGCTCTTGTAGAGGTTCAGCTAACTCGGGAAACTCAAATTTTAATGAATTCAATTTCTTTGAATGTTCTCTCCCAAAGTAGCTTCTCACAATTCTACTGGTCTTTGTGGTAGTACTGTTGCGTTCTCTCTCTCTTCTCCCCCCAAACCCTACTAAACTGTGGGTTTCCACTCTGGTAATGAATTTGAGGACTTAATTGTGCATTGTATGTATGCATGTATTCTAAACCCAAAACTTGTCTGTTGTCTCCAGTTTCACTGTGTATCTCTGTTCTGTTTCCTTACTGCCCTTACCATGAAGTGCAAGTAGCTGATTCTCCTTTCTGCAATAGTAGATCTTGTCTTCTATATCTGGCCTCAGTATCACTTCTCAATAATTCCAGTGTTCTCAATCTATTATATGGAAACCCTTACAGACCTTTAATCGTGCTACTGCCCTATGTGTTTCCATTCTATCAGTTGCCTTTTCTGACACACGATGAGGTTGTATAAGAATTTATATTATAATGGCATTGCACGTGCAGTATTTTCTATCTCATCCAGAAGTGTTGTTTACTTTCTGTCTGCCATTGTTAACATCTCCCCATTCGTGATCGTTTTGTTTGTTTATGATATAGCCAAATCATTTTCTAGAACAGCATTTGATTTTAGAACATTAGGAGAGTGTTAATGAGCCCGCATTAAGACTGTGAAGAAAGCTCACTGTGTGCATACACTTTATGGAAAATTTAAGCAACCTTGAAATCTAATTTAGAAAATTAAATAGAAACTGAAGTGTGCAAACAGGCATATGCTGACTTGTCAGCAGTGATAGAAATTTGTAGTTCATGTCACACTGCTAACCAAGGGTGGAGGGCTATCGCAGAAGATGATTCAGCTGTGCCTCTTTTGTCTTTCTGACACACTTAGGAATATAGATTTTTTCCAAAAGTGTCTTGACTTCTTTTGAGCTTATTGCTTGAAAGCGACAGGCAGTATTGAGAGAGATTCTGGGAACTTTCAGTCATTCTTGTTTGCGAAGTGGCTGTTCTGCTTTTAGCACTGTTCATACTCAGTTATATTATTAGCATTTTTTTTCTTAATAGAATGTGGGAATACTAGCTCTGGAAAAAAACTTTAAAATCCTATTTCCTTCTGGGTAGAAAGCAGTCACGCTTGTAGCAGGTGGAAGAATCTTACGCTGGGCATCCCGGAGAGAAAAATGAACCGTGGTGCAGAGTTAGATATGTGCTGCTGCTCTGAGTGTCCCTGCTACCATACATGGAAGCATGCTTCTCCTTCCCAGACTTTGTGCGGATGGTTTCGCAGCCAGTGATTCATCTTGTTTATACAAGCTATTTAAAAACTGTGGCACTGTCAAAACTTCAGCTTTAGCTGCACGTATTTTATATTTGCTATAGACATGTGCACGGTCAAAGCTTACCATTCACTGGTCTTAACGTGGTGCAGTTATTTGCAAAGACCCTAAAAACCTGCACGAACCTCTGGGCTGTTCGTTGCTCTGTGCGCAGGGCATGCTCAGGGACTCGATCAGGAAACCTGGGCAGTCCGAGCAGAGCTGCCTGACTTTTTTTCCCCAAAACTTTGTGACAGCATTCAGTTCGTCACTGCCCTGGCTGGACATCTGAAAGGCTGTCTGGCCGAGGCGCTGGAGGGGTGACTGAGAGGTACCACTGCCAGCCAGCACCGGCCAGGTGCTGGTCCTGCCGTGGGTGGCTGCAGGCTGGTTTAAAGCCACTTCATTTGCACAGACGAGAATCAGCTGAATTGGGAAGTCAGTTCTTATATTTTTGGTAGTGGTTTACATCAAAACGCTCATTAATATAAGGGAAATATTAAGGTGTTCAGGGGCAACAATAGGCCCTTGAAAGGGATTGCGTGGGGTTTTATATTGAGAAGTTTTTGTATGTTGGGCAGCTGTTCTTGAGATGCTGGTGCAGCCGTGGCGCTCTGCTGCAGCCGGAGCGGGAGCTGCTGGCTGCTGCTGGGCTTCTGCACTCACACATTCGCCTGGATTTTTGCTCATGGTCACTGCCTTCTGAGTTTAATGTTCATTGCAATGTTGAAGGTGCAGGAAATTGTGTCAGAAGCTCTAAATCTGGAGAGCTTGTCTGCCTAGACTTCCCCATGATGATCCTGTTCCTGTTGTATACTTCTGCCGGCTGCCTGCATTGCCCAGCTTAGCTAGAGCTCTGTGCCGGGCTGCACCAGATCAGCACATCAAAAATAGTTATTCTCAGGATGCAGAACAACATTAACTGTCTTTTAATTAATTTTAAATATTGAAGAATCAACATAGCCTTGTTACATTTGTCTCTTTTCTATACCCGTTGATTGGTTAGTTAAAAATTAATGATCCAGGATTTTTCTCTATTAGCTGTTAAGTACAACAGAGTGTTACTGCTGTGGAGACAAAGTGATAATGCTGTTTGGGATCAGGACGTACTTTGCAATGTGTTGAATCTTGGAGCGTTCCCCTTTCTGAGAACTGGCAGATTGGTTTACGACCAAAGAATATTTTTCAAGTGCAGTTCTAGGACAGGCTGACTTTAGATACTTGCCTAAGCTAAAGCTGTGGCTTCAATTTCAAGGTAGTGTGTCTGATTAGTAAACTGATAAAACAAAGCTGGTTTACAAAGATTGGTTGAAAAGTAGGTATCTGAGCTATATGATGATTAAAAGAATCATTTCAGTTGGTGAATGGGAAGCAATGCGAGTTTCGTTCCGTATATGAAAATTTGATGCTTGAAAGACCAGTAGAATTTATTACCCTGAAGACATAACATTTGATACTCTGAATATTATAAAATGAACCCAAAACAGAGGTAGCTAGCATAGTATATAAATGGCTGCCCTTACGTTCAGTAGTTCGCATGTCCCTAAAGTAACCACTGTTTTAACCAAATGCTTGTTGAACTGCCTGATGTAATTGTTCCCCCCTTTCTTTTCCCCTCAGACAATTTATGAAAACAGAATATACAGCCTTAAAATAGAATGTGGGCCTAAGTATCCAGAAGCACCTCCATTTGTAAGATTTGTAACAAAAATTAATATGAATGGAGTAAATAGTTCTAATGGAGTGGTAAGTTTTTGGTTTTTATTCATTTTAACGTGGTTTTCATGTGCAGCTTCGGATTAATGCTTTGTTTATGCTTGCAACTTGCTTAACTATTGCTTGCTGGTGCCATTTTCTTTGAGTAGAAGGAAAGGGGGGTAGAAGGGAAGTATACGAGCCAAGTATGTTCTGAAATCAAAACGTGGAATTTACTTTTCCTGCCCTTTTGCAACTCACAAATCGTTGCATCGCGCGGGGATTTATTATGCTTTTAGGAAACCACTTGCTTGCTTTTGCTTTCTTTGGTTTCTCCCGCTCAGATTCCTTATAGGATCTTTAGTTGGAGGGTGTGTGGGGGAGTTAAGTGTATCAAACGTATCAATTCTGACAGGAATGGTATTTTTGTCTATTTTAGGTGGACCCCAGAGCCATATCAGTCCTAGCAAAATGGCAGAATTCTTATAGTATCAAAGTTGTTCTGCAAGAGCTTCGGCGTCTAATGATGTCTAAAGAAAATATGAAACTTCCTCAGCCACCTGAAGGACAATGTTACAGCAATTAATTAAAAAAAAAAAAACAAAAAACAAAAAACATGCCCCCCTTATTCAATTTAAGCTGTCTTCATTTTCCACAGTAGTAAATTTTCTAGATGCATCTTGTAGACCTCAAAATACTGGAAAGGAAGTTCCCATTCAAAGGAAGTTTTTCTTGAGATACTGTAAATGATACTAATTTTTTTTCATTTGAAATATAAGTTGTGCTATAACAAATAATCCTGTCGTGTAACCACTGTCCACATAGCTGAACTTCTGGTATCAGGAAAAGTCTATTTAAATTTATTACTGTCAAGACCAGTGTGGCACATCTAACTTAACTGTGAAAGCATACATCCCACAATCACCTTGCTGTGTGTCTGGCCTGGGTTTTTTTTTTCTTTTTCTGTCTTTTGCAATAGAGTCGAAGCTCAGGGCTATTTATTAGAGTAGACACAAAGGTCTTTGCTTCCAGGACTACACTGGGCTTTATGGACTACTAATGGGGATGTGTGCTAACCTCAGTCATCCCTCCCTTTGTGCTATCTCTAGTAAAGGCTGAATGTGACTGTGGTCGTTTTTGGTTTTTTATTATTTTTTTTAATGCCCTGATAATTTGGGGCAAGCTTTCCTTCTTCCCTTTGGCCAAGGCATAGATTGTATTTCTCTTCCTGGTCTCCCTCACCAGTGACATGGGCTTTGGGTGAGGGATTCAGGGTTCTTTTAATCTCTTTCCTCTTCCCCTCTTTTTAGTGGGGGTGCTGCTTTCTTTTTGCCCCTCTTTGTGACTCTTCTGACCCCTGGCCAGCAGGGGTAAGCGCTGGGGCAATAACTTGACCTGTTCCCTCCTGCTTATCATTTTGGTTTTGCGACAAATTTAGTCTTCACCAGCCTGGGAAACAAGAGTATCTATTCTGCTCGCAAACTTGGATTTTCCCTGTCCCTCCAGCACTGCTGCCACACCGCCAAGCTGGCCACGGCTGATGTTATTAGATAGGCTTTTGACGTGGTGAAAAGAGCAGTAATTTACCAGGATTGCCGTAATCTTCTGCTGCCAAACTTTAATGGGGAAGCTCTGCACGTAGAGATTCTGAACACACACTCCAGCTCAAATAGTTGTATTTTGGTGCTTTGGATTGACCCAAGAATGTTAATTAAGGAAATGTTGCACTTATGTTTGGCCCTTCTAAAGATCTGACGACTACAGACAAATCAAATCAGTGTAGTAGATTTTATTAGGGTTCTGTAAGTCTTAGAAGAGAAATCTCTTCAGTGAAGATTTTGGGGAAGCGGTGCATACAGCAGATTAAGGACCTTTATTGGCTTTGCATCCTGGCAAATCACTGCCTTTTCTGGTTTACTGTTTCAGACCACTAACTGCTGAAATGTGGATGCAAGCTTACATACAACCAACCTAGTGTGTCCTAAGTTTTATGAAAAATTCAGTGTTTGTGTAAAAAAAGAAAAAAAAAAAAAGAAAAAAAGAGAAAAAAGTAAAAATAAACACATTTTAAAGCAGCAGCTATCAAGTCAATGAATAATTGATGTTTCCATTAACTCTTTTGAGGAGAATATTAGTTGTAAGGATTTAACATCCTCTGTAATTCAAGTTTAACATAACAGTATTCCATAAGCAGCCTTTTTATTGTATCAGACCATTGCCTGATTTTAATATAATAAAAAGTGTGCATTAATATTAGAAGGCTTTAATTGTATTTATGTTTAGAATTTTGATCCCTTATGGAATTCTTGATTTGTTGGAAGTATCTTCCTACAGATCACATCCAGCTAACAGTATGTAAACTGGTGGCGAAAGGCAATTGTCTTTATCCAGCTGCTGCTGCTGTGCCAAGGAGAATCTTTAGTTTTAGTTTAAACCTCAGACTCCCAGAGACTTGGCAGTTGGTAACGTTACGTGATGCTAAGGAACTGCTGAAATGAATTTCTAGATACATGCGCTGCCTGAAGGTGCTCTGTCATTGCAATGATCTTTGTGTGCTGTAGTCCTGAGGAAATCAAATCCCTGTACAGTTGCATGTTACGCTGTCTGTCAAGTTCAAGGAGAACTTCGCAACCTGAAATTTTACCTGTTTTCCCTCAAATAATGAAGTGTAAAAAGCTGACCTTCTCTCCAAATCTGCATAAAAACGGGGCTGTGAAATTTTGGCCTTTTCCAAGTGTCTCCACTTCCGAGGATTGCCAGAAGGTACTCGTGCATTCACTTCAGCGTTGTGGTGAAACAAGGTTCTTCCTGGGTTAGGAATGAAAAAGGGAATGACCTTTTGTGAAACTTTGTGAAACTTGCTGCTGGCTTCTAGCCTGGAATACTGCTCAGTCCTTTGGTAGCTTGGAGGGTGTCTGTGAAGACAATGCGACTATTACTTTGTCAGCATCGTGTGTGTGTGTTTATTTAAAATAGCTTGGTATCTAAAGATGTTAAATGGGAATCGGAACAATGCTTGATAATTATAGCGTGCTGCTTGATTATCTCTGTTTTTTCAGAGCTGTTGTAAGAGTGCCCTTGCCCTGTTCAGGAGGATATGGTTGGTGCATGTTTGGGGCCTCCCCCAACCTTCGTACTTCAAGAAACGATTTTAAAACCTTGAAACTGTCTGTTTTGCTTTGCAAGTTGTACAGGTTAGAGCATTCCACCCTGACCTGGGCCGTGCTCCGCCGGGAGCTGTGCTGGCAAGAGCCATGTGTTAACAACATTTGCCATACGGAGTTGGGTGGTGTTTTTTTTTTTTAAAAAAAAAAGGGGGGGTTCACTGTAAATTTTCTCACCGGGGAGTTGCACTCTTGGAACACGGCAGTGCTCCGGTGCACTGCTGTTCCGCTCTCAACCAAGTAGGAGCGGTATGGAAGAATAACGCCCTAAGAGTCAGCTGCCATTGAATCTACGTGTTGTAGCTTTGTCGGTGTACGCGACCTACGAACTACGTAGTGGAAGAGACCGGTCATCCACAGCCTGGTTGCTTGTTTATGCTTCCGAAATGAGGTGGGAAAACAAAACCATGTCTTACCTGTATTTATCCTAACTCTGGCAGTGTAAAGGCAAAGCGTTTAGTTGATCCCCGCTGACCCTCCTGAACCAGTGTCTCTTAAGAGAAAGATGTGAAGGGATAATAAATAAGTGGATTGGCCGTAAAATAAATGCTGTTCCTTGGGGCAGGTGCTGCTGGAGGTGGCTGAAGCGGTGCAGGGGGGAGGCTGGTTTGAGCGGGCGGTCGCATGCGGCTGCCCTTGCTGCTTCCTGCAGAAGTTATATGAGCCATCTTGTACCAAATGGGCTGGGCGCTTCCAATAAAACCTCACCTGCCAGTGCTTTCCCTGGATGGGGAGTGAGGTTTTGGCTCGGCTCGTGGTGTGAAGACGGTAGAGGGAGCTAGCAAGCTTTACAAGGCTTGGGTCCGAGTAAGGTGCAAATGCTGCTCAATTTAAATTTTAAGCCCTCTTGTGGGAACCACTTTTCATATTTATCCTGAATCAATTTCAATTTTAAAAGCCTGTTTATCACGACTTTCTCACTGTACAGGCATTAACTTGCTAGGGGGAAAACCAGCACTGCAGTGCGATTTTAATTGTTAATAAAGACTAATTGTTGTTTGCTTCTTGCTTTGTTGTAATGAAGTCTGTGTCTGTACGTAGGGAGTATATGCTTAAATATGCCTTTTCTGTACTCTTACAACTTCTTGCAGTGCTTAAAAACTTAACTTGCAGTGCTTTAAAACTTAACTTTCTTCCACTATCATTAGAGTAATAATTTTTCAGCCAAAAAGTGTCATTGGCCGCTGTGTGAGACGCCAGTGCTGTCTGTGGTTCACCCTAGAGTCGTACAAGGACGCCGAGTAGGAAAAGCAGCCGGTGAGCGCGGCCGTGCCCGTCGGTCTCGGGCAAACAGCCTGACGGAAGGACGGGCTGCTCTGAACCTTTATCCCAGTGCTGCTGCAGAGCCGTGATACCGGAGCTCCCTGGGGCACTACCAGGCAGGTGCGATCTAGAGGAACAGTGTTAAGCTATGCCAGTTTTAACGAGGGAAACAACCCCAACAGAGATATGCAGCGGGACGTGCTCTTACTCCTTTGCCAAATACCAGCCTTTGTAGTGTCGTGCCAGAATTGTAGGAGCTGTTTGTGGCTTACCTTGCTGTTTGTGGGAATTGGCCATTAGGCATTTGAGGTCGGTGCTTTACCTACAGGACAGTGTTTCCTACATCAAGAAACAGCACAGTGAAGTCAGTATTTTTTTCAAGTTGGCACTGGCTTACACTGAAACAAGGGAGTTCCAGTTCTGCACATATCTGTAAATATGTGTCTGCTTCAAGCTCTACCTGCCTTGAGCTGAAAGAAAGCGAAGAGGATTTGATAGTGATATTCTTACTATCTAAGTTTTTTTACATATTATTTTATATTTAAGAAGCTTTTTCTGATGGCTTAGAGTTTTCCTAAGTCAGCTGAAATTGCCATATTGCATTAATCTTTGGCTAGGGTGCTTTCCAAAAGCATGCTAACCTTGCTGGTGACTAAGATTCAGCTTCTCGTTTTCTCTGGTCTTCCTGTAGCAGGTTGCTGGAGAATGCGCTTAACTTCTAAGCCTGTGAAGGGCCCCAGCGAAGTCAAATTTAAGTTAGGCGTGTGCTTAAGTGCTTTGTTGAACCAGAGCCAGCGCGCTCAGCTTCTGCTAGGAAAGAGACTTTATTAGCCTTTGTTGAGCATCTTCTTCCTAGTCCTCCCTTCTTGGTGCTACGTCCTTGGTGCTTGTGCCTTTACATTTTCCCCTGATGTCACCCGCATTTGTTGTAACAAAAAAGCAAAGAGCAGAAGATGACGTGGAAGATGAGGAGATAAGCTAGATTCTCATCATTTTATATCTGTCAAGCATCTTGTCACCTTTTTCACCCTTATCTCCTTTTAAATAAAGCCTACAAAGGGTTTTCAGAAATGTGGGTCCTGTCCTAATTTTCTGCCTCTCGAGCCAGGTTGGTGGTGGCTTTGCCCTGACATGTACAGAAAGCCCTGTGGTACCTTGGTGGGTAATAGGAGAGGAGAATAAACGTCAAATGGTCTGTCTAAAAGTCCCTTTCCCCTCTCCGTTGCTCAACGTTTATTCTTTTATGTTCTATTATTTCATAAGCTCTCCACTCACCAAAGAATGTTTCAGGATAGCCAATGCTGAAGGTTCTTTTGGAAGAAAAACAAGCAGGAATTTTTGGAAAGAAAAAGGAAGCAAACTTTTGAGCCATCTTCATCAGAAATTATGATTTTCCCTTCTACTGGCTCTTTTTCTAGAGCTGCTTTAAAACCGCGTGTTCATAATTGGCCTGATAGTGGTCTCCAGATTTACAGAGAACAGGATTTTTTTTTGCCTTACGGAGGCTTTCCGGGGCAGATACGTGCTTATGTGGTGGTAGTAGGTGCAGGCAGAGGGGAGATGGAGCGGAGGGAAGGCTGGAGGGCTGGCGGCACTGATCCTGCGCACGCGGACTGGGGCAGGGTGATGGAGGGAGGTGTGTTTTTGTGAGCTGGCAAACAGCTGCTTTCTCTCTTCCTCGGGGCAGGGGGAGCACACACACACCTTCGGGAGTATTCCTGGAAATTAGGAGTAATATTTAATCGCAGCTTTTTGTAATCATTGAGACTCGGATGCTGTGTAAGTGGGATCGGGATGTAGACCAGCTGTACGTGTCATCCCGGATCGGTGAGCAGGATTTGAGAAACAACCGTAGCAGAACAGAGATCTCGGTAAGGTATCTGCCAAACTTCTGTCCCTCCGAAGAGACCTCTTAAATCCCTGGGCTACCAGATTAGATGTTGTCCAAGGTTAGCGGCCAGATGTTTCTCAGCTGTTTGGACTGGTTTCCAGCTGAGACCAAATGAGTGGCTATCCAACATGTAAGTATTAATATAAACATTTTAGAGGCCTTGCCTTGAGCGAGCCATTAAAAACTTCCCACGATACCGTGAGCGATGCTGGCTTCCTTGGAGAGCATCAGTATTTTGTGTATCGCACTCGAGTGTCCCGAGCGGGTCAGACGCGAGCTGCCACCTGCTCCTGCGGCGCTGGGGCCGGGCCTCCCCCTTGTTTTCGTGGCGCCAGAGCAGTGTGGTCCCTGGAATTTGATTATTTGTGTTAGCAGATAATTTAGGCCAGAAGGCTGAGAGTGTTCCCTTCCTTCCCTGGATGTCGTCATGCTTCCCAGCAAAACACAGTCCCGGGTCCTGTGTCCCTTCCCCTCCCCTTGCCCCGCAAGTACAACAAAACCGCTTTCAACGTCCCTTCTTCTGAAGGGTCACTGTCCACTCGTTTTAAGCTTGGTTTTGGCTTGTGCAGGCCTGCCAGAAGGGGAGGATTTTATTAAATCCAGCATGTAGAGCCATGTTTTTAATTATTACATGTATTAAAAAAAAAAAAAATGAGATTTTAATGCGTGGTTCTTCTCCTGAAATATTCCTAATGCCACCCAACAGGAGCGACGGGAAAGGACCCTCTGGTCTCCCACTGGTGTGAAACGAGACCCTTCAAATGCTCTCCATCGCTTTCATCGGGTTTTAATGCTTCAGTTCTCCAAGACCTGGCCTGCTCTAGCCCTAAACTGAAGGGCATTTTATGCCGAAGCTGGGTCCCGCTGGAGGTGCGGGATGTTTATTTGCAGAGGCGGATGCTGTCCCACAGGCGTGGGTGTTTTGGGGCCGGGTCCCAGGGGCGAGTTTGCACCGCGGGGCTGGTGCCTGCAGCCAGGGCAGCAGCTGACCTCGCTCTCCTGCCTTTTCAGTTGCTGTATCGCAGCCTGAGAAGATGTCAGGGTCTGCCTGCGTTACCCGACGGCGTGAGCCACGGCCGCGGCGGCACGAGGAGGGGGTGCGTGGGGAGGGTGACCTGGGGGCCCGTGTTGTGGTGGCTCCACTTCCCCCAACAGACCCTGCTCCGCATTATCTGTTACCTGGGATCGCTGCCGGAGCTGCTCGGGGTGAGATGCAGTGGGGGAGTTCGCCTTACGGAGGTGTTTTTTCTTATGCAAGGTTTGAAAGCCACAGGAGTTAAGGGCAAGGGCAAAAAGGGAGGATTTAACAAAAATAATTCTGGCGTTTAGGGTGGAAGGGTTCATGTACGGCATCTTCATCCAGCACCTGGCAAAAGGCTCGCTGAAAGAATGAACCCCCAAAACACATAGCTTATTTATAGCTGTGGTTGAAAAACCCAGAAATACCACCGTGGGAGATGTGTGCTGTATTGGGCACTGAATGGGAGCTCCTGACATTGGGGCCCATAATTTAATTTATTGACAGCCAAAAAACCCAAACCTGGGAAGGCCAGGGCAGCCTTTGCTTCTCGCTTGTTAAAATCCTCCCTGTCGCTGCGGAGCAGTGGGGGAAAAGGGCTCCGAATTAAGGAATTGCGTTCCCTCGGGAAGGCAGTGCTCCCATCGGCTGCTCCCTTCAGTCCCCCTGCTCCCGGTCCTGCCTCCCCCTGCCAGGTTTCGGGTTGTTTGCACAGCCTGTGCGTGATCCGCAGGTTGAATCCATCCCTCTGATAGCCTCGTGGCATTCCTACCTGCCGTGTATAATTACCTGTAATAATAATAATAATAATAACAAAAAAGTTTGCCAATAAGACTTAAGCCAGCTTCTCCGAGTAAGGTGGTGTCCCATCAGTTTGCGTGCTGTGGTTTAAATCGGTTATCTCTGTTTACAGGCAATGAAATTTTGTAAGGCAGAAACGTGCCGTTATAACCTATAATTTTTCAGGGTTTGGGCTGCAGTGTCTCTGATAAGCCCCACGTGTGGCTTTTTTTGTACAATCCACAATCACGCCGCTCGTAAGTGAGAATCTAAGACCAGAGATTGCTGTTCCTACCCCAGGCTTTTCGTGTTGGTTTTTCCCCTACGCCGCTGCCGTGGGGTTGGTGACCTGCCCACGCGCCCGCTGCGCCTGCGCCTCCCGTTCAGGTGAAACAGCCCCGAGCCGGGGGTCGGCGGCACGAGGACCGTGCCGACACACGGCTGAGGAATGGGCACGGGGGGGATTTGTGCCCGAGGAGGTTGTTTTACACCTCCGCCTCGCTTGGCCGAGAGTGTACGTCCGCGTGCCCGCGTCCTTCAGTCCGTCTGCCGGCAGCGCCTCCGAGCGGGGGACGACTCCTTCTCTTCCCGTGCAGCTCAGCCGGGGATTGCTGAAGGAAGCGGAAGCCGGTGGTGGCCTGGCAAAGGGCAAAACGCGTGGCTTTGTTCAGCGTTGGCGACACGCCGCCGGTCTGAGCGGCGGGGCACCGGCGGGTGTGTGGGCTCTGCCCGGCCGGGGCCGTGGGTGCCGCCCGGGTGCTGCTCAGCCCTGCTGCAGGCTGCGGTCCCCTCGCCGCTGGTGCATGCCTCGCTGCATCCCCCTGGGAGCACGGTTTGCAGGATTGCTTTGCTGCACATCTCTGCTGCCTTGACGCAATGCAACTATGACAGTTGTGTGTGCCGGTGGGAAGGGAAAGGAAACAAGGAGGACTGTAGAGTTGTATTTTGGGTGAAACCTGCAAAATAATGAGATCAATGTTGACAAAGCGAAGATTCCTGTTGTTACCTTGGTGAAAGTACGGGTTTCTCCTGTACCCTGAGCAGCAGCAGTGCGGGAATGGGTTCTCAACACCCGCTTTCTTATTAAGTATTCAGCTAACGTCGAGGTGTGGATTTGTTACTCTTTGCAAAGACCATCCCTGTTTTCTTCATGGAGACCACCTGGAGGACACATGATCCGCACAAATCGACCTGCTGCTTCTAAAAACATCCTCAAGTTGCTTTACAGCGGTGACGTTCGATGGGGCAGAGAGCTCCTGCACCAGGCGCTCTGTTCCTGCTGCCGTACGTGCCTCGTTGCTGAGTCGTTTCTCTTCGGCATCAGTAAAAGTCAAACGCTTGAGTACGACCGTGCTGGACGTGGACTCCACGGCATGGAGTCGTGTGATTCTGGTGTTGGTCTGGAAACGGGGAGTGGCTACGGGAGTTCGTTAACAGAAGATGAGGGCGGCTGTTGCAGTGGGTCTGAACTGCCCTGGGTTTATGGAAGGGAGAAATCGTCAAGCGACATTTTTAATGAGATTATCAGATCAGCTGGTAGAAGCAGCAGTGCTGAGATAATACCCTGGCTCGTGGTGTTTCCTGCCAGAATCTCCTGTGTCCCACCATGGGCAAGGCACTGGCTGAAACCTGGCTCGTCAGCCCCCGCTGTTACTAATGGGGGGACTCTGGCTTGGGGCGTCCCTAACCTCTCTGAGGGGTGCCTCTGCCCTCCAGCGCGTTAATGCTCTCGCCAATAACGCCGTGAAAGGTGGGAAGAGCTGGGCGAGGGGCTGGCTGGCTGCTTTTTAGCCACTTGGGAGCTCTTGCTCCTAGAAGGGTGATGTGGAGGAGGAGGGGGAGCCCATCCCCGGGCAGGCTTTGCTGCAGGGACGCGAGGGGCGGCCCGGGGTGCCAGAGTGAAGGGGTGCTCTGGGCCAACCCACCCCGTCTGGCAGCCGGTGAGAAGTTGCTTGTCAGCGTGCCCACCCGTGTGCGCAGGCGAGCCTGAGCTTACCAGCTGCTTCGCTGTAACTCGCACTTCGTGTCTTCCCGTGTAGGAGCCGAGAGGTCTTTCTTTTGGGAACAATTCTAACTTAATTCCACAAGGACAATTTTTTAGCATTTCTGTACAATAACACCTATATTTCTGATGTGTCCTGGTGTGAACAAGACCAGAATGCAGCTTCTCTGTTTTTTTAAAGATTTTTAAGAATGTCAAATAATTGAGATGCTCTGAAAAGAGCGGTGTAATGAAGCAGCCCATTCCCCACCGTTTAACCCCCGGGTGTGCCTGCTGCTGCCCCGACAGGACCACGATTCACACCTGCAGCTCCCAGGGTTCAGTCGCAACCACGGATTTTTGGGCCCTTGTTCTTTAACATCACTCCCCGTGCATCCTCTGTAATCCTGCACCCTGTGCCGATCCCCTCTCTGCATCCCGGCCCTGCCTCCCGTTGGGAGGAGAAGCAAAGCCAGCGCCTCGGGACCTGCTCCGGGGGCTGCTCCTGCGGGGGGGGCACGGAGCTGCTGCCCCAATAGCCCTTTGCAGGGTGACAGCGGGCTTCTGGTGGCCCTTTCAGCCGCCGTTTCTTGCTGGGCCAAACCCCCGCCGCAGAGCGTTGCTGCAGAAACTGCTCGCCCGGCTCCCGTGAGCTGGCGGGGTTTTCCAGTGCCCTCATGGGCACACGAAATGCGCTGGCTTTTTGCTCGGTGGCCGTCCGGTTTGCAGCGGGTGATGTGCCTGCGAGATGCTGCACTCGCATCCCTTGGTGGGAGCGATCGTGTGCCGGCACTGATCCCGCTTGGAGTCCAGGAGCGGTCAGATCTGGGGCTGGGAGTTGGATCCGTTCCTCTTTCCATTCCCTGCAGCTCAGCATCCCCGGCTGGGAAAAGGATGCAGTTTGGTTGAAAAGAAAAATGAGAAGTTATTTTCCCTCTCTCTAGCACAGAAGGGATTCCTGCGAGCAGGAATTGTCGGCCCTGGATGCTGGGATGGGTGTTTTCAATCATTCCGTTTCCTTGTATTTCTTGCTCATTTTTTACCCGTTTCGATTTATTTTTAATGGCCTTGACACCCTTGTTTATAATAATAAATAGCAAACGTGTGGACACAATGAGACTGTTTCAGGTTCAAGTGTTTTTAATAACCTTGCAGCGAGAAATAGACCCGAGCCGAAATCTGGAGAAACCCGATGAAGACTCTCTGCTGCTGCAGTGAAATACGATTTCGGAGTCGCTGCTGTGCAAACAGCCCCGGACAGCGATCGCTTCACCGCTTTGACTCCCGGCCAGTCTTTTTAGACAAGAGTCCCCTTTGTATCGCTCCAAACCCTGACTTCTAAGCAGTGTTTTTGTCTTCCAGACATGACCTGATTTAAGCAAAGGAAAGACAAGGGGGTAGGTAAAGATTTTATTATTATTATTAATCTGTGCCTCTGCAGCCCTCCTCGGTGCACGTTCCGTCCCGAGCAGGGGCCGGGTAATTCCCATCGGGGATGCTGCAGCGGTGCAAGGCGAAGGGAAAAAGTGACGATCGGCATTGTGAGGCCTCGCGCCGTTTAATTAAGTAAAACCTTATTAGCTATTTTCAATGGTTTAACAACTTCGAGGGAGTCGTCGTTTGCCAAGAAAAATAATCAGGCGGGTCTGCCGGCAGCCGAGGCAGGCTCCCCGTGCCTGTCGTTCGAGGCAGAAATCCGGGGCCGGCTGTTGGAAGAATGCTGCCCTGGGTTGGAGGCGGGTATCCGCCTTTCGGGAAAACCAGGATTTGTTTTGGAGAACCACAGGATGGTAACGCAACCCCTGGGGTGGGGGCCAGCCCCCCGCGGCTGGTGGGACCCCCTGGCAGGGCTTTGGGGGGGTGGCAGAGGGCTCGCTGGGCAGGTACCCGGGTCCTGGGGGCCGGGGGTCACGCCAGGAGCCCTGGGGGGGTTTGGACGGGCACCTCGCATGTGGCCCCAGCCCCAGCGGCTTGTCCCATCTCCCTCTCCCGTGTCTGCAGGGCACGTGCCAGGTTTCCCTGCCTGTGCAGGGGCGAGTCTGGGCTTCCCTGCTCGCTCCTGGTGCTGCATCCCCATACCTGTGGGGCAGAGGCCTGCCCAGTTCTCCTCCTCCCAATGACCCCCTGCAAAGAGGTGCTGGGGGGTGAAACCTCCTTGGCTGTGCCCTTGCAGGGCTCCCCAAACCTTCCCTTGTAGGAAAGGCCCCTTTCCCTGAACCTGAGGGGTTTCCCCTGCTTCTGCCCCGCTGTCTCCCCGGCATTGCTCCCGGGGTCACGCATGGGGGTAGCTGCAGTCATGCCACACTACCCTCTGCCTTGGCATCGAGCCGTGCTTTGCTGGCCGGTTCGGGGAGGGGTGTCGTGTCTTGCGCCTGGCAGGACATAGGGGAGAGGGGGTGGTGATGGCTAGTGGCCCCAGCGCCGTGGCTGGCAAAGAGGTGCCGGATCCAGGGGGGGAGGGAAGCATGGGGCACCCCACAACCCCCGCGGCTCCCTCCTGCGCGCCCGGTGTGCCATGGCCCTGCTGCAGCAGCAGGAAGGAAAGGGGTGCACATGGAGCCAGGCCCCCGCTGTGCCAGGGGTTCGCCTGTAAATTATCATCGTCCTCGTTAGCAGAGACGGAGCCTGTCCAAGTACCCCTGCGCTGGAGCGGTTCCTGCCTCCACCGGCAGCCCAGGCGATGGCCTGGGGTACGGCTGGGAGCAGCCCCCGGGTACATGCACCGAGCTCTGCACGTCCTCAGCCAGAGCTGGGAGCTCCTTGCTCCCTCTGCAGAGAGCCGCCCTGTCCCAAGGCCGAGCGGGGCCACGCTCAGCCCTTTGTCTTTACGGGGTCTTCTGCCCTATTTATCTTCCCCAAATGACATCTCCCCTCCCCGCTCCATGCAACACCCCCTGAAAAATAATAAACGGCGGCAGGCTCTGTAAACAGAGCCTATCTCCAAAGCTGTTTGAAATGTAGACAGGCTCAAGTGAATTAGTTCAGCGAGGACTTAATTGCCGTCCTGTCTGTCAGCGTGCGGCGCTGAGGGTTAGCAGGGGAGCGCTGTGGCAGGGAGATGGATGGGGTCCTGCGTTGGGCTGGCAGCCGGGGTCACTGCTCCAGAAACCACGTCCCGGCGTGACCCCCGCCGAGATAAGCGGTCTCTGTCCCGTCCCCATCGCTGGCTTGTCCCGCTGCTCTGACCCTCCCTGGCCTCCTCCAAAATTCAGCCCGGAAGGAAAACGCTGGGAGATGAGCCTGGGTTTGCAAAAAATGATCCATTTTCCCTTCCCTGCGCCAGCTGGGGATGGGGGGTGGCCTTGTCGGGGCGCAGGGCTGCTGGTCCCTTGCCCGTGGAGGGGAACAACAGGGATGTAGTGGCTGCTGATGGCAGCGTCGTGTGTCCCCAAAGCACGACTTTGAGAAATTCCTTCAGTCGTATCTAAGAGGAACAAAATGCTAATCCCCCGTCCCTGCCCAAGCAGAAGCAGAGCTGTATCGCTGGTGCTCTGCAGAACCATCCCGGCAGTCCCAGGGACGCCCAGCCCTGCCGGAGCCGGCTGCATCCCTTTCGCACACTCCTCGAGTCAGCGCGAGCGCAGCTGGTGGGCAAAGACGCTGGAAAAAATCAAGGATAACCATCCCCCGGCTTAGGCCTGTCACAGCGCGAGGGTTTTCAGAGGGGGAAGGTGGGAGACTTCCCGGGGAGGGCGGATGGGGGGCCCGGCCGGGTAACTGGGGGGGGCCAGCACCCTCAGGGTACGGTGCAAATGGGGTGTCAGCGCAGGGAGCTGCCGCCTCGCCGCGGGGGGACCGGGCTTTGGTGAAGGCAGCCGTCAGCAAGGCGTCTGGCCGGGCTCTTCCCCACCTCCCCGTTAATTAAACGGCAGCCTCTTATGCATGTGGAAAAGGAAGGAGAAAAAGAAAAAAAGATCAGCAAGCCCAAGCCCTTAGATTACTGTTTACCCCCTCGAGGAGCACAGAAGTATATTGTCCGTTTAATAGAAGCCTATAAATCACTGAAAAGCATTTATAAAATAATTGAAGGTAATGGGAACCATTTGTTTAAATAACATCACGTTCATGCCCCAGAGGTGCAATAAAAGTTAGATTAATTGATAGGATTTTATATCTCACTGTGAAAAACCGAGTCACATTCTAGACACCGACAGTTTGGGAAAGTTGCAAATTCATCAGGCACCCAGCTACTATCAAAATAGTCTCTTCCATGCGAAGAGGCACATTTATATGACCCTGAAGGGTTTTGGGATGAGAACTATTTACTTAAACTGTGAAGTGAACTAGCCAGTGTGAGATCCTGACCCAGATTGGGGTTTTTTTCCTTCCTTTTCTATCTGCTGTTTCATTTTTTTTTCCCGTTACGATAAAAAGCAAATAAATATCTCTAAACCAAAGGCTCATTCCTAATCCGGGGCTAAAGTGTCCCGCGTCCGTCCGTGCCCATGAGAACGGCACCTCTGAGGCACCGGGCGAGGAGGCTGGGGCTGCACCGGGGAGCGGGGCTGGGGGAGCCCTGCCGTGCCGGGGCCAGCCGCCCCAGCCTGGGCTGCTCACCCCAAACCTTGCCGGGTGCCTGCCCGCCGCCGTGCCGGTCTCCTGGCCCCATGGCAGGGTTTGCTCTCCTCGGGCTCCTCTCCGCTGCCAGCCGGGGCCAGCAGCAAGCCGCTTTCAGGTTGTAATCTGTCCCCCCCCCAGCTTTTCCCCTGTAACCGTGTTTTGTGGTTTAGTCGGTTAAAGGGCAGAAAAATGAAACAAAGCAAGGGTTTTAGCAAAAGGGCAGCTGGCGGGGCGATGGGAGCCGCAGGCAGGCTGGGACTCCCTGGCCCGGCCACCGCTCTGCCTCCCCCCGGGCTCCCCTGCTGCCCACGCGTCGCTCCTGCCCTGGTTTTCCCCAAACTCCGTTTTCACTTCTTTCCCCTCTTTTCAGCGACTCTCACGTGCTGGAGCAAGGCCAGCAGCGAGCCCAGGCTCCACCTGACAAGAGGGTGGCCTGTGGGACTGTCACCCCCCCCAGCTACCCATCGTCCTGCCGCCCCGTGGCACCCCGGTGCTGGCACTGGGGACAGCTGACCCCCACCCAAAACACCCTTCAGGGCTCGGATCAACAACAGCTCAATCCACTGTGGAGGTGCACCCCGGGGGGGGGGGCACAGCAGAGTGGGGACCCACCTCTCCGGGAGCCCTGCACCGAAACGTTTCCAGAAAGCCCATCCCTGGGGAAGGACCGGCTCCCAGCCGCCCCTCGCCGGCCAGCCAGCCACACCGAGCCCGAGCGCGCGGTGCAGCCGGGCTTCGCATCAGCTTTTGATAAAGGCGCCCTGTCAAACAAGGGCTGAATAAATCATGATGTGTTACCAAGACGCATTACAGCTTTTAAAACAACCACCATGGCATTCTACCCCACGGACTGATGAGTCTGGGGATGCCAGATCCCTGGCGCTCCGCAGCCTTGCTGGAGCCAGCTCACATCTGGAGTGCAGTAAACGTACCCAGAAGCAAGAAAGCAGCTCTGTAAGGGTCAGGAGTACAGAGAGCGGCTGCTGACTCCAGGCGCCACCCCAAAACCCACATGCATTTCCTTGTGTAAACACATGTGGCCAAAAGGCAGCCATGGTCACCTTTCTCCAACGTGAGCCCTATAAAACCGCCAGAAAAGTGAGGAACAATGTCACTATTATTGTTTTAGAGGAATTCCTCCGAAGCAGAAAAGCATAGCCGGGCTGCCGACAAGGGTGTCTTTAAAAGCGGGGCTGACAATTGACTCCAGAGCCGAGGGGAGGAAAAAAAATCCCCCTGGGGCTGATCATTTGCAGTTGTTGGGGGCTTCCAGAGCCGCCCGTTAACCTGCTGGGTCCTGCTGCCGCAGAGTCACAGCCGGGCGCGGGGCTGCACGCAGAGCCCTTACGCACTCATCACCCCAGTGGGGCCGCTACCGGCGCCGGGGCAGCCCGCCCTGGGGATGGGGTGCTTTGGGGCCAGCCCCAGGAGATCCTGGGGTGTTGGTTTTGGATGCTGGTGGGAAGCATGCCTGAAGTTCCTTCTGTCTTAGCAGTGCCCAGCGAATCGAACCGCCGAGAGCCAAGCACACCCAGAAACCGCTCCCAAACCTGTCGTGGGTTGATTGCCCGTCAAAGAGGATTTCTCCCCCTCCACCCCGTATCAGCTGCGTCTGCAACCCTGCTGATGCAATCAGAGCTCCCAGGGCTGGCATCGTTCGGGGTGGGAGCCTGATGTACCTGGGAAAGAAAACCACTGGTGCCTTCTCCAGGGGGCCGACCTGAGCAAGTATTGGGGTCTGGAGCTGCCTTCTCTTGGGGGTCCACCATCAGCTGGATCAAGACCTTACAGCTGCTTCTCTTTGGGGATTTATTGCCCGGTGGCAAAGCCAGATGTGGGCTGGCAGAAGCAGCAGGAGTGATAACCTGGGGCCAGATCCTGCCTGTAAATCAGGAATCGCAGCCTGGAGCCGCATGGACACCCTCGGTGCTGCCTGGGTGCTGGCAGCGGGCATAGGGCTCCTGCCAGGGGGGCTTTAACCCTCCATCCAGAGCTGAACAGGGCTCCAGCACCAGTGGTACTGGGAGAGTCCCTGCGGCAGGCCTGGCCAGGAGAGTTTTGGGGACAGGGCCAAGAAAGGGCTGTGAATATGTACCGAGGCGGGAGGCTTGCAGATAGGGCGAGTCTCCACGCTTACCACCTGATTGGGATGACCTTGCTCCTGGATAAGGGGCTGTCCTCCAGTGAACATAGATGAACATTTGAATTTCAGTGATAAGCCCATCAAATAGTTAAGTGTGTTAGAGGCTGTACAAATGCCCCGCAGAAAAAGTTTCTCCAGTGAGTCAGGGTCCCAAAACCTTTCTTTGGGAGCTTATCTTATCGGGCAGGGGATGCAGCGCTCCGCAAGGGAATGGGGCCAGCTCAGCCTGAGTAATGGGGCTCTGAGCAAAAGCATTGCAAAACCAAAGGTGCTTTTTAAAAAGTCCTGACATCGCAGACAGAGGGGTGAGGAGAGAGGAAGAGGAGGCTTAGTCACGTTGGCCATAACCCAACGCCGTGGTGCTTCTCCAGGGCAAGGTCTTTAATGTCCTTCCTAGGACAAAGCTTTACATCTGCCTTCCCCCCCCTTTCCCTGGGAGAGCAACCTGGGGGCTGTTCCCAGCCAAATCCGCTTCTTAATTCCCTCCATCGGAGGCTGGGGCCAGCGAGAGGGATGCTGCCAGCATCATCCCGAGGAGCCGGGAAGTCCCGTTCCCCCACGGGGCCACCGAGCGAGGGGTGCCAGTGGGGCTGGGGGGTCCCTCGGCTGCCGGCCACGGTGATGCTGAGCTTCCCGGGGACGCCTCCAGCAACGGCACAGGCTGTGCCCTCCCGGAGAGGCGGCGGCCGCGGGAGGATGAGCTGTCGGGAGCCACCGAGACAAGCAGCGAGTGCGATCCCGAGTGAAAACAAACCGGCTGGCCAGAGAGCTCCCTCCTGCCCTGGAGCTGAGCCCGAGCCAGAGCTGAGCCCGAAAAGCCCCTGCGGTCCTTCGGGTCCCCTAACCAACACGAGCCGGGCAGCATGGGAACCCAAAAGCCGGTGTCAATAACATAGAAACACTGGCCAAATTTTTAAAAAAAGCTAGAATTCCTGGGAAAGAGGAATATTGGTGTCCGGGGAATAAATACCCAAAACCGTCCCCAAAAGGAGGAATATTAGTGTGGAAGGGCAAAGCCTTCCCTGCTCCTCCTTTCTCCCCGTGTTGATGGAGAACATGAATTTCCACCTACTTGGGAAATTCTTCCCAGGATAAGCGCCAGCATTAAATTAAAACCTCCTTGGAGTCTTCCCCGAAAAGCCAGCATGTCCCAGCCGACATCCGAGCGTCCCCATGTGCAGAGGGGCGCCTTCGGGAATGCTTTGTGTATGGTCCCTATAAGCACGCCTTGGACAGGATTCCCGGGGGCTAGCGGGACGGGAAGCCTCCGAGCTGTGGGAAGCCTTTGGTTTCTGTCCGCCGCTTGCCTAAATCCCCAGACACTGGGTGAGTTTCTTGTGCTGGTCTTTTCTCGAGGGTTAAACAAGGAGGAAACTGGTGATTTACTGCGTGTAGATGGTATGAAATTGAGAGAATGGCTCTGCCACTTCCAGAGCAGCGTGACCACGCTCTGATCTCGGGGTAGGTGACCAGGACAGACCAGTCCTGACGTGTCCCCAGCGCTGAGTGGAGCTGGAGGTGGGCTGGTGTGGGGACCTCGGTGCTCGCTCCCCGCGTGGGCATGCGAGGGTTAAGACACTTGCACCTCTGGAGGCTTCGCAGGCAGCAGTTACAGGACACGTGTGATTATTATTGTCATTCCCTTCATTTTTTGCATTTCAGAAAAGGAGCTGCCCTTAGGATGGGGATTTAGAAGAGGCTGTGGAGGAGCCGACGGCGTTTGCTGCTGGGCTTGTGTGGAGGTGGAAGAAAAGGCAGTTTTTAATGTGGATTTTTCATAGTTCATAAAAAAAAAAGAAGACGGGACTCTTTAGCCGTAGAGGAAGGAAGTGTCACAAATGATTGATGACATTTTGAGCTCCTTGTTGAAATATGGTCAAAGCCGTCGGGTGGGAGACATTTGGGGCCAGTTCTGCCACCTGCCCGCTGTTTGCTGGGGACCCAGGGCTGGCACAGGGCTGCTGCGGGGTCAGAGCTTCCTCCCCAGATGTCCTGCCAGATTCCTCCTGCTTTGCGACGGCTCAGCACGAGGAGCGTTTGGCAGGCTCCTGCGATGCCCACGGACCTCGAGCCAGCCGTGCGCTATGGGGCCTGCACGTCAGCTGCTTTCCCAGGGCTGGGAGAGCTTCCACCGCGAGCGCCCGGTGCGAACACCCACGGCATGGTCTGCCCTACGTGGATGCAATTTTGGGGGGGGGGGGGGGGGGGGGTGGGAGGTGTCCAGGAGCAGGTCACAGGCGAGCCTTCCCGAGGGCACCACCTTGTGCAATGGCACGTCTCTTCTTCAGCATCCCGGGGAGACCCAGGCAGCCCCAGATCCTCACCACGGTGGAGGACAAGCGCAGAGGACCTGAAGACCAGCTCTGGGGGACATCCTCCGGCTCTGCGGGGACTGGCCTGTCCCCAGCGCCAGCCTGGGGCACGGCCCTGCTGCGTCACGCCCCTCCGAACACCGCCAGGATCCCAGCCCGCCTCTCTTTGTAGTGCTATTTTTAAAACACCAAAGGAGAACTCCCACCTCCGTCTGCTGGAAACGTGGCGTGTCCCCCCCGCTATCTGCAGCAGCCAAGAGCCCTGCTCATTTTCAAACCCGCCGGAGTTAGCTTTAGATATAAAACCAAACAAGCAAACTGAAAGGGGCTTGTTGTGTAAAAAAGTTCCTCCGAATTAGTTATATCTGGCTTGTGATCCCTTTTTGATTGCATACTTAATAGCAGCCAGGTGCAAGCAATAAGGGACGCTCGCCCGCGCCTCTGGAAGCAGCCTGGGAACGCGGGGCGGTGGGGCAGTCCACGGGCGGCTCGGTGTGTGGGCTGCTCCTGCCCTTCCTCTGCCTCCCCTTTCATCCGCGGGGATCCCAGCCTTTGTTTCCTTCCCTCGGCGCTGAACGAGCGCGGGAGATGCACACATATGCATTTATATGCTTGCATGCGTGTATAGACACAAATGCAGAGCGCAGTGTCGGGGTGCATGCAAAAGCATGGGCACGTGCGTGTGTTATGAATGCAATCGGGCGAGTAACGCACATTATACACGTGTGTCTATGTGCATTAATGCATGTGCATGTATATGAACACGTTCTCTTCAGCAGCTGAAATAATACGCCCTCCTGACTCGGCCGAGGGTGCAGGAGGACTCCCAGCGCTCGTGCAGCAAGACGGTCACGTGGCGCTCGGAGACATTTTTCCATCCTGGCACTTCCAAATGCGTCTGCTGATGTTTAAGCCCATTTCCATCCCCGAGTACGTATGTGTGCAGTTTTACTGCATTAATTTTAGAAACATACTGCCTTCGTAGACAATAATAAAAAGTGGATGCCAGGGTAAGAGACAGTCCAGAAACTACCAGGTTAAAGACGTTGCTCTTCTGGAGCATAACCTGTCCCTGAAAGCACGGGGCACAGGCGTGAGTGCTCCTCAGGCATAACAATTAATTGCATGGGCCCGATTCTGGGTCAGGACACAGCAGTGCTGCTGCGCTCGGTGGTCCTCGGTCCCTGTCCCCACTGTGGGAGCCGCACTGCTGGGCAGCAAAACTGCTGCGGCTGAAGATGCCCGAGCTGCTCCTGCCTCCGCACGGCCATAGGGTCCTTTTCTAGGACCCTTAAAATGCATTTTTAAATTTTTTTTTTCCTTCTCTCCCCTTCTCCCCCCATTTCTTTTTCCCAAGTGATGCAATTTCCACCCAACGCTGTTCTGGAGAAAGATCTACAGCGTGTCGCTTCCGATTATAACTCCTGTAGTCTTGGCTGTAGCCTGCCTGGTTACTTGATTTATTGAACTCCCAAATCCTCCGAAGAAACTCGATGATTTTATACGAACAATTCCCTTATGTCTGAAAATACAGCATTTGCCAGAGCACTTTCTGGGTGTTAGGATGCAGAAAGTTGCTAGTGCCAGTAGGAGAAAAAATTGTTATGGGCTCTTGAAATGTGGGGCAAAGACTTTGTACGCTCCAGAGGTATGGACCAAGCATACATATATGCTATAGCTCATGGTTTCTTGGGCTGCGGAGATCAGTATTGGGCTGGTCCCACTGCTGTTGCAGGGAGGTTTGTTGCCATGTGCGGGCGGAGGAGACCAGGCGAGAGCTGGTCGGGCATGCAGCTGGCGTGGCACAGGCGGGCGAGATGGCAGCTGGCAAAAAGCCAGCCGGACAAAATTAGCCTGTGAAAACATTTTGAATATATATGCTCAGGCAGAATGCGTTTGCACCGGATCAGCTTCAGAAAGAAGCGCTGAAACCAGATTTCCTCCGTGGCTGCACCATAACTCCAGCGATTCCATCTGCGAACGGGGCCGATAACACTTTCAAGCTAGGGAAGGGGTGATAAGATTCAAGGGGAAAAAGATGCTGTACCAGAGCCAAGTCATACCTTATTATCCCGAGGTTTCAGGTGTGCGCAAAAGGCTGCAGAGAAAAATCAGCGAAAGGCCTGTCCCTTCTCCTGGAGGGGAAGTGTTTGCAGGATTAGGGCATATTTAGACATGGCAGAAATGGGATTCCTAAACGAAGGGCCGGGGGAGGCGAGCCCCCACGCCGCCGCTGCCGGTTCCCACACCGCAGAGGGTTTCCAGATTCGCTGCCTACCTGCCTGCGGCGTAAAGCTGTCCAGACCTGCCGCCCAGCGCTCGCGACTTCCATTTTAGGAGGTGGTGGAAACAGGGTTACGCATTTCTAACCCCCCGCTTTCTTACCGGAGTGGCCGAGGGGGGCTGGGGGGGCTGGGAGCCTCTGGGTGCACCCATGGCTTCTGGGTGCACGTCCATTGCCACGCACGCTAACGAACGCGGCTGCTGGCTTCTGCACAAGGACCCCGCCCGCTCCGAGCACCGCTGTGATGGCCACGCTGGCCAAAAATCCAGCACGCGCACGAGCCGCGTCCCCCGGCAGATGTGCCTTTGCTGGGTTTGGTGCTGGGGCCCTTCACCTGTGGGTGCTTTGTGTTGGTCACAGGAGGAAGCCTCTTCTCCATTAATGGCCACAAAATAAATTGAATTTAAATGCTAAATTGCAAAACGGTGAGCAATCTATACAGATTTACTTTGGGATTGTGTAACGAGCAGCGGGGGACGTGCAATTCTCTGAGAGTCGGCGTGTGAGTGCAAGAGCGGGCCGTTTCCTACGGAAGAAATCAGGGCAGGCTGAAGAAAGGTGTCAGTGTTAGCGCTGCGCGCAGTGACGGGACTGGGCTAATTAAGCTTTGGCCCGAGTTTAGGAAATAAAGATGCGTGATGCCAGATTGCCGCTGCCGAGCGAGGAGGGGATGCTGCCGAGGATTTTGGGTGTTGGAGGTGGAGAGAGGGGGCTGCACCGCGGGGACAGAGGGGACTGTGAGCCACCTCCCCTTGGTCCTTGGAAACCTCCCTCTGAGCAGGGTCCTCGGAAACCTCCCCCTTTCTCCCACTTGTTCTGTTTGTCCTCAGCTCAATCCCCATCCACGTGCACGGACGCAGGCGTGCGCGGGGCGAGTCGCTCGCAGAGAGCACGAGCAGATGCAGGGAGCCACATGTGCTGGGCTTGGCTTGCAGCAGTGCTACATATGCAATTTTTTTATTTACACCCACAATCAGTTTATAATCTCTGGCCAAAACTTCATCTCCTGTATGGGAAGATTTGGCCCGTGGAGAGACGTTAAGTCGAAGGCGAGTGGGAAATATGAAAGGGCCCTCTATGTGGAGAGCAATTCAGTTCGTCTCCAGTACACAACTGTGGTTTTTCCATCCCTCCGGGTTTCTGCTCGGAGACGTCTCCGCGCCGTGAGCTGTGCCTGGGCTGCAGCAAGCGCTGCCTGCGGTCGGGCGGCCACGGCCGGGGCGAGCCGACGACGCTGCACCGACGCCAGCGCTGCCGAGCCGTGCTCCCGCCGGCGCTCCGCTCGCTCACGGGGGTTTACAGTGCGTCGGAGCCACGGCTGTGCCCTTGTGCGAGGGCAAAGCTGGGATCTGTGCTGTTTGGATTTTCAGCCCCGGGGCGCTGAGCGTCCATTTGGGGCGCTGCCACGTTCCGTGGCTGGGGAGGATGGAGCTGGCCCGGATCTGAGTGGTCCTGGTGGACCAGCTCCGTGTAGGGAAAGCACCAGATCTAGCAGCCCCGGCTGGACCCTGGTCACCGGGGGAGCACCCTGGGATGCTGGGCTCCCTCTTGGCCCTGGAAATGTGGGGTGCAGGCAGCGTGCTGCCGCCCTGCCGGTTTGGCACTAAATTTCCTTGGGAGTTAATGAGGAAGATAAAAAATGCATCTCGCTGTAAAACTCAGAAGAATCAACGGGGCGGGGGATGAAAGAGGCTGCTGATGTGCAATTGATTTGCTGACTCAGCCACCTCCCCAGAGGATGGAGGAAAATCCTCTGGCTACGGAGCTGCCGAGCGCTTGGGAGCCCAGCGGTGGCCCTGCTAGCAACGAGCGGGGAACCAGCCCGGCCCCGGCCCTGGCCCGGCTTGGTGTGCCGAGGCAGATGCCGCTCTCACACGTGTAACGAAGGTGTGGGGCCTCAGCTCGCAGCCCGGCAACTGCACTCGCCCCTGCCCCGGCAAAACTTAATTGTTTTCTGCAAAGAAAAAAAAAAAAATCATTTGGGGAATAGATGGAAAAAGGAGATAGCGTCAGGCAGTCATGGCCTGTTCTCCACCTGTTGTTATTTTGGTCTGGCCCAATCAACCTGCTAGCCAGGCTGGAGCCAGAGACCATCTGGAAAAACTGCCGTGTTTATAAAACTGACATGGAGCAGCACCCCAGGGCCCTGACCTCCCACACAAATCTGGAAATGATTAAAATGGCCCTGGCTGCCTTCGCGGCGGAGAGCTGCCTGCGGAGAGCAGCCCACCGACCGCATTTGGAGTTCTCATCAGCGGGGCTGGGAACACGCACCCTCCTCCCGGCACCCTGCCCGCCCTGCCCGTCCTGCCTGAGCCCCCCGCGGGCAGGCAGCACGGGGGATGCTCTGGGGAGCGGGAGGGCAAAATGTGCTGATCTGGCTTGTCCTGTGGTGCTTTTCCCCACTCCGAGCTGCCTCGCTCGGCACTACCGAGCCGGCTCGGCCGGGAGCTCGCATCCCAGTCTGGGTGATGGGCGCCCACCCCCGGGCTGGGGCAGCCCACCCGTCCCTCCCTGCCCTGGCTCCGGCAGCCGTAGGCATCAATCCCTCTGTCTGCAGTGGTCCTCTATTTTTATAGCTAGCTGGAATTAAAAAGTGAAATAGTATCGGTGAGTCTGATTTCAGCGGGAATTAGAAAGCGAACCTCAGCGCCAAAGGCAGCGAGAGTGAACGCCGACAAGCTGGCTGCGAGCGCCGGTGAGCTCCTTCTGCGGGTGTGCAGTCAGATGAATGCACTGCACGGCTCCAAGTCACTGCTGCGGGACTGGAGCCACGTCCAGCTCTTCCCCGGGAGCAGAAAGGCTCTGGAGGGGCTTTGGGTTGGGCCCCTTTTTGGTTTGGAAAAACTGTCCTCAAAGGGCTGCCCTCCGCTCTGCTCCGCTCTGCTCTCAAACCTCCCACCTCCAGGACGTCACTTATCAAAGCAGCTCTGTGTCCTCCGTGTAGCAAAGGGTAAGCGACACCACAGCCAAAATTCAAGCCACATTGGACCTTGCTGACCCGCACCGGCCAGGGGACATTTGGCTGGTTTCAGCCTTGCCTCGCCTGCTGGGCAGCGGTTTAATTAGAGAGGTGTGAATAATGAATTATCCATGACTCCGAGCCATCCATGGAAAATTCAAATCAACCTGCTTTTGGTTTACAAGACGTCAGCGAACTATCTGCCAAGAGAAAGCGGGGGGGAAAAAAAGCCAGACCGCGTCTTGGTGGGGACTGAGGAGAGGGCTGGAGGCGGTGCGTGGTGCAGCCCTGAGCCCGGACAGTGCTGGCCTGTGTGTGGGGAAAAGGGATGCTCAGCCCTTCGGTGTGTGAGCCAGGGCTGGAGCTGCTGGGCGGCATGATGGGTGCTCCCCACTGCCTCCTCGCTCCCCACCGGTGGGCGAGCGGCTGGGTGGGCAGGGGTGGTATGTGCATGCCAAGCCCAGCAGCTGGTGGGGACGGCGGGTCCTTCCACGCAGGGTCCCGCTCCCTGGGTTCCCTCCAGCTCCCATGGGAGCAGGTGAAGCACTGGCACCGGCGCTGGGACAAAGCCAGCTCTTGTCCCCACCATGGGTCCTGCTGGGGTGGGAGGCAGCTGGCGTTGCTGGCACCCCAGTACAGATGGGGAGCAAGGGCAGGGAGAGGCCCTGTCCGCAGCCCAACAGCACACATAGGGTGGACCCAAACCCGTCTTGCAAATGGGGCTGCTGGGATTTATAGCGACAGCCTCGGTAAACGCTTGCTTCACCCCGGCACAAGGGGACTTAATCCCTAAAAGAGCCCCGGCCTTGGGCCTGGAGGAGCCCTTTTTGCTGTGTTTGTCTTCATCCCTCTTCTGGTTTACCTGCTCGGCCACGCTAAGCTCTGGCCCCGAGTTTACTGCCACCGCTATTGTTCCCTGCCTTATCAGGGGAGGATGATGGGGACAGGGATGGGAGCAGGAGGGGCCGGCTGGGCTGCAGAGAGCCTGACCGGGACAGCCAGGAACTTGAACTTGGGCACAGCTGGGCACAGCTGGGCAGGGTGCTTCGGGCAAGGCTTCCCGGCACCATGCTTCTCCTTCCCTCCAGGTCCAGCCCCGACCTGGCTGTGACGGTGGCAGCTCCCTTCCCTCCTCCCCTAACCTGCCCCGCAGTGATGCTCGTCCTGCTCCGATATGCCCGGGCAAGGATGCTGGGAGAGGCATAGGTCCCGCACCCCCCTCCCTCTGCAGGCAGGATTTTTGATGGAAAAAGCATGCAAAAATTTTCAGCCTGAATTTCAGATGCTTTAATCGGCTGCTGATAACAAAGGGGAGCCCCACACTGCTGCCGGGGCTGAAGGCTTTGAAACGGGTGGAAAATAGACCTGTCACGTCTTTTGTCCGGGGCCAGCTCTGCTCATTGATCTCTCTATCAGATGAGTAAACCGATACATATTAACCCGGAGCCAAAGCAAACATATTCTGAGTGTTGAAAAAGTTCAGATAAGTCCTTTTCTCCTCCCAGGGAAGCTGGAGCTGAACCCCTGGGTGGGGGGGACCAAGTGGTCCCAGACCGGTTTCTGGTGCGGCTCGCCTGGGGTGCGTGGCTGTGCGTGCCTCAGTTTCCCCTGCCCTGGGAAGGGGATCAACCCTCCGCCATGGGTTCATCCCGGGGGGGGGGGGGGGGTGTGCGTCCAGCCTCCCGGCTGCCATTGCTCATCTGCACTGGGGGACGTGTGCCGCAGGAGCACGCCAGTCCTCCCATCATCAGCCCCCTCCGCTTGTCGAGATTATTAAATTAACCCCCCCGCAGTTTGTAAAAGGAAGGGCCGCTGGCTGATAAACCCCCGTGAAAGGACGGACGATAACAGCAGGTAGCGCCGCAGATAAACCCTCCCGCCAGCCCCAGCAGCAGCGTGGGGCTCCCTTGGCACCCCCGGCACGCACTTGCCGGTGGCTGCCAACTCCCTCTGCGGACTGCAGGTACTGCAAGGTACTAACCTCCTATTAGACTATAACCTCTTATAAAATTATGATTAAAACCTATTACACAGATTATGGAAATACATTGTGCTTAAGGGAAGTTAAATACTTGAAAACACAGAAAATACCTGTGGCTGATTCAATTACTGGCCACGGACAATAAACCTTGGCCACAGCAGTGGGACTGTCCTGGGTTTATTCTCCCTTGGTACTAAGTGAGCATCACCCGGCTTTGGGGGGCACTTCTGGGGTGCTGGGACCCGCCTGCCTGGGCAGCCAGAAGTGAGATGCTTCACTAGGACACGAGCATTTTTGTGCTCTTTTCCTGGGAGAGAGTCGAAATGACTCATGCTGATGGGGGTTTTTGGTACGATGCTATCTGTGCCTGATTTTTTAATAAGTTTCAAAGTTTCACTTCCACATGATTGCCTTGGTTAATCTTGTTTCAATTTTTATATTAAGCACTGTGCTAGATACTTTTGCTTCGAATTTTCTATTAAATGGTGTGCTAAATACATTGTGAATGCAATACATTACACGGACGTGGTCATTCAGATGGTACAAAATTCGATTCTATATAAATTGCAGTCCAGGAATGAGAAGGAGGGTGCATCCCTGCGATGCCACATGGAGACCTCGTCCTCTCCACCATCCCCATTGCTGGCCAGCCCCAGCCCTGCTTCCCCCACCCTGGGGGCTGAAGGCAAATGAAGACGGTGGTTGTGGTGCTTCATTAAGGACAGAGAGGGGAGGAGAAGGGAAGTGACTCGTCTCTGTCACCACTGGGCTGTGTGTCACCGGGGAAGCCATCCGCTTCCAGCCCCGTGAGCAGCCGGCCCTGCTCGCCCTGTCCAGCTGCACCCAACCCAGCACCGTGAATAAAACCAAGACACCCACGAGCTAAATAAATAGATGCCACTTTGGTACGGGTGGGTGGGAAGCTCTCTGGTGACGGGAGCCAGTGAGCGGAACCACTGTTGATGCCAAGTTTTGGTTTGCACCTTGCAAAGGCTGGGCAGGAACCGGAGGAAACCGTGGCGGCCGACAGCGTCCCTGGGAGCGGGGAGAGGAAGCCGGGGCAGCCCCAGCGCCGTGACCTTTCCTCCCTCCGGGAATGTGCTGCCTCAGCAGGAAACGCTTGGGGCTCTCCCGGCCGAGGGGCTGCTGCTCCCCGCAACGGCGGAGGGCTGCAGGAGCCCGGGGGGGTCCAGGGAAGAGGTTTGGAGATGCTCTGGCCAAGGGCTTGGGAGGGGAGGGATGACTGCTGCACAGCGGCTCACCTGCAGCGGCAACCACACCCTGAGTCATTTGATTTCTCACATGGGTAAAAGAAAAGGGATCTGGAGCGAGGCTCGGTGCAGAACAACCCACCATGTGGGTCAGGCGAGCTCTCCCATCCCACAGCCGGTTTTTTGGCTTCCAAGTCCTGGTAACTAACTTTTAGCCTTTTTCAAGTAGTAAGGAAGTTATCTGGGAAACTGGGGCAAATGATGGGAAAAGCTGACATTGAATCCTGGTTTCTGTTCTCCATCCACACCATGATGCGTTTCTGGGGAAAAGCAGCATCCTGCTCAGGGTGCGGAGCTGCTGGCCCCGCTGCAGGCACCTGGGCAGCCCGTGGGGTTGCTCTGCATCCCCCAGCCCCTGCCTGCTCCTGAGTTAGAGGTAGGAATGAAATACAGGATTGCCAGAAGGTCGGAGAGCCTGGCTCGGCTGGCAGAGCCCAGCGTGGACAGGGGAAGATCCTGGGCTCAAACACTGCGGAGCAAAGCTCAGCCCCAGCTGTGGAGGATGGGGTGGTGCAGGGGTGGGAACCACGCTGTAAAACTTATGTGCTCCCCTCCAGCTACAAAACAAAGTGCTTGCTCAAGGAACAGCCCCTGCTCACTCAAAACTCAGCCCAGGTGAGTCCATAATGGGATGCAGGTTTCCACTGAGCGTGGCTGGAGGTTGCCAGAAGTTCAAGCCGGGCTGGGGTGATGAAACCTGCGGGTCGGGGGGCTGCTTACAGCGACCGAGCGCAGGGACTCCACCGCTGCTGCCTCCGCTTGCCTTCAGCTAAGGATAAACTTGGAAAGGGTTTTGGTTAGCGTGGCACTGCTGCCGTTGACGGCAACGGGAAGGGGAGGTGGTTCGATGGCAGCAGGATCACTCCCCATGGGTGGAATGCCACGGGGAGCACCGGTGCACACGCAGCAGAAGACACCCTGCATAGGAAACTGGAGCCCATTCCGGTGAGGAAATGGTGCGAATGCTATTTATTTGCAGAGTTTTGTTTTCATTAACTCCAGCATGAGTCAAACCCTTCCTGCCAGCATTTTGCCCGGCGTGGTGCCTCCGGCTGGCATGGCCGCTTTGCAAACGCTTCTTTTCTTGGCGGGTGGAAGCCGCGCAACGGGGCGGGCGCAGGAAGGCAGAACAATGTGGCCGGCGGCCCCCGGCGCAGGTGCAGGCCGGCCCGGCGTGCCGCCGGCCATCGTGCCGCCCGCACAGATGTGTCCGTGAGCTGCTCCTCCTCGGGGGCTTTCCAGGGAGGCCCGATGAGCTGTGTGCATGAATCATGGCTGGCGGGGAAGGGGGGAGAAAGATAGCGATGACGGGGGGAGGCTGGGAGGTCGGGGGGGCTGCAGCAGCCCCCCGGGGGGAGCTGGGGCCGTGCCTGCGCTGGGAGCGGCTGCCTGCGGGATGGTTAGGGCTAATTTTAGGGGTGGGATCGGGAGGACACCCTGGGGCCAAGCCCTTCACGCCTTCGCTGCTGCGGGTAGCGTGGCGCTGAGTCGGAGCCACCCAGCCCGTATCCTGTCTCCCGCGGCCAGCCGGGAGGGCGGCGAGGGTAAGAATAGCACGGCCGTCCTTCCCGGCGCCCCGGCCCCGTGGGCCAGGGATTTCCTGAGCAGGGCGGTGCCCCGCGGCTGACGGTGGCCGCGGCGCCGCGGCTGGGCCTGGCCGCGCACCGGTGGGCTCCCAGCGACCGCGCCACCCTGTGCGGGATGCCAGGTGCCAGGGGACTGCCGCTTCTTCTGTCCCACCCGAAAGCAAGAGCTGGTGGTAACCAGCTGCAGGTGTTTCAGGTGGCAACGCCAGCAATTTGTGGGGTAGCCAGGGAGCACGACAGGGAAGAGGATCCAGCCCGAGCTGCTGTGGGACCATTCCAGCTCCGAGCCGTTTCAGCTCAGAGAAGGGCCCCTTATAGAGGTGAAGAGGAACATTTAAAACCGGACGGGTGACAGCCATCAAAAATACTCTGGCAGGAACATGTGCTGGTTTCCTAGGGGGTTCGCTTCCCTCCAGAGATGCTCCAGCATGGGTGAAAGCAAACTAAAGACAAGTTGTAAAGGGCTTTTACTTCTCCAGCTGAGACGCAACCCCCCTGTGCCCTCGCCCACACCCTGCCCTTCCCCTACAAACACTGGGATGCCCCCCCAGATATTAAATCCACAGCCAGCCTCTCATGAAAACGCATCAGAGAGAAACAGGGGCCGCTGCAAACCGTGCAGCCTTGCAGACCAAAGGTCTTTGTGTGAGAAGAAGCCAGAACCCCCGCTGCTTCCTCTGCCCTGCTGCCTGTGACCCACCGCGTCCTCCGGGCCCAGAGCCGGCCCAGGCAGGAAACAGGTGGGATAAATATTTGTGCAAACCGGAGTGAAATTTCCCTTGAAGGCCGTGCAATGTGTTTCCCTCGCCGTGGTTATGAATGGGAAGGTAACGGCCGGCGCAGCGGCAGGTGCTGCCAGAGTGGTGTGGGACCGGTGCTGCCGCCTTCCCGGGGAAAGTGAGCGCATTACTCTTACTTCACCGAGAAAGCAGGCTCAGAAAGCTGGTGGGGGCTGCAGGAAAAGCAATCCTGGAAAAATCTAGGCATTTAATTGCTGAGGCCCATGGGAACCCTGCAGAGGGGGCCGCCCTGCAACACCCCCCCCGCCAGGAGAGCCGGGGGGCTGCAGGACCAGCACATCGTACCCCGTGCTGCTGGCATGGAGCACAAAGCTGTTACAGTCCCAGCACAAAGTTTCTAAAAAGCCGTGCCTCCTCTTTGCAAGGCTGGTTGAGAAAAAGCACTGAAGGCTGCAACCCCCCGCAGCACTGCAGGCACAGCCCCGGCACAGCCAGTGCCCACCGCACAGCATGGCAGCACACCGGGGCTGGTCGGCAGCGGGCTGTGCACACGGAAGCCGGTGCCAGCAATTTGGGGCCAGATGTTACCCATTTCCTACCGTGGGCTGTTTGCCTGTGGATGTACCCCTGCCTTCTGGGAGGGAGCTGGGGTGTGAGAGCACGAGGGGCTGCGTGGGTCTGGTGCCCTCTGTGAACAAGGCGTCGCTGGAAAGGATACGCTGGTGGGGTTGGGGCCCCAGAAGCTCTTGCTCTCCCCTTGGAGAATGGTGGTCAGGATTTGACCCTCTGAGCCTACCAGCATCAATGCAAGGAAGGAGGGGAATAAGGGGAATATGCACTGTGGCGATGCTGCTCCTTTTCCCCAAGAATATACCACAGTGGGAGCCTGCAGCGGTGGCACCCATTTCTGGTAGGGCATGGGTAGATTCAGAGGGCTATCTTCAACTAGAATTAAAATTGAACAAGCTTGAGATCCCAAACAGCTTCATCTGGCTCATTTCACAGCCAGGCGGTGGGAAAGGAGTGGGAATTTTCTATCTAAATAAGGGGGCGAGGGGAGCCCAGGCAGCACAGGATACAGGCGTCTCTGAGCTAACACGCACTCATTACAACCCCGACATCTGCTCTCTGACCTCTTGAGCTCCGATTGCTGACAAACCTGCTGCGGCTGCCTTCCCCCTCTTGGATTTCCTCCTCCTCCTCCTCCTGCCTGCGGCAACCACGAGCTCCCCGGCCGAGGGGCAGGTGGGAGCCGTGGGTGCCTGCTTCCCCCCGACAGCGCTCCGCTAGCTGAACCCTGTGATTTGAGGGCTGGCGGGTGGGGACAGGCTCTGCAAACCAACAAGGGTTTCACAATAGTTTGCTTAAGGGCTTGTGACTTACAGGCTCATGCTCAGGTGCTCCAGGCAGGCAGGGAGCAGCCCTGTCCCAGCTGCCCGCAGGAGCCCGCCTCACACTGCCCTGGGGGGGTGCCGGGGCCCCGCATCCCCCCTCGGGGCACAGCCACGCTGGGGACACTGCGGGAGGACTCAGGGAGCTGCCCCTGCCCCACTTGGCACCAGCTGATGGCACACCCTGGACCTGCTAGATCCAGCCACAGCATCCTTCCCCCTCCTCTAGCTCTCCCCCTTTTTTCCTCCCTCTCCTTCCCCTCTTCCCCCAAAAGCTCTTTGTCTCGGGCTCTGCGGAGGAAGCAGACCTTCTGAAAATAAACTCCTTCTGCTTTGATCTGGTTTATGGGCACGCACTGTTTATAGCTCCGTGCGTACGACTTGACACCTTCCCACCTGCGGCCCCAGCAACTGCTTCTTATCACAGCCACTTTGGATATTAACAGGCCGGCGGGGAGGGTGATCTGGAGGTCCCCAAGGCCCCCGGCCCTCCCCGCACCCCACCGCCCTCCCTGGCCGTTCCCCCTCCCCAGGCAGGAGGGAGCCAGGCTGCTGTCCCCCTGCCTGTGCTAATTGCATCAAGCCATGTTTATTGGGATGTTTATCTAGACTAGCGATGATGGGAGGCTCCTCAGAGGCCGGATCCATCCCTTCCCCATAGGAATTAGCTCATTTTGACCTGTGCTTTCAGCACAGCCCAGGACAGCGTTGGGTTCCCGTGCCTTCCTTCTGACCTGGCGGATATACGCATTCGGGAAGGGGGGGGGGGGGCAGGAAAGGCCTGGAAAGCCCCAAATTTGCTTTATTTTGACCTGCTGAAGTGCATATTGAAGCAGGTGTCACCCACCTGGTCTGGGGACTGGAGCCCCTGCAGGCACCACAGCCTGGCTGGGGTCAGCAATGGAGCACCCAGCTTCCCGATGGGGCCATCACTGCGTGAAGGGGTGCTGGGCGGGGGGGACAAGCTCTGCACCAGGGCTTTGCTTCAGCTCACCGTATATCTGAAATTTTGGAAAGGAGCTTTGCCATGCAGTGTCGGTCCTGCTGTTGCACCGTGGCACGGCGGTGACACCGGGAACAGCCAGGTCAGCCCTGTCCCTGGGTGCTGCACGCCACATCTCCACGCTGCAGAGGACCTGCCAAGCAGCTCCTCTTCTTCAGTGCTTTTCCAGTGCCGGAGGGAGGGCAGGTACCGCTGCTTTCTCTGGAGCCTGTTTCATGGAGCTTTCTGCTGTACAACAGCGTCCTGGAAAGGGCCCGAGATGTTGCAATAAAATGAGTCTGTTAATAAACAACGTCAAGTCTGGGCTGTGCTTACGCTCATCTTTCATCCAGGCTTGCCTTCAAAACATCCGCCAACAGGGCATCTCTGCTGGTAACACATGAGTCAGCAGCACGTACCCAAAGCAGATCCAGGCAAGTCCCCTGCGAGGCTTGGCCCCGCGCCGCTCGGCTGGGCTGGCTCACCTGCACCGGCAGGGACCGGCGTACCAGGGGGTTTGCACCGGCACTGCCCGAACACCCCCCCTGCCTCCCACCCCCAATTCCTCCCCTGCCCCCAGGGCTGCAGGAGTGGTCCCAAGTGCCACGTTTTGGTGCTGACGCCGCATGAGTCTGATGCGCCGGTCCCTGTCCCCCCACCGCTGCATCCCATGGTCTCTGGCTGCGTCCCCTCAGCCCAGCACCTCCAGAGCAGAACAGGTGACAGCAAACACTCACCATGGTGCCCAGGTCAGTTGACAACACAGAAGAGCACTCGAGGTTTTGGAAATTTCCCCTCTGAAAGGTGGGTGGTGGTGGGAAAATGAAATTTCAAGACTCATTCCCAACAGAAAGTCTTGAATTAGATCAGCTTCAGTCAGTTCTTCCATCCTCCTTCAGACACCTCTGAAATATTTCATTTTCACTTTGAACATACAGAATGTTATTAAGTGCATTTAATTAGCTTATATTTCATGGGGGGGGGAAAAATCATTTGGGATTGGAAAAAATGAGATTTGACAGAGCTGCAACAGTGGGGGCATATTTTCAAGTAGAGGAGTTAATCAAAATCAACCCTTTTCCACCGTATTGATTGCAGCTCATTGATAGTTTCCAGTTAACAGCATTTCTTTAAAACATTCTCAACTGGCTCGGGTAGCAGCGCTTACTTCATACCTCTCACCACACAAAAGGTAACACTCGAGACTCCCATTTAAAACCGATACACCGGCATAACGGGGGGGACTCCCTGCCACAAGATACTTCTGAGGTCAAGCACCGCAGAGCGGCGTTGGGGAGCAAGCCCAGCCCCACCGCTCGCAGTGGGAGGCAGGGACCCCCTCGGGGCTCGCTGTGCTCAGGGGAAGGGGCTCAAAGTCACAACCCTGGGCTGGCGTGCCTGGGGGGAGCGGGGAGCCCTGCCCGCGGGGCACGGGCTCTGCGGGAGCACCTGCTCCAAGGTCTCGGGACCGGGTTACCTAATCTCCGGGCAGGCTAATGCAAGCGGCGTCTTGCACAAGTGGTTGTTATCGGCATATTTTGGGGCTTAGTGGTGGCGCGCAGAGAGGGACGGGGATGGGGATTGCTCTTGGCTGTCGAGCGCTCCGGGCTGCAGCCAGGCGCCGAGGCTGGGGGAGCAGCCTGCACAGTCGTGCTACAAGCCAACAGCTCCAGTGTATGGAGACGCATGGAAAACAGCCCAGAAATCCCGAGACTTGGCCTGGTGTGGGGAATGACTCGCCCTTGGCATTCTCCCTCCATCGCCGCCTTCCCAGCGGCCTGCGAGGGGAGGGGATCCTGCTGCCGTGCAAACCGTGGTCCCTTCCAGCATGGCAGGAGATGCACCTGGAGCTGCCGGCTGGATGTGGGAATCGCTGGGTAAAACACCCAGGGGAAGGTCTAATCCTGCCACGCACCAAGTCTCACACGGGCTCTGCACCGTGCATTTCTCACCCTTTGCTTTCCGCCCCACTGCAATCCAACCCCGGGTGAGGGTCTGCGGCCGGCTGGGCTGAGTGGGGGTCCCTGCCACCTCCCCGGGGAGCGTGTTAACCACAACATCCCTGTCAAACCCGAACCCTCCCCTTCACAGGGAAACCCCGCCGTCCTTTTGGGCGGACATTTGCCGAGGCAGCATTGCTTAGGCAGGGACTAGTCATACTTCATGTGCTAAATATTTGGGGGGAACCCTTGGGGAGCGGCTGCACTGGTGCCATGGGGACCTGCAAAGCCATGTGCACTCAAGTTCTGGCCCAACCAAGGGGCTGCGAAGCGGCTGGTGTGCTTCCCCTCGCTCTGCTATTAATTTTATCAGGGTAAATCGCAATCGTTCGCTGCAGTTGCGGGATAACGCTGTGGGAAGGCCCTGGTGTCCGCCACGGCACGTACGCCCACAGCCTCACAGCACCCACGGGAGAGCTGGGCACCCATGACGAAGTACAGCCCCCCGCGATCTCACCTGGCTCTCTTGGGAGGGGTTGAAGAGCAGTCCTATTTGCAGGAAAGACGGACACCAAAATGAGGGCAAACCTGAGGCTATTTTCAAGGCAGGAGGAGCTGCCCCGGCTGTCGGAGCAGGGGAGCCCCCCACCTGCCCCAGGCGCTGAGCCAGCCCAGCCCCGCTCCCCAAACACAGTCACCATATTGGGGAAATAAGGCATGAAATAAGGCAGGGCATAACCTATGAACCCCGAACAACTACAACAGCAAAGGAAAGCGAGGCAGCTCTTGTTACAGAGCCTCCTGAGGACACACCATCACAGATAACGGAGGAGTACCGATATCCAGGGGTTTTAGGGCAGCTCCCAGGCTCTGGAGCACATAGAGCAGGATTGAGCAGCATGCCCACGTCCCGCGGGGTGTGCAGCGAGGAGAAACCAGCCATGTGTCTCCGTCAGCCACAGTTCAGTGCAGAGGCACCTCTCCCTTCTCCTCCCCAGCCCCATGTTCAGGTGGTGAAGGCCAGAGGAGCGTTTCGGTGGCCACATGCCCAGCAGCGTGCATGGGGAGAGCAGGGCTTGGCCGTGCCCCCCAGAGCCTCCATCCCTGCCATGCTGCCAGCATCAGGGTCTTCACGGCCAGGAGTGGCAATACCCAGCCACGAGCTAGCCACATGCTATCAATCACTGATGAGCCACGCGGTGCCTCCCACCCTGAGAGCTTCTTGAAAGAAACTCCTAATTTTCAACACCTACTTAAGGCTCTTCAGGCTGCGTCGCTGCCGGCAGACGTGAGCTCATGCTGACGCTCACGGGCATGTGCTGCCCTGCTCCAAGGCTTACGCCCACAGCAAAACATCTCCCCTAGCTCCCCACCGCGCAAGCAGGCACCAGGCGAGCACCACCTGAAAAGCAAAAGGTGGGGTCACAGGCAAACCCCCCACTGCCAGCGTGGACCCCAAGGCAGGGCAGCCTCGTGGATTTAAATAGGAAAGCCTTAAAAGGACCTGGCTCCTCCTTTGTGCTCACTCGAGTGTATCTTCATAGTTCACTTGAAGATGCAGGTACTAGTGGGTGTCCCCTAACCAGGGTGGGCACAGGAGAGACCCTGCGTTTGCATCCTCTGCTGACACAGGGACAGCCCCAGGCCCTGCAACATCACCGAGTTCGTGACTCACCAGCACAGGGGTTAGGAGGGGCTTTCATGCTGCATCACCCCATGGAGTGCCCATCCCACAGAGATGGACCGTGGTCCTTGGAATAGTGGTCCTTGGAATAGTGGTCCTGCCTGCCCCAGTCTGCCCTTGGGGCAGCCAAGCCCTTCTCTCTCCAGGTGATGCTTGACCAGGGCAGAGCCAGCAGAAGGTCCTATTTCAGTGGGAAGCTAAAAGGCAGATGGCTTTCAGCTGCTCCTGTGCCAGGGTGTGAGCAATCAAGCCCTGGGGTTCCTGCTAAAGGGTGTCTGTGCTTAAACACCACCCCCCCCCGGGGAGGCACCGGCAGCGCGGCACCCCGGGTGCGTGTGCCACCGAGGGGGGCTCCTCCAGGCACGCAGAAATTGGGTGGGTGGCACCCACGAGGAGGCTGTCCCTGTCCCTGTCCCTCAGCCCTGTGCGTTGGCTGGACCTGGGCATAAGGCAGAAGCCCAGCCCTGCTCCCCTGCAGGCACCCGCCACGGCCCGGCGGTCCCTTCCCTGGCACCCTGGGCTGGATGAGCACGGCCAGGAGGAGTGGATGGCTCTCTTGGTTTCTCACCAGTCCTTGGCTACCACAAATGTTTTCTTCTGGCTAACCACAGCCCGGCCACATGTGAAGGTCCCAGGCCCCGGGGGAGGAAGGCCTTTGGTGATTTCCTCCTGCTTCATGCAAGCCGGGCTCCTGTGAACACCACATGAAAGAGCTGGGAGGGGGAGAGGGCACCGGAAAGGTCCCAAGAACAAAAAACTTTGCCCCCTGGAAATGGGCTATGTTGCCAAGCCAAAATAACGCTGCCCAGCCAGAGATGCCAGGTTGTCCTACACTACCCGGGCAAGAGATGCCCTGTGTGCAGGGCTGCTGAGCAGCCTCGGTGCACGGGTTTCCCAGGCATTTATGGTGTGCGAAACAGAAGAGGTGTCTGATACCGACCACACGTCTGGGGTGAGGTCCCTCATGGGGCTGCACCCTTCGGACTCACTGCATACCCCAGAGGAAAGGCAGGAGCTGGGGGGGCTGCTCAGCATCGCGGGACAGGCAGAGGCTAGGTGGGGATAAAGGGGTTAAAAATCCAGGAAAAAGCTGCAGATGGATTTCACAGATGGCCCTTTAGCCACAACTGCAAACCTCCACAGGTTGCACGCTCAGGTTGTGCGGGTCCCTGGACACCAGTGCTACCCTGCGGGCGCTGGGGTGAGGAGGGCTGGCCGGTTCTTGGGGATCCCCATCTCCTCTGGCACCCCCAGGAGACGGCGTGGGGCAGAGGCTGGGATGCAGCAGCGTGGCCTTGGTTTCAGCAGGAGGCATGGAAAAAAAAAAAGAAGATGAGGTCACTGCAAAGCGGTTGTGTAGGATGTGATACAGGAGTGGGGCGTATGGAGGAACAAGGAGCTATTGTAACCCTGCAAAGCAGAGGAAAAACCAGCTGTGGGGATGGCCGCTCACCTCCTGCTCACACCAGACACTTGGGGGGTTAACTTGTCTGAGGCCACATAAAATGGGGCTAGAAGAGGAGCAGGTAAAAGGAGGTGGCTGAGGCCGGGTGGGATGCTGTGGCAGAGGCACGAACATGGCTTTTCTCTCCATTGCACCAGCCCTGCTGGGGGAAAGTACAAGAGGTACCGCTGCGGCCAGCTCAGGTACTGTGAAACAGCTGGAAAACACCTGGCGCAACACTGGGAATGTCCCGTGCATGAATCTGCCCCGTTCAACCCGGTCCGCCTGGCCCCCAGGGCATTCGCTGGGGACGGGCCATGGGATGGGGCTGCTCAGAGCCCATGGAGCATCTCTGAGCAGTGGCAAGGGCTGGAGCAGGCTCTTGGAGACAAAACTAAGAGCCTTTTCCTCCTCCCACCACCCTTTGAGCCTCCCAGTTTTATAGCTGTGGCACGCTGTGCCGGGTTGGCAGAGCCGTGGCGTTGGGCATGCCTGCCCCATGGCACACGGGACCCGGGGCTGTTATCCCGGGATGCAGGAGTGGTGCCCATTGCTCCGGCCAGGACGACGTGCTGACCTGAGGCTCCAGCCTCGGAGCAATCCCCTTCCCTCCCTCTGCCCCGGCACCGCTACAGCCCCCCCAACCCTCCCATCGCCGTCGCTCCAGCCCCGGCCCTGGCCGGCCCCGCGGTGGCACGGGGCAGCCGGTGCGGCGGTGCTGCAGACTTTCTGTCTGCACGGGGACTTCCCGTCCCCGCACGGCGCTGCCGGCGCGAAACCAAAGACCGGCTTGTTCGGCTGCCTGAGCCGCCTCCGCGCTGACTGCCCTTCTCTGTTCCCGCTAGGAATAATATACCCAGAGCTCTGAGCATAAATTGAGTTTCCCAGAGCCAGGCTGGTGGGGAGACTTTAATGGGAAGGAAAATAAACTGTGTACTCGGCGTGCAGGGAGAGGTGTGGTGCTGGCGGAGGGGCGCCGGGAAAAAGCTCCTCTTGGTTTTCTTTTTTTTTTTTTTTTCTCCTGACTTGTTTGCTGAGGGAGCACACGTATGCATGCCCTCCTGTGCAATTTGTTTGCTTCCCAAGATGCCAAGGAAAAGAGAGGCATTTTAAAGTAGCTGGTTGAGAGCTCTGGGACCTCTGATGTGCCAAAGCATATTGGTGGCTCAGCACCAAGCCCAGCCCTGGGAGGAGGCATTTGCTTCAGGAGAAGCTGCTTCTTTTCTCCCCACATTGCTCCTCTTGGGCCTGAGCTGGGGGGCTCCGAAGAGGCTATCGTGGCGCGGGCACCAAGCAGGGATGTTGCCATGCCGTGGCGGTGACGGCGTGTTTCTGATTTCTCAGCACAATGCTGCAATTCAGGGACTTGGGAAAGTGCATGAGTCACGCTGCGAACTTCCCCGGCCAGTCACCGCTGGGAAACACGCTCGCATCTGCTCAGCCGCCCTCAAAATGCCTCCTGCTCAGGAATAATCCCTGCCACTTCTCCCTTCCCGCCCGCTCCCGGTGGGGCTGCTCCCAGGAATATCGGCAGCGCGGGGGCAAGGGTGGAGGGACAAGGCTGCGGGGCGGAGCAGTGAGAGAATCCAAGGGAGAAAAACAGCGCAGGATTTGGATGAGGGAGAAGAAAAGCGCCTGTGTTTAATCGCTTGGCCATGCATGGCAGACAGCAGCAACCCTGGGTGCTTTTGAGGTGGCTGGGACCCACGTCCCCTGCGTCCCCCCCGGCAGAGGAGGCTCTATTGACTTAACTCTGGGGCAGCACCTATTTATGTTTGCGAAGCCTTTGAAGTCCGTGGGGAGAGGAGCAGGGCCTTCGGATGTGCCTGTGACCCAGGAAAATCCACCCCCTCTATGATCAATAATTTTCCTGAGCTGGAGTTGGGAGACCGGGGGTGCGGCGGGCGTCCCCCCACCCGCGGGCAGCCCTGGGCACCAGGAGGGACATGGATGGGCTTCCCCGGGGCCACGGCGGGACTGGGAAATGTCCACAGGTTTGGGAAACGTGTTTCGCTTTGAACACGTTCACTGTCAGCTTTCACCAAATGTCAGAAATACAAATGGGAAGTGAAATCCCACTTCTATAAAAATATTTGCTTTGAGCTGTAAGGAGGCTTATTAAGGGAAAGGGCGGGTTTGAGTTTCTTTTCAGTGCAATGCTCTGCTCAACCTGCCCCCCCGGAAGGCAGCCTCCCCGCGCCCTGATGTGTCCCCAGGGCCACGTGCTGGTGGCCATGTCCACCTGTGTCCCCCCGCTTCTACAAAATCCAGCTGAGCCGGGGCGGGTGGCCACGGGGGTCCCGGGGAGCAACCCCAGCACAGCTCGGGGCAAGCCGCCGCTCGTGGTGGGCTGAACGGTGCTTTTCTGCCCTGCAAAGCCCAGCCGACGGCTCAGGGGCGCGGGGAGGTGCCCCCGTCCCACGTCCAGCTTCCTCCGAGGAGAGCCATCCCCCGGCGCCGGTGCCTCTGTCTGTGCCGTATCCTGCTGAGTAACGCCGGTCCACATCCATACATGGGGAAGAGCTGGGCGAGAGGCTTTCTCCTCTGTCAGACCTCTCCCTCGCTCAGTAAATAACATTCCTGCTAACGCTGGTATGTAGAAAAGTTTCCAGCTCTCCAGCTAACGTCAGCTTTGCAGCTCCATCGCCCGCCCCCCGCCAGCAGGGTCTGTGCTCCCCTCGGGGCGAGGGCTGCACCTGGATGGACTGTGGGGTGCAGTGGGGATCCCCGCTCGCCCGCCGCTCCCAGCTCCGCCTGCACGGGTGGCATTTTATTTTGGGAAAAATGCGAATCTTTCAGACGACTTGTGGTCCCCTGAGCCCCAACAGGGGTTGATGAAGGGATGCCTGTGAAGCGATGAGTTTGCCAAGTGACTAATGCACCAGCAAAAAGCCTCGGCTTGCGTTAGCCCCCCCAGCCCAGGCTGTGCAGCCACCTCCCACCGAACCCCGGCTCCTCCACTCCTGCCGCAGCAGCTCCAGGGCTGTTCATGGGGTTAGAAAGAGCCAGAGAGAAAGGGCAGTGGGTGCAGGCGGGGACCCAAGGGCTGGCGCAGGGGGACACGTGTGTCCCTGCCCGGCCCCGCTTTGGGCAGCCTGTGGGTGACTCAGGAACCATTCCCTCCCCCCTGCCCAGCCTTGAGCTCAGGCTCATTCACACATCGTCTCCCTTCGTGGCCGGGCGGAGGGGTGGGTTGGGGAACGTGGCAGGGGCTTCTTCGCAACCCCCCGGCCTCCGCCTGCCACCAGCTGCGACCCATCGCTGCACTGCATAAAGCCAGGTGTGGGCACCGGCAGGCCTCTGGAGTGGCCCATCGTCACTGCCACTGTCACTGTCACTGCGGGTGGCACTTGCCTTTGCTCTTCTGTGCTTCAGCGGCTGCGGTAGATAACGTCCATCTAACATGGGGTTTATACAACACTGCCCCAGATTACCCCACGATGCTCTTTGCACAGAGCTACAGCACTGGGCTGATGCTGAGGTATGCTTTTGATGGCTAATTAAGGTAGTAATCTCTACACCTTCACAAAAAAGAGGGTTTAGATTTGTCCACTAATTGCTTGGGAAGATTTACCAGTGTTAATTCAAAGAGCGATCCACTCCCCAAGGCTGTCTTGAGGACCTGACAAGAGCCAGCTCAGGTTTGGCAGGCTGGGATGCTTGGGGTCGCTCACCCTGTGCATCAACTAACCAGTGTGGGGGAAGCTAAAAACTGACCCCAGGCCCGTGGCGGTGGTGAAGGTGGTCTTGGCAGGTGGAGCTGGGCTACGAAGTCCACACAGACATTCATCCATGAGCATCCTCAAAGCTTTTGGGTTTCGGTTGCAGGTTTACCCCCGCCTGGGATGCAAACATGCACAAAAGCAAAGCTTTGGGCTGTCTCCGCTAGCAGCCTGGCCCGGTGGATCCCCGGGAGTGGGTGCCAGGGCTTTCCTCCCCACTGCTGGCAAGCATGGCACCGGCCTCCCCCGGCACCTCCCCACGCCACACCTTGGCTGCGGAGCCGGCGTCCTCAGCAATTTGGGAAAGTCCCAGCCACGGGCAGGGTGCCTCGTGCGGCTCTGATCCACCCCGCGCGCGCCCACGGTGCTGCTTCCCTGTGCTGCTTCCCACAGCGCCCGCCCGCCCGGAGCCAGGAGGGGAATTTTTGCTCTTGTTCCTCAACAGTCGTGTGGGGAAATCACACCCTCTTCCCAAAGTGATGCAGTGAGGCTCCCGGCCTCAGAGGGAACTCCAGGCTGCAAAGGGCTGGGGGATGAGCCCGTGTGTGGTTGTGTCACAGCCCCGCGTCCTTGGAAGAGGGATCTGCTTCGCTATTCCCGCTGCAGATCCAGGCAGAGACAATAAAAGGAGTGCTGGTAGCCCGGGGACATGCTTCATGCACCATTGAGTGCCAAGGTGCGGTCTTCCTGCTGGAAAACAGGAGTAGGAGCCAGAGCTCCGGGACTTGGCGTGGAGTCGTCCCTGCCATCCACCCGAGCCCTTCCCAGCCGCTCGGCAGAGGCAACGTGTGCTGAGGGCCGCTGGGGATGGGCTGTTTCCTCCCCGGGGTTTTTCGTTCTCCTTCTTTGCCCTATTTAGGTATGTAGAGATCAGTGGAGGAAAGTTTGGCCGGCGTGGGGCAGGGGCTGTGCGGAGCCGTGGGTCCTGGTATGGGGCTGTCCTCCCCGCGTGGGGCCACCCTGCCCGCCTCCTTCTCTCTCCTTTCAGCCAGAGATGCTGCGACGCATCCCCGCAGCAGGTCCCACCCTGCACCAGCCCCGGGGCCATGGAGCATCCCTGGTTCCATGCTTCGAGCTCGCTTTGCGCTTCCCGCAGTGGGAAGAGGTCGGATCCTGGCGCAGCGGTCGGGCTGCGCTCCCTGTTGATATCCCTGTGCGAAGTCAGCAGTGCTTTAGCAGTGGGGATCTGGCCCTCTCCGCCTGCCTCCCTGCCAGCTTCACCATGAGTAATGACACAAAGTGCTTCTCACCCCGGTCCCGGTGCTGGGCTGCTCACCGGGGCGTTCGCAGGCTCCTCTCTCGCTTCCCCGTCTCTGTTTTACATCAAAGCAGCTCCCGTCCGTCTATCTGTCTCCTCTTCTCCCCCTGACGCAGCTTCCAGACGGTGTTAAATGCCCAAAAGGAGAAGCGAGCCAGGCAGGCAGGCTGCAGGCAGATCTGGGGTCAGGCAGCCCCCCCGGCACTGCATCCCAAGGGCCAGCCCTGCGTCCCCACCCAGGTGACAATAAGGACATGTGCTAGCTGGCAAGCGCTGAGAGCTAATCTTGTCCCAAAGTGCCAGGAAGCCACCTGGGGACTCGCCGAGAGGGTGAAAAGTATTGTTGGGCTCCCCCAAGCGTGAGGGGCACTGAGGGGGGACCTGAGCAGCCCCCAACCCGGCGGCACCCACTGTCACCTCCACTGCCGTCGGGGGATCAACCACGCCGACGTCCTGCCCCGGCTGTGCTGGAGAAGGGCTGGCTCCGCTCGCAGCACAGTGACAGCGCGGCCTCAACGGGGCAACTGGTGGGTAACACTCGGCCTGAAATTGGATGGAGAATACACTTGGATGAGAAAAAGGGGCTTCTCCCAGAAGGACGGGACTGCCCTGCGCGCTCCCGCCCTGCTGCCAGGCATTAGAGGACAGATGTTACAGCTGTGGGCACGACGGATCGACACATGGACAGTGGGATCCCGGAAACTTTGCACTGGCAACCTAATTGCTCGTTTGCTGTGGGTCTCCAGAGTAAAATATTGGTCTTAAAAGCAGCCCCTGGAGCTGTAGGGTTGTTCTGAGACACACTTGGCTGTTCATGCTCGAGAGGTGGGCGAAGCGCTGGGTTTCCACTGCCCCCGGGAGAAAACTCGGACAGGGCGATGCAGCCGGTGCGGGGTGGCTGTGGGTGCTGCCAGACGCGGCGAGGCTTCGCAGCTGGGAAGTGGGTTCGTGCCGAGCTGTAGTTACGAGGAAGGGAAATGAAAATAAAAGCATGGTATTTCCAACCATCTCCTAACGCACCCAAAAATGTGATGAGGTGGCTGCCTACATCAGGACGCCTATAGAGTCTGTCCTGCTTCCCGAGCCGAGGAAAGGGAGAGCAGTGGAAACAGCAGGAAAATGGAGCGTTATTGGGAGGGAGGCATTAGGAGAGCTCAGAGACAAGGGGAGACAGTGGAAAATGCCCTGCTTGTTTGGGGCCCCAGACCTATACAGCCTCATGTTAGTGGTCAGTGCAACATGAGGAGCCCACAGTGCCAAAAAACAGCTCGAAGAGTTCATGGGTGTCTCTCTGCCACCACATTACCCAGGCAACGTGCTCATCCAGGCAATGGGGCCAGTTCGGTGACGTTTTCACCTGCTTCTGTACCGCTGGGTCCCCCATTGAGCTGGGGTTGAGCGAGACGGCACCCCGAGAATGCCTTCATGCATTCGCATCATCAGCTGTGTGGGAAAGACCCCCCCCCCATGCCCCAGGAGCCATATGGGTCCTTGGCCCAAGCCCCTCTTGCAGAGGGCGATGCTCAGCATCCCCGGGGAGCGGTGGCGGGGATCAGCTGGCCGAAGGGAGGCGAGGGCCGTGCGGGTCGGACGGGAGGGCGAGGAATGTGCGGTTAGCTGGAGACGGCTCCTCCACCGCGGTGGCAGCGGGGGGGACAGTCCCCTCCCAGTGCGGCGGTGCTGGTGGTCCCCAGCACAAGCAGCCCATTAAGGGCCGGCAGGTTGCACGGCTCAATCCTCCCTTGTTCTGACCCCACCAGCAGGCGCCCGCGCCAGACCCGAGGTCGTTTCCAAAGGTGGTATTTCTCTCCAGCCCTCCCTCTTAGAAAAATCAAACCCTTCCCGGCAGAAAGGAAGACGCTGGGCAGAAGCCTGCGAGAGGGGACGGCCGACAGCACCCACTGGGGCAGGGACATGGGATGTGGGATATGGGACATGGGACATGGGATATGGGACATGGGACATGGGATACAAGGACCTTTCCTTCCAACAGACCCTTTGGGATGCCAGAATGGCTGATGATGCTTATTAGGGTTAATAAGTATTAATTATTAATAACTATAATACTTTGACCACCTACATATAAGATGCTTTTTCTTTTTTACCCTTAAACTTCAAAGCTCTAGAAAAAAATAGTCAGGTTCACTAAGGCTGTACTACAGATGGGGAAACTGAGGCAAGGAGGGGACTGAGGCCAGCACCGCGTCTGCCTGACCAGCCGGCGGCACCGGGAGAGGGCTGGCCTGTGGGGACAGGGCACAGGGGCTCTCCCGGTGGCAGGAGAAGCCCCGGGGCTCTCGCCTCGCGGTGGGACCGGCGCTGAGCTCAGCTCGTAGCCTCTTCTCCTAAGCCCTGGATCAGGCTGCATTTCAAAAATGCTCTTAAGTGCTGCTGCAGCCCAGCTAGTGGGACGAGGACTGGGGGGAAGATGTGGCCAGGGCCTGGCTGCAATCCCTGCAGGAGCCCGGGGATGCCAGCGAGATAATGAGAGGGGATGTTAAACATTACTGCAGTCACAGGGCTATTTATCTGACACGAACAGAGGCAGCCAGGAATCCTCCAGGGTGCACAGCTCAACTTAGAACCCATTAAAGTTCCTTTTATTCCCTGTGTTTTGGCTGACGTTAAAACAGCGCCTGAATTGCTCCTGCGGGAGCCGGCTTCCACGCCTGGCGTCAGGTCTGCTGTTCGTTCCGGCCAGCAGCCGTGGGGCTGCCTCCGCTTCGTCCGTCTCCCCTGCACCCCCAGGTCCCCCCAGCACCCTCAGGTCCCCCCAGCACCCAGCCCCGAGCGGGCACAGCAGGGGCTGAGCGGGGCAGGGACGGGCAGCCCCAAAGGGCAGGGAACCGCAGGTGCGGGCAGAGCACGCAGGAGAGGAGCTGATGTTCCCGTTTGACGCCAGCCATCCCGGGACTCGGAGGGCTCCCGGCTCTGGCAGGGCTCTGCGGGAGGGAGAAGCCGAAGAGGCCGTTTTCCCAGGAGCCAGGCTCGGGCTACCTGCGTGCAGCCACCTTCCCAGCGCTGGCGCTGCCAAGAAAGGATCTTCCTGTGCTCTGAGATTTTCGGGGGGATTTTTGTTTTTCTATCCTGAAATAGGAAAAAACCTGAAAAATCTCACACAGATCGCACTGGACCTAGGGAGGAGCACAGCAGGCTGAGCAGAGCCTCTTAACTAAAGAGCTTACCTTTCCAAGCAAAGCCTGCTGTGAACTAGAAACGTACTTAGTTTTGGGGGGGAACACACCAAAATGAGACAATTCGGAAACTTTCCAAATATTTTTTGGACCCCTGAGCTCCTGCCCCGCGCCTCCCCACCAGCCGCTCCTGGATGTGCCTTTGGGGCTAGAAAATGACCATGGTCAGGGACAGCGGTGACATGGAGCTGCTTTATACGGCCACGCTTTGTGTGGCCAAGCCAGGTGCCCGCAGCAGTGCCGAGGGGATGCCCAGCGAGCGCAAGGTGCCACCACACCACCATCACCCACCGCTGCCCACATAGGTGAGCAGGGGCCAGGAGCTGTTCCCCAGGCAGGGCAAGGCAGGAGAGCAACGAGGCAGGCAGAGGCCGGGGAATTCGGATTCAGAAGTGGAACAGACAATTTCCAAGCCGTCGTGTCAGTTCGTGGTGATGAGCCGGGGCTGCTTCAAAAGGAACCAGCTTTAAATGGATCAAGCCCCGAGCCAAAAGCATAAACACTAGGAGGAAGTTTGGCTAAAGTTAAATCGTGTTTTATTTAAAAATCTCCCTCTCCCTGTTGTAAGATGGAAACTCTCCATCTGAAAAGTGAAACTAAGATTGGAAACAGTCCGCAGTCATTAAGTTTATGCTGCTTTTTTTTTTTTCTCTTCGGCTTCTCAAGTAAAATATCAACTGGCTCCACTGTCAGGGACAGGAAACATTAGTAATAAGTTCATAGATTTACATTTTCCCCAGGGAAATACAGGAATATCAGAGATCAAAAGTTGGAGAAAGGAGTTATTTTTATACGGAGTGATTTGCAACCAGCATTCATTGGGGGGAGTAAATAAATTACAGGCCCTTCACTTTGGGGTTGTTTAAGTTCTTTTTCTTTAATGCCGTCCCTTTCAACTACTGTAGAGAGTCTGTCAGGACTTACACAGAGCAGAGAGACTTCCCCGCCTGTGAAAAGGGCTGTTTTCCAGCAAAAAGTTAGTCGCCGCAATTAGTTGTCATAGGTGAACATCACGTACCAGCCCGCAGGTGGGTTGGGTGTCAGGGTGGCTCGGGGCAGGACAGGGGACGGGCCAGCTTGGCATGGATGGGCAACGCAGGGAAATGGCTCCGCTGGCCAAAAAGGTGCTTTTTGGGGCTCTCGGGCCCAGCAAGGTGTAACTGGGGGAGGTGACACTGATGCTGGAGCTGGGTGCAGCAGGATGCGCAGCACCGGGGCTGTTTGGACCTCGCCTCCGCCTCCGCCTGCCCGCCGCGGGCAATAAGAGGCCCCGGTCAGGGCTGATTCAACCCAGGCAAGGCGATGGCTGCGGGTGCCCTGCTCTCCGGGAGGGCAGGGACGGCCCCGCGGGCATTGCTGTCGCCCAGGTTTGTCCTCGTCGCAGCGCGGGGGGTGGCTTGCAGCATCCTCGGCTCCTTGGGGTGTCCGCTCTCTCCTCAGGGTTCCTGCACCGAGCCGGTGCCCCAGCCCGGGTACAACCACTGCTCCGTGCAGGGTCTGCCGCGGCAGCCCCTGCTCCCCTGGGAGCCGCACCACGGGGCACCGGAGCTCCCAGTGGCTGTGTCCCCTCACCCTCCAGGTCACTGGGGCTGAACCGTGCCGGCAGGGTCTGGGGTGGCAGGGAGCCGGTCCCAGTTGTGGTGGAGACACTGGAAACTTTGACCAGGCGTTTCGTCTCGTGTCATGAATTAAAGGTGAAGCACTCACTGGCTGGGCAGGATAATGAATGATGGTTTTAAGTACAACTGGAAAAACAATAAAATACTCTATTAGGGTGACACAGCTGTGAACAATGAACATTAAACAACTTCACGGCTAGCCGAGCTGCCGCAGCAACACTTAGCCCTGGCGTTTGATGGATTCCTGTTTGGAGTGTGCCTCGCAAAGCCACTCTCCATCCACCCCAGGCACGGAGGGCTGGGAACCGCTCTCTCCTTCTCCTGCTTAAAAATACATCCACATAAAACGCGCTTTAAGAATCCCTGAAGGTTCATTAATGTCACAAGCAGGGGAGGAGAAAAGAGTTGGAAGGCCTTGAAGTACATGTCGGAAACACTCCAGAGAAAACTGTAAATGCTGCTGGGATGAACTGCAGGCTCTGGAGGATCAGTCGCGCTGGAAGACTATTTATTTTCCAGTCTATTTTAAACACTGGACTGTTTCAGATAAGAGTTGCCTGTGGTGGCAGACAGGATCGTGGGACTGGTGTGCAGGAACTCATGCCAGATTCATTTCTGGGGAGTATTTCCTCCCTGCCTTGATAAATCTGTCTTGTCTGCTGTACCAGGTTACTTCCTTTGGAGTCCTCTCTCCTTATTATTACTTATTAAAATTGCCTGCAAATAGCACTTGGGCTTCGTGCAACATCCTGTACGAACAATTCATCCTTCTCGTTATCTCGAAGCTGACAATTCCCACCAGGGCCAGAGAGGGTGGGTGGAAAAATGCCTTGAGAAGAAACAGAAATGGCCATGCCTTATTGCGAGGCTGGAGAAACCGCACTGGGGAGACTGGAGAGGGCAGGAGATAAGTGGGGACTTGCCCCTTTCAAAGACAAAACCATGAAAGGGAAGAAAACGAGAAGAAACGAAGCAGGCAATGCCAATGAGCATCCTCCCTCGCCTGCTGGCGCTGGGGTCCCGGGCTGGTGTTCAGAGGGGTCAGCGAGCCCCCTGTGACCTGACCTTGCAAACTCCCCCCCTTTGCCTAGATCTTATCTAGAAAATCGCTCTCAGGTTACACAGCTTGTTCGGTGCCGGGCTTTTAACTCCCTGGACAGGGACGGCAAACCTGCGTCTTCTCTCTGCACCTCCCAACACGGCCGTGCAGGAGAGGCCTGGCCGGGGTCACCAGCCCCTGGACTTTGAAACTTCGCTGCATCCCTTTCTGCGGGGAAGAGATACGGCGTTTTGGTGACCCAGGGCCGTGTGGAGGGGGAAGGTCTGGGGAGTCAAGCTGCGGGCTGGAGCTGGATGCATGTTCCTCCAAGCAGGATGCAAATGGCATTAGTGCTGGGGATGCTGCACTGGAGCTGCGCCGAGCATGGCTCTCCTCGCTCTCCTGGCCTCCAGGGCTTTGCCCCCGGCAGCGCAAGCCGTCAGGATGCAGCTCCACAGCCCTCGTCTCACACAGTCCTCTTGGCTTGATGGAGCCAAAAAGTTCAGCTTGGCTCCCGCAAGTGCAGGGCATCGCCAACAGGGAAGCTGCACTTGTGTGTAAGACCATTTCCACCCTGAGCATCACTCGTGGGGGACGCAGAAGCAGCTCCCCTGCCTCCATCCTGCCAGCCCTCCCCAGCCCCGGCCGGCAGCAGCCGGGCTGCATCCAGCCCCGCCGCCGGCTCCCAGCCTGAGCCGTCCCTGCCCAAAGCAGCCTTTGCTCCGGCACGTGCCCTCCGTCCCCCGGCCCGGGCACCACGGGTCCTGCTCGGAGGTCGGCGCTGCCCTGCGCATGTGGGCTTAATCACAGAGCATCTGCTTCCCATTGCGGCCGCCCAGGGCAGGTTTCCCCTCGCAGCCTCCTGTGAGGGTGCTAATTTTATATACGCAGGCTGCCTTCAGCGCGGCCGTCGGGCTAGCTGAGGGCCCGGGCGGCAGCGCGGGGGGACGGCGGGCTCTGCCCTGGGCAGGGGGAGCAGGGTGGAGGGGGCCAAGGCAGTGCAGAGGGGGAGAGGCTCCTCTTCCCACTGGGGCTATGGGGAAGCTGGAAGCAAGTCTCAGAGACGCTTGGCCCGGCCCGGCAGTGTGGAGGGGTGCCAGGGACTATTTTCAGAAACCTCACTGGTGGTAACATCCCAAGCCCAGGGTAATGCTAGCCCGGTATCGCGGGCACAGGCTGGCCCATCCCAAAGCCGGAGGGTTCTGTGAGGTGACTCCTCGCTGCTCGGTGATGGGCAGCCCCAGTGCCAGGCAGGCAGGCATCTTAACTAGCAGTTCCCGGCCACAGCTCGTAGAAATGGCAAATGCTGCTGGTGCCAAACGACGGATAACTCCTCCAGACGTTTTGGAGAAGCCTCTGGAAAAAAGCCTCTTCAAGGGAGCTCAATTTTGGCTTTCTAAATTGAGGCTCCCCAAATTACTTTTGGAAGCATTAGCCATTATTATTTTCCTTTTTTCTGTCTATTCACAGTATTTTCCCCGACACCGGGTGATAACAGGCGTCCAAGTGCTTCATGCCCCCCAGGAGGGGCCGCGCACCGTCACCCACCCCAGCTCCCACACTGTGGCGGTCACCACTACCGCGCCAAGCGCTGCTGTCACCCTCCATCCACGGGCAAGCGCAAGCGATGCCGAGCAAGAAAAGACCCGTCAGCACCTTAGCAAGGGGCAGGGGAGCGCTGCAAACCCAGGCACCGGGGCGGCCGGTGCGGGAGCATGGTGCTGAGCAATGCCGAGGGTCCGGAGACCCGGCCAAGCACCTGCCTGCGGGAGGAGCGGTGAGAAGGAGGTGTTGGGGTGGGGTGGGGATAACCCCGTCCCCGCAGCCGGGGGCTGCTGACAGCAGCGCATCGCCCTCTGAGAGCACTTCGGGCTGCACAAGGGAAACCTCAGAGCGCTTTGATTTGCGCTGGGGCTCCTTGAGGTAAAGCAGGGACCGGGTGAAGGCGGCTGCGGGATGAGCCCTTTGGGGAGGAATGGGGCTGGCTGCCCCAGCGGCCCCGAGCAGCAAGGACCGAGGGGGGACCTGAAATACGTGTGCATGACCGGGCAGGGCTGGGCTGCGCAGGGATCAAAGGTCCCAGTGTCGTCTGCTTTAGGGGATGCTTTGCATCCGCCCCTGCCCTCCCTTGCAGAGCTGCCGAGGGCCATGGCAGACCTTCATGGTGCGGGGCTGGGGCCGGATCCTGCTTGGCAGTGCACCCCAGGCCCAGCACTGGGGGCCTGGCTGCGGGCTGACAGACCTTGCAGTGTCTGCACCCCATTTAATTGGGGAAAATGGGTCACGGGAAGCAAAGCAGCCAAGCCTGGCGCAGCTGAGAAAGTTGAGTCTCTGCCTTAGCTAGAATGAGACCATGTTGGCAAGACCCAACGCAGCCCAATAGCAAATGGGGCCCTTGCAAACAGTCCTTCATGGTGCACTGGAAATCCTCCCCCAGCATTGCACCCAGAGGCCAGTTTAAATACTCTCCGGCGGCAGTTCTCCAGGTTAGCAACCAGCTCTCTTCTCTGTTCTCCACCAAGAGCCAGCTAAACCCTGGGTGAAAACACACCCAGCAAGTGTGCGTGCAAAACTCAGTCTGCAAACCCAGCCAGGTTCGGGCACTGCAAACCACCCCTGGAGAAAGTTTTCGTACCAGAGCAGAGCCCTGTGTACGGGGCAGGCGGGCCACGCCGCCGGCTCGGGGTGGGACCCAGCACTGCGAATGAGAGCATCTTTGTGCGGCGCCTCGGACTGGCGTGGTGCATATGGTCCCTATTTATTTGACTTCTTTTCTGCTGGATCCCTTTCAGAAGAGTTTTCTGCAATTACTTTAAGTTTCCCCAGTGCAGATTGGGAGTGAAACTTGTGCTTCGGGAGATAAACTGCAGACCGTTTGGCATCAAGGGAAGCTGTTAATTTGCCAGCAGCAGAGACAGAGGGAAAATGAAAATGAAGAGAGATAATTCATTCCCATCGCAGCTTGATTTTGAAAGAAAATAGAGGCTGCGGGCTGGAGAGACACAACTAGAGCTGGTTATTAATGGCTCAGCGCTGAGGCCAGGCCAGCAGAGAGAATCCCACAGGCAGCTGAGCCCTGACCCACAGGTATGCAGGGCCAGCGGGTCCCATGGGGCTGCCGGTGAGGGTGCCCCAGGAGGGTGCTGGTCCTGGTGCCCCTTCTCGTGTGTTGGCTTGTCTGCTGGGCACGCCTGCTCCCCGCCACCGGGCTCAGAGAGCTCCTTACAGCTGCAGCTGCGGTGTGGTATTCCCCACTGTGCATGGAAAAGAGTGCACGTGGAGATGATGTGCCAGGACCCAGGATACAGAGTCGGTGTCGGAGCCGGGATGCGATACCCGCACCTGCCCGGCTGTTCCCTGCGCTGCCGACCTACCCTCGCTCGGTGCCAGAAGGTGGTTTTGCAGGTCCCCCCATCCAAGGCTCCTGCTGCAGTGAGGAAACAGGAGCCCAGGCTCGGGGTTCGGTGTTTGGGGCTCACTGCAGGGACCGCTCTCAGCACACCCCTGCCATGCTGGGCTGGCCGGCCGGGAGGGTGCTCACGGGGAGGATGCTCGGAGGGTGACAAGGGGAGGGCTGGGGGTGCCCCAGGCGTGGCCATGTGCGAGCGACTCCTTGGCATGGGCATGCGCCGTGGACCCTCTCTGCTCTTCCACTTACTGATGTTATTCTCCGGCCGTGAGCTGGAGCACGCCGGGAAAAGCTTTCTGCATCTGCCTCGCCTGCGCTCGCAGCCTCCCCCACGCTCCCTCCCACCTTCCTTTATTTATGGGACAGCTATTTCCTTTCGGAGAGAAGTAGCCAGTATTAGGAAATGGCAAAAGGGTTTGAATGAAAACAAAGTGCCTAAATTGTGGAAGATTTGCACTTTCCGATGGGTGATGGTGTGTGACTCCCCAGCCTTCCCTTCCTCTCCCACAGCTGGCAAGGACTGCGGTCCCTGTCCCCCAGGCACGTGCCAGCCATTGTTTTGGCTCCTGGGATGCTCTGAAGACCATTTGAGGGAAATCAGTTGCCATCTACTACGGTGTCTGCATTTAAAAACTGGCCTTTGGGTCCTTGCCTGAGTCACAAATACTAATAACTGTTAATTTTTGCAGCAAATGGAGACCCACGTTGCTGCCCTCCAGCCCGGTGGAAGCGACGATGGAAGGCTATTGCTGTAAAGTGAGGTTTTGGGTAGGGAAATTTGGATGATATTGATCACAGACAGCAGCTGCCGTAACCAGGGCAGTAAACTTTCCTTCCCCGGTACTTCTTTTGACCTAAAATAACTTCTGTGCTTAGGCTGCATCTTTCTGAAATCTGAGCAATGGTTCTTTTTTATGGGGGAGGGAAAACCCCCAAGCCCAGCTCCTCCCGCGGCAGCACAGCATGAAGTGGGCATCTGGCTGACGGATGCCCTGGGGAAGGAGGACGTGGGGTGGGCGAGGTGCCTGCAGGCTGGTGCCCCGCTGGGGCTGCGGCAGGATGAGGCCCCAAGCACCAGCCATGCGGCAGCCTCGCACGGGGCCATAGCTGAGGATGCTCTGGCCGTCGTGGTAGTGGGATTTGGGGGATCAGGTCCCTGCGGGGCGCAGGAGCCCACTGGCTTTGAAGCCAATGGGGTGGGCAGGACATGGGGAACACTTCCCAGCCGCGTGGTGCTTCCCCGGCTGGGCACCTTTGCGCTGGCTGGGAGCTCCCTGCACCTCCGGGTTTGCTCTATCAGTGCCTCAAATGGAAGCAGATACCTTTATTTATAGAGGAAGGGCTCCGTTTCGCTTCCTGCCCCTCTCATCGGTGAGTCGCCGGCGGGGCGGGGGCAGCTCCCACACCGGCTGTTGGCCTCTCGGTCCCACCGCCGGCGCTGACATCCTTTCCTGACACACATCGGTTTCCTGCGCGCGGCTCTCGCTCCACTTCCTACCCCGCTTCGGTTTCCACCGAGCATCGCATGTCATAGAGCTGGGGGGGGGGATTGAAAAAAAAGAAAAAGAAATTAAAAAAAAAAAAAAGAAAAGAAAGAAAAAGAGCGCCTTTGCGGCTTTTCTTTCTGCTCCCACTGCGCTCCCAAGCGAGGCGCGGGCTGGGGGCGGTGCCCCCGCAGCCGGTACCCGAGAGCATCCCTGGCACCGGCTCACCCACCGCGTCCGGCCAGGCACAGAGGGGTCACTTCCTCAGCTGTGGTCGCCTATGGTTTCACACCAAAACTCTTTTGTTCCCTGGTTAACAGCCTGATTTCTGAGGTTGGTGAGAAGGGCAGGTGCTCTGCACTCCTGCACACCCCTGAGCTGCCGCCGCTGGGCACTGCTGCCTCCATCTCGGTTTTCGGGTGGTGGGGGCTGCCCTGGCCGCAGCGGTGGGATTGCTCCCCCCTGCCCGCCGCAGGGCCACTCTCCAAACCCACTTTCTGCCTCTTCCCTCTTCGGAAAAGCGGGAAAAGCGATCAATGGCTCCAGCCCTGTCTTTAGAAAGTGGATTAGGGCCAGTGAATAGGAACTGTCTCTCTAATGAAGTGCTATTACCAACAGACTAATTGAGTAATGACATAATGCAGGCCCTTTAAGCTCTTTATAACGGGCCATGACTCTGTGCCACGACACGCCGCCACTTCCTCGCCTTGCCCCGCTCTGCCTCCAGCGCATCGCCGGCAAAGGAGGCTTAATGTGCAGCACCGTCCTCCCCGGAGCGGCCACAGACAAAGTGTCGCCAGCATAACCCTGCGTGGAAAATGCGGAGGTGGAGGGGAACCCGGATTAATTAGCTCGGGAGACGCCAATCTCCTCGCATGTGAAATGTGAGCCTTTTTATTGAGAAAAGTAAAACAGGCCTCGCATTGCTTTCAGGGAGCCCAGTAAAACAGAAGGTGATCCATAAATATGTATGTTATGCTGGATTTAAAATACTTTCTGATGATTTTCTAGGCAGATCTCCAATAAATTACAGCACAGCATTGCTATTGTAAAGCCGTCGGCGCAGGCTGGTAACTCTTGCACTTCTTATTGTGGGGAGGACACGGGTCGCTGTGCTTCTGTCCCTTGTGCCAAACCGTTCATCCTCAGGTGAAAAAATTGAATACAACGGCTTTATGGCCTTCATTTTTAACCCACTGCCGTTAACAGAGCGGGTTGTGAAGAGCTTCGGGCTCTGGCACGGGTGTCTCTGCAGAGGGGCTCCGTGGCCACTCCTGGCTGTTTGCTCAGCGTTCCCCATCTGCCTGCACCAGCCCGGGGACAGAGACCCGCTCCCACCCCACACGAGCTCGCGCCCGCCTGGGGGGCAGCGCCAGCGGCCCCCAAAGCTTTCCCCATCGTCGGGACCAGCTGAGAGCGAAAGAGGAGAAACAACCATTTAACCCACAACAGGGTTGGGCTTGTCCGTTCCTCCGCGGTCTCCCAAAGCCCCGCAAGCACAGCCGGGTGCTGCCCGTCCTCCCGCCGGCCACGGCCGCTGCCACGACATTTGCACAGGGGACATAAATAGTTGGAGGATGAGACAATGCCGGGAAGGTGTTTCTCAACCCCACGGGGTGAGTGGAGCTGCCCCCCATGCTCGAGGCGAGGAGTTTGTGCTCGCTTCGCCCAGGAGAAAGCCGGCCTCAGCCGGGAGGATTTACGGCCCGATTTTCAAGCCAGCGAGGCACGCGCTCGCGCTGTTTTGGCAGGTGGCTGATGCTTTGCCGGGGCACGGGGCAGGCAGGGAGGGACCCGCAGGCAGCGTGGCCGGGGAGAGGCGATGCCCTCAGAAGGGTGAGTGCAGCCGGCAGCAAGACCACGGTGATGCTGCAATCCAGACCGCCTGCATCTGCAGGGAAAAATCATCTTTATTTTAACCCTTTGGCCTCGCTCGCCTTCCCCAGGTCTCCCTGGCTCCCTCTCTCCACATTTTTCATGCTCTTTGTCTCCATGGGAAGACTCGCACCTCCCCAGCCCCACGCTATCAGTTCATCATCCGATTAAAGATTAATTTGAGATTATTGCTCATGTCAATAGCCCAGAGCCAGAAAAACAATAGCTACACCTGCAGCTTGTTTGTGAATCCCGCTCCTTATGGCGAGCTGTTAATGGACGGAGGCTTTCACCAGCACTGCCTGTTGACAGGGGCTCGCTGAGCCTGCACCGGCACCTGCTGCCCTTCTTGCCCGGCCGAGGACAAATGCACACATCTTCCAAGGCCTCCCACAGTCCCAGGTATCTCGAGTGGGAAACCCGTGTTGTCTCTGTTGATCGCCCCACGAGCTGTCCCGGCTTCTGCTGCGAAGCTCCGGTCATTCCCTTCTCCAAATCAGAAACAGCCGTCCAGCGATTGACTTTAATAATGGGCCTTTCCCTGGATCCTGCCCGGTTTCTGTTTGTTTATTCAGCTTTTTCTAGGTAAGGTAAGAGCCAAAAGAAGAATTAGGCTGCTACTTTGTAGGGGCTGAGCTTTGGCTGCCTTCTCCCAGGGCTGCATGCTCGGATGCTGGAAACTCTCCTCCAGAGGCTACAGGGGATCTGGGAGATCATGAAGAGAACGTTTCTATCAGATAGTTTTGCAGCAAGAGGAGAAGAAAGTGGAAAATTTTTCCATTCCTACTGCCCTGGAGGTGGGGGAGGCATTTTGGGAAGCAGAGGCAGGGCTGCCTCCCACCCACCGCCGGCTTCCCTGCCTGGAGGTGGGCTCTGCAGGGAGCCCCCAGCTCAGCTGAGCCTGAGACGGGCTCAGCATGTTCCTTGTGTTTAAACACTTTCCAGCCCTTCTTCTTTTTCCCTCTTTCCTCTTCCCAATGTCCGGATGCCCCCGTGAGTGGTTTGCCAAGGACTTTGGGTGCAGAGTGGCCCCGGAGCTGCCCTTCGCCCTCACTGCACCAGGGCCAGGCGTGCCTTGTGCCCGTCCCCAAGAGAGATGGGGACAGAAAGGGGTGAAAAAAGCAGTTTTGGGAACGGCAGCCCCCAAATCACTAAGCAGATGAAGCTTAGCCTTTGCAAAGGTGGCTGTAATCCACCCGGTTCCCTTCTCGTCCCCTCTGGGATGCTTTGGATGCCCGCAGAGACAGGATAATTTCAAACAGCGGCGTCAAGCCTTAAAGCCCTTTTTAACCCGTGGGTCTGCCCCAGCTCTCTGCCCCGGGGGGGGGTCCCACGGCAGGGTGGGTTTCCAAACACCCTTAATTCTGCATCGGGTCAGGGAGGGGGAAAAAAACTAGTCCTCTCTGGGAAGAAAAGGCACGTTGTGGTTTCCCCAGAGCCTTTGAAAGGGCTCCAGGAGCCGAGGGGACGTACGTGCTTGTTTAAAGGTCCTGTGGAGGTCCGTGGAAATTAAACAGCGGAGTTCAAACACTCGACGCCATGGCCGTGCCGCCGCCCGGGGAGCGCGGCAGCCCGGAGCCGGCACAGCCCGCACCCCGGCACCACGGCCCCTGCCAGCGGGGCCCCCCCGCTACCTGCCGGGCGCTTGATTGAATCCCGGCTTTTACGAGCGCTGACACCGTAATCTGTTACAGATGGTCACACAAGGTGGTCACCAAATGGTTCCTCCTGTTTAATCGCCGGCTGCCCCCTCCCCGCCGCCCCCACCACCGAAACTGCAGCCTGCGCTACCTGGATGAAACAGCCGGGCTGCAGGCAGCGGCTTTACGGTGTGTTTAGTTCCTGTGGCATTAAAACAGAGAAGGGGGAAAAAACAAGGGAAAAAACTGCTGAGGTTTCGCCATAAACCTTCTGGCTTCGCCATGCAGCACTCATTGCTCGGGCAAGTGCAGGGGACCAGGGGCAGGGGACCACGGCACTGCTGCCAGCCGCCCTTGCTGCCAGGGATGCTGCTCTGGGGGGTTTTCTTCCAAAAATGAAATGAAAAAGCAATTGCAACTCATTCTCAGGCCCAGCTCCTGGATGCAATTCTCCATCAGCCCCAAAGGTGTATGGAGGCAGAGAAAGGACAGAGGGGATTGCAGCAGGTTTGAGCTGGACGCAAGGGTGTCCTTGTCATGGGCCCCAGCCCTCTGCTCACCCCGACAGCCCTCAGTGTAGAAATAAGAAATATTTTTGCAGTAGGAAAACGAGCAGCCGGTCAGAAAAAGAGGGATCTAGGCCATGTCCATCACCCTGCGACAGGGCAGCAGCTGGTCCAGACCTGGGCATAATTTGGGGAGCTGTGGGACAGCATCTGAGTGGCCGCGGGTCCCTGGGGTGCAGGGTGCTTGGGCAGGGCAGGGAAGGGAGCAGATGCAGGGGCAGCCCAAGTGCCAATGGGCTGCGCTTTTGTGATTCAGAACAGGCAGCATTTCTTTTTTTCCAGTGTTTTAAGGCTGCATTTGTGTTTGAATGCCGCGGGATTTGTCAGTCGGAGCCTAGGCTGTCCTCCACCCATTTTATACCTTCTCTCTAAAAGCCTTGTGTCCCAGCCAGGCTCTGGACAAAGCCAGGAACACAACTGAGAGCAGGAAAGATTGCTAAGGAGGAGGGTTCTCACAACTCTCATTGCCTGCCTAGCCACTATTAGTCGAAGCCCACTGAGAAGGAGCTGGCAGGGTTCCCCAGTGGGTGCCAGTGCAGGGACGAAGCAACAGCCTGAATGATGCCAGAAAGTGTCCCCATCCGAATCGGTGACAGCCGTGACACGCGAGGATGGGGGTAAGGCACAGCGCGTGCGGTGCGGTTGGATGCACGCTGCAGGGCCCTAACGCTAAGCAGTAACCGAGGGCTCTTGCATGTCAGAGCTGCAAAGCCACCACCGACCCGGGCTGGTGGGACAGCCTGCGCCGCCTCCCCGGCAAGCAGGGCTCGGCGGGCTTCTGCTCCCTGCTTACCCACTCCTCGACCCTCCTTTCCAGCTCCTGCAGGTGGTCCGTTCTCAAAATTGGTCTTTTTTTAACTATTTAGCTGCTTTTGCGGCTCCAGGATTTTATGGATGGAAAGCTGAAAGTAATTAGTGCCCCTCCCCCGCTTCCTGTTGGGAAAAGGAAGAAAAAAGCACACACAAGAGCAAACCCAAAACTTCCTGCCCTGCTTAATAATCAAGTAATGAGCCCAACTCGGCTGGGAAAGTCAGTTTATACTGGGTGAGCTCTTAATTAAAGACGGGCCGAGCAACAGCTCTGCTCACTTTTACAGCCACACACATCTTCCTGCTCCGTACCAGCCCCTGGGAGAGGCGCAGGGAGCCGGACGCCAGCGGGCTGGAGGGGGGATGAGTGCTGGGGGACGTGCGCTTTTATTCCCTGGTTAAAAGCAATGGCCTGGGGATGGCACTGAGGAAATGCGGGAGGAGAAGGATCAAATCCCAGCCCCTGGGGGAGGTAGGCGGCAAGACCGGCTGTACTGTCCTGGAAGCACCCCAAATTCGGAGGTGGCTGGGAAGGTGCAAGGCAGGTGGTTTGGGGCATTGGGACAGTTTCATTATGGAAATCCTAGAGGCAGGTACCTGGGGTATCCTGGAGCACCTGCCCCTCAGTTCCCTCCCGGCTGTGGTCACGCAGGGGACAGCCCCACCTGCGCTTGCTGAAGGGCTCTGTGGTGACAACAGACGTGTCACCTCTGCTGCCACACCACCCACATCGGGTCACCCACCCGGAGGCTCAGCTCACTGAGGTGCCTGGTGCTTTAGCCATCCCCAGGGAGGCTCAGGAGCCTGCCAAGAGCTGGAGGCAACCCCACCAGCCCAGCGGGGCAGTCCCCCGTGCTGCGGCACGGACCTGCTCCCCAGGGAGTTCTGAGGGACACGGCCAGGCTATGGGTGCTCCAGTAGCCCCGTGGGGAAGCCAGCACCCAGCCGGGCAGGCTGGGAGGGACAGTGCAAGCCCTTGCGCTTTCCCACTCGGAGCCAGGGAGATCCACTGCACCCCAGCAGCCTGATCCCCCCCCCCAGCCTGCATCACCGCACAGCTGCCCCTTCCCCAGCCCCAGCATTTTGGCAGGAACTGACTCAGCCTGCCTTTTCCTCCCCCGAGAGGCAACTGCTCTGCAGATCCCCCCGTGTGAATGCCACTTGCCATCCACCTGCAGCCAGAGGCCACGAGCGCAGGGTTGGGAGCAGGAGAGCCGAGTCCAGTACCCACACCCAGCCCAGCACCCCAGTCCCTGCAGCACAGGAGGAAGCCACAGCACTCCTCACCCGCTGCTGCATATTCACCCTAAGCACCCACAAAACCCTATTATAAATTAACCATTTTATTGAATATCAATAAACTGTATATAATTATATAAAAAGTTTCATCAGTACAAAATTGTGGCACAAAAATATAAATACCAGTGTACCTTTGAAATGTAAACATCCTCTTTGTAATGATTCCATGAAAACAATGTCCAAAGAAAGATGCATTCAGGAGGCACCTGTCAATACCCATAAATAGGGCTTTTGGCACACACCTGTCGATGGGCAGCCTTGGGACAGGCCACCATTGTATCGGCTGACAAGTGCCTGCTATTAGTCACAGTTCTCTTGAAAAGCAGTTGTTAAGAGTCATATTAACAGGTGCTTGAGTGCATAGCTGCTCTGTAAACAGGGTTGGTGTTTGAAATGGCTACCCATGCCTTTTATGGACACTGTTAATCTCGCAGGCATTGCAAATTGTCATTGTGCTGGGGAGAAGCAGCTGCTTCACAACTACTGGGATACTGTATTATTGCATAGTTACACCTTCTACAGGCGGCGTATATACACTCGGGGCGGGGGGGAGGGGGTAACGTTTTGTCCTTCATTAAAAAAATATTGGTTCTTAGAAGTTACCAAGTGGTTACGGTAAAAATAAACACAAAAAACCCCAACCCCTCCAAGCTACATGGTCGCAATGTTTGATACCGGCGGTGGGGCCGGGGCGCAGGTCCAACCCTGCAAGGTGCCTTCGGCAAGCGGGGGCACCTGCTGAGGGGCTGCGGCAGCAGCGGGGCGGGCTCGGGACTGCGTCCCCCGAGTTTCACGCACTCGCTTTGCCACCCACGCTTTGCACCGGAGTCCAATCCTGCACCCTCAGACGCCGGGATGGGAGAAGGATCAGGCCTTCGCATTGCACAGGAGGCACCGAGCAAGGAGTGTGAGGGTCTCGAGGGTCGGAGTAGCTGCGTCCGGCCCGGTGCGCACTGCGATGGCGACGGAGGAAACTAACTCCTACAGAAACTAGTTATAATATAGGTATTTGCGTGGTGAGAGGCCTGGGGGAGCGGAGTCCTCAGCGAGAGCCGGAGCAGCCCGTCTCCTCGTGCTTGTGGAGCAGCGACATACGGGAGAAAGTCCGGGAGCAGGTTTTGCATTGGTACTTCTTTACATCTGAATGGGTCTGCAGGTGGGCTCGGAGATTAGAGCGGTCAGCAAAGGCCCGGTTGCAGTGTGTACAGGAAAAGGGCTTTTCACCTATGGGACAAAGAGAAACGCTCCCAATTAACCAGTGCATCAACACATGGGGAATATCAAAGAAGGAGCCATTCATTAGCCAAAGTTTGTGAAGAGCACAGTGAAAAGAAGTGCTGGCTGTTATTGTCCGGAGGGAAAGCCGGGCGAGGTATGTACAGCATTCACTTCGGGGAAAGCCGCGGACTCGGGAATTTCCTACTCCCAGAAAAGCCTCTCCTATGAGCCACGGAAAATTAATGCTGGAAACATCTGCAAGCAGCAAGGCAGTTGCACATACAAACGAAGACACGATATTCGTCTCCTGTCTGGAGCCAAGTGAACCGTTTGCAGAGAGGCAGGAAAGCCAAGCACTATGTGTTAATTATATCATAGCAGGCAGCGGCTGAAAGGCGCCAGCGCCAGGGTGAGTATAGCTATTTCCTCCGCCGAACCCCGCGCTCCCCCTTCTCCCGCCCGGCTCACATTGAAAAGCCTGGCCAGGGCGAATTCCTCCCAGAAAGACTCTTTTGGAGGAAACAAATGCGTATGCTCAATTTGGAAAGCACAATTAAGTCTTCCCGGCTTCCTTCAGCCATCATCTTTAGTACATTAAGAGGGTGTGAAATCAGTGCCAAGTAACAATTACACTATCCCCGCTGCCCCACAAAGGATGCTCGGGAGATGCATTGTACGGGCGGCCGTGGCGGCCTGCAGCTGCGGCACCCGGACCCGCACCAACAGGTGCAGGGGGTGACGGCCCCGCGCCCCCAGCACCTGCCCGCCGGCCTCGCCGAGCCTTGCTGCGGTGCATCTCGGCAGCGAGCTCATCGCTGCTGAGCGGGACGGCGGGTTGGAGGCCACGGTGGTGGGTAGCTGGGGTGCTGCCCTGGCTGGCAGCCCTTGGTGTGGGCAGGGAGGGATGCTTCGGGCATGGTGGTGCAGAGGGAGGGAGTGTGAGCAGTCTCATAGCCCCAGTTTATGAAATTGAGCTGAGGCGTGCGCTGTCCCACCGGGGCCGATGGGCTGGCTTGCGGGCAGGCACGGCACTAACGGCAGCGGCACAGATTTACGAGCCGAGCCTTGACCCTGCGCTCGATTCCAGCCAAGAGGATATTTAAAGGACATTTTAGAGAGATGTGCCAAGGGGGTTTGGGAAGCCCTTATCTTCCCAGATAACACCCGGCCCGCCGATTCGCTGGGGGCCGCGGAGCTGGGAAGCGGGAGGCGATAAGGGAGGGAGGGAGAGGGGCAAGAGCCGGCATTACCGGTGTGCGTCCGGATGTGGCCCTGCAGCAGCCAGGGCCGGGAGAAGGCCTTGCCGCACATCTTGCAGACGCAGGGCAGCGTGTGGCTCCGGATGTGCATCTTGAGAGCCCCCAGGCTCACGTACTCCTTCTCGCAGTACTTGCAGCTGAAGGATTTCCTGGCCTGGGCGTCGCAGTGCAATTGCTTGTGCTTGGAGAGCCCGGCGAAGGTGGAGTAAGCCTTGGCACACTGGGCGCAGCGGAAGCGCTCGGCGGCGGCGGGGGCCGAGGCTGGGCTGGGGGGCCCCGAGCTCTTGCCTTCATCCTCCTCGCTGGAGAGGGCCGTCAGGTCCAGGGCGGGGGCCGCGCCGCCCGCCGCCTCGCTGCCCGGGCCGCCCGGGAAGAGGCTGGAGAGCAGCCCCGCGTCCCACACCAGCGGCGGGTAGTAGGCGCCGGGGCCGAGCACCTCGGGCGGGGGGATGACGGGCAGCGGGCACGTCTCGTACAGCAGCGGGGCGGCCAGCACTGCGGGAGGCGGCAGCGCTCAGCGGGGGCCCGATGGTCCCCGTGCGAACGGGGGCGAGGGAGCCCCGACCCCCCCCGGGGGACTCCACACCCAGGGGAGAGGGGTGCCCAGCCCATCCCCGGGGCAATGGGACCCGACCCCAGGCCATCCCGTGGGAGCCCCGCGCTCCACCCCGGAGCCGGAGGAGCAAAGGGACCCCAACCCACCCCACAGGGGCCCAGGGCTCCTGCCCACCCCACGGGGCAAAGGAGACCCCATCCCACGGGGGCTCGGCGCCCCTGCCCGCCCTGCTGCGAGGAATGGGGCGAAGGGGACCCCGCGCCCCTGCCCACCCCCGTCATAGGGAGCTCCCCGCGCACTCGTGCCCACCCCACGGAGGAGAGCCCGGCGCCTCCGCCCACACCGGGATACCAGGGGACGGCTCCACATGCCGGGACACGGGGGATCCCGCGCCCCATCCCACCTGAGACGCACGAAATTGAAAAAACCACCCCGCACCCCTGCAAAAAGTCAGTCACCCGCTCCCGTGTGGAGACAGAAGGAGATCCCGCACCCGTACCCGCATCGGAGCCCCCGCACCGCGTCCCACGTGCGTGGCCCGCCCCGCCGCGCCCCGTCCACGCACCGGCCTGGCTCTCTAGCTCGCTGTAGTTGGGCTTCTTGCTGGCCGAGAAGTGCTTCTTCACCAGGAAGGAGCGCGGCATCTTGCAGCCCCGGTGCCGCCGCCCGCTGCGGGGCCGCCGCGTCGCCGCGCCCGCTAATATGGGCCCGGGGGCCGGGGGGGCGGTGCGGGGGCGGGGAGGGCGGTGCGGGGCCGCCCCCGGGCCCCGGAGCCAATGGGCCGGGCGGGGCGGGCGCCCGGCAGGTGTCGGCCCCGCGGCCCCCGGGGCCGAGCCGAGCCGTGGGGATTGCCCACGGGGCTCCGGTCCCGCGGGACGGCCGCGCTGCCTGCCCCGGTGCCGGCGTAGAAACCTCTGCTGCTGCTGCTGCTGCTGCTGCTGCTGCTGCTGATGATGATGATGGTGATGGTGATGGTGATGGTGATGATGATGATGAGCGAGCCATTTCTGGCTTCTCTCCGGCGTGTTTCCCTGTGCCGCGCTCCCCGCGGGGACCCGCCGATGCTCCGGAGGGAAGCAGGGCAAGGAGCCATGCGACAGACCCACGGCCTCTGTGCCCGAGCTGGGGAGACCTGCAGCAGCGGGGCTGGAGGAAGGTGCTGTGGCGGGAGGGTGATGCCTGCGCTCCCCACGCGTGGCTGTCCTTGCCCCTGCCCCATCGCTGGCGACTGCAGTGCAGATTAGGACAAGCCTCCACCGTGCCCCGCTGTGCCGAAGCACTGCTGGGACACAGCCCGGCGGGGGCACCACGCTTCGCCGCAGGTTATTAATCCTCTGAGAAAAGGCAATGACTTGCACAGGGATGGATCCAGCACAGCCCTTGCTGACTCCCTCCCCCAGGCAGGGGTCAGGAGCACCTGCCCGGACACGCTTCTCCCTTCTGCTGGGCAGGTTTCAGGCAGCACAGCCTCCCCGAGCCGGCTGCCCTCTGGTTTTCTTCCCAACTGCCTTCCCCCGACTCCTTTCCCATGGCAGTGGGAAGTGTGGGTCAACAGCCCCAGTGATGCACATGCTCCCTTTGGTTTTCTGCTCCCCAGGGGACGCGTGCCCACAGGAAGGTGCCCAGGCCTTGCTAGCGGGTGCTGGGGGAGTGGTGAGCAGAGCCGGAGTGGTCCCCCCGGCCTGGCACTTAAAAATCCCAGCCCAGGCTTCCAGCTCGCCCCGTCCCCCCAGCTCACGTGGGGATTTCCCCGCTGGAAGGGCTCAGGGCACGGGTCCAGCCACCTGCTGCAGGAGCCACGCTCAGCTCCGGGCCAAGACAGCTGCTGGTGGCAGGCGGCTGCAGGAGGAGGAGGAACGGGACCTGCTGGGAATGCCTCCTCGCTCCTGGCCAGCTCCCGGCCCTGCCACTCAAAAAAGGGCCCATGGAGCTGGGCCACTCGTGACTCAGCTGTCACACACCGCTCTGCCAGCCCCCGCTGACCACACGTTACTGTTTAGCCACAACCCGCATGAAATGCAGAAGTGGGGAGCAAAGCTTTCCACTGCATGGCTGCAGTGCAGGGGGCTGAGCTCACCGTCAGTCTTTCCTCAGGTTAGGAACAGCTTGGAAAGCTTGTCCTGCCAGCCACACACAGTCCTGCGGAGACGAGATGCGTTTGCAAACTCTTCCCCTGCAGCCATGTGCTCTGGAGCTGGATCTGTCCCTCCTTTGCTGCAGAATTGCCCGTGGCTTTCAGCAGGTGTTTGTCTGCACAACCGAGCCCTGGATCAGCCTGAAGTTCAGGGGAAAATGTGCCCCCGAAGACCTTGGGGGATGCAAATCACAGAGGCCAGGTCCACTCCATTTCTCGCGGGGGTCCAGGGGTGCAGCACGCCGCGGTGCAGGGGGCAGCAGCCGGGGTGCTGCTGCAGGTGCCTCCCCCGGCGCCTTGCCAGTGCCCCCCCCCACTCCTCCACCTGCCGCGGATGTGGTTACGCTGGGGACACTTGTACGAGGAACCCAACTAGGTGGTTTTCTTTCAAGAAGCAAAGCCTGCTCCTCTGTTCTTTCTGAAATGTTAATAATCAGATCTGTTCCAACCACTGCGCGTGGAAAAAACTTGCATGTGCTAGAGGAAAAATTGAGATCAAGGGAGAGAGTGTCCTGACCTGCCTGTGCCCGTGAGCCAGCAAGCTATGGGACAGAGAGCAGGAGACCAGAGGGGAGGGGAACCTCTGAATGATTCATGGGCTGGAAATGGCCGTGGTTTCTTAGCTGTTCCACCCTGCACCAGAGCACTGGGCTCTGGCAGCTGCTGAGCCCCAGGGTGGTCAGAGCAGCCCTGCCACCAGTCCGTGGCACAGCTCCAGTCCCAGACCCACATGGACTGGCCCAAGGAGCTCGCAGGCACACGCTAACCTCCAGAGCAGCAAATCTGCAGCAAATTCTTCTTTTTACCTTCTTTGGTCCCATGGCTCCGTGAAGCATCTCAGATACCCTGCTGCAGAGCAAAGCTCCTGCTGCCAAGGGAGACTGTGATGGGGCAAAGGGAAGTTCTGGCCATGAGGCGTGGGGATGAGGTGTGCACCCTCACTGCAAGCCCAGAGAAGCTCTGTGAAACCCACCGCAGGCCCCTCAGCCCAGTGGAGGAGGACCGAGACGAGCACAGGGCCGGGAGGTGTACCGTTCTCTCCAAAATGCAAGACCTCCCTCTGCTGTCGGCGCACGCCGTGCTGGCCACCGCTTCAGCTGCTGCAGCGACCAGGGTGGGTTGATTCCCCCTACGCTCAGGTAATGGAAGGGAACCTCATTGCATGGGGGTACTAAAACAGCTCCCAGAAGCCCCACTGTATTATTTTTTTAAAGCCCAGTGTCTAAGTACTAGGTAAAGACAGAACAAATGTGTGAACAACTAGAAGAGAGACCCAAGCCTGGGTCAACGACACTTATTTTCACTAAGCACTGAGTATTTTCTGGAGTTTTGGGGAAGGAAAAGGAAGTGTTCGTAGCGGTTTCAACAGTCCTCATTTGTATCACCTGGAGAATAATGTAGTTTACCCATAAAAAATGAGTTGCTCTTGAAGAATGAAGCACGGACCACCGCAACTGTGACACGAAGCTCTGCGTTAGAAAAACAAACAAAAACCCACCCCCAAAACAGGCAAATGCCCTGTTGTCATTTTTAGTATATTTAAACCAAAGAAAACCTTTAGGACTGTGAGCACATCCCTCATTTGCTTTTCTGTGACTTAACATAGTCTTGGTATTGCGTGAGAGGTTAATCCTTCTTATGCTGGTCTTACCAGTCACCATCCAGTATAGCTGGCCAAAGGCCCCAATGCAAATTTGCTGTTCCTTTGTCAATCAGGTGACAAGGACCCAGAATACACTATTAATGCTTTATTATAGGTGGGATCCTTTACAAGATCTCATCCCCCTAGTGTAATGAGACCAGGAGGATTTATTGCTGTAATTCCAGACGAAGCGATGCCTTGTGTTAGGCAATTAATGCTGACAACGATTTATCAGACCTATTAAGACCAGTCTTTGACCAGAGACAGATTCATTTAAAAAATAGCTCAACCACAAGCTTGTCTCCTATCACTCTGTCCCTCTCCCTCTGCGCTAATCGTCCTCCCAAGGCTGACTCCCTGTGCCAGACACAGGGAATTTCACAGGTCCGAGGTGGCCCGATTGCATTATCACCCACAATGGGCACTTGGGATTTGCTGCGGCTGCAAGATCAGCTGCTGATGAGGTGAGAGCGGCTCTGGCAGAGTACTTCACTCTTCTGCAGTAACACTACACTGGATTTAGAAGCCCAGACTAGCTTGTTCTATAATAAGGCTTTTTTTCATCACGAGTTTCTGCACACAAATGAGATGAATCAAGGCTATACACAGAACACATGCGCCTCTCAACAGAATGTCTTTTTAAATCAACCAGCAAATGTCGGTAAGACATACCACAGCGTGTGTAAACACGTTTGTATTTGCTAAGTTGATGAAGTCAGCAGCATAGAGACACAAAGATCCTCAGCAGTCAGAGTAAGTGGAAGTCTATGGCTATTTACCTCCGAGGGTTCTACGGATGCTCACCACAGCATAGAAAGCAGTGCTGTGAATTCTGCTGTTATCAAGCTCGCAGGTGCCAGGACGTTGCTTCTTACTCCCACACTAATGTAATCAAAGTTAAAGTAGAGCTAGTGTGCATTTTCCAGTCAATATTTTTGGTCTGTACCTTCTGTGAACTAATTCCCAAGTAATAAATCCAACCCAAGTTGTATAGTCAAGGAATGGGTCTGCACAGACGGTTAGGGTACAATCACTCAGCACCAGCAATTTCTGACCGGTCATTGCTGCAAGCCAGCCTTCACCTCCTCATTTGGAGACACCTAAACTGAGGACAACACAAGGATGCAAACATCACAAACCTAACAGCCAGAGGAGTTAAAGCTATGGGAGCTGTAAAGGTTTCAACAGAAAAGCCCTGCTGGACAGCCACACTTCCCTGATTTAACAAGAAACTCGAGGGGGGTTGTCATGGTTTAACCCGGCAGGCAGCCGAACACCACACAGCCGCTCCACTAACTAAGAATGGCCATGGACCACCACCCACGGAATCGAGAAAGAGCTCTCAATCCGTCAATCCTGTCCGTGTCCATTTCTATAGGTTATAGGAGTATTCACATGCAAGGCTGCACCTGCTGTATTCTGGCCAGCTCTAGCAGAACTTGCTCTGAGCTCAATCCGAACGATTTTTCATAACTTGCATGGTCCTGTTTGAAAAATTATGAATAAATTTGCAACTAATCAGTACAAAATATTTAATGGAAGCCGAAAGTTGAAGTCTCTGCATTTCTCAATGTCTGTTGTGCTCCCCTGCAGCGTTACACAGCCGGCAAGAATTGTTTTTAGGGAGGTGCTGAAATGAAATGTATGGACCACGAGGAAGAAGTGACAAAAGTTGACACGAAGATAGGATTTTATAAATTAAATGACCTTTATTTGTAATTTGTCTTCAAAAGTCAAAACCATGACAAAGTAATTGCTCGGAAGCATCTAACTACTCCTTAAACATTTTATCAGAATTGCATGGAAGTGCACTTAGAATAGTAGCAGAAATCTAGATTCTGGTCAATGGGTATCCAACCAAACTGTGTTCTAGCCAGAACCCAGAAATCCCCATCCAACCACTAATACATTGCAATCTCCTTGTAGATCAAGCATTAAAAATAACCAACCCCAAACACAATACTTTTTCCACAGTATCATGAGATCCCCGCCCCCCCCAACTGATCTTACAGTCACCAAGCAGATACTTAAGGATGAGTCTATAAGAGCCCATACCAAGTTGGGGAAAACATACCAAAACCAAGTTCAACTTAAATATGTCAGAGGTCTGGCTGGACACAAAGTTTAATCAAGAGGTTTCAGGTGGGGTGCGTTTCATTGTTTTAAGGGTAAGGTTACACTGCAGTCTGCAGAGTGCGATATTAAGTTTACTGGTCAAATAAATTAATTAGTACTCAATTCTGTGGTGGTGCAGGTCCACTGCTCCAATTAAACATGCTTAAATTAGACTAGACATCTCAACACTACTGTGATTTACAAGTTCTGGTCAGGTGTCTTAGATCATTAGATCTCAGCATCTTGACTGTGCAGTTAATGAAAACGTTAAACTAACAAGGAATCTCTATAGCAAAAGTGCAGACTTGAATATAGTGTATCAATTTACCATTTACTGGAACTGTCATCCTGCTTTCTGGATTATATTTTACTTTTTCTTTGAAAGCTATACCTGCATATTATACATATAATATTATATGGAAAACAATCTAAGTACAGCTTCATCTACTTCAGCAACATTTAACTGAAGAACAGGAATTCAAAACACCTGTTAAAATCTTTAATGCAGAAAGGTAGTGCTATGCAAGTGCTATGAATTATTAGTAAGTTCTGCTACCAGTTCGCCTTGAAAGATGGAAAAAACTAGGAATATATACGAAAATTTTAGTTCAAATAGAAAGCAGAGGTATTGAAAAAAAACGTTCTGAATTCCCCTATCAGCACAAGGCTTAAAATCACTAGAAAACCAGTTTCAAAAACACCAATTTAATCATAAAGCCAACAAAGATGATTAATATTTGCTAAGATAGTTAAAAAATGATGCATTTTAACCAAGACCAACATTAAAGTTTATTTTCCAGGCTAGAAATTATGGTCAAAGTATGGAAGAAAGTAATAATCATGCATAGAACTAAAATATTTTGAACTAGTTGCTTACACAGGTGCAAAGATTTGCTAAGAAAGTTTGTAGTTTGAAGACTCATACTGAAGACATGTTTTCCATACAGTTGAGAGGCTGCGTGTAAGAATTTAAACACTGGGAAACATAATGAAATCACAGGCATCATAGGTCACTTTAAATGAGAGCTGGTCTGACAATTACAGTTAGCACCTAGAGGTCTCGCTAAAGGAAAACAGAGCTACAAATACACCTCTCATACTATCATTTAAGATATGTAAATGAGATTGGGAAGAGATATTTATTAAGTAGTTCAGGCCATTCCATTTGGAATGTTTTTGTTTTTAGACAGTCAAATGAACACAACTGCAAAAGAAACCAAGAAATAGGCATGGGTAAAGGAAAACAGATTTGTCTCCTCCATGTTGATCTACAATTAAGCTTTGTGGGAAGAAAGTGAGAAAATTAGGCTGACAGGGTTGAATGGCATAGACCGTGTTAACAAAAGACTGAGTGGTACAGAAATATCAAACCAGGATTTGAAACTGAGATAGGGATTAAAAAGTCTTCCATATTTCTGGATGCCTGAGTTCATCTTGGGATGTACAGGGAGAAGCGCGAGGATGGCGGGCATTTCCCCCTCATGGAAGCTTGGTTTTACAGTTAATCTTCTGGTTGGTTCATTTATCACGCAAAGAACGCATCAAAACCTGTGCCATCATATCATCTTCATCAGCATCATAATCCTATGAACAAAGGGTACAGAAATTCTTTTACTGCCACAGCCATGCTGGTTAATACAACACCAAATAAGAACAGAAAAAAAGCTGTGTCTTCCTTTGACTTGCCAATAATCCAATTTCTCTCATGATACCATCTGCGTGGATGAGATTTCATAGTAGTGGCTATGTAAAAAAGCTGGGGTTTAAGAGTCATCAGGCCGTACTCCAAGGGTGAGGAAACACATACCACAAAAGTATCATACGAAAAGCGATGTCGTCTTTGAAGGTGCTCCATGAAGTTAGCACTCCTGTAATTTGGATCTCCCCATGGCATTGAGGCACAAATTGGGCAAACCTTCAAGAAAAACCCAAAAAAGCCAATTAAGCCCCAAAGGTTAAGTGCTTTAACACTTACAGTAAGGAAGGGCAGGACAGAGATAGCATGGAAGACTGAAGGTCAAGGTTTATGACAATCACTATTCTGTATGCAAAATGATGTCAATTAGTTTGCTGGGACTAATACACAAGCCTCAGATAACCTGAATAATTACGATTCAAGTCTTAGACCTCTGAACTGGAATGGCTTACCCTTCTCTCTGCATTCCGAAAATCGGAACTGACTACAGCTGTTTGCTTTAGAAGATTTCAGACTTTATTTCTCAGTAATAGAAAAGTTTCCTTGATCTCCTTTGCAAAGATCACTTCTCTCCAAGGGAAAAAAGGAACTTTTTCCCTAAATAATTTGGAATTCCAAAAAACTTTCCAGAAAAATTGAAGTTTCAAATTCAGTTCCATGTTTTGCAATTCCTTTTATATGAGAGGGAGTATGAGCAGATGAAGATTACTAGAATGATACACTATTTTTTGCAAGCATTTTTCCCAATAGTTTATAATATCTTCTTGCCGAAAACAGCAGAGGAAAAAATTAAATGCCTGACATTTTTTTAAAGTTATATCTTATTAATTTTGTTTGTTACTGTGCCTAATTAACTTTGAATGTCTGCCATTTTTCAAACATGAAAGGAGCATGTGACCTAGCTGCAATAGGAATAGAGACAAGTCACCTCCAGAGAACGTATCGAAAACCAACATCAAAATTACATAAAAGTTAAATGCATGAACAGCATACCCACATTTGACTTTAACAGGAGTAATTATAAATATTTACTTAACTTCATGCTTTCAAAGGGATTTAAGACTAGACTTCATTGCAATTCTTGCACCAAGACTTTTTATTACCACTTGTTTTGCATCCATGCTGTGCAATGTTTTGCAGTGTTCAACTAGTCCTTCTTGATCCAAGTTTTTCTCGCTGCAATACGGGCAAGGAAAGGTAAAGCGATTTGGGAAGTTCCTGGTTAGGGGAAGAAAAAGAGGTTATTTATCATTGTAAAGAAGTTAAAAGTAAACGTTTTAGGATTCAATGCTCAAAAGTTGTCTTACCAGCTCTTAAGAATACAAATAATTTAAAGCAATAGTTTTATTCTATGCAATTAAGACAAGCTAATTCTTAGAATCAGAATTTTAATTTCCAACAATAGCTTAAGGAACTCTTAATATCATCCATATTTACACAGAATGAAAGCTCTTCTATAAATGTCATAAATGCCATTTACCATCTTGTTTGTTTGGTTTTTTTTGTTTGTTTGTTTGGTTTTTTTTAAAATGCACAGGGTACCACCCAGTATGCTACAATGCAGATGAGTGCACTGCAATCTTCCCTTCATTATAAATTACTACAATCAAGAGACAGAAAGATAAAAAGTTTTTATTTAAAAATAGCTACTTCTACTGAGTACCCTGATCTGTAAGATGTCTAGTGCATGGACTACGCAGAAAGCAGAATAGCTTGCCTGTGCACAGTCTGATTCAGGATTAAGGCTTAGTTTTTAACAATGTGAAAGGATTAAAACAATTAATACCCAAATTGAGCAAAGAGGTAAAGTCTGCTTTTACTCCAAAATTCTGTCGTTTGCATGAAACCCCATAATGCAGTTAAATTTTTTAAAGATAAAAGGATTCTTCTCAGAAGAATCAAAATTGAGATTTTATAATGATTAATCAGTAACAGCCCTGCTTTTGTGACAAAAAAAGACAAGTACTTCCAGAGAAGAGCTAGTTACCTGGTGTTGTGAAGTGGTTCTTTAGTTACAGCTTTCACACCTTCCATTATATAATTCTGGTACTTTGAACAAGAAGCTGCATGGCTACGCATCTTTGAGAGATACATCTGTGCGGGCAACAATTGCATAGCATGGTTAATTTAAACTATCTGCAGTTACTTCTACACTTTTAAGCAGAACAAGCAGCTTTTTGCAGGCAGTGTTAAAGCAGGAAAATCCAAACACTTCAGCTGGCGAGGCAGAAAGCTTTGAGATTATAGATTAGTTATCCTGTAACTTTGCTGCCTGTCATATTTTACGAATACAACACTGTTCAGGACAGCTCACTTTTCTTAACCTATACTATAGCATATAAAAAAATGCTTCATATAAAGCCAGTTTACCTGGCCACTGAGGAGAAGAGACAGTGTATGGAAAATAATTTGGCTTTTAGTACAGATCTTGGTGTAGATTGATTGCTAATTGTTCAATTTCATTAATGAAAATTCAAATTTACAATAAGGAAATCTGTAATTCAAGGCACTGCAGTTTTCTATCAGCTGGAATGAAGACAGAATGAAGACACCACCCAGAAATAAAAAGTGAAATTAACTGAACAGTTACCCTCACCTTAGTGTGTCTAATTATACTTTTCTTGTTGTTTTGCCATCTGCTAAGATATTTTCTTATACATTCAATTAACGCTAAGAAGCCCAACCTTATAAAGAGAAAGGAAGTGACAGGAAGGATGCCATACAGGTATTCAACATGCAGGACACTAACAAACAATAAGCCTATGGAATACACCACCCATATAAGAAAACTTTGACTCATAACTATTTTAAACAAAGCAAATATTTCTGTTTAAGAGCCAAAGAGATCACTATCTAAAAACCACATCCACTGTTTCATTACAACATTCCTCCCACAGAGACATGCTCACAGAAGAAACTTCAGAAGCAATATTTTACTATATTGCCTTCACCTGAAATTCACTTCCTGAAGAGGTAACAATAAAAAACTGTGGAAAGAATGTCAACATTTGGGTGCTGCCTATAGAAAATATCTTTAGCACTTAACAGAACAAACATTTTGACCTGATTCTGCAAAAAGCTGAAGAGCAAGCACTTTGTTTCCCTCTAAGCACTACGGCCAAGCAGGCACACCTCATGCATTTAATTTCCAAATACTTTCATACTTTTTTATTGCAGCCATTGCAAGTGGTTTCTGTCGTTTCGATTTGCTTTTCCAAGTCTAGAGCTCTGCTACCAGGCGACAGGGTACTGCGGCAGACACCACAAACTGGCTTTTTCGGCTTAAGACATTCCTGCAGGCATGGAGTGCAAAAGCTAGGGTGCGAGAAAAACAGTAGGTGATGAGAACAGCCCTCCTGGACACGCAGCAGAAATATCCAGAGCCCTTCCATGTCTTCTGCTCTAAGTGATGACGGAATCTCAAGAAATGATATCTAATAAAACAGCAGCCTGTTGACATTTGCGCATGAAGGGAGAAGTGGGATTCTAGTTCGTTACGCCCAGTGTTACTAGCTTTCGGACAGTGCCCCGCTCCTTCCGTTTCCACATCTTTCAGGAGGGAAAGCAATCGAAAGTGAAAAAATACTAGATTTTTTCCACTGCTTTTTCTTTTTTTTTTTTTTTTTCTCTTTTCATGGAAGTCCGAGGCCACCCATAAGACGCTGCCAAAGAGCGGAGCTGCCCGTGGAGCCCCCTTGTCCTCAGGCAGCGCTGCTTCACCCCATCTCCCCCCAGTGGGATCCAGCCCCTCCCGCGCAGGCGGCGGCCTTGCCCATCCCGACCCGCCTCGCTCCCGGGGGAGCGGAAGGGGAGGGCTAGGGGCAACCGAGCCGCGGCTCCCTCCCAAGGCCTCACAGCCCCCAGCCGAGGAAGGCGCCTGCAGACCCAGCTCCAGCTCCCCTCCCGCCGGGGGCTGAGGGCCCCAAACCGCCGCCGCCGCCGCAGGCCCTCACACCGCGCCGCGCCACCGGCAGCCGCTCACACGTGTCCGCAGGGCACGCGCACCGGGCTCTCGTACACCTCCAGGCACACGGGGCAGGTGAAGGGCGACAGCGGATCGTGCCGCCGCTCCGGGGAGCGGGAGGTGCCGCCGCCGGCCACCGCCATCTTCCCGCCGTCGCGCCCCGCCCCGCCAGCCAACCGGGGAGGGGCCCGTGCGCAGGCGCAGCACCGCCCCTGTGGCCGAGACACCGCCCCTCCAGAGGCGTGGTCATGCTTGATGGGCGTGGCACAGTGTGAGGGCGTGGCCCGGAGCTACCCCGCCCCCGCGGCGCCGGTTCGTGCCCGGCGGCGCCGCAGCTCGTCGCCGGTCGCGGGGATCCCGCTCGGGGCCTGCGGGCAGCGGGGCCGGCGGGAGGGGCTGCCCTCGGCGGGGAGAGCGGGCACGGGGAACGAGCGGTATCAGCAGCAGCTCAGCGGCACGGCGGGAAAGCCGTGGACAGCGGCAAGAGGGCGGGTGTCTCACCGCGGGCTGACGGCCAAGCCCGGCCCGTGCTTGCTCCGCTGTGCGCGGGGGCACGCGGGGGTGTGACGGTGCGGCCGCCTGCCTTCACCTCTGGGGCTGTCGTGGCTCTGCAATAACCACTGACCTCGCAAGGGAAGGGGAGCGCAGCTCCCCCCTGCGATTCCCAGGCCAAGGCGATACAAAAACCATTTATAAAAGAACCGCGATGTAACAATCGACCTTTGTTACAGCTGCCGCACCCGCCCCCCGCAGAAATCAAACAGCCGCCTCGTTTCCTGGTTGCATTCCTTCTCCCTGCCTCCTCAGCCGGGGGAAAGCCCCAGGGGCCGTACATTTTGCTCCCACAGACTTCAGCAGAGCCTTCCCGGCTCTGGGACCGAGACCGGCCCCGGCCCCGTAGCGGCGCGGCTCCAGCAGCCTGCGTGGCGCAGGCGCCATCCCATTTCACACCAGCCACCTTCGTTCCCACGCCCGAGCGCACACACCACCTCCGCGCTCGCAAGTGGAGCCGCCGAAGCCGCCCGCGCTACGGGACGAAGGGACGAAGGGCGAGAGCGGCCCCGGGCGCTGCCCGCCCTGGCTGCCCTCACCCTGGGCCGACCCTGGCGGCCGTGGCCTGCGCCTCCTCCCCGCCGGCCCAATCGGCCTCCGCCTCTCCCTCAGCCCCGCGTCCCCCTGCAGCCCGGCAGGCCCCGCGGGTTCCCCGGCCCGGCGGGGGCCCCACGGCCGGGCAGGCCCCGGGGTCCCTCAGCCCTGCGGGCCCTGAGGCGGTCGCCCCGCCCCCTCACACCCCGCCCCGCTGACGTCACGCGGCGGAAGTGCTCCCAACGGCAGGAGGCGGTGCCCCGCCCCCCCGCCATCCACTTCCGGGGCGCCGCTGTCAGCCGTCCCCTCCTGCTGGCCGCCGGCAGCCCCCGGGCCGGTGCCGGGAGCCCGAGCCGCGAGGGCGGGCGTGCCCCGCCGCTGGCCAGCCGGCAGCCCTTCCAGCGGGCCGGCCTCTCCTGGGACGCTGCGGGAGCGTGTGAGGGGCCGAGGGGTCCCCAGTCCGCATCCGGGTCACCGGGCGCTTCCGGCTGAGCGGCGGCGGGTCTCGGGCGGCAGGCGCGGCCCGGCGCGGAGCGGTGAGGGACGGGCCCGGCCCGCGGGTTGGGGGGCTCTGCCCGTCCGGGCTGCGGGCCCTCGGCGCAGCGCTGGCTGCTGAGGGGAGGGGGCGGCGGGTTTGCCGGGGGCGCGGGCGGCGGGGCGGGCTGCGGCGGGGCGGCGGGCGCTGCGCTGCGCCCCTTTACCGGCCAGAGGCTGGAGGAGGCCCCCCTGCGGGGCCGGCCCAGGGCTCGGCGAGTGTCGCTCACACCGGGGAGGCGAAGGCGTTGTCCCGGGGCCGTGTCCGCGGCTCCTCGCACCGGCCGGCGCCGTCCCGCTCTCCCGGCCGGGCTGGGCGTCTCTGCAACAAGTGTCTCCGTGAGAACGAAGGAGCGAAACGGCTTCAAGCGGGTGTTAATTTGTGTGTTGTTTTCTCTTTCTCCCGTGTTTTATGGTCTGAAATCCCTCAGCGGTGCGGTGTGCTCTTGTGCTATTAAATGGTCTTTGTATTCGGGTTAGTTTTCTTTTCACATGTTTGGTGAAAGCCTGGCATTTCTGGTCTCCTTAGCATGGGTCAGGAGAAGGTTGTACCTGTCCTGTGTTTCTCCGCTCTTGCTCTAAAGGTTTTTGCGTGACTGTGCCCTGCCCAGCAGCCCAGGGTAGGCAGAGTGTTGGTTCCCTCAGCTGAGGTTTTGACCCAGGAGATGGATAGAAACGTTGTCTTGTCTCACCAGTAGAAAATAGGCTCAGATCAGAACTTGTTATTTGTGCATCTCTATGAAATCTTGAGGTTTTCAGTCAATAATTTGTAGCAAAACAGCCTTGTTTCGTTATCTGTTCTGTCAGTCAGTGTGTTTCTTAAAACTATATTTATCTGTGCCTGCTCGCATACTGAGGTTTTTATCGAGCCTTGTAACCATGGTGGTTAGCTGTTCGGAGCCTGCCTGGCGCTGGGTGGGCTGCCTGGGACGGGGATGTTTTGCTTCTGGAAGCAACATGTGTGGAGGAGCAGCGCTGCGAAGGCTTGCTGGCGTGTTCGGTTTGTCGTGTTTTGCCGTTCAGCTGTGTGAACTCTGGCTTCTGTACAAACCACAAGGCAAAATCGGAGCTGGCAGTGGCTCTGAGTGTCACAGTCCTTAGGGCCTTGATGAAGGACTTTCATTTGGGGTCTTTCCTAATCCTGATGTCTCCTACATGTAACCAAGCGCTTTTGTTTAGTAGTTATTAACAGTGGAGGTGGAAGAACTGTAATACTCCAGCTCCTTGTCAACACAGGATCATTCCTTGTCCTGGGGGTGTATTACTGATATGCCAGACAAAGGTCTGTCTTTGAAATTCTCTCGTGGAGCCCTTCTGGCTAAGGAACAGACATTCTGTTGTCTTTGTCCACAGACTTCATCTTGCACAACTTAAGGAGGAAAGATCTGGGGAGAGAGAAGGGTTTACTCCTGTCCCTTATGCTCAGATGTTAATTTAGAACTCCACATTTCCTGTGATTCACAGCTTGTCTCTCGACATCAGTGCAATTTCTGGTTGTGGAAAGACCGAGAGCAGTGTGCCTTTGAGCAGAAATTGAACTGCTAGTTAACTTTTCCTGCATGGTGTTGTCATTAAGTGCAGCCTTTCATCAAGTAATATTAACTGCTAGGCTGTTGATTTTTTTGTTTGTTTGTTTTCCTGGCCTCTTGGTTGTTGGTTTGTGTTCCCCCCCCCGATGTATTTTGTGTTATGGCTCCTTTCATTCAGTTAATTTTGCTCTTAACAGTGATTTTCATTTTAACAGGAGTGTGTGGGGGCATTGATAAGTATTCTAGCAGCTGCAATTAATATTGGGTGGAAAGTCTTTTCTAAAGTGCTGTTTCAGACTGACTATAACCGAAACAGTGCATTGATTTCCCCCGCCTCCCCTCCCTTTGGTTCACAGTTGGGAAGTCCGTAAGGGTTAGATTGCATTTTCATTTAAAAAAACAAAGCCTGTGGTCTGCTTTTTGATCACAAGTTCCTCAGGCAGTCGAGGTGGAGTCTGTTGGTTAATTACCTTGGTTTTGGTAAAGTAGCATTAGGAAGCTTTTTCTGTGTAGTATGTAAGCTCAGTGAGGTGAAAATGTAGATCAGTATATACATAAAAACAACTATCCCTGCAAACAAAAGTGTACATGATGTAAAAACAGAATGATTTTGCTCTGTTCTAATAAAGCAGCTAAAAATGGCAGGTGTAGCTTTTTGCTGAAAAGATTACAATCTTTTTTGCAGCTGCCAGCATTCAGCTGAAACTTTGGCTGTACTTTGCAGCATTCAGGGGAGTCTGTTCTCTGTAGGATGGCTGCGGAGCTCTCCCAGCACAGTGATGGCCTGGCTGTGCCATCAGGTGGAATGTGAGCGGCAGTCAAAAGCCTAGCAAATGTTAGATGTAGAAAGGCAAAGTTAATTAATCTGCTCAGTCTATGGGCAGTCCTGTGCCACTAGAGGAAAAAAAAAAAGTAGATGCTTTCCCAAGTTGAGCAAAATGAAACTTCTTTGTGGGATTTTTTAATCTCTGTAGCACTGTGCAGGGCAAAAAAAACCCCAAACAGTGACTGATTAATATAATGTTTGTGTAAGTTGTCTGAGCTGAAAGGGCAAAATATACTGCAGAGAAGAGACCCTAAAAACTCATGCTTCTCCTTTCAATTTTTTGCTGTGAGTTACTTTTGCCTTGGTTCCCGAAGCCAAGGGGCCCTCAGTCTGGGCTTGAGCCTACACCAGCTTTATTGTATCAAACTCTCAGTGCCTTGCTTGATGTAGGCTTGTTGTGCTGTTTTAGGCAGATAACTGGAAGAGGAGTGGAGAATGACAGTGAAAAGCAGGACAACAGCATTTCTGTAGAACCCTTGTGCTTTTTCAGAAACCTAAAGAGGCAGTTCTGGGAGCTGCTGCTCTGTGAACCATTTTACAGAATCCTGTGAAGCAGATAGATGCTGTGGACATCTGGGATTTATGCAACTGTGATGACTTGTCTTTGTTTTCAATTTTTATTCCAGAAGAGTTGCCATTACTGAAGATTCTTAATGCCAGATAATCAACCTACTGCTGAATAACCATGAAAGAGACGAGGTAGCTGCCCAAGTGTGAGATAAAAACTGATTTCAATGGATACAAAATATAAAGACGATTTATTTAGGAAGTATGTACAGTTCCATGAATGCAAATTGAATGCCTCTGACAACAAGCAGCGTCCTATTAATGATGAGTATTTGCGAGTGGCAGCGGCAGCCTTACTTTGCCTTCCCAAAATTGATCCCTTTTATAGATTCCGGTTGATAAAATTTTACGAGATGGCTGAAAACTCACTGAGATCTGTGAAATCCTCAAGTTTACATTCTCTCCATAATGCATTCAGCGTGCTTGAGACAGTTGGAATTAATCTCTTTCTTTACCCCTGGAAAAAGGAGTTCAAAAATATTAAGGTAAGACATTTTATGTGTGGTTATAGTGAGAACGTGATTTGTTTTTTTCTTTTAACATGTTTTATGCATTTCCTTTAGAGACTTTTTTTTCCCCCCACCTATTAGCATGATGTATATATTTGTCTATATACAGTTGGTGAACAGAAGCCATAGGAAAGTTTCTATGTAAAATAAGTGAAGTTTGTGCTGGTGAGAGCATCCTGAGAGCAGAAGTACAAGTACTATCTGCATTTATGATGTAACCATAAAATAGAGGAAGAGCTTATTTAAGGTTTTTGTTCAGCCTACCCTGCTACAGTGTCTTAATTTCTACTTGGAGATGCTTTCAGTAGGGTGAGCAATCAAGTTGTGTTTAAGCTCACTCAAAGTTTGATTTTTGTCTTGCAACAGCTGTTAATGGAGCACAAGTACTAACAACCAATGCATGCTTTCAAGTGGATGCTTTGCTGAGTTTCCCACAAGTTATATGATAATGGTAAAGGAACTTCTCTGAAAGAATTGTTTCCAGAATATCTTTTATCTGCTTGTCAGTTCTCAATTAATGAAGTTTTGATTTTAATGTGCTTTCAAATTATTTACCTATGCCAGGATCTCAGAGGGAAAAGTAGGAACTTGCATATTGCTCGGCTTGGGTGCTGGAAGTCAGATAGTGAGTTTTCTGCTGTTGATTTTTCTATTTTATCTTTTACCTGTTCTTACATGCTTATTCAAAACTGCTGCAGCATTTCAGTAATGAATGCTGCAGGTGACTTACAAGAACAATTTTGAGATTTGAAAGCTGGATAAAAACACTGCTGGTGTAGGTATCTAAAGTAATTTGCAGGTTGTGTGCACTAGTGATGGGTATTTTTGTTTGTTTGTTTTTCTTAAAAAGACGCTGTTTCCTATTTAGCAGAGAATTTGAATATTATTAGAACATTTGAGAGTTCTCTGCTTCCCTGAGGGGAAACTTACCTTTCTTCAAGATCTCTCCATGAATCTTCTTCATCATTATGCTTAAGTTCTGGCCTTTAAAATGTTGGCTGATCCATCGAGGATATCTCTTGATGCACTGCTGATATTGACTTTGGTTGTGCACTGTGGATCCAGTACCTGTTCTATACAAAGATGTGATGGGCAGGCGACTCTCGCCTGCAGTCCAAAACAGTTTGAACTGGGTTAAGAACATACCTCAGGTATGCCAGATGCTAAGGGTATTTCAACTCGCACAAAATCATGTCTTTGTTTTTGGGGCTTTTTTAGTAGAAGTTCTTGACCTAATATAAAATTAAATAAAACAGACATTTGAAATTGCATAGTAATAGTACACAAAAAAGCGCGCACCTCAAATATATTTAAAGCTGAATTGAAGAGGACTTTGGTACTCCTGCAGTAATTCTGAGTTCCTGTTATCTCTAGCTAGCCCCAGGGGCAATACATGAAATCTCTGCCTTTTTACCTTTCATGGTACACTTGCTTGTAAATGCAAACATGTCTGGTATGCATAAAAGTTAATGTCAGCGTATAGCATAGTGATTTAAATCAACAGGGAGGACATTATGCTAATCAGGATTTCAATTTGAATGAAAACTCTCCTACTTTGAATTTGCCTCATGCAGAATTTCCATCTGCTGAACAGGAGGGATGCAGAAATGGAGTTCATCTTGCCATGGGAGTTGCATGTGTTCACTGTCGTTATTATTCTATTTAATTATATAGTATCTGTCACTGAATTATCTGAACATCTAGTCCACCACTGAATTTGTAACCTAGTTTTCCTTTTATTTCCCCCCCACCCCCCTTAGACCTACACTGGACCCTTTGTTTATTATGTAAAGTCTGCTCTAACTGAAGATGATATAAGGCAGATTTTGAACTACATGGGCTATGTCCAAGAACTGGGAACAATGTATAAGCTCAAAGAGCAGGTTGATGCCATTCAAGTGAAAATGGTTTCATTTGAACTCTTTTTGGCCAAAGTGGAATGTGAGCAGCTTCTTGAAATTCACTTGCAAGTGAAGGATAAAGGTTATTCAGAGATTGACGTTATAAATGAACGAAAAAATAGCAATGAAGATGTTAGAGGCTGCTCAGAAGCCATGAAACGGCGTGCAGAGTGCAAAGAAAACTTAAATACTTCTATGGCACGAATGGTACTCCAGAAATCAGCGAGTGAACGAGCCTCTAAAGATTATTTCAAGCCAAAGGTGAGCAAGCCTTCTAAATCAGTGGACACATATGATAATTATTGGGAAAGTAAGAAACCACCTTTGATGAGCTCACTGAGTCTCAGGAAAGAACCTATTTTAGTTGATGCGGAAGATGACATTAAAGATGAAATTATCCGTCCGTCACCCTCTCTCCTGACAATGTCAAGCTCCCCACACGGGTGTTCAGATGAATTCTTGCCAACTTCATCTCATCACAATGGCATGCTAAGAACAAATGTCCCTTACAGCTCCTATTTTTCTGCTCAAGAGGACTTAGATTTATATACTGATCCCGATTCCAGAAGTATGTTAAATTTTAAAAGACAAGAAGCTATTAAGCCTGATGTATGGGTGTTAAAAAGTGATGCCAACCCTGTTTACCACAAACGCACCCACCTAGCCAAAGAGACAGCTTCCCTCAAGTGCCAAAACTGTGGCGTACCTTGTGGCACTTCTGTTTGCCAAAAGTGTGACAATCTGTTCAACTCTAGGCAGGAATATCCAGCAGTGAAACAGAGCACCTATTCAATCAAACCACTTCCAAATGATGGCTTGTCTCCTGCGTCTGCTTTAAGGGAGAAATCTCAGTACACATCACAGACTCAGAGTCAAGAGAGAGCTGCTCAGTTCAGTTCAAAATCCAAACCTTCAGGCACCTCGCGCTGTGGCTTTTGTAACCGATCTGGAGCTGCAAACACTTGCACGTTTTGCTCAAAAGTCTCATGTGACACTTGCCTCAATGCTTACTATTACGATCCCTGCTGTAGGAAAAGCGAGCTTCACAGATTCATGCCAAACAATCAGTTAAACTATAAATCGTCCCAGCTGTCCCATGTAGTTTATAGATAGACTTGATTAGTCTGTTTTGGAGGGGAAGAAAAGGGGGAGGGGAAAGGGCTATCCTAACTAATGTACTGACTCCACTGATAAGAAAATACACTGACCTCTTACAAAAATGACATGTCCAAATACTTGGAACCATGGTTCAGTGATCAGGTGCCAGTTCTTGATTTTTGTGGCTTCACAGATGCTGCAGATACATTAGATTTCATGCTGCTATAATTTAGGTAACTCCTAAATGATCATTACTTTTCAATTTAAATGGGGGAGAAGAGCACATTTTTCTTTAAAACTTGGCAGCTGTTGCATTTTAGAAAAGTGACATCGCACCTTTCTATTACATTGCAGTCATCTCCTTGCCCAAATAAAACCATGCAAGGCTTGAAAATAAAATCTAAAAATTAAGATTCTCATTTTCTATGAGTGAAGAAGCTACTGCCAGTTTTTGATAAAGTATGACTTTAAAATGTGCAAGAAATATGTGAATGGCTTGTTTTGCCAATAAGGACTATTTTTTGAAGTGTGTCTGCATTTCTTGATCTCCAAAATGCAAACACCACAGCATCTCTTCCTTTTGTCTTTATGTTTCTTCCTTCTCCCCTTACCTCCCGGTTGTTTATCTCAAGCTTATATAATCTGAATCTGGACAATACGTGCTTTATTTTCTGGTGTTGCCAATATCATCCTACTGGTTTTACTGTATGGTATTTTAAAAAGGTGAACCTGTATTCATGTCACTTAAACTATGCCTAGAGTGTTGTCCTTCCAGATGAGTACTAATTTTCTTTACTTTCTGTTGCACATGTATTAAGTACTGTTCTTTTTACTGTAAATAGGTAATTTGGAAACAGTTTATTTTTAATAAATATTTAATATGTTGAGTTCTTAAAAGTGGTAAAATCATTATAACTATGAAGTCTCTCTGGGTTATTTGTTCAGGTGACTTTTCGTTTTTCCTTGTACTGTATTTCATAGCTTATTATAGTCACTGTGGCAGACTGATGTTCTTGGCACTGATCAATTTTTGGTTTTTAATCTGACATTTTTTCCCTCTGATAAGGCTACCGCTAGTCTAAGTGGAGTCTTGTCTGAGAATTGCAGGATTTTGGTTCTCAGTGCACGCTTTTCCTTTGTGGTTATGGAAATTGTAAGTATAAATGTTATGCTTGCTTCCAAATTCACTGCGAAGTCTGTAGTGTAGTCCAGCAAGTAAAGCACTGGCCTGGTTAAAAATCAGAGCTCATTTGTGACTCCTCTTAAAGTAAACCCATCAGTTATGGATGTAAATCAGATAATAATATTTATCTGTATTACTGTAGCACATAGGAACCCTAGCTGAGAACCAGGTCTCTGATGTGCTAGGCTCTGTACAGTTTTACCCCTAAACAGCACCTGATTATGAATAGGCTTTAGTTTTTTATTAAAAGGAAACCCACAAGAATCCTTCTAACCTCCTTATTCCAACTAGCTAGTTAGAACAAAGTATCAGGCAACCTAATCCGATGTGCAGAATTAGATGTGTTTAAAATATCTGTAAAGAACTCTAGCTGAGATGTAAACTATGTAGTCCACTTTGCACTAAAATTATTCACCTGGGGTTTTTTAAACACTGTTAGAGTCTAGGCTTCTAAACTTATATGTCCATTGATCCCTGTGTGACAGAAACATGCATGAATGATCGTTTGTCTTACATTTTTTGGGTGGGGGGAGGGCTTGAGGTAGGTAGAGGGGGAAACTATATAGGCTAACGTTGTAAAATAGGTAAAAAAATTTTAGCCATAAATGGGTGTCAGACGTATTATGGAAATAAGATGAAACCCGAGTCTTACAGAGGGCTGAGAACAACAAATTACTGTACAGTTTGCACTAAGAAACAAAGTGAATGGCATGTGTTTAGCAATCAGGGAAATTTCTGAATCAAGTGACTGCAACTGAACATAATGTTATAGGCAAGTATTGCCTTGCTGACCCTGAAGGTTGGGGTGAATATTGTTTAGGTGAATGATTTTAAGGTTTTCAAAATCTTGTATGTTTTTTTATAAATATATATATATATAAATATGACACAAATGTAGATACATTATGTATATAGTGAAGAATTTAAAACAATTTTACTATTAAAATACAGTCTAAGGGTGGTTTTCATTTTGGTGGTTATTTTGTTTTTGTTCATCTTCTGAAGTGTCATGCCTGTTTGGCTGCTATACAGTGTATCTTCTAGTTCACTAGTTCAATTTCCATATGGCTACTCACACTACAGTGAATAACTAAAACTGTGATGCCACGTAATTTTTACGGTGAACATAGCAGGGACTATACTTGCTTTGAAAAAGAAAAGTCCTGTGTATATATGTCATGGAATACTGTAGTACAAAACTGTGTTGAATTGAAGTGATACCATGCTCTATTTTTGTGTATCTTACTGTATGAGGTTGCTGTGATTGATACAGTAAAATATATGCTAATTTAAAATGCAGGTGTTTTGCATCTGATTTGTTTAAATTAATTTATGTTTTGAAGGAATTTAAAAATAAAGAGGCCTTTAAGAAAAGGCTTAACTCTTTTCTTAAAGTTGAGCGCATGTAGCTGTCTGTTTCACAACTGAGTTTCGCATGCAGAAATGAGTTGGTGCACAAAGGTAATCTTGGGGGCAAAATGGGCAAGTGTGTATGTATCATGAGCCTCAGCTTTGTGAAATTGGATGTACTGCCTGCAAAATGCAGAGTTTTTTTAAAAACCTTTATTTTCAAATCTTAGCAGCATGACTCATTTTGTTCCGTAAGAGCATGTAAGCCAATATGTCAGCAGTCTGCAGCAGACAGACCAACGCGGGGTAGAGAGCAGGTTTCATGTGCGAGGTGAAGCTAGCCTACATTGATTTCCAGCCTTGACTCTTGATGTCATACGCGCTTTTTCTAACTAGCTTCCTGATGTAAGCTGCATCTCTCAGAAGATGTGTGATATTACTGATGTACTTTTTGGCACTTGAGTTAGGCCTTCTGGCTCCTTTTTCATCCTGCTAGCTCTAGAGCCGGATAACTTCTCAAGTTCCAAACTAGATTTTTTTCTTCGTTTGTTCTTTGTGTTAAAGCATGTCAGGTGAATGTTTAAATGCCTGAAGTGCTATTTCTACAGGTCCTCTAGTCTTAGGATCTGTTGAGGTTACTGGAAGTATCAGGGATGATTATGAAAATCAGGCTCAAGGTAGCTAAAATATTCTTGCAGGAAATCTTATCTTACACTGCTATGCTGCTTGTGCTGACATATTTCTGGTGCATATAAAACAAGACTTTGTGCTGTCTTACTGTCTGACATTTCTGATTACAGACCTATATGTGTGTCTGATGAATCTTTTGCTCTTAACAGAAGTTTAAAGGTTCAATACACTGCCAAGTAGTTTAGATTTGATAGTTTGAACCGACAGCTCCTTAAATTTATTTTTTCTGGAAGATGACTGTGGATTACAGTCATTTAGTACATGTTGCTAATTATGCTGCAGAATCTTTTTAGAGGAAAAGATTCACCTTTCCAGCATTTGTTTAGAAACAGGAGCTAATCTGAGTATTGTGATAATTGATATGTTGCCAGAGTGACTGAGAGAAAAGCAGGAGGTGACTGCAAGTTAAGGTAACATGTCGATGTACCTGTTTTGGCTCCAATTTAGTTACTTCTCTGCAATCAGTGGGAGTTAATTAGGCCTTTTAGCATGGCCATTATTGTGGTATCTAAGCAGCAACTGAGGTGGGCTACAAATGTTCCTGACTGTTATTTGTGAAGGATGTTCCATGTTTCCTTTTGAAAATCATGGGATGTGGTCATGTTTGTCTAAAGATTGTAAGTATGTAAATGTCTTAGAGCTCTTATATAAAATTAAGTAAAATTGGACATTGCCGTTACTTTCAATTACTTTTTTTCTACAGTTGATCATATTCTCCTAGAAAATATTTTCTATAACTTGTCTTGCTAATCTGAAAATGTAGGGGCAGGGAATAAGTAATTAAGTAGTTTTCTGGTTTTGTACTCCTACATCCCTGCTGTGAAAAACAAACTCCGAGGGCAACCTTTTGTGTTGAGCCACCCTATGAAAATGAACAGACTAGTACATCAGATCTTCTTATGCGGTGCCTAGAGGAAGGCAAAAGGTTAAAGTATGTGATACAGCAACAGCTCTTTAACTCTGAAATCCTGCAGGCATGCCACATAATTGAAGCTCTTCCATCTGAGGAGAGGTGTAGGAGAGCCAGAGAGCAGCTGCTTTGTTTGACAGGCTTGCTGTACAGATTTCAATGTGCTAATGTGTGGAAAGCAAGGCTGTTCCTTACAGCATTGAAAGCTCTCTGCATTGAAAATATCTTGGCATATTTTATACTGTGTAATGGGTCCTTGGTTCAGACTGGGATCTGGAGCCCTGTGACAAGGTAACCCGTGTAGCACTAGAGGTAGATGGTGTGCTGATGGGCAGCTGCCTGCAGCCAGACTCTGTGCCAAAGTCAGGAAAGGTGATTGTAAAACCAGGCTGTCCATGTAGAGCTGCGGGGATAACTGACCTGTAACCAGGAATTTACAGCGCATAGCTGTGCCCAAAGTGGAGCAATCCTTGTAATTCCTTACTTGAGCCTTCCTGCACTGCTTTTGCTGCTTTCACAGTGTGAGACAGGCTATGGGGGCTCTGGCATTGCTATGAGTCATTGCGTTTTTGGGAACAGCTGCTTTGCTGCCCTGACCTCTGCAAAAGAAAGGATCTCATCTCCTTAGGAGTTTCTGCAAGCAGGGGAGACACTGCCTTGCTCAGAGACAGTGGGGTGCTGCCAGTTGGTTTTTGCTATTTTGTAAGGCAAAGTTGCTTCAAGCTTTTCCAAATGCAGGCAAAATGCTTCCTGCATTTGGGCCACGCTGCCACAGGTGCCTTCCCGTAGAGCTGGGTTTGCTGTTTCCTTACCTTGAGGAATGGCAGGGTGAGAGGCTACGATTACTGCTGCTCAACCACTACAGTCAGCTGCCCCTACTCCCGATCCTCTCTCAGCTAGCAGCAGCAGGTCTGGCTTTCCGCTGCAATAGCAGAGGCAAAGGGGCTGTGGAAGTCTTCCTGACACCCAGCAGCTTCTTATGTTGCCTGTGCTTAAAGCCAGGCATGGACTTCCACTGAACTTGGAAAGGCTTTGTGCAGAAAAGAGGTGGGCAGGTGGAAATGTTCCAGATAAAATTGAAACAACCTGCTCTGATTTTTTTTTTTTTCCTTAGCATCAAGAAGAAATTTCTCTTCCAGCATTCAGAATCTGGAAGGCACTGAAGTCATGTTGCAGGGAACTTCAGATGAGGTTAGAGATCGTTTTAATTACTGTTATTTTGTATTGGTGGGATCCTTTCCTAGTGCTGCAGATCCTGAGTGTAAGTGGTGGTGGTCCTGGTACTTCTGTTCAGGATGGGCTCTATCACAGCAGTTCCAGCTTTGAGATGAGGATGTGAAATACCTTCCGACTTGGGTAATACCACCCATTCGTTCTTCTCTTATACTGGGCTTTTAGTTAATTCTGCATGGTGCAGTTCATTGAAGACAATGTCAAAGCTCCAAGTAGCTTTAAGTAGTGCAGGATCAGACCTGCAGTGTGTGGCTGACAACTTCCATGTGGCAGCTGCTTCTGCTGTTGTGGGTGTGGGGCTGTCATGCTTCCTGCTTTAGAAATCATTCTCATGATAGTCATACTGTTCTGAGATTTTTTTCATCATCAACCTGCTTTAAAAAAAGAAAAAGAAAAATCAACCCACAACTGCTCATCAACTCCTTAGTGAAAAATGTTGCTTTCCCCCAGAGTAAGTAAAATCTGTTTTGTAGCTTTGTGTGCAACATTTAAGTGCCTTACCTGAATTTTTCAGACCAGCTTTCTAAAGCATGGCCAGTCGTGGTGAACTGTCTCCACCTAAGCAGCGATCTCTGCACGTCTCTCCATCACTGCACATGTGTAAACACTGCTCTGCACTTTACGTTCCAGTTAGGCAAGACTGAGCTTCTGTAGTGACCCAGTTGTGGATCCTTGCCACTGGCATGTGTAAACCCCAAGCCCTAATAAATGAACTGTTAATCAAAATAGATGCTACCAACCAGCAAGTCTAAAAAGGAACAGCCTGTTTACATGTCTTACTGCACTTATGCTAACTAGTGTATTCATGGTGAACCTTCCCACAAGGCAGCTCTGTGATGGAGAGGAGAGGCCTCTTCCTCTCCTGTGTGGTCTGCTGTGCGTGTCCCTTGCACCGCCAGGAGCGGTGGGTGTGCGTGTGGTCCCACCGCGGGGCCACAGAAGCTGGTAGAAGCTCACTGACTAATAACAAGAATCTGTGTGGTCCCTTAAAGGGTACAGAGGAACCCTGTTAGACACGTTAGCACAGGGTCAGAGGATCTTCTGAAGAGCTGAGTCCTGGCATGAAGATTCCCTCTGTGTTCCTAGGTGGAGCAGGGCTGGGTGGGAATGCTGAACGCAACCTCTGGAAAGAGCTGTGTAACTGTTCCTTGGCAGTTCCTGACACAAGAAGCCAGCAGACACCTGACAGCGCTTTGCTGGCTTGGTTGGGACGTGTAGGCGGGGTTGTCTAACTCTGAAGTGATGGGGTTTTTGCTTGGCTAGGTTTTTTGGACATATTCTCCGTTACAGCCAAGCACGCAGTGGAGCCTGTAGTTACTCGCATGGAGAGGGTTGTGTTGTGACCCCAAGGGGATGGTGGAGGGAATCGGCAGAGTGACGGCTCTTTCCATGCCTGGCAGCACGAGTGCTTGGGTGTGCCCAAGGAGGAGGGTGGCTGTACGGATTTACGGGCCGCAGCTAGCACAGGTTGACTCAGTGGCAGAAGCAGAAGGGGACAAGGATGCCATCTGCCACATCACCTGTTCCAAACCTGTTTCCTCAGGCTGCGTTGCTGGGGTTAGCCATAAGCCTTTCTGTCCGAGGGGTCAGCTCAGCACCGCGGTGAAACAGCTCCCCAGGAACTCAATTTCCCTTGGAAAGAGCTGGTGGAGGTGGCTCATTTATCGGTTCTGGGATGTGCACTGAGGGGAGAATGCCACTTCCATCTCTTTTTGCTTTGTGCTTGGTTCCTGGCCCTGAAAATGCAAACCTGTTCTAGCATCTTTTCACACAGTATTAAATGAGAAGATGTATTCTTATAGCTGTAACAGGCCTGTTTTATAAGCTGGCTTCGGGCCACCTCAGCAGAAATCAGTGGGCTGTATGCATATGCTCTGCTTCTCCTTTTTAGGAGAGAGTGGGGAGAGGGGCTTTATTCCCCATGCTCCGCCTTTCACTCCGGGAGAAGTAAAGCCCCTCTTAGGGTAGCTACTGTTACATCTTTTGCTATGATTAAATTCTCCTATTCTCCAGACCTTAATGACAGAAGTTTCTCTGAGAGGTATTCCTAATGCCAGGAAGGGGAGTGAGCGTGCGTGTGCATTTTCTACTCTGCTTTGCGAAGTCATGTGAAATAGCTATAGATGGCACTCTGGTACTGGTGACTGCTTGTGCCTAGCCGTTTTCGTGCTGAGAGGACAGAGCACAGTGAGACTCTATCCTGGGAGAGTAAGATCAATTTGGCCAGCTTCTGAGAGAAGATTTATGTATAGCTTCTGCAGCGAACACACGGTGTGAGCAAGACTATAGTTAAGGGTAGGAAGGGTAGAAATTAAGTTTAAGGAATAAGATGAAGTGGCAGAACAGCATCGTGTTACAGGAATACTGTTTCCTGCTATACAGATTTTTATAGACAGTGCTTCCATGTAGATGATCTGGCATTTTGGGTCTTGTGTTGATAAGGTTTTAAGGAAACTTTGTACCTCGTTTAGGGGGATGTTTTATTCAGTGTCTGCCCAGGCTTTCCATGCCCTAAGAACTGGTGCTGGAGGCCATGGTGCCCTACAGTACCAAGGGGACGGGCTGCAGTGCCTGTGCTGCTCGGGGGTTTGGCTGTCCTGGTGCTGCTCCGGGGCAGAACTGGGCAGGTGTTAGCTGAGCAGAGGGTGCGTTAGGCTCTGTCTCCCACTCCTTGGTCTCCAGAGGAGAATTTCAGCCCGAGAGCACAAAACCTCTTCATGTAAATCAGTAATAAAAATAAGATTTAGAATGGGTAGAAGGGGATGTTTGCTCTGTGTATGGCCCTTGTCTTACCGGCGAGGGTCTTATATCTTTGGAGTTTGTTCAAACTTGAAAGGCGCTTTATGCGCACAGTCAGGCTGAGGGATCCCTTTCTTTCCCTTTCTTACTCCTGCATTTCAATATTCAGGTAGGGAAGCACTGATTCATTTGAAATGCATGCTCTACTTCACAGATCACTGCCAGGCTCTGTGAAAAGTCTGCCATGTCTAGGTTTTCAAAACTGCCGTTCGCTTGGACTCTTTTAGTGACTTCTACCTCTTTCAGGAATCAAAGTCTGATTCACTTTCCACTGCGACTCTTAAAGTCTTGGACTATTTAGAGGCATATCAAATATTAAAAGAATACCTCCTGGCAGCATCGAAGCCTGTGGTGTTTGAATCTTTGATATGAAGATTTCTCCTGCTTGGAGAATAGTTCATTTTAATGCTGTGAAATAGAGCATGATAACTGTGCTGCTGTATATACTACAGTGAGCATTATGTGCTGCTTAATAAAATGATGCTCCTGTCCAAGAACTTCCTTTCATAATGAAAGAGGCAAGGTGCGGTATTCAGATACCGGTAACTCACACATAAAACTTTTGGCACAAATTTGTCTTTAGTGTAGTTCTACTGCCTGCAGCTGGAGTTAAATTCTTTCTTCCTGGTTCAGTGCTCACTGATTAAAATACAGCCTGTTAAATGTTGCAATGGTCTAGAGACTTTTGAAGCCTAGTGTCTGTCTGGTCTTGCTCTGCAGGGAGTTTGGTAAGCAGAAGAAGGGTTGAGACACGAAGACGTGGTGTGTAGCCATTGTTCTACTTGGGGTTAGCTGCAATACAATGGAAAGCTGAGGAAGAAAACAACCTGTTTTTCATAAAGTCATTTTTGAGATGTGTTAAAACACTGTGAGGTCTATAAATGTGATTTGGGGGAAAGAAAGATGAGAGATCCTAGGAAGCAACATACAGCTGCAGAAGTGCAAAACCTACAGGACTTTGCCACCAAGAACTCTACCTGCTAGGAATGATCAAAACCAAATGTTCCTTGTTGTTGTACAAGCTTAGGGTATAATCACTGTATTTTGCTTCTTGGCTGTTCCTGAGTTTGTAGTCTCAGGGCAGGTTGTAGGCATCTTCTGGTACTTTTCAATGCTTGATCTAAAAATCCTCTTCTTCCTTTCATTGTACTTCCTACTTCTTTTCAACAGCCTCAGAGCCTGTTGGCAAAATGACTTTTACTGAGCTCAAGTAGGGTACTCGCATGTCTTGGGAGTGAATGTAGGTTTGACACTGATTTGATTCTGCTTTTTCTGCCTGCAGCTTATCACTCAGGCTCTCCAATGAAGGACTTCATTTCCTCAGTCAAATATTTTCCATATGACTAGATAATAACTAGAGGCAGTGATTTTTCTGTCAGTGCTTGGCACTGTGGATTTTCTGTTCAAAAATTGTATGGCCATCTGAAAAGTAGTCTTAAAAACAAGCACTGCATTTGTTCAGAGTGACAGGATAAAATGAAGTGATGGGGTATTTTTATTTCCACGGCACTTAACATTGTCTTTTTTTCCTCAAGAAAGCTTGAAGTCACAGGGACGTTCATTCATTGTCAGCAGACACCTTCTCTGTCAAACTGAAAGTCATGTCCCAGTTTCTCCATTTGTACTCCCTGGAACGTGGTGCTTATGAAAAGCACCAGCTCAGCTGCCGGGGATGTCCAGATTTCACCCACGTCCCTGATGGGCTGTAGCTGAAAAGCTTTTTCCCTGATGCACTAACGTCATGACACCTGGCAGCTTTGCCCCAGAAGCAGCTTCGTGAAGGGGAGCCCAATTTCCAGTTCTATTCAGTCAACAGCTCTCCCATCACCAGCAAACCAAGAGGTTTTTAAGTGGGTTTGCGATTAGGGAAAATTGTCTGCTAGAAACCTGATTGAGACACCGAACTGGCTTATGCACCAGCCGCCAAGGCACTGTCTTTTAATTGTGACTACACAGTTTTATATTGAAAACAAAGGCTGGCACCACAATCTTTGTGCTGGTTTTATGCTACTGGAGGACCACTGATTACAATGTGGTTAAACCTGGTCTGTACAACAGGGAGAGGAACTGAGGGTACAGAATTAATACTAGATAAAACCACAGGTGTGAAAGGCTCATTAAAAACTATCAAGCCGTGGAGTAAGGAAATGTGGGAAAGAAATTACACCAGTGCCAAAGAGCAGTATGAGTAGGAAGATAAGGGGAGAAAGTTACTGGCCTGACAGTCCTTCAGAGAGGAGAAGAAAAAATTGGCCTAAGAATTGAGCCTGATAACGAAGTGGTATCTAATGACTCTACATGCAAAAGTGACTTTTCCTTGAAATATTAGTTTTATATTCTAACGCAGAAAAGCTAGGTAGTAGCAAAAGAAGTTGATAGATTTCAAAGAGAATATTAATTAGGAACAATTTGAAAGTCAGCCAAAGATCTATTTAAATTGATGCATTTCTAATGGAAATTAATCTGCCATGTGTTTTCCTAAAATAAAATAACTTGATAAGGTACTAAGTCTGCATGTGCTCAAAGTAGACTTCGAACATTAGAAAAGAATAAAACAAAAATTAAAGGAGTTCACTCCAGTGTGGTATGGCTGGTCTAGAGCGCTGCCTGGTGTGGGGCTGGGTGGCTCCGTCTGTGCCAGAGCGCCCGGCGTGCAGCCCTTCCCAGCAGTGCTGCCGCAGGGCTGGGAAACACAGAGCTAGGAAACACCCAGGAGGGGTTGATCCAAGTTCTCGTGTCTTTCTACGATGTTTTGAGCAACAAGATACTGATTCTTTTGTAGCTTGTTAAGATACGAATTAGCACAAGCTGTAGGCTAAGGAGAATAGTACCTTGCAGTGTTTTTGTCAAACTCGTAGCTAACTTTCAGTTCTTGTGGGAGGAGCAGGTAGGGCTGGGAAGAACACAAGTATGTGGCTTTCAAAGAAGAGAGGAGATGATATGTGGGGCATCTGTCTGTGATATGGGGCTGGGAAGGAAGGAGATTGAACAATAACCAGTTACATGTTTGCCTCTTTCTTTGATTTCATATTACAACCCTTTGTCAGCCCCCATATATTGCTCCTTTGGTGTCGCTTAGAGCTGTGTTTGATTTATGCCGGTTGAGAATCTAGTCCATAATTCCTAAGGATGAAGCCTTATTCACCACTACAGAGGTTATATTTCTTGTCAGGTCATTTCACACATGTGGAGCCTTTTACAAAACTACAGCACACAGATCTCCATGCACTTCTATTTGCGTATATTGGAACGTGCTTGATTTGTCATATGGCCATGCGGCATTTGCAAACTGAAGCATGATGTACAGCACCCTTGTGCAACTGAGACCTATGCTCCCTTGGTGACCTCTGGAAGAGCTAAACGTATGGAGAAAATCAGCCTTCGGAGTTGTTAATGAAACAGAGAGCCTTGCAGAATAGTTTAGTGAAGTGACAGACCTAAGAAGATTCTAAAATACTAAATTTTTCCTTTCCTGGATGAAACCCCAATTCTTGGCACCAATGTACCTTAGTGCCAGTAGGATTCTGCTCCTCTGTGTGCGTGTGTTGAAGGCCATGAGGCATGCGCTGGTCTGCCAGTGCTGGGTGCACCAGTTCCACTTTGCAATGCAAATGTGAGACATGGTGAATGCTAATGGATCTGTCTGCACGCTTGCAGAGATTTTGCAGAAAATCAGATTTATTGGCCTCATGCGTTCAATGTATCATAGGAGCCTAAAAGTGTGCCAATCTTTTCAGTTTTGTTGGGAAAAGCAGGCAGGTACGTGGCATAAAGGAGACACCACAGTCAAAGGACACGAGGAATGGCTGAGCTAGTAAGTGTTCTCTGATCTCAGCACATCTGTTCCCTTTGAGATAACTTCATGAAACGCTTAGACCCTTTGCGCCATCCCCACAGCTCAGCCCTTATCAGTGCTATGAAATAGCCATGAGCTGGAAGAGTTTTCTCTGTACTGATGTTTAAAGGTGACTGTCAGGTATCCCCTGGTGTGACTGGGATAACTGCAGTCTGTGTGGATGGTTTTTAGCTGCTCTGAGTGCTACCTACTTATATTTGGGTTTTATGCTCTTTGCTTTCAGGCTTTTGTCTGATCCTAGGAAAGTAACCCCAAGGCATGTGCTAACCCTTGACTTCCAGCATCAGAGCCTGCTCCAGGACCTTCAGCTTGTTGGTCCACAGATATTTGTCCCGCTCCCCTCTGCTTCGGTCTCTTCACTAAAGTTTGACTGCTGAGAAACTATGGCAAGGTGAGGTGAGCTCTTCACGGCAGGGGAAGGTGGAGAGGGAGCACCCTGGTTACTGTGCTGGCTCTTTCCTCCTGGCAGTGCTGATATCGGGTGGGGTCCAGCCCCCAGAGTGCTCCCGGGGGCAGTGTCCTGTCTGGTGCTGTGGAGCTGAACAGGGATGATTTTAGCAAGAGCCTGGGGGAGGATCTTGAAAGTTGAGGGTTAAACTCTGGCCAGCTGGACTTTAAGTAGCAGGCAGCATTCGAAGCACAGCGGACAAGTGGGATGTGAGAAGCCAGAATATGCAGGCACTGGGAATTGTGGGTGGCATTGAAAAGCCAAATACAAGAACAGAAACATGTATTTTAATATATATTTCCATTACAGTAACAAGCACAAATTGTGAGGGGGGAAGTGCATCTCAAGAGCAACATATGTGTTATCTCATGCCTCCATCTAAGTATACAAGCATGGGATTAATGTCTTTTTAACATAAAGCTGAAAGTTTGGTGTACAGATGGTAGGAAGTTGGGCAACAGCATGTGTAGCTTGTAGCATAGATCTGTCTTAAATGAATGCCATCACCTAGCGTTGTTTCTCACAAAATGTTACCCTTCAAATCCGTCCCTAACCCACTTGCAAAGATGCTGAGCTGCCTCTCAGCACAGGCGTACGCAGGAAATTATAGGCCAGTGAGTCCGACCTCAGTCAGGCTAGGTAAGAATCTAGCGATGTTAAAATGAGATGAGAACACAAAGCAGTGGGAGAAATATGAGTTGATAAAAATCAGCCAGTGGGGCTAAATCTTGTCAGACAAATGCAGTGGGGTTTCTCCCCCCGCTTTTAAGGTGATGATGCAGTGAGCAGAGTCGCACACAAGAAGCGATGGACACAGACGTATGTAAGACACTTGACACAGCGAGGCACAACAGACTGATGGGTAGGATTAGTAGGCACAAAATGTGCCTGGGAGATACCAAAGGAGAAAATGTGACTGGCATGCTGAAAAACTCATTGCATGCAGATTTCAGAGCCGTGCACAGGCAGCTAATAAACAGAATCTCATACAAAATGCAAAATAAATACTATTAATGCTGTTTTCAGGTGGGAACACAGAGGCCCAGTGAGATGACATGATTCACCAAAAGGGAGAGTAACAGAAATGGAAGTAATGCTTTCCAGATTAATTTCATTAGTATGATGTACTGTGACTGTTTTGGTACATCCCTGCTCTAGCCAAATAATTGTGGGATACTGAGAGAGGGGATGAGGCTTTACAGAGAACCTACTCTACGTTCAGGCAATTTTGCTTCAGAATTTTCTTCTGTGCCTATTTATGGTGATTTTCTTTGTCTTTATGAATCTGACCAAGCCCATCTTGAAAGAGAACTTATTTTTCAATCTGTTTTTATTGAGGCCAAATGTTAGGAGCATGCTTTTAGGGAAATATCTTTGACCTCGTTGATTATGTTGTAGTTCTGTCTTTTCTAAAGCTTAGGACACTGTCTGCTTTATGAACGCAATTGGAACCAGCACTTTCATTCTCTGCTTTCTGTTTACTCTCTAAAATCAAATGCTCTTGTGGTCTGAGTGGAAGCCAAGAGTGGTAGTATGCAACACTTAGCTGCAGCTGGCTGGCTTGGAGACCTCTCAACTGGTCTTCACAAATTTTCTGCCAAGTGGGGACGATCATGCTTCACTAAGACGCCCTGCTCATGCACGGCAGTGGAGCTGGGAAGTGACTTACAAAGTATATGCTGTGTTTGCTCCCTTTGAGCCTCTCGGTAAGAGGCATAAAACAGCCACTTGAGCAGAATCCAAAGCCCTCTCTTCAGCCCTCCGCACTTTTTATTTAGTGGATCAGTTCTGTGTTTTCCATTGTATTTAAAATAAATCTACTTGTAGATCCCTGTTTTTAGCTGAAATAATCCCCAAGTTGTCCGTCATGGGCTCTGTTCCTTCACAAATGATCCTCTTAACTCATCACTGCTTATTTTTATAGACCGTTCCATATAATATACTTGATAATTCTGTGAGATATTGGTCTATCACTTACTGAAGACTATAAACTTCTTTCAAAATCTTTTTGTTGATTGTCCTGAATGAATTTTGCCTGGCAGCTGCCGATACTCCTGTAAAATTTCCCATGGCAGACCTGACTAAAACATCACTGTGCCGATAGCTTTGGGGTTTCGTATGCCCGGGCCAGTCATGGACTGCAGGCACGTGACGTCCCTGTTATCCATCTGTTGAATGCTTACCAGTAAATGGGTTTAATAGTAGGATTTTCACAAGGGCTTAAATACCACTTCTGTCAGTGAAAGTTTTTATCTGTAATGTAAGGAAGCACGAGTGAGGATTTGTACTGACCTGACTCTTCATCTCAGTTATGGTCATAAAGCTTCGTTATCACCCCAAGAGCTGGAAAAGGTGCATTGTCAGCGTTGCATGATGGAGGTAGCAAGGCAGAGTTTCAGTCACTTGCCTGAAGTTACGGAACAGTTCAGTAGTAGAGCTTGGAGCTGTTCCTGCAGATGTGTGTAGCGAGGTCTGTAGCTTGCCATGCAGTGGGCAGGACAACACAAAGGCTGGAAGAAGGCTGCTGGGAGAAATGTCTTTGTTTGGGGAAACAAGTACCCAATGCAGGCTGAGGAATGCTGGAAAAAGGGTTTATCCAATAGTTCTGTGGAGGTGATAAATGTTAGCGGAAACCTGATGGCGTGCAACCTCTAACTCTGAGAATTATGAGTGAAATCAATGTCAAGACAATGTTTTCTGTGCTTGTATAGCTTCAGAAAGGAAGACTCCACCTTGGCTTTGGCTGGGAGTTTGGCTTTGGGTGGTGGGCAGTGTTGCCCACCATCTGTCTCTGTGGACTTCTGTGCCTTGAAAAATAAAAAACTTTTTACTGTCCTTTGAGACAGGATGTTTTAAGGATGCAATTTATCTAGAGCTGGAAGAGGCATCTAGGAGGAGGGACTTTCAGAGGTGTAAGCCGGCTGTCTCGCAGTGGGTAGGTCATTAGCCCACTGCCAGCCGCGTTTTCTTTGTGTTTGATCAGTACAGGCATTTACTTTGGTTGCACCACGGGAACAGTATGTGAGTAGGTAAATAATTGTTTAGAATGGCTTGTTTAGTCTCACATGGCCTTTTTTGCTCATACAAAGTGCTGAGAAAGGAGCAAGTCCTCCTAAGGGTTACTGTTTCCTTCAGCTCCCACTTGAAGCTTCTCCATTAGCTCATTAGCTAGATTTGGGCTGCAGTTGTGCTGATGGCTCTGTACGGAGAACATCAAACAAGGGCAGAAGTGAATCCCTAGCAAGGATGTCGTGCAAGATTTACCCTTTGGTTCTGATACCGCGCAGCGTTGTGCTCTATACGTGACTGGCAAAGTGGGTAAGCGTGCCCATCTGCACATCGAGACCTTTCTACTCCACCCGTGGCTGTTTGGTTGCTGCCCCTCACGCTGAAAATAGAGCTGTCTCTTAGGGAACTCCTCTTCCTCCAGCCGCTAGCGCTGGCCTGCGTGGTGGAGATAGTGTTTGCATCTGGTACTGAGCCTTTTGCTGCTTGCAGATATCCTTGGTATCGGACACAGCTGTTTGGACAGTTCTCTGAGTCATTAATCCAGACGAGCATTGAGATGGTTTCCTCCCAATTGTCTCTGCGCTCCCTTGTCCCATGAATACATCCACGGATTAATTTTTCATTCGACTGAAGGACGAGGCTCCTTTCAGCTCCCTGACAATGCAGGACGCAGCAGCATTTGGCTTGGGCAGCACAGCGCAGCTGGCTGACTCGTATTCCTCGTGACCGCCCGTCCTGGCGGTGAGACCCTTTCACGAGGCTGTGCTATTTCTGGTCGCTCTCAGATTCGTGACTGTGTCCCCTTTCGCACAGGAGTTTGAATTTCCATCTCCTGCTGACGTGCTGTACTGGCCTGCCTGGGCTGCCGGCTGCTGCACGCGTTCGCTCTGCCTCCTCGTGCTGTCTCCCCGAGCCTCCCGCTTTGCCGGTGAGCGACTGTGGGGCACAATAGCTCTAATTCCTCCTCTCCATCCCATTACACTGCTGCTCACCTGCTTGGGAGATGATGGAAAGGACTCACGTCTGAAACACCGTGAAGGGCAAGGCCACCCCCAGAGTCTCCATCTTCCCCGACCAACACGGAGTGATTATTCAAGCCTCTCTCTCTCATGAATAGTTTTGATATCGTGTTTTTTCAACTCAATATCCTCAGAGCTGCCACTTGAGCCCTGGATCCCTGCTCTCTGTCACTTTATTTTGCCTCTCCCGGCTTGATTATTGATGAGAGCAATTTGTAGTATGTGCCGCTTTATTCGGCAGGAACAAACTGGGTGTACGAGGGAGAAAAGTATTCCCATCCTCTTTGTAGGAGATTGAGCAATGTGCTTCCAAATCTCTCACACATGTACTGTCATTGATTCATGTTTCTGCGGACAGCTCTGTCATTTGCATACAAACAACTGTGGATCTTCCAGGCTTCGCTACGCCTCAGGCTGCAGCTGGGCTTCATGTTCATGCTATGGAACATGTTCCCAATCTGTATCTGTCATTGCTATTTAATGAAAAAGCTAAACATCGCTTTTCTTGCAGGGTCCTCTAATGGTTCAGTTTTAATTTGCGTGTTGCTGACTGATTTTCTGTTTAGGCTGTGATAAATAAAAATTAAGCATTAAGAACAGATCTCTAGCTAGTGATGTCAACACATTTTGAAAATTTAAATTATGCCTCTCAACATCCCTGCAATCTGCTTTCTTCTGAGAGGGAAACTGAGGCAACCAGAGGTGACCAAGGAAACTTCCTAATGCTGGAAGCAAATCTATTGCTGCCAGCACAGGGTCACTGGGCATGGTCCAGTTAACATCTCTGTGTGCCAGCCAGGGGCTGATCTGAGTTACCAAGGGCATCAATTGAAAGCTCTGGAAAATCTAGTTGTAGTGATTTAAGGCAATCCCATCCATGACTGCTCTCTTCCTCTGCCGGCCACGAATGTCACTGCAGCAGAGACTGCAGGAAGCTGCATGCTCCTGTACCTCAGCCCCTCCAGTCTGAGCCTCACGTTTCATTATAAACCTTCTTTTAGCTGAAACACCCGACTTTGCAAAGAAATGGTTCAAGTGTGGTAGAATTTCTTCTTTCTTGGCTTTGTGCTGAGGGTCTTCTCATTTGAGAGTTTTCTGTAAGGCTTTGTTCCTAGAAGTCATTGGAATGGAAATTAAATGTTTCACTGGACATTTAGATGTGCCACTGCTGCCATGGTATGTGCAAGTGATGCATATGCAGAGTTATCTACTCCTGACATCAATGTTCAGTGTGTTAAAATGACGTTTATGTTCAAACTCAAGAATTGTATGCTGAAGGGGAATGACATTTTCAATACCTGAGTTTCTAACATTCCTGGATGCTAGTAAGTGTTGTACTTAAATAAGTGTTGTCTCCTTACAGTTTTCTAATAGAAAGCCTGTCCCTTTTTAAAACTGAAATGTGTGATTAGAAGAGTTGTATGGGATTAAGTTCAAGGTGTAGGCTACACCTTTCATTGCCTGTAAAGGTCACTCATGTAAGTAGGCATAGCTATTTGTAAGCAACATTATCTGCCAACAATACAGATTTCATGGACATTTTGCCTGAATAATTACCTGTGTTGATAATGTATTCAGTACTGCCATTGCCAGAGACCTTTAAAATGGGTGTAACCATGTCTGTTTTCATAAAAAGGAAGAGAAACACCACGGTTTAAGACTGAGGGCAGAAGATAGTGATTCAAGGCTCAGCTTGAGCCAAGGAGATCATTGGGCATTAATTAAATGCTATTACTAATCAGCAACAGGCCATTTATAAAATTCCTCAGACCCTGGAAGTCCATGGATTTCAGGATAGTCTCAGTCTTATGATTGACTGCAACGATGTAGAGTCCCTCCTGCCTCTTAGTCCATCAGTGCTTTTATTGATGATGGAAGTGCTCACAGAGGATACTGGATAACCTCCTCTGATTTTAAAATAAAACATTTGTACCACCAAAGCACTAAAATCCAATAAATTCACAAATGACCTCCCAGCTGTGGTGCTGTAAAAATCCTAAATGGAAATCTGAACTCCATCAGCCCTTCACTTCTTAAAAACAAAATAGATAAATACCTTGAAAGGACCAGTAACCGTTTGGGAACGTAGGAGGTCTGTGCGATAAAACTGGCACTTGCTGCCTCGGCAATGGATCAGTAACAAGGAAAAGCCTAATAGCATTTTTATATAGCTGAAGCAGCTTGTGGATGCGTGTAGCACATCCACAGAGCTTTCTGTTCAAAAGGCAGAAGCCAAAATCTGAGCCTTGGTCATTAAAGCAACCATCACAGACTAGAAGGGCTGCTTGATTCACGCTCCGAGCAGCACAGCCCATAAAGGAGCCTGTCTGGCTACAGCTCACTCTCAAACCTGTCACCAGTGCCAACGCAACCCTCTTGCCATGGGACGCAGGCTGGTTTGGCCGCTGACAGCAGATGTTCACGCTCAGCAGCAGCATCGACCCAAGGAGCGTGCTGGGGCCTCCTGAGCGTGGGCTGAACTCCAGGCTGAGGTTGGAGAATTGCTACGAGTTGCTCACTGAAAACGGTAAGGGTGAGGCCCTAGGGGCTCTTGGTGGGGATGTAACTCAGGTCCAGCTGAAGGCATCATCCCTGCGTGACAGTGACTCCGTTTTACTTTGTTTGCATGGCCATTGATGAAGAGCAAGATAAGGGTGTAAAAATTTGAGCTTTAGGGGCAAGGTGCACAGTTCATGCTGCCTTCTTAGGGACCGTGGTTTAGTTAGACCTGTCTGTGGTCATGGCACGTGGTCTAGACTTTTGTGTTATTGAGGAAATTAATGGCTAATTAAAAATTCTTTAGTTAGATTAGTACCAGATGTTTCACAAAGCACTGTTATAAACATCTGTCCAGCTGCCTTAGCAAAATTCCGTTTGATAATGCAGAGTCCTACTGGTCTTCAGTTTGAGAAAATATACTTGATAAAGTTTTCATTTTTTGGATCAAGTTTATGTAAATATTTAAAGATTTATTGGATTAATAGGACTTTACAGTAACTCCAGAAGCACTCTTCTACTTCACAAATACAAGTAGTGTCCAGCAGCAGCCTCTGAAGATGGATGACAGCTCTCAGTTTGATTGTCAGTTACGTGTTTATACTCTGTTTGACAGATAATTTTTTCATGGTGATTTACTCTTCCTCATAATCAGATGTAGCAATTAGAATATCTTATATCTTATGCTGGAATTTTCTTCTAATGATGCTGTAGCTGGATGATCTCTCAGACACCTGTTGCACAGCCGAGCAAGCATGGGAATTTACTCTCCACCACACCAATCTGTTTCTTTCTTCTTTTTTGTCCCCTTTGAATCATTTTAGTCTCTGGTATTGGGGAACTTCCACTGTTTTCCCAGGATATTCCCTATCCCCAGTTGATGTTTGTTTGTCTTACCTTTATTTAAGTTACTTCCTTACAGATCTGATCAGCGGGCTTGCTATCTTTTGCTGGGCAGCAGCATCCCTCCTCCTTTGTCTCAGAAAACAGATGCTCTGCCATGTCCCTTTGGTACCCCAAGGAATGCTTTTTCTTTTCACCATCAATGCAAAAAAATGGCCAGAGATGGAAGAAACATAAAGAACTGAGCACCTGGCAACACTGGCAGCACTGCCTGTGGCTGTGTATCCTCTTGTCCTTGGCCTATTAAAAACAGCTTTCCCTGCTCGCTATCGCAAAGCACGTACTGTAAGGATGAGAGTTCCCCGCCAGAGATTGCCGCTGGGGCAGTACTCGGTGTCAGGGTTGATATGCAGAAGAGAGGCATGGCTGTGTGTCTATTTTCTGTGTACAGTTATCACACAAATCAATTAACTGTAAACACGCATCTCCATAATGAATGCTTGTGTGTCAAAATGCCCAGTTGGCATGGAAAAGGTTGTAATATTTGCACATACAAATTAGGTGCACAATTATGTAATTTAAATGACTGAACGCACTGGTACGCTTACAAATTCTTGCAGTCAGTGTCTTCCAGCACAGGGGCAGAACCACAGGGAAGGAAGTCCAAACACAGCCAGACCACCCGTTCTCAAAGTCTCATCTCCTCCTTATCTCCAACACTATCAGAGTTGTGCTGCCAGCATTTTAATGGGGTGCTCCCAGGAAAGGGTCCTGTATCTGGTGGCGAGCTGGTAGTTTCTAAAAGGCAGAGGGATGAGAGTTTCGGGTTACTTCCAACCATCTGGACTACAGAAATGCTAAGCTGAGGCTGGGCAAGGACACAGTGCTGCAAAGCACCTCTGATGGGTAGCAGCTGGGCTGCACTGTCCCTTCTTCACCTGGTGCAAAACTGATACCTGCACCCGTGCTGGGCCAGCTGGGGAGCAGGAGAGCCGGCCCCGCGGGGGGAGAGCAGCGACCTGCCCTGAAAGGCTGAAAGCCTGAGCAAGCAGCAGTGAATATAACGTTTTGTTGGTGCGCCTGCAAAACAAGGCAACTTTCATAGATTTTTGTCACTGAGCTGGTTGAAGGCTTTGGGAGGTGAACCGTGTTGTTCTTTGGCTATAACATGACTTATCAGGTTAGTCCGGACAGGCAAATACAGCATGTGCACACAGGTGTGGGCGTGTGCCTGTGTATTTTCTTCCCCTACCAGCTTCCCTTGGCTGAAGGAGAACCCAGATACCCATTTTGAAGAGCCATAGTAATTTGATTTCATTTGTTTCCATTTTCAAGTTCTTTGCACGAAAAAAAGCCCATAAGCTTTATTTCAAAGGTGAAAGCTGGAACACTTGCTCCTGGGTCCGGAGGCTGGTGGTGTTAAAGGGGAGGTCCTACCAGCTGCTGCACCGGTGAGCAGGGGTGTTCCCCTGTCCCTGTGCTCATTCCCCTCAGTTTTCTGCGATTATGCTGCAAATTCTGCGATTGTATGCTTAAAACCCTAAATGTTTAATTACATGAAAAGGCTTGCTTGATTTGATTAGCACAGACTTACAAAAGCATCCAGAGAAAGTATCTTCCAACAAGGAAGCTCTTCTTGACAGGAGAACAGGATTGAACAGGCATTTAGAGAGTTAAACCCTCGTCTTTTTTTGAGGTGTAGCTGGAAACCAAGTCCTTAGACCAACAGAATCTGCTGTACAAAGCCACCTCAGCTGGTGCAAATGGGCTCCAATGGATTAGGAGCAAAACCAAGTACTTACAGTCTCGAGATTTAACACAGACAGTGTGGATGTCTTCAGGATGTGACCAAAGAAGAATCAAAAACTTCTGGTTAGCCTTCGCCTGTGGCCCACGGGGCAGAGAGGGAGAGACAGAGAAAAATGAAGCGGGATTACAGTCCCAATGCTATGATTAATGTTGTTGTTGAAAGGGGAACAGGGCTCTCTGAGTTGCCTGCCTAATCGCAGGCTGTAACCTGCTTGGCAAGCCTTCTCCACTTTAGACTCTTCTGGCTGGCAGCCAGAAATATTAAGTCTGGGACAGGTGACATTGTGTAGGTTTGACATACCTCTTCTGTTGTCTTTGTAATGCTGCCAGCGTCCTGTGGTCATTTTCTGTCAATTGGGCGCTTGTTCCTTTGGGGAACTGATAGCTTGAATACTCATTCTTTCTTTCTGGTTGTTTTTTGAGGGGGAGAAAGAAGAAGAAGAAGGGAGAGCTTAAAAAACAAAATTAGATGGTTGAGAAAACACGGACTATTCCGAAATCTCTAGGATTCACAGCAAAGAATTATGCTTCAGGTCAATTTTGATTTCTAGAAACCAACCTGTTGGTTAAATCCCAGTTCAAAAGTACTCCTTTAAAGACTCACTCTGTGCCTTGACCATTGCCATAAAAAAGCGATGTTGAAGGAGTGTGGTAGGTCTGGGTTTGAGCACGGCTCACCTCATGCGTAGGCTTTAAGAAAAAAGCTGTTCCATGAACAGCCGACCTTATGAAGTCTAGTTTCCTGCAGGTTTGGTTTTCTGTTCTGTCACCTCTGTAACGCCCAGCTTCTCCATCTCTCTCTCGAAATCTCTTGCAGACAAGAAGGGAGGTAGCAAGCAGGGGTCTGTGGGCGCTGCTTGGTCAGCTGCCTGTCCATGGCATCTCCACTGAGCTTTCTCTCCTTCTCAGCCAGCTCCTTTGCGTCTTTCCCCACTGTACAAACAAAGAGGAAACTAAATTATCTTGAAGACTTCAATTCCTCTTCCAAATTTGGGTGAGAACGGCTGATGAATGAAGTGCTGTTGGGGAGGAGCGGTGTTGCTGAGGAAAGACAGACTGAGATGGAGGTCTGTTTCCCAAGGAAACTATGCTAAAAAAAATAATGCAATTATGCAAACATTCTCACAAAGTTTAGTAACTATTTGCAGTCCCTGTGTATAGTGGAAAGTGCTGCTGCTCCTATTTGAGGTTGTGATTCTGCTGAGGGCTCTCTGTGTCCCTCGGCGTGTCACTGAACGTCGTGCCTCAGGTCCATCCCAGGTGAAAGGGAGAAAATGGGGCACATTCCCTGATGGATGTCGGGCTCTTTGGGTTAACTCTGGCCATGTGGAGGGGACTGCACAACGGGGCCTCAGACTTGGCTGAGGCCTTTGTGTTTCTGGAACACAAACACAACTAACTTCTGGTTTATAATAATCTCAGTGTGTATCTATTTACATAGCTGTTTAGTCCATAAATGTTTCTCATGAAGGCTCTTTCCAAAGCACATAGAGTACGTAAGGCTATTGCTGGGCTATTGCTGTGCATTTCTCCAGCTTCGGGGTTCCTTTCTGAAGCAAATTTAAGCACCTGAATCCAAGCTGACCAGCAGTCCTGGCAATATTTGGAGCTCTAAAGATACGCACTAGGATTTTTGATATTGTTCCCATTTCTAACTGGCAACCAAGGGAAAGCTCTTGGCGTGGAGAGAATTAACAAAACGCATGGTTAAGTGATGGTCCTGACTCGTGTTGTGCCAATCAGAGACAGGTCAAATGATTTGGGTGGGAAACAAAACCCAGCTCCGATTGGCAATGGGCTCGGCACAGTGATCCCCACCTCCTCGTCTCCTCTGTCACTCTGAGCATGTCCTTGGAGCACCTCATGGCGCAACATGGGGTTGTGCCGGGTGGCCAGCCAAATCTTCAGGGAGAGGTGAGTGAATTGCCAGCCAGCCTCCCTTGGGGGGATGATGGCCGAGGGGAGGGAAGAGAGCGCCTGGGGATGCTGAGGCCATAGGGTGATGCTTTGAACTACACTCCTGTGCCTCAGTTTCCCTTGCTATGAAAATAGCGGCTCCGACGCCAGGAGGGTCGCCTGGGCTGAGTGCCTGGTGGGGAGCGGGGTGCAGGGGAAGGAGGGTGCCCGGGCCAAGCTGGCCGTGCCAGCGCTGCAGCACAAGAGCCGCCCCGCCTGCGGGGACACCGTCCCTCAGCCTCCCCGGCCCGGGGGCCGTGCCCAGCGCCGCAGGCAGGGCTCAGCCCCGGTGCGGGCAGGGCAGGGCAGGGCTCAGCCCCGCTGCGGGCAGGGCAGAGCCCGGGCAGGGCGCGGCGGGAGCGGAGCTGTCCGCGGCCGCCGGTGCTGAGCCGCGGTGGCAGCCGCCGCGCTCCCGCGGGCGCGGAACCTGCGCTCTCCTCCCCCCCGCCGCGGAGCTGCCGCGGGAGCCCCGGCAAGTTTCTGGCGGCGGAGAGCGGAGCGGGCTGCGCTGGGGCTTCCTCCGGGAAAGGTAAGGGGGGCCCGGCCGCGGGGGAGGAGCTGCCCCGGCTGTTCCCGGGAGGGACACGGTGCCCCCGAGCATCCCCGGCCCTGGGTGTGGGGAGGACGCGGTCCCCGTGGACGTCCCCAGGTGCAGGAGGGCAGGGACCCCAGCCCTAGCTGCGTGCCCGGGGCTGAGAGAGACACGTTCCCCTGGGGGGTGTTGGAGCACAGCACCGGGGCAGTGCGTGTCCAGGGGTGGCCATGGGGGACCGGCAGTGCCAGCCCTGGGTGCGACCTCTGGTCCCCGCCTGGGCAGCCTGGGGTGCTGGCGCGTGTGTGAGTGACACATCTTACTGAGAGCTTTAGGATGCGTATGTGTATGGGGTTGCACCCTCTCTCAAAGGGGCTTGCAAGAGTCCTGGGTGGCTGGCGGAGGGAGGCGGAAAGCAGACTTGTTTTGTCTGTAACTGATGGGGATGGACAGCCCTGGCAGAGGAAAACTCGGTAGTTTACAAAGTGATTTCAGGTAGGGGACTGAGGGCTGCCTTTCCTTAGACATCTGTCCTTCAGATACCGAGCAATCACTGTGCTATGCTCTTTTGCTCTTCTATGACTTTTTAAGGCTTGCTTTATTTGCTAGGCAGGCAGGAGTGTCTAAGCTTCCCCTGTGCTAGGAATTGCAGGAATCGATTCCTGCTATTTACTATTGAAAGAGACGGGAGTTCAGCTGAGTTTCCAGGCTCATCAGGTTTCCTCCTCCTCTCCAAGAAAGGCTCTGGCTTTGTGGCATGTTGGCTGAAGAAGAGCAACTGTCCAAGTCTGGAGAGGGAAAGGGCAAAACCAACAACCACACAAAATAAAATGTATGGTTTTTCAGGTAGTCAGTCAGAGTGCATGTGATCAGACCAGTCCAGCCGTGCCAGTGTCCTCCCAGGTGCCAGGTATGGACATGGGATGTAGGTTTAGGTTTGATTCTTCCTATCAACATAAGAATAGGGTCTGGGATGCAGAATAGAGGGTTTCCTGGTAATGTACCTGTGGCAGCAGCTGCTTGGAAAACTTCATCTCATTTTGAAGTCTGATTAAATTGAGGAGAAAGGAGCTTTCACAGTCTGTCTCTTCTCAGAACAGAGTCTGAGCAATGGAGCTTAAATCAAATTCAACAGCAGCTTTGTATGCCCAAAGACTACGTGGCCGAGCAGTTTCATTTTAAAGGGCTGCGTTGTGCCGGCTGGGTAGCCCCCGATGAGGCATTCTCGTCTGAAGTCCCTCCCAGAGGAGTTACATATTTAGTCTTGATTGAGCATAGTCGCGTTTTTGAAATTATTTTGAGTTGGAAGAAAACTCCAGCAGCTCCTTCTGTCAGAAATGAGTGCGAATGTGTTTAGTACCTGCAGATGCTTCTGCAGCTTGTGACTCTCCACTAAACACGACAGCACAGGGAAAGGCTTGTGCAAGCTTCCCCCTCTGTCGCACGCTCACCTGAGGGAGCATCTCGGAGAGAGGGAAGCCTTTGGGCAGGTTTCCAGCAGGCAAGCAGAACCAGAAAAGGTTTGTGAATTGGCAGGGAAGCAGGTTACACGCTGTCTTGTTTCAACAAGGGTAAAGACCATGTAAGCACCTCCTGGGGCCAGGTGTGAAGAGGTCCCAGCATCCCCCTCACAGAGGAGCTCAGATAAGTGCACCACCTTCTCATTCATCTGGGGGGAAGGCTTTACAAGCCTCTGGTGAAAGCAGCAGGGGAGAGCCTGAGATTTTTGCAATAGTTTTTCTACTGATTCTACAGCTTCACTTGCCTGTGTGCTGCACATAGCTACGGTAAGTTTACAGGATCTAGTTTACGATTTTACTTTCAGACACAAAAATGTCTGAAAATAAATATTTCTGTCAAACAGAAATCATATTTCTGTAAAACAGATTTATTGTCCGTGTGTCAATGATATCAGCATATCTATCAGTGCAAGAGATGCATTTTAATCATTTTCTGTGTTACAATGAGAGATGTGTGCTTTACAAATAGCTCAAGCACACCCATAAAAATAAGGCCTATTCCAAGTGATATATCAGAAATATCTCTCCCCTGGGTTATTGTTACTTTTTACCAGCTTGATCTCACAGGACACCTGTAGCTCCCCTGATGTATTGCAGGATGGAGACCTGCCAGGGTTCTGAAGGAAATGAAGTCCTGCAAGCTTTGCCAGTTCTCTCCTTCCTTTGCTGCGTGTGTGCATGCACGCTGAGGAGCAGGAACAATTCCTTCCAGACTGTTTATGCTGGGCCTTGCCCTGTCTCGTCACCAGTGCAGCTGCGTGACCACAGTCTCTCCTTTTTCCCAGGCTCCATGTTCTTAATACACGTATGCTCTGCTGAAGCATCTTGGAGAGGTGGTGTGCATGTGCTGTGTTCAGCATGTCTGCTTCCAAAGGCTCTTGAGGAAGAATGAAATATGGCCTAGGGGAGAACTATGCATTATGAGAATTTCAGGAATGATTTGCTCAGCCCTCAATAAAGGTTGTTTCCAATTAGGTTAATGAAGGACGTCATTCTCATGGCCAGAGTTACTCGGTCTGGTACAGGGAGGTATAAATCACCTGTCCCTGTACCATGGACGCTCTTTACCCTCCAAAGAGCACGGAGGAGTAAGGGAGATTATTTTCACTGTGCTGTGAAGCATTTAGCAGCCAGGGTGCTCTGTGGAGGAGATGAACCCAGCAGCCCCCTTTCACCACCAGCGCTATGTCCTCCTGCCCACCCATAGTGCAAGGGGGGCTGCCAGTGTCCAGCACCTCGACATCCTCCTCTCCTGCTGGATTCACTTTCCTCTGCAGCAACTTTGCTCCCAGGGTGAGTGACCCCCAGTCCCGTTCCTGGGTGCCACTTTGCAGCCCGGGACATCACTCCAGCACTCTGACCCCTTGGCTGGGTCTCACCCAGCTTGCACCATTGCAGGGCTCTCATCACCAAACTGCAGCTCCCTTCCTTGCGGCCTGATGTGTGTAGGGATGGTCAGAGCAACAAGCAACGCTGAAGATACTTGTATGGACAAGTGGTGTAATTCAGTGCTCCAGCCAGAGCTAGCCTGATGGTGTGTGCATTTATCCCAAAAACATAGGCTCGTATCTTAGTGCATGCATCCAAAATGTGCCTCTGGGAGCTCTGTCCATTTTTCATCTGTTTGTGGTTAAGGGGAAAGAAAGAGTCACTTTCTCAAGAAATTCTGAAGAAAAACTTAGAAGCTGATGAATATGTAGCAAAACCTCCTTCCTCCTTTCCTTTCCACATCCACAGTGTCATACTGTGGGTCTAGTAACTTGGTGGTTTTCTAATAAATTTAACCTTAGCATCAATTGAAATACTTTGGCACACAAGGAAGGGAGAGGTGGGCTCCTGAGGACATTCATCATAGAAAGCATATTGAGATTGGATTTTCGTTAGCTGTGAAATTAAATACTCTGAAGCAGCTTTTTCACCCTGACAATTATGAATATGCATCAGAGTGATGTTCTCACCCTGCTCTGTCTGCTCCTGCATGTTCTGGTGAGGAGGAAAGCCCATTTCTTCACAAACCTTTTAGAGGGTCGCCTGAAAAAAGGAGAAGTTGGGCTTCAACCCTTTCTGCTTCCTTGTGAAGGAGAAATCTTACCTGATAACTTTTCTGCAGCATCCTGTCAGTACCGCCTGCTCTCTTCAGTTAAAGCCTTAGATCCCCTAGTTGTCTGTCTTGCAGCTGGCAAACTTGAGTCTTCCACTAAAGCCAGATTTGCCATTGCTGCTTTTTCTTACGATAAAATGACTCACAAGGTTTTAAACAAAACCTGAACACAAGCCCCGTTTATTTTGCTATTCTTTATGAGTCACTGCATAGTATGGTGAGGATTTGAGGCTAGGGACAAGATTTGCACAGAGCAGGTGAAGAAAGGTTGGGAAATGTTTCCCTTTTTCCTGCTAGGGATTTCTAGCACTTGTGTCCAACAAGTCAGGATTGTCAGTGAAAATCTCAAGGGAGACCTTAATTCTCCACTGGACAGTCAATAAAGGGAGAGATTCGGCTTGAATCCTGGGTGCGAAAGCACTTGGAGTGCTTTCAAAGGGCTCACATTGCAGGGTCAGTACCAGGTATCCAGGAACATCCCTTTATTGAAATAATTGATCTTGTAAAGGGAGAAAACAATCATCTCCCACCACCAGAGCCACTATGCCCACCTCCTAAATGATTTTGTAGTCTCTCTGCAGTCAAGCAGTGTGTACTCGATGCCCGGAGCCTGGCTTGCACTGAGGTGTAACCTCGCAGGAGAGCAGCAGTTGGGCTGGTTTCTGCAGGCTGCCCTTGCAGAGGGAGCACGCCCAAGTCACAGCGCCTGGGGCTACCCAGCTCCCAGAACAGGCAACAACAGTTTTGCTATTGCTTTAATATCTGCTGAAAGATGGGCCCAGCACCGGGGCAAGGAGGGACAGCTTAAAGCTGCCTGGTGTCACCTCTGTGCTGGTGCCTCTGCCGGGGATTCATGGGCTCCGCTCAGGATTCCTGTCGATTAGGTTCCCCAAGCTCCCAGGAGCAAAAGGGAAAGGCAATCCTGGCTGGACACCGGCATGTCCCAGTGCCTCGGCGAGCAGGCAGGGAGGAGCTTGCCGGAGCTGCAGATGCCATCAGTCATGCTGAGGACACAGAGAGGGGACGGTCACCTTCAACATAAACCTGTAAGTAAAAGCCTGCGAGCAGGTGATGAGCTGGGCAAACCGAGTTACTCTGGGGTGCTTTTAGTGTGGTGCAAGTGCAGAAAGATCAGGCGGTGAATTGCTTCCCTGGGTATCCAATGCAGGCTGAGGACTGGCGTGCAGCTTCCCAAGTTAATATTAGCTGGGGTAATTTCCTGCCTAAACCTTTTTCCCTCTAAGCAGAGCTCAGGGTGGATCTTGACCCATTGCTGCTCAGACTCCAACCTTGCGTGCCCTGATAATTATGTTGTGCAGGCATTAACAGGGATGGCCAGGGAGTTTGCACTCTGCCCAGAGCAGCTAGAAAGCCCAAAGGAGCAGATGGAGGTTACAGCGACTTCTCATAACCTTCTCGTGAGCAGCTTCTGCTGCTGTGGGGCCACGCTGACAGGGCTTGGTTCTCTGCACTGTGACCAGGCAAGATGAACAGGGAGAGGGCAGGAGGGGCGTAAAGCAAACACCTTGTGAATTATGTTTGCTAAGAAAAGCAAATTGATGCAGCTGAACTATGCAAATGAGGACACTCAAATGTGTTAGAGTGGTCCAAGGCTACCCCAGCGCCAAAGCAGAACTGAGAGAGCAACGTCCACCAGCCAGGAAAGCATAAGGAAAAGCAGATCAGGGGAGCGTGCACCTGCAAAGTGTGTGCTGGGCTGGCAAGGAGAAGTCTTCCAAATCAAATTGCTGCTCTGACACCAACACTATATTATTTAAAGTAGGAAGCCTCTAAGATGCAAATGTTAATATTTTCCTTACATATTTTAGCAGGCAATTATCAAAAGGTGATGAATTTTTAAGGCTGAACATCAAAACTGCATGTACATAAATGCAAGGCATGATGTATGAGAAGTTGCCGTACTGTATTTGTATGTAGTGGTAACAAGACAGGGGACATTTGGTATGTTCAAGCAGCAAACGGGCTGTGTGGCTGTCAGCCTGCCTGGGCAATCACACTGCTTGGGGCTTTTTCCCATAGGTGCTTGCATATCAAACCCCAAGGGCTAGCAGCCTCTTCCAAGCTGACAGATAATAGCTGGAGTTTATTTCATGGTAAAGCACATGCTGTTGTTAAATGAATGCTTTGTTTTGCACAACAAAAGATTGGAAAAATCCCAGGTGTGGTAGTCATTTCTCTGGAGAGAAAAATTGTGGCAGGAAGATCTTCTGTACTAGAAAACCCAAAGAGAAGTGGTTAGACCTCCTGGCTGTGCGTGTTTGCCTTCACGATGTCCATACTGTGCCGCAGACCAGACTTTCCAGACCCAGGCAGGAGGATGGGGCATTTCAAACCAGTACAGTATCTCCTTCTCATCACCAAAAGCCAATAAATGAGTTGGGGACGGAGGCAAGTGTGCTGCACAGCTTCCTGAGAGCCTCTGTCAGTTTAGCAGGATGATATAAATGGAGCTTGATTTAAAATCACATTTGCATCAAGCTGTCAAACCAGTGACCTGGGCAAAACATGTCTCAAGGATGTGGGAGGGCTTTGGCCATGTCTACTAGAGCCAGCGAGCCAAAACCTGGCTTGCTGTTGCTCCTTCTGTCTTCAGTGCATGACACCTCTTTCTGTGCAGCACACACTTGCCGGGACTGTTTTGCACAGACCAGTTCTCTTGCTTTCCATTGTCTTTATTCATAAGGGGAGCAGGAACCACCCAGAGAGGCCAGAAGTTCAACAGAGTGAATTGAGAACCATGGATGACCATTGCAGTTCCCATTGACTAAATTAACCAGCATCCTGCCTGGCCTGCAGAGGCAACTCCATCACACTCATGGTACGTAGGCACCGATCATAAACGTATTTGATTGCTTAACATCAGTTGCATGAGATAGTCCCACTTGCTACTTTTCAGTGAGCCTATGTGAGCTGTAAACATCCCATAGGTTGTGTGCCCACCTAACCCAAGAAAGCCATGAAGTAGGCTAGAGGAACCATGGTCCATCGGTATTTGGCTGTATGGGCCAGTAACGCAGAGAATGAAAAACTATTGGCAGGATCTCTTGGCAGTTTAACACCAATTAGTGTCTTAAAATAAATTTACACTCAAAGCTAATTTACTCATTACTTCAAGTGATTAGCTCCATCTGTCATGCAGCCTTGGATGTGAGGTGGGCATTCTCACCTGGGTACCGATAACAAGGGTAGTTGCTCTGTTTGTGAAGTCCATGTCAGCAAAACTCATGGAAAGAAAGGCTCCGTCTCCCACGGCTCTCGGCCCATTCGATAGCTCCCCAGCCACCTCATGGCAGTTAGAGGTCAGGTAGGGATCTGTGCTGGGGATATTATTTTTATTCACCTCCTCCCCGTAAGGCCAAATCTGTTCCCTCTTCCAGCTCGCAGCATGGCCCTATGAAGACTAGGCTATGGGGCAGGAATAAGCAGCCCGTTGCCACTTGCGAGGGTTAAATCATGCCCAGGCTGGCCCCAGCCGCCGTCCCCCCCAGCCCCTGCTCCCCGGCAGGGCACTGTTTTCCGTTCTCCCGCAGCGTGCAGGTAGGGACCTTGGGGAAGGAGGCAGGAATACTGCATGCATTAAACATCCCAGCAAGCAAGCTAACAGCTATCGAAACATATAATTAAACCATTATTTTCTCTCACCCCTTCTCTTTTTTTTTCTTCACCTGAACGAAATATTTTTCCATTTATTTGTTATCAGTGAAGGGAGTGAATATACTGAAACGCGTCTGCTGTTCTGCTCTACTACCCCCTATTAACTTCCTAAGCACTTGGGAACCTTTGGCTCAGCTGCACAAAATAACAGGGAAACTAATTAGGCCAATAAAACTCAATGATTGAGTCAGGCACCCTGAGAAAGGGAATGACTTTTTACTACAATATTTTTTTTTGTTAATACATGTGTTCACCCTCACGTTCCTTACCGCCTGCGCTGCTGGCAGCACGGATCAGATTTAGTTACAGCTGAAGAAGGAAGGTCCCAGCCAAGCGCAGTGATGATTGGGGTGACAATTCCTTTCCGTCCGCAGCCGTGGGGTCTCCTGGGCCGGGGTTTGATGAACAGCTTGTTGCAAGTCCCCTTGTCTGCACAGGCCCTTCTCGGCACACGCAGTGCACGTCTCACAGTCGAGGCAATTAATATGCCGCCGGGATGGCACATGAACAGGTCTTGGCTGCATCGCAAGGGCAGTTTGGGCCAAGTCTCTCTGCTGACGGGGACAGGCAGAGGCACGAGAAGGACGGGACGAGCCTGGAGGAGGTGGGGGACTTTGCAGAACACGAAGCCTCCAGCTCCGAGCAGCCGGTCCCCATGTCCAAACACGCAGCGCCTGCTGCAGTCAGCACATGGCCGAGACTTGCAAAGAAAATTTAGACTCAAAAGCTAATACTAATCAGTAAAATCTGTAACTGAAGAAATGGTAATCAAGTGAGATTACCAGCCTGATCCCGTTATCGGCCCCCTGCCCAGCTGGTTGGGTCAGTGCTGCACACAGCGTTAATGAAGCCACCTCCCGCAGTGGCGGGGCCGGGGGGGTGGCAGGCTGCCGGCTTGGTGGTAGCACCGTGCCAGGAGCGTGTCGTGGAGGTGTCCTCCCCGGGAACCGAGGAAGCCGAGCACTCCTTCATTAGCCAAAACTCACTCTCACTTGTATTTGTATCTTGCTTTGCAGATGGGAAATGTATCCAATGCCTCGGTGTTCATCTCCACCTTATCGGAGAGGGAAGACCTGATTTTTGGCACGCTCTACTTAGTCTTTGGTACGGAAAGACAGGCTGTTATACCTGTGTCTCTGCTGCGGGCAGCCCAGGTGCCCTCCTGCCTGCCAGAGACATTCAGGCCTTTTGCGGTCACTGATGCTTCCAGAAGTGTTCAGTCATTAGCAGAATAATCAAACTGGCCCTTCCCACGTTACTCAAATAGATGATCTGGCCAAAGCCTGGTGACTGCATTCCCCTTTCAGGGGAACTGCAAGTACCAGTTATGTTTTTAAATATTTGAAGAACAACCTTTGAGGAACAGGCTGTAACTCCTGCTGCAGCCACCCGATGTGAGATGGATAGGAACTCTCTGTTAGCATTGCCAGCTTCATGACTGTTGAAGGTGATTTGGACCTCCAGCTGGCCCTTGCTTTCTGCAGAAGATGCTGGACAATGTCCTGTGATTTGGAGTTAGTGGCACTGAAAAGCCAGCAGGCAAAACTTGAGGGGCTGGGACATGCTCTGAGGTGGCCTAGACCTGGTTGGTGTGGGCCAGAAATGAATGATGGGCAAAGAAAAGCCTTCCAATTTTCTAAGCCCTGGGCACGTTGTCTCCCAAATGCTAGAAGTTTTTCATGCCTGTGAGCATGGGGAACCCAAGGGATGCTCACGCCACCGGGACTGCCAGCAGTCCTATAGGCACCTACGCTCCTAGGAGTTAGTAAAGCTAATCAAACGTGCTTAGTACAGCTGTAAGTCTAGCTCTGTGGGAAAAGCACCTCGTGAGGCTGGGAACAAGGACAAACATCTCGGTACTCTACCCTCCAGCAACTCCCAGACCTCCAAAGCCCTGGATTTGGCCAGATCTTGTGTGGGAATCCCGAGAGGAACTTTAGTGTTGGCTGTTCAGCGGCTTTGGAAGCTGGTTCTTACCATGATATTTAATTTACAGCCTAATCCATTAGGGAGGAACTCTCGTCCTACCCAACCTGCCCCAAGAGCAGCAAAGATTCCCCTTCTGAGGACACTGAAACCTCTTTTCAATGAAAGCACAATTACATAATTAAAAAAAGAGAGAAAGCCCTTGCTATAAAATTTTAATCACCACTGTTGTTTTAAATACACTAATAGCAAACAAAGAGCCTTCTTTTGTTTAGTCTGGATTTTCCTTGATCTCCATAATGCCTTTCTTCTTGTTTATTTTGTTACCATGATATTGGACAACACAGACTCACAGGAGTGACATTGCCAGGAAGAAATTAAAAAGGCAAAGGGGCCCAGCTCCTTGGCCTCACATCAGAAGAGCAATCGCACAAAGCTCCCGTTATTTATCTAGCTGGAAGGAAATGCCCCCCTCGCTCCTTCCAGCTGGAAGAAGTGACTCTGGCCAGATCCTGCACCCGGAGCCCATTGCAGTCTCATCCCATCACTGCCCTCCTACCAAACGCCTCTGTAGGATCTCAGGAAGGGGAAGGGATCAAATTCAATGTAAAGCAGCTCCAGATGTGCTCACAGAGCTCTGCAGGTCCCATGGGCTCCCCTGCTCAGCCCGCTCTGGAGATGGAAGCCTGGAGCCCTTTCCACCCTCTGTAGACATCTCTGGTGTTTGCTTCCAAACATCTCAAGATGATCTTGGCTCTTTTCCCGGCTCTGTTACATACAGCACTGTTCCTCTGCGTTCTCCACAGGCATTGTGTCCCTCTCTGGGAACTCACTGCTCCTGCTGGTGGCCTATCAGAAGAGGTCCATGCTGAAGCCTGCTGAGTTCTTCATCGTCAACCTGGCCATCAGTGACCTGAGCATGACAGTGACGCTCTTCCCCTTGGCCACCTCCTCCTTCTTTGCCCACAGGTACCTTGTGGAAGCAGCTCTGCACTGGTCAATGGCCTCGGGTGCAGTTTGCAGACCTTGCCTTGAAACAGGGAGATCCCTGACAGGGGTCTGCAGGGACCCAAGGAGTCAGTCTGGTGGCACTGGGGCACTGTGTAACCTCACAGACATCCATCCCACAGCAGGGTGGCTTGCTGTTCCCTGTCCCTCCGGTTTATGACACAGACTTGCTGTAAAAGGGGTTTGGTGGTGGGTTTCCGAGCTGGCACCCACATGGCATGGGCATTGCAGTGGTGTGTGCTGGCGTGGATCAGGGCAGCTCCTGCACCCGTGGCTCCATCTGTGCCTGTCACTGGGATCCTCAGGGAACAAATTAAGGGCAAGACCATGCCCATATTTTCTCGCGCAATCAGGTGCTGGTATCCGTGCAGTCCGTTGCAGCTACCCCACGCATGGTCAGCTTTGCTTCTGGTGTGGGACCAGCAGCTGAGGCCCCACCACCAGGAGAGCAGCTGGGAAATACCCAGCCTTCCTCCAGAGCAGGGACCACAGAGACAATTCCCGTCCAGCCGCGTGGCGGGGGCTGTCATCCAGCCTCCCCGGGCGGAGGGGAAGGGCTGGGTTTACCCGCAGGCTTTCCCTTGCAGGTGGCTGTTCAACCAGGCGGTCTGCACCCTCTATGCCTTCTGCGGGGTCTTGTTCGGGCTGTGCAGCCTCAGCAGCCTGACGGTGCTCAGCACAGTTTGCTGCCTGAAGGTCTGTTACCCAGCATACGGTAGGTGCTGGCACGCGTTATCTGATCTGTACTTACACCCCTCTCTGTTAACATAACCCTTTTTCTTCCTTCTCTTACGGGCCAGATCCACCTCTTCTGGGAAAGCTTTGCCCCAGGGCAACCTATTCCCAGCAAGTACATGGGTGCAGCAGACTCTGAAGGCTTTTATCACTTTGTATTCACCCCCCTCTACCTGCGTGGGGCTACGGAGCCCGGGCACCCTGTGCCCGTGACCTGTGCGTGCACGTCAGCCGTCCCTGCCTCCAGACCCTGCTTCACTGCAGGGCTCGGGAGCATCACCCAGAAAAGTATCAAGGGGGTTGTCCTCCCCCTGTAGAAAAGTCCCAGCTGCTGCATCACAGCAGGTCACAGGATTTCGAACGTCCAAACACAGACGTGAGCTTAGGCCAGAGCAGACTCTGCATCTGGGAAGCCACAGGCTCTGGCAGCGCAAGGAAGAGCCGCTTTCCCTTGTCCCTGCTGGGAGAGCCGTAGGCCAAATGTATTTAATTCACTGAAATAATTAATACAGGAAGGCTGGGTTTGCAGTGTTGTAGCTCTAGCAGTGTTGTAGCCCTATTTTCACCTGGATTCCCTCCGTGGAACTAATGTGAATGTTTGCAGCTCTAAGCTTGGGCACCAGCTCTTTGGAGAGGGCATGCACTGCAGAGAGCACCTGAGGCAGCGAGGGGACCCAGGGATGTCCCCGACATATTTACAGCTGCTCCTGTTTGGAGTTGCTTCTTAATTTCCTCAGCTCGGCTGCTAATCCTCCATCTAGCATGTATCTTCAGAACAGACTTCGGATTAAAGACCAAAAATAGAAATAAAATGGGAAATCAAAGATATTAGTTTGATTTGCAGACCAGCACCCCGGGGTGCATCCTCACCCCCTCTCCCGTGGCTCGCTGCTCGTCTGCCCCGAGCCTGGGGCTGTTGCCAACCGCCAACATGTTTTGTCCCCAGCAGTTGACAGTGCCTCAAGGATGATGCTGGAGCCGAGTCACCTTGGTTATGTGCCAGCACAACAGCTCAGGAGATCACTAAAAAGGTGGAAGGAAAGATAAAGATAAAAGCTGGCTGTTAAAAGGCAGCCCAGGTACGCGTGGCTTTTCCCTGCGCAGGTTCGGCTCTCTAGATGAGCCGGCGCTTGGCAGCCTGGCACGTTGAGCTTATCTCCCCGTGACCCCCCGGCCCTTTTTCTGTGAGGAAATGGCTAATCTCAATGTGCTTTTAATTGCTTAGTTTCAAAGAAAAATGTTACTCCTATGTATGGCTGAAGATTTAGCCCTTTATGCTGAGCTCTTAGAAGATCAGGGAGTTTTAGATTTGATGGGGGATGGGACAAAAAGGAAAAAACCCACCTCCCCCAGTGCTTCAGTCTGCCAGCGAGGAAAAGGTCCTTCAAATGACGGTGTCTGGGATGGCTTTGAGCACTCCTGGAGCCAGCTCTCCCTGCCCCGTGCTCAGGCTGCTGCAGCCAGGCAGCCTCCCTCCCTCCCGGCTGCCCGTGGGGCCGTGGGTGCAGCCGTATCCCCGTGGGGCCGTGGGTGCAGCCGTATCCCCGTGGGGCCGTGGGTGCAGCATCCCCCCAGTGCCACCAGCAGCCACACGACCTCCCAGCAATTCCTCCCGAAGCCAAGAGAGGCTGCATCGCTGATCCTGCCACTTGCTGCCCAGACTGGGGCAAACCCTTACGTTTTTCTTGGCTCCTTGCTGTGGCCGCCTGCCCCAGGGGACAGGACGATGCCCGTGTGTCCCAGGGCCCGGGGGTGAGCGGTGGTGCGGCTCTGCCCGCCCCATGGCTGCCGTGCTGCCATGCTGTGCACAGCAGCTCCTGCCCTGCCCGGGCAGCCCCGACCGTGTCCCAGGGCGGCTGGCCTCGTCCCCAGTGCTGGAGGTGCAGGCAGCTTGGGGTCACAGCCCCTTGCTCCGCTCCCCTTCGCCCATGGGAAACCATCCTCACCCCAACCCCTCTGCTGCAGGCAACAAGTTCTCATCCTGCCATGCCGGAGTGCTGCTGCTGTGCGTCTGGGCATATGCCCTGATGTTTGCCACGGCCCCCTTGGCCGAGTGGGGCAGCTACGGCCCCGAGCCCTACGGGACAGCCTGCTGCATCACGTGGAATGCCTCGAGCAGGGAGGCCACGCTCTACATCCTCGCCCTCTTCATCTTCTGCTACCTTCTCCCCTGCCTCCTCATCCTCGTCTCCTACTCGCTGATCCTCTGGACGGTGCGGGTGTCCCGGAGAGCCGTCAGGCAGCACACATCCCCCCAGCGCAGAGCCCGCAGCGTGCACAGCCTGGTCGTGAAGGTAGGGGAGGGCTCGGGGCGGTGCGGGGTCTCGGGGTGCCCCCTGCCCCAGCCCACCACCCCGTGGGCAGGCGAACGCGGCAGGACCCCTTCTGTCAGGGTGTCTGCCGCTCCCGATGAATTCTGCAGCTGTTTGTATCAATGTGGGTAATAACACATTTCTCCTCGTTTAAAGCCATCAGGTGGAGGAGTTTTCATTTTAAATTACATTGGAAAAGATCATAAAAGGAGCTTGCATGAGTCATTGTTCCCCAGACTACAAGCTAATACTATAATTTACCAAGGCTATGTCAAAAAAAAAATTGGATACCCTTTAAAAAAAAAAAGAAACCCAAAAGAAAACAGCTTGCAAGCCTGGCCTCAAAGGAAACGTTCGTGTCTGCTTAGAGGAGGGGGGTCTGAGCATGGCCCCTTTCCAGAGCCTCTCGGTCGGTCTGCACACCGGCACACACATTGCTGGAGGGGTTTTCAGTGCTGGGGAAAGGCCGTCGGAGTCCGATGCTGGCCTGGTCCCAGCCGGGTCACTGGGTGCTTCGTACCCGTCTGCCGCGGCGGGGTGAGGCAAGTCCCGAGTTTCCCAGGTGGGACGGGTGTGAGTCGCCTGAAGCGAGTGCAGGTTTCTGCGCCCACGCTGGGATGTGCTGAGTTGCTGCCCTGATGTCTGACACCCCGATGCTCCAGTGCGACGGGTCCAGAGGGCTGAGCACCTTTCCCTGGGGATGTGACCGACTGCTTGGGGTCCTGTTGCACATGGCTGAGTTTTGGGGAGGATCAGCATCCCGCGTGTGCCGCAGGAGGTTGACGGCACCATCGTCTCCATCTCCTTCTCTTCCAGCTGAGCATTGCCGTGTGCCTGGGGTTTCTGGCTGCCTGGACCCCTTACGCCATCGTTGCCCTGTGGGCAGTCCTCGGCGACGCCAGCCAGGTGCCGGTGCTGGCCTTTGTGCTGTCGGCCGTCTTTGCCAAGTCCTCAACGCTCTACAACCCCCTGGTGTACCTGCTCTTCAAGCCCAACTTCCAGAAGTTCCTCTCCAAAGACATGGTGCTCCTCCAGGCCATTCGCACCCTCCTCTGCTGCGGCTGCCCGAGCGCCGCGCTCCAGCCCTTCCCGTCCCCGGGCTTCGGTGACCACCCCGGGGCATGCAGGAACTGCAACGACACTTTTGAGTGTTTCAGTAACTACCCCAAGTGCTACAAACTCCCCCAGGCACCCGGCAGCTCGCCCCGGCGCGCTCCCCTGGCTATCCTGGCCGACGGGGCTGCTTGCCAGCCGGGGCTGAAGAGGACGGTGCAGGTGATGGTGCTTGTCACACGGAAAAGGTCAGGTCTGGGCGCTGCGAATGTGGCGGGGGAAGCCCTGCCGTCGGGTATCATGAAGGACCTTCTCTGAGCCCAGCCGTGCCTGGCTGTGTCCTACCAGCGCACTGGAAAACAGACCCAAGTGCAAGATTTCTCTCACCTACATATCTGATGGGTCCCCAGCACGTTCTGCAGATGAAGTGACATGAAAATTGAAGACCAACCTTGCCTCCCTCTCTGGTTTGGCTCTTGCAACTCTGAGCCTTTTTTGCTCTTGCAAAAAAAAAATAATAGACCCCAGTGCCTGAAATCTGCCCAGGGTGCAAGTCCAATTTCTCCTGCGGCTTGCTCTCTGGGCCCTTGGCCTTTTTTTTTTCCATCCTGGTGCTCTGATGACCAAGTAGGAACCTGGTTGTCTTAAGAAACCGTGCCTGGCAGGGAGGGCTGGGGGCCAGGAGGCCCCGAGAGGTGTCCTGGCTCCAGCGCCACCTCCTACAGCCCCCGCTGACCATGTCCTTTCCCGTCGGGGAGTGGGACCACGCCGCTCAGCTACCTCACTTGGGATTATGAAGCATCTTTCTATACCTCTCAAGAGACTACTCTCTGGGCAGGCTGGGTTACCCTACTGCCTTGATTTGAACGCAAACCCACCACCGACCTATAGATCGAAATGGGAGCTTGTCTTTAGAGTAAGGATTTGGGATTAAAATAGTCCCGGTGCGAGTAATAGCAGTCCCAGGTTGTGCTCTCCAGGCAGGGAATGACGAATCTGTGGCTGAGCACCATCCTGGAGGCAGGGCTGTGGCCATAGGTGTCTCCCGGCGGCTGGGACGATGGGGCAGCTCATGCCACCTGCATCCCGCGGGCTTCAGTCGGCATTCGGAGATCAGTCTGGGCAGTTCACCCACGGGAAGAGCCTGGGACAAAAAGGACCGAGAAGCTGTGAAAGGGCCCGATGCAAAGCCATCGATAGAAAAGTCCCCAGGTTATGGCAGACGCAGGGCAGGCTTGCAGATGTCTCTCTCCAGTAGCATGCTGGCAGCCCCGCGGTGAAGCTCACCTGGGGCTGAGCTCGGGGGGTCCGCTTCCCACCCCCAGCACCGAGCCGCTCGCGTGCCCAGCCTTGAGCGCAGCGGGAGATGGGTTTGCTTTGCAGGGGGTGAATAACACAGCCAGGGTGCTGAGAGAGGTTGGTTATGCCCCCCAAAATTAAAAGATGCATTCAAGGTGATGAGAAGAGTCAGTAGCAGAGGTGCTGCTCTCTGGCACCCAGCCAGCCAGTTATTCGTGGGAGCGCTTACGTTGTCCCTGGTTAATGAATAAAACCACGCCACAACCCATTGCCAGAGCTGCAGCATTAAATCATGGATGTGCTAAATGGGAATAGTGAACTGTTTTCTGCACTGAGTGCTGGGAAACAGCCGCTGCGGTCGCTGGCTGCGCTCTGCCTGCCAGCCCTGCCTGTAAGCCGACCCCGAGCTCTCCCTCTTCCCTCCATATACAGATATTGCTATTTTTAGCAGTCCCTCCCAGAACCGGGATGTATCACTGCCTTTTCTTAGCACAGATACAGCAGCCTCCTCTCTTCCGAGGACGCAGAGCACTTCACAAAAGACCCGCTAGCTGCAGGGGTGTGCAGAAATGCAGGGGGGCGGGTGTGCTCCCCGGGAGAGCAGAGGCAGATGCCCACCACCGGTCATTTAAGGTTTTAAAAACAGGAGTTGGGCTTTTTGGCCTCAATGTTATGGCCCAATTCCAGTGTAGGTGGCACCGGGGTCAGTGCGAGCTCTGCGGTGGGGAAGGCGGTTGCTGCATGCGTGCAGAGGCACCCAGCGAAGCAGCGAAGGGTGCTGGGCTGCGGGTCCTGCCCCTGCTTTCTGTGTGTGCCATCATTACCGGCTGCTGCTGCACAGCTCTGATTAGCGCACGACAGCATGGCAGTCGTGGCACTTGCTTTTGTCCTTTGGTCATTTCTACTTAGCCGCTTTAATTAGCTGTTTCCCCGTGCCAGGAATGGGTCACCGATACCTCTGGGGTGCATTTGCATCCTCCCGGGATGGTTTTGCCCATGTGAGATACCTGCAGTGCAGATGGTTGGGGCAGGGCAGGGTTTATGCACAAGAGCCAAGTAATAACTGAAAAGCCACGCGGGGAGCGAGCTCCTGCCTTCGCTTCCTATTCCTGCTATGCAAAAAACCCCCACCCACCCCAAAGATGCGCAATATTTGCAAAATGCTGCAAACAAACAAAGAAAAATCAGCCAGTGAAGAGACAGGACAAAGTTTCCAGCGTGGGTGCAGGTTTCTAGGAGGGCCAGTCACCGCCCGGCCCCGGGGCATGGTTTCTCGACCCCTTCCCACCCCACAGCTTGGGGCGCTGCTCCCCGTGCCCCGTCCTGGCACTCCGGCACACGAGGGAATCACAAGCACTCGGCGTCTCTGCTGACCAGTCATCGCGTTCCAGAAATTGTACATTTTTAAAGTAAATTCACTCATGCAAAACTGGCGTTCGACTTGGTTCAATTATGCGTTAGCAGCTGCACCCCGGGATAAATGGAAGTATCGCGGCGGTGCCTGCCGCTGCGCGTGGGCAGGCTTGTGCTGTGGGTGAGCGGTCGCAGAGACGGGGCGCGGGGACTCAGGGGAAGCAAGGCTCTCCTTCCCCGGGGTGAAGCAGCGATGGAGCAGCGCTCGGTGCTGGTGCTGCACCCCGAGCTGGGCTGCACCCCTTGGGCTGCCGCCTCGGCCAAGCCCCGGCTGTATCTGCTGCCCGTCGCTGCCCTGGGAGGAGAGGAGCCTCCAGAGAGGTGTCCAGGGGCTGATTTCCCACCAGAGGACACGAACACGAAGGGCTGCTGCCATCTCCTGGGGGCTCTCCTGCTTGACCAACCTGATCTCCTTCTATGACCAGGTGGCCCGTGGATGAGGGAAGGGCTGTGGATGGGGTCCACCTGGACTTCAGTAAGGCCTTTGACACTGTCTCCCACGGCATTCTCCTGGAGAAGCTGGCGGCTCACGGCTCAGACAGGTCCACTCTTCGCTGGGTAAAAAACTGGCTGGGCGGCCGAGCCCAGAGAGTTGTGGTCAACGGAGTTAAATCCAGTTGGCGGCCGGTCACGAGCGGTGTTCCCCAGGGCTCAGTACTGGGGCCGGTCCTGTTCAATATCTTTATCAATGATCTGGACGAGGGGATCGAGTGCTCCCTCAGTGAGTTTGCAGACGACACCAAGCTGGGCGGGAGTGTTGATCTGCTGGAGGGTGGGAAGGCTCTGCAGAGGGACCTGGACAGGCTGGATCGATGGGCCGAGGCCAACTGTATGAGGTTCCACAAGGCCAAGTGCCGGGTCCTGCACTTCGGCCACAACAACCCCAGGCAACGCTGCAGGCTTGGGGAAGAGAGGCTGGAAAGTGCCCAGAGGAAAAGGACCTGGGGGTGCTGGTTGACAGTGGCTGAACATGAGCCGGCAGAGTGCTCAGGTAGCCAAGAAGGCCAACGGCATCCTGGCCTGTATCAGAAATAGTGTGGCCAGCAGGAGTAGGGAGGTGATCGTGCCCCTGTACTCGGCACTGGTGAGGCCGCACCTCGAATCCTGGGTTCAGTTTTGGGCCCCTCACGACAAGAAGGACACGGAGGTGCTGGAGCGTGTCCAGAGGAGGGCAACGAAGCTGGTGAAGGGCCTGGAGCACAAGTCTGATGGGGAGCGGCTGAGGGAACTGGGGGTGTTTAGTCTGGAGAAGAGGAGGCTGAGGGGAGACCTCATCGCGCTCTACAACTCCCTGAAAGGAGGTTGTAGTGAGGTGGGGGTTGGTCTCTTCTCCCAAGTAACAGCGATAGGACGAGAGGAAACGGCCTCAAGTTGCGCCAAGGGAGGTTTAGATTGGACATTAGGAGAAATTTCTTTACTGAGAGAGTGGTCAGGCCTTGGAACAGGCTGCCCAGGGAAGTGGTGGAGTCCCCATCCCTGGAAGTATTTAAAAGACGTGTAGATGAGGTGCTTAGGGACATGGTTTAGTGGGCATGGTGTGTTGGGTTGACTCGATGGACTCGGTTGGACTCGATGATCTTGGAGGTCTTTTCCAACCTTAACAATTCTATGATTCTATGATTCTGTGATTCTCTCAGGGCATGGCCACCCTGGGACAGGCGGGGGGCCGAGGACGTGACCCTGGCTGGGCTGGTGCTTCGGGCTCAGGGATACGGCGTGGTCCAGCCACCGATGCAGCATCAGGTCCCTGCTTTGCTTACCAGCCCCCCTGGCCTGCCGCTTTGTCCCCTGCCAGCTAAAAAATACTGCGGTCCAGAAATCACCTAAAGAGACAGGGAAAAAAAAAAATCTGCAAATCCCTTAGGTCCTTTATTACTCCAGGAAAAACCCAGATCAGCGTCTGCATGTTTAGTTTGGTGTGAGAATGCACAACCTTGAGAGCGCGGAGTACCCCCCAATACTCAGCTGGTTGGGTGCCGTGTCCCTCCAACCTCGGCTGCGCACGGGGCCGGATCCTGGAGCACTGCAGCATCCTACAGCTGGTCCTGTGATAGCACCGGGTGTGATCTGAGCCTCTGTCTTAATTTGGGGACAACCCAAATTCATAGAGACACTCCTGCTGCTGGCGAGCCCAGGCAGCGGCACTGCAGCCACTTAGCAAAATCCAAATCAATTTAATTAACTCCATGCACTGTGGCCAGGCCAGACACCAGGGCCAGGGTCCCTCCCCGGGCACGACCCGGGGCTGCCATAACCCGGCACTCCTGCCTGCCAGGCTGGACCCGTCCCCGGGGGCATGGCACAGCTGGTGCCAATTCAACCAGTGTCCCCAGCTGGGAATGGTGCCACCAGCTGCCACCAATTACCTGAGGACAAGAGCCCCCCCCCCTCCCTGCAAGGGCAGCTCCTGCGATGGCTGCTGGTGGGGTGAGCCTGGGGCTGAGGAGGATGGTGGCTTCGTCCCTCGGGGCTGAGGTAGGGTCTGCGCTGGCTGCTGCGGCCGGGCAGGGTTTGGGAGGTGGTTGCTGGTTGTGAGAATTGATTTCTTTAGCTTTTGGTGCTGCTGCAGCCTGGTCCCTGGTCCTGGGATGGGGGGGGGCAGGGGCTGCTGCTCGGTGAGAGCCTGGTCCTGGTGCAGGGAACAAGCCTTTGTTTGGGTGGGTGCCTGGGGGGGTGCCTGGGTGGGTGCCTGGGCGGGTGTGCCGTGGTCGCTGCCTTTCCCACCCGGTGCCAGGCGAGTGAGAGCACTTGTGCATTTTCCCAGTGATGGCTTCATTTTCAAATAGCCATGGTATTCCACGTTCAATCATTGTCTCGAGGCTGAAGATGCTGAGGCAAGCGCAGACACGTATGCTCTGTTGATCTATACATAAGCAATATACAGTTACCAAAAGCCCAGCCCAGCCAGAAAACCTGCAGCAAGAAATCTTTCTCGAGGAGAGAGATTCCTTCCCAAAGGCAAGCTGGCAGAGGCCAGCTGCAACCATAAGGCAGTTTCAACAGGTAGTTGGCCCGTTCTGGGATTATTTTCTGCCCAAATCTCCCATGATTTCACATCCATTAGTGTCATAAAATGACTTTGGTGCTAACCTGATTGTATAGGGCAATAATCCCCGGGATTTCTGTGTTCCCCCGCTGACAGTACCGTAGGGCTCTGGGGTATGCAGTCTGCTCACCGTGACTCTGTTAATAACCTGCAAAGCAGCAGCATTTCCAGGACACCTTCTCCTTCGCTGCCTTACCTTGAAAGCCAAGCAGGCGAGCGATGCACCCCTGCCCCTCTCGGGAGAGCCCCAGCCTGGCAGGGGTTTAGGTTTGAAAGAGAATTTAAGGTGAACTAAAGCAGCCGGTGTGTGTCACACAGCCTTCCCACTCGTCCTGGGGACATGGGCACGCTCCTCAAATCAGTGTCGTGTCCCACCGACCTCGACTGCGGACGGGGCCGGCCCCTGGAGCAATGCAGCGTCCTGCAGCTGGCCCTGAGATAGCACCCGGGGTGATCTGAGCCTCTGTCTTAATTTGGGGACAACCCAAAGGCTGTCCCTTCCCGTGTGTTCCAGGCCCTGGCGGGGCTGTGTCCTCCAGACCCCAGGAGCCATCTCTAGGGCCATGTTTCACGGTGGTCATGGCCAGTAAAATGTGATTTTTACATAAATGAAGCTGAGAGCAAATGTCATTCGTCTGCCACTTCCCTCTCTGCTCCTGTCGGGGCAGCGGGCTCGGCTAAGGGTGGCAGCCGTTAGATTGTGTACAAATATGAACCTTTGGAAAAAATCTGCCCTTTGAGTTTAATTCCTATTAACACCAGTTCTGTGAACTGGCTCTGCAAGTTCAGTTTCACCTCAAACAAGGTGACGGGTGCCTGCTGTGCTCCCCTCGGAGCCGCTCTGAGACCGCAGGGACGCGCTCTACCGTTCTCCTTGGTTTTCAGTTTGCCATGTTCAGAAAAACTCGAAACAACTGGAGGTGCCCCGTAGCCAGGGCACATCAACCCAAATGTCCCCAGGGCCCCTGTGAGCTCTGTTCCACCAAAACAGGGGGTTGCTCAGGGGGCTGAGGGCACAACAGCTCGTGCCAAGGTGGCAGGGAAGCCATGTGTCCTAGGAAAGGAAAAATAAGGAATAAGGTGACTGGAATGTCAGCAAAATTATAAATGAATGTGAAAATCAATCATTGACATAACAGTAGAAGTTTCCTCCAGTGGTTCCAAACTATGGAGGTTAATAACTAGTTTGAGGGAAAACAGTGTTTTAATTCCAAGTTGTGACAAGTGTATTGGGCACCTTCTGAAGTTTTAGTGCAGTTGTTTTTTAAATATCCTCCGCCCCCCCATTCCTCCAGCTTAATTGCTTCAGAGTGATTTCATTACTTCTGGCTGTGGTGGTTAATTGAATGTATAAAAGCCTCTCAGCTGGTGGCTCTTGGCTGTTGTGCTGTTGGTGGCCTCCCCGCCAGCAGGACTGGGAGGCAGGACCAGCCTCCCCAGCAGCTCCACGCTCTGGCAGGTCCCACACAAGCTCATCCAACTCCTGTTCCAATTTAAAATGGGAATCGCTGATGAAGATCCCATCAGCTCAAATCAGAGCTGCCCTCAGCCCGTGCCACCATTCCAAGAAACGGCCAGCGACCCCTTGCATCCAGACCCTTGGTACCTCCAAAATCAGCGGTTGCACAAAGCCGACGGTGCGCGTTCCCCTCCGGCGTCTGTGCTCTGGCTGTGTCATCTCCCGTGGCCCCGTTCTTCTCGAAGGCTGGGCAGCCCTCAGCCGCAGTCTGTGCCACCGACCTTTAAACGCAGCCCCGTGGGTGGAAACCCCCTCTCGGGGGGGGGGTGACCTCACCTACAGGCTGCACAGTCGCTGGGAAAAGGCGAAGGGTGTTTAACAAGCAGAGCTCAGAGCCCTGGTCTTTCTATCCGAAGGTTAAGCTCCTGAAAGGCAGATAATGACTATTGCTTTCGGTCCTTTTACGGCAGCGGTTAGATTAGGCTGTAGAAACAGCCCGTAGGTATTTTAATGTTGAAAATAAATGAGCGTCTCTTGGTGTGGTTGGGTTAAAAATAACATCATCATGGTGAAACCAAGGCAGGGAAAGCTGGAGGTGTTTGCTCGCATTCAGCTGGTGAGTTATGGGCGGGCTGGGGCTGGGGTCTGGCTCTCGGGCACCCGGGGCAATGATGGGGCTCAAAGGTAGCGCAGGTTGTGCCAGGAAGGACACGCTGGAGCCTCATCACAGGCTCCATCGTGTCTTCTGGGTGAGGCCTGGGAGCTCGCCCTGGCTGAGCACTGGCTGGTCGCCCTGTGGCAGCCCTGCCCGGGGCGGGGGGGTGGCTGGGTGCTGTCCCAAGCCCGGTGGCATGACCGTACTCGGTGCAGCTGTCCCGATGGGGCACGTGAGGCAGTAGGGCAGGCAGGGGCATCCCCCGCCGCCTGCTTTCCTCCCTGTCTGGCACAGGGCTTGCTGTCAGGCTGGCCAGTCTGACTGCAGTTTTAGTAGCCCCAAGAATCAAGCAACTCCGAGGCGGCTTTGCAAGGGGGATTTTGAGTAGTGGGGAAACTGAGGCACAGAGCAGGCATGTGAGCTGGCAGTGGTGACAAGGCAGAGCGGGTTTGCTGTCCTCTTGAGCAGTAGAGCGAAACCTGGTAAAAGCCCCTGTTGTCCTGGGGACCTGCAGGGTGTCCTGCCTCCTCTCCCATGGCATGGTGGTGCCAGCAGGCATCTGCTGGGCGAGGTGGCCGGCCAGGTCATTTCCTCCCGGTGCAGGGGTCTCCTCCTCCTGGCACAGGCTGCCGGGAGGGAAAGGGGGTCTGTGCCCTGCAGCCCCCGCCGTGGACTGGCCGTGTCACAGCCGTTCCTCGGGGACCTTGCGTGGCCACGCACTAACTGATGGGAGGAGAGCCGCTGCTGAAAACACCTTTTTTGTGTTTTCTGTGAGCAGCTCTGCTGCATCTTTAATCAGGCAGGGCTGCTGAGCTTGGGGAAATGCCTGCTCTGTGCCAGCGCCCCAGGGGCGGCTGGGGAGTTTCGGTGACTCCCCTCGCTCCTGGGCCAACACCGTGCCCGTGGCCACATCACCGGAACAGAAATGGGGAACCGGGGCTGGGCGCAGCCCTGCCTGGCAGTGGGAGCTTCCACTGCTGTTCCCCGCTGCGGATGATGGGTTTTGCCATCAGCAGCCAAGGCACCTTGTTGCGAGCTAACACAGCGCTGCGGGACGGGCTGGAAGAGGGAAAAACAACTTCTGGGAGGCTCTGAGCTGCCAAAAGCTGTGCTCTGGGTTCCCCCTGCCTCTCCTTCGCGTGGCTCCTTAGTTGTCAAGAGAAACAGCCACTGGGTTTGCAGCCTGGCAGAACTTCAGGCCTCTGTAATTACTAACATCTGGGTCGTACTTCCTGGTGGTTCCATATTTAAGGGTGCAGAAAAAATCAAGTTTACAGTTGCACCAATTTGCAGATGACAGCAAGTTAGGATGGGGCTGCTAGTGGTTGTGGGAAGAGGATTAGAGTTTAATATTGGTCTGATAGAAGAGGAAATGATCTAAAGTAGCTGCAAGGCAAGTCAATAAGGAGGCAGATAATTTTTCTTTTCTAAGCATGTTACTTTAAGTGAAGAAATCCAAACTGTGAAATGACTGTCACAGAAAAGTCAATGTATTGATAAATGAGTATGAAAATTGGTCACTGAAACAATGGTAAAAACTTCTTCTATTGGTTCCAAAATAAGGAAGTTAGGGTGTATTTTGAGAGAGAAGAAAGCTGTCTTAATTCCAAGTTTTGACAAATGTAATACTTTCTTAAGTTTTAGAATGGTTGCTTTTAAATTAAACCATCCAAATTTTCTTCCATTTAATTGCTTCAAAGTGATTTCATTAGTTCTAGCTATATCAGTTAATTGCTTCAATTTAATGTGTAAAATGATTCCCAGGAAATGGCCCTCATTAGCTGTCGGCGCACTATCACTAATTGCCAGCAGAGGGCAGGAAACGATCAAATTACCTTGCTGGAAGTTGCCAAAGGGCTGATCTATCGGTACAGAGCTCTATTTCTCAGGTGAACTATTTCACCGGAATAACAACAGAAATTAGAGGCCATTTTATATTTCAGCACGACTATGGCATAACGCTAAGCCCAGCAATAGCATCTAGATCAATGCACACCTTCCAGTGACAAGAGAAGCTCCCAGAGACCTTCCAGCCAGCTCCCAGGCTTAAAGTGTTCAAGTTGCGAAACCAAGTAAGATGGATGGGTAACTAAAATGTAATTAAGTCTACTGTTGCCTAGAAGGGTGAAGAAAAAGTCTGATTTTTACACAGATCCCCTCCTAAGGATAAAGCAAGCACCGATTGCTTTCTGGTCAACACCAGAAGCTGAGTTCATGCCCCATTCAGACCCCCACCAGTGCGTGTTTCAGCGCTGGGAGTAGCAGAGAGCAGCTCTTTGAACTAATGGGGAGGGGGGGAAAAAGGGGAGAAGGGAGTCCTGTATCACGATGTGTTATTTTGGAAAAACTGCTCAGACAACACAGGTTTAGGATTCTAAATACATTCTTGAAGCTTTATTCCTCCCAGCAGGTAAGCAGTTGATTAAAAACCTTAGTAGCAAAACCAGACCAAAAATATGTCTCACATTTTCAGAAACAAACATGTGCACTTGCATGTCAGATTTACGTGCAGAACTACAACTCACATTTCAACAGTGAATATGCAAATGACTAATGAGGAATTTGGGTTGGCGGTGAGAGCAAACTGCTGCACGTGTAACCACGGCAAATGTGCCACAAACACTGCGTGTCTGTTTAGGTGTATGCAATTTTGAGGAAACGGACTAGGCCATGTAGAAAAAGTGAAACGATACTGCTGATTTTGGAACAGTGTAAGCAGAAGAGAAAAATCATATTAACAAACAGGACAGCTTAATGAAAGCTGTTTGGCACTTCCCAACTGAGACTGCTTCAGCAATGTGCAATATTAACCTTTCTCTACCTGGATTAGATTTTGTAGACTCTTCTTCCTCATGTACACATTTAGTTCAGCAAGTGAATGATATGGAAAATGCTGCTTTTGCTTCCACTAGAACTTAAAAATTCCACTAGTGAATTCTGGAGTGTTAGGGACACTTCGTGAATTAGGCAAAACAAAAGCTGCTGTTTTCTAAGATTGGAAGCCAAAGTGCCAGCAAGGAGCAACTGCCAATTACAGAAACCCAACTGCAACTGGCTTTAGCCAAAGAAAAAAACACATTAAAACTAGAATTTCAAATGCAATTCTGTACTGTCATAGAATCCCCCACTCCCTCAAACCATGCTATAATCAGTACTGTGGATTAGATACCTCAGTATAAAAAAAAAATTAAAATCCCATAAAATAGAAATCAAGAATTTCTTAAATGACAAAGCCACCAGTTTTCAGTGGTGCTTCCTTGTATGTGCAACATCTGCTTTTTGCCAAGGTATGCACCTTCTCCAGATTCATAATGTGCAAATCCCATAAATATAGATTTATTCCAGTCAGATTCCCTTACTAGTGCTGAAACAAATTCACAGTATAAATTGTCAAGACTCTCCATGCTGTGAATGAATATATATATATAAAAAAAAAAAAGTAAAGTGCAATTCATTCTGTTTTGCAGAGTCATACAATGGCTCTGTACTTCAGCATATGTTTACAGCAGATTTCATAATAGGAAGAAGACCCCCCCATTAAACAATGTCGTCATTTTGTGGCAGACGTTCCTGCTTTTCAATAGGCTGCATGGAATTTGCTATGCTGTAAAATTTGAACAAAAGGTTCTTCATTCAGTCCAGTGTCTGACACTTACGGGTTTCCATTACTGACTAGTAATATCAAGCACAGTAGATCTGCGGTTTTATACCTAAACATGTAGCACAAGTCATGCCTGAAATCGAAAGTTCATTCTTAGCTTTCCAGCTTTTGTGCAGTCAGACTCTTGATACTTAAATCCTCTTTCTAATGCTCTAATGATAAATTCATTGCACTCCTGCCCCGTCTGCTATAGCAGCTCTTGCTCATCATCTTCAGATCCTGAGGGTCCTTGTCGTACCTCTTCATACCATTTGTTTGTGAGGGTTTTCATCTGTATGCGCCCATGATGCAAGTCCTAAGGCAAAAGAAAACCGGAACAGTTTCTTAGCTACAACGCTACTTGTGTGTTAGAGCAAAAGAGAAAGTCTAGTTTAACATATTCCTTAGGAAGTAATTCACTCCTGGTCTCCAAGCATGCAAAGCAATTCTGTTCCCTACAGAAAAAAAAAATTATTAAGTGTTCAATCAGTAATTATTTCCATGGGTGATATTTCTGATGACGGGTATTTTTACCTGTGTTTTCTAGACAGCCCTGCTCTGTGGGTCTCAACATTCCTAACGCTGGCTGGATGGCCTGGCTTTGAATCTCGCTCCTCTCTCTGTGTTCCCAGGGACAGTGGGAAGCTTGTGCCCTGCTTTGGTGATTCACATACTTATTTTTCTAACCTTTGGTTGCAATCTGGATGGCAGCCTGTGCTTTTGGCTACCAACTACGAATCAGATGCTTACTTTGGTTTCTTGATTCCTTTTTGGTTTTGCAAAAAATGCCTTTAGCTTTTGTGGGAAAGTGCTGAAAGCATTCTTTTGAAAAGAACAGTACAAAACAAGAGGAAAAATAGTATGTTTGTGCAGGCTAGGAAGATGGAATGTGCACACTTTACCCAAAATGATGAACTCCACAGCAAACATGCTTAATTCTATGGCAAATTGGAAAAACAGTGAATTATACAACCAAGGAGTCTCAGGTTTCTGAGGCGTGGAGTGAAAATGGCATAGTATTTACACCTCCCAGAGCCACTCAGTGTTAAGTTACATGTTCAGTCAGGTGTCATTTTGCATTTACAGCTTCAAAGTCTTGGTCTCCCAGTGAAGAAGTCTTAAAAGTGAAGGTTGCAATTCTGGTGCATATTTCCAAGATAAAGCCAGCACTCCGCAGAAAAATCACAACTCCAGAATTCACAGCGCCATGTACGGTAAAGGGCAGCAACTTCGTGTAATAGCACTTTAAAAAAACTCTGCATGAGTGGCAGCAGCTTCTTCTAGCAACAGTAGTAACTAGTAACTCCTGATACTCCCCATGATACTCTGCAAGATTAAAGGTGAGTTCAATAAATCCATACACCTTTTAAAGTTTAATGTGGTAGCCCTGAGAGATGCTCATTTAATCCAACCTGCAATTTTACAGTGCAGCTTTTCATTACAGCTGCTCTACATATGCACAAGTAATATATTAGATGGCTCACTGTTCCTAATGTAGAAGGTGCATGGCTACACTATAAGCCTTGAATGGTACAGAGTGAAATGACAACCAACTCCACCACAGTTTCTTTTCTTCAAGAAAAAAAAGAAAGACTTACTTCTTGTGTGAGTCTTCTGGTGAAGAAAGGATTCAAATACTTGGCATCAAACCACATAAACCCTTTGAGGTCCTGGCGTTTTATGTACTGGGCTTCATACTCCTCCTCTGTGAGCTCTGATAAATGTTCGGATTCTATGGTATTTCCCTAGAAAGATCACAAATATCGGAATAATCTGAGAAATGTGTTAGTCATCCCTTCCGCTTGCTTCAGCCCCCTGCTCTGTGCTCTCCTGTCTCACAACCAATTCCCATGCTGGAACAACATGGAAATTATCACCCCAGCCTACCAGGGCTTATGGCTACATGAATCTGTCCAACTGTTGATTCCCAGAGCCACTTAGCTTCCCTTTTCATGCTGAAAGGTAAAAGACCTCCAACGTTCTGTATGTTGTATTGTTACTATTGCTGAGAACAGATTTCTAGTTTGCAGGTTTTCTCTTGTGAACTGGACAATGATTTTATCCAGCAAGCAACACTAATGTCATTGTCTCACTGGAAACAAGGCTTGTATCAGAACACACCCTATCCCTGGGCTCTTCCTAAACACACCTCCCTACATGGACAGAGTAAGATAATTCTGAAGACTGCAAGCTTTTTGAAACCTCATGCCAAGCGGAGCTGTTCTTCAGATCCTACAGAACAATAACCTGCATGTACTGTTTGATGGTTTGGGGAAAAACAGGCAAATGCTCTGGGATACTTTATGTACTCCAGCCGTTTGCACACAAGGTTCCAGTCTGGCTGTTAGTTTTCTTCAGTACTCTTCCTCAGCCAGAAATTGCTTTAAAATAAAACCTAGTCAGAGGGGTGCTGTTGTTACCACCTTCTCATGGCCTTTGCTTCGACTTTTTCAAAATAATTCCCATCTGCCTTTTATGATTAATTCATGACTCATGCTGTACTAGCTACTTTCCCTCTGTGTATGACTCAATCCTGTATCATCTGCTTTATGCTTTTGCCAGGGGTTACTTTAATTTGTATGGATCAATTTATAATTAGATTGAGTTAAGAGACTATTTCTCCTCTCTTTGTCCAGTTATTTTGTGTAAACACTAACCACGCTCTGTCTTTGGGATATTTTAAAATTATATTGCTTGGCTTTTTCCTACCACCTTGGCTTTTTCCATTGCTTTCATTTTACTTTTTAGTAAAAAATAATGTACTAGTCTGGAAAATGTAAAAATCAAAAAAAAAAAAAAAATCAGTGATCCTCTGAATAAAAAACCCAAACAAACCATCTTTTCTGTCTTGCTAAGATTAATGTCCTTCTTGTTCCTCTTGCGTGCTTTGGAGTCCTCAATGTCAATCAGTCTGATGAGGGGCATGGTTCCTCCTCCCAGCAGCAAAATCGTGAACAGTACTATGATGATTGTTGTTGTCCCAATGAGCTGCCGCTTCTCAATTGGTTCCAAGCCCAAGTGGAGGCTGAGGGCATAGGGAATTGCACCACGTAAACCTTATCAGAAAGAATAGTAAATCAATGAAGAGTGGATCAACAGCGCTCCTCAGCGCTCTGATAACTCAACAGGAATTCTCCATCTTTAAAAGATTTTTACAATCCTATCCCATGTCCATTTATCTATCATTTGGTTACCACCCTAAAATGAATCTTAGCTCTTCAGATACTGTTGTTCAAACTGTGAAGTTGCTAGACCTAGAAAGAAAAACAGACTCTTAGCAGAAAAGCTTTAGTGAGGATCACCACTACATAGTCCTCTAGCACAAAAGGGAAAGAGAACAGTGCAAATGTTCAGTTGAGTTTTGCTCCACAGTGGAGAGTAGCCCACACAATGAAAAAACATTTTTTCTAGTTCTCCGTACTTTGAGCTTTAACTTACCGCTAAACCACATGATAAACATCATTTTAGGAGTGATTTTATGATCACGGAAAAAGTTGAGTAGGTAGGAAAGTGGGAAAATATTCACTGCTCTACCAAACAGAACAAGTACCTGAAAAACAGAAATAAAAGCAAAAGACCATCTGATGTGTTATATTCATTGCATCTGGTTTGTACAGGGTAAGGTGAATACGCTTTTTTCACTCGCAAGTCTTGCAAGTAGGTGTGCTGCTAAACTAACATAAAGAAATCTCTCAGCATAGGTCAATGTGGAATTTAACTTTTTAAACATTTTGTCTGCTTAACTGAAACTAAACCAGACTTGTCACTGACAGAGACCAGACACTACTTTACTTATAATAAATAAATGAAACCCAAGAGGCATTCCAGGGAGACCAAGAATTACTTTGGGTAAAAGTTCTCCTCAGTTCATCTCCTTTAATCATTCCCTTGGCACAGCAGCTAAGAGGCAATAAGACATTTCTATTGTCTCCCCATGGACCAGTTCCTCAGAGAAAAAGGCCAGAAGCCAAACAAATAGCATGTAATCCGGTTCCTCAACACTTCCCTGGGTATGGTTATAAAACATATCACACATTGAAGCAACATTTTGAGAGGGGAAAAAAAAAAGTACTATTGATTTAAGGGCAGACAATTAACAAATACAGTGAAAATTTTAACTCAGAAAAGCAAAGGTTTTCACAATGGCATTGCTTTTAAGCTCCACCACAAACAGACCTTGATAAGGTAAATATCCTAGAATTAGTCAGCAGGATCCTTGAAGGGCTGTGCTGTTTTCCTTTATGAATCACCCCAAAATTACACAATTTGCATTACGCCTGTGAGGGCAATGCTACATAGAAGGAAGTGTCACACCTTAGATATATATTAGATAAGGAAGTTGGGTGTAATGCAGTGAGAGCAGTTCCCCATTCTGATATTACTCTCCTCTGTAAATTGTAGATAGCAACTCTTCCCTTGAACCATGGACTAAAATGTGCTTGTATACATTGCTGTACAGGACTGGAAATGGATTCACATTTCCCTCTTTTGACTCCGCAAAAGAGAACATACTTTCCATGTCTATATTAAACAATTATAATAGCAACAGATGCAGGTAACCCCCGTGTGAAACATAATTCGAAGTGCCATTACAGAAAAGCTACACTGAAATACAGAACGAAAGAAAAAGAATTAAGGAGTCAAAGAATGAATACACATTGGAGAAGGTTTGAGTAAGGATTTCCTCTGAAGAAGGTTAAGCTCAGAGTAAAGAAGTGATGTATGGACTAAATTGTTTTATGTAAACAAACTGCAGCGATGTATGAGAGAGAAAGACTCAAAAGCTGTAGTCCTGGAGAGGTGAAATGGAGCAGAGTTTGATACTAGTTTGCACTGTAGTTTCTACGAACTGCCCATTCACACAAATCATTGATATGAAGGTAAAGATACGTAAAAACTCAGTATTGTTTTCTGGTAAAATATCTTCTGGAATAAAGTGGCATGTATAATAATCTCAACATCTTTTGAGATTTCTTTTATTTTAATAAATCTAGTAGGGTCAAAACAAGCAAGGTTCTTTTCCTTGTTTTTAATAATCTTATACAGAAGGGCTTCAAAATAACAACAAACTGGAATTCCTTGAAGACGACTGATGTATTTGTACCCCAAAATGCTGAGAACAAGAATAATAATTTCACGCTATTAGTGAGAGTTAACTTTGTGCAATATATAAAAATATTAAAGTATTTTCATAAAAAGCTCTAAAACATAACAACTATTCTAAAGTATTTTAACTGTAAGGTGTTTCCCCCCTCCCCAATACCAAAAATGCATCTAAACAAGTATGGAAGAAAGTAAATACCTACTATGCACCAGATGACAAAGGACATTTCAAACTTGTGAGGAAAACTAAAAATTGACAGGCCAAGAAATGCAAACACACATGTTTCTGAAAAAGAGAAATCGCATCTTAAATAAACAATTCTGTAAAACCTCTTCTATTCCTATTATAAGTTACTACATACGGTACATAAAATAATATTTCCTGACTTTTGAATGCACAAAATAGGCACAAATGCCATTATGCAAAAGGCCAGATTCTTCCACTCTCACTGTCACTGGACAGCACCTTAGTCTCTGTGTGTAGGCTTTTGTTCAGCTGTAAATTACTAATGACTATGAACAAAGCTAGCAAAACCTTGTTCTAAAGACTGAGGAACTTTTTACTTGAGGAATATAGGACAAGCTGCAGAACACAAGCTACAGGAGCGACTACGAACGACTTCTGTAGCTTTAAATCAGATTCTATATAAAACTGAAATGTCAGGCACAATCTCATATACTGCAGGTTGAACACTATTATAAAGTATTCAATTCATTAAATTCTTAAAAACGGCAGTTCATTACTTTCTTTGTAATAAAATACTGCACTGTATGATCTAACAACCCTTGTATATTCTAATAACCTCTAGAAGTGATGTTTGCAAATCTGAAATAGTACCACCACTGTACAATGGCTACAGTAATCCAATCATTTTATTTCCCTAGCACCAACCCATTACCATCAGAGAATCAGAGTCAAGATATTTCATCAGTTCACTGCTGTCCTAGCAAGTTAGGTTCCTTATCATAAAAGCAGTTAAAACCAGGACGGTTTTGGACAGACAGTAGCAATACCTGAGTTACTGCAGCATAAGACATTATTTGGTCATGCTTTGGGTACTGGCTACTGACATTTGCATGTTCAAAACCTGCTGCAAACATGTACAAAATTGCACAGTATCTTAAATAACTCCTTTACAGTGACTTGAATGAACATGTGCTTTTTTAGCATTTGTAATAAATTAAGACCAAACCCCAATGAGCTACTGGTAATAAGTGGTTAAGTTTAGTTTGCAGCAAGGCCACTCCCTGACCATGTTCCAAATGCATCTTCCTGCATACAACACGGAACACATTCATGCCATCCCCTAAAAAACAGGGATCGATTTGTAATACAGAAGCATGTAATTTCTTCGAAAGTTTGGCTTGTAAAAGGAAATAGAAAGGCTATGGGACTCCAAGCTGGTTGTATCACTGCTTCCAAAAACAACTTCTCAATTTGTGAAGCTATTGTTTTTGCAAGTAGCTCTTTATATCCAAAACCATTTTAAAAAATACTGCTAAAAATCCATCTCCTAAAACTAAAAATAGACCAGAGGAATATAGGAGTCAGAGATCTCTGTTCGGTTATGAGTCTCGTGGCAAATCTTAGCAGGAGCCTGCAGGACAGGAGAAAGAGATTTACTGTATGTTTTATCCAGTATGGCAGGAAAGGTGACTTTTGACTGCCTTCCAGCCTCCACTATTAGGAATTCTTCTCTTAAAGACATGTACCACTGACATACAAATGGCTAGAAGAAAATTCACACTTCTGCTGCTCCCATCAGAATCACCATTTCAGGCAAATAAAATTTTAAACTCTTAGTATTAGATATTAATAGTAGGTAGCACCTACCACACATGAAAGCAACAGTTCTCAGTGTCTGCTGCATTAAAATCTGTGTAACCGGGGACAAGTTATGGTGTGTATAGTGAGACATCACGATGCCAGAGAATAGGATTGCCATGATACCTGTAGATAAAAATGTGGCAGTCAACAGAAGAAGAATAGCTTGCACTCTGCAAATATTTGTGTTTATAACTTACTAACACAAAAGCTTATGAAGTAATAAGTGGGGTTTCTATTACCATTGTTACTCATACTGGTCTCATTCCACTGGTCGTATTAAAACTACGAGGTCCCGTATAGGTCACTTGCAAGCTAGAATAAATCCCTGTTATGTCACATTTTCCCATAAAACTGAGGGAAATAAGAAGCCAATTCTTGAGTGTTTTTCCTGCTTTTCACTCTCCTAACAGGTAGAGAGGTGAGATCAAAAGAAGAATAAAAACAATTTGAGAACAGCGGGACTAGAGAACTGTATGATTCAGTTCTCCCAGAAAGCGTGTCATTCCTTCCTACCTGCTGATCAGCCAGGCCCAATCACTCCACCAGAAGTAGAATGAGATCAACAGGGCATGGGTGTGAATCCATTCCAGTATGGTGCACCACATGTAATACCATTAAAAAATTAGAACGAATAGCACACACAGGCATAGCCCTAATTTTCTATCAATCTAGAATCAGAAAAGCTATTGAGACTTGAGAATTCAGGGCAAAAATTACCTTTGTAGGAATCACAGAATCATATAGGTTGGAAAAGACCTTTAAGATCATCGAGTCCAACTCTAAGGAAGGTACAGCCTGATACTTAGGGCCTGCAAGGAATGCTACTGTGCAGGATGTCCCTTGCCTCCAGCAGACAGGGTCACTAAATCACCTCCTAAAAGTTACTACAGAGATTAATATCAACTATGGGAAAAGCCACCAAATTTTCCATTATAGAGTTCCGTTGCCCTAATGACATGCACGGCTTGGACAGAGGTACAGCAACTGTCAGGTACAACCACAGGCCAGAACAGCTACCTCAGATTTCACTATATCTCACAAATCTTTGATTTGTGTTAGGGATTTTTGCCATCTACCTTGCTTCCCAGCTCTTGGTTATTTATGGGAAGAATCTGAATTTCAACCTATTTCGCTAACTGCTCAAGACATATCATAGACGCTGTCAGTTGTTCACCGTTCATAGGGAACTGGGTATCTTAAAGGAAGTTGTAAGCATTTCCACAGCTGCATAGACTTAGACCTGCAAAGGATGTCGTTTGAGATGATGGTTAGAATTGTGGAAAAATTTAGCAGTCCACTTGAAGAACAACTACAGTACTCCTTGGGAAGAAATAACTGACCAAAATTGACAATATAATCCAGAAGAAATCAATTGTAATGCAGATCTCGAGAGGACAGGATGACATGTGGGAGTAAACCTGCTTTGCCCAAAACAAGGGAAGTTTAAAAGAGGTATTTGGCTGGACCTACGTGTCCAGGAGTGGCCCAGATGAACACAACTGGAAGGATTAGAATAGCTGAGGTACAGTCAAAAGAATCCTTTGTTTGAAACACAGAAGTGACCTGACTAAGGTCATTCAAAGTTTATATTTCTTGAGAAGTCATTCTTGAAGGCACTTGAGCAAATTAGAGAGGTTGTCTTTACAAACAAAATGACAAAGAACCTCTGTCATCCTGAGAGTAACTAACTAGGAATCTTACTGTAAATTCTTTTTCATTGTATACCAACATACAGATGTGTTGGTTATATAATGCAATGGCACTGTAATTCTGTAATATTTTCTTATAATTTTATATTAATAAGCAATATAAATTAGAAATAGAAAAGGCCATGTGCTGAGATCTGCCAGAATAATCTTCTCACAAGACAAAACTTGTTTTTACAGCAATACAAATATTTTAACATATCAAATTGCTGTCTCAGGTTTCATGTAATTTCATTTCCCTACGTATGTGTTGGCCTATACACACATACAGAGTAGTTCTGGATGCAAGTGGGCAGAATGGAATGTTTGCATTATGATTATACATCTTGATTGTGTAACTACCATGATTATAGGCCACATCTTCATACATACAAAAAAATACAACTCCACTGACATCAGTGAAGGTATGCTGATATACACTGCTACAGATCCATTCCAAAATATTCACATTAGCTCACATGTACATTTTCAGAAAGTCTGATTTCATACCTGCAGCTCATTTACAAGAAACCTAATTCTGCTACTACTCCTCACAATCTTGTAACATTCTTACATAGTCCAAGTTGTAGAACAAATATATCTTTTAATGCACTTCAGACTTAAAAAAAACCCAAACCACCCGAGAAAAAAGAAAAAAAAAAAAGAACCAAGCAGATTGCCTAACTATTTGAATTATACTAACTGTTGCGTGTCTTCCCACTTTCCTTTGAGAAATGAGACATGAAGCTGATTGCCTTAAATCAGCACACGTCAGAGACATTGGGCATCCTGCAGAACTGGACCTTGTCTTTGTACTCGATTCCACAGAATGATGGAAGAAGTTCACCTGTAAGCCTCTTCTCATGGCCTTCAGCAAAACTTCGACCAAGCATTCAGAGATATATACAACACTCAGTGGTCTCAGCTGATTTCCCCAATGGCACTGAAGGACAGGCAGAAAAACGGCTACAGGGTAGTAGGCTGGACATTATCTAAGTTAGCTGACGTGGCTGAGATCTACAGCGTGCAGCTGAAATTTTAATTCTGTGTTAGGCAGAGGTAACTGGGGAGAATACTAGTATTTTCGTCAGCTAACTAATGCTTATGAAAACTGCAATTACCTTTTCTATATTTTTATAACATGAAGTAGAGAATAAGTGTTTCTTCAAAGTAAGTCAAAGTTAAAAGTAAGAGCACAGTTTAAATGAGAAAACACGTAAAAAACCAGGGCCCTCTTAGACACAAATAATACCTACTCCCTAAACTTATCAAAGAAACTTGCACATACTCATTTTGCTACTCACCTGAGAGTGAGATACCTTCTGCAAGTCCGTAAGGAAGGTAAGCGAAGATAATCATCATCCCAAACTCTAGGGAGGGTGTCTTCCTTAAATCAATGTGCTTTAGCACGTACACAGGAAAACGTTATGGAAAGAGTAAATTAAAAAAAATTCCAAGAAAAATCTAAATCTGTGTCATTCCGTTACAAAACAATGATTATGCTTAATGTCCTTATCTACTGAATAGCTAATAAAGTCTACACGTTGGCCTTTGACTCAAATATGGAAAGATTAATAATTTCTTACAAAGAGTGTTTCTTAAGAAGCTACTGCTGGTAGAAGTCTATCAGAATGGACAGATCTAGAGACAGAAAAGATCTGCTACTGATGCACCTATACAATACTGATAACAACATGCCAAATTGTTTGTTTGGATCTCGAACGACCATTTCCCCACACGTTCAGTCTTTGAAATCTCTGCTCCAAAACTATTGCAGAAAATCCTCAGAGAATCATTAAATAGTAAAGACTTTTCTAAAAATAGGGGAGAGAAAACAGACTTTTCTAAAAACAGCAGATTAAAAGTAAAATAGCTCTCATTTATGTTTTAACAAAAATAATGTCCTTTTGATACTCAAGATATTTAAAACTTACTTTACATTTGTAGTCATAAACGCGGACATTTGTCAAGGGCTGCAAGTTCTGCTTTGCATCTCACGCATGGTTCTGCAGCGCAGCTGCCAAGTACATGTAGATTTTGCCTCAGACACTGTTATTTGCTACACTAAGCATGCAAGCAATCTCCTCTGTTCAGTCACTAGACTTCTAGTTACTTTCAAATGGATATGACACATTTGCAGTAATATTAACAGTGAGGAATATTCCTTCAATCACATCCTTGCCTTAATGCTTAAAATACTCCACCTACCACCTTTGTTAAAATTCAGAGGGTTAGATGCCTGTGACATGGAAGTTCACATTCCTCAAGGTCATGAACCAGCAACAACCTTCAACAATGTCTATCTGCTGGCAACTAATAAGAGATGTCCTTTGCTGCACTGAAGTTTTGCATGCTTAGGGTAAATCCAATACTTTGAAGCACAAATAACTGTAGAAGGGCAAATAAGCTGCTTTTCTCTTTGTCTTAATATCATTTAGATATCAGTAAAAGAAGTGTTGAACATCTGTCTCCCTCTTTTGTTGTGATGTATGGAATAACTTAAAAGTTCATGGAATCAGGCTAATGAACCAAGAGAGGAAATATGTCTATATTTAATCAACCACTCTGTTCTTGTTATTTACAAACAAAGTGCTTAACAGTATGTCCCAGATGACATGAATAACTGTTGTACAAGCCTAGCACAAAAGATTACCTACAGTGAAGTCAGTATTAACATTAAACAAGCCCTGAAAAGTAACAAAGGTGTCCGACTTACAACAAATATCTTTCCTTATCTCAGCAGAGATGCTTCTGGGTTGTTTAGCAACCAGTTCATGGAAGTGGAAGAGGCAAAATATAAATCAACGAAAAACCAAATAGAACAGTATCTGTATTCAGCTGCCTGAATATGATACATAGGGACAAATGATTCGGTCTGACTCAAAAGCCCTTGGGAAAAGCAGGTTTTTTTTTAATTAACTGTTTTATGTATGTAAAAAAGGAGCCATATGCTTGTAAAAATGGATCAGTATTGAAATGAAATAATATATTTTGAATTTACAAAACAATTACCATATTCTATTACACTCGGATGCATGTAATATTATCTACTATACAGCACTGCAGGCCTCAATCATGAAAATTTGATGCAACTTTTTAACACACACCCATGCACACTAACATAAAAACAAAATGAGCATGAGAAAATCCTCAGCCAACAATATAATGTCTAATAAGAAATACCCTCTAAGAAATGCTGGTGAAGATGGGAAAGAAAAATAGTATTAGAATGTTGAAGTTCACCAATTTATACATGGATATCACCGAAATTAAAAAAGGATATTAATGCAGAAATAAGACCAGTAAGTGTGCCAAGTGCTGCAGAGCCAAAGAACATTTTAAGAAAGTATCCCAGTGCCTGTAGAAAGGTTTGCCATCCACTTACATCTGACATATTTTCTCTTGTCAAACCTTCTGCTGTGCTAGATATAATTAAAAAATAAATAAAAAGAAATGGTTATAAATTCTAAGCCTGGATCCAAAAATACCAAACATCTTTTGAGAACAGCAACAAAAAAGATTTCCATTTCTTTGTTGCTACCACTCCTAAAAGGCTTTTACTGTGATATATGTAACAAGAGGAATGTCAAAAGATGTTAAATCAAGTCTTAGTGTGATCCCCAAAGGCAAACCTAATTCTGCTAAAAATCTGGAAATCCAGCGTTGCTCTTCTGAAAAATCCCCAGAATGGCATAAATAGGCTATGATAATGTCCAGTATTACAAAACAATTTCCAAACTTTGAAAAGGAGAAGAAAACACATTTTGCAGTGCTAAAAACTCAGGGCATGAAAAAGAAGAGAGATGGATTGTGTGATCCTCAGAGAAGAACAAATGAACAGGAAGACCTCTCATCAAATATTTAGGTGTGGATGAGAGACAAGAAAGTCACTGAAGAAAAACAAAGAAGCTCTTAGGAGGAAAGAGGAGAAATCTCTTTCAATTTCAGGGATGTATTTCATAAAATTCCATGCAAAGAAGACATGGATTCTAACTAGTGTTCCTTTTGACTGCTGTTAGCCTTCATGGTCTTCCAGAAAAGAACCACGACTGTAGTTCACTGAAAAATGACTTTAACTTCACTACCTTCTTAGTATATCTACTCCTTCTATACATTCATAGTCACATCTATTGACTTCAGCAATAACATGAAGATATATGTATTTTTTTTTTACTCTTTCAGCCCCAAAGAATTATCGTGGGCAAAGGATAAGGATATTGGATGTTCTTCTTCCCTGTGATAGCCCCAACATAAATATAAAACTATTGCACGGATGTTGATGTATTCCCTGCCCCCCAACTGAAGTATGACTCTGGGTATAAGCCAATGATACAGGAGACGCAGCTGCATATTTGGCAAGGTAAATATTTTTGTGCAAGCCTGAAAGCACACATGTTGGTTTTCTGTTGTCAGGACCTTCAGATGGAAAGAGAGCTGGTAAATGTATGGACTTAGAAAGCAATCAATTATCTGGGGTCAATGAGATGAGGCAGTGAAGTAGTGGTAATAAGACATCCATTTACTGTCTTCTGCCTATGCAGTTTATGTTATGGATTGCTTTTTACAAAGAAGGATCATACAAAATTCAGCCTTACACCAGAAATACATCATTTGTTCCAAATGGAGACGGAAGAATTACTGTATATCTGAATAACTGATTAACAGAAAATAATGTGGTTGCTGTTTCCATAAACACGTGTAGTTCAAATGCACTTACTTGGTCAAGACAATAGAGACTGCATCATTGAGAATGCTTTCTCCAAAAACCAGCATGTTGAGTACAGGATCCACATTGAGGGCATTGAAAATGGCAATAGTAGCCACAGGGTCAACTGCAGATATTAAAGAGCCGAATGCAAAACTGGGAGAACACAAAAAAAAAAGAAAACTAGATGAAAGAAAACTACGTACCTAGTAAACTTATATGAACAACCAGTAACAAAGACGTTATGTGTTATAGTTTCTACACAGTGAAAAGTTATGCTCTCTTCCCATTCATAAGAACTTGAAGTGACAAAAAGGAAATTTTTGTTTTTCATTTACTGATATACCAAAGAGAAAAGTTGTTGTCCAGCTGGAAGAGATGTTGGAGAAATACCTATCTCCCAGTTCTCAACAACAGTATCAATGTCTTACTCCAACTAAATAAGAAAAAGTCAGAGGAATGGGAAACTAAACAACTTTACAGACACAGCCCAAACCATGTATCATACATGCATAGTGTTACCATAGGAGTACTAGAGAGGAACATTTAAAGGGAACTGCTAAAACTTCATTCCTTTGGAATCCAAAGATAGACAATACAGAGGAAATGGGAGTGCTCAGCTGTGTAAAGTCAAACACTGGAACCAAGTAAGGAAGATTTTTGCTGTTCATGCATGTTTTAATTGCTATGTTTCTTGCTTGCCACCCAATTTATTTACGGATTTTTACATAAAACTGCTGTATTGGCTATATGATAAACAGACAAACAAAAATCCCAAATAAACCAGGAATGAACTTTATTTAATGGTAGGGTGGTGTATTCCTAAAAACCTGATTAGATCCTTTGCCAAGTTCTTGAAAAATTGACATTATTGATACTGAAAAACTCATTCTGTCTTTTAAGATAAGATTTGGACAAGGAAGTTATGCCCTTATTATATACATATAATATATTAATTTATTAATAAATAATTAATTATTATTATTTATTTAATTATTTATTATTTAATTAATTAATTATTATTTATTATTAATTAATAAATATTATTATATTAATAATACCAACTAATCAAAGTTTACATATTTTAACTTTAAACGTTGGTTAAAGGTTAAAAAACCCAGTATCTTTCCTGTCTAGAAAAAATCACTGAGCACAGAATACTATTTGGAAATAAGGGTGTAATAAATAGGGTTTAGAAGTGTTTGATCTATTTATTAATTTCATATACCATGTTGAATCTAAGCAATCTAAACAATAAGCAGAAGAGCTGGCCAACTACAGTGCACTTCCCATATACAGTTATCTTGAAGAATGCTTCATTTCATATACTACACCATTTCCCCAAGAGCTTACCTGTCTGTCATGTTGAGCTTATAAATTACATCAGCCTGAAAGAATAGTAAAACAAAAAAAAAAATCACAATCAACTGTGTTTTTCTGCTGTTTTTAAAAATGAAACTATTCATCAAATCCTAAGTTTGTTATTATGAAAAAAATCACAGTAGTGATGTTACCCAGACTAACACTGCTGTCCAACAGCGATCTACTGCTACAATTCTGGTCACCCAAAATCAGGGAAGACCAGATGAAACTGGAAGATACAGGTAAGTAAAGTAACTAAGGCATTCAAAGGAATGGAAATCTGAGAGGCAAAGAGGAAAGTATGGATTGTTTGCCCTACCAGAATGAAGTCTGAGAGAAAATATAATTACCTATGTCTATATCTAATCAATGGGGAAACACCAAAGCAGAGAAGCAAAAAAAATTATTGACAGAAGAACAAATAAGTTTAATACCAGAAATTAGAAGATGGCTCTAGAGATCACAGGTTTTGGAACAGCCTTCCGATAGGAAGATGAGTAAGTAAAAAAAAGTAAAACTCAACTCAAGTCTTAATTGCTTTTAACATGGAGCATGCTATATCTATGGAAGGGGTTACGTAACATTGCCTCTGAAACAGCAGAGAACTGGACTTTGTGACCCAGGAATTCCCTTTCACTATGTTTGTCTGCTCTTGAAAAATGGACTTTCAAAGAGCAAGCCAGATAAACTTAAGTGCTTCAATGCAGTAATTCTTACCTGGCCCAGGAAATAAATTCCTCCACCTACGATGAAAGCTGATATTGCAGTGCCAAATACAGAAAACAGAGTGATAGAACCGATGTTCTGAAAAAAATTACCCTGGAACACAATAATAAAGTAAGTAAATTAGTGAAAACGATCTGAGGGAAAACTCATATTTGGGTTTGCATCTAAATTAGATTCTGATTCACAACTGGGTTTCCAATAATAAAGCTTCATTAGTTTGGTTGCAGGTACCCCAGGACATACATCCACACCATCTGCCTAAAGAGCCTGCTCTCGAGGACAACAGCAAATCCCTCTGATACCCGGGACAGGATGTCAGTCTGGTACCCTAACAACAAACCAATCCTCAGACGAGCAGCTGGATGTTCACCAGCACTTTGACACACTCCCCACCTGACAGAACCGTAAATTAATCCATCTATTGCAGACAGGGCATGTGAAAAACACTTGTAATTTCCCAGTTGCTAGTCCATTTCTTAGGAAATGATTTTGTATGAAAAAATCTTCAATGTTGGTACCAATTCATGATACTACAATACATGATCGCCCACTGCTCACCCCCTCTCCTGCAGCACAGCTCAAGTAGAAAGGCAGCACGCAGGGAGGACCAGAACCACTTCAGCCAGGACTAGTGCTGTGAGAAATGTCCATGGAAACACAGGCTGCCAGGCAAAGGGTGAAAACCCTTGTAAACATTTTTCTCTTCTTTAGCTATGGAGTGACCCCACCTTTCCCACTTCTGATCCTACTCCTTCCCATTTTGCCTCCTTCACATGAGCCCTTGTACAGCTCTGATGAAGTAAGAAACCTCTCCAACCAAGGAAAACAACCTCTGTGCAGTACCTAACATCTTGCCAACATTCAGTTAACAGTAACAAGTTACATTCCCTGCATTCTGGGTTGAAGAGGCTTAAATTTTGCATTCTCAATTCCCTGATGATTAATATGATGGAATTTAATGCAATTACTCTAAACTTCAAGATAACTAAAAGCAGAATGTGTTCCAAACAAAGCCTCAACATGTAAAATAAGTGTCTGGCAGGGGCTAACCTTGTGCAATGAATATCCGGATTCAAATATAATAGGTGGAAGCAAAAGCAGAAAAAACATATTTGGACGAAACATTTCTTCTTCCTGCAAAACAAAAATAAAGTATAATTTCAAGGATATCACAATTATTGAAATAACACCAAATCTTCCAAAAGGCAAGTTATTAAAAAAAAAAACCCAAACCAAAATGTTGGAAAATGAAAATGGCGTTAATCTTTCTCCCTTCTTACCACAAAATAAAAGACTGAAGAATAGTAAACTACTCCAGGGCTGCTACTTATATTGTTTTTTTTAATCCAGTGACAGAAATCTAGGTGTTACTTATTTTAAATTACTGTCTCCAAATAAGCTGCACAGAAAACAGGTTATTTATGGCAAAGGAAAAGTCTTTCTGTTTCCACAAAAAGTATTCCCATTTTATCTCACAGTCTCAAAATCTGTAAGGACAGCCACTGGTTTCAACATAATCTAGGTTAAGCATGACCAAGTACAGTTTCACTAGAAAACTCATCACCTGACAAGAAGAAATCAGATCATCATCTTAGTACAATTGCAAGTGAACAGGCTCAAGACATACCACAATTAAGAGTCTGAAGATTGATTCTTCTTGGCAAATGTAATTTATGCCTATAATTTAACGGTACTATTCTGATGGTTCCTTTTTACCATCAGAGTTATATAAATGAAACCTACCGTGAAGTAAGATGTTATTTTTTGGTGACCTTACTCTTTGTTGCCTACTCATCACTTGGCTAACACTGCTTTATGGAGTTGTACCCCAAACTGGCACCCTGTTTTTTTCTGCTGGCAGACTAAGCACAGAAGGCAAATTAGTCACGGCTGAATGTGCCTCTCTCTCTTTACCCACGAGGCTCCCTCCTGGTCCCCACAGTTCTGAATACAGCAGAATTTGACACCTTTGTAAGCAACGATTTATTTGCTTAAATCCAGGTTAAACAGCTGATTGACTGTTCTGTTAAAATACCAGCTTTCAAAAAAGAAGTGCTCATCTCTTTCAAGTCTCATTCCTGTCTGTACCAGCGATAATCATCTTAAAGGATTTGGGGGACTTAGAAAATAAAACTCATCCTTTATACCGAAATGCTCTAGTCCATTTTTCTGCATGCACAATTTCGTGCATCGATGGCTAACACTACCTAGTTTCTGTCAATAAGTAACTGCGCTAGAACAAAAAACCCACATACCTGATTAATTACACTGTTTAAAAGCCCCTGAAAGCAGAGCTGGACAAGGAGGAGAGAAATAATGAAAAGGAAGGACTGCATTTGTGCTGCATTGAAGCAGAGACCAGGAAAGTAAAACATGAGGACTGTAATTATCAGCCAGCTAGCCAGCAAGAATCACCAGCAAGTACAAGGTCTGCTGAAGACTTAGTAAGGCATGATTGCAAGAAATAACATTACGAAGTTCTTAGGGCTGGGATATGATCCAAGATTTACTTTGTACATGGATATAGCCTACAGTTAAATAGTCTATTTTTTTCCCATATCAGAGAAACAAAATTCTTCAGTAAATTTAAAACCATTTAAAACCATTTTATAAAGTACATCATAATTATTGATTAGAACATTCCACATCTGAAATTATGACAGCCTATGTTAAAACCTAAGCTTTAATATAGTGAAACAAACTTAAATAAGCAAATAATAATGTGGTACCTGTGACCTTTTACCTTAGCTGATAATGTGAGCAACTGGACGCAGCATCGCCAGTGCCTCCCAAGATTTGACCAATGTTCACCAGAAATAAACTATGTAACTCACCAGCTATGATCAATATTTCCTGAGCTTATAGAATCAGTGTTCAAATCAGAGCATACTTTAAGCTTTCTTTTTTCTTCCTACATACGTGATCTTCTTCAGATTATTTTATTTAACCAATAAGAAGCTATTTTAAAATGCTGATTTGTGGCTGTTAACTGATTTTCAATTTTAAGTCAAATCCAGTTGACACAAATCAGGAATGAAAAAACACTAACTAGTGCACCACCCACTGTTTCTAATAAGTAAATATGTAAAAATGAAATACCACAACATGAATCTTGTACTATGTAACTGCTTAAAGGAATGTACACAGAATTAGTGTAGTTAGTTGACAAAAAAAGAAGTATAATACATAATTAAAAAGCTACATCTGATTGAAAATCTATGCATTTTAATGTATTTCAACTAAGGAGAAAAAAAAATCTTCTTTTAGGGAAATAACTGCCAAGAAATATTAAGCTGCAAGCTGGGATTAAAATTCACTTACTCAGACCAAGATTTTCAGCTTGCTAATATAAATCCTGTTTAAAACTGGCGATTCAAATCACTGTGATTTCAATCAGTTCACTGATCTAATCCGAATAAACTGTTTGATCCCATGAAACAAAATCACAATTTAAATACTGCAAGATTTTAAATTAAAGCAGGAATAGTGAAGAGTTCATTGCTTTGATGATGTGGATAAACTGTAGGAGACAAAATCCTTGCTTCACTGTAGACTTCACCTCTTGGAGACACTTCTGCCAGGATTCTCCCTCCCTGGGGAAACCTCTGTAACTCCATACATGCACAGATAAGATCTCATAGCATCTCACACTAATTCAGGCTGGAGGGGACCTCTGGAGGTGTCCGATCCAAGCTCCTGCTTAAAGCAGGGCCAACTCAGAGCAACTTAGCTGCTCACGGCTTTATCCAGCCAAGTTTTGAATATCTTTGTGGATGCAGATTCCCACAATCTCTCTGGTCACATGTTCCTATATTTGGTTGCCATCACTGTTAACATTTTCTTCCTACTATCTAAGGCCGTAAAGCTCCGGGCACCAGGGCAAGGACAATCTTCTGCACAGAAGCTTTGCCTGTATTTTCTGCTGGAAATAAAGCTCAAATCATGTTTTCATTGTCTCAGTTAATGTGAAAAATGCTGAGACAATGAAAACACCTACAAAATTAACTCCAAAAGGAGGAAGAGAACTAAATACAGTCAAAAAGTATACAAGACAAATAACTGAATTGCTGTATTTTTTACTGTAACTGATCCCAAAGATGCCCTGTACCTTCTTCTACCAATAGGAACAGATTTGGTACCTTATAAAGGATTACTCAGGGAAAAAAATATTGTGTAGAAAATGTTCAGCAGGATCAGGATGTCAAATTGGTTGTATTATTATTAAAAAAACCCCAAACTTTGGCATCAAGTATAACGTGCATAAGTTTTTGGAAATTACATCTAAAGAAACTAATATTACAAACAGTCTTATTTTAAACATTTAAGGATTGCTCTACAATTAAAAATTAATTGCTTCAAATATACCTTCCAGTTGGCCAGCTTTTGAGCCTCTATGATTTTTATAAAAGCTCCCATAAGGATACCTAGGAGAGAATGAGATGACATCCTGAAATATTCACAAAACACATCACTGTTTCCATTAATTGTTTATCGACTCTCAGTCAACAAAGTTTTAAAAGTGAAAACAAGGCAAAACATAAAGCAGCAAGTCTTTCATTCCTAAATCACAAAAACACGAAGTGGTTTTGGGTCCGATATATGAGTTTCCAATACGTTACATAATTACATAGCTTCCCTACACAGAAGATTGTCACTTGGGATATCCAAATACTGAACACGCATATTGAGAGTGCTGTGTTTATTGGTTCATAAAGGTAACACATCTAACTACTCAAAACTGCTTCTCATCTAAGCTGCATTCAAATAAAATCCCACCTTTCTTGCTAAAGAATCAGGAAGTTATGAGTTAGATATCTGTGTGATAGCAAAAAACCTTCATGTCACTTCAATGCTATTTGCAGTGTTAACACAGCTTAAGTGAAATCAATCTTCTCCGCAGAAGTGAATTTTGTCTCAATGAAATCATAGCACTTACTGGCAATGAAGTAGGCAAGAAATTCCGATCAGGGTGGAGCCAGTGTCAGAACTATTTCTCAGATGAATTACACATCTTTTAAGTCATGTAGAAATATTAATTTGAATATAAAAGAATTTTATCAAGGGTGCTGCAAACTCAATGGTTAAAGGTCATCGTGCTCTTTCCTCCTACACGTCTTCAAACAGGTGAGACAGAAAACTCCAAACTAACAAATTTTTTTCTGGAAGTCATGAAGATAATTCATAAACTGTCATTAATTGCTTTCAAGGAGTTATGAGGAATTTGTCTTTAGTCAGATTCCAGATCTGTGTTTCTGCATAGTTGTGTTTTATTATTTACAGAATGGAGACTTCATAGTCAAACACTGAGATGTGGAAGTGAAATACACTGAATGAAAGGTAAAAAGTGGCTGAGAAGCTTAAAATACGCTTTCTGTAACTCATCTGTTTTTATTCTCTCATGCTGTAGCTATCAAAAGAGTCTTACAAATAGCATCACATGGATTACTCCTGACGGATGTGTCATACACACAAAGCCATGAGGCTTAAGCCTTCTTTCATACAAAAATATGTGAAGGCATTGGTCCCAGAGGATAGAAATAATTGTTCCGTTAAATGGTTTATATGGAAAGGAAGAGCAAAACATTAATGAAGGAACATCAAAGGTCTGCTGTTCTTTGAAGGAGGACAGAATGCAGATACAGCCACTCACATGCCATATAAACACAGGTCTCAGTACTAACAGTCAGGCTTTCCATTCTGGGATGGAATCTGTGTCAGAAGCCAAGTACTAGAACATTTCTAATTTTTGCAGAGCAGCAACATTGTCTTCAACTAGTACAGGCAGTGCTTGTATCACTTAACAAGAAGTTTATGTGGGGGAAAAACAAACCACAACAACCAGAGCCTATACAGCTGAAGGCACAGAGTTCAGGAAGTGTACTTCCTGAACAAACTTTCAGTATTTTATGAATCAGTATTGAGAGCCCTCACATAAAACTATATTTAGAGGGGATTTAAAAGAAAAGAGAATCCCTTAACTCACTTCTGCTGAAGTGGACTTTGTGAAATTGGACCCCTGTGAGTAGGCCAACCATGGCCTGTGGGCTACAAGCTGGGCATCCCTATGCTATGAGGTCAAGAGGCTTAAGTAAAAGGCTGGTCTCAATCTCTTTTTTAGAGGAAGAGCTAATCACAAGCTGACCCTAACAACAGTGTCATGGACAGACGAGGTCCCTTCATGATATCAAAAGTTAAATGAACAACCATATAAATGTAAGGCAACAGCAGAGGTTAAGGGAAAAGGATGAGCCCGAATCATACAACTTACACCTTTATATAGCACAAGTTACTTCTAGCTGCATATTACACACAACAGTACTACTAAACTAAGATTATGCTAAGCAAAGTCATGAGAGATGCACAAAATAATGCATAACCAAGAGGGTTTAATAGCAGCAGAATCAAACTTTGACACTGATTTTTAAAATCTGTCCCAGACATCTTTACAAACTACTCTTCTCTTATTACTAGATTAATGAACACAGTTTTTGTTCCGCTGGTTCCCTCTATTAGATCAGGTAGGTCAGTTTTGTCAAGGGGCTGGAAAAGCTAAATCTGTAAGAGTTAATCTAAGCCTCATTCTTTTGAAAATGTTCTAGGAATTTTCTTATTACAACCAACCTTTATTTTTCCTGAGAACATGTTAAAACTCAGTAACAAATCAAAGAGGAAAACTTTTCTGGCAACCATTTTAACCAAGAAAATTCCAATAACTTTTAAGGACGGAGTTCAAAATCCAGCCTTAGAGAATGTACTCCCTCTCTGTCGACCAGGAGAGTAACATGCCCTGGAAACTGTAAAACAGAAGCTTCTGAGCAGCTTAGGCAATGGGAGGAAAAACAGTCGTGAAAATCGTATTTATGTTCTCTGCTGCCATTTTTATTAGCCTTCAATAACTGCCTGAGAACATTTGCTTAATGTACTAGTCAAAAGAGGACACACCTCACTTCTGGCACTGCTAGCAAAACTGGATACTTGAAACTCAAGCTGTGCTCTTGCAGCTGTGCAGATCATTACCAGTAACAGAGGTTCACTGACCAGCAATTAGCTGGCAATTCCAATGATTATACAGATGCCATGTCCTGTCAACAGAGCTGACAGTAGTTTAAATATGACTGAGTCAATAGACTAAATAAATAAGGCTTAAGTGACACAGCACATCTGTTAGCTGGGTTGCTACTGGATATAACGCTCTCTTGACTTAGTGGAAATGCATTTGCTGGTATCATCTCATCTGGTTTGGGAGATAAGACTACAGCTATGCTGTAGTTCACACTGAAAACCGAACTGTGCAAGTTTCCTCTATGCCCTCTATGTGAAAATACAAGAGATGCAATGCTGCTCCTTCTTACCCATCTCGAGTAGCAGTGACAGCCCCAGCACAAAAACTTACCAGTTTCATGAACGAGCTTTTTTTCGGACTGACAGGAGCACAGAATACACCAGCACAGCTAAAATCCTTGTCCGACTGCTGAGGTGTCAAGAACAAGAAACAGAAAGAGAAGAACACCTGCGCCGCTGCTGCTCTCTGCAAAGCTCAGCAGGAGCAGTGATGCAAGCTTGCCTAACGCCTCAGCTCAGCACTGCCCAGTAGTCAGCTTGGAGGCAGAATATAAGGAATGATAATAAAGAAAATCCAAAACTACACCAGTAAGAGCAATCAATATACTGCTGCATTTTAAATTGGAGATTATGCTTAAATTTAGATTAGCTATTTAATAACAATGGTAACTAACCTGATTAGAAGCCAAATTAACACCTTTCACCTGGATTTTTGTGTACAAGGAAGAACGATACTGAAGAGATAGTAATGTCTTTTTGGAACCTTTCAAGACACTGGAAGATATACGACACAAGACATCTCGCCTGTCCACGGCAATAATGTAAGAAGGGAAGGAAAGAGAAGTGTGTGTCAATAGTGAATCAAACACTGCATGTTTTCTATGGGGATGACAAAGTCAGTCAGGATGACCTGCAGCAGCTCTGATCTTTCTATGTCATACTACGGTAGACAGAAGCATAAACGCACAAAAGTCTAATGGATGCTGCTCCTATAAAAATGTGCGCGCAACACCCAGAAAATCCATACCACCACAACGACAGGTGTTACAGGTCTATTTGTTTTTCAGCTGCACAGAAATATCGAAACTCAAATACGACCTTGCAAGTGAATACCTCTTTAAGCTTCAATACGTTCTACTATGCTAGTAATGTGATGTGGTCTGCATCAAACAGTTATCTAAAAATTCAGGGAGTCACACCTGCAGGAAAATATGTTTTTCTTCCTGCTAAGTAACAGCTCTAAAATTTTCTCAATCTAGCACCCAAGATGCAAGAAGATCCTTGTTTTCCAGAAAGCATAAGGTACTGACAAGCACCAGAAAGCTTACTTCCTCCCATTGAGAAATTGTGTGAAAATACAGTTAAGAAATATGAGAGAAGAAGGTACCAGCAAAGCCCAGGAGAAAGTAAAAAATCTACCTGCTCAACAAGTATTACACTCCTCCACGCTACGTTAGAATTACAGCTAAGCATCTTTCTCTTTATGTTGTATTTTTAGAATGGCTGTCAGTGAAAGTGTCACTAGTAATAGAAGCAAAAATACCACAGATTCTTGTAAACAAGTTACAGAGACAGCTGAAAAACTGTTCCTGAGATAGTTAGACCAGGTTCTTTAAACATTATGTTAGACAGTACGTAGAGAAAATAATAAATGATTTAGCCTGATTTCCTCCTCATTTACACGTTTATAGATCAGGAGCAACAGCGTAAATAAATGAAGTTACCCTAACATAAAACTACAGGCTTAGGAATACTCCGAATTTAATCCAAATTAAGTAAGCACTTGATCTTCATTAGAGGTGGCATTCTTATAGCTCAAGTCATAGGAAGAGCTCTTGCCATGGTACTACAGGGATAGTTAAGTATCTGGCAGTCCAGGCAAGTTTTCAGGATACAATTACAGTCCCCAGCTAGATTAAAATCACATATACAGAGATAATTCTACCGAAACTAATACAAACACATGTACCACTTCAAAGGGAAGGCCAGGGTGTCGCTGCCAGGGAGTGCTGCAGTATCTTGTCCTACAGTGCAGATGCAAAAATAGAGGAAGCTGCCAAAGTAATGACATCCCTATAGTGCCTTTATGTGTCATTTTACTGGGCCAGTCTCTGCACATGTGCTCATTTCTTGATTTCTTCCACGAATTTAATTCTATGAATTGGTTGGTTTTTTCACTGCATCCAGTTTGCTGCATCTTTCTAGTGAGGGTTAACACACAACAGAGCATTATTTCAAATACAGACTACTGAGAATCCCTGAATTAACACAAATTCAGTATAAAAATGTCATGGTTACTCACCTAAAGAAACAACAGCCACACTCTCTGGTAAGAAATGAAGTCGGTATTTTATCAGTAAATGCACCAATATGATGCAGATAGCTGTGAATGAAAAAGAAAAATTGTAGATTTAGAAGCGTTAGGAGAGAATTAAATATACTTTTAAGTAGTATTTCTAAAATACACGCAGCAAAACTTCTCCTAATGATTTAGTAGAAATCCACTAATGCAAGTAACCAAATTTTAGTTCAAACCTAATTCTCACTGAAGTACGAAAATGGATCTACAAATGACAGAAAATAACTAAGGCAAATTTTAGGACTTATTTTAGGACTTGTATTCTAAAAATACCAGTATTACTACTTTTAAAGCCTGATTCAGCTTACAAGAAAACCTTCTCTGAGAAGTAGCTGTAAAAAATGTCAGTTATACAGAATACACTGTTTTAATAAAGTTTTTGGTAAACATTTCGTATTTTTGAAATAAAACACACATGCACACATGGCCTCAATTAAAATGTCAAAGCTACACACTTTCACATCTGAGTGCCTCTGAGCAGATTGGCTTTACCCAAATGGATAATTCCAGAATCAGAAAAATTGCATTGGAAGGGATCTCTCGAGGCCATCTAGTCCAACTTCCTGCTCGAAGCAGGGCTAACTTCAAATCAAAGAAGATTACCCAGGGCCTTGTCCAGTCAAGTTTGAAAATCTCTGAAAACACAGAAGTCACAACCTCTCTCAGCCCCAGTTCCAGTGCTTAAGTCTCATGGTTAAGAATTTTCTTCTTCTCTCCAATCCATATTTCCCTTGTGCAAGTTGGGACTGGTGCTTCTTGTTCTTTTGTGCACCTCAGAAGAGTCTGGCTCTGTAACTCCCAGTCAGTGGGACTATGAGGTTGCAGAATGGGTAACTGTTTAAATGTCTTGTTTCTCATAACAAACACCAGCCAAATTCTTATCCAAATCAGCAAGAGACATTTACTGCTAAATAACTTTGCTAAAAGTTAAACCAGTAAGGAGAAAGGACCAGTGTAGAAAAACACAAAACAGATTTGGCTTGAACTTAAAAAAAAATTAGAATTTAAATCTGATGCAACATTCACTTACTGTTTTTAAAAGTTCAATTTTGTACTGTAGTAATGTATTTCACCCAGTAGGGAGAAAGTCTATGTCTCACAACAAAAACAGAGGTTACAGTAATATGAAAATCCCATCACTGCCTCTATGCCAATGGTAAAGGCAAATTACAAAGGATCTATAGCAGATCTGGGTACCATCCGTGGATATGGCTGGAAGACACCACTTGATTCTTTTAGAACTACCGCAGACAGGAAACTTATCTGTAAGAATCAAATAATCCTGGATTATTAAATTCCTAACAATTTTGATTGGAATATTTCCCACATTGAAAGTATCACAATTCTTCTCCCATTTTAATTTAGCTCAACAAAGGGTCAAACAAAAAAATAACATCTGGTCTGCATGTCTATAATACATGTATTTCGCTTTATTTGCCAACAAACCATTCTGCAGTGGGCTGGGATATAAGCAGTACTACTGCTTGCATTTTGTCAGAAAGCAACTGAAGCTCAAGCAAAGTCAATAGCATTTTATACACTGGAATCACATTGTGGCCTGTTAATCACAGCAGAGACTGTTTTAAATTGTGTATTTGGCAAACCTAGTCATAACTGTAACGGGAATCTTCATTCTCCTTACTCTGTGCCTTGTAAGTGTTTGTGACTCTCACCCTATTTCAGTGTGGGCAGCACAGTGCCAGGCCACACTACAACAGCACACATTTTGAACTCGGCAATGAACTAGCTTCTCGGAACTGCTCTTAGTGATTTGGTTTAACAGCTCCTTCTAGTTAACTAAAAACCAAACAGCCACTCACAGATGGTTCAGAAGAGCATTTTCAATTTACAGCCTGAAAAGGTACAAAATGGTCCACAAGTAGTTCTGAGCACTGCCATGGTTTGCTGGATCACACCACCTGTGAACTACTGGGGTCTACAACATGATCTCTATTTACTATACAGTGTCACAAAAAAGAACTACAAACCTCATAAATACAAATATCACTTTTCATCGTCCTACTCTCCAATACGGCGCTAAGGAATGGCTATCACACTGATGCCTGCGTTCTCCCACTTGTTATCTCATAAACCCAGTTCATACACAACATGGCGAGCATTTCATTGATGTGCACGTGAATAGATGGATGGGCTTACAAACTGAGCAAGGACTCATGAAAAACAGTAATATTTGCTCAATTACTGGCATGTAATTTGTTCAGGGCCAAAGCTGTGGGTTCAGAGTGATGAGCAGGGATGGCTCCATTCCCCGCATATTTACCCCACTTCCACTCCACCAATCTTTATGACCAATCAGTTCTCAAAACACCTGAGTTTACAGCACAATAATGCAGACTCAAACTGGTATTTACTTTAAAATGCTGTACTAGAAACTGCAGCAGTTCAGAAGCTGACTAACAAGCAACTCAGACATTTGGCCGCCAACTGCCAAACAGACTATGGGAGAAATAGCTTCATCACGTATCCCAAGCAAACTTTTTATTCACCTGTCAATCAGTATTATTGAGTTTCGTATCAATTTCCTGTCTGTTAAACATGAAAAACATGCATCCAGTAAAGACATCTAGGATTACTGTGTTAAAAGCATTCTATACCGCTCTTTGGGATAGATCCATAAAGGCATCTGGACATGACGGATTTCCCGCAAACTCCAATGCAAGCTTTCTATTTAGCAGATCTAATCACCAGCTCCTTTCTATCAGCTTTTGACTACTTTGCTTTGGCAATAAACCAAAAAGCAACCATAGCCTAAGAAGTAACCCTGCCCCGCCATAAATATTATGGCAGCCTATTATATTCTTTAGCTGTTGGTCACCCATTCCTTGTGTACGACTGCTCAGTTTGTATCTGGCAGCATATCATCTGCTCCAGGCACTTGCACGTATCAGGAGTATAACAATCAGGCAAGAGGCTGGAAAAAGCAGTGTTCTGGACAGGCTAACAGAACATTTCTGTGTCCCCTTAAGGAAGAACACAGTAAAAGCATGTAACATAACAGAAGGGAATTCATAGATCACATGAACACGGCAGAATAGAGGTATGACTTCGAAAGTGAAGTGGTGTTTGAACAGATAAGCCATAGAAATCTGGGATCAGAGACTAACTCATGCTACTTCAGGCACTTTAAATTTACGGCTTGGGTTTGACACAACACAGCTCCGAACAGATCTGCTTCTGGGTCTCTTCCAGTTTATAACATTTCAAACACCATTTTACAGCTCACGACATCCAGATTTAAAAGTATTGTAAACACATTCATTTTCACCCTTCCTACACCCTTAAATCAGAGATTATGAATGGGAATAACTATGAACAATAAGCTTTTATACTGGCTTTAATTTGTTCGGGGAACTCCCCTGTCCTGAGGGTAATGCTTTTAAGATCCATCAAGCTATCAGACTGGCATAAATAGGCTGGAACACAGCCAAAAAAATCATAGCTCTGTTCCTAAGTCCTAGGAATACAATTTTACCATGAATGGCCCTTTTAAAATCCATGAGATACACATATTCAGAAATTTTATTTTAATCTTAGAAGTCTTCTGATCTACTGCATTTTGCTTTGGTCTTTCTTTTGCTTCTGTTCAAATTCTAATATGCCACTGACCTCTGGGAAGAGATTAATCCTCTTTTGAAGACAAATAGATACTTTAGAAATAAGCAGAAGCTATCTACTTTTTGCTGCACTTAGTAATAGTTATTTATAGGAGACAAAATTTTATTTTTTTTTAAATCCAAATGATTTGCAGAAGTTTCTGCATTGCTGTCAACTCCGTATCTATTATTTTCTCCATTTGCTACTGGAAAGAATAACCACTTAGAAGACTATGTGACCCATCTGTCACAGAAAAGTCTCTCAGTGTAGCTTGCTTTGGAGGAACCAAGCACACAAACACACAAAGAAAAACAGACAAAGCCTTAACTGTCCATGAAAGTTTTGTTATTGTTACAGTTCTGACTACAGCATTGCTCTAAGCAGATGGTGAGAGATAACTATATTCTATTAAAGAAAGATAACAGCCCAGACTTATAGAAAAGTTGGGCATGCATCTGCCATTCAAAATGCCTATATATGTACAATGTTAATTATGGCAATCTGCATGTTATTATCGCACTCTTGTAGGAATGTAAGAAAATAAAGAGAGCCAGAAAATAGACACCGAACTTTAGTACTTGTGTGTGTAAATCTGACTGCCTTCTATTGGCTTACATAACAAAATATCTGAGGGCTGTCCAGAAGTGCTAGAAGTAGTTAAACTGACAACTATCTAGCACACTGTCCTCAAAGACAGCTGCAAGCACCATGGAGTATTCTGACAGTGTCTTTTTCATACATGAACACATGCCATGTGCTTGATAAAGAAGGCAAAGACAATTAAACACTTTGGTCGCACTTTGAGTCCATGGTGAAAAGGTTTGCAATGGTCCTCAGCTTTCCACAGGTTTGGGAGGTTCAGGCAGTTATATACCCAACTTTCTAAATCCCTGTGCCTGTACAATATTCCACTTCATAGGAAGAAAACCAGAGGAGAAATAAAATACTATGATTTTGAAAGATGGCCTATGTCCTCAGATACAGAGTATGATTAACAGAGATTAAAAGACTTTCAGTTCATCATTCACCTAAAACAAGAAGACTAAAAAAAATCGTCATGCCACTAGATTGCTCCTCTTGCTGTGCTTGGACTCCAGTCTGAACTGGTAGGATAGGTTTAGCAGGTGTAGGTACTACCAATTTGGTAGTAGCAGCCAGCGTAGTGTGGAGGGTGACATTGATGACTTCATGGGTGGCATTTGCAGACCTGTCAGGATAATATAAAACATGATTACATTGGATGGGAGCAGCATGATAAAGACTTAGCCTACTAAAGACATGCACACATGAAACAACCACTAGATCATACTGAATTTGTATTAGTGACCAACATGTTAAGGTTGCTTTTTAAAAGTGGTCTCTGATCACAGACAAATACTGGAAGTTCAGATTCATGGACTTGATCATTTCTGAGTTCCTTCATGCACTGCAGACACCAAATATTCTGCACTGCAGCTGGGGATGCAGGTGAAAGCCTGACACAGGGAGAATGAACCAGCCCACTTAGCCTGTCGACTGTAACAAACCCGCTGTGTCAGACCAACGGCACCGCAGGGACTGCGGGACTGCACTTGCCAGCTCCTACAGCCCTCCCTGCCGCGCAGGGCCGCTTCACAGCCGGCCCCCCCTCCCGTGGGCAGGATGCTCCTGGACCCCCTCCAGGGGCCTGCGCTGCAGCCCTCAGTCCACGGGTAGGCACAGCCTACGCGGCGGACCGCCCCGCAGCCCTCAGCCCCAGGCGCCGTGCTGAGCGGAGTGGCCGGCACCGAGGGGCTGGGGACATTGCCACCCCCCGCCCCTGCTGAGGGGAAAAGCATCCCCGTCGGGCACACGGCAGGGAGGCCCTGCTCCGGAGGCGACGCTTTCCCGCCAGCAGGCCCCGGGGGAGCGGGCCGACCCCTCCCGCCGTCCGCGGCCCGACCGCCACCGCACTCACTCCGCCATCTTGCCGGCCGCCGGCTTAAACCTCCCACCGCGCTCCTGCGGGGCCGCCCCGCACGCAGCCACTTCCGGGGCTCCTGGGCGACACTCTAGCGGGCGCGTCCGCAATCTCTATGGTCTGACCGGAGAGGGTCGCGGGGCGAGAGCGCGCATGCGTACACGGCGGCTGCCTGCCGCCGGCGTCCTTCAAGCGGGCGCGTGATCGGGGAGGGGGTTGTCACGTGAGAGCGGGGGCGGTTGCGCGCGCGCCGGGAAGCGAGCTGTCCTGCGGTTGCGTTTGCGGCGCCGTGTCGTCATGCCCTGGTGCTGTGGTGTGACGTCACCCTTCCAGCGCTGCCCAGCGGCGGTGTCCTGCTCGCGGGGCCCCAGCCTGCGCCCTGCCCTCGCGGCGGCTCGCCGCCATCGCCCAGCGGCTCCTTGTCCCTCAGCCATCGCTGCCTGGCGCCATGTCCCTCAGAGCTGCCATTGCCCAGCGGCTCCTTGTCCCTCAGCCATCGCTGCCTGGCGCCATGTCCCTCAGAGCCGCCATTGCCCAGCGGCTCCTTGTCCCTCAGCCATCGCTGCCTGGCATCACGTCCCTCAGAGCCGCCATTGCCCAGCGGCTCCTTGTCCCTCAGCCATTGCTGCCTGGCGCCATGTCCCTCAGAGCTGCCGTCACCCAGCTGCTCCTTGTCCCTCAGCCATGGCTGCCTGGCGCCATGTCCCTCAGCTGCCATCGCCCAGCGGTTCCTTGTCCCTCAGCCATTGCTGCCTGGCGCCATGTCCCTCAGAGCCGCCATCGCCCAGCAGCTCCTTGTCCCTCAGCCATCGCTGCCTGGCATCACGTCCCTCAGAGCCGCCATTGCCCAGCAGCTCCTTGTCCCTCAGCCATCGCTGCCTGGCATCACGTCCCTCAGAGCCACCATCACCCAGCGGCTCCTTGTCCCTCAGCCATCGCTGCCTGGCGCCATGTCCCTCAGAGCTGCCATCGCCCAGCGGCTCCTTGTCCCTCAGCCATCGCTGCCTGGCATCACGTCCCTCAGAGCCGCCATTGCCCAGCGGCTCCTTGTCCCTCAGCCATTGCTGCCTGGCGCCATGTCCCTCAGAGCTGCCGTCACCCAGCTGCTCCTTGTCCCTCAGCCATGGCTGCCTGGCGCCATGTCCCTCAGCTGCCATCGCCCAGCGGTTCCTTGTCAGTCAGCCATAGCTGCCTGGCATCATGTCCCTCAGAGCCGCCATCGCCCAGTGGCTCTTTGTCCCTCAGCCATTGCTGCCTGGTTGCATGTCCCTCAGAGCTGCCATCACCCAGCGGCTCCTTGTCCCTCAGCCATCACTGCCTGGCATCATGTCCCTCAGAGCTGCCATGTCCCTCAGTCGCCATGGCCTTGCACCTCGTCCTTCAGTTGCCATTGTCTGGTGGCTCTTTCTGCTTCAGCTCCTTGTCCCTCAGCTGCCATAACCCAGCAGCTCCTTGTCCCTCAACTGTCATTTCCTGGTGGCTCCTTGTCTTTCAACCCATCACCCAAGCTCATAAGTAACCCCTTGTGCTTAAATGGAGACAGAGGTCATGGTGGCACAGGGTTATTGTTTCAGAGGGTGGGCTAGAAACCTGGCTATAATGACTGCAAAAGTGTGCTGACGGATCACATCAAAATATTCCGTGGTGCCTAAAAGCAGGAAATAGATCTTGACTTTTTAAATAAGACATGTTCAACCTGCAGCTCCCCTAACCCCTTCTTGCTCACTGAGCAGACCTGGGTAAGTGTACAACTGATCTGTGGGCGGCTTTCACTGCTCAACCACAGACTGAGAACCTAGCCTTACAGCGAAAATAAAGTGCCAAGTTAGCATTTATCGAGTTACCAACAAGCTGAATCAGAAAGCCACTGCCTCAAAATCTGTGTCAAAATGCTCTTGAATTAAAATATCGCCGAGTTGTCAGCCTTATCTGGTGTAAGTTTAAAATGTCCTCCTCTGGCACAGGCTGCTGCTCTGACTTGGGTCTCTAAGCTCTCCCACATATCAGTTCTTACCTGGAAAATGGGGCTAATTAGCACCTCCCAGCTTACAAAGCCAGTAATGGACATACATCCATGCAGTCTGTGAAAGTTTGAGATGCTGGGATGACGGGCAGTATGGAAACAAATTGTATAACAGCATCACATGCGTTTCTGTTCATTTCTGGTTTGACTTCCTCAGGAAAAAAAAAGGGGTTGTACAAACAGACATATTGGTTTGTATACCTCAGGTTGTTTGAAGGCCCTTTAGAATATCATCTGTGCACTCTAATCAAAATGAAATTGTGGATTCATGGCACTGACACACTGACACTCATGTGATCCGTTTACATGAAAGTGAAAGCCATTCAAACGGAATCATAGACGTATAGAATCATTTAGGTTGGAAAAGACCTTTAAGATCATCAAGCCCAACCATTAACCTAACACTGCCAAATCCACCACTAAACCATGTCCCTAAGTGCCACATCTACACATATTTTAAATACCTCCAGGGATGGTGACTCAACCACTTCCCTGGGCAGCCTGTTCCAATGCTTGACAACCCTTTCGGTGAAGAAATTTTTCCTAATGTCCAATCTAAACCTCCCTTGGCGCAACTTGAGACCGTTTCCTCTCGTCCTATCGCTGTTACTTGGGAGAAGAGACCAACACCCACCTCACTACAACCTCCTTTCAGGTAGTTGTAGAGCGCGATGAGGTCTCCCCTCAGCCTCCTTTTCTTCAGACTAAACAACCCCAGTTCCTTCAGCTGCTCCTCATAAGACTTGTGCTGTAGACCCTAAATAGGTATGAACATGCGTGCGTTTTAAAAAACAGTGAGATTTGGGCAGCAGCTGTTTTTCTCTTTGTGTCACAGGCGGGGCAGAGCTGGAGAATATCTGGTTTCCTGTAGTGAGACTGAACCCACACCTCCTTCTTTGCTCTCATCTTCTGATGTGGTTTTGTGGTGACCTACTTAGATAGTCTTACTACAGTTATAACCAAATTTTTTTTCCACACTGGCTAATTTCCGACAATCTGCAGTTTGCTAATCCCCATCTGCTTTAACTCATTCTCTCCATCCCGGTAGTTTTGGGACAGTTTAGAGTGCATGACTTCAGCTTAGGCACATGTGATGTGGTGCACTGAAAGCTCACTGGTACCAGTGAAAAATGAGGATGGCAGTTTGCAAGATGGTGCAAGCTGATTTCCAGAGGTGATGTGCACGTCTTACTCCATTTGGAAACTGGGGGGACTGTGGGCCTCCAACACATCAGAAGCTCAGGCACTTGAGCTTTGATCTCAAGTGGAGATGCTCTGGAGTGGAGATTATGAACAACACTTCATCCGTAAATAATGAAGCTTGATCCAGAATGTGTTACACTCAAGCTGATGAAACACAGGAAATTTCCTTGTGAATGCTGTCTTCCTTTTTTGTGCAAAAATTAAAATTCAGAGTTTGCCAAGCCTTGGCCAATTTCAGTATTGTGAAGTGATCAAATGTGCTGTGTCAAAACACCAGAGGGGTATGGAGTGTTGCTTCAGTACAAACAGAGGCTGGAGCAGGTCACTCTAGATAGCTGGTTGCTAAAAGGTGAATTGTCAGTATTTCCCTTGAGAACATCTCTAAAAAGAAATCGGTCTTCTGCAAATTTGCCTGGTTTTAGCTCATAATAACTTTTGGGGTTTTTCTTCTGCTTTTCTGGGAAGCCCTGTGAAAATGCAGGAAGTTAAATTGAAAGGGATTGAGGGAGAACGGGTGGGAATGTGGCAAAGAAGGACAGTGGGACCACATGCATTTCATCTCCACGCAGTACGGCTCGTGCTCTGGGTCACACGACAGGAGGAAGCTCCCCTGCTGTGCAGCCCAGTCCTCCTCGCCTGGTCCTTATCCTGTCCACCTAGAAATCAGAGAAAAAATCATTGAAAGGCACCTCTGGGGAGCTCCGGTCCAACCTCCTGCTCAAAGGAGGGCCAACTTCAAAGTTAGAGGAGGTTGCTCAGGGCCTTGTCCAGAGAAATTTTGAAAATCTCTAGGGATGGAGAGTCCGCAGCTGCTCTGGGAGAACTGTCCCCATGCTGCACCACTCTCAGGGTGAAGAACTTTTTCCCTGCTGTGCAGCTGGAAGCCCCCTTGTTGCACTTTATAACTGGTGCCTCTTCTGTTGTGCAGCTCTGACAAGTCTGCTCCTCCTCCCTGTAGCCCCCTTCCTCCACATCCTATAGCTGTGCCTATGCTGCTCTGGGTTAAAAGGAGTAGCTGCATCTGTCTGCAAGGGCAAAGTTTCTTAAAAGCAAATCAGCAAATGGTGGAAGAAGTAGAGCCATTGCAGCAGTGTAGGTCAGGGAAAAGGGCATGGTAGAGTCCTGTGTAATCTTCACCTGTTTCAATGGGCTCTTGCAGTTGTCACCAGAGCGATGTTCAGTTCTGTACCAGGCTGGTGCGGAATAAAGAAAATTTTGAAACTGTCTTTCCTAGTCACTCAAGTTTTGCTTGGTGTGAAGGGTAGATCATCTGGCCTAAGAATGAAGGCCAGAAATTTTAGCTGTTTTGCTTTCTTTTTGCTTTTTCTTTGCTTTTGTTTTGTTTTGGGGTTTTTTGGTTTTGGCCTTGGCCTCATTTTTTCAGTTGTTTTTTTCCTTAAATCTTTCAACTGGCATGATCAGGAAACTCGGCGCTTGTTTTGTTTTACTGGCCTTGTAGCTGTCATGTGCTTTTAATCATGAGAGATTGATGTAGAAAAGGGATGCCTGCAGATGTAACTCTTCAGGATGTGAACTGACCTTCTCACTGTGCCTGCTGGCCCTGGCCAAAGGGGAACCACGGATGGATGTTGGGGGCCATGGGAGGGGTTCAGGAAGGGATGTGGAAGGAAGGAGGATTGAGCCAGGAAAGTAAAGGCCTGGGAATCTAGAGAAACACAAACCCAGGACTGAACTTCACAAAAGCCAGGATCTGAAGGGGAAGAAAAAAAAAGGAAAAAGGTAGGAGGAGGACAAGGATCCCAGGGACCCCTGTAGGAGGGGGGAGCATCAGAGCGGCTGGAGGGATCAAGGGCTGCGAGGCTTGTGTGAGAACAGGAAGCCCCAGGTACCGGGAGGTGCAGTTGGTCAGCTACTGTGAATTGTCCCATTTCTACTGAAATGAAGTGTCATCCCTCAGAGCAGCACACTATGGGTGAAGTGACCACAGGTTGTATCAAATTATAACGTCTAAAATGTGCTGTATGAAGAGATGGTGATTTTCATGTCTCGTCTCTGACTCATCAGCAGGAAATACCACTGCTTGCTTGACCTGTTGTTGCCACTTGAGAAGGGGTAAGTCAGACTTACTACCACTGAGATAACTACTGAACCAAACACCGGTTTAGCAGAGCTGTACAGATGGTTTTTCAAGGACTTGGTTGCAACAGAAAGTAATCATTTTGGTAGGAGGCCTTTCAGCCTGCTTCTCACTTGTGGTTTTCTGATGCACAGCTACTGAGCATCTGTTGATTAATGCGTGCACTGAATGTTGCTTTTAATAGATCCCAGGAATTTCACGGTTGTTTAAGCTCATCTAAGATGTGGCTGTAGGTAACATAGTGTTTAGTTTTAATTCTTAAATTATACAGAGCAGCCTAAAGAGATAGCTATGTGGAACACTGAGGACACAGATGAGTAAGTGACCAGCTGTAACCTTGTGCTGGAAATGTAGGGGAAGGTGCTAATTTACAGGCACAGGACTTTGTTCTCTCTTACAAGTGGAGGCTGTGGGTTCTAAAGAGCAAGGGCATGCCAGATTTACTCTAGGGAGTGGGTTTAGCAGTTACAGCAGTCTTTGGCCTTGGAGAGATCTGGGTTAGCTTTTTAGATTATCTATAAACACTGTGATCTCAGGCAGGTGGAACAGTCATCATAGAATCATAGACTAGTTTGGATTGGAAGGGACTTTTGTCACCCTTGATTCAAGTCCCTCTCCTGAAATAGCACTGAACTTCCTCCTGCAGTGTTGGGTAGTTAGACAGCGGGAGGAGGCTGCCAGATGTTGTAGGGAAGGTGGAAGTGCTTCATCTAGATTTACGGTAGAAATATCCTACAAGTATTTAAATATTCCAATCACCTTCATAGTTTGGCTTTATAGTAAAAATAAAATATTTCCCATTGGAGAGGGGTTCAGCTCTAAGCTCACCTGAAGCCAGATTCTGATTCTGCCATGGAATATGGTGTGGGCCAAACAACAAGATGAGCCTGGGATTTCAAAGATACCAGGCCAAATCAGCAATATCAACAATACCAAAATCAGCAGTGGGCTTAAAATGTCAGTATCTGTAGGCTGTGTGTGAGGAAATGCCTATGACAACGGGGCACTTACTGCTTACAAAAGACCTGCCTTTTGGGGGCTTCAGCATTCCCCAGGATCAGCTCCATCACAGCTGCTGAAGATATTGGCAGGCTGGATGTGAATGTCCGGGAGCTGCACTGGCCTAAAAACAATCTCTGTGCAAAAAGATCATCTCCTTCTACTCCCTTCTCTCAATTTTCCTGCACTCCAGCATGAGACTGAAAAAGAGAGAACTGATTGTACTTTAAAAGGAAGGATGAATGATCTTTGTTATCAAACTCATTTATTTATTGTACAGGTGAAGGTTAAGAATGCCGCTAAGAAGGTAGGGAAAGAGTCAGCCATGTAATTTGCTTGCTTTATTGCTTTTGGGCAGATGGGAAGGATTCTTTTAGGCTGACTGATGAAATGCTGAAAATTGTTTTAAACCCTTCACTATATAGATTTGTTTTTATATCTTCTTAATGTGTCTTAGTATATATAGCATCTTATTCTCTAGATATATGCTGTAGGCATATGCCTGTGTGCATACATATACAGACACTTATATGTATAAATATAAACAAATATATATAGAGACAAATTCCAGGCACGAGTTTTCAGCAGATAATGTCTTCCCGGTTGCTTTGGTATTTGTTGTTTGAAACTATTGGATGCTTGGTTTGTTTGCTTTTCATTTCATGTTTTGTCTGTTTTTGACATGTTAAATCTGGAGTTTATCCAGGAGGAAGCACATCGCTTGGCTGTAGTCAGTGCCCAGCAAGATGCGCTGCTATAGCCAGTTGCCGGAGCTTATGATCCATCTGAAATGTAAACAAATGGGATCAGCCCTTGGGAACAGGGACCCAAAGGGCAGCAAGAGGGAATGTTCCCAAGGACAATGTCATGTCACCTGCTGGCACTGCTAGTCAGGTAGCTGAATACACAGGCTGAGGAGACTGAACTCCTCCCTTGTCCCCCTTGGACATGGGGATGGTGTGAAGAGTACCTTGTCGAGAAGTGACGGTTGACTCCTCCAGCCCTGTTTGCCCTTCAGGGAAATGCAGCCCTCCTGACCCCAACCTCATTTCCTCATTTTTGGCACCGGATGCTTGTTCGTGCTGGCTTGTGCCCTGCCACACACCAACAACCGTTCTGCCAGGTAGGCGGACATTGAGGACGGTCCCCATCCACAGAGCTCGCTGGCTTCTCAACAGACAGGCTCCCTGGGTGAATGGTTCAAACACTGTCAGGTGGGGCCAGGAGGTGCTGCCCCAGAGACAGAACATAGAGGAATTGTCCTCCTTCGGTTTTGCTTTTAAACAGTGAATTTTTTTGCTCTGAGAACTCGGGCGTTTCATGTGTTTCAGAGCTGGTGCTGTGCTTGTGCTCCATGACTCATCCGAGTCCGCTCTCGCAGCAGCGTGTGATGGGCCTTCTGTCTCAAAACGTGACTCTCCCAGTGTGAATGGGTTATGCTTAGTGACAGGCTTTGGCAGGAGGCAGTTGCTATTTTACAAATCCTAAACTGAGGCACAGAGAGGCTGGAGAAACGGCCCTGAAACGGACAGCAACGGGTGAGCTGGGAAGCACATCTCGCAGGGTCCCCTGCCCTCTGAGCAGCATTTTATCTTGAGACCTGCAAAGACTCGGGAAATCTGCTCCCACTTTTTCACCCTAATCTCCCAGTAAACAGGTTTCTGTTTGTTTACCGGCACAGACGCCCTCACTAGCACCACTTACTTACCTGACCTTTCTGGCCACTGCAGGCAACCAGCCATATGGTCTGACTGCACCACGAGCTGGAGCCAGCAGCTCCACGGTCGTGTCTTCTGCCAGGCATAGGCATACAGCTGCACTGCATCAGGCCAGCAGGTCCTGCAGGCCCTGGGTCTTCTTTCCAGCAGTGGCCTCCAAATGCTTCTGCACGCTCAGAAAATGAGGCGAGAGAAGGCAGTGATGACAAAGTACCACGCTTCTCCTTTTTTTCCTGAATGTCTTCCTCAAGTCAATCTAGTTTCTTTGTTAAAGGGCTGTTCGATGCTTAACTTCCCCTACAAAAAGCCAGCAGAGGCCATAAGCAGACATCTCGAGAGACAAAGAGCAGGCAGATGCAGTCCTGCTCCCGAGAGCCTCTCCAGCTACTCTTCAGTGTATTGAAATCATGGAAACTTGTAGTATCTGCAGCTTCCTCTGGCAGCCAGTCCCCTGTTTGCACCGGGCTGTGAGCAGAGACGCTTCCTTTTCTGTTCTGGACCTGGCTGCCACCAGCTTCCCTGGACACGGGTCCATGCGCTGGGGGGGCCATGAGTGTTGTGTCCGCCTTCGCCCTCGGTGGCCAGGCGGCAGCTGCTTCCCAGACAGAAGCCATTCATCACCCGGGAGGTGAAACCCGAATACCAGCTGCAGGAAGCTTGGCCTTGCCTGTCCCCTGCTTTCCTCCCTCTCACAGCAGTCCTGCACTGCCTGCCCCTCCACCGGGGGTTGGTTTTAATGCTGAATATCTTTTTGTTGAGGGCAGTGTCTAGGTATTCTCTGGATCACATTCTTGTTGGCATATAAATTAAAAGTTCTTCCTCCTTCCTTATTACAACTCTCCTGAAAGCCCTTCTGTCAGTGGGAATTAACAAATCTTTGATAAACAGTGTTTTGTTAGCTGGATTACGGTTACTGGTACCAGCCCCAAATGAGTCCAAGCATCCGTTGACATGTCAATCTGCTGTGACATGTCTACAAACAAATGGCAATGGGAAAAGAGAACAACTGTATAAACAACTGCATTTCTTGCTCACGGTGGTAGCCTGAAGCTATTGGGCACTCCCAGGTCTTGTCGCCTCATGCTCACACGAGCAGCCTGCTCTCAAGCTGCCTCTGAAACCTGCCAGCCCTTGCAGGAGGCAATGCAGAGCCCTTCCAAGAAGGATGCCAGTCTTCTCTGCCCTTTGCCAGTAATGGGGTGGCATGGCAAAGGCAGCTGGGACACGGGGAGGCACCTGGGGTGGGCACTTCAAAGTGTGATCTAATGACACTGTGCACACAGATTTCCCACCAGCTGGGTCTTCCCAGCCTCCAGCCTGCTTCTGCTCAGTAGCCCTGATGCAGCCAGAAAAGTGGAGATCTCTGCCCAGTGCTGCTTAGCAGACTGTTGGGAATCCAAGCAGTAAGATCTCGATTCTTTAGGTACACTCTGTTACCCTGCCCATGGTGCTTCTGCTGGGGGAGAGCAGTTTCACAGCTGGAATGATGCAGGTATCCAGTTCAGATTCCAGGCATCCAGCAACGTGATAGCAGAGAGAAAAATAATAATCTGAATGTGCCGACTCCTGCTCTGAGTGGTAGGCCACGCTTGCTCTCATGTCTCCTTTCCATCAGAGGCAGCTGGTGGTGGTTTTTATGGGCATTCCTCTGAAATGTCTCCCTAGAAGAATGCTCTGCTGCTTCTGTTATCTCTGTAATCCCTCGTCAGGACAGCAATTGCTTTGTGGATAAAACACAGCTCCTGTTCACACCTACTCCACAAATCACTTTTGACACACAACACGCAGGCTCGGTATGATAGAGAGGGACATCCCTTCCCATGGCTGTGTGGCCTTTCTTGCCCTGGATAGAGCAACATTGCTCCTGCTGCCTGGAGCAGAGATAAGGGGAGAAGTACAGATTTAAGAGAGGTAAAGTGAAAAAGCAACAATAACAAAGATTTAAAGCTGGCAAGAGTGGTAACTATATCATAGGGCAGAGGGCATGTATAACAAAAGAAACTGGAAGGATGAATGGAAAGAAACCTATCTAGCTGTGGTGGGCTGGTAAGCCCCTACCTGGTTGCTCGCAATGCTTCTTCCAACTGATCCAGCCGTTCCTTCTCTCTGTCACATCCATCCAGCTGTGGCACACGGATTGAAGTGCGTGCCTTGCCCATTGCCATAGTGCTGCTGCCCTTGTCTCTCCCCGGCTGTGGGGCAAGATGAAGCTGTAACCCAGCAGCTCCCCCCTGCTCTGAAAGCCAAGGCAAAGCCCGAGGGTCATGCCTTCGGCTGATACTCACTCCAGTTAATTTCAGGGACACTGCCCGAAAAACGGTTGCATGTTCTCAGGGTTTCAACTGCGATGTATGACATCCCATCCCTCTGTCCCAGCGAAGCGGTACTGCCTCAAAGTGATCAGTGCTATTCTAAACCTAGAAATCTGCAGCGCTAGTGAAAATGTTAACAAAAAGCTGTTTGTTTAGTTTAAAATACCCTTACAAACTCAACAGCTTAAATCCAGGTTGTGTACAATGAACTGCACACTGTAAAATTTTTTTTTTCTTGGTTTATCTGAGAAAAATATGCCCATGGCAAAGCCAAGCCTGGTTTGTTGTTGTAACTAGGCACCGTTCTTAGCAAACTTGCCTGCTAGCCGCAGTCAGCTGTTGTGAATAACTAATGGCGGTTGCATAAGATGAGAAACTCTGCGAACCTGGCTGAAACCAGCCGTCATGCTGGTAATGCAGGGAGTACCTCTCTTCCCTGTGAATCATGAGGTGGTGATTGTTTGGGGACACAGAGCAGTTAGGGCCAGCTCTGCTAACCTAACTTAGCAGAGCTAAGTGATACAGCTGTGATACAGCTCTGTATCACAGGCCACATAGTATCATGGATAAAACCCCATTGCTTGTGTTTCAGGAAGGTAGGGTGTGTGGCCTACACATAAATGCCAGAGAATTATACTGCTTTAACTGGGTGATACCAAGAAATAAAGAAACTATCACCTCCACTTTTGCTGTTACAAAGTTCAGCCTGATTCCTAATTGGAGTATTTCTGGCTGCAGTTATGTTATGTAGCCACTCAGGTTGTTTTGAACAAGCAGATGTGAGCCCTGGTGTCTTGATTAAATTCCCGTTTAGATGATTGTATTCTGCCTTGCTACAGTTTTCACCGTTTCTGTACTCGCCGGTGATGCTCTGCCTTTCCTGCCCTGCCCTGCGTTCCTGGGTCGTTCTGCACTGTCAGCTGCAGACCCTGGCGTGGGCTTGGGCTGGGCTCTTGAGCTCCCTCGTGGAGATATCAGAGTAGGCTCAGCCTGATCGTGGACCGCAGCCCTTGTTCCTGTTGTTCAGATGGATACCCAGCACACGCAGCCACATGTGCAAAACCAAACCAAAACTAAATCTGACTGGCAGCACAAATAGTGCCGTGTCGCAGTATCCAGGTTGGTGCAAACAACCCCATCACACCAGAAACGTTGGTCTCCCTCAGGAAATGCTCTGCCTCTTTCAAGGTCCTCCCTGACACGACTGTTGTCTTTCCCTGTGGGCAAACAGGACCGCTGCCGTCCTGTGTGGGGGACCAGGGCTGGTGCCTTTCTTTGTGGCTTTCCTGGGCACATGGTTTGTACATGCTCAGCAAATCCATCGCGCTTGAAAGGTGCTGATCCATCACACACAGGCACGCAGCTGCCCAGCACCTCCACAACAAATCTGATGCTTCCAGAAGGTGTTGGTCTTGCAGCACATTCACTGTGTGATGGACAGAAAAACGCTGTACTTTTTCTTCTTGATTTTTGCTGTGTGTGGCAGCACAGCTGGGGCTGCTGTACAGCGCTGCCAACCAGACTGCAAATCCCGGACTGCTGTAAATAACTCTTCTCTACTCCCCAGGTAAAACATCTCGGCTGAAAAAGAGCCTGTATCTGGGGAAATGCAGGCAGGCAGCAAGCTTGCCTATAGGCATGGCTGGAGTTCCGAAATAAGACGCTTCCAGGATCCTTGCACTGAGGGCTTTAAATCAATACCTATTTCTCTCCTATAGGCAAGGTCCTGCTTATGTCAACAGCTGATGCTTCAAAGCATTAAGTAATTACAAAAATGAACTGCCCTGTAGTGAGATATGCGACGGAGTAAAGGTCTGTTTAGACCAGATTGTTGTGACTGGTGCTGTGTAAACCTCCGAGGCCACTTGAGAGATACTTTGCCCTTGAAGTCTGTGAAGAACGAACGACGAGGGATTTGTGCGTGACACCTCCTGGCCTTGTGTGAAGGTCATCAGAGGGATGACTCTGGTGAGTCTTTTCCAGAATCAGTACTGAGAAGACGGTGCGTGAGCTGGTGTGTGACGAGCAGGTGTGTGCCCTGCCCTTGGTGGCAGCTCAGCTCTTTGACAGTGGCCCTATACTATTGAAATCACTCATTTTCTTTCTTTTGCTCAGCTAGGCAAGCCAATACCCTGGGACCAGGCAGTGCCCTTGCCCTTGCTTCACCCTGGGCTTCTGCAGCAGTGTTGGCCGTAGAGCCCTGAATGCCGGGGCCCTGGGGCAGTCTGTGGTTATAGTTTGCAACCCCATATTCAGAGTCCTGCTGTTTTAGCTGTTACAAATAATCCTACATTCAAACCAACTGGCCCCGAGTTTCACTTTCTGCTCCATGCTGGGGGAATTCTGGTTGTTAATTTTTCAGAGGCACCCGGCGAAGCTGAGTAATGCAGAGACACAGCCTCAGACTGCCTGAGCACGGAGGAAGTTACATATTTGGTGTTTGAGAAAATGTATGCAAATAGCTTTTCCAAGGCGTTCTCATCACCATCCACGTTGAAAGCAATTAAACCTCCCTCAGAGTGACACTTCCATGCAAAAAACATTATACAGCACGTCGCCAAACTCGAGCACAGCCAAATAAATCATTGGAGGCAACAATTCTGGGCTCTGAACTGTTGTTCTCCAGATGAGGTATAAATTAGTTGCAGCAGCAAGAGCAGCAGCTGTTTTTAGAGCTGGTAAAGGTCTCTTTAGCTTGACTTCACCTTTTCTGCTCTCAGTCGTGCTTGCTCCTGCAAAGACTTCAGAGTCAGATATTTATAGAGCGACAGCAGGAGTCCCGCTGCAAACAGGAACAAAATCAAGCATGAAGGGAAATCATTAGGATTTCCTCAGAATAAAATAAATATAGTAAAAGTGCAAATGCTCCTTTGGGGAAAAATAAAGGCATACGGCACAAATGGTACCAGTGCCAAAAGCAGGCGGTAATTAAGCCTAGAGGAGAGGGAACCCGAAAGGGCGGCATTGATGGTTCTAGCAGATTGCTCTCACGGGCTGAGCTGCTTCCTAAGCCTTGATTCAGCACATGCCTAAGCCCTGCTGAAGTCAGTGACTTCTAAGCAGGTATTGGAATGCTCTGTCGAACCACAGGTTACGGGGAGGGGAAAGGGAGCATGGCCGAAACGGGCACTTCTCTCACCCGGCGCTGTCACCAATGTACAACCCGACACACAGTGTGCCAGTGTTACCCGGCTTGTGTCAGCACCACATCAGTGCTCTACACAGGAGGAAAACATCCAGAGTATGGTCCTGCCTGGTACCCACCATGCCGCACTGGCATCTCCCTCGGAGCTGTGTGGTGGCCGTGACCAGGAGCTCTTCCCGCGGCTACGTTACAGCTCATCACAGCAAACATTTAGCCAGGCAGTCACTGCTCGAGGTTTACTGTGGGACCTGGCAGCATGCAGGCAAGCGTGGGACAGCAGGGCCAGCTTTCCAGCCCTATGGTTTTCATGGGGACATGAGTGACGTGGGGACCTGGAAAACAAATGCCCAAGCTCCTGTTGGCTGTGGAGGGCAAAGCAAGCCTCCTCTCCCCTCATCAGACCAAGATGAGCAGGAATCACTGTGTGCAATGTTCACCGTGCTGCTTCTGAGCGGCAAACCCCAAAATACAGCCTGGCCTTGCTACGATTTTAAGATAAATGAAAGGCTGCACATGTTTTCAGAAAGTCCTACAAGCCCTTTCCTTGTACATCAAAGGGCAATGACTACAGAGGCAACGCCTGGGTGGTCAAGAGATTCAGCTCTTTGCCTTTCTAATTAAATATTTATTCCAGTTAATCAAAATCCAAGCTGGGAAGATGGTTAAGATGGCTGGAAGCCTTTATACTTTACTCCAGCAAAATATCCAAATATATTCACAGAATTAAATAGGATTCAGTTGTGTGGCTGGAAGTGCAAGGAGGCGTCCAGAATGGAGCCGTTTCGTAGGGTCACCTGGGTAGTTTGGCACCGGTCAGTGATTGAGTGGAAATGGTTAAAATCCCCTCAGCTGTAGCTATTGAAGGTAATGGGCATTTTTTGCTGCACAGCAGAAGAATTTATATTGTGTATTTGAAACACCATATTTAATGTAGCTGTGGAAGGTTCTTATTCACCACGCAACTGTCTTCCCCGCTTGGGAATCCAATTAAGCTGTTGGCCTTTGTGAGTTAACTTTGCATTATGTAATTATGAGTTAATAGAAAGCAATTTCCTCTGAAATGTTCTTTTGTTCCTGGTTGTCCTTGTCCCCAGATTTCTGGAAGGCAGTTACATTTCTACATGGTGTGAAGTCCTGAAGTCTTTATTACAGGTGGCTTCAATAGAGGCCGAATTTCATCCCACTTTCTCGCCTCTGCTGTTGGTTTTGAAATCCAGCTGTGTGTCTGAATAGTCCAGATGTTTCTTTTCCATCCCTGTCACCTGGCAGGAGTTAGGCAAGGTTTCACCTCTGCCTTCACTGCCCTTTCATCTGGTTTTGTCCTTGCAATCCCTCGCAGACCGGGGAAGAGCAGCACTCTTCCACACCATCCACAAACAAGGCTGGCCCCAATGGGGAATTTCCTGGCATCCCCGTCTTGACCTCCTGCTGTGCTGAAAATGGCCTGTTTATTTTCTGAGTCTCAGACGGTTTAGGCTGTTTGGCAGGATTTTAGCCCAGCCACCATCATAGCTTTTTGAGAGGGACTTTGTTAAGTGATATTTTAAAATCTGGACAAATTACTTACACTAAATTACACAATAATTTTCTCTCATCTGCTGAAGTTTCCTTCCTTGGGAAATTTTGGAAAGTACAGCCTGATGTATTCCCTCGACAGAATATTTAGATCTCAAAGGCGTTTTTTGAGTCTTTGCGCAAGTCCAGTTTGACTGGGATAGATCATCAGCCTGCAGAGGTGGGCTGATGCAAACAAAGGCAATGAAATCAATTGAATCTCTGCAAAGTGCCATGACAAGCTTAATATTTTAGCCTATTTTTCTGATGACAGCCACCTTCCAAGTGAACATGGGGCTCTGCAAAATCATTTCTGTCAATATTGCCTCCTTTTAGGAGCTACAACACATCTGTTGACTGTGGTAGAATGAGCCATCCTTACGGTTAGGCACGTGTACGGGTGCTATTAAGATCAGAGCCTGAATAGCCTTGTTAGAAAGTGTAGTGGGTGGCATAATCTGAGAACTGGTCTACAGCAATCCTGCTTGCAAGGAGCACCCTGGAGCGTTCGGCAGAGTTTTTCCATCTTAATAAACAAATATGTGCCTTTGGTTTCCTTTCTGTTACTGCCGACACATCGATGTGAGATAAAATAGCAGCGCCCGTGGGTGGCAGTGGTCTAATACCAAGCAGAAAATGCCAGGGCTGCTTAGGTGTGCTCTTATTGCCAAATTAAGTACACACCCTGTTGTGTCTTTCCGAAAACCTGCTGCATCAATAATTATGTCTATGATCTGGCACACAGCAAACGCTGAGTGAGTATTTATTGCATACGCTGTGCTACATGTGCTACATGTTTGTGGGTGTACATGTAGAAAATACTTACATTCCTACTATGCATGCATCCTCTGTGTCCTGCTCCTGCTCAAAGCCGGTGATGACACTGTGTTGGCTTCAAATGGAGCTGGAGCAAGCCCCATGTTGCAAAGAAACTTTTAGTAAAAAATAGAGGGAGCACATTGCTTTTGCAGAGCCGAGGGCTGGTCAGCATCCAGTCCACCCCAAGTCTCCGTCTATCTCTAAGCGTCATAGCTCAGGTTCCCACTTTGCTCACAAACCGTCTGGCAGCAGAAACTCCAGGGAAGATCCAAAGCAAACAGCATTGCCGAGCAGCTGGAGAGCTGACACGGTGTGATGCTGACTGTCCTCACCTTTATAAATGGAGGCATTTTCCTGATCACAGGATGGAATCTGTTCTGGAAAGTCTCTACCATTGCGGCTGAAGGTGCCAGAAGCTCCAGAGACTGTGACAAAATGCTAGCGAGGGCTGTGACATCCTTGCTACAATCTGTGCTTCGCCGAAGTGGCAGAACAAAGATTATCCTCCCAGATTAGGTAGTCCACGTTGGGCCTCTGCATAAAGTGACAATAAGAGATGTGCAGTCAGAGTGGAGCAGCCCTTTAATGACCATTTCCAACCCCAAAACTGAGGATTTTGTTTCCCACAGCAGCCCTTTTACATGGCTGCCTGCTCTGGGGTCAGCTCCTGTGTAAGGCTCTGCTGCTGACCCTGCTGGGCAGCGCTCCCCAGCCCTGCCGGCTCCCCGCTGGCCCTCGAGAGAACATGGCACTGCCCATCCGAGACCCTGGGGCACTTCCTCGGCAGGGGGGTTTGCTCACTCCTGCAAACTCTCGCAGCTGGGTGCAGGATCTGGCCTGGCAGACATCTGCCCAGCCTGGCCGTGCCAGCGTTCCTCAGGAGCGAGCCATGATAGCTGCCAGGTTGGTCTCCCACCCACAGCACTTGAGCAACTGTGTTGGTGCCACCGTGAATATGCAGCTCCAACCTCTCCAGACTGCGCGTGGTGCAATAGTGTCTGTACCCTCCCTCTGAGCACCGCGCTCGTGCCGGGGCACCCCCGAGCCATCAAAACAGAGCTTTCCCTCCAGTGATGCAGAATACCTTTTATGTGGAGACGTGCTCTAAGGGTGCAGCGACGTCTTCTTGCAAGTGTAGGTGCACTGGCAGGACCTGTCCCTCCATTCCTGCTCATGGCCACGCACCAACAGACCTTACCTTCCCCTTCTGGCTGCCGGCAGAGCTGTGCATACAAGCCTTCCTTAAAATGTCTCAGACACCATCGGTAGGTTAAACTCTGCAGAAAGTGCGTCCTTGCTCATCTGCCCCAGGCTGGGAGGGCTGGAGTAGCTGGTGCAGGCTGGAGCACGGCAGTGGAGGAAGGTGGTGGGGCAGAGCCAGGACTCCCTGGACGTGAGCCACCCGCACACCCCCTGCAACAGCCCTGCTTGGAAGTGCTCCCACTCAAAGTCCTAATCTGGCCCTATGGAATGATCCCAAACTTTTAAACCCCTCTTCCTGTTTAATTTAATTTAATTTAATTTAATTTAATTTTATTTTATTTTATTTTATTTTATTTTATTTTATTTTATTGGAAGAGGGTGAAGGGAGGGAGAATGGCTTTGGCTCGTGTTTCTAATCCCTTAGCTGGGGTGCAGTGGAGAGGCACGGCAGGGAGAAGAGGAGAAGAGAGAGTAAGCAAAAAAAAAGGGGGGAAAGTGAAGTGGATTGACTGGAGCTGAGCTGAGCCCTGGAGAGAGGGAGAGGGGAGGTGAGTCAGAGCCAGGGCAGCGGGGCAGGCATGCCCCAGCGTGGCCCCAGGGCTTCCCTGACTTCACTCTTCTGTGACAGTCCCCATTGTGGCATCCCGGACCTGGGAGCGAGTTTCTGGGTGGTTCCTCCAGCAATGTCATTGCTAATTAAATATGTTCAAAAGGTTAGATTATTGGTTGCGACGATGTCTCACCTTTGACCATGTCTGCATCAAACAGATCATAAACCAAGCAAGAAATCTTCTTGGGTTTCCTTGCCCAAGGCATCCTTTTAGGAGTTGGATAAAAGCTATTTTGCGAACAGCAAATCCAGCCACCACTTGGCCATGCAGTTCTGCTGGAGTATCGTGGGCTCCCAGAAATTAATAGGGCTCAGGATTTAATTTATTTCAATGAAGGTGGTGGTGGAGTGGCAATCCTGGAAAACAAGAACGAGTACCGGTTTCCTTGTTCCTGAAGCTGATGCAGCTCATGCAGCCTCTCCAGGGAAATCCCTGCTTTCCTCCTCAGCCTCCCGGCTCTTGAGGATCCTCTGTCCTCAAGATCCTTCTGCACATTGGCACATTAAGAAAATTAATGCCTGATCTTTTAAAAAGAGATTTCTACTTTTCTGCTAATCCCTGCTCTTTTTTACTTTATCTTCATTTTTATCTCCTCCCTCCTCTGAGAATCTATGTATCTAACAGGAGCACGTTTGTCTCCCATTTGTCGAACGTGGGAACTGTTTTCTTTATTTGCCCTTACTGCATCCAGGCTGGAAGGGGGGCTAATCCTTCCCGGGATTACTGTGATACCCAGCTGTACCTGGAGAATCCTTTATCCCAGCGTCTGGCCCTGGGGCTGACGTGGGGCTGGCGCTGGGCACCCCCCAGCCCGCAGCCAGGCAGTCACCGTCTGGCTGGGTCAGAGGTTTGGATTGAGCAATGCCTCGTTCCCTGCCGGGGAGAGGCTCACGGGGTGTACGGAGGCAGTCGGGGACACACCGGGTACATCCTGGCAGAGGGTCTGTCCCCATCTCCCACCCCACAGCCCATTGTTCCTGGAGGTGCCGCTGCCTTCGCTGCCCACCCTGGGCAGAGGCAGCCGGCCCCTTCCTGTGCGCCTGGTCCGCAGCCCCGCTTCCCGCCCTGGGCCTGGAGACCAGGCTTGGTTTTCTCAGCTCTATCTGTTGGTGAAATAAGGAATTACCTCTCCCTCTGGCCTCCCCCAAACAAAATCTAAGTTGCACAGATCCTGCAACCATAAATGAGGCAAAAAATGCAGCTCTATGGGCTGGATTGAGCCCCATCTGCTCTGCAGCTACTTCTCCTGGCTCCCCTGATGGGGATGGCATTTCTTCTCTCCCATTTTTTCATTTTCAGGCATCTCCATATCTCCTTCCAACTCCTCCTACACACAACAGAGGAACTGCCGACAAACATGTGCAAAACTACTTAATTACTCTTTAACTGACTGGGCTGCTGATTGCTGCTAGTGCTAATTATTGCGTTGACCGTGATGACTTCGCCCCCTCTTCTCTTCTGCCCATCTGTGCCCATCACCTCCTCTCAGGCTGCGCCTCCTCCCACGCAATGTCTAGGGGGCACCCAGGACTTGTCCAAAGAGACCCCTGCTGCCTGGTGGGCTGGGGGGGGTCAGCCCTAGCTCAGTTGGTGCTGGGTGTCCCAGGTTCATTACCAGACGTCCCAGGACCGTGGCTGGGTGCCCTGAGCCATTGCTGGGTGTCTCAGGGCCATTGCTAGGTGTTCCAGGTACACGGCTGAGTGTTCCTGGACCATTGCGTGTTCCTGGACCATTGCTGTGTGCCCTGGGCCATTGCTGAGTGTCTTGGGGCCATTGCAGGGTGTCCCGGGGCCATTGCTGGGTGTCCTGACCCGTTGCTGGGTGCCCTGAGCCGTTGCTGGGTGCCCTGAGCTGTTGCTGAGTGTCCCAGGACCGTCAGTGGTACCCCAGGACCATGGCCGGGTGTCCTAATGTCATTGCTGGGTGTCCCAGGACCATTGCTGAGTGTCTTGGGGCCATTGCAGGGTGTCCCGGGGCCATTGCTGGGTGCCCTGAGCCGTTGCTGAGTGTCCCAAGGCCATCAGTGGTGCCCCAGGTCCACGGCCAGGTGTCTGGAGGCCACTGCTGGGTGTACTGGGGCCATGGCCAAGTGTCCCAGGTCGATGGCTGGGTGTCCCAGGTCGATGGCCGGGTGTCCCAGGGTCATTGCCCGGTGTCCCGGGGCCATCAGTGGCGCCCCAGGTCCACGGCCAGGTGTCCCGGGGTCATTGCCCGGTGTCCCGGGGCCATCAGTCCATGGCCGGGTGCTCCAGGACCACCAGCAGTGCCGCAGGGCCGCAGCCGACGGCCCCGGGAGCGGGGCGGGCGGGGCGGGGCGGTCTCTGCCGAGGATCCCTGGGTGCTGCAGCGGCGGCGGCGGCGGGAGTTTGCAGCCGGTCCCCGCGGCGCCCCGCCCCGCCCGCCCCGCGCCTCCCGCCCCGCCCCGTCCCGCCGCGGCTCATTCATGCGGCGGCGCTGGGCGCGGGCGGCGGCTCGGAGCGGCCCCGGCGCGGCGCCTCCCGCCGGGCCTCGGCGCATGTGAGCGGCGGCGGCGGCGGTGCGGCGGCAGCGGCAGCAGGGCGGCGGCGCATCGGCCATGCGGTGGCCCCGCGGCCCCCGCGGCGCCTGGCGGCTGCTGCCCCGGCGCTCGCTGCTGGCCGCGCTCTTCCTCTTCTCGCTCTCCTCCTCCTTCCTCTACTTCGTCTATGTGGCGCCGGGCATCGGTAAGCGGCGGGCCGAGGCCCGGGGCGCGGGGCGGGGGCACGCCGTCTCCGCTGGAAACGCTGAGTAATCCGCGCCCGGCCGGCCCGGGGGCCGCGGCATCCCCGGCGGCCGCTGCCCGGAGAGGGGCGGCCCGGGCCCGGCGGCCCCCGGCTGGGGCTCAGCGGTGCCCCGGGGCTCGGCGTTGGGCAGCGCGTCTCTGCCTCCCGCCGGCGCTGGGGAGAGCCCGCAGCCGGGGGAGGGGGGCTTTCCCCGGGGTGTGTGGGGGGTGCCCGGTACCCACTCGTGCCCCTCGGGGCGGGCACACGTGGGGGTGCCGGTCCCCGCTGCGTGGAGGGGCCGCGGGAGGTGCCGGCCGCGCTCCCCGCGGGGCTTCCCCGGCTGGCGGGGCCCGAGCGGAGCCGCTGCCAGAGCCGAGCAGGGGGGCAGCGAGCCTGCTGCCTGCTGCCTGCCTGCCGGAGAGTTTGTTTTGGAGAAGTGGAGAGTTGTCCAAGTGTTTGTGGTCTAAACTCGCTTTCTGGCAGAAATCCTACTCTTTTTGTCAAGTGGGAAGATGAGAAGTGTGTATTTTAGACGGAAAGCGTACTTGTTCCTATCTTCTTTTTCATAGTGTGCCTCTCAGGGGACTGGCGTAGCCGTGTACCAAAATGGCTAGCACCTAGTGCCGGTGCCCGTGGGGCTGTGCGCCCATCTCCCGTGAGATACGGGAAAGCTTGTGCTGCGGAAGGCAGCTGGTGTCTTGGTGCGGTGTATCTCATTTCTGCGAGGAGCCAAGGTTCGCGGTTTGGCCTTCAATCGAACTTTGACAACAATTAATCTTTTTAAAAACAATCCTTTAAAAAAAAAAATCTTGCAAATGAGAGTTTCTCCTTGAAATGTCATTGGTGTTGCTCATGCCATCCCTAGCTCGGACATCCCAGGGAGACCTGTGTGTGCTTTTCAAGGTGACTTCTGCGGGTTTTATTTACAGATGATGGCCCAGGGCTGCTGCTGGGCTTTGGGAGCCTTTTGCGGGGCAAAGTAGGGGTTGGCTGGTGTGTGAAGCCCTGCTTGTGGGGCTCGTGTCCTGGGCACAACCCGAGTGAGGACATGCATCCTGGGCCTCCCCACCATGTTCCTCCCTGGCTCGGTGGCCCAGGGCTTTGCTGTCCGAACGGGCTGGCCGGTGTCCTGCAGGCTGGCCTCGGAGCTGCCAAGCCACTCTCCTGCATCCGTTGGAGGAGAGTTTCACACTGGTGCTAACGGGTGGTGCAGCTACCGCCTGCTCCCTCTATAAACACAGCCTGCCTCGTCCTCTTCACGTGCTGTGGGGCTGGCAGTTGTTTTATCAGAAGCATCCTGCAGCCCTGTGCAGGGCAGGCACAGGGGCTGTCCTCTTCAGGAGCCGCGGCCTGGCTGTGGTTGGGCTTCCCTGGGCCCAGAGGGAATAGCTGTACAGTTTCAGAAGGAAATTTCTATTATAAGGATGGTTTTGTTTCTTTTTTAGAGTTGTCTAATTCATTTTCTGCCGCTTCTGTGTGGTCACCAGTCCTAGAGGCGCTGGAGATGCTGTAGGGTATAAAATACTGTTTAAAACCAGCTCTGTGCCCAGAGGCCTTTCGCTACGTGGACCTCGGATAACAGAGTCGCATCCCACCCCGTGTTCTCGCTATCAGTGATGCTGGAAGAGAAGGCAGAGAAGTGAAGGTGGTCCCTGTCCCCACCCGCCCATGGATGTCAGTGATGTTCTGAGTCATCTCCCCATCAGGTGAAAGAAGATCTGCTTCCTTTGGGTTGTGTTTTTTTTTCCTTTTTCATCCCTCTTTCCGCCAAAAATGTTCTGTCATGAAAACCCAGCCCAGTATTGCTGGGGCAGCTGGGCTTGTCCTCCCAGCGCTTGGAGGGAGTTTATTTTCAGGCCAGAGCAGTAAGGAGAAGCTTGGAAGAAAAGTGAGCGAGATGGGACACGAGCAGAGCTGGGGATTTTAATAAATTGACCGCGTGGCGTGTGATGGAGAGATGCCATCAGCGAGGAGTTCTGGGGGCCTTTGGTTGCCCACCGTCACCTTGTGTGATGGGGTAGGGCTGGGCTGGTTTTCTCCGGCTGCTGAAGGGCCTGAAGAAACCTCTGCCCTAAAACTGTTCCTTGCAGGGTGTGTTGGGGAAGCAGCTGAAGAAGGACTTGCAGCTCAGCAGCTAAACCATGGGCAGAGGAGTGATTAATCCATAAGTGATTGTACCTTAATTAAAAAATCCAAATAAACGGGACCTGAAGCTGTGAGCGAGCTTGAACCAGCTGGAGACTGGGCTTTAATCTGCTTGGTGCCGCAGGCTGCTGGGAAGGGGCTCCTACAGCAAACCTCTGCTCATGGGGGTCAGCAGCCGGCGGCACCAGGGCTGGAGCCACCCTGCCCTGCCTGGGTTGGGAACGGCCCCGTGGTGGGACGGCAGCGAGGATCCGGATATCCCTGTGGCAGGGTGTGCTGTCACCATGGCGGAGGGCAGAGCTGGGCCGAGCCTGTCCCTGAGCCTGGGTTTGAGGGGGAAAAAAATTAATTGGCATTGCTTGAGGCTTGTTGTGTTTGAGCAGTTGTGCGCCAGTGCCAGGAGAAAACTGGGACAGTTGCACTTCTGGGTGCTGTCTCAGCGCATTGGCGTGGAGCTGGCACGTTTGCTGGCTCCCTTGCTGGCTGGAAAAGCTGGAAAACTGCTCCTGGTGCCCTTTGGGGACGGGGAAGGGGAGCCCAGCTTGGGCTCTGGGTTGCCTACCCTGGCGCTGGCCTGTTGCCCAGCTGGCCGTTGTGTTTGGCTCCTTGCAAACCAGGTAACGCCAGCGTGCTCTCGGTCTGCTCGAGACGGAAATGCAGGAAGAAATTAATGTTTACTGTCAGCAAATCGCCGTGCTTGGTACCCACAGGGAGCCCAGAGCTTTTGGGGCTTACGTTTGCCTTGTGCCCTGGTTTATGCGATGCCTGGGGTAGCTCCTCGCTTCTGTCCTTCACCAAGGTTTCCTCCTACGGAACTGAAATTTTCTTGTGGCCTCAAGTTTGCGCAGAGCGATCCAATGTAAACAGCCAGCACCGCCTCCTTCCCAGCGCTCGCATCCAATACCCGTGTGTCCTTCCCACACACCACCCTAACAATTTACATCCCTGGCCTCCCAAAGCCACCTTAGAAAGTGAATTGCCAGAGACCCAGCTGATGGCACAAATACAGCAGGCTCCCCTTTTATTTGATGCTGTTCCCCGGTGCCCGCTTGCTTTTGTCCCTGCTGTGGCTGGGGTGATTATGTGGGTCTGTCTCATCGTGGCCATTGTGCGCTGGATGAGGCGGCCGATTGTTCTGCTCCGCGGTGAGCTGGGGCCGAGGCACGGCGGGGCTGGTGGAGATGCAGCGGCTGGAGGCTCCAGGAGATGCTCTCGTATCTGCACGGGTCCCCGCTGCCTGCCAGGGAAGCCCTGCGAGGCAGCAGGTACGAGGCGATGCTTGCACGGGAGGGGAGGTCGCTTTTGCTCACTGCCTTGCTCCGAGGTCCTGTGAGCGGCAGCAGCAGGGTAAAGGGCTGCGAGGCAGACTGTGCTTTAATTATGTGCAATTGCACTGGCTTCGTCTTTGGAATAAGCAGAGCTTGGCATGGGGCGAACCGTTTTGTCCTGCTCTGGAGTCCAGTGTGTACCTCGGCAGGTTTTTTTGCAAGGCTCGTTCCTGGCACTGAGGCTCTCGCCCTCCCGGGACAACCACCCTGCGTGCCTCGCGCTTCTCCAGAGGGGATGTGCAGAAATGGGCTTGCCAGCGTTGTTCTGTCTGTGGCCGGACCCTGGTGTTGGAGCAAGGGTCCTCCAAGGAGCTAAGCTACAGTCCCTGAAAATGTCTTGTCTTGCTGGTTTTGTGCTCTTTTAACAGGGCCTGAGAAATCAAAGGAGTTCTTCCTGCAGCTGAAAACAGTAATGCTTTTACAAGCTGCTTGCACTGCAAGTTGCTGTTTCATCTTGATAACTCTCCCTGCAACAATAGGAATTTCTCAGACCTTGGCCTTGGTCCTCGTGGAGAGGGTGGTTGCTGTGTGGAGGAGGGAGGTCAGGGACCTTCCCTGGTGCTCAGGTAGCTGCTCTTGGCTTTCCCCTTTTTGTCTCTCCAGATGTTGGAGCCTTTTTTTTTTTTCTTAAACTTAGGTTTGCACAGGAGTCTTACTTGGTTGGATCTGATGTAAGAGAATAATGCAGAGAATTTGAATTATTGGGTGAAAGATTGTTACCTTTGTGAGAGAGCTGAAATTCACTCTGGCTTTACTTCCTCAAAACTTATCAGGAATTGCTCCTGACCGGTCGTACAGGGCACGAGGTAGCAGCATTAGCCCTGAATTACGTTTATGGTGCAAGAACTTGATTTTGATAGGCAGGAGTGCTTTGAAACACAGTTCCTTCACACCGCCTTTCGGTGGACAGCAGAGAACTGAGGAGACCAACAGCTTCCTTTGTACGGCTCGTTTGCTGCTTTGCAAGAATATTATATGGCCGAATGTGGCCGGTTCGGTTATTTAATGCGTCAGCCTGGCAAATCTCAGCACAGAGGAGTTCTAGGGGTGAGAATGGCGAAAGATTTTGCTACCGCCGGCTTGCCCCAGATGGAGGGGACCATGGTACTGTGGGAAGTGGTCGGGTCGCCCTTGGTGGTGAGGGGCAGAGGAAAAGTGGTGGCCATGGTCCCGTGAAGGGGGATGGCACTGTGGGGACACAGAGCCGGGGCTGGCGAGTCCGGGCGAGGGGAGCGGGGAGGTGGTGTGGGGGAGTGGGTGGCTGCTGCTTTTGCCTTCTGCGCGCTTCTCGTGGGGATGTCGGCAGGAGGAGCCTGGCTGGACTCAGCGGCTGGTGGAGAGAGAGGCAGGAGGGGGATGGCAGTGTGGGGGGGCAGGGGACGCCGGCCGTGGCAGGGTGCTGGTCCCAGCTCATCCGAGAAGCACACCGGTGGGCCGCGGTGGCCTTGGCTCGGCCGGGCAGAGGCTGGGTGCAGGTGCCCTTTCGGGTTTGCCGGCGGCTTGCTGGGTGGCTGGGCACTGCCTGAGCAGGGACAGAAGGTGAAGATGCAACTCAGAATAACAAAACGAGGTTTGTGCTGTTGTAGCCCTGGCTTTCATCTTCTAGGTCTTCCCTCTGCAGTGTAAGGGAGTGTGGTATCTTACTATGAAACACCAGCAGCCCTGCTCTCCTGCACCCTCCTCTCCCTGAAGGATCTGCCAAGCAACATTTCACAACCTAAGGAAGGAACAGCCCAGTTCCTCCGCGAATCCCACCGAGGTTTTTGCAGTCATCAGATCCGACAGTGACTGGGAGTAGCGAGAAATCCTCGAGTGCTCCTTGATACACGAACTCGAGCGGAGGATCTCCTGTGCTACGTGTGGAAGGAGACCGGTGGCGGCTGTGGGAAATAGCTCCTTTGGTAGCACCGCTTTCTTCCAGCACTGAGTCTCATAAAAGGCACAGGCAGGCAGGAGAGCGGCTGCAGCCCTGCTTGCACAGAGCTGCTCCTGGGCCAGCGCATCCAAGGTGCTGGTGGTGCAGAGCATTGGTTGGAGACCACCTTTTGGTCAAGTCTAACAAATTACAAGGTTTCTTTGAGGGCAGGTGAATTACGAGGTTTTCTTTGCCTGTAAGCACCCGTGTTGTCTGTCAGGCACGTCTGGTTTGGGTTATTTTGCTGGTGGCTCGCTGGGTGTTGCAACTGCAGAGAGTATGGGAAGAGTTCACGTTTCATCTGTCTATCTCTGGAAGGCCTGGCTCCTGGAAGCTGACCAGCAGTCACAAAAGCTTCCATGTACCGGTTCATTCCTGCAAATTAAATGCTTCAAAACTTCAGTGATCTTCAACGGACCAAACCTTAAAGCAAAACCATTAGTGCTGTCAGCCCAGACTTCCAGGAGACCGGATCATCACAGGATTGGGAAGCTGTGGAAGGCCAGGGCTTCAGCAGGTGCTCAGTCTCTTCAGGTGGCTGCTGGCTCTGGTGGAGATAAGGGCTCTGACACTGCTGCTTTGTTTCCTGAGCTGATCGTCTGCCTCTTTTCCAGGTGGACTCATTAATTGCATTAATTCAGGCAGCATCTGCTCTGCAGGGTACGATGAACACCCTGGGGACCACTGCAGGGAATGGAGATGAGCAATGTGGGGAGCTGTATGTTTGCACTTGTTCCTGTTTCAGTGCTGATACTGGATTTTAATATCCGAGCTGTGCATGGAGTCTTTAAATACTTAATTTTATGGAAACTTCTGGGGAACCTCAGAAGGGTGGCACCGGTGACCCTCAGCCGGTGGTGCTGGCTGGGGCTGATGTGCCGTCGGCTGGTAAGGCTCTGCAGAGCCCTCTGCTCTCCCTGTGGCAGCACCAAGGGATGAATAGTCTGGAAGAGAAACTGATACGCAGCTAAACAGAGCGAGAAAATCCTTCCCTGAACAGCTTTATTTTTAAAGCATCGTTGTTACAATAAAATGCGTGTTTACTTTGACAAAACCTTTGCTGGGTTATTTTAGTTAAGTTTATTTTCATACTGGCTTTTTCTTCTCCTTTGCGTTTGGACTGTTGTTCTGACCGTGGTTTTGTCTGACAGCATTTTGAACACCGGTGCATGAGGATGGTTAATGTGTGTTTGAAGGCTTTCTAGCACCTGCTCTAAACACTGTGGGTATTAGTCCTGTTTTGAGAGATGGAGCAGAACATGTATAGTGGACTGTGCAGTTGAAATACAAAAAAAAACCCCAAATGAGAAATTTTTGAGAGATGTTTGTGGGTGTGTTTTTTGGAGAACGTGAAAATGAGAAGATTAAAAACTCCAGGGCTTTTAGCATTACTCCAGAGCTGCTATTATTTTGAAAGGAAAGGTAGACCTTTCCCAGAAAAGCTGAGCGGTGATGTCAGTGCCTGGCAGGAAAACCGCTCTTGGCCATCCTCATCTGCTACTTGGAAGGGTCCCAGGGGTGACGGAGGGACAGCACGTGTAACCCCCGTTCTGGTGGGAAGCGTCCTTGTGGGTGCAGCGATGGTCTGGAGTGTGACGGGCAGGGAGGTGGTGCCCTTTTTCCATTACAAAAGGAATTTTCTGGGGCTTGCTGGCCTTGTTTAAACCGAAAGTGAAGGAACGGGCTGGGGGGCAGGCAGGTGTGGGGCGTGCCCTGTGCTCTGTAGTGACTGTGGGTATTTTGTATAAAGCCACAAGCTTTAGCGCACCTTATTTGATGCTTTGTTTTTCCAAGGCATGTAAATATTGCTTTAGGGGTGCAAGAAGCTCAGTTTGAGCTCCTGCCTCACTCCCGGCTGTGTGGGGGAGGTGAAGGGAGTTAGCGCTTGCTTGGGCTGGGCTTTAGCTGAAATCGTGTGGCCATGCTGTGTGTGACTTCTTAAAGCTCATTTTTCTACGTTTTTAGTTTTGAGGTGCAAAACCAATGGGCTCTTCCCTTTGGAAGCCTGCGGTTGCATGTGGCATCCCTGGGCTGGCACAAATCCCTCCAGAGCCCTCGCCCCATGAGCGTGTCTCGTCCCGGGGCCCCTCTGAAGAAGCTGTTGGGGTGCTGACCAGCCCCCCTTGCAGCAGAGGGGACCCCAGCCGGGGCGCCCGTCCCTGTCCCCCTGCCTCTTGCTGCAGGGGAGAGGCTGCTTCCAGGCAACGTGGGTTCAAATAGCGCCATGGGTTTTTTCTCCGGGTTGTGCCTCAGTTTCCCTGCTCGGTGGGAGCTTGCTGTGTTAGAAAACTGCTTTTTTCCTGCCCCGATGAGCGGGCGCATGCCTGTGCCATGCTGGCTTGGGCTGCGCGCTCCCAGCCTGCTGCGGGAGGGCTGCACGCGAGACGGCACCTGCAAAGCTGTTCCCTCCCTGTGCCTTTCTAATCTGAAAGGTAAAGATTGGGAAATATTTCTCTATGGAGAATGCCACTGCAAATGCAATGGAAGAAAGCAAATACAGGCAAAAAACCCCCTTGCACAGCTGCGGGTTGGACTATGGTATAGGCAGTCTTCAGCCGGTGTTTGTTTGCATACCTAGGGAATTTTGTGGCAAAATAATTGATTGGTTTTACTTGAATGCTATTGCCGTACAAACAATCAAAGGAACCTCTTGAATCCTGGCACTGCGTTAGCCACCTCCTTTGCTTTGGAGAGGCTGGGGACCAAGCTGCGCTGAAACTTTAAATATGCTGATACGCTGCCAAAAGGCTCCTGCGCAGGGATCGGCGGGTTACCCTGCAACGAGGAGGAGAAGCTGGCGGAGGTCTGCGATGCCTGCGATAGGGGAGCGCGTGCTCCTAATTTATGGTGTCTCCCCTCAGCAGCAAGTTGGGAGAGGCTGTGTCTTGAGCAAGGATTTTGGATGGAAAGTGGTGAAGATGGCTACGTGAATGCTAATGTTTATAAAGTGCCTCTAAAAAAAAAAATGTACAAAGCATACAGAATACAAGAGGAAAGCAAACACTGCAGTGCACCAGGTAGTCAAGTGCTAACTGAAATTTTTTTTTTTTCCCCTCACCTATCTGGCAGGAAAAGGAAAACATTTCAGTTCTGTTCCTGCCTTTCATACCCTCTGCGTCAGCGGCTGCAGGCTGTGGCGCGGGAGCCTTGGGCGCGTTGCGCAACGGCTGCTCTTGCTAAAATACCCGTGAGCGTGGCGGCGGCGGGGCCGGAGCAGGGCTGGTGGGCTGCGTGGGGTGGGAAGCAAAGCGGGGAAAGCTGCTGGGAGTTGGCAAGTGATGCACAGACCACAGGTAAATAAACCAGCTAAAATGGCCGTGTTCCACGGCAGGAAAGCCCAGAGCTGTCGTAGCTTGAAACTAGAGTGGGCCGTGCCCAAGGCGTGTGGTGTTTTCTGTGCTAGGGCTGCAGCAACCTGCTTCGAGGGAGAAAATAGTGGATATTAAGTTCCTGTCAGCAAACGCGGGGTTCCCTTGGAGCTGGGGACCCCACGGAGGGGTGCAGGGTGGCCCCCAGCTGCAGCAGCCCTGCGAGTGCAGCAGCTCCTGCAGGACTGTGAAATGTGTCCACACATGCAGCTCGCTCTTATTCTGCAGTCATTTTTTTTTTTTTCCCCCCTCAGTGTTTTTCCAACTCATGTCTTGCTGCCAGAGTCCATATTAATAATGCATGACACTTTTTTTTTTTTTCTTCTCCTATGGTGCTTCCTTCCCGGCATCCCTTTCAGCTGCTGAGTCAGAGAAGATTGTTATAGCAGCAACCTCTGAAGCGGTGAAATGCCCCTGCAATGCTCAACTGCTGTCATTTGTCGTCCCGGCTCCTCTGCGGGCAGCCCTTTCCCTTGCCCGGCTCTGGGTGAGGATACCAAAGCCAAAAGGCTGATTGCTGCTACGCCAGCTGGGGACTGGCGAGATCTGCTCTGCTGAGCCTTCCTGGCTAGTATTCGATTAAAGCAGATATTGCCTCTGTTGGCTGCTTTTTTTTGGTTTTGAAATCCTGTGAAGTTTTTTTTCCCCTGATCTGCCTGAGACTGTGCTTTGGGATTGTGCCCAAGACTTTCCCCCCCCCAAACTAATTCTTAAATCAGTTTTTTTTTCCCTCCTCCCTGCACTCCCCCCGAGATCTGTGCCTGGGCTTTTTAAGGTAATTGAGATGACAGAAGCCACATAATGTGTTAACATGGTTAAATTAACTCAAAATCCTTCCACTGGCTGTTGAAACGTGCCTGGCTCCTGCGGGAATCCTCAGAGCTGCGAATGCAGCATGGAGCAGGGATTTGCAGGACTCCTGCCTCTGGGTTGGGGTCAGCCCCCGGAGTGGGGGATCACCTCCCCGCAGAGCTGGTCCCCACCTGCTGGGTCCAAAACCTGGAGAGAAATAGAGAGCAAGAGCGCTTTTCAGAGAATTTGTCTTCTAATGACTCAAATAATAAATATGGTATAATCTTGGTAGCAGATCTCTCCTGTCCCACATCCTAATGTGATTTTCTGTTTGGGTGGAAGTGGCTACAGGGGGAATTGCTGGTGGGGAGCGGGATCATGCAGCCTCAGGCTGGGAAAGAGCATCCTCGGGGCTGGGAAAGAGCATCCTCTGTCTTCCCCTGCTCAGTGTTCTGCCTCTATGCGCTTTGAAGGACTCACCTGCAAATTCATAGAGTTATCCCAGAGCCAAGCAGGAGAGGAGGGGGGCTCGCCGGGGGAAGGAGGGTTTCTTTTTGCCAGACGTCCCAAACTGCCTCGTTCCCCCATGTCCTGCTGTTGGGGATGGCACCACGTGTGCACCCGCGCTGGGAATGCGGAGAGGCAGCCTGGGACCCGGGAGGGAAGCGGTGCTGCTCTTCCTTCTCACAGCTGTGAGAGCTGCCCGGAGCAGCCGGGTGTGTGTGTGAGGCTGACCCTGGACACCTCCATCGTGCCCAGAGCCAGGCTATTGCCTGTCCGGCAACGGGGATAGTGGCCCTTGTCGTGGCGTGCTTCCCACTCGGCACCCAGGCCTTTCTGCTAAGGCTCTACAAATGCTGTGCTGCTGATTCATGCCTCCCGTGGAAGGGGAAGCACGACCGATACGGTGTGAAATTCCCCCAAAGCTGCAGCGCATCCTTCTTCCACGCTGCTCCCTCGCTCAGGGTTGGTGATTTCTCTTGCCATGGATTTTTTTTTTTTTAGGGCTTTGCTGGCTGTTGAGTGCCCACTGCCCCGGCCGCAGGGCGAGCCCCGAGGCACCCTACTTGTGCCCTCCAACGGGGAGGGGGCAAGCTCTTTCTGTGGGTGCCTTTTGCCCGTTACGGTGGGAAGCACAGAGATCCCATGAACTTCTGCACCTTGAATCCGTATGGGCTTGCTGGAGCGATGGTGGCAAGCGGTGTGCCTTCTTGCTGCGGTCACCAGCTGCCCCAGTGCCCAGCCTGCCTGGGATGTGTCCCCGAGGGGCACCTTCCCGCTGCAGGCAGCCCCGCTTGCCTGGCAGCGAAACGCAACACCGCCCACGACTAGTGAGACGAGCGACTTGCTTCTCAGCTAACAAGATTTCGGTGGATTATGCTATGTATTTAATCAAGAGCTAAGCTTATTGCCTTATTTGAAATGGATCAAAGCCCTTGAAAATGCCGGCCTGGAGACCAGCTATTGAGCGAGAATATTGTTCAGCTGTATTTCTGTGTGGTGAGGCTTGCTTTCGAAGAAGCCGGGTAGTTCAGCAGGCAGGTTTCAGACCGCAGCAGTGACCAAATGCAAAATCAGATGGGGAAAAGTTTGAAGCGATGGGGAGGTAGGAGCGTGCGAATGTTGTTAGTCATTCAGCATCCCGGAGGATTTGGGGGAAAAAGGCTTCCTTTTCTAGCTTTCGGTTTGTAACCATGTTTCCAGATATGTAAAGCTCCATGCTGGCAGGTAAGGGAGATGCTCTGACTTTTGGCAGTCAGGCTTTCACCTTCTAGAAAAGCAGCTTTGAATTTTTTTTTTTTTTTGTTTGGTGAGCTTGTGTGGCTCTGCAGCAGGGACCAGATTCTCCAGCACTTTCACAGGGAGCCCCACAACCCCTTGCAGTGGCCATCAGCAGCGTTGGAGCTCACAGAGGTCTCGTCTCCCCTTGTTCCAGTCCCCACAGCAGCGTCGCCCTGGGACCCTGCAGGACTTTGGCTGTGGAGAAGCTCATGCTGTTGCAGAGGAATAAAGCAGAAGATGCTCCTTGCTGCTCTTCTAGCCTAGAGGCACTCGCTCCTTGCTCTGGCCCTTGCTGTGCTGGAGGCACGCTGTGCGGTGGGAGCCCACGTCTTGCAGCAAGAGCCGCTCTCCCCATTTCCCGGGGTAGCGGGGTGCCGGCCGCGGGGCTCCCGCTCGGCACGGGCAGGCGCTGCCCTGCCTGCAGCTTGTCCTGGCCGGGGCGAGGAGGTGCCTGGCCCCCAGAGCGGGGCACGGGGCGGGAGGGGGCCGGGGGGGAGATGCGGCAGCAGACCTGCTGCGCAGGGTTTACTTCTGCGTGCGTGCCGAGCTGGGCGGAAGGAAGCGTTGCTATAAGCAGATACTGAGGCAACTTAAATGACTTTCCAGTTAAGAGCTGTTGTGCTTGCCAGGGTCTGCCTGGAGTGGTAGGGCAAGGGCGTCCAAGGTGCGCAACTATCTCTTTCTTGCAAAGTTAGGGGGTTTTGCTGGGAGAGGTGTGTTGGTGCTCGTAGGTGCCCTGTCCCCGTGTGCGTGGTCAGCGTGCTGCGAACACACCCTGCGCCGCTTCACCTGCTTGCGGCGAGCAAGTTGTTGAAAATACACCGGCTATTCAAATCACCTTTCCTCTTTCTTAAAAAGAGAAGTTTATTCCAGTAATCACCTCCCATCTTGCTGCTGTTCTCCCGCTCTGTGAGCGTGACTGTTGGCACTGCCTGCAGAACAGAAAATACCTCAACCAAATGGCTTGTCTGGAGGAGTCGGGGCTGGAGGACAGATACTGGCGACTTCTGCTTTGAGGTGAACCAAACTGTGCAGTTTCTCACGCAGCAGCAAGTGCCGGTGCTCCCCGCAGCATCGCCGCTCCTTCCCCTTTGCTTAAAGCAGGGCTGGGGCTTTGCAAACTTCTCTCCCCTCCTATTCTCAGACCTCCTCGTGTTTTTGTCTTGCTGCATGCTGCAGTGGAGATAACTCCATGGTAAAGGCAGGGAGATAAGTTCAGCCATGTCCCTCCTGTGCTGCAAGTCTGGAGGTCCCCTCCCTGGACGTGGCCTTGAGCCCTCGTGCGGGGCTGGCCAAGCTTCATGTGTGACAGCTGGGTGCAAAGTGTTCCCGTATTTAATCTATTGCGAATCAAACCTGCAAATGAGGCTTTGCCTCAGTTCTCCTCCAACCCAAGCCCATTGTGCGTCCTCCTGCCCCAACCTGCATTTACAATTACAGGTAAGGATTGGTCAAGCATCCTTTTGTGTTTCAGAGGCCTCGGCAGGCTTGCTAGCTTGCAATCATCCCATCAGCGATGGCTTTCTGGTGTCTTGGGTTGTATCAAATGGTCTTACGGTTTCCAGGCTGAGCAGCGGGGTGTCTGCTGGTACCTGGCCCTGTTAAGCACCTCCAGGGTCGCTTGTTCTGTGCATCGGGTTGGGAAGGGCCGTAGGGTAGGAGCAGATGGAGGGAGCTGTGCTGGGGGGGCTGCCCAGCTTCAGGGTGCTCTAGGTTAACCCTGCTTTCACCTAATTAAAAAAGAAAAAAAACGCCAGTCAACATAGTAATTGTCTCGTTTGCTGCTGCGCTGCAGAAAGCTGATCGCAAAGCAGGGCTCGCAGCGGGTGCTGACACCAACCCTCTCCCCCCACGCTGCCCTCCCCCCGCCGCCGTCCCTTACCCTGCTGTGGGCTGCAGCGCTCTGTCCCTGGGCTGTGCTGAGGACACAGGGCGTTCCCGGTTGTGGCCGGGGCTCTCGGTGTCACTTGCGTTCGATGGGTACCAAAACCCCACAGGTGGAAGTTCCCACGCGAGGCTTGTGTCCTTCCGTCCCGGTGCAGCAGCGGGCTCCTGGAGTCGGGGTTGGGGGGGATCCCCTGCCAGCTCGGTTCCCAAGCCTGCAAAAGGGCTAAAAACCAGCAGTGATCAAGAGGACTCTGCTACGGTCAGGGAAAGGCTGTACCTGCGGAAGAGCAACCTGTATTAAATTTCTCTGCTGTTTCCCACCTTTGCATGCAGGGCACAGCATGTACCTGGCTCAGGAGTGGGTCAAAAATCCCCCAAATTGCAGGATGCTGCTGAAGAGCATCGTGGCGTTTGTAGGGCTGTGTCTGCAAGGCGCTGCCAAGGGCTCGGCTGCATGGAGGACGGGGGGGGCGGAGGAGGATGGTGTTTGGCTGTAATACCTCGGAGAAGCAAACACGACATGGACAAATCGGGTAACTTGAGTGGATAAATTGGTGTAATCTAAAATCTCGTTATCCAGTGTGGAGAGGAAAGGCTGGTGCCTTGGTGAGGAGGAGGAGGGTGGGCTGCTGCGTCGCTGGAGGCTGGTGCCATGCTTGGTGGGTTGGAGGCGCTGGTGTGGGCAGGGTCTGTGGGTCACCAGCCCCCATCAGCTCCTTCCCTGTGGCCCCTTGGGGCTGCCCCAGTCTGGAGGAGTCCTGCCCTGCAGCCCTCCCGACCCCGGGGGTGTCTGCCATAGCCAACCCTGCAAGTCTGAAGTGAGAGGATGTTTGCAGAGGGAGAGGAGGAGGTTGTTAAGCCCCTAACAGAGCTGCCTTTGCTTCCAGCCATCCTGAGTGGGGTCTGCCGGTGCCTGCCAAGGCGATGCCGCGCTGCCCGGTGCCTGCGCCTGGCCCTGACACCACCAGGGAGCTGCTCTGGTGCATCTTCATGAAACGCACATCGAGATATGTGGTGTGTTGGTGCATTTTTTTCAGGATGCAAAGGGAAGATGCAATCCCCAAGACCTTGTAGCACACTTGATGCCCTTGCGAGTTTAACTTCCCACTAGCGATGTGGGGAATGGAGGCCAAGGAGACTCTTAAATGGGAGCTGGGTGTGAGAGAGGACAGAAATCGGAAGCTGGTACCTCTGGGCTCTGTGTGCGGTCACGGGGAGTTGCTGGGGTAAGGGCAGGGAAGCCCATGCCGGGATCACCACAGCTTCAGGTGAGCACAGGGACTTCCCTCTCTGTGTCTGAGACTGAAAGCCCAGGGCAGGGAGATGCCGCGGGGACTGGCACGGTGCAGGAGGTGGCCAGTGTTTGCTTTTAGTGGTCATATTTCTGAGCCATCCCACCCTCCCTGTTTGCAGGCTGAGCATCCCCTTGGGCTGCGATGTCTCACCCTGCCTCCCCCCTGGGATTTGGTCATGCAGGAGGGTGCCAGCGTGCTCCTGGCTTTCCCAGAGCCCACCCTCGTGCTGTGGTGGCAAAGCACCAAGCTGCTCCTCAGCTCTCACTCTGCCTTGCTCTTGCCCACCCGGGTCCTGTTCGCAGGCTGCGGCAGGGGCTGGAGCAGCCTCTGGGCGCTGCGTGCCCATGCTGGCCCCCCATGGATAAGCTCCTGGAGCCGCTATGTCTAAACCCTGCTCCTGAACCCAAATTTAGGGACGTGCCCACCTGTTAGAAATTAATTCCCCTCCTCGTTTGCCAAGTGCTGCCTCCTTATCCCAAGGGGTTTGTGCAGTAGGCAGCTGGGGCAGCGCGGCCAAGCTGGGGTTGGGGGGGGGGATGCATCCTGCGTGGGGCTGGGGAGGGCTGCTTGACCCCGGGAGCGCGGGCCTCCTGTTCCCAGCGTTGTTTATCTTTTCCAATGTAGCCGAATGTCTGACTCTTAACTTGTTTGCAGAGCTTGACTTCTGGGTGCAGGCAGGCTGGAATTGATTAGGTTCCCCCCCCCCCCCCCGCTGCCCCGTTGCTCATATCGATGAGCGAGCGCTCAGATCCCTCGGTAAACATGCAAATCTCTTAAAGAAACTGCTGCTGTGAGGAGCTTAAATGTGTTTTGGGGGGGAGGGATGGAAGGAGGGGGTTTCTGCTGATCTCCACCGTGCCCTTGCGTGTGCTCGTCCCTCTCCAGAGCGTCGAGGGGGGTGATACAGCAGAACTTCCACTTGAAAGTCCCCAAGCAATTGCAGAGCCGTTGCACAGACGAGTGCTAATGACTTGGGGCAGGAGGAGGCAGGGATGATCCGCGACGGGATGGGCAGGGTGCTGTGCGCCCTGTGTTGCTGGGTGGCTGCAGGCAGCCGGACTGGGTGCCCAGCACCCCATCCCCGCAGCCTGCTCACAGGCAAGCTGCACCAGGGGCTGAAATGCTCTATCGCTGAACTTGCATTGGTTTCCCCCCCTCCCCTTTTTGTATAAACCCAGCAAAACCTGGCAGGGTGGGAGTCTGGGGACCACAAGCTTCCCGTCCATTGTGGTCGGCGATGTCCCCATCGCCCCGTGGTGGATCCTGAACCCTGGTTACAGCTTGGGGCTGCAGACGCTTTTATCCCTTGCTGAGCTCACTCACTTAATAGCCTTGTTTCTGCTTATCTAGGATTAATATGTAACTTAATGGTAGTGCGTTAGGCACAGTTCTGCGAGTGTGGTGCTTGTGGTAAAGGGCGGTGCAAATCTGGTTTCTGATGCCAGGGCACTTTATTCCACCCCCTTCCCGTGATAAGGTTTAGGGTTTTCTTATGACTGGCGCCGGGGCGGCAGCGCTGTTAGTAAATGTTTGCCATGGCTGGGCAGGAGGGACGAGTCAGCGGAGGGAGGGAGAGGAGGGTGATCCTGGGAGGAAGGCATGGGGCATGGCACTTCCCTGCCCTGCTGTCCCCAGAGGGGGGTCTGGCACGTGCCGAGGTCTGGTCCCGAAGTGCACAGCAGAGGTCTGCGGCGCGGGGCGATGGAGAGAAGGGTTTTTCCATTTTCCCCTATTCAAGGCATCCCAAACTGGCTCTCGTGGCATTGCTTTTCTGCTGACACCCAGGAAGGCGTCACGCAGGCTGTGATGTGTAGTCTCTTAGTTGAGTGCTAAGGAAGTTCATAGATAGAGGGATGAATTATTTCCAGTGAAGTCATTCCCTGCTCTGATAATGGAATTGGTTAATTTGTTTACAGCAGCTCTATTACCAGTTTGCTTGTCAGGCAGAAGAAAACCATATCAAAAATGTTAGGTATTCCAAGGCTACATAGCTCACAACAAAGCTAATAAATGTTTTAGGACATCAGAGTTCTTACAAAATCCCATAGGTAATGGTCTGTATACTGGAACTTCAAAGTTGCATCCCTTTCTGATAGCTTTTTTCGTCCTATAAAAACACAGCAGCTGTACTGACTGTTTGCAGCGCAGTCTTCAATTATTGCAGGCAAAAACAACTCTGTAATTGTACTGCGGAGGCCAAGCTGCTGTGGGCCTTAATGGCACTGTATGGTGAAAGTACCCTTGGCAGGGAGCTCCAAGCTGCTGCCTTTTAAAATCTGGGACAACAATAATCCCACGTGATTGAAGAATTTCTGCTTGGAGAATTTTTTAGGAGTTGAAAGGGCTGACGGGCTCTCCAGCAGACAAGCCAGGCTGATGCGTAGCGTGGAGGTGGGGCTGTGGCAGTGCTCCTTCCCCGGCTGCTGAAATGGCTGGTTTCCCAGTACCTGGCAATGTGTGGTAAAGAAACCACAACAGGGACACTCTGGGAGTATTGCTACAGAGGGATCTCTCCTTAGATGCAGTCTCGATGGCGCAAATCGTGCTTGCTGCAAAGCAGCCTTTATACTTCCAGGGCTGAAGCGTTTGCAGGATGCTTTATTTTCACTCGCAGTCTGGCTGCAGTATTGCAGTGTGTGCTGCTGCTGGGTCCGGGCTCTTCAGCCCCAGCAAGGAGCTGAAACACCCAACGTCGGGTCAGACGAGAGCCTGCGGCTTCTGGTGGTGGACGTTGCCCTACTGATAGGAGGAGTCGTCCCGTGGCGTGGTGCTTGGGTATTACCAGGGTAAACGCCTTAGCACGGGCAGAGGGTTGCGCTCTGCAACCTGCTTTGCACCTCCCGTGGGGTGGTTCGCGGCGAGTGTCCCCACCGGCGTGCTCTGCCCTGCCGAGGTCGGAGGCGCGAAGCAGCGGCTTGGCGTAGGCAAGCCCACCATGGGGGTGAAAATCTCTGCCTTGGGTTTTGCCATCCCGATGGCAAGAAGCGGGTCCCCTGGGGGGTGTACATCAGGGGCAAACTAGGCAAGGAGCAGGGCTTTCCCCACGCTAATTTTTTTCAGAGACAAAGAAGATGTAAATAAGAGCTGGACCATGCTTTAGCCATAAATGGGAGTGGAATATGTGCTGCGGGTCTTGCTGAATTGAGCGAAGAACAAATGCCATCCTGGATGCTGGAACCACAAATCCTGTGCCTGCATTTAAGCATGACAACTGGGAGGGCGTATTGTTTCATGCGTGTTAACTGGGATGGTCCAGCTTGGTGTCAGAGGCAAGCCACTGCCCAGCAACAACATCTCGGACCCCTGTTTGGAACAGCTCAGTTGCAGCAAACATGAGGCTGTACATGTGATAACCCTTTTTACTCAGCCACGCCGAACTTGTAAAACGTGCTTGAAAAAAATCAGGTCTTTGTTTTTTTGGGAATATCCTAAACAACGGTCCCATTCTCTTTTCCTCCATCAAAGTCAGGGTGTTAAAGCTTCAGACAGTGCAGCTTATACTGTGTGAACTGAGTCAGTAAATCCATGACTCTGTTAAGTTGTTTTTATCTTGACAATTTTATACTCTCCAATGGGTATATAGTTAATCTCCTAATTGAGAAGACTAACAAATCAGTGATTTCAAAATCTGTTTAAATGGTGTGATGTATATAGAAACTTTAAATCCAAATCCAGCCTGTCTTCTATTCTCTGCTGTGGTCTGGCTATGTTCTAGATTGCTTCAACTGGTGAAGGACAACCCTGTTGAAAACTCCCTATTGAATACATTTCCTGGGCAGTACCACCCCACGTGTCCCCTTTTTCCTGCATGTCCTAAGGCTGCTTTTTTTGATGAGTAGGATGCCCAGGTTGGTGGCAGGGGTTGCCTGCAGTAGAGGATTTCCTTTCTCTCCTGCAGCAGTGCTGATTCCTGTGACCTGGGAGATGAGGAGTTGTCCCGAGCAGCTCACATCCTTCACTGCCCTCCTGCTTCAGGGGCAGCACTGGGGAGTATCTGCCTGCTCTTCCTCTCCCTTGCTTGCCCAAGCATTCACTTAATTCTTTTTTTTTTTTTTTTTTTTTTTTTGTAACCAAAGCGCTCCCTCTGTTTCCTCATCCTACATGAGCATCGGGCTCAGGCGTCAGGATTCCTGCCGCTTCGAGATGGTGTCCAGGATGCAGGAATTTCCACCACTTTGTCTCCTAATGAACCTGAGGAACAAACGCTGAACTGTAAATGTTTGCTGTCGGTAGCCAGCAGCAGCCTGCGAGTGCTGCCAGCCGGAGAGGTTAGCAACCATTTCACTTCACCTGCTGAAGAGCCTTTTATTGCACATGTAACTGCGCGGTGCCCACAAGTGCTCAGCGAGTGCTGCGCTTTTATGCTCTGCGTGCGGAGAAATCTGCTGGCAGCTGATGTTCTTTTTCTCCTTGGAAGCGGCTGCGCTGACCCTGGCCAAGGGAGGCAGGATGGGGAGGGCAGGCTGGCTGTAGATGGGGAGAGCTGCCCATCGCCACAAAGAGGGAGGGATGGAAGATAAACAGGAGATGCAGTCGTGTGGAATTGCATCTCATGAACTGCAATTAAAGTAGGAGAGCCCAAATCTCGCTAGGAAGGGTAATATTTAACTTGGGCAAATGCTTGTTATGCTCTATGCTCCAGCCTGCAAATGTCATTCCGCCCTTCCTTGCAAAGAGGAATTGCAGCGGAGCCCGGGAGTTGAGCTGCTCTTGGGATTTGCAAAGCCCTGTGTGATCTTACAGCCATCCTCATATTACTGCCCCGGTGTATGGGTAAACCGTGTCCTCTGGTTTCCCCACCCGCAGCATCCCCTGCGTGGAGCCGGGTACCACGCGTGCCAGCGCCGGGCTGCTCGCTGCCCCGGTGTGACTGCGCCTGGGTGACCTGGGGCACAATCCCACTGCCAGCCCTGGCTGCTGCCGGGGTGCAGGGCTCCTTCCGTGGGTGCTTTGGTGCTGCAAACGCTCTGTGAGTTCCCTTGGCCTTCTGAGTTTTCCCATGTGTGCAGAGCATGTTGTGCTCCTCTTGCTGGGTATCCTAAAATCGGTGCAGTGTTCTTCAGAGTGAGTTGCACAGACACCTTAGCTCAGCCAGCTGTGGGATTGCATCTGAAAGATGCCATCTTAAATGTGTACATTAAAAATTCAGGGACTAACCTGAATTTTCTTCCCCCTTGCTGAAGCCTCTCCAGGGTCGTTTTCCCCTAAGACAGTTCAGATGCAAATTCCCCATATTCGGGTTTTGGTAAAGCATCACTGCAGTCTCCCGTCTTCCCTGCTTGCTTCGTGCACGTGCAGGCTGCGAACTTGCCAATTTTGGGGACGGGTGGTTTGTAATTACCAGCTCAGTGCTGCTGCTGCACTGTTAATTCTTAGACCACTTAACGGATCAAATTATTCCTTCCTGCGCTATTTATAGGTGAAGGGCTAAGTAACAGTGATGGCATTAATATTAAATTCTCTAAAACTAATAGCAACCTCTTATTTAATTGTTTTGGCACTCTGTATGTCTGGGGAATACGGTGTCACTGGAAGGCTAATAGAGACAGAGGTCTCACGGTGTATTAGCGATGGGATGCTACTGAATTTCCTGGTTAGGTTGTTTACCGAGTTAAGACTATCGTAGCTGTCTACCTGTTCCTTGGAGGCTTAGTTTGGTTAAACCCCTTTGTATTGCTAATACTAATGGAGCTGAATTGATGCTGGCGATCTGCTGGGAGAACTTAACAAAAGGCTTAACGTAGACATGACTCTGCTGGTTTCGCTGTCTCTGGGCCCTGTGGGAAGTGTTTGTAGCGGGCAGGATCTCCCAGCCCTGGCAGGGTGCTGGGGGTGACCTGAGCACCCATCCCTGCTGCCTGCGGGACCTTCACCCCTTCCGGAGTCTGTCGCATCTCCCACATGCAGGCGTCCTGCAAGCTCTGCTGGGTGCTTTGTACCCGCTCCGAACGTCTGGCCAAGCGGTTTGTTCAGCGGCGGTTTCCCTGGTTGTACGTTGATTTATGACTGTGTTTGTGGAGATGTGTGCTCCCGGCACAGGGCGGGGGCTCGCGGTGGCTGCCCCTGCCGGGACGGGGTCCAGCTGCTCCAGACCCCCGGGTGCCGGCAGGAGATGGCTGCACGTTGCAGTGAGACCGTGATAAACTCACAAACAGCCCCTCTGCGCTTCTGCAGTGCTGATGGGCTAATGAACCAGGAAAAATACTGAATGTGACAGAAAGCCCTAAATCTCAAAGCAGAGGAAGACCTGCTCCTTCCTCAGGAAAGCCTGGCTGCCGTGCTGGGTGCTGATACTGCTGCAGGGCTGCTGTGAACCGCCTGGCCCCTCTTCCTGACCCCAGCCCCGGCGGCTGTCTCTCCCGGCATGGGGCTTGGGGTACCGTGCCGTCCCCCATGCCGGGGGATGCTGGAGGAAGGTCCTTTCCGCAGGTGACGGAAGCGTGTTGGGGTCAGGAGCAAGATGTGTCAGGTCTGTCCCCTTCCTGTGTCGGTAGCTGGCGTGGATCACGCTCAGACCTCTTCCAAATCAACTCCCAAGCTGCAAATTACCCTGCTGCCTCTTCTAGTACATATCATCACGGTGAAATTAATTTTCCATGAGAGAGTCAGCTGTTTCTTGATTAGAAGTGCTCCGAAAATACCAACAGAGAAATGATTACAGGAAGCTTTCAGCGCTCATTTATATAATTGGACTTTACCTCCCTGGTTGAAGTTGTTGCATCCACTCTTGGCTTGGACGAGCACTTGCCCTCCGTGTTGCTTGTAAGGGGTGCAGCATCCCGAGGGGTGCGCTGGCCCTGGGGTGCAGCATCCCGAGGGGTGCGCTGGCCCTGGGGTGCAGCCATGTGCCTCTGCTCCAGCTGATGGCAAGCTGTAGGTCTGATATCATGGTTTCCACGTGTTTAAATCCCAGTGGGGTTGACTTGTCCTTTAACGAAATAACAAGAATAATCTTAAGGCAGTCGTTTGGGCAAATGGATTCTTAAATTTTGCTCGTTTTCCATGTGGGTAGCGAGGGCCTGCTGGAAATTTGTAGGAAAAGGGGCATCTCCCCCCTACTGACAGCAGCTAAAATCCCTCTCCTGTTCTTATCCCTCTGCTCAGCAGCCGTAGCCGGGCTGTTATCACTGCGTGTATGTGGTCTGAAGTGCTGTGTGCTCAAATGGAATAAAGGCAGAAGGCCAATGTAATTTTCGAGATCATCCTATGTGATTAGATTAGCAATATCTCGCAACACAGAGAATTGCTTTCTGGCTGAACCCCGGTTCAGGCCGAGCGTGCCGCGAGCGTGCGTGTGCGCGCTCCTGCCCTGGCAGAGGCAGCGGCAGGGATGCTCGGCATCTCCTTCCTCCGCTGGTGGTGGCTCCGGCATGATGGCTCTGGGAAATGCTGCCTCTCGGGTACAGGGGCCCTGGGCTCTGTAGGGTGAGCCAGGTCAGGCTTAATAAATTTAAAACGTGGCCAGTTTGCTCATCAAAAGCGAAGTAAGCCGAGGAGCGAGGTTTGAGTTCGGTATAGGGACCCAAATGTTGGTCCAGACCCAGCCCTGACCGCGGCGGCCCCATGGAGCTAACGTAAGCACAGTGTGGGTATGGGGGGTGAAATGTTTTCAATAATGTGTTTTAAATCCAATTTTCTGACCCGAATGAATCGCGTGTTCTGGATAAGCGTGGGGTTTGTGAAGCTTATCTCGTGGTAGCGGGCGTTTTGGGGGCAGGAGAAGGGGCTCTTGTCCCTGGGCTGGGGTCGGTATGGTCGTGCGGGTGCATGGCAGGTTGATGGCGCAGCTCGTCCGTGGCCAGGTATCTCCTTAATCGTCTGAGTAGAAGGGTTAACATGTGAAGAGGCAACTGCTGCCTTAAACAAAGCTGGTGTTGTTTGTGCTGGCGCTCCCCTGGGATGGTGGCTGCTGTGACAGTCTGTTCAGGATTCCCACTGCCGCCCCGCGCGAGCCCGACCCGGCGAGCCGCGTCATGTGGCTGTGGCGAGGCCCTGCTCCGTCCGCCCGCCGCGGGAGCGGGGAACAAACGGCGCTTTCACTGCGCCCGGCAAGCCTCCCTCTTCCTTAAATTAAGCAGGGATTGGATGCTGATTTGTGTCTCTCCTGTTCTTTCACGCTTCACCAAACCTGGTTCCGCTTTATCCAGCAAGTAGAAGGCATAATGAAGTAGAAAGCTAAATTACTTGTTCAGCATCAGCGAGTTATGCCTTGCCACTGACTCAGACTCCATGCAAGCTGGAAGGTGCAAGCTTGCCGCTCCCCCTTCCCTTATCAACAGCCTGGTTCTGATAAACATCTCAACTCCAGTGGCTTCAGCTACTCCTAGCTCTGTGCAAAGAGCTGTGCCCCGGCTCTTGATTAGCCTTTTGGGTTTTTAGAAAGGGAGCTGGGCAGTCTCTAACCCTCACTGTTTGCTGATGGCTGAGGTGAGGCTGTGCGGTGCGGCTCTCCCTTATGAGTCCGTGCTCTGCTGCGCTTGCTTGGCTTTGGAGGATGCTGTTCCCGTCGCTGGATGTGTTGGTTTGTGCTGCAGCTTGGGGTGGATGCTGTCATTGGAGCAAGATGTTATAAACATGTCCTTAGGAGCTGTATGCCCCAAGCATCAGCCCTTAATATGTCACCTTTGCGACCGAGGCAGAGCTGTGACGTGGGCTGATGAGCTGAAGGAGAAGCTGCCCAACTTCTGTGTCTTGTCATGGTCATCTGGGAGACCTGCCCTCTGCCTGCACGGGCAGCGGGGCCGGAGCTGCCCTGTGCATCCTGCCCTAGACCCCAAGCCAGGCCAGCCTGATTGCGTCGCTCGCTTATTCACCGCTAATCCCTAAATAGCCCATTTCCACAAACTTTTTTTTTTTCCCCCCAGAAACTCCCATTTCTGTAAGTCCTGGTTGGCAGCTGCCTGGCAAAACTGGGACTGTGACGGGGAGGGATGCTGGGGCCGGACCACTGGTGCTGGGAGGCAGTGTGGTTTCATGCCAAGCTCTGAGCAGGAGATGAGTCCAAGTGCGAGCACGTTTTAGGGCTGAATGTAAGACTTTGCGTGGGGAATTTCAGCTACGTTTGTTTCTGGCCTGTAGTGCCATATCAAAATGCCAGCTTCGCCTTGAGCCTTATCCACTGGGGAGCTACTAGAGCAAATTCCCCGTCTTTCTGAGCAGGAGCAGCCCTCGCTGCCTCTCACTGTCATTGCAACAGGAGTACCTTGCCAAGAAACTGCACCAGAGCACAGGTTTATTTTGTAGCTGTCACTGACCCGGCGGTTGCTCTGGGTCGCAGAGCTGGCCCCAGAAGAGGCGGGTGAGCAAAGAGGGTTTGAGTGCAGCTTTGGTTGAGGCAGCTCCTGCTTGTTGCTGGTGTAACCGTTGGCTTAAGGTGCCATCGCTGGCTCCACCATGAAGGGTACATGTACGGTGGTGTGGTTTAACCCGGCAGGCAGCCAAATGCCACACAGCCGCTTGCTCACTCCCCACCTCCCGCAGTGGGACGGGGGAGAGAATTGGAGGAAAAAAAAAAAGAAGTAAAACTTGTGGATTGAGATAAAGACAGTATAATAGAACAGAAAAGGAAGGGAAAATAATAATGATAATGATGATAAAATATACAAAATAAGCGATGCACAATGCGATTGCTCACCACCCGCTGACCGATGCCCAGCCAGTCCCCGAGCAGCGACTGCTGCTCCCCAGCCAACACCCCCAGTTTATATACGGAGCATGACGTCATTTGGTATGGAATATCCCTTTGGCCAGTTTGGGTCAGCTGTCCTGGCTGTGCCCCCTCCCAGCTTCTTGTGCATCTGGCAGAGCATGGGAAGCTGGAAAGTCCTTGACTTGTGCAAGCACTACTGTGCAAAAACTAAAACATCAGTGTGTTATCAACATTATTCTCATACTAAATCCAAAACACGGCACTATACCAGCCACTAGGAAGAAAATTAACTCTATCCCAGCTGAAACCAGGACATTTGGGAAGGAAGAGGCTGGAAATAGGCATTTAAAATTGCATTTCAAGCCATTTAGTTGTGAAGCATTTAATGCAGCTGGCCCCCTTCTCACTGAAAATTTGGTGATTCCCTGTGGCTCGGAGACAGGCTGGGCATGGGCAGCGCCTGGGCATGGAGTGGGGGCTCTGGGCATGGCGTGGGGCACCGTCACCCTTTCAAATATTTCCTTAGCTGCGTGAAAACAAAATACGGTTGGGATTGGGAAATACATCTGGGCAGCCTTTCTGGAGGCTGACTCACTCTGTGGGTGTAAAAGGCGAAAGCAGGGCAGGGTGACTGGGGACAGTGCGTCAGCATGTGTACCAGTGGGCGGTGTTTGGGGGGACCCTTGCTCTCCGATAGCGGTGCCGCCTCCGGGGTGCCCTATCTAATCTGTGCTGGTGACTCCACAATGACGGTACCTTCCTGGCACTGGCAGCCGCCGGTTTCAGGCTATTACAGCTCGCGATACGCCTGCTGTAGAAACGACCTGTCTGTTATGGCTGTTTCCTGGTGACATTTCATCAGTTACTGCCCTCTTCTATGCAGGGTCTCTGTTGTTTCCTTGGCCTGGTGCCCTCTTCATCCCTCCTGGAGCGTCTTCTGACCTGTTTTTTTAATTACTAGTGCAGAATTGGCCTTCTAGATCTCCCCTCCTCCCTATTTTCAAATCAAGATTTCCCCCTTCCCTCCCTTCATTCTTAAGCCCAAAATTTCACGGCAGGGGGGCCGCGGCTGGCGCTGCGATGCTGGTGAGGGGTGCTGCGGCGTGCACAGTGGCTGTCCTGCTGTCCCTGTGGGTGGCTGTCCTGCTGTCCCCGCGGGCGCTGCTGGTGACGCAGGGTTGTGCTTGCTGCTCTTTGCTTTGGGGCCCGTCCCTGCCAGCGCCGGGTGTCACCTTAAACTGAAACCTAAGCAGGCTCTGCCTGAGCCGTGCCAGGGCACGGGGGCAGCGGGAAAGGAGGGGGGGAAGAAACCTGGCTGGGGGGGCTGGCCCGGGGGACCTGGGGGCTTGTGCTGCAAAATGCTGCCTGCTCTGGGATGTGTGCATGGCCGGTGTGCTCAGAGACTGGCAGTGGGATGGTTTTTGTGCCCGTTGAGGTACCTCTGCCAAGCAAGCGTCAACCCTTGGTGCTGCAGTCTAGGAACGAACGCCCGTCTCCAGGCGTGCGGCTTAGTTTCCTGTTATAATGATACTTCCTAATTAAACCTCCCTACTCGGGCAGCAAAAGGTACTCTTGTTTAAGCTGCGATGCTGCATTACGGTCTGCGTTGTCAGGTCTAGCTGGGTACCTTCCCCTTATTAGCCAGCCGGGTTTCCAAACGTGCCTTACGCCTCCGCTTCCCGACTCTGTGCCCTTCCCAGCTCCCGTTGGGCAACTGGGGCACGTGCGACCTGGGGATCCTCCTGGCAGGAGGGAGCTGAAACCGAGCAGAAGGCTGGGAACGGTTCCAAAAGACTCCTATTCCTCTTTCCTATAAAAGCTGATGCTTATGGAAATATTCCTTTTTTTTTTTTTTTTCTTCCTTGCAGTGAACACCTACCTCTTCATGATGCAAGCCCAAGGCATCATGATTCGTGAAAACATGCGAACAATAGGAGCTCAGGTGTACGAGCAGGTGGTCCGCAGTGCCTATGCCAAGAGGAACAGCAGCGTGAATGACTCAGGTATTTCTTGAATAATTGTCATTTTGATCAAAGGTTCCATTTCCATTGGAAATCAAGTTGACCTGAACCACTCGCTTGAAGGAATTAATTTATGCTGGTAAATGCAGGGTGAGACCTTTTCTTTTTTTATTTTTTATATATAAAAATATAGATAACATAAAAATACGTATTATATATAGAATTACTGTGTGTATATATATACACACACAATATAAAAATTGCATTAATTTATTTATGTGTATATATATATATAAAAAATTCAAATGCTTCTGACTTATATAAGGGGTGAAAATCTTGAAAAGTCTCAAATGATGGGATGTTGAGCCGAAAACCTCTTTGCTTTCCAGGAATTTAACTTGTTAGCTTCAACTAGTCTGAGAGTAAACACTTTCAAATTCAGTGCAAGGATCAGGTTTCATATTTAAAAAATAACTTCCCAGGCGCACGCATGCGCAGAGCCCTGGCTCCGTGCACGTGGAGGAGCCTGTGCTCATAAGCTTCGCTCTTCCCATGCAAGGATGAACTGAGATGACTTGGCTGGAGATCTGCCACAAATAATATATTGAACTTTGGGCAGAACGCAGGGAGCGGAGTTGCAGGCTCCTGCTCCCAGGCTGTTCGTCATCTATAATACAAAGCCGGTAACAGGGTTACAAGTTTTGGTGTAAATATGGTACACTGAAGCATAAATGCACGTGGCTGTGTGTAAGCCAGGGTGAGGCATTGCCTTTAGGCTGGTGTGACACCGAGTGTGTACCTTCCGGGCTGACACGTCACCGGTGCCTCACGCTGGTGCGGTTGGCATCAGGCTGCGGCGGTGCCGGGGAGCTCAGTTCCTCCGCTGCTAGGGTTCAGCTGATAGAGTTTTACAAGGCAAGATTATTTCCTTATTAATAAAAGATAGAAGCCGTGTCCTTGCTGCCCAGCCTGCTGAGGAGCGGGTGGTGCGGCCGCCAGTTCAGCTGTACTCTGACCGGGGACGGGCACGGGAGAGGAATTAACAACTCGCACAAGAGATCGACACCCCGGGTCGCCTCCTCTCCCCGGCCGGGGCTGCCAGCCCGGGCTATTTTTAAGGCTGGAAACATCAAGTAAAGCAGACGCAGGGTGAGGAAGTAGCTGATCCCCCAAGGGGAGGAGGGTTAGATGCTCCACCGCTGCCGCTTGCGGTGATGAGAGCCTCCATCCTGCTGCGGTCCTGGCCTCGGGGCTCCGAGCCCTCCAAAAATCTGCTGTGTGCTCCTGCTGCCTGCAGCGGACAGGGAGATGGTTACCACGTTAGCGTCAGCAATACCGGTGCTGCTGAAATAACTGGCTTTGCTCGGGCCGCGTGTCCATCCCAGCTCCGCAGGCATGGGCTGGTACCCCTCCTGCCCCCAGCGCTCTGACTGCGAGGACGGTTTTAACATATACAAGCGCTATGCACCGTCCTTGGGTGACCTTCCCTGGCAGGCGGGTCAAAGCAGACGCATGACGGATGGCGGTGACATCTGGAAGGCACGTGGTGCTGTGGCCACAAGGATTATGTTAACACCGGGATCAGTATCTTCCCTCTCCGACTCTGTTTTCGGGTGCTTCGGTGGGTGGCACTGCCTGGTTAGTGCATCCTTCCCACGCCATGGTGAGCAGTGCGGCAGTGTGACGGCCGGGAGAGCAAACCCGCCTGGCACGGCTGCAGGGAGGGACCCAGCAAAAGCCTTGACCGTCCCCGTCGTGACTCAGAGCTGCTGGGAGCAGCTCCTGGGCTCTCCTGCCCCCATCCTACCCCGCAGGCAGCAGCGGGTGTCACGTCCCTGCACATCCCTGCATCCCTTCCCCTCTTCCCGGGAGAGGCGTGCGGAGCAGGGGCAGGAATGCTGCTACCGGGGGTGAGCTGGCACAGGTCACAAACCAATTTGGGCAGTAGGAGACTCTGTGGCCACTCTCTGGTTGTCCCTGCTCCAGCCGCATGGGAGCACTGGGAAGTAGGAGACTGCTGATGCTTTCTGAGCTGCAACCTCTCCTGCACATCACGCGTGCCCCAGCAAGGGGCTGCGGGGAGAGCGGTTCTTTGTGCAGTGCTGCCTTGTGTGTGCGCCCTCCTGGGACCTGGGGCTTTAATTTCTGGGCAGATTCCTTAAAAATGCAATATCCCACCCTGAATGGCAAGGTGACCAAGCACAGGATGCTCTGCTGCAAGCACAGTGTGCTTGTCCCCATCCATCTGCATTTATTCTTTGCCCTTAGCTTTTTTCCTCTTGTATTAAAATGAGGAAGTAATTTATAACTTTTTCAGCATTTGCTAATAGATGCAATAATAGGTTTCCTGTTCGGTGAGCCAAGAGGGGTCCCTTCTGTGCTTCCGCAAGCAGAAAAGGCAGCCCTTCGTGCAAAAAAGGGGAGTTGAGCTTCACTGTGCGTTGTCAGCTGGACCAGAGCGTGCCCTGGTGACAGGAGTTTAATGGGAATCTGGTTATTAAAATTTAGAGCAGTATCAAGCATCCAAAAGAATACCTATCATACCTGAAAAGCCCTTAGGTTCTTTTTACAAGTCCATCTTGAGTCTGAGATTGTTTGGGTGCCACTTATTTGAGCAGATAAACAGTATTAATGATGTGATGGTAGATACTAGCACAAAAAAGCAAGCTGAAGTATCAGGCCAGCAATGACTTGTCCCAATTGATTTAAATGAAAGATTTTGACCTTGCAGGTAAAGGCAACACGCCCTGCTTTGCTTTAAAAGATTAAATTGTCACTAGCTTATTTTTTCTTGATATATTATTAATGCGGTTATTAGATGCAGCCTTTCTGCTATGGAGAATATATTGTACTTATGCAATTACTTAAATGTCCCTATCCTTAAATATGACTTAGATTCTTAATTCTTCGTCTTAGCCGATTCCTTTACTTCACTGTAATTCTGGGTTTATTAAATTGCTCTCAGGATAAAATGTGTGAAACCTTTTTGCTACCAATATGTTCTTGAAACTAAATGTATGCTTAATTTGAAAGGTTATAGCTGCTGGTTTTAAAAAAAAATCTGAATTTCACTCTGGGCTCAGCAAAATAACTTAAAAATCTGGCTACCTGCTGTAAATTGACTGTTTGCTGATGGATCACTTGCAACCCTTGTGTCCAAGGCTTTGCAGAGCTGCCTGGACAGCTCTCGGGGGGTGGTGGGCAGGACACTAGACCTTCTTTTGTCTCTGGGTGCCTGAACACCCTGGTGCTCGTGGGAAACCAGGGCTGCTCTTGCTTTGAATCAGCACGGTGAATGTCAGCCCTGTGGCGTGCCTCTGCAGCTACCTGCTGCAGGAATACCCGTGCGTGGTAAGGTAATTGGAAAGGATGAGACCTAGACCTTCTCCCACTTTCCAGGACCTCTGTGGGGTGTGAGGTTGGTGCTGGTGCCTTGGGTGCTGTGAGACCGAAAGGCCAACCCTCCGCTAAGCCTCTGATGCTCAGAGAAAGCGGAGAGGCAGCATCCTCCTGTAGCAGCTGGTGCCTTACTACAGGCAGGAAACTTTTTCTAGTGCTTAAAATAAAGGTCATGCTTGGCTAAAGTTGCCTTACGCAAAGCTGGTGACTTTACTGTAGAAAGCAGAAGTTCATGGTTATGTAAAAACCTCCTTAAAACATCCATAGGTGTAACAGGCTGGAGGGGTTTTACCCAGGAGGTAGAAGATGCAGGGGAATGAGGGGGCTGGAGAAATGTGCTGTGCTGGGGCGCGGAGGCTCCTCTGCTCTTGCACAATGCAAACTGGAGGAAAGGGTGTGTGTAACGTGATAGTTTTTATTGATCCTTTGAGGGGGACGCGAGGCAGGATTCCCCTGTGCGGGCTGCTGCACTGACGATCCGTGCTGGCCTGGGGACTTCCCTCTCTGAGCCTGTTAGGAAAGGACCTGCTGGAGGAGCACGTCCCTTCTCACTGTGCCATGGTCCTTCAGGGACAGGGTGCTAAGTAGCTTTTCCTTCCAAGGGCCGTGAGCTCCTTCGCTTTGAGCTGTTTGTGATACCTAAAGGTGACGCTCAAAATTCTTCCTTTGGCCAGAAAACGTGAAGGTTTCTTTGGTGTGGCATTGTCTGTGGCAGCCGGGGCTCCTGCAGCCAAGGACGGGGATGAGCACCCCGCTGGGTTGCAAGTCTAGAACTCATGTAGCACGGGGGCACCCCCATGCTGTTGGGGACATCCTCAGCCATGGGTGGCTTTAGAGTCTGCTCACAAGTGGCTGGAAGTAACAAAGACCTGCAGCTCAAGTATAAACTTTTCTTTTCTCTTTTTTTTTTTTTTCCATTCCCCAGATTATCCTCTTGATCTGAACCACAACGACACCTTTCTGCAAGCCACAACGTTTCTTCCCGAAGACTTTACCTACTTCCCCAACCACACCTGTCCCGAGAGGCTCCCTTCTATGAGTGAGTAGCATCCCGACGGCCCCATGCCCCTCTCCTGCTCCCCGTGGGTTTGGAGGGCACATCGTGGCGTTCCCTGGCTCGCCGGCATTGCACCTTTCCCCGCCAGGCACCTGGGGATGAATGGCAGCGCTGTTCGGAGCCCGGTCCCCTCCTGGGAGATCATTGTTTACCCACTCACACGAATTAATCCCTGCTACGTCGGAGGCATGTCTCCCTGCCGAAGCAGGAGCCCATTGCTTGGCAAACGCAAACAAAAGAGGGATTGTGTGCTGGGAGCCGGTGAAAAGGCTCGGCCAGCCCTTTTCCAGGGGCAGCGGCGGTGGGGTGGCTCCCTCGCCCCTCGGCAGCGCTGCCGGTCCCAGCCCCGAGCTGTGCTGGGTACAGCTGGGCAGGGGCTGGTGTGGGAGACAGGCCAGACCCCCCCCCCAATGGGGCCGCAGCCGGGAGAAACAATTCCACCAAAGCGATATTGAAGTGGAAAATTGGGCTTTTGCGGGTAAATGTTTCCGAAAACGCTCTCTGCTGAGGTGTGGGGTTTTGTGTCTGCTGGAAACCTGTATGGAGGAGTAGAGGGGTGCCCCGGCTGATGGGTCTCTGATGGAGAGCTGCATCCAACAGCGGACACAAAGGCTGAACAGAGCCCAGCTGCCGAGGAGATGGAGGTGTTACGAGTCATACCAGCAGCATTTCCTAATCGTTTTTGGTGGTGCTTGGGGAAAAGAAGAAGCTGCCTGCATTCAGTGCTGGGGATAGAGGGCAGGGATGCAGCAGAGCACTGTCCCGAGCAGGCACCAAGCCGCCCCAGGACCACGACGGTTCCTGACCCCCTCCTCTGCTTCTCCCCGCTGCCTCCACAGAGGGCCCCATCGATGTAAATATGAGCGAGATCACGATGGAGGATATCCACCAGTTCTTCTCAAAAGACCCTTCCATCAAGCTGGGAGGCCACTGGAAGCCGAGCGACTGCCTGCCTCGCTGGAAGGTAACTGGGGAGCTCTGTGTCCCTGCTGAGCATGGCGGGACAGAGGGTCCTGGGCGGGTGGTGGGAAGACCTTAATGGGAATGTCTCTGATGTGCTGCAGCTCCAGAGTAATGAATATAAGGATCTCTGAAGTGTGGGGCTGCAGTGCCTGGGGGAGAAATGCTGAGCTCAAGAGCTGCTTTAGTGCTGCATGAGTCAGCTCTGAGCTTCTGCACGCACTGCCGAGGCAGCTGCCGAGCGACCCACTCGCCTGCTACCGTGTCCTGGGTAGGATGTGACCCAGAGAGGCAAGGTGGCACTGCTGGGGACTCCCGGCCCCAGAGGGAGGTGGCTTAGGGCAGTGTGGTAGCAGGGCCTGGCCCCGCTCCTGCTGTCCCCAGTGCTGGGCAGAGGCAGTGACGGGGGGGCTGTGGGTCTCCCTCCCACTCAAGGTTACGTTGAATTTCCCCAAAGCAACAATTCCCCCAAAAGTGAATAGGGAACCCATGTTGGGGGGGTTGGAAGGGTTTCAGGCTGCTCAGCCCTACATGGGGGGACCGAGACACCATGTTTAGCGCTGCTCCCCCCGCGCCAGTCCTGCTCCCCAGCCCAGGGCTCGGTCGGCGGCCGAGCTGGTGCGGTGCAGTAAGAGCTGTGTCCTCTCCCTGTCAGGTGGCAATCCTGATCCCATTCCGCAATCGATACGAGCATCTTCCCGTCCTCTTCAGACACCTTATCCCCATGCTGCAGCGGCAACGTTTACAGTTCGCCTTTTACGTTGTGGAACAAGTGAGTGAGCCCTGGGGCGGTCGGGGCAGCAGCCGCTGGGTCACGGACGTGCTGCACTAAAAATGTGTCTGCTGGAGCTTCAGCCGCAGCCAAAGCTGCAAGTGTAGCTCTGCTCTGTGTCCCAAGAGGTTTACCTACCAGAACACATCATGTAAAGGTTTAGGGTTCAGATCGCAATGTTTAAGTTGTCTCATTCTGCCTAAAAGTGGCACAGCTGAGAGGTATGCCCACAAATGACTGGGTTTTATCTAAAAAATAGAGATTCAATTTTTTTAATAAAAAATTCTGCATTGGAGGAAATAGTTTTAAGAAAGTCAACTTTGAAACAAGTATTTGCAGTTTAAATACAACTTCGTTATTTTTGTATATCTCTGTAGTAGCTCTGGGGAACATCCCCTAGGCACAGGAGTGGCCTGACCAGAGTTACGCATTTCTTGTCTGGGCAGTATCTAGAAGGCTTTCATGAATGTAAAATATAAGACTCTCATTCGATGTGTACGTGAACCTGCCACTTAAGATATCTGGCTTGATCCACCCAGTAGATGTACCTCTGTATTTAGCTCTGTCTTTAAAAGATTGATCAAAATTGTTATTTTTTTTTTTCAAGTGCCTGAGTAATAAGACTTTAGCATCTTTATTTTTCCTCCTGCACAGTAAATTGAATATTTAAGTCTTGGTTGATCTCACTAGTCTGTTCCAATACATCATTTCCTTTTGCGGCACCGATGTGGGAGCTGGTTGCCCTCCGCAGTTTTCTAGACTAGACTGAGAATGCCCATGCGGAGCACGGGCTGCACGGGGCTCCCCTTGAGAAGGAACTTTCTCCCTCCTAGGCTGGAAACCAACCCTTTAACCGTGCCATGCTGTTCAATGTTGGCTTTCGGGAAGCAATGAAGGACTTGGACTGGGACTGTCTCATCTTTCACGATGTGGACCACATACCAGAAAATGACCGTAACTATTATGGGTGTGGACAGATGCCGAGGCACTTTGCAGCCAAGCTGGATAAGTACATGTACCTGTAAGCACTGTTCTTCCTCTGCACTACAATAATAGCTAGGGAGCCAGCATTAGGTTCTTTTATTTAAAAGGCAGAAGATGAATCTTGGTTTGCTTCTCAGGCTTTGTGCAAAGTGAACATGAGAGGGGAATAGAAGAAAGCATCCTCACAGCTCAGGCTTTCTCCATAGCAAGTGGGAGAGCTGCAGCACTGGCAGGCTCTGCCCTAACCCCTTCTCTCCTGCTTAGGCTCCCTTACAACGAGTTCTTTGGTGGGGTGAGTGGCCTGACTGTCGAGCAGTTTCAGAAGATCAACGGTTTCCCTAATGCCTTCTGGGGCTGGGGCGGTGAAGACGACGACCTCTGGAACAGGTATGGGCTCAGCCGGCATCCCTGAACTCTGCTGCTGATGGTGGTTCTGGGAGCCAAGCTTTGCACGTGCTGCGGGGGGAAGCATTGTCACCTCTGCAGCCGGCGCAGGGCTTGCTGCACCCGTTTCACCTGGGCTGGGCAACAGCCAGCCCGGCTGCGGTGGCTCGGTGGGAACAGGGGCCACTCCAGCCTGCACAGGCAGTAGGTTGGAAGCAAACAGAAACGCTGGGTGGGAAATTATTGGTTTTGTGTGCAATATCCCACGCTGCTGAGTTCAAACTGATCTCGGCTGAGCTTTTGAAGCCTTGAGGTGCTGAGTGCCACGGGACTTACCTGGAGCCCAGGCTGGAGTGGGGAGGTTTGCATAGCTTATCTGCTGGGTGGAAAGGCAAAGCTGCTGTAGAGCCCCAAGCGCACTAACTGTGCAGCCCTGGCAAGCGCTGACGGCACAGCAAATGCAACGGTTGATTTTTTTTTTTGATTTATTTTATTTCTTCCCTTTCTAATGCAGAGTGCAGTATGCAGGCTACTCGGTGACTCGACCAGAAGGTGACACAGGGAAATACAAATCAATTCCCCACCATCATCGGGGAGAAGTGCAGTTCCTAGGAAGGCAAGTAAATTTTATTTTTTAAGAATCCCAAAGCTCTTCACAAAGAGTCTGTACCACGTACAAAGCTCCCTGCAGCTGTTTGAGGGCAGTAATAGCCTTAAGTCATGAAGGAAACTAACTGCGGGGAGATGGAGGCAGAGCACTGCCTGGATTCCTCCATGCCTATGTTTTATACCTCGCATCCCTACGACGAGGGGTCCTTGCGTGGGGCTGTAGCTGCTTGGATGCCATCCAGAAGAGGGGGTTGTCAGCATGGCAGGCTGGGGGCCTTCCTGTATCTCCTAAAGGGGTGGCTAATGCCAGACGTCAGAGAAGCTTCTATGTTTCTGGAAGAGCCTGATCTAAGTGTGGAAGGAGGCACTGCTCAGCTTGCAGAAGGCAGAGCGCGGGGAGTCTCCTGGAGTGTGGCTGCTAAAGCATCAGGTGTCCCTGGGAACGCTAACAAAGTCCAGTAGCAACACCCTGGGTTTGCAGTACCAAGGCAGTTGCTGTTGCAGAAGCACCGTCCCCCTGCAGTGTTGTTATTCGGGAGTGGACGCTTTGTCTTTTTTCTCAAAAAGCTAAGTTCTCCCTGAAGCTTTCCAGGAGGGCTCCAACCCCTTCCTCCAGGAGCCAGAGTTGTTTTGGGGAGTATGAGGGTTGGTTGAATGGCTGCTTTTGCTAGGGGACCTTGGTGGAATTTGAGTCTTCTGAAAACTATGCAACAGAAAACCAGAGAAATACCTTTTTCACAAACAACTGCAGGAATTAACACTCATAGGTGATGAGCTGCTGGACAGTGCAAGCTCTTTTCTGCAGAGGGGCTCCTGGCCGCTGCTGGCAGAAGGGGCAGCAAGGAGGGTTTATGTTGCAGATACCATTTGAGCTATCTGCTGGTCTCTTTTTACAGAAGACTGATTTTTGTGGGAGTTTCCATTTGAGGCTATGTCATCTTTAGCTCTAGTTTTCATTTCTCTGTCGGACAGAATGCAGCCAGTAAGAGATGCTTCTCTTGTTTCACTATTGATAAATCCGTTTTGGCTTAAAAAGCCATATTTAGTCAAACCCTTGAAGCGTGGAAGGCTGGAAGTGCAGTGGGATTGGGCTTTTGTTCCTAATGCTTCCCTGACCTCCTCCCTAGTCCAATGTCAGCAGGAGCTGTGGGTCAGTGCTGCGGGAGGGGGGGTCTGCAGTGAAGAAGGATGGGCAAGGCAGTGGCTCGCCCTGCTGAGGCTGATACCCGTGCTGCTGAGCAGTCCTGGATGCACCACTGTGGCTGGAGCCCGATGCCCAGCCTAGGCGAGGCTTAGCAGTAGATATCCTCTGCGTCCCGCCTCTGAAATCTCTGCTTCCCTCTGCTCTGCACTTACCCGCAGCCAAGCCCTAACTGCTGCCATCTGAAAGCCCTGCTGTTTCTCCCACCCAAGCAGGAGGCAGGGGGGCCCGACACTTTTCATTGTGGAGAAGGAAAGTGTTCATCAAGACTCCTAAGTGTCCTGCCCATCTCCTGATGCCGAGACCTCTTTGAAGCCAGTTTTGGCACTTCCCTCTTTGCTTTGAGCCAGTTGTCCTCCCAGCACATCCCTTTCCTGGTGCTTTTTCTGTTCCCAGGTCCCAGCCCAGCTCCCACTCGCCCTGGTGCTGCCAGGTCCCCAGAAAGTCAGCATCCTGTCCTGCTGAGATGTTTCTACTTCTATACTTTATTTTTATCCTCCCACCTTAGCCCTTATATCTCATCATGCTGCCCCCTAAATTTGGTTGAGGCTGTTTTTGTGCACCAGCTGCAGTTTCCTTCCCCAAACCATCATTCTTCTAGTTTTACTTCCTTGTCCCCCATCCCTCAGACTAAAACCATTAGTTCTGCCCTTGTTTGTGGTCCAGTGTCTTAAAAATAGAAAGGACCACATCACCCATCAGCTGCTTTTCTCCAGCCAAAACGTCCTGGTGAGGGCTCGGCAGGACCCCCTGAGCTCAGCCCCCTCCTGGGATCGGGACCCGCAGGCTCTTGGGCAGGAGTTACAGTTTGTTTTGACCGCTGGGTGCTTGCTGGGCTGCCCGGTGGCACAGAGCATTTTGCTCTTCATCAAGCGGTGGACTGTAATTTTGTGAGGTCTGGGACGTTTACCTGCCGGGAGTATAGAAACAAATGATGGTCATCTTTCTTAAGGCTTCAGAAATGTGTTGTTTTGTAGCTGCTGATGGGACTGGCTGTTTTAAGGGTGTTTTAGTCACACTGGGTGGACTTTGCAGGGCTCTGTGGGATACGTGGAAGTGACTCTGGCCTCTGGTTCTCGTTGCACAGGTATGCCTTGCTGAGGAAGTCGAAAGAAAGGCAAGCCCTGGACGGCCTCAATAATTTGAACTACTTTCCAAACGTCACGTATGACGCCTTGTATAAGAACATCACTGTTAACCTGACACCGGAGCTGGCTCTGGTGACCGAATATTAAGAGGAGAAAATAACTTTGCTCTGCCCTTCACCAAGAAAGCACCATGCTAGACTTTCTTTTCCAAGGGTTATCGAGGACAAGCAACACTTTGTCTAATGAAGGATCACAGTATTTTGGAGAATAAGGCTGAAAGTGCACGCACAAATTGCCCTAGCTGTACCAATCCAGCCCGATACTCATGCAGCGAGCTCAACAGTCTCTTTCTTTTTTTCCGCCACTTGCTTTCTGGGTTTCAGGACAATGGTTCGACCTGCTGCTCTTGTCTCCACATTCCTCCTCCAGCAATCTCTGGCATCGGGACTCGCCTCGGATGCGCTTTCTCCTCCAAGAAGCGACTCAGCTGAGGGACTCTGGCTTCCCAATGACGAACGTCGGGAGCGATTCGGTTGGCGACTGGCCCTGGTGGGAGATCAAATGACTTCTGATACCGTTCTTCTGCGTCTGTGCGGTTTTTTAAATGACCTGCTTGAAGTATATACAACAGAATCGCTTCTTAAAGAAGTGTAAGTGTAAATATGCTGTGTAAATTGCCCCTTTTTATTTTTCTCCTGTGGCTCAAATCCAAGCTAGAGGTTTACATATGGTCACTCATTTTAGTCCTGAATTCTGTAAACACTTGTGTGTGCATCACTGTACTTGTGCAAGGTGTTCCCTTTTAAGCCAGTGAGACTGCTTGCATGATTTAAGCTGTGCATATGCAGAAATTTCGTGGGACAGGGCCCTAAACTTTCCAATGTAGTGGATGAGAAATACAGCCGTGTCATCACTCATTCCAGAAACCACGGGGGTGGCTTTTTCCAGGGAGAGTGAGGAAATGGGAACATTTATGGAAAAACTCCCCTTTCTGTCACTTTTGCAACATGATGTGCAAACGAATCCAAAAGCCATAGGGAATAAAATCCCTTGCCTGTTGCTGTATATCCTGATGGCAAGTGCGAGCTTGGTAGATTGCTCAAGAGCTCGCATCCACGCTGCTGCGGGAAGCGCAGCCCCAGGTCAGCTGCTCCTGCCCACGTGCCGTCCTCGGGATGGGGCAGCTGGCCCCACCGCACCGAGCCCGCCCCGGACCGGCAGCACCCTGCCGCCACTCCTATAATGTGACGGTATGGTTTGGGAGGTTGTTCTATTTTGTATGTATCATGTAAATCTAGCAGCACACTGAAGTGCTGTCAGTCGGAGCCAGGTAGTGCACTTGGTTATCACCGTCGGCACCGGGCAGCACTTGCACAAGCCCAGCTGGTGGGGCAGGTTAGCGAGAGAGAGAGAAATGAAGGACACATGAATCAAGCTCATGGAAAAAAAAAAAATGAGGACCGGGAACCAGAGAGCTTGGTCTGATGCCCCATCCAAACTGGGTGCCCCCTCCCTGCTCCCATCTGGCATCCCCTCCTTCCCCACAGCGGCGGTGGGCAGGCTGGGCTCTGGGCTCTGCTCCCCACCCACAGTCAGTCCAGTCCTGACACAGCACCGACGCAGACACTTTTACTGGACCTCTCTGACTTAAAAGTAAATACATTGGGGGTTGCTTTTTAATTTGTATTTATACATAACAACAGTGGGTACTTAACCTGCAAAGTACTCTAACTTTCTTTTTATTGCGTTGTTTGCATTCGGTTTCCTTAACTTCTCATGGTTTACATTGTTTTCTCGGTTCCATGGACGTATGATCCCCATACGCATCTGTTGTGGGTGTGACTGCCCAGGGCATTCCTAACCTGTATCCAGAAAATGTTAGTTTAGAAAACACGAGTTCTTGTTGTGTAGATCTTATCGGCCGGTATGAGAGGACAGCGAGCCTGCCCTTGAAAAGCGCTGATAAGTTTGTAACTTAGGTTTAAAGTCTTTGAACTTACATGTGCTTTAAACTTGCTTCCCAAGGGGATTCAACCTGGTTATTTATAGGCAGAGGTGAGGATTTGCTTTTTATGGCGCATATAGCAATAAAGACTTTTGCTTCTGAATCTCGATCTCTAATTCACGTGGACCCTTTTCAGATGCTGAACCCGCGTTGCCCTGCCCCTCTTTTCTTTCATCTTGAGACCTTGCTAGAAATCTGTCTTTGTTTAATGGTGCTTCAAACAAGGAATGTATTTCAACTAGTCCAAGTTCACTACCCCAGGAATCATGCATGTGTGTGTGAGTAGGTGTTAGACTGCCTTAGTCGGGATCCTCAGCCTTCGATGTGTACCTGACGCCCATCGCACCTTGCGTTGAACAAAAAGCCGTTACCTCTGCTCAGAAATGCACTCTACGGTTGGCACAAAAGGGTCCATCCCCCCCCAGCAGCATCCCTCTTCGTAGTTCCTTTGTTCTAATCACGTTGAATTTTTTTTCCCTTTTTAAAATGTGGAATATCTGAAAATGTGCACTGTTAATCTTATCAGCTATGTCAAATACTGTATAGTAAATGTAACTGTTAAAAACATACTGTCAAGCGCATGTGCTGTTATGGTGTAAAAATTCTCGTATTAAGGAGAACTTGTACATATTCTGGCAGCTGAAATTCAACAAGGCCACTCGTTCGCCCCTTCCACGTCAACACCGTCGGTCAGCCCCGCTGGAGGGCAGGTCCTGTTTGATGCTGATTTCTTCTTTTTTTTTTTTTTAAAAAAAATGAGCCATGTGGGTTTTATTTGCAAAACTATTTATTGACAGTTAATTACCTGTAAAGCTCTGCTTCTCTAAGGGAGGTACTGTCTGAGCAACAGCCACGCACTTTGGGTCGCTCACCATCAAAAGTGGCTTTAAACTCTAAAGTAGCTGTCCATCATCATGGCTTTTGAGCTTACTGTTATGTTTTTAAGAGGTGCCAGGGGGACATTTTTGCACTGAAGACTAGTGTTTTAAAACACACACACACTTCTCAGCAAAGCAATCCTTTGTGTCATTACATTTATTTACCCATGTGTTTGTACATTTTTGTATTTGTTAATTTATGAATGATTTTTTCAGTAAAAAATACATATTCAAGAACAAAGATTGCAGTGGTTGCTTTTTAATAGGAGGTGGGGGTGTGCTTTTTTTATAGGTGAGATCTGTAAGCCCAGAGGGGTAAGTGCTTATGAGGGTCTGAGTGGAGAAGGGTGAGCCTTGGATGCTAAAAGCTGGTTAGAAATTTCTCATTAGGGCTGGCCAGAAGTAAATTGAGAGCAGGATGGGGATGCTCCCCAAGCTCTGACTACTCTATATATGCTAACACCTTTTTTCCAAGCATCTGCTTCAGTGTAGTACTGATGGAGGGAGGTGGGTTTGGGAAGATTTGGCTGAAGGTGGTGGTGCAGGGCTCAGAGATGTCGGTGGGGAGGGTTGGTAATTAGATTTTTTTTTTTTGATCAACAAACCCAGGCAGACAGACAAGCTTCCTTACAGCAGCTTGAAAATATCTTTCTCCTTCTCTGCAGCATACAGGCATGCTAGCATAAATAGCTGGCAGCCCCGGGTTGTTCCAGGCCTTGCCTTTATTTAGCTCTCCGTCTTCTGGGAAGCTTCCTCCCACCCACGGCGCTCGGCTGGAGCCTGCGGGGTGGCAGGCTCCTTCCAGCCACTGCCACCCCCCCGGGGATGCCAGCCTTGCTTCCCCCTGCGCTTGCAGGAGCGAGGGTGGGAGCCCGCCTTGCTCCTGGCTCTGCACTGGTGGGAGTCCCTGACCTCAGTCTGGGGGGATCCCCATGGCCGTGTTCCTCCAGGGGCAGCCCGGCTGTGGGGGTTTCACTGCCTGTGTCACCCCTGCAGCGGCTGGGCTGGGCAGCGGCTGGAGGAGGTGGATGCACGTGTAGAAATTTGGGCTTACCCCTACGCAGGAAAACTGAGAAGGGTAGGGAAGCCTCCAGCCCCCGTCCCAGGTGTGTGCGTGGGACCCCCTCACCGGGGCCAGCTGCAAAAAGAAGACTGGGAGCAAACCCCCTTTTGCATGGGCTGTGCAGGGAGGGTGCCAAAGAGAAGGAGCCCTGCGAGGGACCAGCATGGCAGCGCAGCTCCGGCATGGCCACCGCTGCAAACCAGCAGCCGCAGAGCCGAGGCTTTCCTCTAGAGCAGCCCACGCCTGCGGGGGAGAGCCCTCCCGGCTCAGGCTGGGAAATAGCTCAGCCTTCTGTGCTGCAAAATCCTCGAGCTTTTCTGCAGTGTGTAAAAAAACCCCAACCACCAAAGCAGGGTGTTTTCTCCCACTTTTTTTCCCCCCTTCATCTCCATGTGGCACAATAAATCTTCCCGGGATGGCCTGGGCTGGCAGCCGGACCCACGCACATCCCGGGGCACGCGCGGCTGCGGGGCATCCCTGCCCACTCGGAGCAGCCCTGGGGTGCTGCCCGGGGGATGCCCTTCATGGGAGCTGGTGGGCAGGCTGGGCAGGAGCTTGGGGCAGGGGTTTCTCTCCTGTTCACATGTATTTTTATGGCAGGGAGGTGTCAGCTTGGGCACCGACATGGGCTGGGGAGAGGCAGGGGCGCTGGTCCCTGCGCTGCAATGACCACGAGCTGGAAGTGCGAGGCTAATGATGCTTTGTATTTACTCCTTCCCCTTCGGAGCACCTGCTCTAGAAATCAGGCTTTTGCTGAACATCTGATACATACCACAAAAACCATAATGACTTTTTTCCTCCCAAAGATTTGTGCAGCGTGTTTTCCTGCCGGAGACAACTCTTTACAGGCATCAGACTGGGGTGGCTGCTCCATGTAACTAAAGAGAGGGCTAGGAAAACGATGTGGCCCCTCTTGTCAGGCAGATGGAGATGAGTTACTCCCGGTTGTATGTGAAAGGGGCGGTGAGCGCTGACAGCGTCTGCCCCGGCAGGACAGGGCCGAGCTGCTGGCATGTGGCATCGGCACCTCCCCTGGTATTAGCTGGGCTGCTGCACGAGGTGATACCTCACCATATCAGTATGGCTTCAGAGGCTCCTCCAGCATAGGTAGCCATTTTTAGGTTGCAGCAATTTCCTTCCCCTTTAGGGTCACTAATTTCCTCCCGGGAGCAGGTGGGTTGGGAGGCAGTGCTGTGAGTGACCAGCCACGCCGGAGCACTGTGGCTCTTGGGTTGGCCTCTCTCCCCCCACAGAGGGAAAGGTGCTGCCCCCCTGCCGGGCACGGCTGGGGGGTCCTGCTGGCCCCCCGAGCCCCTGGGTTTGCTGCTCTGGGCGTGCTGCCCACGGGAAGCTTATTCTTGGGCAAGCAGTAGGACAATATTGACTGTTATTTAAGAACGGCTCTTGGTAGTCAAGAGGCGAGAGAAGTGAACAGGAGCAGCTGGGTCATGGAGGATTAGCTGTGGTTCTCAGGCAGCTGCCCTTAGTAAATCCTGCCGGCGAGGACTTCCCAAAAAACCCCTTTCCTCTGACAGACTCTCCCAGGTACGCAGCCAAGGGCTGCCGGCAGCCCCCTCGTCTCTCCCACGGTCAGTACCCAGAGCTCAGCCCCACGGCCGTGTCTGCTGGGCTGCTGCCTGCCCTTCGCATCTCGTCTCCCACTGCCCCGGGTGCTCCCTTTGCTCAGTGCCCTGCTGTGCCCCCAGCAGCACCCACCGGAGCAAGGAGCCTTGGTGACATCCCTCCAGGATTTTCGGGTACCCCCTGTAGAAAACAGTGAAAAGGGAAAACCCAGTAACTCATCCAGTATCACCTGGGTGAAACACTCCCCTGTGAGCAGTGGGGACTTGGGCTGGTCCTTTACCTCTGTTGACACAGCGGGTGCCACCTCCTCCAGTGCTGGCGGGGATGCACGACGAGTGGGTGGGTGGTTGTGCCACGGTGGCTGGGCCAAACAGGCAAAGCTGGTCAGTCGGGGATAACTACGGGATGCCTGGACATCCAGTTGAGAAATCAGCTCCTTAAGCGCTGTCTTGAGCCGCAGGGACAGCAGACAGGAGGGCAGTTTCCAAAGGCCACAAATGTGGTGGCACATTTGGGACTCTCTTGCACAACCGCCTGTGTCACCGGGACTGCCTGCTCACCGGTGCGGCGGGTTCCCAGCGAACAGGAATGCTTCCTCGGCCATAAAACTGCTTGTCACCCTGCGGTAAGTGCCTCACTGCGGAGCCAACGTGAGCCGCGGCGGTGCCCCGCGACCCGCCGGTGGGACCAGGCGGATCCTCCCTCCCCTGCTCTGCCCCGGGAGGTGTCGGGGATGGGCAGTGCCTGCCGGGAGCGTCAGAGTAAAACCGATGGCCTCGGCGCAGTCCATGCAGCCACATCTCGGCCCTGCTGCGGTTTGCATTTGCCCGCAGGACAGCCTGGGGACACGGGATGGGGGGGTGATGCAGCCATCCTTGTGCTGCCCAGGAATCACTCCGAGGCACCCAGGCTCCTGCCTCCCCACACTCATCCCGGCACTCCTGCCCCTCTGATTGCATTAAAGCAGCTAATTGTGTTATTGGGATGATGGCCCGGGATCCATCACAAGGGTACATGTGTGCCAGGGGCTTTGTTATCAATAACAGTGTCTCCAGCCCATGGCTGAGACCTAATCCCTGAGCCTGAGCAGAGACCTTTGTTTGACAAAGCAAATTCATTCATAATTCAGAGCTGCTTCTGCAGCGGGAAACTTTTCATAGGCGACTGAACAGCCTGGAGATGCCACAGCCCCGCCAGCCAGCCCCTATGGGATGGAATACACTGTCTTTTACAGAGCTTGCTACTGTTGGGGTTTAGCGTCCACGTAGAGGGGGCTCAAATGAGCCAGGGCTGGGGTTTACAGCAGCTTGACGGCCACTAATTCCGTCTGGCACTAGGCACAGGTGGAGCTTAGAGTTCTTTGCCTTGGGGGGGTGAGGGGGTTACTTGAACACAGGTCAGATTTTTGCTTGAGTGAGTCCCTGCCAAGCTGCTCTCTCTGCTTCACTGCCAGAGGCATTTGATCCCAACGAAAGCAACCACATGCAGAAGGGGGCTGCACGCCCAGCTACGGAGCCTGCACAGGGTGCCTGGATCTGCTGGTCTCCTGGCCAAACCCCTGCCAGTCAAACCCTGGGAGGAGGTAAAAAGGAAAAGCTGCAGACGCAGCTCAGCCCCAAACCAGCCTGGGGGGAGGTGGAGGAGGGCAGCCCCCCAGGCCCTCGCTCAGCTGCAGCCCCCCCTCAGCTGCAGCAACAGGAGCTCGTTCCAACAGGCTACAAATAGGGCAGGTGCTTCAGTGCAACCCAAAATAGGGACTGAGCAGTGGAGCTGGAGAGAGCAATTAGTGCTTCCACCTTGATGAGGAGCTGTGCCCACAGGTCTCATCCTGCCCAGAGGGTAGATGGGCAGTAGGGCAGAGCCCCACGAGAGCCTGACCTTGTCCCTTCGCCCCAGGCCAGCCGCTCTGGGGCGGGATGCTGATGGGGCTGAGGGACATCGGGGTGGGTGCGGGCGGGGGGCCGGGCCGCCAGGGAGGCCCAGAGATGCTCAGAGGAGGGCTCAGGAGATGCTGCTCTGCAAACAGCTGAGCCGACCAACACGCTCCGGGGGTATCAGGAGCCCACAGCTGAACTGCCAGGAGCGGGGAGAGCCCCAGCCCCTTCACCTCCGAGCTGGGAGTACGGGGGGATGCTCCTGCGGTGCGGGGCCCGTGGCGGTGCGGGGCCCGTGGCGGTGCGGGGCCCGTGGCGGTGCGGGGCCCGGCGGGCAGCGGCGCAGCGCGGTCCCAAAGCCCCACCTGGCGGCGGGCGGCAGCAGGGAGCCAGCCCGGCCCCGGGGCTGGGGACACCCCAAAGCCACGTCCCCCTCCTCCTTAGGCATGGCTACGGGGCCGGCTGCTGCTGGGGGCACCCACGCGTGTTTCCCCACCGACACACGGGAGAAAAGCCGGCCGGCAGGCCACCCTGTGTCTGGCCTCGCGGGGTCCTTTTCCTCGAAGCCCCAGGAGCGAGGCTGACTCCAGCTTCCACCCTCCTTCACCCACAGCAGCCGTGCCAAGCCGTGTCCGGTGCCGTCCCCGCGGGGCTGGGTGCCACGGTGGGCTCGTACCGAGGCTTTGCCGGTCCCGGGCTGGAGCTGCGTGGTGGGAAAGAGAGAGCCCGTGGAGAAAGGCCTTCAGGGGGTGCGAGGGGGTGGGACGGGGCTGGGGGCAGCCTGGGGATGAGGGAGGAAGGGAAAGGAAGGCGCCGTAGGATATTTTTTCATTCCCAGGAGCAAAAGTTTTCAGCCCAGCATCCCCGACGTTTGCTGATCGGGGTAATGATGCAAGGCGGACAAAATAAAAAATAGCTTGGGGAAAAACTGGGTCCAATTCCTGTAAGAGGGGGAGAAATCCCAGGTTTTCAGGGATATTTAAAAACGCAGAGTGAAAGCCAAGCGCGAGTCTCAAAGAGCCTGAGGAAGCTGAGCTGCCGGCGGGTAAGCAGCTGTGGGCTTTTGCTTCCCTGGCGTGAGATAAAGTCTGGCCTTGAAGATGCTCCCGGACACCCCTGTGATACTTTCCTGGTTTCTCTGGGTGAGTTACACCTGCTCTTGCAGCTGTCACGTACTACCAAGAAGAAATCATTGTAACTGTTTTTCAGTTGCTTAATTGTTTTCTTATGCACGGTGCCTAGCCATGGGAATGTCTGGTAAGGATCTCCCTTTCCACTGCTCCTCGGCTGAGCAGAACTGGTGGATCTGCTGTGGATTTTCTTGTCCCGTGACCAAAACCAGGGAAAGTTCTGAGCTGAAGAGAAACATTTGTCCTCAAACTCAGATATGATGTTTCATGTTCATGCTATTTTACCCTTTTATTTAATCCTTTTCTCTATTAATATTTATCAACATAACATCTTTCTTCTTTTAACAAAGTCAAAGCTTTGCTTTAAAGAAAAATAAAAAGTAGAATAAAATTTTTTAAAGCTTGGACATTTTTCAGCTCCCCCTTTCCTCCTTCCCTGCCTGTTTTGGCCCAAACTGCAGTCTGATTTTAATGAAATATATTATTCTGTAGAAACATCAGATAAACGTGCCTAGCTCTAACGCTGCCAGCCTCCTGAAACGGAGAGCTGCAAGGTCTTCCTCACGCCAGGAGATGGACACAGGGAGGTGAAGCTGCTTCTCCTTCACAGGGATGGGCTTAGAAACCTAAGTGCTCTTGCAGCTGCTTCTGCAGTAAGGCACAAGTCCCAGCATCCCTGCCCTCTCGCTGGGGGTCGGTGGGGCTGGATCCCCCTGCCCGACTCATCGCACCAACCTTTCGCAGCCGCCTGCCTTTGTGTCCCTTCCCCTGCCACCGGCACGGGAGTGCTCCTTCCACTGATTTCGGGAGAAGTGCAGCATCCTCCTGGGTGCCTCCAGGAATTGCCGTGGCACTCCCGGCCCTTGGCCCCCTGGCAGAGGTCTGGCCAAGCCTAGAAGGGAGCCGAAGTTCCCCATGCTCTAATGCTTTGTTTGGATAAACCGTTTGGCTTTTGGAGGGAGAGAGTGGGGAGCTGGGTCCTCCGCAGCCATAGGGTCTCTGCCATGGTGTGAGCAGGTTAGTGATGGTCCGACTGTCTGCCGGCACAGGAGGAGGTTGGGATGTAAGTTGGGACAATTTGGGAAGGCATTTGGAAAAGGAGACAGGTGTTCTGTCCTCTCTGTTCTGCACATCCCATGAATCTATCTTGAGAGTTTTTTTCCGCTGTGGGAAGTTCACAGGCAATAAAGTGTCTCTTGGAAAACCAAGGTATCTTGAAGGCTTAATTTGTGCATCCTTGTTCCCAAACCCTGTGCAAGCCAGCAGCAGCAGCGGCTGCTCCCCTGGAAGCATCTCCTGCCCCGGCTCTGGGAGCACTGGGTCCCACCAGGTGCAGTTTAGGATGCGGTGAATTTTTAAACCTGATGCTGGACTCCTTTCAAGTGCTGTCTCCTCTTGAGACGCTGCAGTTCATGTTTTTCTTAAATATACATGAATATCGCAAAGTCTGACAGTGGTTTATGTTGGCGGATTCCCGCTGCCCTCGTGTATCTATCTTGTGTAAGTTAGATGATGTAAATAGTTCTTTGGGTTTTTCATGTTCTTATTTGGTAAACTTAGGTTTGTGTTTTGGGAAACTCACCCCAGTGCTCTAGCATGGTCTGTGGGTATAAATCTACTTTGAATTAATGCTCATTGTCAACATTTTTCAAGCTAGAGATTGAATGAGAGAGGTTTTTAGTTAATATAAACCAGAGACAATTTATGATGACAAAATATTGCTAGATGTGTCAGGGAAAAGCCAATCTGCTGAAATGTTTGACAAAAGTCAAGTTAAAAACTGGAATGTTGTTCTTTGTTCAGTGGATTCCCAAAGCCCCGCTCCAGCAGCGTGGGGAGGTCGCTTGTCACCAGCCGCCTTTGCCAGCTCCCGGTTGTGTTTCAGGAGGAGGACGGAGACCGAGGTTTCCAAACAGCCTTTGGCAGTGAGTGGTAGGTAGGGCCCTTCTGAAACTCAGCTGGTTTGTTTTGATGGTGGGTTTGGTTTTCTTTTTCTTTTTTTTTTTTTTTTTTTCCCCCTTCTTTAAGATATCTTGAGTGCAAAATGCAGTTATGGATGTTTTGCTTGAGATGAATCTAAAAGTGCGGAGCCTTAAGCGCGGTGCTGTACTTAGACTAGCAGCTTCCCACACTTTCCTGATGCAAACGCTGAGGGTTGCAACTCGGACGGGCTGTGACGGCAGCAGCACCCGGGCAGGAGCACCTTTGGGGTCTGCAGCGCCCGTCAGCGAATGGCTTGGCCTTGTGAGCTGAAGGTTGCTGAACCTTCTCTCTCCCCTGACACACGGTGGTTAAACTCACTGAGAGGTTTTGCAGCCCGAGGGGCTGGAGACCCAGCTACTGCTCGGAAACACCCGGGTCCAGACCTCTGCTCTGCAGTGGCTGCTGGTGCCCCATCACTGCGTGGCTCGGCCGCTGAGCCCGGGAAGGCAGCTCGGGCTCTATGAAAATGTCTCGTAGTGCTGACAACCTCTTCACACATGGGTATTGGACTTCATTATATTTTCGTTCCCAAATAACTTGGGAAACACAGGGGTTTCCATGGTCCCTGTTGCTCTCCTCACCCTTGCTCGAGGAATTACTCTGCGAGAGCTGGGACAGCCTCGTTAGTCGACAGCGTACAGTGTCTGCTGCTCCCCTTCCCTAGGGCAGAGAGAAAAAGACAACGTACTTGCCTGTTTTTCCTCAGTTCTCTGCCTGAGGCAGTCGTGGGGCTGTGTGTATATGGAGCAGGGAGCGATCTATTTGGCTGGGTAGGTTATAACAAGATATCAGCGTTATCACTTGCCCTTTTTGATCGCTAAAGCAGCCTACAGCTAAAATCATGGTGCTGATACAGGTGTGCCAGGATCGCTGGCTGCAGGCAGGTCACTCCTTTGTGCCCTCACCCTCCCTTTCCATGCCTTCTGCTGGGGCTGCCAGGGCTCTGTCCCACCACGGGGCCATCAGCCCTGCTGCAGTGAGCAGAGTTCAGCCTCTCGCAGGAGGCTCTGCTCCCTGCGGGGCACGCGTAGGGATGGAGGGTCCGAGGTCCGCTGAGAAATGTGCTCAGGAATTAAACAGCAGCCTCTGTTCAGGCTGGTACAGCTGTAGCCATGTGCATGGTTTCAACACTGGATATGAATGGGAAGGTGGAAGTTCAAGCAATCAGGTTAAAACCATGGTTTTTCCTGGGATAAAAGTTATAAATGTGTTTCAGAACACTTCTTCAAAACTCTCAAGGCTTGCACTATGCTTTGCACACCAGAGCCAAACGAGAGTTCACAATCTGAATCAGTGCTGGTCTGAGAGGATCAATAGCACCCAAGAGCAGATTCATACTTCCAGGGCTTGAATTGAAATAATTAAATCCCCTTCCCTACAGTACAAGCTTTCTTCCTTGCTTGCCAGCTGTCAGATCTTGTATTATTGTCTGTATGACATGCACTTATGAAATAAAGACATTAATAAGTAACAGAACCAATAACTTTTCCTTTGCAGTGACACTGCTATGAGCATGGAGCAGAGCTCCTCGGAAAGGCCCGTAAGCGTCTGCAGGAGGCTGTATGTGCTCTAAGGAGCAGCTCAGAGTTTCGAGCGTGAGGTTTTCCATTCCGAATAATCTGACCCATTTCTTATCCAAACATGTACCCAGAAGAGTGATGACGAAGCTGGACTTTTATATTATTTTATTTTTTTGAGGGGAAGGTGTGCTCACCCTCAGACCCTAATTCAGGGCAGCCACTTTAGGCGTGAGGTCCAGCCCGAGCACGTGTCCCTGCTGAGTGGCTGCCTCTGCCACTTTTAAGGGATTTCTGTAGCGTATTGGAAGGTGACTGGGACCAAATCGTTGGCAGCTTCTGTCATAGTTTGGGTATTTGTGTGCTGAATCTCTGCACCGGACCGAAAATGAATCAGATAAGTCGGGGTGGCACCGGGGTGAGTCGAGGTCTGTCTCTGGCACTGGGACCCTGGTTTCTGTCCCAGCCAGCTCCCTCCGAGGGTGGAGCGATGCGCTGCCGTATGCTTGGTCCACCCCAGGGAGAGAGGTCCGGAGCAAAGGCTGGGCGTTAGCTGCCAAAGCACCAAAGTGGTAGTTGCTGTGTAGATCTGGGCACATCAGTGTCTCAGCCGTGCAGTTAAACCGCAGGATGCTGGAGAAGGGCAGAAAGCTTGTGTGGGGCTGGCAGGACTGTCTCTGGGAGGGAGAGGTTGTCCTCAAGGCTGTGGCAGGCATAACTCGGCTAAGAGCGAGTTACAAACCTGAAAGGCCTGAGTTAGAGGCTTGATTTTTTTTAACATTTTTTTTTCCCCATCCTCCTCAGGCATGGAGGGGCCTTGCCAGGGGCAGAGCAGTCACAGGGTGACGGCTTGGCATGGGGCACGGAGCCAGGTCCCTTCGCCACGGGATGCTGCGGGAAGCGGGCACAGAGCAGAGACCTCCTGCCCATCCGTGGGTTGGAGTGCTTCGTGTGAGCACCGTGGTGTACTCAGTGAGTTGGGCTAAACCAGCATGGTTTCATCCGAAAGACTTAGTGCTGTACAGCTCTGGAAATCCCCTGGGTAAGCCCTGTGGCTCCATGTGCCAAGGAGGATGTGAAGTCTCTCCCTTGGACACTACCGAGGTGGTCTGAAAAGAGCAGAGGGTCGGGTCTGGTCACAGCCAGCGGCGCGGGGCTGCTCGTTTCCATGCGGCGCTTGTCGCCCTCGCAGCCTCGTCAGCAGAAATACCGATCTCTGCCTGAAAAGGTGTGCTGCAGCAGGCAAACCTTTCAGCAGCGCCACGGTCCCCACCACCTCGATCGCCATCGAGCCAAGCCTGTAGCGGCCTCTCCCACCCAGAAGTCATCCCTCCTTGAAACGTGAAAGTCGTTCCCTCGTGGAAACCGAAATGTGAATATGCTGGGGGCGGTGGGTTGGGCTGTGTTTGTCCTGCCGCAATGGCCATGCCCATGTGCCAGCGATGCTCAGTGCTGTTTCTCTGGGAGGAGAGGAGGGACATTTGCTGGAAGTTTGGGGATGTTTGTGTTTTTTTTTTAACCAACCTGGTGTGTTGTTTTTTTTTAACCAGGAGTCCAAAAGTGAGTAGAAGTGAGAGTCAAGAGAGCCACTGAATATCAAAATGCTGATGTATCGGATGGAGACATCCATAGAGTCAAGGTTTCACACCCTGCCTTTAAAACAACAGGAGCATCGATATGTTTTCACTCTTCATCTCAAGTAAAGCTGGGTACCTGACGCTGTTTGGCAATGATGGAGAAAACTGCAGTGGTCCACCTTCTCAAGCTGAAGACCAGACAAATCTACGAGGAGGTCAGGTTTGATGCCAGCCCGTCCATGCTGACCGCAGGTCGGTGCCGGGGCCGGGGGGACTGTGTGGCTGCTCTCCTGCTCTCCCCCTGGGGCTGGGGCTGCAGGCTGATGGCCCAGCGGGATGCTGGAGATAACAACTCCCAAGGGGCTTTGCCCCTTCCCAGATGGGAGATGGGCACCAGCGAGGTCAGGGCAGAGCTGTGGCCCAGGGAGGATGAGGGAACCTCTGACCCCAGGCTTGAGGGGGAGCACGGCTCTCAGATGTCACTGTTTGTGGGATTAGTGGGGTCTAACACATGCAGATATTTTAAACATTAGCAGCTTTTCTAAGGTGGAGCAGCATGGGCGTGAACCGGGAAGTCTCCCTTATTCCCGCTGGTGGGAATTTGCCTTTTCTCTCTTCTCTGTCTCCGCCCGGAGCTGGCGGCGAAGGAGCCGAGTGTGGCAATAGAAGGCGCTGCTGGGACGGGCTGGAGCCGCTGCCCGCTGTGCCATGGCCCGAAGGGCACGGCTCTGCGGGGGGCTGCGCAGGGCTGGGGCCGGGGCTGGCTCCCAGCCTGCATGGCCACGTCAGTCCGGGCTTGGTGTCCGAGCTGCACGTACAGAAATTGGGCAAATCTGGTGCAAAGTGGCTGCAGCGAGACTTCGCATTCCTAGCCGAATTTCTGCTGCAGCAAGACTTTATGTTAGCACCTGAATTTCTCCTTCTGTTTCCATGCAGTGCAGAAGGAGGCTGCCAGCATCAAAAAGTGTCTCTGGAAACTTCTGTCTGTGAAAAGGCAGAGAAGCAAAGTAGCTGGGAGCTGCCCGGAGGAGCTGGGAGCAGGAGGGGACTTGTGGGGCAGAGCCACAGCTCTGATCCATGCAGGTAGATCTGCTCGGCCAGGCAGAGGTGAACATGAATCCTTTCTTGATGCATGAGATGCTTTTCTCATCTCCTTTAATTTTCATTGAAATACTCTAATTTATGTGGAAGAGCTCCTCGGCCACTGCGAGCTGTTGAAGCAGGTTGGGGCAGAGCAGCCCAGGATCCGTGCACGGAGCCGTGCCTCCCAGCAGACCGTGCAGGTAAATGCTGGTTTCACGGTGCCAGGCTCTCAAGGCTCAGCAGCTTAGGGTAAAAATCCAGGGATTTCAAAATAGTGAGTGTTGGGTGCTTTTGATGTACTTCCTGAGCAGTAGAGCTTTATTTTGGGCTGGAATCTGTTTTGTGGAGGTTCCCACAGTCCTGCCCTTGCCCAGGCCAGGTCCATACCCCACAAACCAGCTGAGAAGCTCCCATTGAGCCAGAGATCCGGGGAAGGAAGGAGAGGGCTGTTGCCTGCGGTGTCATTAGGAAGAAAGCAATTAAACCCTTTGAAATCATCTGCGCTCTGGTTATCCGCCTTCATAATATCCCTAATTGCTGGGGAGAACCTGCTTCGAGACAGGCACTGAGGCAGATTGATTCTGCGTCGCGTTGGCTCTCCAGCACTTTGTTCTTTTTTTGGTTTGACCTCAGCAAATGCATCTTCCCTGATGACTCTGTGCTGCACGGGAGATCGAAACGTGCTCTCATCACGAGACAGACTTGCTCGGCTCATTCACAGCCCCGGCAGTGTGCTGGATGTAATCTACAGAAAGATGAAAGCCGCTTTATTCTTTCTAATGCATGACCAAGTCAGCTTGCTTCAAACATGAATAATTAAAGGCCCGTGTGCATTTGTAAATGCCTACATTTTAATTAAGAAGCAACCCCCTCCTCGAAAATTTAGGCAGCTAAAGTGGCATTGTGCTTACCAAAAGAGAATGAATTATTTATATGATATGCTTTGCTCCTTAAATTACTTGGGTTTAATGTACTGCATATCAATACTCTGTATTGATAACAGTGCTATTTTGCTTCCACTTAATCATCACATTTTTATTTATTTATTTATTAACAAGAACAAAAATGCCCAACACTGGCCGACCTGATACTTCTCTGCTGTGCTGCTGACGGGCTGCATTTCCTCCCAGTCTTATGTCGCAATAATTGTGTTTTTGCTGTACAGGGGTTGTTTCACAGCCCGCTGCAGTCCTTGGTGCAGTCTGTGAAATGGGACGCTGGCGTTCGTCCCCACGGTGGTGCTGATGCTGATTTGTGCTTTGCTTTTTGTGCTTTATGGGGGTTCTGCAGGTTCCAGTTCATCTACTCACCGTTTTAATAACTCTGACTCCTCTCGGGTGCTTATTTTTAGGGTAATGTAGGCCCTGCGTTTTTTTGACTTCTCCTATTTCCCCTAAAGTATCCTGCAGCCATGGCAGCAGCTCAAGGTGAATTAGAAAAAGCCGCTAGAAGCAGAGGACAAGCTGCAAGCCGATACGTGGATGTACCCAGGGGATGTGGGACGACACGGCTGTTCTGGGCTGGTGCACCTCTTCTGCATATTTTGGTTACCAATAACTCTGAGCTTTACTTTCCTAGAAAGTAAACTGCTGAGGCGTGTGTAAGATCAGTGTGTAATTGTAATGTACACGTGAGGTTCTCGTAGAAAAATCACAGCTATGTATGGCAGGAAGGGACATGAAGATGTACCCTAATCCATCCTCCTGTACCAAGCCAAGATCAGTATGACTAGACCATCCCTGACAGATGCTTAAGCACCTTTTTCTTGAAAGTCTTAATGATGTCTCCACTCTCCAGTCTCCTTGGGCAATCTACCCCAGGGCTTTACTCTACTTCTGCTTTGGAAGTTTTTCCCAACAGCCATTCTAATTCTCCCACACTATTATTTTTTGTCTGATTCCCAGCAGATACGGAAAACAAGTCATTGCTCTCCTCTACAAGAACCTTTTATGAACGGAAAACTGTTACCCCATCTCCGCTCTGCCTTCCATTTCCATGAGTTAATCAGCCCATTTCCCTCTGTCTCTCCTTAGAGGCTGTTTTCTACATCTCTGGTCACTCCTGTTGCTGGGCTCTCGCCAGTTGGGGCCTGTCTTTCTTGATGAACAGTGCCCAAACTTGGATGCAGTATTCCAGCTGAGGCTTTAGTAACGGGGAAGGGGAGGTTTACTTCATGTGTCTCTCATACAGCTTTTCTGTTTATGAATTCCAGCGTGATAGCTGCAAAAAAAAGCAAACAATGTCCTGGTGGCCCTTGAGATTTGGGCACAGTGAAGATGAGGACCATATAAGTACATAGATGGATGCATGGATGAAATGCAGACTTTCACCAGTCAGACAAAAGAAACTGAGCTTGGGGAAGTGGCACCGCGAGGGACAGACTGCTGCTAGCCTACGGGCGAGCCTCAGGTCTGCCCTGCTGAGGAGCAGGGGTGGGTGTGGAAGGAGGGGTTCATTCCCATCCCACCGGCATGCTCCCCCTGAGCACCTTGCCCATATCGGGAGCCATGCGGTTGTCCCCCCTGGGGACACACCAGGTGGGTTTTGTCATCCTGGTGGCTCCCAGCCCCTGTGGGCTCCGTGAGCTGAGAGGGTCTGAGCCTTTCTGCTGCTAGACTTGGCTTTCAGTGCTTGTATCTGTAGGCATATTTATTTAAACTGTTCTTCTCATTTGCTTTTCACTTCTGGAGGAAAAAGCTTGCTGTGAAAAGATGAGTTGCACATTTTTCTTTTTTTCTCCTCCCCTTCAGCCCAAGTGTTAGGCAGGAGGCTGGTGAGTGATGCAAAGTTGGGCTCTGCAGAGGATGGCGGGGAGGCGTTCGGAGCAGCCCGCGGTGGTGGCTGGAATTCCTGTTGCCATAACAACCCGATGCAAGCCTTAAATATAGAACCAGTTTTACCCCATAGCCCCCCTCTGTCCTTTCTTCTATAACACAGGAGCAAACGGGCTTTGCATCCTTCTTGCTGCAACCTGTTAGAGTCCGAAAGGTCAGAAATGGGGCCAACTCTACAGCGATGTAAACCCTGGTAAGTGCGGTGTGTGAGGTCAAGAACCCACTAATAATGGGTTTTGATGGTCCTGCTCCATTCAGAGCTTTAGTGTGTGGGCTCCAAATACTGGTTTAGCTCAGTGAAAATCCTCGGACAGGTTGGACTGAAAGAAAAAAATCCCCTAGCAAGTAGAAAACATTTAACTGCTGAAGCAGCTTTGGCCATGGCGGGCGGGAGGGGACCATCGCCCTTTGGGGCTGGGCGAGGGGTAGAGCTGGGCAGGGATGGGGACAAACCACGCCAGAGCATCACATCAAGCTTACCCTGCGCAGGGACTTCTTGTCATTTTCCAAAGGAAAGCTTCACTGAAGCTTTCATTTTTGTGAGCTACCCTATTATTTTTTTTTTTTCCTTCCAAAGGACTGTCCCCTGCAGGGTCTTCTTTCCTGTGCCCCCCTGCTGCTGTCCCATTCCCTGGGAGACTGCAAAGGATCAATGGCCATGCACCCGTGTCAAGCACGAGCTGGCTGCACCAGGGACGGATCAGATAGCTGGGACGTGGCATTACTATCTTTCAGGTACTTAAATACAGCAGATTCCTCAATGCAGACAACACCGAGAAAGATTTCTGGAAGGGAGGAGAAAGGCTCAGTGCTGCAGCGTGCCGTGGGGAGCAGGAGTGAGCAAGCGCGTTGGACAGCCGCGTGCGGTCAGCAGCATCAAGCAGTGAGCGTGCAGCGAGTCTGCGGAGCGCAGCTCTCCTCCCCAGCGCGCTCCTGGTGATGGTGATGCTAAGGAGTCCCGCTGAAGTCCCTTAGCTTGGGAGAAAGATCATCACATAGAAAATTCACTGGATGCCTTTGGTATCTGCAGTGTATGACTGCGCAGCAAAACCATCTGTTAAATTTACGTTTATTCCTCAGCAAGCTGTATAGATGCTTTTAGAAATTCATACTTATCTTTTTCATTAAATGTTGGGTTTTATACCATAGATCAGGAGGAGTCCTAAACTGTGGGAATTATTTACTGGTGCAATATAGTGGGAGAGCTCCCAGGATCCTGACTCCGCTGTAGTGTTGGAGTTAGTTAGTTTAATTAGTGTAATTTCATTCTCTTAGTTTATTATATTAGAAGGATATTTGGATTGCAAAAGCAAGCAACTGATTGATATGGAATACTAAAATTCAGGTTTTCCCATAAAATCCTAATTCCTCTCCCTTGTTCATCTGCAGAGAGGTGCAACCTGCAAATGTCAGATGAATCCCTTATTTTTTTTCTTCTCCAATAACAATCTCATCCCTGTTAATGTTGTGTACTTTTCCCCTGATCTGGTCATTGAAAATAGCTAATTTTCCTGAAATTGCCTTTGATTCCTACTAGAAACTAACAAATGGTGTGGAAAATTCCAACCTGAGCAGTTTTAATTTTGGCAAAGTTACAAGTACCTGAATACAGAATAACTTGGGTGGGTCAAGCAGGTATCTTCCAAATACAGCAACAGAAGGCAGCTCTTCTGAATTGACTGTTTTATCATTTTAGATTTATTTTCCTCCTGTTGAACTCTTCTGAATTGGAGTTGAAAGACATCAGGTTACAAATCCCAGGGTTTAACAAGGAAAGATACTGCTTTGGGATGTTACAGCCAGAAAAGGACATCAGGGTTCAATATGAATTGAAAATTGAGTAAAACAGCAAGGGCTTGCCTTCCATCAGCTGGTCATCTTCTTCCACTTCTCTGTATGTTTGTCGAGAATTGTTACTCTGCTGCTTTTTACCCCAACTAATGTATTGACTAGTCCATTGGGATGAAGAACTGGTAGAAAAAATTGCACTCAAAAAATACCATTGCTGTACGTCAGCTTTGTAGCTGTGAGACTGCAGCTTTGATGCTGAGTGTCTGAGGGTGCTTGGGGGGCCCCAGCATGTTGTACAGTCATTCTGAGTAACCAAACACTGGATGCACTCAAAGGGAACTGCATCCTGGAGGCATATTTCAAGGGAAAACATAACTGTCAGAATCTATAGGATGTAACTTGCAATTAAGTTTGCACATTTATCCATTTTCTTGCAAATCCTTGGGTAGATGGGAACTAAATATAGCTAATGGACTCATGAGCTCAAGTACACACAACGCTGTGCTTTTATTTCTACAGAGTGAGCCCCGGGGTCCAGGCAGAGGGTTGATGTTCCTTGACAGCAACATAACGAGTGAGAACTGGAGAGAAGATGCTCTGGAATGACTCAGCATCACGACTGTGTGTATAAAGTGCATTAGTGCAATATTTAGCCGCTGGAAAAAAGTCCTGCTGGAGTTTAGGCTCCCAATCCAAGCAGCGGTGGCCCAGAAGACCTGCACGTAACACAGCTGGGCAGGAGATGCTCAGATGGGTGTTTAAAAGTTTCTGCTGTGTTTGTATTGGCATTTCCCAAGGGCCAGAGCTGCTGGGCACAACCCACCTGGCTCAGAGCAGCTGTGGTGCCTTCTCACAGCACCAAGGAGCTGCTGCACTGTGCAGCTTTCCCTGGACAGACCGTTTATGTTTGAAGTAGGGAAGAGGAGGAGGCAGCTGATTTTATGACCCTTTATTCCAGACCTGGGCAGACCTATTTGTTTCTGAGAGCTAAGCAGGACTTTCCAGTGCCGTTGGTAAGCCTGGTGGTACCTAGCGTGAAGGCACCTAGCGTGAAGGTGGTACCTAGTGATGACTAGGGCTTGCTTTGCCTGTAATTGCTGATGTTTTTATGTACCTTCCTGCAAAGCACTGGCTAGAAAGTACATCTCCTCCCAGGCTGCAGCTTTCAGTGCCGAGACAGCCTCCTGCTCTTTTTTGGGGGTGCTCCTTCAGGGTCTGGAAAGAATACATTTAAATCTGGAAACTGGGAGCAGGCCAATGGATTTGCTTGTATCTACAGAGTCACTGGCCCTAAAATGTGCTTTAGTCCATGTTAGGGCTGGAGCGTCACATTCCTCCTGATCGAGCAAATGGTTGGGAGACTCAGTCTCAGGTTGCACTGCAAAGACTTGTAAAGCAAATCACTGAAGTTCCTGGGATGGTTCCCCAGACATTGCTGCTTGTTTGTGCTTGTTTGTACCCTAATTCATCTTTTTCCACAGGGAAACCCTTGTTTTAGTCAACTTCTTGCAAAATTGAACTGGTCTGTCTTGGTTTACTAAATTAAAATCCATGAAGATGGGTGCTTTAAGAATAGATACTTCAAGACCTGTTGTTCACATTGTCGATTCTGACTTTACAGCAAGGCAACTGGTGCACATCCTCTCGGCACACGCATCCTTCTACAGGGACCCATCAGTGGCCAATGTCATCTCAGCTGCCATAAGGAAGGGGTGGAGAAGAGCTGCTAGCACCCAGTGCTGGGGAAGCAGAACAGCTGAGCTATCCCCGAGTTACTGTTACGGAAGCTTCAAGCAAATCTAGTTTTTATTACAGAATAAAATATTTACATTTATTACCCAGAAGGAACTATGCAAGCTCAAAAATTGTGCTTTTTACAATGCATCTTTATTGAATTCCCTTGTCTGCTGTGTTCCTGGGGGCTGTTTGCTGCTTTAACTGGAAAAGCAGCTGCTGGGGCCCTGGGTATTTGCTCTCAGAGGCAACATGTTCCCTGCAGCCCCCAGCCCCTGGGATTCACTCAGCCCACATCATCCAAACTGCTGCCATCTGTCTCCCTTCCTCCTTTCCTTTGAAAGCAGGAGAGCAAAGACCAGGGCAGGAAGGGTTCGTGCAGCCGCGTGTGGCACCCCAAAAAGTCAATTCACGTTTTACCAGGACTTCTTCCGCAGAGAGGAGAAAAACACCCACTGAGGACAAATAGCTTTGGGCTAGGAATAAATCACAGCTGCTTTGTGGAGCTTAAGGTCTATTGAAATGAAACTTGTGTTGCCCTTGGTAATCAGAAGAGCTGAATTGCTGCTTGGCTTCCCTAAGCACCCCCTCCACAGCCCTTCCCGTATCAAAGGGATCGGTCTGGGCAAGGCAGGCAAAGATCACCCGCAGACACGCTGGGCTTGAGGAGGAGGCTTTGATGTGTTGCTGAGCAGAGGTATTTAATTAACCTCCTCTATTGATTTTGATGAAGAACCACCTTCGCTTTTTGTGTGCAGGAGAAAAAGAGACTGAAGAGCAGCCATCTGTAAGATGGCCAAGCGAGTGCTGGGATGGGCTCAGTTCACTCACCTCTGGTTTTCCAGTGCAAGACTGTGGTTGACCTTTGCGAACATGCCAGAAAATAGAGACAGGGTGAGGGAGTTGAAGAAAACTGGAGAGAACATCTCCACGTGCCTTATGTTCCCCCAGCACGCAGGGCGATACAGGCGGTGTGCGAGGGGTGGAGAAGCACTCCTCTCCTTCCAGCAGGCGAGCAATGGCCTCCGAGCAGAGACAGCACGTGCAGAGGACCTGCTCTGCGTTGAGATGGAGGGCAAGAGGGAAGGTGGACATCCCCTAGCATCAGCTGCCAGGGCAGAGCATGTGCTTCCAGCTGTGGTGATCCCCAAGGTGGAGGTGTGAGTGGGTCACCCCTCCGCAGCCTTACACAGCCCCTGAGGGCCAGTGGCTGCCCGGGGCTATGGTTGGGTGCTCTGCCTTGTTCTGCATCCCATCAGGAGCGAGGAGGTAGGTTGAAAATGTAGGCTAAGCTTGAACTTGGAAGGCCATCAAAGGATTTTGGAGAACAATTGTGACATACTGAAATGGCTGCTTGCTCTTCAAACAGGACGGTGGGTGAGAAGTTTGGGAGTTTGCTGGGATTTCCTGATTTACTGGGGCTTAACTGCTTGAATTGAGGGCCTTTTAAATTTTGCATTACGTTGGCTGGGTTGTTAATATTTAATGTATGGAAAAAGACAAAGGTAGGTAGCTGACAACTCTCTTAAAATAGAAATCTCTATTATGATAATCCTGAGGAATCTTTGCTATTGTTATTACTTCAGTTACTAGAACGGCAGAACATAAATGCTAGGAGCAGGGAGGGAAACCTGGCTGTTTGGGGTCATGCTGCTGCTTTTTAACCTGTGGCCTTTTGTCCCCTTGCCTTCAGACCCTTGCCCTTCCCAGCCAGCAGAGATTTGAAGAGCAGGCGGGTGGGAGCGCCCAGGACTGCTGCTCCCCAAAGGCACTCACCACCTGCAAAGCCCAGGAGCTTAGCCAGACCGTATCTTTTCATCTGCTTAAAACCAGGTGACAATAATTTTTGTCCTCCACAGCGGATCTGGGTTCTGCTGAATCCCCCTCCAGAGCTGGCAGGAGCACAGGCAGGGGTTTCAAAGGCCTCCCTGCCAGATCCTCTGCCCTTTCCACAGAAGAAACCTAATGTGCTTCACAGAAAAGCTGCATTGCAACCGCTTTTTGCAGAAAATAAAGCATTCATCAGAACTCTTAATTCTGTGTTATCATGAGGAATTTGGACAGCAAAATGCTTTTTAGAGCACTCCAACGCTAGGAGTTCAGAGATGATAGTAAATTGTCATTTCTAAGCCGTTGACCTTTTTAGATGTTTAGTCACACTGGAAAATGAGTCTCAATGGGGCAGGGACGGTTGGGTCAGACATTGCGGTAAAGGCTTTGCTGCAAGGCTGTTGGGAATTTTGGTGCCTAAGTCTGAAGCAGTTGAGGGCAGGGAGTGGATTTAAGCCTCTTTGTGCTGAAGGACTTGAGCAGGGGGCTCTGCTCTCTGAACAAGCGCTCATTGCAATTAAAAATCTGCTTTGCTCCCACCTTTTCCAGCTGCATCTTTAAAAACCATCGTGACCAGTGAGCAATGCACTGAAGGAAGCAGCAGACAAAACCGCCTTTAGGAGAGGGCCTCAGGTTGCAAATCCCAAGGAGAAGGAGAAATGTCCCTGGCACCCTCAGACAGGGACCATCCAAGCATCCAAAAAACGTGATCTTAAGCTAACTCCTTGCTCCGTTTCCGGCTCTTCTCAATCCTGCTCCACTGCTCTGCGCTCTCTGTGGACACGGTGCAGTAACCTGATGTCAAAATCCGGATCTGCAGCACCCTCTGAGCTGGGCACTGCGGTGATACCCGCTCTGGTCGCAGCATCCTCCGCTGCCGCTGAGACCCAGGAAGCAGAGCTGCATTTTCGGTAGGTTATTGCAGTGTTTTCAGTTTGTACGATTACATCCAATTTGTTCTTTTTGGTTAGCTGGTGCTGGGTATTATTCCCCTGCAGAACTCATGCGTACAACAAAAAGGGCATGTTTAGAAGAGCTCATTAAAATTCATGGGGAGTAGTGCTGTCCCATGTGAAGAAGTTTAATCCGAGACAGCCTTCAACAAATGGCTTATTGCAGCCTTCTGCATCACCCACGAACACTTTGGGGAAAAACAGGGAAGGAGAACAGAGTGGTAGATAAGCTGCTTTAAAATGATCTTCATAATCCTGCAAATTAAAACGTATTTTATTAAAGACAAGTTACAGATTCAAAATAACCCAAGAAAGGCTGGAAGTGACCCTTCTCAGAGACAATTTATGCTATTCCTGCAGCTGTGACTGGATGTCACTGAAATCAAAGCTCTCCCCCTCCAAGGAGCCAGCCCCATCAATGGCACAAGGCGCCCAGCCTTTCCTCCATGACCTGCCCCCAGGGGAGCCAGGCCCCCTTAGAACTAGAAATAACATTAAATAGTTGCTTGAAATTAGGTTTGACCCCCCCCATGTCACTTCGCAGCCATTGGCATGAGGCTTCCTGACCCCAAAGCAGCTCCAGCTTTTACTGTTGTTGAATGGCACAAAGGAGGGGAGAAGAAAGAGCGCGTTTACTCAAGGCTTAGGGCAACTGAGATCAGGGAATGGCCAAGAAGGGCTGGGTTCATGCCAGTTTTCCAAATCCTGCCTATTTTCTGCCATGTTCCTCGTAAAAGATGAGCAACAAAAACCTTAAACTGTTGGGTACCACCATCAGCCTTATTCTCACCGAGATGTGCGGCTCTCGTAAAAGCTTCTGCCACTGAAGCAGGAACCTCTGACAAACGTGCTCCCCGCTAGCTGCAACAACAGGGACAAGGCAAACAATCTTGGTAGGAATTACTGAAGGATATCTCTTAAGATTTAAAGTACATTTAGCTGCTCATTCATGCAGCTTTTGGCAGGTCGCTTTAATCCTTCTCAGTCTCAATTTCCCTCAGTCTGAAAGGGGATATTATGGTACTTTCCTCCCAGGAACCATCTGAAATTGCTCTCTGACTGCAGAGTCCTTTTAGGATCTGTATATGCAAGAGCAGAGCAATTCTTACTCTCATTATCCTGAGAAAAAACTCGCCACGCTTCAGGACATTCAAGCGATGGCATTTTTCCAGCATTAGACCCCGAAGTAGATTGCATCTGTTGGCTGAGTTAGGTGTTTGCTTTGCCTCTAAGGCTGAGACCTCAGCCTGCGCTTGTTAAAGAGGAGCTGGGCAAGAGAAGCCAGGGATGGAAATCAGGTCGCTGTGGGGGCAGGAGTGAACCCTAGCAGGACACTTCAGGTCACAGTTACCTGTTGCCACCTCCCCACATCAAGGAACTGTGTCCCCAGGCTCAGGTGGAAGCTGTTTAGGGAGGGGACCTGTCTTTTCCTCCTCTGCTCAGAGGATGCTGTGAGCGGTCGCATCCTGGAGTGCCCTTCAGAGCCCCGGCTCCTCTGCAACATCACTTGCGTTTGCTTCAACTGCGCAGGGAAGATGCTACGAGGGACTGGAACGGGGGAGCTCTTTAGCAGACTCCACTGCTAGCTCTGCTGCTTGGAGTCTTGTTGCCAAAAGTCTTTCCTGAAACAGTTGAGCCGGCATATTCTCTATTAGGAGAAGGTGGACTCTTTGCTCCCCCGCTGCTCTTTCTCAGCACTCCTGCCCTCCGTAGCAGGCGAGGGCTCCCCACCGCCTGTTGCGACATGCTTCGAGCAGGCTGGTTCTCCAAATGCTGGTTAAAGCAGGCAGGCTTCCTCCAACCCAGGGAGAGAAATAGCACCCATCACCTCTGAAACAGAGAGACTTGTGTGTTATGCGCAGGGCTGGTGGCAAATGTGGCAGGGTCAACATTGACCTAGTTCCCTTTACACCCCTATTTACGTCTTCTCTTCAGAGCTGGGATTTCATCTTGTCAGCAGCCGCACCACTGCATCTGCAGCCCCTCGTCCGGCTGTGCGAGGGGTTTTCCCTATGCACAAGCTCCCCCATGGCTGGGATCCCTCTGGCAGCGGCGGGAGGCAGCTAGGCTGAGGGATCCCTGCCATGGGGGGAGCTTAGGGAGGGCAGGCAGGGCCTCCTGCCCATGAATTCCTGGGAATGATACTGCATCTAGATCCTGGACCCTCGCTCTCCCAAAAGACTGCCCAGCCTGCCTGCAGTCAGCGTGGGGCTGGTGTGCCGCAGACCCCAAAGGGTGTGAACGGCTGCAGGGCCCCTTGCAGCCCACAGCCGCTGGGTGGAAAGCGGCCGGGATGGACGGGCACTTGGTCACCCCTGCGAGAGAGAGGTCACATCTCCACCGCTGCAAAGACTGGCCGACCCCTCTAGCTCTGCTGCCCGCCTTCCTGACTGATGGCGAGGTGACCATGCGAGCCTCCAGCCCTTCAGGGGCTGATAAATCCACAGCTGCTGAATAACATAGCAAGTCCAATTGCTTTACAGAGCTCGGTGCTTAAAGCTGAATGTTAGGTAACATATTATAGGCAGTTGTTTTTCCCTCGCTGCCAGCCCTGCCTGAACAGCACAAGCTGGGAGGATAAAACATCCCCCCGGCCCCTCCGTGGCGGGGGGTGGAATCCCACTGCCACTGGTCCCTCCTGGGCAGGTTGGGGACCTGGGCCCCCAAGGATTTGGTCTATGGTATTGATAGGTAGGAGAAAATTATTTTCTCAGGTCATTTTGCAAATTGCCTAGCAGGTGGGTGACAGGGACCAATTGGCCCGTTGGGGACTTTTTATTCCTCAACCAGCAGAAAAGTTTGTGTATTTTTCCTCCCTGAAGTAATTGTATTTGGTCTCAAACCTGATGTGAACAAGACAGATGCAGCCAGGAGGTGACGTTTCACACGCCCGACCACCTTAGGGAACAGGCTGGTGCTTCCACAGCTTTCAGTTAGTCCCCCAGACTCATCCTTGCCAAGACGAGAGGAAAGGTGGGTCTGGTGGAACCATCCCTGGGAAAAAGAGCCGTGGGGGTGTGTGCTTGTGGTCAGTGAGCGCTGAGAGGAGACTTAATAGATGCGTGGGAGGAAATGCACATCCTGGGAAAGGCAGAAAGCTGGAGCCGAGGGGGATGGCTCTGAATGCGCTTTGTGGGAACCTGAACCAGAAACTTCTCTGATAAGCAATTTGCACTGGCGTGCTTTCTGCCCTCTTCCTGAAGGCAAGAGGAGCCCAAGGCTGACTAAGCACCAAGAGCCCTTCGCAGAGCGGTGCCAGGCAGGCGGTGACGCAGCTCTGGTCTGCCCCTCCTCGAGGCGGCAGGAGGGAGGGAAGCCAGCCGGCAACCGGGGTGGGGGGACGACTTTGGGCCTGAAAAGTTTAGGTAAGCTGAAAACTTCAGCTCTTTACAGGACAGGGCCCCATGGGGCTGCTGTCCTCCCAAATACGAGACAGGGCTGCCCTCACCTGTCTTTTCTGTAGCTGAGACAGTCTCCAGAGACTGCCCTTTGCCAAGGGGCATTTGCTCCCTGGTCCCTGCTGAGACCTCTCTGCCCTTCCTCCCTCCATCTCCTGCTTTTGCAGATATCCAGTCCAGCAGCTCAGCCCTCCCAGATCCTTCGGTGCTTCTCTGAGGACCCAGAGAGCACGGCAGAGGTCAGGCCCTGCTGTCTGGACAACGAGCTGCTATGGACTTATAAATATAAACAAACAGTTTGGGAAAGGCTTTCTTTTACCACGGTGAGAGGAGGAGCTGGGCTGGTAGAGGGTAAGGGTGAATGGTGGAGCCTGCTGGGGGGACAGGCCAGGGGCCAGGAGAGCCGTGGCTACCAGGGCTTCCCCCTTGCAGGCAGAGCCCGCTGCCCCGCGGCAGCGTAGGTTGGCAGCTATGGCTGAGCTCCTGCGAAAGGGGCTTTCAGCAAGGGAGAATGTGATGATGGAGCCCAGCTGCTGCTGACGTTGCCTGGGTTTTTTGAGGAGAGCCTTGTATCTCTAAGGCTTATTTTTGGATTGTATTTTGCTGTCTGCTTCCAGTATTTTTCCCTGGTATTCCAGTATTTCCACGCTCCTGGGCTCTCAGTAGCAGAAACCACTCCGCACTATGTATCTCAGTTCTTTTTGCACTTTTCAACACTTGTTACAGACCTCTGCCAAGAAAGCTGATAATTTTTTTTCCCATTTAAGGGAAAGGATTTCGGACTATAAAAGAAAATCTCCATTGTACCTAAAGTGTTTCTAGGCTGGAAAGAAAATCCCTGGAAACTAAGGAAATCCTTAAAGGGATATAATAGGAAACACTCTGTGACGGAGACGGAGCTTATTGTGTATGACTGTCTTTCCCACTCACGAGGACAAGTACAAGGCCCTTGGGCTGCAAGAACAATACGGGTTATTGTTACATCTTATAGCTCATTTTAGAATATGAAACCCAGCATCCCCTCAGCATCAGGACCGAGCCAAAACTCATGGGCCACCAAAGCTGCTTTGCCCATCTCTGCTGGAAACCCATTGTTCCACATACCATTGCTGTGACGGGGCTGAGCGCTTGTTTACGGGCAAGGAGCCTTCCTTTTCTCACAGCCCTTTGTTTTTCTGTGACCAGTAAAATGACGTAAATAGCCTCCCCTCTTGCCTCGCAGGATGGACAGGAAGATGCCAGACTGTTGTATAGGCGTGGGTGTTAGTGAAGATGTGATACTTTTCCTTATGCAGGCAGAGGAGTCACTGCAGATCAGCAGAGGGATATTTCTGCATTTAGGCTCAGCCTATTTCTCTGTCGTGTTGTAGCTCAACAAACACTGTCTTGCAGACCTCTTCTGCTTGGCAGGTGAAATCCAGATATGTATATACCACTGACTGCGAGCCCAGGAGAACATATATTTGCCATGCTCTGCACATTTCCTCTAAACTACTTGAGGTTTAAGGTGTTTCCTTGTCAATAACTGCTGTAATACCTAGAAAGGAAGAGGGTTTGCCACGGACAGCATTTGGCTGGCTCCATAGGCTGTGGAAATAACAAACCATAAATTAAGTTTGCAGAAGCTCAGGGTATAAAAATATCAATTGAAAGGTATATCCAAACTAAGAGTGGGTTAGATAACCTTGCAGAAGAGAGAGCAAGCTGCACATTTCTGCATCCTCAGGCCTGCACTGCCCCTTGCTGACACACTCTCCATTGTGGGACAAGAAATGCTGCAGGGAACAGACGTCCTGGGGGTGGAAACGTCCTCTCCTCTCCCCAGACTCCTGGATCACCCCAGGCACAGCCAGCTGGAAAAAGAACTCTCGTAGCTTCTACCTGAGAGTCGAGTATGATTTTTCAGCGCTGGCAGGTCGGCGTGGTTAGAAGGGTAAGCACACAGCAGTGAAGGAGACTGTGCTTCCATGCTGCCCCTTCCTGTGCCCCCTCCACAGCTGGTTCTCCGGCCTCTTGGCAGAACATGTGAATGACATTGGCAGGGTAGCAAGGGTGATGCAGGAAGATACAGATGCCCTGCTAATAAACCTGAGTTGCCTCTCTCCCAGTGATTTAACTGCATTGGATCTGATGCATCTCCCTGCATTAGGCTACTTGTCATTTTCCCTCCCACCATCCTCTTCCCGCAGCGGAGCAGCCTGCATTTGTCACAAGGGGAGATAATGTGCCCTGGATGCCAGTGCTAACAAACAATTAACTCGCTCTCCTACAGCACCTGCCAGCTGGAAGTTTCAAAGCACTTCGTAATCATTAGCAGATTTAGCTTCCCAGCCCCGATCAAGGATTTTCATCTCTTGTAAAAGGGGTAAAGTAGGGTCTGGAGGTGAAATGATGAGAAAGAAGAGAACTGAAGTGGTCTGGAGACTGCCTGTAGGTTTTCATGGGGTAGGGGGAACTACTGCAGAGGAGGGGCACTGGGCTGAGATTAAGCTGGTCAACAGGTTTTATTCCTTCCACCTCATCTCGGGGTGATCTTGCTTTTCTATATCTTAATTTCCCCACCTGCAAAAGGAAGGTAATGACCCACTTCTCCTTGTAAGAAATTCTGAAATATACAGGTGATATACATTGTGGGAGGTACTGGAGAAAAAGGCCTGGCCACACAAGCAGTGTTTGGGATTTCAGAAAGTACTCCCTGAGGAAGATGTGGACATTCAAACACCAAAGATAGTAGCATAACACTGGGATTGTGTACATTGGCCAATGGGAGCCAGGTGGGAGAGAAGCATAGAAAATGGGGAAAAGCAGCACTGAGAGTCTTTTTGCCTAGTTAATCACACAAAATCAGACACCTATTTTAGAAACCTGGTAGCAGGAATTGTCACTAGAGTCCAAGAGCCATGGTCAATCAATGCAAGAGGAGAAAGGGCTAATGAGCATGGCTGTGTACCTCTGGTACACCAGCCTAAGCAGGTGAACTGCATTAAGTGGTGCTAATGTACCATTAAATGGTGCTAATGGAGCTCCAGGCTCCTGGTGAAGTCCATTTCCCCTGTCGGGAGTGAAGGAGGACGGGAACGAGGACAGAGTGGCAGAGGGATGCTTTGAGTACTGTGCTGTTGCCTGGCAAGTTACCTTTTTCTCCGTTTCTGCTGTGTTTTCAGGTTAGTAAATGCTCCTTATTATTATATTTATAGTCACAATCGACAGCACAGATCCACTGTTATTCCTCCCATCTGTATCTGCAAATATACGCAATCATAACGAGAACAGTCTCTTTCCTTTGATGAGGGGCTGCCAGGGTGAGGACGAGGGCCCAGTTCACTCCTCGCACGGAGTGATGCTCGGCCTCATTGAGCTCCGCTGCTCCTGGCTCAGCAAGCAGGGCCTGGGAAGCAATAGGGGCCCTGCTGGGCTTATCAGCGCTCTCTGCTCGTCCTCCTTCTCCTGGCACCAATCCCTGCTCCTATTTTCACGGGTGATACCACCGGGAGCTGGAGGATGGTGGGAATAGCCCCATCCCCCTAAGGAGGGATGCTGCGGCTCTCCCCCGGTGCTAGGTCCGTTCCAGGCGCCTCCCCGCTGTAAATCAGCCCCGGGGCGGCGAGGCCCGGCCAGGAAAGCGTTAACCTTCCCTGCAATGCTGCATCCCAGCTCACGGTGGAGCTGCCTTCCTCTCTTCCACCCCCAACTTCCAATTCACTCCAAACAACTCCGGGACAGAATTGCAGGGAAAAGCTGGAGGTTCAGACTAGACTTGTTGATCTCCGTTCCGAGGCAGCAGAAGGAAGTACCGGAGCTTTCCTTTGTGTCTGCACGGAGAGAGGGCTGCGGGGGCGGGGGCAGATGCGGCTTCGGCGTTGCCTGTAGGCAGGAGTGAGGAGCCGCAGCCGAGGGAAGGCCTTGGAAAGCTTCCTGCCGAGGGATCCGATTTACCTCGCTTCCCTTCCCCTCCCCCCGGGCTCCGTGGACAGCCGGGAGCGCGGCCGCCATCCCTCCGCCTTGAGGCTGCCCGCGGGGGGATGCGAGCGGGGCCGCCCCTGCTGCCCGCCCCGCCGCAGGATGTAGCCGCCCTCGGCCCCGCACAGCCCCGCACCGCCTCGCTGGGAGCCCGCAGGAGGAGGTAGGTGCGGGCCGGGCTCGGGCCGAAGGAGAGGAGCCTTTCCCCGTGTGCGGCTGCGGCCGGGGAGCAGCCCCGGTGGCGGCCGGGAGGCAGCGGGGGTATTTCGGTTTTGGGGCTGGGGGGACCTGGATCGGCGGGGAGAGGGGCCGAGCCCCCGGAGCTGTGCCGGCTGGGCATGGAGGAGCCGTTCCTTTCTGCGCCGGGGTTTCTCTTCGTGCCATCTTGTGTAAGCAACAGTGCTCAGGGCTGTCATAAGCTACCCGGCTTTGCAGGGAAGGCTCGGGGTTTTTCCTTATTCCGATTTTCTTTGATTTCCCTGTTATGCAGAGGTCGGCGTGGGGTGTGTGTGTGGGCGTCCCTGGGCAGCCCAGAGAGGTAGAGTGCGTCGTCAGAGAGGCTGGAAATACCCCCTTTTCCCTTCCCCAGCTCTTTCCTCGGGGATATTTGCAAGGCTGTAGTTATAAAAAGCCTCCGCGTCTCCCTGCAGCCTCCACGGGTGGGCAGGGCGGGGGGCACCGCCGGCGCCGAGGAGGAGGGTTGCCCCGGCTGGGTCATAGGGGCACTCGGGGTCCGAGGTCCGGCAGGGAGCGGCGGCGGGGACGGCTGTGGCGGGGCCGGTGCGCTCCCGGCCGGCCGCGCCGGGTTGGGCACGATGTGCCAGCGCACGCCTTGGCTAGCGGCCCGGCGCCTTTTGGGGCGCATTGCTGAGTGGTGCTCGGGCGAGCTCTGTGGCCGCCCCCCCCCCCCGCCCCATCAGCCAGCACTTCCCAGCCCTTTGCTAGCAGCGGCCCCCGGGGCCGTGCCCAGCCTCCACGGCTCCCCCGGACGGGGTGTGCGGGCCACCCTCCCGGGCAGAGGGGGGGCCCGCCGGGGGAAGCGGGGGGGACACCCGGCCGCCGCCCGGGGGAGCTCGGCGGCAGCGCCCGGGCCGACACGTGGGAGCGGGCGGCCTTCGGCACCGCGGGCGCGGACAGCGCCCGCCCGCCGGGGCGCGGAGCGCGGTTCAGCACCGCCGGGGCGGACAGCGCCGCCGCCGCCCCCTGAGCAGATTAGCGGGGCCGGGCGCTCCCCCGCGCGGGGATAAGGCCGCGCCGAGGCGGCCGCGGGCGCGGAGGTCAGCGGGCGGGGACCCATGGTTGGCCTCTCTTGCAGCTCTGGGGCATGGAGGGGAAGGAGAGGTGAGGAGAGCCGGCCCCCGCGCGCCCTGCCCCACGCCGCACCTTGGAGCGTCCAGCCTGAGGGGGACCAGCGATGCCTCTGGGGATGAATAAGCATGGATCTCGCTCTACTACCTCTTTGCCTCCGGACCCCACGGAGATCGTCAGGAGCAAGGCCTGCTCCCGAAGGGTCAAGCTCAACGTGGGGGGGCTGGCCCACGAGGTTCTCTGGCGGACCTTGGACAGGTTGCCACGGACCAGGCTGGGTAAGCTCAGAGACTGCAACACACACGACTCCCTCATGGAGATCTGTGATGACTACAACCTGGAGGAGAACGAGTACTTCTTTGACAGGCATCCCGGGGCATTCACCTCAATCTTGAACTTCTACCGTACTGGCAAGCTGCACATGATGGAGGAGATGTGCGCCTTGTCCTTCAGCCAGGAGCTGGACTACTGGGGGGTGGATGAGATCTACCTGGAGTCCTGCTGCCAGGCCCGCTACCACCAGAAGAAGGAGCAGATGAACGAGGAGCTGAAGAGAGAAGCCGAGACCCTGAGGGAAAGGGAAGGGGAGGAATTTGATAACACTTGCTGTGCTGACAAAAGGAAAAAGCTCTGGGATCTTCTGGAGAAGCCCAACTCCTCTGTAGCGGCCAAGGTAAGATCTCCACATTTCTTCTCAAGTCTTGTCTGTACTGGCTCATGACTGTGGTGATGCTTACATGAGGTATCGCCCTACTACCCTTGCTTTAGCATCTGGGCACTTGTGGCTGGATGGATGTTGAATGAAGGGGAGAAAGGTCTCCCAGATGCAAACAAGGTTTAATGTATCTTTTTTGGGTAGTTTGAAAGGGATCTGGTTTGAGATGCCGCTGCTCAGTGTGGGAGCAGCTCCACTGACCCCTGGGTCAGCATACACTGATTGCCATGGCTGAAGGTTAGTAGACTTGTTATTGAGTGGCCTGTGTTGGTGCATTTTGTAATAGAGATTTCTTTGGGCCTAAAACATGCGTGTTGTCTCCTATTGCTTAACCAGGCTGGCTTTTAAGAAGAGGAAATCTACTTGAACTCTTAGACCCAGGTCCAGTCAAGAAATAATGCCTTCCCTTCCAGGGCTTAATTTAAAATTCTGTGGTGAAATACATCTAGTTATTTGTATCATGCACTCCTAGGCTGTGGGTCTTCTAAAGCTAGTGTTTGAATTTCATCCTTTACCTTATTCCAGCCTATTTTAAGTCTCCCTGTGCAATACTGCTGCAGCTTTGTCTCTGTCAATAGTTGAAGTGCTGCTTACTCTGAAGTTGGTGCCAGTGCAACAAATCTATTTGAAGGCGTTTGGAAGATAAGATCCATGTTAGGAGAAACCAATGTCAGAGTTGGCTCTGATAATTTAGCTGTCTCATGTTAGTCACATATTCTTTAGGGAGGAAAGTCTCTGCGAACACAATGATACAGTAACCATGGGGACAAAAGTGAAGGGGGAGAGGTTGAAAACTGTGGGATGAATAACTGAAAAGCACGAGAGACTGAGCAGTAGGGACCAAAACTTGAATTTTCTATGTACTGGTGTCCTCACAGTATAGCGAAGAAGTAGAAAGAGGTTCCAGCTACCTCTTCAATATCATCTCCCTGTTGTACATACATTTGCAAATGCAAACCTTAGCTCCATCCTATAGGAAATCTGGCTTTAGAGGGCTACTTATGAAAACAGACTTCTTTCCCTCTCTTTTTTCCTATCGAAATGTTGCACATCATGAACCAAGAGCATGTATGAAAGTTTGGGGGAGGGAGTTTATGAAGTGTGGAGCTAAATGGCTCATTCTGGCAGGGGAAGGGAGAGGCATGGTCGGCTGCTGAACCGATTATCACTTTTTTAATGACAAACGAAGCCCCAGAATGTCTTTTTCTCTCCAATGGCACAGATGACACTGTGCTGAATGCATTAATCATTTATAAGGCTCCTTTGGCACAGTCCTGGAATGCTGAAACACAGGCCCCGGGCTTCGCTGTCTGTGGCACTGACTCAAAAATCCATTAGAGAACTGTTGATGCTCATGATTTATTGTATATGAGCAGGGGTCATTCTTGCCAAATAAGTGTCTTTTGTGATTTATAAATGAAATACACTCTAGCTTCATTTTCTGAGAAAATTCTCAGAGTAAGTGCATTCGGCATTGCAGGCTCTGGATTAATTGAGAGTGAATGGTAATGCATTATTATTATTATCCTTCCCATTTAAAGCTACTATTCTGTGACTTTGTTACTGTAATGAAAATGGTGCTGTATGTTCTCAGACCTCAAATATTCCAGCAGTTCCCAAACACAGATTTCTACTCGTTTCAAGTGTAGCAAGGAAAATGGGCGTGATGAACAATTAGCTTACCAGGCAGGGACAGAAGAGCTGCTAAGCCTATTTTTTTTTATCCGATTTTTCTCCCTGCTGGTGGATAGCTTTTCTCTCATGCCAGAGTATGCCCTTTGCTTTGATCGCCTTCATGAGAATTCACATATTGAATAGGCTGGACTCGGTCTTCAACTTCTGATGGAAGGACGTGGGGAGAGGGACTTGGCAGCCTGACCTGTTATCTGACCTAACCAGCTGTGCCCAGGCTCCGTTTCAGGCTGCATTTTCTAAATCTGAGCCTCTGCCTGATAGCTGCTGGCCAGCTTTCCTCAGCTGTCTGCTCAGTGGAGCACTTTAGCTGAGGCCACCGGCCTCCAGCAACTTCTGTCACCTTTCCTAAGGCCAGACTCCATCTACTTTGCCGGGTCTGGGAGCTCAAACTGTTCCTATAGAAAGGGAAGACAGTAAACTAGTCTGAGGTTTAATGATTGTCACTGAAGGACCTAAAATCACTGTTGGGAAAATCTGTACTACTCTCGCTTATTCTCTTCCTTCAGACTTGCGCCACTCAATGCAAAGGTTTTTCCATTTAAATGTAACAAATACAGGCTACCTTCATGTTCTTTTTAAAAAGTCTAGAAAATAGCTACAAATGTGCGTTCTCCCCCAAGCCCCACGCAATCCCTCTCTAAGCCATGCCCCGTCGTCTCACTCCCCCCCCAGCAAGGGGGGCTTTCTTGCTGCCTGTCAGCATTGTTTGTATTTTAACGTTTTCTGCACAACACCTGACCTGACTCCTCCATAACAGCTTACTGCATGGTTATACTGGGACCAGTTAAATCCTGAGAGAGCCAGTTGTTTTTTATTTGTAGGTTTTTTGTTTGTTTGTTTTTTAAAAAGAAAAAAAGAATCGTATGTGGTGTACCTCAGGGTGGAAAACAGCATTCAAAAAAGAGAAGAAGAATCCCCCAAACCTTAATCTTTGTGGCTCTTTTACCCATTGGGGATTTACCCATATCTTTTGACAAATCTGTCTGGCTTTTAAACTAACCACCTCGTGGCAAGCAATGACTTATTTATGTGCGATACTTCACCCTGTACGTGACTGGAAAGAACGCCCTGTTAGATTTTATAATACCCACTTTTTGAGAGCCTCCAGATTTATACGATGAGGCATCAGGCAGCTGTTGAAGCCCCAGGCTTGCTGCCTTCTTGCCCCCCAGCGCTAGCAGAGGGGTGTTTGCTCCTTTCCTATAAGGCAGCAGTCCCTCGCAGCTGTAACCGAAGCTGCGCCGTCCTTGTGCGAGGTGCTGTAGAGCTGCGGGGCAGCACTCCAGCCCTTCCCCAGGGTCACACCATGCAACAGGCACCCAAACCATTTCACCCATCAGTCCATTTAACTTGGAGGCACTTGCAGGGCTGCATTCCACTGCGCTCACCTTGCCCGGTGGGAAAACTCCTATGCGCAAAATTGAGCACTGAGGGATGTTCCCTCTACCAAATGAAAAAATATTTAACAGATGGTTATTTAATAAAACTCTTAATTTCTGTCTCTCTAGCCTTACAAGATAATTTAAAGGATCAGTTTCTCCTGCTTCCTGTGGCTTTATTTGCCTGTATATTCCTGAGAAATACTCACTGCTGTCTTCGTGGATGCTTCCTCCTCTTCCTGCAATCACTGTTTTTGCATATTCCTGCTTATTTTTATCATTCTCCCAGTCTCCCTTAACAATTTGGTGGTTAGTTTTGTGGTTTGTTTTGTTTGTTTTGTGTGGTTTTTTTTTTTTTTGAATAGCATTCCTCCTGTACTTTGGTGTACTCACAACATCCATTTTTAACCATGGAGGACTCTCTGGTGCTTTGCTTCTGTCTGGATTTACCCCAGATGAAGATGAGGTGCAGATATTTTCTGGAGTAGCTACTACATTTTGTTGTGTGGTAGTTTTCCTTTCCTCAAGAAAGAAAAGCAGCTCTCTAGAAGCCAAGCAGAACTGCTGCTTTTTCTCAGGACTTAGTGTCCATGTCAGGGCAGTAGTGGCTAGCAGTTCTCCAGCACTTGGGTTTGGGCTTTTAGTCATAATTCCTCTTTCCCTCAGCAAGGCTAAGCCTGGGCAGCTGGTTTCTGTCACCCACAACCCAGCTAGCAACCCTGGGTTTCCAAAGCAGAAGTCCCTCCTGTAGCTGTTGGGTTTTTTTCACAGTTAGGATCTGTGGGTCTACCTGCCTGCTGAGACGTTCGTGCCCCTTGGGACAGCCAGGGCTGCAAATCCAACTAGACTTCATGGCATCCTGAAAAATCAGAGACTGCAGTTGTTCCATGCTTTCCAGTATAAATAAATAACAAATTTGACCAACTCAACATCTTGATTAACTTATATGGTCTTGGCAATCCTCTGATCACTTGGCCCTTTCCAGCAACTCTGCAAGAACATTGCCCTTTTTGCCTCTTAGGAGGAAAAGAAACCCTTTCTTTTAGTCCTTAGAAATTATTTCCCCGATCAATATTTGAGCAATTAGTGTTGCACAGGGAAGGGGGGGAAGTCTGCTCGTCTTACAGACTCCTCTGCATGTGCTGGTTTCATCTATTTTTCTCTTACTGTCCTGAAGGCTGAGAAAAACACGATGACATCACCCATTTTGCAAAAAGCTTCTCTGCATATCTGCATGTCAAGTAGGATGTGCACTTCCTCTCCTCCTCGCTGCCTCCACTTCCCACTTGTCCCTGTCCTGTTGGGAGCTCAGCTGCAGCAATCCCTCCATTCTGACAGGCTATGTCTCATCCTTTCCCCTGTTCCTACTATGTCTTTGCCCGTGCAATAATATCACGTTTATCCTTGAAAACATGCAACTCCAATTCAGTAATCTTATTATGCATGCCTCTACAGTTGTTGAACAGCTTTTCTCGAGCTGCCCACTGCTCTCTGCTGCTAATCTCTGGATGCATTGCTTAGGGATTGGGGAGGTTGCTCTGTAAGCTCTTTTCTTATTATTGTTGATAGTAGTGACAAAATAAGAATGATAAAGCCTCTTGGAGATGCATTTGCTACATCTAGAGTGTTCTTCCCCCACATGGGCTTTCTATTCCTGGCCCTCCCTTATGGCATGCAGTTTTCATTCATCTCTAAACCTGCCTGAATTTAGCATTCAGCAGAGGAAACCCCTCTCCCTAATTGCAGGGGGTCACATCTTAGCCATGTCTTGTCTGTCTCCGAGACTCCCGTCGCCAGGCAGATGTTGACTTTGTCTGTTAAAGCCAGATTGCCCATATTTTGCTTGCATCTGTGACTTTCATTTTTCTGATGCAGCTACTGCCTTGGCTTGTCTGCTATATATAGGACACTTTTTCCCTTCATCCGAAGTAAACTCCTGCCTTTGGAGATCCTCAAAAGCAGAGACTCATTCCAAAGCTTTTCCCCTGGGTTCAAGGATTTGCCACTTTGGTCTATAGCTTATCGCTGGGTTTTTAGCACAGCGTTGTCCTGTGGACACACAAACAATTGCTGTTTTGTATCAATCTCCTTTGATCCTGCAGCTCCTTTCTGGGTGCTTATCTTTCCAGTGAACTTCTTAAATCTTTTGTCTGGGGAGCCCTAATTCCTATGTTCAGTTCCCTGCAATGTGTCCTCTGCTTCTGTCTCACTGATGACCTTCCCACAATGTATTGCTGTGCTGCCAGTTCCCAGAACTCCTCTGCATTACAGCTTCCCTAAACTCCCAGTTTGGGGGGGGGGGGGGGAACCCCTAGTAATACTGCTAGCCTGCTAATTATGTCCTGTGATTCTTTCCTGGCTCTAAAGAATCTTGTTGGGAGTTCCTGTAGTATAGGAAAGACCCTGGCCATGACATCGGCTTGTTAGTCTCCCACATCCCTAACGCAACATCCCATATTATTTCCTGCATGGTATGCATCTGCCCCATGCCAACAAGAAGTTTGTTCTAAGCTCTCCAGGTGGGATCCTCACCCTTCAAAGGTGATCCTTTCTCCAGACCTATAACTGCAGCCCTGAGCACCCCTTGGATCCAGGCAGGCAGCTGCCTGGCATTCCCTGCCAGAAAATGGTTTGGGTTCAGCTGTTTGCAATCCAAATCTGCAGGTTTGCAGTCTCTAAAGAATTTTATAAAAGGAAAGTTAAAGTTATTACACCTGGTAGTTCTTTTGATATACAGTCCATGAAGTATAGTGTACATGAACATAGATATGTAGGCATAACCCTGGATTTTTAACTTCTCTAACTTTCTGCTAGGAAAGCCTGGAGCAAGTTTATGGTCCTCCCTGAGCCTAAGTATCCACATCTGTGTGAGACTGCCTGCCTGCCTCAGGAGGGAAGCGAAAAGCTTACGTGCTTGGGCTGAATTCCTTAGAGGATGTGTGCTATAGAAGTATAGTCAATGCTATTTTTAAAGCACCAGCTCTCATTTGGACCTTTAAAAAAAATCTCTCTGAGAAATTAATTCCCCTCGCTGCTCAGCGTTCTCCGATCCTGCTCAGCCTGCAAGCAGCCATGGTCTCAGGTGCCAACTCACCAGTCAAAAATGTAGGAAATCTTGCAAGTATGGAAAACTCCTGTTTTGTTCAGCTGTAACTGCAGAGGTTTAGTAATAATGGGATTCAGAAGAAGAGTGCTGGGCCTGATCCACCCAGGAAATGGTGGCGTGGTGAACGCTCACAAAGTGTGGGTGCAGCTTTACCTATGCAAAGCACTTGCACGTGCTGCCAAGTCAAGCACGCCATGCCTGACAGGCGTGCGCTGACTGCAGTGGTGTTCAGAGCTAGCGATGCAGAGGCACTCTGGAGCTGTGTAGGAAAATAAACTCTTTTAATTTTTTAAAACACTTTCTTCATCTAACTCTTCTTACGCAGTGGGATAAATTCCTTGCCATCACATTCCTACTTTTGCCAGTTCCTCTTGATCCTGAAGATCACAATTCCTTCTGATTTCTCTCGATGTAAATGCCCCCATGGAGAGGAATAATCTAATGTTACTTTTACAACATGAGTGTTGCTATTTGTCATTGGTAATGGCAAAATATTTATGTCAAAGAAAGTTCACAGCTGATCACTTAGTTCTTATAATAAACACAGTCAATATGATTTACTCCATGGAGATATCTGGCAGCAACAGAAGAGACAGTGGCCAGTGAATGTGAGCAAGACATTAACATTAGCCTTCTCTGAAGAAGCTATACATGGAAGCTATATGTCGTCACTGCTTCTACCGCATTAAGACAGTCAAGAATCAGACCCTTATGTTATGAGAGTTGCTCAGTTGGTTTCCTAGATCTAGAGGCTCAGCTTCACCACAGGCTGGGTTGGCTTCCCATGTGTTGCTCTAGGACTGGGAGCACTGGCACCGTGGTACGGCGATAGCCGAGCTCAGGTTTGGAGGTCACTGTCCTTGTAGGGCAAAACTGCTTCAAGGGCTGAGCAGGTAAATCGGCTTTGCGTTGCTCTGTGCCATGGACCTAGGAGATGGCAACAGCTCAGGGATCCCTGCCCCACACCCCATCGCTTAACTGTCATACCTGAGCTGCTTTAGCTGTGGCACCATTTGTCCTTAGGATGACCTTGCCCTAAGTTTAGTCCCTGGGGCAATAGCCACACATTCACCTCCTGGTTTTCTCAATTACTCAGTACAGCAAAAGTAAACCTTGTAGTAAGCTTGCCCCCTGAGTTTGGCTGGTCTCTGGTTTCTCTCTGCTGTCCTAGCTTTTCCTGGCCTCCCTTGTCTCCTTTACAACCTGGCACTAGCTGAACATGTCTACCAGCAGGACTCAGTGAGGTCTCTTTCTGATTTTTAATGAAAAAATTCTCCTCTTTATTCTAGAGCAAGTCTGGAAGAGTGCTGAGCATCCCTACACAAGCAGTGTGCCTTTGCACCTCCTATAGCCCCTCCCCAAATGCTAGCATTTAAATATCACAAGCGCATTTATTTTCTAGGTCCCCCAATAACACCAGCCCCAGCCCTGATTCTGTGGAGGTTAAAACTCCCATTGAATGTAATGGGAACAGGGGAGTATTATGATGTCTGTGCTCATCAAGCAAAGCTCTCAAAGTGCTTTGAAAAGATGGATTACTTAAGGCCAGGACAAACCTGTGATATATCTATTATCCCCATCTTAAAGTGAAGAGGTGATCATTGCCCAAGGTCAATGCCCAAGGGCAGAGCTGGGGGGGGACCCTGGCTTCCCCCTGGCCCATGTCATCAGGACATTTTCATGGTATAGGTGAGCTTCCAGCAGCCCTTGCCCGCTGCCTACGGTGCCATATTAGAGAGGGAAAGGTGCTGGCAGCCCGCTGACAGTTTATCCAAGGGGATGGAGTGAGAAATCAAACCTCCCTTTGTTTCAGCACAGAAATTCCTATTTATATGAGCCCAGCCTGGAAAACTTTGTCATGTTTGAGAAATGAGTGGTTACAGAAAAATGGAAAGGTTTTCTCTGGTAGATTTAAAAGCACAAGGTCTGTACTGGGGCATTTTCAGCACACACTGATGCGATTCTGCCTGTAGGGAGGGGATGCTGTTAAACTGTATTGAATAGCAAGAGAGTAAATATGTTAAACTATATATATGTAATTGTATTATGAAATGATATAATAAATGATAATACATATCTAATACAGTATATATTGATATGTATGCACACATACTGTATTAAAATTGCCCCTCCATATGGGAATTCCTTTGTACCAAAATTAACCTGTATATGACAGGTATTTATTTTCAATTAAAAACTAATTCTAACAACCAGCTCTTCTTTGAGCACAGCAAACATAATAAATGACTCGAACATTACTGGACAGGAGTGGTATCTCCTCAGACAAAACAATTGCCACCTTTGATAGTAACAGTATCTGTGTGAACGTGAGGGTCAGAGCATGGGCTTTGGTAGTTTGGGAGCTCCCTTTAGCCTGGCCTTGAAGATGTATCAACGTTTTTAGGAATGTTCCCCCTTTCCCCGTTCACAAGTCTCTCCCAGACCTGTCGTGACTCCTGTGAGTGTTTTTGCTGAAGTTTGCAGCTATTCTGGTCCAACGATGTGGACCGTTGGTCCAACGGCTGTGGATGTTTTGTGACTCTTCTCCTGAGGTGCTGGCACTGCTGCGTGGGAAGGTGGCCTTAACTCGGCACCCTGCTGCTTGGTTGTGTCTGAAACCTGGGTTTGGACAAGAGAAATCAATAGCAAGGCAAAACCCAAAGCACTTGTTAGTTCTTGAATGTCCTATTGACAAGTCTCATGTGAAAAACAACATCCATCAGGCATCCATCTAACCTGATAAAAAACTTGTGTCACTAACAAAAGTGGCATGAACAGTCAAAACAAATGGAAGGAATAATTTATTTTAAAGTTTGGGTTTTTTTGCGGTACATAATCAGTTCCAGTTATTATGAGTTCAACCTATTCAATGCTGTTTGGACTAGGATTCATGCAGAGTCTTTAGCCAAAAGCACAGATTAGTTTTGTTTTATTTTATTTTAAGTCCATTTGCTCTTGCTCATTTTTGAACAAAATGGAGCTGTAAATCTCATTTGCAGTACATAAACAGCATAAACACCAGAAATGCTCTTTGATTGGTACTGATGGACAAAAGGTTTCTAAAACGTGATTATACTTACCAAATTTTATTTTAGACTTACGATTCCTCTTGGGTATCTCTTAAAAAATTCTCATTTTGTTAAAACAATAAATTGAAGATGTGAGCAAAGAGCTCTGTCTCAGTCTCACTACTTAAAATCTTTTGTACGGGGCAGGAACTCTAGTAAGCACACTTTCCATGACACAAGAAATCTCTTCCACGTGCCAGGTAAGCGTTGCTTGGCTGGTTTCAATGGTATCTGATGGTAGCGTAAACTGGGAATGGAAACACGTTGCGGCACAAAGCACGGAGAGCAGGTCCTTGGTTCCCTGAGGAGCCTTTTATGTGACTATGTCCAGTCTTTTCTAACCCTTCTCTGCAGCGATTCGGCATCTGTCCATCCCTAGTTTTCTCTACCCTGGCATCTGAGTGCATCGTAATGTGTTTGTCCTCCCAGTTGTCGTGTGAAGGAGCGCAGTGCGATTATCCCGGTGTACTGGGAGAGGGTACAGAGGGACTAACTGGCTTGTCAGGGTCTGTGATGGAGCGAGGAACGGAGTCGTAATCCACCCCTAATCCCTGGACCACTTTTTTTCTCTGGTGCAGTTGGATCCCAGCTGTGAGCATTCAAGAGGCAGCTGTAATACGTAAGAGAATTTAACGTTTCCATGAAACTGGCTAGGAATCCATGTCAGATTGGGTTTTTTCAGGTTTCTGGGAATCTCATTTTTATCTGGCACATTCTCAGCTCTGAAAAACTTAATTCACACGGCTGTCGTTTTTCTGTTTGTTTCAAAATGTTCATCTATCACTCTGCACACTTAATTTCTTTTGCATCGCATGCTTTTATTAACCATAGTGATCACATATGAAGTAAATTCTCTTTACTTCTTCTCATAATTGGTGCATTTGACCACTCCCGCTATTAGTAATTACTGTAAATCCTTGCACTTCTCCATATCTGGCCGTTCTTAAAAACTATGCATTCATCAAGTGTCTGGATAGAAAAGGAGTGTAACTCACTTTCTGAAGCAATGTTTGCTGTCTGCTATCAGAAGAACCCAGCCTCTGTGATGGAATAGGGAGCTTTCACTCCTTGTTTATTTATTTGTGAATTTTTGGTAAATCTGTCCTTCATAGCATAAAAGTTAAATCTTTTTAGAAAAGAAAAGGGGGAAAAAAAAATGTTGCCTCCTCTCCTGTCAATGTGCCAGAAGTTTATTAATAATACATAATAATTATACATTGCATTTCTTAGCTCCTTTCATCTGAAGATCTTTAAGTGCTTCACAAACATTAATTAAGTAACGCTCATGACTGCCTGGTGCAGTAACTGTTATTATCAATCTACGCTTAAATATGTCAATGCAGAAGAAATAGTAAATAAGAAAATTTCCCAGATACAGGCAAGAGCAAACCTGGTCTAGAAAAGTAAAGCAAGCTGGAGCAGATATCATCATTTTGAAGCTGTATTTTGTGTAAGTGAATCCACCAGTCTGCCTGTCAGTGTATCGGAGCCGTCACATCTGAAGTTGACTGGTGTTGGACACAGGCCGAAGACAGCAGTTAGGAGGTTTTCTAGACCAACACGGTATTATGTCTGCTGGCAAGAGGAAAGTTGCAATTGGCAGCAGAACTGGTGTCCCCGCTTGAAAGCAGCGGAGCCGGTGGCAGAGGGCTTTCTCTGAAGCAGCCTCAGCGATGGGATTTACTGATCCTCGCTCCAAGAGAGCCCTCATTTGTTATCCTTTGCAGGAGGGGTCCCTGAGGTTCAGCCCATCAAGTGTATGTAGTGTCCCCAAGACTGAAAGGTGTCTTTAACCCTCAACAGAGCCAACTGACCACCAAGGCTCTCACAGCGATGGGGTCTTTTCCAGTGCCCACACCAGATGGGTGCAAAGGACCCAAAGCTGTCAGCCCAGTGCAGCTGGTCCCACCAAGGAGTCACCACGCAGAGTGTGGGGACCATCACATATGAGCTTTTCACCTCTGACTGCTCCTCTGCTCTCTTCCCTTCCACAGGGAGCCATTGCAGAGCTGCTCCCAAGCTGTGTCTGCTTTTGCAGGGGAAGGAGCTTTTGTGGTGTCCCCAGCCAGCAGAGCTCTCGCCTTTCTATGCACAAAGCTTTGGGAAGTCCTGCGCAGGGTGGACTGCAAAGCTCACCTTAATGCTTTCCCCTCAGCCCTTGGACGAAGAGTTGCATGAGCATCTGCATCTTATTACCTTGACTGGTCTCACTTAGGAATGGGTTTGTTCTCAGAAAGAATAGCTTTTGTTAGGATAGAACACAGATGAAAAATAAATAAATACCAATGTTCTGGTAGGAAATGCCCCCTCACTTTACAGCTGTACCTCACGCTTGTTGCCAGTGAGCTGAATTAAACTTAGGTTAGTCAACACACGGTTATTCTTAGCTTCTAATCTTCACCAGGTAAGAGTCTGATTGATCTCAGCAGGTTTTGCAGCATTTAGCTGAGAAAAGCCAGGTCTTTTAAATGTGTTATCTGTTACTATGAGGAAGGCAGGCTCACACAACAGCAGTTTTGGTTTTCAGTGTTAAGTACCTGCCAGTTTTTGCAAGGTATTAAGACGGATTGTGTCAGTGTTGGGAGGCACTACGAGGAGGTGGTGTGGATCCAGTTTCCCAGGACTGCTGAAGACCCTCTGATACCATGAGAGCTCTCAGATACTTCAACCTCGAGTATTTGCCTTTGGAGGAGATGCCAAATGGCATGACTGGCATTTACTTTTGGTTTATTTTGACAAAGTTGTGGGCTTGGTAGCGGATTCCAGGTATATTGGGTCCTATCAAAATAACAATTTATTTTGATCCATCAAGCTAAATCTGAAGCAAATGAGGTGTAGTATGTGGAGTCTGATTAATTTCCACTGATCTGGGGCCTACTAGCCCTGCCTTGACTGAAGCAGATCTTATCAAAGGGAGCTTTTCAGGAACAAGAACCTCCCACTGCCCTCACGCCACCCAAGGTTCCCACAGACCCAACACTCGCTGTATGTGGTTTGACCCCTTCCTGACTCCAGGTTCCTGTATGTGGCTCAGCATGACAGGACAGGGCACTGTCGGGCTGTCCTGGTAAGGAGATATTTCCACCAAACATAAGATGTGCTGCATTCTAGATCACGTCAGGCATCAGAGTTCATTTTGCTAATTGACGTGTTTGTCAATTAGCTCTGTTCTCTCTGTCTGTGTTTACACTCAATGTTATTCTATAGGAGTAACTTTAGACTTCCAGCAATCCCGGGGAATGGTCTCATTTAACACTTGCAGCCATGGCCAAAGCCAGCTTTGGCATATGCAGTCTACCTACCTAAATATGAGACTTCATCATGCTAGGCAAAAGCATCAGGTCTCACTAGAGTGATGTCTGGCCTCTCTGTCTTCTCTGCTGAACGCTGGGGCAAGTCCGTTATTTTTGCATGTCCATTAAGCTAAAGAACAAATTTGCTAAAGTTTCTGGCTATGAATGAATGACCATGAACGAAACCCGCTTGTCTTAGTAGTTATTTTTAAAAATGCTCTTAAGAGCTTCTTGTAAAGTGGCTGTAAAATACTTCTTATTTTCCACTATCTTCTGGAAAACTTGCTTCATGGTCCAGAGAACTTCAGTATGGCGATGCCACTTCCAGGAGTTATAGATGTAATTTATTTAATTCATAAACTCTTTGTAGGAAATTCTATCTTTCTTCCGTGTTTATATAGCACTAAGTGCAACGCTGTCCTGACTCACAGCTCGTGTATGTTACCCCAAAACAAGTCATAAATATGTTTTACAGAATAAACAAAACCTGCTGTAGAAAGATATGGGGTTTAGTTTCCATAATTACTAATCCCATAACCAAACTGGCCTGTTTCTTGAGGAGCAGTGGCAGAAGGATGGTGTGCCTCTGCCTGTTCTTCAACTGTGCTGCTTGCCTCACCACCACTTGCTCACTTAAACTGGAATCCCAGTTTCCAGTAGGAGTCTGGGCTGTGCAAAGCAGCGAGGGATTAAACGATCTCTTTGGTCTCACATGGAGGCAGTGATCTCCAAATCAGTGAGTGGAGCAGGTATGGAGAGAAAGTTATTGCTTTGGCTGTCCTTGTTTAAGCTGGTTGCATCACAGGTTTTGTTGCTATAAACTAATCCTAAAGCAACTGGGAAATGTTCCCCCAGGCACTCTGTGCCAGTTTCAGCCCATGAGTGCATTACTGATGCTTGCCACACAGATGTGATCTGTGGGTTTGATTTGAGCAGATTTAGGCAGGCATGTGTGTGCAAAGGAAGGGTGAACAGCTAGGTTGTACACACAGTTGCCGTGATTTAGCATGCAAATCAGGTAGTTGGAATACGCAAATGTATCTTGTGGTTTATACAAGCAATTACTCAATCTGTGTGTGGAAAAACAGGATAATTGTGTGCAAATTAGACATATCATTGCATAGAGTGCAGTTGTGTGTCTAAATGGTCTAAAGGATGGTCAGATCCTTTCTATCGGTAGTTAATGACTTCATATCCTAAGGGAAACTAAGTACTGAGTCTTTTCCTAATTTTATTCTTTTTTTTCTTTTCCACCAGGTCCTTAAACAGTTCAAATCTCTGCTGTTATTTCATCCCTTGTTCCCTACATTATCACCTACCTGCTGGAATATTTCTTTTCCTTAGCATTTTTTGGGGGGAATAAGCCATAACGCTGGTAATAGGCTCCCTCTTCCTGCCCACAGCATGATCTTTTGCATCAAAAGTACATTGCAACCCCCTCTTTAAAAGCCCTTTTCTTTTAATAAAAGTCCTTTACCATTGACATCCTTGCTGCATTCTTTCCCAAAGTGTTTCTGGTGAGTCCAGTGAGTCAAAATTTAGCTCAATGTTCTTGAATTAGCCTCATGGCATTGTACGGTTCTGATGTGTCTTCCCTCCATGCAGGTGGGATGAAACCTCAAACTGAGAGAGATGATGATCTGTTGGGCAGAGACGTGGCTGACATTAGCAGATCAGGGGTCATGGCTTTGTTATAAGCTTTCTGCACAAACTCCAAAAGGTGATTTTTCTCTCTTGCGTCTCTGACCAACATCTACAAAAGATGGAAAATCTCTCTTTGCTTTTCCCGTGCTTGTCTTGGCAGGACGTAAATCCTTTGGGCAACATTTCTTTGCCCTGTACTTGTACATCGGAGCCCTAATTCAAGGGGCAAACCAAACACAGTCTGTCTTTTTACTGCCCTGCTGGTACAGCATCATTTCTGCTTGTGTTCTTCTGAAGAAATACAGATAAAACTTAGTTTGGCCAGCTGCTGTCTTTTTGATTTAGTATCTTAGGTGGTCAACAGCTAATGATTAATCTTAAATGTCACTTCTTTTCCTTTCAGACTGACTCCTTAAACTGTTGGGATGTTTCAATACCTTTTAAGTAAAGCAATGATGCCCTGTGCCAAAGAACAGAGAGCAAGTATGGCAAAGCTCCAGCCTTTGCACCTGTTCTGGTTTGCTTTTTGTGTGAAGTGCTGTATAATTGTCATCTTCATTAGCAGCCTGCTGAATTCTGGTGTGTGAGGGATTAAAAACTCTAATGAATATGGATTATTTCAAATATTTTCCTTTGGGACCCAGTACAGAATGGAGATTTTTGGAGCTGTACGTTCGTATAATAACAAGGAATGCAAGATGCCTTCCCCCACCCTTTTTCCAAGTTATCTCTTAAAAGTGAGTATTAAAACAGACAGCTGATCCTCCCGCTCTGCCTAGGGCAGACACGATGCTCAGATCCAGCTGACCCTCCGGCTGGATCTGGCTAGAGGCGAAATGAAAGCCTTGTTAAGAGTGGGAAACTTCAGCACATGCATAACTTTCAGCACATGAGCAGTCTCCTTGAAGTCAACAAGTCTTAAGCATCTGCTTAACATTAAACATGTAGCAAAGAGGGAACGAGTTATGGTGCAATTAAAGGACCCATTTCACTGAGGAGGCCAGGAACGTGTGCTGGCTAAGTTTCTATGAAAATAAGGACATTTTCCTCCTCCAATTAAAATTCTTCAGTGCATAAGGTTAATGTGTCATCTGCAGCATCCAAGAGGCCCGGAGAGATTGCTTCTGTGGAACAGATGTGCAACAATCTGCATTTTATTTTTTGTCAGTTTGGATACTTTCTTGCTTCTACTTGCAGAAATCAGATCCTCCAGATCTACAGGGAAGGCTGTTCTCTGCCCTGGTCGGTCTCTGTAGTGTTCCTCCCGAGGGGATCACAGAACGCTCTGCAGGAGTCTGCTTAAGCCCACTTTGCAGGCAGGGAAACTGAGGCACGGTGAGACATTAGTAGCTTTCCCAACTCCCAGGTCAGGTTTGCACCACAGGCAAGTGTTTCGCCCACCAAGTCAGCCGTGCAGGCGGTGCCAAACCACTCGGCCGAGCTGGTGCCCATCAGACGTGTGCTGTGCCCCCCTGGCCGGGGCTCGGACCAGGCACACCAGCCGTTACCTCCCTAGCTGGCAGGCTAGGCTGGTAAGCCACAGTGAAGCACCTCATGAGCCTGAGCCCTAGCATCCTATGTGACCATTAAGGCCTCATCTGCTTTTTGAGGCTATGATTGTGACAGTGCGGGCCAGGGAGATGCGAGGTATGGCTGAAACGGGGAAGGGAATCTGTATTTTCTCTAATTCAGCCATCTGTCTCCCATTGCACATTCAGATCAAGTCCTTTCCCCTCCCTGGTGAAAGGAACACTTGGATTCTCTCTCCTGCCAGCATTGCAGAGCCAGCCTCACTGCAAGAGAGTGGGAGAAAGCAGGGAGAACCCCTTTTTGACTTAATTTGGAAATATCCCCCCAAACTGCATAGCAAAAACCCTCTCGAAGCACAAATCCGTGTAATGGCAGCTCTCTGATGGGCCAGGTTTCTCACCAGGGTGAAGGAGTAGGATGCCCTTGCAGGAGCTCAGTTAGATCAATAGGCTGGTAGAGGTAGGGTGGGTTAAACCTTTCTGTTATTCTGAACCTTTTTGCTGGGGAAAACAAAGGGATGAGACTTTTACCGGAACTTTTAACCAGCTCCTGAGTGGGGGTCCGGCTGTAGGGGCGGCAGACGAGCAGTTCCCCCAGGGAAAGCCCCCGGCCCCGGGAGCGCTGCAGCCAGCCAGCAGCCAGCACACGCAGATGCTCTCCAGTCTGCGGAGAACATCAAGGTCTTTTTTGCCAGATAATAAATCTCAGTCCTTAACTGGCTGCGCAGTGATACTATTCCTCTCCAGGTGAAGAATCACATGGCCATAAAATTTTGTAATATAAACAAGGCAGATGCGGTCAGAATCCTATCTGGACAGATTTATAGCTTGACTATGGAGCAGCAACTTTGCCTGGGCTTTATGCCACCAGTAATTAATATGCACCCTGGGCTCTGTTCTCCTTCTGGACAGTGTACTCTTGCATGCTTGTGTTTTAGACTGTAAGCATGAAAGTCTGCTGTCTTCTGAGAAAGAGACTTTCCTGGGGAGGCTGTGCTGGAAAGCTATTGCCCCGCAGATTGCGTGGAAGTGAAAGATAGTGAATGGCCAAATTTGGGAGAGCAGCACTTCCCCAGCACGCTTAAAGCCTTCGATGAGTCTTTGTGCAGTGATTATCACAGAAAGAGTTGATGTTTGCCATAGTTTCTGCCTACACTGAGATGAAGAGGTTGCTGGAGAAACCTCCTGATGTCTGTTGACATTGGACAGTGACCTCCAGCTCCCTGTCCTGTCTGTGGGATATTTATGGGAAACAATGGTAGTGTCTAGGTGCAAATACCTACACCCAATCTTTGAATGCAATTTCTCTGCTGCTAATTTATTCCAGTCTAATTCAGCAAAGCATGTACGTGTAGGCTTCATTTTCAGCATGTGTTTTCATAATGTCCCACCAAAGCTGACTAAAGAGGCGCTCATGCTCTCCTGAAGCGGATCAGTGCCATGGAAGGGCCGGGTGTCTATTGGGGCAATCTGGAGCACTGTGGTGACACAGAGAGGCAAGGACGTCAAGGAGAGATTTATCACCAGCAAAAAAACCTCCTAGCAACGGGGGTGGCAGCAGGGTCCACGAAGAGGCAGGGGCCAGATGAGGATAGATTATGTTGCCTCAATATTTACCTCCTGTCCTCAAATGCTGGGTGAAGCCACCATTTTTTTTTTTCCTCTTGATGGCTTTTCTTGGAGTGACATTGGTGTCCTTCACTGTCCTCCTCTTCCAGGTGTTCGCACCCAGAGGTGACCACAGGAGTTGCCACCTCTTCGAGCTGCTCCGACGTGTCCATTTTCATCATTCACACTCAGGTCATCTCTTAGGCATTCCCTTGCAACTCTGCACTTCACAAACGATTTGTGTTTAATGATGAAGGAAATAAAGCAAAAGGCAGGGAGGGGAGAAAAACTTATCCTATGTTATTCCAGGAGCCACGATCCCAGCACTGGATTTGGGCATAGATTTTCAACTTGGACAGTCCGCCACGTATTAGATCCCTGCTCAGCATCATCCAGCTCTGTAGCCAGAAACTATTTGCAATAACGCAGTTTTCCTTCTTCTCACACAATAGCTGTTCCCTCTTCACTAGCCTTCCCATTTTCTGTAGGCGTTCAGTCACAGTGCTCGTGTACAGAGGAGTTTTGGCATTGTGAGCCCCCTCCCTTCTCTGTTGGTAGGGCTACAATATAAAAGATATATGTAATTCATGACCAGTGACTTAGTGCCATTCAAAACTATCTGTCATCAAGTAGGAGGCAAGATACTGAGCACATTAAAATCTGTCACCTTTAGGGTTTGAATTGGAAACAAGCACTGTTGCTTTGCTGGGTTATTTGTTTTATCATTAATGAGATTTCTCTGCATTTTTCTGTCTCTGTACGGTTTGGAAAACACATTCTGGTGGGCCAGCAATCCTAGAAACGTAGGCCTTACCAACAAAATCAATATGGTTTCATTAGACTTAGTGCTTGGTGTGCAATTATGTTATTTTCTCAACAGCAAGCGGCTGTTTCAGCTCAGGCAGGGAGAAGGGCTTAGCCGGGAGCGTGCTGAGGCTTGCCTGGGTGTGGACGTTGGGCTGCTGGAAGCCGGGGCTTGGGTGTACCGTACACCAGCTTTGCGCTAACTCCCCACGGTGATGTTTTTGTGTGCGCTATGCGTAAGATAGTTTACTCCTTGATTGCGTATTTGAAGCCATGGAGATTCTGGACGGCAAAGGCTACCTTGTGTTTGTGATTGAGTTAGTCACTGAGGGTTGAATAAAAGAGTTCTGCAGCAAATGATTCCATCACAGGTGCTCTGTGACCCTACTGCACATTATCCCAAAATAACTCGGTCATGTGGCAGTTTTACAGGATATGTATGGGCCAAATTACCTCTTTTTAAAGAAGTAGATTAGGTGAAAGGACCTGGTTTTCTGATGAATGACTTAAGCCGTATTGATCAAATGACAACCAGTCTGAAAGGCTGGTTGCCATGGGATTGTCTGATACCTCCAAAAAAAAAAAAAGAGTTTCTTTGGGTTCAGAAGTCGATGGTACACCAGCATTAATGCTAAGGCATTGTTTATAATTCCCCCGCTATTTACAGAGATCTCTGGTGGTTTATGAGATTTCATATGAGATGGTAAGAGGCAAGTGTGCGTTGGGATGCTCCAGAGTGCTGCGCTGATGAAGTGTTTCATGTGCTGGCAAAGGCCCAAGGAAACTCTGTGCTGATGGCTGCCTTCGTATCTTCATCCCCCCAGAGCCCCTTCCCGGCACTGCCAGCATTTCTGGCAGCATTTGGTCAAAGTTTTTAATTTGAGCTCTGTGTTGCCAGAAAAGCAAGAAAAGCAAGCTCTGTCCTTTACCTCCAGCAGAAGGTATGAGCTGCTCCTGCCCGAGCTGAGCCCACAACTAGATCTCCTCACCAGCGTTTTCGAAGCAGTAGAGGTTCGTTGTATGGTACCATACAGGCAACCAGACTGTATGTGTATTTCTAAGCCTTTGGAAAGGTGCACAAAGTGTGGGTGGAACGGCAAGTTATTTGTTATTTGAGGTGAACAACCCACACTACATTCAAAATGACCTAATTGGTCTAATTATAGAGCTAACAGCTGTGTTATAATTGAGATTTCCAAGTGAACGCTTCCCCCACTGCTGGGGGAAGGGTATAAAAGTGCATAAGCTATCAAATTTGCTCCTTTTAAATTTGTTTAATGATACGAGAAGGTTTGTATGGCGTAAGGTGTCTGTATTAGCAGCACTAAGAATGGTGAAGGTCACAGGTAACCTGGAGATGTTACCTATGGGATCCATGTTTAATGTAGACTAGCAAACTTCTACATCTCTTCCCACTGCCCTCGTGTCCCCTTCCTATTATTAACATTCAGGAAAGCTCCAGGGAAAGGAGTATTCTTAAAATTTCGTGCTCTTATATAGGTGCAAATCATTCCTGGGTCTCACACCATTGAAGAGATATTTGCAGTCATCAAGATGACGGATGGTAAAGGCTCCTGAGCTTTTCCGAGGAGAGCTACTCATTGACTGCAGAATGAGGGGGTATGCAGAAGGATTAGCACTTGATAAATCCATCACAGGAGTACCAAGATATTATCACTTGGGTTTGGAATATCCCGAAATAGCTCAACACCCTGGCAATTTTGCATCATTTATATACTCTCAGCTGGGTAATATGACTTTCTAGAAATGAATCTGATAAACTGAGCTGTTTTAAGAGGGTCTGTCTCCATTAGCCATATATTTCTTAGCTTTGCACTCCAGGAAATAATAATTTTCCTTAGGGGCACCATTCATTCATACGTTCAAAACACAGCCCCAAATGCAAACACCAATAAAACTCAACGTTTTCTTAATTAACAATCCCAGAAAACACCACATCAGGCAGGTAGATACCATCACCACTTTAGAACAAAGTACATTTAGAACTCGGTGCAGCTATTTACCAAAAGCTTCCAGAAAGCCAGCAGCAAAACTGTTTGTTTTTCCAGCATATGTTGTGCACTCGCCGCTATTTCTCTTGATGGAGGGAGCGATCTATGAGATAGTAAAAATATACAACTTAGACCACCAGAGCTATAGAATGATGTTAAATAAACAGTAGCCCAAGGAAATCCTTCCTAGTTTACAGCTACATCTTCTGTGTGAGGCAGAAAAGGTTGTAGGGCAGGATCTTATTTGAGGGGGTGCATTGGGTTGTACAGAGGTCTGGATGCGTCTCAGCAGACAGGACACCAGCTTGCAAGCCAGGTGGGAACACACCGAGATAGCTCCCATTGCAAGCTCCTCGTTGTGGGATGGGAGCGATGAAATCTCTCCCTTGAGATGAACTCAGCTTTCATAGAAACCAGCGAGGAGATGCAATTTGTATTTTCCCTTCTGCAGTAACGTGCAGTGCAGAACAGAGAGCTGGAAATAGAGCAGAAGACAGACGTTTGAGCCCAGCAACAGCTTTTTACCTTGGGAAAGCGTTGGTGGCCGATGCCAACAACAGGCAGGCAGAGGAAGCACTCGGCTGAAAGTGGGTGACTGGCAGGGGGGAATTAGGTGGAATTAGTTGTGTTGAGGGCAGGCTGCAGAGGGGCTGTGAGGCATAAACCACATTGATTGTGGAGCTGGGGAGCCATCTGGACTGGATGGGGAAGGTGTCATGGACTGTCACCTGCAGATTTTTAGATGCAATGGTGACATAATCTGTAGTTACGTGTAAAACTCTAACTCCAAAGTGGCTTTGAAGCAGCGGTATTCACTGTTTCTGACCCAGGGACAATGGAAAAAAGTCACTTTTCCTAAAATGGAAATGACAGGCATGTCAAAACTTAGATTTTATTTATTGACCTTTCCAAAACTCCATAAAAAATCCTTTTACAGAAGTACCCGCCGCCTCGCTCTTGGCTCCGGAGGCTTGGGAAGGGTGTGGGACCCAGCATGGCCGCTGCTGGTGTCCCTGGGAGCTGGACACGAGATCTGGGCCCTTGAGCGTGTGTTCCTACATAATTCATTGGCGTGTTTTTTAAAAAGACATTTGCTCTGTCTTGTGTCAGCCACACACTTCTGACTCTGTTGCACTGCTTATTCTTTCACTTAAGCTCTGCCCTTGTTCTGACAAAAGATTTCTAGTAGTTTATTTTTGATTGCTAACAGCCTGGTAGAAAGTTATAGACGCAGACGTTATTTTCCTGGTAATACAGAATTCCACTGCGGTGGGGTATTTTTTCAGCCTGTCCATCAGACAGATAAAACAGGCTTCTTTTTTCTCCACTGTCAGATTTTTTCAAAGGCTCTTTTAAAGCAGGTGCATAAATTATAACAAAACTGAAGTCAGAGGAAAACTCTTAAGTCTGCACCCTACTGAGAGGGATTATGGGGAGTGGAAAGTGTGAGTCATGACATGGGCACTGCTTTTAGGCAGTTAGTACGGCTCCAGCCAGAGCAGGGGAGAGTCCTCCGGAGGGGCAGCCTGTTCTTGCCTCTTTAAAACACATTTCCACTCCTGCAAATCTGATCGGAGTTTCAAAAAAAAAAAAAAAAAAACAAACCAAATCAACAAACAAACAAACAAAACCTAAAAGAAAACAAGTCAGTGAGATGTACTTATCTTTTGATCTTTCCCTAAAGTCCAGTTTCTTGGCTTGATTTCCAAGTATTTCAGTACTAAGAATGTGGCAGTGTTTAACTCTATTTTGGCAGTTCAGCCACTATGCCCAGGGATTTATCCTGGCTGCCCCTTATCTCCGCAGACACACTTGCACATGGAGCCTGAATTAAATACCCAGGGCTAAAGCTTTGCCTCTGATTCTCTCGTCTTCTGTGTTATATTGGGTGCCCCGATATAACAGCCGGGGAGGTGGCCAGGGCCTCACCTGGAGTAAGATCTGCTCTCCTGGACCCCGTTCTGGACTTTCTGCTTAATATTCCTCCCCTTGCACAGCACTGAACAAATATCAAGCTTTATAAATATTAACTGAGAGGCTAAAGGAGCCGTGAGGCTGGAAGTCAGCTCCCATAAAGCTCCCGTAATACTGAAGCGTTGTGTCTGGGGTTGCATTTGTCTCCCTCCGCCAAGGGCAGTGCAAGGGATGTCTGGCACACGGCACACGGGCACACGCACGCTGCACAGCGCGGCTACGAGCGGGAAATCAGAAACCTTCCCTGTGAAATTGGCCTCTTTCTGTTCTGCTCCCCTGCAATCCTGTTCTTCAGTCTTTGTCAGTCAACGGGCTGTTTTCCAACTGGGAGCTTGTAGAATTCCGACGTGCAAAGCCTTGGATTTCATAGCTCCTTGTCAGTGGGAAAGGGAGAACACGACAATGTTCACTCACAACGGAGGGCAGGGGCGTTTGCTTCCCCACCAGCTCAGGTTGAGTTTAAACCTGGTTCCTCAAGGGAGAGCAGATTTGGTTTTGTGTCCACTGATCAGAAAAGACCAACGGACCCAAGATGAATTTGTGTTAGAAAACAGCTGAAACGGGCATTTTGGCAAAAGGGTTCACTTTGGTCTGCATTATTTTTGGATGTTTTAGTTAGAAATGAGCATAATTATGGATAGGACACCCTTGTCCAGCAGTGTCCTTGCAAGGGTGGAGTTCTGGTTTCAGAAGGACTGTCTATAGATTTTAAGAGCGTCTCAAGCTTCCTCGTGTGCATTTTGGATTTAATCAGGCTTTTCCTTTAAGGCATAGATGGTGCCTTCAGTTGACAGAGGTAGATGCAGCATCAGAAAGATGTCAGCAGACTCGCTGAATCCCAGAAGTCCCCTCAAAGTTGGAAGGAGGACCTTAACTCTCCATCCTTCAGCAATAGTATCAGAGTTGGGATTGACCTTGTATTATCCTTGTTAAAAAATTCAGGATCTGCAAACCCAGTGCATTGGTCACTGCATGGTAAGTGAACTTCAGATGAAGGGGTACTTGTGGCACTACCAGCTTGCTGGCATCAGTCTGGACCTTTCATCCCTCCCAAGAGAGATCTCTGAAGAGGCAGAGAATATAAAAATCTATGGACAGTCTGTGCTTCTGAAAATTTCTAAGGGAGCAAGGTTAACAAGGGCTGTCTTAGTCTCAGCCTTCATAAAGGCAGGTTACATGGAATGAGAAAACAAGGCTTGTAGGGTTTGTATTTTTTTCCCAGGCAAACACAAATCCATCTTCTGATGGATTAAACTGAGGAGTGCCTTGTTCTTCAGTTTATTCTCAAAATATAACACATATCCAGAGGGATATAATTTTTCTGTTAAGTTTACAACACTATCTTTGTAAGATTCATTCCCAATGATTCACTTGTCACAATAAGAAGCTCAGCCGAGAAACAAACTGCCGCGGCTCCGCCGCCGCTCTTCGCTCTGCCGCTCGCCGGCGCTGGGCTGCCCAGCAGAAGTTTCTGTGGTGATGGCTGCAACAGCCAGCATAACCTGGGCAAATGCTCCTGGGGCATGTGCTGAGGGGGTGCCCCTGCCACCCATGACCCCCCAGGGACTGCTCGCCGTGAAGGTGATCTGCTTTGAATCGCTGTTTGAGCACGCTTGGATTCCAGCTCTGCAATGAGGAGTGAGACTGTTCAGCCTAACGCTGTTTTCCATCCCCTCCGCCACCTGATTGACTGTGTCGCCGCTGATGGCAGCGAGGGGTAATTGCCCTTAGAGGAGAAACACTCTCTGTGCAGCAACAGCTTCGTTGGCCTGACACAAGTAGAAGATTTAAGCACCAGTTACCCAAAACCCAGGGAGGTTTAAGGCGTTAAATTATGTGATAGCGTGTGATGACAGTTACGGTGTCTCCCTTGTATTTGCACTGACAACTCCTGTGTCCGTGTTCTCTTACATTTATTTTCCCTGGACTCTCCTCTCCATCCTCCCACACCTGCATCTCCTTTATTTCAGTCTGGCCAAGCCCAGGCCACTTTCCCATCCCCACAGCGAGGGGGTTTGTGCCAGGGAGGGCTGCTCACTCCCTGCTCGCACGTTGGATCCTCTCACTTGACCACATTAACCCCTGTCTGGTCCCATCTCCTTTCAATACCACCCTCATGGGGCTGTTCAAAATGCTGTTGCTAAATTGTGCTGTGTTTCCCCCAATACATGCTCCTAGAACCCCGTCTTCCTTTCCTATTGATATATAAATTTCCTGTTAGTATGTATTTCTTTCCTTTCTTTGTTGCTCTATAAAATGCAGGTAATGCAAATTTACATAGAGGCCCCCTCCCCTCTTCCAGTTGTGAGTCCTGGTTAAGGGTGAGTCCTACTGCCTTGTGCTGCGCTGCTTGGGGGTTTTTGGAATATTCTTTTTGGGACATAAATATAGCTGGATTGTGCTCAAGGTTGAGGTGGATCAGTATATGCTGAGAAACATCTGAACAAAATCCTTTGCACTGTTCAGGCTGCAAGGCAAAAGTTGTTTCTTTTTCTTGCTGTGAGGTGAACTTTCTGTCCTGGTTTTAATTTCTCATTTTTTGACTCCCCTCTCCTCAAAGCCTGAGGTGCCCCATCACACCCGATGCTGCCCATCCCCAGGGTGCTGGAGGGGAGCCCTGGGGGGAAGGAGCCCCAGAGCTGCCTGGCAACCTCCAGGAATAACAAAACCTGAGCGTGCCTCGTACAGGGGTTGTTTCCCCTGTGAAGGACTGTCATCAGTGATACATCTTCCTTTGGTTCGATGGATGAAGGGTTTTGGGGAGAGCTGTGCAGCCGGGGTGGCTGCCGTGTGTACGGGGCGGCTGCTGCCTCGGGGCTGGCGTCACCGGGACAGACAGACCCAGCCTGGCCAGAGGTGACGGTACGGGTCAATGCGGTTGGGGAAGAGATTTGCAGAAAGCAGAGAGGTACGGACACTGTCAGGGAACCAGGGGGGCTGGTTTTTAAGTGGACCTAGCCCAAAAAGCCTGGGCAAACCTTTCCCCAGCCTCATTTCCACTCATGTTTTAATATAAAAATGCAGCACAGACCTGCAGCAGGGTGCTGGAGCAGGAAAAACTGGTGAGAGATGGTACTTTTGGAGCAGCAAGAGGGTGGATGGGTGGATGTCATGCCCACCTGGGCTGTCACCCTGTCCCTGGGGTGCTCCAGCCCCCTCAGCACACCTCGGGCTGTCACAGCGTCTTCTCTCTGTGCAGCACCCATGGCCCAGAGACCGGTCCTGAGCGTGACAGCCCCCAAACCACCCCTAAGGTCGGGAGGATGGCCACACATCAGCAGAGCAACTCTCTCTGTAGGTTTAATTTTCCCTTTCTGTAGATTCTTGCCTTACAAATATTTTATGGTTTTCAACAGCCCCACTAATGGGCCTTGCTGACAAATTCACAAACATTGGCATGATATACTTATAATTAATATTTCCATTGCCTTAGGGATAGCCTTAAGAGAGAGGGATTGCAGGCAGCGCTGCAGCTGTACGAGCAGAGGCCAGCCCGAGCCGCCGTTACACCCTGCACCCGAATAACCGCAGTACTGCCGAGAGGCGCAGGGGTCTGCCTTGCCCACCAGCTCTGCTGCTGCCCGGGGGTCCCTGCCTTGTTGGACACGTGGTGGAGGAGCCTCAGCTCCCTCAGCGCTTCTTCTGCCCAATTTGCTGCCTGTAGCCCCAGGACATGGCTCATCCTTCTTGAGCTGTCGTCACCCCGTGCAAACCCCTCCTGGAGAGAGCTGGGGTGCCCACGCAGGAGGAGCTCTGTTGCCATCCCGAGCTGGCATAAACCATCCCAGCTCCCCTCGAGTCAGCCGGGCTGCGCTGGCCACCGGTAACTGATTACCAGGGTATCGCTGTCTTTACGTGGTTATATTATGACTATTAACAGCAATATGTAACACGTTATCCATAATTTTAATCCCAAACTGTAGCCTACTGCAAAAGAAAAAGACTACTTTGTCACTTATTCTAATTCTGGGCTGCGAGGTGTTAGAGATGTTAACATTTAATCCCTCTTCTCTTTTCGTTATTTACCTGTTGTGCAGCTTCTCCTGGCGTTAGTGGTTCAAGCCACGTTGCGCGTGGTGGAGCTGTGCTGATTGATGCCAGCTCAGGATCTGGCACTGCATGCCGACACTTAGGTAGCTGGAAAAAAAAATGTTCTTTGGTATCAGTTTCAATGAGAAGGTCAAACAGTTCAAGATTTTGATGAAAATAGTTTTCTGCCAACACTTAAATCAGCTATACTGTACTCACACATCGGAGCAATTGCGATGATTTCCTTTGTGCTGACTAATAGGATCATGAGGACTGTGGCTGGTTCCACCTCTTCAGGGCTTTACTCACCAGCTTTTTTCAGAGGATCAGTTGCCAAATTCGAAGTTAAACTTTATGAATCATATTTATTTATATTACGGTAGTGCTTGGGAGGTTTGGTCCCGGGCCGGGAGCCCACTGCGCTAGGTGCTGCGCAGGCACCACGGCCCAAAGGCTTTACTATTGCTTTTAGGAGCAAAGGGAGGGAAGGCAGGCGATGGCAGGGCTCACCCCGTGAAGACTGGGAAACACCATTTGTCTTCTTGCCAAGTCTTCGTAGGAGATGCTGGGAATGAGAAAAAGATTTTACTTTCCTAGATAGGGGAGGGGACCACACCACTGTGCTGCAGAGAAAACATTTCCACTCTAGACTGGTGCTAAAACCAGCTATTAGTATAGGATGGGCACAGGGGTTTGTTTTTTATGGGCTTAGAGTGAAACTTTAATAGCAAAACTTCTTCTTGAGGAAAAGATAAATGCTCCCAGCATTAGCAAATTAGTGCATTATCCGCTAGATTAATTACTGTAAAGTGAAATAAGGTGCTCATTATTTATTCAAAGCTTCACTAGAAATCCGTGGTGGATACCAAGCTCAGAGGCCTGACTTGATACAGAGGAAAGGACAAAGCCATCACGGTGGCGTGTAAATAACCACGCTTGTCTCTGCGGTGGTGAGGAGCTGAAGGGAAAGGGAACCGAGCGGCTTCCCCACAGAGAGCAGGGCGGCTGCGGGACGGATCCACACCCGCAGTGTGGGAAGAGCCTGTTCTCGCAGGGAATCACCGCGCTTTCCTCTGCTCCCACTGCTGACACTGTTTTTTACACGTCATTTCAGTGGCATCTCCATAAAGTTCTCCGCACTCACAGGCAACTCCTTTTTTTTTTTTTTCCCTTAGTAGTAGTGAAAACTCCTCACTTTTTAACCAGCCGGCTGGCCCGATCACCACTGACCTGGTGCTACAAGGCTGCCCTGGGACGCGATGCTGGATGACCAACCTCTTCACATGAAAAAACATGTAGAAAAGTCAAAACTCGTCACGCGTGTAAAACCACTGAGTTCAGCAGTGCCACGGCAGGGGTGAACTTGGCCTCAGGCAGTTATTTCTGCAGCTCTCCCAGGCTTGTGCAAAAAAAACCAGCTGGATAATTGATGGGTTTGGGTGGCTGCCGCTGCCTTGTTTGCTTTGCCTTCCATGCTTGAGCGTGGCTTTGAAATGCTAATTGCAAACTTTACGTGGTCCGACAAAGGGAGTTTGAGCTATTTTGATGTATTTTTGATGCGCTCTGGAGCTGCACAATCAAACTTTGAGGTTTACTTAGGAAGGTAAGAACCGCTCCCTGTCAAAGATCACAGCCGGAGGCAGGGTAGGAGCGGGGCTGAGAGAATTTGTGGTAAGGGCTGAAAGCTGAAGCGTCCGCACGTGGAGCTTCGGGGCTCGCCGGGAGGTTCAGCCATCAGCGTGTGGAGGCCGGGGAAGTGTCACACCAGCAACCCTTTTCTCTGCTGATATTTGTGTGGGGGTACCTGGAGTTGGGGTCCTGTGGTTGCACAGGGGGGAACTGGCTTTTAATCCTTCCCCCGCTGCTGCTGCATTAGGGCATCCCCCCTTTTGCCTTCGTTCCCCCCCGCACGCCGGTCTATTTAAACCTCGGGCTGCTGGGGGCAGAGCTGGCCCCTTGCGCGGTGGGGAGCACAGAGCCAGCCCTCGGGCTCTGGGGAATATTTTAGGCACTGGTGTAAGACAAATGAGAAGTGCCGTTCCTTCAGTGGGCTACAGAAACTGGGTTGTATTGAAAAGAAATGTTATATAAGGGACTAAAATTAGCAGGACGGAAAAAGAAGTCTGCTAAATACTCCCGTCTCTCTGTTGACACAAGCAGACTTCCACCAGAAGGGGAGGGCTCCTTAATTATACTTTTCTGACATATTCTGGAAATTAGGGATTGAGAGACTCCGTGAGCTCGGGTTGCCCACCCCGGTGGGTTGTTCACGGGGGGATGATCCGGGCAGCCCTGGCCCGTAGCCCCCCCCCCCACGTAGGGTCTGACTTGCCATGCCACAGTGCAGTGGGGTGGGAACGGATCCTGCCCCGTCCTCCGTGGGCAGGAAACCCCAGTGCAGTCGGCATCAAATAGGCAAATGGAGCTGATGTTGGTGGAGGTAAATTTTGGAGGTAGCAGGGTGGGAGCCATCAGCTGCCCCCCCGACAGGTTAATCATGGATGAGCATCCCTGTGGGAGGAAACAGTGGCCCGTTTCCTCCAACTAGGCACCCATTTTTTTTTTAGGCCCCCCCTGTTTATTTTGAGCCCATTGTGCGCCACGGCTGAGGTTCGTTCTCCCTGCTTTTGGCTCTGCCACTCTGCCAACAGACTGGCTTATTTGCTTTTCAGAGTGTATCCCCCAAGCCGTAACCTTAGAGACCTTCCTTGCCCTGTAAATACTAGTTATCTTTTGCCTCTTTATCCAGAGAAATGGTACGGGGATACGGGCCCAGGCGGGTGCTGGGGAGACGTTGCTATTTACACTGCACCCCTCCGGGGCCGGGGAGCTGCAGGCTGCGTACACAGCTATTGCTCTGCCCCTGCCAAAGAGCCTCGCAGGGCACGGCGTGAATTTGGTCATTTCATTGAACTGTGAACACAGCTTCAGCATCTCTGGGGGGAAGGAGGGGATTAGAGCAGCGAAAGGACAGTGGAAAGCAAACCCTCTCCCAAGGGATGCTCCTATCCGCACGGCAGCGCGGGCAGCTACATCACCGCGGCTCGTGCCTGCCTTCCCGGCGTTGCCACGCTGCGGGAAGCAGACGCTCACCCCAGTGCTGTCATCCCTGACAAGAAAACATCCATTTCGCTGACACCCACACGCTCGGCATCACAGGAAATCGGAGGCTTTATATAGAGGTGGGAACCACACTCCCCAGCCGCCCCGGCGCGGAGGGGTTGCCTCGCACATGTGCTCACAGCACCTTCCGAGGGAGGAGGAGGAGGAACGCCGGGCTCCTTGCTCTGCTTCATGAAGAGCCCGGCCAAATGGCTTCTTTGCAGGGCTGCTTCCCTGAGCCTAAAGGAGAGCAGGACCCGCATACGGGATCTTCCCCGCACGGCAAAGGGGCCTTTTGCCGGCTGTTCCCTCCCGCTGGCGCCAGACCAGCTCATCAGCTATTCCAGCGCCGTCCTTTCCCAGGGCCCCCGGAAGCATCGCTGTTATAGCTACCGCTGCTGGAAAAATTTCCAGCAAATCCGTTTTCTAACTGAAAACTGTATTTCAGCAAAATGAAGGGGGTTTTGCTGGGAGTGTGTTGGTTTGGGTTTTTTTCCCCTATAGACCATTTGGGGTTTTTCTTGCCAAAAAACGGAAATGATTTGGAAATGCTTTTGCAGGGATTCATAAGAGTTGTAGCCCAGTGCCTCACATCCCTCTTCCTCCCTCTGCTCCGAGCTCCCAGGACAGAATATACTTTCTGTGAGGCACCACGTAGGTTTACGAAGGGAGGAAACCTTGTAAGGGAAGTTTGTTCAGAAGCTGTGGTCCAGAAATGAAGACTAAACTAAGAGGTATTTGCACCAAACTCAGCGGTAGCTGGGGTTAGATGCCACAGCCTGAGAGAATAACAATCCAAGAGCTAAAGCTGTGAGTTATTATAACTTGAACAAAAAGTTGTTCGTGTTTCTTGAGGGAGCCTATGGTAGAGCTTTGCTTGGTGCATGGGAGGTCCCACAGCGTTCGCAGTGCCTTGTCAGAGCAGCGTTGGATGTAGCGTCAAGGTGTCTAAGTATTCACAAGTATAAGCGTTTACCAGTAGACATTGACTTCGATTCCTTTTTCACCCATTGCTTTGCTGGGATATTGCTAAGAGCAAAATGGGACATTCACTGATGAGAATGGGCTGAGCTATTTTTAGCAGAGGCTCATAAATCACCTAGTATCTAAAGTTTTTGTTTTGAACTTTAAATTCAGACAATGGAAAATAGGGCTCCCAGATCAAATAAACATTCTCTTTCTATTGATGGAAAAATAAATACGAGCTGCTTAAATATCTGTAGAGCATAATTTATTAATCACATGAGGATTAAAAACACAAGCCCACTGTGATGTCAAGAAAAGTATGAGTCTCGGGAGTGCACAAAAGGCTGGGAGAGGTCAAAACTATCAGAGCTGGAAAACGAAGCAGTTGTGGTTTCCAGGCTAGGATGTGGTACGTACAAGTTTTTAATGTCTCCAGACAGCACTGGATAGGACAGAGCGGGGATGCAAACCACACCCGTGTCCTCTGCAAGATTCCCAAATTCCCATTCAGGTACCAAAATGGTTGTACCTGAGGCTGATGTTTCATATTATTGAGCTGTGCTGGCAGCCACGGAGGCAGCCCTGGTCTAAAGCTGCCTGGAAGTGGCAGGACAGGATCCTGGCACAGGCGTGCAGTGTGGCACCAGCCATGGTCCAGGTCCCCAGCCTCCTCCAGAAAAGCTCACACAGGGATGAGCTGTGCTCCTGGGGCCATGGGTAGCCTGTAGTGTGCGTGGAGCGTGTGTTAGGATGAGTAAGATGCTCTGGCTGAGTGGGTGGTCTCGCTCTCCAATGTCCTTGATGATATACCTCCTCTTGGTCACGTACGTGACAACAAAGGTCCCTCTGCACTAGACACTGCCACCCTGGGACTCCAGGCTACAAAGCATGAATTCAGAAGAAAATGTTTGCACATTCCCTTTTGTGCAATTCTACCATCTTTAAATTTCTATTCAGTTGAATTTGGGTTGTCTTGGTCATCTTCGAAATGTTTTATAAAGGGGATTGTTTTGAGATAGTTCTTAATGTAGGAACAAAATAGTACATATATATACTTATTGAGTGTGCGTATATATGATACCTGTATTCATAGGCATCAAATACCTGCTGACTAGCTCCTAGCATATGGGCTCTCTTCACCCACTAGATCTACCTGGTAGTTATAGACTGTTCCTACAGTGCATGCGTAAAGCTGTTTGGAGCTGCAAGTGCAGATTTATATGTATATGGATATTTGACCAGTCATGGGTAAAAGCTGGGTCCAAAATTGCAAACGTTTTTTGGCAAGAGAATACAACACTATTTCCAATTCGGAGTCATTCAACTTTCTCCTGAAAGCATATGCGACATTCTGAGAGACTGCATGGCTCCATAATTTTTAATTATCACTCCGAATCGTTATCCAATGGCTGGGAACCTGTCACGGGATGGTTCTTTTCTGCCTTTGACTGGTGTGCTTGGAGTAACAGCCCTGTGCCAGGAGGACCTATCGTGTCCTTCCCAATGAAAATCAACACAGGTTGTGCGATGGAATTGCACACTCGAAAAAGCAGAGCCAAAAAGTCTCAAAGCCAATGCTGTATTCCCGGAGGCGCGTCCCTGGGCTCCGCAGGCTGCTGTGGGACCGGGAGGCACCGCGGGCAGCACACGCTGCCTGTGGATGGAGGTGTCCGAGGGGAGTTGGGAATCCCATCTGTTCACTGCATCAGGCTGCTTGGTTTACGCCAGTTTTCAAGACTTTTTGTTTCTGCATCATGGAAAGACCAAATTGAAAATGTATTTTATCTGCAAAGAAGGCTCTAAGAAGTGACTAAGTCATGGGTCTGTTGAGCACATGATCACAAGCATATAAATCCATGAAGGAAAGAGCTTAGGAAAAATGTAAGTTAACCCTTACAAACCTGACTTTTTCATTTCCCATGGTACCAATTTCAATCAATTTCTGTTGTACTGGACCACATGAAAAAAAAAAAAAATCACACAATCCCTGAGAAAACAAAAGCAAAATTAAATTCCAAGTACTGTGCTTTTCTTCTTCAGCAAAATCTCTGCAGAGAAAGAGCTTTCTTTTGACTTTGGAGAGAACCAATTTAGAAAGTAGTTGGGAGGTGGTTTCCAGCAGCCATAAATCCAAAGAGTTTTGACAGTTTTGTCTTTTCAATTACAACATGAGACTTCGCTTTGGTTGTGCTTACAATCAAGATCTGAATTTCAAAGCTCTCTCCAGCTACCTTCTCATTCCAACGCTGCAGGCAGAGTCTCTTCAAACAAAAAGGCTCAAACTTTCTTTCCTCCATGTGACTTCTCCAACTTTTCTCCCTCCTGCCGTGGAGATGCCAGCTTTGTAGATGTGGGACTTTTACAGACCTTCAAAAGCCTCTTGCATCAAACGGGATCCGGTACCCGGTTTGGAGCTAGCAGCATAAATGACCTGGCAGAGCAGCGCTCGGTGCCAGCGAGCCAGCCAGGGCAGGCAGGGACGGGGCTGCCTGCGAGGCCTCGGCAGGGATGGAGGAACGGTCTGCATCTTCCCAAAGAGCATCAGATTGTGAAAGATTAGTGGAGGAGCTTGGGCAAGGAATCCACCTAGGTAGTCATGTCCTAAATGTAAATGGACACCACCTTTTTGTTTCGGTCCTGGTCTAATTGAAATAGGATGAGGTTGGGGTGGTTGTGTTTTTCCTTTTATCCAGCACACGGATGCTAGTAACATGCCCATGACCCAACCAGGCAAGTCTGCGGATAGCATGGCTCCTCAGAGACCCCACATTCCAGTGTAGGGACTGGAGAAGAACGCACCACGCAGGGACATGGTGGCCTTCCCCAGTTTGGGTGAAACGTGGGCTCACAAGAACGATGTCTCCCTGGCCACTCAGAAATTCTTCCGAGGACCGTACTGCATCCCTGGCTCACCCTGGCCATGCCACGGCCCTGAGAGCGATGGCAGTGCCCAGCCACCCGCCGCTGGAAGGAACCTGGGAAATATGCTGTGGTATTTAGGAAAACCCAGCATTTAAATCCTCGCTATTCAAATGGTAGAGATTGAATTTTTTTCCCAAAACTAGAAGAAGAGACTGTGAAATCCTCTGGCTGCCTCCGAAGTTTGCTCTTGCTGGGAGGAGGGCTGACCTTTCTGCGCTGCCCAAATCTGTACTCTTTCACAGAAAGCTTCTGCTTTTCTTCAGACTCCAACATCTTCCCCAGCCCTCCTTTGCCCTCCCACTATCAGCAGGAGCCACATGCACATACCGTCCTGCTTCATCTTTTGAGCAACTTCACATGAGTATTTTGAAGGGGAAAAAAAAAATTAGTTCTCTCAAGCTGGACATCTCTGTGACCTTGAGTTAGTTTAAATAAACAATTGTCTTTTAAGGTCTTACCAACAGTGAAAACTTGTCTTTCTGTCTGCCAGTGCAATTCTTATTACTGCTGGTTTCACTTCCCAAAGTTGACAAGCAGAAAAACAAGCTCCCTTCCTCCCCTCCCTCTTTCCCGTCCATAAGTTCAGGCAGTTGCAGGATGGCTGAATTCCCCCTGCAGCCGCTTCCAGTGTGAGGGGGCAAAGGCAACCCGGGATGTTATTGGAGATACTGGTTTTGGAGAGAGACACCAAGATCCTCAGAGGAGCTGGGAATGATCCATGTGTGTGCAAGGCAGTGCTCACTGCCCGCCTGGACGATCCCTGCTCCGCGCAGCTGGCTGGGCACGCGAAGTGGGTCATTTCTTTATAAAGTCTGTGATTTCCATCCAAACCGAAGCAACATTTTCTTGAAGGTTTTGTCATGCCCTCATTTTCGCAATGGGAGAATGTAATCCAAAGAGAAGAAGTGACTCACCCCGGCTGCACCAGTGGCAGCTGTGGGGTCAGGAGGAGCTGACCCCTTGGTTTTCTGCCTCTAAAATATGCTCCTTTCCTCCCGTCCACATCTGCTCGCTGTGTCTGTTAGGGTTTGGGGAAAGGACCTCCGAGCTGCTGTTTGATGAACTTTCATCAGTCTGGGCAAGAGGAGAAATAGAGTCAGGGAGGGGAAGAAATCAGGAGGGGCATCCTGGGGCGGGGGGGGGCGGTAATCCCAGAAAAGTTTAAAAGGAGCAGTTAGGAGGATTAAATCTTGGCTGACACATGCCTGGAGCTGTAAGAAAGGAAACTTCGCTCCTGTTTCTTTTCAGGGAACCAGGGCTGTTCATTCTGCATAAATAAGTAGGATTTCATCAGAGAAACGCCTAAGTCTTTTGTCAATTTTTCCTATTAATTGGGTCATCTAGTGAGGCCCCAAACTTTGATCCAGATCAAACAGGGATAAGTCTGGCTATCAGAAGCAGGAGCCAGTTTCAAAGGAACAAGCTGTGAGCTGGTATCACTGCTGAAGCTGATGGAGCAAATAACCAAGCCTTGCACAGAGCCCAGGACCTTAGGCCAAAAGACTTTATAAATGAAGGCTTAAAACAAGAGGTGGAGATCTTGCAAAAGGAATTAAAGTAGATCTAAGGCAGCTAGAGACTTTGCAAAAGGAATTAAAATAAGATTAGAGCAAATTCTAATAAAGAGCCGTAGGCTTCAAAAAAAGGAGTTAAAGGAGCATCTGGAAGTTTCCCGGAGAGGCTGAAAGGTGTCTTGCAGGAAGGGATGAAGTTTGTGCTGGGGAGGGGAGCACTAAGCATCCCGGCAGGCGGCCGAGCACAGACGCAGTTGTGCCAGCCCTCCCCTGGGACTGGAGACTCAAGAGACCTTTGGCCATTGTAGAGCTTGCTAACCAAGAGGAGCTACAGCATGAAGTGAGGGAGCTGGAAAAGCACCTACAAAAGAGAAGGAAAATAGACAAACAGAAATCAGCCCCAGGCTGAAACTGAGCCCAGAAAAGGTCCAACTCCAGACCAGGAATTTGTTGCAATTTTCTTTACCACCAACCCACAGAGGCCTTGAAGAGAGGTCAAACTATCTCCATTCAAGCAGTCCTTGAGAGAAAAAAATTCCTGTGGGGACTTATTTGCTCAGTTCAAGATCACTGAGCAGACAGCTGGCTGGAAGGTGAACACTAAGGCCGTTTCCAGCCGCGAGCGACGGTGACCCTGGTGCTGCAGAGCTGGAGTGACATCCGATTTAACATGAAGGTTTGAAGGTTAGAAAGAGGGAGAAAAGCAAGCCCGCCTGAATTCCTGACATTTCCAGGTGCCCACGGGGACATTCTAAATGACTTGGCACTCGATCAGCCTGGAGGGTCTTTACTGGGTTTGGGCTGCAAGTTGAGAGGCTAAAGGGACCCAGGAGGATGTGGGATCTGCAGCAGAGCAGGGACCTCCCTCTCCTGACAGCGAGAGGAGCTGAGCCCTGAGCCAGCCTTCAATGCTTCAGCAGCCGTGGAGATTGGAGATGGAGATGCAGAGGAGCTGCCTGCTCTCGCCTTTGCTTTAGTCCTGCACAGAAAAACCTGCATGGGAAAGGACAGAAAGCTAAGGAAATGCATGAACTGCTCTGAGAGTCTGTCAGGAGCTTTTGGGTTGAGTGCCGGCTGCGGGAGGTGCAAGGGAAGATGCTGCCAATTGCTTTTCTCAGGTACAGGATGGGAAATGTTTCCTTGTAGCTGATTTCCAGGACATGCAAACTCGGGCCGTGCCATGATAATTAGGTGAAATGACAGGGAGCACTGGGGCAAACCTGGGCACTAAGCCTTGGTTATTCTCTATGTCAAACACATTGTACTGTATTTCGATAAAGATATGAGCAATTTCTCCTCTTTTGCTGGTAATTAGATGCCAATCTTATACAAGGTCTCTCTGTATAGTGAAATTCCATGTTGTTATCTTGCAACAAGGGACCATCTCTGATTGACAGCACAAGAGCTTTGCAGCAACAAAAACTGGTAGGAGCTTGGCAATTAAAGCCTATAAGTGGCATCTCTCTTGAATGCTAGATAATTTGAAGTGATTAAAGACAGATTAGCCAAGCACAACAAGCGAACAAAGCAATGGATGGCAGGGGTGTACCCAGAGTTGATGCATTACTGCTGCAGGACCCTTTTTGACAGTCAGGGTTGAACTGGTGTTTGAACACCAGACTTGAGCCCTCTTGGCGTGATGGGATGAAGGTAAATGGAGAAGGCTGAGGGGCTCTGTGGCCCCATAGTTAAATGCTAAAATCCAGACTGATCATCTATCGTCAAACAAATGAGAGGCTCTCTCCTCTCCCAGCCCTCTCAGCTTTGCCTGCAATGTACTTTGGCAACACTCATGCGTTGTTTGGTCAAAATAATTTCTAGCTGGCTTGTGAAATCCTCCCTCCTCCCATCAAGGAAACGGGCAAGTCAAATGACCTGAATACCAAGCAGAAGAAACCTAAAGCTAAGCCGTGCCGTGAATGACTTGTACAGTATTTTTGTAGCCACTGCTCCTTCCCCACCTCTGTCCCTGTCTTTGCTGTCTGGGCACGTTTTGGACATGGCACGCTGTCTTCTGGGAGAGTCCTACTGCTATGGAGGCCTTGTTCCCAGGGGCTGGTACTGTTGATTAATCTTTAAGCTGTCTGATAACTCTTGTCACAGGAATTGCATTTATTTGCTTATCAGTCTGTCAAAATTTCCCTTGATGGCTGTTTCAGTTAACTTGCACAGATCTTATTTGCTGTTCTTCCTTCACGCCTCTGCGAAACTTATTAAAACAACAAATAGGCTGGGAAATTCAGCTTATACGTCAGGGTGGCTGGTGTGAGAGCGTGGCTCTGACAGCAGGGACTCCATCAGGAGGCTCTTCCAGGACTCAAGGATGGTTTGGGTGTTTGTATTTTGCATTTCTGACTCCCATTCCCACACCTCCAGGGAGCGTTTTTTGGTGCCGGGAGCCAGGATGGCACCTCTGCCGTCGGCAGCCTCCTGTCAGTCTGAGCCCCTGATCCTGGGCCAGATCCAGAAAAGGCTTCTGGGTACCAAAAGATGTGCACTTGACGGTGGCTTTGCTTAGGACCTCAGGTGGGTTAAATATCTGCTGATTTTTCTTAAATAACATTTATGGGGCAGTAGATTTCAAACTGTATCATTAACACCTAAATTTTCAGCAAGTTTGGGTAGCGTGTGGGGTTTCTGTTGCACTCGTGTTTCAGGATGCTCACCAAAGTCTTTCAAGCCCACGCTGTCACCAACACCAAAGAAGCTTTAGGCTTTGAGGGCTCCTGCCTCCCACTGCCTTGGTGCAGCTCAGCACTTTCTGAGCGCAGTCTCATCCCTCCGTTTCCCCGTCGGCCTCATTCAGCTGGGCGACTTGTGGCTTATTGACGGTGCTTTGCGATGCCCTGATGAAACAGAGACGTGGCGGGGGAGATGACTTGAATTGTGGTCTATTTCTTTTTTCCTTGCAAGTCTCAAAGCACTAGGAAATACCTTTGTGGCAGCTAATGTCATTGAAGGAAACTCGTTAGCCCAGGACAAAACTGAAATATAGTGGCGTATATCCGGATTTCTTTGAATTTCTGGCTATGATCCTTTTGTGCTCAGCCTCATTTGCAGTGAATTTGCTCCACAACAGGTTTCCAAACCGTTTATCTTAACATTGCAGGTGCACAGAGGATCCCGCTAGGGATAGCAGGGGTAATTTCAGAGTTGTGTGTCTCGGGGAGGGAATGCTCTTCAGCTGTGTGTCAGGCAGCCGCTGTTAGAAAAGGGCATTTGCAAGGTTTCCATGGCAGCTGATTCCCACTGCTGGAGCTGCAAGCTGCGACTGGGGACACTTTAAAAGCACAAGAAGGAAAATCCAGACACCCCGCTCATTTGGAGCCTGCAAAGCCTGCAGGGCCGTTAGTGGACCCTATTTTATTTGTAGTTATCTGCCAGCTTCAGCTTTTGGAGCTGCCGGCAGGCAGGCGGCTGGGAAGCGCTGGGGCTGCAGGTGTCATGCCGGGCGATGCGGGGCCGTCGCTCCCTTGGAGAGAGGCTGGGCTGGACCCCACGGTCGGGGGAACCCCTGTCTGCGTGGAGGTGGAAGGGGGGTTGTGAGCATCCCTCCCCTCCGGCATCTCTGAATTATCCGCTATTTATTGCATGGGCAGCACGCACGTCACGTGCGCTTTGCACGGAAGGCAAAGCAGTTTGTCAGTGCCGCTGGCACCCAGCGCCAGATGAAAAAAGGAAGCGCCGAGCATGAAACAGATTTACTGGGGTTGCTGGAGCCTTTTTATCCCTTCATTATTCATTAAACTGGGCCCTCCAGCAAATATTTTTCCACCCACAGTGAGTAAACTTGAGATCTTTCCCTCTTTGCAGCTGGATGATGGCTGGTTCAGGGGAAGCTCAGCGCCTCGGCAGGCAGAGGAGACCTGCGGCTCACCACGCGCTGCCGGGCGGGAGGTGAAAAACCCTCTCGAGGCCTTTTACAGACAATGGGCCACATTTTTATTACTGGAGCAACCTTTCAGGTGGCTCCCACCTGTCAATAACAGTGCCGTTGGACCGAACAGAATGAATCCTGCTTTTCCAGCACATCCCTCGCAGCGAGCTGCAGCGCTGAGCGCCCGTGCAAGCCCCGTGGTGCGCGGGGCCGGCGGCTGGAGTGGGTTGTATTTACAAGCTGGTGTGAGTAGCAGCAAGGGAATGTATTTAGTAGCATTGCATAAGCGTGGTATTTGCAGACGCAGGCGAGTTCTTGCACTGATGTCAAAGAGCAAAGCTCAGCTGGAGTCAATGCAAATCTCCACCTACTAAGGATCAGCCTGTGGTGCCAAATCTCTGGGTGTTTTGTTTTCAGGGCACCAGGAGAATATTTCAGGTTTGGTTTTTTTTTTTTTTTCTTGTAGTTGGAGAGCTGAAGTAAATACTGGCATAAAGCAGCTGTCTTGGTGGTAAGGACTGTGCTGGACAGGCTTTTTGTCAGCTAATGAAATCCTGGGGCGTTTCGAGGGGGCAGGTTATTTCTCAATATAAGATCCGGTTGCAGGCCAGTTTTAAAGACTCTGTTCAGATATTCAGGTTGAGAGCTTTCTGATGCAAGACCCGGTCTGATGCCACTGCAGGTTTCTGTAGGCTGTCTTTAATGGTGGGCACAGCCCTGCTGCGCTGAGGAACCCCAGCAGCGGGGAGAGGACCTCCTGCCAAAGCTGCCCTCTGCCAAGGCTGCCAGGTCCCCCTGTCCTCCCGGCTGGGAAGGCAGAGTGTCTTGTGTGTCGTAAACACTCTCCTGAACCCTGCTCATACCTCAGCAGTTTTGCCCAGCCTGCAGTTTTCCTCACTTTTAATGATTGCCCTGTGCCTGGTTTTGCTTTGCAGGCATAGAGAAGTAGATGCGGGGAATGAAGCTACCTTGACTGGCCCCAGGGATCTGTTTAATTGGGAAGGAAACTGCAATGAGCTTTGAGTTTTTTTCTGTCCTTTTCCTCTACCGTAGGAGGTTCTTATTTGGGACGGATGGCTGGTCGCAGTCTGGGTGGGGAGCTGTTCCCAGTGGATTTGAAATGGGGTGGGGAGAAAGCGCACGGGGCTGTCAGACCTGGTGAGATGACTTCTGCAAGAGTCTAGAGAAGTGAGTGAGCATGAGGGAGGAGCTGATCAAATTTAAGCGTGGTCCTTAACTGGGCAAGGAGCAAAGACCAGCACTGCTCCATTTTCTTATCTGGTGATAGCTCTTCACATCACCTCCTTCCTCACGCTGGTGCCCTGATACACCAAGTGGGGCTGTGTCCACCGATGATGAGAACAGGCATCCCGACCTGAAAGCACATAGGAAAAAAAAATGCTTTTTTCCTATTCTTGTGATTCCTCTGTTCAGCCTGGATGTGACAGGTCCTGGGTTAAGAATCAGCGCTATGTCAGACGCCGTTGCCTTCCGTCTATGCGAGCAGCTGCTCTCGTACCAAGCTGGTCTAGCCGGCAAGAGCAGAGGTGTCACCGTGGAGTTTGATACCAGACACACAATGGGAATTTTTCAGAGCATGAATTGGTTTGGGGTTCCCGCTGTTGGACAAGGGCATGTACGTCCTGCTCAGAGCAAAGTCAGACCGACTGAGACATGCTGAAGGAAGGCAGTCAGATGTACCACAATAAGCCATCGCCCTAACACTGTTATGAGTTAAGAAATGCTGTGCCAGCGCCTCGTTACTGTCTTGTGCTGGTGCTGTGCTGCTGGGTCAGGATGCTCTGGACTGAGAGCCTTGGGAGATGGGGTCTTCATCATGTGTTGGCATCTTCTGGTGAGCATAGGGAGGTGTAAGGGGCCAGGAGGACCAAACTCAGAGGTCTGGAGCTGTTCTGGGAGTGCTGTCAGCAGCCTATGAAGGGGAAAATGCGTAAGCTTGGAGCCTGACAGCACTTTTGAGTGTCATTCTGAGACTCAGCCCTGTCATAATGTGTATGAGGAATGGTTATTTCCCTAATAAGCAGGTCTCTGCCTGTGATCTTCGGCTTCTTGGCAGGCAGCAGCAGTGGAGAAGCCAAAGACCAAGTACATGGCAGCACCCAGGTACATAACACATGCTGGACTGGGGCAAGAGGAATTCACTCTCTAAGGGCAACTTTCCAGCAGACAACCCCTTTGAGCAGCCTGGGCAGAGCGCAGGAGACAGGCAAGCTGGGCAGCGGCTCCTGTCCTGCCTGGGGGGGATGCTGCTCTGCTCCGGACCACCCAGTCCATGTCTCTGTATGGAATTAACAGGTCAGATTGTGCATTTTACACTGAATATTGGCTCTCAGGAAAAGGCTGAGCAGACGCGGGGACCATCTGGGAGCAGCCGTGGCACCTCCGGCAGGCGGGGAGCCCCTGCAGGGCTGAGCCTCCCCCTCACCTCCCCCAAGACAGCCACCGTGTTTTCGGGGTCCGGCAGCCTCTGTTAAAACCTTCCCCTGCGTGAGCTGCAGCGAGCTCCTGCCTTGCCTCTCCCCCAAAGGGCAGGGGCTTCGTTGTCCCAAAACCTGGGCTGGGAGCATGTCAGGACAGGGACCACCTGCAGTTTGGTGCCCATTGGATCAGGCTCTGCTGTGCCCCCCCAGTGCTCCTTGCAATAATTAGTATGAAAAACACGTCCTGTCTCAGGATCTGCCACCAGATCTCTGGTCTTCTCTCCTTTCCTTCGTCCTTGAAAGGGTGGATAGTTGACAGCTTAGGAGAACCCCCCCTGCATTTGGGGGCGAGGGCAGCGGGGTGCTGTGTGTGCCCCGCAGCCCGGGGATGCCTGTCAGCCCCAGCCCACCGAGCACCGCGCCGCTGGCAGGAGCCAGCGCTCTGTCCTCTTGACCAAATTCGAAAAAGGAATTATTTATGTCTCCTGCATATTTCTGGGCTTGACTGCCAAAAATGGCAAGCAGCACTGGGACACACTGCTAGTGCGGTGGCTGGAGGAGCAGCCCCGGCGGGGGACAGGCGAGCAGACACCCACCAGCCGTTCCCCCCATCGAGTCCCTGCTCATAGGGGGAGGGGGCAGGCAAGGGGAAGGGGCTGGGGGGCGTTTGTCAGGGATGAGCTACGCAGAAATTGCTGAAGGATTCAGTGCAGAGTCTCTTTTTCCCTGAAGTACTTCTTAAGAAAAAAAAAAAATCATCTTTTTTTAGCTCTTTGTAATGGATAAAAATAGCTAATATGTTATAAGAGAGACAGGGGCGTGCCTGCCCAAAGAACCGCTGTCCTGGTTTGTGTCCTGCGATGTTTGATTGCAGCAGCTTTGTCAGATGTCTGCTGAGAGGAGGAAGAGTCGGCTTTTAAAAGGAGGGTTTCAAAACACCAAAGTGATTAGTGATGCCAGTCCCTTGAGAAAAGAGCAGAAAGATTTGGGAGAGAAATTGGATGTTGTTTCCTTAAAAACGGTGGTTTGCTACATGTTTTCAAGCAAGCAGGAGGCTGCGGGGCAGGAAAACAGGAGCAGGGACCGTGCTCCCACCGACTGGGAACAGCCCCGGGCTTCGGAGCTGTTCAGATCTTGTCTAGGGTTTTGTTAGGGTAGGACTGTGCCCCAGGAATGGGGTTTTACTGTTGAAGCCACATAACATAGCTAAAAACTTTGGTTTTGTTCTGAAATCTGCCAGCAGAACCACAACATTTCAGTCATGTTCAAATTAAGATGCTTTGTGGGCCGTGGTAATTTTTTTTGAATTCCCCACTGGAACAGCCGAAATGAACTGATGCTGTTGTTTTGTTTAATTTTGTTATGTTAAATACAGATATTATATTTAACTATAATTTCCTCATTATAGTTAATATTCATATCATGCATATCAATCCTGTTAAAGCACAGTGTTTCAGTGAGTCAACTTTTCCTTGAACTTCATTCCGTAGGAAATTTCAAGATTCGGAGCTTTTTTTCTTCCAAGGCAGAAGGATTTTGTCATTAAACCTATAATAATCAGGATTTCCTGTGGCTGGCAATTCTGGCTCCTGCCCACATGGCTCCATCGGTCCCCAGCTGCAGCCGTGCCCCTGTGGCTTTGCTGGGGCTGTGCCGGTGCCCACGGGGCTGTGCCGGTGCTGCTGGTGTTGCTAATTGGGGCAGAGCCGGGCAAGCAGGATCGGGTCCTGCCGTGCTCTGCCACACACGGACACACACCCTTTGGTGCGGTCAGGGGTGTTATCGCTTGTGGCTCGGTGGGTTCGCATCTCATCGCACCGAGCTGCGTGCCAGCGTGCCAGGGGCAGTTATTGCCAGATATAGGTGTGTGTGGGGGTCAGTCCCTCACCTCCACCCATCCATCCCCAAACTAGGGACCTGTTGATAAAGTCATGCCATCAGATGCCCGTGAAACCTTGATTCAGGGACCACATGAAAAATGCATGGATGAACACTTCCCTGCCCAGACTACAGGTTGCATTCGTGATCGTGAACTTCAGCTTTTCCCTTTTCCTATAAAAGAGAGTAGAAAATGGCACCCCCTGAAATACTGCTGAGTGTCAGGATGCAGCGCACTACAGCCCTACAAGTGGAATTACTAATAACCTCCTAATGAGGGAAAATGACATTAGGCAGCCTTTGGCTGGTGCTCCCTTTGGATAATATAATCCAAGCGTACAGGCTGTCAGCCTGCAGTCTAACCCCACTGCCGCGGAGAGATTCATTGGATATATTGACATTTATCTCATAATAAAATTTGTCAACGTCCAGAGTTTCTAAGGGCTCGTGTTGCAGAGCCTCCGTGCCGAAACCTGCCGTGGCAGGAGCATTAAACCTGCAGCAGGGGTGCAAGGCACGGCACTGATCCTGCACCCGGGCAGGGAGCAGTCCCGCCATGGACTGTTCAGTCAGAGATAAAAATCCCATTAATTCCCACAGCCCCAGAGTGTGGGCAAAAGCAAGTGTCTCTGAGGTGCCATCTTTGCTGGGTTGACAATGATAATAAAGAAGTTATCCGAGGGGGTCAAAAACCAAGCGCAGCCACAGGAGACCTTCAGCAGCAGGGGAAAGCAGAGCAAGGTGGCTCCTCCGTCCCTGGTCCCTGGCCATCAGCGTGGCTACTGCCTGCGTCCGTGATGGAACCTGTTTATCTGCAGAAATGCCATTATCCCACCTCGGGGCAGGGACCGGGCACCCAGCGATTGCTTTGCCAAGGCCACCCGAGGAGTCTGGCAACGCACGGAAGGGCCAGGGGTGCCCCGGGCACTGGGTCCTCCCCTGTGCTTCCTCAGGGACGGTACAGGAGTGATTTTTAAATGCAGAATAGTCATCCACGTGAAAGCACAGCTTTGCTGGATTTGTTTTAGTGCTACATCAGTTAAACTTATTTTTTGCGTTTCTCTTTCTTCTTCGCATAAGGATGAAGCCTTTCCACTGTGTTTTCAAGGCGAGCGGTGGGAAGGTGTAGTGTGCTTATTCCCTTGGCTGCTTCAACACAGTGAAACAAACTGCTTTGGCATTGCTCTAACAAAACCTTTCTGCATTTCTGTTCTGTGGTAAACTTCAAAAACGTAGTTTCCTCCTTTCAGTTTGGATCAGAAGTTCTGTTTTTCCTAATCCACCTTGTTGCTCTAATGGCTGACTGCACATCTAATTCCAGGGAGCCCATCAGCGTGGCATTTGGGCCTGAGAGACAGAGATCTGTCTTAGATAACAGCGCACAACTGTAATTATTCTCCTTGGCTGGCACAAACGACTGAATGTACTCGCGGTGCTTCAGGACTATTACAGGATCAAAATCTGAATATCAATAAACCCGTTCCCGTCAGAAGGCAGCCCGGGGAGCTCAGCGGGGCACGGCCGCTTTGCTAGGGCTGAGCCTTCCACGCGCGAGATCTGAACAGCGGGCCTGGCCTCAAACCAGCCGTCCGCGTTCCTGAGCTTTTTAGATGTGGAACAGAGAGATTTTCATCTCGAGAAGCAAAGGGAACATCCTATGTGGGATGCCTTCTGAGGCACGCAGCCTTGTGGCATGGCAAAAATCTGGCCAGCTCTGAGCAGAGGAAAGAAAAGCAATTGCATTTCCTCTGTCCTCCCTGGGAAAAGCCGGGCTTTTCTTGGCAGAGGGCAGCGCTGTCCCTTCTGGGGACATGCCGTGACACCTTCTGTTCAGTCCAGGGCTGGACTGGGGCTCCCTTAGAGGCTTTTTGCTGCTGGAGGTGTGTGTGAGCATCCCTGGCAGATCCCTGGGGATATGGTGACTGTGCCATAAATACATATATGCACACCCGTGCTCTTGCACATGAGAACATGTCTGCACCCAGGCTTTCATGCACATGTGAGCGTACATATACATGCCTACATATACAAACCTGATCCTTCACTTAGCAACTCTTTTGTTAGTCTTGCAAGGCGATTTCTATGTTTATTTTTAAGTCCTATTTTGATAGTAGCCATTTATCTGATGATCAATTTTAACTTACAGTCTGTTACTTTGTACTGTGGATTTCTGCCACTTTCACTTATTGGGATTATGTCTCCTGTTAACATGTTATTGCGAACCATCTTTCACTGTCAGGATTCAGTCCTGCAGCTGTTACCTTTAGAACAAAATTCTGCAGATTTATCCGTCCTTGCTAGAGTGTCTGAAAACAGCCCCATCTCTGTAAGTGACAGGGGAGTGGTAGAATTTATTTGGAAAGGGGATTTGTTTGTTTAATTCTGGGGAGCACATATTTAACCATTACTTGAACCGTCCCCATCTGTGGCTCCTTTTGCTCTGTTCCCGGAGGTGCATGCAATTATGTGGCCAGCATTCAGTGGAACGTGCTTGAATTCTTTCTTTCTCCCGTAAGCTGTTCAGAACTGTTTTGCTTGAAAAATGAGATATCAATATACCAGTATTTGCTGCTCCCTGATGAGGAGGCAGATGCAGAATAGTTTTGATGGGATCCTGCTCCTGCAGCCAGGTCAGGAGCAAGTGCCCCATGCTCAGGATGGGACATTTTGCTCTTTGCTGGGGACTTCTGCTCAGAACCGAGGCTGAGCAGCCCTGCCGAAGACCAGAGGGATCCTGCCTGGCAGTGCAAGGGAACCCATGACCAGAAGTCACTGCATGTCCCCAGCGTGAGCTGGGCATGACCAGCTGGGAGCTGTTCACCAGCCTTTTGCTGGGATACCAGGGAGACAGGACTGGTTAAGCTGGGCCACAGCTGGTTTTCAGGCTGTTTGCACATCAGCTGCAGCACACAGATAGTATCAAATCAGCCTCATGGCTAGTGGGCAAAAAATAATTCAATTTTTTGTGGTCTTGTGGTCTGAAAGTAGAGGCATACCTCCATGTCAGTAAGACATTTCCTCAGTCACTCCTTGCTGTCCGAGACCAGCTTGGTTAGATATGTCTGTACGTGTCTTCTGCCTCTGTGGTGCCCAGGTGTCCACAGGTACCTGGGTAAAACAAACCAAGGGGTTCAGCATCCTTCTAGGAGATTCCCAAACTTGGCCGTGTCCTGGAGTGCTTACTTTCCCATGCAGTTCTTTTGGCTTGGCCGATCCCTGCTCATTCCCCACCAGACCAGTGAAGACCAACATGGGGAAATGCTGAGCACCACCACACTCTTGGTGCTGCTTGTGGCCCAATGGGAAATAGGTCCTGGATCTCTGCTCAGACGGCTCCGCACATGGCTTGTGGTGCCGCTGCCTGAGGAAGCTCCGTCCAGCAGCTCCCAGAGACCGGAGCCCTTCCTAACACGTGGGCTTAGAAACTCAGCAAACAAGAAGCAGATGTAAATAGGAAAGGCAGACAGAAATCCCATCAAAACATAACCGTGACAGACAAGCCAGGAGCAGCAATGAGGCTTTATTTACATGCTAATCAAATCAATCCTGCTTTGTCAGCCACGTTATCTGGATTGAAAGAGGCTATAAATACACAGGAGCAGAAAGAAGCTCCAGAGAAGAACACATCTAATTCTGGTGTGTTATTGCCGTTAATAGAAGGATACACACTCTATACAAGACCTGATGAAGAGTTTTTGCCCCTGCAATGCACAAACGGCCGTGCCTCCAAACCTCAGTCCAGACATCTGTAAAGTGTCTCTTGTTATTTCCTTTCCCGGCTGTTTGATGGGGCACTCTTGTGACAACCTGTGTCATCTTATGTCAGATGCAACAGCTTGCGTTGTGTCGCTGCTTCTTGTTGGGTGAGTTTATCGCTTGGTATAACATGGTGTGACTTCACACGGCAGCCCTAGTGCACGGGAGCACGTGGCTGTGTGGAAATGGAAATGCGTTGCCCTGCTCTCCCTCCTTCCCCCTTGAAGCATTTCCATCGTCAATAAGAGAAAAATTCAAAACTGCAAAGCTTAAGCAGGAAAAGGGTTTTCTAGAAAAATTTCATTATGAAAAAAAAATGCAAATAGAATTGGAGGCATGGGAGGTAACCAGCTGCAACCATAAAACAGACAGGATTTTTTTTCACTGGACAATGTTTGGATAAAATTTTAACTTCTTGGAGAATTTCAGTATTTGAAAAAGGGTATTTCCTATCAGGATATATTTCTTGGTGGAAAATATCTTTGCTCTGCTCCTATCACGTTGGCAGACTGAGTACAAAGGGTGTAATGCCAGTCTTTGAAATTGGAATTTTTGCCTTGACTTTAATGGGATTAAAACTGCAACTTTGATTTTGAGGAAAGACAAGCTAAAAGGCAACAGTGGATGCTGGTGAATAACAGGGCAATTTTAAGATATTTGACAGATGTTCATTTACGTCCTATACTAGTTTGAGTAACAGGAGAAAGGGAGAAAATTGCTGCTTTCTTTGAGAACATATACTGTGAATCACTGTATAGATGTCCTTTAGGGACAGAACAGTATGTGGTTGTTTAAGACCATAAAACTTAGAAACATGCATGGATGTCCCTGGCAGATAACTCCAGAACCTATTTCAGCTCGCTTCTCTCTGCATAATTTCGGCAGCAAGTAGGTGGGTACTTTACAGCTAAGGAATAATCTATCAAACTATAGCGAAACGAGCATTACAGTGTAGTGGCTGTGTACAAATGGACTAAGGACGGCAGTGCAGGGTGCCTGCTCTCTTGGTCATGCTCTCTTTAAAGCCTCCCAGGTGAAAACTGGGAGTACGTAGTGGTCTCAGCTTTGTTTAAAAGAAGAAAAGACAGTGTCAGGTTCCTCATGAATGCAGACGAAGGCCTAAAGATACAAAATCTAAAGGTTAAAAAAACAGAAGGCAAATAAAAAGCCTAAAGCAACTGTATTCATGCCAGTCTCATGATCTGAATGTTTCATGTTAGCGGTATCTCCCTCCGGCTCTGATTCACCCAGACCTTGGCACGTGTGTGGCTGCCGGTAACACCTAGCGCACACACTGTCCTCTCGTCCACTGACCTCCACCGTGTGTTCGGAGGGCGCTGGCACTGCTCATCCCCAGCTGGGGGAAACTGAGGCACTGGCTGGAGGGAGACCTGCCCACCGTCCCCAGGAAAGCAACTCTGAAGTGGGGAGATGAGTAGCTCCCAGCCCGGGTTGCTGCCCCGGGCAGTCTCCCTGCACGCCGTGCAAGCCGTCCCTGGAGAGCCTGGGGGACTGGCACGTGTCACAGGCATCAAGTTGTGTGTTTGCTTCACCAACACCTTCCTGCCTTGTCAGCCAATGGTTTTCATCATGTTTCCTGCCAAGGGGCCAGGCTCTTTTGGAATTTTTTGTGCATGGGTTACAGGACATGCAGAGCCATGAGATCCCCCTTTCCCTCATGGGTCCCTGGACTGGAGAGTTGGAAGCGACTCACTGAAATTTTACCAAATCAAGGCCATGAGTAGGAGGACAACCAAATTCTTCCATGCAGATTTTACTCAGGTACTTTTCACGCCCATGTTTGTGAAATTAGACCCTCAGGTGTCCGTCCTCTTTCTTCTGAGAGTGAAGGCTGTCTCCATCACCGAGACATAGAGTGACCATCCTTTTCCTTCTATCTCTTCAACAGGCTCCGCTTCCTGTAGCTCTAGTAGACATCCTCCGAGCCCCTTCTCCTCCCCCAGCTCATTTGCAGAGACTTTTTCTCTGCTTGCTCTAAATAAAAATAGGTCAGTTGTAAGTACTTTATTATGCAATAATTTTACTATATTTTGCCAAACAAAAAACATACAGTTGTAGCAAATTCTACTAATGGTTCCACTCCAGCTGTTACAGCTCTTCATATAAGTTGCTCTTGAATATTTTTCAGAGATCTCAAATATTGTTCTTTCTGCAATGAATGAGGAAGTCAATGAAGTGTCTCTTTTTCTTTAGAAGAACTGAAAAGACTGAGTATGACAAAAATATTAAGTGGTAGTAGAGATTTACATCCTAAAAACCCATTAAACTTCCAATTTTCATTTGGGTTAGGTGAACATTAGGGCTACCTTGAATCTTAAGTTGTAAGAGCAGCAGGTTTGAGATTCGTATGCCTTAAATACCAGATTTTCTGAGCACGTAGGGGTACAGCGGAACACTGAAGTGTGTCTTGGCTGTGGCCTGCATTTGGGCTCTCCATCCTCACCCTCCCTAGCCCCTCCAGCCAAGGACATTGGTCCTGCAGTGACAACCTCTGCTGTGATGCTGGTTCAGGGATCAGACACCGCAGGAGGTAGAGCCTCCTCCCCCTCCACGTGCACACAGACGTCGCAGCCCCTGGCTCTCCAGGACCCAATGCCCCGAGCCAGACTGAAGGGTGAAGGGTTGCGGTTACCCAGACTGCGAGAAGTCTGCCTAAGCCTAATTTCTGAGTGTGTGGGAAACCTCAGCAGCGCTTTTCTCCTTTTTTCATATGTACAGAATATAAGTGCAAACAAAATGGATTGCTGTCAATTATTTTTTCTATCTATTTCCCCCTCTTAGCCTCTAGATTCAAAAAAATAGTCGATGCAACTTGGAAAATCCCATCAGCTTCATTAGAAATAAGAATTTGAGTACAAAAGCCCGCTCTTTTATCTGATGGTGTGACATGGTAGGACACGTTAGGTGGTGTTTCTGCTGTATCCTTTTGTATGGCTTTGAAGCACTGTCACTCCCAGGCTCCATTCTCTGTTCTGAGTACAAGTCGTGCATTCTGTGAATAGGATCAGAGTTTCCTTTCTGGACTGATTAATGAGCATAGGCAGATGAGAGAGACTCAAATCCAGCCCCGGGAACCAAAATGTGTCCATTTTTTCTCTCCTCATCTTTTGCTTCCCCTGTATGAACCACCTCCGCACCCAGAAACATATTTGCAAAATCTATTTTCAGCCTCACAAGGCAACACGATACATATCGGCTCACTTGTGTCAACTGAAAAGATGTTGGTTAAAAATTACAGACCAAACCTTACTGGAAGTAAACTGTGAGAGCTTTATAGCCATTCATGTATACCATCTACAGAGCTGATACTATTTTTACAACTAAACATTAAGATGTTCTTTAATGCAAAGACTATGCTAATGTTCGTATGCAATTACCAGGAATGCACAGGCAAAGGCTATTTTGTTCCGTAACTGCAGTAATTAAATGCACATAAATTAGGTACCTTTTCGTGGAACAGGAGTGTTTGAAATGAAAGGTTTTCACCTCTTTAATAGTAAAAGCGCAGATGGCTTGTTAGGGCTGGACAACTGAGGTGAGACACATCCATTTTTACTGGGGGCCTTAGGGGGAAAAAATGGTTGGTTTTGGTTCTGCAAAATTCTGTTCTCTTTCAGCACTTCTGATGAGCGTTATCATTTAGAAACACGGTGAGAATCCCCTTACGGCTGTTCTCCTGGCACCCCATGGCCATTACGTATGGCAAGAGATTGGTTTCCAGCTTGCCCCACAAGACTCTTGTAGGAAACAGTGTGGAGACCGAGCTCTCCGTGGGGCTGAAGGGTGTCCTGGGTGGGAAGGGGGAGGAGGAAGAGGAGAGGAGCAGCATCCCTGGCACGCCAGGGGCTTTCTCAGCTGGGTAAGGACAGCGAGTGTGACTGTCCACAGGTCTGCTGTCCTACATGGCAGCAGCGCAGAGCTGGTGTTTTGCAGAGAACGCATCCCTTTTTACGTGGAAAGTGGGTTTTCTGTCCCCTCAGACACTATATGTTCAAGCAGCAGATTGTCAGACTGTTATATCTCATTGTCAGGCTGGAATATCTTATTTATGTTTTTCAGTAAAGGTCACTGGCAAAAGAGGTTATAGTCTGTGTTGGTCCAGCAGTAAATTCTTTATTCTGCCTTAAACATTTTGTTGTCTATGCCTCTCCCTGGAGAACTTGGGTGCCTTCTGGATAGCTGTTTGCTCGCTGGAAAACAAAATTGCTCTTTTCATACAGAAGCAATAATGCTTCAGGGTATAAATTATAGTCAATAAAAACACGGTTGTAAAATAAACATCATGCTCATCCAGAGTCTGAGGAGCGCTGGTGTGTGCTTTAATGTTATGGACAAGATTGCTAAAATTACAGCTTTTTATCTCTTGCTCTTATCCTGTAACATACACTCTTGTAATACCATCTGATTTTAATGTAACATTTTATGGGCAGTTGTAGTAGACAGTCCCACCAAGTTAAAATCTCTGAAGCACTAAAAATCAGCTTTGTTTTCCTTATTGTTCTGAATGTTATTTCTTATTTATTCTTAATATAACAAATGGGGTCCTGGGGACAATATAGCCAATACATCCGCTGTCATTGAATAGGTCGTGCAGTATGAACCAACGGTCCATCTGCTCCTCACATAAGACAGGCTGGCCAGCTGTTTGGGCTGCCCATCTGCTGCTCACATCAGACAGGCTGCCCATCTCGAGCGGAGAGATGTATCAGACACCATTTGGGTTTAATGAGAGGGTAATGGAGCAGGAGAAATTAAGGCTGCGGTGTCAAAGAGCCTTTACTTCAGTGTGTTTCATGTCTGTTGGTTTGTGTGTGGTGGTCAGGTCTATCCCATCCAAAACTGGCAGCTGTAAAGTCAGAGGGTGCTTGTGCCTCGCCTCGGGACCCCGCTGCTTTCGGTTGTCTGCAGCTCTCGGTTCCCTTGTGCTCTTCTCTTGGCGGCAATGGAAATAACTCCTGCTGGCCCTGGCTGTTGGATTACCTGTCTGAATATATAGAGGCTTCCTGATGCATCTCACTTGGTTGAATTAGTCTTTCGCCTTGCTCAAAGTTGAGTAAGCAAAGCTGGTGGAGATACCGTGTGAGGAACAGGGAAAGTCAGGGAAGGAGATGTTGTCAGCCAAGGCGTTGATCTAAGAGACTCAAGATCAAGGCTTGATTCCACAAACTTCTTATACAATTCTGCACAAAAATTTAATTGCCCTGTGCATCAGTTCCTTCATGTGTAAAACTCAGATTCTGGCACTGTTATTCCCTAACCTGAAAGATTCCCACTCACTCGAATGGAGATTGGGCCACATCCATAGGTTGTGCACAGCAAAAGGAGGAGCAGAGAACTGGCCTGTTCCTTGTGTTTGCCTTTCATTCCTCCCAGACCAGACCAAGGTATTTAAAGAGAAACAACCTTAGAATATGCATGTTTTAAAAAGCAAAAATAGAGCAGTAAAGCTGCTCAGACACAGCAAAGTGAGCTCGGTACACATTGTGATTTGGGAAGGTCAGCTGAGCTGTGCTCAGGAAGGCTGCTGAGCTAGAAGTCAAGTTCAGGAAACTTTGCTGCCATGAAACATTTTCGTTCTTTTTTCCCATCTAAAATCCTGATAGGTGTGAATAGGCTCTTCCTCCCAGTTGTATAGGATCGAAAAGAACCACCGCAGCTTTCCAATGTGCCCTGGCAAGAGCCTGTGGGCCTGTGCCTGCTCAGAAGGGAAGTTGCCCACAGAAATTGCTATTATTGTTTCCGCAAGACAACATAGGCAAATGACAGGGGTAATTTTTTTGGAGAGGCTCTTGGACAGCAGTTACTGTTAGAGGACTCTAAAGAAGAGACAATTCTGGAGGAACAGAAAAGTGACATTCACCTCCAAGAGATTTTGGGCTGCTAATCAGGTTCTCTCTGCCAGTCTCTGAATCATTATGATAATAATATAGTAATAATAGTAATAAACTGTGACCATCTGCAGAGGAACATGAACCATTTATCCACTATCTTTATTAGCTCTTCTACAAATTCATCATCATGGCAAGAAAAGTAAAAAATATTCTCAGGTCATTAATTTCATGTTGAGATCATCATTCACCACTGTATTTTCTTTAATGCCAGAGGTTTTTGCCCAAAGTGGTCTTGTGTGTGTATTTTCCCATGTATTTTCAAAGTTGTTAATGCCCAAGGGACAAGGCAGTGATGTGGAAAATAGCCAGCCCCCATGTGATCTGATCTTATGATGATGCCACAGGCTTTCTGGTTCATTAAGGATAAAACAAAATTTAAGTCCAGTTTCAAAAAGCTCTAAGGCTTTAACTCCTATGCAAATGCCTAACAGCCCATAGCTATTAGTCCAACTAAGAATTAAGTATCTAAATATTTTGTTGTTTCTTGGCGTACGTATTTGACTGTGGGTCCCTGCAGGGTAGAGCAGAGGATGGTGAGGAGGGACCAGGGCACCTTAATTCTGGGCAGAGACAGGAGCTCATGCATAACCTTTTCTTTCTATGGAAAACTTCATAATCCTAGCTGCCTGACCTCCAGTTATTTCAGCTGCTGCCTCTGAGGATTAACCCCTGTATTTCACTTTGGGCTGAAGCTGCTGTGAAAAGCTGGAGCCTGGCTGAAGCCGGGAGTCGTTTGGAAAGAGGATAGTGCTGCTGAAACAGGGCATCCTGAATGCCCCGCAGCCACTGTGGTTTCCATCTCCTCTCCCCAGCCTTTTTTCTTCTGCAAGGAAGGAATGAGGTCAGAAGGACCCTGGATATTTTCATTTTTTAGCTGGCCAAGAGGTCATTGCCCTTTCCATGCAAAGAAGGTTATGGGAGTTGCTGGCACAGAGTTATTTTGTAAAGCTTTTGACTAGAAATAGAAACCTCAGATAGACCTGTTCTGACCCTGATCTTAGCACACACACAAAACCAGGTTTCCATTTGTGGCCCAGACGAAGATGAGGGGCCTTTTCTTTTCTTTGTAAAAATGCCTCTAACTCAGACTTTATCTACAAATCGTGCAAAACAAAGTCACCCTTCAGAGGTTAAGAAATTCCTGTTTCAGTTTGGCTGGAGGATGGATCCAGGAACTGTGTGTGTCTTCTGAGCAGGCGTTTCTGAACTCAAGTGAGGGAACATGTAACTCCTTGGAGTTAACTGACATTTTTTCTTTTGAGTGTCCTGCAGTGGTCCTATTTCCAGTGTCATTGCTTAAAGAACATATAATGGCTCAGAGAAGACATTCTTGTAGCTGGGAAGACTTTGGAGAGAAGTTTTAGGGATTAAGTCCCCATCATGGTGTTCGTTGTGCAACCTGAGAGCAGCTGGCTCGCGGGGGCCCTGTGACACCGTGATTACATCACTTAGTGGCCATGATGCAGCTGTGGGTGGAGGGATGCAGCTCTCTCCAGTGCAGCCCAGAGATCCTGAATCTTCCAGAACAGATGGAAAGAAAAAAGGCTTTGTTTAATGCAAGACAGAAAACAAAACTTCTAGTCCATAATTGCTGCTCTATTTGTATTGTTTGCTTTAGACATTTAAAGCTTGTTAAACCCCCGGGAGAGGAATGTGATCAGTGACTTTGCCATCTTGTAATGTTTTGGCTGTCCCAAGAGCCACAAAAGAACTGAATTGCAAGCTAACAATGAGATCCCACCAAGTTTCCAAGCGGTTCAATGCCCCCTTCTGCTGTCACAGCAGAGCGCACACAGCCACAGCTTTGGGAACAGCAAACTGGTATTTCGGTGGCTGCCTGGCTGGTGTGTGTTCCTTTGCTCATGGCCTGGGTCTGAGCGCAAAAGCTTCCCTGTCCTATAAATCCCAGGGCTCATAACCGTGTATGGTATAGATCTACTCTAATTGCATATTTCTGTGGCACTTGTATATATGGTTTGTGACATCTCGTGAGCAAACTTGATTGTAGCTAGTCATGAATGTGGCAGAGAGAAGGAATTTATCTTATCACTCCTTGGGGCACCCTTCGTGTTGAGAGAGAAAAAATATGGGGCAATGGAGAAAGAAAATCTACCGCTTTCATTTTTAGAAGAGCAGGTTAGAGAGACCATACCGTTGCCTGGCTCACAAGCATGGAAGAAATGAAGAGCACTCTCCTCGGGGAATCGGGGGTTTCAGGCATGATGCTGCAATGCCCAGAGAAGAAGATCTGCTCTGCTGGGATGTCATTTTTTAAATGGGCAGAAATGGCAAAGAGCTTCCAGTTCCAGCTCTACTGGTGTTAGTCCCTGCCATTTTCAGTTCCAGTCCTGGAGAAATCTCCCGTAGAGCAGACTCAAAGTGGCAAACGAGGCCAGCTGGGAAGCAGGAGGTTTCCCAGCAGCACCAAGGCTGCTGCACGCTTGCTGGTCCTGCCCGTTGGTGAAGGTGGAGGCTTCCCATGGAAGAAAGCATTTGCTTGGGGAGTCTAGAAGTGGCTTCCCACAAAACTGTGCTGGAGAGTCCTGCAGGCACTGAGCTGCTGTAGTGACTCTATGCAGGGAGCAGCGTGGCTGGGTGGTGGCATGTCTGGCTGCCCTGGGGGTGGCTGTGACCTCTTGGCTGCAGTATCTTGCTCTGTGGTGGCTGGTGGATCCCGGAGGGCAATGTTCCCTGGGCTGCTTTTCTCTGTTCCCATGAAACAGAGCCCAACACCAAAACTCCTGGAAAGGGAGAAGGACTCCCACTGCTGAACATGAGCTCAGGACTAGGTCACCTCGGGAGGGAAGTGCTCACGGCATCGCTGGGACTGCAGGTCCTCATGGAAACACCAGTCTGCTTTTCCTTATGACCAAGGAAGACTTTGGGATTGATAACCCCAAGTCTCCTGTTTTAAGATCTGGAAAAAATCTGATGCTGTAGAAATGCTGTTTGGGAGCTTTCTGGCGAAATATTTTTGTTAGAAGATGACTGTTGAAGCTGAAGATCCTTACGGGAAAGTGTCAGTTTTCAGGGCTCCCTTTTTTGAAACAAGTTTAAAACAAGAGTTTAAGAGAAGCTTTGAAATGGGATTTTCTGACGCTTGATTCAAAACAGCTTTTATAATGAAATTTCAGGTAATTTATGCTAAAAATTAATATTAAAAATGAACATATTTTTAAATTACAAAAAAGATTTTGGAATTATAGACATAAATTATTTAGATTATCCTGCTTACATGTTTTGTTTTTTTTTTTTTTTTAATGTTCTAATTTGGACTTAAATTTTCCATCACACTCTCCAGTGCAAATTTAGTCTAGGAACTTGGGGGGGGCAGGGGGCACCCAGTTCCTACCAGCAGCTCTCTCCAGTTCATTGGTGGCTGTCATCTGCTCCAAAGAAAAAAGAGTCTGAGTACCTTCTAAAGCCCCTTCCTCACTGTGCTTCTTGTAATCTCTCACATATGCCCCGTAACTCTTGTGGCACTGGGATTTGTGTTTGTTTTGTACTGGGAGTATCGGTAATGGCTACAGCTAGGTACAACCACCTTGTGTGTCTGCGTGTCTGATGGGTGGACTTCAGAGACACTAAAAGACTGTCAAGGCCAAAGGCAGAACATTTTCTCCTCCTGAATATGTTGCAGCAAGGCTGAGGGTGTCCTCAGGGAAGTGATTCACCCCTGCTTGCAAACATTTTGTCATCCCAAATGCCAGCCCTGGAAATGCCACCGCTGGCCTCCAAGTGCTGAGCCCAAGGAGACAAAGCGTGACTTCATGTCTCTAAACGATCTCCTTGTGGCACATTGTGGGATGAGCAGGGTAGGGACTTGCTGAAGACTCAGGTTTCTTCCTTTCCATCCCTTGTGGGAAAAGAAAGTAAAATCCCATGCCAGCCCCAGGCTACAGCCTCCCAGGTACGTGTCCTGCTGCACGTCCTCTGCTCCTGGGGCGCCTAACGGCAGTCATTTCCTCAGGACCTTTGGAGGAGAAAGGGTGTTCATATACCTTGATTAATAATCAACCAAAGCTCTTTGGACCTGTTTCCATGGGGACCGCAGCATGGCTTAGGCTTATCTTCAATGTAGTTAGTATGGATAATAAAAGCAATGAAGATACTGCAGAGCAGACTTCCACCCTGTGCCTCCGTGGGTGGGTGCACCGTGTCGGGGCTGTTTCCCTCCCTGCTGCTGTTGCTTATGTGAAGGGCAAGTCTGGAGCTGGAGAGGGACCCCTGGCAGCACTCTGAGGCTGAATTTCCAAAGCCACGGCAGGGCTAGCACAGTAACAAATGATGGAAGGGTCATCATTTGAAGGATGCAGTGAATAGGCAGCAATGGCAAAAGGTCACTGGGGAGTGAAGTTTTTCAGCTGCTGGTGCTGTGCTGTGTTTGCTTTCACACCTAATCTGAACCAAGAAGCTCCAGGCTCTGTCTTAACACTCCAGATGCTTCTGAGATGCATTAGCCTGGGTGTTTCAGGGCTGAAATGATTAGCCAGCTCATAATAAAAATTCAGGAAAACAGGAAGATATTCAGGAAGTCTTGCTTAAAACCTCTGCTAAGACCCTACTTAATGCCTGAAATTGTGTTCTCAGTTGAAGAGCTCTGGTATGTTGAAAAGCCATCAGATGAGCAAAGTACTTTTTAATGGAGATGAGAAGGAATGAGCATAATTAACAGCCGTTGCTAGAGGCACTCTTGGTTCTGGTGTTAGATCTGTGTATTCCAAGTATCGTTTTGTATGCAGAATGAAAAATTCTGTTTGTCTACCACCTATACATTAACTTCCATTAATTTCTAGGAACAATATAGGGTGTTGCATCTGGTTTACGATCTTGTAGTACCTCTTCTAGTCAGAACACAGGTGAGCTGAGATAGGCAAGCATTAATCTCCTTGTTTCATTGAAGAGATGAGCTGGTGCTACAGAAAAAACTCCTAGTCTGCCTGATCTTTCTGCCCCGTGATCTTTCGAATGTCCAGCTGATGTAGCATGTGAAGAGTGTTGTGTATGTGCCCGGGGGACTACCTCCAGGCATTTTGAAGTGAGACAAATAGTTGAGAAAGCAAGAATTCTTGCATTTCAAGCATATAAATGGCCATCTGCATGATGAACACATGTGGAAAGTGCAGTAAGCAGTAGGTGTGAGAGGCTGCTCAGGTTCTGCAAGAGAGCATCACTGCAGTAGAGAAAGAGGCAGGCAGACTCAAAGGGTGCCAGCATGTTCCCCTCCCTCTTTTGATAAATTTAATATCTCATCATGCAGTGCAAAAGCTGCTGGAGCTCTGCGAGCCTCCCAAACCAAATGTGCTCTGGATGTAGCAGGGGGACAGTGTCGCATGCTGACCAGTCGCCTTCCATTCCTGTCCCAGCAGGGCTTTTCATGCCACTTCAGCAGGTCCACTCTTCACAACAGTCACAACTGATTGCCCTCACCAGTCATGCTGCCCTTGTGGCATGAACAGATTCCACGGTCACTTCTCAGAGAGACAGGCAGCACAGCATCGCTGTCAGCGACAACCAGCCTGATTGCATCCTGTCACCCAGCAGCACCTTCAGTGAGGTCCCTCAATAAAAATGAAAATGCCAACAAATAGATTTAGGGCCATTCAATAGGTCTCCAAAGCCTGCAAGAAACAAAGTCCCATCTTATGCCTCCTCAGGGTGGAGGCACTCCAGGACTTCCCCTGCATTTCTCCAAAAGTTGTCTCTTCCTCCTACTCCAGCCTGTCTTCTTCTGAGCTCAGAGGCTGTTTTCATGCAGCACCGCTGAAGCTTAGCTCAGTTCACAGCTTCCAGTTTCTAATCCTGTTATCCAGGACCCTGTTGTTTTGTGAACAGTTGTCATGTGTGAAGAGCAGGCAAAGCTAGCAGATGAAAAAACGTGGTGGAAAGGAGTTTGCATTGTAGTAGTCCTGTGTTCTCCACTCGCCACATCTTCTTATTTCCACATCTCTTTTGCAAGGTGCACAAAATATTTAGCTGTTGTATACAACATATATTGCACTGAAAATCTTTAGATGACACCCAAATCTTCTTCTAAAGAGGTAAATCTCATTGTCTCACCTTCTGTCTTGAAGGTCAGTTGATCATGCCAGCAGTTAACAGGATAATAAAAAGCATCCTATTTCAGACAGCCTGGCTTTTCATCATCTTTTCCAAGATCAACTCATTCCTCAAGGCCTGAGAAGCATCATGCAATGTATTCATGCCCCCGGCTTCGCAGGAGCTCCCACGTAAGCAGTATAAACCAGAGAGAAAACAAAACAGGCTTGTTTTGAGTCAGGATGCTGCAAGGATTACATGTTGTACAGCTCCCAGCACAACTGGAGCTCATATTTGGTTGAGGGGCTAGGGGAGTTACAGAAACAAAGACAACATGACAGCAATGAATTCCTTCTCACATGCCCCAAGCTTACATCTCTACAACTCCACTGCTTTCAGAAGAGCTATTCCTGCTTCCACCAATATATGAGAGGAGACCCAAAGGTGGGAGAAACAATGCGTTTCCTTTGAAAAGGGGTGCTAAACAGCCAGAGCAGCTGGCTTTGGCAGTCAAGATAATAATAAGTTCGAGTGGTAGATTATTTACAGCATTTTGGCTCCGAAACAATGATGAATATAATATGAACACGTAGGCAAGGCTCTGCTGAAGGACTGGCAATGACTGCTGCTTGTTTGGAGAGGAGCATACAATGTGCAACAAGTAAACAAGGAAAATCACTACACTGCATAGATAAAATGTTCTCATCCTACTCCAGGGATCCAAGCAGAATAAGTGTCTTTTTCTGCTTAGGATTAATGGCGTTATTTGGGCTAATTATTCTGGTTATTTCCCTCTGCTTTTTTTAGCTTTCTCAAAGAAAGGAAAAGTATCTTTATCTGTGCAAAATGTTTTCATTTGAAGCTTGGATTTTTCAGATATTCATTTTCTACTCCCACACCTCCATAGTTCATGTGTCAGTAAATGAAATAATGAAGCCAGCATGGCTTGTTATCTAATGATGATTTAAGGGCTGACTCTGACCTCACTCTTACACCCGTTTTGCTCTACCTTTTTCTGCTGACTGCAGTACAGTCGGTCCCAATTGGTCTCATGGAAATGATAAGAGAATCACTTCAGACCTTATCCCAGGCTGTGCAATGAATTTGCTTTCTGTTACCCTGAATGGTCTGGAGCCAAGCCCTTAGTTGGCTCCAGCATCTAACAGTTCCTTTTAGAAAGTTGTCTGATAGATCACCACATTTTTTTGTAAACTGATCCAAAATGATCTCTTCAGATGGGGAATATGATTTTTCCCACAAGGTTTCCTGTGTTCCTGTTTTCCAAACATGGTTCTGAAAAGCTTTGAGAACAACATGTATTAACTATGGTGATTCAGCTCAGATCAGCCAGTTCTACAGGACAAAGAGATGTAAAATATAATAGTCATCGTCGTTGTCCCACTCCCTCCCCCTTGAACTTTTTCCAAACATCAGTGTGCTTTTGATTTCATTAGAAGGGTCCAATTTATTGCCAAATTTCTTGATCCATGGACAAGTGGGACAAGTAATATGCAATAGTGCCAAAGGCTCTAGGATTCAAGCTGTGAAATTTGGGTTTTTTCCCTCTGTCCTGATTACTGTGCAAGTCCTGTGCTACAGGAGGATAAAATTCTCTTTCTGTCAAACTGGGATTTTGCTAGTCCCCTTTCATTCTGTGCAGTGTTTTGGGATTAGAAATGGGAAGTGCTAAGTAAGTCATTAGTTGTCATCTAACTAGGAGCACTACGGCAGCTTGTGCTTCTAATTGTGGCAGATACGTTTCGGGGAGAGGACTGAGGACCCCAAAGCGCTGCGTCAGTCAGTGCTGCTAGTCCCGCACATGCAGCCTCCAGGGAATCCCATCAGGCTCTCGGACAGGATGGCTATCGACATGTTGTGTAGATGTGAAAAAATAGAGGCTTGAAAAATACACGTGTGATAAGTTACTCTGGACCCGTGAATATATTCAAAATGCGAGTCGTGCTCTCTGAGAAAGGAGAAATCAGAAAAATCACCATTTAGTCAGCTTCCTTGGCAGGAGAGCGAATCTGATGGGAGAAACCAGCGTACTGCGAAGGCACCGGGCACGCCAACCCCGGCAGCCTCACGAACGCCTCCTGCGAAGTCAAGTCACAAATGTGATGAGTTTCCTTGAGCTGTTCAGCCAAGGGGAGCGCGGCGCGCGCAGGAGGGCGGCTCTGACCCACAGGTGTAACTGGAGTAAGGGGGGCCCAAAAGAGGGCATGGGGAAGGACGGGACCCTCCTCAGGTCCTTCCAAGGGCTGTCTCAGAGCCCAACATAATGTCCTAAGGAAGAGATTAGCTCCAGATGTATTTTATTTGTTTGTAGTTCTTTCTGTGAGTGTGTTTCCAGTTGTATAACTCAACCCTTTGCTCTGAGTTTATCCTGCAAAATGTTTGAAGCAAAACCTCAAATGAATCTACCAGGCACAAAACGCTCTGCTTTCTTCAAAGCAGTAAATCTAGATAAAACTGAATTGCCACCCATTGAGGTGCTTGCAAACCAAGTCAAACCCGAGGATCTCACAGGCTGAGATGCATCTCTTGTTACAAAAGTTGGGAGGAGACTGCTAATATATAGGATTAGGCTTCAGTGGTAGTAAAGAGGAATAAATAGCTACTGCTAAATAGTAAGATTTGGGACCCCCTGGCAAAAATTTGGCAGTGAGGAAACAATCTGAACAAACATGATAAAAATGAGAGCATAGGAGGTACTAAGCTGAAGGTTGTTCATTTGAGTCTGAATGCTAAATAGATCTGTGTCGTAAATATTCGGTACTCTTGGGTCAGGTCTCCTTCCCACAGTCTATCAAATGGCATTATATAGTGACTATTGATGTATTTTTGTCTCTCACTCAACATTTTTAGTGAACTCAGGTGAATGATGCTTCTCTGCAGAGAAGAGTCTGTCTGTCTTCTTCTACTCCTTGAACTTTGCTCCTGGTGCATCCAGTTTAACATGGGGATGGCGGATGGGTTGTCTTTTCAGAAGGCTGATGGCATGTGGGGGAGGCCAATGAGGTGCAAAGGTTTCATTCATACTTAAGAAACTCAACATGGGTGGTTTGTCCCGTATCCCTCCAGCAGCTGAGCCTTTCCATGCACTAACTGTGCTTCTGCAGGGAACCACAATCCTACCTTTCAAAACTTTGTTTGTTTTCATAAAGTCCTTCTGTTTTATTTTAAGGCATTGTTTTGGCATATGTTTTCATAGCTTCAGGTTAGCATCTATTACAAGCTACTGTCAGCTCCAGAGATCATATTTTCTCATGTGTATCGTCAAACAAAGAGTGTTGCAATATTGATGTGTCATTACCATGTCAAGGCAGTACTCTGAAAACTCATTTTTTCAGTGAACAGTGGTACAGGTACTTATTTAACCTTACCATGGCTGCTTCTAAGATGTCCAAGGTTTCATTAGACCTCTTTGAAACTGCTGGAACAAGAGGAAAACTGGAGAGCCTCCTCCCTGCCTCTTCTCTACACCTGCCCCATGCAGCCCATGACACACGAGCACAGGTCAGACCTATTTGCCTATTCACATCAGGATGTATGGGACCCTCCAAAGTTTATTCCTGTGTGGGTGTAAAACCCCACCTCAGCACAAATGCGCAATTCTGCTTCAGACATGGGGAGGCTCCTCCGAGCTCTGGAGTGAGGCACCCGGCATCCCCGGCCTCTCCGCGTCAGACCTAACCACCTTCGTTGAGAAAACTCACAGATCTTCCCTTCTCCCACCATCACGGCCTCACTTCCCGTGCTGCTAGAGCTCCTGTCCTTCATTTCTGACCCTTGCTACGTAAACAAGCTCTCTGGTCTAATAGTTAAGGCCCTGTGGTTTTAGCCTGTTTAATTGCTGTAAGGTCAGCGAGAATGAGATAAACCTGGAAGCTGTCGGCCACGTTCGCAAAGGCTGCTCACTCAGCTGGGTGACGTTTCTGGGTCTGTCAGCTTCTATGTATGGAACAAGATAAAATTTTAATGCTGTATCCTGTCCAGGAGAGGAGGGAGACAGGGAGCTCCTGTCATCTGCGAGGAGGAGAGCGGTGGTCTCCATCGCTCGGTCTCGCCATGCGGCAAGCAGGAACGGGAAATGGAGCTTGGACCTTGCTGTTTCCCACCGGGATGCAGAGGTTGTCACATCGTTGTGGTGTGCTCCGTCACTGCTGTTGTCCTCCAACACCCAAGCATGGCCAGAGCTGGACCCTGGGGTGGCTCCAAACAGGCGCCTTAGGCTGTGTGAAAGGATCGTGCTCAAACGAATTTTCCTCTCCTCTCCCGCGGGTGAATTGGCTGGAAGGGACACAGCAAATTACTTTTGGCGAGGCTGTTTCTTTAGCAGCCAGATAGAGAAAGAGCCCCAGAGCAAAAGGGAGATTGTCTTGGGCTGCAAAGGTAGAGAAACAGCTTAATTGAGTCACAGATGATGTCTCTGTTTTGATATTTAAATAATTGGCTGGCTCAGACACTGCTCTGTAAACAGGTGGTAAACTCGCGTTCCCTGAAGTCAAAACACAAAAATCAGGGTTTAAGATTTCTCCTCCCTAGAATATTAAAGGGCAAACCTATAAACATCAAGTGTTTTGGAATAAAATCACATACTAATTGACTTTTACAACCAATTCCTCTTTTTATTCCACTTGTACTGGGAAAGCCGTGTACTGAAAGACTTGTAGTATATTCCACTTTGGACTACATTATCTTGTTTTGTAATTTTATTAAGATATTTCTCGGGTACTGAATGAATCAGATGGAATATGCTGTTCTTGTTTCCTTTCTTAAGTCTCTTATAAAAACTCCTATAGGATTTTACAAAGGATAATGTTCTTTCTTAAACCAGAGTATAAGATGATATAGATGAAGTATAATTCTCAGTTTAATCATGTAAGTCACTGCAATAATTTCTCCACAAACTTTTTATTAACGCCTGCAGGTTCTTAAGGTAATGCCTGTAGCAATAGGACTGATTTCTACACACTTTGTCCCTGTGAGTTTCTAAGAGACGTTGGTAGAGAGGGAGATGGGGCAGAGCATCAAAGGAACCGATTCCGTGAAACGGGGAAGCGCTGAGGCTGCGCTCCTCCCGAGTGGCTGTTCACACCGACAGAAGAAGTGTAGACGTGCAGAGACACCCCGCTCCCCGAGGGAGCTTGTAAGCCTAACGCCAGCGCTCTGCGGTCTCCAGCCTCCCAAACCACGTGCTGCCTTCCCGCAGCGGTATTTCAGGTCTGTGGGATTCCCCGAACAGCGCTGGCTACCCGCTCTCCTCCTCGGCAGGGTCTGGGGGCACGAGGGAAGGCTTCGGGAGTAAAGCAGCTCTGGAGGAACGGCAGACAGCCCTACATGACCTCCAGAGTCAGTCCTGGCTGGGAAACCTGAGCCATTTTGCACCGGCGTAATGGTTTTCCAATGAGCCAGTGCAGAACCAGCACCTGGGAAGGGAGCGGGGAGCGGGAGCTCATGTGAGGGGGACGGGGAGGCTCCGGATGCGATGGCGCGGGGCTTCCCCGAATCCTCCTCAAATTAGAAATGTTTCACAGAAGCGTGTCAGTACCGACTAAGTGTTTCATGGGAAATGTCAAATCATTTTGACTTTCTTGTTTAGTTTCAATAACATCAAAGGTGTTTCATTTTGCTAAGGTAAAAATGTTTCCCTTCGATTTGATCATTTCAATTTGTGTCATTGCGGCTTCTGAGTTAGATGAAAATACCAGCTTTAAAATGCAAATATACAAGAGGGTAAGGTATGTACACTGTTTAGTCTTTTATAGTGGATTATGACTTTGCAGTTTTAGCACAAAGCGTCATAATTCATCAAACTGAAACAATTCAACATTATCAAAGCACGTTAGCTCATCTTCTCTTTTCTGTTGAGCCAAAGAAAACATAAAAATGACAGCCCTCCAGACTATCACAAGTTTCCACAAAACAGATTTTTCTGATTAGCTTTGCTAAAGTAAAGATAAATACAGCATGATACCTGTTGAGTTTGGAGAATTGAAAGCTCTCTGTTGTGCATAAAATCAGGGAATATCAGAGTGGGAAACGTGCAGACTTTCTCCATTGCTGTTTGTCCCTCTTTCCCCCATCAGAAGTGCCTTTGGGAGGAGCACTGGTCGCGTTTATCAGCATATACCTGTTTGGTTTTTTTTCCTTTACTGTGCATAGAAAAACAGAATGATTTTGTAAATGTATTTTCAGTGCTGCCATTGGCTGGCTCTTGGTTCAAGTTGAACCAATATGTGCTATTATTTCCACTTCACATGCTCCACAGTTTTCTGCTAATAACTTTCCCCAGCCGCTACCTTCTCCGTACAGCTCCGTTGCCAACGTGCAGGTTCCCAGCTCCCAGCTGGGCTGCTCGGGGACAACCCGGCTCGCGGGACGAAGAATCACTCCCGCAATGACTGCTCCATCTGACTTTATGTCTGCAGTGAAAGGAGAGGATAACAAACTCGGCACTGCTTCAAAGCAGTTCATATAACACACTAAAAGGCAGAGCGTACAGAGACTTTATAACCGTCTTGGCTATTAGAGAAAGAAACTAGCTGGAAAGCACTGCAATTTGGGAAGAAAAGGGGGTATTCGATTCTGTGTCTGTTTTATTGCAGCTGGGAATAGCACAGCACCTGCCATGCCAGGCTGACTTTGCTCTCACAGCTTTCTTCACCACCCCGCCGTCCTCGCAGGCTCAGTCGCGCGTATCTTGGGGAGGGAATAGGGTTTTCTCCCTCCTGCAAGTACCATGTTGGAAAATGGCAGCTGCTCCTGGGGAGTCCTGCTGCTTTGTCCCTGTAGGAGCTTTCAAACGAAAATCACCAGAAGTAACAAAAGCAGTGGCCAATTTTTGTCTTACGCTAGCAGAGTGGGGCTCCGACTGCAGAGAGTTTCCCCCAGTTTGTGCCTCTCTGGAGAGACAGGAGATCTCCAGGGCTTCACCCACAAAAACGGGGATTCCTGGAGGATCCTGGCACATACAAACTCAAAGCTGGACCCGGGGGGAACTTTCAAGCCTGATTGTAAATGGTGCTGAGGGGCACACAGAGCATTGTTAACGAAGGCAGAGTAAATTTACTTGTTCATACGATTAACAAATAATAATTAAATATCCCTCCCAGTTGCAGCTGTAATGTAATCATGATGTGTGTTTACCACTTGGTTTCAGCTCGTTGCGAACTGATGATTCTCAGGTTAGTTCTCCTGTGTGCCAACCTTATCTTCTCTCTGAAGGAAATTATTAATAAATTCTTGTCTACCTAGGGGAAGCCATTCCAGATTTGCATTTTTTTTAGAGTGTACGTATTCTTTCATTCTCCCCTCAAGGCCTTTCAGTCTTATCTAAACAAAACATCCCTGTTGTTATACCAACCATGTAAATTTGTGTTTGCATATCTTTCTGGTTTTCTACTTACTTTGTTTGTAACTCAACTCGTATCACTTCAGAACATAAATTCCTACAAAATAGGACAATGTTATCCTGCCACCTATAAAAATGATGCATTTCATAAGTTGTTTTTCGAGGAAATGGGTGATTCTCTAGCTGCCAGACCTCGAGCAGTAGAAGGGTTTAGAAAAGTTGTGAGAGTTTTGACTTTTGGTGACAGTGAGGACCAGGGAGAAGCCCCCCAGGTTGTATTCCTCCAGAGCATCCTCAGGCTCTGGTCAGCCATTCCCAAGGGGTCCATAGGAGAAATTGGTTGCAAAGAATGATTGCAAAAACCATCTTAAAACCCACACAAGCGCACGCTGCTGCATACACGGTCCAGGAAACAAATAACATCAGAGGGATAAAAAAAAAGTGAGCACTGGGATTTAGCCATGACTGTCTTTCACAGCCATCAATGCAGACCACTAAGGCAACACAGTAAAAGGACATTGTTGAGCTTTTCTGTTAAATTATGTTACACCTACTCTAATGGGAGGCTGGGGGTCCTCGGGGCTTGACCAGGCAGCTGAGAATTGAGAACATGAAGACTCTGCTCTCAGCCAAGGTGAAAATACAGATTTCGGGGTACCTCAGGGCTGACATGTCTGGACCCTCCTGTACCGAGTGTTGGCCAAGCAACCTGCAGCCTCGGCCCCAGGACTTGTACATAACTTGCATCCTAGTCAGTGCCGAAGCACCCTGCAAAACAATAAAAAACTCAACTATCGATTTACAATTAAGGTTGATCCAGCAGAAAATTAGATTTTGCTCACATTTGTTCCCTGAGGCTGTACTGTCTGGTCATGGCCCAGACCAAGATAGGGCTGCTGAGAACATGGATGGGCTCATGCGCTCTGGGGCTGTGCCAAAACACAATTCTTTTGGCTGGAAGTCAGTAGGAGGATTAATATGATAACGGACACATCCTTATATTTACTTCCCTGAGCAGGGTTTGGTGTTTTTTTGGGATATATCCCAGCATCCTGGAAATTCTCCACGTGGCAGAAGGACTGGTTCTCCTGAGCAATGCTTGTGGCCAACTGGCCTGTGTCCGCTGGGTGGGAGAGGAGGTGGCCTTCAGGACAGGCTGGACAGGGCAGCCGGGCTGACCTAGCAGCATGTGCAATGGTGAAGTTGTGGAGAGGTGAAACACAGAGAAATGGATTTGGTTCTAATTGTTTAGAAGACTGAAAAATTTTAGGTTGGCAGAAGCCAAACTGTTTCTCTTCCTACCACTCCATTATCCAATTTTCTCCCTCTCTTTTCTTCTCTCTGTCATTTTTCATCCTTTCATCCTTTCCCCCTTTGTTTTCTCCTTATTTTTTTAAGGGGAAATATAAGGGAGATGTTCAGTGAAATTAGAAAACGTATCAAGAACTGCATGTGCTTTATAGATGTTATCATAAACACACTATCGTTGCGACCGAGTGCTGGAGAGATGAAAACAAGAGTGCCATTTCAGCATCTTCCATAGCATGAGTCAGAGAGATTGATAGTTATCCTCTTGCAATTAGAATTTTTATTAGCACTGCCGGTGGCCTTTGGCGTGCTGTGAATGGATGCCATTTTCTTGGAGTGTTTAGTCTTTCATAATGCTTTAGAGAAAATAAAAATGGGCTGGAGTCACTCACCACATAATACTGAGAGGAAAATTATGTTTTATGCTGCCTCAGGCTGGGTTTTCAAGCTCCAAACACCAGGTATGAAACCTGTTAGGTACCCGCATGCAGCAAAGCTCACCAGAGCTCACATGTCCCCAGGGCTCCGGAGCACCAGGAATGGGCTGAGGCTCGGAAGCTGGGCTGAGCACGCCGGAGGGATGGTCTGGCTCTGCTGCTCTCCCCATTCCTGAGTATTCCTGACCCGAATTCACAGAGAGGCACCTCCAATGCACCCCACTAATGCCCAGCAATCTGCATCAAAACAGCCATTTCATTCTCTAAAGGAACTTGCCCTTCTCTACTTTTTCTTTCCTTGAGGCAGACGCAGACCCCAGACTGACCTGATGAGTATTAAACAAGCCATGGCATTTCTTTTGCAGGATGCTATTTTTAAGCAACTTCATGAAAATCCTGCTATGATACAGAACAATTGCTTTTTTTCCCTTTCTATAGGATTCATATTACCGAGCCAGGGAGAATCTAACACCTGTGCTGGAGCCAAAGAGCAAACTGGAATATATTTTTCCTTTGAGCCTTTCCCCCAATGCTTTATGGTCTTCAAAATTCAATTCCTGAGTAATGCAAGAGGCTGCTCGGTACAACTTCACATTCGCACAGGGAATTTCTGTGTCTTGCCCTAACGTTTCTGGGAGGGCAGCAGTTTTCCATGAACCACCCTCCCGGAGCTCACACCAGCCTGGGGAACACGACAGGGCATTCTCCAAGCCTGCGGAAAAATGCATCCTGGGGATCAAGCCCCCGTGGTGATGCAGGTGATTCCTGCTCTCTTCCCAAATACCGCAAGCTCTGGAGCACCTGCTGGAAAGAGGGCTCTGAGCACATCACAAGCATTTCAGCTGCTTTAAAATTACTGACAGGCAGAAATGCTGCACCTATGGTGGGATCTGCATTGCCTTCATCAGTACCCTCGGGGTGGGCTTAGGATCTGTTTGCCTGCTCAGCTGCCTGTAGCCTTTTGACGATCTGCCCCGCAGTGCCTACGCCTCTTTTGAGAGTGGGAGGCAGGCTGCTAAATCAAACGCTCGTTTTTGGGCATCACACCCGGCTTACGCGCCTGTGCCTGTACCCGTGTGCCTCCACGGCCGGCGGCTGCTGCGGGTCCCCGGGTCCAGCCCGCGGCCGCTCGGCCGTGTGCGTGATGAGCAGGGTGCTGCGGAGGAAGGAGCCCTCGCCTCGGGTGTCTGCGCCCGCCCGCCGGGGACGGATGCTGCACGGAGATGATGAATTACCTCCCTGGGTAGTGACACCCGCTGAAGGTCTCGCAATATGCCAACCAAACAAGCCTAAGCTGAGCATACAGACAAGCCACTTGTAATTCAAAACAGGCCTGATTTTTCCTTTAAAAACCCATAATATGCGGGTTTATTTTCTGCAACTCTTCCAGGCCGGTTACCCCAACTGTTGGCAAACTGTGAGGATGGGGTTGCCATGGATACGCTCCGCGCTGATTCACATGAAATACATCATTGCATTATCCCTAGAGTGGTGAAAGCCTTTCACAGCTGATAATTTTTAAGAGAATGATTCATCGTTAAATATATCATGGCAGCTCTGCATTGTTTGCTCTTCCTTGGAAGCATAATCTGGAAATAGGCAGCTCTTGGGATGCTCCTGAAGTCGAGAGCGAGATCGTGAGCAAGACGCCTGCCGCAGAGCGCAGGGACACTTGGATTTCGTTCAGTCTGTGCTGGGAGGAGGAGAAGGTCCCGCGCGGCGTGGCTGCCCGCTCGCTCAGGGCCAGGTTTTGAGGAAGAAACACCCCGCTCTGCGTCGCGTCCCACCGAAAGGAATAGCCTAGATGCTGGCTGGGATGGATGGGGGGATCACAGTCCAGCCACGTGGCTGCGAGGGCCCCGGGCTATAACAACTGTTACGATTTTTTGCATTTACCCCTTGAAAGACTGTTCTGTATGGTTACGGGAAAAGCAAAATCTGCATTAGAGCCAGGTGTCTGCGAGGGGGCCATGTCTCTCCCCTGGGTGCTATGCTGCATTCAATCCCCCTTACCACTTGGTGCCGGCTAGGAAACCAGAGTGCCGTCCATCAGAAACAGAGCCAGATGAGTCCGTGGCCATGCACACCATGGGGAGCTTCCCCCGTCCTCCACCACCCCTCCCGGCTCCATATGCCCCACCCTTATCACGCCGCGTCGCTCCGCAGCCCTCCCAGCGCCACCGCTGTGCTTGGCCCTCCTGCCTGCCCTGCCAGGCACCCGCAGGGAGCGGAAGGGACCTGATGTCCTAGCCCTTTCCCCAAATTATCAATTAATGCAATCAGCCAGACATGGTTTTGAGGCACCAGCTGTGCTTCGGGCTCCAAGCCTGTTCATGGCTGCGAGGGGAGGGGGGTTTAGAAGAAGCAAACTTTTTCCTCCAGGAAAAGCTAGCGTGAACCCAGAGGTCACCAAAAGCCCTTTTTTATCACTGTGAGTCACGAGGAGGGAAGCCCAGACCTGGAACACACAGACAGACCTGGCTCGAGCGATCTGGGGCAGAGACAGAAGCGCTGAGCCCTTGGCTGTGTATTAGCCCTGCAAGAAGGGATAATGCCAGCTCTCCCTGAGGGAGACACGGCTCCTGGGTCCCCCCGGGAACCGCCGTGGCAGGTCAGGCACTGGCCTGGCCGAGGTCCTGCTGCCCTCCACACCGGCTGGCACAGGCACAGGGTGAGCACGGAGAGTGATTAGTGAGAAGCGGGTGGGAGAGGTGTGTGCTACAGAGAAAAAGAAAGAGAAGAGGGAGGATGAGGGGAGCATGGACATATCCATCTGAGCTGGGCTTTGTGCGGATGACCAAGGGGAGAGCTGGAGCAGCCAGCATGGTGCTGGGAGAACAGGAATGGCGTTGGAGGTCCTGACATTGCCCAGGTGAATGTGGGATCTGCAGCCATGTATTTAGCATTTTTCCTGGTAACTTCTGTACATCTGAGAGCAGAGGAAGAGCTCCAGTGTCTCCTTGCTGGGTGGTGGGTATCTGTGAGGCAGCAGCTCGGAGGCTCATCTGATGTCCACTGGCTGGATGTGCGCAGAGGGTGAGAAGGGAAGTCAGCATCGTCTGAATTTTAGCTGTGATCTCAAGAAACTGCTGGGTCCCCAGACACCCTGAGATCAAACGATGGGTCTGCAAATACATGCAAGTGCCGTGGCAGACTGGCAGTCAGGGCTTGCAGGCTGGTGCAGAGGGCACACACATGAGCAGAAAAGGAGAAGCAACATTTTTCTAAGATACTTATGTGATTTGCAACCCTTTTTCAGGCTGCTTAGCCCACTGTTTAAAATTAGGTGCCTAGGAGCATTGGAGGATTCATAGCTGGATTTTCAGGTGTAGAGGGGTGGAACACAACTCAGAATGGGGTTACATGTCCCCTGGAGTCACCCAAGATCTGCGAGGCAGCAGCCCTAGAGCTAGGGAAGCAGGCATTACACCGGCTGCTCTGATTTTGAAATGGTGTAGTGAGAGAATTTGCCGAGAACACAATAACTTTCTTTTCTGTAGGAAATGGGCCCTCATCAAACAGCTGCCTGCACTTAGAAAGTAACCCAAAACCAACTCAAATGAACAAAAACTGGGCTGTGTGTTCTTGACTCCAGGCCAAAATAATTCTCAGTTATTCCCAAGACAAAACTCTTTTCTCTGTCCCTAAAAGCCAAAAATGTACATTTCATGCATAATTAAAGTGAGATTTTAGCATACATCAGAGCCTAGGGTTGTGTGAGGCACAAATGGGGCTTTCCAAACAAGGCTTTTGATTACCAGTCATTTTAAGTGCGGGAAATAATGGCAATTCTGAGTTCTCCAAGCCCTCAGAGAGGAATTTCTGCCACGATTAATGGTTCCCAGTATATTTGGGCTCCAGTCAGTATAGCAGCTTCCACCAGATGGATGGAAACACCGAGGGAGACTGGAATCGCTGTTAGACCCCGAGCCCACGGGATGGAGACCCACACCGCGCTGCCGCGGCTGCCAGGCTCCGCCATTGCCCTACGCCGACCGCTCTCACCTAGCCTGCGGCAAACCAACACGCACTATGAGTATTTTTGTAGCGCTAATGCCCAGTGAGTTTTCAATCCGTTAATCTCTGTTTCTGTGCTTTGAAAGCAGCCACTAGTGGGTGAGGGACGAGGATAACACTTCCCATTTGTGCCCCACTAACACTTCCGCTAAACCTCTCTTCCTTGGGTCAGACAAGGCATGGCTTTTCCTGGGAGACTTTGAAAGGGCTAGCTCTGCTTTTGCTGAGGTCAATAATAATAATCAGTATTACAGGGATGGTAGGCAAAAACCAGACTCCATTGTGCTGGGCACAAACCTCATCCCAGTGTCTTCTGCTGACACCCCTGGTAGCATGCATCCAGGGCTCAGGGATGTGTTTGATCCAGTGTGACTGGTACCCTGCAGGGTAGCCTGCAAATTTCCCATGTCCCTGCTCCCATCCGTGCAGAGGTTGTAAGGGAAACACTTTGCAAGTGGAGGTGTCTTCCAGAACCCCTGTATATCATGGGCTCTCCTATGGAGTACACCACAGTGTCCTCTGGCTTTGCTTTCTTTAGAGAATGGAGGGAGGACATCTTTTCGTCAAAAAAAGACTGAATTTTCACCTTTTCCCCCAAAACATTAGAGCCGCAAGAAGTCAAAACAAGAGGACCAGCAGTGGTGAGAACTGAGGAGAGAAGGAAGGTGTCAGACGAGTGCTACTACATCATGTCCTTGCCTTTGGGGTTTGGGTTCATTTGAAGCCTGACCCTGCTTGCCCAAGGCAATACTCGTCATTATTAGCCAAGTAAATTATCCAACCTTTTCTACAAGGTTAAGAGACAGTGATTAGTGCTGTCTGTCCAGGCAGACGCCCGCTGGCAGTGGCAGCCTGGCATGGCAGCCTGCACGTGTGCGTGCTCCTCCGGACCGGAGGGCGATGGTCCATGTCAGCACTGCCCGGAGCCAGCTGAGCCTGCCGCTCCATGCGGCTCGCCCCCTTCCCCAGCAGCCCACTGCCTGCCACCAGCTTTTCACCCTATCACAGGTAACCCTCCCTTCTATCCAGGCTCATCCCAATCCTTATTAAGGCTTTGCTTCAGATAAGAGCATTGAGAAAACATGATCTCCTTTCCCCTTTCTTGCTCCCTCTCAATGACACCGTCCCCTTCCCGGTCAGAACAGGCTGCCTGTAAATCCAAATCCACTGCCTGCGCTGGGCTCTCCCTCCCCAAACCCAGGCGCAGTGCTGACCCCACACTACCTCTCCTTCCTCCCTGCCTAATCCTCTCTGCCCTCCAGCTATGGCACAGACTGCTCACCCCCCGCCAGACCTCCATCACCCCCAGCACCCTCAGCATCTCGGGGTGTAGCGAGGCTCGAGGGACACCTCGTGGAGGCAGACACGGGGGGCTTTCACCGGGGCAACGTGGAGGGCGAAAGGGGACTTGCTCCATAAATACGTGGTTTTCTTCCAGGCCAGATGAAGCCAGGTATCCCTGACTTCACGTGGGGCTGGGGGCTGAGCGGGCACCCCGGGAGCCAGCCCGGGGAGAGGAGAGGCGTGGGGAGCCGGCGGTGCTTGCCTGCTGCTGCAGGGTGAAGGCTGTAAGAGCTGTGGGTCTGGTCAGAGCTGCTCGCTGCAGAGGTGATCCTGGCCCCTGTTTCTTAGACCATGGATGTCCTGCCAAGGTGATCGATAGATATGGGTGAGAAGAATTTGAGGCAAATGATGGTGTAAGAGACGAATGTGCAGAAGGGAGATGGAAGTGAGGGAGATCTGCGTCCCCTTCACCTCTCTCAGTCTATCTGATTAAGAACCAAAGCCATGTGATTTTAGGTGGATCTCCACCTGACATATATCCATATTATTAATGCTCCCACCTCTCTCTAATTCCTACCTCAAGTCAGTGAGGTTGCAAAGAACTGGGGTGTGTTAGGCCTAATCAGCCCTGTATTAATAATTGATTTATGGAAGGAGATGTTGACACACACTGTGCTTAGAATAAAAGTCATCCTTTGGGCAGGGTGGAAGAAGATGATAGAAAAAAAATGGTTTCCTTCTCTTGTGCAGAGCCATTTAGCATCCCGGATTTCAAAGGCCTTGCAAAAACTTCCATAAGCCGGTAACAAAAAAGTAGGTCACAATTAAGCTCTCAGTTTCAAAAGGAATCTGCTTGGAATGATACATGATGTGTGTAATTATACCGGGGATTGACTGAGCTGCAGAGCTATTCATCGGGAAAGACACCCAAGGTGTTATGTGCTTTGCAAGGGCCATATCTGCAGCTCGCACCCAACGCCTCGCGGTGGGGGCCAGGGCACCTTCCCTTGCCCCTTCTCCAGCGGCACTTCCAGAGCCAGGAGCCACGGGGGTGAGCAGGGAGTTCAGACTGTCTGATCCACTCAGTCCTTGTTGTTTGGCAACATCTACTCCCTGCAAAAACTGCAGGCTAATGGGAAATGGTTAGAGCAAATGGTAATAAGGGTTTGTGTGAAATGGGTTACAAAGAAATCAGATGGAGACCTCCCCTTTGTCTCGCAGAAAAACCCCATGCTGTTTTTTTGGAGGCAAAAATACCTGTAGGCCATCACCACTTTGGAGAATCACCTAATCCATGGCCTAGAGGCAGAATCTGCTGGTGGACCCAGCTAAGAAGGGCTTTTCTCCATAGGGAGCTCAGCAGGCAAAGTCAATAGGAAATCAATATCTTAGTGGCCAAATAAGACCTGGACTTGACCTGCAGTCCTCTCTCAGGACCATAGTAAAGTTTTGGTCATCACCAGCTCATGTCTCAAGGGTTGTTTTGTCTCCTGTTTGTCAAAAAAATGAAACATCTTTGGAAGGGCAGCACTGTATCAGTCCATGCTTCAGGGAGTCGAGGGAGAGCCATCCCTCCCCTAATAAAGAGCAGAACAAATCTCAGTATCCCACCAGTTTGCCTAAAAGCATTTTCCCTGGCTGGCACTTTTCCTACCTTGCAAGCTTGGCTAGCCCAGGGGACGGAGGGATTTCCAGAGCCAACAGCTTCACAGGATTGCATGAGTTCTTCCCAGGGACAGGTCAAGCCCTTTGTCAAAGACAGCAGGTTAGCATGGGCAGGAGGGGAAGGTTCTTACAGCAGCAGTGCTGAAGTGGCCACCTCTGACATCACTTCGTCTCTTAACGTGTTTCTGCATTTCTTTGTCTGGGTTTTCGTCTCCTCCGTTGAACATAGTACTGCATGTCTGGTAGCTCATTCACTGTCTGCTCAGAGCATGGCAAGTGAGAAACACAAACACAGGGCCCTGAAATGCTCCATCATGTTCCACTCGGTAAAAGAGGGATTTCCAGGCAGGAGAGATTTTGGGTTCCTGAACGGTGGAAGCACCGCGTGTTGGCAGGGCATTGCTCTGGGCTCACCAGCCCAGCCTAAGGCAGCACAGGGAAGGGCTCTTTTGGATGCATCTCTACAGGGCTCCTACCAGATGCCCCACAAGCTGCACCCCTCAGAACCGAAGCCCGCTGGGTCTCAAGTGCTCAATGCTCCTGGTGCAGCCCTTGTGCATGTGGCAAGTGGGAAGTGTAGAGGAAAATTCTCCTTCTCTGCTTCTGGAGATGCAGCTTTGCCCATAGGTATCTGTTTATACATGATCTAGGGTGCATTTTTATGTGGTTACATATTAAATAGATATCACCAGATTGTAAATTAGGCTGTTCATCGAGTACCTGTATTGCTCTTTACACCTGCACTTGGCTGGATGTGAGTGAGCAGCGGCTTTCAGGGATCAGAATGGGTGTGTGGTAAGGAGCATAGTACTTTCATTATAACCAAAACCAATTCTGTGATTCTTCTACTTCAGTTAAGGGACCTGAGGGAATTCCTCAATTAGGACAATTGCTGATACACTTTTAATACCCCAGGTTCTCCTTTTGCAACCTGTAACTTGACATTTGCAATTGTTCACAAAAACAGACCACGGGTCAGTTAACTTTGCTTGAGCCCTGAGCTGCATTACCTATTGAATTCCTTAATGTTGTACTGTTTTTTCCCTTGGCGAATTCAGTAAATGGCATTTTGACCTGTTTGCTAATGCATCTTACTGCAGACTGGAAACGGGGATGGTACAGGCAGAGCTCTGAAGTACTCTTAAACCCGCAGCTTAATAGCACACTTGAGGAGCGGAGGTGAAATGCAGTAGTTAGTGGCTCCATCTGCTTTGGGTGAAGGAATTATACAGCTCTGGAAACCAGGGAGGAGGAGAGAGCTTCCTGCCCGGACCTGCTTCTGCTCCCATGGACAGCTAACGCCAGCCTCTGCCCAGCCCTGCGGAGTTTGTGTTTAAAGCAGGATTTGCAACTGTTTTTCTGAAGTCTTGTGGTTCCCCGACTGGGAATTAGTTTGGGCTGATGTAGCTCACAAAGAAGCAGGTCTCAGGTCTGTGCGGAGACTGAGCTGAGTCTCAATCCACGGAGACGTGGCTTTGCACTCGCTGCCTCTCCGTGCTGGGGCTGCCTGATATCACAGCCAGCACAGCAGCTCCCCGGGACCCCCTGAAGTGGGATTACTGGGGGCAAGGTGGGTTTAGTCCTAGTGACTGCTACCCACCAGAAAACCAGCAGTTCCCTGTTGGCACCTAAACTCTCAGAGCTGCCCAGGTACTTTCCACTACAGTACTTGGCCTCCAGAAGCTTGTCTTTTGTTAAAATTCTTGATTTCCGTGGCATTTTGGCTCTGCAGTCACAGTGTGCTGACTGTGTGCTAGCCCAAATCGAGTTTGCCCACCTCTGCTGGCAAACAGGGGCTTGCATGAGAGGCCAGCCCGCACCGGAGTCTGCTCCCTGCGCAAGCACCGAGCTACCTAGAGGGTGAGATGTTTTACCTGCCTGTTCTGGAGTGGGGATATCAGCAGAGATGTGTGTTGTGGAAGAAAACAGTAAGGGAGATACTGTGGTTGATGCAGTTGAGATGGTACAACTTTGATTCAGTTTTGGAATGACTTTTCTTTCCAAGATGCATCTTGTTTTCTATCACGCAGGTAATACAATGTTTCTAAAGGTCATGATTTGGAACAAAATTTTTCAGTGTTCTCATAATGTTTTTATTTGTCTGAAACATATTATGTTTTCAGAAATGTTGTTATGCAGTAAATGTCAAAATGTCCTTATTTCCTACGAGAAACAAAAAAATCTGCCTCTTGACAAGGTCTAGTCTTAGCGTGGAGTTGCTTGATTAATGGCAAAGACCTGAAGCTGCATACTGGAAACCTTCAGCTCACTTCATTGCACACCAGAAAATTATATATACTTACATAGAGCTATTGTATGGAGTGACCCTTAGTCATATTGTCTAAGCTGCTTATCGCAACAGAAATAAGATGTATATAGTAATCTTCTTATACTTACTGAGAAACCTAAACAAGGCCAGTACTGTGGTGGGGTCACTTATCTCTGGCTATAATAAGGTTACTATACAAGGAGATATTAATGTTGGAAAAAGCATGCTGGAGATTCACGTTTAAGTCAGTGTAATTATTTCTGTCTTAAATAGGTGAGTGTAGAAGGTTTCCTTAGCGGGTCACGAGTGAGCATCCACCCTCCAGAAAGGAAAAGGAATGAGTAGGACATCCCCATGGCATGTATAAGTCCGAGTGCCTTGTACAGCTGGGGTGATACTGCTCACTCTGTCTTCTCTAAACAAGCCTTGCAGAAGCAATCATTCACTGTAGCATTCAAAGATCATGCAGTTTGACAGAGGTGTGCGTGGAGTATGTCTCAGTGTCGTTGGAGTAATGGTAAATGCTGATTTTCAGTAAAATTAAACGTGAAGATACAAGCTGGGAATCCTAGATTGCCATTACATCCGGATCCCCCTTCCTTTCAGAAAGTGGCCAATAAGGCCATCCGAGGCCTCAGGATGCTCCTGTTCTCCCCACGAGCTCCTCACAGAGGCTCCTCTTGCACATCTCCCCAGGCTCCTCCGGCACCGAGCCCGTGGGCTGAGCCGGGCAGGGCAGGGGGAGGGTGGGAGGCACATCCACGTCACGGCTCTCGAGGCACACGGTGACAGCACTTCTGAGTCCAGATGTTTTTCAGCCAAGGGGTAACTTTCTTTCAGTGCCTGGGTTTTTAAGAGACAGCTGAAAAAATAAGAAGAGCCAAGGAAGAGTTAATAGTATAAAAGAAAGATTTACACCTTGTGTTTGAAACTTCGGTAGCAAAGCATTTTTCTGTAAGGAGAAAAAATGTTTTAGCAAAAAACCCTCTGTTTTTTCCCTGGGGAAAATATATCCTAGTTACACTAAAAATTCCGAAAGTGGGATCTACAGAGGGTCTCTGCTCTATGGAACATTTTTGGAGTTGTTCCTTGGAGGGCAGAAGTGGTCAGCGAGGGAAATTTTCTCTTCCAGTACCCTGCATGGAAAAATTGGAGTCATTAGTTCGCATAAGAGGGGTCACTTCCAGGGCTCAGCTTACGCGTAGGTTCCCCTCCCGCAAAGGCTTTTTTGAGTCGCAGCAGAGGCAGTGAAAGGAGCGCAGGAAGGGGCTGGGGTAGATCTGGGGCAGGAGTGACCTGTCAGCCCCTCTCCTCCATCTGGCACCAGCAGAGATCGTGCAGTGCAACGCGGTTTTTAAAAATATATTTGGAAGCAAGCACTGGCCCAGTTCACCAGCGCTGGACCTGATGGTCATGGAAACAGTCACGGGAACAGAGAGCAGGGCCGTGGGGAAGGCATGTCACAGAGATCCCGTTAATGCAGAAATCATTTTCCAGAAGCACAAAACTGAGATTGAGCAATACATTCTTGGGATAAAACCAAAGCCATTAATCTTAGTTGTAGCGAATACTTGCAACTCCTGTTCAAAAAATGCTTTGGAGAAAAAGTCCTTGAAACAGTGTTTAAAAGATGAGGGGGAGCCTCTGGTGTGCTTTCGTCCTTGCTTGCTCGCATATTATGTATGCGAGAGATTTCTCCCAGGTTTTGGTTGATACCAGGCCTATTGCTGCCAGCGTAGAATAGCGGATCAGCTCTCCTGAAGTAATCACCTGGGACATTAAGCTTATTAGGCATGTGTCTGGAGACAGGGGCCGCGTAAGGGAGGCAAGGGAAACCTGACCGCAGAGGTGTTGGGGTGTTTGGGTGCTGAATTGTCACCTGAGCCAGCGGAGGACCTCCACTTGCTGGAAAGGTCTAATCCAAAATTGTGGCTCATTAGAGTTTAAAACCACAGGATCACCAAGGCAAAGCAAGCCTCCAGACCTCAGGGTTCAGCAAGGCTGTGCACCAGGCAGAGCGGTATTTCTGAGCTCTCCTGGTCTGGCATGATTTTTGGAAGTTTAGGGTTTGGTAAAGCACGCACATGTACACACAAAACCTAGCCACAGCATCCACCTTGCAATTCCTTTATCTCTTAGAGATGAATATTCTGCAAAAGGCCAGTTCTCCCACCACAGTGTCAAAGTGTTGGTGACCCCCTGCCTTCTCGCAGCACTCTCTTTCTCTCCTTCCACTGGATCTTGAAAAGCAAGAGGCAGCTAACTGCAAACAAAAGGGAGAAATTTAGAGGCCTCATCTGTTTTTGATTGCTCTAAGAGATGATGATGAATTAGACCACTGGGATGATCCATTGTGTAACCCATCTCTGTTGGCATGGGCCAAACCTGACCCCCCCATGTCCGTGCTTACAGCTTGGCTCTCCCTGCGGTGGGTGAGTCACCGTTCACTGCTTATTCATGAAAGTCAAAAATGGCACTTGGGAAACGTGCCAAATCTTTTAGGAATATCAGCTCCTCGATTACTGACCAGTTCTACAGTAGGTTTGGGGACAGGACGGACATGCGACACACACTGCAGTGAGCTGAGACAGCGAAAGAGCTGGGCTGGATGAGAGGGTGCTGCATCTGCTGTCACTGGTGTGTGCATCCTGCATGCTCTACAGCGGAGCCTACGCCTCAGAGGTTGGTTTCTTTCCAAAGGCATAGTGATGAAATATCTATTGTGCTCAGAAACCTCTCTAAAAAAGAAAACACGTCTGTCCAGCCCTTTGCCCTTTGGCAGATGACTTGAGCTCTTCTTCACCTGGTTAACCCGGGAGATTCATTTTCTGAGCAGGGTGTCAGTTCTCATTTACCTAAAAGCTCCCGATACTCTTAGTGCTTGCAGATACTGCTGCTGTCATGGCAACAAGGTTATTTATGCATAATAGATACCTACTTTTCTTTTTTTTTCAATGTTGCTAAGTGGAGATAGGGTCAGAGGGGCCATAAAATGGAGAGGGAAACTCCCAGCCCCATACACACATTAATAAGCCCTCCAGACCTCCTTCCTCTTCTCTGGCACCTGGCTGACCTGGTTCAAGTCCCTGTAACTGCCCTCAATCCAGCCCTTCATCTGGCAGGAACGAGTGACAGCGGAAGGACGTGTGGAGATGTAACCAGAAGATGCTGACATCCCTTTCAATGCGGGCTGAGACGCGCTGATCTCCAGGCAGAGCAACCCTGTCACGAATCCAAGTGCCATTTATTTACCTGACTCTTTGCTTAGCTCACTTTGTAATGCATGCTTTATCAATACCGCTGTTCAATTATTTCATAGCCAGGTCACCAAGGAAACATCAACATCCCTGTTGTCAGACCCAGGCTGATGAACAAGGTTCTAGGGCTACAATTTCAATTTAGTTAAGTTCTCCTTTAAATTCTTTCTGGGTTTCATCTGTCTGTTTTCCATGGCAACCAGCAAGGACCAGAGGTCAGAAAGGGAAAGAGAGGGAGTCATTTCATTTAAATTAGATGATGCTCTGTTAGCCACTGGAGCACTTCGCATATGACGGGTTTTCTATGAAAAGAGCCCCTTGCTTGAGGAGAGAGGTAGCGTGTGCCCTGGCAAACCTCCCTCTGCAGAGCTTTGTTGTTTTTCTTCACCGAGGAGCTTCTCCTCAGGACCTAAATCAATTCTATTTACATATAATATTGAGTCCAAAGAGTGGAAAAACCCTCCATAGAAAGAAGAGGAGAGTAAGTGGCTGCCCAGAATTCATTGTCAGAAAATGATCCAATCTCCCAACAAATAAAAAGCTTCCCTTCACAGCTCATGCACGCCGCTTCACTTGGCCTCGCAGATGCTTGCAACCGCCTGCCTCCAACAAAGCCTTCGCTTTGCCGGGGTTCAAACATCCCAGATGTTGCAACGCTAGGAGTGACGCCGGGCAGTCGCAACGGCAGTTGCACCATCGCCTGCCCGCGAGTCTCCGTGAGCCCAGCACCGCACACGCTTGCTGGGAACTCCGATGCTGGGCATGTCTCTGGGGGATCACCCTGCTGGGTGCTGGTGCAGCTCTGGGTGCTGTTTGCAGCCCATCCACAGCACCAGGTCCTTGGCACATGGCTGAGCACCGCGACCCTTGGCTGCCGCCGCTCCCAGGGGCTGCACAGCCCCTGTCCCTGCCCGGGGCTGGGAGTCACACACCTCCACGAGCTCGATTCATTGCCACTTAAAACCAGGATTCATTGCCACTTAAAACCAGCGCTCAGAGTGGCTCAGCACCTTTTGTGCTGAGGTGTCAGAGCAGGGGGGCACGGGGAATTTCCCTGTCCTGGGTATCCCAGTGAGAAGGGGCAAAGGCAGGGGGTGAGGGGAGAGCAGCACTCTGAGATCAAGCGAATCCTCCTTCCCCAGCAGCGTCGGAGGCTGTTCCCGCAGCGCAGATCCCCTCCCCGAGCCCTGCCGAGCAGGAGAAGCCAAAATAGCTGCCTATGCCTGCAGTCGCTGAGCAGGCGGGAGCGAGGAGCCCTGTCCCGGGGAAAAGGAGGGCACGTGAAGCAGTAACAATACTTTCCTCTTATATAACTCTTGCCTAAAATACTTCAAAGTGGGCTCGAAGATAAATAATTGAAGATAATACAGAATTAGCTGTCATTTTGTACGTCAGAAAGTAAAATTCTCCATTGCTTCAATGTTAGGTATCAAAATCACCCCATTTGGGCACTGAAATGAGGCCGTGTGGCTTCGGAAGCTGACCAAGAGAGCACACATACATTGCAGCTACTCAGTGTTTAGGACAAAAATTGTTTACTGAGAAAAAAACACAAGTAATTCTGAATAATGAATAATTGAGAAATTTTTAATTCACCCACAGGCAGTTTGCAAGGGTGGGGAGGGGGGAGAAGGGAAGCAACATTTGTCAGAGAAATTATTTGTGAATTAATCACTCTGATGCTCTCTGAAGTCGATGGGGTACTTGCATAAATAAGACTATTCATGGAGAAGACCAAGTCTTTAAAGGTACTCTGAGAATGGTAAATTCATTAGCTGAAAGCACTGATTATGAATCAAAAGGACAGGGAGGGGAGAAAATCAAGTTATAATTAGTCACTTAAATTGTATCGAGTAGCGAGCAACTGATTTTAAACAAGTCCAAACAAAGGGGAAATGATTCGTTCTGATTAAGTCAGTCTCTCTTGCCCTTTTAAAGATTTATGAAGTAATGTCAATAAATTATGGCTCTTGGGACTCAACCTATAAAAACTGCATAGAAACACAATATAATACAACATCAGACAAGTGGGTTAGACGCAGTGGAACAGAAATTAAATGCATATTTATTAAGGAGGTATATAATGAGTCTCATGTCACCCAAATATTGACCAACTGTCTCTAGCCTAAACTCTTTTCCTCACTTCTGTTGTTACCAATTCTGTCTCTGGCTGCTCTCCTAATGCTGAAGTCGGACCCAATCTGATCACTGATAAGCTTAATTACACTGCTGAAGGACTTCTTGTAAAACTAAGTGATCTGAATTAATTATGGTGCTGGTGAATTATGCAGCATACACATAAAGACCCATTTGGAGTTTCCCCTCTTTCCCAGTGCAGCACGGGATCTGGATTTCCTAGAATACATTTTCAACTGCTGTCAAAACGATGCTGCAGGGGCAGGGCAGGTCTGCGGTTTAGGGGTCTCTTTCTCCAAGGCAATGTGTTGAAAGGGCAGTATAGGAAAAGCAAACAGTATTTGCTACAAAATGGTAAATTCAGGCATGGTGGTTCTGGTGCCAGGGTGGTGGTGGTGTTATTGTTACTATCGTAATTATCGTTATTGCTGTTAAGGAAGCTTCAATAATGAACTCAGTGCTCTCTCTAACAGACACTGTCATCCAAATTATATCATGGTGGGCTCCTAGCTGGGGCAGAAATAAGACACGGTGGTAGACTCAGGGAAGGGCAGACTATATTTAAACGAGAAAGTACTGAACCTCTTCTGGGTTTGATCCAGAGCTAGCAGAGCTAATAATGCCTCACAGTAAGACCAACTTTATCCAGGATTTCCCAGCATTTTGCATTAAGGAAGAAATGTTCTCGTGTGTGTCTGGATACTGGGACTGGCTAAGCCCGCTTCAGCAAAGCACTTGAACAGATGCTTCAGCTCAGGTCCACACAAGTCCCACTGAAATCTGTGAGACTTAAACACATGCTTGAGCTATTTGTCAGAGACTGACGGGACTGCTCAACACACGACATGCGTGCTGGGGTTTCCTTCAGCTGGCAACCTCACTGCTGGAAACTACACATTAAAACTGGGAAAGGTTTACGAGCAGTCGGCAGGGTCGCGGTGTTAGCAAACCGGGGAGCAGCCCTTCTGCTGAGACCTCCCTGGTGCTGGGTCGGTCGAGCTCGCGATTGTGTCTGTTAGGAACCGTGTTGAGATCTGCCAGCTCGTTTTCCCTCCACCCATCAGACACCATTGGAGAGGACCGACAGGCTGGATTGGCACCTGCCTTCTGGATGCAGAAAGCTCTGCTTCACCGAACTTCTCCAGCCGCCCAGTCCTGCCCTGCTCTATTTTTGGTACCAATAAATCTCCCGTAGACATCCCCTTTGTTACAGCCTGTTCCCCAGCCCCTAATTCCGTAGCCTCTTCTCTGTTCCAAATGTAATTGCTCTTCAGCCTTTTTTTTTTCCTTTTTTCCTGCTGTCTGGAACCATAACTCATCATCCTACACTTCTCATTATCTTAATTAAACCGGGGCAAATCAAGGGCCTGTTTTATAACCTGACATTACCCTGCACAATTTTTTAGCTCAAAAGATGTGAATTAGCACTGAGATATCTCCTCGGTGGAAACTGGCACCTCAGTTCCCTCGGCTTTCGGTACTGTGGTTGTCTGAGGAGGGCTGAGTAACAAACGGAGCCGAGTGCTCTGCTGTGTCCTATCACACCAGGTAAAACCAGTCTTTTCCATAGCAGAGACTTTCCCACTGTCTCTGGTGCTCCTGTATGGCTGCTTTGGGTAATTATATTGCAAACCACTAGATCTACCTCCTTATTCTACTCTACGCTACGCTACGCTGTTCTATTCTATTCTATTCTATTCTATTCTATTCTATTCTATTCTATTCTATTCTAACTCACTCACTGCTCACTGTACTGGCTGATGGTTGTTTTGTTGGTTTTAACTGCATTTCTACATCCCAAGCTGCTACCTGCAAGGCAACTGCAGCACCCAAGAGTTAGGTGAGAAAGCCGAGAGCCGTCCCCAGCTAGTGGTGGTAGATGGAGCAGGCTGCTGGGTTGGTTTGCCGTGGCTTTTTCTCCAGCCTTTGCAGGAGCAGTGTTTGCGGGCGATGCACCGGGCACAGCTCGTGCCCTGCTCCAAGCCATGGGCATGGGGAGGTACAGGCTGCCGAGCCGCAGCACAGGGAGGCTTCTCGGTCCCGCTGCGGGTCCCAAGCAACGTCCCTTGAAGTGATTAATCCTTCTCCTGGCTCCCCTCTGAGCAAAACACTATTTTATGCGATGTGGAGTCTGAAGGCCATTACAGGGCACAGGACTGGCATATTCCTGGTCCACACAGCCTCATGTTTTCAGTACAAATTTGCTGCTGACCTGATAATGTTATTATCTGGATAAAGGTGGTTTAGCTTTTCTGTACTGGAGCTAGATGTTTTCTCACACTAGTCCTTTCCAAAGTCTAGTTTCTGGGAGGATCAGAAGGAAAAAAAGGGGAGAAAATAATTTAAACCAACACTTTTTATCCTGTTTAGGGCCCATGGCCCTCTTGTTCTTTTATGTCACAAGGAGTAAGAGCATTTGTATCCCTTTAGTCAGGCGTCTCATCTTGTCATGCCTGAAGTCCTTGGGTAATGCTTCCAACTTCAGAATGGGGAAATGAAATGAAGAGGGTGTAGAGGGGTATGCGGCCAGGAGAGGGTGCTGGGAGCCCGGTACCACCCCCACCATCCCGGGGATGGGCACCCGTATTGACACACGCAACCCGGTGTAAGTATGGGCCAGTCATTACATCTCAGTTCTGCGTGTGTAAATGTTGGTGATAATAGTGCTATTCGGTCCTTTCAGGAGAATTATCTGCTGTTTAATTAAGCAATGTTTATACAATATCTAGAAAGGCTCTGTTGTAAACATATGGCGTGCAGCTTGGAGCGCATCGGTGGGGAAGCTGCCGTTTACTTCGCACAGCGGTAATTGATCTTACCCTGAGCTTTGCCCGTGCACGTCTCGAGATCAGCTGTGGAAGAAGGGAGGTAGTACTGGTAGCACATCTGTTTTTCAGAAAAATCCTGGGATTTAGCCAGCCCCTGAGGGCCACCCCAGGAAGGCGGCTCGTGTCTCCTGCCATCTCCACCCCTAGGGCATTTCTCTGCGTAATGAGCAGCGACGTTTTGTGGTATCAGGATGGCCAAGGGGACTACCTGGGCATTGAGATAATGGACACTCCAGAACAGATTACTCAGAGAGTTTACAGCTTTGCTTTCCTCATGTTGGTGGTTTTCATCCTCCAGTTTCAGGTCTTATTTTGGAGCTATCTGGCTGACCCACCAGCACAGCTCTGGCTCTGGGCGACGCAGGGTCTGTAGACCAAAAGCAGGGTCTACCCGGGAACTCCAGGGAATTGTACCTGAGGGCTTGGAGGAACATTAACGTGGTATTAGACATGAGTCACCAAACACCTTTCCCTAATGAGCTTCAGAAGTGGAGCACCATCTGGCCTCACCTTCAGCACCTCGATTATACGAACATCCTGCAACTGCGTGTTCAGGGTGCACCAGGGAGGCTGCCTTGAGTAACGGGCTTCAACCTCCTCCGGTGCGGGACTGCGCGGTCCTCGGGGTCTGCTGCTTCGCTGAGAGCGACTGCAGGAGCATCAATATCTGCTGGGAGAAATCTGGTGGCTCGGTGGCAGCGAGGAAAGGGTTTACAAAGGGCTGCGGTTAAAATGCCTGTACCTGCGTCGCAGCAAAGCCGGTGGGAAGCAGGAGGGGAACAATAGCTGAATAAGGAGATTTTCTTGCAATGAAATTACACCTTTAAAATCTCATGTAAAGGAGATGTTTGTTCCAGGAGCAAACAACTGACTGCTCAGATTTTACAGGGAAACAAGAGATTCAGATTGTATTAGACATTATTTCTTTTCGAAACACTGCCAGAAAATTTTCCATTTTTATTCTGAAGTGAAAATACATTTTTAAAACATGCCTTCCCCCCTGCTGTCTGGCCACTGCAAGACCTTCGGCAATATTAGCAAAGCTGATGGCTGCTAAATGGCCTTCTTTCCAACAGTAATGAGCTGCATTTAATAATGAATTAAGCATCATTAACCGGGGAAGTTTTTGGTGAATGCTTCTTTAATATCATTGTGCAGCAATTATCACTGGAGTGAATAGCTCAGCTCTGTCCAGCTGCACCATTTGTCATTATTTGGAGGAGCAGTAAAATCACTCTAATCCAGGAGAGCTAATAACATTAAGTGACACCGAGTAAAGTTTAACAAGTGTTTCTGTTCATCATGCAGACCAGAATAACTAAGATGCTTCATCCTGCTCCACCTTGCTTCTGGATGACCCAGCTAGCCTGGCTATGTTTCTGCAATCAATGAAAGCCCCTCTCAGTATGATCTAATTCATAGGCACATGAAGTTTCTTTATTAAAAATTGATACACACAATTAAACGATGATAAAAGATGATAATGGGAGTAATGAAGCTATTTGGTATTTGCAGTCTTTATTATACAGTGCCATTCTGTAGTAATGAGACCTTCCAGACTTATTTATCCTGTCTAGTTATAGGGTCACATTCATGAAAACACACTTGATATACTTTTCAAAAAATTCTTCCCCTGAAAATAATGGACTCTGAAAAAAAAATCAAAATAATTATATACCAGTATTTCTTTGGCACTTCCTTACTGCCATAGTTGAACGATATATTTTTTAACAAATTACGTAGTTGCCAAAATATTCCTTTTCAGGAGGAGAGGGGGCATTGCACAGCTTGCAGCCATGGGGAATAGTTCAGTCTGCAGCAATGAGAAGTGTGATTCAGGGATGGCTAAACATTTTATTTGGGCCATTGTGAAAGGAAGTGGTTTGTTGTAATATTTTCTAAATGAAATGGTTACTCTCGCTTTTTTGAAACAGTGCTAAGATAACTTTTCTGGTTAAAAAGAATAAAAAAGCATCTTAATTTTGCTAACCCAGAGCAAGGGGAGCAAACCAAACTTTTTTTCTTTTGAGCAGAAAAAAATATTTTGGGTCAAGTCAAAATTTTGCTTTTCAGTTTTTCAGCTTGGTCTTTCAGCTGAACAATCCATCGTTCGGCAGCGCTGCTCATTGCATCCCCACCTCCCTGCCAGAGCGAGGGCTCCTCTGCTCTCCCTAAGGCTTGCTGGAGTGTGACAACACAGGCAGCAGGCAAAAGACACAGCCCTTGCTCTGACCTGAAAAAGTAGAAATAACCGTTTTTAAAAAAATGAATTATGGAATGGTGGAAAACAAGGGCTGGAATGCAGCAGCGCTCCTGGGCTGGGCATGTGCCTGTGATTTATGTCTCCCTGCAGCAGGAAAGCTTTCCACCCCTGTTTACCCAGCTGCTCAGGAAAAGAGAAGTGCTTTTGCAGTGATTGGGCTTGCCCCAGACAATGGTTTGTGCTGTTCCTAACTGCAGAGTTGTTGCATCTGTTGCAGCACAGGGGAGGCTACAGCCGTGGCACCAGGACTGGCCACCGACACTGTTTGATGCTGGTAGATCCTGCAGCTCCGTTTCCCTGATTCCCGAGCTGACGGATCTTCCTAAACCTTGTGCTGGACACAGCAGGAGCAGAACGAGCAGCTCACCGCACTTCAGCAGAAGGAGCTGTGGGGTGTTTCTCACGGCTCAGCTTCCCTGGCCGTCTTTTCGCTTTGGAAGGGTGGAATACAAGGAGGAAACTCTAACGCGGAGGCCCCTCAGAAGGGCCTTTCTTCTCATAAGCTCTGCAGTGTCATAGCTGTGGGACAAGTATAATCACAGAGTGATTACACATATTTTAAACAACAGCAGCTTCTTGGTTTTGTACCTTTTGTGTATCATTTAGCAGGGATCACACTGCAACAACAGCTCCAATTGTAAAGCAGCTATAGCAACAATATTGCATAGTAAACAGATGTAAGCACCAAAATGTTTATGGATGTAAATGAATGCACGTGCTTTAATTGAGCTTTAGACATCCCAGACCACTGCAGCTCCAGGTTGGACACAGCCATGAGCAAACTATGTATGTAAAACATCACGAGAGGGTCAAATCATTGCATGAATCACTTGCCAGACTTCGGCTGGTCTCCAGGAGGGAAGGTGACGTGTTGCTGATCCCATTCGAGGGACCTGTTGGAAACTGGAAGCTGTGGTGGGCCAGGTGGTCTTCCCCAGAGCACTGGGGCTCCTCCGTTCCCAGGCTGTGCCGAGTGCTCAGTTTAATGCAAACATTTGCAGGACATTGAACTGTTGCTCCAGAGTGTTCCCAGTTGCAACGCAGTTAAAACCCAGGAGGAATGTCTCCATCTGTCCCCCATGTGCCCACGGGCACATTCAGCAGCAGCACAATCTCCACAGCGCAGGGTACCAGCCTGGGCAGGGGGTCACGGGCGCGTTACTCGCCGCCTTGGCTCCACCAGCCCGAAGATGCTCCTGTCAAGGCTGCAATTGCTGAGCCACTTGGGGCTCTGTGAAAATACCCATTCACTCCCCGCTGGTATCGGGCGTGAGCACAGGCTGATCAGCTCCTTCTTCTTCCTGTTGGATGATCAAAATATTTACGGCTCAGTGAGTGGGGCTGGCAGCAGCCCCAAAACTTTGCTCTCAATAGTAAATGTCACATTTCATATTGACGATGTGGGCTACTCAAGTCACACTTGGATGAGTTATTAACCATTGGGAATGACATCTATAATAGGAAACTCCTAAAATGTGAACTGCTTTATAAGTGCACATAGCTTCTTTTTTATAAAAGATATAGAAATCTAAGCAATTCACTAAAAATATATGGATGCTGTTCATTGTTATATGGCCAGGAGAACCCATCTGCTGTCCAGGCTGGTTTATTATTCACCATAGCAGTGCATAAAACTGTGCCCTGCAGGGGAACAGAGCAGTTATTTTATCACCCTCAGCAAAGAGAGCGCAGAACCACACTGCGCCGTGTCACCGGAGACGGGTCCCTCGCTGCCGTCAGACCCCACCAGCTCTGCTCCCTTGTGTGTGGTTCCCACTTCTCCCTTTGGTGAGGCAGAGGGTGCCAGAGGCTGACACCTTTCTGCCACAACAGCCTTAGGGCTCTTGGATTTTCTTTTGATTGTGCAATGAAATTAAAATTAGCGACTTTGCGGGAATTCAGGCCAGCACTAATACACTATGAATGAGTTGGGCTCTGCATTTTCAGACCACTAAGAAATAGCAGAGTAAGCAGTATAGTGAATTTGTTGTTAGTGTTCTGCTGGGACTTACCATGAAAGAGACGCTGTCCATTACCAATATTACAGGAGACAAGAAGTGAATATAAAGTTACACAGAATGTCAACATTTATAGCTTGTCATAAAAGGGTTTCTTATTATTGGGAGATAAATTCTCTTCTCGGGTATATTGGTGCAAAAGCTGAGTATTCATAGAAATTCAGTAATTTGGTCAAACCACCCTATCAACTTCATCAACTGCTGTGTTGATCAAGTCACTGAATTTTATACGAACTTTCCACATCCCACTGCATGATGCTCGTGTTACCGAGATGAGCAGTTACTCTGGGCTGGAGTGCAGTAAAAATGGTTGCTCATGGATCCCACAAATCCATTTTAGGTACTGGTTTTCCAAGGCTTTCAAAACCAGACAGAAAGGCTCTGTAGGGACCTGTGTTGCTTGGACTGGGGAGGAGCGTTACACGTTGGGAATGGTAGCTTCAGTAGAAAAGGGATTGAAAATGTGGTCAGACCCAAACTGCTGTATTTGATGGGGTTTTGCATCACCCTCAGCCAGCTGACAAGTTTCCAAGGTGAATAAATCTACTGTGCATTATAGCTAGTTGAAAAAAACCTAAAGGAAGTACAATATTGTGTTATTCTTCTTGCTTGGCTTCCAAAATAGCAGTATGGATTTCAACATGAAGGGTGGAAATGCAGATAGTCGTAGGGGAAGCTGCAGCTTCTTATCCACAGTGCGAGAAGTAGCTATTCCTCTCCCTGTGCTTCTAAAGCTGTCAGAACTCACTTTGCTCCACTTCACGTTGCTCCTCTGGTAAACACAAATGCAAACCCACAGCAGAGGTGACCAAAGCTGGTCCAAACTCACCCCCCGGCAGCTCCTCCTGCTCCCGGTGCGGGCAGCTCCTCTGGTCAGCTTTGCACCGTTGATACAGCTGTGGTTAACACCTGCCTCAGGTAAAAGAAATAGTGATTATTTGCACGTTTTACCTCCATAGTGTCTCTTAGCACGTCACAGACTTGCTGTGTGCCAAAGTCTGCCCTGACTCAGACCTTCACCTAAGCCAAGAAAAGCCAACCTTTTTGAGCAGTAGCTGTTAACCGTCTTTTACAGATGAGGAAACTGCACACAAAGAGAATAAATTATTTACCCAAGGTCACAGAACAAATTCAAAATGCCATAATTAGGAAAAGGACCCAGATTGCCTAATTCCCCTTCCTGTGCTTTAACAGCAAGTGTTATTTTTCCTCCTCGCTGTGACTTACTCTCCCTTGGGCACTCCGTTACCCACTCCACCCCCCCGATCCCAGTCTCATTTGCTACCTATCCTACTTCTTCATTTCTGCCTCAGCAGCATCATGGTACACACCGAAGTAGTCAGTCTCAATGTAGCATCGTGTCTGGCAAAGTCCGATTAGCATTTGACTCTTTAGCAGTCTAAATGCAAATTACACGGTTGTGTTGCGGCACCGATTTACACTAATTTGTGCTCTGTTTTGCTTTGGTAAGAGCTACCGGATAGACTACAGCTTTTTTTAACCTTTAATAATGACGGGGTTTTAAAAGCTCGTTCTGTAAAGTAGTGGAACTGATTGTTTCATCAGCCTAAATTGTGGCTGAGATAAGTTCAGTCTATGGACACGCTAAAAGTCTTTCAACCTCACACAATTCCAGTCCTTGGTCAATGTGGGGACAACTCTGATTATCTTGACGGCCTTGCAAAAGGCCCTTTTGCCTGTAATCAAGTTTGAAAGTGTCAGGAGCAGGTACTGCATCAACATGATCATCAGCAGTATCTGAGTTAATTTTAACTCTTTGGTGCATGAACTGGATGAGGCTTGTCACAGGACAAAATGTATGGTGTATTGCCAGAGTTTGCAGGTAAATGTATCACATTCCCTTGAAGCATTATCAATCAGGAAAGAAAATACATTAACAAACCACAAAAACCTCTCTAGCGTTTTTTGCAGAAGCAGATCAGAAGTGAATGTAATGTGCAAGAAAGGGAACACCCAAATTACAACCTGGATATCTTGGAGGACTTATGAGAGTCATAAAGGTCCATCCCCCATCAGATAAAGGAGCAACAACCAAGCTTAGCAGTTAATTTCCTGCAGAGGAAAACAAATGTGGATAAAAATATCAGAAAAAGTAACTGTAGGGGGCAATCAGCATGAACCAGGTATGCTGTGAGATCTTCTGGAAAGTCCCTGTCCAGGTTCAGCCCCAGGGCAAGGGGCTGTATTTCCAGCATCACTGTTAATACCTTTTTCTCAGCAATTCAAAAGCTTCTAATGAGAAGCTTTAGAATGATTAAAATAATATTTTAAAAGTGTTCTTTCTCCCTATCTTTGCATCTTGCATTCAATGAGGGGAGCTTCTTGACCTCTCACGCTCCAAGGCACAGCCAAGTGAGGGGATTTTCCTTTAGCAAACACGACGGAGCGTGCAAGGCACGCTAAACCTGCCGGGAGGGTGCCGAAGTGCCTGCCTGCCGTTCCTCGGGCTTCTGAGAGTCATCTCGAGATATGAGGGGAATGACAATGACATCCTGAGAACTGCCAAAAAATCACAGGGAACAGCTGGTAAAAATGCTCAAACCTCCCAGTGCCCTTAATATACCGTACACAAATCTGCTTTATTTAAATCACACACAAGGTGGTTAGGAGACTTACTCGTAGATTTATGGGCTTTAATCATTGTTGTTGCCATTCCCAAAGATAAGAAATGTAAAGCACTTTAGGAACAAAAACCGCTGTGAAGGAACTACTTTAAGTCTTCTCAGGTTGTTGCTAATGTTTCAAAAAGACCTAGAGCTTTTTCCGGAATCCTGTAAAGAAAAATGTGTCACAAAATGGCTTTATTTTCTGTTTCTGGTCAATCAGAGCATCAAGACAGCATGCCATCAGAGCGTGGTCACGCAGCGTAGCTGCTGCTCTACTAGAGGAATGAAATATTTGCACCTTTTGGCTGGGGTTTTTATTAAGGTTTCAGGTGCCTACCTTCTGCCATCCACTCCATTTAAGTAATGATGACCAAAGCCCAACTCATTTCTCAAAGATTAACAGCTTGCTGGGAATATTTAATTGTCTGGAAACAGAACTGAAGGATCCTGCAGCAAGGCCCTTGCTCCCAGGGAAGCCCCTGAGGCCAGGATTGATATTGTCATTTACAGGATTAAAATCCCAGTGTGTCCCAGTGCAGAGGTGGCTGAATTCCAGTGGGGAGAAAGCGGTTGAAAGCCAAGGACACATGGCCTTGACAGCAGGATGGAAACTGTCTGGCTTAAACTTGCTGTGAAATCATCATGAGTTATTATTATGGGATCCTGACCTCTCGCAGCGAAGCAGCACTGAATTATGTTGCACTGCTGGTTTTTGTCAGTTCATAAGCACTATTGCAGAAGCGCCGGGGGCATGGGGGGCTCAGAGAAGGTCTTGCCCTTAGCTGGTGGCTTTGCTTGGGCATTGCAGCTCAGTGTGCAAGTGTGTGTGCGTGCAGATGTGTAAGGGGAGCGCTTTATTGCAGACGGGGTAACGTTTGCTTCTGCACATGTGAAAGACCCTCACACCCACTCTCCTGCTCATTATCTCTATGCAAATTTGATCTTGTGTTCAGGGCATTAAGGTTAGCAGCAGAAATCTCTTGTATCTGCATCTTTGTCCCTCTCACCCTCACATTTCCGTTCTCTGGAGCCTTAAGTGGTCACTTAAAAAAACCCGATTACACAGGCTTTTTCCGAAAAGCCACCCAGCTCCTCGCAGCCTCCCATGCCCTAGGACTAAAGCTCAGCAGCACTGTCAGATCGTTTCCCTCGCTGCAAGGCTTGCTCCAGCCAGGCAGAGCAGGGCTTAGCGCTTGGACTGGCTCCTCTAGTCCGAAATACGTGCTCCAGCCCTCAGGGTACAGCAACACCTTCTCTTTCTCCCTTTTTACCTATGGGAAAGGACTGCCCTGGTGTACGTGTCCACCTCCTGAAAGTCCCTGTCTGCCTTTTACGGTGAGGTTTAGCTCTGCCCCAGCCCAGGATTTCTTTTGCTCCTTTAGGCTGATCTCTAGTCAGGTCTGTGATCCCGTTTCTCAGGCATTTAACTCTTTGCCTATATATTGCAGGAGATGTACAGCCCAGCGCTGAGGTAGGTCACTGCTGAGCTCAGGGTCCCTTGGGGGTGTTAGGTCGGATTTGGGAGCTGTTGGCTTCAACAAGAGGTAGGTGCCAAGGCAGGCGTTAGAGCCCGACTCCCTTAGCAGAGCTGGCCCTCCGCCGCTTCGCTGCATCTCTTTAATTCAAGTGGTGACTCACAACCTGGAACTATTAGGTAGATGGCATATGCAGTTAGTGAGTGGTATTTTTCAGTGCTCATTCTACTTATTATATTATATTTTGATTTATAATTATATATACAGTGCATTCCTCTCCTGGGCTCCAGGCATCCTTGCCAAAATTAAAAAGTACAGTTAACAAACCTAAAGCCAGCAGATGCTCAGAGCTCTCGGTCAAAAATAAGCAGCCAGAGCGACTCTTTTTTCCACCAGTTCTTCATATATTTTCTGTTCTCCCTGCACTTCCCTTCCCATGGACCTCAGGACAAGGAGAGCAGCCCCTGGACCAACCTCTTGGCCCCACAACAGCAATGCAGAGAGCATAAACCAGCTCCAACTCATTCCTCAAATCAGGAGCAACATTTGCTGGTATTCCCAAGTCTTCCAGATTCATTTACTTTGTACTCCTGGGAGTTTTTGATGCTTGGAGAAGTGTCTGTGTAAACATCAGGTGGGATTTGCAAACGCCTGTGAAAGGGGATGTGGTGAAGCATCACCACTCACTCTCTGGAAGCCTTCCTTGTTCAGGGAAATTCAATTTGCTGTGAAGAAGATCGGGGGGCCTAGGGTGGGATTTCTGGAAAGATGAGAAGGAGCAAGTCGTATACAAGGTCTCTTACACTGATGTATTTGTATAAACAACACAAGTTATGCTAACTCCAGAATCGCTGCTCTCTCCTTTCCCGGGGCAACGGCTGGGTGGGTACTACCATAAGAGACGAAGGTGGTAACTCCAAAGCTGTCTTTCTAGTCATCTGTAAAAGAGTCAGCTCAAAGGGCTTTGCTGGCAAGGGCTGTGCAGCCAGCACCAACAAATCATCCCCTAAAAAGTCCTCTGTGAGATTTTTAGACAAGGTGAGGTAATATTTATGGATTTGTCTCTATGAAGTGTGACTGACAGCTGGCAGGACGGCATCCAAAGAGTCAGTCGGAGGGTTGTTAAACCTGCCAGCAAAAAAAAAAAAGCACAATTTCATAATTATTTCAAGCTTCCCTTGGAGATCAAAGAGCAAACCTGATACAGGCCTGGTAGGGAATTGTCTAGATTTAGTACAAGGCAAGAAGAGGTTAACGCTGGGATTACTGCTGGAAATGACTGATGGGGGAACACCTATGGAGCCAGCAGCTGATTAAGGGAAAAAAAAGCTTTGCCTTTTCCTATTACTGAAGTAAAAAGGAGATGCAGGCTGGCCAGGACAGCGGGCTTCCATGGGAATGCTACAGCAGGGATGAGTGCGGAGCTCTAGCACGAACCCAGCAGGTCTGTCACAGCGCGGTGTCACACAGCTGGGTATAAGGCTGATGAGTTTGATGGGGGAGATACTAATTTGGGTGAAACTTGAAAATTTCCTTGAAATTCCTGCATCTCACTGAAGGTTGCTTGTAAAAAATGTAACTTTTCATCAGCAAATACAGTAAGAAAAGCTGATACGCACTGGGTGTCATCCCAGGAGCTGCATCTCTAGATAGGCTCATGATTGTGTCTTGTCCCTTTGGGAAGGATATCAAACCACCCAAAGGCAGAGGAGGTCCAAGCAGGGAATGGTCCAGACCTCCTTAAGGCCCAGGTGGGGAGGGGCAGGAAATAGTTTTCTTGTCTGAAATAGTTTTTAGTACTTTGAAAATTTTCCCTCCCCAAATCGTGCAATCATTTTTCCCCCAAAATCCTACATTTTGGGTCTGAGTATTCAAGATATTTTATTTCAGTAATTTCAGACCAGGATATTTCAAAAACATCCTTAATTTATTTAAAATTAATTAACCAAACTAGGGAAAGAAGGCATTTTGAGCTCAAAAGAAATCTTTTCATTAAATCTTGTTGAAAGGGAACATTCTGAACATGCAAAAATATGCATATATTTTTTAAACAGACCATAGGAACCCAACTCTTGTTCCCAGAATGTTTCTGTTTTGATAAATGACCATATTATCACAAATGTTGCTGTAATATTTCTGACCTGGTCAAATTCAGAGCAATCACACTGATTGATCAGACAAAAGGAACGGAGTTTTGTATGGCGGGGAAGGAATCAGAGTCTTAAAAATTAGTCTGGACCTAAAGGTTACACTGAAAATATGCTATTGTATAACTCTGGGTGAAAAATCACACAAGTTTAAGGGCATGATATATTCTCAATGTTAATCACACTTGATTGTATGCAAATAGCTATTCCCCTCTACCATGTCTTGGTGGTCTTGGTGCTCAGAGCTTCTAGGGACAAATTCATGCCACTGGATGAGCACATCGGGCTCTTCTGGATCCAGGTTTGGGGAATGTCTGAGCAGGGATGAGATGGTGGAAGCAGGCACCATCTAGTCGGGGCTGGGTGGTTTCTTAAGTGAAACGCCGAGTGCACAGTGCTGTCCTCGTACTGCCGGGCAGACACTGCTCCTAAAACCAAAATCACACATTGGGACAAGTCAGGGGGAAGATCTGCCTTTTCTCTGCTCATCCTCAACATAAGTAGCCCAGTATAATCTCAAGGACTGGCAGCACCTCGCCGTGTTTAGATGCACTCAGAGAAAGCCACTGTCTTTCGCTTTTTTTTGTAGTCTGGGAATATTTATACTGAAGCTGGCTGCTTGAGGAACAAGGTCAGCGCATGGGCCAGGCAACACCCAGCAAAGCTGAGTGCAGTAGGGCTTGTCCCTCTTATTCTAAAGTTTGTGCTTCAGCCACAATTCCTCTTCTCACCAGTATACTGCTGGTTACTGGGAGGTCAGACTTGCCATGGGCCCAGGGTAGCATTCATGTGCTTGGTCTTAGGGAGAGTTTTGCTTTCTCTGGGACAGATTTAGACTCTTTTTAATAAGCACAATTATAGCTGCAGTTTTGGGAGTTGCTGAAGCTTCCAGATGGCTACTTGTGTTTCCTGAGGGCAAAGAGAAACTCAGCAGCCGGTAGTATCAAAATCCAACAGAGAACAATACCTCTGGCTCCAGGACCACCTGGTTCCTGGAGATCTGCTTTTACTAGCTCACTTTAAAAAATAGATGTTGCCTTTCTTGTGATATAATGGCTTAAGAATTTATCTGTATAACAACTGAGACAGGAATATAAGAGGTTTATAATAATTTCCCTGGCCCGTGTGGGAGGATGTAATTTCTGCTTTGGTTAGTTCACTGATAACGGGACTCTTCAGCAGGCAAGCAATTGCATTCCTTGGTTGCTGGAACAGACGGTGATCTATCTGATCCATGCGGTGAAATGATAAGCCACCCAGCTATGATGGTTAAGGGAATCCAGGGAGGTATTTATTGCACTGGTGCACCTCCCTGGTAGCTCCCAAGCCCTCCATCCCTTGCCTGAACCCAAGGCAAAGGCAGCTCCGTTGGGCACCAGCAGAGCTTGACCCAAGCTCCTTGCCTGTCTGGAATGCCCATGCCCTGCAGACACACTCAAAGTTTGCTCTGCTGTTTTATGCTGGTTTAAAACGAGTTTTAGGCACCCAGGGAATTAACAGTGGTGTTGCCCGGTAAAGTTGGTTTGTGAAACTGTTTTCTAGTTTTCTTTGTTCAAGGCTTTGTTCAAGACTGGAAAAATAAATTGATACAATTTCTACTGATAAGAAAAAGCATTTCCAAGAATTCTGCTGATAAAAAGCACCTTGCAAGCAGTTACTTAAATACCACCTTGCTGAGATTTCTATTAATCAGAAATTTGCATTACCTCAGTTCCTATAAAATTAAAACCCAGCATTGGCTTTGTTTACAGGATGGTTGGCTCTTGGTCATGGGGGATTTTGGAAAGGGGGCAGAACGCGGCAGGGACACGGCATCTGCTCGAGAAGGTAGTGCCCACCTACCAGGAACGAACCCACCAGGAGATGCACTAGCTGACAGTCCCAGTTTCTCACAGCAGTAGGCTCTCAGGTGGAGACAAAGCCCTGGCTCTTAAATCCATTCACAGAGACGTGGTTGAGCGCCTGCATGTCAGAGAGCTTCTGGCTGCAGACACCAGTGGAGAGAGGTGTAACTGACCCTGCACTTCATGGCGTCTTCTGGACGTTGGCGAAAAAATAACAATAACGTTATTCTCCCCAAATGCTGTGTGCTGGGGTTCATGCCAGTCTGACTGCACTCGCACCAGCCCCCTGCGCGCACCGACCCCGCAGCCCCCTCCCTCCGCTCCATACAGGACCTGCAGGGTGTTCTCAGATGCACACTGACCACTGTGAGAGCCACAGGCACCTATGGAAAGAGGCACTGCTTCCTATGGCTGAAGCTTCCGTAATTACTGAGCTGGAAAGTTAATTAATTCCTTAATTATATTGAAACAGTGATCAGAGTTTTTAAAAATTAACCTTTTCTACCTGATGCCTCGAATCCAGCCGCGGCCCTGGCACAGCCCTACAGTGAGATGCTGGGGAGGACCCAAGCTCCCAGGGCAGGACATCGGTGGTGGCGGGTGCCTTGGGGGCTGCAGGGCAGTTTCCCCCTTCTCCACTACAGGCACACACCACAGCAGGAGCTGGGAATAACAGGGCCTGGGTTCCTTAGTCCTGATGTGGCAGCAGCACCACATGGGGAAGTTTGCAGCAGCCAGAGCCATGAACCAGCCATCAAGAAAAGGTTCAGCTTGAACCTTGATGAAGACCTGCCAGGTCCACATCCTGAAGCAACACAGATCTCCACCCAGAATACATGAAGTTAGCTTAGGAAGCACTAGAGTTTCCTTTTTAACAATCAGTATCGACCTCTATCCCTGTTGCTTAGCCGTAAGGACGCATGCATTTCATGTGTTTGCATCCAGCAGCAGCCAGAATGGGATCTTTGGAAACTCAGGGTCCTTCCATCCTCTGTTATTTCAACAACACTTACTCTGGTTTTGGGCAATACAGAAAACCGGTGGACGTTGTTAGGCTCTGTTGCCAGCCAAGTCTTTTGCTGGCCCATGTGAACTGGGACAAGCTTCTCCCCTCACCCTGCACTGACCAGGCCATTCACTGGGCATTTGCCCCCCTTGGCCCTGTACTTGCCATGGGCCCTGCCTGGCCTCTTGGTCCTGAGGAACCAGCCTTCCTTCATCTAGCTAATTTACTGCTTGTGTCAACATGAATAAACCACATTCCTTTTAAGCTACCTACAACTTTTGACAGCTACAGTGATGTAAATCAAGCAGCTAACGCAGATGCTAATATTAATTCACATGACCCAGTTGTGCTTCGCTAATAGTATCTGGGTTACCAGCCAGGCAAGGCAAGAACACAAAATATTTAGCCTGTCTCAGTCTGTTACACCAAAAAAGCAAACATCTGAAGATACTAATTTCTAGAGCTTAACCTCAGAGGTGCTCTCCATTAGGAAAAGGCACAAGGAAGGTCTGAAAAGGTCACAGGAGTCCGTGTTTAGTGATGGTTAGCGGTTAAGCCATGCTGGCCACGCACGGGGTGATACGAGCACCTCTTGCTATGCTGCAAATGTGCTGCGACATCCTCGGGTCAGGTCTTGTCCTGTCCAGGGCTGGGCATGCATTGCACAGACAGACTGCCGTGGCAGTCAGAGACGTGCTGTTTGCAGAGTTGTGAGTTGCGTTGTGGTTTTTAAAGCAATATTTAAGATATTAGATAGCAATATTAAGATTTTAGGAAAATCACCTATATAGCCCTTTCCGGCTGCAGCTTGTACGTTCTTGCTCATCCCTTGGCTTTCTGCTCAGGAGCTTCATTGACGTTCAGCTTTTTCTGGAGCAATTCAAAGACTGTGAAGTGTGAAAAAGTGTTAGGGGAGAAACATGAATGTTGTCATCCAACCTTACGCAGCCGAAACAAAACGGCTAGCCCATTCAAATCTGCCTTGACGCCCATGGCACAGCCTGACACAGCCGTTCAGCTCTCCAGCCTGTGCGGGTGCTCTGAAGGTTCACGCTGTTGTTCTGCAAAAACGGTCCATAGAGGCACCGGGGCTGCTGCAACCCAGCTGTTTTTCGCTAGCTATAGGTGTAATATCGCTTCTTTAGAGACTTGCAAAGCCCCTCCAAAAAGGCCAGGCTCAGAACCTGGCTGATCAGTACCGTTTTTATTTATCCTCACAGCTGTGCGATGAAAATATAGAAGTGCATGAGTAACCAATCTTCAGCCTCAGCCCAGCTATTTGCAAGAGCAGAGTTATTGCCACGCGTACGTGGTCGTGGATTTGGGCTCTCGGTGATAAAGAATTAGTAGGACAACTCTTCCTACAAAGAACTTGCCTTGAATTTCCTGAGAACAAGCTGAATGAGGACAGGGAAGCAGCCTTCGGGGTGTGCGTGGTACAGGTGTGCTCTTTGTGTTTTCTGTGATAACACGACTGTGCGGCGGCAGAGAGGCAGAATTGTGCTGCTCGCAGTAGGCTTGGAGGCTTAATTAAGCTCCTAGTGTTCTGTAAAGTTCATTTCACTGTTCGGTGGAGGACAGTTTAGGATAAGCATAATAGGATTACCGCTGCTATATACAGATGCATAAGCCAGGAAGTCCTCATAATGGGCCTTTACCCAGTAGGAAAATCTTTTCAGAGGATGCTTTTTATAAACTGCGCAGTTACGCACCTTGTGAGTGTTTGGGGAAAGGTATCCTTCCTCACGTAGGTTTGCTGGAACCAGCCCAGGTAACCACTTTGGAATAGCACACGTTTCGCCGTGCCAGGCGCACTGAGGTTTGCCACGAACGGTGCGAGTCATGTATTTGCTATCCCATGGAGTGGTTTTTCCTTGTAAGCGCTTCCCCTGGTACTAATCCTGGGACTAAAGTCCGGGTGCCTTCAGCCAAGTAAGCCCCGGCGAACCTCTCCTGCCCGGGCTCACGCGGCACCGCTGAGCGCAGCTGCCCGGCGGCGGCGGGAGGCGGATGTCTGCCTTCCCGCGGGAATTACGAGATTCGGCAAGTCACAAGGCGAGAGCGGGGTTGTGTTGGTGTATGAATGGCTAATTCATCAGCATGTCTGATTAGGAGCAGAGACAAGACTCCTGGGCTACTGCCTACGAGAGCCAGAGCCCTGCTGGTCCTTCGGGAGCCGAGCCAGGCTGAGTCTGATGCTTTGTCGCTAATCGGGAACAGCTACAAACCCCGGTAGTTATTCGTGGCACATGGAGGAGCAAGCTGCCCTGAAAACAAGATGGATTTTTAAAAGCTCCCAGTCCTGACCTCTCACTCCGGCTGTCCCAATTGCTCGTAAAAGAACAGCCACCTGGGAAACCCGCCTGCTCGGCCGCGCAGGCTCGGCGGCTCAGCGACCGCGGCAGCCGGCCGAGCCGCGGCACACGTGCAAGGTGGGCTCTGCTCACCAAGAGCCTCCCGTGGCTCTGCAGCCCCGTGTCACGGTCCAGCCGCCCACGCTGTGCAGGGGCTGCCTGCCCGTGGAGCTGATGCAGACAGAGAGGGCTCTTCCCCTGCACCGAAACACCCCGGCAGCACCAAACTGAAGGAGAGGTGCCAGCGGGCACCCTGAGCTCCCGCTGTAAGCAAGAGGCCTCTTCCCACTGGCTCTAGTCACTACAGCATTTTAACGCTGTATTTTTTTACTACATTTTTTTAAAGCAGAGGTGATCGGTGCTTCAATGAGTTTTTAGAGGAGGAGGCAGTTGGCAGAAATGTCGGGGACACCTTGATTAGCAGGGGACATCAGCTGGCTGGGCGACACGCGGTGCGGCAGGGCAGGGAGCGAGGCTCCGGGGCGGCAGCGGGTCTGCGGGGTTGGCGCAGGGGGGCTGGGAGCACCGCGGGAACACAGCCCGGCCCCGGCCACGGACCGGGCGCATCCCGTGAGCCCTGACCTGAGAGGCACAGTGCTGAGCATGCGGAGAAATGCCAGCTGGGTTAGGGGCAGCAGGTATTTCTTGGGCTCCCCTGGCTCTGGAGAGCAGCACCCCTCTGTGATACTTTCACATCACCCCGAGAAGCAGAGGCAGAGCTCAGCTGCGAGCACATAATCCAGCTAATGCTGTTCCCAGCAAGGCTGATTCAGGCTGGTTTCCTTATCTTTGCCTTTTCTGCGCAGCAGCAGGTAACTCATAGATAAAACAATCAGTGCTTATACACACACACAGATGCTCAGGAGCTATTCTTAATCTTTCCAAATCCCTTAATATACCTTATGTATACAGTTTGGAACTTGTAGATTTAGCATGATAGATTGACTTCACACACTATCTCAATGGAAAATGACATTAATAACTAAATTCTTATTTTTTTAGCCCTGGCTAAGCTACTGCAGAGCACTGAACTGTGGTAAATCTGTCCAGGGCAGAGCAGCAATGCAGTCAGACCAAGGTCTCTGATTGTGTCTGGTGTTATTGCTTGAATTATATAAAGCCCAAGTTGTGGTGCAGCCATAGGAGAATTTGGCCAAGTAACTGCAGTTTGAGCATATGTTATAACCAATCAGCTGGAATGATTGTATTTATTTTTCACAACTCCCCCAAAATGGAGAAAATGGATGAGAATTGAGTGGGTCATGCAGATTGACAGGGGAAGCTGCTATTACAGTTTGAAACAGATGACTCAGTTTTTTTGCTTCATGGTTTTCTGCATGCACCATCAGGAATTTCCAAGAGATTTCTCCAGTAAGGACAGGCAGGCAAAAATACAGAATTTCCTCGTTAGCCAACCCATAGTGAAACCGGGCACAAGTGCTCATGTCCCTGAGCTGTCCTCCTCTCCCCAAGACTCGTGCTCTCACCTTGAGCAGCTGGTGTTTTTAAGAAGCGTGTACACTGCTCACACGTGGAGCGAGCCATATGTTTGGCAGCCCCAGGAGCTGTGTCATTTGGCTCTCTTGCCGATCGGCACCCGGCCTGACTCGGGAAGCAGATGTCTCATCCCAGCCTCGGGACCTGCAAGGTACCACCGTGCCCATAGGCATCGCTGAGCGCTGCTTCTTCGTGCTACCCAAACTCCACCGTGGGGTGAACTGGGAGCTTGTCTGCACACAGATGTTACTCCGTGGCAGCCGGAGGTGTGAATTAGGAGCACCCTCTGCTTTGCACGAACGGCACGGGTGGGTCTTCAGTCTGCAGAGCAGCTCAGGTTGCTTTCGGAGCTACCTTGCAAGTGGTGGCCAGCACGAGCAATGCAGACTGGCTCCTGTGCACCAAGCCTGCGGCTTCAGGGACAGCACCCGCACTCTCCCGCGCCGAGATGCCTAACAAATTGTCTGGGCTCCCCTTTCCTCGCAGGGACAGCGATGCTGACTTATCTCGCAGAGCCCTGGGTTGTTGCATGAATGCTCGTGAGACAGCCTCACACCACAGCCGCAGAGGCCGGGGGTGCTTGGGTACAGGCGTTCTCCATCTCCAGTCGTGATGTGTGACTGTACTACCAAGCACAGAGCCTTCTATGCTTCTTGCCTTTGCCTTCAGAGGAAAAAATGTTTCCACTGCGTAAATCAAGCTATGGCCAACCCAGGCTATTGTTTTGTCTATGTTTTTATGTCCCTTTTAATATACGTGTCAGCTCTGCCATGTCCCGTCTGTTAGAAAATGCCTGGGTTTACATATTACCTCATTAGTCTTACTGTCTATCCAGCATTTTTTCCATCCTGCAGGCTTAGTGTTTTTATACTCCTGGCTCCGTAGGAGAGGATGTGGGAGAGGGCTGAGGAGGGGGAATATGTTGACTTTTAAGTGGCAAGCTGGGGATGTCAGAATAGAGCAGCACAAGGAAGGTATATTTTATGGTGCCGCTGTCGCAAAGCAACACAGCAGAGCGGTGGCTTTGTGTCAAGAAACACTGTGCAGAGCAGTTTCTGTGTTTATTTTTTGGAGCAGCCTGAACTAGGAAAAGAAAAAGCCCAGAAACCTCCCCCAGAAGCAGACGCGCTCGGCTATTCTATTCTATTTTCCCTTGAAAACACGGTTCAGGGCTCGCGACCGGCGCAGGCAGCACAGCTCCAAAGCAGGACGTGCGCAAGGCACGCAGGATTAACCGGTGGCCCTAAAGCATGGGTTTTCCAAGGCTTGATTGTACTGCTGCTGTATCGCCCACTGGGGCTGCCATAATTAAGGCTCTGTCAACTTCCAGCAGCCACCTTTACATGCTGTGATTTTCGTGGGGGTATAATTTAGCCCAAAGCTCTTGCTTGGCAGCACGTTATTTTACAGGGTTACTTAAAAATATGTTTAAACCGTTTCAAATTACAGATTGGTCCAAAAAATGCTTTCTCAAACTAGGGTCACCCTTTTAAATATAGGCATCAAAACTTGGCTGGTAAATTATCTGGGTACCTGTTGGGTGTGGGCTTTTCAGGGGGCAATTAAGGAGTGCTCGGAGGCCAGAACCAATAACAGCACCAGTCTTTACTGTAGCAGCAGGCAACTAATAAACTCTTAAAAGAAAGCGATCGGGAGGGAGGGGATCTGCCTGGCTCCCTGTCAGGCTATTACCAGGTGATCCGAAGAACAGCTTGTTGAAGCCAGGTTGGTTCACAGCCTGTGCTCGGGATGGTCACCTCTGCTGCTGGGGTCTATTTACCCCGAGCAGATCTGTGCACACAGCAGCAGTGCCCTGTGCGGGGGGAGGCAGGGGAAAGGCTCACTAACACTCTGCACATGCGCAGAGTGACCCTTACGGAGGATTTGAACCTTGGCAGTATAACGAGGGTTTGCTTTTTTTTTTTTGTGAAGTCCAGATCTCGCGTCGCAGACCCTCGTGAAGGAAGGGATGGGGTAGACCAGGGCTAGCTGGGATGTGCACGCAGGCACCAGCTCCTGTGCACCCCTTTCCCGTGGCCCCAGCATCACATCCAGGCTGTGCAACACATTTGGCAGGATTCGGCCACAGGACTGGAGCTGAGTTCAGGTGCCTAATGCGAGGATACACCCTGAGAGCCCATAAAACCCCTGTGCTGCGGGAGGGAAATCCCTGTGACATTGCATCTGACTGTAGCAGGAGGAAGGGACTCGTGCATTGAGCCACTGTGCCACCTGGAGTCCGTCCACTCGGTGCTCACACAGCCGGTCCTCTGCCAAAAAAAGAACACTAATAGACTTATTTTCTTCAGAATAATAAAACAGAGAAACAGCAACAAAGCCAAGAACATTGAGACGGTGACAGCAAAAGTCTGGCTTAAATTCCCCAAAATAACATCAGCTAGAGCCTGATTTCAAAGCAGCAGACACCGCGCTGCAAATGCAGAGAGTTGGTGATTGTTATATTTTTCTTCAATAGAATTTTCTTTGACAATAATACTTGACATTTTTCTTTGAATAACTGTATAGTTCCCTCCAAATTTCCCATTTCTTCTACATTTTCCACCACCTTCACACAGAGGGAGATCGGTGGCAATTGTTTTCTGCAAACAGCAACTTTGGATGGGAGATACAAGGTCCAACCTGGATTCCTTTGAGCATCCAAACCTGGAGGGAGAAGTCTTGGAATAGATGCCCTGCAAAAGGCACTCCAGACCCCTCCTTCCAGGCTGCCTTTCATAGGGACTGAGCATGGTCCCACACTAGTTTCAAGCTCATTTCTTTGGGAATTATTTTTTGGTGCAGAGAGAGGAGGTTTTGCAAAAGACGGAACTAAGAGGTGGAGGTCCATTACATCACCTACTGCAGTCTTTGAAAATCCTCTGTTTGAGCGAGTTTTGCTCAGGCTGCAATAGCAGCACGCTCAGTGTTTGAGCAAGGCTGACGATCTCCCACCCACGGGAGGGCGACGGCGCAGGGACGGGGGGGGTCCCGCATCCTGCACCCGCGTGTGCACGGAGCAAAACCCTCCCGGCGCGGCCATCAGACGCTGCTGCTGGCAGCGTGGGGAGAGGCGGCCTTTGCTGTCACTTTGACAAAGTGACCCTGCTGCTATGTTGCTGTTTGTGTTGATAATATTTTAGCAAATTTCAAGAGTTATTTTATTTGAAAGATTTGAAAGGTAAACTGTCAGCAGTCCAGTGCTCCCTCATGGAGCAGTGAAATAATCCAGGAGCGTGGCTTTGCTGGCTGATTTTCTTCCTTTGTGTCTTCGTTATCTCTCCCTTTGGTAACTGGGGTCTTTGTTAGCTTAGTGGTTTAACTACATTTTGGAGCAAAATCTAGAGGTGTAGAAGGGGCTGGATTTGCTTAAGACATCTTTAAATAGGAGCCATCCCTTCCCCTCCTGCCCTGCTGACAAAGTATTCGCGAGTTTTTATTTGGTTTCCAGTAGTGTCATCTCTTACATTCAGCTTTAATACAGCCTGAGTAACTCTTCACATTCCCAAGAGCAGGGTTTCAGCCAGAATGCCCCATTTTTGTCTGGTTTGGCATCCAACTTGCCCAAAGCCAGAATTTAAATGGGATGTTTTCAAGCCTTCCTTCGCGGGGCTGGTGGCAAGAGCAGGGCAGCGGGGCACGGCTGGGCAGGCAGCGACCGCCCCCCAGGGTGGCAAGTGCAGGACCCAGTGTTTGCATCCTTTTTGGTAAGAAAAAGACTTCATCCCTCCACCCCGTATTGTATTTTAGCAAATAGCATGGAAGGAAAGACCCCTGGTGGAACAGGGCCCTACTGAAGCAAGGGATTTCTGCCGCTGACCTCAGCCAGGTCAGGAGCAGGATCCTGTAACTGTGTCTCTCCTCCAGACACGTCTCTGTACATGGAGATAAATAGCTGATGAGCGGATCTCACCACATGAACACTGCAAAACGCACAGAAGCTGCCTGCATTATAGAAGGGTGCGAAACAAAGCTACATTTTCATTATTTTCATGTTTCCATTATATTTTCGTTTTAAATTTTAATTATTTTTATCAAGACTTTTCCTTTTGACCTCTTTAACCCTGAACTATTAATAATTTTTGCCTTAAATTGAATATTGGGTAAGCGAAGAGTTTCAAAAGCTTCACAGAAAAAGTTCATAAATGAGAACGATTCTGAAGAAGTCAGCCCTTCCTCAAAACACCATCTCACACCGGCTGTCCCTGGCCGTGTCCCGCGGGTGAACAGCCTCTCTCCTTGCTTTAGTTCCTGCTCAGTGTTTTTTCCTGAGTTGGCACCTGTAATCTCTGGTCCTAAACTGGGGAGGCTGATGTCCACAGAGCGCGTATCTCACCTACATCTTCCATGGGGCCGCAGATACCGTCAGCACAAGCCTGGCTTCTCTGGGGCTCCTCTTAACAGCTTCTGGCGGGGAGCCTGCGCTGGCACATTCACAGCGGCACAGGATGAGACCGTCCAGAACAGAGCATTATTTATTCCTTCTGCAAAGGTACAAAGCCTTAGAGGAAGTAAGTTAACCCAACCCAGAGCCTTCCGTCAAGCTTAGCTGCAGTAGCAGCAGCTCCATGCCTGGCTTATTCACCCCAGAAATAAGGAGAGCCTGTGCCCGGCTCTCCGCTGGCCCAGGGAAAGTGTCTGCTCCTTGCCCCGCTGATCATTTCCTAAACCCGTCCACCGACTGCTCAATAATCTGATAAAGATGTTTCTGTCCAGAAGGTAGTAGAAATCTCACACCAAAGATTTGAATCTCATGAAACCTTGCTAGCAAAACTCTGCAGAGAACAAGCTAATTCTCTGGAATGTTGCAGGGAGCAATATATAAGATGTTAAATTAAGAAAATAATTGTTTTCTGTACGGCATTTTTACCACTGCACCTTCTTCTCCATGGTTCACCAGCTGGGCAGAGTGAAGTTGAACAGTAGCTCAGGATTCACCACTTCATTTTTTCCCCTCGTGCTTTCAGTGGTCACTCGCTGAAAGTTACAGTTTGGGAATTTCCCGTTCAGGCAGAAACCCTTCAGGAACAGGCTGTAGTTTTCATGCAAGTTATACAACTGCATCTTGCAACCCATGAATTCATCCGCAGCAAAAGTTGGGACCAGAGCAGAACTGCTGCTGGTTTACAGAACTGAAGCAAGTTTTTGGTGTGTGCAGGGATGCCGGGGTGCTGCCACAGCCCCCCAGATCCAAGCAGGAACGCCCCCAGGCACTGGGATTCTTTAAACCTGGCTGGGAATGTTTTTGTTCCAGCTTATTTCTACCTACCACTAAAATAATCAAATCACCTCTTGCCATTGGATTTTTTTTTTAAAAGTGTGTGTCTGCAATGATCAAAGGGGCTTTTCATGTGATGGGGTGAGCAAAGGAAGCTTTCAAGGTCAAACCAGAACGGCCTAATGACTCTGGGACTCGGCTCTGACCTCCAATAGTAGCAATGAGCCAGGAGAAGATGAGCAGTTCAGGAGCCAGAAAATGAAGCTTTTGAAGCCATTAATACCCTCAGGCAGTGAGCAATCAATTGACAGAGAAATGAGAGAGAGGAAAAAAAACCCAACAGACGGAGCATTCAGCCAGGCTGCAGGAAGGGCAGTGCCATAAAGCAGGACTATCTCATAAATAGAGCGGCACCTTTTTTCCTTCCTCTCGCTTTCCCAGGGGAGCGTGGCCATGGGAACAGACACGCTTCGTGCCCTCTGAAGGGGATGCAGGAGAGAGCAGATTGACCCTACCTGCAGCAGGTTAATTGGGACACACAGCTCCAGCATCGCTACCCTTAGGCTGCTTTTTCCTCTCTAAGAAATAAAGGAAAACAATAAGCCGATATTAGCTCCTCCGATGAGCCTGGCCGTTCGGGACTGCCTTGGGAATTGCCAGCTCATTCCATGTAACACACGGAGAGCCCTCAGCTGCCGGGGACTCTCATTCACATCTGCCCGTGCCAGACTTCAACCATTGAGAGGTTATTTCTGGATCCCTTGGTAATTCCTATAAACTTATTTCCCTGGCATGCTGAGGGTTATTTTTTCCCTTAGTATTTTGCCATCTTTAAACGACTCCCAGTTTAGACTGGATTTGTTTTTCCCACTCGGCACTGGGTTTCTCCCTGTGCCGGGCTTCCTCTGTGTCTTGTTTGAAATGTGCTGAGCAACTTCTCACCAGACCAGGTCCAGCAGCTCGCATCAGGCAGCAGATGGTTGTCACAAGTGCTGTCAGTGAGAGATGCTGGAGATGGCACGCGTTAAAAAGCTGTATTTTAATACTTAGAGAGGAGCTGGGATCTTTTGCAAAGCTTGCTCTGTTGGGGATTTTTGGCATTTTGTGCTGCACTCATGATGAGGCCACACGGTGCCCATTTCTGCAGACGTGCGGAGCACCGGGGGACCCCAGGATTGCCTCTTGCAGCGGGGAGGCCGTGGGGTAAACCCCCCGGCTCAGCAGTCAGCATTTTGCAGTAGCCTGAGCAATTCGCGTGCCTTGTCCAGGACCCAGTTAATAACTGGGCTTCCCCGTGGGCAAGCAAGCGTACGTGGAAAGGGTTAAGTGCTGCCCTCGGGAAGGTGGGTCTTACCAGTTGTCTTGATGGAAGAGCAGAGAGCTGAAGCCTCTGCCAGAGCTCGTTAGGGATAATGCAACCTGATGGGAGACAGAGCTTTATCCAGCGGCTAAAGGAACCCGCAGGGTGGCTTTCCTCTGACCTTGCTCTGGATTGCAGGGTCTCTCCCGGGCCACGGCCTCTGCAGACCCGCTCTCTCTTTCCGAAGAAAGTTCTCGCGGATGGAAGGGACGGATGCCTCTGCTGCAGGGAACGTGGCACTCAGGAGTTAGATGTGTCACAGCCCCTGTGTTTTGGAGGGACGGGTTATTTTCTGCTGGCCAAGCAGAGCCTTAATCGAAACATCCAAACACGCTAGAGCTGCTTCCCTGCAGTGACTCGGGACACAGCAGGAGGAGTCAAACAGAGCCACGCTCCGAGAGGAAAACAGTGGGCCCAGACGAGGACTGTTCAGCCGAACTGCAATGACATTTCACCACAGAAACACAAAAAAGAAGTGACCTGGCCCCAGTCCACACGCCGTATGTGTTTTGCAAACCCCAAAGCTGTTGTGCTCACAACCTGCGGGATGGGCGAGATAACGGGACCACGTGCCTGACAGAAAATCCCGAGTTTCTCAGGACATCAAAACCGCGCGTTTCCCTGGAATGACAAGTTCTATCTTTGGCAAACAAAACTCAGGCTTTTTAATATGCTTCTCCCCCGATGCACCATGTTAGCGTGTGTTTGTTTAGCAAACAGTTACTAGGAGGCCTCGGTAGGATAAAAAAAAAAAGTGATACTGGGTATTATTATTCATGGATGGAGGTGGGGAGGAGAAAGAAAACCAGTGCTAATATAGCCAACAAGTTCTAGTAAGGTTCAACTTTGCTGTTCCAAAATCTGCTGCTATGATAATGAGACAGTCGAATCAGCTCAAATTAAGAGCTCAGGAAGGCTCAGCCTTTCAAAGAAGTACATTCGTGACAAGATTAATTTCTGCCAGCCAGTATATAGCGTGGTATCATCCTATATTAACACAGAAACCCCAAACAAAAAAAAAAAGCAACTGGAAAATGCACTAAAACCCAGTGAAGTGTATCATTTCCCTTAATCTTCAATGCTGGTCTTCGCTATTCTGCACATGGATTAAAATACAATGTACCACCTGGCACCGTTCAGCTGCCACTTCCAGGAAACCTTGCCCCCTCCCCTCCCTCTTCAATAAACATCCACCAAAAGGCAGCACGCCTGCATTTTTCAACCAGTTTCAGGTGACTTTTATTAGGGTAAAGGGCAAAAATATCAGTAAAACAGCCACTAAAAAAACCAAACAACCAAAAACCCCCAAGAAACAGTATAAAAACCAGCTCTGCTCCCTATCCAAATGGACAGAGTGCTTTTTTTTCTTCTTTTTCTTCTTTTTCTTTTTCTTTTTTTTTTTCCCTTTTTTTCCCTTCTTTCTGTTCAGCTCTGGTTTTCTGCCGTCCCCTGAGCAGTGCAAAACGCATGGTTAAAAAAAAAAGTCCTTGTTGTAAATGTACTTCTCAGGTACCACGGTAGCATAAATGAGTCTCTGCTGCTTGCGGCCACGCTGGGAGGGTGACAGCAGCGGGGTGATCTCGGAGGTGTGAGCTGGGGAGGGGATGAGAGAAGGAAGGGACCGCACTGCGTGATGTGGAGCTCGTTGCTGGCCTGCGCAGCATCTGTCGGGAGCATGCTGGCATGATAGCAGAGGCTATCATAAGAGCTTTCAAAGCTTTCAGAAAGCCCAGGGCTAGCTGGAGTAGGTGTTTATTTCTTGTGGTTTGGAAAGGCTTACTGCTGTGTCAATGGCCAGAACTCACGAGCGTGGGAGCGAGTGTTCCCCGACGGCCAGCTGACACTTCAAAGAGGTTGAGCTTTTTCTGAGCTCAAGAGAGAGTTTAAAATAAATCACAATTAAAAAACCCTCCCCAAACCAAAACACCCCAACAAAGAACCAAGTATATATCTCCACGCTTCAGTTTCATCCTCTATATTTATAGCTGGAATGTATCAAAATTGTCTTACTGAGCTGAGATTAAACCCTCTTGTTGAAATGCTGTATAGCTGCCTTGTCTTTTGCATTCAGATGCTGTATCCACTGTCTCTGCTTACCACTTGCTATGGCCTCATACTAATATGAATGATTAATTGCCAAGGATTAGTTTTTAGCTGCTTTTCTACACGGTTTGTATACAGTTGTTGCTATTTATTAAGTATGTGATATCTAATCCAATGTTTAGTGCTTACAAAGGGAAGAAACGTCTGTGCTTGAGATTAAAACATTTCATTCACGTTGTGCCAAAGCCCTCACCAAGGGCTCCGTGATCTGCTGTAGTCAGAAAAAACCCTTGGGAACCCAGGCTTGGGAGGGGCGGACCCATGTGTGGACATGTCCCTGCCTCAAAGCCCTTCTGTCTGATACAAGGTCTGAACACGAAGATAAGTGTGGGCATGATGGAGAGCAGAGAAGCTGACCAGGAAAACAAGAGGTTTTAGCAGAATAAAGGACTAAGAGCCAGGAAGGTGCTGAGAGCTTGGAGGGATCCTGCAGAGATGTTTCCCACCACCTGTGGGCTTCATATGTCTCTTTTGCAAAAAGAGGGGGGATAATATTCAATTTCTTTGCAGGCTACTTGCAAGGAATAAACAATTAACAGCTGTAATCCCTTGTGTGGGGCCAAGGCTTTCTCGTCCGTGCAAGATATGCCACCAAAGCTCCTCTTACGTCAGGCTGTAGGTGTTCGGGCAAACCTCAGGGCTGTGCAGCCCTGGCAAAGGCTGCGCCCATGGTACAAGAGGATTTGTCTCCCGAAAGGAGTACATCTCCCCCAGTTTGTGAGACAGCAAAAGTGCCTCAGCATAAATTTTGTACCCTTGTTCCAAGCGTGAATGCAAAAAAACCCCTCTGAGACCCTCTGGAGAAACCTCCCATGACCTGCAGAAGCAGCCCAGGTGCAGCGGTCCCAATAATCTAAAGTCAGCCCTTAGGAACAGCCTCCTGAAGTGCTCAGACACTCGGGTAGCAGGGCCGTGCTAGCATCAAACATATTAAACAGGTAGGGGATATTGCCCCTGCCTTTCTATCTATAGGGATTTACCGTTCCTGCAGGCTTCCCCGTCTATTCATTATGTCATCTGTGTGGCTGATGCTGGTAATCGGATTTGCCACTTCTCTGAACACATCTCTGGAAAAAATGTTAAACAGGTCACCATTTTTGCAGACAAAACATCACCTGAGCTCTGTTCTAATTTCCTCGCTATGTGGCAACCCAGTACGGTATCAATGACTAGGTAAATCTCCCTGCAGCAAAACTAATTATACCTTTTGGTGAGAAAGCGGCAGTGGAACTGGTTTAGCCTTCCAAAAAATTCCACACTATAATATGCAGGACTAATGGGCCTCAGATTTGAAAAGAATTAATATCAATTATTCTCATGCATATTCATGAGAAGAAGACTGGTTTAGCAATCAAGCTAATAGTTTTTGCTTAATTACATTTAGTTGATTTCATGCTATCTTGGCACATTCCTGATTGAATTTAACCATTAAAAAAAACCCTCCCACAACTATTGCAGCAAACACCAACACTTTAAGCTCAGCATCCCCTGTAAATAGTGTCTGAGGCTGAGCAGACTGCTTGCGACAGTGAGAGTTGATCACGAGCATTGTCTCTCCCTGGTGCAGGGTAAAATCCCAAAAGCATCTTGAAGAGCAGTTCCCGGGTGTTCACCGGTGCTGAAGGTGAAGGCATTCATTTTTTTGTAGTATTTTTCTGAATCCAAAACATTGAAGATAGCAGGAATGGGAGATGCACCAAGGGGACCATCAAGCTGGAGAGAGGGTTTTGTCTGAGTAGATGGTCTGAAGCCCGACCCTGATAACAGCTGATGACTTGCTGTGGTGCGGAGGGTTGAAGAGCAGGTGGGGTGTTCTGTGCGTTGTGGGTGGGTGTTTCACCGTTAGGGTCTGTCTCTCCAGTTGCCTTTCAGGGAAAGCCCAGGCTGTGCTATCACACCCTGTGCTAACCCGCACTGCCGTTCCCCACTTCTGTGCTCCAAGACCAGCATTTTGCACAGCCCAGGGGGTGGGAACACGCCAGCAAGATGAAGACGCAGTGGGTCGGGCGAGAGGGCTGGGAAGGGTGATGGTAGGAGCGCTCGCGGGGGAGCTCCCCGGTCAGGCTGGCAGGGAGCTGGGGGGAGCAGGTGCTGGCATGGCCAGAGCCCTCCTTGGGAGCCTGCATCGCCTTCTGGAGTGCGAGGCCTGGGCAGAGCGTGCTGGCACGGCTTGAGGATGGCAGTAAGGATCGTCTGCGTGGATGAGCAGGGAGGACATGCACACAGTTTGGGTCTGTCTGGTGCTGGACATCTTGCAGTAGTGCTACTTGCTGGGGTTGCACTCATCCTGGGCAGAAGGCAAGGCAAGGAGAAAAATGAGAAACTTGAGCTTCCACGTGCCATGTATTTGTTCTCTTTTTTGATTTTCCCCATGCTAGCAGCAGCAGAAATAGGACAGATGCTCCCCTCTCATCCTCTCTTGAGCGCTTTCACTGCGCTGACGTCTAAAGGCAGTATACGCCTTTGAAGTTTGCCTTTTCAGTATTCTCATTCATTCATCATTTTCTTCTCCAGCTCACCATTTGCATCTGGGCTTTGCTCAGAAGGAAGACTGACACCATTTATCATTTAATGGGGTTTGGTAGCTCTCTGACAACTAAACATGTTCTTAACAGCATTAAGGAATTTACAGGCAGCCATGCCTGAAGGGTACTTTTCTGCCCACTTTAGCTTAGTCAGCAGCCGTTGTAGCTGCAGCTCTCTGGGTGCCTGTAGGCAAACGAAGCATTGACATATAATCAGCAGAAGTATTGTATCCCCTTTTAAACCAAATAGACTTACTCTCTCAACAGATAAAATTATAACAGCTGTAACTGAAATCAAATAATTAACCATTATTCAATCTGGGCTTTTCCAAGCAATGTCAACATTAAGATCTTGGATATTTCCAAAGCAAAATATAAATGGTTTTCTCTTGGGTTTGTTTTTGTGGATTTTACGCTATGCAGTAATGCTTACAGAAGAGCATAGGAGTTTGCACTCTCAGAGACCCTGGACACAGTCACTGGGGGCACTGCAGGGATGCGAGTGAGCTGGTGTGTGCAGGGTCCTACCCCTCCAGAGCGCAGACCTCCTGGTGCAAACGGGTCTCAAGGACCCCCTTGGGGCAGAATGCAGAAGTAAATGCATGTAAAGTGCCAGAACAGGGAAAAATCTTAAGCCACAGAAATCAGCGGGACTTAAGGGTTTGGGGGATTCAAGGTCTCACATTGCATCTTAACATCCACATCAAAAAGCAGATTAAAGGTTATCTGTATTTCACTTGCGACTCTATCCCCAAGTTTGGTCTCAACTTCTTGCCCTGATCCAAGAAGCAAGTGTTGCCTTTATTTATAGCCTCAGTATTTTCTAGAAAAAAACATCCTGCAAGCCCAACGGTCAGAATCATGACATCAGAAGTGACCATGTTCTGCAAACTCTTTCAGTTTAGGAATAAATAGGCATTTTCTAATGAAGAGATGTTTCCTAAAACAAGTCCCTGTCAATAAATACCATAGACATGCATAGCTGCCATCAGCAGGAGACGTTATTCCCGTGCAGAATGAAGCGGGGAGGAGATTAAGGAACTCTCCATCTGTTTCTGCACTGTGCAGCACATGGGATATCGCTCAAAATACAGTGTGCTCTCTGTTTCTCAGAGCCTGGGGAGACAGAGGCTGGCACAGGCATGGCAGGATGGAGCTGGACAGTCTGACTCAAAGTATATTCTCTGCTTGGGGAAGCAGGGGGGCTGCAGGAAAAATCCCTTAGTAAATGGAGCATATGAATGAAACCTGGTCCTGATGCCAAGTTTATTCTGCAGGCCTCGATGGAGCTAAAAAAGCGCATTAGACAAAACCATTATTGAACTTCTTGATTACATAACAATTTCCTCATCGTATTTCCAAGAATATTGAATCTATATTCAAACACCCTCCTACTCTCTCCCACACACCACCCCTTCTTGCTATATCAGCTTCATTACTGAGTATGAAGACAGAAAAAGTATAGGGCATGTTGCCATGAGCAGATAGCTCTCAGATGCTTACACTGAGATTTTAGAGCCATCTACGGGATTTGAACAGCCCATTCCCATTAATTTTAATGGCTTTGAAAGTCTCTGGTCATATGCCTTTGACCTTAGTTAGTGTCTTCAGCAGTGCAAAGAACAGATAATCAAGCAATAAATATCACCAAACCTAAATGTTGGGTTAGTCCCTGCTGCCTAAAACTTACCCCGCTCTGTGCTGGCGGGGGGGTGGCACGCACAACTTTGCTGCCCACAGACTTCTGCCACCGCAAGCTCAGGAGAGAGACGGGAAATTTCTGAACAGACTGGCTTCTTTGCGGGAGCCCTCTTCCCCCCAGGGATGAGCACAGACCTTGCCAATACAAGGGATGAATCCCTGGGGCCACTCTCACCCAGCAAGCCGGATCAGGCCCACTGCAGGTGGAGATCTCCCGAAAGGTGTGTGGTAGAGGTTGCCTGCCTCGTTTTTGGGGGGATTTTGGAGGAGGTGGGGATTAATGGCTTGCAAGTATGGCACATCCATCCTGCCTCAGGAAGCAGCAGTTGCACACAAACTGGCTACGCTTACTCACATAATCAGCTTGCTTGTCTCATTTGCATGTGTAATAACCAGCATGTATGTACAATCATGCTAATCACTTCAAGGCAACTGCTTTAAATTCATTCAAAACCTTGCCCTGCCTGTCCTTGGGTTATTTAGCTTTCACAAAGGAACTATAGCAGCAATCCAGAGATTCACTCAATAAAAATCTTTGTGAAACAGTCAATTTAGTGGAGGAGAAGTTTTTTCTGGAATCCTGCCCATACATACTGAGACTTGCACTACCAGCCAGTGCTGTCATTAGGAACCCATCCAATACCCTCTGCAAGACAGCTAGAAAACGGGGAATTTCACAATTTATGGTGTGTTGCTACAGGTGAAATGTAAGAGTAAATACAGAAGCAAAGAGGAAAGGAACTACACAGCTTCTCTCATGCAAGCTGTTGGAGGAGATGGTCTGAAAGTTGTGCATGGAAAAACTATTGTTAAACCCTGTCAGCTTTATGAGTGGTTTAAGGAGTGTCTGTGGTGCTTTGTTGTGGATACCTGACCAGTAAGACCTGGTCTGTCAGGGCTCCGGTCATTAGCTCTGACAGACCCCGTGTGAGGACAGTGAAGGATGACTCTCATGGATGGGGCACCAGAAGCACATGGATTCCCTCACCTGCCTCTGCCACTGATGTGGCTTTTCCTCAAGCCAGTCATTTCACCCTTTTGTGCCTCCAAATCTTTTTCCTATGCCTCCAAATTTTAGGCTGCAAGCTTTTCCATTATTTTAGCTATGTGTTTATAGGACCTCCTCCAGGCATGGGGCATCCGACTCAGAAGCTCTGGATGTGCCTGCAGTGATATTGGAGGTGCCTTCCCCAGCCCCCATAACAAGTCAACATATGCCAGATAAGCCAGCAGTAAGACTGGGGGGGGTACAGCTAGCTCCGTAAGTAGGAATATGCACATTTCGCAAAATCTAACAAGCCCCCGATGCTTAACTTCCCCATCCCTGTTCCTTCTGCAAATCCAAGCCTGCGCCCTAGGGACCTTTCTGTGCTTGAGCCTGTTCAACCTCAGCTCTTTGACTGCCAGCCCAAAACGTTTCACCAGCACAAGGCCATGTTGTATGTTTTTTAATGAGTCACGAAAACCAGTGCTACAGCAGGAGGCCCTCTCCCCGTGCTTGCTTCCATTTCAAGCAGCGGTTAGGTGGCGAGGTTTTGGGTCAGTGCTCTGAAGCAGGGACAACGGGCACTTTTTTCCAGTGACCACTTGCCTAAGCAGCTGGAGCCTCATTCACTGCAGAGGAATCACTCCTGCTCAAGTCCAAATTTGTCCCGTTGGCTTTTCTTGTTAAAGAGAAGTGAACCTGGAAGAGGAAAGGAAGGAGGAAAGGCCAGGAATCGAATGAAAAGGCCGCCTGCCACACAGAGCGTCTCGAGAGGCGTTCTTGCTGGTATAAATGTCTTTCCCTCAGCTTTCCGTCTCTCATTACTGACAGTGGAAAACACAAAAGCTGCCAAGCTAGGGGTTCAGTATGGCCAAGATAGAAAACCTTATTAGAGAGACAGACGATGATTTCTATAATCTGAATCCCAGACTGTAAATACATTGGGGTAGACCCTGTGCCACTGAATGCAGTGCGAATACCTGACAGCAGCAGCTGGGTCCAGTTTTCTGTTGAAACCTGCTCCTTGGGTGGTTTTTGTTGGATGGTGGATGCTACCAGGACAAGGTATGCTTTAAAGAAGGAGAAGGATCCTCTAAACCCTGCTGGATATTTCATCTCCTAGTTTTTTGTACTTTCCAACTAAAAAGTGCTTCGAATACCTGAGGACAGTTAACTCACATTTAGAAGTTTTTCTTCACCTGACAAGATGCCCAAAGATGTATGATTGCAGTAGATCAATAAGGGGGAAAATCTGTATCATAGGAGCACAGGTGACATCTTGCTGCAACTTGCAGGAGAAATGATAAATGTCTCTCTCTGTTTATAGCTTAGCTCTGTGGCTAAATCTGCTAAAACAAAAACAAATTTTACCCTCAGATCTCCTAGTTTTCAAATTTATGTTCATCTGGCATTGCCTTGATCTTCAAAGCAGGAAGGTATATCAAAGGAAACAGAAGGTTTGACACCAATTACTGCTGCTGGATGCCATCCACTGAATGAAGATGGAGTGTTAATATTTACACTGAAAATGAAGGAGATAAAACACACTAGGTACATCTAAGTCTACAAATAAGCCTTTCTGTGTATAGTGGGCAGAGATAAACCCAAGAAAAAATTTGAAATTACCATTGAAAACATCCCAAACACCTTCAGAAATGTTGGGTTGTAAACAAAGAAATGACAGCAAAAACACTAAAAGAGCCTTCTAGGAAAGCAAATCAGGCTCCCTGCTTCTCGGGGGTATTACCTGGTCTTCAGGAGATGGTCTTCTGAAACAAAACCATGCAGAAGTAGTTAACATCTAAATTTCTCCCCACTTCACCATGAGACCCTTGACTTACATTTTATTCTCTTGAGTTTGAAGCTATCGGTTCAAGCACTTTTCCTTGCGTCCCTCTCTGCTTCTCTTCATCCCATGGTTCTTCCTGCTTTTTTGCACCTTCCAAGTCTTTCCCACAGCTTCTTTGGCTCATTGACCTGAGGAGTCTCTCAACAAGGCAAATCCCCCATTGCACAAGTTGTTGTGGGGTTGTTGGTATTTCAGCAGCAAATCTATGGAAGAGGAAGGCAGCGAGGAGGTGAAAGGTTCGCTAGCAGTGTGAGGGTGCACGGCACAGCTAACAACATTCTTTTAGGCAACCTGTTTAAAAAGGAAAAGGAATCTTCTCAGCAATTTTCCAGGTAACAATTTAGTACCTGAAAGTGAAGCTATTCTAAAATTCCCAGTACTAGAGCACTGCATAGGAGGCCATTTACACTGTTCACTTCTTCCATTTAATCCACTTTAGACAATGAAACCAGAGTGTTTAATGGAGCTAATTTTTATTTCTAGTCAAATCTCACTCTTCAGATTAAATTACTAGGTCCTCAGTGTCGTGTACAAATCAAAGTTATATAGTACATTTTAGTGAGTTAAAAGGTAAATGATTTTATTACATTGATTTGGAAGGGATTTTCTTAACAGCAAGTGGATTTTAAAACACTTGTTGAAATCAAAATTTCAAAATTGAAACTCTTGCCTTGCATTTGGATTTTTTGAAGGTATAGGGGCTTTTCTCCTAAAGCCATAGCTTAACGTTGCTATGTGGATTTAATTCAAGTGAAGCTTGCAGCCTTTGTAGACCATTTCTGCCTTTCAGCTTTGGAGAAGAGGTGAGGCTTTTCTTGAGAAGACCACAGTGTTTCTGAACCATATTAGGTCTGCATGTTTCTCCTACAGCAGCAAGGCTTGTTCCACTGTTGTGACTGTCTGTTTAGGGATAAATGTTCAGAAGTCTGATATTTCCCAACTGTTAGGATGTCTGTACTGGGCTTGGCTGAAGAGAAACCCTGCAAGAATTTCTTTCTCCAGTGCCCTAGGTGGTAACCGCGGATGTTCTGGTATTGTGAGGCTGGCTGAGAAAGGTCACTGTGAGGAAACCTAAAATCTAGTTATATGGGCAAGGAAGGAGTGTGCCAGATTTGCAATTCATGATGCAGAACTCTTGTCATACGTTTTATAATTCATTGCTTAATATTGTGTATCTAGTCATCATGCACATATGTTGCAATTGATTTTATGCTGCTTTTCTATCAAGCAGGAGAAAAGCGAGCATAAGGGACCAGCTTACACTGAAATGAATACATAGAACATTAGTCACATATACGTGTGTTTTGAAATCATTGCTGTATTTTGGCAGTATCCTAAGAAACTAGATATAATCCCACCCAATTAACAAACTAGAGAAAGAATTCACTAGTAGAAAAAAACACTCCTCAAATTGTCTGTCAGCTCTAAAACCTCCCTAAAATGACTTTAAAAGAAGATGTAATTAGGGAAACTGGAAAGTATAGCATTAATGTCTATATAAAACAGGTATGGAAGGACAGCCTGCCTACACCATCTGAAAGCTGCAAATACACTAATCTAGCACTTCACGCTTTCCAGCTCTGCACAGAGTCGGTGGCCCAGGATCTGATCAGATTTATGTGGATTTTTAGAGAGGCTGCTCACTGCAGACCCTTCTCCTCTCATTGCAATCTTTAGCCCTGGTTTCTGGTAATGGATGAGCTCTCCAGCGGCTGGACTTTCCCTGCCTTGGCTGTCTCAGTGTTGTGCAGTTTGGTTTGCCTGGATGAGTTTGCTCTTTCCCCTGGTTGCGATGAGGAGCTAGGATGGCCAGTCGGTCGCAGGCGGAGTAGCTCAGAGCTCAAAATGTTTTAGAAAGCTTGGTAAAGTTTTCATGTGTTTCACAACCGTCAAGTTTTAAGTTAGAGATGAGTCATTAAAAAAGAGTGTATTACTTGTACGCTTATATGTAGTAGAATTGTACACACGTCTCTGTAATGAGCCAGAGGCATCCAAAATTACAGATGTAACTGTGCATTAAATGGAGGACATCGCTCTGATTGAATCTTGCATTCACAATTGCATTCCTTCTTGCTTAGATTTCAGAGCCTGTTGTCCAGATGGGCTTTGTTGGGCACCTAATTAGTAGTTAATCAAAAGCTCCTGCTGTGAGCTGCTTCACAGCCCTCCTGGCATCCTAGACCGCTTGGTACGCGGTCCTTGACTACACGGAGATGAAGGCACAGGAGTTGAAGTAGATACTTTATCTCCGTTATGCATCTGGCATAACTAAAGCAGCTTCCAAAAAAAAATCACCTCAGGATGCATTGGTTATCTGACCTCTGTGTAGTAAGAGCAAAATTAGTCTTGAAATGTGTAAGTGGAAATACAGCCATGAGTTAATGGCAATGATAGATAGTGTAATATATTCTGAGACGAACTCACTGTTTTCTCTTTCCTTTTCAGATTTTGGCAATCATTTCCATCATGTTTATTGTACTATCTACAATTGCCTTGTCCCTTAACACACTTCCTGAACTACAAGGCGTGGATGAATTTGGGCAGACCACAGATAATCCCCAGCTTGCCCACGTGGAAGCGGTGTGCATCGCATGGTTTACAATGGAATACCTCTTGCGGTTCCTATCCTCGCCTAAGAAATGGAAGTTCTTCAAAGGGCCGCTGAATGCTATTGATTTGCTAGCTATCTTACCGTACTATGTCACTATCTTCCTCACAGAATCCAATAAAAGTGTACTTCAGTTCCAAAATGTACGACGAGTGGTCCAAATATTTCGGATTATGAGGATACTCCGGATTCTAAAGCTCGCCCGGCACTCAACGGGTTTACAGTCCTTGGGGTTTACACTGAGGAGGAGTTACAATGAGCTTGGATTACTCATCTTGTTTTTGGCCATGGGCATTATGATCTTTTCCAGTTTAGTGTTTTTTGCAGAAAAGGACGAGGATGATACAAAATTCAAGAGCATCCCAGCTTCTTTCTGGTGGGCAACAATCACCATGACAACAGTAGGCTACGGAGACATCTACCCCAAAACACTTTTAGGTAAAATAGTAGGAGGACTGTGCTGCATTGCTGGAGTGCTGGTGATTGCTCTTCCCATCCCAATTATTGTCAATAACTTCTCTGAGTTCTACAAAGAGCAGAAGAGGCAGGAGAAAGCCATTAAGCGCAGGGAAGCTCTTGAAAGAGCAAAAAGGAACGGCAGTATTGTTTCCATGAACATGAAGGATGCGTTTGCCCGTAGTATAGAACTCATGGACATTGTGGTTGAAAAGAACGGAGAAAGCATAGCCAAAAAGGATAAAGTTCAGGACAATCATTTATCTCCCAGCAAATGGAAATGGACCAAGAGAACCCTCTCTGAAACTAGCTCTAGTAAATCTTTTGAAACTAAGGAACAAGGATCTCCAGAAAAAGCCAGGTCATCTTCAAGTCCCCAGCACCTGAACGTCCAACAGCTAGAGGACATGTATAACAAAATGGCAAAGACTCAGTCCCAGCCAAACCTTAATACTAAAGAGTCGAGTCAACCTGGAAAGCAAAAGGAAGAGCTAGAAATGGAAACCCTTCCCGGCCCTATGGTGCCCTTGCTGACGACTCGCGCTGACGGGATCATTGACATGAGGAGCATGTCCAGCATCGACAGCTTCATAAGTTGCGCGGCGGAGTTCCCTGACTCTGGGAGGTTTTCCCACAGCCCGCTCGCCACCCTTCCCTGCAAAGGTGGCATTAACGTGATTCAGGAGCAGAGCAGGCCAGAGGGGAGCGGTGCCAGATTTGTGGAAATGAACCCAAGCTCCGAAGGCAGCCACCGTTCCGCTTTTTTCATAGAAAGTCCCAAAAGCTCCATAAAGGCCAGTAACCCTTTAAAACTAAGATCTTTGAAAGTCAACTTCATGGAAGAGGACACCAGCACGTTAGTACCAGCATCAAATGTACTGAGAATATATCCAGACCCTCTCAAGAGCAGGGGAGCTGCTGCTGCCGCCACAGATACTTCCTTTCTCTCTGACAGATCTCTCATGAGCCCAGAAACCTCGATCTACACAACCGCGAGTGCGAGAACACCCCCAAAGTCACCAGAGACGCAGACAGCCATAGCTTTCAACTTCCATGATGCCGGTATACACAAATACATAGATGCTGACACTGACGATGAAGGTCAGCTGCTTTATGATTCAAGTCCACCCGGAAATGTGAGTCCCAAGTACAATGTTACAAACAGTGGCTATCTAAAGCAAAAGGATAATGTTTATAGAACAGAGAAGAACCATCTAGAAGCTGCTGCTTTACCCACCTCCCCTAAGCTGATAGGGCAAAACTGCATTTACTCTATGGAAGGAATCACTGGAAGAACCCAGGGCAATCAGGAGACTGTCAGACTAGAAAATCACATTTCCCCAGAAGTCCATGTATTACCAGGCAGCGGAGGACATGCTAACACACATGATCAAAGCATCTGAGATGGGCTCCAAAGGAACTTACAGAAAGTTTAAAGGAATGTCTTTACAGTCAACACAAAAAAAAGAGCTTCTGCATGGCATGAACTTGGCTGAAACAAGCCACCTGTTTCTAAAAGTCTGGGGGAGGTCCAGTGTGGGTTTGTGAAAATGTCCTTCTCTGAAACAACTCTAAAGACGTTGCCCACATCAGTCAAAAATAAGGATTGCAAATCATGATCACACATTGATCTCCTTTCATGTTGTCCAGTGAAGCCAATGTGACCAAATATCCATCCATTCCCCTTGAACGCTAGAGCTCCTTTTGGAAATATTAACATCTGATTTGCATTAGTTCCATAAAGGATGCCAAGGCAGCCAGATTTGAACTCTGGAATAAATTGCTGGGGTTGGTATAAAGCTATCAAAAACACAATGCTCACTGCTTCAGGGCAGCTGTTCCCCATCTACAGCTTTCTTGATGGATATTATGTCTAAAGGTAACAGGGAACACTTGCATTATTGGAAAATCCAAGCGAAAACCATTTAAAACCAATAACGGTCTAGAGAAACCAATTCTTAAAATGCTCTGTGTGTGTTTAACAATACGATATCCTGTAGGACCTGACGTTTTCTTTTGAAATATCAGCAGGGTGAGTTGCACCACTTGTATCTAATTCCAAACATCCCCTAGGACGTAGTGAAACTTGCACTTACCCTCTGCTAAAAATGGATACCTGCCCCAGGGCCAGCGCGTGGCCCTCAGGGGACCCACAGCCCACGCTGGGAGGGTGTGAAGGAGCCATGCAGAAGCAGGGATCTCCGGAGGCATCGCAGCCAGACCCCCTTCCCGGTGCCGGGGAGCGAAGGGCTGGAAGGAGAGCTCAGCTCTCGCCCTACCCCTCCGCGGAAGGGAGATGCTCGCTGCCCTGCCCCGCGGGGACGGCCGAGCGCGGCGGCGGCGGCGGCGCTGACGCTGCGGCTGGCCCCCTGCGGCACGTGCCGGGGGTACCGGGACGGCTCCCCGGGCCTCCCCTTCCCGCCCGCACGCCGACGCGAGGCGTCGGCCAAAGTCTCGCCCTTGGCGTAGGAGAGGAACCGGTCGGTCTGAAGCTTTTTGCGCCCGAGCGGCGCAGTGAAAGATATGCAAGCGTTACATAAATATGCAAAAAGAGGGATTTGTTAGCGACCCGCCCCGGGCCTGGCTGTGCTCTCTCTCGCGAGGAGGTCGGGCAGGAGAGGCTCCTGCAAAGCTGCGGCGCGAAGCAGCTGCGAGAGACAGGAGAATCAGGCCCGACGTTTTAATAACATCCAGTCATTTTTAAATGAAACAAGAAAAAAAAAAAAAAAAAAAAATCTGACCATTTTAAATGAACAGAACTAGCAGCCACCAGCCTAGGTTTTTAAAATATTATTGTTTCAATAAAGTTATGTCAAATTGTGTAGGAAATAATTTGTCTTTGGTTTTTAATCTGGGGGGGGGGAAAGCACTTTCCGTTGACCTTTTGTTGTTGTTGTTGCGATGCTGGAGTAGGATAGCAGAGTGTAACAATCAAGCACTTTAACCAAGCACTATTTTAATTTGTGCCTCCTGTCGTGACCGTGATTTGTTACACACCTGTAGCAAGTCACAACCTGTCTTGTGATAACTGTGATGGTAATCTTTTATGTTGTTCTCTGTTTCTACTGTAAAACTCAACTGTAAATAACTCTGTCAATAAGCGTTTCCTGACCTATTTCGGAGTACCTGCCGGGGCTGTCACAACCTGCCTGCAGCAGGTCCGGGGACGTGCTGAGACACGGGACGCGGGAGCGGAGGCGCACGGGCGGGAGGAAGACCCCGAGCCGCTCGAGTCCGCTGCGTTTTGTTCCTTCCTATTGTAAAAAAAAAAAAAAAGCCGTTGGTTAGTCCTGAATGTAAATGTCTGTCCGTCCACGCTGTACAGTACTTCTGTCTGTAATCCGTAATAGTGAATGCAGCATGTACGGACAAAAGCAATAAGCACATATATGTTTTAGGAACTATTATGGGTTACGATGATAGCTTTGTTAGGTCTCTCCTTGGCACAAAACTGTACACGTGTTGGAGTTAACTCTGCTCTGCTCAGCCGACCCCGTCCCCGGGCGGTGGGACGCAGCCCGAGGTACCCGCTCAGAAGTCGCCCTTGCGAGGCAAGACCCTGGGGGAGGCACCAGTAAGACCTGAGCCACCACCTCACGAATTAGCCCGCCGGCAGCGAAAGAGACCTCGTGCCCTGCAGAGAGTGAGGCGGGAGGTACGCAAAATAAGCTCGGGGCACCTGTGCGTGCAAACGATGCTCTCCAGAGTATTTACACGGGGCCAATTCCTGAGGTTCGTTAGGTTTTACTCTGCCTTCGCTCAGCCAAAACCACCGTTCCTCTGAGTGGGCTCTTTGCCTGGTGAAGGACTTTAGGATTTGGCCATAGTAAATACAAGTGTACTTAGAGGAACCGACGTATTGCTGAGATACTAGTTAAGATTGAGTCATCACGAAAAAGTAAAGTGACTTTCCAGCAGATAAGCTTTAAATACTGATTTATTCTGTGGCTTTCTGAGGCCATAGAGCGGCAATGAGAAATTTTAAAGAGAACAGTCTTAACATAATCTCTATGTTTCAGTGATCATTCATGTCTGCCATCAGCACAAATGTAAAAAGAAGAAAAATCAGGGAAAATTTTTTTGATAAAGTGAGTAATAGCGATTTCCAAGTTAAATATTTTTAGAGCTGATGCTTTCACGTGGAAAAAAAGTCATATTTTACATATCACGAAAGTGAACGTATTTAAATATAGCCATATAGTGTAGTATTTACCACACTCTCATCCAAATTGATGTATTTGGTTTATAGATGGCACTGACAAAAATGTATAGATCAACAATTCTATCATTTTTTAACTGATAATCAACTGGTGCAACTCTCCTTGTAACCAAAGGCCCTCTGTCTGCCTTGTGTGATCACTCACGACACACACCTTATATCATCTATTTAGTCCTACCTTTAAAGTAGCATTTTATTGAGTCACTTTTGAAAGCCAAATTCAAAAGTATCATTAAAAATCTACCTTTTAAGTCTGAATAGCCAAAGTCCTATAGATTTCTTATAGAAAGCAAATAATTTAAAATTAAGCATATAATATGCTTGAGGAGCATTTCTTTCTTATTTGTGTATGAAGATGTAGCTCTCATTTTGTGCCCAGTTAAAAAGCAAGTATGTTTAATTTATTTTAATGAAATAAAGTCTGAATATGAAGTATGTATCTATATATGTGTGTGTGTGCATAATACACATATACATATAATGTAAGCACTGGGAAATCTACTCTCACATAAAGCTATGGTAGACTAAATCTGTACTCATTACAAAAGGAAAGGCAGTGCTTTGAAAACATAATGCTCACCAAATCCTATAGAGACTAGAAAGACAATTTCATTTTATCGTTTGTTTGATACATGTTTCCCAAAGCTCATAACAGTCGGGGAAAATATGCAATATCTCTTGCATCAAGCTAAAGCGTGCAGTTTAATCACTGGTATTTGGCATTCAGGTCTGCGAATTTACTGTGCATCAGGTATCAAGCAAGCTGGCAGAGTTTCACCTGCTGCTGCAGAGGACATCGTATCTGAAAGGACTGTGTATGTGTGATGTCTGTGCTTGCTTGTATCTTACGCCATCAACATCGTTTTTAATACATATATATAAATATATATAGAGAACATATATATATATGCGGAAGGAATGGGTGCAGTTTTCTTAACCAGGAGGCAAAGATCCTTTGAGTTTTAGCCTTGAACAGGGGAAAACAGCAGTCACATTGCAGTAGATTTCTCAGTGCCTTTTCTTAGAAACTTCACCTAAGCACACTTATGGGGAAAAAAAAAAAAAAAGAAACAAAACAGTCTCCTGTGAAATCCACATTTTTCTGAAAGGTTCGAGAGTCAATAAAGGTAGAAGAAGGAAAAAAAAAAAAGAGGAAAAGAAAACCCGCGGAACGCACATTCCCTTCCTGAACATGCCGTGTGTCAAATGCCGGGGAATATCTGTCTGTGCGAGTCACGCAGAAACACATCCGAGGCGGTCGGTTTCTTTGGCAACTATGGCTGTGATAAACTGTAGCCTTTTCTTCCCTTGCAGCTAATAAGATACACATTTCTAAGGAAAACAGTATTCTCTTCTGTAAAATTGTAATGTATTGTTAATATTTGTACCTATTGTATATTTATGTCTTGACAGAATTATGACTGGTACAGTTTATAGTAAATAACGAGGGTATTTAAAACTCATCGCAAAGACAAGGTTTCTAAAGCCAAGTTCTCTCTCTGTCGGTAAGCTCCGCATACCATGATCTCCAATAGTTTTTTAACATCTCATTTTAAAGCGAATAGTAGAATTACTGGATAAAGTAGCCGAGCGATGGAGACCATGTGGCACTGATGCCCTCCTGTGCACCTCAGTCGGGGGCGAGATGGGGAGGTGGGCTTCCCCGGCGACTCCAAATTAGCTCCAACTTCTGCTTACGGTAATCAGACCGAACAAGTGTTACCTTAGGTTGCTTTAGGATCACCCACTTGAGGAGAATATGGCTTTAAATAGTTCTTGAATAAAGTACAGATGTTCTAGTTACCTCTGTACCTTCTGTTTGCCATTGTGTTGGCTTTATAAGTACCTGATGTATGGAAAAGTCATGTGACTTTCATGCATTCCAGAGTAGTCTATTTTTCTGTTCAGATTTAAAAAAGAAGTTATATATATATAAAAATATAAATATATATCTGTATTTTTAGCAAATTTATAATAGGGCAATCAAGTCAGATTTCTTCTTTTTGTATTACAGAATAATATATTAGATGCTTTCTTGGTGTTCATTTACATAGCTGGTCCCCCAACCGTTTTGTTGTCGTTATTTTCTTTTGTTCTGAAAAAACCACCTGCAACATCCCTCCTGGAAGTGAGTCTGTGAAAGGTCACTGAGTTTGTCTGATGTTGTCATGTTTTCGTATTTTCCCTGTTTGTGGTACTTAAAAATAACCAGGGACTGGCTATGGAAACTAAGACGTTCCTTCTGAGAAACACGGAAGCGGGCCAGGCTCTGCCCTCGGTTACGGCGGTGTAAATGTCAGCGAATGCCACTGCCTTCAGCGTTAGCTGTAGCCTGGACGTCAGTGGAGTTTTTCCAGATTTATGTCGATTAAGCTGAGAGCATAAAGAAGAGACAGGGTTTGAATCTGACTGTCCTAATAACTATGATGGAGTTGGGATAAGCATCAAAATTCAGGCTCTTGTTTTAAGGCAGTGACCTGACGATGCTCAGGCAAAGCTCCCACCTTTGGGGGAGTTTTTCCTGGGTTAAAACAGAAGGGTCAAGACTTTCATTTCTCACTGGGTTTTTGAATTTCTACTTTCAGTCCCAGACAAAATGAGGAAATGAGAAAAAATTATGGGGGAATAAAAAACCTGAATGTACAAGTTCAGAAAGTGACTGGATTTGGATTTGGTTACAGTAAAGTCCGGCCACGTACCTGCTTACTTAATGATCTTCCTTGCTCCTTTATAGTTGTTCCGTCACATAAATTGAATAAAAAGTCCATGAGATAAATGTGTATCCTGAAGCTATCTCATGACCTGTTGAAGTTCAGCACGACAAAGAGCTTCAGACTAGCCCTGGAGCTCTGTGCAAACCTTTGAATCTGCCCAGCAGTCTGGTCAGTGACCATTTTTTTTCCAAAGATGGAATTTTGGTCCCATTTCCTTTTGTCTGCTTGTGTGATTTTCTTATATGCCCACCACACTAGCCAGTAAACCTGAAACAGAATTGGGAAAACGCATGTTTCAGAAAGTCCAGATACCACCCGAATGAACAGAAAAACCAGCAGACACAGTTTTGCGTGTGATTCTGTATCAGCAAGCTCCATTTACACATGAGGGTATTAACACTGGGTGGGATTTTTCTTCTTTTGAAAGCAATTAGTGCAATAGCCCGCCATATCTACCCTTAACCATCACATAAATCCCTTCAAAGGGCACCTTCCATATCAGTAAGTTTGTTTGAGCATAGCCAACAGAACCAGAGAAAGCTTCTAGTCAGACCAGTCTTAAACTCGCCCCTGCAGTAGCCCTCCCACACCGCGACAGAAACGACCCAAATAGCAACCAGCCCTTCAAAGAAGAGATGTTTATTTTCCAGCATGTGTTTCGCACCCCACGCTGATCAGATTTAGGCTCTTGCACTGAAACTTTGTCTTGGCCAGACAAAGGAAACCTTAGGAAAACTGAAAGTCTGCATTCAGGGTGTGTATCCCCTCTGTTGCTGGTGTTACCTAAGCCACGAATAAGTGTCCTTTGACACCAATGGTAGGGTGCCACAAGTGTTCATATCTGTAAATACTGCTCAGAATTTTGCTTTGCTTGATTCTGGCTTCATCGCACAAGAAGTCTTCAGTCTAGAGGCTTAGAAGAGAAAGCTTCATTTTTCTTTTTAACTAGAAATAGTAGTATTGATATTCTGTAGGACTGAACAAGGATTAACCTTTGACATTTTAAAAGGGGTCTTTTCAAGACTGTAGCGACACTACCTTCAAAAAATAATAATCAGGCTGGGCTCAGTACAAAGACCCACACGAACTAGAGCCTTGTGGAAGCCAGGGAGCCAAATTTGCAGGAAATGCCAAATTCTTTGCTGCTGTGAGTAAAAGCCCATTGATATCAATGGAGCTGTGCCCCATTTAGCCCAGTGAAGAATTTGGACCCATATCTCTAAAAGCTAACAGAAAACTAAAGGCTCCGCGTGACCTCAGGGATGGAGGTGTCTGTCCACAGCACCAACGAGGAAACCAGAGGGGTGAGGGAATGGGAAGCAGAGACAGGTCAGTGAAAGCCTGGGAAAGGAGGGAATCCTTCAGGCAAGAGGATGATAATCACGTCATCCCAATCTTGGCTGAGCATCCCTCCGTGTCTGCTCACTCTCTGTGGGCTTGGTGCTGCAAGCAGCGTCCCAAACTCGCAGGTGACTGTCCCTACAGCAGGACCACAAGCTCAGCCACACAGTTCAATACTCTCAGCCCTCGGTCCAGGGACTTACTGATGCTGGGAGGACACTACTGGCAGATGGGCCATCGGTTACCTTTGATTGTGTCACAATCTCTGGTCCTATTGGTAATCTACATTTAAGACCATTTTAGGATTCGTCAGTTCTTCTCTACTCTCTGTATTTCATTTAGGAGCTCTGCCCGTTATGCCTCTTCTTCCTTTTATGTTTCACTGCCCCTAAGTACCATTAGCCACACATTGGCTCATGCAACCACTGGGATTTACTTTGTTTATATCAGTTTTGTTTTGGCTTGTGGCAAAGATGGAGAACTCCCCCCCCCCCGCGCCCCTCCCTTCTTTCTGGCTTTTTGGTGGTGGGTGCAGAAAATTGCTTTTGCATTGAAACATTCCCCAATGTTTGGGGGGAGGGTGGGGGAGCAGCATCTCCACGTTACTTTGAACTTTGAAGCCATGATACTACAATCGGAAAGGCCAGCCACAGCTGCCAACCAAACTCGCTTTCCAACTAGATTAGCATTAAAAACATATACCCCAACTTGCTTTTTAATCAGGCCAGTGAAGCCGTTCCTGAATGGGGAGAAAACTCTTAATAAGGCACTGTTGCAAGTGCTGTTTAGTAACGACTCCACGCCCGGGGAAGGGTGCTGGGTCTGTCTCTGTGCTGCACTTGGCCGCTGCTCAGCGTTTCACAGGGCCGGGGAACAGCCTCAGGTCTTCCTTCTCCGAAAGCACAGGACGGCTGCTGGACCTGCATCGGCCCCTGAGCCCCAGGCAAGGGCTTCCCGGTGAAACCTCCGAAGGGCAGCAGTGAGCACCCCTAGCCATTAAAGGATAAGAAAGCTGTGGAGTTCCCTTTAAAAGAAAAATGTGATATTTAACAACAAATAAAAACTGGAAAAACGTAACTTTCCTGCGGCTCTGCTAGTACATGTGGATTGAATTGCTTTTGTATCTGGAAATTGAAACCCACTGTGACCCAGCTTGAGAAAGAACATATGACAGGTTTCTCCATTGCCTTGCACTTCAGTTATTTTCTTAACCTGTGCCGTGGGGAAGCAATGGGGAATCCAGTCCAGCGTTCTGTAGTGAAGGGCAGTGCTTCACGCCTCTGCCCTACAGCCCAGCAGATCCTGCACGTCTTGCACAGTCTCTTCATTGGGTTATATTGGACCGACCCCAGGGGCAATGTGTCAGCAGATGTTTTCTCCCCATTTAAGCAACGTTTCAATACCCTGGCATTTTGGGGTGGTTACGGCACCATTAGCCATATACTAGTGTACTTAGAGTCTTACATTTTTTGTAACTTTGATTTAGTCATTCTTTGTTGAAGTTTATTGACCTCTCCAGTTGTTTCCGTAAACAAATTATTAAAAAAAAAAAAATTCAGTGTCTTTATATGCATGTAGTAGTATGAAACTGTGATCAATGTGTGACATTCAGAAACTGTACTGTCTTGTAAAATATGTCCAAATGTCTAAGGATTTTAAAGCAATGGTCCCTTACTACAGACTACAGAAATAAATAAAAAGGTATGGATAAAACCAAAGCCTTTATTTGCTCTGTTTCATGGTCATATATACTGGCCAAAAATATAACTACCATCAGCTGGCACTGAGTTTCTGCTTTAGCTCATTGCGGTTGACAGCAGGTTTAGACATATGTTATTTGCTCACGGATAAGGCCGTGATTCAGGAAAGCAGTGCCGAGCTTGACACCTCCTGCTTTAAGTCTGATGGATTCAGTGCATAAACCTGTGGGCTTCAGTCCTCACCCTCCATGGACAAAACCTACCCACATCGCCCGTAGCCACGGCTGCGCTCAGGGACCGGGGCATCTCCCAGCCCCTCTGTGCGCGGACCAGGGACGTGCAGCTCGGAGATCCCCGGAGATCCCCGTCACACGCACAGCGCCTGGAAAGCGGCATCTTGATCGTGCGATCGTGCAGATGCAGAACCAGACGCAGATGGGAGAACAGCCGAGGTTTGGAGACAAAGAATTTTGGGTGTGAAAACTAGACAAACAGGCTGCTTTTCTGCTACTTGAGGCAAAAACTTGGACTTTCTGCTAGAGCACTGTGGTTTTCTTCTCCATTAGATTAAGCAGTGGGTTGGTTAAATTATGCAAGTCATCAGAGCGAAGGTTATTTAAACTGCTCGGGAATATTTTCTTTCAGTTGATTACATCTACTTTTTTTTATACTGAAATGCAGTTTCTGTAAGAGTCTTCAAAGCTTTAATCTGAACCCCCTGATTTATGGAGTCTTTAATTTATGGCCATTTAAAAATGTAAAAAGAACAAATAAGCACACGTTCCTCCCCAGACTGACCGTTTGTGCGGTTCCGCACTCCCCGCACCCTCACAGCGTTCCTGCACATACAAATCAAGTAAAAAAGACCAAGTGCACAGTTCTACATCTTATTTTATACAGCCACCACGTTTGCAAATGGAAACCAGAAAGCTAAATGCACAAGTGGACAAATCTCACAGAAGCCCCGCGTAGCATTTTAATGGCATGTTTCTGCATTTACTTGTGTTCATTTTCAGTTTAGTAAGATCTTTTTAAGAAAAACCTAAATTATCAATTAAGTGTTTCATAACAAGCAGTGACGATGACATCTAATGAAGATTAAGGCACTGAACTTGAAGGGAAGTTTACAAATTAGGAACTAGAAAGTGGAGAAATTCCTATAACGTATGTCTTCCTCTTCCACTTTCTGCTAACGATTTTTCTTGTTATTTGCCTGCCAGCCTGAGCATGCAAGCTCCTGAATTATAATCCAGTATCTGTAATTATGCTGTCCAAGGAGGTTTTCTCTATGAATTGATTAACTTTATCAAGTCAATTAAAATAATGCCTATCTCCTGAGGCGTGGTGGTTCATTATTGTGTGCCAAATCTATAGATACTAAATATTTTTCTCCTAGTTAAAGTGTACTACAGAAACTTGCTTTGCTTTGCCTAGACCCTCCACCCCACATCCCCTCAGCCCTTTTACTTGCATGTGCGTTATGCCAAGCCAATGCACTAGCCCCTTAAACCAAACCTCAAGGCAGAAGCACCATGTGGAAAGCAGGATCCGTCCCAGCCCACGTCACCGGCGGCAGCTCAGCGACTGCAGAGCGGTCACTGCCTGCTCAGCACCGGCCTCAGCGTTACTTCAGGCACCAGCTGCCAAACGTTTCCAGGGCCAACATCGGTTCTACCAACAACATAAAGCATTTCCCAGACTTTGCACAGATTAATGAAATGCAGCAGCTTTTCCACATTTCTAGTCTCCTCTCCTTCATCTCCTCCAGCCCACGGCCTCAGGCACTCTCTCCTCCCTGGCTCCATCACCAATAACCTGACTATCTCCTCCTCCCCACTTGGGTGGATTTTCCTGTGATATGTCTTATTTTGGCTAAACTAGGCAGATTTTTCTTTCTTTCCTTGTTACACACCATCCTCTGCTCCTACAAAACCACCGAACACCCAGAGCAAGCCGATGTCTGCCTCGCACCGAGCCAGGCGACAGCCCATAATCCCAAAGGTTAATCAAACAAAACCATCTGGCGAGGGAGCGCACACCCCGAGTCAGGGCACGAGAGCCCCAGCAACCCCCCGCCCCGAGCACGGGGGGGCTCACCCAGGGGCTGACCCAGCTCCCCCCAGCACCCCGTAGGGCAGAGGGACCCAAGAGGGACCCGGTGGCTGGGTGCTCCCTGCTCTGCCTCCACGGCCCAAGATCACGGCCCTGTGTAGCGCTTTACATCATACAATTAAACACAACTATTACATACGTACGATGGAATGATCTGGCAAGCAAGTGCCGTGCTTTGTTTGGCAATGGGCACTTTATTGTGTTACTTTTAATGCTCTCTTTAATAAACCCAGTGGAGTTTTTCCAGAGTTTAACTTGGCGTGCAGAGCTGGAAGTTGGGCTGCTGAAAGTACAGATGGTGCAGCATGGCCCTGGCTCCTAGAGATGTCACTGCCTTCTCCAGGGACACTTCTGCTCCCATGTAACCCCATATTGTGTCACCGAAACCAAGGAGGAGGTTTAGGCATTTCAGCACAGATAAGCATGAGGAAAAGTTCACATTTTCAATATATTTTGATCATTTCAGAAGAGTCAGTAACAATTTAAATAATTTACAAGTTTTTTTGTAGGAAAATCTCTGCTTATAAAATATGGATTAGATTCTTCCATACCGTCTCTTTCTACTTACTTACCTTCCTTCCTACTTTCCATAAGGAAATGGAGCTACTAAGAGATGCAACATCATTATTATTCAGCAAGCAAGAGCATTTAGAGGTAACTTTGCCCCAGAGTACCGTCTGCAACCATCCAAGCAGAAGCTGAGACTAATGTGTCACAGCAATGAAAGTTTGCGGTTTCTGGTTAGAAACCCAAGCACTGAGCATTAACCTTAGCTTTGGAAAATAAGAGCAAATTTGCGCGACATTGCATCATACACTTTAATCCCTATATAATTAAACAGTGAACCCACGTCTTAATCTAAAGGTAGGCTTATGTTTTGCTATACTCAGTGCCATTTTTATAATGTTGGCAGACACGTTGTTAACAATAATTGAAGCTAAAATACATTGGTCTATGTGCTGAACAGAAAAAAATACATAATGTAAAATGCTGTTTTCACGTCTTGATGATAATTAGTTTTAAAATGAGCTGCACAGTGATGCAGCTTCTAGCACTCTCCTGAACGGTGGAGAGGCGAACGCTAGGAGACAGTCAGATGAAGATTGATCCAGCCATGAGAATGCGTAAATTTAAATTATTTAACAAAAATGAATTCCCATAGATGTTCATGGTCTAGTTTTACTCCTCTTTATAGGCAGATTTAATAGCCAGATGATACAATAAATTGGAGACTTTATTTTCTGAATCATGAGAGACCGGCAAAGCCAAAAAAGCCTTAAAAAATGAGAAGTCCCCAAAGCGCAGGAGTCTGAGGCAGAGCTTGTCAAACACCTACAACACTTCACACGCGTGCACTTACCTGCCGAGCCTCTGGCACCGCTGAGGGCTTGTGTGCTGTGCAGAAACGGCCGCCCTTCATTGCCGTGACCCCATCACAGCCAGCTCGGTGTGGATAACACCAGCGTCTAGCTGAGCCGTAGAGGAAGGTAACCGCAGCCATGCCAAGGAGGAGAGCGGACCGCAGGGTTTACCACCCCACCTGGGAGCCCGGGGTCCCCTCACCCCCAGCACGGTGCCTCAGACAACATTATGCGGGAAACAAATGCAAGAGAGACTCTCTCTCTCCCAAGGCGTAGTTAAAGCATGGGAAGATGACCTCTTCTCTAACCTTTATGGCTGATGTCCAATGTTGTACATCGGTAACGAGGGGCTGGGAGAGACATGCCACTCCTGCTGTGGTCAGGTCACTCATTTGCATCGTTATGCAAATGTGCAAGCTGCTTGTCGTTAGGACCCAAGGTACCCTGGGGCAGCCACAGTGCCCCGTTCCACCTTCAAGATGGCAGCGGCTCTCCAGCCTCAGGCACTAACGGGGAGGTCTGGATGTCCCAGGAGCTCCAAAGGATTTAAACACTCTAAGTGGCAGCTAAATGGAAAAGCAAATCACAGTACAAGGCAAAGAATTAATACATTAGAAAGTATATAAACCCTTTGGCTAATGGTATAAGGCAAAAATTATTCATTCTGCTCCATGAATAGAGTAGCCCATAAGTTGCCCCATGCGGTTTTTCTTATACATCTTCCCCAAACAGCCAGTGCTGACCAGCTGGGCTAGGTAAGGGAAAGAAGCCTTAGTCTGATATGTTATAGCAACTACATCCAAACTCCTAAATACAAGCTCCTGGCAAAGAATGGGACCATAGCTCTAACTCTGTTTTGTTCTGTTTGGGTTTTTTTATGATTAGTCATTAAAAGCCACGAGGCTGTTGGAAGATAGCTGTTAAGTGCTATCTAATAGTATACAAAAAATTTGACCACTTCTGAAGACCTAATTGATCAGAAGAACCTGTGGTTTTCTTTATTTATTTGTTTTTCAAATCAGCAATATTGGTTTCCACTAACATTTTCTAGCAAACAAATATTTTTGAGGCATTTCAGTACAGAGTAGAATGGCTGCATGGAAAAAGCAGACCACCAGCTGCTCCACTGGGAATCCGGCAAAAAGGAACAGTTGATTTCCTATTAATATGAATGAGCTTGTTAGCTGGGTTGACTTCAGACTGAGTTCAGCAGTTCAGAGCCTCTATTCCAGGAAATATAGAATTTATATAACAAAAATTAACAGAAAGTGAAGGAAGGATTTTGCAAGTGCTTGCTTCCCGACTAAATGCTTTCGGTATGCTGGTGTCAGGGTAGATGAATGGAAGCTGAGATAGGATGCTGTGCTGGCTGGACCAGAGCTGTAGGAAGATTTTATAGACATACTGGGGTACTTAAAGAGGATTTCCAGGACACCAAGTGTCCCATACTGTCTTGCAGTTTTCTTCATATATGCCTACATCATGAATAGTTTGTGCCATTGATACTCTCAGAATAAACTCACAGAACAGCAGTTCTTGGACTTTTTTATGTAAAGCAAAAGGCTTTATGGATGGGCAGTCATATGGATGGCATGGTGTTGCTGTTGTGAGCTTCTAGGATGACTTGATGGCCTTAGCATAATGGTGAGGCCTGAGCATGCCTGAGCTCTGCTCCTATCTTTAACTCTGACCCTTTGTTCCTGAGCACCCTTCAGTAGGGAGAGAACACATATCTATTTCACAAGAGTCATTTATTAACATTAGTTAGGGATCTGAGAACTATATAGTGTATTCAGCAACATAATTAAGAGTGCAGTACCAGGTAGGAGTATAGTTTCATGGAAAAAAATGCTCACAGTGAGAAAGAATAAACAAAAATACGTTAATTTTGCCATATCTCATGTGATTCAGGAGTTATTCTTCTGACGTTATTCCCTAGCCCTTTTGTCAGGGAATAAAATCAGAAATCTCTCACCCTTTTTTGCTCACTCGCTCTTTCTCATCCTGCTCCCAGAACATGTACCCCATTCCTTAAACAGACACCTTGCCCTCCTATAAATAGTATGCTTCAGTACACACTGTGCAGTTCACCTGCAAAGCAACATCACTACCAACTGCGGAGCTGTATGGGAAGAAAAGATTGCTTTGACAGCAAATCAAGCATGTGAAAGTTAGAAAGCACCAGCACAGCAGTTGTGCCTTCGCCTGCTCTTCCAGCGGCTGGGCATGGCTGGGGGCAGGCTGCCGCAGTCATGCTCCAGCATAATGCATGAGCAAAGCGATGACAATGCAAGAACCGCACAGGAAAACACAGATCGGATGTTTTCTGAAATTCAAGGTTTGTATTTTGCAAGTTAAATAACACCCAGATGCACAAATGGGTAGGGGTGGGGTGGTTGTCACCCCCCCGCCTCTGGACACATAGAGCTGCCCATGAGCCCCTGTTCAGAACAGTTTCTCTTCCACAGTCACTGTCCCAGCTGGTTTTGAGTCCAGCATCCCCCAAGTGCTTGCTGAGAACATGAAATGTGCTTTCTTTTGCCTTTTCACGGTCTCTGGACTCCGAGAGACTGTGCATTTGCTCTGCCACCTCGCAGGGAGGAGCGTTACCCTGCGTGCTAGCAGCACCCTGTGGTCTTCCCACCGCGGGGAGCCAGCAGAGCCCTGCCACGCCAGGCACGCTTGTCACCCCACGCCTGGCTCTCCTCACCCCAGCCCACGTCAGAGGCCATGAATCACACCCCAACAAGCCCCCGGCATCCCCACCCCTCCGAGCTGGTGCCCCGTCCCTGTGCGCGGTGAAAAGTTACAAACTGGGTTTCACAGATGAATTTTACAGCAACTGAGGCCGAGGGGTGCCAGCTGTCCTTCAGCGCATCCTAATGCTCACTGCTTCTGAAAATTAACTTCTGAACGGCCAAAACAGGGGCGTGAGTGACCCCAAAGACACCGGCTGTTTATGCCAGGAGGGGCTGGGGGTATTCCCAGGGGTGGGATTACAGACTTCCAACTCCCAGGCTGCTATCTTAAATATTAAGCAACCTTCCAGGAGGGGGAACCTAAAAACCCCTATATTGGAATAATGAGCCCACATTCCGGACATATTAAATCCACCTCCCCTATTGTATCTCCCTTATTAGCTCTCCCTTCAGAGAAGAATCTCTCCAAAGCTCTGCAAAAGCTTTTTTCAATATCATTCTCTGCCTGAAACAAGAATTTTCTCCACCATGGGTGAAAAAGCTGGGTACCTCTCTTTTTCTGGCTGTTACTCAAGGTATAAGATCCATATCCCTATCACAAACCATGCTGGGACTTCTAATTGGGTTTTCCTCCCACTGTAACTCCCTCTACCATCTGTTTCGCTTTTTCTCTCGGATGACACATCCCTCAGTCACCGAGCAGTGCCACTGGGATGCCAACCCAACCCCGGAGCCTCCGCCAGAGCAGCGCCTTCCCTCTTCCCCGTGCCCCCGATGGCCACCAGCCTCAGCTCCAGGTGTGAGGTGGGACTTCAGATCACCACCTTCCCACCTGGGGACAGGGAGGGGATCAGACACCAGTGGATTGCTGTATTCCAGTCCACGTTCCCGGCTGGGTTTTAACTCCAGCTTGGCCATAGGGTTTCTTTGAAATGGAGGCAGAAACCTCAGTGTCTCTGAAGCCCAGAGCAAAACTTGCATTGCTCTCAGCAGGGCTGGGGTCCCACCCTGCTTTTTTAAAGAGCCGCAGAGCTGTGTAACCTATGACACAACTGATTTTTCTGCTTAGCTTGAATTCACCGCTGTGCTTGCAGCAACCAGAAACGCCCCACGTCCCCAGCACTAACGAAGGGCTCTGGAGCCTCTCTGCTGAGATAATTGGTTGCCCCAGGCTTCAATAGGATCCAGCCACTGTTTTCCACTGCTGCTTCTAAGGAGATTACTAAACTGTCAGAAACATGGCTACTTCTTCTGGCCTCTTTCCAAACCCCCAGTCATGTTAGAGTTGAGCTACTGCAAATGAAAATACATTTGAATTTTAAATCAGTACATAAGTGATGCTTGCACATTGGGAAACTTGAAGTTAATGTTGCCTGCAGCTATTACTAGTGTTTTCAGAAATAATTCATTAGCTGCAAAAATCTTCTTTCATGTCTCAGGAGATGAAACAAAAAATTAGCTATTTTACTTTTCTTGTTAATTTTTTCCTTTCAGTCTCCTTCAGCACCCTCCCCTTCCCAGGCTGCAAAGTTGAGACACGAAGTCTTAAAGGTAGAGACTGTGGAGACACATTTCAGATGAGCTCTTGGCCAGGTACCATAACATGGTACCTTCCACTAGATCCCCTAGCAATACTTTACTCATGCATAGGCTTTTCTGAGCAGGGCTTCTTGAACTGTCAGTCCCCACCGAACAGAGGAGCAGTAGATAATTTCCACCGGTGGCCCCTGGCTGCCAGAGGTGTGCTCACCATATCTCAGCAGCTGAATCTAAAAGGTTGGTTGGATCAGCCAGTCTGTTCTGCTAAAGCCGAAGTAGAGTCCCCCTGCCACATGGCCTAGCACTAAGCCACAGGGGACCGAGGTAGAGGGATGACTTCTACCTGCAGTAACTCTAACATCTCCATTTTCCATGAGAAAGACCCAGGAAGGTTGTTTTCTCTCTGCACTTCAGCTCCTCTGCTTTTGATCCCAGAAGAAAGGCAACACACGTAAATAAACGGTAGGGGGAGAGAGGAGAGTTTTGTAGATTTTCTTTCAAAGAAAATACACCAAGGGTTGAAGTCAAGTCCTATTGGTTACTCCACCAAAAATGTTTTGTTCAACCTCATAATGCCTGAGGAATGTGAAACTATATTTCTTGCAATTTCAGGGCTCTGAAGAATTGAAGGTCTTTCTGAAAGTCTTGAAGAGCACCAAAGATCTCTGTTCTGGACTAACACTGCACCTACCCAGGCTGCGCGCTGCAAGCCTGGATGAACCTCCCTCTTTCTGCACAGGAGGGGCTGTGCAGACACTGAAGCATCCCTGTCCGAACAAGAGAGGGAAACAGCCACGTTGAGTCCAAGAGGGTGCATGTTTTCACCCAGTTGTCTCTCTCTCATACACATCTCAGCTTTGCTGACAAATTCAAGGAACATCCTTTTTCCCAGGACATGGAGTTGTTTTAACATCTAAGCAAAACAAGACAAAGATGCGAGTGATTTGCTTCTTGTCCTGGAGAACACTTGGCTGAACTGCTCATCTCCAGCAAACACAATACACTCGATGCCATCTGCAGACGGCACCGTGTGCTGCTTTGTGTCCCCATCATATCTCCACCTCAGGGCAGGGCAGCGCTGGGATCTGGCAAAGGCGACACCCTCTGCTCTTCTTTTGTGGGTGCCCACCCGCATTCAGGCTGCCTGTCCCACCCCGTCCCGTCCGAGCTCTGCTTCACGCTCCCGGTTCTCCTTCCAGACATGGCATCAGGGGGCATCTGGAAGGGAACTCATTTTTTCTCCTTAACGGTTTGACACCGAAATTAGATTGGGTTCAATTGCTGGGACATTACCACCTGTGCTAATAGCCAAAATTGCTTTCAAAGATAGACTGCAGCGTTTTGAATTTGGAGAAAGATTGCTGTCCCTTTTAATTACATTTTCTGTCCATAATGAGACAATTATAAGCGTTTCAATAGCTCCCAGTCGTCAGCCTTCCACTGTATGAGAGCACAGGAGAAAAAGGCAGCCCCACCTCCCCCCTTCTTTTTCCCCTCCCACCCACTAATTTCTTTGAGCAATTCACAAGTGTGTCAAGCGTACTCATCTCCATTCTGGCAGAGATCCTAGCAGCACTTAGATTGCCCAAAGCGTCCTCATTAGCCATTGCACTACTCCAGCTGTGGCACCTGAGGACCAAACTCCCATTTCAGTGACCTTCAGAGGGCAGCACATGTGTAAAGAACTTACTCACTCCACTTTTTCACTTAAAGTATATATATTTACCACTGGAGTGTGGAAATCAAAGATTTCATTCATATGTGGAGAGAGAGAGAATATGGTCTCAGAAGTAAAATACCGCAGGAACACAGAAGCTGCCACGCCGGTGGTCTTCTCACAAAGGTTGGTAGCTTCAGCGCTAGAAATGTTATTGGAAAATGAACTGTTAGCTCACGTGCGTGCTATGTGGTATCTGAGCCCTGGAGAGCCGATTCCTTCCAGCTAGAAATCCTTTCAGCTCTTGAAACCTGAACCTTTTAATCTTAAGCAGCATCAAAAGTTATTATTGCAAGATTGCATAGCACTGCGAATAAATACTGCATTTAACATACCAATGTAATGAAGTACAAAGCTCTGGTCAAGAATGAAAGTTTACTTAAGGCAATATAAAAATATTGCCATTAATCCAGGGTTCTTGTACCCTACAAACCAGGATGCTGGAGAGCAGCCATTGCAAACAGGATAAATTTAAAGGCCTCCCCACATGCAGGCTGCCACGATATCTCTTTGCAGAGTCACAGGGCATCTTAAATGAACAATGAAGACACGTCCCCTGGGTCTACCTCAAAGATCCCAGTTAATCAGGCCCAGCTGAACGCATGGGGGTGTGCGCGTTTTCCATATGCATTCACGAAGCCTTTGCAGAAAGTTGGAGAAATTCAAAGGAGGAGGAGAGTTTCAGGTGCAAATCTGTAATAAGCTTTATTAACCCGGAGAGACATAAGACCCTTAAAGAGCAAGAGCTGATCAGTGTCTTCCCTGTGTGAGCCCACAGGCTGAGCCCCTGTCCTCAGCCCCAGGGTTTCCAAAGGCCAAACAAGCCCTTGAGACATCTTAACGTGACCCTGATGCCCCCAGGATCTCACAGCACCTCCCTCACGGCGGGGTCGGCAGCCTAAGTGTACAAAAGGGAAGATAAGTACTTGTGGGCTGGGTGCTAGCAGCTGTTTTGGAGCTGGAATATACTGAAATATTAAGGACTGCAGCTGTCTGGTTACAGCAGATTGAACGGTCCTGCGTCGGGCGCATGGAGGAAAAAGAAACCCCTCTAGGAAAGCAGCTACACCAGCAGTGGGACCTTCAAAGCAATGCAAGACTGGTTTGTACGTGGTATATGTAAATACATATGTATGTATACCATGGTATCTACAGTCACCTGGGCTGATGCTAGGGGAGCACAGAGCAGGGAAAGCAGAAGGGAGAGTGAGAACTAGACCAGGCATGAAGCTTGGGAGTGGGAGCAAACAGGGAGTCAGAAGCTCCCGGGGTGTTTGCACAGCCCTGTGCCGCTCTGCCCTCGGAGCCCCTCCTGCCCCGCGCAGCGCAGGGGAGACGCACAGTTTGTGTAGCCGCAAATGTTACCCACACTTGGGACTTCTCCACTGGGATACCCTCGGGTTTAGCGTACCTGGCTTTGTGATGCCGACAGACTGGGGAGCAAAGAGCTGGGATTCCAGGAAACAATGAATTTCCAACCAAGCTGGAGAGCTGAACTGATCTTCAAACCAAAATCATCTCCTTTGTTTCTTTTTTTTGTACAGCTTCTAGAAAATAAGTCTGAAAAGATTTGCTAGGGTTCAGAGCTCCCCAGCTACAGCTCTGACACGATGACAGAAACTGCATATTAAATAGTTTCCATCAAAAACCCCAAGCGGTGGGGCCTAGGCAGTTGTGCAAAACTCTTAATACCTTGTCCTTGGGAAAACTTCACTGTGAGCCAGGTAGATCTAGGACTTACCATCTACCCAGTTAAACATGAATCATTGTTGTCTGATTAAAGATGATCTTCCCAGTACTTTTCTGCCTCAACCGTGCTGTTTTGACATACTAGTTCAAGAGCTGTCACTTTAATTATAAGAATGAGTGGTGATGCAGAAAACCAGCAGTAGCAGCAACAAGAAAAAAAAAATTTACAAATCCCCAACTCATAAAAACAGAGCTTTAATGAGATTAGTGGAGACGGCTGGAGGAGATTGCACACTGTATATGTACGCAGGAAGAAATGAGCATGCTGCCTGCGTCCAGAGCATCTCACTGAGGGACTCTGAGCCCTTCACAAAAATGGTAAAGTTTACAACCCCGCTTTGACAGCTGAGAAGATGAAACGGAGAAGAGAAGAGCTGCAGTCTCGGGGGTGTGCAGGAGGCCAGGAGCTGAACCGGGAATCAGGGTCCAGGTCTCTCCGCCGTGCTGCAGCTGGCAGAACTTGTGAGACATCAAAGTGCTGAGGCTGGTATCAAATTATTGACATTTCCAGCTAAGGCAGCAGGTAGCAATAATTAAGATTTGCTACTCAAACTTTTTTGGGGAGGAGTTGTTCTTTTCAAAGGAAATGGCTTCTTACTAGAAATAAACTTTCAATCTCCATTTATCCTTCAGATTTCCTTCAAGTTGTTCATGCTTTTAACAAAGTCTTCACAGACACCAAAACTACCCAGTTTGTGTAACACCTTTCAAGTTGACCCAAGATTGTGCATTCAGGTTGGGGGGGAAAAAAAAAAAAAGCCTTGGTTTTTTGGAGACTTGCATTTAGCAGGAAATGAAAAACATTCATTCTCACCAACCTCTCTCACTTAGAAAAACCTCCTCAAGGACTTCTATCCAATCCCACTTCCTAAACAAAGAGGTGAGAAGCAGAATTGCTCTGTCCCCCCCAGCAAAGCTCCGGGTTTTCACAGCTCACCTCTCCTCAGCCACCATGACCCACCACTTGTGTTGGTGATCCCTGCGACTTCAGGCAGGGAGCACCCAACCAGATCAGCCACCCTGGGACTCTCAAGCTAAACCTGTTACCGAAGTGAATGAGCTGGGGAAAAAAAAACAACAGGGGCCCTCGCAGCAATGAGTTTGTGATGCCAGGGCTCGGTGACAGGGATTTGAAGCCCTCCGCAACTTTGGGATAAATTCCGAGACAATTTGTAATCCAGAGCTCATATTCTCCCAATCCTATTTACTAAAGCAATAAGAAATTGCACTTCCCATGGCACCCTGGGCATATTATTATACTATGTAATTTCTTTCTGCAAAAACCCAATTAACTGTACATGTCTGTACCCATTCTCCCAACTATATCATTTCATAATTTTGGAACAGCAGTGAAAACTGCTGGGGAGTTATCAGTAAGAACTGTTCTGCAATAATTAATAGATGCAAAGATTAAAAAAAGGAGCAAAATAGGCACACAAATTAACACAGTCAATTATAACGTAGCTATCTACAGGCCCAGGATCTTGTATAAAACGAATTTCCTTATTAAGCTTTACCATCTCCCCCGCTATGACTGAGGTCAAGGAGGAGACTGATGAGCTGATTTGAGAACTGGTTTTGATTTCCCTCTGTTTGTGCCCACAGGACAGAGATCTGAGAGCAAGCAGGTGTGACTGTATTTGGGATCCTAAATCATTTCTGACCCCCCTTCCCTCTCACCTTTGATCAATAGGTGATGGAGTCATGCTGACGGAGAGCTTCCATAAATGATGTTTCTCTCTTATCCTAGGCACCTAAAGCCTTTGGTGGATCTGGCTATTTTACAGCCTTCCAGACCCCTTGTGAGTCCAGGGTGGACACTACTGGCCCCACCTTCAGCCCCCTTGGAGACCCCTGACGTTCATTGGGTTCCTGCCTGCACAACGCTGGCTGCTCAAAGCATGGAAGGCAGTTAAATGTTCAGCTTTACTTGACTTGCCTCAGAGCCTTTGGAAAATCCACTCCCACCCAGTTTTGTGGAAAACCTCTGGTCTAAGCAATTGAGATTCTTCTGAGAATGGTGGGGTTTGGTGTAAGATGGGAACACGAAGCAGAATACAGACTATTAAAGAAGAAATTCTGCCCCACTCTAGAAACCTCTGCAACTAATGAGGAGTTTGAACATCTACTTATCACACCGATTCCACATGACTTTTCCCCCCCTGATTTCAAGTAAAGAGCTGCTTTTCCTAATCACCTCAAGCTCCTCTCCAAGACCCCAAACACGCTGAAGTGATAGGCTTTTATCAAATCCTGACCACAGCAAATGAGAAGACAGCCCAAGAGACAGATGAAGGAGGGACCTCCTCACGTGCATGGTCTTTCAGTTTGGCCCAAGGCTGTGCATTTGTGGAGAAGGTTAAAGAATTTGGCTGGTTTTAAAGAAACTTCAGCTTGCCACGCACTCTTCCATGAAAGTGAGGTTACTTTCCAGGCTGAAGACAGAGAAAACTGCTTTTGCATATCCATGAGCTAGAAGGAAAACTCCCTATTTATGCTACATCTATCCACTTCTTACCAAAGGTGCACAGGATGGAATAAATCCATTGCAGGCATACAGGATATATAGAAAACTGGATGATCATAAACCTGGAAAATGCTTTTACTTAATTGCACAGCTTCCACATTTCCCCAATAAACAACTTCAATATAGTCATTAAGCCATTTTTACTGAAATGCACTAACATAAAGCAAACATATTTGCCATTGCATTTGCACAATTACAGCTGTTTAATAAACCATTCCCAATACCTAAATGTAGCAACCACTCCTGTGTTGTTGTTTTGGAAGCCATTTCTGGCTGCTTGAAACGCCAGACAGAAGCACGTTTAGAGGTATATAACTCATGCTACCTATTAGCAGAGTTCCTCCTCCTGCTCCTGCCCTTCCCTAACCGCCTGTTCCAGCCTGGCACCCTTCCTCCCCTTCACCCAGCAGGCAGAGGACACTGCCCATCACTCCCTGTGACATTTAAGACTTATTGAATGAACTTATTCCCATGACTATTTATGACTCGGTGCTGCTCAGTGAAGCTCAGGGCTCATATGGCAGTTGTGTGGTGAGGAACCCTTAAACATATTTGTTGTTTCAGGTTGTCCCAGGCAGTCAGCAGATGTGCTGCCCTGCTTCACCTCCAGCTGTGCTCCCTTCTCCTTCCAGGATGCGGGTGACACGCAGGTCTGCTGCGATTGCACCGCTTTCTTCAAACTCCAACTCGGGGCAGCTGTAATACATCATGACATCTCGGTGTGCCATCTTCTTTACATTAGTAACATCAATTAGTGATTTCAGTTATGGTAAACCCTCTGTCTGGACACCCACAACCACATCAATTTTATTGTACTTTGTTTTTTAATTGTCCACTCTGTTTCCAGGAAACCTCTGTTAACCACCATTTATGTTGCAATTCTAAATGTAAAAAAAAAAAAAACAAAAAAACCCCAACAAACAACTTAATGGAACTGAATGAATTCTCAAGCTCAAAGCTCCCATCTGCCATCAGTCTGTGTTTTGACACAGAAATTACGCCATGCAGCTGGTAGGCTAGAGAAACCTCCACACGCGCCCTGCGAGCCTGCGCCCAAGGTTTGATGGTTAGGTGTTCACAGGTAGGACCATCCTTCACGAAGAACAGTATCAACCCTCGGGATCATTTGCATTTGAAGGAAAAAACAAAGAAAAGCCCATCCACGTTGAAAACAAACCAAAATCACAGCTATTCCTGAAACGCTGATATTGTGACAGGAACCCCAAGAGATACAAATGCAGCTGCACAGCCAGGCAGGGCAGACTGGGGAGATGCCCTATGCCACCAGCCCATCACCCCAGCTCCCATACAGCCTTTCCTCTCCCACATTCAGCATCTCAAACTGCACGGTCTATCTGCTGGATTCTTCTGCTGTCAAGTTTACTCCTGACTCGCAGGCCAGCTGCTCCATACATGATGTGAGAAGCACACAGTAAATTCTACCCAGTACTTTATGGATTAAGTGTAATACAAATTTTGAACTATCGCTGACAAATAGAGACCACTTAAATTCAAAATTAAGCTAGCTCAGAGTTAATTATCTCTGCCCTCTTGGGAAGGGCATCTGCCTCGTCCTCTGAGCTGCCACCAGCCAGGGCTGTATGCACGGGAGATGCTGTCAAAGACGGACCTGTGCTTTTGTTGATACCTGATACATGGTTAACTTTACCAGTATAGGCAATCCTGTTAAAGTCAAGGAAACTGCTCTTAAGAACTGCTCTAGAAATTCCCATTAGGCTCAAGGCTTTAATCATTAAAATTGAGACCTTCAAAAACTAAAAACAGGTAAGGATCTGTTGGATTATTAAAACAATGAGACTGGAGTAACAAAGCAGGCGTGAACGTTGCTTTAGAGGACACAAAACTGATCTGCCTCTGTGTTCTCCAAGTATATAATATTTTCAAAGAAAATGCTCATATAAGGAAGCAGTGTAAGTGGGTAAGGAAGACACAGTGACGCACACGGGGCACTGCTAGGGCTGGCTGGGCTAGCACGTATACTTACTTCTCTGCTTTGACGTTTGCTGTTTGATGGCAAAAGCTTAACCAGTTTTTGGAAGCTGAGATGTTTATGTTCACCAGGTCCTGCAGTTCGCACTCCACTCTTCTGCAGCAGAAGGTGGAAATTTTGCAGATTCTTTTCCATGACTTTCTTTTTTTCATGCCTTTTTGTTATCAAACAGTGTCTCATGGAGCAGTAGCCTGCCAGGGCAGCCAGGCAGCTCTGAGGCCAACAAGAAGAAGAAATTGTGTCTTACATCAGAAGTGTTAATATTTCATAGAGCCGTGCTGGTAGCAGGCTTATAGCTATAAAGGGTCATTTTGTGCAGAGAAGACTGCAACTCATTTTGGCAACCTCCCAGCTGATGAGAATGTCATTTTCAGGGGAACCTATTCCTGCATAAAGCCCTGATATTCCCCCCACTGCCCAGAGAGCTCTCCCTTTCTCACAACACAGCTCCTTTCCCATTTCTTCAGTTGTAAGAGGCAAAAAGAGGCTGCCTGACGCTGCATTTGTCTCCCCCACATAGGAGCGTGCCGCCCTGGGTGGTGGCTGTGCTCCGGGGACTCGTGCCCTTACGTCTTTTGGGGTTGGCTCTCAGTCCTCAGTACACGCTGTAACTAAGACTTTCCAGCCTAGCCAGCATAATAAACAGCGGTGCTTTTCTTGGAAATAGTTAAGCTTTTTTCCTGCCTTAGAAAAATGACTAACTTACAACTTTGTTCCTAAATTGGGCAGATGACATTAATATTCAGAGTGCAGCACGCAGAGGAGCTCAGCACACGAACCCATGTACCTGTCAGGATTCACCATAAACAGCCAAACCGAGGGGGAAAAGCCAGGCAGAACACAAGCTCCGTGGCTGTGGGATTTCATAACTACACGTGATCGGCTCTTTCCAGTGGTGATACAGGCTGTGTTTTCACACTGCTGTGCCCAAACGGGCACGGCCAATGCCCCCAGTGGGGAGCTGAGGGGGAGAGGTGGGTGAGGTAACTCACATTGTGCCTTAGTTTGTGAAACTACTCACTCATTTATCCCCTTGAATTGAAATTCAGCCTTAAACCACCCTTCTTGTTAAAGCATTTCAGGGATCTGCTTCCATATTGCATCCAGCTGCTAGACAGAGTTAAAACAGAGAGCGGAAAAGTAACAGCACCCTGTTGTCACGTCAGAGAAACCCAGTTTCTCCAGCTCCTTCTAATACAATCGACGACTGTTTCCTGGAGATGCTCTCCTACATCCCACCATTTGTCCCAGCAGCCAGGGTGCTGAATTGGGTCACGGGTGCTGCTTCAGCGGAGCCCACCACGGATACAGCACACTCGCACTCGGAGGGGGATGGTGTCCAGTTGTACTTTGTGCTCTCAGACAGGAGCTCTGAGCATTCACAGATCAGCCTTAGCTCGTGGCTGAGCAGAAAGGCACAGGATTAGGCAAGCCAGAGCAGCATCGCCTTTCACCGCCAGCAGAATGAGCTGCGCAACTCCCATTTTTCAGACAGCTTCTGCTCCACCTGTTAATGGCTGAAATATGGTGCAGGGAATAAATCCAGAATTGGTTAATGAGTTTGAGGATTGTTACGAAAGTAGAGGAAGTTGAAAGCCCATTAGCGCTGGCATCACCCTACAACACCCTTCCAGTAATTCAAAAGCACACAATTAGTAGCATGGAAAGGCCACAACAGAGCTCAAGTAAAACAAGCACTGAGCACAGCAAGTAACAGCAAAAAAACAACGCACAGAAACAGAGCGATGCTGACCTCTGCACGGGTCTCAGCACGGGATCAGCCCTTCAGCCCTGAGGATTAGGGAACGATGTGTCGTGGTTTAACCTCAGCCAGCAACTAACCACCACACAGCTGCTCGCTCACTCCCCCACCTCCGGTGGGATGGGGGAGAGAATTGGGAGAGTAAAAGTGAGAAAACTTGTGGACTGGAGATAAAGACAGTTTAATAATTGAAATAAAGTAAAATAGTAGTAGTAATAATAATAATAATAGAATATACAAAGCAAGTGATGTACAATGCGATTGCTCACCACCTGCCAACCGATGCCCAGCCAGTCCCCAAGCAGCAATCGCTGCTCCCCAGCCAACACCCCCAGTTTATATACGGAGCATGACGTCATTTGGTATGGAATATCCCTTTGGCCAGTTTGGGTCAGCTGTCCTGGCTGTGCCCCCTCCCAGCTTCTTGTGCACCCGGCAGAGCATGGGAAGCGGAAAAGTCCTTGACTTGTGTAAGCACTACTGTGCAACAACTAAAACATCAGTGTGTTATCAACATTATTCTCATACTAAATCCAAAACACGGCACTATACCAGCTACTAGGAAGAAAATTAACTCTATCCCAGCCGAAACCAGGACATGGTGATAAAAAGAAATCTTGCACTTCCTTTCCAGCATGGACCAGGGTGTGGAACTCATGGCTTTGGGGGAGCATGGGGTCACACACTGTACCTGAACTAATGAAAAAAGGATAATACCATGCTATTTATCAGCAAACGAGGACAAACTGTACCACGGTTCCACTTTTCTCCCTTTCCAATATCAATTTAAGATGTTACAAGATGCAGCCAAGCACATTCTGCCCTGAATGCGTGTCTAGGTGCCACTAGTGCCACAGTGAGTCGTGCACGTGCGTCATGGGACAAGAGTAACTGTGGGTACAACAGACCAGCAGCCTGGAGACCCTGCGTATCCCTGTGGATTTAAAAAGGTGGTGATTTGCAGAATACCAGAATAGAACAGTCTTTATAAGTGAATGTATTTCATCCAGTTTGAGAATGGGAGAACCAGAATGTTTAAAAAAAAAAAAAAAAGAAGTATCTTGCCAATATTTGGGTTTGTAGTTTTAAGCTGCAGGAGACATTTACAGAACAGAATAATCTCTGCTGGTTCAGACTCTCCTCTCCTTTCTCACCTCTACTCCTCCACTTGCAGTGTCACGACTATCACCAAGCAACTAATGTTATAACTGGAAAGGACTTAAAAAAACCTTCCTCACAAAAAAAAACCACAGAAAAAAAAAGAAAGAAAAAAAAAGAGAGTCAGTGATCTTAATACTTAAAGACTCAAAATACTCAAATGAAGGATAAAAAAAATTAGGTTTGAAAAGCCAAAAATAACAGAATAGTCTCATTTATGGAGAAGCATTGCTAATTCCTACCATTCAAGCAGAATGTGCTCAACTCCTCTGGCCACTGAGCTAAAGGAAAAAGCAGTATGTTCTTAGAGCAACAAGGCTATTCAAGAAAATTACATTTTTTTGTTGTTCTTTTTCTTTTCCTTTGGCTCCTGAGCTTTCTGGGCATATTTTATCTCTTTTTTTACAAATGCCAAGGGCTTTCTTCTTAAGAAAGGAATCAGATCCTCATACATTCAGATGACTGCAATCCCACATATCACAACACTCAGGGAGCTGATAAGCCTCATGAAGATCCCATGGTAAAAAATGGTCTTTTACCACCTTCTGTTTCAAATGCAAAAGAAAACAGTGAATCACAGGCTGGACATTACAGGGTTAGGGTGAAGAAAAGCTGAATCCTCCCAGGGCCTCCCTCTCTCTCCATCCCATGACAATGAAAGATTTCTCTACAACCGAGAAAATCACACGGCTTCTTCAGCAGTTTGGGAAATGGCCTGGATTTTTTGCTTGGCTTTTCATCATTAAAAATTGAGATCCTCAGCTGGAGAGCAGAGGGAAGTGTAGGAACATCAGTCAAGCTTAATTCTCCTTTCACATTAAATCCAGCTCACTGGTGCTTTGGCTTTATTTGCTCTTCCTTTTGTCTGGAGCCAGGCTGGTGCCTACAAGGTGGAGCTGCGTGTGCACAACTGGCAATTCCTCATTATTGGTGCCCAACAGGATGATTTATGGAAGATGAGGACTAAGCTCCTCGCTTCATGTACTTGCCGTGGGAGATATTCTCCTGTTGATACCCAATGGTGAAAGGTTTTTAGCGTTGTCATGGAAACGGCTGTCATCTTTGGTGAACAACCTCTCCTCAATGCGAGGCTGCCTTGCTTGTTTACTGTACAAAGCCATGTTTCAGGAGTATTTTGCCTTGGATTTCCAATAGTCGTATCTTTCCCAAAACTCAGGCAGTAGAAATTACTCAGAGATGATGATGATGGACGGTGATAAAGCCCCTAGAGGGAAACAGGCAGGACCCAGTATGTGTCTACACCATGAGCTAATCTTCATTTGCAAGGAAACTGATCTGACAGCTTCATTATCTTCTTCCACTTAAAAGGCTCACTCTTGCGCTCTCTCTCTCTCACACACACTTGCAACTCTCCTTCCTTCCCCAGGAATTTACCAACAGGATTTGTTTGTACAGCCACGCAAGGTGCGGAGATGAAGCTAACACACTGCACGGCCCTTTTTAGGATGTGCTGATGCACTGAGCCATGTGCGATGTCTTGTTTCATCAAGTGACATAGCCTGTGTAGAAATATAGCTGCTATGAAGGTCGCTCAGGGGCTAATTCTTTCATACTCCTGCATCTCCAGGCCACGGTGACAGAAGCAAAAGACTGGAAGTCCTACCATGCCACCATCAGCAGCTCTTGTTAGGACCTCATGTTATCAGCTCTCAGGGATGAGGCAGCAGCAAAGAAAACCCTGACCAACAAGTCGTTGGCCGTAGGAACAGACTATCTTGTGCTTACTAATTTAGTATCACGGCTATCTCACAAGCAGGACCCAAAAGAGAACATTATTGAAAAATAAATCATTTTGGTTAATTCAAAATGAGGTTTTTTTCCTCCAATATTTTCCTCGAAACAGAAACTTGAAAACAATGAGGGGGTTGAATGAAATATTTTGTTTGACTCAGATTGTTTCAATCTTGAAATAAATTCCAAAATCAAAGATCAAAACACTTCACTTAGGAGGTGTAAAAACATTTCACCACTTCTAAATCCCCCTCTTTCCTCTGTCTCCACCTATGAGGACTAACCACCAAATGTGACATGAATTCACAAGCAGTTTCAGTCAACCTAAAATGCAGTTTAGCAAACTTACTGTGAGTCTTCAAAAAAATATAATCTAGCCTAGATTCTGTAGTGATCTGACCCAGAATACTATTTCTGAGCAGCCTATTCCCAAACTTCTCAACTCTCCATAGCTACCTTTGTTCACTTAAGAGACTGATTCTGCAAACTTCCTACACATCAAATTTATATCCAAACTGGCTAGAGTTTCCTACAGTTTCTGCCAGAATAGGATGAAGTATTATCAAAAGAACCGCTCTTAAGGCTCACTTATTCTCAAGACACTGAAGCAGGAAGGTAGTCTTCTACCCTGAAAGGTTCAGAACCAAACAGATTAATGTCAGGACTACATATTTGACAGCAAGTACTGTAACAATTTAATGAAAGTCTTACACACAAATATAGTACAGCTAACACTTAAGTACTCAGTAAATTAAAGGGATTGCAGTTAAGGTGCTTTAAGGTGCCACATCGTTTCACTGATGAAAATAAAGGCTTTTCCTGCTTGACACTATCATTTATAACTTTGCAATACAGCCTTTTCCTACCTGACTGGCTTTGATGTTGTAGGAGAGGGGCATTGGGGTGAACGCAACTTGTGGAAGACTTAAGTTTTTAAAGCATTATTAAGCAAAAATTGCATCCTTTATAACTTGAGTACTCAATTTTGAAAGCATCTGATAAGAGCAGGGTTTCATGTTGTCAAAAGCTTGGGTAGATTTTGAAAATGAAAAATGTTTCCAATAGCTGGTTCCATTCTGCTCCTAAAATGACCGGCTGCCTCTTTATGGTCCTGTGGCCCAATATGGGGCATCTGCAGGACAAAGAAAACCTCCCAATGACTAAATGCTACTATGATTACAGATCTCCACCAAGAAAATGAAACTGGCTTCCAGCTTGATAGAAATTCCTCACTGCAAAAACCGAAATGGTGTACTGTAGTTATTTATTCCCAAGCCATCTCTCAGAGGATCACATCCCTCTGCTCACAAACCAGCAAGTACTCCTGAGCAGGCCACAAGTTAGTTACAGATTAGGTCAGACAGTAAAGCAGAAGCCTTTTTTTTTTCTTCTTCCTTAAAATCTTGCTACTCTGGCATGAGATCACCCCACTGTGAGTCATTAATCCACAGAAACAGCTTGTAACATACAATGAAAAGCAGAGCCTTGCTCTCAAATCCCTACTGTACTGGCTGAGAGGCATCAGGCGCTTTCAGACCTCTCGTCGCCGTACTACACACCCTCTAAGCATCTCAAGCATGTATCCACAGTGCCCTTTCATGTTTCCATGAAAGACCCTTAACACGGTCGCTAGATGGGTTTCATGATCCAAATCTAGACTAGACTCGGACTTGAGCATTAAAACTCTCTTCTGGAGCCACCCCCAGCCACTCACCTGGGTTTTGACAAATTTAATTACCTAGATGCTCACTCTGTCACAAAGCGCAAGTCCTTTCTGTAATTTTGTTTAAGCAGATTCAGAAGTATGTGTATATTAAAAGAAATATCATATCCACTTCTGCGTAGTGGTGGGTCATGGTGCTGGACTTCCACCTGTAAATCCTGAGTAGTTCTGGAACTGGACAGCAGCGACTTTTCCTCCAGTCCTACCTGCTAGAGCAGAGGAGTCAGCGGCAACACTGGCTGGAACAAATTAGGCAGGTTCAGGCGCTAAAAAGATGGCACTACATGGATTAATCAAATAGATACACACTGGGAGAATGTCTCCAGTCTCCTTTATTTTCATTTATAGAAAAGTATGAATATAAATCAGCAGAATATAAAGAAAATATTTCAAATATTTTCCAGTCGAAAATACAAGGCTCTAGCTAGCCCTCCTGGTACAGCTGGGATGACTTCCTATTTAGAGCCCCAGGACTGCACTGCATTTTGGGGCAACTCGGAGATGCTCCTTGAAACCTGAAGTCCAAGGGCCCATTTATCCCTGGTACCTTCTATTCTCACAGATTTGAACAGGCTCATTTCTAAGTTTCGCCATTGTCTCAGCAGTGCAGGATCAACCCTCTGTAAGACTGAGGATCAATATGAAATGATGAGACCAGGGAGGGTGAAAACAAAAGGAAAAGATATATAAGCACAAGCAGGAAGCATCCACAAAGAAGTGCCATTGCCATGAAAAGAAGCACTTGAGTTAATTTACTTTGCATTGTTGATTCTTCATTGTCACTTTAGAAAAATAATAATTAAACCTGGGTTCGTATGGTGTTTTTTGTCCGATTTCTTATTTGGTGAATTCTTGTTCCTCTCAAGAATGGGGGAATTTGCAAGAAGTCATCAGGGTCAGACAGGCCTCTCTCAGGGGTGGATGGGCAGAAAGAGATTGGCACTTCACACCAGCCTGATTTCTTTGGAAATCGAGGAGTACACACAGACAGAGAGGATTCAGGATGCCCCAGTACAGACACCAACCTCTTGAAAGTAAGTGGCGTAGCCTCTGACATGGAGAAGTCATTGTTTTGGTTGTGGTTCCTACTGCTGCCGCACATTCGTGCCAGACAAGCCATCACAGCACTCGCTTGCTGGGACTGTCAGGAGAAGTTAGATGAACAAGAAGCTGTGAACAGAAGGACAGGAGCACGTGTCCAGCTGGCGAATTCTCTTCCAGGTTCCCTTGCACTGAGGGTTCCCTACCGCCTGCCAGTGCAACAGCTGATTCCTGAAACACAATCATAAGAGGGAGAAAGTTAATGTGCTGCACCCCTGCTGCAGGGCAGTCACTTGTATAATGAGGGCTTAAATCACCCAGTAAATCCCATGTGGTTTGTAACATTGATTTTTCACACCATGGACCCAATTCTGCCTTTCTGCCGCTGTAAAGAAGTAGTGACCACAGTGATCTCCACAGGATTATAATAGTGTGAAGTAAAGCCACAGTCAGTCAGGAACACTGGACTGGAAGAACCCAGAGCAGCACATACTGTAGATGTTAAGTCCAAGAGGATTCACATTCCCTCGAGGTGCCCAGCATTGCATGCAACAACTCGCAAAGCACAGTGACATCCCCGTAACTCCTGTACTGAAACACTTGACAGGTTGCGAAGTGGGCAAAACAACTCTTTCTCCATTTTTCTTTATAACACCATGCTCCCTCTCAGCAGGCAGAGCTCTATTGCCACCCATAGCCATCAAGATGCTGAATAAGTACCTGGCACACAATACACAGCACATGTCTGTGTGAGCAGATGCAGGGACACGAGCATCTCTGGATAACCACGTTAGTGGAACGCTTGCCTAAGCTTTTCTGCCTGGCTAAGAGCTACACACTAACACGGCTTCTGGATGGCAGCTGGCTCGTACCCGACCCCCAAATGTTGGACCAAGGTAGAGGACAAAAAACCAACCAACCCACCCCTTTTCTCCCAGGCAGTCCATCAACGCATTGACCAGAACTGAACAGAGAAATATCCTATTAAAACAACCAAGCAGATCCACAGGCCATTTTTCACAAACAGTGGCGGCACAAGCAGCGCTGGCCTAAAGGCTAGAGAAACTGAAATTCTGCTATAGCACTGTGCCCCTTCCCAGATTTTAGCATTTAGTGGTTTAAGGGAATTCCTCCCATCAGTGTGTCCCAGCCCTGACCTTTGGAGAAGCACAAATACCACAATTGGATCAACTCTTGCCCTGTGCAGAGAGCTGCCCACAGAATAGCCCAACAGACCCCTAACTTCTGCTTGCTTTATAGTTCTGTGGAAACTGAAATTATTGTTCTAGCTCCACAAAGATAACCCTGCCCTTAGTTTAATGAGATGTCATGCTCCCGAGCAGGGTTTTATGCATCACACATGGTTGGAAAAGGCTCGCTGTATTTTTCTTTTGGCTTAGGGTCATTTCAAAATACCATAATCTGCACAGGGAGGATTAAGATCCCAGATAAAGCAAGCTGCACACAGACCAGTCCCATACCCTTCAAAACTCTGGGCTGCAGCTTTACCTTTAAAAGGCTTTACTCCTTAAACACATAAGCTAAACTTGCTTACTCTCACCTTGCTGGTGGGGAAGGCAAACACTGACTTTGCTATAAATCAAGTCCATCCATCATCTCTCTCCCTCCGCCCCATGAGCATGGGCATAAACTGCTGCAGTGTGGACATTTATGTGCTACAACCACCACATCTTGCTCCAGATGATGAAGAGCAGCTGATCCCCCCTAGATACAGGCTGAGTAACAATTTCACAGATGTCAAATCTGTGCTTGATTTGTAGATCTGTTCAGAAGATGATCCAAAATTAACAGATCAATTTCCTGGCTCGATGCTCTGCCTTGTTTATCTCAAAACCTTCTAGAAGAAAGAAGCCAATGTAAGCTACATGATCCTAGCTATCCCCACCTGATGGCCACAGATCTGGCCATAAATCAAGAACTTGGGGAAACCTCCTGAGCTTGCATAACAGGGGTTAAAATGAACTAGCATCTTCTACAGAGTGGGAGACAGGTGGAAGGCACAGATAACAAGCATCTCTCTTTAACTTGACGCATTTATAAGCCAGACTCCACTTAGACACAAGAAGATAATTAGGAAATACTCATCAAAATATACCAGCATTGCTGAGTTTATTTTAAACTGTCAGATGTTTTCCTTCCTGAGAGTCACTCTTGGAACAATATCTCGGGGAACTAAACGTTGGCACAAGCTGCCAAACTGACAGGGCAAGAAGCAAAGCACCGGCACGGCGTGGGTGGGACAGCAGCAGCTGTGCATGCTTCCCCACACAGCCTCAGCCAGCAGCCCCAGGGGCCCAGGCCAGCGCGCGATGGCACAGGTCAGTCGGCATAACCACCGCGCCGAGGTTACCACAAACTGTCCATGTCTCCTGGCAGAGTTACGCAGGCAAAAATTCAAAATGAGGGTGAACGGAGTATACAGCCAGAGAGTTGTGAGCAGATCTAGGCAAACTCAATACATGCTGCATCCTAGGATCTGGCATCAGCTTTGGCCTCCCACCATCCTCTTTCTCAGGGCAGCAGTTGCTTTCCCATCTTCTTCCACTTTTCTTTACAAGCATCACATTTATGCCCTCCACATCTGGCCAGCAAATACCAGCCTGAGGAGCTCACCATGCGACCCCCTCAGAGCACCGCTCCCTTGCAAGACTGCGTGCTCAGATACGGCCACTCACTCTAACAGAAGGCAAAAGCCTTTTCACAGAATTTCCCTCATCCCACTCAATGGCTGTCCCCACCAACAGCCCCATTTCTTCTCAGAGATCACGGAGGTCAGTTTTTTCCTCCATACCACCTGGCAAAAAAAGTGTATTATTTCTGGAAACAAATTAGGGGATAGCTCTGCTCATATAAAGAATACCTATAGTAATACTTGCACTTGAGATGTTCATATCAAGAAAATCAAGCAAGATACGCAGTCCTGGACAACAATCTCCTTTACTCACCACTGTAAGGTCAAATAGTGATAAAGAACTCCAGACCGTGCCCTGGAGGTTACCTATCCGGGGGATACATGGGAGTTATCTAAAAGATCCATGTGAAATGTACGGGAGGCTTCACACACTCGCAGGATGAGGAAGCTGCAGACCAGAGACATCATCCATGTTCCACCTGCCAGTCACACATTCATCTCTGACAAAGCTGCCCAGCACTGCTGGTTCAAGGAGGCTTAAAGTACATCTCCATTGCCTTTGGTAGATAGGGGCTTTGTCCACTGCTCAGGCCAGCCCAGGCCAGCCCTGCCCGTCCTCCAAGCCTACGTTACTACCCTGGCAATGAACCCAAGTGAACACACACAGTATCGCAGCTTGGCATACACATAGAGAGCTCATATCTGCCTAGAAAATGCCACACACGTGACTTCATTTGACATTATAGGCAGTAACGCTGGAGGGGTAAAAGCTACCTGCATTAAAAGTTGGTTTCCCTGCTGGCTCTCATGTGCCTATGAGGAAATGGACCCAGCAGTTCATCTTACAGGCCTCCAGCAAGACTCTGGGAACAATTTCTAGGCTCTGCTCAATTGGGATGGATCTGAACCATCTGCTGAGACGCAGGCTGAACGCTGACTTCAGTGAACCAGTCACCATTCACCCCAACTCCATTATCGTCACCCGTCTCCAGTCTTCAGCGTGCCAACACCTGACGATCAGATCATCATTCCTAAAGGTCACAGTCCCATTTTCTTTGTGCTTCCATTCCACGTACAGTGCTGTTCACCAGATCAGGCAAATGAAAATGCCTCCCTCCTTTTGCAGTCCAATGAGGAAATGAATTCCTGAATATACTTTTTATTTTGCTTAATCTGATGTTCCTATCTGGCTCCAGGGTTTTAGTAAAATAACATTATTGTAAGCTTTTATAATAATTTACATGTTGAATGCAGGTAAGAGCTACTCCTGGCCACACCAGTTAAGATTTTTTTCTTCTTTATCTAAAAGCTTTTGGAACCTTCGTACAAACTGAGGCAGGGAAGGAAAACACTCTAACGTGACTTTCTCTTACTAAAAGCCTGAGAAAAACCCTGCCTCAAAAGGCCATTACTGGCAGTCTTGGTAGTGCAATACATTGTGTGCTTCAGGCCTGACAATCCTAGTTTGTAGTTTCTAATTCAAATGAACATGCTTATTTCAACATTTATATAAGTTTTAAAAATACCCCTGCCCAGCACTGATGGGCAATGATTTTCTCAGGCAGGGCTGCTAACCAGTTTCAGAGGATGCCTTCGATAAACTAACAATGGGGTTAAGAGTATCAGGATAAAAGCAGTGCAGAAGCTGTGCCTCCAGTGACCACAGCAGAGGCTGGGGAGCCAGGACTCCTCTGCTGCTGGCTCTGCCACAGATGTGTTTCACAGCTTCAAGCCATTCCCTTCATCTTTGCTGGAGTCTGCCCAATTTGTACAACCGGGGTGGTCCCCACCAATCACCCCAAAGCTTCTTCAGGTTTCCAGGGAAAGGATGCTGAAAGTGCAAATATTTAACAGTACTTCCACCCCACCTCAGGTGCCAGCACACCCCCCAAGTCCCTAAGCCAGCTGCCACTTGCCAGAAATACTCATAAAGGGTCACATGTAGAAAGAAAATCCCCAGTTCTTAAAAATCAGAAACAGATTTGGTTTTATTTGACATCTGACAGGACTGTTAACCTTAGAAGCATGGCTGCAGCATCTTTAAAACAAAAAAACTCCACAACTGTGCCACTTAAAAATCAGTGAGATTTAGCAGACTAAGTGCACGTACTCCTACACTTCAGTCCTGGCTCTGCCACTGGTTTAATATGTGAGTTTCACCAGGTCATTTCACCTCTGCAAGAAACTCATGGTATGCAACAAAGACCAGTTAATATATGCAGAGTGCTCCAGAGAGCTGCGTGCAGTGCATTATGAAACTGGGACAAGCAGATCAAGGGAGAATGAAAAATTCAACATGAAAACAAAAGCTAAAACTCTTACTTTTTGCTTCCACTGCCATCCCCATAACAGTGTAGACTTCTGGTGTCTAAAGCCGGGTGCTGACACTCCACGCAGACGGTGTGGCCCTCCCTGAGATACTGCATCCAGTGAGTGTACGAGTGGTGGCTGTGCAAGCAGCCCGGTGTGATGGCCACAAGCTGGAATTCAACGCAGTACCTGCAACCAAAATAACCAAGTAGGTTAGCTCAATAACCAGATTAGAGCTCTCCACGGGACTGGAAGAGCCAGGCCAAACTGGATGACCGTAGATCGCTAATTAAGAAAAACAAAAAACAAACACCGCCTCTCCCGCCCCCCGACACAAGGTCATAAAAACCAGAACATGTGGTGTACCTGCATTTTGACAAGGTTAAATGGGGAATAAAACTACTCTGCCAGTGTTTTCAGCTGACATATCAAAAAATATTAGATATTACTGGCATCTGTTTTTACAAATAGAGACACGGATTGGTCAAGCATTTGACTAAAGGCAAAAAAAACAACAGACAGGTCTTCTGATTCCAAGTCTGGTATCCATTTGCTGAACCACACTTTCTCTATCATCTACTCTCAGTTATTTATAATGGGTTTTGTAGAGCAACTTGCGACAGGAGCTGAGATTCGGTCTGTAAAAGTTTTCCTTGTGAAGATCTCCCTCCTAAAAGACAGAGTGAGGTTGTCATATCTCAGTGAGAGAACTACCAGACTGACACAGCACTTCTGCCCTGCTCTGACTTTTCTGTGCTTCTGATTTTAACCAAACCTGAGAGGAAAGCCCAAAGGAACTGGCCTTGTTTGGAGGGGAAAACCAAGGAAGTTCAGTAATCATCTATAAACACAGCAGAGAACTGGGTTCTAGTCTAGACTGGTTCTGTATCAGTCATCACGGGGATTTCCAAACACCTTCAAGTAGCACACTGAACCATGTGAGCAGTTTGCTTCCTTGTCTTATCTGAGGGAAAGAGAGCAAGGATAAATAGGCGTGCAATAGAGCTGTGCTCATATTTTTGAATTTTACAGGGAGAAGGCTCAACTAATAAGGAGCCCAAGGGAGGCTCAGGGTGAACAGATGCTCTTTCCTTCAGCACTTAAGTGAGGGGGATGGATGCACCCACGCACTATGGAAATACTTACATGTACAACAACATGTGGGGAAATAAATCAACAAGTGCATGGCTGCTTCATGCTGCAAGAGCAGCTCTGGGAAACTCCACGCAGTTACAGGAATGGCAGCTCTCAACAAGAAAGAGGCAAACCACCAGGGACTGCAGTAAGAACCCCTGGGGAATAACTAGCTTGCAAAGCTGTGTACGAGCGGTTACAGGGTGGAAGATAACCTTTCCCATCAGCACTGGGTCGCTGCTAGCGATGACCCCAACTGGGAAAGAGGAGGACTGGGAAGGCTGATGCCAGCTCCCCTGTGCTTGAGGCACCAGCCCGGGGGCAGAGCAGCACACACAGAGACGGCTGTGTCTCAGAAGGTAAAATGCAACAGAGCTTTCTGCACAACCCTGCCTGTACCTGTGCTGTGCAACAGTGCTGCAGGGGAAAAGAGGCAGTGTTACAGCCAAGGGGGGCTGAAAAGGGAGAGGAACGTGCTTCCCATGCAACAAGATAGCAAACTCTGTCCGCTAAGAATTTACCCCATTTATGTAAAAAAGTGCAAACTGCACCAGATTCCACATTGGGAAGAGCTGAAGTGAATGGTCTTTGGCTTTTTGATCACACAACCTTAAACAGCAGTGATGCCATGAAGAAGAGCCGAATTTCAGTCTTGTACTGGCCTTACATCAAGGCAGACCCACAACCTTCAGATGCACTGCAGATACTGCTGTTGCTGAGGGGAGAGCAGCACCCGGCTCTCTAGCGAAGTGCTGCCCTTCTGCTGGGAAACGTTAATTCTGATCAGCAAAAAGCTGGGCCCAAAACTGCAACCAGAGAGGCACTGAAGGTGGAGTATGACTCAGCCCCTGTGCTGAGCCTCCAACTTACCCTGCTCTTTCATTGCCATCAGCTGCAGCTCTTTTTTTCCTTGCTTTTCCAAACCCTCCTGTTGTTATTAATGCTGGGACTGTGTATATCAAAGAGAAAGAGCACATAGCGTCAGTGGCAATACTGCACTACGGCTGTTTACATCTGCAAAACAGTAAAGATGGGCCTTTAATGTCACGCGGTTTTATCTTCAGCAGGAGACAAAAACAATTCTAACTTTATATTTCCATATCATCTGTGACCATCAACCATTTCACTGAAAAAAGAATCTGTATTGTTGCCAGATTTTTGCCTGAGCAGAGTAAGCCTACTTGTCAGGCACACCCAAAAGACAGAGAGGGAAGGCAATATTCACTTAATACCAACTCTCAACACGTTTGAAGAAGTCAGTTGTAGCCAACATCCAAACTGGACAGATTTTGACCCCAAAATACCAGCAAAAGTGACAAGCATTTTTCTTCTAAAAATCAGTAAAAGTATATCATGAAAAGTTGATTTGAACAAACTGAAATCAGGCTTTTTCTCCAGAAACTAGTTGGAGGTCTCCTCTGCCTGCACTCTGCTCCAGTGCAGAGAAGTCATACCTTGCCTTTGATGGGTATTGCTCCTTCATGACTTTTTGCAGATGACTCATGAAATAAAAAAAAAATATAAAAAAATAAAAAAAGTGCTCAACACCCACTTACAGGAGTTTTAAACAGGCATAAATCTACCAACTCTACCAAAATTGACAGAGATTTACATTTGTATAACTGAGATCACAACAGGCCTGTAATATTTCACTTTTGAAACACAGCAGATCACAGCAAACGGCAGGCACTACTTTTAAATAATGTCCCAGGAAGGATATCTCTAAGGCCCTGTGTGAAGAGCTCATTTCTCAATTACACCAGACAGGCCCAGAGCAAACACGCTGGTGTCTGAAAACAACTCTTTTCAAATACAGTAAAGAGAGATCAGCTCTGCTGACCCAAACAAGAGTCCTCCCCCCGATTACCCAGACACTTACATTTTCAGTGGACTTACTCAGGGACTGTTTGCACTCTGTTCCTTGCTGAGTCCGGTACTCCACGCAGCCAGCCCTCTCCTCCAGAGGAGGGCATGCCTCTCCTCCGTTCCTGGGCTCCTGGATGACGTGCCTCCTCCGAACACGATACGTTGTCTTGCAAGGCTCTGCGCAGCCACTCCAGACACTCCACTGAGATACGACACAGGGGATAACTGGAGGAAAAGTAACAAACAGGGATGCGGAAGGTTACAGAAATTATGCCAGTGACGTCCTTCTCCAGAAAAGACACTTTTTGACATAGGTCAGTACAACCTTCCTTATTTCACACCTGTCCCACAGTTGTGTTGGGCAGTTCCCAGTAGCTCTGCTCCCAGGAAATTACCTGCCCAGAAGCTCCAGTCATCCAGGCTAGTCTACACGGGGCCAGCCACCTCCCTCTCCTACACCACTGCAAGCCTTCCCTGCAAACTGGGACCTGCACTGGATGCACTGAGAAAAGTTTTAAAATCACACCAAATTGAGTGGTACGGGAAAAGCAGGATAAAGAGCAGGAGGAAAGGGAGGGTGTTGTAGACCCTTCATGCAGATAAGGCCTGAAATCTTACTGACTTCTCTTGTGAGGTGTCACACAGCAAATGATGACCAGCCACGGAGTTTGGACCATCACATGGCAGGCTGGAGTTCATGAATCAAAATGAAATACAATGGCTTCTACTTTGTACGTGTTGGAACCAATCCCAAAATATTCTGAGGACGTGACTCATGACTTTAAATTTTGGGAACCTGCACTAAGTAATGCTTCAAAAATCTTCACGTCATTGAGCATCCCTACTTGCTCTCACATAGTATCCACAGTGCTAAACTCCTAAGCTTTGGTCTCTATGCCACTAAAGAAATGTCTTCCTTCAGCATTCAAACATCCCATTCATTCAGTCTGAAACACTCTGGTAGCATTCCCAGTGTCACATATCCCCTTTTGTGATCTCTTCCCCATGAGCATGCCCATAGTTGAGTTTCATAGGATTCAATTTTTGGAGAGAACTATAAAGAATAACACAGGAACCACCTGAGCACAAGAGCATTCACCTGCTGGTCTCTCTCAAAGGCAACCTGGAACCATAGCCCATGATATACTTGATCAGTTGTACTTAACCAACACAAGCTAACCATCAAGAACAATACCTTTGGAGAAAAACACTTGCAGGTCAGCCTAGACTCATATATTATTTTTTCCCCACAGATTCTCAGATGGTTACAGTCCCTCTCCTTGCATTTCTGTATCTTGTGACTGAGCTGGGCCAGTGTATGACAATACACCACACCAGCACTTCTAAGGACATCAAACTCCAGTTGTACCAGTGATCAGGTGTCTTATCAGGTTTCCTACTTTGCTGGTTCAGGCACTGGGTGCCTCACGCACACAGTGACCAGCTAAAGGCCAACACGCACCACCTTACGTACACTAAGGGCTGCACTCGCAAGCCACCTTCCCCCAAAGTCCCTGTGAGTACTCCAGAGGCAAACTCCCCAAGGACAGGAACGTTTGACCCATGATGCTGAGCTCAGGCGCGAGGAATTACTCGGTTCTGAGTCCAGCTCCACTACTAATCTATCACTCCATTTAAAGATGCAGATGAGCCCATTCAAATCCATTAAGAGTCACTATACTCAACACCTTACAGTAATGGACATCCACACTCTGATTTACAAAGGCATTCAAAAGCCTGAGTCCCACTGATTTCATTGGGACATAAGCTGCTAAATGCTGTTGAGAATCCCAGCCTTTCTGAGCAGTTCAAGCTTGATACTTCAATTTATTCTCCCACAGAACACAGATAACCCCTAATTACTGCATGAACTTCATTTGAAACAGCCCTTGTCTTCAGAAACTTTAGGAAGATCTTTCAAACGCGATTGCTTTTCTTCTTTGTTTCAAGTCACCACAAACAGGTTTTTAAACCAAAGATTAGGAATTAAATCAATTATCTAAGTAATTGAGACATTTCATATGTGCAGCAATGCACCACAAAAAAAGCCTGCCCATTGGATTGCAGGTTACCCAACATTACAATCCTTTTGTGCATCTCATTTATTCGGAATATTCTGTTCTTTTCAGTTTTGATTGGTGTCAGATATTAATGCCTTTGCCTTAATATTTTGCTTTACAAGTCAATTTCATAAAGTAGCTCTTTAGTGGTGGGAGCAAGAAAACTACTGAAAAAAGGCCAGGCTACGAAGGCAATACAAGTCAAAGTAGGAGTGGGTCCCTTACATCCAGAACAAATGACTCACAAGAAATAATGCAGAAATATCTCACCCTGCACAACACCGGCTTTCTCGCCAGGCCTCCGTAAGTAGGGTGCTGCTATTCCTGCGGTGAGCCACAGGATGGCACCGGGCTGGGCGAGCCCAGCGCCGCGCCCCGCCGGGCTGGCAGCAAGGGCTGCAGCTGTGACCCCGGCACCGCTGCAAGGGTGCCCAGCGCAGAAAGGGAGCAGCGACTGTCCTCTGCTACCCCCTCACCATGCCTGACAAGGGCCTGCGAACACATTTTTCTTATTACTCCTCTACACTACGAAGAATAGACACGAGGGGTTCCCGTCTATCCCAGTCATCCCAGATGACTGCTGAGAGCAGCAGGATTCTGACGCAGGGGTACTGAAGGAGCACCCACAGCCCAACCGTGTTCAGACATCAAAGGCACTGGGGCACCCAGCACCAACACACCCCTCCCCTGACAGCCCCAACAGCAGGACAGCCAAGCTGCACCCCCTGCAGACCTGGGGTGCCCTGCCTCGGGGCAGAGGTGAGGCGGGTTTATGGGATCCCGTGGGTGGCACTTTTCATGCTCCTGCTCTCTGCTGCACTTGGGAGTTGTTGGTCTGCAGACCCGCCAGCCTGTCCTCATCCACAGACATAGCTTGTTTAAATCACTTTGGAATGAGCTTATTTCCCACCCGTTTTCCAGCTCTCTCTTGAAAGGAAAAAGGCAATTAAATCACGGGACTGTCTACCCATCTGCCTAGAGCAAAACTCGGCTACGGCAGAGCTATGCAGTTTTAAAAAAAAAAAAAGGCAAAAAAGGAGTGGGTAAGATTCCTTGAGGATGCTGTTTGTGGGAAGGGAATATGAGATTGCACCACTCATTAAAATAACTTATCTCCTTAATTCACATCCGCACTTTAGCGGAAGACATTTATAGAGGGAGTGCTGCTGTGCTCCCCGGGAACGCAGCGCTGCCTGGGGACCCCGGCACTGAGCTGCATGGGCACTGTGATGGAGGCTCTCGCCAGATCAAATGCGGGAGCTGCAGCCACTCGCTGCAGCTGTCGATGCCTTTTGCAGGGAAGCATGGACTAACAGGAGCAGCGGGTTTGATCCCATCCAAAATAATTCAATCCACACGAAGGAAAGGGATTGGGGGATTCCAACTCAGCCAGGAAACGTCCCATTTCACATTTCTGTCCTGTCCAAACACGCAGCATCCCGACGTGCCCTGCCAGCTACCTGCCTGCTCCAAAAACCACAACCGAGGTGGGGAGCAGCATCCCTCCTTCGGCCACCCGCATCCCCGCCTGACCCCTCGTGCTTTTCCCGCGAGCAAAGCAGAGCCCGGCGGCGCTTTTAAACGCGGCCAGGCAGCCAGAGCCCCGAGGGGCCGCAGGTGCCGGTCTGCTCGGCAGGCGGCGGGGACAGCCGGAGCCGGGAGCGGCCGCGGCCCCGCCGGCCACTCACCTGGGCAGGCCTCGGCGTAGTCGTGGCAGCAGTCGAGGGTGCGGGCGCACGCCTGGTCGCAGTAGCAGGGCCCGCGGGAGCCGTCGGGCCGCCCGCCGACGCTCAGGCAGGCCGGGTCGCGGCCCGGGCAGCACAGCCCGCGGGCAGCGCAGCCGGCGGCGGCGCGGCGGGGCAGGGCCGGCAGCACCAGCAGCGCCAGCACGGCGGCCCAGCGGGGCGGGCACCCCGCCATGGCGGCACGGCGCCTGCACCGACCTTCGCTCCCCGCAGCCCGGCCCGGTTGCCGGCTTAAAGGCGCCGAGAGCGGGCGCTGAGGGGGAAGGAGCCGGCCCGCCTCCCCCGCGCCCCGGCCCCGCCGCCGAACGGGGGAAGGCGGCGGGGCGGGCCGGGCGGAGCCCCCGTGCCGCCAGCCCGGACGGCCGGGCTGGGGCGCGGCGGCGGAGCGAGCTCCGCGGCAGCCGCCTCGTCCCGGGGCCGCTCGGTGTCAGCGGCGTCCCCGTCCCGGGCAGACCCCCCCTCACCGGCGGGTGTGTCGGAGCAGCGCCGGGCTGCCTGCGCTGGGTGCGCCAGCTACACCCGCTGCCCAACCGCGGCCTTACGGCAACGGTCGTTCCTCACACAAATACCCTTGATTTTCCTGACGCTACCATAATGTTTCTTTGCCTTAACCTTCGTGGCACCTCATGATGCCCATGCCTCCAGCAGTTCCATTTCTGCAGACTTTTAAAACGAGAGAGTATAGTTTCTGCACTGACTGCTAGCACTTGCCAGCCAAATTACCATAAAGATTATCATCAAAAACAAATGATGAAAGAGACCATTTTTTGCCAGATTTGACTCCAGCATACCTCAGGAGCCATTAAAAACCTGAAAGTACTTCATTCCCAGCAGCTTGGAAGAAACACAATCCAGCTGGCTATACCGCCTCTCTACAGAATTACTCTGAATTTTCTGCTAACTTTCAAATGCAAGAAGCTTAAAGTGATTAGAGCTATTCCTGTGAATTATTTAGCTATTCAGTAGGAAGCTAAAGGCTTTACTGTAACTTTTTATCAAACAGACTTGCTCTAAAATATTGATCACAACAGATGTCATACCTCGCTGAATACTGACCTGGGATTTATAAAACCCACCCACTGATTTTTTGCGACTGATTATGCTGTTGTACTAACAGTGGATATGGGCAGAGTGTTCCCACTTCAGGGAGACTGCAGCAAAGATGCTTCTAGAAAAACAGAAAATAATATTAGAAGACAGACTAACACCTTCATCATGTGCCATGCTGGAGGCATGGGAGCAGAGGAGACCTGGCAGTTCACCAGTTCAGGCATAACGTGGTAAAATGTTCCAAAAAAGATAAGAAATAAAAGGAACTTTAGCTTCTTTGGCAGTGGTCAGATATTGTCGCCTTGGAAATTGCACATGTAACAAATCCTGCAGTGGGCAAGAGGCAAAAAGGCCAGGACAGGAAAGAGAAGAGCACTAGAAATGAGAGGCCATGGGGTCGAGGAAGCAGGCATTTAATGATACCAGGTGTTAATTCCTGCCTCAGCCAATGAGTCACTCACTGTGTGACCTCACGGGTAAGTCATTTAATCAATGTATGTCTCATTCTTGATCTAGAACAGGAAGAACATTCAAAAGGAGATTGCATTACTCAGCTAATTAGTCAACACAAACCAGAGGCCTGTGTGGCTCTTGCGCAATTAACTGAGGAGCAGTAACAGAGAACGCTTCCCAGGTGTTTCTGTTTCCAGCACTGATGCTGCCATGCTCCAAGTCCCCCTGCCAACAATTGTTGGGGTAGAAGGAACACATTCACACTATTCTGAGACACAGAAAACTGACGGAATGAAAATTAGTTTTAGAAAGCAGTGTGTCCGCATAAAGACTGCAATTTTGACTGACCCTGCACTATTAGGAAAACTGGATCTGGGTCCAGACATCTCAGTAGGGTTTATATTCAATCCACCCCCACTTAAAGCTCTTGGGAGCAAACTTTGTTGCTCATCTCCCATTCCCGGTCTGAAAGCAGTTGTTCTCCCTTATTCTGGTTTGACATAGCCCTGGGGGATTTTTTTAGGGTTTGGTTTTTTTTTTCCCCCCTGACAGGCTCCAAAGATGGTAATGTTAAAAAAGCCAAGGAAAACATGGCCCAAGCCATGCTGAACCACATCAGCCCAGCAACAGATTTCTTGCAAGGCAATTGTCAAGTCTAAAGGTGGAACTGTTGGCCCGGTGAGGAATATTGGAGCCAAGCAAGTGTGCTTTACAGAAAGAAATGCGGCTAGTCCATATTACAAGGAGAGGTTCAGGAGCAGAACAGCTTGCAGGGCTGTCCCTGGCACAGTGAAGAATGTGTCTTCCAACGTATGGGGAACCTCAAGAGGCAGCTCACCAGGGCAGGTGGCAACGCGACTTTATCTGCTTGTTCAAATGCAGCTGCTTTCCCTGCTGGGCACACAGGGTTTCTGCCCTTCCTGCCCCCTCATTCATTTTCCTTTGCTTAATTAAGTTGCACTGTGCTGGAGCTGCCACTGACCCAGTTCCCAGAGGCCCTCCTGCTCCCTGCGTTAACTCTAAGGGACAGGAGGATGTTGCAGATGGAATGTCCCTTCCAAGGGACAAAGGGAAGCTTACTCTCACTTTCACTCTGGGTAGTTAATCAGTGTCCCTGCCTGCACCACAGGCTGATCCACCCATCCGTGGAATGGGGAATGCCGTCCAATATCAGCCCATTCTTAAAATTTATTTTGCCATAATTTTCCCACAACAACAACAACAAAGATGATTATGTAGCCTGGATAGGATTTATCAGGTTTTTAAATAGGATTTACCCTATTCCCAAGTGTTCGCCCCTTTGCCTTCATGCCCCTATCAGCTGATAGTTTACATGTACATTGCAAATGCATTAGGATAGCAGTATTTGCTTTGTTCTGTGTTTGTACAGCCCCTTGCACTTCATGTCCCTTGTGCAGGACTTGGATTCTTGTGCATTCCAGCAATAAGGAAACTAGCAGAGCTATCAGTATGCAAGATGGAAAAAAAAAAAGGTTCTGGTTTAGAGTGTCTGATTTTACTTTCCATTGTCACAGCCAAGTCTGTAAAAGCATAGAAGGAAAGTAGCCAAGTGATCTGATTTCTTGGAGCTGATTTCTACAGATATGTGAAGGCCACAGGAGAGCTGGCTGCCAGCTCATTCAAACCCTTCTCCAAGGGTATCACAAGGGATGCTCTGCTTGTTCATTGTATTTCAGCAAGAAGCACCACCTGTTCACACGAGCTTTCCAGAACCTGACGCAAATTAACAGCAACGGCAACAATACTTGTCCAAAAGAAGGCAAAGGTCAGTATTTCCACCTACACCTTTGCTTCTGTGAACAGGTACCAACTTGAAAATCAATTTCTGCAGCAGAGCCTGTTCTGTGGTCTGCTGCCTTTCCTATCTCACGCCGAGAGCCAAGAGCATGCAAGGCACACTTTTCCAGGCTTTGCTAGCGAGAGTTTTAGCACACGTGGTCCTAAACAGACTAGGTCCTGCTGGGCATAGAGGAGCACGGGAGGAATTCCAGTTGGACATAGCAACTTTGTTCTCAGCTTTTAAATATCAGCAGGGAAGCAGAGAAACCCTCAGAAACTTTAATGTTTTCAAAGAAAAGCTGGGGCAAATGATCAAGCTTCCTACAACATACTAATCCGATAGAAACAGCAAAACTCCAAAACCAGAAAACCCAGCAAGAAGCTCAGACCTTTTGGGATAGTTGATAATCAGGGACTTTGCCCTAACCACAGATAGCAATTGTACGAATCAAAACTGGATGCCACCAACTCTCATCACCCCTCCACCCTTTGGAAGCTGAGCTCCCAACTTGTAATTATGTAAAAACCTTCCAACCCTTTTCTTCCTATCCCATCATCCCATTTCTGGGGATATCCCCCTTCATGAAATGATGCTTCAGCATCCTCTGAAACAGGATTCTGTTCCATTTTCAACAGTATTTATTCAGACACAAGCCCTACCTTTCCTCTTACTCCTCTCACGCTGCTCTTACGCCCTGCCTGCCTGAACTGGAGACAAAGTGCAGCAGAGGAGAGGATGACCAACATGAATCCAAAGAGAGATTGAACTGCCCCACACTATTCTTAACTAACTCTCCCTTTCAAACTGTCCGTTATGCTTCTGCCTGACTGATCAGGCAGAATAGGGGCAAGCTGGCCTCATGCCAAGGTCAAAGCAACTGCTGTGGATTTGTGTTCATGGCACTTATCTGATTCTGTACTTTGCTGAATGTTTTCCCATCCCAGATCCTTCCCTCTGTGTGGCAGATAGAAAAAAAAGCCTTCAGCTCAGGAAAAGCAGGGAACACGTGCAAGAAACACCTGGCTGTCTCCAAGGATTTTCCCTGCCTGGCTATTCCATTGAAGCTATTCGCCTGAGGTTTCACTGTTTGTTTCATTCAAGTGTTTAACTCCCTCTCCCATGCCCTGGCAGTAGGAAATCTTTGAAGCATCTTAGCCCTTCGTCCCATTTAGACCCTGAGGATGCTGTTGTCCCAGTCCTGCCAGCCCCAGCTCTCAACAAATGACCTCAGTGCACACAGCTCTTTCCTAAGACAGGTCAAAGACATCCTTTGCACAAGCTAGTGTCCTCTTACTCCTTCACAGAACTGATCTAACCATACCAGAGAGCAGAAATTGGGATTTGAGCTCAGACTGCTACTGATAAAAAGCTGAGCATTTATTCATCCACTAGAAAAGCTGCATTGGGTCAAAACAAAGACCTGTCTCCCTCAGTATCTGTCTTCAGTAGTGACTAATAGCAGATGCCCAGGAGGGAATGTAAGAGAGGTTGAGTGTATAGTGGTATTTCCCCAGAATGCTCTCACATTTCTGATAATTCCACCTCCAGGATTTCCGAATAGGTAGTGCCTATGCCTCAGTCTGTGTCTTATACAAATTCTCTCCCATTTCATCTTGAGCCCATGTAAACTTTCAGCACCCACAGTCTCTCATAGCAGTATGCCACTCTACACAGGGCACGAAGTTGTTTTGAACCTACCATCAGCTAATTTAATTTGAATCCCTAGTTCTTGTATTGGAAGAGACAGGGAACAATGAATTCTCGTTTATTTTCTCAAGGCCACTCGGGATTTTATAGATGTCCATTGAATCGTCCTTTAATCATCTCTCCTGCAGGCTGAAGAACCATCCTGGCAGGAGGGGCTGCCTGGCCAGTGGTTTGGGTCGGGGAGAGGTGCCACCGTCCCAGACGCTGCCTCAGCAGCTCCTCCGTTGATCTCTCTGCCATAGTTGCATTTCTAACATCCAATCCCTCACTCGCTCACCTCACAGGTCCTGCCTCTCTCGAGTCCTTCTCTAGGTTAGCTAACCCTTGACAACAAAAGAAATCGCTGCTGTGGATGTGGTCTTGCTTTCCCATGCACCCCACTCATAGTATGAATTCATGCAGTTATGGCCAAGATGAAAACAAATTCACACAGGCAGATAACAAGCTCTTAGTGCTGAGAAAAAGTAGAGTCTCATATGTGAAAATATCCTAATGCAAGAATTAAGTCTTTTTCTTTCTTTTGACAAACTTAAAATAATAATAGTAAGAACTAGAGGGGCTGGCTGATTTATTTTCACACCTGCTCCTGCTTTCTTAAAATGCCTGTCTGCCTGCTTACCCCAGGCACCCTGTGCAGAAAACCATAATTAAAAAAGTGTTGGGGGGTCAGGAAAGGGAGGAGGACTAAGCATTGAGTCTTAAAAAAGGCTTACTTGAGAAAAGATTCAGGTGGAATTTTCTTTTATCAAGACCAGTAAGCGAAGAATACATCTGCAGGGATCCTAACGCCGCTTTACTCGGAGGAATTTTGAACTGCGCACCGTGATTCTCTCCTTCACGGTGTCCTTTGAGATCTTAGAATAGAAGTGAAAAGACCTTTAAACAGCATTCCCCTTTGTACACATCTGCGAGTTTTTAGCACACAGAGACATGGGAAAAGAGTTAATACCAAGCAAGATTCAGAGATTTTCCTGAAGAAAATCTGAAGAAAAATCAGATTACAAGCCCACGTATTTGAGATTCTTCTCTCTTTTGCCAAAGTAGAGAAGAACATTGAACCAAATAGTCCTAAACTCCACCTGCAAACAAAGCCCACCCAGGAACAGTCCTATACTCTGACAAAGGGATGGGATCTCATTAGGACTGAAGGGAGTTTTGGCCAGTACACCTGAACTGGGCTATTGACCCAGGGACCAAAAAGCATCTCATCCAGAAAAAAGAAATCTGGACTTTTCTGCACGTGCTCAGGAGGCCAGCAACTGCTGCACACCTCTTCAGACATGCCTTTGCCACCTTTGTAGAAGTCACCCGCAGCTGGCTGCAAAGAGGAGAACCACATCAGCTTCCCAGTCGGAGTGCACAGAGGGCACTAGCAGAGGGCAGCAGTCTTCTCCAATGCTGTATGACCAGCTAGGTCTAAAGCATCTGCTGTTTTTCAGCTCACGGTTTTGTCCCCAAGACTCGAGGTACTGCTGAGAGAATCCACACCACGGCAGAGCAGTTATGGCTGAGCACACACCTTCTTGGATTTAAACCCCCAAAACATTCGCCCTTGATAAAGGCTTCATCTCAAAGCTAGTGTCTCCAGCAGTGTCCAACACATGGGAGATATGATCTGCTTATTCTGCCTTTTCCTCTCTCATATATAACACTGCATTATAAGACCGTTGGGGGAAGTCAGGCTAGAAGAGAAGCAGGGAAGTCCAACTCTTCTCATTCAGATGTGGCCATAAGCACAGAGAACACAGGTGCTAGCCTTCTCTTCCTCTCTTCTGCCAAAAGCCACTACACAACCCCATCACATACTGCCTCTCCACAGAGAGCAGCGCTATGACTCACCCCAGGGCATAAAAGAAACAAACTCGTTGTCATTAAAAAGCTATTATCTTTAATGAAAGCTGGAGAAGGTTCAAAGTGGCCAGAAGTTTTATTTAGAAAATAGGAAAGATAAATACTTTAATAAAAAGCTTTTAGTGGTTTTCTGAGTCTTTTGCTTTCTCAAAGAAAAGGAAAGGAAACCAGCCAACTTCTCTGAACCTGGTACTTCCAGTGTTTGGACCAGTTTTCTTTTTCTTTTCCCAAGAGAAAATAAAGGAACAATTTGTGAGAGTCTGAGCCATGAGAGGCAACCCTATGAACAAGGTAAGCCATATTCCTTCCCCTAAGCAGAAGAAAAGCCTTGAACAGGTTTGCATTCAAGTCGAACCTGAAATTTTCCCCTACTCTGTGAAGGCCCAGGGTGACACCTGACTCCACAAAGCATTACTGGGAATCTTTTAAATCCAGAATAACCCCATGACAAGGCACACTCTCTAGAACACAATGCCTAAAATCCTCTGTCAATCCCACAAGCTACATGACCCTCCCACATTAAAGCAAAAGCAGTGCCTCACTTTTCAGATTCCTCCCAAACTAGCTCCATTCTCATGCTTTCACCAGCTGCCTCCACAGACAACTGCTTCCTCCTTCAGCCCTTGCACCTTTGCATCCTCCTCCAGCAACGCTTCTCCTGCAGCCCACGCCACGCTGTGAGATGGCTGCAGGAGCGGCAGGCAGCAGCAGTCTTCCCTCCCTTCACTGACTCGGACTGCAGCTCAGTGCCTCCCGCTTCTATAGCTCGTGGGATTTTGCTGCTGGTGTTTAAGGATGGAGAGATCAACAGGGACATGTATAAAACAGCCAGGGACTTCTCCCAGCAGGTCTTTCCTCACTCCAAAAACCTGTGGCTCAACTAGAAGATGAAACTTTTTGTTGTCTTTAGCACAGACCATTTTATTCCCTTCCTATGAGGAATCTCCAAGTGTGCATGAGATGCTACAGAAGAAACAAGAAGTGCACACATACCCCAGAAACAGCAGCCCAGTTCACAGCATACAAGATCAGTCTTCCCAGGCACCATCAGATCGTCCTGTCTCACATAAGTTGATCACTTTGGCTAATGTGTTCTCAACATAAGAGACTGGGAATCCAGGCCACCATTGTCCAGTCAGTTGAGCTGTTTTATGAGCCAGCAAGTGCAAATGGGCCATATGCAAGTTGCAGCATCAGGCTCCAGGGTGACACAGCACCACTTGTCCCCTGGGACCCTGTACAACACAGGAACAGTTGGGAATAGTCTTCAGTACAGTTTCTTCAATGCAGTTATCATCCAGGCCACGCTTTTCTCACTCTGCTAAATCTCTCCCCAGATGTTAGGAAGAAAAGCAAACCAAATGGAAAGCAAATCCTAAAGTGATATATACACTGCTTAAACAGAACACTGAGGTGTCTTTCTAAATTCAAGAGCATGCTTAAATATGGTACTTGAAATATTACACTGCACACAGACATAACTGTTCTGATTAACCAGGCTCTGTAATGAGCTATACAAGCTGCAGACGAAACCAGATATACTTACTATAAGTGGTCCTTTTTTTAAGTTGCCAGTTGATTGCCCATCCTAAGAAACCTAGGCTTTAAATAAACCTCTCCAATAAACTGAACATGCATTAGTATTTGACTGAGATAGGTGAAATTTGAAAGACAATTGGTCTAGTACCAATGTATGTTTCAGAAATTTAAATTGCCCAGCTGGACAAATGCGTTGAGTATTGCCAAGCTTTTAGCTGACAGTGGTAACTATGTTAACAGAAAAATGTAGTTACCAGTAACTGATTTCTGTTTACACTGTCAGGATCTCTGTGGTCTAGGTGCTGCCTGTATCACAGTCACACTGACTTTGTTTTATACATGTCAAATTGTCAAGAAGCCAAAGAGGTCAGAGAACAGACCCCAGTTTAATCTCTGCTGTCCAGAGTTCCTGGAGTCCACAAAGGGGAAGACTCCTGACCTGATCCACGCCTCTGCCTGCCAGAGATAATCTGAGTGCGTTGCATCTCATGGATGCAATGAGTCAGACACATCTGGTGCAATCTGCCTACCAAGTGGCATGGAAATTACTGTTTCAATATTCTGAGCAAAGCCTGATCCTGCTGGGTCCTATCTACCAAATAGGCCTCATTTGTGCCGGCAGTTCCCCGTCATCACTGGGTCTTTCCACTTGACCAAGCATTTGTAGGACTAGACTCAGAACAAATGAGTCCTTGTTTCTGGGCCCCTCCTCAGCTTTGGAGCCACATTGCCTCTTGAAATGTACCTATTTTCCCTTGTTTTAACAGTAAAAAGGTTGATCCTTGTAAATTAATAAAGTTACAGCTGATCTACAAAGAAGCAGATGTTTATTTGCAATAAGGTACCACTTAGGTGATGAAACCAGAGGCCTTATCTATAATGAATATATTTCCACATGAGATTCAAGGACACTCATCTGCACAAATTCAGTCTCTGCAGATGGTAGCTAAACACTTCACAGAACATTAAAAAGCAGCACAGAAATATGATGGGAAATAGAGCTAAAAACCAAAGCAGTGACCCAAACTCTCAAAGTCAACTCTCAGCACAAAGGGTCCTTTTTGTGACTGGCATTTCTGAGTGCAACTGGGAAGCACCATGCAGTAATAGCAGGGATGAAAATAAACAGAACCTGTAATGCTAGCTCACCTATTTAACAGTTTCATTCAATTGATACAATTTACATGATGGAAACGGTCACATTTATTTTCTTAAGTGAGAGCAGAAGCTGTCACGGGCATGGGAAGACATTGACCAGTCAAGCATTCACGTTCCTTGGACAAAATTAAGTCACCAAGGCACAGGGCTCTCTGCACTTTTCAACTACGTAAATGCAAAGAGAGGAATATTCCGCTTTATTTTTCTTGGAATAGGGTGCACTGATTTTTTTCCTCTCCTCTAGAAATTAACTTTTTTACTATTTCAACACTATTTCAGCTATACCCATGTTTGAATTATAGAACTCTGGGAGAAACTTAATTTACCTCCTCAAAGCACATTCCTCTTTTCAATACCCAGGCTCCTACTCAGATCCATGAAAAATGATGCCATAAATTGCAACATGAAGAAAAATCTTGTAAACAAGAAGATAAAGAAATTCAGTGTGTAAGGAAAACATTTTTTCCCCTTGCTATTAAAGTGTGTTTTACATAAACAAGCTGTAAAACTCCACCAAGCCACTTCCAATAGAATTCAGTCTTCATTCTAAGAAACTTGCTATATTTTTCTTACAGTAACTGTAGGAAGTAGCATATTAAAGACCTAGTGGCTTGTGGAAAGATACGGGGTAGAAAAAGTTTGATCTAAAACAACTCAGCAGATGGAGATGTTTCTAGACAGCCTGTTCAGAAGACTGCAGTGCAGGAGTCCTTTATTTCTTATCAGTAAGGATAATTGCATGGAAACAAGAGTTTCCTTTTATTCTTATATTGGAAGGTGCATTCTTTTGTTGATTAAAATCACAATTAGTCACCATGGAAGTTTTAACAGTGATACAAGCAGAGGATGCCAAGATTCAGGGAGAAGCAGTTAACTGCACCTTCTCCTTCTGTTTTTTTTTTTAACTGTTTTTGCCCTGGGACCTCACAAGTTTACAGAGGCACAGATGTACCAAGTCCATCTCTCCAGGTCTTCTAGTAGGATTTCTCCTTTAGTCTATTGCCTGCAGGATATGGGTCATGAGTCCCTACATATTTTCTATGGTGTGAAGATCACTAGCAATTTTTGACAAGTTAGATTAATTGTGCTACGGATGGTAAAGGAATGCATTTTCCTTTATGAAGGAAGGAATGAGAAAATTAAATAAAACCATCACCACAGGGTTTTTGCAATGTTGACAGCTGCAGTCTTATAAGTAGAGAACAACACTGCAGCTGGATGGGATCGTCAGTCCTAGGATAAACCTTGTTCCCATCAATGACAAGTCAACCACTACAAAACCACTGAGACAGTGCTGGGAATTAATGAGGACTTGCATATTTTAGTTGGATACCTCACAGGGAGGTATCCAGAGCCATCCTGCCAGGCAAGTTCTTTGAGACCAGTTGCCCACAGACTACACAGCTATTGTTCAGTAGCTGGACCAGGATTTTATCCTAACACATCACAGAGAAACAAGCAAGAGCTTTTTTGGTTTCTCTTCCTAAAAGTATATTTCCATGGACCTATGTGACCCTGCCAAATCACTTTAAAAATTAATAGAAGTGCTGTACATTTCTGTTCCACCTGCAGCATAGCATTGCTGTCAACACTGTCTGACACAGAGGCTTAAAGAAAACAGTCAGGAGGAGACATCTGGATGACAGAAGAGGTCACTAGACTTTAAATAATGACATTCTGAAGGGGCTTTTAATAACATTCCTAATGGGCATTATAAGCCCAAATCACCTTAATAGTATCACTGAATATTCCTTTTGTATCTCTGCTGATAATGAAAATAATGCTTAATGGTATTCAACATCACCAAAGGAAAGGGAGCCACAAAAGCAGCTCACAAGCATCACAAATCTAAATCATGAGGAAACTTCCATGTGTGAAATTCAGATTTAAAAAATTATCATCATGTTGATAATCATGTCTTGAACCCACAGTGATACGCACTGCTTTGGAAAGGGAGATGGATAAAAAATGATCCACAAAGGCTTTTCCAATGCCTGGCTCCATCCATGCAGCCAGCTTGTAGCCACTGGATATTGCTCACATGCCATCCCCTCGCTGAAGGGGCTGGGCACGATGATTTTAATGGCTGTGGCCAAGACACTCAAGAATCCATATTTATGGCAAAAAATCTGATAGTTTCTGCCAGCCCTGAAGAACTGAATTGGTGACTTCAACTCAGTACATAACAACTGCATAGCTTCTTCCACCTCCATATACCCTTGAGACAAAGAGCTTGATGAAGCCTTCATCTCCTTGGATGTCAGTGCAACATCATCTACTGACATTCAGGGTCCATTCACTCCCATTCCAGTCAGTGATTCTGGACTATATTTTTGGAGATGAATTCCTTTCTTTTGTTTCCCTATCTATATCTCAGATCTCCATCAATATAGAAGGAACACTTTCAACAAGCAGGTCAATCACAGACACTTTTACACACATAGGCACACAGCTGGCTTCAATTACTTCCTGGTCAACCTCAAATTCACCCTTACATATGCCCTTTCTTGGTAGGTCTTTCAGTTGTGCGCTATGTGCTCATGCAGAAATAGGTGGATAATCAAACACCTAATTCGCTTGAGCTATTACCAGTTTCCTTGTGACTATTTGCGTTAAATAACTTGGTTGTCCATGCAACAGCAAATAGACTGACAATGCATGTTAGATGTACAATAGATGACACTTCAGCAGGGAGTATTTGGCCTACATAGTCAGTCTCTTAGATGGGAGTTGTCTGAAGCTCAGTTTTGCTTCTTGCCTTGTACATCAGTTATAGGACTTACACCCAGACCATACACTCCCTTTTCCAGGGGACTCACTGCCTTGAACACCAAAAACTGAAAAGAACTGAAAGCATGAGGTGTTACAGTTCAGACTAAGAGCTACAGCTTCTTGTACCCTCAATGAACTAGGCTCAGACAGAAGCAGCCACCCACAGAAAATCCCCCAGGGATTATATTTGCCCAGTAAAACATGTTATCAACATTCAGCATGAAACCAACCCCCTACCCACAACCACTGCCTTGACTTCAGTACAAAAAGCTCAGCTATGGGGAAATTGTGTAACTGCTGTTTATTTAACCACCATCTTGAAGGCAAAAACAAAGCAAAAGAAGTTCACCCCATGAGATCTTTCCACCTCCACATGCTCAGTGCTCTGATAATAATAGGTCTCTCAGTAGGACGACATGAAGATTATAAGGCTATTGCTAAGGGGCCAGATTTGCTATTGTAATAAAGAAAATTTTTCTTAGCCCTCCTCTAATCTGGAGGTTTACACAGCTGCTGAGCTTCCTGGAGAGATCCCCTCTTACACAGTTTCCATTTAGGCTCTTACTCACCATTCTACCAGCATAAATGGACCACATTAGCATAAAAACACAGGAGCTGATCCAAGTGACATCTTACCAGAACTACACATCCAGTTGTACGCAGTCCTTTTCAACATGGTCTAAAGGGGCCAAAACAATTTTTGCTTCTACAAGAAAAGATACACAGCCAACTGATCTGCTTTAGACAACAGGCCCCACCTCACAACCAACTTTGAGAGCAACTTGGATGATTTACAGCTGCAGAAGCAGAGAGCCAGAGCACCAAGCACACACGTGCAGATCTCACAGGACATGGGGGCTGTTCATGCTGTTCCAACTCCTGAGGTCTTTGCTCCCAGTATGAGGGAAATGAAAAAACCCTGTGAGATCCTCCTAACACTTCCATCACTACAATTCTCTCTACAGGGCTAACCCCACCATCTCTCAGGGATCCTATACAGGTTGAAGGATCAGGCAAACCTACAGGAAACCACAACTCACCAACAAGCCTGTCACCCATGGCTGAACCCAGTGATACATTCCTGAAGGCCTGAGAGCTCCTGTCTTCTGTTAGCCTTGCAAACCTCCCATGCACCTTTGTATCTCCTTCCTCCCAGCTCTTGAGCCACAGTTGGAGGAACAACAACACTGTGACGAATAGACAGACTCCCATCATCAGACAGCTGGAATTTCTAACATCACCTAGATATGGGTGAGCTTTTCTTTTCAGTGTGAAGGAAAATCATTAGGCTCATCCATGGATAGGTGCCTTTTTCAGATTCCCTGACACAATTCAGACATGGAGAAGGCAGCTCATGGGAGACTGACCTTTCCATTTTGTTTAAAGAAAAAAAAAACAGCAGTGGGGAGAACCCACCAATGCCACTTCCAGCAGCCTGCAACACAGAGTAAGAGAGGCACCTACTTGCCATTTGGAAGGAAAAGGCTGCCACTTGGAAGGAAAATCTCTCAGGCAACGGGCTGTGACATTCTTTGTGCCTGTTGCACCCAGTCCATGTAGCATGGTGAACCCCGCAGCCAGCAGTTGTGTCACAAGTCTGGCAGTCACACACAGCCCCGGTTCTGCTTTCTGTCCCTGAGGAAATCCATCTGTGCTTCCCCCCCTCCTCGGCACTATTCCTACAAGTACTTTTCTCCAGGGCAGGAAAAAAAAAGAAAGTCAGGAAAAGAACAGCAAAGGGCAGATTTGTATCTGCTTTATAAATTAACAAGATGACTCAGAAGTTGACCTCTCCTCATCAAGCCTTCCACTTGCCAAAGGGCTATGTAACAGCAGGTCTGCTTGGTCACCTCTGCTAGAAAAAAGCACCACGTTTGCATGCAAATTCATTCACCAGGTCACTGTAACTCATTCTGAGATGTGAGACCTCATCAGCATCCCTCTCACCCCCCACTGATGTTGCTACTTATCTTTACAGCCAGCAACTTCACTTTGGTACCCAGCATATCATCCAGGATCAGAGGAAAGACCAGTGGGGAGCATGTGTCATAGTTCAGAGGAGTGACAGAGAGGGTTTACAGAAGGAAATCAGGACCAGTAAAACAAAATATGTCACCCTCATGACACAACAGTAGCTGTTGTAAAGCATGTGCCAGATGTACAGTTTTAGGTAACCTAGGAATCAACAAGAGATGCACATTGCTGTTAGCACCTTTGGGAACCACCTTTTTCTCCAGGCAGTTTTCCCAATCCCTACTAAGGTGTTTCCACAGCAACATAAATTGCTGACTAAGAAAAATTCTCAGACACTTCCACAGTCCTCCTCTCTAGATTTCCAAGAAAATTGCACCTATAAAGATCCTGCTGTAAAAAAGTAACAGTGAATACTCAAAGGAAAAGTCTGCTTTGAACTGCTGGTGTCACATCCGCTGAAAAATGCATTCACTCTCAAGACAGACCTTCCCCCATGAGTCCTGTATCTCAGGTTAAAAATAAGTTTTTATCACCTCTTGGCAGACAAAATTCTTGCAAACATGAATGGACCCTAAGCCAGTGTAACAGGTAACAATTACAGCAACAGTCTCATGAGCCTGCAGATGATTTGCAACCATTTGCATGAGATAGCAACCATTTTTCTTCATCAGCAGGTCATTAAATTCTCCAGCTGGATTTGGGAAAATTGATGGGGGTAAGGCAGTATCTACAATTGCTGCAGTTGTGCAGCACAAAAAGCGCACATACTCCAATCTGCTAAAGAAGGGCAGAGGTAGAGCTTAGTATTTCTTCTCAGTGAGAAATGGTATCCAGAAGTTAGCTGCTGCCTACAGGCCAGGCTCTGTCCTGGACCGATGTGCAAGCATTCCAGTTTCTGTGGGAGGATCAAAAGCACAAGCCTCACCCTTTCAATTAAAGAGCAGTACACTGCTGAAGACATCAGGACCACCCACAGCGGGAAACGCGAGCATGTGGAGTGGAAAGCATGTGTGTGCTACTCCGGGCCAGCCCCTGGGTGCTGACACACCGCCCCACCTTCAGAGAGCAGCTTTCAGGAACAGGCTTCAGGGAATCCATCTGGGCAAGCAGCACCATGTGGGGCTGCATCTGCTTACCTACCATCCCCTCAGCCGGCTGGAGGGACACCTGCCACCCTGCCAGAGATGGAAAGTGTGCCTCGCTGCTTCGTGCAGTCAATGCTCAGACCACATCTCCCGAAGTCTCTCTGACCCTGGACATCCTCGCTGAGGAAGGTTACATGAACCCGAGGGAGTCTATGCGAAGTAAAGAAATGAGGACAGCCCTGGCTTTAGTGTTTGCTTTGAGAAAAGACTAAGGGAGTCAAGCTTATTCTCAGGACTAGAGTGAAGACTTCAAGGTGACCCAGCCACAGCATTCAAAACTGAACAGAGCAAGTGACAGGCACAGTGAAGTGCAGACTATCCAGTGGACATTTTTCCAAATATAACGCTAAAGAAATTAGGCAGATTCTCAGATAACACAGACAGAAATGGTCCTGAACCTGTTTCCATGAACCCAAATCAATCTTAGGGAATATAATGGAATTGCTTCGATTTACACTATGAATATGGTCTAGGACAAAGAATATTTTTACCCATCACCAAGACAACTCTGTTACTGCCTGCAAGCTGCCAGGTGTTTCCCATCCACATAATAAAAGACTTGAGTCCATTTCAGTCACTGGAAGGCCTGTGGCAGGGGCTACATCCAGTCCCTGCTAGCCTCACATTGGCACCGAGCAGAGAAACAGGTGAAGAGAATTTCTTCAGACCCCAGAGTGTTTGTTTCTGTAAACATGAAGAGAACCATCTCCAGCACTTTTCTCCTGAGTTTAATTTACTGTGGAACAATCTAGAAGGCTTTAGCACTAGTCTCTGATAGGTATCAGGGGGCAAAGGGGAGATTTTGGTGGTGCGTACTGGGAACCTCGGCGGAAAGCCAGAGCTGTCACCGTCCCCCCTCCATTCACCCTGTTGAGAGAGCAGCAGTCCTCCTGCTACAGTGAGCTGAACCTGAGCATCAGCCAGGTGGTCTGAGCAAGAAAAAGTCACAGCAGGGAGCAGAAGAGAGACATAAACCACAGTTTTCTGCTAGATGAAGCTGCCAGAAGACAGCCAGTGCAGTGCCAAAGGGCCTCAAGCCCTATCTGCACCCTGTGCCCAGCGCTTGGATGGGAAAGTGCCTGGGAACCCTAGGTGCTGTAACACAAACCAGCAGTTCTCACAGAGAACTCGGGCTGAACCAAGACACTTGGCTTTACCCCACCACTCCAAGGGATCTGGCAAAAAGGGTGGAAGAGGAACAGAAGTCTATAGCTGCAGAACATCTCTTTAAAACACTGGATGGTGTAGGAGAAAGGAACACTCTGCTTCACAAAAAGTCTTCCCCTTACTGCCTGTGGGGCAGTCTGAGAGTCCCGAAATCTGGATCTTCCTAGAGCAATCACAAAACCAAGTTTTGCTTCATTGCTGACCATGGTAATGTCTAGCCTGTCAACACAGCTGATGTGTCAGATAAATTAATCTATCACTCAGTAGCTATGGAGGCAGAGGAAATAATGCAAAGAGTAGAAGGAACAATGAGTAAACGGACTGTGCTATCCCACAAGCTAACGCAGCCACTTAACAGATGGGTCTAAAAAGAATATAATAATCACCATGCAGTCAAAAAGATGCCTGGGTCTTTAGGAATATAAATGTTAAACCTCTCACTGTGTATGAAAACATGTCTATTAAAAGCAACATCAGACAGAGAAATAATCTGTGCTATTTTCCTTCAAATGCTCATGGCACCAAGAAAGAGCTGTTTAAGAAAAGTAAACATTTGCTTAAACATACCAGCCTAGTGAGTGACTCCAGATTTCAGTTTTAGAAAGTTACAGAAGTACATACAGCATTGTCTGTTCTTGCTACAATTGATGGAACTGACAATTCTGTATTCATCCCCACTGCCCTGTTCACTACTACATTACTTGGCTGTAACACCATTGTACTAGGAAGTCCATCACAGCTCAAGTTTTTTAATAGCTTATGGTTACACACAGGAAAATTACCCAAACTCATAGCATACCACATGGCTGAGAGCCCATAGCTGGCCAGTCAAGTTCAGCCAGCTCTCCATTACAGAAGGTGTTTGGAGAAGCAGCAGAAGGTAGGATATCCCATGTAACAGAAAAAAGATGCTATGGCAATAAAGAAAATGACCTGCAGCCTGTGTTTACCAGCTGCACATACCATATATCCTCATTTTCCTGAAACTCTGCCCAGATAGACTTTTGGTAAAAGCAGCCATGCTCACATTTTTGAGCGGGGGCATGGGAATTTGGAGCAAAGGTGTGGAAGGAGTGCCGGGGGATGCTCTCTAGACGCAAACTAGTTCCAGAAAAAACATCATAGAGGCAGATGTAAAAATGAAGCACACCTAAGGTGCCTAGCTGTTTGTAGGCATATCAGAAACTCCAGCAGATGAAAGCTTTGAAGCAAAAGCCTACCAGTACAGAAGACCACCTCCTCCTCCTCTAAATAAAAGCCTCTGACAAGTTCAGATGTTACTTTTAGGGTTTGTCTCCACTTTGTCACACTTCTTGTTCTTACAGATAAGCTGGTCCAGAGGTTTAGTACAGCACACTGCTATAGTGACAAGGTGAAAGCATCCCGACTATATACACACAGAACAACTCCTCAAACAAATGGACAGTTTGATGCAGAAATCCCATCTGGCCCTTACTAAAGCTTTGGGCAACGCATGCCCACAGCACCCCCTACAGCATCCAGACTAGAGAGCATTCATGAGTTGCTTACCGTGGATCAGTTATCTTGAGAGTTTTGTCTTCCATCCCTATCCATGTATGCAATAGCAGCAGCGCTTGAATCCTGACCTGAGCAACTTTTCTTGGAGAGATAATAAAACATGTTCCAGCTACATCCGTCCTCACAGCTCCCACTGGACAACTGGCACACTGGTTTAGGTACTCCCTAAAGTATGCTTGCTGATAGGTATGCTCATTAGATTATGAAAGTAATGGTATTAGCAGCAGTTCTGATCCCTCATCAATATGTTGTTTCAAGAGATTATGCTGCTTACATTAATTGAATGAGAAAAATCTCTACCCAATTTAATGGAAGACTGCTTTAAATGCTGATTAATAGCTAATTTTCCATCATTGCTGTTTTCTCCTAAACATACATGCCAAAGGCCACTATCAGCTCAGATACCAAATCCTCTCATAACCACTGAAACTGTTATTTATACTTTTAAGTAGCAGAAATACCCCCTAAACTTGTAGTTGCTGTAAATAACTTTCAATCCATTAAGAGTATTAGGCTGTTGCTATCAGGTAGTAAAAAAACCACAGCAATACTTCAAATGCTGCAGGAAATAATTCCTTAAACATTTCCTCAGCCTGTTATCCGTGCCTCACTTTCGCCCTTCAGCTACTTCAAGCTGAATTGTCACCATTGGGCTAGCCAGCTCACTGCAGCCGCTGCGCACATGCGCCCAGCTGCTTTCAGGCAGCAGCCCCTCAGCTGGTAGTCAGCATGGATAACCCATCAGTTACAGCTTCCACAGGCCCAGAACTAGCAACACAGGAACCTTCAACAGTGGCAGCCCTGCTCCTCAGGAACCTAACGAGGCTGCAGGCGGATTGGTTTTTAACCCCATCCCTAACACACATACCTGCTGCTGCACTACTTCCCAACAGCAGCACATTGGGAAGAGCCGGTTCCATCACTAGGCCTGGGGTTTGAATCTGAACCTGCTGTTTGAGACACTGCAGGTCAATATATATCCCAATTCTCCACATCAGCTTGATCTGAAGGGGCTATTTACTTCATTTGCATTGCCAGCGGGGGGTACAAATGCTACCAGACCAGGACCTGCACAGGACATCTGCCAAGGCCTGTTTGACTGTGCATCATGCAGACACCGCTCCTGACTGCCAGACTAACGGGCACGGCAGATGGAGAATGTCCTCCCCCTCCGTGCAGAACTCACCACCATTCAACCCCTCTACAAGAGGGCAGGCATCGCACAGCACAGGTTCATTGACAGATTTTTTTCACCCCTACTGAGGCCAGATGTGTACAGTCAATTATCTGTGATGTAAAAGTCAGAGGTACAGGAAGCAATACATCCTAGGGCTCTTGACTACCTTTCTCTGATACTAGGAAAGCCTTTAGCTTCCTCTTGTTTAGTGGTTCCCTACTCCAGCACGTATGTACAATCCATATTTAATTCTCCTGCTCTGCACACCTGGAAGTTTGCCAAACAGCATCCAGGGGAAGGCTGCAGGATCTGAACAAACATCTGTCACCAAGTCTCTCCAGCCAGCAGCACAGTCATTCCTGCGAGCTGAACACACTGCATGAGGGAAATGTCCAAATCCCCACAGAAGCTGACATCAGCTTCCCTTCCTTCCCAGACTGCTGTCACTTTTCTGCAAGACCCATGTATGGAAGGATTTGCAAAGCCAGTGACTTACCTGGGAACATGCTAATCTACACCTTTTACCAGGCCAGCTAAAATCCCCACTGAATTATGTTCTGCACCAGCTGCTCCCCACACAGGACCTAGGGGAGAAGCTGAGGGAGAGCCCTTGTTCCCACAGAGGCAAAGTGCAGACTACGCCTCTCGCTTTGGTCCAGCAGACAGACCTGTTGTCGACCTTTAGCGCCAGCTGTTATGTACAGAGAACCGTGCCCTCGTGCTGTTTCCTGCAGCACCGCAGCAGCCACAAGTCTCAGCTAAGCACTTTCACTTCAGGGCGTGTGATGCTACACTGCCATGAGATCATGCCCCTTTCTGGCTTGAGGCAGCAGGCAGCTCAATGTAAGCAATCACTGCACTGAAGCCCTGTTGCCATCCAACTCCCCAAAACAATTAGGAGATCCAGAAATTGGCTATTAAAGGCATGTAAATAGAATTTCAGTCACCAGCTGAATTCACCCAGTACTCAGATTTTATTAAAATAGGCTCTAAACAGTACAGAAACTCACATTGCACTGCAGCATCCGAGATGCCTCTTCCCCACTTTACAGGCTGCCAATGATACATTACTAAAGCCTTCTGGATGACAGGGGAGAGCCAAGACTTGAATCCCCCCTCTCCTTGCACAGAAGGCCATCCTCTCATACTTGACAATCGCTCTCTAAGGAGAGGCTTCCTTACTTTTAATGATTGTGGTAGGATAACATTAGCAGGTGGTGAATGCAGCCCTTGCAGACAAAAGCATCCAATTACATTAAACATACGGCAAGTTCCAGAATCCATTACAGTTAAATGCCTCATACCAAGGGAAAGAAAAACATAACACCCTCCGTCTGTAAGTTGGCAGGACACCAATTTATCACTCCTGCTAGCTCTGAGAAAAGACCAGAGCTGTTGCAGGGTGATGTGAATGCTGTAGCTTGGACAAGGGATCACAGGCAGCAGCATGGAGAGGGACATCATTAGCAGAGGACAGCTTTCTGCTAGTACCCTGAAATCACAGCAGGTCCCAGGACAACTTCTGACAAATCTCAACCTGTTAAGAAAACAACCAACATTTTGTCAATCCACTCTACTGCAAACAGCAAATACATAGCTTTCAAATCATCCCAAAAAACCTATTAGACAACAAGGTTGTCTGAAGGGTTGCTCTGCAAACAGCAAAAACTTCTTCACTGCCAGGTACTCCAAATAGGATCCACTCTTAAAACTGCACTGTGGGAGCTTTTAGAGTAGTACTTGGTAAGAGCCTGGGGGAGCTGACTGAGCAGAGAGTGCCAGAGTAACATTTGGTCAGCTCTACCAGCTTCACCATCTGACACAGACCACTCATACTCCTTTTGAATTCAAGAGTGCCATATAGAAAGGTCACATTTATGCTCTTCATAGATACAGGCTACCAAGACTTCAGCCTCCTTGGAGATATGATAGCTGCACAACAGGCACCTGAACAGCAACGCAAGGCTGTAACTGAATGAAGCCAGTGACAACAGCTGTTTATCCAATGAAGTAAAGTTCTGTTAAGCACATTTTCTAGAGCATTAGTGAAATCCTAATCAAACAGCCAAGTTTTCAGATGTCACATTGTTTATCTTCTATAAAAAAAAGCAAAGGAAGAAAAAGAACACCAAAAGCAATCCCTCTCTTGCAAATACACACATTGCTGGATGCTGACTTTCATCCACACTTCTCTCCAAGGCATTGAGAGCCTCCCATTCAGAGGGGGGAAAAAAATAAACAAAAAAATGATCAAGAACAAAAGCTCCCTGACTCTGTAAGCACCACCTCATTTTAACACTGCTTAAATGGGGCAAAACAAAAAAGCTATGCTTATGCCCTTAAGGTTAAATTGAAACCTGTCAGAGCTCTCTGCCATTTAGTTGAGATCTTTTGAAAACAAGAATTCCTTCACTTTTGATCCTCAAGTCTTTTACGCATGTCAGATAGTGTTATACAATCAGTGTTAACTATGATATGTGCAGACAGCACCCTCCAGTGCTGCCCGCCCTCAAAGCATGCAGCACACATGCAGTTTCTCTGCAACAGAGGTGCAAGGGCATGTAGCCTCAATATACAGCCACATGAGGAACTGAAGCATCTTGCACCTGGGGAATCAGTCCATCTGGCTAAAACAGAAGTTTGCATCAGCATTGCCAATCTGGTGGGGAAAAAAAGTCTGAAGTCATCATGACAGATGCTCTTCAACTGAAGATTAAGAGGCAATCAATTACATTTGAAAAATCTTCACATCCATAACAACTGACAAGGTATTAATCCCTGCAGGAAAGATGGTAAAAGGAAACTTGAGTATTTCAACTTGGGTCCAACACTTAAAAGAGCTCCTGCAGCAATGTTCAAATCTACACATCTGTCAAATCTCCAGGGACACTAACCTGTCAAAGCACTGCAGAAGCAACTCCCTTGCAGAGAGGTGTTTTTTCCCTTTTTTTTTTTAAATTTAAACCAGTGAACATAGGTGGATCAAAGACTTACCATTCTCCCCTGCCAGAGGGGCACATATGGTGGAGCAAATCAGGCAACTGCCCTCATCACACAATTGATCACTGCCAGCTACAGCCATCACATCCAGTCTCCAAGAGGCTCAACACCCCCACTGCCTTCACAGAGCCCTGAGTAAAACCAAAGCAAACAGTTAGCGCCAGGCCCTGCCAGGGTGTGGGGGACAGCAGCACTTCCCCACTGGTGACATGATCTGGCTTGAACAGCGAGAAATCCACAATGTCACTCTAATGGGGGAAAAAAAAATTCAATCATCACTTACACCAGCGAGTCCCCAGGAGTTAGGTGGCTGCACACCCACAGCAGCCGTGCCACGCTCCCACCTCCCCCGGCAGATCCGCAGGGACTGAGTGAACTAATGGCAGAGGAAGTGGCAAAGCCATGCACACACACAGCCACCACTGAACATCTGCAATCCCCTCACACTCCCTCAAGTTGGCCAGCAAGGGGCAGGGCATAAAAGAGTCAACAGCACCCCTCTTCCAAAGGGACACACTTCAGCCAGGATGGTTCCTGTCCCTTACTGGGGCAGCTGCTCTAAGCAGCTGATCACCCACATGTCTCCATGCAGGGTGTCCTTAAAATGAGCTCTCTGAACACAATGCATCACAGAAACAGGACAGAGCTCTAAACCACCACCCCGCTCCAGCTCAGCCCGCACTGGTGCAGCTTGCAGATTCCTTGCCCTGCTGGTTCTGTTCACTAGTGACACCTGCCACTTTGGACATGCTGGAACAGGAGCCACACGAGGCACAAAGGACCTTGTTGCAATGCTTCTGCATGAGGAAATACCCTGTGCTTTCAGCTCTACAATATCCAGGCTAATGCTCAAATGTACACATCAGTCAAGTCTCCAGGGACAAAGACTTTTGGAAGCAACTCCCTTGCAGAAAGTTATTTCCCCCCCCGCTCTTTTTTTATTTAATTTAAACCAGTGATCAACAGTTCCTTTAAGGACTTACCATTCTTACTTGCCAGAGGTTTAGGCATGGTGGAGCAAACCAGGCAACTGCTCTCCTCACACAGTTCATCACTGCCATCACATCACATCAGGTCTCCCAGAGGCTCAACACCCCCTCTGCCTTGGCAGCACCCTACGAGTAAAGGCAAAGGGAACAGTTGGCACCAAGCGCTGCCAGGGTATGGGACAGAGCAGCACTTCCCTGCTGGTGCATCAGACATGATCTGGCTTGAACAGTGAGAAATCAACACTGTCGCTCTGATGGGGAAAAAATTCAGTCATCACTTACACCAGCGAGTCCCCAGGAGTTAGGTGGCTGCACACCCACAGCAGCTGTGCCACGCTCCCACCTCCCCCAGCATTCCCACAGGCAATGAATGAATTCATGCCAATCCTTCCCCAAAAAGAGCTGGCTAGTTGGCATGCTCAACAGGCACATGGGACAGGGGAAATGCTGCAAGAGTCTAAAGAAAAAACACTGATGTATGGGGCTTCCACAGCAGAGCACAACACAGCCAAGACAGATCTAGCAGAAAAAGAAGAGGCAGGCAGACATAACAGGTTATGCACTTTTGCAGGCCCAGCCTTTATGGCCATGCGAGGCTTCTGCCTTCCCGACACGAAGGCAGGACATCGCACATGCAGCAGTAAATGCCGCAAGTCGCCAGACCCCAGAGGGAACAGCTTGGCCACGAACACTACCGCACACCTACCAGCAAGGGGCAGGGCAGGAAAACTCCAGAACCAGTCCCTCCTCCAAGGGCCCACCGCTGCAGCAGAGCACCTGCCTGTCTCCAGCGTGCCCTGGTCCCCAGCCGTCCGGCCTCGGGGCACCTGCCAGGGGCTCGGAGGTGTAAACCCACTGCCCTTCCCAGGCTGCAGATTTCTCGCCCTGCTGGACCTGCCACCTTGCACACAACGGGAGCAAGAGGAGGCACAAAGGGCCTGGCTGCAAGGCTTCAGCAGGAGGAAACCCTCTCTGCGGTCAGCTCCACAGTACTTAGGCTAGTAGTCAAACCTACGCATCTGCCAAGACACCAGCCTGACAAAGCATTGCAGAAGCAACTCAGTAATTCTGTTGAAGACGAAAATATATCTATATGTATCTTTAACAGTGAGGAACAGTTACTTTAAGGACTTACCATTCCCACCTGCCAGAGGCTCAGGCGTGGCGGAGCAAACGGCCCTCATGGCACGCCGGGCCCCGCTGCCCCAGGTCTCCCGGAGCCCTGCGCTCCCCGCCCTCGCAGCGCCTGCCAGTACAGCGAAGGAAGTCAGCGCCGGGCCCGCGGGACACAGCGGCGCTTCCCGCCGGTGCATCAGACTCGTCCTGGCTTGAGCAGCGAGAGATCGACACCGTCGCTCTGACGAGGAAAAAACCGCCATCACCTCCACCAGCGAGCCCCGGGGGCCCCACGGCCGCACACCCGCGGCGGCCGCGCCACGCTCCCGCCTCCACCGGCGGGCTCGTGGAAGACCTTCCCGGGAAGGGCGGCCGGTCGGCCGGGAAGCACCGCAGGAGCGCGGAGAAGAGCACCTGGGGTCGGGGCCCCCGCGGCTGCGCAGAGCAGAGGCGGCCATGCCGCCAGCCCACGCGGCCCCGGCCGCTCCCTCAGCGGGTGGGCAGGGAGGCGACGCCGGCGGCCACCATAAGCCCGCTCGGGCAGGGAGGGCCGCCAGGAAGGGGCAGAGCCCGGACCCACCAGACCCCGACCGCCCGCGGAGCGCAGCCCCGCGCCCACACCCACCTCAGCCACGCCGCAGCAAGAGGCCAGCGGGCCCCGCGCGAGGCGCTTTATAGGGGCCGCGGGCCCGCCCCGGCCCCGCCCGCGCTGAGGCGGGAGGGCGGGCACCGGCGCCATGTTGGGCGGTGCCGCTCGGGCCGTCCTCCGCCCTGCCCCGCCCTCCTCTCCCCGCCGAGGGGCCGCGGCTCCCAGCGGAGGCGGTGGCTTGGGCCGTCCGCTCCCCGCTCCGGCGGGCTCGGAGCCGGTGAAGGTGGCGTGAGGGACGCCCGGCAGCGGGGGCGGCTGGGGCCGCCATTTCGCGGTGCAGAGCGGGACGGGGCGCTGGCCGTGCTCGGCCGCGCCGCTGCTCCCTGGCCCCGTTCCCCTCACGGCGGTGCGCGCGCTTAGCGCCTGCAGCCCGCCCCAGGGCCGCTGCCGTGCCCGGGCTTCCCGTGAGGAGACGGGTGAAGGCGGGCGCGGCGGGGGGGCGCAGGCGGTTCGCCCGCCCCCGCGCTCGGAGGTGGGCCCCGCGGCGTGCAAGAGTGACTATTTACAGCAAATACCCAACCACGGTCAATTGATAGCAATTTATTGACATTATGGCATAAGTTAGATTGAAGAGGGATAAGAACAGCTTTTTAGGGGGAACTCGCATACACAGAACTGTGGAGGAAAATCACAGAGGTGTGCTCAAGAAAGGCGGGGAGTTCAGTGCCACTGAAATAGAGGAGTCAGTACTATGGCAGAATAGATAAATGAAGTTCAGCAGGACTGAGCTGTTTCACGTCTAAGGACGAAAGCCAAAATTAGTAGCTGGAAGAAAGCAGGGATGGCAAAGTTTGAGTAAGAAGTCAGGAAGTTTACCTAAGATCTTATGGATGCAGTAAAACGTTACTAAAGTTCAAGGCAATCCCAACTGTTTATAATTTAATCAACAAAATTATACTTAAACACATAAAGCACCTGAAACATACTATCCAGAACAGAAATATGTTGCGATAGACAAACTTTCCATAATGACTCCTCCCAACAGTTTACATTCGAGAAAGCCAATGCCCGTATACTTGGTGGCCAGGTTTGTTTTTTTTTGTTCCAGCCAGTCATCTGTGGGTCTGGCCACTGCAACCATCAACTGTCTGAAATAAACGCAGGCACAGTTCCTTGCTCTCGGTCATTAGAGACCAAGCACAGACTACTACGAGGCCATTCCTTCCTTCTCCATCTCGGCTTTAGGAAGACCGATTTCAGTTAGCACTGACACCCTTTCTCATCTTCATCCCAGGAACAGTCTTCAACATACTGCAGTTATTCCCTCAGTGTCTGTAAGGTGATACGGCCAAACTTAACACAGCTAACTCTGCCTCAACAGATTCAGCACTACCCTCCGACTCCTACTCTACCTCAGGCTTAGAGTGACATTTCTGGGGCAGTCTTCCAACCTGCAACCATTCTTCCAAATCTAGAAGGCTATTCCCAGGTGGCAGAAACCCCAGCCCTTTTCCCAGGGAATCTGCTCCCATCCTCATTTGGACCCCATACCAGAGAGACCTTCTGCTGAGCCAAAGAGGCTGATCTCTCCTCCTCCCCTTACCTTCTCCCCCACAGAAATTGCCCCCACTTCACTCCTGCTGTTGGTTGAAGGAGCCTGGTCCCTGGATCAGAACCCAGCTCAGTCCTGAACATTCATTCTTGTCCTAGAAAGCCCTAGACACAAATTAAAGCCTGTCCCAAGGTCCCTCAGATCGAGGTAAGACAAGCCCAGACTGCAGGTAGCAGCAGCTACACCTCCACTAACGGCTCGACCGACCCATTAGCACAGACATGCGTTTGGCTCAGCCATCTACTCCCTTCCCCGAGCAGGACGCCAAGCAAGCTGAATAGTGTAGGACTTGGAAGGAATAAGCTCTTTGGGATTTGAACAAAACCTTCCCAAAGGGTAGATTTAGTTTGCAAGCCAGCAGTTGCACACCTCTGCTCATTACAGTGTGATAAATGACACTGTTGAAGGGACTGAAAAACATGTCTTACACACACACACGCGCCAACAGGGCCGTGGTTCTCCCACTAAGGTTACTTAGTTGAAGTCTCTTCAGAGCCTGGCTCGAAGGAGGTTACTTTTCTTCCATCACCTGGTTTCTTCACTGGTGTCTTAAAAATAAAAGGAAAAAGCCAAACACTCAATATCCTTTTAAAACTTTCCTCCCCCCCCCAAGTTTTAAAGTTTTCAAGATGTAGGTGATCTGACTAGTCAAAATGTTACTGAAAAATGTATTATTCAAAAACCTCAATTATTACATAGCTACCAAGAAGAGACAAGTTCAGTGATTCATATTCACTGAATGACTAAAACTATCTACAGACCAATGAAGTGGTATTAAGAACACAGATATTGAGAACTAGATACCATAATAAAGCCAGTTAAACTAACATTATTGGTATTGGTATTGCTGAGGACAACATACCGGACACAAATGAGCATATACATGAAAAGGAGAAAACTAAAACCAGACTTGCTATTTTAACTCCCTGGTAACATCTGCTGAATTAATAGGAGAATGCAAGGCTCTTTCCGTGCTGAGGGACCCACCAAAGAGAGAGACTTGTAACAAACTTTCAGCTGCAATTGGCGATAAGGCTATTTAAAACTATTGCTACCACAAAGTCCTATAACCTACATGTCTGCAAGTTTCTGAGACCAATACATCAATTATCACAGGTTCTGAGCCATTCTATGAAGAAAAAATACATTCATTTAGCCTTCTGATGAGACTTTGATTTATTTGCAAAATTGAACCCTTAATGTATCCAAAATGCACTATTTTTTAGAGAACAGTCACCTCAATACAACTGCTTCCTGGCTAGGGCAGAAAGCATGAATTTACTACACTATTACTGCCTTGCAAAGCTGCTATTGTTTCAACTCAACTTTTGCTGTAGTATTAAACAGCGGTTGATTCTTAAAGACTCTTACCTTCTCTTCTGTCTTTAATGCTGGCTTTGGAGGTTGAGATTGAGGAAATTTGAACCCTAAAAGCTCCAATATATTTTCAGCTGCATTGCGTTTAGCAAGTTTTTTGTTCGTGCCCATTCCTTCAGCTGTGTGTACACCAACTTTCACCTGGACAAAAGAGGAAGAAAAACCAAATCAATTCTTAAACAGTAGTATGAGGATTCACTTATTAGTGATCTGTGTCTCGAGCATGCCACGAGTCACAAAATAGTTCAAGTGATCATTATTCTAAGCAAGTTGTCCTTTATTATCGATGATAATTGGCTTCTAAGCACAAAAATCTCAAAAGGAAATCATACAACTATATTTCATCATCACCGTGTTTCTCCCCCACCACGTTTGTCCCCCACCCATTACTTTCCCTCCGTGTTTCTCCCTGCTCTGTGTTTCTCCCCTCCCCCCGTTTTTCCCCCTGTTCTCATCTCCAGTGATGGAGATGAGAAGCAGTGTGAGTAGAAGACATGGGCTGTCACTGCATGAGACCTTCCTGGGCAGCCCCAGGTGACAGTCTAACAAACTGGCTTCCAGCAGTTTCCATGAGCATTCCCGCCCTGGCTGGGGCATCAGGATTAGCCAGGGCTGTCGTAACTACATCTGCTGCCGTGGCCAGATGGGCAATGCTATTCCAGCCTTGCGGCTGGAGGGAAAACCAGCATCCCGGGTAGCCCTGCAAAAGAGGATGGCCTTAAGGGATGTGCTCGTCCCTGGAGAAAGGGCCCTGGGCACTGCTCAGCACCACTTGCTGTCCAGACGCAGAGGTCAGAGACTGGGAAGGGACGTCCATAGAAAGTGAGGTAAACTCCAGCCACTGCCTGAAGCAGCTGGAGAAAAACCTTTCTGAGGGATGTGGAAGGCTGCGAGGCGTGACGGGGTGGTTCGGAAGAACCGCTTAAGACAGCATTGAAGTGTCATGGGTTGGGATTGTTAACTTTTGACGGGGGCACCTTAACATATACATAACTACTATTAAGTGGGGGTCATCCCCATCCCCTGCTGCGCAGCCGGCACCGGAGCTCCCGTGTCACAGAGGTGTGATGTCACGGCCCCTGTTCCAGCTGCAACTGCCAGTGCCCGGCGACGAGCACAATTCTGCCCTTGTTCCCTGCTCCCGACGCACCCCTTCTCTCCTGCTCCTGGACAAACGACCCAACCCTTCTTTCCTGCTCCCAGCCCAGCCCTTCTCCCTTGCTCCCAGTGCCTCGGTCCCCATCCCTAAGCTGCCGTCTGGGTGCCATCATGAACCCTGAGAAGAAGAGGACTCTCGTCCCGCTGGAGGTAGAGCACCGCTCCACGGAGTGGGGCACCCCCCTCTGCCCAGGCAGGCTGGAGCAGGCACCACGGGGATGGCGTGGGGTGGGGACCCCTCTCTGGGGAGCTCGGGGGGCGGGAGCTTGGCTCGCCCTCTCCACGCACCCCTGCAAGGCCACAGGCTGGGAGAAACCCTTCTGGGCTGCTCATGCCCTGCTGAAATCCAGCATCCGTGCCTGGGGGACACGTCCCCGAGGGAGCCCTGGGCTCGTGCCGGAGGGATGCTCACGGGGAGCAGCTGGGTCCTGCTGGAGCCTGAGCCGGTGCCTCCTCTGCCCCTTTCCAGACTGGAGCCATGGGAGCTCAGCTCTGCCCGCAGACCGGCACGGAGCCAAAAAGCCGCCTGCACAGAGTAAGGAGCTTCTGGGCGCCGAGGCAGGCGCAGGGCTGGGGTCTGTGTGTGGCGGGGCCGGGGTTTGTGCCTGGGAGGCAAAACCATTTGCTGTTCCAGATCCGGAGGACGTTGCCAGCGTCCAAGCTGCGGAAGAGAAGGAAGAGCAGGATCCTCCGGCTGCAGGCGCTGGCCCGTGGGCGCTGGTGGGTGCTGGTGGCGAAGGAGCTGCCCAGCCTGCAGCCAGCTGCTGCTGGGGACGTGCCCAGGGGCCCCATGGCCCCACGGCTCTCCCCGGGCGGCGAGAGGGGACAGGGGTGCCGAGACCCCCGTCCCACAGGTCCGCCCGGCTGGCCAGGGCAGGACCAATGCACTTTTCTGCTTGGCTTTTGGCTTAGGATGTGCTACCTGGTGCTGGAGGCGGCGGAGCCGGCTACGAGGAATGTGGAAGAGGGGATGGAGGTGGAAGTGGAGGTGGAGGTGGTGGAGGAGATGGAAGTGGATCTGGAGATGGAGGAAGAAATGGAGGTGGACGTGAAAGTGGAGATTAAAATGGAGACGGACCCACCAGCAGCAAGACAGGCACGTGCTCCCCATCCTCTGCCCGCAGTGAGGCTGGGTCGCCTGCCGCCGGGCTGAGGCTGGGGTGGGTGAGTGGGGCCAACTGCAGGGACACGGCACCCGGTCCCCTTGTCGTGGCGGCACAACCGCCACCACCGCGCTGCCCTGAGCACCCATCCGCTTTGGGAAGGGAGCGATTTCTTCGGTCCAGGCAACCCAAGTCTAACCCTAAGCCAGCTGGGGCTTAGCGCTGGCGGCAGAGTCCCGCTCTCCCCAGCGAGTCCCAGGGCTGTGGCAAACCTAATGCCCATCAGTAGCCTAACTGAAATGACCGTGCCGCTTGCTTTTCTTCCAGGGCTGACGGAGATGCGGGGCTTGGCAGAGGTGGAGGGGGGCTTCCAAGAAAAAGATTCGTAGTTTGTTGTGTTGAGTTCTTTTTTTGTAAATAAAGAGATTTATTTATGTTTGTTCAGACCCAAAGTCTCTTTGCATTTGTTTTGGGCACACGCGGCATTTGCAGAGTTGTGGTTTCCTCCTGCTCTGGGTTCCCGTGGGCACCCTGTGGGCAGGGGGTACCTGTGACAGGCTAGAGAAGTGGGTCCATGTGAACCTGATGAAGTTCAACAAGGCCAAGTGCAAGGTCCTGCACCTAGGTCGGGGCAGTCCCAAACATGGATTCTGGCTGGGCCATGAGTCGATTGGTAGCAGCCCTGCGGAGGACTTGGGGGTGTTTGTGGATAAAAAACTGAATATGAGCTGGCAATGTGCACTCGCAGCCCAGAAGGCCAACCGTATCCCGGGCTGCATCAAAAGAAGCGTAGCCAGCAGTTCGAGGGACGTGATTCTGCCCCTCTGCTCTGCTATGGCAAGACCCCACCTGGAGTGCTGTGTCCAGCTCTTGGGCCCCCGGCATAAGGAAGTCATGGACCTGCTTGAGCGGGTCGAGAGGAGGGCCACGAAGATGATCAGGGGGCTGGAGCACCTCCAGTATGAGGACAGGCTGAGAGAGTTGGGGTTGTTTAGCCTGGAGAAGAGAAGGCTCCGGGGAGTCCTTAGAGCAGCCTTCCGGTAGTTAAAGGGGGCCTACAGGCAAGATGGGGAGGCACTCTTCATCAGGGAGTGTCGTGATAGGATGAGGGGTAACGGTTTTAAACTGAAAGAGGGTAGATTTAGGTTAGATATAAGGAAGGCGTTCTTCACTCCGAGGGTGGTGAGACACTGGGACAGGTTGCCCAGAGCAGTTGTGGATGCCTCATCCCTCGAAGAGTTCAAGGCCGGGTTGGATGGGGCTTTGAGCAACCTGATCGAGTGGAAGGGGTCCCTGCCCGTGGCAGGGGACGGTGGAAGGAGGAGATGATCTTTAAGGTCCTTTCCAACTCAAACCATTCTATCATTCTATATCAAATTAGTTAAACAGGACTTTCCCTTTGTGAGCCCATGTTGACCGTGCCTGATGGTTGCATTGCTCTTTAAATGCCTTTCAGCAGCACGCAGGGTGATCTTCTCCATCATTTCCCCGGGTGCTGAGGCCAGGTAACAGGTCTGTGCTTTCCTGGGCCTTCCCTCAGGCCCTGCTTGCAGACTGGGATAACGCTGGCCAGCTTCCAGCCAGCGGGACCTCCCCAGACTGCCGAGCCCTTTGGTGGGTGGTGAGGGGGGTCCTGCCCGACCATCCGCCGGCTGCTTCAGCAACGACGAGTTCGGCTCAGGGGGACGAGGAGTGGTCTCATGTGTGGGCCCATGTTTTGGGAGATCAAGTGGAAGCTCCGTCTGCTGAGGGATGCCCCAGCCTCCCCTCCTGTCCCTTTGCCGTGAGCAGGCCTTGGCCTTGTGCTCCCTCACTGAGAAAAGTCGAAAACTGATGGGAAATGGGTCGAGGTTCCTCCTGTCCGGACCCCAAAAGCCCGTTGGGCTCCGTGTGCCCCAGTTACGGTGCACGACTGGGGAAAATGGAGGTTGGGGCAGGCGGTCGGTTCACCTTGCCCAGCAGTGGCCGGCCTGTCCTTGTGCCACCAGAACGGCCATGTCCAGATGAGGCAGCTTTGACCGGGACAAATGAGCTTCTCTTTGCCATTCCTTTGAAGACAATAAACCGAGACACAGGGGACCTGTGCTGGTAAATCCCTGGGTTAATGTGGACAATTGGATCTAAAGAGGTTTCCAGAGCATTAGGAGGTCAGCAGGAGGTGCGAATGGCTCCGACTGCAGGGCTGGGGCCTGGGGTTTGGAGTTTGGGAGCTGAGAGGAGAAGTTCACCAAAGGATGGAGGAGAGCTCCTGTACGTAAGAAATCGCTTCCACCTACCAAACCCAGAATGGCATTGGCTGTAAAGCAGGAGGGAATCTGAGAGGATCCTGTGCAGATTTGTGCAAGAGATGCTTGTTTCCAAGGGTGCCCAGAGAAGTCCCTGGTCCAGGGAGATGTAGGATTGTTTTGGAGTTTTCCTCTGCTAAGGAGCTGGGACCCTTCTGGCGTCCTTAAAAGATCCTGCCCATAAGAACGACAACAACCTGGGCACAGGGACGGGCAGGGGACTGTTCTGGTGTCTACCCCTACTCCAATTTCCTCGTCCAGTAAAACGGGTCCCCTTCTTGCTCTCTAGTGTCAGGGGAACACCAAACCCAGGAATTAGCAGCTCTCTGCAGTTTTGCAGGAATTTGAGCAACCCCACCTCCTCCAGTCTTAAAAACCTCATCTCAGTCAGTGGGGGCTGAGCAGCCAGTTCAGAGCAGGTTCAGTGGGAACTGAGACTTGTAAAGCAAAGCTCCTGCTGCGTTGGTGGGTGAGCCAGGTATCCCCGGCTCTGCGGCGGAGCAAGGGGTCTGAACCTTATCTCAGCCCCTTCGCCAGCAAGGGTGGCAGCCATGGGCCAGGGCTGCTCGCCTGGACCCGCGCTGCCCAGCCTCAAAGGGTCCCACCATGCTGAGAGCCAGCGCAGAGGCCATGGCCTGCCAGAGCAGAGCTGGGTGGTCTGGAGGAGCTGCCTTGGGTCCAACGTCACCAGAAGGACAAGCTCCAGCCCCGCAAACAGACTGTCCTGACCCCGTTGGTATCACCTGAGCCTGTCGAGTGGTTTTAGGAATTGATGCTGGGTTTGCTCTGGGGTTTTGCCGGTGGGGTTATGTTATGACGGGTCATCTCCTGACCCGTAAGAACTGTTGTATGGTGAGCCCTTAAGGCGTGGAGGGGGATGAGGGGTACGTGGCTCTAAGGCCCAGCAGATGCTGCCTGGTGACGGGGCTGGCCCTTGTACACGAGGATGGGTTGGGTTTTTCCTTGGCATTTCCATACATCCCGACCTCTTTGGGAAGGACGGGCACACCTTGCCCCAGCGTCCCAAAGGAAGTCTGCAACGCTCTGGGCAAAGCCCACAGGTGAAATATCTGCCAAACTGGCTTCCAGCAGTTTCCATGAGCATTCCCACCCTGGCTGGGGCATCAGGATTAGCCAGGGCTGTCGTAACTACATCTGCTGCCGTGGCCAGATGGGCAATGGTATTCCAGCCTTGCGGCTGGAGGGAAAACCAGCATCCCGGGTAGCCCTGCAAAAGAGGATGGCCTTAAGGGATGTGCTCGTCCCTGGAGAAAGGGCCCTGGGCACTGCTCAGCACCACTTGCTGTCCAGACACAGAGGTCAGAGACTGGGAAGGGACGCCCATAGAAAGGGAGGTAAACTCCAGCCACTGCCTGAAGCAGCTGGAGAAAAACCTTTCTGAGGGGTGTGGAAGGCTGCGAGGCGTGACGGGGTGGTTCGGAAGAACCGCTTAAGACAGCATTGAAGTGTCATGGGTTGGGATTATAAACTTTTGAGGGGGGCAGCTTAGTATCTACATAACCAGTATTAAGTGGGGGTCATCCCCATCCCCTGCTGCGCAGCCGGCACCGGAGCTCCCGTGTCACAGAGGTGTGATGTCACGGCCCCTGTTCCAGCTGCAACTGCCAGTGCCCGGCGACGAGCACAATTCCGCCCTTCTCCCCTGCTCCCGACGCAGCCCTTCTCTCCTGCTCCTGGCCACACGACCCAGCCCTTGTCTCCTGCTCCCAGCCCAGCCCTTCTCCCCTGCTCCCAGTGCCTCAGTCCCCATTCCTAAGCTGCTGTCTGGGTGCCATCATGAACCCCGAGAGGAAGAGTTCGCTTGTGCTGCTGGAGGTAAAGCCCCGCTCCACAGAGGGGGGCACCCCCCTCTGCCCGGGCAGGCTGGAGCAGGCACCGCGGGGATGGCGTGGGGTGGGGACCCCTCTCTGGGGAGCTCGGGGGGCGGGAGCTTGGCTCGCCCTCTCCACCCACCCCTGCAAGGCCACGGGCTGCTCATGCCCTGCTGAAATCCAGCATCCCCGCCTGGGGGGACACGTCCCCGAGGGAGCCCTGGGCTCGTGCCGGAGGGATGCTCGCGGGGAGCAGCTGGGTCCTGCTGGAGCCTGAGCCAGTGCCTCCTCTGCCCCTTTCCAGGCTGGAGCCATGGGCCCTCAGCTCTGCCTGCAGACCAGCACGGAGCCAAAGAGCCACCTGCGCAGAGTAAGGAGCTTCTGGGCGCCAAGGCAGGCGCAGGGCTGGGGCACCTGTGGCAGGGCCAGGGTTTGTGCCCGGGTCCCGGGGGCAGGGAGCAGGGCCGCTCATCCCTGTCCGCTCTGCTCTGGCAGATCCGGAGGACATTGCCAGCGTCCAAGCTGCGGAAGAGAAGGAAGAGCAGGATCCTCCGGCTGCAGGCGCTGGCCCGTGGGCGCTGGTGGGTGCTGGTGGCGAAGGAGCCACCCAGCCTGCAGCCAGGTGCTGCTGGGGACGTGCCCAGGGGCCCCATGGCCCCACGGCTCTCCCCGGGCGGCGAGAGGGGACAGGGGTGCCGAGACCCCCGTCCCACAGGTCCGCCCGGCTGGCTGGGGCAGGACCAATGCACTTTTCTGCTTGGCTTTTGGCTTAGGATGTGCTACCTGGTTCTGGAGGCTGCGGAGCCGGCTACCCGGAGTGTAGTGGGGATGGCGGTAAAGATGGAGGTTGAGGAGGAGGAGATGATGGAGGTGGATCTAGATCTAGAGATGGAGGAGGAGATGATGGTGGACGAGGAGATGGAGGTTCAAATGGAGACGGACCCACCAGCAGCAGCACAGGCACGTGCTCCCCATCCTCTGCCCGCAGTAAGGCTGGGTCGCCAGCCCCTGTACTGGGGTGGGTGGGCCCCGCTGCAGGGACACGGCACCCGGTCCCCTTGTCGTGGCGGCACAACCGCCACCACCGCGCTGCCCTGAGCACCCGTCCGCTTTGGGAAGGGAGCGATTGCTTCGGGCCAGGCAACCCACGTCTAACCCTAAGCCAGCTGGGGCTTAGCGCTGGCGGCAGAGTCCCGCTCTCCCCAGCGTCTCCCAGGGCTGTGGCAAGCCTCATGCCCCTAAAATTGGGGACGAAGCCCAATGCAAAGCAGCTGCTGCCACTGAGCCGGCTCGGGAAGCCCCAGCTCTGCTCGGCGAGGCGCTGCTCGTCAGCCAAAGGGCCGTGACGCTTGCTTTTCTTGCAGGGCTGAAGGAGATGCGGGTTTGGCGGAGGTGGAGGGGAGCTTTGAGAGGAAGATTTATAAATTGTTGTGTTGAGTACTTTTTTTGTAAATAAAGAGATTTCTTTATGTTTGTTCAGAGCCAAGTTCTCTGTCTTTGCCTTGCATTTGCTTTGGGCACACGCGGCCTTTGCAGAGTTGTGGTTTCCACTTGCTGTGGGTTCCTGAGGCTGGAGGCGGGATCAGTTGGATCTAAAGAGGTTTCCCGAGCATTAGGAGGACACCAGGAGGTGCGAATGGCTCAGACTGCAGGGCTGGGGCCTGGGGTGTGTAGTCTGGGAGATGAGAGGAGAAGTTCACCAAAGGATATAGGAGAGCTCCTGTAAGTCACAAATCGCTTCCACCTACCAAATCCAGAATGATGTTGGCCGTAAAGTGGGAGGGAGACTGAGAGGATCCAAATTTCTGCGGAATCAGTTAGAAAAGGGAAATGCAGAGCTGCAAAGGAGCAGCCTCATCTTACCAAGCTTTAACCCTGACGGAGCTGAGCAGTGGAACCGAGTGTGACAGGGGAAATGGGTGAATTCTAGGGGAACCAACATGACTGAACTCTGCACATCTTGGACCTAGTGGAAATGCAACTCCCCCTGCACAACCACACGCCATCCTGCTTGTAAACCAGGGGTGGCTGGGCAGGACATCCCGGAGCCAGCCAGTGCGATTGCCAGTGCCACAAGAGATCCTTGTCTCCAGGGGTGCTCAGAGAGCTTTCCCAGAGCCCCCACTGAAGTCTGTCCCCCCCTTGAAGGGTCTCCCTTAGGGGGGGCCGGGGCAAACGCCCTTCGGCTGCACTGAGAGGGACCTGAGCGGGCACTGGGAACTCCTGACGCCGCAGCCGTGGGCCAGGGCTGCTCGCCTGGACCCGCGCTGCCCAGCCTCAAAGGGTCCCACCATGCTGAGAGCCAGCGCAGAGGCCATGGCCTGCCAGAGCAGAGCTGGGTGGTCTGGAGGAGCTGCCTTGGGTCCAACGTCACCAGAAGGACAAGCTCCAGCCCCGCAAACAGACTGTCCTGACCCCGTTGGTATCACCTGAGCCTGTCCAGTGGTTTCAGGAATTGCGGCTGGGTTTGCTCTGGGGTTTTGCCGGTGGGGTTATGTTATGACGGGTCATCTCCTGACCCATAAGAACTGTTGTATGGTGAGCCCTTAAGGCGTGGAGGGGGATGAGGGGTACGTGGCTCTAAGGCCCAGCAGATGCTGCCTGGTGACGGGGCTGGCCCTTGTACACGAGGATGGGTTGGGTTTTTCCTTGGCATTTCCATACATCCCGACCTCTTTGGGAAGGACGGGCACAACTGGCCCCAGCGTCCCAAAGGGAGTCTGCAACGCTCTGGGCAAAGCCCACAGGTGAAATATCTGCCAAACTGGCTTCCAGCAGTTTCCGTGAGCATTCGCGCCCTGGCTGGGGCATCAGGATTAGCCAGGGCTGTCGTAACTACATCTGCTGCCGTGGCCAGATGGGCAATGCTATTCCAGCCTTGCGGCTGGAGGGAAAACCAGCATCCCGGGTAGCCCTGCAAAAGAGGATGGCCTTAAGGGATGTGCTCGTCCCTGGAGAAAGGGCCCTGGGCACTGCTCAGCACCACTTGCTGTCCAGACGCAGAGGTCAGAGACTGGGAAGGGACGTCCATGGAAAGTGAGGTAAACTCCAGCCACTGCCTGAAACAGCTGGAGAAAAACCTTTCTGAGGGGTGTGGAAGGCTGCGAGGCGTGACGGGGTGGTTCGGAAGAACCGCTTAAGACAGCATTGAAGTGTCATGGGTTGGGATTATAAACTTTTGAGGGGGGCAGCTTAGTATCTACATAACCAGTATTAAGTGGGGGTCATCCCCATCCCCTGCTGCGCAGCCGGCACCGGAGCTCCCGTGTCACAGAGGTGTGATGTCACGGCCCCTGTTCCAGCTGCAACTGCCAGTGCCCGGCGACGAGCACAATTCCGCCCTTCTCCCCTGCTCCCGACGCAGCCCTTCTCTCCTGCTCCCGGCCACACGACCCAGCCCTTGTCTCCTGCTCCCAGCCCAGCCCTTGTCCCGTGCTCCCAGCCCAGCCCTTCTCCCCTGCTCCCAGTGCCTCAGTCCCCATCCCTGAGCTGCCATCTGGGTGCCATCATGAACCCCGAGAGGAAGAGTTCGCTTGTGCTGCTGGAGGTAAAGCCCTGCTCCACAGAGGGGGACACCCCCCTCTGCCCAGGCAGGCTGGAGCAGGCACCGCGGGGATGGCGTGGGGTGGGGACCCCTCTCTGGGGAGCTCGGGGGGCGGGAGCTTGGCTCGCCCTCTCCACCCACCCCTGCAAGGCCACGGGCTGGGAGAAGCCCTTCTGGGCTGCTCATGCCCTGCTGAAATTCAGCATCCCTGCCTGGGGGGACACGTCCCCGAGGGAGCCCCGGGCTCGTGCTGGAGGGATGCTCGTGGGGAGCAGCTGGGTCCTGCCCAGGGCTTGAGCCGGTGCCTCCTCTGCCCCTTTCCAGGCTGGAGCCATGGGAGCTCACCCCTGCGCACAGACCAGCACGGAGCCAAAAAGCCACCTGCGCAGAGTAAGGAGCTTCTGGGCGCCAAGGCAGGCGCAGGGCTGGGGTCTGTGTGTGGCGGGGCCGGGGTTTGTGCCTGGGAGGCAAAACCATTTGCTGTTCCAGATCCGGAGGACGTTGCCAGCGTCCAAGCTGCAGAAGAGAAGGAAGAGCAGGATCCTCCGGCTGCAGGCGCTGGCCCGTGGGCGCTGGTGGGTGCTGGTGGCGAAGGAGCCACCCAGCCTGCAGCCAGGTGCTGCTGGGGACGTGCCCAGGGGCCCCATGGCCCCACGGCTCTCCCCGGGCGGCGAGAGGGGACAGGGGTGCTGAGACCCCCGTCCCACAGGTCCGCCCAGCTGGCCGGGGCAGGTCCAATGCACTTTTCTGCTTGGCTTTTGGCTTAGGATGTGCTACCTGGTGCTGGAGGCGGCGGAGCCGGCTACGAGGAATGTGGAAGAGGGGATGGAGGTGGAAGTGGAGGTGGAGGTGGTGGAGGAGATGGAAGTGGATCTGGAGATGGAGGGAGCAATGGAGGTGGACGTGGAAGTGGAGATTAAAATGGAGACGGACCCACCAGCAGCAGCACAGGCACGTGCTCCCCATCCTCTGCCCGCAGTGAGGCTGGGTCGCCTGCCGCCGGGCTGAGGCTGGGGTGGGTGAGTGGGGCCAACTGCAGGGACACGGCACCCGGTCCCCTTGTCGTGGCGGCACAACCGCTACCACCGCACTGCCCTGAGCACCCATCCGCTTTGGGAAGGGAGCGATTGCTTCGGGCCAGGCAACCCAAGTCTAACCCTAAGCCAGCTGGGGCTTAGCGCTGGCGGCAGAGTCCCGCTCTCCCCAGCGAGTCCCAGGGCTGTGGCAAACCTAATGCCCATCAGTAGCCTAACTGAAATGACCGTGCCGCTTGCTTTTCTTCCAGGGCTGACGGAGATGCGGGGCTTGGCAGAGGTGGAGGGGGGCTTCCAAGAAAAAGATTCGTAGTGTGTTGTGTTGAGTTCTTTTTTTGTAAATAAAGAGATTTATTTATGTTTGTTCAGACCCAAAGTCTCTTTGCATTTGTTTTGGGCACACGCGACGTTTGCAGAGTTGTGGTTTCCTCCTGCTCTGGGTTCCTGTGGGCACCCTGTGGGCAGGGGGTACCTGTGACAGGCTAGAGAAGTGGGTCCATGTGAACCTGATGAAGTTCAACAAGGCCAAGTGCAAGGTCCTGCACCTAGGTCGGGGCAATCACAAACATGGATTCTGGCTGGGCCATGAGTCGATTGGTAGCAGCCCTGCGGAGGACTTGGGGGTGTTTGTGGATAAAAAACTGAATATGAGCTGGCAATGTGCACTCGCAGCCCAGAAGGCCAACCGTATCCCGGGCTGCATCAAAAGAAGCGTAGCCAGCAGTTCGAGGGACGTGATTCTGCCCCTCTGCTCTGCTATGGCAAGACCCCACCTGGAGTGCTGTGTCCAGCTCTTGGGCCCCCGGCATAAGGAAGTCATGGACCTGCTTGAGCGGGTCGAGAGGAGGGCCACGAAGATGATCAGGGGGCTGGAGCACCTCCAGTATGAGGACAGGCTGAGAGAGTTGGGGTTGTTTAGCCTGGAGAAGAGAAGGCTCCGGGGAGTCCTTAGAGCAGCCTTCCGGTAGTTAAAGGGGGCCTACAGGCAAGATGGGGAGGCACTCTTCATCAGGGAGTGTCGTGATAGGATGAGGGGTAACGGTTTTAAACTGAAAGAGGGTAGATTTAGGTTAGATATAAGGAAGGCGTTCTTCACTCCGAGGGTGGTGAGACACTGGGACAGGTTGCCCAGAGCAGTTGTGGGTGCCTCATCCCTGGAAGTGTTCAAGGCCGGGTTGGATGGGGCTTTGAGCAACCTGATCGAGTGGAAGGGGTCCCTGCCCGTGGCAGGGGACGGTGGAAGGAGGAGATGATCTTTAAGGTCCTTTCCAACTCAAACCATTCTATCATTCTATATCAAATTAGTTAAACAGGACTTTCCCTTTGTGAGCCCATGTTGACCGTGCCTGATGGTTGCATTGCTCTTTAAATGCCTTTCAGCAGCACGCAGGGTGATCTTCTCCATCATTTCCCCGGGTGCTGAGGCCAGGTAACAGGTCTGTGCTTTCCTGGGCCTTCCCTCAGGCCCTGCTTGCAGACTGGGATAACGCTGGCCAGCTTCCAGCCAGCGGGACCTCCCCAGACTGCCGAGCCCTTTGGTGGGTGGTGAGGGGGGTCCTGCCCGACCATCCGCCGGCTGCTTCAGCCACGACGAGTTCGGCTCAGGGGGACGAGGAGTGGTCTCATGTGTGGGCCCATGTTTTGGGAGATCAAGTGGAAGCTCCGTCTGCTGAGGGATGCCCCAGCCTCCCCTCCTGTCCCTTTGCCGTGAGCAGGCCTTGGCCTTGTGCTCCCTCACTGAGAAAAGTCGAAAACTGATGGGAAATGGGTCGAGGTTCCTCCTGTCCGGACCCCAAAAGCCCGTTGGGCTCCGTGTGCCCCAGTTACGGTGCACGACTGGGGAAAATGGAGGTTGGGGCAGGCGGTCGGTTCACCTTGCCCAGCAGTGGCCGGCCTGTCCTTGTGCCACCAGAACGGCCATGTCCAGATGAGGCAGCTTTGACCGGGACAAATGAGCTTCTCTTTGCCATTCCTTTGAAGACAATAAACCGAGACACAGGGGACCTGTGCTGGTAAATCCCTGGGTTAATGTGGACAATTGGATCTAAAGAGGTTTCCAGAGCATTAGGAGGTCAGCAGGAGGTGCGAATGGCTCCGACTGCAGGGCTGGGGCCTGGGGTTTGGAGTTTGGGAGCTGAGAGGAGAAGTTCACCAAAGGATGGAGGAGAGCTCCTGTACGTAAGAAATCGCTTCCACCTACCAAACCCAGAATGGCATTGGCTGTAAAGCGGGAGGGAACCTGAGAGGATCCTGTGCAGATTTGTGCAAGAGATGCTTGTTTCCAAGGGTGCCCAGAGAAGTCCCTGGTCCAGGGAGATGTAGGATTGTTTTGGAGTTTTCTTCTGCTAAGGAGCTGGGACCCTTCTGGCGTCCTTAAAAGATCCTGCCCGTAAGAACGACAACAACCTGGGCACAGGGACGGGCAGGGGACTGTTCTGGTGTCTACCCCTACCCCAATTTCCTCGTCCAGTAAAACGGGTCCCCTTCTTGCTCTCTAGTGTCAGGGGAACACCAAACCCAGGAATTAGCAGCTCTCTGCAGTTTTGCAGGAATTTGAGCAACCCCACCTCCTCCAGTCTTAAAAACCTCATCTCAGTCAGTGGGGGCTGAGCAGCCAGTTCAGAGCAGGTTCAGTGGGAACTGAGACTTGTAAAGCAAAGCTCCTGCTGCGTTGGTGGGTGAGCCAGGTATCCCCGGCTCTGCGGCGGAGCAAGGGGTCTGAACCTTATCTCAGCCCCTTCGCCAGCAAGGGTGGCAGCCATGGGCCAGGGCTGCTCGCCTGGACCCGCGCTGCCCAGCCTCAAAGGGTCCCACCATGCTGAGAGCCAGCGCAGAGGCCATGGCCTGCCAGAGCAGAGCTGGGTGGTCTGGAGGAGCTGCCTTGGGTCCAACGTCACCAGAAGGACAAGCTCCAGCCCCGCAAACAGACTGTCCTGACCCCGTTGGTATCACCTGAGCCTGTCCAGTGGTTTTAGGAATTGATGCTGGGTTTGCTCTGGGGTTTTGCCGGTGGGGTTATGTTATGACGGGTCATCTCCTGACCCATAAGAACTGTTGTATGGTGAGCCCTTAAGGCGTGGAGGGGGATGAGGGGTACGTGGCTCTAAGGCCCAGCAGATGCTGCCTGGTGACGGGGCTGGCCCTTGTACACGAGGATGGGTTGGGTTTTTCCTTGGCATTTCCATACATCCCGACCTCTTTGGGAAGGACGGGCACACCTTGCCCCAGCGTCCCAAAGGAAGTCTGCAATGCTCTGGGCAAAGCCCACAGGTGAAATATCTGCCAAACTGGCTTCTAGCAGTTTCCATGAGCATTCCCACCCTGGCTGGGGCATCAGGATTAGCCAGGGCTGTCGTAACTACATCTGCTGCCGTGGTGAGGTGGGCAATGCTATTCCAGCCTTGTGGCTGGAGGGAAAACCAGCATCCCGGGTAGCCCTGCAAAAGAGGATGGCCTTAAGGGATGTGCTCGTCCCTGGAGAAAGGGCCCTGGGCACTGCTCAGCACCACTTGCTGTCCAGACGCAGAGGTCAGAGACTGGGAAGGGACGCCCATAGAAAGGGAGGTAAACTCCAGCCACTGCCTGAAGCAGCTGGAGAAAAACCTTTCTGAGGGGTGTGGAAGGCTGCGAGGCGTGACGGGGTGGTTCGGAAGAACCGCTTAAGACAGCATGAAAGTGTCATGGGTTGGGATTATAAACTTTTGAGGGGGGCAGCTTAGTATCTACATAACCAGTATTAAGTGGGGGTCATCCCCATCCCCTGCTGCGCAGCCGGCACCGGAGCTCCCGTGTCACAGAGGTGTGATGTCACGGCCCCTGTTCCAGCTGCAACTGCCAGTGCCCGGCGACGAGCACAATTCCGCCCTTCTCCCCTGCTCCCGACGCAGCCCTTCTCTCCTGCTCCCGGCCACACGACCCAGCCCTTGTCTCCTGCTCCCAGCCCAGCCCTTCTCCTTGCTCCCAGTGCCTCAGTCCCCATTCCTAAGCTGCCGTCTGGGTGCCATCATGAACCCCGAGAGGAAGAGTTCGCTTGTGCTGCTGGAGGTAAAGCCCCGCTCCACGGAGAGGGGCACCCCCCTCTGCCCGGGCAGGCTGGAGCAGGCACCGCGGGGATGGCGTGGGGTGGGGACCCCTCTCTGGGGAGCTCGGGGGGTGGGAGCTTGGCTCGCCCTCTCCACCCACCCCTGCAAGGCCACGGGCTGCTCATGCCCTGCTGAAATCCAGCATCCCCGCCTGGGGGACACGTCCCCGAGGGAGCCCCGGGCTCGTGCTGGAGGGATGCTCGCGGGGAGCAGCTGGGTCCTGCTGGAGCCTGAGCCAGTGCCTCCTCTGCCCCTTTCCAGGCTGGAGCCATGGGCCCTCAGCTCTGCCTGCAGACCAGCACGGAGCCAAAGAGCCGCCTGCGCAGAGTAAGGAGCTTCTGGGCGCCGAGGCAGGCGCAGGGCTGGGGCACCTGTGGCAGGGCCAGGGTTTGTGCCCGGGTCCCGGGGGCAGGGAGCAGAGCCGCTCATCCCTGTCCGCTCTGCTCTGGCAGATCCGGAGGACATTGCCAGCGTCCAAGCTGCGGAAGAGAAGGAAGAGCAGGATCCTCCGGCTGCAGGCGCTGGCCCGTGGGCGCTGGTGGGTGCTGGTGGCGAAGGAGCCACCCAGCCTGCAGCCAGGTGCTGCTGGGGACGTGCCCAGGGGCCCCATGGCCCCACGGCTCTCCCCGGGCGGCGAGAGGGGACAGGGGTGCCGAGACCCCCGTCCCACACGTCCGCCCGGCTGGCTGGGGCAGGACCAATGCACTTTTCTGCTTGGCTTTTGGCTTAGGATGTGCTACCTGGTTCTGGAGGCTGCGGAGCCGGCTACCCGGAGTGTAGTGGGAATGACGGTAAAGATGGAGGTTGAGGAGGAGGAGATGATGGAGGTGGATCTAGATCTAGAGATGGAGGAGGAGATGATGGTGGACGAGGAGATGGAGGTTCAAATGGAGACGGACCCACCAGCAGCAGCACAGGCACGTGCTCCCCATCCTCTGCCCGCAGTGAGGCTGGGTCGCCAGCCCCTGTACTGGGGTGGGTGGGCCCCGCTGCAGGGACACGGCACCCGGTCCCCTTGTCGTGGTGGCACAACCGCCACCACCGCGCTGCCCTGAGCACCCGTCCGCTTTGGGAAGGGAGCGATTGCTTCGGGCCAGGCAACCCAAGTCTAACCCTAAGCCAGCTGGGGCTTAGCGCTGGCGGCAGAGTCCCGCTCTCCCCAGCGTCTCCCAGGGCTGTGGCAAGCCTCATGCCCCTAAAATTGGGGACGAAGCCCAATGCGAAGCAGCTGCTGCCGCTGAGCCGGCTCGGGAAGCCCCAGCTCTGCTCGGCGAGGCGCTGCTCGTCAGCCAAAGGGCCGTGACGCTTGCTTTTCTTGCAGGGCTGAAGGAGATGCGGGTTTGGCGGAGGTGGAGGGGAGCTTTGAGAGGAAGATTTATAAGTTGTTGTGTTGAGTACTTTTTTTGTAAATAAAGAGATTTCTTTATGTTTGTTCAGAGCCAAGTTCTCTGTCTTAGCCTTGCATTTGCTTTGGGCACACGCGGCCTTTGCAGAGTTGTGGTTTCCACTTGCTGTGGGTTCCTGGGGCTGGAGGCGGGATCAGTTGGATCTAAAGAGGTTTCCCGAGCATTAGGAGGACACCAGGAGGTGCGAATGGCTCAGACTGCAGGGCTGGGGCCTGGGGTGTGTAGTCTGGGAGATGAGAGGAGAAGTTCACCAAAGGATATAGGAGAGCTCCTGTAAGTCACAAATCGCTTCCACCTACCAAATCCAGAATGATGTTGGCCGTAAAGTGGGAGGGAGACTGAGAGGATCCAAATTTCTGCGGAATCGGGTAGAATAGGGAAATGCAGAGCTGCAAAGGAGCAGCCTCATCTTACAGAGCTTTAACCCTGATGGAGCTGAGCAGCGGAACCGAGTGTGACAGGGGAAATGGGTGAATTCTAGGGGAACCAACATGACTGAACTCTGCACATCTTGGACCTAGTGGAAATGCAACTCCCCCTGCACAACCACACGCCATCCTGCTTGTAAACCAGGGGTGGCTGGGCAGGACGGCCCGGGGCCAGCCAGTGCGATTGCCAGTGCCGCAAGAGATCCTTGTCTCCAGGGGTGCTCAGAGAAGTCCCTGGTCCAGGGAGATACAGGGTTGTATTGGGGTTGTCCTCCCCTACGGAGCTGGGACCCTTCTGGCGTCCTTAAAAGATCCTGCCCTTAAGAACAACAAGCACTTGGACACAGGGATGGGATGGCTTTAGTGTTCCCCTGGCACTAGAGGGCAAGAAGGGGACCCATTTTACTGGACAAGGAATGCAGCAGATGTGGGCAGCCCTAGAGGGAGACGCAAAGTGTCCTTGTGCCCATCACCCCCTGTCCCGTGGGGCTGTAGAGGGGGAAAGCTCCCGATCTTAAAATGAAAGTGGTAAAAACACTTGTGCAGCGCGTGGCCTGGGAGGTCTGGATGTGTTCCTCTCTCAGGGATGGAGATGGGAAGCAGTGTGAGTAGAAGACGTGGGCTGTCACCGCATGAGACCTTCCTGGGCGGCCCCAGGAGACCGTCGGACACAGCACCCGAGCTCCCGTGCAGTCAGACCCAGCACCAGCAGAGGAGGCTTTCCTGAAGCGTTGCCAGGGACTGAGGGGCTGTGGGGGGCCGTTGCACAGACAGCTGGAAGCAGCTTTCCCAGAGCCCCCACTGAAGCCTGTCCCCCCCTTGAAGGGTCTCCCTCAAGGTGTGCCAGGGCAAACGCCCTTTGGCTGCGCTGGGAGGGACCTGAGCGGGCACTGGGAACTCCTGACGCCGCAGCCATGGGCCAGGGCTGCTCGCCTGGACCCGCGCTGCCCAGCCTCAAAGGGTCCCACCATGCTGAGAGCCAGCGCAGAGGCCATGGCCTGCCAGAGCAGAGCTGGGTGGTCTGGAGGAGCTGCCTTGGGTCCAACGTCACCAGAAGGACAAGCTCCAGCCCCGCAAACAGACTGTCCTGACCCCGTTGGTATCACCTGAGCCTGTCCAGTGGTTTTAGGAATTGCGGCTGGGTTTGCTCTGGGGTTTTGCCGGTGGGGTTATGTTATGACGGGTCATCTCCTGACCCGTAAGAACTGTTGTATGGTGAGCCCTTATGGCGTGGAGGGGGATGAGGGGTACGTGGCTCTAAGGCCCAGCAGATGCTGCCTGGTGACGGGGCTGGCCCTTGTACACGAGGATGGGTTGGGTTTTTCCTTGGCATTTCCATACATCCAGGCCTCTTTGGGAAGGACGGGCACAACTTGCCCCAGCGTCCCAAAGGGAGTCTGCAACGCTCTGGGCAAAGCCCACTGGTGAAATATCTGCCAAACTGGCTTCTAGCAGTTTGTGCCCTGGAGAAAGGGCCCTGGGCACTGCTCAGCACCACTTGCTGTCCAGACGCAGAGGTCAGAGACTGGGAAGGGACGTCCATGGAAAGGGAGGTAAACTCCAGCCACTGCCTGAAGCAGCTGGAGAAAAACCTTTCTGAGGGGTGTGGAAGGCTGCGAGGCGTGACGGGGTGGTTCGGAAGAACCCCTTAAGACAGCATTGAAGTGTCATGGGTTGGGATTATAAACTTTTGAGGGGGGCAGCTTAATATCTACATAACCAGTATTAAGTGGGGGTCATCCCCATCCCCTGCTGCGCAGCCGGCACCGGAGCTCCCGTGTCACAGAGGTGTGATGTCACGGCCCCTGTTCCAGCTGCAACTGCCAGTGCCCGGCGACGAGCACAATTCCGCCCTTCTCCCCTGCTCCCGACGCAGCCCTTCTCTCCTGCTCCCGGCCACACGACCCAGCCCTTGTCTCCTGCTCCTGACCCATCCCTTCTCCCGTGCTCCCAGCCCAGCCCTTCTCCATTGCTCCCAGTGCCTCAGTCCCCATCCCTGAGCTGCCGTTTGGGTGCCATCATGAACCCCGAGAGGAAGAGTTCGCTTGTGCTGCTGGAGGTAAAGCCCCGCTCCACGGAGGGGGGCACCCCCCTCTGCCCAGGCAGGCTGGAGCAGGCACCGCGGGGATGGCGTGGGGTGGGGACCCCTCTCTGGGGAGCTCAGGAGGCCGGGAGCTTGGCTCGCCCCCTCCACGCACCCCTGCAAGGCCACGGGCTGGCAGAAGCCCTTCTGGGCTGCTCATGCCCTGCTGAAATCCAGCATCCCCGCCTGGGGGACACGTCCCCGAGGGAGCCCCGGGCTCGTGCTGGAGGGATGCTCGTGGGGAGCAGCTGGGTCCTGCTGGAGCCTGAGCCAGTGCCTCCTCTGCCCCTTTCCAGGCTGGAGCCATGGGAGCTCAGCCCTGCCTGCAGACCAGCACGGAGCCAAAGAGCCACCTGCGCAGAGTAAGGAGCTTCTGGGCGCCGAGGCAGGCGCGGGGCCGGGGTCTGCGCGTGGTGGGGCCGGGTTCTGCGCGTGGTGGGGTCGAGGTCTCTGCATGGGGCCCCGCGGACAGGGAGCAGGGCCGCTCACCCCTGTCCGCTCTGCTCTGGCAGATCCAGAGGACGTTGCCAGCGTCCAAGCTGCGGAAGAGAAGGAAGAGCAGGATCCTCCGGCTGCAGGCGCTGGCCCGTGGGCGCTGGTGGGTGCTGGTGGCGAAGGAGCCACCCAGCCTGCAGCCAGGTGCTGCTGGGGACGTGCCCAGGGGCCCCATGGCCCCACGGCTCTCCCCGGGCGGCGAGAGGGGGCAGGGGTGCCGAGACCCCCGTCCCACAGGTCCGCCCGGCTGGCCGGGGCAGGACCAATGCACTTTTCTGCTTGGCTTTTGGCTTAGGATCTCCCAGCTTGTGCTGGAGGCTGCGCAGGTGGCTGCCAGCAGCACAGAAGTGGGTATGGAAGTGGATGTGGAGACGGAGGAGATGATGGAGGTGGATGTGGACGAGGAGGAAATGGAGACAGACCCACCAGCAGCAGCACAGGCACGTGCTCCCCATCCTCTGCCCGCAGTGAGGCTGGGTCGCCTGCCGCCGGGCTGGGGCTGCGGCTGGGACTGGGGCTGGGGCTGGGGTGGGTGGGCCCCGCTGCAGGGGTCCCCTCATCCTGGCGGCACAACCGCCACCACCGCGCTGCCCTGAGCACCCGTCCGCTTTGGGAAGGGTGCGATTGCTTCGGGCCAGGCAACCCAAGTCTAACCCTAAGCCCGGCCGGGGCTTAGCGCTGGCGGCAGAGTCCCGCTCTCCCCAGCGAGTCCCAGGGCTGTGGCAAACCTAATGCCCATCAGTAGCCTAACTGAAATGACCGTGCCGCTTGCTTTTCTTCCAGGGCTGACGGAGATGCGGGGCTTGGCAGAGGTGGAGGGGGGCTTCCAAGAAAAAGATTCGTAGTTTGTTGTGTTGAGTTCTTTTTTGTAAATAAAGATATTTATTTATGTTTGTTCAGACCCAAAGTCTCCTTGTATTTGTTTTGGGCACACGCGGCGTTAGCAGAGTTGTGGTTTCCTCCTGCTCTGGGTTCCCGGGGCTGGAGAGGGTGCTGGCTCAGCTACCCTGCGGGCAGGGGTACCTGTGCACAGAGGGGGTCCCACTTACGGAGGTTACGGCTCTTGGCACCAGCGGGGTTCATGGACTGCTGGCCAGTGGTGTCCCCAAGAGCAAAGATGTCACCACAAAAGCATGAGCTCTGATGTGACCGACCCTTGCAGTGATGCCATCAGAGCAGCCAGGAAACCTTCTGCTCCCCTTCCTGCTGGAGGTAAAGGAAAGGGACTCTGGGGCAAGAGCCAGCATCAGGCTGTAGAGAAGCAAAATCCCGACTAATCCCCTGAAGGCCATGAGAGCCTTGGGCATGGCTGGTGCAGGGATCAGGGGAGAAGGTTCTGTAGCTGTAGGGGCTGATATTTAAGGTTTTGCCACACGCGCAGAGCTTTGCTTCATGTCCTGCATTGCTTTACCCTGTGCTGCTACGAGAGACTAAACCCGAAGCAAAGCAACCCTTGTCCTGCCCGCATTCCTGCTGCTGCCAGTGGCCCCGGCCTCTCTTCCCCACTCGGGGTGACACGCGGAGTGGGCAGTGCAGCCTGCGGCAGAGGGTGCGGGGGGCTTTTGGGAGAGGGTGCTGGTGAAGGAGTGCCATGGGGCCTGTGGGTGCAGGGTCCCCGGCTGTGGGTGCAGGGTGTGGGGAGCCCTGGGTGCTGGCAGAGAGTCCCGAGGGGATGCGATGCTGTGAGGTCCAGGGGTGCAGGGGTCCTCAGCGTGCGATGGGGCCCGGGGTGCGGGGTGCAGGGGCCGGGGGTGCGGGGTGCAGGCACGGGGCTGCCCCCGGGACGCTCGTTAGCCCCGCCCCCTCCTTAATTAGCCGCGGCCAAAGCCGCTCATTAGCGGCGGCCGGGGCCAGGCGCCCTCCCCGCGGAGGCGGGCGGGGGGCGCTGCCGGCCATGGGGGCACCGGCACCGGCACCGGCACCGGGGCTGGAGCCCGAGCCCGGCAGGAGCCGCGGAGCGGGCGGCGGGATGGGGCAGCGGCGGGGCACGGCCGTGCTGCTCCTCGCCCTGGGTAAGGCTGCCCGGGCGGGGGTCGGGGTGGGGATGCCCGGGCGGGGTGTTGGGGTGCCCGGTCTGGGGAAGGGCCGCTTCCCAGGTGGCATCTGGGGTGTCCCGGCGGGGGGCGATGCGGGGTCCCCTCCCTCCTCCCGGGGCCGGTGCCGTGCGTCTCTCCCCGGTGGGTCCTGGCTGCCGGTGCTGAGCTGGCCGTGCCCCCCCGCCTGTCCCTGCCCTCCGCCCCGGGCCGGGGGTGCTGGTGTTGGGTGTGGGTGAGCAGCCAGGGCAGGCTGGGAGCGGGGCGCCCCGACTGCCCCCGCACGGGCTCCCTGCCCTGGCAGAGCGGCTCTTTTGGGCTCTCTGCAAAGGCAGGCAGGGCTGGGCACGGGCGAGGGACAGCGCAAGGTTCGTGTCTGTCCTGCGTGGAAGGGGGAACACGCTGGCACCAGCACTGTGGTGGCCCAAGGGTGTCCAGGTCACCCTGGGAGGGAGGTGGGCTTCATCCCCAAAGGTCTGGGTGCTCACGCAGACCCCCTCGGCGGCTGGCAGGGCACCTGGCCGGGCTGCTGGCATCGGGCACCGCCTGTGACAACGTTTACCAAGGCTTCTCGGACTGCGTCCTCAAGCTGGGGGAAAACATGGCCACATACGAGAAGGTGGACGCCATCGAGCTGCAGGGGTTGCACCGAGTCTGTGGGTGAGTATGGCCCCGCGCCAGGACCCCTGTGCCGGGTGCTGCTGTCTGAACTCTTCTCCTCCTGCACTCCCGGATCCCACCGGTGCGTGCACACGTGCTCCCTGCCTTGCTCTGATTTCAGACAGACCTGGTGAGCTCCCTCCATCCATCCGCCTGTCCGTCCGTTTGCATCCCCGGCCCTTAGCAATAGCTCCAGCCCCAAGACTCATCCCACGACCCCCTGCCCTCACTGAGGGGGGGCAAGTGAAAGGTGGAAATAAAATGTTTGTGGAGATAAATGGAGGCAGTTCCGTGGCCCCAGCAGTGAGTTGTGGGGAGTGAAAAGGGGTTACAAGGAAACGCAGTCAGCAGTTAATGGAAAACCCATGCGCCTTGGGGCGGTGGAAACCTGCCGGGGCAAGGCAGAGGCTGGGTGCCCTGCGGGTCAGGCTTTCCAAGCTGCTGAAAACTGCCTCGCGGGCTGGGAGGGGAAGGCATCCCACCTTAGGTGGGGTGGAGGCTTTGGGACCTGCTCCGTGGTGCCAGCACAGCTGGCTGGCATCTGGGGGGGCTGTGGGAGGGGCAGGGGGCAACCGGGACGGGGCAGTTGCCATCGGTGGAGGCAGGTTGGGCTCTGAGCGAGCCAGGACGAGGAGCCGGTGCCGCCGCTGAGGCAAGCGGAGGGTCCCTAGCCCTCCCACCTGCCCCAGCCAAAATATCTAACTTTGGTTGTCGCCTGAAGTGGAAAACGCTTCAACAAAACTCTTTGGCTCAAGGAGAACAGAAAACAAACTAGCCCCCATTTTTAAAAAATTTTTATTTATTCATTTTGTTCGTGCATTGCCCTGCCAGCAAAGATGCTGGTGGGAGTTTGGCTGTGACTTGCTCTTTCTTCTTCCTTCTCTACGGGACAGCCTAGCTCAGGATGAAAATCCTCTCTGGGATGTGGCTGAAGGCTGGGTTAAAATGGGAACTGCTCTGCTTTGGGCTGTAATATATACTTTTTTGAATGTGTAGCTTCTTGGTGTTAGAAAAAAAAATGAGCACGCAGCCCAGCACATGCTGTGGTTGACTGCCAGAGGAGTGATTCCTCTGCTGAAACTCACATGAAATGTGTGCTCTCTGGGACACTAACAGCAAAGAACAGGTCCTGGGATCTTCCCCTCCGACAGGGCTGGGGCTCTGCACCTTCAGGGACATGCCAGCTTCTCCTGCCGGTCCCTGTGCACGACTAGCCGGGCTTGCTGTGGCTGGAGGACAAAGGTGATAATGTCCCAGTTTCCTGCCAGGAAATATTTCTGAATTATTGGCCTTTAACCCTCAGCCTTCTCCACTGCTGTTTGCTTTCCTGGTGCTGTGGTCTCTTCTCTGGGAGTGCAGGTGAGGGATGGATGCGGAGCTGGGAGCTGGTATGGGGCTGGTGACATCTTGGCTCTGTGTGCGCAGTGCTGCCCCAGAGCTGGCCGGGCTGAGCAGATGGAGGCTGTGAAGGGTGAAACATTGGGAATTGCCGTCCCTGCTGAAAGCAGAACCACAGGAGCTGTCATCCCCCTCTACCTTCCCCCAGCCATCCTTTGCCCGAAGACACGGGCCAGGTTTAACCCTCACCTGGCAGAGCTGCCTGCTGCTGCTGCAGCTCGGGAGCGGGCGCAGGGGCTTACCTGGGTTGGCACCAGCTTTTCTTGTTATTTAGGGACATTTATTCTGCCACAGTGATTCAGTTTAATGAACTCCCTCACAGCTGGCGTTCTGATGTAAGCCCTGGTAAGAAACGAAGTAGAGGGCTCAGGTCCGTGTGTCTGCACAAGGTATCGTCTCCAGCACAGGGCGCTTGGACAAAACCAAGCCACCCCCTTCCCGTGCACAGGGTCCCTGCTTGGCCGCCTGGGCTGCTTCTCCTTCCCAAGGAGTGGCATGGGTGCCTGGTGTCCTGGAGGGCATGGGGAAGGTGGCAGAGCAGTTGCTCCTGTCCTCTAGGCAGTCCCCAGCTTGCAGCTGAATTATGGCCTGGAGGTGGTGCCCAGCCCCAGCTAACGTGGGACAGCAAAGCTGAGGTGGAGGGGAGGGCAGGAGGGTGCCTTGGGGTGCGAGTCATTGGGTGCTGTGGGCTGGCAGAGGCCGGGGAGCCGGCTGGGACCTGAGGGGGTGCTGCCTGTGGCTGGTCCCTGCCTTGCCCCGGCATCAGGTGCCAGGACATGCGTTGTTCTGAAGAAGCTGCAATACAAAATGCTTTTACAAAGCTCTTTTCAGGTAAAAGAAACTCTCTTTGAGAGAAATCATGGGGGCAAGGTTAATGGCAAGTGTGGTGTAGAGCCTTATCTGTCCCTTGGCGAAGTTTTTGTTTTGGAGAGGAACCACTTCCAGAGAAGAGGATGGTCCATGGCGTTTGCTAAGACTTTCAGGCTCCTTCTGTTTTATTTTGTGGGTTTGTACCTACAAAACAGAGGCCTCGCCTGTGAATTCAGCTCTGTCGGGACTCACAGACACGCTAGTGGGCACGCAGCAACCTGCCAGGCTGTGGGTCCCCCCCCAGTCACAGAGCAGCACCCACAGCAGCCTTTGGGGTGTCTGGTATGGAGTCTAATCCTCCCATACTCAGCAGCCAAAAGAAAAAAAAATTCAGGCAGGGTGCCCGTTCTGGTCCTCCCCATAGCACGTGGGGGGACATGGGCCAGCCTGGTACCTGCTGTCCTCGTCCCCAGACAGCTGGAGCCACCCCTCCCTGCTCAGCTTGACACCTGTGGGCAGGGAGCTTGCTGGAAACAGCTCAAAACCAGCTTCTTCAGAGCGACCGGGCTTCTTCACCAAAGGTAAGGAAGGAGCTCAGGGAGGGGATAAAACCTTGGCAGGCTGGATACTGCTCTGGATAAATGCAGCGCGGGGTCATCCTGCGTGGTGCTGGCCCCAGCATGCCGGACCAATGGGGTGGTGTCCACTGTGCCCCTCCTGGGAGAGTCTTCTTGGGGGCTGTGGTTTTCAGCCCTGTTTCTGCCAGGGTTTTTCCTTGCCTGGGTCTGAAAAAAAAATCCAAGTTGTCGTCCCCAGGGGAGGCAGCCAAGGGGGTCTTCAGCGAGCAGCTCCTGGTTTATTCCCACAGGACTGCGGGTTATCTTTGCCTGTCTTCTTGTTTTTCCCTGGTGCTCCCCAAGAGCCTTTTCCCATTGAACGGCTTCTAAATGTAGATGTGTCTAATGAGAACACAGTGAGTAACTCCTCCCGCCCATCTCTGCCCATACCTGAGTTACAAAGCTGTGACGGTCTGAGGTAGACGTTGTCCTTCTTGCTTTGTGCTTGCGTTTTGCCCTTGACTCAGCTTGGAGAAAGCTGTGAATGAAATGTGCTGGGCCTTTGTTCACAGCCTGTAGTAGATACTCAGAGTGCTTGGTGCCAAAGGGAAACATTTGTTGCTGGAAAATAATGGATTTTATTAACTGCTGGGGGGCGGAGAAGCATCAAATAATTTCAGTGTGTTTTGAGGTTTGGAGTTTTAGCCAAGATGCTCTGGGAGACGAGGGAGGGAATGACAAAATACCGAGGGTGTCGCCGCTCGAAGGGCGGGCTGAGGGCAGCAAGGCTCTGCCCGGCTCCTTGGCGTTGTGCTACTGCAAGGGGACTGATGGTGCGGTGTCTCCCCTGGCTGCAGGTACTGGGATGAGTTTCACACGTGTGCCTTGACGGTGCTCTGGGAGTGCCAGAAGGAAGCAGCGGCTGTCTGGGAGATGCTGAGAAGGGAGTCTCGAAAAATCAAATTTCAAGGTAGCTTGTTCGACCTCTGCAGCTCCAGCACGGCCCAGAGCTTTGCCTGGACCCACGTTCCCAATGTTTCCATCCTCGGCATCCCCCTCATCGTCACTTGGCTGAACTTATAACCTGCAGCTCTGTGAGTATCGCAACAAAGGTGGTGGCAGCATGCGTCGTGGCACCTTTCTGATCATTTTTCCAAACCTTTGAGGAATACACTGTGCAGTGCTCAGCGAACACTTGGCTCCATCCTGCACTTATGAGACGCAGAAGAGCTCGACAGCATCTCCTGGGTTTTGCTATTTCTTTGTAATTTGAGATAATGCCCGTCCCCTTCTCCTCAAGGCACAGAGGCAGATCTGGTTGACTGCAGAATTTGGGAACTTATAGATACGGGGCAGAGGATTTGGGGAAAAATGATAAATTGGTTGAGAACGCTGGATTCTTTTGCACTCTTCTATGGCTACTGGAAGAAAACCTGTTTACTTTGCTGACTCTTTCCACCAGATCAACTCTCCAGATTTTTGATTTGGGCACTGAAAACAAGATGGGCATTTTTACCACTGATTTGTGAGGTGCAGGGGATGGTGTATGTCCTGTCAAAGGCAGAAAGGAGTCCTTACCGCCCTGTACTGGCCTTTTTTCTTTGAGAACATGGTGAAACCCCTGCTGAAGAATAATTACAGGTGCATGATGACTTCTCTTCACACATCTGGATTCCTGAGTAACTCCCGTGTTATGTGTAAATCCCTTTTCTAAGAAAATAAAGGGCAAAAATATTTGGGGGGAGAGGGAGTGTCAAGCTAGCAGGACAAAAAGGATTTATAGCAACTCTTGCTTTAAAGCTTTCCCCAGGATACCTGTAAGCAGCAATGTGGGTGGCAGTGTGTAATTCCAGAGTATTAAAGTTTGTTGTAGAGCCTACAGCATAGTAGAAGTTAGTTGTCCTGGCTCTTGTTCAATAGCACAGTCTCTTCTTGTCTCCTTTGTAGCTCACAGCATTGTTAGTTTTACATTACAGCTTCAGTACGAGCATGAAAGTATTTGCAATAGAGAGGTGCTTGCAAGTGATTTCTGGCTATGTTAGAAAAACACAACAATATTATTGGGCAGTGCAAGGCAGTTCTATGTTTTAAGGACGCTAATGTAGCTCTGTGCCCTGCCTGGCTGCACAGGGCCATAGGAGCCATGGTGACCCAGTGGGGGTCTGTAACTTGTTCCTGTGAGGGTCTCAGCCCAGTTCCTTGCTAAGAGGAAGCACAGGGAGTCCTAATGGAACTTTCTACTGCTTCCAATGCATTCCCCATCTGGCACTGCCACTCCGGAATGGGGAAGGAGGTGGTTTTCATCATACTCTAAATCAGGGCTCAACAGTTGGATGTGGTGGTGAGCTCCATGTTCAAATTATGGGACCCAGCTGCCTTTCATCAGATCTGAAGTTTCCATGTTTAAGTAGCAGGGTATTTCAGCCTGACTTTCCTAGATGTGTCACACATCACTTTGGCTGTTTTCACTGATTGTTTGGCCCCTGACCAGGGCACTTACTTTGCCTTCAGTCGGGCAGGCAGCTGCTAACAGTGAAGGATAGTCCTGCGCAGAGCTGGGCAAGCTTCGTGGCTCCTCCTGGTCCTGGGAAACGTTGAACAAGGACCTTGTGCTGGTGGTTTGAGCGCTGCCTGCAGTGGGAGTGGGCGCAGCAGTAGATACAACCAGCAGTAAATGGATCGGGAGGTTCTGAAACGGTGTCCACAAACCTGAAAATGTGCTTTACAGTGTGAGCAGTGGATCTGGGGCCCTGCTAGCCCCAGAGATCCCACTGGATGCATTACAGGTGCGTGAGCAAGCTTCTCCTACAGCAAAGGATCTTTTTACTAACAGTGGTATTGGGCTTTTTAATGATGGGTCATGCTGCTCTCCTTTGGCATTCACATGTTCTTCCTCTTACCTTCCCTATCGCTTAACACTCTGCTCCTGCAGCAGCAGGAGGGAATGAATAAATTGGGGCAAATTCCAAGAAATAAGTCAGGGAGGAGCAGCTGTGTTCAGACAGCACTTCAGTGCGAGGCACCCAGGCCTTCTACAGACAACTGAGTTGTTACTTATGTACTCGGCATCTCAGGCACAAAGCCTTAAGATAAGTAGAGGGGAAAGGGTAAACCAGAGCACTGCAGAACCTGGAGTGAACCACTCAGCTGCTTTGGTTTTTTTCTTACTCTGCTCCAACAGCAGCATATGCTGTTTGATCCTGTTCCCCTCTTCCCCTGTTACCTCTTCTCCTGCCTGTGGTCTGTAGCTGGGGAAGGCTGAAGCAGGTGGGCATCGTGCACAACCAAGGCTGGAGTCTTTTGGATCTGAATCTTGTACCTGCTCTTTGTTTAGAATAGGTATTTAATGCCTTTAGGAAAACAAATAAGCACAATCTCCCAAAATCCCACAACCCTTAGCTTCTCTTTGGATTTGGCATCTTCCTCTCTGTTAAAATTTTCTACTTTTAAACAGCTTTGGAGGAAGGGAATGTGAAAGTCTCAGCAGAGATCTCCAAGAAGTCTTCTTTTTGCAAAACCATGGATGGAAATGGCTAGCTGACACTACCACTGTCTCTAACAAGAGCAGGTGTTGGGGAGAATTTTCCCTGGAAGCAAATCCCTCAACTCTATTGCACACAAAAAACCAAAAATTCATTAAGAAACAAAGACCATCTGCCACCATTCAGGTATGGAGCAGCAGATTTTTTTTTTAAAGCCAAAGGTGCTCCTAAATCTAACTGAAAGCATATGAGTGAAAATTAGGTCTCACAGTGAGAGGTTCCTTCTGCAATCAATATTTCATTTTTAGCAGAACTTCCCCTATAACTAGGACAATTACAGTAGATTTCCTTTCAAAAAAAAAAAAGTAATATACAGATTCAGTCCTTAAAGGCAAAGTCAGCAGACTTTCAGGAAGAATTTCTAATCCTACAGCACACTTCATGCTGATGCAGTGCAGCTTGTTGGGTGTCCCACAGCCTCAGGGTTAAATCCACATTTGTTAAGGATTCTTCTTGTGGCCTTGCTCTGAGTGTCTCCAGATAAAAAGCTGTACCAGACTTCACCCCTGCTCGCCCCGCACGGGAGGCTGCTGGAGGAGTTACAGCATATCTCATGTATTCAGAAAATAAGGAGGTAAGTGTTCCTTGGTCCAAAGTTTTCATCCTGTTCTTACAAAGATAGCACCTCTTTAATATGGTCTCACAGCAACTCTGGGATCAGCTGCCCATTCTCCTTTAAGAAATGGGATGAATATGGCTTTCCCTCTGCTCTCTCATATTTATTGTAATTAGTCTTCTAGCTCACACTTCCCTTAAGACCACCCTCAAAGAACACAGAACACTGCACTTCGGTGTGGTATTAAGCATTGAATTAAACCTGCAAACTTTCCCTGTGCAGGGCTGGTATGTTCTTTCTCAAGAATAGCAACAAAAAGCAGGAGAGGACAAAATGACCCTGAAAGAGTCTTAAAATACGACTGATACCAAGCCAGTGTTTGTCAGCCCCCAGGCAGAGCGTGCCCCCTGCTCTGCACCCTGATCCCAGTTGCATCACACTCTCTTTTCTGAAGCAGATACTGGCACCTACTGGAAGACTAGTTTCTATCTAGGCTGAAGGTAACTGGAAGAAAGGCAAGTATCCTCATATATGAGGAACGAGCAGATTTTGAGAAGGGATGAACTGTCTCGCTGACTGCACACCAGAGTTGCAGGGGAAGCCCTAGGAAGTGACCTCTGGGTGGCTCCCCAGCAAGCATTGGCTCCTGCCCAGAAAGTAACTTGTGTAAACTCTTCCCTCTGAAAGACTGCTGCTGTTCTAAAACTGTGCTTAAAGGAGTTTTGCTCAGGAAGAGGTCCTGGTGAAATCTCAGAATAGAAATGTAATCGGCAATCCTCCTCTGTGGCAGACCTGCCAAGTATTTAAAACATCAGGATGTTATTCTGCCTCAATTTATAGTATCTGAATATGAGAGCAGGAAATGAAATACAGCTCCCCCAGTAACAAAAGTCAAAAGAGCAGCTTCAAAGAGTTTATCAACTTCTGCATCTCAAATCATCCCACCACTTTTCAACAAACTGAATTAGCAAATAATTTATGTAAATTAACACTTACAAATGTTAACATACAAAGGAAAGTTACTGCAGCAAGATGCTGCACAGGAGAAAATCTGTCTTTAGAACTGGCTTTGCCCTCATTTGGGATCGCACAAACTGACCATCCCTTGGCAGAAACCAGGCAGGATGCAGGTCTGCTTGCTTGGGCTGTGGGATCTGGAAGAACCATCCACCTTTAGCCCCTCAGCAGGAAGGTGTTGTCCCTGCCTGCCCACAGGTGATGTTTATTTGAAGTGCCTCTAAATAGAGGCACATCCTATTATTTTGAGAAACAAGCAGCAGTCTCCCACTTAACTAAACATCACCTCTACCAGACCCGATCTGTTCCCAGACTTCTGAAGCCTAGCAAACAAGTGGGAACAGCAGTGTGGCTCCAGGACACCTTTGCAGGCTTCCTCATGACAGCTCCAGCCTTGGGCTGGACATAGAATGGTTTGGGTTGGAAGGGACCTTCAAAGGTCATCTAGTCCAACCCCCTGCAGCGAGCAGGGACATCTTCAACTAGATCAGGTTGCTCAGAGCCCTGTCCAACCTCACCTTGAATGTTTCTGGGCATAATGGAGATAGGATGTAGGGAGCCTGGATTGCTGACACTCCTCCTGAAGCGACGATTGTGCTGGCTGACTTCCCAAGACAGCACTTGCTGATGCCTTCATTTCAGAGCAGAAGTATGAAATATTTATTGTAGGAAATTTTATGTGCCCTAGACAGTGGGCATCTTACAGCCATGTATTCTCTGGCTGTATCCTTCTGTTGCCATGATACAGACACTCATGGTATTTCTTGAAGTGCTCAGTTTCCCAGGACAACTGTAACACGCTCACAGCAACATAATACTTTTATTATTACAAAAGATTTCTTCAGCAAACTGCTGTCTGACATCTCTATGTATTAAACATGGAAACGGCAAACCAACCCATCTAACGTTATAGGTTATTTAGGGTCTCAGCTGGTGATTCAGGTTAAGTACAATTATTTTCTTTCTCCCCATCCATTCGCTTCCTTGACTTTTTTCCCAACCAAAGCCCAAACAAGTTACAGATCGGAAGCAGCAGCTCCCAGCCCCACTGCTTACTGCACCAGGTCCTGCAAGAAGAGCTGACCATTGCATTACTCATACAGAGCACTCCCGTGTTTGGTAATTTCCAGATGCTCCTCATGCATCAAGTTTTGCTACCTGGCTTCTAACAGTCTCATGAGTGAAAAGTTTAAGAGCATGCTAGCCATACAGTCATATTAAATGCTTTGTGTTAATAAAATAAACATCTGCTCCTCCCCTGTTGTTGGCTGATGCTCACACTCATGCAGTCACCAAGGTCCAAAAAAAAAAAAGAAAAGTCTAAACAGACCTGCTGTGCTTCTTCAGTGATGATTCTCAGGCATTAGATGCACTTGTGCTGGAAACAATGACATAATGCAGCATGTTGTTGCCAGAGCGAGTCTATACGTTGGATTTGGGGGCAGAATTAAGGGGGATTTCTCTGAGTTCTATCCTCATGCAGAGGTACTCCCCGATGGCAGCCATCAGTGCGGTGCACACGATGTGCACCAGCCACCACGTCAGGGTCGAGGGAAAGTGCGAGTTATAAATCCAGCAGCCCAGAAGGTGGAAGAAGTGAACTGTGACTGTGAAATCCAGGCACTGCTTTCCTCGGCGGATGAAGTACAGCAAGCCCAGAGCACTGCAAAATAAAGACAGAGATTAATAACAAACTGCTCCGTGCCTATGGAAAAGGAAATATAGCAAGAGCTATCAGCAGTTGTCAGTGCTGATTATTTAGCTGTTTTAAAACTTCTTAAATGTTTTAAGGATAGGTTGTTTCTGACCTCTCTCCCAGCCACTGCAGCAAGACTTACATGCTTAATTATATGATGGCAGGGAAATGAGCTTTTAGCGTAGAGAGCCAGGCAGGAATTTTTAAACTATCTCCCCCAGTAAACTTTGCCCAGCAGCAGGGGCAAAATACATTCTTGTTTATAGACCAGTGTTTGCTGAGATCCATTAATTCTAACTTTCAGTAAAATCTCTCACAGAAGCAAATCTCATTCCCAGCTGGGAAACTGAGGCAGCAAAGTGAAATGACTTATCCAGGATCTAGAAAGCCAGAGGTCAGCAGTTCCCAGCTGCCCTCAGCCGACGCGCTCAACCAGGCACAGGGCTTTTGGGAGACGTTTTGAGAGAGGCAGTAAGTCATGCAGAATTCTCTTAAAGTTTCATGTTAAGAAAGAACAAGAGGTGCTCCAGCTAGTTGCCGACTTACCAGGTGAGTGCATTGAGGATGAAAGCCATCATGGAGAGCCTCCCCGGCGGGGTTGAAAAGCCTAAAATCTACACGGGACTATTAGTAGGAAACCACGGCACAAATCACAGCCCACAGCACGTAATCTCATCCCGTGGCCCAGCCACATCGGCACTGCCCTGCGTTGATTATGATCCATAAGAGGAGCCTGAGCAGTTATGGCAGTCCTTCTAAGAGGTCTGTCTCTCTGCCTGGGGGTACCTATAGAAAACAGACAAGTCTGTTTCTATACTGAGGGGTACCACCTAAACAGGGTGTGGAGTGTCTGTGTCTCCATACAGGGGTTACCTACAGGGGAGGGCAGTTGTCTTTATACTGGGGGTACATATACAGGGCGTCTGTCTCTATACTGGGGGGTGGCACCTATACAGCGAGGTGCTGTCTCTATACCGGAGGTACCACCTATTCAAAGGGAGGGGTCTGCCTCCATACTGGGGGCACCTACACAGACAGCAGGTCTGTCTTTATATTGGGGGGCAGCCACATATGTTGGGGAGGTCTGTCTCTATACCGGGGTGCTGCCTATGGCGGGGGGCTGTCTCTAATACCTACACGGGGAATGTCTACCGGGGAGCGGGGTCTGCCTCCCCGCAGGGGAGCCCCCCGAGCAAGGCCCCCCCGCCCCAGGGGCCTGCGCCCACGGCGGCTCCCCGGGGGCCCGGGCGGGCCCGCGCCCTCACCTCGTCGCTGAAGACCTGGTGGAGGGAGGGCCCGGTCCTGCCCAGGGTGCCGAGGAGGGCGAGCCAGAGCCCGAGCGAGCTGTAGTAGCCCGCCTGCAGCAGCACCATCTGCGCCACGATCAGCGCCGGGTCCCACACGTAGCTGCGGAACTGCGCCGCCATCGCCCGCCCGCCACAGCGCGCCGGAAGTGGCGTCCACCGCCGCGCGGCAGCGCCCCCTGGCGCGGCGGAGGGCGCGGCGCTGCCTCCCGTGATCGCGGGGCTGACCCCTGACCCCGACCCCCGCCCTCTGACCGCCGCGACATGGCGGGCGGCGGCACCGGCCCCGCGGGCGGGGGTCACCGGGGCGGGGGTGCCGCTGCCTTCCGTCCCCGCTGCGAGGCAGGTAAGCGCCCGGCTCCGTGCAGGGCCGGCGGTGGCACTTGGCAGGCCTTGCCGTGAGCACTTGGGCCTTCGGCAAGGGCCGAGGCATCGCGCTGGAGCGCCTGGCCTGCAGACCGGGCGGCCTGCGGCGGGGAAGCGGTCTCCCCGGGAGGCCGCAGCACGTATTTGACTTATTATACGGGAGAAGTTTGTCGGCGGTGGGTTTCGGCTGGGCGCTGTCTGCCCGGCGATCAGCACCCGGCTCTTTGTCATGCTGCATGCTTTGGGCTTTCCCCACCTCCTGCAGCACGGTGCTGGTCCGGGTTTGTTTCGGATTCAATGATTTGGCTGAGCAGCCCTTGCTAAAAAGATACCGAACACAGAAGAAATTATTGTCCTGGGATATTTCTTTTCATCTCTAGGCCAACTCCCGCAGGCGCCAAGACTGTCGGTAGCTGCTGCCCAGCTGTACTTATTTTAGCTTTAGGCCATAGGGCACCAAGATGTTGTTATGAGCCCTGGTATGCCCTGGCAGCACCTTTCCGTTACAGGGCTGGTCGTGTGTAGGGCTTGGCTTCTTTTGGGAGGATTCTTCTGGTATGTGGTGGTTTCTTCTTTTCATGCCTCATGAAATGGCCAGGTGGCAGAGTCCTTCACGCTCAGCCGTGCCCCCTCTTTCATCTGCTCTTGGCTGCTGGAGCTCATTTAGTGGCCTCAGTAAGCTGTCCTGCTTGCTGAGCTTCACATGTGAGAACTGTTACTAACTGAATTCTAAAATCCCCAAGGCTGCGTGGACGACGCAGCATTTTGGAACTAAGGTCTTTGCTGGAAAAAGGACAGGAGGCACCCTCAGGCTGCTCCAGTGGACGGGGGAGTTGCTGCAGAGCTCTTGTCACCTGGAAAAGAGAGGAGGAGAACAAAAGGGAGCTTTTATAGGAGGTAGTAGACTCATATCCGTCGTGGGTGTGGAATATTTCTGGCTATGGGAACTCAGATTATGATCTCTGACATTCTCTCGTGACGTTTTTTCCATGTCCCTGTATGGGAAGTTCCCTATGCAGCTTTGCTGCGTGTTTTCCCTTCCTTGTTCTGTGGATGTCACTGTGCTGAGGCAGATTTGACACATTTTCCTCCCTGTTCCTGGACCTGCTGCTCCTAGAAAAGATTGTGCAAGGCAGAGGCAGCGCGTGGCGGACGTGGGCCACCGCTGCTGAGTTCTGACTTGGGCCTTCAGAGAATTTATCTCTGCAGAAGCTTACCAGCCTTAGCCAGTGCCAAAATGAACATGGGAAAATCCCAGCCCTGTCAGGGCTGTCAGCTGCCAGCACATTGCTGAGCACAAATTGTGAGACTCAACACTTCCTCTGTTAACTCTTGGTAGAAATTGGTTTCTTTTCCTGAAATCTGCTGTGCTTGGCTCTCTGAGATGCGCAAGCCACTGCTTAGATATTAATTTTCACTTCCCTCTTTCCTTTTCAAGCTTCATAGGACTGACTTTATCCCTTGCCAGCAAAAATTGTGGTTGTTTAGTCATAGCTGACTAAAACTCCAAGTTAGTGTAACAGAAGCCCCGGTAGGACTGTTGGTATAATGGCTGGGTGTCTTTCCACAGCCAAAGTCATCAGCAACAATATTTCTGATTTATCCAATAGTCCCTGGGATCACAAGATACGAGCTGGTGTTTTGGGAGATGCCGACTCAAATTCCTTCCAAATTCAAGACTCCTCCCTGCTTGGTTGCTGCCCCGTAATTGAAGGCATCGGCACGGCAGCAGTCACGTCAGAGGTGTGAGTGGAGGCTCCCTCCTGCCTTGTGTGGGCAGTGCACCAGTACGGACGCAGTGAAGCGCTGTGGCACAAAGACATTTGTGCTCCAAGTCAGCTGCAGCCCGGTTTGTGAATTCATTTCGTGGCTGACTTTGCGATGGCATGTTGCATGGTCACGTCTGTTCTCCTGAATTCGGCTCTCTCTCCTCTCCAGGCTGCTCCAGCTAAGGAGACTGTGTCCTTCTCCTAGAAGAGAGGGTGTTCTCCCCATGGGGAGCCTCACCTCACACCCCTGCTCTGTCAGAAGGGTTTAAAGTGGACCTGGGGAGCAGACATTTTTGAGAAAATAAGTGGCATTTTCAATCTTGCTTTTCTTCCTCTTTAGTTCAAAAGAAAGTTGGAGATGGCTGTGGAGGAAAGATGCGTAAAGGGGAAAAGGATGTTGAAACACAGAGATTATGCTTTCTAGGGTGCCATAGTAAGTACTGCTCGCCTGGCTTCTGGTTAGAATGTCCTTTTTTAACCAGCTGACAGTTTTGTGTGTGACACCTGCATGTCATGAAGAGCAGCAGGTGGAAGAAGAAGTGGCAATATGCCCAGGACATAGCAGATGCCCTGAGAATGTACCCAGATCACATGCAACTATCGTGGTCACTTCTTTATCAGGAGTGTGGAATAAGAACGCCCTATTTAGTCAGGGATTCTTTCCATAAGAAATAGCTGTATAGGATGGTATTGTTTTTCCTTCTCAGGAATCATTGACTGAAACAGGAAGCTGTTTATTTAGGTGATCCGTATGTTACCAGCTGTTGTACAAAGGGCAGTGCTGTCTGAACTGACCTTTGCTGGGGTTCATTTCCCTCTTGCCAGGCAGGTAGAATTTGTGCTAAGGTGACCTTTGCTAAAAGGACAGGAAGGCTAAGATTATACATTTCCAGAATAACTCAGCATTAAGTAGCTCAAAATGTGGGATGAGAGTTTTCAGTCACTCCTCTTCCTCTACCCACGCAGTGTGCAGGTGTGTTTTTCCAAAGAGCTCAGCATACTGAACAGGCTTTGGGAGTTGAGATTTTTTAAAACTCTACTTAAGGTTTCTTTGTGCTTGAGAATCCTACTCTAAGCTCATTTTAAAATCTGCCTGTAGGAACTGTGCTGAGCTTGGCTGAAGAATCTCTTTTCCTGGCCAGTGCGGTAGCATTTATGATCTAGAGTTATCTAAAGGGCTCGGCGTGTGGCCTTCTCAAGGTTATCTAGACATTTCCTGATGTATCATGTAAAAATGTGATTCCCCTCACCCTCCAAATGCATTGTATTTGGATGCTCCATTCCACTTCCAGAGTGTTTGTGTTGTGTATTGGGAACTGGCAGGTATTTATTTTTATTTTCAATGCAAGAGTTAGGTAACTGTTCACTGTTGAACACTGGGTTAGGAACAATGGTGGCCAGCGTATGTTATTTCTCTGCCAGCTCTAACTTTTAAATGGAGAAGGGAATTGACACACCTTGAATGTGAGAATTCATGGCCCAGAACAAATGGGTGGCTCAACATGTGTTTTATTTTTCTTCTGCTTCTCTCACTTGTAGTGAGGCTTCAGGAAAGTATATTTTAGTTGTGCGTTTTTTCTCTCTCGGCCCATTTGTCCTGTCACTTGCGTGTCATATACCCACGATTTTTCTGCATTATTCCAGAGAGAGGAGAATGTCAGCATTTTGAGAGGGGACATTTGAAGGGCAAAATGAAGCAGGCTGTTTTATGTCATGGGTTTACAGAACCATATTATGATTTTTGTGGCTGCATTTCCTCTCATATGAGTTCTCTTGAGATAGAGTCACAGCAAGTTTGTGTGTGCGTGTGTCAGGGAGGTGGATCTACACAATGCACTTTGAAAATGTCATCGGTAAAGTTATGTAAATTTGTTCTCAAGGTTGGAAAATATATTAGGTTATATATATAGGGTTGAGTTTAATTTTCTCTTCTGTTTCCAGAAGCCCAAGATTTCTATCAGTTTGCTTGAGAGATTGTGCGTGCAAGTGTGACTTTGATGGACAATGTGCGTGGTCCCTGGGCCAGGTAGGCAGACTGGCTCCTCTCCATTCTGTCAAAGCAGAACTTCCCTTGGAGGGAAAATGTTGTCCCCTTCCATGCAGGGGGACTTCTTGGTGAAGGGGGTGTGTGTTGAGGGGTATAACAACCAGGAGGAGTATGGTGTATTGTTCTTGTTTGAAGAGGAAGTTAGCAGGCAAGTTAGCAGTGTTTGTAGCCACAATACAGAGAGCTGGTTTTGAAAGCGTCTGTGGGTAGCTGCTTTACGTGGAAAGAGGTGTAGGGGGGTCATGGCCGCACGCACACAAATACAGGTGCCATTCAGAGGGTTAGGGGGGAGTGGAGTGCTTCTGGCCACCTTGTGCTGCTGAGGCTGTCTCCTGGCTGGCAGATGTTGTCATGGACCAGTCTTTGCACATTCGATCCAGCCCATGTGCTCTTGTTCCTCTCCATCTTCTGCTGCCCACCTCTGCTGGGTGTCCAGAGCTGGAGACTCACTGGAGCTGGGCTCCCCAGCCGCAGCAGGAGTTACTTTCATCGGCTCCTCTGTGTGATAAACTGGGGGTAATAAGGAAGGGTAGTAACCCAGCCCATAGTGCAGATCCCTCCCTCGCGTCCTTGGTGGCCTTGGATGCTGAAGTGAACTAGGGGGTGAGCAGTACATCGCTGTCCTAAGCACAGAGGGTCATGTGCTACAGGAAACTCCACCACAGCCTCCTCTAGGCTGGTTCCTACCCTTATCTGGATGTATGCTGTCTTCAGATCTTATTTTATTCCTTTAAACTCTGAGTAGCGCTCCTTGTCACTTCATATGAAGCCAACCAGCTCCACAGCCAGTTCAGCACAGTGTTGCCAGGAGATTCTCCTGCCTGCGGTCATGTGTGGAGACACGGTCCTAACAAACATCGAGGAGACCTTTTGACTGCAGCTCGCACCCCCATACCTATTTATTCCCAAAGGAACAGGCAGTTGGGAAGGCTGCTTCGCCGTAGGCATCTTTTTGGTTTCAGGGTTAGCATGTTAAAGTGGGACAGGGGGAAGGCTACAAGGTCTCTGGGGATAGCTTTGTAGTGCTGGAACGGGCTGAGAACCAGATCTAGCAGAGTTTGCATCCATACCTGGCAGATGGGATCATGGCACACATGCTTTGTAGCCTGTGCATTGCTGCCCTGTTAAGAAAAGATTTTACTCTCTACAAATTAGAGCCCGAGTGCAAACAGGCTCGACGTGACTGCAGTATAAACAAGGGACTGATGCAGAGGGCATACTGGTATGGTAGTTCAGGTGCACCTCGAGTTGTTAAGGGGCTGAAATGGATGCTTTCAAGCAATTTTTCATGATCTGGCAAAGTTGTTAATGAGAGAAGAAAAACTGAAGTAGTTAAACTGTGCTGTTGGGTTTTTTCCCTTCTTTATCTGTGTGGATTTTTTGCACTTGCCATTTACAGAGAAAACAGACGGAGCGGTTTCATTTTCCGTCTCCGACAAGAACCCTGTGATGTAACACCCCTGATAACCGCAGCGATGTCACGCTGCGAGTCGCAGAAAGTCGTTCTCGGTTTTCTGTAAATGTAAGACTGTCACTTGTGGAATGCTGCGAAAGCGAATACTGCGTGCCTGCTCCCCCCCCCTTTCCATTTCCCTCCCCTTTCCGTTTCCCCCCCTTTCTATTCCCCCCCCCCGTTTCCCATTCCCCCCCATTTCCCCCTCTTTTCCTTCCCCTTGCCCCCCTTCTCCCCAAGGTAGTGACGATCGCCACGCCGGCTGTACGGGGGGCACAGCGCAGTCAGAGCCGGACCCGGGCCCTCCCGGGTTCCGCAGCAGGGCCGAAGTGCTTCGGAAAACCCCCCGGCAGTGTCCCCAGGTCCCTGTGCCCCCCGCCCTCCTCCCCCTCCGCCAGCCGAGCCGCCCGCTGCTCAGGCTCCCGCGGCGGGACCGGCGCCGCCCGGCCGGGGATGCCCGTGCCGGTGCGGGGCAGCTGGCAGCCCCCTCGGCATCCTGCCGCGGCGCCGGGGATGCGGGGCGCCGGGGATGCGGGCATTCCCGGCGGGGCGGGGCGGGCGGCAGCGGCGCTCCGCCCCCGCGGGGGCTGTGCCGTCCCTATAAACGCGGCGGCGGGGCCCGGCCAGAGCCCGCTCCGCCACCCGCTGCGTCGGACCGTTCAGCCCCGCCTCGCCCAGCACAGCCCGGCCATGCCGCTGCCCCGCGTCCCGCCGGTGCTCCGCGCCGCCCTGCTGCTCGGCCTCCTCCTGCAAGCCGCCACCGCCGAGTCGGTGAGTCCCGCCGGGCCGAGGGAGAGGAGAGGGTCTCCCCCCGCCTGTGCGCCCCGGGTAGGGAAGGGTGCTGCCGGTGCTGGGGGGCGGGGGGGCGACCCGGCTGCTCCTCGCCGCGCCGGGCCATGGCTCTCGGCCGGGGGTGCGCCTGCGGCGGGTCCCGCTCACCAGTAGCCCGAGAGCTAATGCCACCGCTGCCCGCCCGGGGGTCTGCCCCCAGCCGTTTGTCCTTCTCCGGGGAAGGGGCCACAAAGTAGGTTAATGGCAATAGGGCAATTCCCGTGCCTTCCTCCCGTTCCCCTGCCTCCTTCCTGGCTTGCGTGCTTCCTCCTCTGTTTGATGCCAAAGCAGCGTCGTCCTGGCCCAGTCGTGCCCTGTGTAGACCTCTTGCCCCGTCACTAGCTGCCCCGGCGGTTGTGCCGCTCCTCACGTATCCCTTTCTCCCCGCTATGCACTGGTGAGCCTCATCTTGCTCTTCTGTAATCAGGCCGGGTGGAATTAGAGCAGTACAGGGTCCAAGGGTACGTGATAGAAATGAACTACTGCTCTCCATTACAGCTCTGATCTCCAACTGCTGGTCATGGATTTAAGTCCTTTAATCCCTCTTTTATTGTGAATGTGTGATGGGTTAGATACATGCAATGCGTTACAGCTCCTGGGTAGGCTTTCCAGTCTTACCTGAGTTTGGTTGTGCCAGTACCTGGTGTCTTTCTGTGTGTATCAAACCTTCCTCACTTCCACATGGGAGTGAAAAACGATGCATTACCATGGAGGGTTTAAGAGTCTCTTAAATACATAATGAGGTGAAACAGTTCAAACGCTTCAAGCTGGGCACACATGGGATCTTCGTGGTGAAGCAGAGATCTTGGGATTCTGCCTTCCCTGCTGTTTGTTTGTGGTTTGTGTGTGTCCATCTTGTTGATAGTGCAGTCCATGCAGATTCCTCTGCTAGTCTGAAATTGCTGCTGAGATTAACTGCAGGAGATCAGGGGTTCTCAAAACTAGGTTTAATCATCCACATTGCTTCCTTCTGGACTGAAGGCTGCGTGGGCAGATCAGAACTGATAAGGCTCTGCTGCTTGGTTGCTCTCTAATAGGGACAGGGGGTTGGGGGGTTGCTGGTTGTAGAGTAGGAAACTCCCACAGAAAGCATCTGTAGTAGTTGTCAGCTACTCTCTGCTAAGACCAACCAGCCCAAATCCACTCTAATCTGGTGTCTTTATCCCTGCTATTAAGCACGTGAATTGCTCGTTTGAGAACTGGCCCAAACCAGTAGGGCAAACCTTTGGGGCAGACAGCATCTGGAAGTTGCATTGACCATGTTTGGTATGAAATGCAGCTTGGTGTCCCTGGGGGATTGAGTGGTCTGCAAGCATTGGATTTCTGCAAAGACAACAAATTTTGCACAGATGTAAATCCTTATATAGAACTTGTACGGAGTATTTGTCTGTATCTTTTAAGCTACCTAAGATTGAGTGTATGCTTGAGAAGTAACACTGGCCTACTATAAAGCCTTATCCAAACAAATTGTTTGGGTTACAGGCTGCTGGGGAGAAGACGAGGATGACACACTGTTTGGGAGAGTTCTGCTGGCGCTCCTCCCATATTATTATTTTTTTTTTTAGTAGCACTGCCAAAACGTGCAGGGCTGCACAGCATGTGGCTCTTAGTTTTTCTGTGCGGGCAGGGTGAAGACAGGTAGCTGTTTCTTAACAAGACAGGGATTGTATTTCTTGTGCTTATGTAAGAGCACAGTTTTTGAGAGTGATTCGGTGCTTGAATATTTCCCCAAGCCTGTACAAACAAAAATGCCTTGGCGCCTTTCCCCTTGCGTGTCTTTCTGGTGTACATGGATTTCTCCGCGTGAAGCAATGTTGGATGTGTAAGAGGGTGGGGAATATTACTGAAGTGCCGAAGTGTGACGTTGGTGCTTAGGCTGTGGGTGGGTTGTGTTACAACAGCCCAGCAGCTTTGTGTGAGAACATCGTCTTGTTCCTGTGGGGTGGGGGGAGGCTGGAGCTGAAGCCTGACGTCTCCCAGTGGTCCCCAGCCCTCTCTGGTCGAGTGCTTCAGAAGGCAAAGGCTGAGCGGGCAGGGTGCTCCCCTCTGCTTGTGCTGTGCGAGGATGGCATTCCTGCAGAAGATGCTTTAGGGGCCTGCAGCTGGGGATGGGCAGAAAGCCACCAGTGCAGCCAAGACATGGGATCAGTGGAGTTGACGAAGGACTCGCGGTCTGTCTTGCTTGAGCAGAGTGGCATCCTTGAGCTCTCCCTGTGCTTTTAGCATCTAAAAGTGCCCCCGGCAGCACAGGAGGGAAGCAAGGGGTATTCCCCTGCAGCAGAGTGTCTGCCTGCTGCAGGCTTGGCCTGCTCCGATGTTTGAGCTGCAAGAGGGCTCCGAGTGCCCTGAGCACAGCAGGGCCATAGCAGTGCTAGCGGGCTGCAAGCTTGTTGCCGCAGTCCTACTTTTCTGCCTTGAAGTAAGCAGAAAAAGCCTCCATACAGCACCACATCGTGTTTGTGTGTCCTCAGCAGCGTAGACAAGCAGAAATCCAACCCAGAAGCTGCTGGCAGAGAATTGCTCAGGGAGAGGGGGGAGGCTTCCGTGCTGTTTGTGAGCTCTGTTTGCTGGTTTAAAGCAATCATGCTTGGAGGCCTCCTGATTGGCAAAGCTGGTGTCTTGTTGATGATAGCTGTGTTTGGAAAGTAGTGCAGCATTATTAATGTTAAAACCGGTTTGGCTTGTCCTGCTGCCATTGATCCCCGAGGCCTGTTCTTTCTGCTCTTTGCCCAGTTTCTCATCTGTCCCTCCCAATCAAATCAAGACATTGCTATCTGCACATTTTACTTTATTTTACCTTCTGATTTGGCAAACTTACAGAGCAGCTGAACATGTAGAGCAAATCTTTGCTTTGCTTCAGCCTCCCTAAAACACAGAGCAGCAAAATTACAGTGTCTAAGGTGATGTCCCTTAGTCCTGAAGGGAAGAAGCCCATGACTTCTGGTAGCCAAACCTAGAGCTGGCTGTCAGGATCTGTAACGTGTAGAAAGAAATAGCCTCTATAGCACCTCGTACCTTGTCAAACTGCATGGGGTGGGAGTTCAGGGGTGCACGGTCCCTCTGCAGCCCAGCACCTTGTCCATACTAGATGTGGAGGTACCCACGCGGGTGGGAGCCGTCACCCCCACAGTGCTTGGGGCAGTCAGGGAAACAGCGCTGCTGCCCAGTTCTCATCTGTCCTAAGTGCTCTCCAGCACGGGAACTGGCAGGCACTTTCTTGTGGTTCAGAGTTTTCCGAACAGCTTACGCAAGAGGCAAATCAAGGCTAAACTTGGTACTTTTTAAACTCAGGATACGAGAGACTCATTCACTCTAGGAAGTTGAGGCAACGTGATTGCTGTCTTTCCTGGCCCTCCTGCTGTTGTCTCCCAAGGCCTTGGCACTTCGAGGTCCTGCAAAGGTCTATATCCAGTCCAACAACCGTGAAAATGTTTTTTCCTGTGTGTCTTCCCCTCTCTCCTCCCATCCAAGCCTCTGTTAACGGCTTTACTAAGGCCTTGAGCTGTCTAAGTGGTTGGGGTGAGGAGGCCATTTGCTGCTCTTCTCAAAATGCCTGAAGTAGAGCCTAATGTGACCTTGCCATGGTTTTCCTGTGGTGGCTTACTGCTTTCTTCATACACTTGAGTCCCACTTCCACCATGAAGCTGGAAGCTGCTAACTTGACTTTCAGAGCGACTGTAGAGAGGAGAGAACCCGGCTGGCTGCTTGGCATGCAGACTTCAGCACAACTCCTGCAGCTACTTTTCCCTTCCCTCCAACTCCTGGTGCTGGTAAATGCTCTGTTGAAAATGTGCTGGCTGCCTGAATCCACTTGGCTGACTGTAAATTAACACCAGGTTGTGTTGCATTTTGTGTGTGTTAAGTTATTCTCCCTCAAATGGATGGATTGATGGGCTTTGTCTTTAAAACCAACTTTTTTTTTTAAATTCGGTGGTAGTGACTGTACCAACAGGGAAGCATGATAACTGTGGTTCTACAGTCTGCAATGTAAATGACTTGAGTTGACTCGTAAGATTACTTGATTAAGTTACTGTGGCTCGCTGATCCCGCAGAACTCCCCAGCTATCACTTCAGCTAGACAAAACGGAGTGTCCATCTTTCAAAACACTTCCTTGCTCTTGAGTTAACATTTATCCTCTTCAGCCTGCCCTTAGATCCTTGCAGCTGCATTCTCCCCCCTTCACTCAGTACAGCTTGTTCCTTTATGCCCTGTAACAACAGCAGGGTTGTGCTGCTTTTGCAGCCTCAAACTAGAAGCTCATGTAGTTGAAGCACTACAAAACCGGTGGGGACAAACCCTGCGCACGCCTGACCTCCGGGCTGCTGTTGTGGAGCATGTGTGGCTGTTTGTTTGGCTGAGACTCCGTGGAATGCAAATGCTTTAGATTAAGGATTCAAATGATTTGCACTAGAATGAGACTCTTGTGATGAGACTGGGCTTGGTGGCTCTGAATAGACAGGGCAGCCTAGTCAAAGAGTTTAACTTGTAATAAGTTACTGCTCCGAGGGGCTATAAAAGATCCTATGTTAATGAGCTGTTAGGGCTGCACTTCTAAATTAGTTCAAACTTCTTTTTTTGTTGTTGTTGTTGTCTTTAAGCGTGTGCCTGAATGGTTGTCCAGTAAATGCTGCTGCCTCTGACCAGCTCTGCTGTGCGTCGCCGTCAGCCCTGACTCTCAGTCATGCTCTGAGTCAGGGTTTCTGGCACTTGCCTGGCCTCGCAGCTCCCGGAGACTCTGCTGTCACCCTCTGAGTAACGGCCCTGGTCCCTTACCCAAAGCAATGACTCAGACTTCCGAGGCGCTGCAGCGCAGAGGTGGATCTCTCCTTACGGGGGAAGAAAAGGGGTGACAAGCAAAACTGGTACTGCTTGGCAGACAGTCTGTGCTGCCCTCGGCACCGAGTGCCTTCCCTGCTGCCTCTTGTCTCATCTGCCTTGGATTGTGGCTATGGTGGGCAAAAAGCTATCGGGCTCTGACATATGACTGCTGCCAGTAGCTGAGTTGGTGTTGGCAAAGGCAGATCAGAAAATGGCCTTGTCTTGAGCAGCCGCTAACTTGCTCTGGCAGCTCTGTGGTTGCTGTGTTTTCGGACAGATACAATTAGAAACGAGAGTTGCATGGGGGAGAGAAGAAAGCAGCAGTATTATCTGAATCGACGGAAAGCGCTCAAAGGAAGCTAAAGGAGCAGAAAGTCTCAAAAGAGGGGGTTAAATACTTAATCCTGAATCTGGAGAAAATGTCAGCGTAGGAGGGGAAAACACGCAAGATGTTAGCTGCGTCCCTCTCAATTTCTGAAGGCTGGCTGACTTCAAAAATACACTTCTTGTAAGAGTCTTATTTTTGCTGGAAATATGCACTCTTGTCAGTTTTATCCTTAAATCCTTTGAGGCTGAGACTCTGCTCATAAAATGCCAAGAGGCTGTTGTTAGACAAATTATTGGAATAACTTAAAAATCAAAGCAGTTAATTAAAATCTTGGAGACACTCCTTGGGGCGGGAAGGAGACTGGGAGACCCGTAGCACTGTTACCCAAGCAGCTAGTGTCGTGTCAAGCAAAAACAAGGTTTCTTCTTGCTTAAACAAATTGCCTTCTGTTAGGGAAAGCAAAGCCTGCCATGGGAAGGATTTCTCTCTTCTGATGTTGCTCTGCCTTAGCTGCTGAAGGGGAAAAGGTGTTTCCACCACAGTTCAACTAAAACTGTGCTGCTGTCTGCTGTAAAACTTGAATACAAAGCGATGTGTACCCGTTTACCTTGCTGTGAGGCTAACCCTGCCTCCTGCCCTTTAGCTACCACTACAGTCAAACTATAGCATTAAAAATAAATGTTAACATGCATTAATGACTGTGAAAGTGCCTGCTTTGGACTTGCACCGAAATGGCCTGCATGGCACGGTAGCCAGAAATCTCGGTGCACAAGGCGAGGTGGCTGGAAGCAGGGTGCCTGGTGTGATGGGGTGCTGCTGCACTGGCCTGGAGAGGAGGGGGACTCATAGGTGGAGGGACAGATCCTGGCCAGCGTGGTGTTAGGAGGGTGGCAGAAGCTTCTTTTGTGGGCTAGTGCCACCCTTTAAAAACAGAGAAACTTCTACTCTTCCCCAGATGGAAATATAGCCCTTACTGATGTCAGGAGCTTTTGCTTAGAAGACTCTGTTCCCCAGCAAGATAAATATTTATTGCAAATCCACAGTGTGCAGTGGAGCAGACTCTGGAGCCAGGATCTTGCAGCAGACTGTTTATGTGCGGGCTGTTCTTGGCGCTAATTCTAAATTTCCCGAGGCTGAGTATGAGGAGCTGATCCTGCGCATTGGTTACTAAATGACTTGCTAGTTCAGCCGAGCGCAGGCTTTGCAGAGCCAGGGAAGGAGTGACCAAAACAATAGCTGGGTCCCTGTGCTCCTGGCTGTGACAGTGCGGGTGCAGAGACCGTGGTCAGGGAGTGCTGGAAAACTGCTGCCAGCTGCTCACCCCCTGCTCGGAGAGGGGGAAGAAGCCTGGCCAGGAGTCCAGAGCTCTCCAAGAGAGGAAAATGCTCCGGTAGTGACACGTTTCCCAAAGTACAGCTGTGTTACCCCAATAGCACACACTGTGTTGGCTGCTTTCTGGGCCCAAGCCAAGGCAACCTCTGCACAAGTTGGGAATGTCTTTATTAAAAAACAAAACAAAAAAACCACACACACACACCAAAACCCTAGCCTCTGCTGCTGGAGCTAACTAGGAAAATCCCTGCTGTTGAAATGTTTGTTTGTATAAATGCTTACACGGGTATAGCCTGATAGTGGAGTAGCACTGGTACTCCGTCTTGAGTGCTTTCGTGCTGATAACTTCCCCTGCTACAGTTTTTGCTGGTAGCTTTGCCAACAGAGCAAAACTCTAAATAGCATAACTCTGCTGGCAGAGCTCAACCGCCTGGGCTAAGCCTAAATCTTTGGGCTACTACTTCTGATTAGATTAAAATGGATTGTGGGAGGGGAAGCATTTGTAGGGCGCAGCATTGGGAATCTTGACTGTACAAACAAGCTGAGATTAGCTGTATGGTGAGCCAGCTAGGAAAGGCACCCTTTGAAGTTGGGTGTCTGCCTGGCTTAAGTTTGCTAACACTCCAGCCTGAAGTAGCGTAAAGATCCCCAAAATGCATGTGATGTATTTCTTGACAAGTGGAAATTCTGCTTGTGTGCGTGTCCAAGGAAATACTGGGGTGTAGCTGTATTCTAGGAAAGGGCAGCGAGGGCAGCCCTCTCCCTGGTTGAGGGGGAAATATGATATGTGAAATATCGCAAGCATGAAGTATCAGCATGAGAAATCATCCTTTATGGAAAAGCTGCTTTGCTGGGGCCTTTATATCCTTTTTTTTTTTCCTGTGACACGGATGCAATAGGAGCCTCCTGGTATAGAGTAGGGCAACTCAGAGTGAGTTGTGAGCCGGAAAAACTGAATCCTTTTTTTAACCTTAAATAGATTTCTCCAACTTCAGAGCTGAGCTCTGGGTAGTGAAGTGTATGAAATACCTATGATCAGGTTTGTAACTACCATAAAAATGTAATCTCTTTATGAAGTAGGTGTGTATTGCTGCCCGTGACTAGGAAAACCTTCCAGGGGCATGAAATGGCTCTGCTGCCATTGTTTTCCTCCTGAGTCACATGAGAGCTCCTGCTTTCCCCTCCTGCAGTTTTACTCTGAACCTTATCTTTATTTGCTTTAGGGCAAGTGATTGACACACAGCCATCTGCAACTGCTTGCTGAGCTTTATCTCCTCTAGCTGGAGGAGGGAAGCAGTCATCTCCTTCCCGCTCAGGCTCTGTAAGTCTCTGGAAGTGGGCATTGAGTATTTAGAGCAGCTGTTTTGCCACCGTTCCAGTAAACAGATCCCAGCGTGTGCCTGTCTGGCAAAGGACTCAATCTTTATGGCTTTGCTCTTGGTTGATAATCAGACAAGAGCAGTTAAACAAGGATTCATTCCTTTGTAATGTCTCTGTTCTCCTCCTGCTTGCTTCTACTCCTGCTTGCTTCTGTGGCATGGCCTGAAAGGCATGCATGTACAGTGTGATCTGAAGAGAGCAGGCTGTGTGTAAGCAAACGCATGTGAATTAAAAGGTAACTGAGGTTTAACTTTGTAAGTGCAGGGAAGCCTATTTTCAGAAAGCAGAGCCTGGGAGGATTCATCTCTGCTGCAGGGGAGGCACCCGTGACAGTGGGTCGCTCTCCAGAGCCTGGGATTACGGTATAATTGTCACGGGGATTATCCCTGCGCTGCCACATGAGCCCCCAGGAGAGCTGCTTGCGGCGACACAGCTTAAAGAATCACACGGGGAGCCGGGGGCAACTGGGGGAGTGCCCCAGGCTGAGGCTGTGTTAGTGCTGGACGTGCGTTACTGCGCCTGCCCCCACGTAGCACGTGGGCTGCCGAGGGTGAGCACACAGGACTGGTTATGTGGCTGCAGGGAGACGGATACCTGGTTGGACAAGGACTGGCGATGCTTCTCTTAGGTCACCTTGAATGAGTGACGCTTTTACCAGCCAAACAGTTCGTCAGCCTGCATGTTGCTCTTCTATCTTACTAAGCAAGACCCTGCTCCTTGCCTGGATTACCGAGCACAATTCAAAAAATAAATATATTTTTTCCCTCTTTGATAAGAGGCACAAAGAGATAGCATGCAATAACTGGTCCTGGGGTACTGGAGGTGCAGTGCTATCCCCTGCTGCCAGCCAGGAACTGCCTGCAAGCCCTGGTCTGTGCCTCTGTCTCTGATTTCCCCCTTAGTCCTCAGAGGTGTTATGGATTTATCTTTGCAGCTCACTGTGATGGGAGTGCACCTATACATAGAATCATAGAATCATTAAGGTTGGAAAAGCCCTCTAAGATCATCAAGTCCAACCATCAACCCAACACCACCATGCCCACTAAACCATGTCCCTAAGCGCCTCATCTACACGTCTTTTGAATACCTCCAGGGATGGTGACTCCACCACTTCCCTGGGCAGCCTGTTCCAAGGCCTGATCACTCTTTCAGTAAAGAAATTTCTCCTAATGTCCAATTTAAACCTCCCTTGGCGCAACTTGAGGCCATTTCCTCTCGTCCTATCGCTGTTACTTGGGAGAAGAGACCAACACCCACCTCGCTACAACCTCCTTTCAGGTAGTTGTAGAGCGCGATGAGGTCTCCCCTCAGCCTCCTCTTCTCCAGGCTAAACAACCCCAGTTCCCTCAGCCGCTCCCCATCAGACTTGTGCTCCAGGCCCTTCACCAGCTTCGTTGCCCTCCTCTGGACACGCACCAGCACCTCCGTGTCCTTCTTGTAGTGAGGGGCCCAAAACTGAACACAGGATTCGAGGTGCGGCCTCACCAGTGCCGAGTACAGGGGCACGATCACCTCCCTACTCCTGCTGGCCACACTATTTCTGATACAGGCCAGGATGCCGTTGGCCGCCTTGGCCACCTGGGCACACTGCCGGCTCATGTTCAGCCACTGTCAACCAGCACCCCCAGGTCCTTTTCCTCCGGGCAGCTTTCCAGCCTCTCTTCCCCAAGCCTGCAGCGTTGCCTGGGGTTGTTGTGGCCGAAGTGCGGGACCCGGCACTTGGCCTTGTTGAACCTCATACAGTTGGCCTTGGCCCATTGATCCAGCCTGATCCTACGGTGGCTGTCGGAGAGGAGATGGGCAAGGCTGGCTTTGCTCAAAGCCACTCTGCCTGTGGTCCTGCTTGAAAAGTGTTGAGCAAAGGTACAGTGGTATTTAACCGTGTCTGGAAGCCTCGGGGTGAGCCTGTCATGCAACTAAACGCACACATGGGCCTGGATGGGAGCTGTTTAACTTCTGTTCCTTGGCACAGAGGCCAGTGCGGGCCGTGTGTGCTGTGAATTATGTGGGGCAGACTGACCAGGAACGAGAGAGAGGTAAAATGGTACCCGCCGAGCATGAGCACGAGCAGTTAGCACAAGTGGATTTTTTTACTGCGGCTGATGTGTTGAAGGAATTAGGTGCGACCTAGATTGAAATACTGTTATTTGCTTTGCTCTCAGGACAAAAGTGACTTTTGTACTTACTAAAATTTTATTTCCCTACACAGAGCTGGAGCATGGAGGGGAGGGGACGGAGTAAAGGGTGGTTTGGGGGGAAGTATAGACCCTTTCCTTACTAGTCTGGCAGGAGCTGCCTCTGCTAGAAGCGAATAACTTTAGTTTTAATGCTTATTAAGATGGGAGGATAGAGCTGTCTTTGCCAGTTACCTCGCTGTGTGCCTCCCTCCCTTGGAGGTCAGCTCTATTTGGCTGACTCGCACCGATCTGAGCCGCCCTGTTTCCAGCGCTGCGTGCCTTCTCCGCTTTCCTGGTCAGAGGGCTGGTGCGCGTTGAGGGGGTGAGCTCAGCTTCTAACCCCTGCTTCTTTGCACGCTTGAACTTTAAAACCTTCCCGGTTTGTGTGCTCCTGCAAGAGCTCGGTGGAAGTGAACTGTATGGAAATCCCCTCTCTCAGGCTTGGTAGTTTACAGAGCTTTGCATCCTTGGCACTGGAAAGGCCCCATTGGATTCGGTGCTCTTTGGTCCGTGATGCAGGAAAGCATGAGGGCCAGGGTGGTGGCTTTGCAAGAATGATCTCTTAATAACCAGGCTCCGAGGCTGGGCCATGCAGGCAGCTGCTTGTGTCATCTAGGACCCCTTTCCTGTTAAGCTGATCTAGATGTGCATTGTGGTGATGTAAGGTGATGTCTGCCCATGACAGCAGAGGTCTGGGAAAGATGTTTTGTGTAATACTGCTCGCGAGGTGATGCATACAACTGTCCCCTAGTACAGAGCCCCTGACAAAAGCCCCAGGAGCCACATGCATTTATCTGTCCCTGCAGGCTACAAAGAGTTAACAGGTCTGCACCTCTGCCCTCTCTTCTGCCACCTCCCAGGCTGGCCCAGCTCCATGTGCTTTTGTCTGGGAAAAGTTGACTTTCACCTTGCTCCTGTTTACTCCTAGACTTGTGTACACAGCGCTGGGGAGGGAGACACAGGAGCGAGCTCTGGGTCTCCACGCCGAAGCTATAAACTTGATAAAGGGCTCCCTGCGCTTTGGATGCCCCAGTCTCTGCAGGTCTGACTCCCTTTGCAGCTTGCTGGCTGTGACCCTTCAAAGAAGCTTTTAATGAACTCTGGTGTGTTTGATCAGAGACAAGGGCCAGCCATAAAAGCTAGTTCTATGTCTGGAAAACTTTGTCTCTGCCCCAAGACATCATTTGGGTTTTTTGGAAAGGGTTTGCAAAGGCTGTGGTGAGGACGTGTGGGCTGGGACAGGCTTGCTGCCTGGGTTTGTTATTTCCCAGAACTAGCCAGCGGCTGGGGAAATTCACAGATTGGACAGAAACTTTGCTTGCTGCCTCAATAAATAGAGGTTCTTGCTTTGAGAAGAGGCTAGTGGTATGCTGGGGCTGTAAGTGAAGGCCCCAGGAGCGCAAAATGGAGTGGGGTGGGCTAGGGATGGAGCACAGCAGGGCTGCAAGCCCCTGCCTGGGGTGCCAGGGGGGTGATTCCTGTGCCTGAACTGAGCAAACAGTGTCTGGCTTCATCCAGTAGTGCAGCCTGTCTCGGGCTTAGACATGAGACCTCTGTGCCCAGCTTTTCCAGGAATGACGCTCATAGTTCACGTGCCTGACGTGCTGGTTGTCTGGCAGGGAATAAACTCTTATTTTTTTTGCCACTGGCAGGCAGGAAAAGCTTCTGCTCCCCAGTACGTTGGTTAATCCCCCTTGGTGCTTACTGGGGATAAAAACTGCTTAACGTGAGGAAGAAATCCTGGAACTAGACTCCTGCAGAAAAGGTTGATTTTTGTACAGCTCCTTCCTAGAGAAGAGCATATTAATAGTAGGGCTTGACTTCGGCTGCTGGGGCAAGGTGGGGCTGCGCAGCCGTCCAGTCTGACTCTCCCAGCAAGTCCCTGGCCCGGCTCCAGTGCTGGGGTAACAGGTGGTGGAAAGCAGACTGCGAGCAGCTCCGGTGCCCTTCTCCAGCTGGCAGTTGCAGTAGGTGTTAAGCTGAACGTGGCCAGAGACAGCTTGGCAAGGGCTGGCCATGGTCCTGTGGCAGTCTCCTAGCTTTTTCCTCTTGGCTGCAGCCTGCCAGCCAAGAGGAAGCACGGGCACCTTCCGTGGAGCCTCTTCACCTGGTAGCGGAGCTGTAGGGAGGACTGAATCCTTTTGGAAAGAGATGCACTTTTTAAGTAATTCTCCAGGGAGCTCTTTATGTGGCATTTGGGAAAGCCCGTTGCCCTTGCTTTTAAGTCTGTGAAAGTGCCTGTGTGCCCTCTCGCAGGTGTGTATGCAAGGAATGTGCCTGCTCCAGACCTGCCCTGCGAGCACGGCACTCCAGTGTTAACTCTTCCTGGGCTGCCCATGTCCCAGCTCCCAGGAGGAGCGTGCTCCCTAGGAGAGCATGTCTTGAAAGCTGGAAGGTAAGTATAGAGGTGCCCAGCAGCCCTCTAACTTCCCTGACAGATGAATCTGTAAAATGAGGCTCACTGCCCACAAGAAGAGTTTCTTGTATGGTTTGAGAGGCTCTCATGGCTTCCAGGAACTTCCCTGTCCTTGCTCAAGAGGTGATGAAGAGTGAGTTCAGGGAACACTCCCATATAATCTTATTTACGCTTGTGAGTCAGTAATTTCCTTGTTATGTCCTCTGGCTTGTAAACACTGTCTGTCCTGATTTAAATAGGGTTTTCTGATAGCCAAACCTGGTGCGTTGCACAGTATGTACTAATCACCATGGCTGGCTGCCACCGCTTTGCTCACGGCTGGGCTGATCTGATAAGGCCAGCCTGCTGTCCAGCCCCTCAGTGGCCTAAACGCGGTTTTCTTGAGCCGCCCTCGTTAGGACATTAGCCGGCTGTGATTCATAATGAAGTACGGCGTGAGCTGACACAGGGGTGCGGCTCAGCGGAGCGCTCTTGCCAACATTGATCTGCCCTGGCGCGGCAGCCGGGTTATATGGATCTGCAGCAAGCGTGCTCCCCAGCCCTGGTGCCCTAGCTCGGGCAAACGGGAATTGGGCTCTTCCCGCCCCTTGATGAAATGGGCGGAAGCTCTCGTGGGAACAGCCACTCGTGCTGGCAGCAGTTTACATTGCAGGTCTGACTTTGGCTGGGTTTCACATATCTTGAAATGAATTTGCCTTGGAGCGAGTGATCCATAACGTTAGGAATGCCTGGTTCCAGGCCGGGAGGGGATTTCTTCCCAGCTGGCCTTCTTCCCCAGCCCCCTTCCCATCACCTAGTGCCAGGCGTGGGCAGAGCGGAGACAGGGGGTCTAGGAGGAGAGCTGGCCTCAGCACTTCATGCCCTCTAGGCTGTTCGTTTGGTTATCCTCCAGCAGAGTTGCTGGGGAAACCAAAGATGCCTCAAGATGCTAATGAAAAGCACATCTAGTAGCCACTGCTCCTTATGCGAAATGAGAAACATCTTGCCCTGACCACAAGGCCTTGTTTGTGGCAAAACCAGTATGCTAATGGGCAGGGAAATCTGGGCTGGAAGCAGGGCTGGGGCTGTGGGCAGAGGAAGCTGACACATGGCTTGTGGCTGGTTGTTGGTTGGCTTGTGAGATCGATAGTGGATGTGATTCATCAGCTGGTGTCACCGCTGGGCTGTAGGACGGGCCACACCTGGCCGGGTGAGCAGGAGGGCTGATCCCAGCTGCTCAGGGTCTCGCTGCTGCCCTGATGAAGCAGCAAGTGCTGGGGCTGGGGTTGTGCCACCCAGCTCTGACTGTCCCTGTGAGTCTCTGATGTTCAACCCCTGTGAGGCTGTAGCTCATGGTAAACCTGTACGTTAAGAAGAGCCCTCAGATGTGCAGGACTGTGGAGCACGTTAAAAATGCTCTCCTGGGTAGTTTAACCTTCCGGACTTGAGCCCAAGTTCTAAGAGACACCCAGGGAACATGTTCCCAGTCTTTCTGTGAGGACAGCATGAAAAAATGTTGACAGCTTAGCCCCTAGCTACGGGACCCATCCATCTGCATTGTGCATTGTGCTTCTCGCCGTAGGCGAAGGGGTCAAGTCCCCCGCCACAGCGATGACTTCATGGTTGTGGAAGCATCTGGAGCTGCTGGAATCTGTGGGCTGGTGTTGAGCAACACGAGAGCTCATACCTGCGGTACCCTCACCGAAGCTGGCCCCAGGGCTGTGGGGCGAGGAGAAATAGTTCTGGGGAAATTGCATAACCTTGGTGAGGGCAGGAGGTTTGGGCTTGTGGCTCCTGGAAGGTCCAAGTGCAAATGAACTCTGGTGTGTAAAGTGCCATTGTGGCCAAACAGCTGGTTCTCTGGGAGGCTCTCCTGCCGTTTTGCTAACGTGTTTGTAACTGCAGTCATCGCGCCATAGGATCGCGGACTTCACTTTATGGACTTGTTTGTTTACGAGCATTTTAAGAGGTGAGGCAGGGGAAGCTCTTCCTTCAGGCAAGCCATTATTGATAGCAAGTGCTCTTGAACGTCACACTATATTGCACTGCAATTCAGCTGAACTGACAGACCAGTTTTTAACCCTTGGGTGATAAAATAGGTTTGTTCTCCATACAAGAAGCAACGAATTACCTTGGCGTGAGGCTTCGGTGCCATGCAAAAAACTGACCTAGAGGTGCCAGGCTTTTTCTCTGGGAATAGCAAGTCCTTCCAAATCCCCCCTTATCACAAACTGAAGGTATTGCTTTTCCAAACGCTTCTGCTACAAACTCCTGACCAAGATCCTGTTGTGTTATTTTCACCCTGTGGGTTCAAGTGAACCTCCTGAATCCGTAGCCCTCAGGAAATTCCCCTCTCAGACTGGCTGTCACTTCTGTTCAGAGAAATTCTAGGGGAATTCAGCTATTTCCAGACTGATGAAAATAATGCTTTTGATGGAGAGGAAGTTCAGCATTTAATGTTCTTCTGATGGAAGTGATACGCTCAGCACAGCCTCTGAACTCCTGACCTTTTGCAAAGTGCTTCTGAGGAGCTGCCTGATACTTAACACTTCTCCACTCCCGTTTATAGGTGAGAGAAACCGAGACCATGGACGCCCGATGGCTTGACTATCCTGCGTCCGGAGACTTGCCAGATGATGAAGACATTGGCGAATTCAGGCCTCACTTAACTTCTGATGGGTTAGATATAGATGAGGCATCTGGGTCTGGAGGTAAGCGGGGAAGGGGGAAAGGGGATCTCCCTCAGTTGATGCTGTGAAATTTCTTCCAGCACCAGCCCATAAGTGATGGGCTAAGTGCACAGCCAGAACTACACTGTCAGGTGGAGATGAAAGCCGTGTGAATTGTAGTCACTCACAGATGAGAACAGTGAAAGTGGTTGAACTGTGATGTTGAATCACTCGGGGAGGACAGATGGAGTCCAGCCAAGCTTGTCTTACCACAAGTGAAAAGGCATTGCACTGGCTGGATCTCTTTCCTGTTGAACTCCAAAGAACTTCTGAGAAACTTAAAAAAATAAAAATAATAATTTAAAAAAAAAAATCTATTGTTGAGTTAGTGTTAAAAGGCTTAAAGTTAGTATCTCAGCTGAGGCCAAACAAGGTAAAGGACTAACTGGTGTTCAAGTGAACTCTCTGTGACATGCAAAGCTCCCTGCCCAAACCAGTTTCTGTAGCTCCGTGTCCCCTTTATGTGAACATTTGTTCTCTAAAAGGGAAAGAACAAATGCTGAAATCGGTGCCTGACATGTTTGGGCAGATCTGGTAACTAGAGGGTTGGGGAACTATCCTTCAGGGATGGGTGGTGAGAGCGTTGCCCTCCACTGGCATTAGCTTAGCAAGCTATGGCAGACCTGCTTTGCAGGGCAGCTCCTGATAATCTGGAGCAGGGGCCAATGGATCCAGCTGAAGACCCCTCCCATGCGAGAGCTGTTGGTTTTAAGATTACATCTCATGGTCTTGCGCAATCATAGCCATTAAGTGGCGAAAGTACTAGTAGCTAAGAGGGAATTGTAGTCAGCAGAGAACAAGAGTCCTCGTTTGTCTGCAGTTGCTGGTATTGTGGGAAGTGTCTGAATTCTGGAAAAATGGCATGTAATGAGAGGAAAACTTAGTGTCCCCTTCTATATTTTTACTTTTTTTTTTTCCCCCTCTGCAGACTACTCAGACTCTGAAGATGCCATATATCTGACCACCATGGATACTCCCGTGGTAGGTATTGTCTTTGCATGTTTTAAGCAACACGTAGCTACTCTGGTCTGTCTGCAAAGCTTTCTGAATACCCTTCCCCCTGCGAGACATGGCATCAAATGAGTCTACCTGCATGAGCAGGAACAGGGTACTCGTAATGCACTAAGCAAACTTTCTTTTCCCTGCACACCCTCCTACTTTCAGTTGTAGGTAGGCTGGGTGCTGCTTACTGATGGGTGTGGTTTGTCTATGTTCTGTAGATATCTGACAACTATATCCCTGGAGACACTGAGAGAAAGATAGAAGGTGAGAAGAAAAACACAATGGTGGACAATGAAATAATTCCAGACAAAGCTATACCTGTCGAAGAGAACCTGTCCAACAAGATCTCCATGGCAAGCACAGCCAACAGCAGCATCTTTGAAAGAACAGAAGTCCTTACAGGTAATACTCCACCTTGTCCTGATAAATCATTAATACTGTAAATCAGAATGGCTTCTATTGTTCCCTGTTTCTCTGGGGAGCAGTTCCCTGCCAACAAGGGGAGTGAGATACATGACCTCTGTGACTACCTGTAGCAGGGTCACTTCTGCCTTCTAGTCCTTAAACAGCAGAGGAGCCTACTGCTTGTCTTGCTGGGGTAAAGAGCTTGTTTTTGAGCCTGCCAGCTGGCTGTTGGCTTAAGTGCCCCACAAGTCACGTGCAGCTGCTCTGCACCCACATACTACCTCAACAAGAGGCGTATCTAGTCATAAATCAATGACATCATAGACTTTCATATCAAATGCAGGCGTTTTCCTTCTAACCTCTGCCCAAGTCCTGCCTTTTCTGAGCCTTGCCAGGAACCAAACAACCCCTCTAAGGGATTTGAACACCTAGTCAACTGTTGCGAATCTCGGTACCTCTGTCTAGAGCAAAACCGAGCGGCTGGCTTCCCCTCAACACGTGGGACAGATCTGTCTCAAGGCACGCTTCATCAAGCGCTTGGCCTGATGGTCCGAGTACAAACCTTGGCACATCTTGCCAATCTGCAGCCATCCTCCCAGTTGGAGGAGTGACTGGAAGAGTGGATTGCAAAGCCACCTAACAAAGAAGCTGATTTCATGCAATGAGTACGTGTCACAGCAAAGGGTGAACTTCACTGAAGTCTTGTGGTCACCCTTGGTGTGAGGAGAGAGAAAATCTTGGTGGTTTTTTGTGGGTTTGTGGTTTTTGGTTGTTGGGGTGTTTTTTGGAGGGAGGTGGTGGTAATGGGATGTTGCTGTTTAATTGAAATACAGAGTCCCCAGAGTGTGCTCACACAGGTAGTTAACAAAGCATTCAAATCAGAGCTATACCATTTTCCTGGAGTTGATGCTGTTTGTGGGTTGTGGTGGGGCTTTTTTGGGTGGGTTTTTTGTTTTGTCTCCATGCAGGGAGGATGTCTTTTTGTCAAAACTTCTTTCTTGCACTAAACTGGAAGATTAACACAAACTGGTTAATGTGGAACATGTGATTATTCTATGGTTGGATTGAAAGCAATTTCTGGCCTTTCCCAATAACATTTGCTGTCGCTGAAAATGACAGGCACTGACTCTGGAGGCAGTTCTGGGGGCTGGTACTCTTGTAGCAGATTTTGAGATGTAGCTGATGGTTTGGAGTGGTCCAGGAGTTTAGACTTACTCTGTGCTCTTTTTTCCTCCCCAGCCCTCATTGCAGGAGGGGCAGTGGGCCTCCTGTTTGCTGTCTTCCTGATCCTCCTCTTAGTCTATCGCATGAAGAAAAAGGACGAAGGCAGCTACGACCTTGGGAAGAAACCGATCTACAAGAAAGCCCCTACAAATGAGTTCTATGCTTAAAGCTCAGCAGCACCTTGTGCCCATCAAGGGACAAACAGACTGTATGGAAACACTGTGCCCTCAGATGAGATGTGCTGAACAAATGCTCTTTTTGGATTGAATTCCAAAGTGACTTTGAGAAAAAAAACAAATTTCCTACGTGACCCTTCCCATCCTGCTCAGCTAACAAGGGCCCAATGAAATACAAAGAGTCTGAAAAAAAAACCTCAGTGTATTTTTTTCTAAAGCTAATGTAAAAAGAATAAAGATGCCAAATTTTCTGCTTGGTTTTATAGATGGTATGTAAACACAAAACAGACCGTATGGAAGCAAACACCGTGTGTTTGCATCCAGTGTGCTGTGCTCAGATTGGCTGCTTCTGTAGAAGGTGGCTTTTTTTATAAACCTTGCTAATAGATGTCTTGCAGCAGGCTGTTGATGTGAAGCATTTTTGTGGAGAACTATTTATGAATCTCTTACACTACAGATAATGTTGCCTTATCAGGGAGTAGAAGGCCCACAGGGGCTCAAAATCCCTGAATGCCATAGAGGGCCTGTGGGAATGTCTTCCCCAGGAGACTTCTGTCTCTTCCTGTCAGCCCCAGGCAAGGGTCATTAGTCCGTGAAATCAGGACAGCCAGTTTTGCTTGGCTATGACAACACCCTTTCCTTGCCTTCAGTCTCTTACCTTTTTATAAGGATTGCTTGTAGGATTTTTTTATAACAAAATTTTAAAGAAAATAGCCTAATGTTTATATAAAGTTTGTAGAAATTGTTTTGAAATAATAAAAAAAAACCTACTTTTTTAATTTCCTCAGACTTATTTTTTCAATCCCTTTGTGTTTCCTTTGGCCAGGCATTTCTCTAGGGATGTTGTTTTATATGAATCATATTCTGAACTGCAGCAGAGTTAGCTACAGTGTGTTACAGGTTTCTTCTAGTTCTATAGCAGCTACTGTAGAGGGTAAAAGATATTTATGGTTTTCCCATAACATTTTTAGGATTTGATTTTCTTTTTTTTTTAAAATAGTTATTTATAGTTTCTGAAATGGCTGCTCTTCTCATTTGGTAACTTTTATCCTTTTTATGTAAAACACTAATATAATGAGTCTCTGTGAAAACTATTTAAGCTTTATTCTGTGAATTTTAATTATAAATTCAAGGCAATAACTTCTAGGATTAATCTGTATGCAAAATTGGATTCATATGATTGAAGTAGGGAGAAGTCGAGAGTATTTCTAGCCTGTAATATATTATAATCAGTCCTATAAAGCTATATGTTATATATTTTACTGAGAAATATACAGTTAAGAGTGAAAAGGCTGGAGTTAATTCTTCAGCAGCCTTACTGTGGGTAAGAGGCTTGATCTCGTTTGTACTGCTGTTTGCCTTGTCTGGAGCGCAGGTGGGCTCGTGCTGGGGAAGGCAGCGGGGAGCAGCCTGAGCCCTGGGGCTCCGTGGCCGTGCCCCAGGCGGTGCCTGGAAGCAGGCTGCAGTCGGTGATGTGCCGGGTTTGATCCTCGGAGTTGGAGCAGAGATCCCCATCTCTGTTCTGGGGTTGCTTTTTGAAGCAAGCGTTGGAAGTTTGCAGTATGGAGAAAATAACTCTTTGTTTTGGGGACTGGCTGCCCTGCAGAGTCCCCTGCCGAGTACCTGCCTCTTGCAGAAGGCTGGCTTTGGTAGCTAGAAGTCTGCCTTGGGGGCAACTCCCAGCTGGGGCACGGAGCGTTCACAGACGGCTAGCTCTGAGCCTCCTGCGGTGGGTTTTTCTTAATATATTATGTACATAGCTCCTACCTCTACTGAGAGTTAGACCAATTCCCCCAGTGCTCCTAGAGCGAAGGGTAACGTGCGTGTCCGATGCCTCTGTTTCAGGAAGGCGTTGCAGAACTTCTTCGTGCAAGTCGTGTCCTGCTGCAGCTCTCTGAATGTGGAGTGGTTTAAGACAGAATCCGAGTGTGGGTCCCTGAACTGTGTAACTGGGTAGGCAGCACAAAACCAGACGGTTGCGAAGGCTGTTCAGAAATCTCATCGACTCCTGAAGCCTCCTTACCGAGGCTTTGTTGTAGGCTTGAGGCCAAATTCATAGGCGATAGAACAAAGAAATTCAGCTTCAGCCGGTGGCAGCTGCTTCTCGGAGCTAGGCAGGCGAAGTGGAGATCGCAGGGGAGCCATGCATTGAGACATCTGTGCGAGAGGGCTTTTCCCGAGGCTCCTCCTCCAGGTTGACTCACTCACTTGGTCCCAGTACAAGTGTGTTCAGGGAAACTGCGGGCTCTGGGAGGCTCTAAAAACTGCACAGAGGTCACTGTAGACTGGGAAGGAGAGGGAGGATTTTACTGCCTATGGACAGCACTACCAGGAAGGCAGGAGCCGTGTCTGCTTCTTGGGATATTTAGATGCTCTTGTGTAATTGCTCTTGGGGATTTTCCACTGTTACTGATTTATTTTATTTTTTTTCTCAAATAAACTGGTACTTTCTAAAATTGGCTTTTTGGACTGTTTCTGATCTGAAATTACTTTCCCTGGATAACAGGGAGCTCATGTTTGTGTAACTTCTTGGTTTACCGAAGGGGGAGGCACGCTGGGATCTGGCTTGGCAGTGGCCTGCAGCTCAAAGGGGCTTTGTCAGCTGCTCCGAGCTGTCTTCAGCATCTGACCCACAAGTGACTCCCGTAGGACCAGCGTCACTGGATTTCTGGAGCTCCTGAAGCTCCTCCAGGCAAGTGAAGCAGATACAGCATGGCATAAGGAGGTGAGTCCATCCATTCTCTGGTGATGTTTTGTGATCACAATTTGAGAGGGCTGTCCCTTTGCAGCTGGAAGGGACAGAGGGAGGTAGAGATGGGCTTGTGCATGTACCCTGGTGACAGCCTATGCCCTCAAACATAGGGGAGCAATGTGCAGAGTTTTAAGACAACCCTGTTTAACTGATGTGGGCCTTCAAGTGGGGGTAGAGCTGTTTCAGCTTCCCTGGGATCAGCTGCTCTGGGAGTAAGTCCGCAGGTGCCTTCATGCTGTTTTGGACTAAAGCAGCTCTTCCCTTAAGCAAGATCTGGAGGAAGCTACTGCTTCTCCAAGCCCCTCTGCTCTGACAGCTTGGTGCTTTCGAGGGACGGACCCATCTCTCTCTCCCCGGGCATGTGGGAGAGGGCGGGCTGTGCGGAGAGCAGGGCTGCTTGCTGGGAAAAGTGCTGAGTCTCCTGAGAAGTGCTGTATTTAAATGGATTATTGTCCTCGAAAAAAATCTAATTCCCTCCTCCCTGGTGGGTGGGTGGTTAGGATTAGCAGGGATGGAGGAAACAAATTAGGACTAGTACACAGGCTCCCTCGGGGGTGAGGGAGTAGCAAACACTTGCTCTGCTGCTTGTTGCCTGGTCCCTCACCGGTGTGCTCTCGGAGGTCCTCTGAGAATCTGCTTCTAGTACCAAGAAGAAGCCACGTGCTCTCGGGGCTGATCTTTGCTCCGTGGGAGCTGCTGTTTGTCAGTAAATCGGTGACGCATGCCTGCGATCTTCATGTTCTTGTGCCTCGTGTGGCTGCGGCAGGTTCTTGGACGTGCTCCTTGGAACAATGTATGTTTGTTTGTTTGGGGTTTTTTTTTTTCTTTCTCTCCTGGGCTTCATCTCTTGTTGCAAGAATCCCATGTACTTTCCAAAACTGCCCTCAGCGTAAAAGCGCCTTGTTTTTGCAAAGCAATCTGGACGGGTACTCTGCAAATCCCCGGAGCGCAAGCCTGGCTGCCTGCCCGTGCTTGCAGAGCTGCGGTTCCTGGGTTGGATTTGTCACCGTTCCCTCCATTCTGCCTTTCTGCCCTCCCCAGCCAGCCTGCCTGTATCTGGTGTTAACCGATGGGCAACTCGCACTAAAGCCTCGTGGATTCCTGGTCTTCAGCTCTGACTCCTGAGATGACACTCGGTTGTTTTTCATCCTAGCGCTGTTCTGGTTTTAAAACCAAAACCCTGAGGACCTGCTTTGCCTGGCTTGAAAATAGCTGGAACGCTCCTGGGTTCGAGTGCTCAAGTGGCCACGGGCAGCTCTGCCTTTCCCAACGCTCCCTGGCAGGAGGTGTTCGGGGGAACGAGTGGAGGAGCTGGAAGATGAAGCGTAACCTTGCTCATTCCCTTTACTTTATGGCTTCCAGGGGTGTTTTGAGGTGGAGTTCATGGGTGTTTGGGTCCCTTGTTTCACAGGGTGAGCTGCGGCGCTGGGGTGGGTGCTGTGCCGCGCTGCATGCCAAAGAGGTGCCGAAATGGGTCACGGAGATGGTGTGCAATAGTGTTGGTGATTGCGGTGCCTGTTCTCAGCACCTCTAACCCTCCGGAGGGGCACAGGGCACCCACCTCTCCAGGCAGGACACCCAGGCTGCCTGCAGAGACCATGGAGTCCGGGAGGGGACAACTCCTGGCCCCCCGAGACACGGTGTTTCCCACCAACATCCCCCAACCCGCTGGGTGCTGAGCAGGGTGCACAGCTTGGCTCCCTGTGCTTGCAGGTGGGGTACAGGGCGAGCAGGGAGAGCCCAGGGGATGGGGGTCCCAGTACAGCCCTCCCCTGCCCACTGGGGCTGGAGGGCACCGGTGGGGGTCACTGGGCTCCCTGATCGGCCGGGCGAGCGGGGCTGTGTGGGAGGTAAGAGGGCAGGTTGTCCTCACCGGGTGAGAACCTTCCTCCTTTGTTATCCCCGGGCGCAGCTGAGCCTTCGCTGCAGGGGTGTTCCTGGGGCTAAAGCCTTTCAGCTCCTCCTTCACCCTCCTCTGTCCCATCTTGCTCGGTGCCAGCTGTGGTGCAGGCGGTGCCACCCAAAGGTCTGCTGTCTTTGGGGTGCTGAGCCCACCACGCGTACCAGAGTGGCTCCTCGGGTGTTTCGGGCAGACTCCGAGGAACGGGGAAGCTGGGATGCTCGCTGCCGTCTGATGGAGCAGCATCGCCCACGGATGAGGAAGGTGGGTTTTGCACCAGCGGTTGCGCTTGGGGTGACGCACCGCTCTTCTGGGTTTCGACTGCACACTCCGGGATGCCGCTGCCTGCCTGGTTTCCCTGCCCGTGGCCCCCTGCCAGCCCCGTTTTCCTGGGAGCCCTGGCAGAGCCCCGCGGCCGAGCACCCCGGGTCCACCCGTGACATCCCCCCCACGCCCCCGGCGCGGCTCCCGGGGCCCGCTCGCCTTGTGTCTGCTGCCATCTCCTGGGCACACCCGCCCGGCCCGGCCCGGCCGCTGCCGGTGCTCTGCCCTCGCTTCCCCGCGCCTCCCACCGGGGAGCGGAGTTTTTTTTTTTGGAGGGGGTGCTTCTCTGCTAATTCCAGGCTGTACGGCCGTGGCACCCGCCGCGGGTGGGAATTCCGCGGCAAGCAGCGGTCTCTGACGCGGGACTGAGAATTGCAATGGTGCTACTGCTGTTAGGAAATCCGGCCGGCTGCTAAGAGGTTTGTCCTTTTTTTTTCTTTTTTTTTCTTTTTTTTCCTTCTTTTTTTAATCTTTTTTTTCCCTTTTTTTGGTTGCTTTTGTTTTCTTTTTGGTTTTCTTTATTTTCTTCTCTTTGGTTTTACTTATTTTTTCTTTTTGGTTTCTCTTTTCTTCTCTTTTCTTCTCTTTTCTTCTCTTTTCTTCTCTTTTCTTCTCTTTTCTTCTCTTTTCTTCTCTTTTCTTCTCTTTTCTTCTCTTTTCTTCTCTTTTCTTCTCTTTTCTTCTCTTTTCTTCTCTTTTTCTAGTGGATTGCAAGAGCCTCAGTGCAACCCTGAGCCCTTGGCAGGAATGAGGAGAAGGGACTGAAACCGTTTCTCACCTGGAGGTGCCACCAGCTCCTGACTCCTCAACGGGAGTGAGCTCTTCCCGGGGTGCTCCCCAGCCCAGGTTTGTGCTCCTTACGGGAAGGATTCAGAGAAAGCATCATCAAGGCCTTAGCTATGTTGCTTTTCATCCCAGCTATTGCACCCAAAGCTCATGGGCAGCTTTATAGATGTGGCTGGGGCTCAGAGAGGCATCTGGGACCCACAGGGAAATATCATTTCCCTGCAAAAGGCATTAAAAGAGCCTTTGTGGGGCTTTGCTGCGGGGGGGAGCAGCACACGGCCGGACACGGCAGCAGATGGAGGATGGTCCATAGCAGTCGGTTACCTGGGGAGGGTGGGGGTGCGGTGTGAGCCCGGGGGGAAGGGGAGCCCCCAGAGTGCCCGTGTGGCAAGAGGTGCTCAGGCTGAGCGAGGGCCGGCGAGGTGCTGACCTGGCTTTCCCTGTGGGCGCGTGGGCTGCGTGTTTCGGGAGCTCGGGGCAGCATCCCAGGAGCTCACTCCATGCCCAAGTCACTGCTGAGCCACGGTGGGTGAGCCGGGCTGGGACAGGCTGCGCCTCCCCGACAGCACCCCCTGATATAAGGATCCGCTTCATTTTGCGTCTGGAGTCGATCAGATCGTGCTGTGCCTCACACTGCAACCCATGCAGGGAGAGCACCCCGGGTCACCAGCACCCCCTTCCCACCCCAGCGCCATGGGGATGGGCCCTTCCCTCTCCCTTTCCCCAGCAGAGCAGATGGAGATGCAGATCCCCTGTCCCCACGTGGAAACCAGAAGGGGCAGGGATTTCTCCTGCCATCCTAAAATATTAGTGGCTTGGGAAAAGTGTGGGCAGGAAAAGCTGTAATGATACATTCATCCTGGGAACAGATTAAACTTAATAATGTGGGGTCACTGCGGCGAAGGTGAGTCTGATCAATGCAGTGAGACGAGGCAGAGCTCGATGGTGGGGAACGGACCCCGGGGGAGCAGATCCTGCATGTCTGGTGTGACCCTACGGTGTTGGAGCTTGCTTGAGAAAATCCATCCGCAGCTGTGCCAAGCGTGGGCAGCTTGGAGAGGGGCTTGGGGGTGCCAGCCAGCCTGCTTCATGGAGGAACCCACCACACAGCATAGGGTCCTGCTGGGCTGTGGGGACAGCAGGTGCTGGCAGCCCCGGCAGCTCCCCCAGGCCCACCCTGTGCTCGTTGGGACCCCCTGCTTGTCCTGGCCCGGGGTCAGCGTGGTGCAATGAGCTGCCATGTTCACAGCTCCAGGAACCACGTCCCCAGAGCCACCGGCAAGCCCGGACCTGTGAGGGCTGTACTGAGCACCGCGGAGGGTGTGGTGGAGCCAACCTGGCTCCCAGCGGCACCCCCAGCCTCGGGGCGGGGGGCGGTGGTGGCTCGGTGCTGAGCCCGAGCTCCTGGGGATCTCTGGGGCAGGGACGCTGGCTCGGCTCAGCCTCCCCGTCGCATGCTTTGCTGCGGGAGGGAAGCGGAGTGGGGCCGTCCTGAGCCCTGTGGGTGCATCTCCGTTTGGCTGCAGGGATGGGAAGCTCCCCTAGGACTGGTGGCCCCTTGTCCCGGGTGCTCACCTGCGTGGCCAAGACAGCCAGATGTGCGGGGTGTTGCGTGTCTGCCAGCAGCCGGTCCCTGTGTGTCTTTAGCCTGGGCAGTGATTGTGCAGGATCTGGCCACCAAGGCTACTGAGGCTGTTGGGCTCATTACAGGTTTGTTTTGCAAGTCCATCCATGGCAAAGGTGATCCAAAATCCTGGTCCTCCCCTTGAGCCTTTCCTGGGGCTTCCAGGGAGGTGATGGCCGGGGCCCCTTCACGCACCTCTCCTTGGAAAAAGCACAGCCTGAATGCAGAGCCAGAGCTTGGGGCTACCTAATTTTGAAGGCAGCTTGCCGGGACCAGCATGAGGGGCAGGCTGGCATGCTCTCCCCTGCCACTGCCCTGGCGAGTGGCCGTACCACCAATGACCAGTTCCTTGTTGGAAACCAGTTTGCTGCAGCTGCAAATCCATTGTTGCTCTGTATCCCGAGGGCAGGAGTGTTTCAGTGTGGGACAGGGCAAGGGCTGGGTGTCCCCAGACCTCTGTGGGGTTTGGCATGGGCAGGGATGGACATGAGCGCAGATGTCCCCATGGCTGTGCCCAGCTGGGCTGGTGTGAGGGCTGGGGGTGCTCCCAGTGCCGAAAGGCACCGGCTCACCCACGGGCACTGCCCTTGCTGGCCCCAGGCAGGAGGGAGGCTCGGGGCGTTTTGCCCAGTGTTGATGTTGCGGAGGAAAAAGACCCGGTTTTTAACCACGGGCTGGTTATTTTGGGGAAGCAGGGGGTGCAGGAGGTGGGTTGGCAGCCCCAGGCACGCGGGAGGGAACAATGGGGCCACTGTGTGGCCGAGCGCCCTGGCTCCTGTCAGAAAGGTCTAGCGAGGGATTTTCAGCACGTTTCTATTCCCCCACTCAGGTATAATTACACGGGGGAACAAAGAGTCCTTCAAACCTGCCTGCTCCCCCCCGGCACAGCCCTGGGGGGCTGCGCACGCACATGCATGCATGTCAGCTCTCGGTGGGGTGCGAGGGGACGGTGACCATGCACACCAGCAAAGGTAGCCCAGCAGGCCTGGTGATGCTGGGTAGTGACATGGGGACAAGCCCTGGGTGCATCCCCAGCTTCCCTGGGAGCCACAGCCATGGTGGGGGTCTCCTTTCCTGGACCCACGCTCCTGGTTGTGCACCCCAGGGCAGAAAGCAAAGAGCAAATCTCCCCCTGCCTCTCGGCACTGATCTGCTGCTGTTAATGCAGCTGTAAGCTGGAGTGGGTTTAATAAAGCACCTTTTCTTCTGCCCCTTTGGTGCCTTGTCCCACGTGTAGGAGCCCCTGCGAGCTCCCTTGCTGGGTGCTGGTTTGGGACTCGGCGGTGGGGCAGCGGTGGGGGCTGCTCCCTTCGCTCCCATTCAGGCAGGCAGCTGCTGGCAGCCCTCTGTGCCAGGGGACGGATGGCCCCCCCCCAAGCAGCGTGCCGGGGGTCCCATGTTGGTCCCACATGGGTCTGGCAGGTGAGGACCACACCAAGCATCCCCGTGGGGAGCGGGTGTGCGAAGGGCTAAAGCCCCTGTGCTGCTCCCCTGTCCCGTGACGCCTGGCCCTGGCAGGGCTGAGCCCTTCTCGCAGGGACTTGCTGCAGCCCAGCTCGGGCAGGGACTGCCAGGCGGCAGCGAGGCAGGCAGGGTCCAGCTGGGGCAGCCCCACTCCCCGGCGAGGTTCCCAGGGCCAGGCTCCCTCTCTGGGAACGGGTTTGCGCTGGACCGAGCTGTGCTCACACATCAAAGCTGTAGCAATTCATTCCCTCTGTCTTTTTTTTCCAGCCCCTGTCTGCCGCTCAGCCCACACCCCGAAATCCCGGGGCTGCCCGGGGCTGTGGCCGGGGCCAGGTCCCTGTTCTGGTTGCAGGAAGCAAGGACACATCACTGCGGGATCGAAGCCCTCCAGCTGCTGCTTCTCCTCCCAGCCGCTGCTCCAGGCAGAGCCCGGCACCTATCCCGACACCCCGGTCCCTTCACAGAGACCCGCCAGAGCGGGCTCTCCTGGTCAGACCTGACGCAGAGGTGAGGGGCACTAATAGGGGAGTTTGGGGCTTCATCCCCAAGCTGTCCCAGTGCAAGCCAGCCAGGGCAGGAGGCCAGATTTAACAGGGCAGAGGGCACGGGGGTGCTTGCAGCCAGCATGACTGTGCAGCTGGGGTGCTGGCACACTGCATGCACGGCACTGCATGGTGCTGCCTGCTCCCCGCGGTGCTCCGAGCAAAGCCGTGCCAGGGTAGCACCGAGCCTGACAGCCCTGCGGACGAGCACCCGGGGGTGCTTCTCTGCTGGTGGCTCTGCAGCCGCCGAGTCCTCTCTGGGCTCACGGGAAGGGAGCTGCACCCAGTCGGTTCTTTCTCGGTGCTGGTCCTAACAACTGTAACTGCTTGGTTTGCATGCCTAATTACAGCAACGGTGCATGGAAATCAGGCCTGCATTTTTCAAGCCCAGTTGTTTATTTAAGCTGTTTAAAAATCTACTTTCCCTCCCCAGTGAACCCTGAGAAAACTATCCATGTGGTTTTTTTAAGAGTGGGATGAAAGAAGATTGCCAGCTCCCTCCATCCTGCCCCCGCTAGCCGGGCTCCCTGGACCCCCCAGCAGTGCTGCAGCATGGGGCTGGCCATGGGGAGCCATGTCCAGTGACCCCACACCCCTAATCCGCCCACCAAGCCCCAGCTGCAGCCCCGGGGCAGTGGTCCAGCCCTGTATCCCAGCAGGATCCTGCTGGCCCCCAGGCTCGGTCCTTCCCTGGGCTGCAGGGAGTCTGGAGCTTGCCAGGAGTGAGCTTGTTTTCAACTTGTTTTTCTTGTTTTAAGGGAAAAAAAAAAAAAAAAAAACACCAAAAGAAGGAAACCCAATTTTCCACAGGCTTTTTGGCTGAAAAAGCCCAGGGCAGGGCTGGGCGCCTGGAGCTGAGGGCACAGAAGCGTGGCAGTCTCTGCCCCCCAACAGCCCATCTCGGGACAGGGGCTAATAATACCCGCTCCTGGCGTCGCCGGTGACGCAGGCACCCGCGGGTGTCTCCGGCTCACTCCATCCTTAATGCTATTTGGGTTTTTTTGGTTTTTTAGAGTCTGGCCGGTGGGCCCACATGCCTGGGCAGTTCCCGATGCACTTGGACTCTCTTGAGCAGGTAATTGTAATTCCTCAGCGACCCAACTCAGCTTATTTTGGCCCTGGCGTAGTTTTGCATCCTGCCGCCCAGCTGGGTTATTTATAGCTCTGTCAGAAAAAGGATAAAGTCAGCACAGGTTTTCTGAGCCCTGCCCAAACCTACGGCCCCATACGCAGGGCTGCGCTGGGCTGGGGCCAGCAGTGCCCTTGGAGGGATGCTCGGGGTAATGGGACCCCACTGGGGTCTGCAGGTAGGGCTGGGACCAGTGCGAGGGATTGGTAGGGAGGGGGATTTTTTGGCTCATGATGCAGTAACCAGCCCCTTGGTTCAGTCTTGTTGGCCGAGCCCTGTTCATGCACTGCACCAGCCCTTGGCATCAGCCCCGAGGGCACCACGTTTCCAAGAAAGGGGTTTTTCTCTGCACCTTTCCCCTGGCTGGTGGGCAGAGCAGCATCCCCGCTCTCGTGGGCTGGTGATACAGATATTTACACCAAGCAGTGTGGGCCGTGGGCTCATTGGACCACTCAGAGGCTCTGCCTGGGGGTGTGGGACAGGGAAAGCCCCAGACAAAGGACTTAGGGCTGGGGGGGGACAGACTGCTCCGGTGGGGTGGCCCTGCTTGCCCCATGTCTCTGGGGCAGGCTGCAGCAGCTCATCCTGACACCGGGTCCCCGGAGATGCTCCCGGTGCTCCTCCGCAGGGGACGAGCAGGGACCTGGGAGCGCTGCCCCCACCCTGACCACCCTCAGGTCGGGGAGGTGACGAAGCCACAGCACAGCAGAGGGACCTGCCCTGGGTTGTCCTTGCCAAGGCAAACACCTCACTGGATCACACGAGTCGGGGAAGCGCATCCAGGCCTGGCAGCGAGCCTGCCGGTGCCAAGCTGCCCTGGCATGGGACAGCCCGGTTCCTTACAGCCCCTCGCCAGCTTCCCCCCCAGCCACCCCTCACACTCAGGGGGGTGCAAAAACTCCCTTTAAATGGAGTTTTTCTGGCCTTTCTGCAGTTGTGGTGGCAAATTGCCCTATAAGCAAGCCGACCCGCTGGCCGCCTCGGTGCCAAGAATGGTGTCACCAGGCTGGGTGACATTCCCTGCACCCCCCGTGTATGGGGTGCAGCCACAGCTGCCCCCGCTCTCCGAAAAACATTCAACCAACCATCAGGAAACCTGCTGTATGGTTTGGGGCAAAATGCAATGCGATGGCTGTTTAAAAAAAACCAGCCAAACCCTCTGAGTTGGCAGAAAATGTCCCCCGGGGATGGCCAGAGATGCTCTGGTGATCCCCAGCACCCAGTGCAGCTCCCGGGCCGGCCTGAGCCTCTCTGGGCAGCCTGGGCACAGGCAGTGTGATGAGTGCGGCGGTGCTCAGCAGGCAGGGTGCTGGGGGCTGGGCTCACTAGGTGGCAGCAGCTCTTCTTCCAAACGGCCAGGACAGCACCGCACAGCCCAGGCAGAACGGGAGACAGACCAAGACCAGAATTCAGGTTCCTCTGGGATATTGTTTCATGGAAGGAAAGCCAGGATTTTATTTTCTTGATGTTTTTGAAGGTACGCTCACCTCCAGGACCTGAAATGGCTCCTCGGTGCGGTGGGGCTCCAGGCAGCCCCAGTGCACCCCACCCTGGCAGGAGCAGGGGATCCCCGTTGCCTTCGAGCCTCGCCATCCCCCGGGGATGCTCATGCAACACCTCGGCTGCACACAGCGTAAGTTATCCTGAGCATCCCTAAGGCATTTGATGCTTTTCCTAAATCCCCAGCTCCTGGAGTGATATGAAGGTTTTTTCATGCTTCATTTTGTACCCATGTTTCTGGCTGCCTGGGGGATGGGGAAAAGCTCCACGTACAGTTCAGGGGCACAGAAAAGACCTGCCAGATGGGCTCCAGCGGGCAGCCCAGCTCGGACCAGGCAGCCCAGCTTGCTGAAGCCGGTGGGACGGTCCATGCGTGTTTCCCAGACATGCCTTGGGTTATCGTAGGATCCGGCAGAGACGGGCGCTGCCGACTCACGAGCGAGTGAGAACATACAACTGGATGGCTGGCGCCTGTCCGAGACATTTGTGTTAATCAGTGATTATGCAAATAAACAGCTCTGCCGATGCTACCAGCTCCACCGCGACGTGGAGCATATGTTCCCCGTGGCAGGGAAGTGCCTCCTCCAGGAGCTGCAAAGCTTCTCGTTTCCATTTGCGGGACCTGCTGTAAAAAGCAGATTAAATGCAGCCCGTGGCTGGTCGGGGGAAGGCAGGAGCCCCTCGAGGCCCCCCCAGCCCGCCCGCCGCCGCCTCTCCCCTTTCCCCATGTGGCTTGAATTACTGCGGCTGTTTGCTTAATCCATCAGGCTTCAAGAATGAGCCACTCGGTGCTTTCTTGGCCTCTGCAGCAAAGCGCTGCGCCGTAAACATAACAAGGCAGGCTTGTTCCAAGCCCTTGAAGTCAATAAGCAATGCTCCTCCTGCCCTTCGGGACCGGGCTGCTGCTAAATATAGCCGAGGGTGCTTTCCATTCATAAAATGTGAATTATGCCCTGGCCTCCGAGGGAGGGGAGCGGGTTGAGGAGCCCACGGGCTCCAGCCGCTCCTGCGTGGGCTGCAGGCAGAAACTGCAAGGCTTGGCCCCGTCCTTTCACTGCCCTCCAGCCCTTCCCCGAGGAGATGGGGGGGACAGGGAATGCTTTTTGGGGAGATATGAGGGATCCTCTGTTCAAGTTGATTAAAGGATTTTCTTGCATCTCATCCTCAGTTATATTAGGGCCAGGGTAGATTTGCTGGGGAGGTGAGCGTAGGGGATGGTAAGCATGGGCTGATGGGGTGGCCCAAGCGGCTGCCGCACAGGGGAAGCCCCCGCTGCCCCCCGCACCTGTATAAGATGCTCGAGCATTTGCCAGGAACAGGAGCAGTGAGGTCTCATACCACTGCTCCCAACACCTAACGAGCGCACTGGAACATGCCTCCTGCTCGAGGGACTTGCTTCCTTTCGAAACCCCCTGCGGATCTTCACATGGTTACCCTTCCTCTGTCCTCCAGCCCCTTCCTCCACCAGCCCTTGGCTGCTGGCATGCGCTGTAATATTCTCCCTGAGTTTTTCCTCCAGCAGCTGCAGCTCCAGAGGCACACAGATGTGTCTGCCAACAGCTTTTCACCCTTTCTGAGGTTCCTGTTTTGGGGAAGAAGGAACCCCATCTCCTGGTGGAGTTTAGGGAGGTGCTGCACCCTGAGAAGCCCTGGGTTAGGACCCCAGGGACCCAAACTTTTGTGGTCCCGCGGGAGCTGGGGCCATGCACAAGCTGCAGAGGGAAGAGGCCAAGGCACCGGGCACCAGCATGTGTCTCTGTGCTGGGTGCTGCGAGGCCGTTGGTCCCCCGCAGCCCCGGATTCAGCATCCTGAGCCACAACATGGCAGGGGATGCACAGGGCAAGGCCAAGGATGGGCTGCGTGCCAGGGCTGTCGGTCTGGCGTCCGAAACGTGCTGGATGGCGCAAAACACGCAGGTAAGCCAGGCGATGAGCCAGGGATGCCCGAGTGCGGGGCCGGGCACCCCACGCTCCTGGGGTGCTGCGAGTCGTGGGGCACCATCCTTCCCCTGCTCCCCTGCCCGCTGCCGCCGAGTTCAGTGTGGGTTTAACACCTCTGTGGGTTTGGCAGTTGGGTTGTTTGGCAGTTGGGTTGTTTCAAAACCCAGCTCAGAACTGCCAAACCAGCAGGTTTCCAGGTACACCATGGGCCTTTTGATGCCACGGAGATCTGAAGACTAAATACAGCTGTAAGACCCACTCTGCGTAATGCTCGGGTCCAGCTCCAAGAACCCTGGCTTCTTTTTATGGCATCTTTAGATCAGCAGTTTCCTGCTGATGCCAGCGCTGCAATTTCTGTGTGGGTGTGTGTGTGCGTGTGTAAGTGTGTAAAACAACAGAGCTTGGCAGAGCCACGCCAGCTAGGAAGCGGCTGGGTTTCATCCTGAAGTTTTCCTTTCTCTCTTTTTCCTTTTTCCTTTTGAAATAACCCCATTTGGGCCTCTAATAAAAAACCAAACCATCTGGTACCGAATATTTGGCTGCTGGAAATCAGCTCCTCATTACTGAAAAGCGCAGAAGCGATGCAGGGATTCCTGGTATAGATCATAACACTTAAGATCACTTTTTTTCATCATCCCTGTCCCTCCTGGCCTTTGAATACATGGACTGAGGACATCAAGGGCGCTGTGATGCTCTGTGCCAGCACAGGAGGTAAATCGTGAAGGTTAGTAAAGAAGCAATTGAATCAGTAAAGAGTCCTTGAAGCCTGATTTATTGATGCTCTCATGTGAGATCTCAGCAGGGTGAGATGCTGCCATGAAGAAGAGACAAGTCAGCAAATCACAGTAACACGGTGGGCATTCGATGCGTGGGGAGGACCCTTCAGCGGGGCCACCCCGAGCCATGGACGGGGACCCGCAGCAGGGCTCAGGGCTGTTCCCCTTCCCCGGGGCCGGCAGCAAGGCCGAGCCTCTGCCCGCCCAGCTTGCTAGTTCTGCATGAAGAGGTGGAAGTTGGTCCTGGTGAACTCCTGATGGATGCTGTCAAGTAATTTGTCTGAGTCCTGGGGGACATCCGAGAGGACCTGCTGCCCTGGGATGAAGCTCTGCTCCGGGGTGTAGGTGAACGTGAACGAGCTGGAGTAGATGAGGCCATCGTCCCTGATCAGCAGGAGCGGGACCGTGATGGGGTATCGCAGCCACCTCCAGTCACTGCCGAAGGCAGAGACGTCAGGGACGACACACACGAGGGACTTGGGGCTCCTGGGAACAGTCAGGAGAAGAAAACATGCATTAACCCCGGCAGGCCAGGCGCAGGAGCGGCCAGCAGTGAGTGCCGGCACATCTCCTCCAGCCTGCAGCTCAGCGTGAAGCCTCGGGCTGGTTTCCCCTCTCCTCCCCAGTGTTCCCTTCCTCTCTGCCAGGGCTGCTTGCTTGTTTGCAGCACCCAAGGTCCCCGTGTCCCTTGCCCACTGCTACCCCCAGGCTGCAACCAGAGCCAGCAGGCACCAGCCAGACTCACCCCTACCTCTCCTTTGCAATGCTCGTGCTTGGTCCCGCAGAACGGGCAGCGCAAGTGCCCCTGTCCCCGAGGTCGGCAGCCACGTCCCTCCCAGGGCTGCCCAGCGCTGCCCAAACCCAGCTGCCATTCCCTGCCTGCTCCCTGGCCCCCTCGGCCGCGTTACCTGTACATAGTCTCTGCTTCCACATCTCCGAACCAGACCTTGAGGTGTGCGTGGAAATACTCCCCCTGCACCTCCAGCATGGCCACGTCCCCGCCACCCGTGAGCTGTGACGGGCAGAGTGCACGGCAGCGTGTTACTGGTGGAATGAGCCAGACTCCTTCTCCCGCTGGATGCTCTGCCCGTGTGTCCCGTCCCCGCCGCAGCAGTCCAGACCCGGGCATTCCCTCAGCATCCCAACACCGGGAGACACCGAGCGCGGGTGCAAGGGCTCGGGAGCCACGATGGAGGCAGCTGACGGAGAGGCCGGGGTGGCTGGTGGCCGGCACTGTGCCTACCTGCAGGGCAGTGATGAGTGGCACGGGGCTGACGGGCTCGCGGACGCAGGCCAGGCTCTCGCTGAAGGTGTACTCCACTATCTCGGTGCCGATGATGGTCCAGCAGGAGCCGTCGTTCAGCAGCTCCCGGTTGGCTTCCTTCGGGCAGGGAGATGCCTGTGGAGAGTGTCACAGCTCCAAACACACCGCAGCGGGGACGGCGGAGGACCAGGGCCAGGATGCTTGGCTTTTGTCCCCGGCGTCTCGATTCCAGCAAGCGACTTGGTGCCTCTGCTTTGCTCACTGGATAACGGGGATCGTGATGCCTTTGCAAAGACCTTGGTGATGATGTCCCCACCAAAGCAGGCAAGCCGGAGGCAGACGGCTTTGCAGCGATTCTGACCTTAATTTGGATGAAACCCCCCTTTGCTGGAAGACCCGTCCCGGTGACACGTTCCCCAGCCAACAGCAACACAGAGGAGCTTGGAGAGAGGATGGGGAGCACCCCAGGAGTCCTCACCCCCTCCTCACGCTGCCGTACCTGGAACTGGATCACTTTCTCTGTGGAGAGACACAGGTACATGCGGTCGCTGCCCTGGAACTGGAAGGCACATTTGTGGAGCTGGGAGATGGGCTCGTCCACGTCCAGCATGGCGTACTGCTTCGTCACCTTCCGGATGATCTACAGGGCGACAGCATATCCCAGGGATGGTACCCGTCATTCAGAGGCACAGAGCGGCCAGGTCCATGTGTCTGACATCTGTGGGGATGGAGGCTTACCAGGGGAGGCAGGGTGATGCCGGTGGCCGTGCAGATGAGCTGGACCACGGAGCCGTAGCGGATATACCCTTCCCGCAGGGGGAACTCGCTCCGAGTGCAGCGTTCATCGGCTTGGTGGGAAGGAGAGAGGCAGAGTCACCGCTCCGAGCAGCCGGGGAACAGGTTAACCTGGGCCGCCTTGCTATGCACAGGTCTGGCCGTGCTCCCGGTGCTTTCTTACTGCTCTCTCTGCTCTGCAGGTGCTTGCTGCTTGGAGAGACCACTGCTCCCGGGGAGCCCAGCGTGGGAAAGGGGGACTGGGATGTGGTACCTCGCAGGGACACCGCCAGAGGCAGCGTGGGCAAGGATGCTGCTGGCCTCTGGCCTCTTCCAGGCAAGTTACTTGCTTGGATTTGTGAGCCTCCAGACTGGTACAGCTCTTGCTGCCCCGGTTACAGCCCGTGTGCTCTCAGGGCATGATGCCAATCCTCAAAGCCAGTAGGAAACAGCCATCAGCTCCAGAGACACACCAGGAATACCGGGCAGAGGTGAGATCTGAGCCAGGTTCCCACATCCGCAAGCTATTTCCCACCCCTTTTGCCCCCAAGAACGGGCTTTGCAGGAGGGGAGAGCCAGGGCTGGAGGCAGGCAGCCCTGGGCATGGCTGGTGTCAGCGGCCCCACGAGGCTCCTTACCCAGGTGGAGGGTGAAGGCTGCCCACTGCCTGGCGCTGGCGATGAAGGCTCCCCCCTCGACAGAGAGGTAACGGGTGCTGACGGTCTGGGAGCGCAGGCGGTTGAAGAGGGAGACTTTGGAGCCCGAGGAGATGCAGACTGCGGGGAGAGGTGGCTGGGTTAGTGCTTGCCAGGTCTGTGCGTGATTTGAACTATGGCTTTGTCAAGCCAGGGGAAGACAAGTCCTGGTTACTGGTGTAACCAGCCCAGTAGGAACCAGCACCTGCCCAGCTGGGCTTTTCAAAGGTGCAGGTGAAGCCTGTGGTGTGGGGAGCACATTGGCATCAGGGCATTATGCATTGTAGTGGGTGAACCCTTCACAAAAGAGACATCAATATACCCAGATACATTCCTCTTCTTTTGGGGGTGCCTGGACCCCTCCGTAGCCAAGCTGTGAGCACTCAGAGAGCATCCCACCCTGGGCTCGCACCCGCTTTCCTCCCCGCAGAGCCATCCCCGTACGCACGGTCCGTGTTCTTCAGCGACTGCTTCTTCTGCGAGGGCTTGGAGATGACCTTGATCAGCTTGCTGTGGAAGGTGCCGATCTCCTGGCCGTTGCTGAAGAAGAGCTTCAGGACCAGGCGGAAATGCTTGCGCTTGTCCGCGTCCGAGATGTACAGCGCCTTGGCGCAGCCGAAGCCCTGCCAAGGACAGAGAGGGGCTGCTGGCAGCTCCAGCCCAGCCCTGCCGGCCTTCCTCGCCCTCCTCACCATCCCGCAAGGACATAATAGTGCCCTTTCAAAGAGCCCCGGGTTCATTTAAAGGTGGAAACGACCGGAGATGTTATTACAGGTGGAATGAAGAGCTGGGGATCAGCAGAAGCTTTATTTACACTGGGGGCAGAGAAATCCTCATGGAAATGAATGTTCACGTGTGATTTATCCCACATAACATGAGAAATCGCCCTGGGTTTATGGTTTCCCCGCCGTCCTGGCCGATACGCCGTGCCTTAGCAGCAACACAAGCACTGCAAACAAAGGCTCTTTTTGTAAGGTATCTGGCCTGACTCAGCCCCCGTGCTCTTCGGGGACCCCAGATAATGCTTTTTCTTCTTTTTTTTTTTTTTCCCATATCAAAAGATGCCAGACCTCTACTGAAGCTCTTGAACTTTTGGATTGATCAGGCTTTTTTTTAGCTGTTTATCTGCACATGAAAGACCGGGCTTTCGTTTTGCGATAAGCAGCAGTGCTGCTCATTGGGAGAAGGTACCGGGGCTGAGGGAGCTGTGCAAATTTTGGCAGCTCGCCTGCCTCAGGGCTGTGAACCTGAAAAGATGGTGCTGAAGAAAGACGGGGCTCTTTGCAAGGCAGAGGGTGGCAGAGCAGGAGCGGGGAGTGATGGCTAAGGAAGAAAGGACCACGACATCCCGAGGAAGGTGACAATGTGACATCTCAGGGTGTGGGGTGACGCCAGGGACAGCCCAGCCCATGCGTGACTGGGGTCCCCATGGGGTGCCACCGCACCTTTACCTTTGCGTCCGGCTGCTCCTCGAAGCTGAGCTTCTGGGTCTCCATCAGGCTGCTGCCCATGCTGTCCAGCCCCATGTACCCACACACCCGAAAACCCGCCTCTTCCAGGTCCCTGGCTGGAAGAGATGGGGAGAAGCACCCTCCAGCCCCCGTGCAGGCACGAGCTTGGGCTCGGCTCCTCCTGGCACGGTGGGTGGCCCAGGCTCCAGCCGGGTCTGGACCGCAGAGGGCTCAGCCTCGAGGGGGAAAGAGGAGTTTGGGGGGGCAAAGATAAAATAAACTGGGTCACCCTCCCCTTTGCAGAGGTGGAGGGCAGCTCTCCATGGCATGGGAAGGGAGGGAGGAGAGGTCCAGGGCTGCTGCCCAGCACTTACCTTTTATCTGCTCCTGTTTTAACTTCCATCCCGGCCCGCTCAGGTAAACGCAAGGTGGGGGGCAGAAAAACCTGCAGAGACAAGAGGACGTTTTCTTCATGTCTTCATGGATCTTCATCTTCTGGATGCACTTCAGCTTCCAGAAAAGGTCCTCGGGGGTGACGGGACGGCCGTGCTGAGAACGGAGACCTTCACCCAGGACTCGCCGGTGCCCGGAGCAAGCCTGCACGCTGGGAGGTACGTGGTGCTGCGGCGAGGGGCTGGGGACCCCCCAGCTGGGGGGGCGCGGGCAGGGCTGGCCGGAGGAATCGGGCTCTGCTGACGTAGCTATCTCAGCCTCTCTGCCCTGCACTGGCCTCCAGCCGCAGTGTCCGGGTGGCTGCCACATCTATTGGTGTCGCTGGTGGCCACGAGCCCATCGGCCGTGGGACAGTCCTGGGAGGGGAGCATGGGGCGCCTCAGCCCCCTCCTGCCCGGAGCCAAGGGCGGATCGGGCCCCCTGCCTCTGCCCGCCTGCCTTGTGGGAGTCTCGGCAGGTCGGGAACAGAGTTTGCATTCACAGCCAGATTTGGAGCCCAACGCAAATAAATCTATAGCCAGGGTTTTGGAAACCTATTTTCCTGTGTTTTATTTGGGTTTCCACTGTCTTTGCACTTGTGTGAATGGTGCAAATTCATCCTCTATTGATACTGGGTAAAGCGCTAGCAGAGAAAACATGGGGGGGTGGATATTTCAGAGCCCTAAAGTCCTGGGTACAGGTTTATTTAAACAAGTCATCCACAGCACGGGCCCCTGACTCCCACCAGGAGTGCACCAGCACCTTTAAACTTTAAGCTGGGAGCTCTGTGCTGGTTTTCTCTCCCTCTCCAGACCTGGCATCTGATTTTCACACTCATCCCTTGCATGGGGTCCAGAGCAGGGGGAGGAGGCTGTTCGGAAAGCCCAGTGATACGGGGGCTTCCCTCCTGGCTGGAGACCCCATCACGAAATAAAACCTTTACCTATGGAGCAGCAGCCAGGCAGGAGGCTGGATGTGATGAGGACTTTGCAGGCACAGCCAGCCCAGCTTCGAGCTGTCTCCTGGGGTCGCTGGGGTCTGGGTGCGGTTATGCCTTAGAGGTAGAGCTCGTCGCCTCATAGCTACTCCACACCCAGTAATAACGGAGGATTATTTATATCACAAGGGTTAATGGAGGATTAATTATATTACACTGCCACAGTCTGACGTCACTGCCCAGGAGTAGCAATTTTGGAGATTCAAGCCAGAACCTCAAGGTGTTTTTGCAGTGCGGGAAAGATTTTCAAAAATAGCAGCTTTTTGGAGACGGTGGGCACTGATGGAAATGCCCCAGTCCCTGCTGTGGCCATTCAGATTCTAAGACAAGATTTCCAGAGCACTTAAAACACTAACCTTTCCTCTTCTTCTTCTTGAATAGTTTATTTCCTTCTTTTACTTCATCTTTGTGATCTCCATTATATCACGGGAGGAACCTAACCATTGGGAATACCTAACTGGGATGGATGCAGATGGGGGGTTAATATCCTTAGTTCAAGACTAAACAGTAGTTTTAGACGCAAAGAGGTCATGAACGGATGGAGAGGGGATATGTCAAATCATTTGCTTCACCAGCTTAAATCAGAGAAATCTAACAAGGCTGAAATTGAGCTTTAGGTAGCTGGGTGTGGAAGTGGCTCTCAGAGAAGCTGGAGCCGTCTCCTACCTTTTTTCATTGCCGTATGACTTCTGTGCGACTTTGGCGTGCAGTATCAGTACTGTCTGGTCTGCCGGCAGCTGCAGGTACCTCCGCACACCTTCTCGAAGCAGGTTGGTTTGGTACGGGTTGGATCTACAAGACAGCGGTCCCCCGGCACTGTAACACCAGAAGCGGGCTCCTTGCCTTGCCCTACCAGCCCGACACCGAGCAGGGAGCCTGGAGCACCCTCCGTGTTCAGCCTGATGGGTGGGGAAGGTGGAGAGGCTTTCCCATCGGAAAGCACTGGAGATCAGAGAGCATCTCAGCTGCTGTAAGACCGGGGTTGGCACTGAAAAATATAACGTTTGGATAACTGAATAACTGCTGCATCAGTTTTCAATCAAACACACACAGGGCACTATGTTTACAGCTCTGAAACGCACATTTGCAAGACTTCCAGTCCCACTCAATGATGCCGGTGCCCTAATTGATTATTAATTTGGTTTTCCACCAGATGTGCTTGTTGCTGTATGGCTTTTTGGTGAGTTGGGGAAATGATGCTGCTGAGCCATGAGTGCAGCTGGGGAGCTGTCACGCAAGGAGGAGCTGCTCGTTGGCTTCTGCAAGGGCTGTTGGGTGAAAATAGCTGCATTTTTCTCCAAGTCCTAAGAAGTGGGTGGTTTTGCTGATTCTTTCTGCTCTATTAACTAGAAGGAGTTCCCATGCACCCAGCATTTAACTCTGCTAACTTAGCAGGTTGGGCGTTACCCGGCTGGAGAGAGATGAGGTGGGTCCAAGCCCGAGGTGCCCTGCTCTGCCACCTGGGACACGTGTGCAAGAACTGGGGGATGAGAGGGGGGAGAGTTATGGGGTGTCTACTGGGGAGACCTTTTGTGGTGCTGCCTTGCTTTCAGAGGAGGCGAGATTGCCCATCTGAAGAACATCAGCTCCTGCCCTGCTGAAAGCCCTTCGGCTGGATAAGAGGAAACTAGAGGAGAGGGAAGGGGTGCTGCCTGGGCAGGAGCCCCTTGCTGGCACATCTGCCCATGTTTGGGATGTGGCAGCTGGGCACACTCAGGAGAAATTGCTCCTACCAAGGGGACCCAGCCTGGCTGGTTATGAAAAGGTCTTGACTTAAGCCTGAGCTGACTTCTTTCATGAACTGAGCTCCCTTGACTTGCTCCAAAGGGGTGTTCGTGCCTGCTGGTATTTGGACAACGGCTCTGTGTTTCTGCTCTGCATGCCCAGGAGATGGTTTTGGACCCACCTGGATGAGCACCAGATCCAGCATCCTCAGGAGAGAGAAAGCTGTATGGAAACTGGCTTCAGGCTCAGGCTCTTGACCCTCCCAAGGCTGGTGGGGGGGCACTCGTGACCTCTCCACTCAATGATGGCCTCGCATTGGAAACAGAGAGAAACAGCAGTGACCAGAGAAAGCTGGGAAGCCCCAACCACAGCTGCAAACACACTGCTGAGCCACCGGGAGAAAGCGGCTGGGGACTGCTGGCAGCGCTGGGGGATCGCTTGGAGGAGAAGCGGTGAGGATGGGGGGGTATCCGCCATGGCCACCCAGGGAAAATCTTGCAAGAGGTACGCAGTGGAGCATCCCCATTAAAAACAGTCTCTCTTCCTCTTAAGTGAGCTAGAAATGGAGAATAATTGAGGGCATAAATGATGAGATGTGTGAAGAGAGGTAAATCTGGTCCTGCCAAGCACCCCAAGGCAGGCTATGGTGAGCTCTTGCTGGGCTCAGAGGCCAGAGCAAGCTCCCAGGGAGAGAAGCAGCAACCACTGCCATCCCAAGCAGCCTTTTAGAAGAGTTCATCAGCCAGTTTTGCTCTTCCCAGTGCAACACATGTATTTTAAAGAGGTTGTGCCCTTTACAGGTTCTAGGACTCACGTTACAATTAGCCTTAAACTTACATCCCTTCACTTCCAGCTTTCCCACGTGGATGGAGCTGATGCTCTCCTGTTTGTGCGTGGAAGACAAATACGTCTCCCATACAAGCAAATATTTACCCAGCGTCTCCTCTGGGTAGTCCCATGGGGACCTGATGCTTTGCATTCCACAGATTCTCCCATCACTGCTGTGTTTGGCTATTAGATGGGCAATATAATCTCCTGCCCTCCTTGTTCTCAATTCTTTATCCTAGACGTGTTAGCAGGATCACCAGCAAGCATGAATCAATAAAGCTCTGCCAAAATCAGATTTACAGCCGGTGCCAGTGTCACCCACAGCATTAGCTGCCACTCTGTGTCTGAGAAATGAATGTTTTATGGCCACGGCTCGCAGAGCACGCGCTGCAACCGAGCTCCTCTCCCCGCAGCAGCCCCAGCACTGCTGCCAGCACACGGCTCTGGGCTCAGCCCCGGCCGGCACTCACGGCAAGCCAGCCGTAGCCCCTTTGCCAGATAGGCCCTCGGATGGCTCCGTGCCGAGGCTGGATCCCGTTCCCTCCGACCCTCCATCGCAGGGCTGGGAGACTCCTGCTCCAGCACACTGAAGTTGAGCTTTACCAACCAGTGTCCCACCAGTGCCCTCTCTAGGATGAGTTACTTAGGCTGGAGTGAAGCTTTTCAGCAAGACTGTCTACTGACTGGTTTGTATCTTTGCACAGCCAGAGAGATCCATAAGAAAGTTATTTAATCTTTTTCCATAATGGCAATCTGCAGCTGTCTCACCCCTTTGCTGCCAAGCAGTAGTGTGATTTCAGCTTTGATCCACCTTTGCTGTTTTTCCCTTCATCCAAAATCTCTCTGCAAAAGTCTTTTTTTTTTTTTTTTTTTAACAGAACTAGTGATTGTGATCAGGATAAATATGGAAAAGGCTGTCCATTGGCCTGACCTTGGCAATTCTTTCACACTAACACAACATGGTGAAAAATGAGTACTAAACCTTGCTGGCTCCGTTCAGGAGCATTTCGCCCTCAGTTTGTCAGAGACAACGGGCACAGAGCAGGGGAGAACCAGGCTGGGTGTGTGAATTTTTTCCTGGTGAGTCTCATCATTCAGTATTCAGTGCAAAATAAGGAGCGTAGCTTTGGGTCCTTGCTCGTGTCTCAGCTGCGGGGACACATGCTCCATCCCTGTTAGTGTCACCCACCAGCACCCACGCGCTCACCAGCACCCGTCCATATAGCTTGGGGTCTGCCTGGGAAGCACCAATCCCCACAGAGCAGCTGGACTGGGAGCTGCTGGGGGGAGTCTCTCCCATTAACCCATTGGCAGAGTAAAGAACAGACTGGTACCGAGGCCAGGCAGCGGCAGGGAGTGTTCAGGAGCAAATTGCCAAAACCTGTGGATTAAGACTTGTGCTGACAGCGTGGCCAGCAGCAACGCCTGCTCTGCAGAGCCTCCCGGCACCGGCTCGGGGCAGGGCCAGGCTTGTGCAGGTATCACTGCTCCCTGCCATCCGTACGTAATACCAGAGGCACGTGGGTTACTGCCCGGAGCTTATTAAAGAGCCTTCTGGAATAATTATCCACATGCTATTTACTGCTTAAAGTGGGAACGTGCATGCCAAAGGCAGGTAAACAGACCGCAGTTTTTCAGATTTGATGTCGAACTGGAGGAACGACTACTGAGAAACTTGTTTTTCTTTTCTTTGTCCGTTCTCTGTAACCGTTGCCTTCCAAAATTTGGGGCTAAATTGTTTCAGTGACGCATTTCTGAACAGTGCTCACCATTCTGCCCACCAAGGCGACCACCCAGCATCCATCATCTGGTTTAAATTTACCTTCGGAGAGTCAAAGGGCTATTGCTAAAGCAGCTCAATATACCCACTTGGCTCCTTCTGGCACCTACAGCCCCTGCAGGGTTATAGGGAATTATTCACTCCTTCTGACATTTATTATATTAAATTATTAAAATGCTTTGATTGTAGTGCAGTGTTAGTTCAGTGTCATGTTAGCAGCACCGCACGGGCCGGGCTCTTAGAGCTCACGCTAAAAGCCTCCTTTTCAGAGCCTCAGGTCTCAGCTGGGACTCGGCTGCTCTCGCACACAGTCAGGCATTATGTGGGAGCAGGGGGGGAGCGGGGGGGGGAGCCACCACCTTTCTCCTGTGCTGATTTTTGTGTCTTTCCCCCTCCCTGCTCAGCCTGGCATTGCTTCCTGCCGAGGCTTTTCCCTCGCTTTAGGTCAGGATGTGCCGCGGGAAAGGGTGTGAGGGCGCTTTGAGGTGCATCTCTGGGGTGGCTCTGCCCTGGTGTTGGAGGTGGGAGAGACCCAGGGCACCCATGGGTATTTGCAAGCCTTGGCCGTGCTGCTGGGCCCTTTTCCATGGCCAGAAACGAAGCAGAAAAGGAGGAGTGCCCTGTGTGCTTCTCACGGGAGACACACAGCTGGACCATCTCGTGAAGGACTGTTTTATGTGGGCACGCAGGGAACCCAGGCAGGCGCTGAGAGGCGCAGGGTCGGACCCTGCAGTCACATCGCTGATTTTAGGAGAGCTGATGTTTAACACTACAGCTGAAAATTAGCCCTCGCTTTCCCAGCAGTGAGTGGGGGGGGCTCAATCAGCGCTTTGTCCTGCCTCCAGCTGGGAAATGCATTTTCTCCTTCCTCGGTCCCTGCCTTCCCGCTCGGGCTGCCGCCCTGGGTGACCGCCCTGCTGCAGGCACGGCTCCTGCCTGTGTCACAAACAGGGCAGAACCCAACCAAGGGGCCTTTTCAGCTCAGCCTTCCCCTGCCGCTGGGTAACACGTCCCCGCTGAGACGCTCATGGTGTGGGACATCTCCTGGTCCCCTCATCACCCTCTGCTCTGCGAGGGCAGATCAGGCCGGGAAGTCCCACAATACCCTGTGTGTGCACCCTTGGGCAACCGCAGGAGCAGGAAAAAGCACTTTACGGGCACCGGGAGAAGCAAACCGCCTTCTGCACTGCTGCTTTCCAGTTCGCCAACGTTCACCAGCTCAGTCTACAGAGGAAGGGACTTGACTCAGGAAACCAAAATACGATCCCAGCAGCTATTGTTTAGAAATAGCTTCAAATCAGCTCTTTATACAAGAACTTTAACTCATGGTAACAGTGTCCTCAAGTGCAGGCAATTCAGTGTCCTCAACTGAATTCAAGTGCAGGATTTAATTTGCTGCTTTCCTCCCACAAAGGAGCTGCCGTGTGCCTCGCTCAGGAGATGGCTGGCCTGCAGCTTGCTGGGGACTTGCTGCCACAGAGGGCAATTGTTCTTTCCTCAGCTTGGGGAAACCAAATGTCCTAATAAAAAATATCCATTTTAGAGGTCTGGGTTATATTTTGTGCAGAGCAGGGAAGAAAATGCCTGCAGTGCTCTTGGGTATGGAGTCAATGCAATGTTTATGCAAAAGGAAAAGCCATTAGAAATCACAGAAATGAGAAGCCTGCAGTTTCTGGCTTCCCTCATTTTTCAATACCTCCTTTAATCCAGACCAACCCAACCCACAAGCCCTTGTATATGCATGGGTATTTATAAATCCTATATTTTCCTCACTGCACACACAAGTGAAATTCAGCCTTTTCTGAACTGGGAGGATTTATCGACCACTCCAACGGCAAACACCAGCCGAGAACAGGAAGCACAAAAAGCCTGCGGCGGTGAGCTCTGCGGGGGACCGGGGGCCAGCCGGGGTGGTCACCCCAGGCATGTTCCCGGCTGCCCTGAGCCTGCCCCAGCAGCACTGACACCCTCAAAATGCCCACGTTGGGTAATGTAGTATTGGCTCATCTGATAGAAAATTCAGATAATGTGGGTGAATTACTGTAGTCTCCTTTCTCTGTTCCTCATGTAGCTGTTGATGTTAGTGCAAAGAGGAAGGAAAGTGCTGTTAAAGCACTAAAACACAGTCCTATAAAGCACTACAGGCGGTTCCTACCACCACTAAATTGATCTAAGTGCTGAGAAGAGGTGGAGGGCTGGGAAGATCTATTCCAGGATGTCTAAGAAGCCTCTGTTGATGATCTCCATCTCTACAGTCAGGCACATCAGTTGACCTTCTTGCTGGAAGCTCAACCTGAGGCTCTACAGCTCTCAGAGCTCTGGTCTGCAGCTCCCTGGTTCAAACCCACCTCCCCACACTGCAGCCACTACAGAGGTTCCTAAACTGCCAGGGCACTGTAGCTCAAATGGATATTAAGCTTGGACTCTCCTTTTTCCAGGACTCTCCTTTTCCTTCCAACTCTGAGGTGCACTCCCACAGCAGGGGAAGATGAAGGAAAAAAAAAAAAAAGAGGAAAAAAAAAAAAAGAGGAAAAAAGAGAAAAGAAAAAAAAGAAAAAAGAGCAAAAAGGAAAAAAAAAAAAAAGAAAAAAAAAAAGAAAAAAAATAAAGCCTCTCCCTGGCCGGTAAGTTCCTCGCAGGCAAGGGCTGTGAGTAGTAACGCCGGGTCGTGCACAGCTCGGTGCCGGTGCCGCCCCACACCTCTGGCGATCGCCGCCTCCACCTGCGTGCAGCTCCCGCTCGCCCGTGGGCACCTGCGCGGACATGACCCGCGGGGCGGGGGGAGGTGGGAGCCCGCGGGCACCCCTACGCTGGGGCGGGCGGCTGGACCCCCCCAGCGCTGCCCCGGGGCCGGGCCGGGGCGCGGCAGCCGTGCCCGCCCCGCCGCCCCCCCGCTCCCCCCGCCCCGTTAAATGCCGCGCGGGGCCCCGCCGCCTCCCAGCGCACCGCGCACCGCTCCGCGCACCGTAGCGCCGCTCCGCGCACCGCAACGCCCCGCGCAGCTCCGCGCCGCTCCGCGCCCGCCGTACCTGACCCAGTAGCGCGGCGGGGAGCGGCTCCGCGACCGGCACGGGTGAGTGAGGGGCTCCGCGGGCGCCGCCGCCCCTGCGGGAAGGGAAGGGAGAGGAGGAGGAGGGTGAGGGTGAGGGTGAGCCCGGCCCCGGCCCGGCGGGGCTGAGCCGCGATGCTGTGCGCAGCGCCGAGCACTGCCGCGGGGGTTGGCAGCCTCCGGGGGGCTTTTCCTTGGAGCGGGGCTGGCAGAGAGGGGAGCAGCATGAAGAGCAGAAAGCAAAGCCGGGGGAGAGGGGGAGAGCAGAGCCTTTGACATGGGTTTTATTCCCAAAAGCTGTGGGCTGGAGCCCTCCCAAAGCCCCCCATCTGTGTGGTCTTGTCCCCCTGCAGCGGTGCCAGCAGTTGCCCTCCCGAGCACGCTGGGCTGGGGGGTATGTTTTGGTGGGGCAGTAAGAGGGCATGGTACCCCGCTCTGTCTCTCGGTGCCTGTGCGGAGGATGTAAACTCTTCGCTGTCGGGATGGCGCAGTTTGCAGTCTGCCTGCTCTGCTCACCTTTTGCCTAGCTTTCGGGCAGGTTCCTGCTTATACAATCAAGGATCTCTTTTAGCAGAGAATAATAAGGTCTGGTACACCTGGGCAAGGCATACTGAGCAACAGGAGATCGAGATCCTGCAAAAAGATAAGCTTAAAAGTGTGCCCTAAGTTTGTTATGCACTGTTTCTGCACGACTGGAAAATTGGGTCTGTGCATTCTCATAAATATGTTTGCACAAGCAATCACCCACCTTTGGCTTGTAATTCCAACCATTTCACGGGCAAAGATTAGCTTTGGGCACTTTTGTTCCAAGCAATTATGTGGGAAAACTTGTTTGGAAAATCAGATTATTCTGCACTCATCGTATTTGTGCTAACACGCAGCTGTCCGAGATAAGTGGAGCTGAGCAGATACACGATGTGGTGGTACATGCTCCGCTGGGGTTTTCCCCCTCGTTTTGCGATGACAGCCTTTGCTGCGGTGCAGAGAGTTGCTGAATCCATCCGGGAGGCAGGGCTCCAGAATGGGAGCGGGTGTTGGTGAGGAGGCCAGTATGGGAATGGGACTGCCCTGCTTCGAAGGAAGCCACCACGTGTGTCCAGTGGGACTGGGCAGGGGGGGAGAGGGCTCCAAGAGAGGAGCCTGTTCAGAGCCCCGACTCAGAGAGAAGGCACACAACTTTACCTCTTCTGCTTAAACCCATAGGATTTTTGCTTCAGTCGAGCCCAGTTTATTTATAAAGTTACTATGAAGTGTCCTCCTGTGGGACCCTCTGTAGTGTCTCTTGATGGTAAAGATTATTTTTTTTTCTTTTTCCAAGAGCAGGAGCAATTAATCACAGGCAGTGAGCATGCAGGTTCTCAGTAACAAGTAGAAACTGCATTTCACAAGCAGATTCTTGTGACTTCTGCAGGGATTCATTAGATTGGCATTTGATATCGGCAAAAAGTGTGTGTGGGGAAATCTGCTCTCAGATCTCAGCCCTGATATTTGCCACCAGGATATGGATAGGTTTGGCCTCATCCAAAATACAAATTCCCATCTGGAAGGCATGCAAGAGATCTTGCTTGGTGTTTGTAGTAAAACGACACTTTCCATTGAAGCAGGTGGGGTATTGCTGCATCCAACTGGAAAAAGCTGTTGTTGATTTTTGTGGAAGTTGTAACTTTCTTTTTTCTTGAAGAATTGAAGAAATTTTACGTGATTAGTACAAGATGGGCTCAGGAGCTGCCCTTGTAGGCGATGGTAGCGAACAGAGAAGACGAAGCCAACAAGGCAGCCCGTTGTAGGCAATCTGCGGTCACAGAAGATGTTTGTGCTCCGATTGCTCATAACATAGCATTTCCCTTGAGGTTAGCATTAGGGGTTAAAGGTTTTCAAGAGAAGCCTTTGTTTAAACATCTTTAAAGTTTCCAATAGGGGCCCCTTTGTTCGCTTTCCGAGCAGCCTGCCTGCCCTGTTAAAAACTCAGAGCTCATAAAATGCCATTTACAAATGCTTGATGAATAGGGCTGAAACATGGAGGGAGAGATAAATAGTGTTTGTTTCTACACGCACATGTGAATTACAGACAAGCCCTACTGTGAGTGAATAAATGGGACCTAGAAGAAACACAGCAAAAAAAAAATAGAGTGGTACTTACAAAGAAACTTATAAAAATCAGCTACTCCCTCAGAACCAGTCAGTCCCTCTTGTGCCAGGTGTCACAGACGTCTCCTCCAGCCATGCCAGGAGGCTGAGCGGCTCCTGCCACTTGTCATTACCTCCCAGTAATCGTGTTTTCTCCACTTCAGGTCCAGACAGTAGCAAATTGATCACTTGGGCTCCGTTGGCTGGAAGGGAGCTCACGCAGCTTCCATAAGGGCTCCATTGAGCAGCCGGGCGCAGGGACCCGGACTTTGCGCTTTCTGTTACCTGCTGCGGGCTGGCAAGAGTCGCCCCTCTGTAGGTACTTGCACACAGATGTACCTTTAGGTATCGGGTAACATTTTTAGCACTTAGAAGGCTTTGCTTCCCTCTCCCGTCCTGGCTAATTGTAAAGGCTTTAAAACCAGCCCTGTTAAAGCAGGGGAGGGTACAGGCCTGTGCTCAGGAGACTCCAGACACCGGTGCACAACTATGGCAGTGTTTCCACGCGGAATGCCCCTGGGCTGCTGTGCCTGATCCTGTGTCTGAAGCTTTTCTGGTTCTCAGGCAGCTTATCCTTCCTGGCATTTTTTACTGGAGGCCGGATCCGTCTTCCCTAGCAGCTTTCTGCCTTTGCCTGTGTCTCTTTGGCCGCAAACTTCTGATCTCTCGCCTTGCAAGTCCTTGGTTGCACACATGAATCCATCACTAACCTGGTCCCACTGGTGCCCATCAGGGAAATCTACAGGGATCAGCTGTGTCCCCTGCAGAGAGGTGGCAGTAACTTGGTTTCTCTCCAGACTTCAGCCTTCCTGTCTCTGGGCTGTGTCATGCTGCTTGCCAACGTATAAGTTCGGGAGTCTTTGAGTTGTAGTCTGCGAACCCGTAGGAGTCCATGGTCTATGGCAGGAATCAGTAGGAACAGATCTGTTGACAGCAGAGATAACCCACTATACAAGACTCTGTGTCTTGGCTCGAAAATTAGCAGGGTCTACAAGCTGAAAAAGATGGAAGAACCCTGCCTTTGGGTATTCACAGCTCCTACACTTGCAGCTTGGCTTCGATGGCTTCCCCCAAGTGTCACGGTAGACATCCCCCCTCGTTCTTTTTCTCTTTTCACAGCATCTTGCTTCGGCTTTAACAGTACTAGCCAGGATGAGTGACACAAAAAATTTCAGTCTGTGCTCAAATGCCAGGCAGCAATCTCACTACCGCGCCTCCGTTTCGCTCTCCCTGTCATCTGTGAACCTCTCGTGTCAAGTTGTTGAGGCAGATGATGGGCTGAGAGCGGCTGCCTCATGCCCAGGTTCCCTAAAGCACGTCTGGACATTCCCTCGGCTGTCTGAAGTGCCCTTGTTTCACCCTGGCTGGGTCTGTGCCCTCATCCCGGGATGCAGGTGGGAGAGCCAGCCTGGGTCCTCAAGGCTTCCCACAGTCTTGAGCAAGTGGCTTTGACACTCCTGGTCTCTGGTTCCTCATGCCATGCTATAGGGCTCTCCTTGGAGAACCTCATGAGGCCTGAAAGCCTCAGTGAAGCATCCTCGGACTGTTCCCTGATCTGTCCTGGAAGCAAAGACCTCCCAGGCACCTTTGGCAAGAACTTGGCAAATGCAACAGAATTAGATGATTTCAACTACTTGCTCACAGGTTGACCAGAAAGGTCTAATCTCACATAGGAGTGAGGTTGAGGTCAGGCGGTCCTCAGCCATGAGGCAATGCTGCTTTGAGTCCCTGGGGAGGTCTCGCAGGAGGTTTCCACGCAGCATCTGTGTGTGCTGACAATGACAGGATGATGCTGAGGCACAAGGGTCCCCAAGGCACCTGCTCTTCAGTGTGGGCAGAAGTGAAGCCACAGAGCACTGCGATGCTGGTGGAAGTTCTTCTCTGGTGCAGCTCCTATGGGCTGACGGCATCCTGGTCCTGGCTGCCAGAGGGACGTGGCAGCTGTGAAGTTAGATGGGAGCAGTTTTCCATGCTACCTTTGGGGTTCTCCCTGTGAAAAGTATCTAGACAAAGAATTCAACCAGCTTGCTTTTCTGTCTTGAGGAGGGCTGAAAAGTCTCCGCGTGCTTTTCTGCAGCCGCCAAATGCTCCTCGCTTTCTGCTATTTCCATTAAACACATAGCAAGATGGGTAGGATAAAGGGGAGAGGCAGAAGAATATTCTCCTGGCGTATTTCCTTATGCCAACATATTGAGTCACGTCTCCAGAGTGAGAAATATGATACAAAGATTTAAAGAAGGAGGTCAGGCAATGAATATATGATTGCGGGGCTGAAATAGCAGGCGCTCTCTGTGGTTGTCTGTGTCGTGTAAGCTTGCTGGAGGTCAGCTGGGGATATTGGTCCCAGCAGATTCGGGACACAGACGTCCTGCTAGTAACTATTAATCTCATTGCTTAGAGATACTGGCTCTGCTGCATCAGGAGCTCAGCTGACAAACTGCACCAGCCCAGGAGCTGCTCTGGGCCATTTCTCTTTCCTTTGTGGTTGAACGTGCATATTTCTGGGGAAAAAAATGCTCTCTAACACCTTCCTCCCAGAACAAGAACTTGGGCAATGGATTGCTGCCTCAGCTTCTGGATGGCCCCGAGCTCCTTCCCTCCAAAGTCTGAAGTCTCTTGGCCCAGTTCAGCTGTCCTCCGGGGGCCCGTTTGCAGAAGAGCACTTGCTTTTTAAAGGGCATCAGTAAGGTGGGTCTTTCCCCTGTTGATCACTCTTCATCAAAATCTAAAAGTGTTCCAAGATCCCTCCAGTTTTGCTTAAAATACTGGTTAGGAGCAGGGCTGAGTTTGCCTGTCATGCAGCTCAGGGGACAGAGGTCTGAGTGGGACAGAGAAGAACAGAGAAATGCCACCAGCAGTCCTGAAATAGGAGCCATCTCTTGATACGATTAGTTGAACAAGGGGAATTGGCTGACCATGTTTTCCTCTTGGCTAGATCTTTAACAAGCGCTTCAAAAGGCCATGTTTAATTTGCAAGTGAATATGGGATTTATTCTTGCCAGCTGTTGCCACAGCAGCCCAGGTACAGCGTGTTTCAGTGCAGAGGCTGGCTGGGCAAGAGGCTTTCCTCCTAGCTGAGTTGCAGAGCGCTGGGAGGTCTTTTAGGGATAGATTGGTGGCAGTGAAAGACCACATGTGCTGTCGTGCAGAACATCTAAAAGGGGATGCTCTGTCCATTGCTACACCCAGCATTTCCCTCCCAAGGGGAGTTCAAATGTCATCTCATAGTATAGGTCTGTTGGGACTTGTATGATGTTGAGTCCATGAGCTGTGAGACAAAGACGTCTGTCACTCAGCCTGCAAACGGACCTGGACAAGAAAGCCATCTTCCTGTGCCCTCCCTGTGAATGTGCTAATCCTACTGAGTGCAGGAGTGGGCCCCATAAAACGGGGAATTGGCTTTTTGGGGGAGCAAGGGGAGAGAAAGAGAAGTCCTTTCGGCATCCAGCAAAGTTTTCTGTTACAGCACTCCTGCCGATTCGCTCCTGTTGGGTTTGGAGCCATGATGTGCTGTTCGAGAAATACAGCCTTGTTTTTCAAACAACGTGTCCTTCCAGGTGGCACTTGGCCCAGTAAAGCTGCCATAGTGTTGTAACCGGAGAGTACTGTGATGTCCTGGAAAGAGTCTGCTCTTGTTCTCCCAGACGTGTGTTTGGGAAGAACCAAGGACACATCAGTCCTTAAAAAGGGGAAAAAAACCATTTTGGGCTGGATATTCATGCCATTTCCCTGGTCTCGACGTGCTTGTGCTCCCTGACTCTTCCCTGCTCTGAAAACTGTATTGCTGTCCTCTCTCATGGCATTTGCAACTCGTCACCCAGCTGCTGTGGAGGGTGAGCATTGAGATGCTGGAGCTGTGACTGAGTGCAAGGTCAACGCTGCCTGTAAAATAGTCCTGAGGGTGGATTCAGTGCTCACGGGCAGCAGAGGCACCGCCGAGAGCCGTGCACCTGCAGGCGGGGAGCACCTTGAGATTGTGGGTTGTGTTGGGAGAAAACCAACCTTTGGGCAACCCTCCAGGAGAGGGTGGATCCAGCTCCAGGGCTGTCCTGGGCCTCATCCGTTCACGCAGTTTGACGGTCTTGCAAATATATAGACAATGTGCCAGCAGTCCGTCGGGGTTTCCACAGCAAAATTTGTCATCAAGGGGTGCCTCCAGGTTGATGTAAGTTGTCTGCATCTCTCCAGGTAGCTCTGGTTACTTCATCGTCCTGCGTGCCTGGGGCAAGACATGCTTCGGTCATCCTCTCTTGGTCCCACGTGCACTTTTTGGGCAGCCTTTCTCTCGGGCATGGACCTGAAGGATGACTTTCTGTCCTGCTGAGGACATGAAAATTTGTCTCCCCATCCTCCAGCCTGAGGCCAGCTCTTGCTGTCTTTCTGCTATTTTCCTGGCAGGACTCTGGTGTCCTAAGCACAAGGAGTCTGTGTCCAGGCTCCTGAGCCTATTTTGGGGTTTTTTTTGACATTTTCATCAAATAACACTGATGTGGGACTTGAATTATAGCCTGCCAAAACTGCCTGGTTGGGTCTCCGCAAAGAAAAACCCTGCAGAACAAAACAAGGTACCTGGAGAGGCAGGCGAGGTGTGTGAGTCTCAGGAACATCACGTCTAGGGCTGCTCTGCCATCGGCCAAGGCTTCCAGCACAGAAATACGTGCTGTTAGCTGGTAGCACATGTGGCATCAGTGCCATGCACCCCTGCCCAGGCATGCTGTGCGTGCCTCCTCCCGTGCACAGGCATGCTGCATGGGACAGCCCTGCGGCTTTGCTCGTGTTGGACAGCATGCTCGGTCAGAAGCCCTTGGCTGTGCCCCACTCCTTGCGATTCATGGCGATCCCTTGTCCTGGCTTCTTGCGGGGTCTGGAGCTAGGGCAGAGCTGCTGCTGCTGCTCCCACAACGTGCCAAAGGTCTGCCGAGCCCAGGCAGGTGGCTGGAGTCGGGTGTTTTTTGCCGTAAACGAAAATCTCAGCTAAAGGCTGATGTGCCCAGATGTATGAAGTCTTGCATGTGGTTGTACCTGAGACCTGGCTCATGACTCTATAGCCATGGTCCACAACCTGCTTTCCTCCTTGTGACACTACGGTCAGGGCTTTTCCTGGGCTGTGAATGCCCTGCCACCTCTTGAGCCTTTCACCCCTTCTTTCTCCAGCTGCTTCATCCCCTCTACAATTCGATATGTAAAGCCCCCACCCCTGTAACAGTGAGGTGGGTAGGGAGCCGGCTGCATCCCTCACCCTGCTCCCTGCCATGCCCTGTCCTTTGGGCTTGCCCAAGGCAGGATGTGCCCAGGTCCGACCTGTGCGGCTGAGCCAGAAGGGGAATATTCAGAGCATTTCTGTTAACCTGTAGCCAGGAGAGAGCTGCCAAGGAGGCCACGCTGAAACCCGAAGCGGCTGTTTTTCCCAAGACTCAGCACTTGGCAGGGAGAGCAGACGGACAAGTGGCGGAGCGGGGAGGGATGCAAGCGCCCTGCGGGGCAGCGCTGCCGGTGGAGGTGCCCAGGGAAGGTGCCCGGGGAAGGCGTGCTGGCTTACCTGTTTGCCTCTGGGGATTCATCTCCATGTCCTCGTTGTCCGAGATCACGAGGAGAGTCAAGAGGAGTCTGGGGTCATTGCTGACCCTTCTGTCCTTACATGTGGCTCTTCCCTTGGTCACCCTCTTTGTGCCATGTACTGAGCATCTCCTTCAGCAGGGACAAGCAATGGCTGGTTTTCCCCTTGCGTTGCTCAGAAAGGTCAGGAGATGGGCCAAGTGTCCCTCTCGGCTCGGCCACCGTGGAGTTCCCTGAGCCAGCCGCCAGCTCTCGCCCCGCCTGGACCTTTTTCCCTTTATAGCTCAGCGTTATCTCAAGGTCTCTGGCGTTGCAGCCGGCGCCGTGTTTGCCTTGCCTTGCAGCACCTGCCTGACAGCCGGTCGCTTCCCACCCATCTCCCTCCCACTCCTGGGTTGTGACAGCGGGGGCATGGGAGCCCTCGGGGTGGGGGGAACCCCCATGGGGCTGCAAGTCAGCCCCAGTGCTGCCAGTCCTGGGGGAGTGAGGACAGTGAGTAGCAGGGGAAGTTGCCCAGTGCAGGATCGTGGGAGAGAGACTCGGGGGCATCTGTCCCATCAACTTTCCTTCCCCGTGCCCATCAGCCTTATATTGAATCAGGGTACCAGGGCACTGTCCCAGGCTGGGTCTCTGCTGCCAGGACCGGTGCTAGATGCATGGCTGAGCCGCTGTGCCCTGCCCTGTCCCGGCAGCATCAGCCCCTCCAGCCGCGGGGAGTGCCAAGACTTCATCCAAAGCTGAGATGCTGTTAAAAATAGATCAGTCGTGAGCTGGTTTTCTCCTCCTTGGTTCCTGGCCCGAGAGCTCATTCCTCTCTCTGGGCTGGCTTTGAAGCTATCTGGATGCTGTGAGACACAGGCTGTGTGCCAGCCTGCCATTGCAGGGAGGCTTGGAGAGCTGCAGAAATGTTATAGGTGGCATAGCTGTCCCCAAAATATTTAGTGGTTAGTGAGGGCTTTCGCCAAAAAAAAAGCATTGCTGGAAAAAGAATCTGCTAAATAAATGGGGAAACGAAGCTGGGAGGGGCTGTTTGCTTCTCTGCTTGCACATGGTGCTCTTGCGAGGGGGCACAGGCACCCGAGCACTCCTGGCTGGTGCTGCTGCCAGCGGACCACAAAGCGATGCTCGCCTCAGCCCTGCGGCTTCCTAGAAAACGCCTGCTGGGCTGCAGCCTCCCCTCGGCCCTGCAGCCTGGAGCGAACCCCCCCAGCCCCTCCACCACGCGGCTCTGCAGGAGCTCCCGACGCCTGCTGCAAACCGCTGCATCCCGAGCTGGGTGGGCTGCTCACGGTCCCTGGGAAAAGGCTGTGTCTCCCACTTTGAGACTGGTATTCTAGATCCCAGTTTCCTCTTGTAGCCCTTTTCTGTCCTTCTAATTCTTCAGTGTCACTTTTCAGGTGTGAACACTGAGTCTGGACACAATTTTAAGATGCAGCTGTGAAACCTATTATCAGCATCGCTGCTATCAAATACGTTAGGTTCAGGGCTGCACGTAACCACTGAGCAATTAAATGGCAACCCTGGTGATGAATTACAAGTGAGACCTCCTGGGGCTAAATAAATATCGGCTGATAACTACCGATAAAATGAATTTCCGTGTGCTTTTTTTTTAAAAGCACCCTTCCAGTATCTGTGCCCGGTCACAGCGCTGCACGTCTCCTGGGGGAAACGGCGTTAACTGTGGCATTTCCCCCCCCAGCACCTTGGGTTTCCAACCAGAGCTGGAATAAAAATAAACCAAATAAATCCACGTCCCTGCAGGAGCCAGGCAAGGGCAGGGAAAGGCAAGGCAAGGCAACACAGAGGTGGGCAGGGAGGGAGACAAGTGACAAGCTGAGGTTTTGGGTAACTGGTCTAAATACCTTTCCCCCAACTATCCCACCTCAAATGCATGAAAAAACTGTCGGGGTACAGAGCATGCCTCGAAAAAAAACCAGCAGGACGGGGAGAGCTGCAAAGTGCTAGTGACAGAGTGGTGGGGTCCCCCGGGGTGATGCGAAGAAGGAGAGCAGCAGGCTGGCAGTGCTTCACCCAGCACCCTGCCTGGGGGCAATGGGTGCAAGCCCATCTGCACAGGCACCGCTACACCCTGTGCCTGCGGAGGCTTCTGCTCCCTGCTCTCCAAAGGTAGTTTGGAAAAAGGCAGAGAATAAATTTATGCAGCTTCTTGGAAAAATGGTCTTTGCCAGTGACTTTGAGAGACTTCTCAGCAGGTTTTGTCTGTGCTGGCGTTTCGTCTGGGGGCTTCTCTTCCCAGCAGATTGCCGTGCGGAGGGAGTGTCAGGAGGGCTGGTGCTCCGCGTCCCTGGGTGCAGCTTTCCCACTCTCCGGCTGGCTGCGGAGAGCAGCCGCACTGCCAGTGAAAAAGCATTTGGCTGAACATCCCACCCGCCTGGTTTGCAAGTGAAAATAAGGCTTGTCCGATGGCCAGCTCCACCCAGAGCAGAAAATCAGACCCTTTGGCAGATCGTTGCTACTGTAATGAAATTTAGCTGTGCTGAGACTGCCAGTCCTCGAATGGGAAAATCCCACGTGGGTTCAGAGAAGTTTGGGGGTGGATCTGTCACAACTGCTGCTGCCTGGGGTCTTTGGCCCTGCCTGGGGACACCCACCACAGGTGCGCGTGGCCCCGCGGCTCAGCCCAGCCTCAGCACTGATTGCAACGTCATCTTCTCCCCGCAGCGAGTCCCCCCAGCCCCGGAGCCGTGTGGTCTTGCAGAGCCACGATGAAGCTCCTGCCCGTTGCCCCTCTCCTCTTGCTTCTCCTGACGACGCTGGAAGCCAGACCAAAACCTGCAGGTGAGCTCCGCCGGTGGGAATGGCCTGGAGGAGAGAGAAGTGAGTGTCAGGGCAGCGCAGCCCTCAGAGGATGGCTTGCTGCTTGAGGTGCGGGGACCCGATGCTTCTTCTTTGAGAGCATCTCCAAGAGAATGGAGGATCCCCCCAGGTGTGGGACCTGAACTTCCCAGCACTGCCCAAGCAAAGGGGAGCCCGAGCCTGGCCCCAGCGTGGTGGGTCTGGTGCCACTTGCTTCAGGCACGTCCTCAGCGTTGACACAGCCCAGCCTCAGGGCTTGTCACCCTCCTGCCCGCAGGCTCCGACCTCGGCAGGAGGCACAGGCGTGAGGGCGAACCCCCTCCCTGCACGGGTCCCCTGAGAGGGGGACAAAGCAAACACAGGGGCACCAGTCTCTCTCCTCCCAGGGCAGAGGGAGCTAAATCAATTCCAGTTTAAAAACAGTGAAGGCACCGAACGGAGAAAGGAGTGGGTATGCCTCAGAGACCTTCGGAGCAGTTGAGATGACAGCCTGGGTCTGGGCACCATCCCAAGGGGACTCAAAGTGTTTGCTTACCATTAGGGCCAAATTCTCCCAGCTTGGGTACGCGCAAGCCAAGCAAAATATGTTCATTGGCATTTCACTTGCGAAACGCTCTCCCGGTTTGCACTGGAAGTAGCACCCATATGTCCAAGAGAGGCTCTTTGGCTCGATCCCTGCCATGTGCGTGCCCTGAGCTGTGCTTTTCACTGTCTCATTTTCTGCCCTTAAAAAAAAAAAAAAAAACAACAAAGCAAGCCCTCGTTTTAGATAGAAACAGGGAAAATGCAGTAAAAAACAGGGGAAGCTGGAGCTGCGGGGGGAACACAAGAATTGCCCAAAGCAGTATTTTCGTGCTTGGCCCCGCAGCAGCAGGAGCCCGTGCGGTGCAGAGGTCTGGAGCAGGAGCTGCAGCTTGCAGAGGACAGCACGAGGCACTGGGCTGGTTTACACTTTAATGCTCTGATTTGCTGCAGAGATGAAGATGCCGCTGCCTAAACCTTGCCAACAGACAGAGAGGCATTTCTGCAGCCTGCGGGGCTGTCAGCTGCACAAATGCAGGGAGCAAGAGCTGGGTTTGGCTGCAGGGACGGTGTTGGGGAAGAGGGGACACTGCCATTTCCCCACAGCCCCATGGCCAGGGCACGTCTTCCCTTCTGTTGTCCCTGCTCCCGCTCTGCCAGCACCCTCTATGGGTTTATTTGGCAGTGGGAAGGTGCTGGTCTGTGGGGGCTGCCCAGACCTGCCCTCTCCATCCCCCGCTGAGCACTCCTCCAACCACCCAACCACCCAACGCTCCCAGCCCTGCTCCCACAGGCAGCCATGAGGCTGAACCATCTCTTTGCCCCCTTCCAGCCCTGAAGTGCAGGACGGGTCCCCTGGACATCGTGTTCGTGATCGACAGCTCCCGCAGCGTGCGCCCCTTCGAGTTCGAGACTATGCGGAGGTTCATGATAGACATCATCGGCAGCCTGGACGTGGGTCCTAATGCCACGCGGGTGGGGGTGATCCAGTACTCCAGCCAGGTGCAGAACATCTTCTCCCTCAAGACCTTCTTCACGCGGGCGGACATGGAGAAGGCCATCAACAGCATCGTCCCGCTGGCCCAGGGCACCATGACAGGGCTGGCCATCCAGTACGCCATGAACGTGGCCTTCACCACGCAGGAGGGCGCGCGTCCTCTGCACAAGAAGATCCCCCGCATCGCCATCATCGTGACGGATGGACGGCCCCAGGACCGTGTCACCGAGGTGGCCACCCAGGCCCGGAACGCTGGCATCGAGATCTACGCCGTGGGCATCCAGCGGGCAGACATGAACTCGCTGCGGGCCATGGCCTCGCCGCCGCTGGAGGAGCACGTCTTCCTGGTGGAGTCCTTCGAGCTCATCCAGCAGTTCGGGAAGCAGTTCCAGGACAAGCTCTGCGGTGGGTGAGAGCCGCAGCTGTGGGCTGGCAAGGGTGGGCCCTGCTAGAAGATGACCTCCACATGGGTGTTTGGGGTGGCTGCCCTTGCTAGGAGCAGTGGAGAGGGAAGCAACCTCCCCGATGGGGTGCTGGGACAGGCAGCCTTTCCTCTTGCTCACCTTTCCTCTGCTGGGGCAAGTTAAGGAGAGCTTCAAAAGCATTGCAAGCAAGCGCTTTTCTTCACCCGTGCCCGGTAGCTCTGCCCCAAGCCAGGACATCGTGGCAGCAGTGATGGGAATATTAAAGAGCAGGAAATGTGGAGCTGGTTTCCCTGGGTGTGACGGTGACGGGTGACGCATCCCAGAGCCCCGTCTACATTTCGACGTGGCTCTAGCAGGGTCTCCTCCTACGCAGACACGTGCATGGCATCTGCTGCATGCACATTTGTGTTTAATAAAAACCTGGCCGCGTGGTGCTGCTCTGGAGCGCCCGGCCGGTCTCGGCTGGGAGCCGGGGGGCTGGTTCGCACCGTGGCTGTGCTGGCACGGGTCGGGAGCTCGCGGGCTGGGACCTGTCTGTCCCCCCCCCATGCTGGTGGGCTTTGCCGGAGACCTGGCACTGCAGCGGGTGGCGAGACCTTGCTCACGCTCTCTGGCATCTGTCGAAGGGCAGAAGGCAGCTGCCAGCCTCTTTCAGGCAGTGTTTTCTAGCCAGGGGCACGTGCGTGCCTGCAGGGCTGCGTTAGTGCCATGGTGTGTCCCTGCTCGCTGGGGCAGGGGTCCAGGGCTGCCCAGATATTGCCCCCTGGGGCCCTGATGTGCTCCTGCGCCTGATGCCTTTGCTTACAACGCCCTGCCTGTCGCCTGCCTGCCCTGCTGCCCGCTTCCCGGCCGGCTCTGCAGACTCCTGGCCGCACAGACACACAGACGTGGCTTGTTCCAGCTGAGCTCAAGCTTTCGCTTAATCAGCTCAAGCTGTCAACAGTATCAATTAATACTGAGCGTTGATTTAGTGCTGGGGTAGATCTGAAAGCTGAGGCAGTTCAGAAACCTGCCCTGTGCAGTGTCTGTGTCTGTGCACTGGAAATCAGTGGGTGAGCGCTGGAGCTGGAAGGACCGGGGCTGTGCGGGTCATCCCGGTGGCTTTGGCTACGGGGACAGGGTGCGTGCTGGAGCCGGAGCCCCCACGCATTCGGTGTGCCTGTGGGCCACTCTGATGCCCTTTCTGCCTTGCAGGGGTGGACATGTGCGTGGAGCAGGAGCACGGCTGCCAGCACAGCTGCATCAGCACCCCTGGCTCCTTCCGCTGTGAATGCAACCCAGGCTACAGGCTCAACGTGGATGGAAAGACCTGTTCCCGTAAAAACCCTTTTTTTATGCTAACTCTTGTAAAGGACTTGTAGTTACAGGTCTCATGAAAGAAAGCTGAAACGCAGCAGAAGACCCTGCAAGGGCAGCAGCAGCCTGGGTGCTCCGTTCACCGGGCACGCTGCCTCCCGGGTCTGTAACGGCTGTGGATGGTGTCCAGCATTGCTAAATCCTGGTCACCTCTCTGGAATGGGACAATTTGGGCTCACATGGGCACAACCAGCTGCCTGTCACCTGAGGGACCTCCAGGCAGTGGGTACCAGAGGATGCATGTCCCAGCCCAAGTGCACAGTGTTTTGACCCTGTATTTTGAGTGCAAAGCTGTATTAGTTGGTTCTAGCCACCACCTCGGGACTTTTCCTTCTTGTCTCAGGGTGCTGGGAGCTTCCCTGAAGCCCAGGAGCAGTCCCTGCTCGGCTGCCCCAGGGAGACCAGGACAGGAGGGTGACGGGTGTCCTGTTCCCCCACAGCTATTGATGCCTGTGCAGACGGGAGACACGGCTGTCAGCACCAGTGCGTCAGCGCTCGTGGGTCGTACTCGTGCCGCTGCCGCGCAGGTTACTACCTCAACCAGGACAAGAGGAGCTGCACCAGTAAGTGTCCCTCTCCTTTCCTGTCCCTTCTTCATTTGCTTCTCGCTCTCCCTCTTCTTCTCTTGTCTTTCCCTCTCTGCCCACCCTTCTCCTTCTCTCGCCAGTGATCGATTACTGCAGCTTCGGAAACCACAGCTGCCAGCACGAGTGCGTGAGCATCCCCAACGGGCACTACTGCCGCTGCCGCAGCGGGTTCACGCTGCAGCCCGACAGCAGGTCCTGCAGGGGTACGTCCCGGCGCGGCGGCGCGGCACAGGCTGCGGTGTACGGCAGATACTTTGCCCTGCCCGGTCCCCAGGGGAAGGGCTGTTCCTGGGCCACCTTGCCTGGGTGGGGATAACCCTGTGCCCTTGGCTTGTCTTTCAGCCAACGACCTCTGCAACGGGGTGGATCACGGCTGCGAGTTCAAGTGCGTGAGCACCGAGGGCTCCTACCGCTGCGTGTGCCCCGAGGGCCAGCAGCTCCAGGCTGACGGCAAGGCGTGCAGCAGTGAGTATGGGGACGCAGCTCTTGGCATCCTCCTCGGTGGGCTTGGTGCTCCTGAAACTAGGCTGGGGGTCTAAGTGGGACTTTGGCTGAGCTGGGTTGGATGGAGGATGGAGAGCTAGCTGGGCTTGAGTGAGCACCCTGGCTGCTGTGGGGATGGGTGCAGGCTCCTGTCCTCAGAGACATGGCCCAGAAGATGCAACAGGAGCTTTGAGGAAAGGTTCAGGAAAAGGGAGACCTGAGAGGGACTTTCAGGGGATGCTGGGGTGGCAGTGGAGGTTTTTGGGGTGAGACCTCTGGGCACGCTTTGCCCCACTTCCCAGCCTCACCCCGGCTGCAGGTCCAGGGGGTCCATGCGGTGCCCCAGCCCTGGGCATCTTCACCCCTGATGGTGCCCACGGCCAAGCCAGTCCCTTCTCACCTTCCCCTGTGCCTGCAGAGTGTGGGTCCGGCCACGTTGACCTGGTGATGGTGATCGATGGCTCCAAAAGTGTCCGGCCTCAAAACTTTGAGCTGGTGAAGCAGTTTGTGAACCGCATCGTGGACCTGCTGGAGGTGTCCCCCCACGGCACGCGGGTGGGGCTGGTGCAGTACTCCAGCCGCGTCCGCACCGAGTTCCCCCTCAACAAGTACCACAGTGCAGACGAGATCAAGAAGGCGGTGATGGAGGTGGAGTACATGGAGAAGGGCACCATGACAGGCCTTGCCCTTAAGTACATGGTGGAGCACAGCTTCTCCGAGCTGGAAGGTGCCAGGCCTCTCTCCCACAATGTGCCCAGAATCGGGCTTGTCTTCACGGACGGGCGCTCCCAGGATGACATCTCCGAATGGGCCAGGAGAGCAAAGGAGTCAGGTGTGGGGGGCCGGGGACCCCAAATTGCAATGCTTTGGGCATCTCAAGATGGTTCCTCGGGGTGGCTGGCTCTGGGGGAGGCTGCAGCATCCAGCCTTGGGGTCCACAGGGGTGGACGTGCCTCTGCTGTGGTCGCAGGGTGTTCTGAGCAGCACCCTTCATGTGGCAGCCTGCACCACAGCAGTGGTGCCACGCTCCTGCCCGTCCTTCCCAAATTCCTGCGGTGTATTTGGGAAGCCGAGGGAAAATCCTGCATCCTTGGTTTTGCTCCCTCTGGGCTTGGGGCTGCTTGGTGTGGGGCTGCTGGCACAGTGCTCAGGATCCGTCCTTGCCGCGCAGGCATCGTCATGTTCGCCGTGGGCGTTGGCAAGGCCGTGGAAGAGGAGCTGAGAGCAATCGCCTCCGAGCCGGTGGAGCAGCACTTCTCCTACTCGGCGGACTTCACCACCATGACCCACCTTGTAGAGAACTTCAAGCTGAACATCTGCCCAGGTGGGTGCTCCTGGCCACAACAGGGGGCTCAGTCCCGAGCTGGGGGACCCTCCTCTCCCTGCAGAGCTGGTGGGTGGTTTGTGTGTCTGTCACCCTGCGTCTGGTGCCGCAGGGCTGAGCTGGGCTGGTGTGAGCCTGGGGTATCTCGATCTCCCCAGGCTGTTGTGGGTATAGGAGGTGGGTCCCCCGGAGGGATTGGAAAAGGAGAAGGTGGAGCTGGGGGGTTCAATGCAAAAGGGATGGCGTGTGAGCGGCCACCCCCGTGCTGTTGCACGGGCAGAGTCTGGGGTCGCACCCTGCCTTGTGGGGTGCTGCCCTGGCTCCGGGGATGGCCTGTCTCCTCGTCCAGACCTGCACTTCTGCTGCTGCCGGGTGCAGGAGGACCACGACGGGTTACTGTGAAGGTCTCCCTGCCCTGGGGCAGGCTGGGACTCCCCAGTGCTCTTGGGACCCCCGGGGGCTCCAGTGGGGCTGCAGACGTGGGGTCAGCGTCCCCCGCCACCCCGGCTCGAAGGCGAACCAAAGCTCCACACTGGCCGTCCTCGGCACGCTGTGACCGCGTGCGCGGCAGCTCCGCGGGATGCCTGGTGGGATGCCTGGCAGCGAGCTCGCTGCGCTAGCAGGGATGCAGCCTGGTGAAAAGGAGCAAGGCTGGAAAAAGAGGGGAAAAAGGGAGAGCCCCAAGGCTCAGGTCCGGCCCCGGCAGGTGGCTGTAGGGACAAGGGACTCGAGCTGTGCGGGAGCAGGGGAGAGCCAGGCACCACAGGGCTGTGCCTCTGACTGCACCCAAACCCCTACGGTCACAGAGGAGGGCAAAGGGGAGATGGAGATCCGCAGCCCGTGCGAGTGCGAGGCGCTGGTGCAGTTCCAGACGAACACCGTGGCCATCCTGCAGAGCCTGACTGAGAAAAATATCCTTTGGGGTGATGCCTGGGCTTGCCGGGGTGCAGGGCAGCCTGGGGACAGACTGCACACAGGGAAGGAAGGGATGGATAGATGGGAGTGGGGAAAATTTTAGGCTTCTTCAAGGGGAAAAAGCCCTTTGCCCACCAGACCGTCCGGCTCACGCGGTTTCCTTAGCACGTTCACTTGCTCAGATGACTGCCAGACTCGAAGACTTGGAAAAGCAGATTGCCAGCAAGAAGTGATCCTTGCAGAGGGCTGCAGCACTCGGACGGGGCACGGGGACGTACAGTAGCTACGTGGCATTGTTATTGCTAGGTTATTGTAAAGCATCAGTGTTTGTTCTTGTATCGTAAAATCCCAAGGGGGACGCAGAGCGTACTTAAAAAAACAAAAATCCTAAAAAAAAACCAAAAAAGAACTCGAGCAAAAACCCCTGCTGCGAAGCCAAAGGGTTCAGCCTTTGCTGTTGCCTTGTTCCTCTGAACTGGCAGGTCTGGGATGAGGTGGGATGTCTGCGCGGGCAGGCTGGGCTTGGAATGAGGAGACGTGACACCCAGCCTTTTCTCAAAGGGGCTGGGATGAACCAGCCCCTGCGCAGCCCCCTCAGACCCCAGCGCCCAGCAAGCTGCTTTGCAAGGGAAAAAAAACCTGCAGTGATCGCACCGAGAGCTTCTGCTGTCTCAGCATCTGCTGCCAAGTGGTGGGGCAGGGCAAGGAGAGCCGGGCGCCACGGGCAGTGCACGGGGATGCGTGCCATCCGGCTCACCTGGCCGGCTCCCGGCACGGTGCCCAGGTGTGCACCCATGGGAAAGAGGGTGGCAGGAATCAGCAGATCCCCTTGCCCCTGTTTTGGCGGAATTGTTTGGGAATCGATTATCTTGTTTGTTTTTTTATTACATAGCAAAATGGTAATAATTCTTTCTATAAATATCTACGTGTGTGTGTGTATATATATATATATATTTCATTTTGAGAGCAGGGTAGTGCTATTTTTAAACACTTTTATATATGGAAATTTCTATCCTGACAATAAACACCCTGAAGATTTGTATGACACGTTCCTCTCCTTTCAGCTGGGCTGCAGGGACGCAGAGCCATCTCTGTGTCAGAACAGGGGCCTCTGGCTTTTGCAAAGGGCCCCTGTCCTCAGGCTCCAAAAATCCTTCAGGAAAATCCTTGCTCTGTGGGCACTCCAGGATGTTGCAGACCAGCCTTGGCTGGAGGGAGCCAGGCACTGTGTCACCGTCCCCAGTGTTTGCTTTGGAGCCTGCACTTGTTGGAGCATGGGGAGCTCGGCGCCTCTTTTATGGGGGTGTAAACATGCCAAGTCAGTGGTGCAGGGCCACTTACACCCACGGGGGACTTGGCCCTGGTGCCGGGACACGTCCGCTCAGGGCAGAAGAGCCACCGAGCTCCCTGGCTGGCTGCACAGGGAGGGATGCCAAGGCAGCCGGGGACCCATCTCCTGCAGGTGCATGGTGCAGAGGTGGCTTTTTAATCACAGGAGCCCACCTTGGTGTAGCCCCCGTGTCCACACTCGGGAGAAAGGAGGTCTCCACTTAGTCCTGTCTCCTGCATGCAGGCAGAGGCTGCTGGATAGGGGCAATGGTTTTTGGAGGGATCCTTCATGTACCCATCTTGCTTGCTGGTCCCGTACCCAGGAGGTGAGAGCAAAGCGGGACTGAGAGGAGCTGTTGCTTCTGAACTAGCAATTTGTGCAGGAGGATTTGTGTGCCTGGGGGGGCTCACAGGGCTCTGCAGGGTGCTGGGCAGCCCTGGACTGGAGGGAGGAGGAGGAGGATTGGAGCCCTGGGCTCACACTGCTTCAGCACAGCTCCTTTTCCCCCAGGACGCTGTTAGTGGCTCCATCACGCACCTTGGCCAATTTGCTTTGCAGAGTCTGGGTGTTTACGCCACCATGAATATTCCTGGTGGGTTTATAGGGCACTTTCAGGGGTGGCTGAGGGGCCACATCCTGCTGGTCCCGCTTCCAGGAGTGGTTTGCTCCATGGGACTCGTGTCCTAGGGGGCGAGAGTGGGGATGTGGTGAGGTTTTGTGTGCTTGAGGCTGGGATCTGGAGCCGAGGAGCAGGAGGCTGAAAGCAGGTCCTGGGCTGGGGTGTGGGGCTTGCTGGGACTGCTCCGGGGAGAAGAACTGGGAAGTGCTCAGGTATTTGCTTTATGAGGCAAGGAGTAGCTTTTTCCACATGCAATCGAAAGCAGCAGTTCCCCAGTTCAGCGTGGGGTCTTGTCCCAGTTGGCATGGACTGGGGCATTTGTAGCCTCATTATATCTGTTTGCTGAGCTGGCAAACGAAGCACTGATGATTAGCTCTGCGCATAACCCACCTGGCAGCCCCACAGCGCTCCTGTCAGCCCTATATCCCACCCGTCAGCCCCACATCCCACCCGTCAGCCCCATAGCTCATCCATGCACCCCTCCCAGCCCCCATATCCCTCTCACCTACCGCACAGCCCAGCAGACAGCCCTGGGTGGGGGTTAGGAAGGTGCTGATGATCACAATCCACATCCAAGCCAGATCCTATTGCTACAGAGCACAGTGACCAACAAGCCACACCAGTGTCCTGCAAGCCCAAAACTGGGGGCTGGGACTTCCCTACTTTGTATACAGCACCCTAAAAAAATACACAGTGACTGCAGGGAAAATTAAAAAACAACAGAGAAAAAAAAAAAAAGGCAATTAGCTGAGTTTGGAATTTAATAACAGGCTTGATTAGAGCAGATAATGGCAAGCCCTGAGGGCATGATTAAGCCTCAGTTGGCCCAATGTAATTTTGGCAAATATTAAGGGAGGTTCTAGACAAAGTGGAGCTGGGCTGACAGTGAGACGGAGAGGCTCGACGAGGGCTGGCAGCACGGTGTGGCCTCCGGGGTAGAAAATCATCGCTGTGAGAGGGGAAGCGGGAGGCACAGCAGGAGCTGGGCATCAGCTGAGGTGGGATTTTCGGGAAAGCATCCCCAGGACAGGCTATGGGATTGCATCTGGGAGCAGGGCCGTGTCTGCGCGGTCCTGCAGAGCCTCGTTAATTGCTTTTCACTAGATGGCACCAGACACCAGCGTTAATGAGGGTGCGCTGGGCTGGGGGCACCCCCTTCTCCCGGGCACCCCGAGGCGGTGGACCCGGCCCGGGGGCGAGCGGAGCATCCTCAGCCATGAGCTGGGGATGGGTGGACGGAGCTTGGCGTCAGGCTGAAAGCATTGCATCGCCTGGCAGGCGACAAGGGCTGCTTGGTGGGACACAAGGTGTCCCTCGGGTGCTTTACCCACCCTGCTAAGGCTGGGGCTCGGCCATGGTCAAGCCCTGAGCCAGGGGACCGGGGGCTGCTGGCCTCCCTCTTTGCCATCCCTGGGTAAAACAAACCAGAGACCCCTGGCCTGGCTGGGAAATTGCAGCGTCAGCCAGCAGCATCCTCGGCGTTGCACAGCTCAGGCCTTGCTGCCTGGGGAGGAGGCTCACAAAGTGCTGTCCAGGGAGGACAGCATGAGCAGTGTGGGATGGGGATGGCTCTGCGGGACCCTGCGGCAATGGGTGCTGCATATGTGGCAGAGTGCAACATGGGGACTGCAGGCAGTCCTGTGCACAGAAATGCCATGGTCTGGGTTATTCCGTGGGAGTTTGCAATAGGAGCAGATTTTAGACATTTTCCCTATGGACTTGCTATGGATAAAGCACTATCAAAAGTCCTTCAGTTGGATTTCTTCCCCCCCAGTTCTCTGCTGCTAAATCTAAGCCTTGCTCCTTGGCGTTTCCCCTCTCCTAAAGGTGCAGCCCCAAGCACCGCCTCGGCCGGATCCTGGCACCAGCTGGGAGCACAGCACTGTCTTCTCCAGCCCTGGCAGCAGCTGAACAGCCAAAGATTGCTTAAAAATTAATCCAATGCTTGTATTTCTCATTAAAAGTGCAAAATTATTGGTGCACAGCCCAGAAAGTCTATTTGGGTTGGCTAAATATTCTCTCGGTTATTTAATAAATGACTTTACAAAGAGCTAAATGCAGCCACAGAGTCATTAGGGAAACTGGACAATAATTAACAGATATCCCGTGAATGAAGGTCCAGTTAATGTGGCACATTGAGACATGAGAAGGGAAGTCTGAGCAGGAAAGGGCACGGTGAGATGCCCACCATGCCCTGGATGGAAAGTGGGGGCTCCAGGGGCTGGAGCAGAGCAATGATGGGGGGCTCGGGGACTGCATGGAGATGTAAGGGCGATGCCCGGGCTTTTGCTGCTCCTTGCCCTGCCCGGTTGTGAAATCATGGGCTGCCCCAGCCTGCCCTTTGCTGGAGCATGGGGTGTTTGGCTGCGGAGTGCCTGCCCTTCCCAGCGCCTCTTTCCAGCACAGCTGGGTTCCTGCTAGGCCCAGAAATCCCAAGGAATGGCTCCAAAAACCTGTTACACAAGGCAAGGGGGACATTGACATTGGTGGGAAATGGAGTAATTTCCCATTGCCCAAGAGCACCTAAAGAAAACAGCTTTGCCCGGAGGGAGGGTGCAATCTCCTTGTGAGGGAGAAGATGGAGGCCTGAAGGCTGGCGAGATCTTTGCCCTCTGAGCAAGGACTACAGCCTCTTATCCCTACAGCCATCAAGAGTTAGGGCTCAGTCACGCCAGGGATGTTTGGGCAATGACAGGGCTGTACGGAGCTAATGCTCCTATCCCGGTGAGGCCAGCCACTTTCTTCCAGCACCAACCTGCTTCCCGCATGGCAGCAGCCACCCAGAGAAGATGCTGGGGTTCAGGTGACCCCTACAGAGCTTGGGAAACCTCACCCTCGGCTGAGCCAAAGCTGCTTTCCCCACACTAGCTCACACCACCAGCAGGGCAGGAGCCAGGAGGGTTTGGGGCTGGGGCAGGTTTCCTCTAGGAAAACCTCGGCGGATCATCCCTGGGAAGGCACAGGCAGCCCCATTCTCTGGACCATTGCTGACCTGGATTGTGCTGTAGGGTTTCGCTTGTGGGTCCACATGGAAGCAGGGTACTGAGGGAAACCCATGTAACAGGCCCTCAGAAGGGAACGCTGCATGGTCACCACGATGGTTTCTCCTGCTGAAGCGTGCCTGCCCAGGAGAGAGCAGCTCCACTGCCTCCAGCCTGCTTGGGGGACAATGCCCTGGACCATCTCCCCTTGGCTTGTCCCTCAGCCCCAGGTGTGGCTGCAGGGGACAGTTGTGCAATGGAATAACTGCTTTTTAGGCAATTGAACAATCCTGTTTGTATCTTGTGCAAAAAGCTTCCGGAAAACACAACGCAACAGCAGAGAAAAAGGTAAAAACATCAGCCCAGGCCCAGCCCAACTCCCCACCCCCACCCTCCCCAGGAGTTTAAATGTCAGTGTCCCCCCAGCTCGTCACGCTCGCACCTCTCAGGGACACAGCAGCATGAAGTCGGTGGCCACCCTCCTCCTGGTGGGGATGCTCATCCTCTGGACAGAGCTGCCGACAGGTATGAGATATCCTAGAATAAGGTACAGGGAGGAAAAGCACAGGGGCTGGGAAGGAGCCGTGTTTGCAGGGATCCTCTGGGATGGGAAGGGAGAGGAGGGGGCCATTCGCTGGGCATCATCTCCCCAGGGCCCCTCAGCTGCCAGCAGCCTGGAGCAAACAAGTCCCTCCTCTTGCAGGCAGCACCTGGTCCTGCCCGGTGGTCCGCTTCACCTGCGCGTTGCTCAACCCGCCGAACAAGTGCTACACCAACTGGCAGTGTCCGCGGCACACGAAGTGCTGCCAGACCTTCTGCGGGAGGAAATGCATCTCGCGCTCACCTATCTTGTCCTATGGTAGGGTCTCAGGAGCCCCCCCTCCTGCGCCCACCTCCCCGGGTAGCAGAGGGGGGATACGGTGACAGTGGCCCTGGGCAGGGAGCTGTGTCCAGCTGCCAGAGCCGTGGGCTGTCAAGCTGGTGGGGCGATTGATGGCCAAACGTGTGGGCTGGGGTTACTCTGAGCACCAGCCCCAACCTGTTGCTTTCTCTCCCTTTCCCCAGCATGAGGTCCAGCTCCCAGGACGGACCGAGGGTCTTCTCGGCATCCCTGTGGCATCCCAGCATCAGCCAGCTGCCCACACCTCTGCTAAGGCTTGTCCCGCCCGATGTTGGCTCCCAGGAGGATGGGGATGGCCACCAGCCCACACTCAGAGACCACCGTGGCTCCAGGACCACCCCACTGACAGCTGCCACTCGGTGCTACGGGCCGCCTGCACGCCCTCTCCCTCCGCTTCCCCACTGCCGTTTTAATAAATAAAAGAGCTTGTCCCAGGGATGCTTATGATGTTTATGATGTGCAACTCCTTTCCTCACCTCCTCCTGCCTCTCTCCTGGCTGATCCTAGCACATGCTCCCACTGCAGCGTGTGTCCCCAGGCACACCCCAGGACAGGCAGGGCTGTGACCCTGCCTGCCCGGGGGTATGCAGGAGGCAGAGCCTCCCCGTGGGTACCACACTTGGCACACATCTGGAGGGCAGAGGAAGGGGGTTACATAGACCCAAACCCCAAGTGGTGGGGGGAAAAATTCAGCTAAAGACAATTGCGTGGGAAAGCCTTGAGCCAGGGCACAAAACCACAGCTCTAAGGGGTTCTTGTAACTTTTGTACAGCTGAGCGCCAGGGCCAAAAATCCAGGACATGCTGAGAAACATCAGGAGGAGGAAGCATGTGCAGCCTGAGGGACCTGCCCGACATCTGCCCAGTGCTATAGCAGAGCCAGGCATTGCCACCACGCACAGCAGGGGTAGAGCATCACCCAGCCTGTGCTGATGCCCAGCAAACAGTGCCTGCCAGCCCATTCCCCATCTCATTACATGGAGCTACAGCTGATGTCAGGCTTGCGTGTCCCATCATCATATTCTCAACAAGCAGACCCAGCCCAGACTGGGAGAGAAGCCTGGTCTGTGTGCATGCACTAGAGAGATCAGAGAGGAAAATTAGCAAATGCTGGATGACAGGGGAAAATGAGCATTTGGGTGGCTGGCTGGGAGGAGGCACACTGCCTCCATCTCCTTCACCCTGCAGCTCCCAGCCAGGCAGACCCCACAAGCAGCCCAGCTCCTGGCCCGGGAGGAGCATCCTGCAGGCACTGCCTGGTGCAGGAGCTGCTGCTGCTGCGTAAGGGCTGAGCTAATGATCCCCGCTGCTGGGCACGAGCAAGGCAATCTGGAGAGCAGCACGAACTGGTCAGATATTTAAACCACCCACAAATACAGCAGGATGAAACCTCGGGCTGTGGGATCGACATCTCACATGGCCCAAGGCAGACACCGAAAGCTCCCTGGCCAAGGCTGGGGAGAGCATCTGCTGGAGCGAGTCCTTCCACAGTCACCCCCATGGAGGAACTGGAGGGAGGCAAAGACTCAGAAATTATTCAGTGACTGGGAAGGAAGAAGTCCTATGGTGAAAGACCACCTCTCTGCTTCGCTCAGCCAAGGGAGGGCAGAGATACCTGGAGAGCTCATGCAGTGCCAGGGGAGGTTGGAAACGGCAGGGACAGGCAGAACAAGGGCTGGGAGCTCATCAGCCAAATTCAGTGTAAAATCAGACATTGCTTCTGACCAGTGCAGTGTCCTACTTGGGGGAAAATCTCTCTGCCACCCTTACACCAACCCACCCCTCTGAGTGGGAAGCACTGTGCCACCCAAGCCACGGGGTGACAGGGGCAGAGCCCCAGTGCTCCCCCAGCCATCCCCGCACCGAGGCAGCCCGGGCTGGTGCAGCGGCCCAGGGCAGAGAAGCCTGATTACACCTCCCACCAGTCATTAGTCACAGATCACAGCCCTCCCTCCTCCATCAGGACCAGCTATTATCAGCTATTAAGCAGGCATTTCCATACAGCTGGCTAATTTGATAATGCTGCAATTATCTTGGTTTGTTAACAAGATTAAATTGCTAATTGGTTTGATTAAGCACAGAGCTCCAGGCATGGGGTGCCTCTGAGCTGGTAGTGCTCATGGCCCCGCACAACCCGATGGCTGCCGTGCCCAGTGCAGCAGCTCCTCCGCAGAGACAAGGGCAAGAGAGCAGCCCAGGAGGGGTTCATCCTCCCAAAAACCGCTGCCTGCAGCCTCCAGATCTCCATGTGATGGCCTGGAGAGGTCCCTCCTCCTACCCTGAGACAGAGCCAGCTTTGCCCATGTCACCACTGTCACCCTGGCGCAGGCAGGAGGAGATGGTTTTGGGGCCAGAGGATGCTATGGGGACATCTGGTCTGCCTCGGTCCTGCTTCCTTCTGTCTGGGAGCACTGCAAGTTCAAAATCCCTGAGGCAATGCCCCAACTGCGTACATCCACCTGCAGCTGCCTCCACAAAGCCTCTGCCCTCCTCTCCCCAGGCACAGGTCCCTACCACTGTGCACAGCATTTCCAGCAACACCCAGCTCACCGCCACAGCTGTACTGGGGAGCTCCCATCACCGTGTAGCCCCATGCAGTCAGCACCGGCCTGGGAGCAGCTGGGCAATGCACCAAAACATGCACAGGGCAGACCACTGACTGGGGTAAGCTCCTGGCAGTGTGCTTTGACTGAAAATCATCCAGGTCTCTGGAGAGGAGGGGAATTCCCTTCTGCATCCTAGGTACACGCCAGCAAGACAGCAGGATAAACAGCAAGTCCTGTGCCAGAGAGGAGACGTTTCCATGCTGGTTATTCCTAGGTCATCTGCTTCCCCAGGGCTAGAGCAGCCTGGAGATGAAGGGGTTCGTTTTCTCTGCCTGGGGGCTTTCCACAGCTCAGGACTCTGCTGTGGGACCTTCTCCTGGGACGAGTCCACCAGGTCTGGTGCTGGGAACATGGGCAAAGGTTGCACTCAAGGATGTTTGGGTTTGAAACATCCATCATGGCACGTCCCAGCAACAGCACCATTGCAGGGCAGGGAGCCATACAGCTCCTTTCGCATGCGGCAAGTCTGGCTTACTCTATCTTCCCTCAAAACAGGGGTTTTGGGGCCAGTCACTCTTGGATGAACCCCAAAGGAAACATCGAACGCTCCCTGACATCCCAGGAGATGGGATCCAGAGTGGCTCCCCAGGGAGCTATTGGCATCACGGAGGCAGCCTTGCTCCACACAGAAATGCACTTTGGTCCGCTCCAAGATGGAGACAAGGCGGAGGATGGAGAAGTAAGGTCTCACCCACCACACACCTGAACATCTTTTTAATATTTTCTTGGAGCCTTCTCTCTGCACATTTTATGCTCTGGCTCAGGAGACTGGGTGGTCAGGGTCTGAATACAGAACAGCTCGGTGCTCAAGAGTGATGCGAGACCTTTTCAAGAGATGATTCAAACCAGCCTAATAAGAACTACTACAGCTTTGAAAAGGGAGGGTTATTTAACTAGCCTGGCCTAGGAGTGGGAAGCTGTAGTCCCAGCAGGATGCAGCAACCATATCAAATCCAGAGGAGAAAATACCCCAGGCTGAGCAGATCCATTCGGCAGCGGCTCTGCCCATGGTCTGGTGCTATGCACAGCCCTCATCTCCTCCGCAGAGAAGCAGCAGTATTTCAGGTGGGAAAAGGAGTCAATACTGTTCTGGTCCCCACCATAAAAGAAATATATATACACCTCTGCAGAAAAATAAACCATCCTCACACTGCTGAAGGTCAACAGATGTATGAATTCACTCTGTGTGTTCTTCTGTGGGAAGATTTATATAAACTCAGCTCCTCGCCCGGACCAAGTCACCCTCCAGCTGCAGGGAGAGGGTGGTCAGGGCCAGAGCTGTCTCACACCAGCTGATGCCCTCCAGCATTTTCTTTCTGAAGACACAGGGATGCCTTTTTCCTGCTTGGAGTCTTGCCATGAACATGCCTTGCCCTGCCTGGCCAGGATGCACCAGTCACCCTTCCCGGTGCCCTCCCACCCTCCCCAGACACAGTGAGGGGGAATGCACAGCTCCCACTGTGCTGGGAGGGCAGAGGGGGAGCCACATCCCGGGATTGTACGGCGGAGGGAGGCTACATCTGCCACCGGGAAGCCTGTCAGACAGCCGGGGTGGAAACTGTCCCTTCTGTCTGGCTCCAGCGCATCACCCCGGCTGTGCACCGCACCCAGCCCGCTGCGTGGTGGGAGCCCCAGAGCTGCGGGGTCTGGCAGGAGATGCGACCGTGGTCGAGGGATGCCAGAGCAGCCTGCTGCAGTTTCTCTCCTGCCTAAAGTGCTGCCAAGCCTCACAAGCTGCTTGTGACAAAGGCCTTCGACCTGGCGCAGAAACGGCTCTGCGTGCCCCATGACGGCCAAGAGGCAGCAGAGCTGTGCCGTGCTGCTTGGCTCCATCCCCCGCTTCATCCCACCAGGAATCCTCACCAGGCTGCTCTCCGCTGCAGCCACACAGGGTTGCACACCCAGGAAACCTGATGCTGGCAGGACTTCCCTGAGCCGGGAATCCAAAAGGAAAGGAAGGCAAAAAAATGAGGCACTGGCAGCACCCTGTAGCTGGGGAACATCTTTGCATGCCTTGTCCCCACGCAGAAAAAGAGCAGAGGAGACAGAAACCTCTTTCCTCTGCAGTAAGCCACACTGCGTGAAGGTGTGTGTGAGAGCTCAGCAGGAGGCTGGGCAGCGGTGCAGGCAGGGCTGGGGCTGCCAGGCTCCCGCTCATGCCCTCTCTGCAGCCCCAGCTCTTGGCTCCAGGGCCAGACCCGCAGTCCCTCAGACAGGCTGATGTCTGCATTCAGCTAAGCAGCGGGGATGTTATGCAAATAACAGCTCTGGCAAAGAGCTGGCGAAGCACTTGAAGACTCACACGAAGCAGTTTGCAGAGAGGAAAGCACCAGCAGCCAGCAAAGCACCTCCCATAGGCTGCAACAGCCCCTGCTCACACAGCAAACTGCGGCACAGATCCCAAGTCATAGCCCACACACGTGCTCTGCGCAAGGTCAGGGTCATAAACTCACCATCACCCCCAAATCCACCAGCGCAGGCACCAGGGTACCTGCACACCCCCTCCCAAATGAGGCCACTCACCTGCAGAGAGACCCTCCCAGCTGAAACCAGTGCCTTCCCATAGCAAAGTGCTGTGGAAGAGGAGGGTGGGCTATTTATGCTATAGGGCAGCCCAGACGAGCTCCAGCTGTGAAGGGGAAGCCGTTTCCCAGCTTCTTCGGGTCCCGGCACCAGCTCCCCGTTAGCACCAGCAGCATCGCACGGGGGAATTCCTGCCTCTTCAGCCCTGCCTGTGCCAAGGCGCACACAGATGCTCCTTTCCCCGACAACTATGTAGGTTAATAACATGCAATGTGATTGCAAGACACAGGGAACCGCAAAGCTCTGTCAATATTTAGCTTTTACACATTTGGCTAATTAGAGAGCAACCTGTGATTCCCTCTGAAGGAGGCACGGCTGCTTCGCCCCCCTCCCTCCCCTTCTGTATGTTCCCGGTTCAGATGGGATAAACGTCAGCTCATTATTTCTGGAGTTCGCTGGTCGCAAACGGTCTGTCCCAAAATGCTATTCCCAGGCACTGGATGTCAGAAATCATTATACTAAATAAAGCTTCATGAATGATTCATGAAGCTGGGTTTCACATTAATCAAGGAGAGATGGCAAAAGCAGCACGGCATCGCAGACCGCTCTGTCATGTTCTTGCACAGGCAGGCAAATGGAGAGGTTTGGACCTTCAAGGCACAAATCAGCGATATGGTGCAAATCAGAGAAACACCCTGGTCCCAACACGATTGGAGCCTGGCCAAGTGGAGACCAAAAGCAGGTAGTGGGCCATTGCCCAAATACCTTTCTGCTTCAGGAGCTCCTGTGACTTGATCACGTTAATGAGCCCAGGGCAGCCTGCTGCTGCTCCGAGCATCCTCAGAGATGCACGACTGCTTTTCACATTAGCCCTGGTCTCCAGCACGGGGCTGGGCCGGCGCTCAGAACTCACGTACTGACTCCCTGGCTCTGTGCACTATGGCCACTAAAAATAGAAAAATGTTTTTCTGAAATGTCATTGGGACGCTCCTTCCAGGGCCCAGGCAAACAAGGCTTCTGCCTGGATCCCAGCACGGGCTGTCCACCAACGGGTATTTTCTTGGGACATAAATGCTTCTTCCACTGCTACAAGACTTTGGAAAGAAGGTGATGTGTTCTTTCTTGGTACCTGAATCTACCTAAAAAGGCAAGCCCTGAACTCTGTAAATCAATGAAGGAATGAGGGGTGCCTTCAACATGGCAATGTCAGTGGAAGGAGGCGATGAAGCATGGGATCCTGTCTGCATTTTGCAGGAGCGAGTGCCCGTGCCTCTCCTGACCAGCCAGGCTCAGCCAGCGAGCTCCATCCTTGGGTCTGCCCCTGCACCCCTGGCTGCTCCTCTGCCGCTTGCTCAAAGACTCCTGGTACAGCACCTCAAAACTACAAAAATACGGTGACAAGCAGCCAGGCCAGCTGTACAGTGGGGAAAAATCCATAGCTGGCGTTGCAAAATCTGGACTCTGACATGAAGACTGCGGTATTCTCTGTGCAGCAGCGGACGAATATCTATCAGGAGGCCAAGGAGCCATCAGACACCCCTGCTCCCCCCGCCGCAGCTCTGCAGCCTTCCTGGGGCTGGCAGCGAGCCACCAGCCCTGAACCACGGCAGGGCTGATCCGCCGCCGAGGGCACCTGGGGGGAGCAAGCGGGTCCCGTGCCAGCCTGGGCCCCCAGAGCCACCCTGCAGCTCTGGGGTGGCACGCCACCCCGCTCCCCAGCGCTCCAGCATCTCACGGGGCAGATCTCCAAGGCTGTAGCTCTATCAGCCCCAAGTCCTCCTCCTCTTTGGACTGAGGTGTTCTGCCCACGCAGGGATGATGTCTGCAGGAGGGAGAGGCAGAGATAGGGTCCAAGTCCGCTGGCATCCCTCAGAGCCTTGAGACCCTCCACCACCAGAGCCCCTCTCACTACCCCCAGCACTGCCAAAATCTTCTGCAGGGAGCCCGAAAGACAGCATCCTTCCAGAGAGGGGCAAGGCTCTCCCCCTCAGTCCATGCCCCGTTAATCTCCAGCTGTAATTGCTGCTGCTCTCACACCCTCGCCAGCGCAGAGGTAGCTGGGGCAGACCTGCGACGGGAGCCGGGCACTGCCCCGGAGCCTCAAACCACCGGGGCACTTCCACCTGCAAAATAACAATAGTGACAATTCATCAGCAATTTATAATTTTGGCTTGAAATTTCTAGCTGTCTCATCACAGCTGGGCAGGGACCGAAGGGGCCCAAACCCAGCGGCCACGCGCTGACCCCAGCTCTGGTGGAGAGGTAGAGCCCCAGGGCAGGTTTGCTGCCCCTTCTCCTGCCGGTGCCAGCCCCTCGCCCGTGTTTGCTACGGGATAAAAGTATCTGCAGGACCAAGCATCTCAGGGAAACAGCATCTCCCTTTATCCTGACCCCCTTACTGCACAGAGAGACTGATTTCCAACTTGTCTCCTTGTGTCATCACCAAATACTAATTTATAAGGCAGCGCTATTTCTGGAGGCCTCTGAGTTCAGGATTTTCAGCATGGGTGAAACTTTCGGCTGCTTGGCACCCACAGTTCAAGCAAAGAGCCCGTGCTGGCTGCATCCCCCCGGCTCTCACCGAGCTGCGCTCCGCCCTGTCCTGGCACAGCTTCTGCCTGCGCGGCATCACCGTGCCCAGGGCTCCCGGCTCCACCCTGCCCGGCTGTGCCTGGCGGGGCTCCAGGACCACACGCACTCCCCCCGTGGCCGTGGCCGTGGCCGTGGCCATGCACAATTATGGAAAGCAAAGTGCAGGGCAAGCGTCTGCACTGCACAAGCCTGTGCAGAGTCAAAGGCTCGGCTGCACGCTTGGTTACTCGCATGGTTTGACCTGCAATATTGTAAGAATTAATTACAACGGAATTTGTACTTCCATCTTCACCTGTTTCTCTCTTGGCGGAGAAAGCAGGCAGTGAGCCTGTGCTGCCTGTGTGATCCTGGGTACGGTGGTTAGTCGCTGTGGCTTTGTCTATACTAGTGAATTAAATGTGCCTGGGCTGACTGGCACCGAAGCCAGGTGGCAGGGAACAGACCAAGCCCTCGCCATTAACCTCTCCTCTAACACCACGCTGCCTGCCCTCCTGGCAGCAGCCCTGCCCGAGGCGGCTCCCAGCCCTGCTGGGAATGGTCTGGAGAGGGCTGCCTGGCCCGCGGGAAGCCCTGGCCCGAGATGCTCCAGCAGATTAACAATGAGCCCGGGAATGGCCCTTGGCTTTGTTGAATTCGATTTTGGGGATGTGTCCTGGGCCTTGGAGAGCAGTGAAACAACCTGGGGCAGAGACAGGGTGGAGGGAGGGGATGCAGCACGCAGGAGATTGCAAGTTGCTATAAGATGGAGGCAATGCATGTCCTCGGGGCATGTGGAAACCCTCCAGACAGTAAATCATTGTTCTGAAGTGCCTGACCTTATACTGCAGCATCTCCCTGCTCCCTCTCCAGAGGTTCCCCATCTATATAAAAAATAGCCACCGCTGCGTTATGACTCTCCAAATATTCTCATGTTTCTGGTTACAGTTTCGGAGCCCAACCGCAAGCCAAGGTCTCCAGCAAGTTCAGCGAATGTTCATTAATCTTTCCTGGCTTAGGCACTCAGTGGGCTCAGTAAAACTCCAAGCCAGAAAAGTTTCCGGCTGTCAGAGCCATGGGCCATCGCCAGGCAATACACCAAGAGCCTGTCCCGTGCCCGCAGACGGGTGGCAACGCAGTCACCTTACTGCAGGGGGCTGGATGCCGCGGGTGCATTCAAGGGCTCCAGAGTCTGAAGGAGGTTGGTTAAATAATGTCCAGCACAGAGCAAGCTGATATGCCCCTGTCAGCAGATACCCTGTGGCTCTGGGAGGAAGATGGGGGTTGTAGAGATGGGACGCCCAGAGCTGGTGGTCCCCACTCCCCTCCTCCTGCTCGGAGGATGCTGCCACCACGGCTCGGCTTTCCCTCCCCGCCACCCCATGGGCTGGCTCCAGGGAGAGGCAAGGCTGCACGGGGACAGCCGATGGCACGGGGACGGGAACAGCTGGTGGCACGGGAAGGAGAAGCCCAACCAAACCCCTCCAGCCAGAGCAACCCTCTCCCAGAGCTTGTAGGATGCTGGGGGGAACAAACACACCAGCGAGCGCAGAAACCACCAGGAAAAAAGAGTATTAAGGAAAGTCCAAACGTCTTTGCCACTGAGAAATGCAAGAGCAGGCTTTTGCATCTGCCCTAATTTAGGTCTTTCCCTCTGGAAAGGACTATTTGTGAAATGCTTTGTGTTTGTGCCCCCGGCATTAATCAGTCCCCGTTGGCTGCTGGCTCCACGGATCCCCCGTGCTCACAGGTGCCCCCGTGCTCGCCCCGCTCTATCCCACCCTCCCATGTGGCAGGTACCCAGCGGCTCTGGCCTTTCACAACAGATGTCCAAGGGGCTAAAAAGTGCTTGAAGATTTTTCTTTTAATTAAAGGAGCTCTGCAGACATGCTATATTCATATGTATTTTCCCCTATTTTTTAATTTATTGCTACATCAGCTATTAAAAAAAAAAAGGCAGAAAGAAGAAAGGAAGGGAGCTGCCGCAAGCTGAGCGCCTTTCGGGATGACTCACTGCAGTACTGAAATGGCTGCTGGCTTCAGACTCACCCTGCCTCTGCGATTTGCTTCCAACTGCAGAGGAGACCACGGCAAGAGGTTTCGCCCCCCGTCCCCACATGGAGGATTTACCATGTGGTTATCGACATAATCCCCCCCCCGGCTTCGGCGGGAGGAGACCTTCCTTCCCCAAGAGAGGAAGATGGGGGGAGACATGAAAGGAAGAGATGGCGAGGCGTTTCCAGCTGACCTGATTTTCTGCCTGTTCCCATCTCCACATCACTGCCAGTTAGTTCAGGAGTCGTGGCCCGTGCTTCGGGGAGCTGTGCCCTCCCAGTGCGGCTGCACACCCAGATGCACCGAGTAAGGGCCTTTGCACCTCAGTTTGCTGGGAAAGAGCCTTAAAAAAGGAGTCTCCCTTTCCTGCCATGGCTTGCCAGTGTCAGTGCGAAGTCAGGCCAACAAGCTCTGGTGGTTAACGGGAGTGTCAGGCCTTTCACACCTGAGTTTGTGCAGCAAAGGGAAAATTCACCTCGGGTACCATTGGTGCTGCAGCCAAGTCCCCTCTGAAGGATGCTGTGATGCCAGCACAAGCCTAAATGGGGCATCTGCAGCAGAGGTGAACTTTGCTCTCCTGCAGCTACTTTCAGCCAGGGCTTTGCGCTGCAGCAGGAGGCACGGAGGTGTCTCCCCTCCCTGTCTCCCCAGCCCCTTCCCAGTGTGACCCCTCCAGCCTGGGAGCATTACGGGCAGAGCCCCACAGCTCCCTGCCTCGCTTCCCACTCACGCTTCAGCTCCTCCGCAAGGCCCAGGGGACACTCAGCAAACCTCCCGGTGCTGGGAGAGCTGGTTTTTGGGGGGACAGGGCTCAGGTCTACCCTGTGGTGGTGCATAAATAAGACACTAGTTCAGAGACAAAGTGCTGGATGGAGCGGGCACCCTCGCAGCGCCTTCACGGCCCCCAAGGCACGGCTCCTTCTCTGAAAAATGGCTGGCTGAGAAATATTTTCAGAAGGGAAAAGAAAATTCACGCCGGTCACAGGATGGCAGTGACAGGTGGAGAAAAGCCCATGCGGGAGCCAGCCCTCCTTCCACCCCGTGGGCTGCACCCCGCTGGGGCTCAGCACCCGCTGTGAGCTGGGCTGAAGGTGTCTGCTGCAAGTGCCCGGAGCAGACAAAACTGGGCATCTTTATCTTGCAGCTTCCAGGGGTGCTCAGCCATCCCTAATTGCCATAAAAATAAATGCTTTTTACTTCATATCATAGAACAGAGGAATTTCCCTTATTTTTTTTTTCTCCTCGGTTTGTTTTTTTTTCTTTCCTGAGGCCTCCCTCAAAGTCATCCCTTCCCCCTCCCCCCGCTGCCTCCTTCCCATGTAAACAAGCACACGGCACACACAGTCTGACACATCACACACATGGAAACACGCTGATGGCCCCGCCGCGGCGAGCGCTGCCTGGCGCAGGGACGGGGCTGGCAGCACACGCGGCCGCGGGAGGCGGGCATGCGGGCAGGGGGAAGGATGCTCGTCTCCAAAAAGAGCTCTCAGCCGGCCATGTGCAAGGCTGGAGAAGCGTGAGCACCCGCAGGCTCCAGCCCCTCGGGCTGGAATCAGCAAGCCGAGGGATCTGATGCGGAGGGTGGTGTGAAGTCTCACCCCGTGCCTATCTGACACAGCTGCTCTGTGCCGGCTGCCGGAGCAATGAGGCATCACTGCACGGACATGCAGCCCTGGTCGTCACCCCGGGAAGGTCGCTCATCCTATCTTTCCCATCTCTCTGCTCCAGCAGCTGACTTCTGGGGCAGTTGGTGTGCTTGCAGCGGTCCCCGGGCCGTGTGGGGATGGCCCCGGATAGCGGCAGCAGCTTGCTGACCTGAAACACAACGTGTGCCATGCCTGGGACTCTCTGCCTTCGCCCACCTCCCGATGAGCCTTTAAAGAGACAGTGGGAAGCTCCGCGAGCCAGGGGGGCTCTTCCCCGGACGGCTGCCTCGGTGCCCTACGCACCCCCTGTCCCAAAGAGGAAGATGGAGTTGGAACGCATGGAGGGCGACTGTGAGGGCAGAGGCGCATCATCTGCCCGGCGCAGAGCAGCACCGCTGCTGGGGCCCGGCTCAGCCTGAACACCCACAGCACCGGACAGCACGCGGCACCCCGCGTAGCTCCAGGGGCTCAGCCCCCCAAGGGCAGCACTCGCCACTTGGGTGGCTTTGCAAAGAGCTGGGGTAGGCCAGGGCCGGACGAGGCCCGTACCCCCACCACGGCTCCCACCAGCCATCCCGCAGGCTCTCCTGGCTGCTAAAGGTGCTTCCAGCAGGTAAGGCGATCGGGGCAGACATACCCATGCCTGGCCCAGGTTTCCCGTCCCGCTGCCAGCCCCGGCTCGGCCCCGCATGGCCACCGCAGCGCTGCCTTTGCAGGGGAGACCGCTTGCCTCGCACCGGAGCTATGCCAACCCGCCAGCCCGTTTTGCCAAAATCGGGTTCCCCGTCTTGTGGTCCCGGTGGGCTTCCCCGGGGGACGGGGTGGGGTCCCCCCGGGCATCCCCGGGCATCCCCAGCCCTCTCCCCTGCACACAGCTCGGGGGCCCCGGGAGACTGCGCTGCTCCGGCCCCATCGTGCCGCCGAGGTGCTCGGGGCAGAGGCAGCCGGGGACCGGGGACCGGAGACCGGGGACCGGAGACCGGCCTCGCCTCCCCGCTCCCACCCCGCGGCTCCGGGCGGGCGGGCCGGAGGGCGGCACCCCCGGGAGGGGCGGCGGGCGGGACCCCCCCTCCGGCCCCGCGGAGCTTCTGCCGCCGCCGCCGGCCCCGCAGGGCTCCGCGGCTCCGCGCCGGGCGCGCACGCTGCGGCGGGGGCGGCGCCGAGGCAGGTGAGCGGCGGCGCGGGGCCGGGCTCCGGCTCCCGGGGTGCGGCAGGCACCGGCATCGCGGGGACCCGGGGCACCGGCAGCCGGGGCGCGGCAGGCACCGGCGTCCCCGGGCGGGGCGAGAACCCAGGGCACCGGCATCCCGGGGTGCTGCAGGCACCGGCATCCCGGGGACCCGGGGCACCGGCATCCCGGGGCGCGGCGAGGACCGTGAGATCGGCAACCCAGGGAACAGCAGGGACCGGGGCACCGGCATCCCGGGAACTCGGGGTACCGGCATCCCCGGGCATTGCAGGGATCAGCACCCTGGGGCGCAGCAGGCACCCGGGGCACCGGCATCCCGGGGTGAGAGGGCAACCGGAGCAGCGGCGTGCGGGGGTGAGCAGGGATGGGGGCAGCGGCACGCCGGGATGAGCGGGGAAGCGAGGCACCGACATCCCGAGATGAGCAGGGAGCCGCCGTGCTAGCACCCACATCCCGGGGTGCTGCTGGGACCCGGGGCACAGGGATACTCCTCTGGTCCCTCTGCAGGCGGGTGTAGGGGAGTCCCTCTCCCCGAAGCCTTCCCCCCACGGGGGCTGCACCTCCTCCTCCCCAGGGAGCAGGGCAGGGCGCGGGGGTCCCCTCCGGAGAGATGTGCACCCTCTGCGTGGGATCTGGGAGCAGAGGCTGGCACAGGGCAGGGCACCATCTGCAGCAGGCGCTGGGCTGCCCGCTCGCAGTAGAAACCCGAGCTGTTGGTAATCACCCCCTCCTGCACCCCGAAGCAGGCAGGGAGACCCCCCGTCATCTGCATCCCCATCCCTGGGCACTTCGGTGGCCCCTCAGTGTACAGCAGCAGCTCATGCTCTGCCTGCAGGGAGCAGCCAGCAGTGGGAATGCCCCCCCACTTCCATGCCCCCCCCGCCCGCCTGGCAAACCCCCCACTGCCAAAGGAAGGGCTTGGTCCTGAGCATCTTCAGGCCGATGGGTACAGGGACGCTCAGCGATGGGGACGGGGCTCTGCAGGGGCACTTTTGGATGACCAGAAAGCAGGCGTCTTCCCAGTCCTGCCCCAGCACATGGCTAATGGGGACACCATCCTGCAGGAGCTGGGAGGTCAGCCAGCCCCACTCCCCGCCTCAGGTACCCAGCGGGGGACCCCCAGCCCTACCCCAGCCCCATGGGCATCCCACGCAGGACTTCTCCAGCGGTTTGCAGCCACCAGCCCTGCACACCTGGGACGTGCAGGGTCGCAAGCCCGGGGTGACAGGGCGTTTAGGACTGGGCTGCAGGCAAAGGATAAGGGTTTCCTCCTTCTCTACGCATTTCTAATGGCTCCTTTGAGACAAGCCACACGACTCCCCGCTGGGAAGCCTCGCTGAGCTGTAAGTACAGGGCTTTTTATTTGGACTGTTAATCTAAATCTATTGTACCTGGTTGGAAAAGCCCCTGTGTGCAATACTCCCTGCACTTGCTGCATCCTCACTTGAATGTCTATTAGCATCTCCCTTCCCACTCCCTTGGGTCCCCTCTGCCAGTTAGAACAAATATACATAACTTCCATTTGAAAGCCTTTAAGAAAAAAATACGTTGCCAAGGGAAACTCTTCTAGCATTTCTTACAGATATGCTTGATCTGTTTTTATATTTTTTACTGTCATAAATGCATATATCAGAGATTTTTTTCTCCACAAGATACATATTCATTTGAACGCCCAACACCCAGCTCACACTGGGCTTGTGTAATTCTGATGGTTGTCTCCTTAAAATAACTTACAATATATTTCAAAATTTACCAGAAAGAGGCTGGCTTTATCTGTTCTATTTTACCAATCATTTATGGAAATTTTGCTTTAACGGAAGGAAAATTTTGCAAATTCACATTATTCCAGACAGACACATTTGTATTCTCTGTCCGTTATGCTTTAAAATAAAAAAACACCCAACGTTCCTAAAGTAAGCTTCTGTTTCCCAGCAGATACCCCTGCCAATGCGAGACGGGCGCATGCTTTGATGATCCAACAGGGGAGATCATGCCAGGTCTTAGTTCAAACCTCAGTTTTATTCTAAAGCTGAGCTTAGCTAGTCGTGAAACAAGTAGGCAAAAGAGTTATAAAACTATTAATTGCTGCTTTAGATTCCTAGATGAAAGCTGTATGTGGGCAGAAATAATTTGCTGTATTCAGAAGCGAACATCAGAAAGGAGCATCTCAGACAGTTCGCGACCCTTCTCCTTCTCCTCGCTCTGCTTCCCGCGTGGGAGGCAGGCAGCGAGGGATTTCCCTGGGGTACAAAGCCTTGCAGGGTCCTGACACCCACCTTTTTTTTGAGCTGGGAGAGAGGTGGGAGCCAGCTCCCTCCTGGCCCTCAGGGTTTGGCACGTCTCACCCGGAGCCGCAGCCATGCAGCACAGCCGTGCGCTGGGCATGGTCCTGCGGAGCTGGAGCAGCGCTTTAGGCTTGTCCTGCTCTCCCAGAACAGCCACCCGTAGCCACCCGGGCTACCTTGTGCCCCAGCCCAGCCCCAAAACCACCTTTCCTGTGATTTCGGTGACATTTGACCTGGTCTCCTGGAGTGGCTGCTCCTGGGGGCTCCTGTATAAGGCGGGTGCGGAGAGAGGCTGAGGACGGGTGTGGGATAAGCTGGATCCCACAGACCCACCCCCACGGGCTCCGTGTGTGTTTGTAGCCTGAATGCATGAGCATCCTTCTGGAAGGAACCTGGATTAGTCATCGCCACCCCACAGATGGGCTGTGTGATGTCTTCCCTGGAAAAGCTAATCTGTTACAGAAATTCCAATTTATCCCTGAAAAGGAGAGTTTACACCCTTTTTTGTCCCTTGCTTTTGTCTTAAGCATTAAAAAAGTTGATCCTTCTTTTTTTTTCCCTCCCCTTTGAAAGGCAAGACAATCAGTCCATTAAGCTCTGAGGCTTATCACAAGCCGGTTGCCTCCTCCAGACATGGTGTAATGGGAACCGCTGGCTTTGTGGTGCAAAGCCTGTGTCTTTAAGGAGCCCTGGCTCTGAGATGCAGTGGAGTTAGCAGATGCCTTTGCTAGGCTATTTCGCACAAATCTGGCATTTGCTGCACCCACAGCCCTGCTCAGCTTAAAAACATACCTCTGGGGTTTATTTCTAACCATTACTCCACTACCTGTTCCTCTCCAGCTCTGCTCTGACCTCCAGATTTAGATGTAAAAACATCCCCCAGGTCCCTCCCGGTCTGACAAACCTTTTACGCTGCATTTCTCAGACACTGGAAAACATGCAGAGCCCTTCCCCTGCTTTGGTGTTTGCCCCGTAAACCCCATGAGATGTCCGGTGAGCAACGTGGGGCTGGGGTGCAAGGGGGTCTGCAGGGGAACCGGGATTCCCTTGGGCAGGGGGGGACCTGCCTCGTGTCACTGACCTGGCCTTGGCCCTTGGTGGCTGCTGTCGGACCGGACTGTCCTGTGCGGGGTCTGGTGGCACCTCGGCATCACCCCAGGAGCTGCTGCAGCCTTTTCCCTCATCTCCCGCTGCCTGCCTGTGGCCTCTGACCCTGCATCACCTAAAAGTTTGAAAACTTCAGTGGGCGACACAAGACAGGGAAGGTGAGGGATTTCTCTAATAAGCAGCTGGCTGATTAAAACCAGGGAGGGAAGCCTTTGAGATGGGAGTCAGGCTAGTCTGGAGGTCACAAATGCCTCAGTGACCACTGCAGCAAAAGCATCAGCGGCTGCAGAAGTCGTGTTGGTACCAGCAGCGACTCTGGAAGTGCGAGCAGAGCTCAGGAGCAAGTCACGCCTAATAGCGGGATTTTTCCAAAGTAGCCAATGCGTGGGGAAAAACGTAATTCCTCAACCAAGAGAGCAAATGCAATGTCCCTCCTAAGGACACCCAACACTCCCCTGCCAGGAGCGGGGGGACCGCCTGGGTACGGGGCTGCTCCGCACGTCCCCAGGCGTTTTGATGAATAAGGTAGGTGGAGAAGTCTGATTTCAAGTCTGACACAAGAAGATCACAAACCTTTTTATTTGCCTTTTGATTCTAAGCTTCTGGTCGAGACGGGTGAATGTGTTTGCAGGTGTGGAATGCTTCTCTTTCTTAGATGCTTTAACTGCTTCTCATTAGAAAATGGAATTTCTGCTGGACAGAAAAGCCCAGCTCCCCGAAACTTCTAAAATCCTGAAACATGACAGAAATCAAAACTTTGATTTTTATTTCCCTACCAATGCACAGGTTTTTAATTGTCATCAATGATTCTGAATCATGTTTTTGTTATGTTTCAACATTATAAAAATAATCGTAATATTTTACATGACAGAACACACAAGAGGAAACAAAGCAGGGAGATGAATTGTTTTGACACTTCTTCCACTGAAATTCTCCCTAAAACTGACAACTTCTGTGAAAACACTTTGATTTTGGCAAAATTGCCTTTGCTGCTGGGAAGATTGCACCATCCAAAAAGGACTTTTTGACCAGGTCTAATTAGCAACGTAGGTAGTCGGGCTACAAAGCTCTTTGGCAGAATCACTGCGGCGGTGATTTGATGAGCACGGGGCAGCGTGAGATCTGTTTTTTCCACAGGGGAGGCTCTTTGGGGGATAAATCCTCTCTTCAGCAACTAATTACCTGTTTGAACAAGGCAAGCCCCCTGGATGAGGTGCCGGAGGTGCAGTACACTGCCTTCCGTAGGCCATTAGCAAAGGGAGAAACTTTAAAATAAAGCAAGGAAAAGTTTGACCTGGAAAAATCATTGCCTTTTTTTTTTTTTCCTTCCATACCACCGAAGAACAACTGCCCAAAGCTGTTTCTCTCCGCCCCCCCCCTCCCTGGTCCTCACTTTTCAAAAGGCAAACATCCCTCCAGAAGCATCCCCAGGGTGCTTCTGGCCCTCTCCCTCCCGGGAGCACCCGGAGTGGGGGGAGCCCTGCGTCCCCTCCAGCCCCGCTGTGTCTCACCCGCAGGTGGAACCAGCTCCCGCTCTGCTGATCATGGTCAACAAGACCTTAAATTACTGGGGTCCCGGTTTTGAGGAGGACGTTATCAACATCAACGTGGGGGGTCTGAGAAGGCGGCTCAGCTCCAGCGCCCTCTCCAAGTTCCCCGACACCCGCCTGGGACGCCTGCTCTCCTGCGACTCGGAGGAGTCCATCCTGCAGCTCTGCGATGACTACGATGTGAGTGCCAGGGAGTTCTACTTCGACCGAAACCCCGGCTTCTTCCTCTACGTGCTCCACTTCTACCAGACGGGGAAGTTGCACGTCATGGAGGAGCTGTGCGTCTTCTCCTTCTGCCAGGAGATCGAGTACTGGGGCATCAACGAGTTCTTCCTGGACTCCTGCTGCAGCTACCGCTACCATGAGCGCAAGCTGGAGAGCCGGCACCACAACTGGGACGAGGAGAGCGAGGTCAGCAGCGTGGACACGTCCCCCGATGAGATCTCCGACATCAACCACGACCTGCTGCGCTACAGCACGCTGCGCTGTGGCAATCTGCGCAAACGCCTCTGGCTCACCATGGAGAACCCCGGCTACTCCATCCCCAGCAAACTCTTCAGCTTCGTGTCCATCAGCGTGGTGCTCGTTTCCATAGCCACCATGTGCATCCACAGCATGCCCGAGTACCAGGAGGTGGATGAGAACGGCAACGTGCTCGATGCACCCGTCCTGCACAAGCTGGAGTATTTCTGCATCTCCTGGTTCACCTTTGAAGTGTCTTCCCGCCTCCTGCTCTCCCCCAACCCCAGGAAGTTCTTCAAGCACCCGCTGAACCTTATTGACATTGTCTCGGTGCTGCCCTTCTACTTCACCCTCTTGGTGGACGTGACCATGGGCAGTGACTCGGAGCTGGGCAACCTGGGCAAGGTCGTGCAGGTGTTTCGGCTCATGAGGATATTCCGGGTGCTGAAGCTGGCTCGACACTCCACCGGACTGAGGTCACTGGGGGCCACCTTGAAGGTAAACTAGCTCCTTATCTCCTTATATGCTCCTATAGTCTGTGGGTAAGAAGGAGACCTCTGGTCTGGCCGGGGGATGTGGACATTCCCGTTCCCAGTGAGCTACCAGCTCTGGGTGGTGTCTGGCGAGCATGTTTGGGGTGGTGGGCTGGGTTGTTGGTTTGTGTGTCTGCTAAAGCAACCAAGTGTGAGGAGCACTTCATGAGTCCTCTTTGTGCACACACTCAGAGCAAACAGCAATTCACCCCATGGCTTGTAGACTTTGCTTCATGCAGAACTGGTGCTACTAGGGACTCAGCCACCCCTTCCCCACCACGGTGTGCAAGTCCTGTTGCACGGTGTTGGAACTGACTCAGCCATGCATGGGTGGATGGTGATGTCCCACCAGAAGTGGGTCAGTGCCCGGCTGGGCTGCGAGTGGCTTGCTGAGCTGGGACCAGGCCAGCTACCAGCACCAGCCTGTGTGGCTCGGAGCTGCGCCTGTTCCCAGTCTGGGAGAAGGAGGAACCTCCTAAGGGTATGCTGCCAGCTGGCCGGAGGCCAGTGTCCAACCCTGGGTGTCCAACCCCATCTAGGGAGACATAGAGATCCTAGTCCAGCTGAACTGGCACTTGGATGCTCCAGGGTATGATGAGGTGGGGACTGGCACATGGTTAACCATGGGTGGTGCAGAACAGCAATAGAAAAGCAGAAGGTTAGCTGCAGGGCCTGCGACAACCAGCCCAAGGCAGGGTGTGTGTCCCCAGCAGAGCCTGGGCTACCAGCAGCTGCTGGAGAGGCTCAGGGAAAGCACGACATGCAGGGCTGGGGGACCGTGTGGTCCTCAGGAGGAAGAGCTGGATGTGGAGATGCTGAGACAGGGAAGGACCAGGGTCCAGGCATGCTGGGAGGTGGCACCCCTGCAGGTTTGGTGAGAGGAGAGCCTCATCCTCCATGGCATGCACCAAGGCTGCGTCTCTCCAGACCCCCTCTGCAGCACCCCCAGCCAGACCAAGACCAGCTGTGACAAGAGTCAAAGCATGAAGCTATCATGAAATCCTCACCAGCCTGGTGCTGTGGCCCAGACCTCCATCGCTGCAGCTCCTCCAGCTGCACAGCATGGACCAGTCACAGTGCCCTGCGCAGCTCTCAGCTCTCCCCCACCGTCCCTCCCTCCTCCATCCCCTGCGGGCTGAGGGCCACGTGCCCGAATCTGGGGAGGGTGAATCTGTCCCCTCACCTCCTGCGCTTGCACAGAAAATCCAGCCTGATGCAGAGGCCAATTAAACTCAGCCTTTAACTGTCTCTGATTCTTGGCGACCACATCAAGAGAAATCCTAAAGCCGATCCTCCAGCCTGCCAAGACGCAGGGCGACACAGGCTCCCGATGCCCCATCACACACGGGGCTTGTGCTGGGCACAGGGAGGGGGTCACCAGCGCAAACATCTCCTCTCCTCGTGGGACTGCCTCTGGTCCCCACATTTAAACCAGAAAACTGGTTTTCAAGCACTGCTCATGAAATGTCCCTGTACTTTTTCCTCCTTCAAACAAAGGCTATGCCAAACAAATGGCCAAGGAAAGCAATCTTCATAACAGAGCTTGAAATTCAACCAAAGGGATGCTCTCCTCCCACTCAGCGCCTGGCAGGGGCCAGAGCCGCAGCTGCTGGCGCTGCGGGGCATCGCAGGGGTGAAGCGGGCACACCTGCAGCTGGGGACACCCCGTTTCTCACTGCTGCAGCCGTGGCAGGGCTGGCATGGGATGTCCTGGCATCAGCAGGACTTGACTGCCAGGGTTTTTCTGTGGGTGAGCCATGGAGAAATGTAAACCTCCAGCGTGGCTGGGGACGAGGATGAGCAGTAGGAAAGGTCTTCTGCCAACTTCTGCTGTGAAGCAGGACCAGCCCAGCCCACCCCTAATCCTGCAAATCCCACAGAACATTAGAAAAAAATGGGGGAAAAAATTCAGGCATCCTCAAAGCCTGCTCAAAATGGGGTCCAGGGAGGATTATTTGAAATGAAGATGCCTGAAGTCCTACCTCCATCGTACTTACTTCCGAACACTCACCTTGAAAGAGCAATTAGCAAGTGACAGACCCCTGTAACACTGCTTGCGGAATTGAAATAAAATTGTATGTGGGAAGGGCTCCCTGAACCCTTTCTGGGCTCCATTTAAGCGTGAATAACACATTGCAGCAGAGCAGGGACTGATGGGCTCATCTGCATGTTATTAAGCAGCAGACGAGATCCGGGGAGCCGGTAGTGTCCTGGCTCCAGCCTCTGCCGAGCCGCTGATTCACCGAGTGACGTGCTGGAAAGTGCCGCTTCCCGGGGACTCCGGAGCCAGCTGTAAATGGGGATGAGCGAAGACACAAATCTGACGCAGCAGCTTGGCGTTGTGATTTACTGGGCACATAAATTACAACATCTTGTTAATCATAATTTACTTCCCATTGCAAGAGCGTAAAGCAGCAGCAGAGGAGTAAAGGCTGTTAACAGCCAGGAAGCGGGAGCGATGGCTCTGGCAAGCCGAGTAATTGTTCCCCTGCCACAAAAGTGCTAGCAGAGGGATTTCTGTCATTTGTACATCATAAACTCTGAACTGTCTTCAGATTGCTTGCGGCCTGATCCAGGGTCTATTTAATTTGAGGAGAGGCTTCCCACACGTCTCTGCTCTTCCTCCCTGCCATGCACGACATCCATTACTGTTATCGCAGCTTCCCGGGTGCGGGTTTGGTGCCTGTCTCCCACTGGCAGTCAATAGGTGTTAGGCACGGAGTAATTTAGGCATCTGCAGGGATCTACAGTTGTTGTCTGTCCCCTTAGGGGCTTAAATACACAAATCGGTTGGAAGAGCCAGAGCTGCACGTCCCCAGACAGCAGATGCATCACCCCGCTGTCACTATCGCAGGCCATCTCCGGGCTTGGTCCCCATGCTGGTTATCTCCAGCCAGGCTCAAACTGAGCTCTTCCATTTCATTTGTCTTCTGCTGTACTGCAGCAAAGATGTGCATTCAGCAGGGGCAGGAGCCCATGCATGGCTGTCCCAAGGGCAGGCAGGGCTCCTGCCACCCAAAGAGACTGCTGCTGGGGTGGCAGCTTCCCTGGAGCCTTTTATTATCCCCCAAGGCTGGCTGCTTGCTAAGCCTGCATCCCACCCGAACCCCGGCTAAGCCTGCATCCCACCCAAAGCCCAGCTGCGGCTGCCTGCCCCTGGATCAATGAGCGAACCACACATTTTGAGGATAAATGGCTGCAAATAGGTGGCAGCCAGTGCCTGAGGATCAGCTGTGCCGCAAGCCCTGACCCTGCTTGAAAATTAAAGCAGTAGGAGCTATCGAGCTGCCTGACTTCCCCCTCACCTTCACCCTCCAACACATCCCAGGGCCATAACTGATACTCTTTAAAAATGTATAAGGTTATTCAGCTCTGCTGCTCCCCAGCTGGGACGTACGGACGTGCTGTTAAGCTCCAGCCAGGAGCAAGCCTTTCATGGCCAAGTGATACATCCTTGAAACTCGGTGACTCTGAGCTGTTTGTCCTTCCCAAGGAGCTCCCTCGGAGCTGCTATAGGGCATTTGCAGCCACAGGCGACAGCAGAGGAGGAGGAGATTATTTCCCCTCGGTATTACTGGCATTAGCTGAGCAGCTTTTGCCAGCAGTCTAAGCAAAGTCTTCTCGTTCCCTGCCGTGAATCCACCTCCTTTATGTCTCATCTTGACCGTGGAAGCTCTTTTCCCACGTCTTCTGTTGTTTGCTTTGCTGAAATGTTGTTTCGTTTAGTCATTATGTGGTCTCCACTAAAACATTCTTTGGCTGTTAGGAGAATGGGGAAAAAAACCCCACGATCAGAGCTCTGCTTTCCTTTCCCCAAAAGATGAAGAGCAATGTGGCAGATCAGTGGGCAGAAACATCCAAGAAATTTGCTTGTGACAATCAAAAAGCGAGTGGACTAGCCATGCTGTGAGGACAGCGGTGGCTTTGGCACTGGCGGGTGGTCAGCCTGGCCCTGCCGAAAAACGGGGGCTCTGCGCTGGGGGTCCCCATCCCCGCTGCGTGCAGGGCTCTCGGCTCACACCTCGCCGGCTGCAGGGCAGGGGTGGGAGCTGGGTGCTGGATTTGGCCCATGTGCCAGCGCTGGTCCATGGCAGTTTGCCTGGTCCCAGCTTGTCCTCTGGCAGTCCCCTTCCCGGCATCACTTGCTGCCTTGTCCCCTGACTGCCCACTGCCTTTTCCCCACCCCAGGTTTTTGGCATGGGTTTATACTTTGCTCAAAAATTAAGAATATCCAGAGAAAGATTGCAACAAAAATGTTTTCGTTTGAAACCAGAGAAATGATGGCTTCTTCAAGGAGCATTGCACACCTCTGCTGCCAGTCTGTCTCCCTGGGTCCCATGCACCCGCCTGGGAGGTTGGGTGTCCTATGGTCCCCTTCCCGCTGGGGCTCCCAGACCCCTCGGGGTGGGGCTCGGCGAGCAGGGGGGTGCAGCACCCCATGGGGGTGGGTGCTGAGACCAGCCCACGCTGACTTTGGATGGATCCCCGGACTGACCTGATGACCAGGGCTGCTTGGATTCATGTCAGCTCAGAGGTTCACTTGAGTCTCCCATAGAGAAGCAGCAAAACCCGAAGGGAAATGTAATTATCTCAGAAACGGTGGTTTCTGCAAGAAAACTCTCCCCCTGGAACAAGCCCCTCTGCCCTCGGGCCGTCCTGCAGACACTGCCGGAGACCCCTCACCGGGGTCATTGGGTGCTGCGCAGGTGCCAACGGCCGACCCCTAACCCGTCACCCAGCCCTGGGGCTGGGGTGCTGAGCCAGGAGAAATTTGCTGCCGGGCTGGTGCCTCCCAAGTCGGATCAGCCGGAGTTTTGCCTCTGGTAGCCATGAAACCTCATTTCATTTGGTGGCTGGAACAGAGGGGGCAGGGCGGGCTGCCTCCACCCGGGTTTCTTTCTGCAACAAGGCAGTGCAGAGACACCCCCCCACTGCATCTGGCTCCTGCACCCATGGGTGCTGGGGGAGGGATGGGAGGCTGACCCTGCTGCGGGGTGCTGCAGGGCCACCAGAGCTGCTGCCCACCCCGTGTAAGAGCAGTGTAAGAGCAAAATCTTCTTGAACTCTGCAAGCTGGAGCACCCCGATCCCTCCTTCCCAGGTGTGTAACGAAGGGTTAAATGGGCGGTGGGACTGTAGGTGGTGGTGGGGTATAGGGGGGAGCAGGTGAGTCCCTGGGGCTCTGGTTGTGGGGTCTCCCGGCAGGCGGGGAGCCCGGGGCTGAAGAGCTAGGGCTGAGCCTGCAGCGGAGGCACACGTCCTCCCTGCGAGCGCCTCGCCAGCGTCTCAGGAAAATACAAATCGCTTCACTTAGAGGCTGCCTTTAGGTGGTTTCTGGGGACCTGCCAAGCTAAAAGGAAAATGTCTCTAAATATTGTTAGCCGAGATCAGATCGGAGCGAGTGCTGGAGGCAGGGGAGTAGCCTCTGCCTGGGAACGCTGGCTGGGAAGCTCCGGTCCCCTTGCCCGTCCCCTGGCCCGGCACTGCCTCCCCCTCCCAGGCTGGTGGAGGGCAGAGGGGCGGCTGTGGGTGCCAGGGCTGATTTCCCGGCTGCCCACTCACTGCGGGTGTGGGTCACCCACGCACCCCCCCAACCTGTCTGAGCCTGGCCCCGCAGAGACACATCCTATGGCAGGGATGGAGAGAGACACCGAGATCCCCGACGGAGGCGTGCATGGAGTCGGTGTGCAGGGCTGTATTTGCACTGCGGGATCCCAGTGGCCCGGCCCTGACGGGTGCTGTGGCCCCCGCTGAGCACTGCTCTGCTTTGCCTTCCAGCACAGCTACCGGGAGGTGGGGATCCTACTGCTCTACCTGGCCGTGGGGGTCTCTGTCTTCTCCGGCGTGGCCTACACCGCTGAGAAGGAGGAAGACGTTGGCTTTGACACCATCCCGGCGTGCTGGTGGTGGGGCACGGTCAGCATGACCACCGTGGGCTACGGCGATGTGGTGCCCGTCACTGTGGCGGGCAAGCTGGCTGCCTCGGGCTGCATCCTGGGGGGCATCCTGGTCGTGGCGCTGCCCATCACCATCATCTTCAACAAGTTCTCCCACTTCTACCGCAAGCAGAAGGCGCTGGAGGCGGCCGTGAGGAACAGCGGGAAGAAAGACCCCGAGGACGTGGAGAGCACCTCCAGCCGCGACCGAGACTCGGAGGCTCTGAGCGAGACCTCCCTGGGCAGAGGCAGCCCCGACCGCCGCGGTCTGACCCCCAGCGCCCACCCCACGCCCTGACCCCACCGCGCCACGGCACCGGGGCGCGCGCGGGACCGGCTTGCTCACCGCGAGCACGGCACGGCTGTTGCACCGGGACACAGCGGAGGAGCCAGGCTCTCCCCGTCTTGCACCGTGCCTGGCATCACCCCTGCCCTGCGAAGGACAGGAGGGGTTGGAGGAGATGCCCAGCGGGTGCCGGCTGCTTCCAGCCTCCGGGACGCAGCACCCAGGTCCGCCTGGATGTGTTTCACCCAGTGATGGCCCTGCTCCCTGTGGCTGCAAATGGAGGCTGCGGCACTGGACATACCCCTGCCAGAAAGGGAGTGAGAAAAAAAGAAATACAGGTGACCCCGATCAGGCACTGCCCCGGCTGTGTGAAGGGGGATTTTCCTCTGCCCTGAGGTTTTGTGATGCCCAGGGTGAGGTTAAATAGCCTGAGGGTGAGGCAGCCCCCGACCAGGCTGGCTGCCCTTGCAGGTCCTGTGCCAGGTTGGCATCAACTCCAGTCCCAACCTCCTACCCCCAGCTGGAAACAGCCTCGAAAGGCTCAGCTGCCCCACTGGCCACGGGGGAAAGGGGGCTGGAAATGAGTCTGTATGGGAGGAGATGTGGTGTCCAGCTCAGGGTGAGCCCCCCTGTCCCCAGCCCCTGCAGCGGGACCGACTGGACCTCACCTTCCTTCCATCGCAGGTGGGGTTTAACCGCTCTCCTGCGCTGCCACTGCTGGGACCCGCAGGGATCTGGGTCTGGGGGCTGTGCTGGGAGCGTGGCACAGCCGGGAGCACTGTCTGTACAGGGGGGACACCAGCCAGGGATGACCGGGCAAAAGGGCTGCTGTCCTCCGAGGCAGGAGCAGCCAAAGGGGATCAAGCTGGGGGAACCGAGGGGTCACACCAGGGCTCTCCCCACCAAGCCCTTCGCTCCATGGGGCTCCCATGCCATGGGGCTTTTGTTTCGGCGGAGCAGCTGGCACCCAGCCCCCGGGGCAGAGAGGAGGCAGAGTCCCTGCAAAGGGCTGCCAGGGAGCAGACGTGGGGGGACGCTGCTGGGCATGGAGAAGCTGCCTCTGCCATTGCCTTATGTTTGTGATTTCCACTGCGGGAAGAGCTGCCAGGGCTCTTGGCGTGATGGGGTGGAGGAGATGACCAAAGCCAGCCAGGTTGGCTACATGCCCTGGTCCCCTTCGCCACAACCCCCAGCCCGGCTTCGCTCTGCTGCCTCGTCCCTCCCTGCCTTGGGGCCAGGCAGGGGCAGGAGCGCTGTAAGGAGGGGGGTCACGCTGCCCCGGCATCACCTCTGTCCCCGCAGGGAGCCGAGCTCCCCGGGTGCCAATGCACTCGCCTTCCCTCTGCAGGGAGGGAGCACCCCCCATGTCCGTGGGGAGCCGGGGCAGAGGGGACCTTGCACTGCTCCTCGTCACCGCAGCCTCTGAGCACCTCACAGCCGGGCAGGGAGGTTCGCCCGGAGTGCCGGGCCCCCTTCCCGCCCGGATCCCCCACCCGGCTGAGCACGTTCGGGGCTGCTCCCAACACAGCATTAATTCCCTACAGAGTTTTCCCTTGACCCCCCCAGTTCTCTGTTTGGAAATCGTGCAGCTCCTTTGTGCACAGAGGAATACACCCAGCAACGCCTGTTCTGAGCGGGAGAAACGTGCACCCTGCAATCACCTAAGCAGCTCAAAAATATGTTGGTGGCTGCAGGATGGCCCCAGGCACCTGGATCGTGGTGTTTGCCCTGGTTGTCCTGGCTGGCCTTCGGCACAGCCGCGGTTGCCGGTGCTGGCTCTGCCTGTAGCGATCTGCTGATTGTGGGGAAGAAAAGACCAACACCTGTGCGGATCCAGCCTTTCTGAACCCCAATGGGACTTGGGGAGGCGTCCCCAGGGAACAGCGGTGTGGGATGGGAGGGTGCTGACGCTGCTGGTATCATTGAGTCTTCCAGTATTGATGGTTTGTGGTCTGCTCTGCGCTCATTCTTACCGCGATCTGGGACCAGTGAGCTCCGTTGTCTGCTCCGACCAGCTCCCGCTGCACTGTTACTTGAATAAAGGAAGGATTTTCCCCTTCTCTCCATAAATATTCCAGTAGCAAAATGTATTAAAATGCGAAGACTAAATTACATGTACTAATTAAAAAGCATTATGCAAATAATTAAAAAAGCATGTAAATTAATTTTCTATCTATGCATGGAATGCATACTGTATATTTTATTAAAGACCTCAGTGACCCGCTTTGGAGGCTACTTTTCTGTTTCGCGGCAGCTCGGCGTGCCTGTGCTCGTGCAGCGCACCGGCAGAGCCGGCGCCGGGTCAGTGGGTCGGTGCAAGCAGCCGCTGGCATCATCCTAGCTGGAGCATTTTGGATAACTCATCTCCCAGGAGGCCCACTGAACCGGGTGTCCTCGGGGCGCGAGGGAATGGGTTGGAGCCGGTGGGCTCCGGGAAGAGCCGCACAGGGAGCCAGGCATCGCGGCTGGGAGGGAGGGAAGCACAGAGCAGCTTTCGGAGGGAGAGGAAAGGATCACAATTAACATTAAAAATGCAGGATGATTCCCAAAGCAAAGAGCTTGCCCCATCCAAGCATGGTGCGTTCCTCCATCCCATTCGTTACACGTCCATGAAATCTGGGAAGCAGGCGGGGAGGAGCAGAAATTTTCAGAAACGCACACGCTGCGATCAGCAACAGCAAGGGACAGGAGAGCTGAGCCGCCGGCAGGAGCAAACCCAGCGCTGGGAGCCGAGGAGCAGCAGCCGGACGTTATTTCCCCTAATAGCCACTCTTGTTTTAAGAAACTAATTTTAATCCCAGGCTTGTGGGCCATGTTTTGGACTAAAAATAGAAAAGGCTCCATTTTAAAAGAAAATATAGTTTAGGTAGCAAGCTGACTTGGTTAAACAACGTTTTAGGCACACCTTTGCTAGCAGAAGGCTGGAGGACGTGTGTGCACGTTCCCTGCCGGCTTCCCAGCCGTTTCGCTCGCAGCTGTGGCTGTTAGCAAGGGCAGGGGACCAGTGCCTGGGCTGAGGAGGGGAGACAGCAGACTGCAGCTCCGGAGACCCGAGAGGAGCTGGTCCATCACACCGACAGCTGCGTTCACCCCCCCTGCATCCCTGCTGCTTTCATTAGCTCCAAGTATTAAAGCCAGAAGGGCTGAAGCCCACCCAGACAAATTCAGGCTAGCTTGTGCAGGCCAGCAGCTGCTCAAATACCACAGTTGTGTTTAAATCCCAAATCCTGGCATGGAGAATATCCCCTCGGCTTTAGTGGCCCTAATCACATCCAGCCTCTGCTGCTTTCCTTGCTGCAAAGGCAACACTCAGACCGGCTTCCAGCACCCAGCCAGCAAATTGCCCGTGATAGGGACTGTGGTCATCAGCAGATGAGAGCTATCACTAATTAAGCTACGTTACCACAGGCTGCCTCTGGCCAATACTGCTTGTAGACTTAAAAAAGTTCAGTAGCCCCATGGGAGGTTTAGAAGAGCCCTAAGGATAGCACCAGGCTGCCTAAGGAAATACCTTTGCACTTGCAGAGGGTTTTAAGCCTCCAAGCAGAGGCTGAGCACACAAGGAGCAGCATCGCTAGCCAAGCTGAGCAAGCCCAGCACCAATTTTCTCTCCACAGAGAAGATATCCCACCAGCGTGTCCGGCTACTTCAAGGGGGTGGCTGCTCTTTGGGAGCTGGCTCTCCTGTGTTTCAGGGGGGTGTAGTTTGTGCTCTGATGCTGCTTGGGCTTTATCTTCCTTTATCCCGAAGGCAGCATAAAAGGCTGAGCTTGTTCTCGATGCTGTAAGTGGCTTCTGATGCTCTGAAATGAGGGGGGTGTCTCTAGGCTGCCTGTCTGCAGGGGACGGGCTGGGGAGGGGAAGACTTGCTGCTGCTCTCCCTGCGTCAAGTGCAACCCTCCACTAGATGTGCTAGGAAGGGAGGATTAAAAATAGAGCTTAATCTTTATTCCTTTGAGAGTTTTTTCATTAAAAAAAAAAAAAAATCCACATGCTGCTAATCTTTCCAAGGCAAAAGCTCCCCCAAGTTGGGGGATAAAAGCAAGGCAGGACCCTCCTGCAAGCCCCCCTGCCGTGCTGCAAACGGCGGCTGCCCTCGGCGAGGGCCTGGTGTGCGAGAACGCCAGGCTCGGGTTTGGGAAAGCCACGGAAAGATGTTTTCTTTTTTTAGCCTCCTCCTCTCTGTGAAGACATTAGGATTTGTATGGCTATGAGTAACTGCACTAGGAAAATCCTCCCACTGCTCTGCAGGCAGATCTAGCAGAGCTCGAGTTCTGCAGAGCAGGGAAGAACTGGGTGCAGGAAGGTGCCCAGCACCAGAGGAGTGGGTGATCGCAGCCCACGTTCGCGTTAGCAAGACACTTCTGTGCAGCGATGGGTTGCCAGGACTGGTCTAACTTACTATTTCTAAGGCAAGTAGGAAATTCATGTTCTTTTGCTAATCCCTAATCAGTTTTCCTGAGTGGCTGCGTTTTCATTGGGTACAGTGGGTAAATCAATTAAACACTTTATCAGGTTATTTCTACAAAAGCTGCTCTCCACACTCACAAAATGATTGATGAAAGAGTGACTCCTTTGCCTCCAGGGAATGGTGATTAAGGAGTGACCTTATTAAGCTATTTCATGCAGCTGAGAATTAGACAACTCTGCTCAAAGAGACAAAGTAAACTTCATGACTTTTGTTTAAAACTTCTTTGCCAACTTTCAGATCCGTGACAACCCTGAGCGAGGTCCGTGTACTCAGCTGGTTACTGGAAAACCGGGAGATTTTACAGGGCTTGATCTGTAGGAGGAAAAGCTCCTCGCTGGCAGCATTTCTGGGATCTGTCCTGCTCGTAGGCTCCTACAGCCCTGCTGATCTCAGCTCAGGGAGTCAAAAATCAGAGCTAATTGCTTGAGTATGCACGTTAAATCAGCATTACTTGTAATTCCTGTATTTGCTGAACTATGTATGGAGACCAGTGAAGACAAATGGTGCTGTAATTCAGATTTTGTTTTTTACAATTATGCTAAAACTGTCTCCTTGTAGTAAGAAAGCCCCAAGGTCTGCATATACCCATGGGTTCACTTTAGCCTTTATCTGAACCATAGCTATTAATTTAATTGTAGGAAACACATAATCTCAAGGCTTTCATTCTGTTTGAGATAGCTAAATGAATAGCCTTGAAGATGTGGAATTAAGTTAACCAGATACGCCTAAGACAGGTCACACAATTTCAGGGAATGAAAAACACAGGTCAGGCGCGCGGGAAGCGCAGCACCAGCGACGCGTGTCCACAGCCGGACATCGCATCTGGCGAGAGCAGCAGAGGGGGAGAACTGCCCTGCGCCTTTGTTTCAAAATCATCCCCGCTACGGTCAACAAGCGATGGTCCAGAGCCTCTCGGGGCTGAGGAAAGGCCGCCCTACAGCTCAGCCAGCCGTTGATTGTCCAGAGGCAGGTCTGCAAGAGGCCGTTCTGCTGCTGTGACCACCCTGGGTGGGATTCAGGGAGTCTGAGCTCTCTCTGCTTCCAGCGCTGTATTGATTTTAATAGCGACAACCTAGAGGGGAGCAGAACAGACTGTGCTTCGTAGATGGAATTGAATTGTTTTAAAGTTTTTAAATAAGTTGGCTGTCTTCCTGGACTCTTAAATTAAAGGGCAATTAAGTCACTTTCAGTCTGGAAAGAGCTGACGGGTGTTTCCTGGTTTGACTCTTTAAAATTTTGCCAGAGTGATTAATGCAATGAAAAATTGTCAACTCTCAAGTCAGGGCTGTCAGCCAACACTCAAAGCATTTATCTAAAGCACATGCTCAAACTCTTTTGGCCTGTAGACAGAAGGAAATGGGACAAAATGAGGGTGTAGGAAAGTAGCTGGGCATAAAGGAGACTGGCACAGCAACACCTGTACCTTAGTACTGATAATTATTATGGGAGGAGCAGAAAAACTGCCAATGCTACAGGCTTCATGGAAAGTTGAATTTTCCCCCCATGGGGGAGAAAAACCTGGCTAAACATCAGCCCCAGCTCGTGGCTACTTGTCAGTGTTGGTTTTGTTAGTTATATGCAATTAATATTTGTGCAGCAGGCGCACTGCTCCCTGCATGAAGGGAACGCGCTCCCCTGGTAGGGCTGCAGTGCTGCTGCTGCACTGGGAGCACAACCCTCCCTTCGTGCAGGACTCCGCAATATCCTGGTAATGTTGCTGAGAATATGCAGGAGCTCCAGGCTTTCCCAGTTACTAGAAATGCCCATGGTCTCCCTCCCTTTGATTTCCACGCTCCTTCCTAACATTTAAAAGCTCAAATCTATTTTGTTTCTTCCGGGATTGCTAACCAAAGCTGACTCCTGAATGAATTCTGTCTCTGCTTTGGTTAGTCATCGCTTCAGGACAGATTTAGTAACTGCTCAGGGAAACCACGTAGAAGCCAACAGTTCACTGTTGGAAGGCAGCACCCACTCACTGTCAACTTCATCTTCTTCCAAGCTAGAAGGCTGAAAGTGCAGCAAGTCAGCCAGAATTAGGCAAGCCAGCCTCTAGCCTCACCTGTTGTGTAGGAAGGTGGATAAACTGATACATACCTCGTCCCAAACCTGACTGCAAGCTCAGGAAGGTGGCTGCAGTGTGAAATAACAGAGCAGAGATAGCAAGTATCTACAGCAGAGTTCACTCTCCCCATCTGCCGGAGCACCCCTTGGGGCACATGAACCTCCTGCAGCTCCAGGAAGGGCTGCCAGCGCTCCTCGGCATGTGGGGAAACAGCCTGAAATTCCACTGCGCGTCCTTCTGAACTGCCACAGAGCTGGGGGACCTGCCCCTGAACTGGAGCAAATCTCTCCTCGGAGTGCAGAATGAATAATGTTTTAAGGCTAAAGAATCGCCTGTTCAAAAATGTGTTTCTGACATGTTTACTCCTTGTGTTTATTAAAGCTTGTATGCTCCTCCAGAATTTTGCATAACATTGGTTGACTAGAGGCACATCCTGTTAAAATGTGTCCTGATACGCAATAATACACACCAGAGTATTTTAATGCATAAATATGAGTTATGACACCGATGCTTTCAGGTAAGGACAGTTTATTTGCCCCTTTGAACAAATAAGGCAAGATATTTCAGAAAGATCAAACAAAATCTCCTGTATCAAACTCAGAGGAATGCAATAAAAGTTACTATTCCATACATATACAAACTAATGACCCAACACTATTATATACAAACAGCCAGATCTTACAAAATAGCATTTCAAGTCAGCACTTTATGCCAGTGTTGCTAGTTTCTTTGTTACAAAAAAGTTAAAGCTACGAACTTCACATTTTTAAGTCTCACATGACTGACATCATCAGTATCTCTGGATTTTAGAAGCAAAGATAATGGTTTGTCCAGAACACTTTCAGCAATGCAGATGGACCCAAGGAGCACACGAATGCAGCTTCACAATTAAGCAGTTTTGCTTAAAAACTTTGTCAGAACAGCTTTCCCTTACGGTACGAGCCTTGGTCTTAGCCTGGAGGACTCTGAGAAGTGAGCAGTACTATGCTCCCAGACACTCTATAAAGGGACCAAAAAGGAAATTATTTTCTCTAACAGATTGAAAATCAGTGAAGGAGAAAATAATTCCTCTGCATTAGAGCTCCAAGTGCAAGAAACATCATCAAGTCTCTGCCACTGCAAGCATTTAAGAAAGGTTCAAAGACAGTTAAGCCATTGGAGCAGTTTTACTTATTTTGGTTCACTTGCTGTGTTTTAAGACAATCACGTCAGCAAAGCAGAGTATTTCAAGAGTGCTTACATTCAGTTACAGCAGTCACAGGTTGCATATTCCATAGACACCACCCTGTGGTGTTTCACCTAAAACTTGGGTTTTCTAATGCCCTCCGATCACTAGAAAGTTACCTACACAGTGCAGAGGTAAAACGACTCCCAGCAGAATCTGCTTGATCCACGCCACACAAGCAGTGCACCGTTTACCATGTCACATATCCATACGTCTATCACACCAGAGGTGTTGGGCCAGATCCATCCAAGTGACTAATACAAGATCCAACACTTGACCAGAAAACTCCCTCATAAGTTGTGGGAGTTTCTTGGATGCAAAGGACGCTCATGAATATTGGTCATAATAAACACATGTTTAGGGCAAAACGTATTGCACAGATTTCAGACGAGCACTGTATGAGCCCTGATGTTCACACAGTACTTCACTAGACCTCATTAGAGAGTCCGGACTAAGGGATTTTAGTCCGTTAACAACAACAAAGCTTTTAATTACCCAGTTTTCCTAATTCAAAACTTTCCCAATACTTTAGGCTCTCAAATCGCTGGTTATCCCAGGAGGTACTCTTACTTCAGCACCCTAGATACACCGCTTACTGCCGCCCTTTCCCTTAGGGACATCTGGTTTGCCGATCTCTGGAAGAGCTGTGTTCGCACTGCCTATCAACCTGAGACAAACCGATGCAACCAGATCTGCAGAGGGGGTAAAAATGGCTTGGTTCCTTTCGCAGCAACGGAGTATACCTGTTAACAGTAGCCAAGAGTCTGCTCCAAGGGGAAAACGAAAGAGCCTACGGAGGCGTGAAATGAACACTTCACCTCTCTAGCAGCATTTGATTCAGGAGACACTGCTCTTTAGTTTAATTATCTGGGTGATGTACCAAGGCTTATTTCAGAAGAATGACACGGAAACTGTTCCCTCTATCAGAGCAAAATAAAACTAAATCGGTAGAAATACTTGCTCTGTCCAAATACTTCATCATATGCTAGATACATCTAAAACTACGTAACTCTGCCGTTACAGCCCACGGGGCAGAGGCATCACTTGGTCTCTGCCCTGCGATTAGGCTGAACTCTTGGTTTCTTCTGTTTTGCTCACCACTCCACTGGTGTGAGTTAATTGCACCATCCTCACAGCGATTGTACACGCTGGGGCATTTTCGTTGATTGAGCTATATTGGGCAGGAATGGCAGGGAAATTTAAAGACAGAACACAAGAGCATCCAAAGGAACTGGAAGAGAAGAGGCTGAATCTCTTCCAGTAGGACATCAGTAATTGTCTTCTCATACAGATCAACTCCGCCTTTGCTCCACCACCATAAATGCACATCTTTGTTAATTCAACAGTCTTTACTTTCAGTTCAAATTTTCTGATGTGCTAAACCTTGCAGAAATGTGAAGGATTGTGAAATTAAGTTTTTATTCAAGCATCTAAAAATGTAAATTTGAAATGAAGCCTATAAAATATTTCACAAACTGTGGAGATTTTTAAGTCCTCTCAGACACAGCAGAAGTACCTAATTCCTGAGAGAGGTTCACACAACTTCCACCCATTCGAATACTGTTTCCTTTTCCTGTACTCCACCGTCAGCAGGGTCTCCCTGAAGGACGTTTCCAGACAGACAGACAAAGGGGAATCAGATCACTGATTGGCTTTTGGTTTTAAGTCGGTGTGGATTTTAAATTACAGAATGTAATTTCTGATGGAGGCACAACATGCTTTATCTACTCGTATTAATTCATAAAGCACACAAAAAGAGGAGAAAATTGAGGTCTTGAAGAAACCACGCTTGCTTAAAGCACACAGTGTAAGGCATGGGGCTTATTACAGGCTTTTTAAAAGGTGAGATTTAAGTTTCTTTCAAAAGGCTCGAACAGTTTGTACATGTTCTCACCTGCTCTCTTCAGTGACCTAAAACTTATCAGTACCTTAACAGTAGAAAGATACAGTTAACAGCTTGAAATTGAGTCTGTGCATTCACAAAGAAAAACAAAAACAAAAAAACCAACACAGATGCAGCCATTAAATACCAAAATCCATATTAACTTAAACCAAAATGGACTACTGAAAGTTCAGTTGAAAAGAGAGTGAGCCAACTTTCATTAGCCTATTTCTACCTGTTCCTCTGATTTAAAAACAATCCCCCTAAAAACAGTAACAAAACTCCTTCGGAATAATGTTTTAAATATATGTCTAACATTAAAACATACCATCAGGATTTTCCACTTAATGGCATTCCTGAGTTCACAAAGGTGCTATGGAAAAATAAATGAGCAGAAGTATTGCCCTCTATTTTGCTAGCATATTTCAATAGAAATCAATCTGTTTAGTAGTCATAAAAGCAAGGAGCTGATTGTTTGAGGATGGAAGAACATTCTACCAGTGGCTCAGAAGTTCTGCTGCCGCCGCTTCTTGGCTTCAATGGCATCGAGGATCGGCTGCCGCTTTGACTGGTACTTCTGGCGGATTTCTTCAATCTCCTGCTCCATCATGGGGTCCAGGGCTGAGAGCCTCCTCTGAAGTTCATCAACACTCCAAGTCTTTAGCTAGCAGGGAGACGAAAGAAGAACAGACATCAACATCAGCACAGCCACCATCCACACATCTACAGGGATTTTGCTGCCCATCTGATGGTCACAACGCGTCTTCCAGTAGAAGAAGGTGGAAGAGTTCTGCTCCAAGCTGCTGGGCTCCTCTCTCAATGAGACTGGCATGAGCTTCAGGATACGGGGCTGCTTTTGCCCATTTTACAGATCTATTACATGCTCTGTTTAGTGACAGCATGAGTGTATAAAACAACCAATGAAATGTTTCCCCCATTGAGTTGTTTTTCTAACGCTTTGTTTTGCAGGCTTAGAACAGAAATACTGTACTGAGATGGAACAGCAGTGAAGTTCTCTCCCCCTCCCTTGCAACTAAACTTCCTTCTTTTAAGTGACAAAGGGAAACAGAAGGCAATAGGAAGAAAAAAACCATTGACAAAAGTTGCATTTGAAAAAAAAAACCCAAGCATTTATGTACCAGCAGGCTGAACCTCAATCATGGTGAGGAATTGAAACTCCTCTAAGTTAGAAATCCCAGAACACACACAACAGGTCACTTTGGGTCAGCCTCATACTGATATAATATGCAAGTACAATTTGTGTTTTACTGTACACGTGAAGATGTCAGGCTAGTCTGGACAAGCTTCCCTTCACTGAATTCCCTATCTGCCTGCCCTTTGTTTAATTGGTTCTCTTGTGCATGCCAATTTGAGAACTGGCACAGGAAAGTTTTATTCTGTGATGAGAGATGCCAAGTGTGGCCTGGGACAGTTTAGATTGTCCATAGCTATCCCTTGACATAATGTTATAACCTGTGGAACAGACAGGATTTTAGGATTATGGTAAAAAATATGGACACTGGAAGTACTTCAAATGTTCACCTAAGCACCAGTCCTTTTCCCATCCAAGACCAAGTGACCCCCAGAAACACACGGGAGACACTGTTTTACAGCCACTGCAGCAGGATGGGAATGACTATTTGCACCACCTGCTTTCAGTGACCACCTGCTGTGGAAACTAAGAACAAGCAAAATAATTTGGGTTTGGTGGGTTTTTTTTTGTGAACAAAGAAGTGTCAATTTTTAGACTTTCAACAAATGTCATAATTGAGTGACTTATCTTTACTTCAGTTAAATGCAAGTGACACTGCTGTCTGGTTTAGCTGTTAATTAGTCAGCTATCATGGTTATTCTTCAAGCCATTTCTGAACCAAAAATCAGAGTGAAACACTTGCTGCCTATTATAAGGCAACAACTGAATTATTAGCTGTTGAATGGCAGTTTGCATCAGTCCTTAAAAACATACGTAAATACTAAAATACGGAAATCCTGATCCTTCTTCCAGAGGCGGAAGAGATACCAGTCCCCAAACCACAGAGTCATCTGTTAGCTGATTTCTCACAAGGTCTTTTGAAATTCTTTAGTATATTCTGCTAAATAAGATATTTCCTAGTTGCAGTTACAGGATCATAAATCCACTTTAATAATCTAGGCACAAGCAAAACAAAGCCTTTTTAGCAAGGGTATACAGTCTTTCGGCCTCTCCAATCAGCCAGCTGTTCATTAGAAAGACAAAGCACTTCCTCCACAAAGATGTACATTATTTATACACATTAATGCAACTTTACCAGACAGCAGTTTAAGTTGATGCATGGCACCGGTTGCCTTTTCACACTAACTTATTATGGAGCAGGTAATTATTCAACATTCCCCTTCCCCACAGTCCAGGGAATTGAACAGTCAAATAAAAACGCAAAAAAGAAGAAAACATTAATTCAAGTACTGAACACCTATACTAAGCAGCTCTATCGCATCAAATGGCTGTCAGCTCTCACAGAGTAGCCAGCGCTAGAATACTAAAAGAGAGTTTCGGAATGGATCTAAAGCACCTTGCTCAGGGCTTAAGCCAACTATTAGGTGTCAGGAATTGTCCCGAGGCTGCATCTTCCATGGACACCTTTTGAGCATTCTCCATCATGCTCCCAAGCAGCTGGGTGCTGCTTACAGCCAGAGACAAATCGCCAGAGTCGGCGGACCAGAGGGCAGAGCAGATTTACAGCGATGCCCCAAGAACGTGGCAATAAGAAATAAAAACCGCCCTATGAATGTTCTCGAACATGATCTAGCATCATGGGACACCCTCTGTGGATACCGGCATACAAAGTCTTTCTGCTAACTGTAAGCAACTGCTTGCCAAGGGACGCAATGGCTTTGGCAGTTCCCGGGACTGTGTGTTTGTCAGGACAGACGGCTAACAGCACAGAGGATGCTGAGAGTACAGCTAAGTCTGGGGTGGGAAAAAGCCTACAGATATATATTAATATGAACAAATTGCGAAGTGGGTTACCTGCGCAGATGGGTGATGCAGAACAAAGTAGCTACTTAAGGAGGCTGATCACAGGTTAAACGGGGATGGTGGGAGAAGGAAGAGAGGCAAGTTGACGCAGTGCAAAAATCTAAGAGCACAGAAACACATCCTGTGCGTAATGCTGTGTGTTGATGAGGATGAACTAATTACAGAGTTTTTATCTAGAATAACGTCAGCGTGACTGCGAATGCCATGCTGTTCCTAAAAGAGGCAGAGAAGCCAAAGAGCAACACTGGTAAAAGGTCCAGAACGTGGCTGTTCACCACAGATGAGCCAACGAGAGACTGACAGGAGTCCAATTACTAATGAATGAGAGCCAAGCGCCCACGCAGTTGCAGAGGGCGCCTAGCCCTCTGCTCCCACTGTGCTTCAGGCCCGCGATAACACGAGCCCTGGGACCTGGGCTGGACTATTATTCAGCTTGTCCTTCCACTTGCACATGCATCTTTAAAAGAAAAAAAAAAAAAAACACAAACAACTGCTTAAAACGTGATGGCCTCCATTTCACTTTGCTGCATGGCATTTCACTGTAAGCCAATGCCACAGACAGACTTTCTCCCAGAAATTAAGTCTTTAAACTCTAGCATATCTGTCTCTGCAGTGGTAGACTCCTGGGATACTGACGTTATTCTCTTAAAGAAACGCCAGAAGCAAAATAAGAAAAGAAGGACAAGGACAGAGCATCTCATGACAGACAGTTACTCAGGGTAAAGTCTCAGCTCTGAACAGCTGCAATTAGAGCTGGTTTTAGCCACGGGCTCAGTCCCATCCCTCTCCTCACTTCTCCTCAGCAATTCTTCTGTTGTAAGAAGTCTAAGCGTCTTTGTAAAAGCTATCTATTTTTGTCCACAGTGATCAAATAGCTAAGACAAACTTTTAAAGGAAGGAATCTCATTTCAGATGTAAAGACTGATATAAAATACTTGTTATAAGGTTGGTCAAACACATCTATCAACAGGGAGAGGCGGTAGCGCAGCAAAACTGTTCAAGCAAGCTTGTATGTGCAGAAAGCTAATTTTTAACCATTTGATTAACAGTTGTATTTTTACTCAAGGTTTTGAGAACGATCTTAACTCTCTGTAAAAATGCCCAACTGAAGACAAACGTCAGAGGTGCAAGTCTTCACCTGAAAGCCTCTCGCCCAGAGCCGCGCACGCCGTTCACTGCTCCTCAGGCTGCAGACACCACTGACAGCAACGTCTTGTTTTACTATGCTGATGATTTCTACTATATAATTCAGAAGGACATATGTAATTACGCCCTTCAGAAGGACATAACCTACGGCCTTTCCATGCATATGTAGTAATGATGGACAAATCAGGAACAGATCATTTGATATACAATTTATTCCTCAAGGAGAAGATTTGTAAGCTATTCATGTCATCTCTTTGCCAGCATTTCAGACAGACTTGTGAATAACTACTCCGCTGAACAATGCTCACCTCAGCAAACTGCTTCTGAGTTGCCGTCCTTTCAAATCAGCATTTTAAAAAATAGGGGAAAAAAATATCCCTTGCATTTATTACAGTCAGGTAAAGCGTCACTGCAACACGATATTCTACTGAATGTAAGTGAATCTAAGTAGCAAAAGGAAAACAAATAAAGGCTCTCTGCAGACAAGTTAGACATAGCCACAGGTTCGACATTCAAGGGTACCATGGTCTGAAATTTATACCTATGCAGTTCTGACCTGAGCAAGAGGTGGTCTAAAAACCTGCCAGGGTATTTTTAAACAGACCATGCCAGATTTATATTTCACACAAGATCTACTGTAAAACACAAAGCTTAGAGAATTAGCTTAGCCCCTTCCCTGTCCCCAAGAAAACCAAACAAAAAACCCAAACAGTGAAAACTTTTTGAATTAGAACCCGATGCAAATGATTTATCACAGTTCTCTTGGTATCCGTAGTCCTAACATGAAGAGTACCCACGCCTAGTTTTCCTACAGCAGGGTCTGTAGCTTGACCATTTTGGGACCTAGCATGCTCCTCTGGTCCCGCAACGGCCCTTCAGCAGCACGAGGTCACCACTGACTCGGACCAGTCTGCGCTACTGACTTAAATACCGATGTCGTCCAGTAATCCCTGAGTCACTTCAGCTATCATTCTTATTTGCTCCTTTACCAAAAACACTGCCAGCAAAATCCTCTTGCTGCATGAATTATGAGCATCAAATAGAAACGAGCTGTTTCCCAGCAGCTTTCACACATTTCTCCCCCAACAAAGAGTTTCGGCAGAGCACTAACTCACCGGCTGCACAGGAATCAAAAAGTATTATGTCAGGGCAAGTGAAAAACATATTCCTCCTGCAACTTTCTTTTTACTTGCTGACACTTAGTCTGATCCCTAGATTTAGCACAAAGCCTTTCCTTTGCATCTTTGCAATGTTTCATGCTATCTGGACTTTGTTTTTAAATACTGTCTTAGAAGTCCTGAAGCTTGTGCCAAACATGAACCCTCCATCTCCAGGGAGGGGATGCAGTTGTTCTACCATCATCTTTCAAACATGCAGATGCACCCTGACATGCAGATGCACCCTGAACAAAATCGGAATATAGGAGACATTGGCGAGATGGGGTTATTTTCCTCACAGTGAAAGTATTTGAACAGTTTTGCAGGAGGATATTTTCAAGTCTTGATACCACAGCAAATCCTACAAATCAAATCATGAAGTTGTTCTCTCCTTCCTTAGCCCTCTAATCATACCCCTCTACCATAATTTCTGTGAGTTTGAACACTTGTCTTCCACACGCTCACAGAGTATTTTCTGAATATCTCCCCACCTTCACCACCAATAGCCTGTGGCTTTTTAGAAAGGAAACACCCAGCTGCAGCAATCGGTCTGCCTTTCACACAAATATTCCAGGTGGCATTTACTGCTCAACACAACTTGATGTCAAACTTTTAAGTTTTAAATAGCCTTTAGAAAAACTGGCTTTAGCAATTATCACTTCATAAGGGGCAGTGGGAGTTTGAAGACTAAAATACAGAAGTAATAAAATTGCAGCTTCCCACGCTACACAGGGAACTAAATTCTTAGTGGAAAAGATATGAGCTAGATGAGAACTAAAGAAAAAACAAATTAATTGTCTATTTAGCATAGACAAGTATTATCATATCTTCCTTTTCTGCCTAGTTTTACGCTGCGATCTAACAGTTCTTGACTGCATGCCCAGTGATGAAAGCCCCCCAAAGAAACTCAAGACATCCTGAATCATATTAGTAGGGAGCACAACTCTTCATTTACTTGTGGGTATTTTGACAGGCAAAATCTAAACATGGCTTGAGAAGGGTTTTTGTCCAAACCATGTTATCCAAGCTACACTAAACATTAAATGCCAAATAGGAATTTGCTCTTAGAGATAATGAAAAATATTACCACTGTAATATAGTAGCAACAGGCTACTTTGGAAAAACAAAACAAAACCAAAACAACCAACTGGGTCTACAATTGTATGGAAGCACATCGGAGCCCCTCACAGGAGGCTATTTATTATCACACTCGACATCAGAAGTGGCTACATACAAGAGATAAGTAGAAAAGAATTCCTACAAACAGTCTATTAAGTGTTCAGATGTCCTTTGGGAAGGGAGGCTCTTCACAGAAGAGACAATTAAACTCTTGCTTCACTTGACCTTGGCTATCAGCAATGCTATCAAGATGCTTCCCTTCCGATAAAACCAAGGGCACACTTGTAATTCCTCTCCTGGATCCTGCGGATCAGTTTGATGCATATCCACTTCCACTTCTGAACTTTTCTCCTATCACCTCCTCAAGCAGGGTTTTATTTTTGGGAGGCAATCACCCATTAGATGCCACTTGCTGCAACTATTTGTAGCAACCACCTCGGAGTGTAATTCAGCCTGCAGCATGCGAGAGTGCATGGGTGCTACAGAAGTCCACGAGCTAGGGAGAGGTGTCAAATCTCAAGGATTCATGAATGTGAGCTCTGACAAGTGTAAGAACTGAGATTATTCTGGAATTAGCCTACTGTAACTTGAAAGAGTGGTTAAACACGGTATCAATTAAATGCTCGCATCAAATATACTCTGAGGGAACAGATTACTGAATAGTACTATGCAATTTTTTTAAACCAGCAAAAAAAGCATTCAATTTTTCTGGCCAAAATTAAATGAAGAGGGTGATTTCTCATGCTAAGCAGTGCTCCAGACTTTAGGTCTTGAAAACAGTGATATAAATTGGTGTTGGAATAGCATGCCATTTTTTTCCTTAGCATTTTTCCTGAAACGCTGGCTCAATACCATTTGGCATACTTTCAATCACTGATCTAAAAACTAAGTGCCTTGTTCTCATTTATGATTCTAGCATAAGGAGGCTTCGATGTAATGTATGAGCAGGCATTAACTATTTATTCACTGTAAGTTGTCCAACGCAAGGAACACAGGAATCTAAGAACCTACAGGTACTTACCGCACGCTTTTCATCATGATTGTCAGGTCCCTACAACTTCACAAATCTGTCAAGCAGCCATACTACAGTAAATCGGAACAAACCCCAGTGCCTACACAACCATTAATTATCTTGATTTTCCCCCCTTTTAGCATTAGCATGTCAGTGCAGTTTCTCACTGTTATGAAAGCAGTGGATGAAATGCACTCACTGTGGCATTTCATGCAAGATTAAAAATACAGATATTAATCTTTCAAAGGATTTGAAAAATAAGTCTCAGCAGCACAAGCTTCTGCTTTTAATGCATCTTAATTATTTAGGCAATGTGCTAGCAAAACACATCATGGGCTGTGGCATCCAGCATAAGTCAAAACAGCTCTGCGGCTAGAACTTCCCAAAGACGGTGAACAGGATCTGTGATCAGTGCACATCTGCAGCCAGTTGTTTCAGGCCACCTCATCTGGACGGCAGATGACTTCCCGCAACACAGTACCACTCCACTTTCAATTAGATCATTATACGCTCTAGAGGCCAAGTCAACTTAAGTCAGTGCAAACCAAGCAGCTGAAACAGTTAAATGAGTACAATCACATCATCACTTTTTGTGAAGGAAAGACATGCACTAACACACACTCAGCGTGTGATCCCTAGCCGAACTGGAAAAAAGTATTTTAACAGAGATTTATATCAGAGGAGACCCAGGCCTTCTCAGAGGACATGTTTGGGCTAGCTCTACCTTACTTCCATAAATGTGGAGTTTTATGGCTACTGAAAGTGAAACATCTTACTGCTACAATGCCAGTAAGGATCCTAGTTATTTTCTATGTAGCTCTGCTTATCTCTTGATTAAAATAAAGGTGCATGATACAGGCCAATGTATCTGTACTACTCCTACAGAATTACTGGAAGGCAATGTGTGCCATCCTCCCTGCCCTGCTCCCTGTCCGACTACGTTCTGAAGATCACATCTAAACTGGAAACTTCCCTCTGTCCTGCATCTGCAGAAAGGACTCCTGCCAAGACCTCTCTTTCCAGCTCAGCATCTTGCTAGCAGCTTAGCAAGGCTTCCCTCAAGCTGCCACACGATCAGGGCCCGACGGGCTCCTGGGGAAGCTGCCCCTCCATTGGAGGCGTTGCTGCTCATGGCATCACTAACTTCACTGATGGAGTCTCACTCACCAGCGGCTGCCGAGGCCGCTGCTCTTCTCTAGCAGGAACTACCAGAGTTTTATTACTCAATTGTCTCTTATTTCAGGCTATATTTACACCCATAACGTTTGACCCTGCTGGTTCAGCAAGGATCTTCCTAAAGCGTACTTTCAGTAGCTAATTCCTGTGACCGCTGTGGAAGAGACATACATACATGCTTTAGATAGACAACTGCTCCTTCACCAGCTAAGAAGCATCTTTTCTTTACCTCCTCACCCTCCCGACAGTTTGGAAGTTTTCCCCCATTTCTCGAAAGTCTGCAAGAGCCAGGGGGCAGCTTTGCTGTTGGCAACATGTCAGAAAATTCCCAATACAGAACCCAATTTCAGAGGATTATAGCAAACATACAGATCTCCCTGGCTACTCTGGCTACCCATAACCACGCAGCGATTATGCAGAGCGGTTACCCGCAGAGAAGATTGCACAGCCGCGGGAACATCGTAGCCTGCATCAATAACTCTGGCATCCCTGAGTTGCTCTTAGCCAAGAATTGCACTTTATCAATCCTTCCTGTAATCCCTAAAAGGCTCAAGGATTTTTGGTGTTACAGCCAGCACAACCATATAACCTCTACATACTGTATTACCCTCAGCGATGTACAGAAATTATATTAAGGAAGAAAACCCATCCAAAGCTCTACTCATTGGTATGAGTGGTCATAAAAAAAAAAAGAGTATTTTTTAAAGAGACCAATGCATTTTAATCTTCTGAGCTTCAAGATTAAATTTCCTTTTTTAGCCTTAGTATCAATTATGAGTATGAATAACCTTATTCACTTCAAAATCATCCCAAGTACCATACACACTTAATCTAAACAAAGGAAATGACAAATTGTGTCAGTGTTATTCTGCAGCACTGAACTTCAAGAAGTCCAAACCTTAAAATCCTTTAGGGACTTAGAAAGTGGCTGACTAATCCTGTAACCACAAAGACAAGTTATCTCACTGTTTTTTTTTTCAGTAACTGAATTAGAAACCAAGCTAAAAGGTCAGCCTGTCTGGACAAGCAAAAAAAAACCAAACCCCCAAAAAAAACCCCCACAGAGCAAAAAGGAGCATCACTTGCTTATAAAAAACACTTGCTTGCCAGTGATTCGATTAAGGAAAAACATGCAGAGGTTTTTTCCCTTCTCTAAGTGATTATGCTTTAATTTTCTTAAGTAAGAGTAACCAAAATACCTCTGGACATGCTAAAATAAATCATGTCATTGGGCTTTAAAGATCTGTCTAGCTGGACAAATTGACATAAAGTACACAGCTGACCAACGTGGGGTTTTTTTTGGTGGTGGTTTTTGGGGGGTTTTTTGTTTGTTTGTTTGTTTTGTTTTTGTTTTTTTAAGAAAAGCAATGTGTCAGAAAATGCTGATTCCTTTAAACCAAATAACATTTTCTACAAATCTGAGAGGTTTAACTATGTTCTGCTAGGAAGGGTACGAGGGTCTGTAATGGAGCTTCCTTTCAATCTGACATACCCTTTCCTCCTCCCTCCCTTGCTCCTAGGGGCTGCTGCAGGGGGGTTGTTTCCAGGAAGACCACACCAGTTCCCTACCCCGTGTACCCAAAAGCAAGGCTCATCACAAAACCCCGGTCCAACGCTGCTCTGCCTCCCCTCCTTCACTAAGGGAAAGGAAGCAATAGCTGCCATTTGAAGTCAAGGAAGACGGGAGAGAAAATTAAAAGCTTCCTGAGGAAAGGCTGAACTACAGAGATTTCCAAGGCATTTTGAAAAATGAATAGCTGCATGACTGTGGGAGAGGCTGTCGTCTTTAAAACCAGGGGCATATGTTTAATATCTCAGAGACAAATATTTTTTGGGGACAGTGCCCCAGTGAACCATCTCCATAAAATCCATGTTGCGTGAACCTGCATACCTCACCATGCAAGGTCTTCCCAAGTGTTCACTATTACTTGGGCATCTATTTATAATGATCCTGCATGATGGCAAGACGCAAAACAAGAAGGAATTAAGCACTTCATTTCTGAAAAATATTCCTTTCAGACTGTATCAGCCTTTATGTATTAAGCTACTCTTTCGCCCTCTTCCTTGAAGATCAAAGCTTGGGTTCCGAAGCTACCAGGTCTCCGAGGTTATTGAAATAAGAGCTAAGGCAAACCTCCCAGGACACCCTGGCCATTGGAAGCAGCCACAGCCAACTGCAAACTCCATTACCTTCTCTGTATGAACAAGACCTCAAACATGCCTCACACATGATGAAACCGCCCCCTGCAAAGTCTCCTGGTGAGGTAAGCAGGGAGACACCCAGTAATTACACACACCAGATAACAGTGGCAATAAGCAACATCTAGATTTTTCTGCAGGTTTTATAGTAATACAAGAAGAGGGTGCACAAAGGCAAATGCACCATGTCCAGAAGTCAGAGCTGGGATAATTTGCTTCTCCACAGTACATCATTTCAGACCCTTGTTCAGATGAGATCCTACCCATTGGAAAGTATTTACAGAGGCTTGGTGGAGACTTTATCCCCAGGCTTTTCCCTTGGTCCAGAGATGGTCCAGAGACTCCATCCTCCAAGAGGCAATCCAGAGCAGCTATATTAGGCTCCTGATGCAAAGAGTCCCCAAAAGGAGCCCTTTTCGCTACGGATGAGAAAAACCTGGACAAGCTTGTCTTTTTAAGCTACTTTACCCTTTATAAACATTTGTACTGACAGATGAGTTGCAAGAAGATTTTAGAAGCATTTCAAATAGATCTCCTTTGAGCAGCAGTGTTCTTTCTTTACGGGAGATGCTGTGCCAAGAACACACCCAGCCTTGAAAACAGATCTCAAGGCATAACAAGGCTCAGACAGGTTTTCTAAAGAATTCAGTATGCTCAGAGATTTTTCCAACATCACACCTTCAATTATTAATTCCTCTTTCCTTTCTCCCAAAGCAGAAATGCACATTGCAGCCTGACCTTAAACACAGAGCAGTAGTGGAACAAATCCCATGATCAAAGACCCTGGCTGAAGTTCTGTTAGTTACTTAGTTCATCCACAAAACTTCCAGTCAACATCTCAGCTGATTAAATGCTACAGTAGGAAAGGGGCCTCAAAGATAGTCCAGGATGTTGAATTTACAAGGCTGAATACTCTCATATATAAAGTTGATTTCACCTTACATTATTCCAGTCTCCTTTAAGGGCTATCACCTAAGCAATTCAACACAAACAACAGCAACTCATTTTACTTCCCACTCACCGCAAGTTTCATTTAAAAGCCTTATGTCACAGAAGGCCTGCTATATACAAAAATATAGCAAAAATGAAATTTTGACAGCAAGTTGTGGCAGTAAGTGCTTTGCAATCAACGTCAGTGTGCACCAAAGTGAAAGCAGGTGGTGAACAATGACCCTGTTATCAAATGTAAGACAGCAGAAATCTATTCTCTTCCACAACAGATCTAGGAGTCAAGTCACTGAACTACCTTTTCCAATTTCAAATATTGCTAACAAATTTTAAAACAAAATGTGGTATCTTCTGAGGGTTTTTTGCTGTTATGAAGGGAATTTAGAAAGGTTTATAGAACCTACATACACAGAGCCTGCTGTAAATCGCAGTTTGAACCAGCCATGAATTCGATGAGGTTTGCAGTAAGGTTCAGAGTGTCTTCCTCATGCAAATGTTACAGAAGATTCAAGACCACTTAACAAACAATAAGAGAGATAAATAAGCTGTTCCTGGGCTTATTTTTAAAATAACTGTATGTTTGATTACAAGGTGACAAAATGAACCATTTTTCCTTAGTAAAGATGCCACTAGTTAAAAGTATTTGCTGGGAAGAACATACCAAATATGCTGAAAAGGTAATGCTTAAAAGAAACACAAACAATTAGCAGAGCTTTAAAAATTCTTGGCAGATGGTTGAAGGAAAAAAAAAAAGGAAATCCATTTAAGGGACAACAATGTTATGAATCAAGGCAGGTGACATTTAAAACCAATGAATAAAACATCGCAAAAACATGTCTCTCTCTATAAATCATACTTCACAGTGGAAATTACAGCTAGGTACTACACTTTAAGATCTCCCTCAATTAGCAGGAGATACCATGGGATTTGGAAATTAATAGTTGTCTATTCTGGACCGTCTTCTGTTGTCAGAGAAATATTCTTTTTATTAAAGTCTGTTTTCTTTCCCCCAAAAATTATGGTCTTAATGCTCTCCCATTGAACGAAAGCTTTATTTTAGATTCAGCACAGCACAAACAAGTTTACTTGTTTCCCAACTAGGAATCAGCCCTAGTTCCATAGGACCTAGACAGCGTTATCTATCAGCCATCCCAGATCTGGCTTTATCTCTCAAACTGATGAATGCCTTAGCAAATAACTTCACTTTACAATCAAAGAAAGACTATTGGAAGAAATCAGTGCCTGAGAAGTAATTTTTATTCCAGCCACTGCTGGGAAAAAGCGTACTTCATGATAGATGAAGGAAAGAAACTTTTGGACAGAGAAATCCCTGAAGATTCACTCAAAGTGTTTGGTTTAGTCTTGGAAAAAAATGTTACTGAAAAAAGCTCTACTTTAACAAAATATTTTTTTTTCTTCTATGCAAAACTACACATATTCAAATTAATTTTTGGAACAGTCAATCTTTGTTCATCACACAAGGGTCAGAGTAACTTGCTTTCTTAGAAAAGAAAGAATGTATTGCAAGTTTCATAATAATTCAGTAGAAGTCTCAAGATTATTTGATAGTCAAATAATCCCATTTATATGACCTGCAAATGTACACACTCTAATAAAGCTTTTTTTGCTCCTGTCCAAGTGGATAGGCTTTCTGGAGTCTTAGTAACCAGCTCGGATTATTCACTTTAATAATTTGGATGGGGGAAAGGAGGAACAGAAAGATCAGTGTAGAGGCCTGCATCTGACACTTTTACCAAGCTGCTTAAAAGACAGAAGTAAAAAGAAGATAAAGCTCAGAGGATCACAGTAGAGTCAGGAAACACTATAAAATGATAAACTAGAAGAATTCACACAACAGCAGCTTACCCGTATAATACAAGTACTTTTCTTCAAGCATCTGCTTTATCCATGTATCCTCAGCATGCCTTCTTCCTACTGCTAGAAAAGACCCAAAGACCAGTTCCAACAAAATGAGAGCCAATTATTTAGCCTGTCATCATTTTCAAAGCCTGCAACTGTACAGAAAATACTCTCAAGTTTTTAATCGATCGAACTTCTAGAAGGACAGACAAAAGGCAGTAAAGCTATAAAGCATCAATATTAGATTGCTAATAAATGCTATCCAAATGAACGTTCAAGAGAAACCAAAGACATTGAATGTTCCAGGTACTGGTAGACAACAAGCTGTTCACAAGACAAATGACACCTTCACAGACAGAATACAGTAAATTAGAGACTCTGGTCATTGTAAAGCAGAACGTGTTTACTGTTATTGATAAGCAGTAAATCACCTGCCCTCTAACAGTTCCTCCCTATAAATCATTTCCAATGAAAGAAACATATGGTTCCAGTACGCAGCCATTCTTCACCACAGTCCTGAGCTGGCAGAAGAAATATACTGTGCTGAGTGATCTCCATTTTTAACCGTAGTCGTGCTATAGTGGCGTAGAGGAAGCAGCAGGGCGATGCAGGAGATGTAACGCTGTGCCCCGTGAGATACCAGCTGCAACTTTTGCAGATTCATGGCAGGGCTGAGCAGCATACAGAGCTGCGGTGTGCATCAGTCACTGCACTTCCCTGGTTTGGACCCCAGCCTGCAGCGATCCATCGTGCAGGACCACACCTGGTATGCATGAGTAGACTCTGATCTGCAGGCATTGTCAGGCTGGTGTCTACCACCAGACTCAAAAATACAATATGGTCCTAATGCGATTTGACTTGCTTTGAAAGAATTAAGCTTTCTATAAAGTTTTCAGTAAGCACTTCAATCTCTTGCTACCACACCAATACCTAATTTGTCTAACTAGACGGAAAAGGATTCACATTCATGATTTCACCGCAAACCAACAGCCATTTGTCCAATTGAACAAGCTGAAGACACCATTAGACTAACACACTTTCCTCCTCTGCTGGTAAAGATACTAGAAGTGGTTTTACTTACTTAATTATTTAAAAATCTTTGTTTCCAATGTAATGTTTCAAACTACTAAGTAAAAGCATAGAAATGAGGATGTTAATAAAAACAGTATATCCCAGATGAGAGCAGCATAATGAAACATTGTCTCAGTAAACAGCAAATTGTATTTTTCTTTACTACTTCAAGAAAAAGAATTATACCTCCACTCAGGCAAGGGGAAGGCTCACTTTCATTTCCGTCATACTTGTAAAAAAGAAAGATCTAAGCAGTAGCTGTTAAAAACTGGCTAGAAGTTGCTTACAGAGAGAGAGACACAAAAAATATCAGTCTCCTATCAAGTAAGTATAAATGGACATACAGTTATTTAAAGTTATTTAAAGGAGGCTGCAGTTGCAATACCAACTCTCTTGCAGTGCAGGTAATTCAAGAACTCCAGAATATGTGAATATACTTTTAGAAACTGGACTTTATTAAAATTTAAGTGTTTTCTTGATGTTTTGCTTCAACAGTTTACCAGACTATTGCTTTGTCTCTTATCTGAACAAATTGGAATCGCAAGTGTGAAATATGTTTCTATTGCTCACTCCTTCGTCCCACTGGCTTGGTGAACCATCCAGCTCCTACAGCTTCCTGCTCCAAGGAGCCCCTGGCAGGACTCCGTGTACGGAAAAGGAACACTGGAGCAAGAGCTTCGAAACAAAACCAAAGACCACAGTACGCGGTCTACAGACACTTTTGAAACAAAGATGCCTCATTTCAAAATTAGTGAATTTTAAGGAGCACAATCCACAGAGAAGTCAGGTATGGACAGCAAGCTGTGGCCCAAGCACTTTGGGAGCAACAGGCTAGACACTGGTTACTGGAAAGAGATCGGTGAGATCTGTAGCTGTGGGATCAAACCCAGCCCTTCCTCCAACTCCTGTAACTCAGCAAAGTCCCTTCTCTGCCCATCTCTGTCTAGCAGGTGGTGAGGTGGAGACACAAACTGTTGCTTGTACGTGAGGGCGCTGGCTGTGCAGCCCTGACAAAAGCGGCAGCTGATCAGCACCTGCATTCTTCCCCCCAATTAGAGGCAATTAACACCTCCTGCTCATCCTTCCTTTTTTTGCCATGCAAAAATTTCAGAAGCAACAGTTGTACAGCTTGCAGGACAGTCTTCCCCAGCAGTAGAGAAAAAGATGACACTGCGCACTGAAAAGTGATAAAGTCTGTTTCGGAACTGGGGGAACTCACACCAATCTTTTCTGTCCAAAGAAATTCCCATCAGCAGCCAACAAGGCACTTCTCAACGGGAGCTAAAAAGATGAGCTAGCGCAGAGAACAGCACTTACAGCATCACAGCATGGAAACACAAGACCCGAAACAAGTTCGCTCACGGCAGACTGAAGCGTGGTGAACCTGTGAACAAAGGTTGATGGCAACAGCCATCTTCTGCAGCCCTTCCACGGAAAGCTGAGAGATTTGCCATGTCTACTCCTTCTACTTCTGCAAACCTTGACACTCTCAAGGATATATGTTAATTTTATTTTTGTAAGGAAAAAAGTTCTGCTCCAAAGTTTTTCTGCTTCAATGAGAGAACCTGTGAAGGCAGACCCTCGTCATTAAGCCAAGGTGTGAGAAGGAAAGACCCAAACTATGGGCTGTTGATAATTGTAGGAGTAGGAAAGGTCTGATTCACCAAGACTTATCAGATGCAAGCAAATCAAGGTCTTCCCAAAGGAAGCAGGATACTTCTCAGGAAAGAGATATAAACCTTGTTTCTGAACGTCAGCTTCCTTCCCAGAGCTGCACCAGCAGGATGGAGATTGCCAGTGCAGAAAACGACTGCTGATGGTTGCAGTTCTCCACTGAGGTCCTGCAGGTTAATGGCAATGCTCTCCTTCAAAAGCTCAGCTATCACCTGGTGTTCTTCCAGTGAAGCACAGATAGCAAGAGCAGCTAAAGACAACGTAAAAGTGTCTGCACCAGTTAAGCCCTTGACAAGGTGCCTTACACAGGCCAGGAATGGTCAGCAGATACACAGGTGCTGGAATCAAAAAAGACTTGGAGCAAACGGCTTCAACTGCTTGTGTAAAGCCTGCAGAAAGACTTGATGTCCCGCAGTACCCTTGCTCTAGCGTCTGTTAAAAGTTCAGGTCCTATTTGACTCCACATCCAAAACAAGCCCCTAGGATACTTAATTAGCATAGATTCACTGATATATGAAAAATTATGAATTAGAGTTAAAGCAAAACCTAAGCTCAACACTACAGGTATTAAAAAACAGCAGTTGCATCATGATGGCAAAATTCAAGATTGACAGGGACTCTACTGCCACTCATTTTCACCAGTGAAACCGCAGTCATGAAATAAAACTGAAAAGGTTTCAGTATTGTCATAGCTACCATAAGCCATGAACGGCTGGAACCTGCCTAATTCGCTAACAAAACAGGCTTTCAATAAAATGATTAGCGATATAATAGACAACATTGATGACTGGATGATCCACAAATACGTGCTACAATAGGTCTGGCAAGACTGAAGGCCTTTCAAGCAGGACCAGAATAAAAAAAAAAAAGTGATCCCACTTTAGCCACAAGTGAGATTAGAATAGTGACCTGCTCAGAGCAGTTAAAAAGCTTTTAAAATAGGAATAAGCAAAGGGTTTGTTGCATCTAAGGGCAGGAAACACTGCACAATTAATTTTGCCTTACATTACAGTACTACTGAAAGATTAAAGTGAAAAAAATGTATGACATTGTCTAAACAAATCTTCTAGCATTATTAATTTAAGTCTGTGCAATAGTATGTGACTAATGTTCACTGGCAAGATTAAATTCAACTACAAAAATGTTGAGATCTGATTATGGCAATTAGGAATTCTACACACAGCGCAGCCTGCCCATTAAGAGCCTACCCCTACAGCATTTTCATATTAGTTTGTTATATTCTTCCTAAAAGCAAGAATTTTTGCCCAAAATTAGTATTTTCCCCCCATATTAAATAAATCATAATGTTCTTGAAAACATTTTTTGTAATCAAGCAGGGCTTAAATCTTTAGAGATCCTTGTTCAAACATGAGTGGGGATAAACATTAACGCCACTGGGTATTGACTAATCAGTTAATAATAACTTCTACCTCAGAAATCCAAGGCTGGAAATACACTGCCAGAAATACACTGGGTTTATGCCATCTCTGACCACAACCAGAACACAGCCAGAGCATCACGTTTGCGAGGAATGGAATTCATCACCTTTTAGAACAGAATCTCTGGGTTTTCAGCTCTGCAGTGGATGGGGCTGACTCGATCTAACCCTTATCTAACATGACATTGCCATTGTGATATAAATAGTGTCTTACTTGTCTGCTTCAGAGGAACAATGTTAGTCAAGAAAAGGTCAAATGGTTTTGCCACAGGGGAAAAGAGCAAAAATCTTTTGTAATTTAACATTGCCCTTTTTTTTGGAAGACAGGAGACTCCAGGTGCTAGTCACATCGGAGGGAGAGGAATAGAAGAGAAGACAAGGCATATTTATCTAGTCTGCAATAGCACAAAGCAATAATATTTCAACATTTCTTAAAGCCCAGGAGGAACTAGTATTCACCCAGCATCTCACTGATCTCATCTTTACTTGGAATCCTGCAAACCTCTACAGACAAAGTCTGCTCAAACCTGCCTACTTTGACAAAGTAGAAATAAGTTATAGCTGCAGGCAACTGTAGGACAGAGGTACTTGATACACCTACTAGTGAGTGTGCGTTTTCTTATTCCACAACGCTTATTGCATTGATGCTTTCAATTAATAAACATGACTTTTACCCATAGCTAGCCAAATTGATCTATTTTTAGCCAAATAGGAAAAATACCCAGTTTTAAGTCTTTGAATACATTACACAACCTGAGGTTACTGCTACTAATCCTCAGATAAGCACTATACAAATACCCACATGTATTTATTAAGGTGGCTTTCAAGCATTTTTCTTATCCTATAGAAAAGAAAGTAGCTCTGTTACAAAATTTGCATGCAAGACAGGCTAGTATATTCAACACAGTTGAACTAGAGAAAAACATACAGCTGGGAAGTGAAATTTCTACAAATTACTACATGAAGGTGACCCAAAGCCCGATTTATTGCTAGCTTTTATTGCTTGCTTTTATTGCTTCCAGCGCACTAGTAATCTATGCACATGGCAATACTTCAGTACTAATGGAAATCAGTAAACAAGGTCACATGCATGTCAAACAGTTGCTTTGCACATTCTAAAAATACTTGTAGGTCCCATTTGCTAGAATGGCACCGACGTTTCCTTGTGTCATCCACGCTGCCTGTGCCGCTCGCTGGGTGCAGCCTGCACCTACAGCTCACGGTATGCAGGGTGGAATACATCCTACTCAGTGGAAATAAGGGTAATTAAGAAATTTGATATCAACCAAATTAGAAAGTAAAATAATTACAGCAAATTTCCCCTTGGGCCATCTTCTGCAGACTACAAAAGACTTCTAAGATACTCCAAATCAGCCCATCTTTCCTGGGAAATACCACACATCATAAAATAATTGTTTATCATGAAATTAAGTTACAGCATGTAAGGTGAGAGAGAATAAACGGAGTATCTGACTCGACTGGAATCGTGTGTTTGGCCCAGACCCTGTGATACACAGGCACCTTGCAGGTTATTTTTGCAAAACATGTTTATGCAGTGACTTTAAGCCTTCAGGCTAAACATAACACAGTGCAAAGGGCTGCAAGAGAGAGAATGGAGCAGGTCCCCTCAGCTAGCCATCCTTTTCAGGCTAAACAGGAAAATTTGAGATGCAGCAGCAAAGACAACAAAATCTATGTAACAGCAGTAGCCTATACAATCTGTACAAAGAGAATGAAACGCTCCAGCTATTATTCCAGCCTTAAAGTAAAGCATCTCCTCGAGTCGTGACTAGCAGAGGGATTTCGCTTTCCACGCTGCTTTGTGAAGGTGGAGTGAATCTCACCAACTGCTGAACGCAGCGTGACAACCTGAACCACGGGCAACACAGACAGACATCATGAGGGCGCACAAATGCTCTTAAAGTAAAAAGTGCTTGCAGTGAAGTATCATTCAAAGAAAATGCAGCAGAGGAAAGAGTGTTCAGCAGAGCATGCATCTTCCGGCATTTTGAACTCAAACCAGAAATTTTCCATCCTTACAAGAAGAATTGAATTATAAAATTTATGAATAATAGATCTTTCTTTGGACTTCTGAAAAGTCCTGAAAATTCTGAGCACGTGAACCTTAGTTAGGAAGACTAAAATTGAGGATTTGAAAGAGAAATGAAGACAAGCTCAACGTTTACATAATAAAACAAAACCCAGTGCCAAAGCTTCAGAAAAACAAGGAAATTCAATGGTTCTAACACTATACATTCAGGATTTGCATTTTCTAACTGCCATCAGGAATTCTATTTTTTTATTTTAAATGCATAATGGGAAACTAAAGCAAGATAACTTGTACCTTCATGTCCTCAGGCTTTTTTGTTCGTTAGTTTGTTTTTAAACAAGTATACAGATAATGACTGGTTATCGTTATCAAGAAATACCTAAAGAAAATGAGTTTTTCAAAATGCCCCATCCAAATGTATTAGCAATTAGAATCTCCTCAAGTTTCCATTAGTCTGCCAAAACAAGAAATAATCTTATAGCAGCTCTGACAAAAACTCTTAAAGATTGTCACATTGATTGAATTTCAAAGTATAGACTTACAAATTCGTAGTCTCCATCCTGTGGTACTTTCCAATCAGATGAATTTTTTGTCTGGCCAGACACATTCTTCCCAAAGCTATTGATTTGATTCTCCTTCTCCTTCTGCTCAAAATATTCAAGGAATGATGGTTTGGCTGGCTGCATCGTTTCATCCCTCCCTAGAAATATTAAAAATAAAAAAAAAAGTTGTTTTGAAAAATATATTTTCGATTATACTGCCTTACATCATGCCCAAAAGTGATTTTATTTTTTTAGCACACATTAAATCACATAGTATTGCTAAAGCACTATTTTTTCGGCAGCTTTTCAAATATAAAACTGACTGTACAGTGAGAAAACTGGAGAAGGGAAGTTTAAAGCCCGCCACACAAGTGATTACAATGCTGGAGGTCTTGGCCTCTAGACCTGCAATCCATCCATCAAAGCACACTACCAGTAATCGAGCTTCATGCACTGAATGCTAGAACTAAACTGCTACCAACTAGAGAGGTTGGGTTTTTTTTCATCCTAGCCAGGTTGCATGCACTGGAAAATACGCAAAGCTCCAAAACTAAACAGCGTTCTTTTACAAGCAGAAACTCATCTTTATATTTATAAATGGAATAGTACAAAAACGAGGCTTTCAAAGACCACTTCCACCATACAAATATCACATAACTTGCCTTGGGTAGAAGTAGTCAAGTTCTACATTTCCTGTGTAGGAAGGATTAATTAGTTTGCAAAGTTTCTTTTTTTCTTCTTATAAACAGTCAGTTAGTAAGTTTTCAAGTTTACTGCCCTAGTTTTCTTTTCGTAAGTTAATTCCTCTGAACACACTTTCTTAGTGGATTACTCGAATAAGCCAGATAGATAAACCATTTAATTCTAGACTGCATTTAAGAAACTCGGGGTAATAAGAAATGGGCAAGGGTACAAAGAGAGACAGAGGAGTCAAACTAACCCCCTAAATATGAATACTTTTAAGAGCAGGTCTCGTAAGCCTCCCAAGCACCATTCTCAATAACAAAGAGCTCACCCATACTGATGGGAGAAGAAAGGATATAGCCAAGAGCACAAAGCTTTAGCACAACTTGATTTACATTATTCTTATTTGTCTAAATTATTCTTCTGAACAAGCAGAAGTTAAAAGAAAAGGAAGAATGCTGCCGATCCAGTAAAAGCAACGAGCTAGTAAAACTCCATTCTATAGGGTGCCCAGGTATGTTGAGAGTTGGTGGGATTAGGGCTACGAGCAGTAATGTATCCCTTCTTACTTCAGCCATCACACCATCTGAATCCCTGCTCATGTGATTTAAGTACCATTACACACGAATAAATCTAGCAACCCCTTCAGCAAACATCTCCATCACTGAAGGAAGACACGCAAGGTCACAAGTTCCCAGATCAAAGCAGATCCCCAGTCCTGTTTGGAGAGAGAGGAGGTGGCCTCCACGAACGGAGGCAGCTTCAGCTGTAGGGTGACGACAGCGCAATAGGGAAGGAAGTGATGAAAAGTAAGAGGATGAAAATGCTGATTCCTAGCAGAGATTGCATAAAAGCCAACACAGGAAGAAAACACAAAATTTAACTTCACAGCAAGTCAAGACCGAAAGACCTTCACTATCTCCCAAAGGAAGATTTCTTCAGCAGTGCAACCAGACTACTCACACTTAAAACTGGCCTGGCCTGTGAGTTACAGTGCAGCTAATATCTTGTAAAGAGTCTCAAGCTAAATGAAGAGGCAGGCTTGCACAGCAAGCAAACACGTTTTTAACAGGGCTGCACCACAAGACCATGACAGCTGCAAACGCAGCTAAAAACCACTCACAGCTTAATGCCATTGTGCTGCTCTTTATGGCAAAATGCTTCACAAAAACCTGTGAGCATAATGGAAGTAAGCACTATAAACAATACCTAGTAAAATGTTTTTGTTCTGATAAAATATGGTTCTCTAGACACTGGAGTAGGTTAACCATACTTGAAACATGTTTTAGGCAATGCAGAAACCATCATTTTCAGAAAGCAGGATTAGGACTAGAGTTAACAGAAAATGCCATCAGAATAGCCTAATTCGGGACTGTGGAAATAAGTTCACTGTCGAATGCCATACATTTGAAATAAATATAATCTGTCAGGCAGGCAATCAACCAAAAGTTTAGAGCTTCAGACAAGTACACAGGGGATGGATCCATCCTTTGAGGGGTTTGTGGGGTCTGCGTAACGCAGAGACTCTCCTACAAGAGTTTGTACAGAGGGCAGGCTATCACAAGACAGTCCTCACTAAGGGCATTCAGCAGTGCTTTCCTCTTGAAAAAATATTAGCTACTCTGGAAAGCCATTAAGATTTAATCACCGAATATTATTCTTGCACGTAAAATTGCCATCCAGTGATCCAGAACTTCCCTGGCAGACTCTGTCTGATTCTCAGACAAGTGTATGAATTCCTTGGTCAGCTATGAGATACTTTAGGAAGTTATTTGTCTATAGACGTGTTAAATACAAATTTCTGCAAAGTATGAGAAATCTTGGCAGGATATTTGGGTTGCGATACTGAGAGAAGCGTGGTTCTAGACAGCCTGATATGTCACAATGCATTTTGAAAAAGCACTGCATCGTAGTGCCTCTCTAGGGCCAGCTAAAAGCTCAAGCATGAACTGAAGTGCTTATATGTTTGCACTATGACAACTGGTGCAAAGACAAATTATTCTACCCCTGGCAGTAGTTCCCCCTTTTTTGAAAAACAAAACCAAAAACCTCATCGTACAGAATTAGATGAAGAAAGGACACCTTCAGACAGGCTGCGTGAAGGTCAGTCAGGGAACACGTCTGCAAAGTACAGAACAGATTTGCTGTTGGGAATAATTACTGAAATACAATAGCAATCCAATTACTGCTAAGTGATAAAACATTTATTTAGAATGAAGTAAATACACCCCTTATATTCTGCTGCAGTCCAGCCTGTTTGAAGCAGGAGGTAAGTTGTTATGGCCAATCGTGGCAATGTTTAACACCAACAATTTTTGTAGAAATAGAGGAATTCATAACCACCTAGGCTAATCTATACACAGCTTACTGACAGCCAGCCTAGGTCTCAGTAATTCAGGCTTCCTAGGAAAAAAAAAAAAAAAAAAGAAAATCTAAATGAAGCTTGTACTGTATGTTTTGAAAACAATTGTCTGCAGCACAGGAGACTTTGAAAGCAAGTGTTTCACTCCAGTGACTGTGGCTTATTCCGTTCTTTTTTTTTTTTTAAAAAAGACTGAATTAAGCTCTGGTGTGAGTGAACAGAGTGTCACTTAAAAGAATCATGCTTATTTCCCCACATCTTGTGTTTTGCCAAGAACTGTAATATTTGTAAACAACTAGTTACATCTACTGAACAACCACCTATTGTTGAATTGTTGAACCTATCATTGAACTATCGAAAGGCATATCCAAACCCAAGCTTTATTTAATAAAATTTATGGTTTTTAATAAAACTTAAAAGTTTTCGTGCAGAAATGAAACAGACAAAGGAGGAAGCACATGAAGTGGTGGTGGTAGTTTATAATCCTGAAGAGTACAACTGGATTTTCAGCCCCACCAGTACAAGTGACCAAAAAGCTGGGGGGCTGCAGCAGAAGGCTGCCGTGACACCGAAGGGGTCTCTGCCATGCTGAGAGGGTGGGAGGGAAGGGGGTAAACGCCCAGCCTGGGGAGGGCAGGAGGGGCTCTAGCTGCGGTCTCCCACCCCAACAGGCCATCGGAGCCCGCCTCTCCCCAGCGAAAGGGTGAGAGGAACGGTCTGAACTGCAGCAAGGGCGACTGGGCTGAATAAGGAAGAAAGTTTTCACAAAAGGGATGGTTGTGCAACGGAGCAGGGCTGGAGCGACTGTGCAAGGCCTTGAGCAACCGGCTCTGACATTGCACTTGGTCCCAGCCATCACACAGGGAACCGGACCGATGACCTCCACAGGTCCCTGCCAAGCCAAGCTCTTCTGCAACTCATGCTCTTCACACCCGCTGTCAGACACCTCTAACCTTGCAAGTCACCTTAGGCCTTTCAACTGCATGCAACATTTACTCACCAATTTTAGTACATTTAGTCACCAATTTTAGCACATTTCTACATATCAACATGTAACACTGCATCTTTATTTAGTGTTGGTTTTGGTTTTAAGCTGATTAAAATAGAGATTGCTAACTGACAAGCAAAGAATGGAAAAAAAGATAATATAAAATGAAAAATATCTGGAATATAGATCTAAAATGTCTGAAATCTTAGTTGCTGCTATGATCTCAGCAGGGTTGCATATGCAGCAAGACCGACAGAAACGTTCCCAGAGACAGAAAGATATTACACCAAATCAATTATCATCCCAGCATGACTGGATTTCTTTCGTCAATCTTGGCACTTAACAACAGTGTCATCTTTCCAAAGATGATCTGCTATTAATTCAACACAAGAATCACACTGCTATATCTTTAAGATTTTGATAATAGGCAGCTGAAGACAAAAATCGATCACTGCTATTTGCAGAAGCAGATGCTGCTGAAAGATGACACCACACTAAACGTGTCTGTGCCAAAAAGCATTTAACTTCCTAGTTTTATAGGGTTAGACTAAAATATGAACATTTGACAGAAAGTGAGATCACAAGTGCGGCAGAGAAGAGCCAGAGAAGAGCAGAGAAGGTCACCCTGCGGTGATAAGAAAGGCTTCACCATGCATTTATTTTGGAACCTAAAGAGTTGCTTATAAGGATGAGCCGCGGAGCTCCCTGGAGCCATTAATGGTCTGCCATTTAGATACGCAGTCATCTTTTTAGGAGCTGTATTAATTACACAAATGGAACACCACAGCTCCGCTGGAGCCGGTCCAGCTGACTGCAGAATTGCAGGTTTGGGCTAGCTGTACAGAGCCACAGGCGCTGGGAGGACCGCTCCTCCTTCAGCCTGCCATGCGGTGAAGAACAGAAGCCCTCCCCAGAAAACTCGCAAGTGCTGTCTGGTATACAGTCGTGTTTAGGAAAGTGTAAGAGCATCAGTATTGTTGTGTGTGAGAATGGAAAAAGATGTGAAATTGATGGGTCCAAAGATAGAGAATGACATAAGTTGTGAGCAACAAATATCCCCTTATATTTTGATTTTTAAAGGAGTTTATCACTGATTTCAGTGTTAGTCTTTCAGCACTGGAAAGCAAAGCCCAACTGCATGTGGTACCATGCAAGCTGGGACAGTCCTTACCCAAAGCACACGCAGCCCAGACAAGCCACAAGACAACGGACAGATACAGGCAGGGCACTGCAAGAAGCCAGCAAGGCAACACCAGCAACAGCCAGTGGCCTCGGCGTACTGGGTCCTCTCCTCTGCGAGGCTACAGCAATGGTAAGTTTTAAGGAAGAACTAAACCAGTCTGCCCCCTCCCAAAAACATCACCTGTCTGAATACTTGAGGGAATGGAAGAGGTCAGAATTAGTGGCTGACTGCAGCATACAGACCTGCTTACACCAAGCAGATGACGACAAAGAAGGTGTGGAGAGTCTTCGAGACATTTGTACTTCCATATGATGCTACAGAGAAAGTAGAATGATAGAGAAGAAACAGCACAGGCAATTAAACCAGCAAGAGATTTACTTTTTTCCCCAGCAGTAAAGAATATCTGTGAAACCAGATCATTTAGTATCATCTAGTCCCAGAAATCAAAGCACTCATTTTGTTGATTTTGTCAAATTAGCTCTCACAATTGAAAATTTTCAGTAGCTCATAAGCTTCAAAGGATGGCTTCAAAAGGAAAGTAGGATTTATAAAGTCCTTCTATCTATCTGAACAAGCTTGCTGAGTAATGAAACTAGAATTTCTGCTTTTCTCTAAAATTATTCTTCTCTACTCAAACTTGACAGCAGAAGAACCCTTGTTTTGTTATTCTTTCCTCTTGAAAGAGATTGCTATTATCTACCTAGGGTGAATTCTAGAGTCACAAAGCTTATCATGAGACAGAAAGATAACTCGGGAACACACACTTTACTCAAGTCAGTTAAGTTAACACAGTTAATACTTAAAATACCTATTCTTGAAGCCGCGGTGAGAGATTTCATCCCTTATATCATCAAAATTGGAGCTAGAGTAGTGGCTGGGAACAGTCAGGGGATCATGCTACAAATTCAACTACAAAGAAGGTAATGTAAATCAACGACAATGAAGTGATCAATTACTACATTAGCAATATCAAACTAAAATGTGATACTTGGTACACATATATGTATTTGTCAAGATTTCAGGAGGCTGCAATCTTTAGAAAGACAACTGGCCTCAGCTCTGGAGAATACTTGTGTTTACGAGAATGAGGTGTCAGGAGCAACAAAACCAAAAATGTTGACTTGTGCTAAGAAAGTATCACAAACGCCCTGCACAAAGCTCAGGAAGTTGCACCCCTACGAGCCGAAGCTCAAAACAGCTCTGCAGAGATGCAGTGAAGAGCACTCATGTTAACTTGAAAGAAAGCAGAGCTATCACTGCCTTTAGTCAGACGTAATGCCAGAAAGGATCCCCTGGGACAAGCAGCACAGCCTTCTGCTATCACATATAATATTATATAGTTTCTTTCACAGAAGGATCAAGATCTATTGATCTTGAGGACAAAGCAATTGGTTTGCTTTGTCCTTGCTGTTGACAGGCTTGCTATTCTCCTGGAGTTATAAACCCTCTCATTTCCAGTCTGAACTTTATGGGTAGCCAGTGTATACACACTTGCTCTTGAACAAGCCTCAGCTCTTCAGCATTCAAACCATTATCCTCTGCAGTGTTCACCTTCCCTTTTTTAATTTTTTTTTTTTTTTAAAGGGGTTCTCATATCCAATGTCATCTTTCATTTTAGTGGTCTAAATAAGCATAGATCTTCCACTGACTTCTCACAGGCTTAGTCCCCAGTAGTCTCAGTAAGCTTCTGTCTGCTTTAGATTGAATTATGTAACTTGAAGGCTTAAAATGCACACATATTTAGGATACACAGAGCAGCGCCTGATGATTATGTGCAAGCAACACTTCATTAATATTAAATTTCAAATGGAATTGCAGCTTTATTTGCTTCAGGCTATTTCTTAGAGATCACAGATGAACTTTAGCAGCTGGACAGCATAATTTGTACAGTATGAACAGGACTGAGTCATTTTATGCAGCAGAGCAGAGAGATGCCAATTTATTCAACCAGAGCAAAAAGTGCTCCATCATTAATGAATTCACCCCATGGCAACGCAAGCTGAGATTTCCTCACATTAAAAGCAGACCACATAGCACTTCATATCTATTGAAGCTTATGAGGACAAGTCCTCCCATAATTATGGTCTATCTCAAACTAAATCAAAGCAGAACCTACCTGACAGGTCCTGCTATTAAGAAGGAGTTCCTAAATGACCATAAAAATCAACACTAGGTATCCTAACTAATCTCTTTTAATGAATATAAGACATCAAAGTCATCTAAGGAAAAGAGTACCAATACTCATCCAAAGCTGTGGTGTATATAATTGAAGACTCTTTCTGAAAGAGGAAATCCTCACAGTAATGAAAGCTGTTTAAGACCAGGTAAACTCCTTTTGAATCTCTTTTACAGAAAAACTCAGAAAAGATTATAAATATATAGCACCTTTCTTCTTCCATCACAATTTTTCAGTGGACACCTACGTCTTTCACCTCATTAGCTTGAACTGCTAATTTAGTCCAGCAACTACAGTATGTGACACAGGCAGCGAGATATGAAGGAGCATCAAGAAAGAAGTGAACATTTCATATCCTGCATCATCTGGCTCAGGTTCTGATGAATCTTAACAAGAAACAACCCCATCGACAGGGATGCAGTCTTCAGGTCCAGCACGCTGTGGGCAACAGCTCAGGCTCCCCAAATGGCGTATAACCAGGCAAGCATCTGCTAACACCCTTTCTATTCATAACCCGGAAACTCATTTGCTTATCTAGAGAGAACAGAAAACAACATGCCAATGAACATTTTTTTCCTGAAGCTTGAAAATCTGCTGGTAAAAATGAATTTGGTTTTAAACTTCTGCAATTAAAGAATTTAAGAGTTTATAGAGTTTTCCTCATTCCTGCTCAGGAGGAAAGCTTTCTCCAGGGTTTATTTTGATCCAGTAGGAAGTGAGTTTATTCTTAGAAGAGACAGGTAAGTTACAGTTTGCCTGTACGTGCAAATATTTGCATGCGTATGGGACAGAGATATACTTACTAAGTGATTTACTACTACTCTGTCTCTTGGTTGAGTCTCCTGAAACATATTGCCTCCTGTATGATATTCAGAACTCTGTCAGTCATACTTCCCCTCTTCCTCAAGACAATGCTTCTGTCCAGAAAAAAAAAAAATCCCCCTATTTTCTATCCCCCACCATCACAAATGCAGGGGTGCTTAATAATAAAGTGTTAGGAACAGCAAAAATAGCTGTGTTAAACACATACATCTCTTTCTCCAATTTCAGTGTCTCTGAAAATATAAATATTAGCATGTGATTAACTGTGTCTTAGCATTAAAGCTCTGTCAAATATTCAGGACAACCGAAGGTGGACAAGCATCCAACTTAGATCCCAGACTTAACTTTTTGTCATGCGTCAGTCTGCACAGAACCACTATTTCAGCTGCTAACACACTGCACCGAAGTCCAGTAGCCTACCGCTATTCAAACAGAAAAACCAAAACCCACAGCAAAAACCCAACAACAAAATGACAGCATATACAACTCCTCCCATCGCTCAAAAATACCGTCTGCATGTCCGCACAACGTGATGTTCTTAAACAAACTGTGCTGCCGCTGTTTATGTCAAGTTTGCCAGCAAGGCTGCTATTAAGATAAAAGTCAGAAAGTAACACAGCTAGAAGACTTATCTGTGAAGATTTATATTCTCCACACCTCAAGAGTGGCAGCACAATGCTTCTTACAGTTCGAGAAGAATTTAATCAATGTAGGTGTTTCTATAAACAGTGTTTTATTTAAATGCATAACGCTAAGAGTGTTTTATGGTCCAATTATGCGTAAATGGACCAATTTATTCTGAACACAGAAATGTACCACTAGACATTAATAACACTAAGTAGTGGGAAGATGCTAAGAAGAGCTATTGTCCTCGGAGAAAAACAGAGGCAAAACACAGCCAGTATCTTTGACGTACACATGATGTAAATCTGACAAAATGTGGAGCTATTCTCTACAGTACCTGCACTGGCTATTTGGATAACAGGCATCTGCACTTTTTTGGACAACTACTGATATTACACCACCTATAGCTACCTCAGCTACATACCAGTAATACTTTATTCAATTATAATATTAATGCAATCATATAAACCTTCTGCCATCCATATTCATTCTGCTGTTCACATTACAGCTTTTACAGTCATTGCTTTTCATGAAAAATTACAGGTTAATTAGAGGAGACAAAAAAGTTTCGCGAGTCTTGGCAGTAACACTTCTCTGGTTTAGGTTTTAAGCGTCACCCCCTGGATGCCTCACAAAGCCACCAAGACTAACAAGCTTACTCTGAATCATTTTTCTAATAGGAAGTTGCCAAATTTGCATCTCAGCTCATTTAATTTGCTAATGAAACCCAATCTCCCCTCAAAAGGGGAAATATCTTTTTAAAAAGACACAACCACATTTAGCAGCGTGGGCATGGTAAAAGCATAACAAAACCTAAACCACCCCTAACTTTATTATAAGAATTAAGCCTAGAATTTTTTATTTTAAATATTCACAAACTATTAAGAATTTTTACCTGCACATTACATTACAAGGTAGAGGCAACAGGGTTATTAGAGCTGCTGGTCTACCTCTGCACCAGAGGCTCTACTGAACGCGTGCCACATTAACGAAAACCCCACAACTCTTCCACCCTCTCCAAATCCCTCATTCACCTCGACCCAAAAACCAGACAGCCCAACTCACACTACCGTTGGCAGTTCTACATTCTCCAGTGTCATTTTATTTGGTGCTTAAACAAGCAAGAGGCACTTTAATATAGAAAATAGAGCAGATTATAGTACTAGACAAACTAGATCCTATTTCACTTGGATCTGATCATATTGCAGAGTCCAGGGAAGGCCATATATTTATTTGCTTTATTATAAAATTACGTTCCACTCTTTAAATCGAAGGTACAACTCATGCCAAGTTTCCACTATTTAAAGACTACAGCAAATAAAGAAGAAAAAGCAAAAAAAGAAAGAGTAAAAAATGCTGCACTTTCTACTAGCACTATATATTCTCTCATAGAAAAATTATAAAAAGATGATTTCAGACATATTAACAGTTCAAAAGTTCTTCCAGCTCTCAAGCACAATGGAAATGTCTGTTATTACAAATGATTGTTCATCTACAGTTCTTCAGCTACTTCCAAAGTTTTCCTGGAATAGTTTAACTGCAATCCATAAGTAATCTGTTACCAATCGATTTATAAGTGAAACGTGTCGCAGCGCAATTTAATATCTGTGGTTTCAGGCAATCACTTGAGTGCTTTCAAAATGCGTAACAGAATGTCATAGTGACATTTTTAATGCTGCCTGAGTATTTATATTGAGTGCCCAGAAAAAAGCCAAGCAAGTGAAAGAATTTAAGCAAACAGAATTACAGCTCAATTGAGCACAAAACAAACTTCCCCTACAATGTAAAATACTGGAATTTAAGAATGCTTTTCCTCTGACCCTGACAAAATCATGAATTGATTTATGCAAGAATCACTTTCAAGGCTACTGGAAGTTGTTTGCCAGACACTCCTATCTAAAGCTTTGTATTTCAATGTCCTATAAAGACTTTTTACATTAAAAAGAAATAAAAGCAAACCAAAACCTGGTGAAGACACAGATTTATTTTTTAAATTAGGAGAAAGGGCTAGAACATAAGCTCAGAAGCCTGCAGTTAAAAAGCCCAAGACACCTAGGGAAGCTAAATTCTCCTACTAACGCCATGCAAGAAAAATCAGAACTTTTTTATTGACTTAAAACAGGTTTTATTGTGAGTCATAACACAAGCTGCCAAATGAAATATAGACATCTTTAAAAATATGAATCAATGAAGCTTCTTCAAACTCAGTGGTTTCCAAACAGCATTATTACATTTATATCTAAGATTACAAAAAGAACTTGCTCCAGAGAGTTCTGCAGCAGCCTGATGAGCTTTACAGTTAAATTAATTTAACTGAATGTTATGAGAACATGAATATGGAAATAGCAAGCTGAAAAATGGAGCTATAGGCAATTGCTCAAAGGCACTGCCTTGCAGCGCTTCCAAGAAACAAACACAGAACTGCTCTGTGCAGCAGCCAGAATTTCAGAATTATGCTACTGGGGAAGGAGGAGAATAAGGTGTTAAGGGAAAGTTAAGTTTTAGTCTGGTACAATCATTTTCATTAACATCAGATTTTTTGGAATCAAGGTACAAGTTATTAAGAGAGAGCGCTGAGCGCAGCTGGGTTTCACAAGATACTACGGTGTGAAACCCCTCGATGTGAAAGCAGTACCAGTGTCAACCATCACTTGCACCCAGGATCTCAAAACACTTCCCCCAGAAGGCAGAGCCGCTCAAGCACTTCTGCCGCATACTCAGCTTTGAGTTCTGTTACACGGCAGCAGTTGAAGAACAGAGTGTTTTTAAGAAGTCTGAAGTCTAACGGGGAGTTAATAAAAACTCGACTTTCTAGTTCCAGAGATCTAGAGCTCTTAGAGCTTGTTTTGGAGCTCCCTCTTGAGGTTAGATACTACACTCTATTAAAGACATTGCTATATCCTCATAACTGATTCTACTCAAAATGAGAGTATGTCCTTGCAGAAGAGATATCATCAAAGGCATCTCCTCAAACCCCTGTACACTACTTCGTAGAGAGCATTAGATGCTTCTGAGTTACAAGCACTGCCATCTTAAAAAGATGGTGAGAAGATAAGCACATGTTAAACGTAGGAAGATAAAGTGAAGAGGCACTTTACTTACACACCTTTGGTAGCCTGTCAGGAGCACCACAGACAGTAAAACCTCTGTATTGTGAATCACGAAATGGAACAACACACACTGATGATGAGAAACTAACCCTACTCTCTGTTTGTAAAGAAACTGCAACTTCACTAGGTTTATTTAAGGCTGTTAACACGTCCCACTCTTTGGGTGACCTTTTAGCTACTCTAAGCATCCGTCTCCTTGCTAGAGCTACCTTGTTCCACAAAACCCGATGGCATTACTCCACTGACTTTATTGCAACAAGCTGCTACATAGGCTGACACCTGTTTTTTAATGTGCTGAATCAATGTTTGCCAAAGTTTGGAAAACTCTTTAAACGGATTCTGCTGAAATTTCACTCCCAAAACCAGCATCTTTCCACAAGCTCTAGAGAGCCCCCACATGGAAGAAGCTTTCAACACAGAAATTCCTGAGAAAAGGAGTTTGGAAAAATCCCGTTAAGAATTTTTTCCTTGCCCACAAGAGCTAAAGGTTCAAAATCAGATAGCCAAGGAAGTCTTCAGAAGCAGTGCAAGAGCCAAAAGAACAAGCCTTGCCGATGATGGTCATATTTAACTACTGCTGAGCCCCCACTCAGCACTTTCCTCGGTCCTTGAACAAACATCTGAGCTGGCCAGCTGAGTCATCTGTGACTACCTCTGCCTCAATACTCCTGAGGCTACCCAGTCATTGGGAACAGATTTCTATGAGAATCCATAATTGAGAAAACATTCTTTTTCTTCTAGTCACTTTTCCAGGCAGCCTCTCACTGCCATTTCTTTAATCAAAGAAACATTTTTAACCCTTTTCCAGCTGAAGCTGTGAGGTCTTCCACAGACTATCAGGGATCAAAGTCACATCATTTTAAAACTTACATCCTATGACAAGGCATGTAGTTTTAGCAAGCTTTTCTATTTTAGGGCAGAACAAATTTCAACTTGAATGTCTCAGAACAGCAGTTTATTCAGTTGTCCTTAGTGATTAAAGTAACACTAAAGGAACACACAAGTCTAGAGATGCTCGCTCCTCCCACTGCGTGCCTTGCTGTGTTTGAAATGTGCAAGATATCTGTCATTTCATAAATGTAGCCCTTAATTTGATGCATCAGTTCTGAAACAGACTTGCTGTTTTCACATGCCAGGTTACAGCCAGATCACCTTCTAAAGCAACACAAATTTTTTGATTAACCCTGTGCTAGAGTCTCCCTCCTCTACATTCTGTAAGACAAAACAGGCAAAAAAGAACCAACAAAAAAACCATACTAGCTAGAATCAGATCTTATTCTATCAGCACAGAAGCTTGCAGAAATTGTGCACAATTCACCAGCTATACCAAGTGCAAGACTAAAAAGAATGGCTTGAAACTTGGACCTAGAAAGGGTCTCTCTTCTCTACTGCCAGAGAGCATTGACCTAGGAGTTTTAGCTCCCTACAACCAAAAGACATCACAGTAAGCTACAAAAAACAGCAAAGCAGGTTGGGAATACATATCATAGCCCACATTAGGTCTTAAATAATATTCTAGAAGTTAAAGATGTTTTCTTACTTTTCATGGTGCCCTCTTCCTCTTCCTCTTCTGTGTTTATGACCATTGTACCCAACTGGGATTCCAAGGTGCCATCATGTTCTATCATTGTGTTGGCTCCATCACTCATCGTGTTGACAGCTCTTATGGTACCAGTTTCATCTCCGCTCGCCCTCACCATGGTACCTGAATCGGTTTCATCTTCTTCCTGTACAAGGATGCCATAAATACATTTTTACTGATGGTGGTGAACTCCCACAAAGAGTGTCTGTACTCAAGTACACTAACAAGTCTTACTAATTCAGAGATTTTTACAAATACACACGGAAGCCAACGACATTTTATGTACTTAGTTCTCTCCCTGTCATCTCCAAGCAGGTAATGAAGTCTTTATACTTTTCTGCCAGCTTGATAAATAAGAGAACAGATAAATAATCAGCCAAAGCTTCTCAATGCATCTTGTACCTCATTTCTGACCTGGTGACCTGTCTGTAAGAGTAGATTACAATACTCATTCAGTTGTTAGTGTTTCTATTCATGTTGCTAGTTTTAACTGTTGACATAAAACCCCTATCTCAAGTGGTAAAGTATTAGTTATTAGACAGCAACAGGTCTAAGTTTTGAGCGCATGTGGCACCCTGGAGAAAAATGATCGCCCTATTTTTTAGGAGCTTGTCTTTAACATTTAGGTAGTTTTACTTGCTATAAACTGGAGAAGCACTGGAGAAAAATGAACTGAATTTGCAAGTCTTTAAAAAGGAATGAAATTATCAAAGTCTAGTCATTGTTTTCAGATGAAAATTATTTCTTATCTTTCCATTTGTTAATAGGTACTAATATTATAGAAGTTTGAATTATTGCTGTCAAGGCTCAAGAGACTGATTCTGTAGGAAAACACAAGCTCCTAAAACAAATTCTGGCAGGACAACTTCCTGGCAGATAGTTACGTCAGCCAAAGGTCATAGTTTCATTAGGTGGTGTGTGCTTCACTAAGTATACATTGTGAGTAGGATTTCATGAAGAACAAGGTCAAAATTTCCACAATCTATTTATTTTCTTGGAAATGTGGACCAAGTATCCAACTACAACAACGGAAGTCACTTCCTAGGTTTACAGTAGAGTTTCTAGCATCTCACCTTGGATGAGATGCTCATGTTTTGTTATAAGGATGAAGTCCACAGTTCTTTATGCATGACCATGGGCTTACTGATCTGTATTACTGTTAGAGGGAAAACACAGATCTCGCACATCAAGCTGTAATACTGCATCTCAATGTCATTGAAAGAAAGAAGTACACCCCTCCACCTTCTGGTGTTCCATGCATTTTATCTGTTCTGTCAAAGCTGTCTACATAATTTACTTCCCAACCTCAAAACCAATAGCAAGAGGAGGAGAAAACTACAGGATATGTTAATGGAGGAAAAGTAATTTTATGTGGAGATGAGTGGGTGAGAGGAAGTAATAAATCTGTTAGCTACACATCATTTAACAAAGGACTACAGCAGAAATTTCCACAGCACTTGGGAAGTGCTTGGGAATGCTCTTCTGCTAGCAGACACGGAGTAGAGAAGCTTTAGGAAAACACACACACCCCCCGACAGAAACCACTCAACTCCACTACATAGACACCATCTCTCAGCAATATGACTCCAGATCAGTCAGAAATGAAGGAGAGAGGGTAGGGACAACACTCTTAAGAGTCAACATCATGGCAACATGACCAATAAAGATACTTCCACACTGAACAAATAGGCAGTCCTGAACTGGAAAACTAGATGAACAATGTCTTCAAGCATAGATACTGTGACCATGCTATTCAAGTCTAACCTCTGAAAAGGACTCTGGCATACAATGCCTTTTGCTGCCCCTTTCATTTATTCAGGTTGAAGCAGGCAGAGGCTCAAAAAACAGCTTTCAACATGCTTTCCATATTCACATGCTGTAACCACTGAAACAAGGAGCTCGAACTTAAATTCACAGCAATCCCCTGAACACTTGTCATGCCCTCACCTCAGGCTTCTGTCGGTTGCTCTTGTGTAGTAGAAAGTTTCTATAAGGAAGGTTCTAAAGCACAACAATAGTAAAACAACATAACGTACTTATAGTGCACCATGGGTGATATTATTAGTTTATACTAAGAACTGAATCTACAATGAAAAATTCTCATTACTGCATAAATAATATAATCCAACTGGGAAAACGTACCAAGTCTTTTGCATACACTACTTTGTAGACTTACTCAATCGCAGGTCACTAGCTACGCTCTAAGCTAAACAGTAAGCCATACATGCTGGCTATCCCACTCAAATATAAGGATTGAACAGAGACCAAGCATCAGGTTAAGCAGTCATAAAGTAGAAAACTGGAGAACTAAGTCAAATCCACAGGCAATTGGACAAAACATTGCAAAATGAAAAACCAAAGCAGCTAAGCCTTACGAAAGGAGCAAGAGTTTGGACTTCGTACACTGTTGCTATTAAATACTCACTGAATTTTCTTCATCATCTTGATCTAGTTCACGCTGTTGCGCCTCTTGACGTTTCAGCTTGATATCCATTGCTTCATTAATCAAGTCTCGCAGAATTGACACTCCTTTGGCACTTTTAACAAATGGGTGCTGAGAAGTATTTTAAAAAAAAATAAGCACTGCATGCAAACCAAGATGAAACAGTAAGACACCGTCACTATGGCCTACTTCCAATCAAAATTAAGGTTTAACTCAATACATTGCTAAAATAAACATGATCCAAAGGCACTACTGCTGTGAGACCTTGGGCTCATTCCCCTCCCAAACTCTACTTATTTCTTTCCTTAGCAGCTTAGCTGTAAAGAACCAATTACACAGATCATCACCATACCTAGACCATTCTGAGCAATCACTTTCATTTAGCCTCCCCTTTTTAGTTTTAATAGGCAGTTTCTTGGCAGTGCTGGTGAGAATTTGAAAGTAAAAAAAAAAAAAAAAAACCAAAACACAAAACTCCAAAAGACAAACAAGCAACCCAGGGAAGACAAAGATAGGAAATTGAAGTTAGACTGGTTCTTAGAGAAGAACTGAAAAGTTGAGTGTAAAATTTTTAAAACGAGATATTAAAACAGTAAAATCTGTAGTAAGCAGGAGCAGCAAGAAATGAAACCAACAGACATGCAGCACTGCCTACCCTAGCAAGCCTTCTCTAGAGCTTACGTTCTTGTAAGAAAAGGCAGACCTGCAGAAGCTGTGTTGCAGTGGCACGCTGCTCCGGGCTCTTAATAAGACACTGTTTTACAAAGTCCGTAAAATTGTCTGACCAGAGCTCTGGTTTCCGGAATGTTGGAGGCGGATTGGTAGGAATCATGAAAATTGCCTGAAAACAGAAGAATATTCCAGATTTCCAAACAAAGTTTAAAGCTTTCCAACAATACAACATAAATACACACAAACATACGCTGGTACTAAAGAACGATAGACATTTCAAGTTTGTTGCTTCTGAAGAGTTTGTGCCAATATTATACATAAATTTGCTCAGATGGATCAAGTAGCAAGAAATCAGACTTTTCTCACCAGGTGCTTACACCTCTGTCTGAGCCATTACATGCCCCAAAAGGTGTGAATCTGCCATTTTTAAGTCTTAAAAATCTGTGCTTGCATAAAAAAGAAAAATCACTTTGGATTAAACAGCTGAAAATATGTTTCTTCACACCCAACACAGGGAGCTTCAGCTATGTCTTAACAGAAGAGGATCGTGATTTTCCTTCCCATGCAGATTCTCCTTCTCAAAGACCTGTTTTTCATTTAATCAACAGTACAAAGAACTGAAAAAAAAATTTAAAATTAAAAGCAAGATGGTATATTGATATGTTATTCAGCCAGCTATAATAGCAAATCCTTTCCATACAGCAATACATTTTAAAAGGCCACAGTCGTTACCCTCATAGGATGAATATCTGCATATGGTGGCTTTCCTTCAGCCATTTCTATTGCAGTGATTCCCAGAGACCAGATGTCTGCAACACAATTATACCCAATTTCTTGAATCACTTCTGGAGCCATCCAAAATGGGGTCCCTATAACTGTGTTCCGTTTTGCCATGGTGTCCTGAGAAGAAGAACAGGATAAAGATCCAGACAATGGCAATTGTATTAGCCACAAACATTCACTAATGAATCATCACCTTAATTATCTTCCATTTGCACACACGCACGTTATTAGATTCAGCAACACTGGGATACAGAGAGCTGCAAAGAGGAATTGAAATGTGCTTACAGAAGTTACTAATATTCTGAAGAAAACAGCAAATGCTATTGCAAACCATTACTTAGGTATAGCAGCTTCCATAAAGGAAGCTCTGCTCTAATCTCTTGCTGGTTTGGCATCTCATTATGTTGATGTAAAGTGCTAAAAACCAGTTTAGAACAATTTCTCAAAGTCTTCACAAGCATGTCATACTCACATGCAGGTTAAAAAGATAAACTGACGTGTACACAACCATCACCATCTTGGTTTTACTTACTGTGAGTTGTCCTGCCACTCCAAAATCTGCAAGTTTAGCATGTCCCTCTGTATTTAGCAATATATTTCCAGCTTTGATGTCCCTGTGTATTTTCCTCATAAAATGCAGGTACTCTAGTCCTTTCAGTGTTGATTGCACTATTGTAGCAATTTCCTCCTCTGTGAGCTAAAGAAAAGAAGAGTTACTGCCAACCTATCAGTTGCTGAGATATAACACTATTGTGTTTCAGTCTGTTTTCCTGACATTCACTAATTACCATTTAATTGCCTTCATGAAAGGTTGTCATGCTAATGGGAAATTAGTTAGCGAGTTACAGCATTATGTAGTAGAATTAGATTACAACAAGTATACATATACACACATACCATATTTCACATACCATAACCCTTTCTCAACTAGTAATTCTTATCCTGCAATAACCGAAGTAAGACAAAGTAGAGTCTGTTACTCAGAATCGGTCTGGGTTTTCAGGAAAGCCAACAAACCAAAATCTGCTCCACTGATTACATTGTCCAGATAATTAAAACTCGACCAATGTAATCAGCTTTCTCATTTTCAGAGGAGCAAAGGACCTGCATATCTCAAGTATGGCCAATGGTTGTGTCAGGCATTGAACACCGTGGGAATTATGCCCAAACTACTCAGCTTCCTTCAGCTACTGCACACGCCTGTTTCCCATTCATACATTCAAAGGAGAAAGGACGTACAGTTTTATTTCGTAATCGAATAATATCAGACACAGATCCAGCGCCGCAATATTCCATGACTATCCACAGGTCTGTATTCTTAAAATAGCTGCCATAATATTTCACCACATGAGGACTATGAAATGTGAAAAAAAGAAGAAAACAAAAGGTCAAATACCAGTAACCAGCATAACTGAATAAGCAAAACACACTGCAGAGTCCCTAAATAAGTTTTAGAAATTCAGAGTTGAAGTGCCACTGAAACCCTGATCAAAATTATTCCTAAACAGTCTGAAGTTGCACAGGACTACTATAGTTCCGCCAAGCCTCTTCCCCACAGTGGTGCTCATCTGACCTGCCAGTAAGTCACTTCAGAGCGCCAAACCATCTGAACACAAATCCTATAGAAATAAGGAGCGATTAGCCTTCAATCTGGTTTAGCTCCCTGAACCAGGTTACAACAAGGTCAGTGCTACGGCAAGCAAGAAGGCAGGACAAGGGAATGAGAAACAGACCACAGCAGTCCCTGGTACAGTTGCTGCAGAGCATTTGCAACCAAATGGAAACATTAAATAAGGTCCAAAGTTTGCTGGAAAACAGCTATCATGTTCATTAAGACAAATGTTCCCCCACTACCACATGCACCTACTTGTTTCTACAATCCAGTCCAGGATGTATTTTAGGAAACCAGTTCAACCTAAGACTGTCTCTCACAGTCAGCTATCTGGCTGCCCAAAAAGCAAACCACCTAGTAAAGTCTATTGATCAGAATAACCATCTGTCCTCTGGAAAAGGCAAAGCAGAAAACTAACAGAAAAACTGTTCCTGATTTTGTGGGAACGGAGCTAAGGAACAAAAGTGCACTTAATCTATTCTCTGCTGAATATTTTCTAATGAAAAACTGTAAAACTAGCAACCGCACAGCGTCCCTTAATGCCTGCACGGAAAACGTGATGTTCCAGTGATTCACTCCCTCTGCTGTTCGTAACTGCAAGGTCTCATTTTAGGCCTTACAATGCTAATATTTAATTTCTTTCAGGAAAGAGACACCTAGTAATGTTTTCCAAGTTACACAGTAAGATTTTTCACTAACAAATACTTTCAAAGTTACATTTTGTTGTCTGCCACCAGTCACCTTCATTTAAAGATAGGGAGGGTGAAGTACAATAGAGTGACTGGGACCACGGTTTTATATTGCTAATGTAATTTATTTTATATAGTTTTCCATGCCTGAAGTCCACCAAAGTAGTGTTTCTTAAGGCTAAATTCATACTACCAGAAGAAATTAGTATATTTTAAACTTTCAGCCTAGGACACACTTTGAGAAGAGGTCTTCTGCACCCACGAGCTTCTCATTAGCTAAGTTAGCACAACATCTTTTCCCATAAGAAACATGCAAAGACAACCCAGAGAGCCAACCATCAGCCCGCAGAGCTGCCAGCAAGTTATTCTGGGGATGCTCAGATCAGCAAACAGCTTGTTTCGCACTAGAACCTGCACAGGCAGAAAATGGCCAGGAAGGACAATTCTGCCACCCAAGCAGATGACAGCACGTAGATTATGCACATGCAAGAGCAGTCATGCATTAGTGGCTCTAATCCACATGCCCCTTAAAACCAAAAAAAAAAAAAAAAACAAACAAAAAACTCTCTTCTAACAGTTTCCTATGTCCATACCAAAACTTGTTTAGGATTCATTACCCCTTTGGACATGGGAACTGCTGTTCTAGCACACAATCAAGTTACCACTGTTCAACAAGTGACGGTGCATGGGGAGAACCGCAGTTACTGCTCACACGCTTGGCTCTCTGCTGGCAGCAAGTGCAAGGTTATTCAATTTAGCTGAATGCTCTCTTGTTGCAAGCTAAATTTTCGTTGTCTTACCTTTGCTTGGATTAACACTACCCAAACGGTCAGTTAACACGAGGTAACTTGATCGTACAAGTCGGCCTTTTAAAAAACATTTAAGGCAACATCATGGCTTTTATTTGATTAAAATGCCAGATCATAGACAATACTTTCCTTTGCATACCAATTTTGCAGTATACATTTACCTGTCACATTGCTGCATTATGGATATTTCCTTTATAATCTCTTGCAGGTCAGATTCCACAGGAACTTGTTTAATTGCAACAACTTGACCCGTTTCTTTATGAATGGCTTTGAACACACTGCCATAGGAACTACGAAACAAAATATTAAACAAACGCTGAAGGCAACAACATTTTAAAAATGCAAATGTTATGGTTTTGCTTTTTGCAAGTGCAACCATCAGGTAAAAAATTAACTATCCTTCTGCTCAAAATATTTTGTATTTTAATGTAAATAATCCGTCCACTAGCTTCTAAACACTATAATAATACAAATAAGTCACAGCACACTAAGACGGTCAGAAAGGAGCCAATCATCATTACACTGCCCATAGCTTTGGAAGGGCCTTCTACACTAATCCAACAAATACAATTCTCTCTTTTTCCAGCATACAGTGGCAGCTGAGCATCAGTAAGAACTACAGCTCTGGTCAGAGGTTTGCTTGTTCTTCTCAGATATTACCTGTCTTATTTCCAGCTTCTTTACGTACAGCAGCCAGGCAGATTTACAAATCAGCTTTTTCAAACGAACTGCTTAAGAAGGCAAACATGTCACTCACCGAGCATTCCGATGCTGCTCTGCCTTGTCAAGCGGCACAATGCAACAGAAGTTCATTTCCAGCATGCAGATCTTCCACAAGAGGCACCAGGGATGAACTACAAAACCTCGAGTTCCCACAAAGCCCTATCAACTTCAGATTGGCGTTTTTCAACAATGTTTTAACTCCCTACTGCTGAGCCATAAGCTACTGCTTGGATTAAGATATCTTACTCTTGGGAAACAAATTCTTTATTTTGTTACTAACCAAACACTGTCACTATGTTAGTACATACCTTTGCAGTAACAGGATCATGACAAAAGTGAAAAGTCAGAGAACGCTGAACACATACCCATTACATAGATTTGTTCTTAGAGAAACGTACGTTGGGCATATTGAAATAGAGCACATACCCTTCTCCAAGCTTCTCCAATACGTCAAATACTTCTTCAGGTTGTTTGGTTAAACTGTCTTCATCTAACTTCTTCAGCTGCCTGTATATGTAAGAATGGAGAAATAATTACATTTAATTTTATGGCAGTTTGGACTTTGTTGAAACAGAAGAATAAATAGCACTGCTTAAACATACGCGAGGCTTAGCATGAAGTAAATTGATTATGAAGTAAGTTTAGTTCACCTCATCAGGAGACCGAATATTATTAGCATCTAACAGCAAAAAAGGACCAGGAATTACAGAGAACAGAATGTGATCAGGCACACAAATCCAGAGTTCCTCTTGGTGGAAACGCATCTCGGGATCCACATGCCGGTGGTCAAATCCCAACACAACACTGCAGAGTCTTGCAGCTACTGAACATATCTGCTAAAGGTCAATATCTTGAATGGAAGGACACGTACTAAGGCCATGCAAAAGGGAACATCATCTTCCCTCATGCCTTAGAGTACGTGTAGAATATACTTGTTGGGCGGAAGGAGGCAATACTGATCTCACCTGTATGTTCTTAACATCAGAAGTTCACATCTTAACTTTGTGGGCCTGGACAAATACTAGGAAAATTCTACCGGGAGGGGGAAAAAAAAAAAGGGAAAGGAAACTGATATCTGACTCTTTCAAGATCTTAATGCTGCTTGGTCCATCCCTCTTAAATGCATTGCTAATAAAAGTCAGCTGGAATACTTCCTAGGGGAAAAACCACATGCTATGTACTGTGATCCTTCACTTAGCCCCCCTAGCCCCCAGTACAACTTTCAGGGAGATTCTGTACACAAAGCAGCAAGATCAATCCCATTTGTTTCAGTCCACCTCTACCACACGGAGAGCTGGTCACCAAGAAACCTCCTGAAATAGCTAAGGACTACATAAAAAAAAAAGTTCTGATAACAAAGTATTTTACTGTCGAACAAGCAGTATTCAACAGCCCACAAACAAATGCTCTTTCATTTTCACACCAACAAAAAAAAAATTCTGAAAAACAGCAAAAAACAACACAAAAAACACCCAAACAAAAAAGCCTCCAAAGTCCCCAAACCAGCTCATGCAAGTTTTTGAAACACAGAAACTTATTAGTCTCAGAGTTTTCAGAACTTACTGGTCTCACAGCACGCAGTGTTTAAAATGAAATGTGCGTGGTCGCCTGCAGCTGCAAATTATTACTGAAAGCTCTTACTGCTGCTGTTAAAGATCATGACTCCAGCCACAGGCATGCTAATTTTTATACTAAATATATAATTTTTTTCCCCAATTTCTTCAGAAACAGAGTGAGAAACCAGTCATTGAGCCCTGGCTATTATGTTTATGCACAAAAGCCACATAGGAGGAGCAGCTCACACATGGAGTACATACAATGGCTTCCTGAAGCAAAGGAAACATTATAAAGTAGCAGACTCAGGAAGTGGTGAAATACTGAAAGTAGGCACTAGCTTCCCTGCAAAGATATGCATTAACCAACAGAATGTTACTTGTCCTTGTGAAAATGGGGAGGGAGGAAGGTGTGGGAAGAGGAGAAAAGGGGAAAAAAAAAATTATCAGTGACCACACAAGCCGCCATTTCCAAGGAGCCCAAAAAGTGGCGATGCAAGAGGCAGATCCTTATCGCTGAAGGTAAGATGAGGCCTAAATTCTGTTAAAAAAAAAAAAGGCTTTTCATATACCCAAACACAATAACCAAACAACTACTGCGCTTGCATCAAACTACCTCATTTCTGCTATAGTCCAGGAGCACAACTACTTTGCACTGTCCAGTTCGCCCAGCGCACTCGCTGCTGCCAAAGACACACTCTGCCTTGTTACTGTATGTTTATACAACAAGGACAGAACAGCAACACAAAACCAATCTCGCCTCAGTTGTTGTTCAGATCTAATCTGAATCACCTCCCAGTTAAACACTGGCATAAGCACTTATAGAATAAAAACAGACTACTTCTTTTTTTTTAATAGAAGATACATTGCTGTTTTGTTGCTTAACAGAAAAAGACTATGTCACTGAAGACCAGAGCCGGCAGCTTCCTTTGTTCGCTGCCGACAGCGTTCCCTGGGACCCAGCTGCAAACCACCGATAGCATTTTGACAGACCGACACTTCATTCAAACTCCTGCTGATCCCCAAACTCCCCCCGCAGACCTACTCCGCTGCGGCCTGGCGTTCAGAGATAGGTGGCTCAAGGCTTCGTTCGCAGGTCGCCCCGAAGCCCCTCGAAGAGCCGGGCTCGCACCTCGCCGGCGCGACCGGGCCCAGCGCGGGGCAGCGGGAGGGCAGGCAGCGCCCGCGCTGTGCGCCGAGGCTGGGCTAACAAACCTGCCCGAAACTCACCCAAGGGAGACGAGCGGGAAGAACAAGCTCTCGGGGGCTCTGCCGTTACACCGGCACGGGCCAGCACAGCCCCTCAGTACAGCCACATTAACCGGTGTGAGCTTCCGCAGCCGCCGGAGCCAGCGCCTTCTCCGCAGGCTCCCGTATTTGTTTAAGCCGTTTTTCCACCGCCTGAGCTCGGTGCTGTCCCCGGTTCGTCCCGGTGCGAAGCGATTAAGGCCAACGGCCCGCGGCCCCCGGCACTCCTCCGGCTCGGTGCGCCGGCAGGGCCCCGGAGCGGCGAAAGGGCAGCAGCTCAGCGCGGCCGGCTGCCCCGCTCCCGCCGGCGCCAGGCCCCGCGCCGACACCCCTCAGGCCCGGGACGCGCCGGCGACAGGAAGGCCGCGGCCCCCACACGGGCCGGCCGGACCGCGGCGCCCCGGTCCCCGCGGGGATACGCGCCCCTGCTTACCGGCGCGGGTTCCGCAGCTGCACCGTCTCCATGGCGCTGCGGGGCGGCGGTCGGTCGGCCGGTCACTCCCTCACTCCTCCATGGCAGCCCGCCGCGCCGCGCCGCCGCTTCCGCCCGCCGCCGGAAGCCAGGGGGGAGCACCCGCCCCCGCCCCACCGCCCGGGGCGAGGGGGCGTGGCCTGACAGGCCCCGCCCCCGCCCCGGGGAGTGGTGTGTCCAGGCCCCGCCCCGCCCCGCCCCGCCGGCAGAGAGGGGCGTGGCCTCCCCCGGCCCCGGCCCGGCGCGGCGGCAGCGGCGCGATGGCGGCGTCGCCCAGCGCCAGCGCCCTGCGTCGGGCCGGCAACGAGGAGTTCCGCCGCGGGCAGTACGGGCCGGCCGCCGCGCTCTACACCCGCGCGCTGGCGCTGCTGGAGGCCGCAGGTACGGCGCGCCCCGGGCCGGGCGGGGGGCGGGCGGACGGACCCGGGCTGAACCCCTCTCCCGCTTGTGTCCCGGCGCAGGGGAGGCCGCCGCCGAGGAGCGGAGCGTGCTGCTCGCCAACCGCGCCGCCTGCCACCTCAAGGACGGCGCCTGCCGCCTCTGCGTCGCCGACTGCAGCGGGTGAGCGGCGGCGGGGCCGGGGGCGGCGGGGCCGGAGGGCTCGTTCACTCCCTCCCCCACCGTGAGGTTAGGGCGGGAGGCGAGGCGGGGACGGTGACAGCCCCGGAGCAACGCCGGCCTGACCTGGCCGCGCCGTGCCCGAGGCCGGGCCGTGACAGGGCTCCGCGGCCCTGCCCGAGGCCGCCCGCCCTCCCAAACCGCCCCGGGCGGCTCTCTCCCCTCTGTCGCAGCGCCCTCGACCTGGTCCCTTTTGGGATCAAACCCCTCCTCAGGCGGGCCGCGGCCTACGAGGCCCTGGAGAGGTACCAGCTGGCCTACGTGGACTACAAGACCGTGCTGCAGGTGGACTGCGCCATACAGGCGGCACACGACGGCGTCAACAGGTAACACCACACAAGAGGTAACGGGGCACCGGTAATACCGAAAGGCTTGGGAATACAGCAGCTTGGTTAGCCGCCTCTGCGAGTCTTGCTTTGTTGCTGCAGCCGTGTCGCGAGCACAGGGATGAAGCAACCGAGGCCTCTGATGCTTCGCGCAAGGCGCAGGCCTGGCTGTGCTCCCTTTGTCTGCTAGCACCCTTAGTTCCTTTCGAGATGCTGGTTGAGGGCTGGGAATGAATTCCCTGGGACTCTTTCTGCTTTGCTCAGTGCCTATTTTAAAACAAATAATAAGCCACAGGCTCCAGTACCCTGTCCGTTAAGCCTCCCTATGCTGACTGGGTTCACAGGGAGCCGTAGTCCTTTTCTCTTCCTGGAGCTGTCTGCTTCACTTCATCGGTTGCCAGGCTGAGGGGTGACGCGCACATCTCTTGCTCGGCTGAGCACTGACAGGTCCAGCCCTCGTCCTGTGGTATTTTTAGCTCTGCTGACATGAAGAAGCTCCTTTCATTAATGTCCTGTAGAAGGAACTTAGTTTAGATGCATGTAAAGGGGTTAGTGGAGAGATGCTGTCCTCGATACATGAGCCAGGTTAAAAAGTGACCCTACTGGCTACTGCATGGCCCGTCCGGCCAACAGACGGGGTGACTGCCAGCTCTCTCTTCCAGGATGACTAAAGCCTTGCTGGAGAAGGATGGCGTGAACTGGCGCCAGAAGCTCCCGCCAATCCCCACAGTCCCCATTTCTGCCCAGACGAGGTGGAGCGTTCCTTCTGCCGGAGCCCCCGGGGAAAACACTCCTCCTGCAACTGCACCGCGGGGAGGACCAGGTGAGAGCGTGCCCTTGGGCCGGGCACAGAGCCCTGTAGCTCAGAAGGGTGATGAACAAGGCAGCAGCCACGCCTGCTTGGCGTGTCTGCAGCTGGGGCTGAGGCCTGGAGAAACCGGGGCCTGGTTCTGCCACAGCCTTTTTGGTTGATTCTGGATCCTTTGATGTCTCTGTGTCTCACCTCTGGCATGAGGATATTTGCTTTCTGAGAGGCTGTGCTGATTTTGTCAGCTTTATAGTGTTCTGTATTCTTTCACGCTGTTTCCAGAGCAGACTGCTGCTGGCATGGAGAGAGCTCGAACTCTGAAGGAAGAAGGAAATGAACTTGTAAAGAAAGGAAACCATAAAAAAGCAGTTGAGAAGTACAGTGAGAGTTTAAAGCTCAACGAGGAATGTGCGACTTACACCAACAGGTACTACTTGGCTCTTTGCCCAAGTACCTCTTGGCCCTTTATAAAAGCCACGGTGGTACTTCTGACAGAGCTGCCTAATGTTTGCTCCCAAACAAATGAATAAACCAAAACTACCCACACATTTGCCCCAAGTGCAGTCTTCCCTGTAGTTTGTGTAATGTTCTTTGATCAGGTACTGCAAAAAACCCTTGGAGACATCAGCTTAGGGCTGGTAAGGGATTTCTCCCTTTAATGCTTGTCTGCCAGGACTCTGTTATTTGCAGTAGCGTCTGCTGCCCCATGAACTACAAATTGCAGACTGCTATACTTAAAGACTCCTAAGGCAACTGCAGCAAGCAGCGCATATTCTGGACTGGTATAGCTAGGAACCTGCATCCTTGAAGTGCTTTAGTGTAGGTTACTCTAAAAATCCTCTTTTTTTTTTCAGACTGAAAAACCGTTTCCCTTTTTCCACCCTTTTAATTGAAACAAACTTGAGCTCAAGAAGTAAGATTACATAACATATGAGGCTAAAGACTGTTTTGGAGTCCGGCTTTGTGCTGCGTAGGGGTTGGCTGAGATCTGCTGCGTATGTTGCAGCAGTAGATGCTGCTTTTAGCCAAAGGTCTCTAACCAGGTAATTGTATTGCAGAGCTCTCTGTTACCTGACTCTGAAGCAATACAAGGAAGCAGTACAAGACTGCACAGAAGCTCTGAGGTTAGATCCTAAAAACGTTAAGGCACTCTACAGGCGTGCTCAGGCACTTAAAGAACTGAAGGTAAGTCAGTCAGGAGTTTTTGAACAGTTTTAGGCTAGGACTAGAAGCCTGTTAATGCATGATCAGGGCAAGAGATGCCATTTAGAACTCGTTTCTGTGCTAGACAGTATCTGCCATCAGATAGCTGAGACCTGTGTGGACTGGGGGGATTTTCTTTCACATCACTATTTGCTGGTTGGATCTCCTGAGTTTCTCAGCACCAGGTCCTGTTTCTGGAGGTGCTGGAAGCGGCTACATGTTGTGTTGAGCTTCATCTTTTCGTGTCTGGTGAGAGATTCTCTAGGCAGTACTGGAAGACTTACTGCATTGGTGTTGGACTCAGAACCCACTTGGGTGACGAAATTGTCTTCTCAGCCCTAGTTAAGTGTGGTTTAGAACAGCTACATTGATGGCAGTGCTTAAGCAATTATACAGGGGGAGTCACGGGCTTAGTTGTGTTGCAGGGTAGTAATTCTGCAGCAAGAGCCTTAGACTGCATTTTCAATGTACTAACACTTAAAAAATATTCTCCTTCTAGGATTACAAATCAAGTATTGCCGATATCAAGAGCTTGTTGAAAACTGAACCAAAGAACACAGCTGCACTGAGATTATTGCAAGAACTGAACAGAGTCTAGGGTAACCAAGCAACAAGGAAAGCTTTATTTTCCACTGCAGAAGAAAGCTTTTTCCCTTCTGATGATGTTATAGGGACCAATCTTAATGCAGGATTGGTATTGAAATCTATCTTCCACTGCTGCTGAGATGTAACAGGTTCTGTGCCAGCACAATGAATGTTAAGACACACAATCTGTATCAAACTCTATTATCTTCCTCTAAGATCATTCAAAGTTTTAATGCCCCTCCCTGAGAGGCATATAGGTTAACTTCCCTGGTTGAAGTCCACTTGCCTGTAACTATTGGCCTCAGGGACTCTTTCCATGTTGGCTAAGATGCATGTGAAATGGCTGTTCTCTTTCTGAAGAGCTACAAAAAGAGGTTTTTTTGTCCTTATTCAGGTGACAGTTTTGCTGCATTTGTGCTGCTATTACTTAAATAAGGTTGCTGCAGGAACTGCTGCAGTTGCCCTGGCACCACACACCATTCTTGTAACAGAGGCACAGTTACTTGCCCAGGGCCAAGCTTGTCCCTCTCCCACTTGATGCTTGCTGGCCCTCAGCTGAGTTTCTGCTGCTTAGTGTGGCTGGGCAGGTGTTTACAGTAGCGGCTTTCTTTTATTTTTAATTACTCTGCACATTTAAGAAAACAGCAGCAAGTTAAGCCTGCCTTGTTACACTGTGCACTACTACTTTCAGATTCTGGGTGCTTGGGAATTTTACAGTTGTTTTTTGTGTTGTTTTTTGGTTTGTTTTTTAAAAACCACTTTAGCTCCTCTGTGCCTTTTGGAGCAGTTGCTACAGGATGTTACAGGGAGGAGGATACGCAGTAACATCCTAGCTGAGGTTTGGCTTACTACTTCAATGCATGTTTGTATTTTTTTATTTTCTCCTTATCTGGTATTGACAGCACTGACTTAAAATTGTAGGTAAAGAGATATTTGGAGTTATTCTATGAACCGTTACAACCAGTTCTCATTAAAGCCATGTTTATTTTCACCTTAGAGCTGTTGTTTTTTTTACGTGATGAATTTTTAACTGCTTTTTTAACCACTTCATACTGTCCCCCCTTTTTGTCAGAGACTTCAAGCGCTGCTGTATAATGCCTTGCTTTGGAAGCCAGCTGTCAGGCAGTGACAATACATTGCTCAGCCTTGCACGCTGTGCGTGGATGAAGTGCTTTAACTAGTAAGTCAAGATGCTGGACAACACTAGACCTGAGCCAACTGCTCACAGTACAGACCAAGAGATAGAAGCTAGGCCATATCTTTGTTTCCCACCTTGCTCTGTTCTGCCAGCAGTCAGGGTTTCAGGCAGGTACCCCACTGAACTGAATTTAGAAAGCAGGCATCACTTTAATGCCATTAAAAGACAGACAAAGATTTCTTATCTTAGCCTGATACTAAGTAGTTTTTTGTAGGTCCCAGGGCTGTACTCCATCAGCTGTAATGGGCCAGAGCTTGAAACAACTCCTCCCTGAGGGGCACAAATTGCTCCATTCACTCCACTCCCACCTCTAAGCCCACAGCTCCTTTGATCTTGCAACCAGTGCTTGCCCGAGCTTTTAGCAAGTAAGTGTGATGGATTTCAGGGTGGGGAAGCACAGGGCAGCAGCACACAGATAAGCAAAGGAAGGTCACGGAATACAGGAAAAAAACTGGCTTCACTTAGTTAACAGCAGAGCTCTTAAAAGGATAGCTCTTATCTGGAGTGGCAGATACAATGAATTGTAGTTGAACAGTGCAGGTAACACCTCTAAGCAGCAGCGTTTGCTGTTTGTGTACCTTATCTCTAAGACTTTCCCCAGCAATACCACCAGGTAGACAAAGATCAAGCACAGCAACAAGACGCACTACTTCAAGCCCAGGGTCACTTCTGCTCCTATCTCCCCTTCTCTTCTAGCGACGGTGCTGCTGTCCGTGCAGGACGCTTCCCAGGCATGCAAAGATAGTGCTGTCCACATGGGCAGCTGGAGAGCCCTTGCCAGAGGCACACCTTCATCCACCCCTTTCAAAAGCCACAGCAACCATTCCGGACTAGAGACTCCAGATTCACGTGTGCATTGCTGCTCCTGCCTCAATTCCCTAAAGCCTCAGACTTCCCCGAGGAGTTCAGCCAGGAAGCTACTCCGAAAACTTTCCAGTATCCTCCAGTATACAAGGGGATCCAAGCTCCAACTTCACCTTTTCTGATAAACATTTGAAAGACCCTGGTCCTTGTTCATGTCCTTTTTTTAGGCTATTCTGATGTCCCTGGGTTCCTTGGCCCCACTCTGCATTCCCTCTAGCTCTACGGCTGTCTTCTCAAGCCAAGCCATCTAGCATTGTAGGCGGTGTCACAGGCGCATCCGAACTGGCCCGTTACACCTGAAAAAAGGTTGCAGACCTAGCACCTTGTTGGTGCTAGCCAACAGCAGAATGAAGTTTACCTGTACAGTTCTATTCTGGCTTCTTACATGCATTACACTCATGCAAATACACAGTTTTCCTCTAGAGACAAAGCATGAAAGCTTCCAGCCAGTTACACTTTGGGAGAAATAACACACAGAACCTTCATTTAAGTGGATTAAGATCCTTTACAAGCATCTCGCAGAGAAGGAGATATCTAAAGAGTGCACAGTTCAGGCATCCACTATGAGGAAAAGAAATATTTAAGGTCAGAGGAAAAATTGGCAAAAAAAAAAAAAAGAAACCGAGTCCCAGCTGAGCAGAGCAGACACCACAGCAGCAAGTGTAAGTGATTCTATTAAAATGCTGGGAGGAAAACAAGAGGTAGGAGGGATGACTCAGCAGCAAGCTGAAGTGAGAGTATGATACAGCACAGAAGATTGAGACAGTAACACCAGCACGCACGTTGGACAGAAAGAAGGTAGGTGGTGGTGGTGGCGGTGTGCTCCTGTCAGCTCAAGGAAGCAGTCAGGCAAGGTCAATACATCGCCAGTCTCGAGTACCAAGGAGCCTCTAGGGACTGAAATTCCTTTCCTAGATAGGAAGAGCAGAGCGTTACGGGCAGGATGACGACAGCAACGTGCCCTGGGAGAGGCCCAGAGAGCAGAACACAGTAGCAACAGGTTCCAGCTATTCCTGCAAGCAGGGAGTGTCCCAGTGGGACGCAATGCAGTTACGAATGTTTTCAGGCCCACCAATGACTCCTTGAAACCACTGGTCAGGAGCACACATTGGAGAAGCAGCTTTTGATTTACAGCTACTCCACAATACCTCAAAAGCTGGGTCTTGTGCACCACAGACACACACACAGTGTGGTGACCAACACACACAGTGTGGTGACCAGCAGAAGACGCTCGGTGCCAGTACTCCTGCAGGCATACAAGGTCCATTACAAAAGGAGAACTGCAGGAAGATGATGCCTTTTATAAAGGAAGTTAAAAACAGCTAGCTAGAAACGATAAAATCCAGGTAGATAGTATGAAATTTGCTTAAAGCCATCCTCCTAGAGAGTCAGAAAGGATCAGGAGAGCCTGTTGGTTGGCAATTTGTTCATTTAATCCTGTATGTCCCTTCCTGCCAGCTCTCAGCACTGCCGCCCCGCCAGCATCACAAGCTTCAAACACTAATTACAGCAGCCTGACCTAAGTCCATCCCTCCACCCACATGAAACAGAAAAAGTATTTGCTGTCTCTCTGCAAAGGGAACTAACCCATGCTTTGGGGGTGGAAGCATCAGTTCTTTATTAGTGTCAGCTATAGGAACAAATAAAACTACAGAACCCAATAAATTCACTAAAAATGATGATTCATCAGCACTTGTCATTTCCTGGACAACTGAACCAGGCTGGGTTCCACACTACATTTCACACAAATGCTTTCCGTAGCCAGAAGAGAATTAACGTGGGGATTTTTCACAGGTGCAGGAGGAAGCAATTCTGCAAGGCGTACAATACACACAAAAAAATAGGATGGAGCATTGAAGACAAGCCAGGGTCACAGTCAGGCATGATTCCAAAAGCACGGTGGGATTGCTGCTGCTGTTCTTCCAAGGCAGTGTTCTCAGGGCTCAGTCTCAGTCCTGAAGTCTACAAAAAAACCCAAAAGAACCCACATATGCGATTTTCAACTGCTAAAGGAACAACTTCATCCAGATAAGAATTCACCTGAACTTGGATTAACACACAGTTTCCCTGTGATCACAAGTCAAGAAAATACTATCTTCGAAGGGGTATGTGAAAGTCTGAATTGCTTGTTAATGGGTCTGTCCCACCCTCAGCAGCAGGGCCAGCTCTCCTGATAAAGCCCACACAGGACCGCCAACATTTTATAGGGTATCTACTGACAAGGTTCTGCAAAAAACACTGGGAAATCCCAGGAAAGATTGTGCCAGTCCCCACTAGACCTACAGAAAAAGCAAGGTCCTTTCCTATCTCCCTTCCTGGTTGCACAGTGATTGCCCTTGTGAACACAGAAAAACCACAGAGAACCATGTCTCTGCAGAACAATTAAGTCTGGAAAACGGAAGATGTGACTTAAGTGGAATATTACAGTCAAAGATACTTACATTGCTCATCAAGCCATACTTGATCTGGACAAGAAAGCCAATCCCCAATTTCAGAGTCAGAAACCCTGAGCACACCGCGCACACTCCGACACTTGCAACAGCTCCCTGCACCTACCCGCAGTCACTGCAGGAACGCCGCAGCACTGCTTTTGTGCGACGTCTCGGTAGCCTGGTGCGCTTGGAGAACAGCAACCGCTTCCTCGATCTTACAACAGAGAGCACAAGGGGGGAGAAGTTGAGTTGCTCCAACATAGGAGCACACCGCACAAGAAATGCAATATTCCAGGTCCCGATCTGGCCCCTGCACAGACCCTCTTCCAAGAGGGAAAGGACTTTAATAATAATAATTATAAAATCCAAGTCTGCTGCTTCTGCAGGAGACTGATCAGCTCACAGACCTCTTCTGTCTCTTCCCTTGGAAAATGCTGGGGCATCTCTCCCTTTCTATAGGAGTCAGAACTGTCCGGAGAGAAATGAAACTTCTCCGTAGGTGGAGCTGCCTGGCACCACCCCGCAGAGCCCACGCTCCTTCGGAAAAAAGTCAGTGAAAGGGTAAAAGTGAATCCTGCCTCCAGAGAGCAACAAGGAGATGCAGTCAATTCACTGCAACTGTTTTGATGGGAACCAAAGCTAAATATTCACCAGGATTAAGGAGGAAACTGAAGAAATGCTTTAGAGAGGCGGTATTTATCTGGGTTTCTATTCTCAGGTCTGTATTCTCATTTCCCCCTGTCCTTCCAGGGAATGACACCCACCCTGCTTTCCCCCTTTCACTTCCCAGCCACCTCCAAACCTCTGAACTTGGCCCTTTTGCTGAAGGCAGGCAGGCATTCAGGCACTGGGTGCGGAGCCATCAACCTGGGGCCCTTTCTGCTCATTTTTCACTTAAAAAAAAGCAGCTACTTGCTCTTCCCATGGCTATCAACGTCCTTGGCCCATCTTCTGGGCCATGGTCCCCTTTCCTTGCAGCAGCGGGTAGTTAGCCCTTCGGGATGTGATTTGTTTGGGCACCGCGTGCCTCCTACCTTGGAGCGCAGGGAGTCGGGGGACTCCAGGAGCAGCAGCAGCTCAGAGTTGTCTATCTCCAGCAGCATCCCAGTGATCTTTCCGGCCAGTGAGGGATGCATCGCGTGGATCAGAGGGTAGAGGCGCTCACCTGCTCCAAACACCAGGGAGGACATCAGCACTATGCAAGACCTTCAGCATTTTCAAACCCAGTGCCCTCAGCCCTCCCAGCTCTGTCCTTTCAACTGAAAAGGGATACAAGGGTGGTGATGGTGGTGGAAAAATCACTGCTCACAAGCAAACCTACTCCAGCATGTCACAGCAACGGTGTCTGCAGGCAGGGGAGCTGCCGGGTGAAGCCAGACAGCAGCAGGCACCCGCTGTGGGAGCAGGGCAGTGGAACGGCGAGCGCTGCCCACGCCTGCCCACCAGCGTGCCCGTGAAGGGGCCTACTTCTGCAGGAGCAGTTTCCTCCCGTGGGGGGAAGAGCTGGTCCATGACCTGCTGTGCTTTTGCCAAACCAAGCCACCAAGGCAGGCAGAGCAGGGCAGCCTCCCTGCAGCAGGGCGAGCGATCCCCTCCCATGCCACGGGCACCAGCCACCCCACCAGCAGGACGCCAGACGGCTCCCAAAGCCCACGGGCTGTGCAGCAGAGCTGACCCTAACTCCTACGGCCACCAAGCTGTTCATCAGTGCCTGAGAGCAGCGATGCAGGATGGCTCAGAGTTCAGGGGAATCACAAATGCCCTGGTGCAGCCTGGCAGCATGGAGCTCTGCCTCTCCTGCCGAGCTTCACCAGATGCCATCTGACTACCAGGCAGCTAATACAGACAGGGAGTGGTTTTGCTGCTTCCATACCCTTCCAACACAGCCCGAATGTTTTTAATTTTCTTTTTCAAAGCAGCATAATATCAGAGCAATCCCACAAAGGCTTACAGCTTCTCCTAGCAGCTAATTATTCCCTGGACCATGCAAGTCCACATGCCCTCACATGCACGCACAGCTGGATCTGCTCCAGCAGAGCAGCCGTGACACCCACCTATCATTTGCTTCTGCTCCTGAGGAGGGGCTGCTGCAAGCATGGATGCCGTCAGCGGCTCCTGCCCCTGGACATGCACAGCAGGTTCTCCCACCTGGAGAAAAAACAGAGAAGAGCAGCAATCAAAGGCTGGAAGCAACGTGCGAGTTACCTGGCTTGCAGGAATGGTGCTAATCCCGGAACGCAGCAGGGCATTTCACCCTTCAGAGATGCTGACGCAGACTCTGGCATTGCCTGTTTGCATCCAAATGCCGGCTTCCAGGAAAGCTGGAGCCAGGCATCACAGCTGTGTGGCTACTAGATCTGTAGCCCCAGTTACCCCAGCAGGCCCCGGGAAAGGTCCCGGTACCGGTCATAAACAGAGCCATGGGGCTGCCTGGGGTCAGCAGTCGCATTAACCCGGAGCAGGACCAGGACTGACGCACGTTGCGGTGGCCGTGCCGAAGCTGGGAGCCCACAGAGCGGTTACCTGCGGGGCCACCATGGGCGGCACGTGCCCCATCGGCTGGACGTTCCTGATGGCCGAGGAGTACTTGTACTGCGGGGTACCCCGTGGCAGGGTGGGCGAGGAGGGCACCCGAGCGCTGACTGTCTGCGTCCCGATGTTGGCTGCAATGGGGACAGGACCATTTGTAAGGAAGAGCCCGCTAAACACACGCCTGTGCCGAGGAGGCTGGAGCCACAAGGGCAGTGTGCTCAGCCAGAGGGCCTGAAAAATCCCCCCCCAGGCTCAAAGCAGCCCCCAGGTCAAAGGCAGCTTCCCCAGGACAGGCAGGGCACTGCCATCCTGCCCACTGGGCTGGGGTGGTCTGACTGTGCAGAGGGCAGGAGAGCTGCAAAGGCACCTACGCCTCATTGTCTCTCCTCCAGAAATGCCCATCTGTATCAGCAGCCAGAGGACGGGGACAGCACCGAGCAGGGTGCTGCAAGAGCAAGTGCCCCTGTCCCCCAGCTCACCCTGGCTGCCCTCCTGCAGGGAGGCAAGGGCAGAGAAATGGGGGGACGAGGACTAAAGGAGAGGGGACAAGCCAAAGACAGCCCTCCCGGTCCCCCTGCTCGCTTCAGCAATAAGACACTCAACACCAGAGATGACCTTGGGCTAAATCCGCATGAAACTGGGAGGGTTGTAGGTAGATGCTGCCGCACCAGATCGTCCTATGTTTTGGGGGACATCAGACCTTCACCCACTCACCAGGTGGGCAGCTTCCACCCACCGCTACTTAAGCCTCTCCTCAAAGCCCGTCCAGAGAGGAACCTCAGAGGGGGCTACACTGCGAGCCCCACTGAGCATCCTCCTCTTCCTCACTCACAGGAGAGGCAGAGGGGTGCGGGACAGACACGGGGTTGAAGCACTCTCGGGGTGAGGAGTGCTCTGGGCACCATGTGCAGGACAGCAGCTCGGTCACCACCCCGCCAGCCCTGCAGGAGCACAGCCACCTCACGCTGGTGGAGGGGACACCCTGGGACACAGGGACAGCCCCAGCACAGCAAGGCACCGGGGATGCCAGCAGGGTCTGGTTCTCAGGCCATAGCTCCAGACACTTCTAGCACGAGCGTGTTTTACTGGAGGCTTGGCCTCGGCAGCAGTTCAGCTAGAGCCGGTGAGACCCTCTGCTGCTGCCCACGAGGTCCTTTCCCAACCTCCGCCTCGGTCTGAGCACCAAGCCTAGGGTGTCATGGCTGCACCATCGTCATCTTTAATGAACGTATTCAAGGAGCAGTGGCCGACAAGACCAATCTGCATATCAGAGACCTGTCCCGTTGCCTGAAAGACCACAACCTTCCCCAGAAGTTACACCCTTATTTACTACCGACATTGCTCCAGTCTCATCACATCCGAGGGCACCATCCAGACTTCTCCACGAGCAATTCCACAAACCAAACCATCTTCAGAGGCAGACCCAAGCTCGCAGCAAGCACCCTCGCCCACGCACGGCCGCTATGGCGATGTCCGAGGTGGGTCCTTCCCCCACTCACCCACTCTCTGGGCCTGGGGGGGCACGCGGGGCACCTGGGTGGAGGCCTGTCTCATGGTGCTGATGTTGGACAGCAGGCGCCGGGGCGGCGCGGCAGCCCTCAGGATGGGGGTAGCTGCAGGATACGCTGCTGTAAAGATGGAGCACGATTAATAAAGCTTCTTGGTATCAAAGGCATGGAAGGAGGCGGGAGGGGAGTGACCACAGCTGGAGAAACCTCAGGAGCACCTCACCTCTGGGGTCAACCCTAACGTCTCATCCCCCGGTGCCCATCACCATGACCCTTGCACCAAACCCCCGCACACTTCTCCAGGCAAGGGCCCCCCGTGGTTACAGGTTTTGTGCTGCTTTTAGAGACCCTCAGTCCCTAACCCAGCCCTGCTCGCACCCCCGGGGAGAGGCAGGCTGACTCACGGGGCGGCCGGGAGGGCTGCGCACTCCAGCGAGTGGCAGGACGGACTGGGACAACTGGGCTGGGGCTGTAGAAGGTAGCTCTGGTTTGTGGCTAGGAAAGGAGAACACGTTATCGAAGGTGACTCGGGAGCCGAGCTGAGCCAGACCTAACGCAGGGCATCTCAGCGGCTGCCAGGCACAGACAGGCGAGCCAAAACCACGCGCTGCAGCGTGCCAGAGCGCTTTAAAGATCGACCTCCAGTCCTGCTGCCTGTGTGCCCTCCAGCAGCTCCGCTTATCTCCTCCCCGCAAGCTTTTGCACCTCTGTAACCCTTCTTCCTCCCCTTCTTTCATCAGGGGACTCTTTCACCGTGCTCACGCCCTCCCACCAAACTCCTCCTTGGGGACCTCCTCTGAGGAGCAGGGGTGGCTACTAAATCCCCAGGCCATTGCCTGGAGCACCTGCACCCCATCAGCGTTTCGGCAAGCCCTGCTGCTTAGGCAGAAGCCCAGCGCCGATCCCACCGGTCCCATGCCAGCGTGTGCTTGGGTCCGCACAAACCGAGATGCTCTCCTCAGCCCAACTGCCACCCCCCTCCTCCAGCCCAAATTCGGGTACCCGAGCAAGGCTGTTCGGGAGTGGGGACTCACCTGGGGGATGGGGGGTAGGAAGTACCCCGGGGGGGGCTGGAAGGAGCCCAGGAGAGGGCCGGGCAGAGCCCTCATGGTGGCTAATCTCTGCATGTACTGGTTGGTGAGGATTGCTTTCCGCTCCTCTTTCCTTTGAGCGAGCGCGACGTAGAGAGGCTTGGTGCTGACGATCCGCCCGTTCATTTCTGTCACGGCCTTGGTAGCCTCTTCTGGGGAGGAAAAACATACAAACCCAAACCCTTTGCTGTGGCCACCCTCTGTCATCACCTAAAATTGGATTAGAACAAGACAGCTAAGTCCACAGATCGCTGCAGCACCCGCGAAGCACGGTGTGGCAGGGGGGTGTGTGGGACCCGCAGGCACCCCATTGCAGCCCCCACACCCAGGATGGGACGGATGGGGCTGTGCCCGTGGGGTTCCATGCAGAGGTTTCTCCGGGGAAGCAGAGGATTTGCTCGGGCAAAACCAGTAGATTTGGTAAATGAAGATGGCAGAATCTGGGCAAGCCCGAGATCTGCAGCCTGTGATCTTCCAGGGGGTCTGTGTCCCGGCCCCACGGGCCAGCAACGCTCCGGTGCTTAATGCCGCAGGAGCCAGCAAGGGCTGGGGACCAGTGGGACACGGTGCCCTGCCCGAGGGCCAGGCAGCGTCTGTCCCCAGCAGCTGGCAGGTTACAGGTACCTGACCTTAAAGCCAGACCAGCCCTCTGCACCAGTACGCACAGCCTTCGAGAGAAGCTTGACACCAGTCTTGGTGGCAAGACTGACACTTGTAATGTTTTTCCAAAAGGCAAAACGCCGGCCTGTCAGCCAGGCAAACCCCGCTCTCCCCAGAGCAAGGTGGCTTTTGGGTCATTTCCATTTGTATCAGTGTCACATTGGTCCCGAACCGCAGAGCGGCTCTGCGATATTCAGAATGATGTGGCTTTAAGGTCCCATACCCTACACCTCCCCGGGGCTGGGGTAACTCAGGAAAGCTACAAAATATTGGCTGAACCAGTGAGCTCCTCAGGACAGCCTGGGGGATGAGTGGCATGTCCTTCACACTTGGCTTGAGATACAAGCCACCAGCAGAGAACCATAGCTCGACAGGATGATAATCCCAATCCATTTCCAAGGGCTGAGCACACCGTCTGGCTGACCCCAGCAACCCCAGTGACAGCCCCAGTCCCTCACCTTGGCACTGGTGATGGTGCCATAGGGAGAGAACTCCTTCCTCAGCCTCTCGTCGTCTATCCCATCATCCAGGTTCTTCACGTACAGGTTGACCCCCTGCAAACAGGCAGAAAAGCAGCTTGGCCCCCGCGCTCCCAAAGTTCACAGCAGCTTTTCAAGCTGGATGCGTGATTCACCAGCAGCTCAGCCAGAGGGTGGGACACGCCACAAACACGTCCTCTCCAGAGCTGCCGCGGGACCGGTGACGTGGAGAGGAGCCAGGACCGCGCGCGTGCTCCACTCGTAGGCGAGACACACCGAGTGAAGAGGGTGCCCAGACCATCGCTATGAAGGTGCTCCAAGACCTCAGGAAGCCGCCTCATTTCCAGACTAATATCTTAATTTCTGGAAAAGAGCACACCCCTTTGTTCGCCTGCCGACATCGTCTCTGTAGAGATCTCTTTAGATCTCTCTCCTCTTTCCAGATACGGCTTCCCAGGACGTTACCAGGCAGTGACTGGACCCCTGTGCGGGTCTTTTTTAATTGCAGAAGGGACCCAGCACACTGATCTGCTCTGGAGAGCCCCGCACTGTCCCCAAGCCAAGGATGTCCCTGGCTGCCCAGGGCACGTCCTCGGTGTGGACCTGCAGGACAGAGCATCCCGCTCTCCCCTTACCTGGTACCTGCTCACTCGCTCCTGCTTGATCTGCTCAAATTTCCGCTTCAGCTCGCTCTGGCGCTCCAGCCGCTTCTGGGCTCGGCCCACGTACACCATCCGCCCGTTGATCTCCTTCCCGTTCATGTCGGCCACCGCCTGCCAGCGGAGGGAAGGGTCTGAGTGCTGCGGGAAGCCAACAGCTCTACTCTTCACCCACCACCCCAGTCCATCCCTACAGCGAGCAGAGACCCCCCGGGAGAGGGCCGGGAAGCAGCTCTGCTCCCCTTTGCCAGGTCCTGCCCTTCCAGTGCCGGCACCCTAGCAAGCACGAAGCTGGTGAGGTTGCCCCCCGAGGAGAGGTGGGAACATCAGCAGGCGACAAGCTCGGGGCTGAGACAGCAGATGGGCAGCGAGGAGCCTCTTGCCTTTTGGGCTTCTTCATGCTTCTCGAAGTTGACAAATCCAAAGCCCTTCGAGCGGCCAGTGTTGTCCATCATGACTTTGACACTTAGCGTCTTTCCTGCAAGAGGAAAGGAAAGTATTCATCTGAAGAAGGGTGCCCACCGAGGGGGTGCTGCTGGCAGGCAGCCCTGTGCTCCGGAGCCACCACGAGACGCCAGCCCGGCGAGCAGACTGACGGCTGTGGCAGCACGCAAGAGCCAGACAGGAGGACAGACAGCGGGATCCCCGCTGCAAGGCAGGAATGGGAGGCTGCGCGTGTCCGTGAGGGCGATCCCTCCCACCCTGGATGCTGCTCTCATCGCCGATGGCTTCTCGGTTTCTCCAGCCAGCGTACCGAGTTCCTTTGGCCAGAAGTTCTCATCTCCTTTATGTGTGAACACACGTATTGGGTTGGTATTCACAAATTACCTGAGTTAATACTGGCCAAGCATGGACAGTATGGTCCACGGGTTGGCACAACACTAAACCCCATCACAAGAAGCATCCTTCAGTAATGGACTGAACTGAAAAGCCTTTTTTGCTTTAAATTCAGACTCAGCATCTCTTATTCCCAGGGCTCCTATAACCAGACAGCAGGCTGGTTTCAAGACAATTTAAAAAACTAACAAAACAAAAAAATGCCACTTTTGTTACCCAAGAAAGTAAAAAACGTCGTCTTTTTTTCAGGAGAGAGCCTAACACAAGTTATCCTCCATCATAGCAGGAAAGCGCATGTAATGTCCTGACGATTTAAGACCACTGTGGTCCTTTGGTGAGGTGATATTTAAGCAAGTCAGATCCCATCGAGGGAAGGGTCTCGGTATTTCAATCAAGCGCTCTCCCCAGCTTTCTTTGCAGTTGCCCCAACTCCAGTTTATCAGACATGAGGCTACTTTGCTTCAACAAAGCAAACTTCAGCTCACCAAACTTGGAGAATATTTCCCGCAGTCTGTCATCATCCATGTCATCCCCAAAGTTTTTGATGTAGACGTTGGTGAACTCCATCGCCCTAGCGCCAAACTCTGCCTCGCGCTCTTTGCGGGATTTGAAATGGCCAACAAACCTGCAGGAAGCAAGGAAAGGACATGAAACCCTCCATGTCCCCTGCAGAGGGGAGATGGACACAGGCACATCTGTCTCGGTAGAGGTCAAGAGAGACCCCGTCATCTCAGGCCGTGCTTTGCCCACCCGTAAACCCACCACGTGTTTCACATCCAGCAACTTCAGCATGTCCCACCCGGCTGTTCCCCTGCCTGGACCCCACTTGGCACTACTGAAACACAGAGAGTGGTAACACAGGGCGCAGCCCCACGCTGGGAGTGTCACCCCAGCAGACCCCAAAAGACCTCAAGGGATGCCACCGAGTGCCAGCTCTCTTCCTCCAAGGTATCCCCAAGCCCTTTGGGCAGCCGCTTGCCTCTGCAGAGACAGGGATGTAGAGAATAAAGTGATGCAATGTAAGCAGAGAGCTGAAGAACAACAAAACCTCTTCCTGCCCAGATTATCTGATGCTGACAGCCGAGATCGAGGACCAGCCCTGCTTTGTGGGCACTCGTTACACCGCCTCAGCAATAAAACCCAGCCCGGGGCTGGACTCCTTCCCCACCGTCAGGAACAGCTCCAAACCACTATCGCACTTCCACCAGCAGCGACCACGAGTGACTCACTGCCCCGGCGAGCAGCGGGGCCACCGTGCCCAGCGGGGACGGGACGAGGGGAGAAAAGAGAGAGCAGCGGGAGGTGGCAGCCCAAGCAGGGCAGGCGTTTGCTCCCGAGCGTGCACCACGGCAAGGGAGGAGCAGAGCCAAGCGCAGGGCCGAGGAGACGCTCTCCTCTCCGGCACTTACACCTTCCGGTCGTTGAGCAACATCCCGTTCATGGTCTCGATGGCCCGAGTCGCTGCCTCGTGAGTCTCAAAGTGAACAAAGCCGTAGCCACGGGATCCGTTTTCATCACAAACCACCTACAAACGCAGAGCAAGGAGGAGGAAAAAGAGACAGACACTGGTTTTCTCCACGCTTGCACACAAGTAAGTCGCAGGAAAACCCTTCCTCGTTTTCCAGGGGCATTCACCCTCCCTGACATCCCGCTCCCGCTGCGGCTGAGCTGTGTTGGGGTGCTGGCAGCAGGTCATGGAGCCGGGCGAGCCCAAGGCCAGATGCCCGGTGCTTTATATGATGCTCAGGAGCTTGCGGCTCACTGAGACCCGAGTGCCGTCGACGCACTGAGCTCAGACAGGACAGCACACAACGTCTCTGTGCAGGGACTGGGAAGAAGGGGGACACTGGGGAAAAGCCCCCATCCCCAGGGGAAACACAGCAGGGCCTTTTGGCTTCAAAGCAGGTGGGAATTTAGAGGAAACTTCATAGGAAGTGAAACAAGAAAGTGAATTTCAGCTGGCTGGAGCACGCTGCCAAGAACGCGGGGCAGCTCTGCAGCAAGCCCTTTCCTGCAGGGCTCATGTGCACGTGTACCTTGCACGACAGGATGTTTCCAAAGGCGGAGAAAGTGTCGTACAAGGCTTTGTTGTCAATGGAGTCGTCCAGGTTCTTGATGAAGATGTTTCCAAGCCCCGACTTCCGGAGCCCGGGGTCCCGCTGGGACCACATGATGCGGATGGGACGGCCTTTGATCACTTCGAAGTTCATGGTGTCCAGGGCTCGCTCAGCTGGCAAAGAAGCAAAGACAGGGGGAGAAAGGAGGGTAACATAAGCAGATCCCTTTCACATCCTACAGCAGCTGAGACACGCACAGGAATCAGAGATGCTCTTGGACAGGGGCTCGTTAACCTAAATGAGACAGGCAGCTCTGCCTCCCAGCGCAGCAGGGCCAGGCAGGGGCTGCGTTCCTCCCCTCCTGCCACCAAACCACTCCTTCCTTTTTAATTTTTTATTTCCCCCCCCCTCCAAATCATGTCCGACTCCCACAGGATCATCCACTTCCCTGCAAGCTCCAGTTTGGCAGGTGCCCAACTCATTTACCCAGTAACGATTTTGGTCTCCAGGGCAACTAGCCCAACACCTTCCCATCACCGCTGCCTCGCTCCAGCATGAAACACCTTTCAGTTACGGCACTGTATCGCTGTGACGCCTGCCAGGAGGGGGGCCTCGCTTCACGCCATGAGCCAGCGGGCAGCTGGCTGCCCCGGGGAAGGGCAGAAGGGGTTTTGGTGCCCTTCTCCATCAGCTCGTGGAGGGAGGTGACTCTTGCAAGTCACCTTCCTCCCCCCACAAGCCCAAAGCCCAGATGCTGCATCCTCTCCCAATCCCTAAGAAGAGATGGGAGTGGGATGTGTCACCATCTGAGAGCAGGTTGGGATTAGTTACAACCAAAACTCAACATCAGCAGAATATTGCCCAAGCCCCAACGGCTGATGCATCCATTCTGCTCCTCCCTTTTCCACTGCCTGCCCTTCCATCTCTTGCACACCCCAAGCCCCTGTTGCGAGGCAGTTCCTCGGGGCTGCGTTACAGGGAACGTACCATCCGCAGGCTGCTGGAAGTTTATGTAGGCATAGCCCAGCGATCGGCGAGTGGCAACGTCCCGACAGACTCGGATGGACATGATGGGCCCAGCAGGCGAGAACTTCTCGTAGAGCATGGCTTCGGTCACGTCTGGGTGGAGGTCTCCCACGTAGAGAGAGGCTAACGGATAGCCAGGGCCGCTAGCGTTCATGGTCAACCACAAAGCTCAGCTGTGGAGGAAGACAGACCCGAGGCTGCAGGGCACAGGTTTTGGATCGCACGCAGCAACCACGGACCCACGCTGGGGCTGGGCCCACTGCAGCAGCGCGAGCCGTGCCCTTCCCACCAGTGGTGGTAGGACCAGGAATGCCCCAAGGATGCTGCAGTTCCCACATTTTTCAGGGACATTTCAGTGTTGGTGCAAAAGCCAAGCTGGGGCGATCTGCACATCACAGCCCCCGCACACCCAGGGAGCGGCCAGAGGGACACACCGCACCACATCACACACACTGATTTGCTCCTTTCGACACCCAAGAGAAATAAAATGGAATTTAATTCCTCAGAAGGTAAAGAGCCCTTCTCCACCAGAGACTTCCATTTTAATTTCCCCTTAACAGCTCCCTCCGGCCGGCTGCTCAGCCAGAACAAACCGGAGGAGTACAGGTTTGCTTTCATGCAGGGTGCTGCCCTGCCAGGGGAGCAGCTTCCCACGAGCAGCCCTGCAGCCCACACGGCTGCAGCCAGTGCCCCCGGCAACCGTCTCCATCTCTAACAAGGCAAACACAGGTTTTTAGCCACCCCTTCCCAATTTCTCAGCTTGCTGACAAGGCCCCCAAAGCAGGAAAACTGATGCTCAGTCTCTCACTGGTTTTAGCTGGGTATAAAGCTGCGTGTGAAGATGACAGTCGCTGCTTGAGACCCCCGAGGTACTGCCTGGGAAAACAGAAATGCAGCTCCTGCCCTAAAAGCTTGTAAGCCCATCTCTGGGGCTCTTACCATAAAGCTCAAAAGACCTGAGACGCTTGTTAAGACACCCTGTGCTCACACATAGCAGAGGTGCATTAAGCAATCCCTCAGTCAAAGGCAAGTCACCACCGAGGGCAGAAGGTGGAAGAGCCGCGCACCAGCTCCGTGAGACAGCCCTACTCCTCAGGCAGCCGAGGTGCCCTCACAGCAATGCTGACAGCAAACCAAATGCAGGCTGACGGAGCAAACGCAGCATTCCTCTGCCGCTGCCGGGGCGAAGAGCGAGGGCAGGGAGTTGAGAAAGGAGCGGACCGAGCAGAGACGGGGCGCAGGGCGAGGCCGGGAGCCAGCAGAGAGGCCGCACCGCCCCATCGCCGCCGGCTGCCGAGCCCCCGCGCCCGGCAAAAGCCGAGGGGCCGAGCACAGGCAGCCCGCGGCACGCCACGGACAGGCGGAGCGGCCGGAGCAGCGAGCTGCCCGCCCTGCCCGACCCCGCTCCGCCGGCGGGGACCGCCGGCCACCCCCGCTCCGGGCCAGGCACGGGAGGACCCGGTAAGCGAGACCCCGGGAGAAACCGCCCTCGCCGAGCCCGGAGCCGGGCGGCGGGACCCCGGCCCCGCACTCACGCCGAGCGCTCCGGCGGGCTGGGCTCGGCTCGCGGCACAGCACGGCTCCGGCCGCGGCTGCCGGGCCCGCCCGCCTCTTCCCGCGGCGGCGCCGGGGGCGGGACGGGCCCTCCCCGCCCTCCGGCAGCTGCGGCCCGGCCCGGCCCGGCACCGCCCCGAGCTGCGCCCGGCGGGGCGGGCAGCCCCGGGGCGGGGCAGCGGTAGCCCCCAGCAGCCCCGCGGTAGCCCCGCGGCAGCCCCCAGCAGCCCCGCGGTAGCCCCGCGGCAGCCCCCAGCGCCGCGGAGCTAACGGGGTCAGGCAGAGAGGCAGCCGTTGCATCTCCTGATTTTTGCAGATGGCAGCTGCCTGCCTTCCTCGGGTCCTTTCAAATCAGCGGCAGGGGAATAGCGGTGCTGCGTTTTGCCCGTGAGCACTGACAGCGCTTGCCCACGCTGCATGTCCCACCCGCGCGTTTTTAGGAAATCCCCTGCAAGTTCTGGAAGGTATTTCCCCGAAGTTAAGAAATCCAGGCAGGAGCCAGTAGGATATGCACAGCTCGGTACCAACCCCTCGTCATTAATGCAAACTCCACAGCAAACTCCCTCAACACCCCACAGAGACCCACGGGATGCAGAACCTGGCCTCTGCCATCACCTTTTGTCTGGATGACACGAGTGTTGTAAGGACACCTTCATCCACAGAGATCACACCCCAGCTGTGCTGGACATAATGGTAGGTGTATGAGAGGTGATGATTTGTCATTCAACAACTCGCTGTGCAGCTGAAAGGCTGGATGAAAAAGCACAGGAGCTTAGGGCAGCGGGCAGGGCAGCTCCACCTGCAACTTCCCCAGCACGACTCTGCTTGCAGGGCTGTGCTGGGCCTGAGTCACCAGCACCTCTGTGTCTCAGCCAGACCCGTTCCTCAGGGCCACGCTCCCTCTGCTTCCACACTTTCAAGCAGGGAAGCTAGTGGAGCAGGACAAGTGAATCCTTTTGACTTCATGAACAGGTCTGCTGGATTTCATGAAAAATGCGATTTCTCTGCTGCCATGGAATCCCTGAACGCTGCTCAGGAGACACACCAGCCTGCTCCAGGCAACACACGCCATGCAGCACCACGGTCCCACGTGTTACTAATTAGCAAAACTAATCCAAGCGTGGTTGCTGAGCTCCACCCCAACCTGTACTCTCGGTAGGGTCAGCTGCAGTGCAGATCAGGAGAAACCTTACCTTCCCAAAAGCCTTCTGGTGGTTTCCCACACTGCTTCACCCAGAGGTCAGACGAGCACCAGTGCCAGGAACGAGAAGCCGCAGCAGCACCAATTAGATCAGTTAAATGCGTGGAGTACACCCGGACTCTTACTGCGGCTGGGCCAGCTGGAGTGCCCTTTCCCAAAATGTTACAATTACTTGAGAAATTAAGATATTTCCTTAACTCCTCACTGCTGCAGAGCAGTCTCCTAGGCTCATCATTTCCCCCAAAAGAGAAAGTAAGGATGGGAGATGTCACCTGAGAGAACCGAGGCAGGACAAGTGCTCTATGAACAGGAGCAGCTAGCAGGACCTGGGATTTTTTCTTTTCAGAGCTGACGATGTCATCAGCATGCGTCAGACTGAGAGTTAGCATACACTATAAAGTCATTTAAGAGCAAGTATGTCTATAAAGGCTGAAGAAAATGACAAAGTAGCAATAATCACAGATATAAAGAGGGACCACCATTTAAAGCCATGGCACAGGACAGATCAGTGCTGAATCGGCAGCTAGTTAGATTTTGGCCTAACACCTTTGCAGTGGTCCCTCAAAAGGAGCTGAGTGACATTATCCACAGAGCAGAGTTCCGTATTGTCCCACTGCAGGAGTGAGAGATGCTCCAGCCTCCTCGGAGCTTTTAGGCTGACTGGTATCAAGTAGCCCGGCTGTTGCTATCCACCTCCTCAAGCACTTTATTTCCAGGAAGACGCCTCCACTTGCGCTTAAATGTGCAGCTCACTCCCAGTAGTGCTGTTGCACAGCACCAGCTGAGAAGAGCTGCGTGTGTGCAGGTTACAGGTCACTAGTGCAGCTGGGTGTGCAAACAGACGACTGGCAGAGGCCAGCCGAAGAGCTAACCCTGCGTTCAAAAGCGTGCATTTAAAGGATTCCCTAAGGAAAAAGCTTTACATGTCACCAACGGACTTTTCTCAGGTACGGTGTGTTGAACCCTACAATATGCAATGACTCATGGCAAGTTAAATAGATATTTATAGTTGCATTTCTTTTAAGTCCTGCAACGACAATATATTTTAAGTATGCCCTCAACAAAAATGAAGAGAACCAGTGTTCTCTACTACAAATCTGGGAGGGTGTGTGTGGGGAAGTCTCTCTGCAAAGGGATGAGTAATTAAGTATTCACACCATTTGGAAACCATGAATCAACTCACACAATCCAAGATCTGTGCATTTAATAAAAGTAAGTGGTGATTTTGCCACCACGAGTTTTTTGCCACTAGTACGGCAAAGATAACAGACACAAACAACTGATAAAATTTTTTTTTATTATTCACTTTTGAATTCTTTTACACTTTCCTGATTATTTTGTGTAAGGTGAAACTAGAACTGTTTAAAAGACATACACGAATCTAGTACATCAATAACCAGGTATTTCTTTTTGCTATACTATTCTCACAACCACGTGTGTGCTAGGCAATATAACCGTCACAGAAGCAAACTTTAGGCAGAATACTGGTCAGTAAAAACAAAGCGAAAAGAGCTACCAGATATACAGACAGGCTCGGTTCCACATTCACTACTGCATTTATCAAGCGCCAAGTATTAACTGCACAATTTGTTCAGCTAGTAGAAGGGAGTTTTAAAATCAGTGCATGAAATTCTCTTCAGCAGACAGATGGACAGACAAACAGATGGATCCTATACCTAAGTGGAATGTGAAGGTAGGGGGATGATACCGCGAGACTGATAGGTGACTATTCCTAATCTTTTCCACTGCATTATTCACGCAACTCTTACTAGGTTTTATTTAATGGGACGTTTGAAACGTAACTAGGTGAGGACGTTTGGAGCTCAAATATTACAAGTTACAAGCATCACAAATGTGTAGGTCTGCATTCCAGTACAATAAATGGGAAATCCTGAATATTTGAGCCAGATCCTGGTACTACCAAAAAATGGCAGGCAAGAGCTGAAGACTGCAACAGCACTAGCAGCTCTCAAACACCCAGGAAAGAAACCTGTCCTCGAGCAGACTCAGGTCTCACCCACCATCCTGACATCACCCATAACCAAAGAAAGGATGACGCGTATGTGGGAGTCCAAAATTGCTTTAATGGAGTTTAAACAGGTGAGAGGGTCAAGGATGAACGGAGTCCAATGAGAGAAAAATTTCTATAAAGTGAACTTAAAGATGGCTCAGTGGATTACTTAAGAAGTTTTCAGGTAAATTCAAAGCGGGAATACCATGGAGATTTCAATTCACCTAAGAGTAAAGTAATGCAAAAGTGGCAGATCACTTCATGGTATCATCCAAACTAATAAGGCCATTCAAAAAATTGAATCTTCTCCTATTGCAAGTCCATGGTAGTGAACCAAGAATTCTCACTACTGAAGAATATCTAAGGTATAATTAGGTACGTTATTGCTGTGGGAAGGGGCTTAGTCATGCATGTCATATGAGCATGAAAGCGCTTTTAGAAGTCAAATCCCAGTTATCTGCCAGTGTAAAGAATTTGGAAATCAAGCTGCTAACTCCCCCATCACCCTCCTCCCCAAAACAAACCCCATCCCCAGAAAGATAGGATTGACAAAGTGAGCTTTTGACTGAAAGCGGTGCCTCAGACTTGGTTACAAATGTCTACAGAGTGTGCCTGTTAAACTAATTCATAGCAGTGTCACTAACTGGAATGCCATACATCGGATTGTTTTCCTTCCATGCCCCAGTGTCACAATAGAATCTCTATAACTTTCTGTACAACTTTACAACAGAATTGTACTTCGACTATTTTGGTGCCAAATTAAGCTCGCCAGAGTTACATAATTGATGTCTACTTTTCTACCAATAAGAGTTTTGTAAAGCCAATTGCAATCACAAAACCCATAATCACAGTGTTCAGTTAAAAATATAAACACGGTAATCATAACTGTAAATGTTCGTAATAGGAAAGTTCGGAATGCCATTATAATAACCAACCTCCGCTTTAAGTACACAGAACACCAACCAACTGTTTTTACCCCACAGACAGTTTTTGCTACGTTGAGGTTGTGAAAGTCGATGTACTATTCTTTTTGCTTGTCGCACAAAGGGGTATATGTGTAGGATACAGGGTGACATTGAACATATAGTGAAGCGTGACAGCCATTAGTTCTCTCCCTCCCCAGCATCCCCTTCATCTCCCTGGTTTTCCGACGTCCATAGCTGTAAGAAAATACAAACACGTGTTTACACTGAAAGCACGCAGTTAATTACAATTGTCAGGAAAGGGAAGACAGCATAGCTAGCAGTAGCTGGGCAATTTTCTTAGCTAAGAGCAATACAGAACTGAACTTAACAGTAAAGCTAAAGAGTAATGAACTAGAAAACGGGCAGAGGATTACAAGTAAAAAGCCAGCAAAAGTTTGCAAGCTCAACAAAGACAAGCTGGCTGTTGAGAACAGACAAACTGGACTTTCTGTTACAAAGAAGCTGTTTGTTACAGTGGTTAACAAGTGATTTCTGGTTTAAACAAGCAAGTCTAACTGGTCTGGTTACAAAAAATAGTGCAGTTAAGACATGCAGTTAATGCCTCAGAAAAGGCTTTTAATGGCACAGAACTACTCAAGCCTTCAGATGTTGAGTCCCACATAGTGGAGTCCAGCAGCCTAAAGAAGTAACAGCGCACAGTGCAGCCGTTTGCCCCCCGATACTTACAGTGAGGTTGTCCCTAAGCAGCTGCATGATGAGAGTACTGTCTTTGTAAGACTCTTCGTTCAGCGTGTCCAGCTCTGCTATCGCTTCATCAAATGCCTAAAAATATGCAAGACGGCACTTTCATGCTCTGCGCTCTGAATTCGCTTCTGCTTACACAGAGCTTACAAATTTGCTACATTACTATTCAAATTCTGTGACAAAAGCTTCCAGCATTTTTCTTTTACACCAAGAGAAGAAAAGTAAACCAAAGTGAGCACCAGATCACTAGACAACCAGTGGGAAAACAGAAGTCTTCAGGGGGGTCCAGATGAAAGCCCAGAACAACTTTACTACCATGGCAATACCAAGTACTGAAGAGGCAAGCGCACACTCTGTCATACTGAAGAATGATTCACACAGCTTGAAGTCAGGTTTAACACCGCCACTTAAAAGCAATACTTTCATTAAAAATGAAGGCCTCACTGATTTAAATTGGCAGTAAAAGACAAAGGTGCCATTAAATTGATATATGTATTGCATGTGAGTAAGTAGGAAAGAAAATGGAAGACAAGGGTTTTTTGACGGTGGCGTAGAAGGTTTTGGATTTCTTTTCAAAACAGCATAGGAAATCAGGTATGTTCCACTAGAGATTTATAAAGCCATTCTTCCTATTGATCTGTTAGACATCAAAGCCCATGCTGCAAGTCTGAGAGCTGAGAGCCATGAATGAGTGCTATTTCTTCATTCCGGTTTCAAATAGATATAAGCATATCAACTAAAAAAGCAGGAACAGCAGCTTTGCACAGCAAAACATTACTTGTTTCCAAGTATTATTAAAGCGTATCTTAAAACACAAAGATTCACCTAACACCATATTATTCAAGTTACTACCAGGTAACTTTCACAGATGCAAAAAGCTCCATTTAGAAGGCTCTAACGCTATTTTAAGGAGAAGGCTAACACAAAAATGACTAGCTATTTGTTTGGCACAACCCACCACACAAGCTCTTTTTGGTCTCTGCAGAGAGAAGCGCACACACACAGACACACAAGGACATCTAGGGCTACGATCATAGTCACAAAGATGACACTTCATGTATTTGCTAAGTGTTCAAATTTAAGTAAATATTTCACTTTAGAAGTGCTAAATTAATCCAAGTGTTTTCAAATTTGACACAAGCGCATTTTAAGAGAGTTACATGGACATAAGACGAGGCATTTTGTCTCCCCTTTCACTGGATCAACTGCACTAGCAAATGAGCTTTTCTTAAAGCTAAGCTAGTCTAGCTAACTTCCCTGAAAATATATTTACGATGACAATAATTTAAAGATGACAGCATTTTTAAGGAATTTGATATGAAAAAGAACAATCATCTACAAAGTGCTACTGCAACCGTGTAATTATGTCCTTAGCCTCCACAAAAATTGGTAATATGAGGAGTCTGCTTACCGTCTTTGCCAGATTACAGGCTTTTTCAGGAGAATTTAGTATCTCATAGTAGAAGACAGAGAAATTTAGAGCCAAGCCAAGTCGAATGGGGTGTGTTGGCTGCATCTCTTTCTTGCTAATTTCAAATGCCTCCTGGTAAGCTTGCTGAGAATTTGCTACTGTTGCTGCAAGAAGTAATTACAATCATATTAACGCACAGTACATCACTGTACTTCACAGGGGAAGCTATTATATTCTTGGTTTAGACTATTGTGCCACCAGAAATTCATACAATTACATATGCACAGACACTTCTTTCAATGTTTTTTAGATATAAAAGCCTACCACTGGCTGAACTATTAAGGCAGAAATATTTGTTCAGATAAAGCTTTGAGCTATGGAAATTAAATTCAACATTTTAAAAGTCCTAAAATGAAGTTTATTCAAAATAAATTCCAACCAATCCGAATGCACATAAGCTCTACCTAAGTCAAAGTGTACTGTGATTAAACACTCACTTTCAGCCTAGCTGAAGAAGTAGTTGTTCTGAATAACAAATCCAGACAAAACCATATGGGGAAGAAGAGGTATCTAAACTACCTATTTAAACTGAAGGAAACATTTAGCAGGTAGGTCGTGAACTTTATATTTCAGTTTGGGGTTTCAGAGGAAAGACAACAATCCCTTCCTGGCTAATGGGTAACAAGCTCCAGAATGGCGTCGAACTAAGTTTGCAAGACATGGACTACATCGGACACTCACCAGGAATTCAAGCACAGTTCTGCATTGCTTTAACATTTCAGGATTAACTGGCTTCGGATCCAGTAACCCAATATCCCATATTTGCATGCAGAAAGCTTGCAAATAGTGAAGACTTGTGAGCTAAATTCATGGTTTAAACAAGATGACAGCATTTTCCATGAGAAAAAACACATTCTCCAGGAAAAGGAGTTTACACTGCCAAATATGCTTGAAAATCAGCCACTGAGGTCGAGGGCTGCAAGCAGAATTTGACTGGTTTGATGAACGTCTGTCAATCATTTCTATTAATTTCAGTGAAGTCTTTCTCTAAAAGTGACTTGCACTGCACCCGTCTTCAATACTGTAGAGCAGTAGCGAAAAGAAGCAAATACTTCATGTTAGGGGAAAAGTACACAAGTATTTTTTATACTTTACTCTGCTCGGCCCCCAGCAGAATGAGAGATTTCATCTCTACTTACTTTGCTTATTGTCCCCAGATGCCACCTCTGAGAGGTATCTGTAGTAATCACCTTTCATTTTCAAATAGAAGACCTTGCTCTCTGGCTGCGTGGCATTGACAATAAGGTATTTATCCAGGAGTTCCTGAGAAAGGAAACATCACTTTTTTTTCTTCCAAGTCATAAAAATAATGTCTGAAACAGAGCCTTCGTTACAATGGTAAGCATGAACTGTTAAAACATTAACAATGACTTATGTATGCTCATGCGTTAATCACTTTGCCTACGCTGTCTAAACTCAGAAAAAAAGAGAAACTACTTGCATCCTAATGCAGAAAGCAGAAAACTTGCTGTGTTTAGGCTACCCACAATTCACTCCTGCAGAACCTAATGGCTATCAGGGCTTAAGACTGCAAAGATTTTCCTTGAAATACACTGATGCAAACCTATGTCTACAACCAAGCTAATGACAAGCAGCAGCTTGACATTAGCACAAGTCTGGTCACTTTTGCTGCCACAAACTTGAATTCTACACAGAGCAGTGAAATTATCCAGAACAAACTGATTCTATCTGCAACTCTAGCTGAAAAGCTGAATAGTGGCACAGTCAGCACATGTGCATTCAGAGAGAGATGCAAAGGCTGACACTACTGATAGCAACGGCTCTTGACAGATCTTTAGCAAACTGAACAGCAATAAAAAGAATCCCTCTCGTCTAAGTGAAAGAAATAGCAAAACAGGTTTGGAGGAAGAAGTGCGTATCTTTTCCATCCCAAAAAGGTACTAAACAAGCCTCAGGACATCAGCATTCGTTAACGATAGAATTTAAATGGTAGGCTTTTTAGCAGGACTCATGCCAGTGCCCCAGATCTAAATTTGTTTTCATGGTGATCCCTAGCCAGCAGCTAGTGGTCTTCAACATTGCCTTGTTTGCTTCTTTCTATTAAAAAAAATAAATGCCCTTTTAGAACAAATTTCCTAAGAAACAAACTAGATGACTTGAGAGCTAGAATTGGACCCAAGTATGTGGCTATGCAAAATTATTCCCCTGCTAAGGTGCTGCAGTGTCTACAGCACTAGTAAGATTCCTTAAGCCTCTCTGAGGAATGCTGCAGTACTAACTACTGTTATTTTTGCTGTTGGATTATTACCAGAACATCATTGCAGATATCCTGCAATTCAGCCTCAATTTTCTCACGATATTCTCTTCCCATCTGCTGTTTCTTCTCATTCCTCTCTGTTTTCTGTTCAATGCTGGAAATTACACGCCAGGACGAGCGACGGGCACCAACCACGTTCTTGTAGGCGACTGAGAGTAGATTCCTTTCTTCATTGGACAGTTCATGTCCTTGCTCAGTGACAGCCTTCATAGCAGCAGCCATGTCATCGTAACGCTCAGCCTGTTCAGCCAGTTTGGCTTTCTGTACCAACTCACTTTTATCCATGGCTCTCCTGTAATTAGTGGGGAATAAAAATTGAGAAAAATGTCTCTTGATTGTCTGCACTGTGGAGGTTAATGCTGAAGGGTGAAGCAGAACTCAGAGTCACTAATAAGTGGGAAGTCTATCAACTCTAACAAAGTAATATGAAGGGTTTCTTTTTAAAAATTTATATGACCTGTTGCCAAATATGTATAATTTCTATGTGTAAATGACTAATCACAATCCTGAAGATATGTAAGCATTATTCTTCAAAATGCACCAAAATTCATATTGGCATTAAGCACAGCACATCAATATGTTCCCTATGTAAATCTCTCCCCTTTCCTATATGGCCACAGTTCAGCCTGGGAGACACTGCATGTTCTAAGCTAGACACCACCAGTTTTGTTTGTTTTCTGGGGTTTTTTTTGTTTTCCCCTCACTATTATACAACAGCAACTACTTAGGAGCACTGAAGCACTGGACAGCTCCTCCTGACACCAAAGATTTTTTGCACACTACAGGAGATGTTTCTGTGCGTTTAAATAAACCATACCCAGTAAAGCTGTAGTTGTTGGCAACTATGGAAAGTACATTTATACTATTCTGCCAGAAAATTGTTTTTTTTTATACACGCATCAACATACATATAATGGACAATTCTGCATAGCTAGGGTGGCTGCACTCTCAGGTTTTCAAGACCTTTCAAATAACACTGACATTCCCAAAAACCAAATGAGATGTGGCCCGCGTGATGGTCACTACTGCAAAACTAATTGCTTATATGGAAACAACTTGTTTGTCATTTCTAATAATGCAGTTTAGCAACTGAAGCCAAGAAAAACATGTGATCACAAGGCCCCTGAAGAGCTTCAGCAATGAAAAATGAAGTTAGTAAGGAACGTGTCAGTGAGGCAGCTTGAGTGTTGACTACTTCTACAAGATGATGCTAACATATAGTTAACTCGGTCATTGAGCTGCCAACCTTATACTCAACCACTTAGGGCCAAATTCATAGGAGAACTTAAACAAGTTTCTTTGTCTTTATCAAAGTAAGTGGACCTTAATACCTCACAAACTCCCAGATGCCCCAAATTAATCTGTAAAATTTCTCCAGGTGCATAGGTTCACTTTTGGACAGACCCCGAACTGTTATTCTTGCCATTACTGAGCAATAATGTTCCTCTCCTACTCCCTAAATCTCAGTCAGGACTCTCACTGTCCAGATGAGAAGTTTTCAGGCTGAGACCTAACAGCCTAAAAACAATTTCTAAAAGAACAATAAAAAGCAAACAAGAACAGTAAATTTACAACTGCCTTTCACAGGTTTCTGTTAATTCGACAAGCATCTACAGCCCTATTAGAAAGAACCAACAGGCTGAAAGCGATTGCTGTAGCCTTTTCCCTGGGCCCTCTCCTTTGAAGATCCCAGTCTGACAGCCTCCTGATGGAGAACACCCCGCACACACTGCTCAGCTTGTATTTTAATCCAAGTTTCACCTACCACACTATTACACAGGGAAACCAGTCCCCTATACTAAATCCTCAACCAGGACACTGAGATGCAGACCCAAATTCCCATTGTGCGTATGAGCAGTTTCAGAGTTTCCTACTGCCAAGGACAGAGTCCTAACTACAAAATTATTTTGGGATAAGCGTATTCAATCCCTCCAGCTGAAGATACTCCACTTCAGCAAAAAAATTCACCCAAGTTATCAAGTCAAACATTGTTATTTCACCCAGCAACCAAATGTCCTACCTGCTATACATTTGCAAGTCACACTCCTGCTTGCGTTTGATCCTTTGCATATCTAGCCTAATACATTCATCTACATAAGGCACTCAGTAAGGATATGTAATGCTAAAACCAGCCTCCTGGAAAGAGACCTCTTGCATACTTGTAAGTAAAATTCAGCTGCAGTTCTGTTCCATTTCAAACACTGCGTTTAAACTAGCGGATTCTGGCGCCTATTAAAAGGTGACACAGACTTCAGATCGAAGCCCTCAACAAGACAGACTGACTGTGGGTAGCAGTGTGACAAGTTTTGTAAGGCATGATTAATTTGGCTCTGTCTTCCCCAAAAGGCTTTTACCATGGGGATATGCTATATTATCATTGGGTTCTGCAGGCTTATCAAAAGGATAGCTCTTGAGGATGGAAAGGGATAAGTGGAATTTGTGATGTGCATTTTTTCTCCCGACTCTGAAGCGTATCATAGTACCAACACATAAAAAGCCTAAGGAAATCATCAGACCGTTTACCATTGGGAATCCATCCCACTTTTCACTGTTGAGTCTATCAAACCTCGTAAACTATTCCCTTAACTCAGCACTAAATTTAGACTATGTGCTGAACGCAGGAAGTAATTTGTCAGTGGCATTTCTCTACCCACTCACTAAAATCTGAACATGAACAAAGTACACCTGAAGAATGTTTTGTAAGTTACAAGAGCCAACTTTAAATGACAGGACATTTAAACAGAACAGTTTCAGAGCAGTTCTAGTTTTCACACAGCCTGCATAGCTTCTAGAACCATTTCTACTGTAGCTGTCTATCTTCTCCTCTTCTTCTTATGGAATGTGATTATTATGTAGAAAAAGCCTGCTTGTTGAAATCCAGAGGCAAGTATCTCCAACAGAGTTTACATTTTGCCATTGAAAGGTCAGTTTTATCTTTGATCTGTACTTTGCCAATAGTGGTCTAATTTGTAGACAAGTCATCCGTGCAGAATTCTATTTACAAACAACATAGAGTTTAGTTTAGAAATGGTGCAGAGTTTCTTTTATCAAGCTCACTGACATATTTATCTTTAGATGTAAGTTACTTCATGGCGGTCAATGGGTTCATATAAGGACACATGAAGGAAATCACAGAGGGACCTGCAAGGGCATAAAGACGTAGTGGATAAAAGAGATCCAGAAACCAGTTTAACATATCAATTATACAGGCAAAATACCAGCACAAAGCATCAAAATGTTGTTTCTCATCAAACAACTTTCCTCGGTAATGTAACTAATTTATGCACATCTTAAATGTAACGCAAACTGATTACTGAAGATGGAGCTCCTCCGAAGTGATTTAGTTTTGACATAAAAGTTCAGTATACAGGGGCTTGAGTTGTTTAATTAATTCATCTTAATATCTGTACTGTTAGTAGGTTTGCTATGAAACACAAAGTGTTATTCAATAACATGGATTTAACGGAACTTAAATGCAGTAAGAAAATCATTCCCCACATAAAAATACCTGCAATCGACAGTAAGCCTACAATTATTTCGTTCACAGGGTGCTGCATAAAGGAACACTTAAAATCCTTATTTGATTCTCCACTGCTTACCTTGTTAGAAGCTTGGAGAGAGCTTTGCAGAGCTATGCTGGCTTGAGCTCCAAAAGAGGGAAGTGTTTGCCAGAAGGAAAAAAGATACAAGGAAAGGAGTGATGTTTGAAAAGGCAAAGAAGCAACTATCAGTTATAACTGGTCCCTCCCGTACAGGAGATGAAAGCCAAACTCTAACAATGGATCAGTGTGCCACAGTCTGAAACAAGCAAAGCCTACAGCTAAAAATACTCCTAAGGCCACAAACAGAAGCCATCTAACAAGGGTTACCTGCAGCTAGGAGCAAAACACACAAAGGTGATGAACAGGAGGCCAACAGGAATGATCTATTCTAGCACTAATGAAGCCATGCCACATCGGCAAGGGGGAAAGAGGGAAGATGGAAAAAGGAGCAGAGACGTGCAGATCACAGCCATGGAGGAGTCCAGAAAGTTGCCCGTTCTAAGCAGAAGATTCTCATATTAGATGCGTTGATACATTTCAAATTCTTAAGAGACTGTCTTCTTAAGAATCTGTCAAACCATAACTTAGTAGGCCTCCAAAATGAAGTGGCTGGACACTATTTAGGATAAGGAATGCCAATGACTAGCCAGCAGTTGCAGCCAATAGTACCAGCTGCCAGAAATTTGAATCACCCTAAATCCCACACTCAAAACGTAGGTTTTTTAATTATTATTTTATTTCTCTATCTCCCATTCAGCCTAAGTTCTTTCACTCTTACAAACGCAGAATAGCATATATACACGTACTAAAAGTTACAAGTGCTTACTTCCTGCCCCCAGAAAAGCGTTACATCTGTGTAGACATGACTCTGAAACATATTCCAAAGCATCAAAGGTAGAGGTCAGAACCTGCAAAACACATTAGTTTGTAACTGCCTTGCTACTGCCAGTGGAAGACGCAGTAAGAAGGGGATGGTGCGACCATCCTGGGAACAGCACCTGAAGTCAGGACGCCCACAGAACTTTCAAGAGCGGATGGACACACAGAACTGGACGTTTACATCTCAGCAACAGCAGAGGAGTAAAACATACAGATGTTCTTCAGAAAACTGCAGGAGCTTGAGGAGAACTACATCTTGCTGCTCAGCAGTTACTACATCTGCTTCATAGTTTTTATTGTTTCCAATCTTAATGAGCTGTTTAGGACAAAGCCAAAACAGATCAGAAATAACTGTGTTTAAAGTCTGCAGAAATCAAATGAAAACTGACACTGAAAAAAATCTGGCTTATATAACATATTGAACTGACAAGACAATACTAATAAGCCTACGTTGGCCTGAAGTCTGCTGCTCTCGATGACCTGTTCTTCTGATGCTAATTAAGTCATTGATTTTTGTGTACTGTTTTTCTCTTTATAGCAAGCATTAGAATCTATCAGACAAACACTTCCACGTTGTAAAATATTAGTGAGAAAGCAGTGTCATTACTGGTTTGACATACTGGTCTCTAATGAGTCAAGTAGGGATGCAGGTTAACAGACCTGCATGTTTCACTGTGAAAAATGAATGTAAAACCAGATTTGGTGAAATGGGATGCAATCGTACTTCTCAGTCACAAACTCTGTAAGTCCATTCAAATTATAACAGGAAAAGCAGCAGACTGGTACAAAATTTGATGTTCAATCTTCCAACAATGTGTGAACATACCTTATTTGATTTCTGGATGGGCAATTCATTCCAAAATTAAACATTCACATGAGGTAAGCGGTATTTCAAATTACAGTTCTATAATTAGAGAGAGTAAGAGCTTTGGAGGTACTACTTCTAAAACAAATGGAAAATTCTTCCCCATAATTCAGGTACACACATGCTGACACAAGTATGTGCATGATGTTGATGGCATTCACTCTCAAGTAGACATCTCTCCCAACAGATATTCTTTATAGGAAAGGAATCAACTCTCTTTAAATGGAGTGCAAGAAACCTTCCTTGCAAGTATTAGGCATTTCACTTCATTAGTTGTGTTTCTCTGTTTTGGTTCCCTCAAAGGCTACCACATACTGTTAAATAGCTGATTAGAAAATGAATGTGACTGGTAAGATCTGAACAATGAAACCTTCCACAACTGTCAAGAGTTTGGGTATAACAATGAGTTCAGTAAAATATACCACAAACAAAACAAGGGAAAAAGGACAATTACTTCATAGTTGTGATATTCTTGCTGACCTTGTGCAGCACATAACTTTAGCCTCCTCTGCATTTACTGATTAACTGTATACCCTTCAGCTCAAATCTTTGTGCAAATGTTCAGATAAAATTAACACTCTATAAAGCCATGCCTAAACCTGCTCTGGCCATCTTCTGCCATCATTACTTGTTGCTTCCTAAAACTGACCAACATAATTTTTGAATAAAATGACATTCAACAGTTTTCAATCTCCATAGGCAATTATGAAATTTCTATGACAAGTACCAATAGTGAGTAGAAATACTGATACTGTGCGGACAACTGAAATTCAGTGACAGTAGCCTTGTTCTTCTTAACGTCACTTAAATGAGGGACCGCAGGAGAGAAAGCACTGCACTGCTACATAGCTATGGCACTTCGCAGAGGACAGCTGCTGGTGGAGACAAGCACGCAGTTCCAAAGTACAATATACTTACATGGTAACACCTAGCAGAATTGGTTTTGGCTAGAGTCCAGGTGGAAATAGTGAGTTATCCCAAAAAATCTTCCCCCAGGCATAAAGTTCATGCCAAACTAATGTATTCATATCACAGGTAAATCGCTTTTGTTAATAATAAACTGAGAGTATTTATATTACAGGGTGGGGCAAAAAGTGCGGCCATATAAAAGACACACTACTATAACGCCTAGTCTTACTGGGATGTATTCGGATACCAAACGGATTAGAGTACTAGCTTTTTACCTCATTATTCAAATCATTATTTACTTAACTCCTCCTCATTTGAGTTTATTCACATGCAGCACAAAAAGCTGCATACTGGCAAAGGCCTGCTTAGAAAAAAAAAAAGACTCAACATCAAAATAGCAGAGATCAGAACATGCGGTACTGACATAATGAGGTTGAGAAAACTGCACTAGGCCCATCTGTCCAACGAGTCTATCACTTTATCGGTACCAATTTAATAAACAAAACATTATACAGGCTATATTTTTGCAGTCCTTTAATATGAAGAGTGAAAAAGGCACTAGCATTCTTGTTTTCTTTTCTAGACCAGTTTATGTCTCATTATTATTATTTTAAAATAAAAGCAAGCTTTTCTTTTCACAAGGAAGTATTAAAATTTGACTGAGGTATCCTGCAGCAGTGAACGTGTAAAGACACAAATATTCCTACAGTCACTGAAGTTACAAAACCTTACAAACGTTCTCAAACTCTCTGAAATTTTTACGTAGGAATTTAGCTTTTATGGTGTTGCATGATGCACAGTTTGTTTTCCTACCACCAGAAGTTATTTTCACTATTAACAAGGAATTTACCTGAAAACAACCAATTTATATTGTGATCTTTGTGTCAGATGCATGTTTGCTCCCATACGCTAAGACAGTGACTGTATGCCACTGACATTTGACCATCCCAATTAATATCTGATTATACATACCTCAAATAAAACCTATGGTTGTTAGTTTCGGGTCACTGCCCAGCCTTTTTGTAGACTGGGGCTGGCTTGAAGCAACCTTCTTTCCCTCTGGAGTCCTCCCTAACCTCATCTCTATTTCCAGATAGACGCAAATAATCAAAATTTGAGAATAATAATAAAATGATTTGCTTCCTTCTAAAACGTTCGTGACATGTCCATGATCGCCTCTGGTCCTACGTGAGCAGGCTCATACAAACCGGCACAGACATGGCACCTCACGCTCAGCATTTCGGCCGAGCTCCCCGTTCGGTGAAGCTGCGAGGAGGCCCCAACCCCTCTCCCGGTTCGGGGTCGTGAACGCAGGAGCCTTCGGGAAGAGCAGGGCTGTGACCGGTACCGACCCTGGCGTGGAGGGGCTCGCTTCCCTTCCTGCCCCGGCCGCCGGGCAGGGGAGCCCTTCCCCGCCGCTGGCCGCCCGGTACAGGTGTGCGCGGCCGGCCTCGCCCTCCGGGGAGCAAGTGACTCACTCAGGGCGGGGCAGGGCCGGGCGCTCGGGGAGGAGGCGGCACCGCCCGCTCGGGCTCCGCAGCGGCAGCCGCGGGAGGGTCACACCGTTACTCGGAGCGGGAAGGAGGGGGGCAGGACCCGCCGCGCCCCCTCCCGCGGGGACCCTCCCGCAGCGCGCCGGAGGCAGCCCCCGCGGCCTGCTGCGGCCTCCGACGCCCCTCCCCGCCGCGGGGCTGCGCCGGCCCAGCCGGCGGGGAGGAGCGGGCCCGGCCGGCGCGGAGGCGGGGGGCAGGCCGGGGAGGCGGGGGGCAGGCCGGGGAGGCCTCCCCCGCACACTCCTGCGGGCGCCAGCGCGGCCGCAGCGGCCCGGCGCGGCCCAACCCCAGCGGCGGGGGAAGAGGGGGGAGCCCGGGCGGGGCCGGCGGGGAGGGGCCCGGGACCCTCACCTGGCGGGGGCGGCGGCACCGCGGCCTGGATCCCGGCGGGCGAGGCGACTCGGAGCGCGGCGGCCGCTCGGCGCACGCACACACACCCTGCGGCGCTGCGGTCCCGCTTCCGGCGCCGCCGACACGCCCCTTCCGGCGCCAGGGGGCGCCACCGCCCCTCCCGCCTCCCCATTGGGCCGGCGGGCGCCAGCCGGCTCTCAGTTGCTATAGCGACGGGGGGGGAGCTGAGCCCCCTCCGCTCTCCCCCGCCCACCCGCCTCGATGGGGGGAGCCGTGCGCGTCCCCCCCGCCCCCCGCTGCGCGCGCTCCCGCCCAGACGCGCGCCGCCGCCATCCCCGTCGGCCTCCGCGGCCGCCGCCGTTCCGCCCCGGGCGGGCCCGGCTCCGTCACCCAAGGCCCGGCGGAGGGAGCTCGGCCAGGCCGGAGGGAGGGCGGCTCTCCCAGCGCGGCGCTCCCTCAGCGAGCCTGAGGTGGCCGAGGGCCTGGCGGACCTGGCGGCCCCCGCCTGCTGCATGAAGCCACCCCGGGCTCCTGAGGGAGGCAGGGCCTGCTCGTTCGGTCACACCTCGGCACCCTGTAGCCTGTGAGCTCTGTGTCTTGTTTGAGCTCGTTTCGATGCCTGGTGCGACTCTGGTCAATGCCGACCGCAATAGAGGGGTGGGATGGGTGTCTAGGGGGGAGAGCTGCCCTGGCTGGGAGGTGCAGCATCCTCTCGAGCAACAAGAAGACAGCGTTTTGGGTTTTCTTGCCATTTCTCACTACTGTTCTCTGGCTGAGCCTCACAATAAGGGACATCTCCGCAGGCAGTGGGTGTCATTCTGCGCACCGTCATATAAGTAAAAGTTCACAAGTGCTTTGAATTGCAAGGTCACCTTTAAACACTGTTTTAGCAGTGGCTCCTCCCTACAATTTAAACTGCATGTTTTCACTGAAAAAAACAAGATCCTTATTGGCTAGATAAGTTTTATGCAACGGTAATAAATGACATTTACTAGAGAAATGGAGAGAGAGAGCATTTTTGGGGCATGAGGAAAAGTCTAGCTTGGTCTCCAACAAGGAATCCAAAGAAAAGAGTTCAATTTTATAATGCATGTAATTCTTTTGGATAAGAAGTGACTGAACACACAACCCCCCCGCTCCCAAGTTTCAAGTTCACAGCAGCACCACTTGTCAAAGCACTATTATTGGGGCTGAAGGCAGTCTGCTCAATTACAGTATCCTGGAGCCCAATTTTCTCTTATCCTTTCAGACACAATCCTGGTCCTGTCAAAGACACTGTCAGATTCCTTTTCGGTGATGGAAGGACTTCATTAGTTTCCTGCTTAGTCTCAGTCCAAAGGTTAATTACTTTTGGAAAGTCAGGAGGAAAATGACTTGGCACCCGCGAGTTATCTTAAGCTGCAAACGCTGATTCAGCTAGATCGGTTACTGTCATCTCTCTCTCTTGTTCTTTTCTTTCCTAGGCTAAACTTGTTTTTTTTCCCTGATCTTCTCCATAGTCCCTATTTTCCAGGTTTCCGGCTGGGCCGTTCCCAGTGTTCTTGCTGAGGCCTTGGGAGTGCTGATTCATGACACTTGTATTCAACACTCCTTTCACCTATATCCCCATATAATACTTGGTTTGTAGAAGTGTACTGTCTGTCGCCTTTTCGTTTAGTCACCTGCTGTACCTCCCTCAACCTTCTCACCTCGCAGCCTACTCTAGCTCATCATTGCCCTGCCCACATTGTCACAGCTCCTACTTCCAGCAAGGTGCATCCAGCTCCCTTCGTGCTGCTGCTCCAACGTGTCCAGATCAAATTCTGATCATCACCTCTGAAGTGCTTGCAATCCTTCTTAGTTGGTATTTTTGGACCATGCATTCTGCATCTCACTATCCAGGTCGAGCAATTCAGCACTGTGTAGTCACAGAGGTGAAAATACCACTCTCTGCTTTTACAGAGCATGCTGCCACCCCTGCGCTGGGTCCCTGTTGTGCCAGAGGCCATTGAGAGACAACTGTATTAATAACATATTTCATTCCTCCGTGAGCTCTTCTCACCCTGGGGTCTTCCTCGTCCTCGTATGCCTGGTTTGGTGGAAGAGATAAGCAACGCATCCTGCAGCCTCTCCAGGCACAGAAGGGTGAAGGCTGGAACTAACACCAAACCTCAGCTCTGAAACATGTTGCAACAGCAGCAAGTCTTTCGAAGCGTCACCTTTCAGAGGAGGAAGTGCAAATCGGCTTGATGCGGCTCAAAGGATCTGAGACAGGAGATCCAAAACTTTGTGAAAGAACAGCCTTTATCTCAGGGACAGGCTCGATCCATGAATAAACAAGCTCAACACAGAGACCAGCCTGCCTGGCTCTCCAGTAGAAACCGCACTGCTCTGCGTTTTCCCAAAGAGACGCATTTCAGGTACATAAGCATGAAGAAGTACAAATGGTATTTGGCTTTAGCAGCTGGGCAGCGTTAACCCTGCTGTTGCTCTGCGGAGGGCAGAACGGCTGTGCTGAGAGCATGCTTGTTGACATGCTCGCGATGAGTTGCAGGCAGGCATAGAATAAAACGGCAAGGAAGGAGATCACAGGATTCTGCTCCAAGAAAGGAGACAGCCCGTGGCCGAGGTGGAGTCCCCTCGTTAGAGGAGTGGTTCATTACAAGAACTGTGAGACCTATGCTCTTCCCTGGCTACATAATAGGCTTCACCGTTAGAAAAGCCTCTTGCAGACATCTGAGGTGTGCAAGGACAGTTTGTTCCTGTCTTTTGCAACTGCTTTCGCTACAGAGAGAGGCTTTCAGTCTTCAAAATGCTTCTTTAGCATTAAGTTTACTTAGCATCAACAATAGTTAAAAGAAGGGAACAACCTCATTGTCAAAGATGGGCTGTTGCTGAACAAGGAGGGCTGGGTCTGCTCCCTGTGCAAGCAGCGACACTTAATTTGTTCCCAGCAGATGGCACAAGTGCTTGAGCTGCTTCAGTTGCTGCTCTCAACAGCAAGGTACCTGCCGTTCGGTGTCTGGCTTCTTGAACAAGAAAAGTGAACCTGGGATTTATAGCAAAATATTGTTTTTAAATTGATAAACTTTCATTCAGAAATAGAGTCCTGATGAGTTGCTCAATTTTTGTAATTTTTTCGGTCATTTTTGTTGACAGCAGTAGGTCTCAGATGATGTGGATACCAGAAGCAAACAGTTGATGGCACTGCATGATCACTGTCCCTGCAATTTATGTCTCCCTGGCTACCCATCAGTCTTTCTCGGAATGAAAAGGGAAGGTGTTACACTTTCATGCTGCAGGAAAAACACTCACAAAATATAACTGTTACCTACTAAGTGTATTTTATTTCTTTATTCTTCTGTTACTCATTTTCTCTATCTTCTGCTCTGTGTATGACAGTCTACAGCCTGGACATTTCAGTTGTTATAGAGCTGGATCTCTATAACAGATCACTAAATAACATATTAGGTGATGGATCCCAAATGGAATTAGCGTAATGGTTTATGACAGCTATCATGGCTGCCTTGCTGGAACTGATGGCTGGGATGTCCAGCAGAAGTCTGGTCAGTATATTAAGAATTTCATCATTTGTCAGTGCTGGTTGTGGTGCTGCTTTGAACTGTACACGGTGGAGATAAGAAGGAGGCTTGTACGGAAGCAACATGGAACACAAAAAAGGAAAACAATCAGTATTTTTTTCATGAATATTTCTGCAATAGGAAATTAAAAAAGCCCCAAGGGAAGAATTTCTACATTTCGTGTCTGTCTTGTATTTTCTCTGTACATAAACTGCTTGTGACATTACAGACAGCTGTGATGAAGTTAAAACTAAAATTAGATTAGTTAGAATTAAATTGACAACCAAACTGGGATCAGGGATAAACATCTTGCATAGAATAGAATTAATATTAGCATTATTATTAACTTTAATTAAAGCAACATTTAAAGCAAAGAGTAGCAGGTTTTCTTCATGGTCCCTGCCAGCTAAATGCTAGACTAAATACTTTGTTTGGGCATCTTTCAGTTCTTCCTTCTGTCCAAAGAATGCAAGAGGTTTAGTACAGCTTTTCTGTTAAATGCAATTTGGACTGAAGTTAAATGGCTATTTTAATTTGAAGGTGTTTAAAGGTCTGAAGGTGACTTTAGAGAACACAGTTAAGAGCATAATTGCAAAGCAACAAAGCAACATATAAGAAGTAACTGTGAGAGCATGAAAATATAAATGACCTAAATAGTATAAAATAGTATGATGGGAAATATGGGTAGAACAAATGTCTTGGATGGGATAGGAATTCAGTTCCAGGAATGCAATTTTGGCAGTAGCGTCCCAAACAGAGAATGCTATTTCTGGGGAAATGCACTGAACTCTGGGTCATGAATTAAACTCAGGTAATTTATGTTTGGCTCGTAAATAGTGGCAGTGCAAAAAAACAAGCAGAAATAGAACAGAGTATATTGCTGTAAATTTTGTAGTCACTGAGACCTGTAGAGTTGTCGTGTACATCTGATGCTAGGTAATGCCTAAAAAAAATTCAAGCCAAGGAACACATAGCAAGCCCTTCAAAGCTGCCAACTCAACGACCTTAAGGAAATCCAGTTTCAAAGCAGCGTGTTAAGAGAGGTTTGAAGAGGTAACTTCCCAAGCCCTGATCTTTATTTATTAGCTGTTTCTGACAAGCCCTGAAGAAAGGCAAATGTCTTGATATTTTGAAATTGCATGACAAGCGTTCATTTTATAGGAAACTCTGATATTTAGGAAATACCAATAATATTCCATTTCCTGATTTCTCATTCTTTTTCTCTCTTGGTATTTAATACCAGTCTGCTGTGCAGATCTTCCAAGCCAGTGTCAGTTCCAAGGCTTGGCTCCCTGAGGCTTGCAGAGCTCCAGCTTCCTCGCAACCAGCTATCTTCCAGGTGCCTTTGAAGTGTGATTTCTGCTAGAAAAGTAGCTATGGAAGAAATATACCTCCATGTTGTAATTAGAGTTAGGTCTGTTAAAATCTTGATGATATTTCACTCCTCAGCGGGTGCAGGTCAGCTGGACTTCTTCATGGGGAGATGCAGCCAAAGGAGAAACCTCCATTTGGCGGGAGGATGGATCCCTTTGGGGTTTGATGAGATCAGCTTAGACAAGTCTGGGCCCCTTAGGGCCAATATGGGAGAAACTTCTCCCTAATACACGGAGTGGTGGAGCTCCTTCTTTGGTATAAAGCATAGGGGAGCCTGGCATGATGTTTTCTCTGAATGTCTCTGGGGAAAGGCAGCTTTTCGCACAGCAATATGTATCTGTTTCAGGCCATACTTCAAAGTTGAGCCTGGGTTTTTGGTGTTTGCTTTGCTCCTTTTAAATAGGAACTATCTGAAGGCCTAAAAATCTGAAGCTTAAAGAACTATACAAGCTGCCTAGAGCTCTGAAGAATTTCTTTATAATTAGAATAAATGCATGAAATATTTAGCCTTCATCCTGTGCAAACCCTGACTTTCAAAAAAGAAGTTACAGCATAGGGTGGAGTTTTATCTGCTCCTAAATAGGACAAGAATTTTCCTCCTTCCATTTCTGCCCCAAATCTCAAATTTTGGTGTGCAATGAATCAGTTGCAGAAGAGATGACCGTTCCTCCGCCTCCCCATGCAAATGACTCTCAAAAACTTCACTTTTCTCGGGGAAGTCAGGGTGAGAGCTCTGAAGTAGCACGTCTCCAACTGGATTTCTGTTCTTTATTCTGGTTGTGGTTCAAGGTGTCTTTTTCTTAATAAGCACCTACCACTAGACCATTAATAGTTTAACAGTCCACAGCTTCCAAGGAACTGCTTACCAGCAGTCAGAGCTGGAATATAGTTCAGAGGAAGGCATAGGTCTGATAAAAGGATTAAGAAATCACAGCACCGAGAGCTGTGAGTTCAGTTTTGTCTGACACTGGCATTAAGGATTATTTCGTATATTCAGTGCTCTTAATTGCTTTTTCTCCCCAGAAGTTCCGTATGCAGCTCTGGGATAGGCTTTCTAGAGCTTTCCCAAACAAACTGAACTAGATTTCTTCCTAATTTATATTTAAACTCTGGTCCTTCAGCAGACTCTTGTATTTGAGGTATATTGATTGGACTGATAAACACAGAGGGTATGGGTGACACCTTCTCTCACTTCCATCATGGCAAAAGTAGAATATTTTTGCAGAATAAAACTGCAAACAATTCCAACCTAGCTCTGCTATTCCACTTTTCTTGGAATTGTTCCATCTGTTTCTCTGAAAACGAAAGACTGTTTTTACTCCTGCCACCTGCTATTTCCATATGAAAGAGCTGTTTTATTATAATGAAGGTACCATTTCTCCCAACGGCAAACTAAGGACATTTCATCACACTGATCTTCCTGAAATTTCAGTAACCAAATTCAATGTGTTACTAGATTTGATCTACTTTTTCACAAAGCGGTAAAGCATTTCAGGGAAATCTCAAGTTCTGTCTGTAGGTACAAAATGTCATCTCTCTGCCGAACGGTAAGACAATCTGATCTGGCAAAACAAGAAAGAGAATCCAAAACCAAGATTCACTTTAGCTTTGGGTCTTATCTAGTGACAAGCATTTGGAAACCAGGGTATGATTTCCAAGCACAGACCATATTTTTATCCCAGGCACAAGTGAAGAACACTATGACCAAAAAGTTTCTTCATGGTGACCTCTTGATGCGAGCAACGGTAGACAGTTGAGGTGGCCTGAGGTTTGTCTTCTGTGCAAGTCAGCTTATTGCAGATTCACTTGTGCTTTTGAAGAAAAAATTTAAACTGCCCTTTGACTCCAGGAGAAACTCTCCAAATGAGTCATCTTTGACACCCGTCTTTTAGTGAACCACTTAACATGATGAGCACTCTTCTCCCAACAGTACGGGTTAGTCCTACTTTCCAGGAGAGCAAAAAAAACATCAGTGGGGCTGATCATGGGCCACCTGAGTTTCCTTAGCAGGATTCCTTAGCGTTTTTATAGATGAAAAAGTTATAACCCATCAGAGAGTGTACTCTGGAGAACACAGGACACCCAGGAGTTTAATATGCTGTTAGTTTGGTGTTGCGGGCCTGGATGCACTGCAGAAGATACCCAGCTGGCTGCTCAAAGGCTTGGGTATGGGTAAGAGCAGGTGGGTCTGCTGTGGGTCATCTGCTGGACTTCCAGCTATGCCTCAGGTCACCTTTTCAGAGCAGTGCAGACACAAACATGAAATCAGAAAGGGTTGCCACAGTTACATAGCTCCTTTCAGGGCTGTATCATTTCTCCCGGTAGCCTGGCATTCCCCTTGGTTGAGATATATCTGACCTCTGCCCAGGGTTAATAGTGTCATCAGGGATGAAAAGGAATAGGCCACGCTCTTGCTGCATTGAAGGGGCTGAAGAGAAGACATAGCTGAATTTTTGCTCAAATTCCCAGAAAGCCACCAACAGTCACCAGATCTCTGGCCAGGATGCTACAGCTGGTCTGAGACTTTCCAGGTTCAGAAAAACACAGCAGGAGGGTTGCTTCTTTTTTGACTCCTTTAGGTTCTTGCCTAAGGTGAATCCTGCAGGAATAAGGATTTGGGCCCATAACAGCCTGAAGCTTTCTTGAAAATCCCAACTGAGACTTCCCTATTCATATTAGAGATCTGCCCGGTTCTACAAAATATCTTTATTTCAGGCCTGATTCATTTATCGAATACTCACAGATCAGCCAAAGGCCAGGACAATATATGGGAATGTGTTAATGCATTTACCCTTGGATTGCCAAAACATTATCTAATTGTCTATGTTAATGCCAGCTGCCTTGGAACACAAAAAGCCCTTAATAAAGAAGCAACTGTGGTAAAGAAATGATGAAATGAAAATAGCAGAAGATGGCTCCCCAAGCTGGGTGAGTTTGAGATGCAAAGGGATAACAAAACTATCATAAATGCATACCTAAATATTTTGCAAACATAAATGTATCAAGGATGAAGTCATCTGTAATTGTAGCTCCAGGAACTGAGACAGAGTGTGTCTTTTGGTTTTAAATCACTTTTCTGCCAGATTTCTTGCAGGAAGCATCGCAAAATTGCCGTGAGCCCTGGAACTGCAAGTGCTACCAGCCACTAGATGTCCCAGAGCTGCGCTCAAACCCGCAACCCATCAGCTGCAGAGACAGAGGAAAGGCAAACTCGGCGGTGAAGGAGGGAGAATATCTTTCAGCAGACTAACCGATCTAGCTGGAAAACCGAAATGAGCTTTTGAGCACATATGCCCTTCTTTAGGCCTTGTAGTCTTAGTGGTATTGTAGCTGTGATGGTGTGAGGAAATAAGGAATCTGGACAGATGGGTCTGAAGAAGGACTTCTACATCCCAAAGTTGATCTTGCTTCATTTATTATTACCTTAAACGGGGGTACAGCAACACTACTACCACAACAGGAAAGCAAAGTGAGATGGGAAAGCAAACATTTCAGCATTTGTAAGCTCCTCAGGCCAACAATATGGAAGAGCAGAAGAAAGAAGTATTTCTGCTCTTGTCAAGCTAGTGTAACCATGTGATCTGCATGTGGTGGATGATATAAAGGTGCAATGTCAAGTTGCTTTTCTTTTCCTGTTTCTTATTTGTGGTTTAGTGGCTTTGCTCAGCAAGCTGCAATGATGCAAGTTTCTATACACGCATACACCATTTTGTGCCCACTGTTTTTCCCTTCATTTAATTGCTTTGCCATAATGTTCAGAAGGTTTTGTGATTCTGCATGCAACCCAGGAGAAAGTTGTGAACAGCTCCCTAAGAGGAAAGAAACAGAAAATGGCTCAAGCATGGCTCATGGTCCTTCCACACAAAAGTGTTTTAGAAAGAAACACCTTTCCAACATCCCAGTACCCACAAGACCTCCTTCAGCCCATGTTTAACCTCCTGTACACTCCCGTTCTTCGCTAGCTCTTCTCCTCTGAACAATCTTTATGATGATCGATGCCTTGAGACCATATCTCTGCTTGTATGAAGCCTTCTGCTATGCTGGAGTATTGTGTTAGGGCTCCCATGTTTCTCTTCTCCATTTTTTCCTGCACATGGGCTATGCCGTTGCACGGTACATCTGATACAACCCGAGCAAAATGGCTTTGCTAGACATGCACAGTGTGTCAGGTCCTTCCTTTTTGGGACCTGCCAGACGGGCTGTACACGTACCTTGGGATTGCTCTGAATGTACCCCTAACACATGGTTGGGATTTTGGGGTGCTCAGAAACCCTGAAAAATTACACATAGTCATCTTCACCCACTGTGGCAAGATATCTAGGTGGAAAAGAGGATCTGTCTGGGAAAACTCAGAGGAGCCTCAAAATCCCACTGCTCCACTTCCAACTCTAAGTACACTCCCACACATAAACACTGATTTTTTTCTGATTATTAGGGGAACCAAAAAAGCTGTGGTCCTGTGACATACCCAAATCTGCCTCTTTCCTGGATCTTCTGGACCCGCTTGCCACTATTTCTTCTCTGTCAGAGCAGTAATTCAATAACACATACCAGGAACCAGCCAACATGTCCAATAAAGGAACAGAAGCAATTTAATGTGATTCATGATCAGTCACAACTAAGCAACAAAGCTAATTTTTTGGCATTCATTCCTGGGAGTAAGGATTCAAGAAAAAAACATACTCTTGATTAGATTCGAAGAAAGTAAAGGAGTCTGCAACCTACTCACAGACAGAAAGGAAGGCAAATTAATCCAGGGCATCATTTTTTGTAAGCTACCCACTGCACTGCTGGAGGAGGAGGGAGAAAGGGTCGTGTCCTAGCACCGTGGTGCTGCCACTTGCCTCCTCCACACCATTCGTGCCAGAAGGTATAGAAAATTTCAGGAGACAAGGCTGGATGTGGTAATATAAGGTTCTTGAAGTACTCTGATCTCTTGCTTCCTTCCCCTTGAATACATCAACTTCTTAAGCAGGGTGAGACATGGGTGTCTAAAGGGGTTTTGGAGGCAGAAAGGTTGCACGGGGGCATCTGCTCTCTGTTCCGGTGCAGAATGGGTGGTGTCATTTGTGCTCGGCAGGTCCTGAGGATGAATGAGGGAGGACTAATGAGAACATCAGGAAGAAACCATCTATTATTGGTTCCCTTGGTAGGAAAATCCATCATGTCCTTCTCCTGTTCCTTCTACCTTACTTACAACTCAGTGACACTGGGCGACATTTTTTAGCTTAGTCATTTTATCAAGCCTGTGAGATAAATCACTACCCAGTGAGGGAAATGAGCTCAGCAACATTTATAATAGTGTGGGGTCTCATGAAATCTTAATTTAATGACCTTTGAGTAAGAATAGAGGCAAATCTACACCACTGTCAGGGGACCATATCCTGTCCCGCCTGGGAAATGGACTTAATCAAATCCTGTCATTTGCCCCCCTGACTGTTCCGAGCCTGTACTGCAAATGGGCCCAGGCCTCAAATGTTCCTCTCATTTAGTCTGGTGAAAGTGCACAGAGAGCTCATTTCTGCAGCCAAAGCTACAGACGGAGGGATAAAGCCTTTTTCCCAGGGTGCGGGCAGTGCTGCTGAAAGGGCTGTCAGTAGTGAGCCTGCCAGGCACAGGCTTTTAGCTGGATGCTCTAATGCCATCTAAAAGCAGGCAGGGAGAGGAGCAGGACAGGCTCCTGTTGCAGCACTAGCAAACTATGTTCACCCCAAAAAGCTGTCATTTTGCACCTCAGTGCTGGAGAAGCCCCAGGGTAGGCAGGAAGGCAGCCAAGCCTCCATCTACGCATGATGTGTCAGCCCCTCACAGTGCCTAGGAACCTCCCGTGGACACGTATAGCACTGCGGTTAGTAGCATTAACACAGATAATACAGATAATACAACAATTGTAATAGATCCAGACAACGTCCTGGGAACCGCACCCCGAAAGCCCAGCAACGGCAAGGTTACACTGCAGCTGCACAGATCTTATAACCAGAAGGTAGCAAGACAAAGCGCGGTGTGGTTTACTTGAGCAGGTGAGCTCAGACTGCCCAGGTGGTTACAGTCTTCCAGTTTCAGAGGACTGGTGTTACTATCCTTTGTAATATGTCCCTTTGATGCTTCTTTATATGCCCACTTCTTCTTTACATGGCCATACCTCTGTGGTCTTCTCTGCATGTATATCTAAATAATGGAAGAAATCAGAAGAAATACTGAAGCTATGATGCCACCATTCCCATGATCATCATTATTTGTCATGTCTACCATCAGTTATGGCTTGCTTGTGCTGGGTTTTATCCAAAAATATGGGAATAAGATATTCCTCGCCAGAGGGAACACACAGTGCAGTTTAGGGTGTGATGCAGCAGATGGGGGTGGTCCAGACTGGCAGGGGACCAGCGCTCCCTGTTCGGTTGCGTGGCTTTTGGTAGTGGCTTCCTCCGGTCCTGGGCGGAAGGCAGCCCCGCCGACCAGCGAGGCTCTCGCCTGCGAGGAAGCAAAGATAAAGCGTTTGATGCCGGCTCTGCCCGGTGACAGGGAGAGGAGCACTGCTCAGAAGTGCAGAGCTGGCTTTGCCAGAAAGCTGAACTCCTGGGCGGTGGGACGCGGCTGTCAGGAAGCCTGGCCAAATGTCTCAGAGAGCTTGTGACGTGGCACTGCCTCGCCATCACACGCACACCATCTGCCACCAGCCGTCCCCGAGCACAGCCTGCACGCGGAGCTGCTCTGCAAAGCAAGGCTGCAAATTAGCTCAATGAGAAGGAGGCCGGTAACGAATGCCACCCCACGCAGGGGTACCGACTGCGGTCTGTGAAATGTGGCAGGCGAACTGCACAGCATCCTGCAAGCGCCGGGCCCCGAGCATCTCCTGCGGTTGAAGCCAAGGGCTGCTCCGTCTGCCCGGCACCCAGCACCCAGCGTTCACACAACCACCATCTCCGTGGGACAAAATGGCTTCATCTTCTGTGGCTTTCTCACTGCCAGAGGTTTGAAAAAACCTCCAAAAAGAGAGGAGGCAGCCAGGGCTGTGCTCTGGCTCACAGTAACATGATTGACTCCATGCTGCGTTGGTCTGGCGGAGCACCTGCACGTGTGACCCCTCGCACCTCGGTTAGCTCGAGCAGGTTCGGAGCACGACCCTCCCGCCAGCGAGGGGTCTGTCAAACTGCTGACTCCTCTGCCCTTGCTCATCTTCTGCGACCCGGACACCCCTGGTTGCCCCATGAGATGCCTGCAGCACCGAGTCTGCCTTCCACCCACAACATGGCCAGGAAATACACACTGGTCCCTCCCACGGGTGCATAAGAAAACTTGGAATTGGTGTGTTTCCTATAGGGCCAGTCTCCCACATATGGTCTATTGCCGCCTTTACTGCCCAGTGCAACTCCCCCTCATTTTAAGAGGAAACAGTTATTGATGAACACTAAGGATGTCACAAATTTTGCTCTCCATCAGCCTCTCCCCTCTCTCCCAATTTTCTTGCTGTCGCAGACAGCCATCTGCTCTGCCTGCCCCTGGGCTCAGCCCTTGGGATAATAATATCTCCAAGCAGTCCCAAGCACAGGGAAGCCATGAGCCAGCAGAGTCTGCAAGCACCAGGATGAGGAAGCCTCCCGGGATCTGAGCGAGAAAATAGCAGGCCCAGCCTAATCATCCTCTTGGAGCACTCCCATCGCTTGGGAAGCTGAGACTGGCGGCGGAGAGAAGCTGCTCAGGGTTATCACTGCTGCGCACGGAGCAAACCTGCGCCAGGCATCTTTCTCGATTGCCAGGCTGCTGGCACCTGCCTACCACCCAGCTCAAATTCAGAGACTTTGCAAAAATCTTACGAAATGCTTACTAGTGAGTTCCTTCCCAGGAAGGAAAACGCGGCTTTATAATGCAGCTCTTATCCTCTAGTGTTTTACAGTAATCAGCTGCAGCCCGATAGTACTGTGACAACTTCAGCAAAGCCCGGAGCCGTGCTGCAGTCAGCAGAAGCTGGACAGAAGGAGCCGGCAGCTGTGGGATTGCCCCTCGCCTGACCCTCTGCGAACGGGGACTCCAGTGCAGCTGCATGAGGCTGATAGCGTTGCATCGCTTTGTTTGCACACCACAAAGCAGAAGGCATTGAGCCTCAGGACTCTTCTTATCAAGAGGCTGGAATGTCCAGTCCAGCCTGGCCAGCAAAATCGATTCCTTCCTGCCCAAGGGCAGGGTGAGCTTAACAGGCTCTGCAGCAGTCAGGTAGCACAGGCAAAGGTGGCTTCTTGCAGCCCTTGAGTTCCACCATCCAGGGCTTTTCCCCTCTACCCTCAGGAAACAGGACTGTGCTCCACTTTTTCTCTAAGCACTTATTTCTTTCTCCCTGCAGTGCTGCAAGCCTTTAGCTAATGAGACATCCCTGCTCTAGAAACTCTGAAGAAAAAAGCAAACTGCTGCCAACTTTCTGCGAGGTTCCTTTACAGCGAGTCCAATAAAGCACAAGAATAGATCTGATCTGCTAGAAAGTAGGACTTTTTCCTCCCTAGAGCTTGTTCTTATTGCTGTGGAGCAAGCTGCAGCATGGTGATCCACCCGCGCCCAGGAGCCTGGTGGAAAGAAGCCCAGAGGCAGGTGGAGGATCCCCAGCTCCGGCTCAGCGCTGGCCTGCGACAGCAGAGCTGCTGGAGTGCAGGCAAAGGGCTCGACGCTGCCGCTCTCTTCATGATCTCCTGATGGGTTTTAAAGCAGGGCAGAACTATGTATTAACTCTGTTTCTCTTACCTTCCTGCCAGGTATGTGCTGTAAGTGCTGGAGATCACTTCTGTAAAGAGTTAACCTAAACAGAAGGGAAGTTTGTAGCAAACAAGAAGAGGTGAGGTGGTGGGAGCCGCAAACAGCCCTTTAAAGAGGGACCTGGGAGGCTGGGAGCTTTCTCAGCCAATAATCCAGGCTGAATGGGGTCCTGCTGGGACGGGGACGGGGGTAGTGCTGCAGCTCCACACCAGTACAGGGCACTGTGTCCGGCCCTGGCGGTCCCACAGCCCGCTTGGGCTCCCTGGGGAAGGCAGCTAAATAATCCCATGTTTACAAAATGCCCACTTCGTGCTGGAGCCGGGCACACTGGGGTGACTGCCTTTGCCAGGGAAATAGGCTGGCTGGGGGTGCCAGGCTGCCCGCAGCACTGCACGGGAAATCAGGGAGGACAACTCTGCCGTTCAATACCAGAGGACAGCGTGTAATTACCTGAGCTGGGAGCCAGCCAGGACTCCGGAGTAATGCTGCTGCAAGAGCAAAAGAGCTGAAAAGTGGGAGGGAGGGATGGGGGAGGTGGGTACCAAAGAACCAGGCGCAGAATATGACTTTTTTTGGGAGGGAGGCAATAGCACAGTATCTCTGCACTGTGCCCCTCGCTGGGGCTTTGCTGCAACATGGGTGGAGACGGACGTGGTCCCCAGCGTGCCCTCAGCACCCCATCTTCCCCAGCCACCCCACTGCGCTCCTGCCCTGCAGAGATGGGGGGGTCTGCCCAGGGGATGCTACAACCCAGGCACTCCTCGAACCATCCCTCACCGCTGTGACCCAGCCATAGCCCCTCGTGCTGGAGTCCACAGGAGCTCTGCTGGCCTCTTTGCACTGGGCCATTTTATACCCCGTGCCAGTCCCAAGGTAAGTTTTTGCAGCCACACCTGAACGCTGCTGGAATGGCACATAAGGACTAGAGCCCAAATCAGCCCCAGAACCTGGTGAGGAAGGTGTAGATGGGTTGGAGCAATGCACCACAAAATACTTCGTGGACAGAGCAGGGGGTCGTAGGCTCCTGCTGAATTCAGACTTCTCCAGACTCTTTGGGGCTTTCAAGCACGGGGTCAGGCTACGCTTTTTAACTCAATAGCTGGCAGCTGCAGGCTTGATGCTGGGCTGATGTCTGCATCAGCAAAGTGGCACTGCAGGTCTCTAAACCAGGAGGAAAACCTTCATGCTGGAGTCTTTGCTGAGGAACTTTCGCAAACTGAGCCAAGACCTAGTGGCTAGATTTTGTGCCCGTATTGAAGGAATCTGGATCCACCCAGCATGATGATGTGCCATTTTCTCAGGACGGTGCTGGGTTCCCTTGGCTGGCTCATGCTGGGCTTTGGTCCCCCAATCTCTACTGACAGCAGCTTGATTTCTGAAAGAGCAGCAGTTACATGGCTGGGGGGGTCGGACCTAGAAGCAACCCCAGGCGTTAGCCTCGTGGGGCTGACCTGGTATGACTGACAGGGAAGTGCAATCAGCCTGGTGGACCAGGCTTCTTCATGGAGGAGACCCTCACCCTGCAGAGCCTGGTCCCACCACCCGCAGATGCTTTTCTAAAGAGCTCTTTCTGCTTGGTGCTCCTGGACCTGATCTACAACCCCCTTGGCCCAGTGGAGCTGCTGGCTTTGGCTGAGACACGGGAGCAGAGCCACGGGGAGGTGCCCGGCTGGCGTCAGGGGCTGTGTGTTAGGATCCAGGCACCGACCCCCAGCCCTGAACTTCTGTGTCTCCCTTGGGATCTCGCAGCTGGTGTTGAACTGATTCAAAGCCCAACCCAGTCTTGGGAGCTGCGTTTCGGTGTCCCCTGGGGTGCCAGGCTGTGCGGTTCCCCCTGCGGAGAAGCGAGCAGCCACCACCATCTCCTCCTTCCTATCCATATTGCTGCACATCCCATCACACTTTTCAAGAACAATTTTCCTCCTTAACCACCAGCCCCAAGTTTCAAAGTTAATTGGGGCTGGTGAGGTATAAATAGACGCTGGACCAGATGGAAACTCTGTCGTGATTTATAGCTAGCTGAGCCATCACATGTTCCACTTGTACTCTGAGCAAGGGCACTATTAATTATGGCACTGCCCAGGCAGATCACATGGGAGGTTATGACAATGATATTCAAGCTGAGGACTTAAATATAACCGGGCTGTGACGTTTTGCCGAGTCAGCGAGACGCAGAGAGGACCTGTTGCAGCGGCGCGGTTTTCAGGGCATTTCTCCAGCGAGCCCCAGGGAAGCAGGTGTTTTGGAGAGCTTTGGGTGGACAAAACCAACATAGCTGGACCTTCGCAGGGATGGTTTCTTTGCAGGATCTTGCTTTTGTCCAGGCAAAGTGCAATAAAGCCAAGGGATATTTTCTCCGTGCTGAGGCTGTGTTTTCTCCCCAGCAGCTGCTTTGAGAAGAGCCCACGTTACAGGCACTCTCTCACTGATGCAGACAAAACCTCCTGCTCCAAACAGAGAATTAGGATTGAGCTTCATCAGCAAGGCTTCTCTTACAGTAATTTCCCATCTCTGTGCCTCTGCCTGGGGCCCCAGCACGGTGCTTCTGGATCCTGAAACAGTCCTCAGAGGAAGGAAAAGGCTCCTGTATGAGACCCCAGGAAAGGGAGGACTGGGATAAAGTAGCAGGAGACGATGGAGACCGAGCCTCTCCTGCCAGCCACCCTCGCTGTACAAGGCAAACTAAGCCCTGGGACGGGAGCACTGCACGTTCCTGGCCTGAGGAAGCCCACAGAAGAAAAGGCGGTGTGAGCATCCCACCCACAAGCCCCGTACCCTTCGCTCCGCAGCTCCAGCTGGACGAGGACCATCGTCCCGCCAGTCCGGAGCCCATGTGTCACCCTGAGGGGCTGCAGTCCAGCTTGACGAGAGCAGGGGAGAGGGACGTCTCCTTATCGGTGTTTCCAGGGGGGATATAAGGATCAAAGGACTTGCTGGAGGTCATCTGGGAGAGTCTGGCGCTGCACCAGGTCTCCTGAGTTTCAGGTCTCTTTTCATCACTGCCTTCTTGTTTCTCCTTGTAGCCCACACTTAAAACATCTATTCAGTTATCCATTGTGAATTGGGATTTTGCTAATTACTGCAAAAAAATGAAGCCCAGGGCAAGGGGGGTGACTATTCCTAGCTTTCCCCAAGCCCTTTCTGCCTGAGGAACAGATTCCCCATCCTTCATGAAGCAGTCAGTTCAAGAACAGTTTGCAGATGTCCTGATTTTTCAGGGACCTGCTGCTCAGTGGTAAAATGAGAACATGAGCCACAACCTTAGAAAGCATCAACCTTCTGCATTCCCCGCCCCGTGTAGCTTTCAAAATACATAGAAGTGTCACACAGTACTGTTGGATACGAAGAAATCTTTACAAAAGCTTTCTTGGGAACTCTTTGCATCACAAACCGAGTAAGATGTGCAATTACAGAGCCATGATTTAAGAACTTAAAACCCAGCTAAGCTTGATAGAGGGTATCAGGCTTACAAACAATATGTAGGGAGAATTTAATCTCGCAGGGACTGCAGTTATTTGAGGGGAGAGATTGTGTTTGGGATTAAGAGCCAAATTACTGCACAAGTTTTTATTAAATCTTTATATTTTCAGCCATACCTTATTATGGGTGTTTTGGGACAGGAGCTTGGTTTTGTGATGGGCATAAATCCCGAAAAATAGTTCAGGTTCTCTGAAACAGGCAAAACATGAACAAAATGGATTTGGACCTTATCTGGGCTGCTGACTACTTAAAGCTCACACACGAGCATTTCATTAAGGCATGCAATTTTCCAGAAAGCACCAAAAGGAGGCAAAAAATATCTAATTTCCTCAGTATTCCTAAAAAAAAAAAAAAAAGCAGCCCTGAGTACGCACCCCTCGCTGGGAACCCTCCCTTTCCACCTGCACTCACGCTGGGAAGCGCATGTCTGAGCATCCCTATTTTGATCTGATGTCAGTATTAATGCACTGCAGAAACATTCACTTGGGGAAGCAACCTCCTTGTTATCTTAGAGCTCAAAGGACTGAAGCCCAGCTCCTCCTGTGGGATGCCGGGTGGGCATTAATGCGCTTTGCAGGGCTCTGCCTGTGCCCGGATGGCCGCAGCCCCGGCTGGACATGTGGGGGGGCTTTGCAGCAGCCGGGGGAGGTGGGGAGCAAGGGGCTCGGGGGCTGCCGGGGGCTCACGCCTGTGGCCGGGTCCGCAGGTATCCATCTTCCACCTGACAAATTAATCCAAACACACCGACATCACGTCTTGGTGTGCAATGGACATATCTGTGCAAGACAAATGTTTGATTTAGAGTTAGCATCATCGCTGTAGCGGAGAGGGCAGGAGCTGGGACAAATGCTTTTCCCCCTTGATGTCTCAGATTTAGGTGGCTTTATGCAGCTGGCAGCCGACTCTGGGACTGGGAGCTGAGCTCAGAGCCGAATGGAGCTTGTTGTCTCCAGCAACAGCACGGCATCCCTCTCCTGCTGTGTGACGGGTAACAGCACTGCCTGCAAAAATACTTGAGGAAGCAAAAAACCGAGTGCCCCTGGCTCGATGCAGGCAGTGCTGACCCCGTGTCCCTCTGCAGCAGCTCCCTGCAGCTTGTCCTTGGTGCCAGTCGCCCGGGTGCGAGTGCTCGTCTTGCTGGATGATGTTTAACAAACCTGTTCCTGTCTCTGCCCCTCTGTGGTACAGATCACACGTCATGAAACGAACCACGGGGGCCAGGAGTTGCCAGAAGGAAGGAGCAGTCAGGGAGCGAAATACTAAGGACACACTGAGGTGTTTGCGGATCCATGGCACCAGAAACACTTCAACCTCTGCTGCAAAGAAATGCATTTGCCAGCACTCAGGCTCCCGGCTGGTTTAGTTGCCCCCCGAGGGGCAAAGCTGCTCCAGAGCTTGTGTGGTGTTTGGTGCTTGGGGAGGGGGGCAGGAGGGCTGTGTCTCTGCACCTGAGCCGTGCCACCTCCCCGCAGGCAGTGCAGGCTGCCGAGACCCCACTGGGGCCGGGCACTGTGACGGGTGACACGGCGGCAGGAGAAATGGTCTGTTCCCTGTCACTGCTCGCTGCTGTGCTGCTGGCTCACCCGCTGCTCTTTCACAGGTCACTCTCTGGCTCTGTTTGCTGCTTTGCCCTTTTCAGCCCAGCACCATTGCTTTATTCCTGCTGGGATTTGCATGGTTGGGTCAGTCTGGGCAATTCCAGCTTGCGCCAGGTCCCAAAGACCTTTTCCCCTTTGCGCTTGCCATCGGGAGAGGCGGAGGGAGAGCCGGGGCAGCAGCAGGCGCTGACCTGAGGGGGGGACCAGGGAGCTGCGCCTGCCGAGAGCACCGCGGGCACCGTGGATGTCTGTATTAAACATTATTCGAGGAGTCGTGTGGTAACATACTGCTGTGAGAGTGCTCTCCTTGTCACCGTGGTCACCTGCCACTACAGACTGACCCAGGCAAAGTCCCCTTTCTGTCAAACAGCTTCACAAACGCTGGTTGCCACTCCCAGGCCAGCCGGGCTCGCCCGCAGCATCCTCCCGGGGCCAGCGCCATCCTCCCTGCCCGCTGCCCGCTGCCCGCTGCTCTGCCCGGGCAGCAGGAACGCGACGGGCAGAGAAATATTCAGCTAATTCAGGGCTGGCTTCTTATTAGAGAGAGGCCTGATTCTCTCGGCAGGGTAAGAACTTCTCATTTATGGTGACAGAGGGAAGTAATTTGATGTTTTCTAGCGGCCGCACTCTTCTGTCAGCCATAACTTAATCCCCGTTGTGCAGAGCGCTGGCTCTGCATGCAGGGAGCTGCCGGACGAGGCTCCCCGTTGGGAAATGTCCCCACCGAGGCCGCAGGCAGGTTCTCCATCAGGACACGGCAGGCTCGGTGCTAGCTCCCACCTGCCCAGCACTGTTTCCCCGGCAGTGCAATACGACCTCCGCAGGGATGCAGCACCGGACCACCTTGCACACCTCGCTGACACCCCCTGCTCCCCATGCCCGGAGGAAAAACTAGCTGTCCCCACTGCTGTGCCCTCTGGGCTTTGCACACAACTCCTGCCACAGCACATGCTGGAAAATCCTTGCACAAGCCCCAGCTCAGCAGCAGACAAGGAAAAGCGAGGGCCCTTCCCTCCAGCACCCTTGCCCAGGCGGCACCATCCCCGCCGTGGGGCTGCTTCCCCCTCCCCAGCTCCTTCCCCGGTGACCCTGGCTCACTCCCACTGCTGCCGTTCTGGCTGATTAATTCAGTGTGAGTAATTTTGGAGGAGATGATCTCATTCACGTGGTTCCTGCTATTTCTCTGGCAGAGCAGAGGGAAAGGGGAGAGGAGAAGAGAGGAGAGGAGAGGAGAGGAGAGGAGAGGAGAGGAGAGGAGAGGAGAGGAGAGGAACACGATGTCCATGACAGCCGTCCCTCCATGCGTGCTCGAGAAGCCCGGCACCAGCCTGCAGACCACTTAGTGCTACAGGCAGAGCAGAAGGAAATTTGCTGGCAAATTGGTTTCTCTCAATAGAGGGCAATTTAATCATTTAGGCTGATAAGGGCTCAATTATGGCTTTGCAACAAGGCCAGCAAGCGGCTGCCGTGGCCGAGGAGCAGCCTGGCTTGCTGGGCTTCTGGGGGGCTGGGGAAGGTCCCCGACGTGGGACGTGGCACTGGATGGCCAAGCCATTGGGGAGTGCCAAGCTCTGCCCCTGCCAGGGGACGGGGAGGCTTTGTGAGGGGTTGCAGGGACCCCTCCTTGCCAATGGGAAACCGCAGTGGATTTGGCACCCTCTGACTGCCTACAAAGAGAGTCGGAGACATTAAAGAAATCTGTGGGCCCGTGTTTGGAGGGATGGGACATGCATGGAGGTGCCCACCCCGTCGTGGGTCCCTGGGTGACGGGACAGCCATCAGCCAGGAGAGTGAGGGCGGCAGCACTGCCCTGTCCCAGGCTGCACCGCGAGGAAACTGGAGTGAACCCTATGAAATGAGATGAGATTAGCAAAGCAGCTGAATTATTCTAAGCTAATAAAGTACCTGGTCCAGATGGCTCCCACCATGAATACTATTAAAAAGAAAAACTCAGGGTAAATTAGGAGATTTGAGGCTAAGGCTTTTAATTCATGTGCAGAAGATGCTCTGTGGGGTGGGGAGCAGCCCCCAGCTCCCTGGCTGCCTCCAGGGGCAGAGATCTGGTGCTTTCTTGAAGCCCTGGAGAGACGAGTATGTGCTCCTTCTCACCCAATTTCTGCTGTCTTTCGCTTGGAAACCCATGCTGGCCCCTCTTGGTGCCTACTGGCACCACCAGGCTTGGAGCCATGGAGGTATTTTCCTGCCACGCGTGTGCCCACACAAACTCCAGCTGCTTGGGATCTGTTTGCAGAATTATTTCCCAACCCTCCGGGTGGTCTGAGCCCCCAGACACCTCCCTGCTGGCCCCCTCCAGACTCTGTACTAAGGGGAATTTTGATGCTTGAAATAAGCCGTAAGCAGCAATGAGACCTGCGCTGTGTTTGCCTTGCGAAGGGCTGAGCTGCAGCCCCAGGCGCAGAGGGGCTCAGAGGGAAGCTGCGTTTACGGGCTAGCTGCAAACCGCAGCGTGCCAGGTACCATTTATCCCTCCCTCGCCCCGGGAAATGGATGCCCGAGGCAGTAAGTGAGATATTGGTGCAGAGCAGGAGCTGAACTGGAGGGAGCGTGGCAGTGCTAACGGGGGACCAAAGCGCCGGGTACCTCCGTGCCATGCAGAGGAGAGTGACAGCTCGTGACATGGGCTTGACCCCTGCCAGAGCCCCTCAGGGCAGGGAAGCAGCGCAGGCAGGACACAGCGGGCACTTGGAGGCATGGAATTTCCTACCCACTGAAGTGTTTGGCTGAGGATGGACATTTAAAGCACATCCTTATTCCAACAGGGAGAGGGAGGAAAGAGCTGGTTTTGCTCCATCCATAGTGACTGGGGTGATAGATGGCTGGTGTGTTTAGCTTTTGAATTACCCTGATGAGATGTATAAGCTTGTTATTTGTTTTAATTAATGTGAAGGAAGCTGTCAGAGTGCCAGAAAGTGGCAAGAGAGGAGGAACAAGGAGGGGAGATGGGGACATTTGGAATTGAAGCATCCTATTAATATCCCCGCTGTTGTATGAAAGGTCATTAATGAACCAAAGAAAAATGAGCGGGGAGGGAAACAAAAGAACCAAATCCCTCTTTCTGCCTCCCATCATCCACGTTGCCACCAGGACACCTTCCAAGCGCTGCTGAAGCCCTGCTGCCCCTTGTCCCGTGCCTTTCTCTGCTGTCTTTAAGCTGCCAGGGGGAGCTGGGCTCCCATCGGTGCCAGACGGGGTGGGAGGGTTTCAGGGAAGATGAGAGCTGGTGCCTCACCGGACTGACACGAGGCTGCTCAAAACTGCACCCATTTGCTGACATCCAGAGCAACATCTCCTGCCTTTGCCCCAGGACCTCACCTGGAGACAGCCTTGCACCTGCAGTGCTGCGGTGAGCAGCAAGGGTGCAAATCCCCGGCTGAAGGCATGGAAACCCCAGCCCTGGAGTGAGGTTTGACAGGGAGAGGTGCTGCAACAGGCAGTAAAACCTCACTCAGTTTTTTTCTTTCATTTTTTCGGCTCTTTTGGAGGTTAACGTGACCAGTGTGTGTTCCCAGCCCTGCGCTGAAGCTGTGCTTGCCCAGGAATTGATTTGCCACGCTTGAGATGGAAGAAAACAAAGATTAAATTTAAGCTATTTGTTCAATATCTCAGTTACGCAATTGGACATCGTAGATTAGGGAAGGTGACCTCCTGTAGCACAGGGGGGATTTACTGACATGTTTGAGCAAATATTACATTTCCTGGGATCCAGCACAGCTCAGGATGGAGGAGAAAAAGCTACAGCCTGGTGCCCTGCCCGCCTGCGCTGCCTCCCTGCGCAGGTGCCTAAACCCTGGTGATCTCTGTCTTCCCCCAGAGCCTCAGACTGGAGGAGGCTCCGCCAAAGCAGGGGACAGCCTTGCTTCCTCCAGCAAGGAGGAAAGGGAGAAAAGGGAAGGAAAGAAAAATGAATGGGAGGGGAAGGGGGGAATGAGCCTTTGCAGGATCTCCGCCACCTGCTAAGCATGACCAGCCCCAGGAGATGGAGGATTTTGTTCTGGTCACCATCTCCCACACTCCTGGCTCTTGAGAGCTTCATGGTGTTGGTGGAGCCAAGGCTTCGGGCTCTCGCTTGCTGCAGGGAGGCTTCCCAGGGCCAGCGCTAGCCCCGAGGGCTGTGGCAGTGGGCAGGGGGCAGGCAGAGGAGAGGACACAACACTGGAGACCATGGGAAGGTTCATTCGCTCAGGAGGCCATTGATGGACCAGCAATTGAAAATTTAAATCCGTGTGCTTAAAAAAGAAAAGAGGGGAAAGAAGCCTGGTGGGGAAAGAAGTGAAAGAAAGAAGGGAAGGGAAAGAAGGACTGGTGTTTGCATTGCAAACTGTCGCTGCCTCTGTTTGTGAAAAGGCTTTTGACTGACAGCAAAGTTTGTCAGAGGCATCTGACGTCAGAGCTTTGCACAGCGAGGTGTCGGAGTGACAGCTTGCCAATGGCAACAGCAGCATCAGCCTCCTCTGGGCAGCTCTGAGCTCTCCTCCTCCTCCTCCTCACCAGGCTTTCAGAGCAGACGAGCAGGCTGCCCCGGCACCGACCTGCCCGCTGCCCATGAAACTCCTGGGTGGAGGAGGAAAGGAAAGATGCTTTCGTGCTTACAGGATGCCACTGGAGCTGTTGTACCTCCGTGATGGAGACATCCTGACACAGACAGGGCAAGGTGCCCAGAGCCACCTCCCTCTCCCTGCAGCCCTGACCTCCCACTGGGCGCTGGCAGCAGCCCGGGATGGAGCAGTGGAGGGAGCTGGGCTGCTCACAGGAGCCGTGCAGCAGAGCAGGCTCCAGCCCGGCACCCCCCAGGTGCAGTGCAAACGCCTCCAAACCTCACCCGGGCATTTTTCCTAACAAAGTGCTCCACGGCCCCTTCTCCGGCTTCTTCCTGGTTCAGAAAATTCATGGATGTGCTAAGTGCCAGACTGCAATGCTAACCACCTCCTGGGCCTGCCCCCTCTCCTTGCCAGCTTTTGTGCCACCTCTGACACGACCTGGACGAAGCAAGGGCTCTGCCTGAAGCAAACCAGGCAAATCAGCAGGAGACTAAACCAGTTATTGCATGCTTTGACGCTGAAACAATGTAGTAGTTCTGGCAGCGGCAAGGTCAGGGCAGAGCTGAGGACAGAGGAGGAGGCTGGGGCGAAGGCAGCACGAATGGCTCATGTTTGCTTTCTTGATGTGAGATCTTGCAAATGGAAATGATTCGTCAAGAGAGCATCTGTTCCTCAGGCAGGGGCTGTACCACTGCAGGCATCCTCCAGAGGCATCGCTGGCCCTTTGCGCAAATAACTAAATCAATAAAAGCAGTGGCTACAGTGAGGGATTTGGCCATCCAGGCTTGGAAACACCTGAGCCATCTGGGATAATCGCCTTGCGGCCATGGACGGCTGGGTTTTCTGACCCCCAAGACACCTGCTTGCCGCTGAAGTGGTTTAGTCCATCTGTTTAATGCTGTGCTAGCTGGGAAATTATTTCTCTGCTTTGGCTTTGAATGATGAATTGTTGCCTGAAAGATTATCCTTTGTTTATCTCTCTTTGTTCCAGTGACCCCTTTGCTGCCTCTCCTCTCACCTCCGCCCGGGGGCTGCAGGAGCGAGGGCAGAGGGGGCAGGAGATGTGATCCCAGCCCTGAATATCAGACCGTTGATCTTTCCTCCAAGCCATCCCGTCCCCAGCTGAAACCCTGCCTCCGTCCAGCTCACAGCTTCTCCAAAACACAGAGCAGGGTCTGGCACTCCTGAGACTAGAAGGGAGCGTGAGAAATACGTAATAGCTGGAATGAGAAAGGTGGGGAGGAGAAGGACCAACCTCCACGTCTCACCCCCTCCCTCCCTTCACCTCCTGCCTCTAATCTCCTCCACTTCCATGGAGAGAGCAGGGGGCTGCTCTCTGTGCTTGGAAGGTCTGTGCGTGCTCAGGGACGGGGCTGTGGAGGCATCACCCTCCTGCTGAGGGCCAGAGGCACGTCCTGGGATGGAGGGACACACGGATGCTCCGCCCTGGCTTGGCTAGGGCAAACTCCAGTGGGACTGAGCCAGGCTTTTGGCACGCTCGGCTGCTGCATGTGGGGCTGGGTGCTGGGCGAGAAGAGCTGGGCTTGGAACCGGCTGCGGGACCCTGCGTGGGTGCTCCTCACTTCACTCCAGCACCCTGAGCCCCAGCACTATGGGCACCCGAATGCCCCCAGGGTGAGGCCACCTCTGTGGCCCTGCTCAAATGATTTCCTCTGTTTTCCCTGTGTCCAACAGAATGTTCTCTAGAGGAGGAATTTGCCAGCTTCATTTGCGGTTTAGATAATTCCCCTCAGAAAAATCCTTGGGCCGTAACTCTCTGAGGAGGGCCAAATATTTTCTCTCTGCAATTTGGCATGGCTTGCTGCTTTGTCGACACAGGTGTGAAACTGTTAAACATCCTAAGCCAGCTGGGTTTCCAACCCTAAATCGACAGGAGCAACAACCGCAAGTCCCGAAACCAAGTGTGAGAAGCTCCCATTTCATTTGGGCGTTCCTGAGAACCGGAGCCCGAATTCCTCTCCGGTCCCTGATGACATGGACCAACCACTTGGGAACCAGGTTTTCGTGCAAATGAATTTGAGGAGGAAAAGGAGCTGTTACAAAAACGAGTTGAATCTCACTGAGGAAGCTTTGCAGCATGAGCCCAGCTCAGCGCAAGAGCCAGAAAAAAGCAACGAAGTGACAAGATGGATTCATCTGTAATTTCGTGAGAGCTGGGGTGGGAAATCTGCAGAAGGTCACAGTGACACTAAACAAGTGTCTCGTATTAAACCCAGCTCAAGTTTTCACGTCTCGGTAAAAGAGCTGGAGCATCTATAACTAGTAGCAGGTTATTTTTGGCATCCCAACCTATTTTGTAGCTCCCAGGAGGACAAAACTGCTTCTCTTTGACTTTGCAAAGCCTGGATTTCTTTTCGTGTCTGCAGGATGCTGGGCTCTGCATTTAAATTCTTCTGCCACTGCCTGTCTTAACAAAAACTCACAGGTCCAGGCAATTACTGTTCTTGCTTGCTTTGCACAGAGCAAAGAGCCCACAACCTAGATGAGGGCTGCATTGTTCAAATTCAAAATAACAACGCAAAAGGGTGTCGCAGCCCTAAAAAGCCTAAATTCTCAGACGTGGTAGGCCAAGGGGTCACTCTTGGTGAAGGTTATTGCCTTCTTACAGGTCACTGGGCCAAAGACATTTGCTTGAGGTCACTTGGAAAGTCAGTCGCAGAGGCTGGTACCAGCGCCAGGCCATCAGTGGTTTCCATGCACTTGTCATCAGACAGGTTTCCATGACTCCCTCTTCCTTAGCATGTCCCTTCCCGAGCCCCGGATGCACCCACACCATGTTCCCACACTTCCTAAGGCTGTTTGTCAGATGGGTGCCAGATCTCCCGTTCTGCAACACACTGTGTGACATCTGGTCTGCCTTCCCTCCCGCTTCTCCCAAATGGAGATAGCCGGAAAAATATTTAAGCCAGCATACACGGATCCATCAAAATCAAAGTACTTCACAAAATTGACTGCATTTCACTGGAATTTTGTTTTGAAATGAAAAAAACCAAACAGATCTGGCAGCATCAAAACATCTTGTTTCAGTGTTTTCAGGAGAAAGAAAACCTTCCTGTTCTATTCTGAAAAGGCTTTTCACTGCTGAGATTGTTTCAGAAAATAGCTAAATCAAGCAGAAAGCAAATTAAAAAATCAAAGTCTTTTGGAGATGGATCCAGCTTCCAGATTTTTCTCCGATTTGCAGCCACGGGGGGCAGTGCCACTCCGGGCATCCCACCAGTACAGCGCTGGTACAGCGCTGCTCGCCTCGCTCCCTGTGTGTGCATGGGGGGGACAGCAGAAGAGCAGGGAGGTGACCCAGGGCCAGCTAAAACCTGGGAAAACCAGGCAAAATCAGGGAAACCCTGCTACCCCTGAGGAGATGCCCCTCCTCTCATCAAGGACCAACCTCCAGAATAAAGCTGTGCACTGAAGAAGGACAAAGAGGACTCGTGATGTGACAAGAGCAGATGTCTTAGACGTGTTCAGACACCCCTGCCTCTGTCTCCTGCATGAGGAAGAACCGGGCAGGTTCCTCCATCGCATCAAGGCATATAACGCCCACGGCATGTACCTGGGGACAGGAGTGCTGCCGCACTGCCTGTGCCGGGGCCCCATCCCAGCACGTTGGGGACAACAGAGCTGAGTGCCACAGCACCCTGTGGCTCCCCCAGCAGCTGGGCAATGGGAGCAAACCCCACGGGGCTGGGGACAGCTCACAGGGTACGCAGGTTTCTGCTGCAAAGTTCATTATAGGAGAGTTTTCAGGGAATTCAGGGCTCTGTGCTTAAGCGTGGTCTTCAATTACCCAAACATCTCATCTCTTCATATATCAGTATTTCACATTTCCTTCAAACATTTGGATGTATAAGGCACTCTAACTCTCGCTGGTGTTATGGAAAGTGGCCTTGTTAGGGAGTAGAGCCCCTGGCACAGGGAAGCTGGGCAGATGCCTGCAGAGCCATCAGCTGGGGACTGAGGGTAGTGTGTATGAGGGGAGCAGCTCCTCCAGGGTCCGTCCAGGGCTCCAGCATTGAGTGTATTTTGCCTTGAAAAGCAAAAATAACTGCTCTAATAAGTCATCTGCCCCAAGGCAGCAATGTATCTGCTGGAGAAAGAGCTCTTCTGTGCTCAAGATAAAACTGGAGCAGTCAGTGGTGCAGGGGTGTTGCATGGGAACCAGAACACAGTCAATGCACCAGCACAGGATTTCCTGGGGTTGGGTGCATGGGGTACATCTCTGTCAGAGCTGACACATACGATCATGACACATACAAGTTTAATTAGGCACTTCGTTCATGAAAAAATGAAAGTGGATTCGAGCCACTGGGTCCCCACAGTGAGCTGGTACAAATGCTGAGGAGCATGTCACTAGTCCACTAAGACCTTGGGCAGATGCTGCTGGATAAACAAATTTCCTGCCTCCTTTAGTAATGTGAATTTTAGACACACAGGAGGGAGAGAAACAAACACAGTGTTTACAAAACTAAAAAAAAACCCTAAACCTGAACCCCCAGGATGAGGATTGTACCGTCCACCCAGTCCACAAGGGATCCAGAGAAGAGCTGGTACAATACGTGCTGATGCATAATCAGTGGTGAATACCTCCTTCCCATTTTTCTACATCCCCCACAATTTTATTGAAATAAACTAAAAGCAATTCTTGGGCCTTGTAAGACAAGGTAGTTATCTCTACAGCCAGCCAGCAGCAGATTTATTGACCTCTAAGATGCATTCAAGCCATATTTTCTTTCATATGACAAGTGTCCTATTTTATTAAAGCAGTCTTCCAGCAGTCCTGAATCACTGCTGCAACTCCATTTTGTCAAAAGCAAACCGAAGATAGTTTCTACTAGAGTTAAAGAAAATGAACACAGTACCTTCGTGAAATGGGGAACATCAAGCCTTTAATGGTAAGAATTGCAGTAAAAAAAGGGCAGGTTTTCAGGCAATAATGATAAACACTTTAACAGTTGAACTTGAAAGTGAGGGAGTCTTTTTGGCAGCAAAAGTAAAAAAAATATGGTAAACTGTTTTTACAGTACTTTCACTGAGTATTTGAATGAGTGGGCCTAATATTTTGAAGATTGGAAGCAATTTGGATGAACCTGAAGAATTCTCCTTGGCAAAAAGTGTGAATTGCATTAGGAATGTTGACAACGATGCCCTCAAAAAGATTGACAAAGGTGAATGATTTGATGAGTTTGCAAATGTAAAAAAAAGTTGAAATTAAATGTGAAGAGGGGAATAAAAATAAGACTGGTGAGATAAGAAATGGAGTGATATATTCAAGTAATTGGTGTAAAATATAGTCTCTGTAAAAACATGAAAACATTATCTGGGTTTTTACTGGTACTACCAGAACCAATGTATCTTTATAGACAGATGATAAAATATAATAGCTCTGAGACTACTAAAGGAAATATATTTCCAAGATATGCTGGTAGTGAATTTTATCATATGCTTTAATTGTAAACTTTCAGAAGATATACATTCTTCCCAGTACAAAATCCCTTGCATTTCCTCCTATAGTTTTCTATATTAGAGAATTAAGAGAGGAGTTACAACACTTGAAAGAACAGTCTGTTGAGGGCGTATATAGATAAGGCATTTTGAAAGGCAGAGCACATTATTTTTGGTTTTAGGACGGGTTATGTCAGAAGTCAGAAGAGAGTTGTGAAGCTAAATGTGAGCTTGCTGGTGAAGACTACAGCGGGTTATTGAGATCTCTGTTTATTTTCAAGTTGATGCAATGTTTTAGGGTATTATGATAAAAATTGTGTTACCACTTGGTTGATCATAACTGGTCTTGCCTTCAGTTTGTAGTTACACAGTTTGAGTCACAGCTTTAAATTATTTGTCTTGTGTAGTCTTCTATAAACAATCTGTTAGGGGCTTCTTATGTAACATTATTCCTCTCAAGTTCAGCAAAAAATGCCGCATCGTGAAAAATGTGCATAATGTGTAACAAATTTAGCCCCTTTGGTAACCACAGACAAACGAATCTTCCTTCCATTTTGGAACCTGTAAGGAAGGAAGGAGGGAAAAGGCAAGGCAAAACAAGAAAAAGGGTAAAAGCAGCCTTTGTGGCAGTACCATAAAAATACAAACGCATTTTACCAAACTGTTGCTGGCTTTGAGATGAAGAAAAAGCATTTTTCCCTTTCTCCATTGGCTTCTAGGGTCTTGCCCCGCACTGCAGGACACAAAAGCCCTTTTTGGCTGAGACCAGCCTCAGCACAGGCACAGGCGCAATATGGCAACACATTTGAAGTGTCCTCAAGTGCTTGCAGTGATTTCTCCCTCCAAGATGCAATTTTGCTGTGGCCGCTATCACCTCTCACTCTATAAATCTGTCAATGTCTATCCAAGCCCGGAGCAAATCCATTTGCTACAACTTTTACAAGTACTAAAGCCCACCTGTAGGAAGCCACACACAGGATTATTTCTGTCCTCTTCTTATTACAGACTCAGCAGACTCATTTAAAAAAGATATTTCGCAAACCTGTTGTCTCCCAGGCTGAGAGCGTGCGCGCAAGCGGATGGTAGTCTGAAAGCACACAGGCTGCCCGGGGAAGCGCTTGAGTCCCCATCCCTGGAGGTATTTAAAAGACGTGTAGATGTGGCGCTTAGGGACATGGTTTAGTGGTGGACTTGGCAGTGTTAGGTTTATGGTCAGTGATCTTAAAGGTCCTTTCCAACCTAAATGATTCTATGATTCTATGACTTCGGCAGCATCGATGACCCCAATGTGCCACTCCTGCAGAGGGAGCAGAAATGCCGAAATGAAGCATGATACAGTAAGGAACATTTTGTCCACATGATTATATGTTCTGGCAACTAAAGGACCTAAATCCTAACATTAAATCTAAATTAAATTACCATTCACTGAGCTGCTGAGAGGTATCTGCTCTAAGGGAGGGTTTACGCCACAGACTGCAGCAAAACCTAAGCAAAATCAGCTCCCAGTTAGCTCGAGTGCCAGCAGCACGCCGGTTGCTGCAGCACAGAGCTCACATACCCTTATCTGCTGGTTTTCTTGGCCTCCTGACTAGGGAATGAGCTGCCCAAGCCCCGTAAAGCTGGCTTGGTGCCTTGGGGCTGCCCAGGGCATGTGGTGGTGCCCGCTACGGGATGCTTCCCAGGGGTGGCTGGGTTCTGCACTGAGGGCTGCTCAACTCCAGCACGTGGGGTTAGCTCATGAACACATCCTTAGCCAAAAACCTAGATTCACATTTTCAAACTCAGAAGCTAATATTGGAAAGCGGAGATGTCTATTTTCTGTATTCCTTCCAGGAAATGGTCTAGCTGCACAGGTAGCAGAACTTCCCAGTCTTGGCACTGAATATTGACATTACAACAGTATTTAAACATTTACTCTCTTTTCACACACACAGACATAAGCTCATGTGCGTGCACAGGGGAATCAGGTGGAGCCACAGTCCTTTTAATGTCAGTGAGAGAAGTAAGCCTGAATCTTTCTAAGCATGACCTGGGATGGGTGCCATACTATTGCTATGTAATTTGGCTGGGTACTTCTGAGCCATCTTAATTCTCCAGCCATCATTACTTTGCCTGGTTATCATTCATACATTTCTATATGCTAGTTTGCTTGGAGGAAAGAGGTTGGAAATTTACAGCTAGAGTGGATAAGTAGCTAAATTACCCACCAGTTGAAGCATTATTGTGTTTTCCAATAATTGCTGATTAAAATTCAAATGCACTAAATTCCACCTGTCATTCCCAGCATCGCCTCCGCTTCTGACAATGCCAACGCCGTGAGAGGGTATGAATGAAAGGACTGAAGGAAGCGGTTTGTCTGCACGATTCCATACTTTTATTTCAGCCACAATCTGCTAACTCCCCTCTCCCAAACCCTCGGGATATTTTCCACAAAATGTCTGCTCTGCAGGATGCTTTGTAGAATGAAGACACCGTGGTTCAGGTTCAGCCTCTTCGTTTTCACACCCATGCAGGACAGACACCCACCTGCCTAAGCTGCTCTATCATTTGTGGCCAGTCAACCTGCTATTTTAATACACAGATGCTTATGACTATTGATCGAGTTTCCAGGTGGGCTTTTCTCTTTTGAAGCTTTTTAGAGGAGCTAGATGAGCTTTTCATGTACATGAGCTCCTACTTAGTGTCTTATTTTTGCTCCTGGCCATAGGATGTGCCCCAAGTCCCTTTCTCCAGCTCTCCTGAGCTTGCCTGTGGCTGTAAAACTTCTTCCGACTGGTTAAACTTTTCAGTCCTTTCCTTCTCCCCTTGGGCCTCCTCCAGTTCAGCATTTTTGGCTGCCTTCTTGCTTTTGCTCTTCCATCCTCTTTTTCCCAGCTCTCTCAAGCTTTTCCTCACTGTGCCTAGCATTTCCCAGCCTGGAGAGCTGGGGAATAGCACAGCCCCTGGGGACGTGTTGTGTTTATGATAAATCAGGGAAGTGGGTAAGCAAGTACCTGCTCTTAACAGCATTTTCTCCATGCAGGTGTTTCCTCTTCCCTTTTGCTTGTGGCTGAATATTGCAACAGACAATATGTGTTTGCAAATTACCACTACCCTGCACTTCATCAGTCTGGGTCCACATTTTAGTAATCAGAAAAGAATCAGCCTGATTTAACATCCATTTACCTATCCTGGCTGTCTGAACCATAAACAAACAAAACAAAACAAAACAAAACAAAAAAACCCCCAACATTTGGGAAGGTACAGTGAAGGAGAAGATGGTCTGCTGAGTTACATCCCATGGCAGTGCCCAGCCCATTCCCACACTGCTGCTCCCAGGGGTTGGAAGCCACTGAATGGGCTGAACCTGTCCAGATTTAGTAGATGACAACAGTAAAAAGAGAGTGCAGCATGTGCTGTGAAGCCTCGAGTTCTCTTAACCCGCGGGAAAAGTCTGGCTAGACAAATGCGAGAAGAAGCAGGACTAGCAAGGGACCCAAGGCTGACGGCTCAGCATCTCGTTACTCATCCTCCCAGCTCTGTCTCACCAGTGGTTTAGCACCTTTGTGGGCTTGTTTTTGATAGCTAAAGAGGAGGAGAGAGATGTGACTCTAAGACAACAGGATATTAGGAGAGAATGGTGGAAGAACAGCAAGACTGTAAACAAATCTGCTTCTAGATGGTGTTTCGGGTTTAAGTGCAGTGTATTTTGAACTACACTGTGCACACAGCGTAGCGTTCTGGCTAGCTCCTTAGGACAGCACTTGCTGTGCCACAGCAGGGCATGTATGTGGTTGGGCTATCAACAAACCAGAGCACTCCTGGCTTGCCTGGATCCCAACCAGCAAAGGATACTGTAAAACCTGTCTGGCTTACAGTGTCATTTTGCTAAGGTTAGAATATATATATATATATATATATAAAATATATATATTTCCTAATAGACATTAGGAAAAATTTCTTTACTGAAAGAGTGGTCAGGCCTTGGAACAGGCTGCCCAGGGCAGTGGTTGAGTCACCATCCCTGGAAGTATTTAAAAGACGTGTAGATGAGGCATTTAGGGACATGGTTTAGTGGGCATGGTGGTGTTGGGTTGACGGTTGGACTCGATGATCTTAGAGGTCTTTTCCAGCCTTAATGATTCTATGATTTTATGAATGTTGCTTGTCTTAGTGAAAAGCAGTCTTGAGATAAAGGCAGGAAATCTGCATTCAATTCCTAGCTCCAACAGAGACTTTCCTTATGTGGTCTTGGACAAGCCAAGTAAAACTCCCATTCTTTGTACCCTGAACTTGTATAAGAAAAATTATATTGCCTTCTGTTCTTTGTCTTGACTACTTAGACAGTGAGCACTTGGGGAAGAGAAAGGCTTTCACTCCGTGTTTATACTGTGCCTGGTTCTTCAGGGCATCAGTCTGCAATATTCCCTCAACACAAATAACAAGAAATAATAAATACGTTAAAATGTGTATTGTTATACAAGCGTATGACAACCAAGCCCCGTGAAACTGTGGTACTTGGTGTGGTTGGGCATGTGAGTCAGTATCTCTTAGCATCATCCCATGCTGATGCAACGCCACAAGACCGGGGTGGCAATGCCAGGCCATTCTGTGGTGTTTATTCACCGGTTATGTGTATCCATGCTCAGCACGTCTCACCTCCTGCCCTCCAGCCTGCCCAGAAAGACCAAGAGGAACTGAAATCAGGTAAGGGAATCAATGAGAGCCCTGGAGAGCAGGGATGATCAGGTTTGCATTTGCTTTTGGGAGCTGGAGAACATCGCCTACTACCAACTATGAACTGCCTGGCTCCAGCACCAGCTTCGCCCTGGGGAAGGAAGGGGTAGTATGAGACAGGAGGAGCTCAACTCTCCTTACCTTTAGGGATGCTGTATTTACTCGGAGTAGATTTATGCACGAGATGTGTTCTCACTAGCAGGGTTTGTTTCTCCGCTGCATTTGAGCTCCCAGTATGTGGACTCTTTTTTGAGCAAGCAGTGGGCAGACAGGGCAGAGAAACACACACAAACCAGGGAGTTTGGTTTTATTTCCAAACAGGCATACACAGAATCATAGGGGAGTACAAGAGGGAGAGGGCAGCACATCCTCTCACTCCAGTATATAAAAGCTAACTTCCTAGGCTGACCCAGACACCTAAGACTCAAGGCAAAAATATAAGGGGGAAGAAAAAGAGCCAGAAGGAAGAATCTATCCGAGCTTTCCATGGTTCAATCAGTCAGAGCCTGCTTCACTGGGGAAACAATCAATTAACCACTTCCACTAGAGCAGCCACAGACGTGCTGTTCTGGAGGTAGTAAATCTTTGAGTTTACTTGTTCTTGGTTGCACTCTCAGCTTATTTACAACATTACAGGAATCTTCCTCCTTGCTTATGCTCACTTCTCTAAGTTTCTCCCAAGGATCTTTCTGTCCATGATGATCAGTGAAGAAGAACACTTACGGACTAACAGTTTCCAGCTTCACTGCAAATCCTTATTTCCCTTAAACAAGCAGCCAAAACAAACTGTTTCCTCCAGGCATCTGGAGGGCATTACGCCTTTAACTGTCCATCTGATTTCCAGCTGTCAATGCATTTTGTCTCGCTTTAAGGCAGATGGTTTTGGTTTAGGATGTTTTGGCCCAAGCAGTAATCAAAAAGCCCTGCAGTACATGAATTAGGCAGGTCCCTGCCCTGAGGAGCAAAATGTTGTAGCAGACAAATGAGAGGCAGATGACACGAAAGCTAAGGGATGATGCTGAGAGCACTCAGCCCAAGCCTCTCTGTTGCAGAAGGGTGCAGGAAAGGACTCAAGCATGGCCGGTCCCATAGGTATGGTAAAGAGGGAGGTGTGAGACAGCTTGGAAATAAATGCACAAAAGGAGCATTAAGAAGATGTGACCAAGAGAAGCTGTGCATGTGCAAAGGGTTCAAACTGCACCTGCAGAAGGAGGGAAGCCGGCAGATGGACAGAGCATGGAGAAAGGTGCACAACGGTGGTGTGGATGGTGATGGTCTTCCTCAGCACTTCATATATAGATCTCAAAGCACTTAAAGCAGAAGGGTCTTCGGTCCCAATGCACCGGTAAAGAAAGCAAAGGATGGAGAAGAGCATTGGGGATAGAGATCAGCTATCCAAACCACAGGCCTGTGCTGTCCATTAGGCACTGGTACCTCTGCCATCACTACACTTTCAAGATGTAGTGAAACAAGAGACATTTATATGACCACAGCATAAGGTTGAGATTAAATTTCTATTCCCCATTTAAATTTTTCCTCTCATGCTTTAAATGAATAGAAGGCAGCTCTCAGTGCTTCTAGGTAGCTCCTGTGCCTGGGAACCTGGAAGCAGATTTTGATTCACAGATGCCTCTTGCTCCTCCAACCAAATGTGCTGCCGGGACTGGTAGACAGGAGCTGTCTTAACAGCTTTAATGCACTTGGTTGTGTCCCTACAGCTGCTGCTAATGGCTTGATTGGTGCTATTGAAATTTCTTCTTAAACATATGGTAATACATTCCTCACTGATGTCCCTGCCTTTCAAAACTCAAACCTGGAGTCATCATTGTCTGTAATAAGTTCATTCTGTTCCTTCTGCTTTACTGCCTGCCCAACCTAGTAACTCACTAACTCCAGAGCAAATTTTGATTAGTTTTTTAATTAAAAACATATTTTCTATTGGGAAGCCCTGCAAACTCAGCTTGGCATCTGATATTCAAATGACCTCCGCTGTTCTGGATGCAGCACCAGTAATGACAACTCTGGATATCAGGGCCAGGAGTCCACTAATAGGCCTTAATTGCCCTGATGAGCCTTTCCTGGGGCCCCCACCCACCCTCTCTGCCAGGAGCTCCATTTAACCTCCAACGCCCAGTTCCTGCCTGGGCCATGTTGTAGGTGAGCCTGCCTGGTGTTTGGCTTTCCTTGGTTGACCTTGGAGCTGGTGTGTCTATAGGACCTATTGCCATCACCACCCTGCTCTACCTCCCGCGGTGTGGGACTGTGTCTGGGGTTGCTCCTGCTCTGTGCTGGGGCTGCCCTTCCCTGGTTGCAGCCCTGCTCCTGCTGCTTCCTGACACTGGCAGCCACGAAAAGGCTACAGCTCTGGTAGGATTTTCAGTAGATGGAAGACTCTTAACGGATTGATTTAGTAACTGTTTGAGAGAAGAGTACAGGTAATATTATGGGCTATAATTCTTATGTTGCTTACTGTGCATGGAAATAAAACCGAAACCAGTATTTGTAAGTATGAGGTCTCTAGCTCTATCACAGCCTTAGAGCTCAAGCTGAGCCGAGTGTCAGGAATGACTGACCCCAGGATGCCCAGTCCAGTCATCTTCTGGTTGTCTGCAGCCAGGCTCCAGCACTGGAGGAGGAAAACACTTCTTCAGGCTATTGTTCTGCAGCACTCAGCGTATAGTAGTTTTAGCTGCACTTTTCCTTACAGAGATGTTGGGCTCTAATCTGGAATTTTGGAATAGCACAAACAGGCCTGTCACCTCATGTGTTCAGTGGGATGGCCTTTGGTTATCGTGATGGGTGGACACACCAAGTGCGTGAGGAACATCTTCCTCTGTGCCCTGAGGGGACAGCATCCTCACTGGGGAGACTAGGTCACCGTCAGAAAACATGCTCCGTCTCATCCCATCCAAGCTTTTGTTGCACTGAACACTGAACAAATGAGGATATGCTGGGTTTCCTTCCCCAAAGTGGGAACGGGTGATACCGTGATGTCTATGCCGCTTCGGAGCGAGCGGTGTTCAGTACCTGTGGACAGCTGGTACTTCCGAGCTGGTGATTCTCCGTAAGGCTTGCCAGAAGAGAAACACAAGAAGCTAGCCTTGGGGAAGGACCTAAAATTCACTTGTTCACACAGCACCCCAAGTTCCCACCAGCACCTATCCAGCAGTGTGCTGCAGAACTGGTTTAAATGCTGAGGCAGAACTGGTTTAAATGCTGAGCCAGAACAGGCAGCAGCCTTCCAATTGAATTTAACCCTCCGATCAACCACTAAAGAAAACCTCTTGGTCGACATGCTTCCTGCCTGGGACCTTGTATACTTCCAAGCAGTGGTTTTTGGTTTTGGGGGTTTCTTTTTTGTGGTGCCTGAAGAGAGATACCTGGGGAGGGGAGACTTGTGCTGGTGGGTGGTGATGACAACGACCTTTGGGGTGGGGGAGAAAGTTAACGCACGGAATTAAATGCTATCATGGCCTGGTTGGGAGCAGCCTTCTCCGGGGAGAGAGAGGGCCTTCTGAAATGAGCAATGGCTGAAACATCCCTCAGAAGCGGGAGGGACGGGTCTCCCCATTGCTGCTGGCCTGCAGGCTCCGCGGGTGTCTGCGGACGCCCTTCCCCCGCCTCAGGAGCGGCAGCCCCCGAGGTGGCTGTTCGTGGGGCTGGGGGGCCGGGCTGCTCCTTAAACTACACCAGCGTCGTTTATCTCCCCACCCCGCCTTTTGGAAGAAACCTCCTGAAAGTCTCAAGAATATTTCCGGGGACACACACAGGGCCGGGGCCGTGTGAGGAGCCGCCAGGGCGGGAGAAGGCCCGTCCCGCTTCCCCCGGGCCTCCTCCGCCTCCGCGGCCCCCTCACGAAGACGGCGGCGGGGACGAGGAGCCCCCAGCCGGCCCTCCGCCCCGCCGCTGCCCGTCCCTCCCCTCCGGGCGGCGATTGGCGGCGGCGCTGCCGGGCGTGAGGCGGGGCGGCGGGGCGGGGCGGCGCCCAGAGCGCCGGGCGGCAGCAGGTGGCTCCGCTCCGCAGCGCGCAGCTCCGCGCTCCCGCCTCGCCTCGCCCCGCCGCCTCACCGCGGCCCCCGCCGCAGCCAAGACGCCGCGGGCCGTGCTCCGAGTGAAGAATGGGGCGGCGAAGCTGGCCAAGCCGCCGGCGGCGGCGGGCGAGACCCCCGGCGGCGCCCCCGGATCCGGGCTCTTCATGGAGCGGTCGCAGAGCCGCCTCAGCCTCTCCGCCTCCTTCGAGGCCCTGGCCATCTACTTCCCCTGCATGAACAGCTTCGACGAGGAGGACGCGGGTACGGGGGGGGGGCTGCAGCCGGGCCGGTGGGTCTCGGTCGCGAGTGGGGCTGGGGGCGCGTGGCGGTAGGGATGTAAAAGGGGGGGCAGGGGTGTGCGTGGGGAGGGGAGGGCGCCCCAAGGCAGGGGGGAGACCCGGGGGTGTCGGAGGGGCCGGGTGTGAGGCCGGTTTCCAGCGTGCGTGTGTGTGTGTCCACCCACGGGTGCCGTGGGAGCAAGGGGAGGTGGCGCAGGCTTGGGAGGTGGCGCAGGTGGGTTTGCGGTGCGTCGGTGCTAGCCCTGACCCCGCCGCGGGTTTGGGGTGTAAGGGTCCCCCTCCACTGCCCAGGGGGTTTCCAGCGTGGGGTTTGTGTGCAGCGGGGTGCCGGGGGCTGGGGTGCTGAAGGGTTTGCGCAGGGAAGCGTGCGCCTGCGGAGATTAAAAGGGAGAATTTTTTCATGACGATGAAACGCGCTCCCTCTTCCAGTCGATAGCAAAACCGGGGTGTTTGCAAATGGAGCGGCTTATGCGCCGGTCCTCCTCTTGTGCCGAGCTGTGTAAAGTGGTGAAGGGCAGCGCTCAGGGAGAAGGAATCCGTTCTGCTGGACCTTGTGTCCAGTCTGCCACTGATTTATACACAATGAACTCTCAGGCTAATTGTTCTGAGGGGTCATTAGCACAATACACCACGCCGCTTTCGGAGAGGGGAATAAAAGGGGTTCCGTTTAAATGAGGGCAAAGTTGATCGCAAAACACGTACAAAAGCCTTTCAGAATGGACGCGGTGATTTTTGCCTGCTTCATAAAAACCTTTCTGGCCTCAAAGAGTTGGCAGTGGTCATAAAATAAGACCAAGCTTCAAAACCAGGGCCATAGGTAAGGAAAAGTAGGAAAGAAATTGGGTTGAATGGGAAAGGAAGGGCGCTGGGTGCTGGAGAAGGTGCTGGGAGAAGAGGGCAGCAAGCAGCTGCGTGGGTAGGGAGGACATAGGAGGGAGTGGATGGAGAGCGATGTATAAGCACTTTGTCCGTTCCCGGCGGCTCACTTATAAATGAAGGATGTTTTTCACAGTACACACTGTACCAGAGATCAAACCTTTAAGTGAATCTTCTGAGCAGCAAATAATAGAAGTTGGTAACTAAGGCGTATTTTAACACTGGCTGTCATGGTTGCATCCCTCAAAATGCCGGCATGCTCCTTTGTCTAGCGGCTCATCCCAAGATGTGCAGATGCCAGCAGGAATACATGGGCAAATCAGCCTGCTAGCTGCTACACCTGTAACGTTGTTGCTTTTAAAGGAATTGACGTAAGAATAAATTCATCATCTGTGTGATTAACCTAGGATTGTCATCAGCGTTGTGCAGGGGAGTCAGGCAGAAGATTGCATCCTCCAACAGATGTATTTTTTTAAATTTGGTTCTCAAAATTATGCTGGTGATTCATATTTGGTTTGAATGTTGAGGAGTGTACAAGACAATAAGGGGAGCTTTGGGAAGTCTCGGCGCTGTTGCTTCAGAAAAGATTGATAATGAGACATGCCTGAGTACGAGAACCTGACACAATGCCTTGAACAGCATTTCATTCCCTGGTGTCCAACCCCTCTTGCTGAGCGGGGTGACAGTTTAAGTGAACGTTTCCTTTTCCAGTGCTTAAAAAAATGGTTCTGCACTGAATTGTATTTGTTCACACTTAGTGAATGCTTATGCGTGAGTGTTAATAGGCTGCTTTTAATACAACACAAGTACTTGTCTCTGAATTAAATAAATCTACAATTCAGACCTCATTCTCCAGCAGCTTATTAGTGGATCTCGCTTGCCTGAGTTACTCTCATTAGTAAAGCTGCTTGGGGTAACGTTCAGCACAGGGGGGACATTGCAGTATCACTCCTGTGTTTTGTGCCTATGAGTGTGTATTCAGACACATATGAGCAAACAGCAAGAAAGAATGTGTGCCGCTTTGTATTTTTTGCATTAAAACCACAAGCGTATAATTTTCTCAAGAAAATAAATGTCATGAAAGAGAAATGATAAAAGAAATGCTGAAATTGTGTCAGACAAGATTCTGTATTATTCATACCCATGCACGTTCCTGAAATTGAGAGAGATTCTGACCAGTTTGGGTTGCAGCGTGATTTCTGTCAAAAAAATAGATCTTGATTCATCGCCCTCATTCAGGGAGATGAATACTGCGCTTGACAAGATGTTCTCCATAAGAGATGGCAGGAAAAAAAACAAAATTGATCCCACGAGCATTGACAAAGTAAACAATCCTATTTCAAACAGACACATCATCCATTTTGTCTGAAGCTGAGAACCACATCTTCAGAATAGTCATCCTACAGAAAAAGAAGAGGGGCTGATAAATGGCCAAGCTTAAAGGAAACTTGACGTTTTCCTCTGAAAAGGGAAAACAGCCTAATGAGAGCTCAAATCTACAAAAAAGAAAAATTCTTGGGGTGTTTCATTTAAGTTACTATGGGTAGGCCAGATTAAAGGAGCGTAAAAGGAAATTTGCAGGAGTGCCTACACTGAGAGCCGTGGCGAAGTGGAAACATAGCTAGCCACATCTGGCCAATGCTAACAATACTTCTGGGTTCCAGTATTTCTCACTTTTAGTCTTGAAAAATGGCTCTGCTTTTGAAAGATGCTTTTACTTATAGAATATTTCCTTTTCTGCCGTGGCCCTCTTGTTCTTCTTTGCTGTCCACCTGCTGGACATTAGGTGAGAAGGCTCTTCTCATCTTCCACAACTCTTCTGCCTGCCACACCACGCCTGTGTCTGGGCTGAGTTCTCGGCAACAAAGTGAATGCAGGTGATACCCGCTTATATCTTAGTGCGCAGAAGCAGGCAGCCAGCGTAGGCAGGATAGCAGTAGGACTTGGAGCAAGAAACTGGATCACTTTTGAATGCTTCCAGGGCATGAGGGTGATTGAGTTTCAGATGTGTCCCGTGGCAAATAAGGCTGCGTGGCTGTCTCTCCAAAGAGGTGGATGTGGACTTGCACTCCTATGTTGTAATAGCCTTTTCATTCCTCAGCTGCGTATACAAAGAGGATACTCTGAGCAAACACTGAGCTCTGTTCACCAGTAAGCTGCAGCGGGGCTTTGAAATAACAGAAATTATTGTCTGCACTCAGTAGTGTAAGGACTCCAGGTTAATAACTGTTTTGATCTCGGCATGGTAATGTTGCTGTCCTTCCTGCTGACTGAGTGTCTCCATTGAGGTCCCCAGCAATGTCAGTGAAATTAAGGAATTTGAAACTGGTTATTATCATCATAATTGTTGGTTTAACTTATGCAAATGTCTGTCCTGAGCTGTGATAATTTTTCAGTTACGGGTAGTAGACTAAAAAGAGGTAAAAATCAATCATGTGTGCGCACTTCTAGAAACACGAGTCTTAAATCAGTGCCTATTTCTAACAGTGTGAACACAAGGCTTAGCTGTCCTGAGGATCTGCCATGCGCTTGGTCTTGGTCTTGGCTGGAATCAGCCGTTCGGTATGCTGGTATTCATGTGGCGACATGTCGGAAGGGACCGAGCTGCCAAGTGGCAAGTGCATGGGGGTTAAAAATAGGGTGTTGAAGATTCACGATGACTGTGGGGACCTGCCTTGTAGGCAGCTTGTGAGTCCTGGGTGCAGTTCACATTTAAAATTGTGGGATTGTGGAATGGGGGTGTATGAAATCCACCTTTAAGAGCAGCCTTAGCGCAGCCCTGCCCAGTCCAGGATAAGGGACATCCTTAAGATTAATGGGGATGTGTTTGCTGGCGTGGAGGAGAACCAGCTTGTACCACGTGCAGAGCATGGAGTTTGGAGAATTTGCTAGAGCAGATCAGAACGTGAGGTTTTGGTAAAGAGCAATGGCACCTGACTTGGAGCTGCATGTGCAAAACCCAGTGAGCTTTGGGCAGGAGAGAGGAGGTGGTTTTAGTAGCAGGGACAGTAGCAGGTTTTGGTAGCAGTAACAGGAATCCGGCTGGGAGTCGGGAAGCCAGAAGCAGTCCTCAGCTCTGAAGAGATGAGAGCTTCCAGACGAGGACCCTGTGTACTACAGAGGACAAGGACTACACCTAAAGAAATGCAAATAGGGAAATGACGAAAATCGCTGAAGGGCATGTGGTTTTCTTAAGCCTCTGTGCCTAAAATGCAGGATCCAGGAGCACTTCTCAGGCCTGTGTGCTCCAGCTGTGCTGTGGCTTAAGTGGGTGAGGTGCAGGCATGCTCCAGCTCCTTTCTTTTGTGTCGTATGTCCTGGTTTCCTCGGGAAGGAACCCACTTGCACTGGCAGAAGGTATCTGAGGCATGCCCTGAAAGGGACACAGATTTGGGTGTTTGGGAGACTATAGCCATGGGTCCTATTGCAAATGCAGCTGCCCTGAAGTCCAGCTTGAGCATCTGCACAAGGGGAAACACATGTGTTCCTTACGGAGATCTTGTACCCGTGAAAGTGTGGAGAGCAGAGAGGCTTTGATCAGGCAGCAGGGGAAGGTACAGAATAGCTGTGAGGGACGTGTAAGGGTCCTGCAGGTCAGGACCCCAGCACAGGGACTGTCCAGCTTGGCAAACCTCTGCCCTGGCTATGAGATGGCAGAATCAAATCGTGTCTCAGCCAGCTGGAGCCAAGTGTCTGGCAGAGAGAAAATGGTTTCCAAAGTCAAAATGTCTCCTAGATACTGACGGTAAGCCTTCCTCGTGTCAGCTGCTCGTTCAGAAAAGAGTTGAGTTAGAGATAAAATTCAGCCAAGGCTGCTGCTTTCCCCCACTATCAAGTACTGGCAGATGCGCTGCGTTACGATCAATTGCTTTGAAGAGAAGCTATGTGAAATACTAATTTAATGGATTGATAAACACATTTAAAATGTTGGGATGGAAGAACGTGCTGTGGGCATGTAGTTTAGAATACTCTTTTGTCTGGGTTTTATCTATTGAACTTCTCTATAATTTTAAACATTGAACTTCTCTATAATTTTAAATGTTAAAGCGTCACAAAGTTGCTAAATAGAGGGAGCCCCTATGTGTGTTTTCAAGTTGCCATGGATATTTCCCAATTGCAACACTGTATTGGATTGGGGTACATATGATTTTTAAAGAAAATGATGATTCAAGTCTTCTAAGTAGTCCATTTGCATATTTTTTAAATGCATATATATCAAACATGTTAAGTCCTTTTGGTGTTTAGTCTGTTTTTGCTTCATCCAAAGTTACCTTTGAAGTTTTGTAAGTCTCCGACTAGTTTCGTTAGTTGTTAGGTAAGTAACCATGTTCACATGGCAAACATATAGAGGACAAGGGAAATTATTTGCACAGCTGGAATATTAACTATTTTTGTTATTAATCTTTTACAAATGAAATGATAGTTCATCCCTGTAACCCTGCAAAGACACAAACTCTAGGGCTCATCTGGCAATGCATTACTCCAGGGATGCTGCAGGACAAATCTGAATCAGTCTTGGAATGTACAAGTACGTAGAGAGTTTGCCTGTGGCCTAATCCCTGCTGTGCACCTAGCCAGCTCTCTTGGCTGGTGCAGAAGGCAGAAGAAGCCATGGCTTTTCCATCTTCTTGCACAGTAAGGGGCATAGGTTATCCTAGTGATTGTAAGAAATGCTGCTCTCCCTGCTGGGCACATTCTAGCTCTAGGTAAGCAGATGTTTGTTTTATAAATGGATTAAAATTTAGAACAATTTTAGAAGGGCTGCTGTCAAATCCGTCTCTCATCAGAGGAAAGCGTATGAAATGGACCAACAGCCTAGAAGAAGATGCTGCGGATAATACCTGCAGAGGTTACTGATCTCGCACCCGCTCATGAGTTAACCCAGATCATAAATGCAACGACTGACTCTTACGCGGCAGATGTGCCTAGTTGGTGCAGAGCTGAACAAACCTTGCTGTTCCTTACATCTCCTGTGCACTAAAGGCAGCTTTCTGCCCGCTGGATCTGTTGCCTGCATGTGCGATTGGTAGACTGCTATTAGAGAGGATGGGTTTTGTCTTCTCCTGGGCCCATGTGAGACCAGAGGAGAGCAGGAGCCCTGTGGATGAGTCAGCACTAGGAACAAGAGGTTTGAAACCTCGTCCTCATTTGTGTTGCTCTTGGTGTTGCGGCCGCATGTGAGAGCCGTAGTCCTCGGCCAAGTTCACGCTGTGCTTGTAGAAATGCAAAGCAAAATGGCAGTCTCTGTCCCAAAGAGCTTACAGTCTGTGGCAAAACCCAACAGATGGGTACGGATAGACAGATGGGAGAGCACAGGGGAAGGGTGACGTGGTATCGGTCAGCGCTCAGCGTGGCGGGCAGCCTTCCCGCGGCACCAGCTGCTGCCCGTTCCTGTCTCCCACTGGGCACCCCGGCAGAGTCGTCCAGCACGCCCCAACCTGGGTCATCCACCTGTGCCTCATGCTGCTGCTGGATGTAGGCTGAGGAATTGTTTTAAATGATGCAGGATGGGGGAGAAGACAAGCAGCGGCTGGCTCTGGGATCTCAAGCGCTGTGCCACGATGTGTTGCGTAGACGTGTCCTTGGTGGTCATCCGGGTGTGGGTTCACAGGGGAGAGGGTACGTGGATGAAGTCATGGGCCTCCTGACAGTGGCACTGTGCTGTCCCCTTAGCACTGCTTATTGCAGGACACATCAGAAGTCATGGGAAAGCACAATATTGTCTCCTTCCCTCGGAGGTGACTGCATCTGGCCTGACGTACGCTGTAGGTGTTTGGAAGATGTTCTGTTTCAGCCACGTGTGCAGGAGTTGTAGAGGGCTGGTTATACGTGACCCCTGCCAGCCACAGGGGAAGGATATCTCTTTCTCTTACTTTGCTGTCAATTTACTTCCAAATAGAGGAGTCTGTCCCTGGAAAGCTTTCTATCTAGGAGAGACTGTTTCCTTTTTGCTTCTATTTCATGTGAAGTTAATTTTAATGCAACATTTATTAATTCAAAAGCACTCTCTTCTCCAGGCTAAAAAAATTATCTTTACTCTGTCAGATTCCTACATCAGGACAAGTTGTGAAACGCTGTAAGTACTTTGCTTCAACATTTCTGTTTGACAGAACGTATGTATCTGCTTTGTGTAGGGAAGAATTAAGTTTGATTGGAGTAGTTGTTTTGAGGAATAATTTAGCTGTGCAGTTATTTTCTGAAGCACTTTCTGCTCGTATTTGAGTGCCTTCAGTTAGATTAGAAATGTGAACACTTTAATTTAGGAAACGGTTTGCAAGTTGTTAATGTGTTTTAGTGGGGCAGTGAGACCTGGCTCACACAGGCTTCTCAACCCTCCCATCTTCTCCTCTCTTCCCGACAGACATTGGTCATGAAGCACCGTTAGCATATTTGAATAAGGATTTCTGGTCTTCTGCAGAACTGTTCAACACGATTTGAATATCCATCTAGCCAAATGATGTTCTTTTGAGGTTTGGTTTTATTTTCTGGGAGAGGGTGTGAAAACCATGCTATACTGTATGGGAACGTGTCATGATCCTGCAACACAAATAATGCCTCAGTAGGTGCCATTGCTTAAATCATCTGCTGATGACATGCACAAATTAGGCACACACTGCTTTCCCTGTAAAACTATGCTTGCCTTGGGATCTGCATTTAAGTTACATATTTGGCTTTGCGTTTGCAAAATAGCATGCGTGTAAAGGCTGGGAAGCCCTGGTACAGCCTAACTTCATGTAGGAATAAAGCAAAGCTCAGCAGCCCTATCCTTTAACCAAATCCAGCCACAGTTAAATCATTGTGGCAGATAATGTTTCAGCTTCACGCCATTGGAGTGTTTTATCAACTTTGTCCGATACACAAAGAACTCGTACAGCCTTGCAGAAGCCAGTCTAAAATGTTTGAGCGCTCAACAATTCAGAGAGTACGGTGTGTACAGAGGTAAATGTCACATTTTTCTCAAAACTGTTGTATGACTAAGAGGAACTCGTGCTAACGTCTGCATGTCCTTATTCTTAGAAATGTAGATGTAGAAGGGGTCCTGAGGAGTCACTAGTGTCCGCTCCCCAACTAGCTAACCTCTTCCTATTGAAGTTTACCCTAAAATTTAGCTCAGTTTAAGCAGATTACTATTATCTTGCTCCCAGCAATATGGGAAACAATTGATCACTGCTGGTTTTAGAGCAACTCTTCACATCGCAAAACTGTTCTTCCCAGTGCCAGTGATCCCAGCCCAGGAAATGACCATAATCACGACCATCACTGCCTGGCATCCCTGCCCCTCCTTCTGCAGCCTTTTGATTTTTGGACCAAAGAAGCCTGATCAAATTTTTTGCATGGAGCAGTTTTCCAAGCATCATGTTGGCCTTGTTGCTGGATTCGGGATCTTGCAGGAGGAGCAGTGTGGACAGTGCTCTGGCTGCTGGCTGGCTGGCTCCTAGCAGGGAGGAATAACTCCCACGCTTCATGTGCAATAGCCCTGTAAATACACACCATGCTTTGCAAGAGTGTCCCCACTCCTGACTCACATTCGGGGTATGATCCGTGCCACTTCCCAGATAATTCTCTGCAGGACTGCTGCATGGCTACTCATTCTCTTTCTGGCATTTGTGCATTTAATTTTTTCAATGTTCTGAAGTTACTACTTTTTACATGTGCCTTTATTCAATTTCCTTGTATTGATTTGGAGGGGTGAGCTATTTTATCCCATCGGTATTGGTCTGAATTCTGTATCTGTTGTTTAGCAAGACCCACGCTGCTGGGATGTTTGTGGGATTGGGAGGTGGGGTAAATGGCTGTGATAAGGTGCTTTGTCCTCTGGGCTCCAGGAATACTGCACTGTTTTGTGGATAGTTTTGGCAGCCAGAGGAGAGCTCTGTAACTGAGGATCCACGGGTGAAGTGCAGCATCCTTGAAAACCTTTGCTTTCAGTGCATCTGGAGTGGGCTGTTTTTTCAGGCACCTTCTCATCGCCTCATTTTGCAATGCTCGGTTCAAGGGACTGTTGAGGTGTCATTCACACTTAATAGCTAGAATAAAGATAATTGTGGTTAATGGTACTTCACATTGGTGACAGATCTGATTTAAGAGGTTGTAGTCTCTCTCCCCATGCACACGTGGCTGTGTCCCTCTCTGGAGCTGGCCATCCTCTTAAGTGCAAGAGCTCAGCTGTTGGTGGGCTCAGACCTGCAGAATGACCCACCTTGGCAAGGAAACAGCAGCGTCACCAACGGACAGGAGCGTGTGGGCAAGCCTGCCCCTCGCTCGGCTCCATGGGCAGTGTGGATGAGGCTGACTTTCCCCAGTGGTGACAGTTTCCCAGTGGTGACAGTTTCCCAGTGGTGACAGTTTCCCAGTGGTGTGGGACTTTTGCCAGCTGCCCACCAGCAGTATGCGTATTTACAGTTAGCAGGGAATGTATCCTGCCACGTGGATGGAAAACATGTTAATTGTGTTGCAGCCAAGATGTCTAAGAAGATTTAAGATTTTTTTTTTGTTGGAAATCCAGCTCCCTGTTTAGCACTTCTCAGCATCCTGGAAGGATTGTGTGGGTGGGTGTTTTTTTCTTTTGTTTTTACTCTTTACCTTCCCTTTCTTGTATTTGACGCATTACATCACAGCACTAGTGAAAAGTTAGGAAAATTTGCTTCAAGATTTTAAGGTTGCTGCTTTACCTCCATATTTGGGTTTTAATCAGATTGTCAGGAAAATAAATGAGAAGGCTTTTCCTCTTTCTAATGCCTGTTAGACTTCCAGCTGTTGTAGCCGGTTCACTTCTGGATGGTGGTATCATGACAAAGCGGACCCAGCAGCTTTCTTTGTCTCTTATGTTCAGTTCATGCTGGTGTCCCTCTGGCTCTGAAGCCCTGGTAGCTGCCATGAAATCACACTGGTGGCCCGTGGTATTAGAGCAATTGCTCTGCAGCAGTTCTGCAGAGCCCTTTCACCTTTATAGTAGTTTTAATTAAAACTTATGATAAAGGTGGATAGTGGTCCAGACTAACTTTAGAGGCTTGACAGTATTCTGCTTCCCCCCAGTTCCCCCAAAACCAGAAGGAATTTCAGGAATTGCTGTCATAACCCAGTGTTACATTTTGATGTTGATTTTGGTACGTTTGTCAAAAAACCAAACTTTTTTGTGTGGGTTGATCCATGTACATCTGCCTTTGTGAATCACATAGTCCACAGTTGCATCCTCTCCAGATTTGGGATTTTTGTTTCAATGTAAGTAGACAGGAAAAAGTTAGGTAGTATTACCTGATGTGCCTTGAGATAAAAACAAGCTTTCTGCAATGAACATTGTTTTGACAACCAAGAGTCTCTGCTTGTTTTAAATACGAAATATGCAAAGTTGGGCATTTTCAAAAATGCCTGGGAGTTTTGGTCTCTAGTATTTGTTGAAAGTGAATGGGATTTGGGGCTGTACCTGCCTTCAGCAGTTCAGAAAATCATCTGCAGCCCTGTGAGTGTGGGGCTGAGACTCTGCCGCTCTGGTCATACAAAGCCAGCTCGAGCAGAGGAGCAGGCTCTCCCTTGGATTCTGCAATTCAGAGAAGTTGATGAAGGAACATTGAAAATCCTGGTCTGGAAAGCAGGGCAAGCAATGCCGAAAGAAGGCATGCAGGCCAGTGCTCAGGCTGGCAGACAGTGCATATTAAATCAGGGTGATTTATGGAACTGTTTCTGTTAAAAGCTTCCTCGTGCACTTCAGAAAGCGGAGCTGCCAGATTGGTCAAAATCCAATACCCAGACAGTTTGAATTGGCTGCCGGCAGCAGTAATAACCGTGGCGAAACTCTAACAGCCGTTTCATGCAGGCTTTGCAGGCTGCCACATCATTGCTGCTTCGCAGAAAACAGACAGTGTCAAAATGTTATGTGGTATGAGGACATTTCCATGGTAACGTTAGCATCCCATGACACCCGTTCTTGTACCGCGGTGTCAGTGCGTGCTGTCGTCGTTGTACTTTCTTCATCCATCTGGGGCCATCCATCCTGATCGTATGGATTTCTTCAGTGACTGCTAGTAGTTATGGGGCTGATGGTGGAAGAGGTGCTCTCTCTGGGCTTTCGGGGGTCTTAAATAAGGCAAGTATTCCTTCTTTTAGCATAGCAGCTTTCACATAATTAATCTTAAAAGCACTTGGTTTTGCTTTCTGCTGCACTGAAAAAGCAGTGCACTTTCCCTCTGTGATCAGACAGCTCACTGCAGTAGCTGTTTCGTACCTGGCGTCAGAGGCATCCACACTCCTATCTCGCAGCTCTTTGTCAGGCGACTCCGAGATTGCTCAATTTGTGAAGACACTCCAGTCTTGTTTTAGGTCCGATCCTTTCAGCCCGGAGAATGCTTAGTGCTGATTTCCATCTGCAGCCCAACAGCAGTCTGCTCCCTCCTCCCCTTCCTTGGCAGGAGCCATCAGCTGCTCCGGACCAGCCTGAGGTCTTTGGGTAGAGTCTCATTGCCTGGTTTCACTCCTGTCTTTGGCCTGCCTATAAACGTTTCAATATTTTATACTGCAGTAACAATGTCCCTCTAGGATTCTCAGCATTCCCCCTGTGGTTTTTCCCCTTTTCTTTCTGTATTTCTACCAGGTGACGTTTTCCGAAATTAGCCTCATGGGGTTTTTTCACTGTGCAGGCAACACATGTTTATTGGCTCCTTTCCCTTGGCATAGAGAAAGCTGTTCTCAATATTTTATTGATAAGCTAGAGCTTTGGCAAGAAATAATAAAGGTAAAGATGTTTTCTGTATGGCAGCCCATGGACCTTCCACCAGTGCACATTATTCACCTCTGCTTGGTACTTTGTAAGAGCAGTAGAGAGATCTTGGTTTAGTTATTGTGCACACATAGGTTCTGAAAATTGCATGGTAAAGAGACAGTCATTTAACTAACGATTTGCCGACCCCATATGCATAAGCTATGGATGTGCAGTCTAGGTCTGTGGGTGCACAGCAAGGCCATTTCTCACACAATGGTGCTGTAGCGTAAAGGGATCATATATGATAAAACCCAGTGCTTGTGATTTTAACATCTGGCCTAAAGTATTTCATTTGAAGAGACTGAGAGGATAAATGTGAGACTTCAGAAAGTACAGGTTGAGACTAGGGGAAGGAGCAGAACTTGACTTTCGATCATATCTGTTCCTCAGGACCCACTTCTGGACTGTTTCACCACACTAATTCTCAGCTCTCCTGTTTTGCCCAGGGCTCCGCTTTGAGCCAGGCCAGAGTCCCAAGTTATCTTTCTATAAATTTGTTTTTCATCTGTTTCCACTGAATTCCTAGCTTCTGCCTAGTAACAGGAGTAGGTCTGTTCCTTTGACCTGTCTGCTCTGTCTCTGCAGAAACACTCTTACTGCTTCTGGACAGGAGGCAGCTACTAGGTCCTAAACTCAATTTTTCCCAAGACCCAACCCAAGCCAAGTGCCTCTAAACCTGGCATCGTGTCGGCCCTATTTCAATATTTTTCTATTTCTGTCTCAGTACTGCCTGGCTTACCTACTACAGAGCTCTATGAAATATTGCATGGTCAGTTGAGGCAAAATTTGGCTTGCTGCTCTAGGAATAATACCAGGCAAATTATCCACAGTCCATTTTAGTTGGTGAATTTGACTCTCTGTTTTCACAGTCTTCACTGCAGCCATCTGCTGCAGAGAGACAGCAAGCTTGTAGTACAGATTGACTATGAAAATCAGGAAGCCTTATTTCAGGCCATAATTTTGTTTAATTTCCTGAAATCTAGAAAACTGTTTATTCCCTAAAACACCTTTCCTCTAGAGCCCTAAGACTGGGTTTCCAAAGGTCACCTGTACTAGCAGCATGAAAAATGTTGGGGGGGGGGGGAGTGAATCCCGAAGCAGTGACAAAGGATGACCTGAAAATGTTTCACTGATCAAAATATTCATTAATAATTTCCCAGGCTTCTGTCAGTTTTGTTAAGAGTGTGCTTTTATGTGCGAGTTGTACCAATACAAGTTGACTTGCAGTGTTCTGCAAGTGTCAGTAATGCAGATTAAAGCAGCATTTGGCCTCTGATATTCAGCAAATGGTTTGGAAACTGGATTTTGCCTGCTCTAATACTAAACTACTATGTCAGGAAAGATTCTCAGCCTTTTATTTCAGTTTGTAAGGGGGGGAAAAAAAAGCATAACATCTTGATATGAGTACATCTTACAAGGTTTAGACATTGGAAAAGATTTAGTGACCTGCTCTCTTAAGCTCTTATAGTCATCAGATTGGAGAGGAAATTGCAGTCAAAAGTGAACATTTTAAAACTTGCCGATTTAAGTGGTCTAATAGTCGACCTGTTTTTCCCCTTGATGGTCCTGTGCTTATCTCTTCAGACGTGCAGGTGTTCAGTCCACTAAGGCTGCAGTGCAGAAAGGGGAAAAGAGCTGCAAAACTAGGACAGACTTGGATTCTATTTAACAATGTTCTATTTCGACTTGACAACCAGCTATCGAACACCTACAGGTTTGCAACTGTGATTCACTCGGAAGCTGACATAACTGATGTCACGTTGTATTAATAGCTACAGAATTGTAACTGCTTTTAGCAATGAGTTTCATTAACAGCCTCTACAAACACACTGACAATCGGTTGAAAACCTGAAAATATTAGGTGTATATAAAAATGGATTATGCCATAAAGGAACCTCCCTGTGCTGCCAAATGTGTTTACAGCAAGTTCTTGCGGGTGTTATGCATAATGATTCCTCTTCATCACTTTCAGTAGGTCTTACTGGTAGCAAAAGGTGTGTGAGGACTGATCCACACTCTAAATGAATTACAAACTGCTGATCTAATCAGGTTACATGACGTGAGTGTATTTGGGAGTTACTGTGTCCACAGCGTTTTTCTTGGCAAGTGGCAGCTGCCCAACCAATTCCAGCGTAGTGCTGATGTTGTTTTGGGAGGTGTTTTGGTCCTTCACTTGTTTTAGTTGAACATTTTGGCTTCAATGGGAAGTGGTGTTGTGAGAAACCATGCCTAGATGGTACTCTCCAAGCTGTACTAAGTGCATTGAGTTCAGCTCCCCTTTGAGCTTTGCACGCTTTTCTCGGTGTGGGCTGCTAGCCACCTCCGAGGACATTGGCGTAGAGGAGGTGGAAGTGTTCATTGCTTCCTACCATCTTCTTTGAAGATGCTGAATTAGTAGCTAACGATGGTGGCATATAACTGGTCCTCACCAGCCTCTGTTAGCTGTCCTCTGGGGCGAATGAGTCGATTACTCTTCCAGGCTCTTAGTAAAGTCATCTCTGCAGTATGTATGTGTGGTTTTAAGGTTTGCATCACTGGCACGATAGGCCAAGACATTGTTGTAGAAGTGAAATGAAAACTGAGATTCAAGAGAGGAAGTGTTCAGGATGGCGTTGGCTCGATGTTGAGTTGTGTAGTCAGACTTGTCGCTGGGAGTAAAGCTGTGGACCTGTACACTTGTTTGAGATTTCCAATGCTCTGGGTACCTGTGAGAGCTAGTCCATCGCTCCTTACAGCAGTCAGTCATCTCCTCCCCCCTGTTCCTTCTTTCCCTTCTTTCTCTTATATACATCACACTGCCTCTTCTCTTCCTTTTGGCCATGAATAATTAAATTGTGTTTACATTTTCAGGTGATATCTGCTCTGTCACATTCATCTATCACCCGTTTTTGGCGTCTGTCATTTGGATGTGACTTTGCTTTTGCTGACCTGCGACTCTCAGGCTGGCCTCGTGTGCTGACTTCTGGAGACGGAGAGTCTCCCGAGACCGGCAGGAATGGTTGGCTCAGGACACGGCAAAATTGCTGTCTGGCAAGGGAGCAGAATTCCTTATTTTGAGAAGATGGAAATCCTAGGCTTTTTTCCCCGCTTTCTCATTGTTCTTTTTTACGAGGTTAGAAACCTTATTTTCAAGTACATCACCAAATGGCCATTCACCCTTCCTCCCGTAGAGTTATAAGTAGCTGTCCAGATAATTAAGTACAGTTGATCATCTTTCAGTAATACTGTTTATATTTTAAATGTCGCAACAGCAAACGATTCATTGGGCGTATAACACAGCAAGTGATCAAACCACCTTTGGCTCAACGTGTCTGTGTTGAAACAGCCTATGACACCGAAGGAGTGTAATTAGCAAGACACATAGAATGGGATTGAAAAAAGATGGGAAAATAAGCAGAAGGATTTGAAAAGGATTAGGAGAGTAAATGACAAACCAGTAGTTAAATGGTGCATGATTAACGACTGTAGAAGTAAAAGGTTGACTAAATATTGTAACTCTGTAATGGCTGCCCCAAAGTAATAGAAAATTACTTCTTTGTTCAGAAGACTCCAGAAGTGGATTTATATCGACACATATGCTGACTCTGGGTTTATAAAAGTTTCTTAGACTTGGCTTAGGTCGAGAGGAGCCTCCCCTGAGACGCTTTCCTGGTTGACTTGATGATCTGGGATTCATCTTCCATCTTTGATATTTTGATGCTGATCATTAATATTAGGTACCCCACTGAAATGCTGTGAGATAGTTTATTCTTTTTCTGAGCCTTGGTACAGGTGGGAGTATCAAAACTGTTTGCAGTCACATAGGCAATTGATGGCTCTTTTGCTGGTATTAAAGGAAATTACATCTGTACTGGAACTAGTGCTACAAAACTGATTTGTGTATGCAAAAAGAACCTGAAGAAGGTGCAACTTCCACAGTGCTTAGGAGTTGCTTTCGGTAATGTGGAGTTGCTGGGTGTAACTCTTTGTCTTAATACCGACTTTGTCACGTCTTTTATATAATGCCTGATCTGGGACTGGATTTTATCTCAAGTTTCTTGTCACTGCATCTTAAGTTCTAATTTTCAAGAAGGTACTGAACTCTGCTGTTGAGGACTTTGAGCAAACTCTGAATTTTCTCATTTCTGTAGTATCTGTCTCTCTGCTGTTTTAGGATCAGCGCTCGTGTTGTTCCTAGCCATGTTTTCCCTTCAAACTGGGCCTACAACCGTTCTCAGATCGGCTCCCTTGTGTCTTAGAGGAAACAAAGTTGTATATTAATGTGTTTTAAAGTTCAAGATTTGTCTCAAACCGATAAAAGCCGACAGAAGTGAAAGTGCCATCCTAATACTGAGGTGCTTTGACCAAAGATTGCCGGTTGACATAATTTTTCCATTGGGAGCATTAAAGCAGAGCTGCGGGATAGGGAAATTTTGACTGCAGCTGAGTTTGGCTATCATGAAGAATCTTTGCTGTTAATATCGCAGTATGGAGCCCCACTGAAATTATTCTGTAACCTTCGATCTGTGGTGTGTGTGCTTCCTAGAGGGTGGGGAGCTACGGAGGGCATCTGCTGTCTCTTCCTTGCTGGAAAGGACAAAGCTAACATCGGAGGAAGCAGTTTCTCTGTTTTCTCCCCTTTTTTAAAACAAAATCTCATTACTGTCAAAAGTAGCATTTTTTCCTGTTACTGCTTATTTATGACAACAGAGTTGCATATAAGTAATGGTATGTAATTGGTATAAGTTTCTTGTTTCTTTAGCAGGAGCGCACTCAGTTTCTGTTTCCCTGCACCGCAAGCAATTCCCCACCAGTGTCTTTGGGACTTTCACGTCATGTGGGGAGAGAAGAGAAAAACTTTTTCAAATAGGTGAATCTGACTGTAAAATCACAGAAACTGGAATAATGTGTGCGTGGGAAGGGAACAGATTTAGGGCTCTCAACTGTTTTTTGACTCGTTTTTGGAAGTCTACATTACAGTTGGCGCTCCTCCCCGTCCTTTAAGGACTGTTGCAGGCATAGCTGAACTAATTACACCTCTCCTTCCCAGACACCCCCACGGGGGCTCTGCCGGCTCCTGCCGTCATCCGCGGCCTATTTGGATGTGCAGGCTGCAATCTGGCCGTAGCTGGAGCATCCGTCCTCGCCGGTCACCTGCCTCTTGCTTCTTGTGGCAGATAAGAGGCTGGACTGTAACGGGCGTTTCCTTTGGTGGGGGCACTAATTAAAATCTCTCTTCTGTCCATGGGTACTCATTTTCATAAATCTTTGGGAATATGTTACTTCTGAAACCTGACCTCTCTGTGCAATGGAGTTCAAAGGTTCAGAAGTTATGGAGGATGGAAAAAGAGGAGAGACAAGTCTTGTTTCCAGAGGCGGCTCAGTTGAAAAGGTTATCTTTGCTCTGCAGCGGGGGAAACTACTGCTCCTGGGTTATGTGCTTAGAGCAAGGGTCGGATTTGCAAAGATGTTTAGACATCTAAAGAGCCCCCAGAGTTTCAAAGAGTGCTTCACGAGCCAATTCCCACCGATCCGTTATCTGTTTGTGTTGTCAAGAGGCTAAACATCTTTAAGAACTTGGCCTTTAACTGCAGGTGATGAGAGGTTGGGGGATGTCGTTTTGTGTGCCGGCAGCCAGTGCGCTCCTTCCTGGAGGGCAGGAGGGACTGCAGGCGGACTGAGCCCCTCGCTCGCCGTGGTGGGAATCCTGCAAAGTCTCCTGGAGGCTGTGGACCTCGGAGAGCTCCAGACCTTTCACAGAGTCAGAGGCCTGGGGTGCGAAGTGTAAATAATCTGAAGCAGCGGTAAATAATTAGCTCTCAATAACATGTCTGCAGTGACTTTCATCTTGTCAGTGAAGTAGTTATTAGAGGTGTGTATTAGGAATCTGTTAATCTTCAAAGATAAAACCATCTATATAAAATGTATCAGTATGAAACATATTCTGTCGCTGTGGGACAAATGACTGTATGAGAAATGGATTTATATTACACACTGCTTTATAATTGGGATCTCTGAATATAGTTCTGTGTTTCTTGGGCACAAATGTGGAATTAAAAAATATTTTATTTAATGCAACTGCTGTTTTATTTATAATGCTTTCAATAGGAAAATCTTTCCATTGTCATATAACAGTCTGTGCAGGGTGCTTTTGATTTTAGCAGGTAGGATTTAGAAGAGTTCAGTTCTCTCCTGGATGCGTATGCCCGTGCTGCATTGCAATGGGAGTTAACAGGAATAGCCAGCTGTGAAAGGAGAAGAATAGATCCCAAGGACTAGATCATATATAAGAAATTTCAGCTGATTCTTATGCAGGGCTAGTCATATAAATTGAGTTTGGATGGAAAAGAGATCAGTAAATGGGCTAGTGTCATCTGCCCGTCATCTGCTGGGCATCAGGGGTTAATCAGCAAGTGATGTCCAGAAGACCAGTGAGAGTCCTCCAGTGAGACTTGTGAATTATTACTAGTTTTATCTTCCCATGTCCTGGCTTACAGAGGAGGTCATATGGCGTTAGAGGTGGGCTTTCGCTCCCCATCTGGAGAAGATTCACTGCTGATTTGGGATGTTCTAGGAAGTGGACAGCATAAAGTAAAAACAAGCTGACAGGACTACAGGTCTGCCCTGTCAGGAGGAGGAGCTCCAACCTCCTGGTTAGGGAGCTGTAACCAAGTGTTAAGGCTACACTTGGAAAGTCGAAAAATGCCACAAATACTCTACTGTGGCTGGGTGCCAGAAGAAGACAGCACCGCCTTTGCAAGAGCAGGGTGATACAGCTCCGCAGCCACTTCATGCTAGCCCAGTGTGGCCGCTGCTTAGTGCTTCAGGGGTGGATCCACCTCTTGCCTCCAGTGGAGTGAAGATGGGGAAATGGTCGTACAAAAGTATCCAGAGTCATTGCAAAGGGATAGTACTTCGTTGAGAAGATTGCTGCCATTGCTTGCCGTGTTTTAATGAAGAGATGAGATGGTGTTTCCTCTTTGAGGTTTCCACTGGACTGGCAGTCGACAGGGTGTCAGTACAACTGTTCTGAGGAAATCAGACTCAGTCTTCAGTAGCTCCCAGCTTACGGAGTTTAGTTTTGTCCCTGAGCACTAAATTGCTTTGAGTTCAATAATTCATCTCCCTCCAACTGCTTTGTTGTCATTTGATTTATTAATGAGTTGGCTCGGACAGCTATCCTAATGCTTTATCCCAGCAAAGTGAAACCAAGGGTTGCGCTAAGCACAGGTTGCAAATGCGAGCACATATTGTGTGAACAATGCACCATGTTGTATTGCTACCATTTCCCTGTAGCTGGTCCTGGAGGGACAGCGTGGTTAGTAGAACTGGCGCTCCTAAACTCTAACCTTGTTTTGTCCATCAGTGTCCCTTCCCAACACTCATCCTCTCTCTGTCTCTCTCTTGCTGTAGAACTTCAGATCATGCGTTCTTTTTTTCAGAAGCGGATTGTGGTGATTAATTAGATAATGTTTGTAGAGCAGCATACAAAACCTGCCAAGGGTTACTGTCCTCACTGGTATTATTAGAGCTGGAGGAAGACTGCCAGAAGGTATTGATTACTTAGTAAAAATAAACCCTTCAAATTTCTTTGGTCTTTATTCATTATGGCTTTTTATCTCTGCATCCTGCAAACATTTCAGAGGGTGGATTTGTTTGCCGGGAGATCAAAACAAAATGTTGACAACTACTGGTGATAATTTGTAGCCCCGTGTGTGGGCGACATCAGAGGAATTTGTGCAGTGCTCTGGAAAGTCTTTCTAGGCTTTAAATCCATTTGGATCCTGGAACTGTTGTTTGAGGAAAGCATCCGAGTGGCACATCAAGTATCAAAAATAAGGAGAGAATCTCTTTGGGGTTTGTATTGTGTATAGAAGCTTGTATATACTTCCTAAAGTTGACATTTTGATTTGTTTAGTGAAGTTTCTTGGTTAGTTGAGTACAAGCTGAGTCTTGCAGTGTATAATGGGTGCTGTTGAGGGAACTGTGGCTGACTGGTGGGAAGGGCTTGCTGCCTTCTGTGTTTTCTAGTTCATCTCACAGTGATGGTTTACAGCTTCTCTTATACCTCCTTGTGGAAAACAAAATGTCACACTCTGAATTCATTAAGCAGCTGTGCAAAGGAGGGGGGACTGTTGAAAGGGAAAGCTGGTTTATACAACAGTAAAATACAGGGGAAAAGTCACATGTCTGTAGCAGAAAATACATGAAAAAGACATATTGTGTAACATTTAGAAGGGCCAACTCATGCTTGGTAAAGTGACATTTCTAAGGAGAAGGGATACAACAGGAGGACACTTTGAGAAGGAGTACGGCTTACAGGATACCCAAAAGATGTACTAGTCATTCATGGATCCAGAGGACTAAAATTTAGTAGTGACTTCAAAGTCAAGTGTGGCCTGATGGTTTACTCTGATTGAAATGTGCAGTCAGAGCAGAAGCAAAACATAACATCTTTCTCCAAATTAGGCCAAGGACAAAGCACAGACCTCCAAACATCTGCACATGTTACAACCTAGAAACTGCTTTAGCAGTGAGACTAAAGCCAGGCTTTGGTGGAGACTGCAAAGTGCTTTCTGTGCGTGTGTCAGACTCGCAAATGGATTTGCTTTGGTTATCACAAGTCCTCTTCGTGTTCATTTGCTGCCATTATTCCAACCATTAAGCTTCTTCGAATGAATAGTTGGGTAAATAGGAAGTTTTTAAGCAAATATTGATGACTGCACTTAGTGAGAGTCACCTGACAGTCTGAGAACCGACCTGCCATGGAGCAACAGGCACATCTCGTCAAAGCTGCCCATTAGTGCTTGAAGGTCCTGTGCTGGTCTGGCACGCCAACCTGCTTGCTCAGGAACAGAGCACCTTCTGGGTGCACTGACCAATGTTACTCTTTGGTAATCTTGAACAAGTACCAGCTTATTTTCTTTTAAAACTTGGGACAATTCATGAGCAAAGGAAGGGCAAGAACCATCAGCAGGTGCTATAAACTCATTCTCCTGTGCTAGTGGCTCAGATTTCTTCTAGAAGTAACTAAGATGTCAGCAAGTCTTCTAGCTGCCTGCTGTATAAAGTATGGGTGAAACAGGTTTAAAAAAAAAAAAAAAAGGCAAATGACAGAATGAATATGTAGCTGCGTAGGTACGTTATTGGTGAATGGGAGGAATGGTGCCCGTGCTGAGAAGTGGCAGAGAGGTTCCTATTATTGAAATGTATCATAACTCATCAGTAACTCAGAGGTAGAAGAAGAGTTGTGGGACATGAGACAGTAAAGACCTGACAGTACAGTTTTTCCAATAGAGCTGTTTGTATGTAGTTGCCCATTTGAGGGGACCACTGAATATAGGTTTTAACGCTGGTGCTGCTAGGCAAGTTCTCATGTGGGCACTGCAGCATCATCCCTGATGGTCCAGGCAGGTGTGGAGTTAGACATGAGCATGTTGAGTGAGAGGGGAAGAGTAGATGCTCTACGGGAGGACAGGGCCTGCCTTGGTGGGCTGGGCACAGATGGAGCAGGGAGACCACGCAGGACATCCAGTAAACTATTGCAGAAGCTATAGAGGAGGGAAACTTGGAAGCAGCTTAGGAAGTGAACGGGAGACTACTGCAGTCTGAGGACTGTGATCTCACTTCTCTGTGTTGTGGCAAAATGGAAGGAATAAGAGGTTTTCTTGTCTGCAAAGTCAGGGAGATGGTAAGAGTCCAACACCATGGAGGAAACCTCTGAAGGAGATGAGTGCTGGGACAAGGCATCAGCCTGATCACCAGCAGTATGGGTTTACCACCATCCCTGTGTAATGCACAGCTAAATGGGAGATGGTGAAACCTGAAAGCAGAAGCATGGCTTTCTCCCAGAGAGTTCCACTTCTGCCAGCCGTGAGTTTGGCCTCTTTTATGAGTGCCCACCTTGTAACCCTGTGAGTAGTAGCTGCAGAGATTTATTGGGATGTTTCTTCAGGGTGCTGGCCCAGCCTCCACTGACTCGTGGCTTTGGGACTTCCTCTGTTCCTGACTTTTTTTTGCTCATTAATTTTGTCCAGTTGCTTTTTGAACTCTTGTTAATGTCCAGCAGCACCATAAAGTCCTGCAGCGAGGTGATATCCACTCCTTGGCAGGGAGCAGTGTCCATTGCCCCTCTCGCCTCATTAGGATGTCTTCTCAATTGTTGGCATGATGAGTTCTTGGCTGTGGATTGCCACAGAGCTGTGGTGGGGCAGACCCTAATTTTAGCACATTATGCTGGTTTAATGACGGTAATAGAAAGTCAATTTATAGGCAAGAACAAATTGCCTTTTTATATGGGGAGGAGAATAATTCCTCCTGTGTTACATTATTAAATTTGTAATCTTCATTTTTAATGCTTATCAAAAGTGAATATTAACAGAATCTAAAATACAGATCTTAAATTTATGAGCTGCATTTTTTTCCCCAAACTCCTCAAGTTCTATAATTTGTCTTTAAAGGTGAACTTCAGCAAGTTTTTTTTTTAACTTAATAAATTAAAATCCCGTACTCGCTACCTATCTCTGGACAAGCTTAAAGGCTCCAAAGATACTTACATTTTAAATAGCAAAAATGGATAACTATTTCCATCTTTGCTGAGTGGCGAGTTCTGAGTTCAGGCTTATTCCCTAGTGATAAAAGATACCGGAGAGAAAAAAATGACACATTTTCATATGCCATTTGCTAGCGAGGAGGCTGTTGTGATGCTCTTTCTTGTTGCCAAGGAAACGGAGCCCTGAACTTGTGGCTCTGCAGGCAGGAGGAGGAGGAAAGGACGTTATTTCACTCCTGAGCTTGCTTTGTAATTTTGGCTCGTGATCGGGGACTGTGAATGGGCTGGGACTGAGGGTCTCTCTCGGAAGTTTGCTTGCAAAATTGTGCATCCTACCTCCTTACGTTTGTTTCCGTGTTAGCCGAGATAAATGTGAAGGCTGAAGCCTGATGGCCCAGCTCCACCCTCGTACTGATAATGTGGGGTAGTGGCTGTACGCACGCAGGTCACTAGCGCAGTTACTGCACGTAGCGGAGTGAAACGGAGCGCTCGGAGTGCAGTCGGCGATGGAAGGGATTGTGCTGCATCTGAAATGAACTTCTCTGCCAGTACCATCTCAAGAAATCCCAAGGCCGCCTTCTGTCAGCCCGGTCTTTAAGTATGAGAATAGAAATGTAAAAGTTAACTGCAAGTATAAGAAGGAAGCAAGTTATGTAGACGCAGGTGCTTCATAAGCAAGGTTAATGCACAGTGTCCTCTTCTGACCTTGTTTCATTACTGTTGGTCAGTCGTTGCCTGCACATCTCATAAAGAGGTTCCCATCAAACATCTTTTTTGTTAGTTATGTTAAAACTATTTTTTCACTCCTAAATAAAGATACATATCGCAGTGTAATGCATGTCTGATCTTCCTGAACTGGCAGTGTTGTCTGCAAGACTGATATTGGCTATATCACGCGTCCATACTTCTCTTTTATTTCTTCTTCATCTGTTCTCTTTTCTGCTCTCATAGGAGAGAGAGAGAAATCACCAAGGTGCACTAAAGCGTTTTGTTCATCCCTGCTCCTTCTACAAAATATATTTAGAAATATTTGGCACAAATCATGGGATTTTGGTGAACTTGCTGCCATCTATGTGTCATGGGGTAGCCGTGCTACAAACAGCCATACGCCTCTCATGAAGCTGGGCTGGCGTGCGACCGTTTTATGCTATGAGTGATTAACACAAATCCTATTCAATACAATATTGAACACTGTAGTGTGTCTCTTCTTGACAAAGGACCGATTCTTCCTGCATCTAATGGTTGGTAATTGAGAAAATTAGGTCTTGGTATTGTTCTTAAAACATATTAATCTGCTTAATTGACGGCTTTTTTTCTCTAATCCTCAGTAATCTTCAGACAGGCATGATCTTTTGGTTGGTTTCCCACGTTCTCCAGTATCTTTCAGTAGAGATGAAGATGTTATGTCTATTTTCCAGCTCTGGCCAAAGGGCTTTTTTTCCTCTATTGGAAGCTCAGTACTCTGCTTGGACAAACGGTGAGCTGAATTTCCCAACGGACTTCAAATAATTTGGGGTGTGTTTATATCTGAGCGCTGCTTTTGTGCATGCAGAAGACAGATGTAGGAGGCAGAAGTGTGTCTGCCATGTTCGTCTGTGGGAGAGTTTATCACTCAGATGAGAGTCTGTGTGCATCTCTTCAGGGTTTAGGCTGTGAAAATTTTGCTTGAATGTTTTTGGATTTTTTTCTTTTTTTTTTTTTTTTTGTTAGGAGGCTGCTAGTTAAATTTCAGTGCCTCTGTTTTTGGTATTGAATGGTGTTTTCTGTGTTTAACGGCTTGACTCGTCACCAGTTGAAGATACCCGTGATATATGATTGGAAGGGCTCTTCGCTATGAGATGAAACCCAGTGTCTTGACCACTTTGATTTCTTAGTCACCATGAATCACTTTATATTGCAAGGTACTGCTGCAACATGATGGCTGGTCCTGTCCTGCTTCTGAGCATCGAAGCCTGACCCTCTTTTCCAGCTGTCCAGAAATGCCTGCAGCCAAATTATCACAGTCATGAAGGGCAGGGCTCTCCTTTCACTCCACCCAAGCAGAACCAGGCACTTGGACTGTATTAAAATGATCCCAGATCCTGACAAGGGATCCGTACAAGAGAACTGGTACGAGCGCAGCGGATACATTTGCAAGAGCAGAGCTCTTGTTCGTGGGTTGGAAGAGCCGGTGAGCGAGTCGGGCTGCTGCTGTGCCAGAACCTCTCTCTGCCTGCCAGAAGGTGCCGGGCTCTTCCCCAGGCTTTCGGGAAACGCAGCCACCCTCTGTGCTCGCCGTTTTGGCATGCCGGCGTGCTGCAAGTGGAGGTTTTCGTGCTTGTTCTTTCTTCCCACTTGGGAAGAAAATGGTTCCCTTTAACGCACCTATGGTGGGATGCGATAGTTGCCCAGCAGAACAGCCACTGCATGGCTGTGGACCTGTCAAAGGATGTCTCCGCATGAGTCAAAGCAGTGTATAGAATTAGAGGGGAAAAATGTGCTGGCTTGCTTGCTTCCCTTAGCATTTGCTACAGGTATTACATGAAAACACCTTTGGTGAAGCCTGACAGAGATAGTTGTATCGTCTGGTGAAATTGCCTGGAATTAGAAGCTGACTGCCTGAAATTGTTCGACTTCTCTGGAAACCAGACCATCATCTCCCCCTCTCTGCTTCCACAGTGGATCAAATAATTGCTTCCAAATGGACACAAGTTATTAACCAGTGTGTATAATTAAAGTCAGCTCCTTGTGAATTTGATCATTCATTTCCTTAAGGAAAATATGATGAAGTAATTACAACCCAAGCTAAACACAAATCAAATGCTATTTAAGTGCGATTCTGCACCGTGATTCTAGTTTATGAATGACTCCAGGGTTCTGTGGCTTCATGCCCGTTAAAGAAATGCGGCTGTGTTTTTAATTGTGTTTATAACGAATGAACAAAAGGTTGCATGACTCATTCACTGTGCCAAGACCGTTGCTCACTCTTTGTGTTCACACACACATGGTTCTGACAAAGCCGCTTGCTCCTAAAAGAGCGTCAATGGGACCAAAGAAAAGGGAAAAATCTGGTTAATAAATCTGGCCTTGTCAGCTCTTTCCCCCGGAATTTTATCTGTACCAAAACTAAGCTTTACCTGCTCTAGCTGTGAATTTGAGGGAGGCAATTATTTCTTCCATACAAAAGGCAGAGCCCTGTCCTCACCCTCTCCCTTCTCTCCTTCATTCCTATAAATGTAGCACATACTTTCCAGTTTCGGCCAAATTTGGTGGAGAGGTGGAAGATCTGAAGACCCTATGATGCCTCTGGGTAGAAAGAAAGACCCAAATTAGTGGTCCCAAAAGAAAAGGTCTGATATATAATCTCAGCTTAAAAGTAATGTTCTGAGTGAAAACAAACCCCTGGAGCTGAGCATTATAAGTCCCCTGGATGGAAAGGTGTGTCAGCTTCTGCAAGAAGCTTTGGTTGCTTCAGGAGGCTCATGAACTCAGAGTCCTCTTCTACAACGGGAAAACGCAGCTTGCAAACAGGCTGCTTAAGTTATTTTGCCGACTGCTTTCTTCCCAAGAGTTACTGAGTGAAGAGCAGGAGGTATAGTTAGCGAGCAGGCAGGTTCAGCGGGCTCAGGAAGAGCAGAACAGCCTCGTGCAAAGCTTCCTGGCTTAGTGAAGTGTAGGCAGGGCAGCTTTTTCATCTCATGTCATCCTTCTCTTACAATGACGCGTTCTAGCTGCTTTATTTTTGTGAAGTCACCTCATTTTTGTGATCCTCTTCTAAATTGAGAGGTTTTCTGCAGCTCAGGCTTATTCATATTTCAGATCCTGGACTTAAGCAACATCCTCAGAGTTATTAATAGTGTGAGATGGACGGCAGAATTAGGACAGAGTGCTCTGGTTCAACTCACTTGTAATTAAGTAGAGATCCTGACCTGGCCTTCATAACTTATGTTGGTCAGCTGGAGGACTTCCAGCCACAGGGACACAAATCGGCTCCACCTCTGGTCCTTCTTGTGAAATAACAAGAAGGCGGCCCTGGGATGGCCCTGGCAGACAAACTAGCCACCCACCTTGTGGCTTTTCATGTTTTCCTGATGCCCAGGTTTTCATAGTTGGCAAAGTTTTAAGAGTTTTGAGCTGAGAACATTTTGTCTTAAAGCACTGCTGATTGTTGGTACTACGTCTGACATTCCCCGGGCTTTCTAGGGAGTAAATATTACAATGTAGTAGTTTAAATAAAATCAGTTATTTATTGTTATTAATTGCCTGTGGCTGTACCTGTTCTCTGAGCACATCAGCTAAACTTTCCTTGACTTGGCACCCTGGGGCCCCCCAGGTGGGCAAATGTCAAAGAGGGGCAGTTAAACTCTTAGTGAGGCTTAAACCACAAAATCCAAGAAGTGGAAAGATTGGATCCCCTCATTGCTCTGCAATCAGAATGTGTGTGTATATATATGTGTGTGGTTTATTGCAGTATAAATATCATAGTAAGAAGTTTTGTTTTTTTTTTTAAGTCGTGCCCAAGCACAAAAGAAGCAGAAGATGGAGAAAGGCCTGGGACATGCCTGTCCCGGACATGCAGCTCTTCCAGGGACGACTGGCGCAGCATCAGCAGTCCCGCGCTTGTCTGTCCCTAGAGACCTGGCCTGCAGACGGGACGGTGTTCGGGTTTCATTGCTAGGCTGCTGAAGAAATACTACAGCAGTGAATTTTCTGTATGCATATGGACATTTCGTTTAATCGCTCTCCTGCAAAGCATGGCAGATTGGGGGAAGAGAAGGGGGCAGCGTGTTCCATTTTCTTATAAAAATAAAAATGCAGAAGCAGCCATCAGATGAAGCTATTTGGATCCTGCTGCTGCAAACAAAATAGACATGGAAAGAATTCTAAGGAGTTGGATCTAGCTGCAAAGTAGTTCCCATGAAATACTCTGAAAGAAATGAACGTTTTTGTTAGTGTTATGGTACTGTAACTTTTTTATGGTGAAGAGCTAAACAATTTTTTATGGTAGTCAAAAAATCTGTTTAAAAGTCATTGACAGTGGAATATATATGTTTACCTTTTGGTTTGTTAGCTTTCTGTCTTTTGTCAGTGAAGGAAAAAATTGCAAAGTAATTTTCCTGGCTACATGTTAGTTGCAGAACTTTTTCTTTAGACATTTTTAAATGAAAATTTTGGCCATTTAACTTTTTTATATAGATGAATTATCAAAAAGGTCAAAATTAAAAATAGTATCATGGGAACTATCTGCTTTTAACCTCAAAAGGAGCAGAAAAAATATATCACACTTTCCTAGTTTAAAATACGGAAATGGATCACACGAAGATAGGAAGCAAAATCAATGCTTTACCAGTGCTCCGCCCAACCTGCAAGAGGTGAGAACATCTTACTGGGGGTGAAGACCTGCTTAAATACAGACATAGCTGGATTTAAGACAAACTGCAGCTCAGACCAGCTTGGAGGAGAAAACGCTGCTTTAAAGTAGCTGGGGATCTGGGCTGGGTTGCGGGGTTGTTAGGAACTACAGGCAAGCCTAAAAACCGATGTGTGGGGTTTGGTGCTTCCCCTGCCCACACCGGTGGGGTGGGAGAGGTAGAGAGGGCGAAATGCTCTTCTCCCAGGGTTGTCTCGCTGGGGTGGTGGGAGGGAAGGACAGGCTGTGCAGGGGAGCGTCAGATCTGTGTTCCGTTTTTAGCATTTATAGGAAGGAAGAGGAAGAAGGTTAGCTTTGTTCTACCTAAATTAAGCTACTGTTAGGCTTTAAAAATAGGGCTGTTGCTTTATGAAGACTCGCAGAGCTTCCGTGCCGTGCACAGCTCCATAGTGAGTCGCCCTTCTGCCGGCCAGAGGAAGTTTTCTGTTGTGCATCTCAAGCTCGGTGGGTAAAGAAGGGAAGGCAGCCTCCGAGACTGCTGCCAGGTGTCTACTTAATAAAAATAACCCTGTGAATGATTTTTGGTCCTCTTCTAATGGTGAGGAGGAAGAAGAAAAACTATGGGTTCAGGGGGGAGTTGATTTGACATGCACGCGTCTGGGCACGGGTGCGACCATTGCCTGTCGGTGTGGGCGAGGAAAGGCAGGGTTGAAAACGCTAGGATGAGAGAAAGCTCTTTTGTGCTAAAATACCATAGTGGCCCAGGAGCAGTGGGATGTCTTGGTGACTATGCTACGGGTGGGAGTTCGGAGGAGGGGTCTCGCTGGCATCTCCACAGGCTGCCCGTGCAGGTAGGGTGTGCTGGCCCTGCTCTGCGTTCAGCTGGGGTCTGTAGCTGTCACAGAAATACAAAGAGTTGCCAATTCTACTGTTTTCTGGCTCTCACAAGAAGAGTTGACTGACCTTTCCCAACCCTGTGGATGTACTTAATCTGCACAGATTAAGAATTAACATGTTGAAATATTTTTTTTCCATCCCATGGAAGATTTCCTGCTTAATTTGGAAAGAAAGGGTGTGATTTTATTAGTGTCTGAAAGTAGGACAAGGGGAACGAAGCAAACAGCCTGATTAGTGCCCCTGCTTATCCCCAGCCATTTTCTGTCATTTCTGGTGGATTATTCAGGCTGTGATCATAGTCTGGCGTGTTCTGGAGCACAGTACAAACTGCCTCTCTTTAGGTGCTGATAATTCACACTCCATTAGGATGTCGATGTAGGGAATATTTGGCAGGATGTCAGAGCTTGCCAGGCATGATGAGATTGAGTTCATCTCGTTAAACTGCATTCTGAAGTGACAATCCAGTATTGATATATGTTTTCCTCAGCAGTAGCATCCCCTTAGGAGAGCAGCCTGGCTTGCTCCGAACACAGATCCCGATGTAAAAGGGCCTGCGATGCCCACCCCGACAGCCGCTCTGCTCAGCATGTGCCAGGCTGTCACAGGTGTTGGATATTCATGCAAGGCTGTGGGAAGACTTTTCTTTTTTCCCTTTGAAGCCGAACAATGGAATTCTTTTATTCATCTCAGAACTGATTCATGGCATATGAATCTTAGCACATGTCTGTAGCGATTCAGCATCTGACTAAACAGAAAATAATCTTTTATTTTTAAACCTATTAGGAACAACAATGCAGTGACAAAGTTTGAAGCGGAGAAGCTAATGCATTGGCTTTTTTCTCAGAGTATTTGAAAATTAGAAGTAGGTAAAATGGCCAGCACTTCAGCGGTCTCACAGGGTGCTGAGCTGAGACTCCCACTGCGGCTTTTTGCCCACAGACATGCCAAAGACCAGTTGTCGGACTTGGGACCTTCTTCCTAGTCTCAGCAGGTGATAATATCCAGTTGGGTGCTTGGTGTTTTCCCTTCTTCGTTTTCAGCCTCAAACTGACGTGCATCATCTTTTCTCTGGGGCAGGTCTTCATGGAAAAGAAAGTAAGAATCTTTGGTTTTGACCTTAAGAGTGAAGTTTGTGGCTGTGGGAAATGAAAGGGCTTGTGAGACCACGTTTGAGCCAAGGATAGAGCAGGCAGATTTGGCGTGAACTGCTGCATAGCTCGGGGCATATCTCCTTTGCAGGCAGTCGGATCTTGTCCCACCCGGCCACGCGCCCCTGGTACCCTGGGTGCTGACTGCAGATGCTCTCTGCAGTCGCAGACGTTCATCCCCCTCATGTCAGCTCATCTCTGCTTCTACATGACCTGCAACATGTTCTGAAGGCTGCATCGACTCTGTCAGATGGGTTTTTCTCTGTTTCCCCGCTGGGGTTTTCAATTCTCCATGCTTCATAAGTGCTGGGCCTCATTTTGGAGCAAAGCAGATAATTCACTTGCTGAGGAACGCAGGTGTGAAGCCAGAGCAATGTGTGCCCAGGTCGATACCCTGCAGCATGTATGGATGCAAATCGATGCATGCTGCTTAACTTGGGTAAGAAAAGCAATAGAAATGCAGTCTCTTTGCTCAGACTTGGACTAGTCTTTCCTGGAAAGACTACAAAATGTTATTTTCTCCAGAGCTTTGCAGTAGGAACAAATGCAACCTGAAAGCAAGCATCTGACTGATTTCCCTTCCTTTCCACCTTGCACCCCAAGGTGAAGTTTGGGAAGGAAAAAAGCTAACCAAGCTGTTTTGCCGGACCCTTGGTGTGTATTGGGTGGCCTGTGTTGGTGCTGCCTGGCCATGTGCTTTGGGTACCAACATGTTCTGTGCTTGGAAGCAGTTGGTTCATTTAGGAGCAAAGCTGATTGAGTTGAAATTCAGTCAATTCCTAATCTCAGGGTTAAATCAATATCAATTAATTCTAAAGTATGGGAATTAATTCTAAAGAATGGGTCCACAGCACATGCATCACGCTGGTTTCTTTAGTGTTGGTAGCATCCAGCAAACTGAGCGAACATGGAGGAGAAAATTGAAGACAAAAAGGAAAGGAGAAGGAAGATACCAAGTACCTGGGGGAGGGAAAAAGGAAGTGACAAGAGAGGAGGTAGTGTAAGGATAACAGTGAAAGGGGCACACTCTGTCCCTCAATAAACATCTATCATAGAGTAATCCTGTGCAGGAGTAATGATTCTATAATTATGACCTTGTGATGAGCTATTGCACAACTTGCATAGATTTTTCAAGACTTGATGGCCTCTGAGACCTGTCAGTAGCAGAGAGGAAGGGCTTCGAAGGGTCGTGCGTTAGACTGACGTAGAAGAGGACGTAAGAAATGGTGACTCTTTCCTTGGGGGAAAGAAGGGGACAATGCTGCTCTTATTTTCCCACCCCCAAAGTTTAAGGCAAATACAATTGGTGGCAGTCAGTTCTGCCACAGGAGTGGCATCATCCTGGAGAAGAGCTGCCTCTCCATGTGGTTGACAGCTGAAAATATATTTAAGGAAGGGAACTCTCCAAAGGATGCTCTGTGCTATGCAGGGCACCTGCACAGTCACCTTACTCTTCTTCGTCCATTACTGGGTTGTCTGGAGGGAACTTTTTGTTAGTTGGTCTGATGTCACTCACAGACAGAATTAGGGGAAACATGATAATGAGATCCGATTAATAAAGACCAAAATGATGGAATATAATTAATACCAATCAAGAAGGATTTAGGGAAAATGGGTCTTGTCAGACATTGTTTTCCTCCGAGTTTTAGTAGAAGCAGGTATCTGGGTAAATGTGATAAGTATGTAAGGGTTTTGTCCTAGAACAACATGACCCTAAAAAATGTGATAGTGATTAAAAACTTACTTCACATTTCAAAAAGCAGTTGTCAAGGAAAAGCCTCAAAGGCAGGGGGCTCTTTTGAAGGCCTGGTGCTATTCAGCGTTTTCATTTGATTTGGAGCAAGCATGAATTTAAACCTCACTAAATTCACAGGTGATATGCACATTAGAAGGATAGTAAATAGTACTGAGGGTGGGAGAGTTGTATAGAGCTGTCTGGACTTTTTACTCTCTCTCTTTGAATAAAATGTGTTTTCTTACATATTCCTTAATATAATGTTCTACAAGGTCGTACCAGCAGGACAGGCAGGGACTGCACAGCGTCCAGGTGTGAGGTGTGATGCTACACCAAGAGCTTACCGTGGTCTTGGGAGATGCAAGTAGAAGCAGTGAAGATGAGAGTACAAGCTGATTTTTACCTCTGTACATGTTTTTGCACTAAAATGCAGTCTCCAGTTCTGCTGTGCGTGTTCTTTAAAACCTGGGGAGGTCATTAAAAAGATTCAAGGGCAGGAGAAAAAAATGCCAGAGCATGAGAAACGTAAAGAGCTCAGTCTGTTTAACTTGTCAAAAAAGATTGAGACATGACTTGATTATGCTGCAGAAGAGTCTTTATAGCGAGAACACAAAGCAGCCCTCGCAGTGCAGAAGGGCATTAGAAAAACTGATGGGTGAAAGCTGAAACCAGACAAACTTAAGTCACATCTTAAATGTCAGGTAGTAAAATAAACTGCACAGGCAAATGGCAGATTCTTCATCTCTCGATATCTTCAAATGCAGAGTGGATAGCTTTTTTAGAAGATATTCTTTAGCCAAACGTAAATTGTTAGGCTGAACAGAGCGAAATCTAAGTGCCTGTCAACACAGAGAACTTGGCAAAGTGTCTGCTGGTCCCTTCTGGTTCTTGGCGTCTGCGGGGTGCTGTGTATCTTCATCCTGGGTATTTGAGCAAAAGATTTCTTCTTCCCAAGGTCATTCTGAAGCAGAATCTGCTCTTCAGCTGGTTGACCGCTGCTTAACCTTTGTCGTTTACTGCTTAATTGGAAAAGGTGCAGGGAATAAATCTGGTGATGCTGCAGAAGATGTCAATACTACTCTTACTTGTTCCAGATACCACTAACAATTAAATTCAGACACATGGTTTTGCCAGGCAGCACCCACATATCATTTTGCCACCTTGATTTGCAGAGGTGTTGAAGCACAAGATTTCAGGTGAGGGAGGAGGCACAGCCCCTATGCGATGCTCCACGCTGACCAGAGGAGGTTGCTAGTAGGTGACTGTTGCTTGTGAAATGTTTTCGGTCCGCGGATGAGCAGTGCAGCCTTGTCCGTATTTATCTCCTTTCTGCGCTGACCCTGTCCAGGTGTGCTACTCGTGATCTGCCCTTCTCTCCTAACTGATGGGGTTAAAACACTGTATTTTTGTAATGTGCTGACTATGGGTAAAGTTTGACTAAAGGGTTTAAGTGAGTGATTTAGGAACCTGTGTCCCATTTCTGATGGCATCTCTGGTGCTTCTGCCAATCTCTTATCCTGTTTCAGCCTTGACTCTGGCCGCAGTGGTTTGGGAGCTTGGCTTTTTGGCAAAACAGGTCCTCCTCTTCTGTTCAAGGGAAACTTCTGGCAAAAAGAGACTGGAGGGGAAAAAGGCTGGGGAAACCTTTCTTCAGAATAATGGGAGATGGTTTGTGAGATGCAGGAGTCGTGTGCATCTCTGTCTGGAAGAGGAGGGAGGAACCAAGGATTCTTGTCACCTATTCCTGTTGTCTTGTTTTCCAGAGTTTCTCAGTTATAATTTTTTTCTTTTTTTTTTTTTTTTAAATAAGAATATCCATGTGTAAAAGCAAACAGGAATACACCTGTAGACTAGAAAACCACCCTCTCATGGAAAAGCCAGCAGTGCAAAGCTGTGCATGTGGTGCTACAGCTGAACTTGCCCCATGCCAGCTGAATTGTCTCCAGTACAGTGCTTTGGTACTGCCCGTCTTCCACGGTGCCGCTTTTCCTTGTCTTTGGCCCCTTCTGCTTTATGTCATTAGCTTTGATTCAGGAGATGGCTAATAGGAAGGAGGAAGCACCTTGGGTTGCTCTAAAGCCTTGCTCTGTCCCAAGCCTCTTGTTTGTTGCCAGATGTGGATGCATAGTCTTCTGAGTGTCTCCAGGCGTGTCTCATTAGATTGGGGAAATAAGAGACTTTTTTTTTTTAAACAGATGTTGCATAGTTGGGCAACGGGGCATTTTTAATTTGTTTCCTACATTTATGTAATTTGCTGCTTTGACTGTGGTTGCCTGCCAGGGCTTTTGTAAGGACTGACCTAAAAGGCACAGAAGGATGAGTGTTCTGAGAGTGCACACGTGAGGCAAGGATGGGCATTGATGGATGTAGGTGACTAAAAGATTGTTTGTGGAGATGAATGCGAGACAATTAAATGGATCATCAAGTCTGCCCACAAGGCTGTAAGGATGCTCTCTGAAAGGAACCTAGAAACCCCATCCGAGGATCCAGCAAGCTGTACAAGGCTTGTCGAAAGTGCATCAAAGGGAACTCTTCGGCAGGGGTTGGGGAAGTAGGTAAGGCTGTTTCACGAGGCTTTGCTTTTATTGATGCCTATATTGTTATTCTTGCCTGAAGGTTTGGATTTTGAAAGCACATTAAAAATATGTTTTACGTTTGTGTAACTTCCTGATTTATACAATGTGCTTCATACATTGCTCTAGGCACACAAACAGTACAAGCTGTAGTTAATGTTAACCCAGAACATGCATATTCTATCCTCTTAGCCCATAGGGACATGCATACACATGCTGCACCAAATGTGGGGACAGCAGTTGGTACAGAGCCCTGGGGCCAACACGTTTACTCAGTTGGAAACCTCATGATACCAGAGTAAACGGGACTTTATAGCTGAGTTTATACAAGAATTTTTGCCTTTGCATTTCAGTGTAGGTATAATTTGAGAAGTAGGATAGGAAGCATTTCTGGTATCTTACTGATTTTTTGTTTGTTTGTTTTTAAAAGTGATTGTTCTCACCAAGATCCAAAGAAAAGTATTTTAGGTCGAGCAGCTTGCTACAAATAACAATGTTCTGCATATTTTAGACAGGTTCTTACAGACATCCTCATATTTCCAAAGTAGTTGGGAAAGACTTGTTTTCTTTAATATTTGGGGATCCTGAGTTCTCTAGCCTCAACAGCTGCGTCATTTCTTCTCCAGGGTGGTACTCAAAAAGCTGGTGGGTTTCTGAGAGCACCGTGGGTCGGAGGTTTGTGGCCTGAATCCAGGTTAATGGATGGACACCTTTAAAGCATTTAGATAATTCTGCTTTTGCAGAAAACTTGTAGCAGATGTGTTTCAGGATGAATGCTGTATGTGGGATGAAATCTGGAGCTTCCTAACACCAGCTAAAGCAATTAATAGTAATGGTATTCATTACATATCCGTTACATAACATGGTTTGTTCTGAGAAACAGACTGCTAGAGATGGAGGATGAAAATAGCAGCTGTTAATTTCAGAGGCATGATCCTCTGAAGACTGCACCCAGGAGGAACCAGAACCTGCTTAATTCCCGTTGCACTCTGGCCGAGGGCGTGTACGAAGCGGAATAGTCCTCTCCAGGGTTCTCCACTCCTGATGCCATTCCAGGTGCCACCAGAGAACGTTTCAGCCGTGCCCAACTATTTCCCTGTGGCCTGTCTGGGAGGGCTCCTGCCTTCGCAGCACCTCTGGTGCTGCCTGGCCTTTTCCTCCCATCTACTCCCTTGGTGCTCACCAGGAGCTGTGGCTCTTTGCTGCTCCGCACAATCCGAGGCAGCAACATGGGGTATAGGAAACATTTTGAGGCATGGTCAGGCTGTACACCTCAGCTCTGCCTGCGGTTACTGCTGCCGTGGTTCCCAAACGGGATAGCTCCACGTATAGCCAGCTTGTGTGCCTGCATGCACCTGCACTCGATGCACAATTAATTGGTACAAATGGTTGGAGTAGGTAGGGTGGTATGTATGTTCTGAGTTTCTGCTGGGCCCTGGCTTGCTGGAGCACTGGGTTTGTTCCAAAGATGACTGGGAGCTGCTGATGGAGCAGGGCTGGGTAACGAAACGCTGCACGAGTGCAGAATACTGCCTGGCTGCCAGATGCCAGGCTGATCTTCTGAAAGACCCTCTCTGCTTCTGCTTGACTCTGTCATTGCCTGTTGTTGCAAAAGACTCTGGGAACAACAGCTGACTGTCTTTTCTCCCCTTCTGTTCCTAGATGGGGATGGCCGGAGACTGAAAGGAGCCATCCAAAGGAGCACAGAAACTGGGCTGGCTGTCGAAATGCCCAGCCGGACCGTCCGTCAAGCCAGCCATGAGTCCATTGAGGACAGCATGAACAGCTATGGATCAGAGGGAAAGTAGGTCATTGAAAGGGAGCTGGGTAATCACTTGTGGGATGCACTGTTCTTATTAATTTTCCTCCAGCATGATAGATGGTGTGTTTGTCTGACTTGCCTGTGCTGCAGGTGTACTGCCCATTCAATTAGAGATCTCTCTGCCTGCATAGCTGGCACATACTCTAGCTGTTTATATACTTTTTTTAGTGTCCTCATTATTCTAAGCTGAAGCAGATATCTATTACTTTTAACCGCTTTGCCTTTAGAAGAATAATTCTAATAATGAGCTGAGGCTCATTACTGGTAATAAATTATAAGCAAGTGGTCTTTAATGTTGCACGATAGCTGTCCATCTTCCCTATTTCAAGGCAGCCTTTTGGTTTGGGGGGAAAAAAAGTGCCAAGGTGATGAAAAGGATGCAAGTAGCAAAATAATCATTCTGATATCATTCTGATATCAAAATACATATTTAGAAGCCTGTGTATACTTCTGGTAACAAGCTTTCTTTTGTTTCATCTGAGTTACAGTGTCCTAAAGGAATGTATTTTAGAAATGGTTTTGACCCCAAGAAAAGTTGTAACACACTTTGCTGCACTTGGGCTTTATACCAGAATGCAAAGCAGGGGATCCTTAGGCCAGAACTTTGGGGGCTGACTTGTCTCCAATTCTCGTTTTTGTGTTTCCATTATTTGAAGCCATATACAGAGATTATCATCATTTTATTAAGATGACCATTCATGGGAATCTTGGGAGGCAAAAAACCCCCAGTATTTAAAAAATATACTATCAGAGTCTGTGCTTCGAGGTATGAGGCCAAAATGCTTGTATACCAAAAACATGCTCTGTTTAAGCCAAGTACCGCGCTTGGCATCGCTCTGTACGCTCTCTAGTCCTATGTGGTATTCCAAGTACACCATACTGCTAAAATGCTGGGATAGCCCAAAGGCGCTCTCAATTAATGTGATTCTGGTGTTAAATAAGTAACAGGCTGTAAATTAAGAGAGACTTTCTTTAGCTTTAGAAGTAGGCTAATCCTGGAAAGGCATCATAGATCTGTGCTGAAGGCTGGAAATAGTAATGAGGCACAGGCTGCGATAGCAATCTTGTCACTCCAAAGCTGTGATGTACTTTACCTCTTCTCTGAGCTGCTGTCTCTGGGGAAATATTCCTGCTACACCACCACAGTCCTGTGGCTTGGAGTTCTGCCTCCGCTACGAGATACAGAGGATTAGTGATTAAGTTTAGTCTCTTGGCAATGCAGGGCAAGAATCTGCTTTCGTGCAGAGTAGAATTCTTTCCTTTTTCTATTTACATAGCTTACCCTCCTGGGATGGGGTATAATTCTCTGAAAGGTCTGTGTCCTATCATTGCATATGCTGCCTGCTTTGATTGTGCTTTCCTGGAGAGAGAATATTTCTGCCAACAAAATATTTCACCCATACAAGTGCTGTTTTACCCTGAAGGCAGGCGGCATCTAGCTATCAGCTCAGCAAAGAAAGAAAAAATTTTGTCTCGCAGTCCAAATGTCTTTATTAGAACAAGTCTAACATTTGGTATTCCAACCTCGAACACTGCCAGAACATCCTTGCCAGCCCCTCTGCCAGGGATGGGACGGTTTCTCCTCTTACTTCTCTGAAAAGTGTGATTAAGTGGTTCCTGGATGCTTTGTTCCTGGGTGGGATAATAGATCTCCTCTGGAAAGCCGGTGGGAATTGCAGCTGTCTGTCTGAGCTGCAAGTGATAAGCAAACAGGGCTGAGAGTACAAAGAGCTAAGAGGGCTCTATTCTCTTGAAACATGGTGGGAGGGCAGCTTCTCTGCTTTCTTTTCCTGCAGCAAAGAAAGCAATTGTTTGGGGAATAGCTTTGAGGGACAGAAATGTATTCTCCTAAATCAGATTTCTCTTGACCTCTCTCGTTTGCTGTAGCTGTGTTCCCAGGGAGGCAAAATGAAGATTCCTATGACTGTGTTAGCTGTGGCAAATTTATTTTCTTTTTAAGGCTGGGTTTCTGACTGATGCAGATACTCCTAGGTCAGAGACAGTTTTCACCGGTGACTGTCAAAAACCTGGTTTTCAGCAAGACGAGGTTGCTCTAGTTCTTCCTACCAGGCATCTCTTCGGTATGTTCACACAGGGAAGAAAATGGATTCAAAACCTCATCTTCCAAGAGTTTTTCCCAAGTTCTGTATGTTTTTATAATCCTTTTCAATTTAAAGACTAAAAGGACAGCTTCCAAAAGTGGCACACTGAAATGATCAAAGATTTGGTGAAACTTTGCTGCTGAAGGTCTTAAAATATCTGCTCTCAGTCATACAAATGTGCTTTTAAAGTGATGCTGATTGACTGCTTTCATGCTTGTTGTGGCGAGCTGGGTGCAACTAGCTACAGCTGCTCAGTGCCAGTGCAAAGCATCGCAGTTGAAGAATTTTCTGTAGTGCATGATTTTGAGCAACGGTGCTTTTCGTGTGAACACCAGAGTGCATGAAATCCAGGGTGTTTTTTATGGAGAGGCTTATTACGTAGGGGTGTACTTCTCCTCAGATATGCTAGGCCCTCCTTCAAGAAAATATTCCCTTTAGGGTTTTACCTGAAGATGAAGTGTACTGAAGATTAGCTGGTCTAAAGGATGTGTCTCCTGGAATTTAAGCTCGTGCGCATGCCAGTAAGTGCTGACAATGTCAACACACTGCTCCATTTATTTTTTTGCCGTACAAAAAGTCCCCCAGCTATATTACCAGCTTTTTACTGGTGTACAGAGGTTGTGCACCAGTGTAGGAAATTAATATAGTAAAACTCAACGTGAGACCTCATAGAAGGGAAAGGTGATACTTATTCTAAACAAAACTGTTTTCAGTCATTCACGCTTCTAGATTTTCTACATTTCACTCACTCGCGCTCTCACCGCCCTGTGCAGGCGCCAAGCCTCGTGCATCCCGGTGCTGTAGCCAGGCTCGGCTGTGTGCTGCAGGGAGGACCAGGGACACCATCTGTCAAGCCTCTGCTGTGTCTTCTGAGTTGTTCTTCACAACAGATTGACTCTTGGATTGGTTTTTACACTTTCTAGGACTTACCTGTTATTATGGGGTGATCTTTCACCTCAGGGTCTTGCTTTTTTCGGCTTGCATAGATCTTAAGCAGTGCTGCTACCTTTTTGTTTCCTTGTTTGGGGAATCTTTATGGCTATAGTCTGCCTTCAGACAGGCTATGGAAGTGGTGTGCTCTCTAACCTTGTTGTCCTCCTCCTGTCGTCAGAGGACAGGTCTGCTGCTGACGGGTTGGTTGTGCTTTCGCACACACAGATGTTGCCATTCATAATTCATCCAGACCGATCTTAGTACTGGTTACAAATCTGTACAGCAGTGGGTAGTTTCTTCTATGTGTACTTAAAAATTTGCATCAGAGGACAGTTACCCACTGTAGCAAGTGCCTACCGGGTAGTCTCAGGGCACCAAGATTACTGCAAGGATAAAACTCCTAATATAGAAATAGCTCACAAACAAACCCCTGAGATTCAACAGAGATCTCCAGCTCCATCCTGGCTCTTGCACAACCTACATCTTGTTTTGGCTGGGTTTTGCTGCAGCTGCACGAGACCATGTACAACATTCAGAAAGCAATGGATTCTGGACTTATGTGTAACTTATTCCTGCCAACCACTTTTCTTTCTGAAAATGGAGCAGAAAGACAAAAATGGACCTAGAACAAAAGACTGCTAGCTGCCATAGTCCCTAATAAGTGGTACTCGTCAGCTTTTTTGTTCTTGCTGGCTACTGCTGAGGTGATTAAGTTATGGAGAGCTAAGGTGATTTTTATCTTAGAAAAGCACAGCAGGTCATGACTAGCAAAGACTTAGAGGATTGTTCTTGTATTATCTGAGATGAGTCTGCCTGTCCAGCAAGGAAGCATCTTGTTAGCCATATCATCTCTCTTTTCCCAACGTGAGGGCAGCACCAGCCTGAGCCCTGCCTGAAGCCACCGTTGTGACGAGGGCTGGAGGCAGAATGCAGCCCGGCAGGCGTGCCACCGGCACGGGCATCTCGCGCCTCTCGGCTCTGTTCTGTCTCGTGCTGTTTCTGCAAGCTATGGCTTGTACCAGTTCTCCCTTCTGTGCATACAGGGCTGATGTGAACCAATGCTGGGACTTGGGCTAGGAGAGCTACCTGCCCTTCTCTGCTTCACTATGGAGCAGTAACTAAAAGGAAGCTGGAGAAAATACTGGCCTGGCTTGTGACCATATGGCCATGTGAAAATTCACTTTCCTTCACCAAAAATTATCCATTGTCCTTCGAGAATTACCAAAAGACTTGATTCCTAAACGCATCATTCAGGAGATTCATGTCGTAGCTATTCACTCAATGTCTCTCTTTCAGTATCCAAAGCCAGGGGACTTCTAGACTCTTTTATAGCAGATTATCTTTAGGGGTCTCCTTTTATCCAAGTCCTTTTAAAAAATGTAATGAAATGTGTTGTTAATACAGGTCAGGCTATAAGAAATCAAAGCCTTTCGAGATGGAAACCGGGAAAGGCATGGAGATTGTTTCTGTCATACACCAAGAAATTAGTCAGCCTGTTCAGCAACAGCACATGTTGTGCTGTTAAGCTTGACCAGCACAGCTCAGAGAGGATGCGACCTTGAGAGCTGTAGTTACAGCAGTAAATACAGTGAATCCCACCTTCAGCAACCTCTTGGGAACAGGCAAAATTGCTCTCTGAAGGCAGGTAGCTATCTTTTATTCAGTGCGTCTGAGATGACTTGTGATTGCTAAAAATGGAGCTAGCCTGGTAAGGTGGAGAAGGGAATGGGGGAGGTCTTTGTACATAATTCACTGCATAGTTTTTATAGCTCCGTTTAGGTGGCAGAATTCATACAGCAGAAGGAATCGGATACACGAGCAGAGTACAGTGTGTTACAGCACATAAGACAGCATGTCACAGTGCTAAAAATGTTACAGAAAGTGGAGTGGCCAGGAGAGAAGCAGAGCTTGTTGAAAGGCAGAGACAGGGATATTGCCTGGCAGAGGAGAGGTGGGCGGTCGGTGGGGTTAGGCTGGGTTTGGGTCCTGCGGGGATACATGCTCATAGGAAACTTTTCCAGCCAACGTGAAGGCTCCTGCAGCATTCACATCAACTTTGACAGGGTAAGGGGCTGTGTCCCCAATGCCCTGACAATGTAGTCAGATGTGTATTGCATTAATAATTCCTCATGTGCACCATAAATATTTTAAAGATAAGGGCAGTAGATGTTAAATTAACCAGTTCTGCCTTCCTCCTTAGCTGATAGATATCTACTTGGCTTCTGCGTGTAAGATGCAATTTGAAAGACCTTAACATGCAATATGGATGGGTGTGATTGTTACACAGTACATTGCTGCTCCCTGAAATTGGAGTTCTGATGGGTTTTTTTATGCTCAAATAAAATAACTGTCAAATATGTTATCAGTCTCAGAGGAGACTTCCCCCCTCCCTTTCTTCTGGATGAAGGAAGTATGTGTTGCTGTCCCTGTTTTTTAAAGACAGAGCAGGAGAACTTAGCTATGCATTAGATGTAGACGTATAGCAAATTTGTTAGTTCAGCTGTGCAAGTCAAACCATTCAGTTGCATGGCTGTGTTTAGGCAACTTGCTTATTAATTGCAACTTTGTGTGCTAAGAGGACAAAAAAAAAAGTCTTTTAGAAAATATTTACGAGAACAGAACAATAATTTCTGAACGCTGGGCCCAAACACATCCCACGTACATACTAGACACAGTGGAGCACCTCCTTAAGAGAGTATCGCTTCTAAAGGCTTGAGTTGATGGCAAATAGGCGGTTGTGTGAATAAATCCATTAAAAGCACAAGACAAAATGTTATCTTCTGAAAATAGCTGTTCTCTGGGTGTGCCAGGGGGTGGCTGTGTTGAAGCTATGTGGCTTCACCACTGCTCCACCTGGCTGAACCCACAGCAGTGGAGCCGTGCAGCTCCAAATGACAAGATGTGCAAGTGTAATAGAGAGGCAGTAATGGCGATTTGGTCCAAGGGAGGGACGCACAAAGTCGTCTCAGAATACCCCTCTTCTTGACAGAGCTCCTCAGCAAAAGGGTGTTACACCCAGCCTGTGAAGGGAGCAGGAGATGAATACCTCGCTCTGCATTTCTTCTGCACAGACATAGCAGCCCGTGTGTGGCCATTACAAGTTGGTACAATTGCGACCAGTCCCAAAGTCTTGTAAGATAGAATTAAAAAGTACCGCATCACGGGCAAAAGAAAGGAAATAGACTGGTCTGTGCTTTGAACTGGTAACTCATGAATGGTGTTGAGGGCTGATGTTCAAAGAGGAAGGACTGGAAAAAGATTTGGAAGGAAAAAATAAAGCAAAGCACAGGAATAAATTCTCTAGGGAGGGATTTTAAGAAATGGTTGGACAAGCAGCTGTCACGAATGATATAAATAAGGCTGCTCTCTGGCCTTGGGACCTGGGTGTGGACTGAGGGACCTGTGGAGATGCCTTCTTACTATATTTCCTGTGAGTTTTGCAAGGTTTTGACAAGCTGATTCTGCAGACGCTTGCAGCAGCATAATGGTATACCTGGCATACAGAGTCCCAGAAGCAATTTAAAAATAGATTTAGAAAAGAGGTCAGACAAACTCCGCATGGACAGGAAAAGAAATTAATGATACATTTTCCCTAAATGTGTCTGTGCCGTTACACGCTCTGCATGCTAATGTGCAGCAAACGACGGGTGGGAGTGCGGAAGAGGCTGAGCAGAGCCACATACGTGGTAGGAGAGGGATCAGCACAGGTGCTCTGAATTTTCTTTATACCATTTCTTATTGAAATCAGCATTGTCCATCTAGGCATTCAAATCCTCATCAGTTTACAAGCAAGCTTTGAAAAGCTAGTTCTCCATCCGAATATATATGAAGAGCAGCAGCCTTGCCGTGAAGGAACCAACTGCATGATGCTTTGCAGTGGGTAGGTCAGGAAATGCTGCTACCTTGAAAGAGCAGAGAAGCAAGCAGCTGGCAAAGAGCCTTTAAGCCACTCTTAAATTACTGTACAGAGGACAGATATCATATGCCCTGACCTACAGCATGCAATGCAGGAGCACAGTCTTCAGAGATTGCTGCACAGATTCCCTAAATAATCAGGATTATGAATGTTGCGTTTAAAAAGAACATCAAGGCAATCTCAGCCCCAGTTTGAGCACAGGGTTCCTAAGACTGAGTGAACACACAGTTTTATTCTGCATATAAACGTGTCACAAAAGAAATCAGTTGTTTATGCAGTCACCTTTCTCATAAAGTCGGGAATGGTAATTAGGTACACGTTCTGCATGGGGATTGCATACGGGCATTGCTTGCAGCTGCCTGGAGCTGCCGGGCTGGGCTCAGGGCTCTGCCTGCCAGCTGTGGCCTCGCAGGCTGGTGTCTGCGTGGTCTTGTCTCCCTCTCGCGGGTGTCCAAACGACTGCAACGAGAGCAGTTGTCTGCTGTCCTAAGCTGTGTCCATGCTGCGGTGCCTTCAGCATGGCATGGAGGCATCCAGGCTAACTGGCTGGTGAGCCAGGGACAGCTTGGGCTTAGAAATGACTATTTTACCCATGTGTCTGAAATGGGTTTTGCAGCCTGTGCTGAGCCTTGGGGTGGAACTGGTACCTGTGCAAGCAAAATTAATGTTTGAGCAGGTTTCTGCTGATGCTACTTCGTGTTGGTGGGCTCGGAGACCCCAGGATCCGTAGCCTCCAGAGTATCGTCCTACTGCCCCTGCTCTGCTTCCTTACCTACAGCCAAGGGCTATGTTCTGGGGGTCCTCCAGCAAAATGTCCTTCATTTGTCCTTGACATCCTGGAGGTGTCACTGACGTCCCTATACTCTCTCTGTGCCTTCAGGTCAATTTAAAACCAATCCCACAGCAAATCTCATAACTTTTAACTTCATTAAACTCATTCTCATTCAGCTGTGGCAAAGCAGAAACCATGAATCATGATTAGTGAAAGCAAAGGGCCGGAGAATAGATAATTAATTTCTCTTTCCTGTTCAAAAGGCTGTGCTGCCCTTGCTCAGTGGAGGATTTGTGCCCTTTAGACAAAAGGCTGACAAGTGTCACCTGTTAATCTTCTCTGTGTGTGGCTGTTTGTCAGCACAAGATGGTCCTGCTGCAGCCCCAGTCCCCAGGGCACTGCTGGTTATGACAGTTGCTATTTGCAAGTCAGCTGCGAAATGCTCCCACTTTATTCCTCCAGCTATTTTTAGCACTTCTTTTTAGATTGCAATAAAACAAAAGACATCTCGTATTGGTGATAACCAGGTTGTAGCAATTTCTCTCCATAAGGGAGAGATGCATGTTTGGCAATGGGAGAGGAAGGGCTTTCCAGGGTCACTCCAGTGCATGTGAAACCCATCTGCTGGCTGTCACCCAAGAAGGAGCTGCCACTGTCACCTACGGCAGATCCCTTCAGGACCACGGCTCCCTGCCAGCGCATCCAGCATGTGGTGGTTCAGCTGGAGAGCTGGTTGCTGAATCAAGGGCAGGTGGGAAACAGCTCGGTTTCTTCAGAGGTCAGGCAGGAAAAGTCTGCTGAGCATGCAGCATGAAGCAGAGCGGCAGGGGAGGGCTCTTGGGAGCACCAGGGCTGCATTTAAAGACCTGAAAGAAGTCACGGTGGTCGCTGGAGCTCTTTTCCTCCCTGCTTCAGCTGCAGGAAAAGCAAGTGAGTGAATGGGGAAGGTCTGTCCCACCGTTTTCAGAATCACACCATACGCAGCCCCCTCACTTCGGCATCCCAGCTTCTCTCCAAGCACTTGACAGACAGAGCTCACTGAGCTGGATTTGAGCATCCTAAATTTAGCCGATGCAGCTAAATGGTTCCTGCTGGTTTTAATTCACATTCATACTAAATTTCTGCAGTTTTATTTTCCCCTTCCCTCTCCTCTCGAGGGAGAAGCAATGGCTTTCTTGGAGGTAGCTTACGATTTTTCCAGACAGAAATTGTTTCCATTCCAGGGTTATTGGCGATACCCAAATATATGTCCAGGAATTGGTCAAAGCCAAGGAGCCTGATTTAGAGCTGCTGCTTCTAATGTCTGATAAAGCAGCACTGCAAAAGGTCAGCCTCTGTGCAACGTAGCAGCGAGTCCCACCAGCTAATGGCATAATCTATTAAAGAATTAATTCCCTATGTCTTTCCTTTCCAGTCAAATATAACAACAAAGGGGAACATTAACTGTCTAACTTAATATTGGGTTTCATATAGTGCTAGTAAACCTATTAACTGAGGCTGTTATCCAAACTGCAGGAGTTTTGACCTTGGCCTGTGTTTTTAAGGGGACTTTTGCCGTTCCTCTCAAGATCAGCCTTGGTGCTACAAAGCAGCAGCAGCTTCATTCGAGCAGCAGCTCCACTGATCTCCTTGCAAGGGTCCATGCTTGTGGCACAGCCCTGGTGTCCCTGCAGCAACGTCCTGCCCTCTCGTGGTAATTTGGACTGAGGAGCATTTATTGTTTCAAGGTCGTCCCGAGCCCTCTGACTTCTGAATCTGTCTGGAGATAACAGCAACGTTTGCTTTGCTGTAAACACTTCCAGTTGCCGTTGGTTCACCTTTAGCCCAACAGCTCTTGTTCTTGTGCTTTTTAACGCCGTTCTTCATGCTCTCCTGCTATTTTGCTCCATATCATTGATGTAGGCTGCAGCATCGGCTGCTCCATTAGCAGGTGCTTTTATTTTCTCCTGAGCTGCCCCAGCTGCTGGGCAGAGCCTTTGCTAGCAGCGTTGCCCAAAGGAGGGGTGAGCTGGTGTGTGAGAGCAGGGGTGGTTTCTCTCCAGCACAGACAAATACTTTGACATGATTCTCTCCCCAGCAGGTAAGGGGAAGTGGTTTCCTATAGCAGGTTTCTTGAATTATTTTGAGTATTCAGGGGCCAGAAGGGTCTCTCTTCTTTGCTGTCCTGCAGCAAGTGGCGTTTCTGTGGATGGTCTTCTCCCAGCTTTGTGTCCCCACTGCAGTAACGCGGCCAGACTTCACCCCAGAGGGGATCTCTCCGAGACCTGGTTCTGGGTGTGCTGCAGGCTCTCGCAGTGCTAGGCTTCGCTCAGTCCTGGCTTTCCGCTCCTCTGTCCCGATCCCAGGCATCTTGTTAATGAGCACAAGCATCTGTTTTGAGCATAGCAGTGAACATTTCCCTGAACGGCTGTGAGTTGTCGTGCCAGCTTTTTATTTACGTGCTCGTTCGGGTCACATACTCCCCAGGGTAGGAGTGAGACCCGAGCTCTGCCCATTTATCTTCCTTGAGTTGAAGAAATAAAGAAAACATTTACCTTCTGGCTGATGGTCCATTCATCTCCTGCTGAATCTTATATCTTTCTCTGTCAGGTCTCCTTTTTCTTGAACTATTTTGGGTCCTCTAAGCACTAGTTTTCATCCTTTTTTGAGTCTCTATGGGCAGCTCAAAATGCCTGAGCCAGCAGGCTCGAGGAGTCTCGCTGGTCCTTGTGTGCACCAGGACTCACTTCTTCCCTCCTTGTATGGGCAAATCATAAGCCTGATAAAGCCCATCTGGCTCCGGGCTCCCCCTTCCCCTGCTTTCCCCATCACATGTCCCTGTCCCTGCAGATTTACCAGCCCTGGGGATGTCTCTGACTGTGCACAGTCTGTCCTCGGCATCCAGCATCTCTGCCCTGGTCCTGTGCTCGGGGCGCTGCTCACCGGAGAGGTCTGTCCCATCGGGGCCGGCAGATGCCAGCTGGGTGATGGGCAGGAGTTGTGCACCCACAGGGAGCAGAGTGCGGCCCCGCGCTGCCTCTGCCCCGGGATGGATGGTGGCACTGGGGATGCGCCGTGTGCATCTGAGGAGTTGGTGACGCTGAAAACCGAGAAAAAACTTAAGCCTTCTCTGCAATTAATGCCAATTATAAATCGCACTGTTTCTGTTGTATCTCAAAATATCACCTGGAGTGTTTGTGCAAACAGTGGGTGCAGGGTGAGAAAACACCAAACCAGGGAAAATCCACCCCGTGCGGAGCCTCTCCCCAGCCTGTCTTCAAGGATGCCAAGGCAGCCTCCTCCCTCGTCCCTTTTCACAAAGGTGACATTTGTAGAGAGCTCAAGGGCAGGTTTTTCCATGCTGAAGGCTCAGCAGCTCCCTGTGTCGCAGTGATAACGGGGTTTCTCAAAGAGCCGGGCCAGCACAGAGGGGAGGTGCAGTGCTCCGTGGAAAAGTCTGGCCATTTGATTCAGTGCCCCTGTCACAGTGAGCTGAGCCAGCCCGTGAACCAGTCATGAGGGCATGTGCTAGTGACACGTCCTCTTCAGTGCCATGCACGGCAAGATGCTGAAGTGTGTGTGCTGGCTTCCTCATTCCTCGTAGAGATAAATAAATATTCCCGTGGGGCTGAGACTAGGTCTGCAAATAGCTAATGAGAGCTGAAATCCCAACCTGAAATTAACACCTTCTGGCTGAATAGGATTTTAAAAAAAATTCCTTTTTTTTTAATGTCTTTTAAATGTAACTGGCTTGCAGGGGGGAATCAATGAATCTTTGTGGCTGACTCAGGCTGCGTGAGAGCCTGCGGTCCCCAGCCCGCCCCGCAGACAGGGTTCCTTTCCGGCTTTGCTTGTACTGAATATGCAGCCTCCTCACGGCATCCTTTCTAAGAAACGAATTTGGGGCAGCAGGGAGCTGTGTCATGACGTGGGAAATTGTCCCCTGCCAAGGACATTTGGAAAAGTGCAGGAGGTTCGTAATTGTGCCTGACTTCAGTGTGCAGCAGCTTCCCCGGAGGCAGAGTGCAAAACCCAGCGCGGCAGCGTGGGTACCCTGGCACAAAGCTCCTGACGTGTGTTTCAGCTGCTGTGTTTCTGTTTGGCAGACGCCTGTAGGACAAAAGTCAGTGTCGAATGATGGCCTCAAGCCTCCTCCTTAACCATTCGCAGCAAGTGGGGCAGCAAGTTTTCCCACAACCTGTGATACAGCTGCGTAAATCAGGGTACAGCTGGGTAAACCTTGATTTGTATCAGTGTACCACAGAGTTTGACCCTTTTGCGTTGCCTCATCCATGTCCAGTGCAGTGACCAGCAGCTGTAGCCATGCCATAGACCAGCCTCAGGTGCCTGGTGAATAGATTTGGGGGCTGTGTCCCCCTGACAGCTTTTGTCTTGCAGCAGTGACTGCGGCAGAGGCGTTGCTGGTGCTTGAGGGTGTTGACCCTTTAGCCTTGCACCAGTTCCTCTCCATGATCACTTCAGGCCGGGTCGTGAAAGCAGGTATGAAAACCACACGGTGGATGCGATGGGTGCTTCTGGTGTTGAGCAGTAGGAAACGGGGTCCTCTGGTCAAGAAGGAGATCCATTGCTCTGTGCGTGTGTGAGAAATAAATAGGGAATTGAGTCCCAAGGGACTCAATTGATGCCAGGACCCCTCGTCTCACTTCTAACTGCTGCTCTAGATGCATTATTTCCTCCCCAGAAATGAGGATTGGGAAGGGACAGCTAACAAGAGAGATCCTGTAAGATATGCCAGGAGCTTCTTAGATTATAATGCTACCTAGAGGAATTGACAGGCTGCATATGAACCTGAGATGGCAGAGATTTTCCCTTACAGACAATTAGTTATAGATAAACAAGTATTAACCAACTGATGACTGCAACCATTACAGGATTGGGGTTTTTTTGTGTGAGGAAAGGGATTTTAAATGGATTCCATGTAACTAAACTGCCTGGAAATCAGCGAGTTTTGCAAGGGAAAAAGGCTTAGAATTGTAGAATATTTTGGGTTGGAAGGGATCTTTAAAGGTCAGCTAGTCCAACCCCCCTACCTTCTGTCATTAATTTCAAAGATATATTAAATCTGGTTCTTTAGTTACTGGGTTGCTTTAAAATGCAAATTAACCACTTGCCAACATCAATTTCTTTTGCAGCTTGAATTTCAGTGGAGTCCATCTGGCATCTGCTGGGCAGTTTAGTGACTTCCTGGGCAGCATGGGCCCTGCACAATTTGTTGGGCGTCAGACCTTGGCCACCACCTCAATGGGTAAGGAACACAAAGATGTTAGGTGGCTTTAATTTAATCTTGAACAGACCGCTCCTACAAGCCACCTAATAATGTGTCCAGCATCTGCTGATCTACCACTCCCCTGCTCCGTTTCTCTGTTAAATGAAGTAAGTTTGGCTGGAAGGTTTTGCTGATGGCTGCGAATGCGGTATTACTAGGAAAGCACCAGCTTTTTGCTTTCCTCCGTCAGATCTGAAAGCCATAGACTAAGTAAAACACAGTTAAAATCCTGAAAATGCATCCTGTGTATCTTCATGGTTTTTTGTCTCTCTAAGGCCCTGTAAAGATTTTCTTATGGTCCACCATAATTGCATTTTCCAAAGCAGCCTGCAATTCTAGGTGCTTCAGTTTGGGAGCGATGAGAGGCTAGTTGCCACTGAAGAGCACGAGACTGAGTCACCAAAGCCATGGTAGAGGGCTGACATTAGAGGTTGCTTTCGAAAATGTGGGCTTGAATCACTGCAGAGCTGCCCCAGAGTAACGCAGGAGGAGATCAGGCACTTGGGGCCTACAGTTTGTTACAGCTTGTAGCAGGCGTGACATGAAGATTCTTTTTTTTTTTTTTAATATTTTAGTAGCCCACAGATGTATTGTTTTGAAAGTCTTCTGTCTATTTTGACATTTTGGTTTAGGGGATGTGGAAATTGGCTTGCAAGAGCGAAACGGGCAGCTAGAAGTGGATATCATTCAGGCTCGAGGACTGACACCAAAACCCGGCTCCAAAACACTGCCAGGTAGTATGCTTTGACCTCCTGAAGTAATTCACTGAGCCCCAGCCTCCTGCGATGCTTGTGAATAGGAAAAATTTTAATTCTGCTTGGCTTCTGCAGGAATAAGCAGACTGTATGTGGTATTGAAAATAAGGCTGGTTGAGCAAATCTTTTCACTGCTGTAGATGCCTTCTTTAGAAATACCTGAGAGATGGCACTCTGTCTTTTCTAAAGTAAGCATGAAGATTTTTTCCTATTTGACCATATTTATTTTTTCCAGCTGCTTACATCAAAGCTTACCTGCTAGAGAATGGCGTGTGCATTGCAAAAAAGAAGACAAAAGTGGCTCGCAAATCATTAGACCCTTTGTACAATCAGGTGTTACTGTTTGCTGAAAGCCCCCAGGGCAAAGTATTACAGGTAAGACAAGCAAGTCTCAGGTCTGCCTATCTCTCTTTTCCACCTCTGCTGGAAGGTAGTCTGGCAAGGGACCTAGATAATTAACATGGGCGAGAAAAAGCCAGTGTTTTCATTGAACCAAATGCACTCAATCTGAACGTAACAAATGGAAAGGAAAACCTTTTTTTCATACTCAAACTGATTATTATTTGACACCTGCCAGGTAACATGTGTGCCTACCAGGAAAAGGTGGATTTTTATTTTTTTAATTCTTTTTTTCCCGCCCAGTTAGGAGATAGGTAGTACCTATAGATGCTAAACACTCTTGCAGCGTAGGTTTATATGTATTCAGAGCACTCTGCTTTGGCCATCACCCAATCACATATCCTACCTTTTCCTACCTCTTTTCTTTTACTGCCATACATTTTCTGCCATACTCATATTTTCAATTCTGCACCAATGTTTCCAGAGCAGAGAGTGATTTGCATTGTTAATTCATACCTAAATCATTGCCATCCAATAAAGCCTGGCTAAAATCCACTGGTAATACTGACGTAATTAATCCGTGAGTGTCTATTGCTTACCTCCACTGGCGTACGAATTGCCAGCTAACCCTTGGATCCTTCTCATTAGTGAACTCTTCCTCATTTACCTTGATTAGAAGCATTTTCCCCTGTTGGAACATGACTGCACATTTTTGACTGAAAACGGGTGGGACCTGGCTTGGTCTGCTCTTGCCTTGCATTGGTTTCCTTACCTGCTGCCTTGCTGCTAGGAAAAACACTTATTCCAAGAGAGTAAGATGAGGAGCTTGGCTCTCTGCCAGTGGCCTTGCCACCAAACCAACTTTCTGCAGTGGCTTGCTCCATCTCATGCTGACCTAGAGTATTAATTTTTGTCTTTTAATTGACATTCGTTGTCTCTCCTACCTAATTTTACAGAAAATTGTAATGTTCTGCTTATTCGGAGCCTAGGGAAAGAAGCTGTCAGGATTAGCCAGAGATCACTAGTCACATCATAACTCATCGTACTCATCCTCTCCTCTTCAGAACATGGACTCGCTCTGGAGTCAGTCATCACCTTTGTCTTGAGCCGCATAGGGCCTCTTGGTCATGTGCAGACCTCCAGCATGCCTAAGCCCATGACCCTCACTACATCTGTTGTTCCACCCCCTGGTCTCCATCGTGTTGTAAGTGTGATTCAGCTTTCCCTGCTCGTCTGCCAGCTCACTTTCATTAGACCTCCCTCTGCGTCTGCAAGCCTTTCTCGGCAGCCTGTTCTGCTTCCCCTGCATGCCACTCCATGTGCGCCCTTACGTCACCGGTCCCGCTTGCCAGCACTCGGCTCCTGCCCTTTCTCCAGGTGAGTAGCCGTGCCTCGTCACCATCTGCCCTGTGTCACGAGCTCCGAGTGCGGAAGTTAAGACATGCTCTTTTCCTCAGACTGTTGGCTCTTGACCCAAGCTATCGCCCACCTTTTTTTTGTCCATGTATTTTTCCAGATCAGGAGCCCTTCTTGCCCTTTTCCCAGAGGCCACCTTTTGTTGTGTCCAAGGCCCGTTGCTGTGCCAGGGCCAGGTTTTACGTGCAGGTGTTGGAGCTGCAGCTCCAGGGATGGTGTCTCATCCACACGCGCATTCACCTCTTTTCCATGGGGGGAGGAGGGGGGGAAAGTCTGATAACATTAGGATTTGTAAAACTGTGCTTGAAAAAAAAATGCCAAATCATCAGCCAGAGCTTCGTGTCACCTGTTGGTAGTGGTGTAAACCCTTCTGCTCTTCTCAGACTGTGGTAAAGTCCCGGGAAGTTGGATGAGTAGAAGGAAGGATTGATCAGACTTGTGCTTCCCAAGCAAGTGTGCAAGTTGGAGGATTAACTGTGCTCCCCCCTTTTGTTCCTAAGGTGATAGTCTGGGGAAACTATGGACGCATGGAGCGCAAGCACTTCATGGGAGTCGCCAGGGTCCTTCTGGAAGAACTGGATTTGTCAACTTTAGCAATTGGCTGGTACAAGCTCTTCCCAACCTCCTCGATGGTAGATCCCACTACAGGCCCGCTCCTGCGTCAGTCCTCACAGCTTTCCCTGGAGAGCACAGTGGGACCCTGCTGTGACAGGTCTTAGTGAGTAAGGAAGGGGGAACTGCTTTTGTTTTTTAAACATGCTGTCAAGGTTTTGTTTGCTGGAACTCTGACCTCAAGCGCAATGCATGTTCAATCAGTTCTTGTGGAGCTGGAAGAGGAGGATAAACCAGTGACCTTAGACAGAAGACGAGGGGGAGGGCGCTGTGCCCTCTCCCTCCGAGGAGGAGGTGCCGTGGGGCATGAGTCCTAGTTGTCAAATTAGACGTACACCTCTTGTTTCACTTCTCTCGCTGTCATTCTTGGACCCTTGTTTCAGATCAGTATTAACCCTGGAAAGTTGCAGCATTTGAAAGCATTTGGGGGGAGTAAGGAAGGTATTTTTCTTAACTGTGCGTCTTAGAAATTTCTAATACGGATTCATGAGAAAGTACTTGAAAAATTCAGAGGCTGATATCTGACCTAAAAAGAGCAGGAGCAGAAAGTTTCAGAGGAAGCATTAGGTTTTTTGTAAGGTCTTTCTTCTTGAAAGGAAGAAAAAGAAAGAAACCTGCAACTCTCTTTAGAATCGGTTCCACATCACTGAGTCACGTTAACTGTAACACTGTGGTCGCTGTGTTTTCAAACTGTGCCAAATTACCAGCAAGTGTCTTTACTGCATTCCTTGTCTAACACTGCTGATGAAGCGTACTTGGTGGGAGAATAAGTAGCGCCTACTTAGACCAGACAGTTTGAACAGAGTTCGAGTTTAGCAGGCTAATTAACTGCAATTTTGCTCAGAAAAAAACTACCAGAGTGGGAGCTGAACATCAGACTTGCAGCTTGAGATATGTTTTGAATTGTCAGATACAACGTTCTGCAATTTACTGACTCCCTTACTTGTTGCTGTGCGTCCTTCAGTCACGATGTCTTCTATCTCCTGCTTTTCTTCCATCTCCTTTGTACTGGTACGTATCTGCTGGAGATGCTGCCCTTCCTGTTGTGCTATGGACTGACCTGAAACAGGACTGTTTTATTCTGCCACGGGAGAGGAGATTGAGGTTTCTGGGGTGCAGAAGAAAGAAACCTCAGTTTGTCATCTGACAAGAAGGTGCTGGGGAGCACGTAACCTTCCTTGTGGAGAGAAAGGTGCTTTAGGCAGTCTCAGTAGTACGCAGACATTGTCAAGCGTCCTGAAAGAGGAGATGCAATCCCTAAAGTATGGAGAGGTGGTGGGTGAGGAATATGAAGACGCGGTGGTCACAGCATGTACATTTTGTTAAAGTGCATCGCTAACTGTAAATGAGTCTTGTAGATTAAGCCAGTAAAGCACGTTCTCTGAGCCGCTGAGCTGCAGCAGCTGTGGTCAGCAGAGTCACGTGCTGGAGTAAGTGCGCTAGATACTTCAGACAATTAAAACCTTATTATCCAAAATCACAGAGAATCTCCAAAGATTTTCTGTTGGTAGACCTGTTTTGGCTAGGTTTTGTTTTAGTTCCTAATGAGGATTTGATGACTGCTGTCTCAGAATAAGCTTTTGGAGATGTTTTAGTTTGTGATTTAAAAGTGAAGGTCCCATGTCACGTGTAGGAATGAGCAGATTCTTGACCTGTCGTAGAGGCATACTGAACATTTATTTCTGCATGTGGACCTCAGCTTTGTTAGAATAAAAGCATGAGTGTTGAGTGGATGGTAAAAGCAGTTGTTTTTGGTCCTAGCTTGTCTATGGCATTTTAAATTATTTTGAGATAAATTACAGGATAGATGCAAAAATAATAGGCCTTACAATAATCTCTGTAAACATCATATAATATAAAGGAGAGGGAAGGAGGATAAGGGACATAGAATGAATAGTTTTTTGAGTCTTCAGTGGCAAAAGCCTCAACATTTCAGATAAATCTCTTAATTTCCTTGATCAAATACGTCTCTGGCCTCTCACTAATTATTTTTTCTAATCGTATTAGACAATTTCTATATATTAGCTGAAGAAAGTTTGTTGCATGCTGGTCAAACTATGTTGTGGCTCTGACTTTTACTTTTATTTTTTAAAAAAAGCACATTTACTGTAATTCCAAGTCAGCATCTTTTCCTCTTGGTATGTAGTGAGTACTAGGCAATATTGTACAATATGTGTATGAACTAGAATAGGTTAGGTAGATTTAGTGGTTTGTAGCACTGAATCTTTTAATAACTATGTCTTTAAAAGGACTGTGGGGAGCTCCAGGTACATGCCAGACCTGGCAGCTGAGTAACAGGGCTTCTGTCTTAAGTTATGCCGAAAACTTTATATTGGTACTTAGGTTGGACATTATCTACCAGTAATAGCTAGTTAATCATGGTTTTCCTGTGTCCAATAAGATGAATGCAACATTTCTGCAGTCTTTAATGGGGAGTAGGAGACTATATATGCCAAAAATATTCCCCCAGAAAACTTTGTTTAATGACTGTCTGTTGAAAAGCTCAGTTCCTGTATGCCTGGCAAATGCGACGTGTCTCTATATCCTACCCCTCCAAAAGCTCTGCAAGCTCAATGATGATCAGTTTAGTTACAATAGGACTGCTTAACACTGAGGACTATCTTCCGTATGTTTTTAATCATGCTAAAAGGTCACTGTCAGGGTAAAAAAAAAAAAAAAAGTTACACTTCTACTTGTGTTATTTATGTTAACGTCTCAGATTCTGAAATTTGGAGGCAGTTTTAACAGTCTGCTCTGTCCTGTTTTCTTCTGCATTTTTTACATGGTTGATTGTAGTCCAGTGGTTCTTGCTTTTGTTTCTACTCACTTCCAAGTCCTGTTTCTCCCCAGTAAGCGAACGTTGCAACCCCTGGCTGCCACTCACAGCAAAGTCACATGAACTGGCAAGCGCAGATGATCGTCCTTCGTGAAGCAGACTCACAGGAGCCCTTCCGAGAGCGCCCACGGGATGCAGAGTGAGGCCGGGAGAGTTGCACGGTACCCCGCAGTCTAAATTCGTGCTTCACTCATACCCGTGATTCCTGCGCTGACCGTGGTGTATTATAGTTAAAAAAGAAGTCTTCTAGTTATCTATCAATTTAAAGACTCCCAGTATAGCATCCAAGGCAAGTCTCAGGCTTGGAATAGCTTATTTTTATAAAGCCTAACCTTTTTTTTTCTCCGCAAAATTTGACTTGCCAGTTTCTGTCTAAGGTGATGTGATATGACAGTTGGGATTACCAGTGTGGTCGTGTAAAAATTAGCAGTTTGCTAGAGTGATGAGCAGCTGAAAACTAAACTTTGGTTCCCTTTGCAAGTCCTGACTGAGCTTTTTCCTGTGTCTGAGTCTAGCTGTTAGTTATAGTCAGGGAGGGGGAGAGAGAGGAAGAGCAAGAGACTTAAAAACAAAAAAGGCAGCATAGTATTTTTGGTCTGTGAGCAATGATGAGGGATGAGATTGAGGAGAGATAAATACCTGCCCAGCTCAGGGTTGATTCCCTGTTCCTTGTGCATAAAATACTACATTTTAATAGTAATGGGAGGATTGCTTGCTAAAAAAAAAATGGAGAGCCGGTCCCTAAATGTTATCTGCATCACTATTACCGTGGAAAACAAAGAAATCCTGATGCTGAGAGCACCCCTGAGAGCAGAATGATCTCTCCCCAGTGGGAATCCCCTGCACACAGGGAGAGCAGAGCACTGAAACCATGCCTCACACGCGGCTTTGTGGTCTGAGCAAAAAGCAGCCGTGACCGTGGTTACTCCTGGTTTGTTCAGGCAAAAAATGTGATTTTTTCCCAGTCTCCCGCTGTTGCTTTCCCTTAGCCCCAACACAGCTGGGATGCCACAGGGCCAACACAAGGTCCTCACTCTGCAGTTCAGTCCGTGGGTCCTCATCCTGCAGCCGAAGCCACGTGGGCAGGCTGGAGCATCCCTTTTGCACTGTGCGCGGGCGTTCGTGTCCACGGGCAGAGTAAGGGCCAGATGACTTTATTGTTTAGCCAAGTACATCCCCACTTCTTGGCCATGGATTGTTTCAAAGAACATTGCAGAATTATTTGCTTTGAATGAAAATATATATTTATTGTTTCTAGCTACCGGATCCTTTATCAATGTACTGTTCTAAATTTGCAGGTCTTCTGGAATATGAATATCACAAGTTCCTGTAAAGGAGCTATTTTTAAGATGTTGAGGTAGTTAACAGAATCTCAACCTAAGCATGTTTAGTAATGTTTAGACAGCAAGACAACTTTTTTATGAAACTCATTTTAAGTTAGTTTATTACATGCTGTTGGTAATATTTTAAAACAGGAAAAATATTTTTCTTTAAAGACAAAATGATGTATGTTTTTTAACAGATAACATAATTCAGTGTTTTCAAAAATGTTTAATGTTCTTGGTATGAAGTTTACTCATTCTTCTGATTTCTATGTTCCTTGTTATATTTTATCAACTTTTTTCCAAAAGAAAAGAGGCATATGTAAATAAACACCAGAAAAGAGTCCTATAAGAAATTCTGTTCAAACTGGCCATAAAATTATTAGTAAATATTCGTTATCGTTCATTAACTCTCAGCTACTATTCAAGCCTTTGTTGAAAGAATTGATGTTGTATTTTCCAGATGAAAACTACTTAGCTAGTTTTGTCATAATCCTGTACTCTGTATAAAAATCTTTTTATAAAGAAAGTCTAATAGGCTAACAAGCAATAATATATTCCATTTGGTGTGCACAGATTGTGACTTGCAGGCTGTAGTACATATTGTTGATACAGTTTATAATTGTCTTCTATCTCAATGACATCACTTTTGAAAAAGATCCATATTAACTTTGATTGTAAAAAACGAAGACTGGGCTGTTGCCTTGTGAGATATATTCATCCTATAGACTTCTCTGTGAGTATATGTGCCCATCAACATGAAATCTCTCTTAGGTGAAGAATGAAACAGCTGTAGGTGACTTCATACTACAGAGGTAGAAAATAGTTTCAATATAAACTTCATGACTGTTTCAATCTCCCTGTTTTTCTTAGGCTATCTGGTATTTGTAACTCAATGAGAATGGTTCCCACTGCCACTGTAGCCCTGATAAAGCAAAAAAGCCTTTGCACTCTGGGGCCACGTGAGTTCTGCCTGACAGCTGCCTATTTTCCTCGAGATACCAGGGGCAAGCTAAAGGGAGGTTTTTTTCAGAGCAGCAGATTGAGCTGCTCTTCTTTAAAGGCTTTGTGGGTTATTTTGTCCATTTCATAGATGGTATTTGTCCATTTCGTTAGAAAATTCCACCCAAGGCAGAGAGATTGCACCTTCACAGAGGATCACGGGGGACTAATGTGTAAAACGGGAACAGGCTGTTCTGTGCCATTCTTCAGAAGTTAGATAATGCTGGGCTCATCTAAAGATTTTTCCAAAGTGGCAAGATCAGGATATTGGATTTTAAGTCAGCTCTATCATTGATGCAGTGCATAAAATAAAACAGCTTCAAACCAGCATCCCAGTTCATTGCCTGTGGATTTCTCGCAGCATTTCCCTTAGGGAAAATCTTCATGTTGTTCTCCAGATTGCCAGTCTGCTGGCCATGCAGGCAGCAGGTCACTGGCCCAGTGATGCTGGGAGCCCCAATGAATGATGAAATAATTCACCTTTTTTTGTGAAATGCTTCAAGAAGAAAAAGAGCTGTGTAAATGCAAAATGCTGTCAGTAGAGAAGTTCAGGGCATACTGAGACCTAGAGCGAGCATCTAAAATGAAATTGCAGCTACCAAATTTGAGCCAAACATTTAGAAAAGAGGATGATCAGTGAAAGCCTTTTTATGTTTACCCCACTGCACACCTGCCAAGGCGCGTATGTTTGTGGACGTCCATACGTGTGTGTCTGTACGAATGTATGCAGGCACACAGCGCACAGTAACGCTTTGGAAAACGCCAGGTTCCCTTAGGGAGATGAAGTCCCTCTGAAGGGGCTGGCTGGTCGTGCGATAGTGTCTCATTCCCTTGTACGAGCCCTTTACCCACGCGAGACCCAGCAGCCAAGTCTGTGGGACATTCGTGAAACCCAGCATGGCAGAGACCCAAAGCTGCGCTCCTGCTGCGCCCTGCGTGTATCTGACGGTCTGCCGGGCTTTCCAGCGTGCCTCTTTGAACGTGGTAATTCCCCGGGGAGCAAGTGATTAGATATTCTCAAAATGTGGCTAACGGGTCTTAAACTCACACTGCCAGACTCCGCTCTGCTCAGTGGCCAACGTCCCAGTGACCCAGCAGCTGCACGTCCATCCCTAGCCCCAGCTGCTCGCCCACGACAGCAGCATCCCCCTCGCTCTGGGGAACCTCCAGCTCTTCTCGTGGTGTGGACACCCTTCTGCCCTCCCTTCGCTGTGGTAGCTGCTCTCATCCTGGTGGAGGAGAGGAACTGGAAAGAGTTTCTTGTAGCACTTGGTTCTTTGCACTTTAGCAGCTGAAACTGAGAAGGAGCCAGCACCAGCCCTTTACAGAGCACCAGCAAACAGAGGCTACGACCTAACGATTTTCCCTTCATGACTTTCCAGTAGCGAAAATGGCAACCAAAGCTATATTGTTGAAGCCCACTCTGCCGGGTCAGTAGACAGCCTTTGCATTTACACTGCACGCTGGGCACCTCGCGTGGGCTTGAGACCCCCCTGCGTGGGAAGGAAAGGGCTTTGTCTTGCAGAGAGGCCGTGTGGGCACACGCAGCGCGTGGGCAGCAGTGAGCTCCGCTCGCTGAGCAGCGATGGGGCCAGAAGCAACCCAAGGGAAGAATCAAGGCACACCTTCTGCTGAAGCCATGCCCACAAGCTTTCCAGGAGCTAGGTTTTTGTAGTTGCTTGGGCACCACAGATTGGGATAGCTGCCCGCCGGGGCTCCAAATCCCACTGAACACCAGCCTGGAGCTTTAAATCCTGCAGCAGTTTTTTCTTTGGGGCTGTTGCTCCTTACCCAGTGCTGCTCACTGGTCTCTGCTTTGGTGATTCCATCTCCTCGACCTGGAGCTGATTTTGGCTTTGTTTGGAGCAAGGAAGAGCGAGGTTTGGAGAGTGAATCTAAGGCACATTCCCCCAGCCTCACCACGCTGGGCTTGCCTTCCTCCTGCGAGCTGCAGGCTGCTCCCTGCGCCAGGTAGAAAGGGCATCCTGGAGATGCAGTGCCTCACCCGAGACCCCCTCACGCAGCACTGCCATGGCCTGCCACCCACCTGGGATGCCAGCGTCCTGCCCACGTTTTGTGGCAGTCCTGAATTCAGACCACAGGGGGTCCTTCCTTTCCCATCCTTGGTAGGAGCTAGGGGTCTTCTGCAGGAGCTCTGCAGCCCACGCAGGCGTGACGTGCCATAAAGATGGCCAGGAGAAGGCAGGGACAGGGAGGGGAGCTGCCTCTGTGCTGGCCAGGGAGAAGGGGAGCTCCCAGCGAGCTTTCCTCCAGGTTCCCTTTGCTTTCCCCTGCTCCCGCTGCTCCCTACATGGGTTCTCCCTTCCCTCTCGAAACGAGGCCTTATTCCAACCCGAGGGGACTGAGGCTGCCCGCAGCATCTCTTTGCACTGAAGCATCCATCCCTCGCTGCCCGTGGGGAGCCCCGGGGCGGTGCTGCAGAGCTGGCCTCTGCTCGGGGATGGAGCCACTACCCCCGGCACATCCATGCTCTCGCCTCCCCAGCACCAGCCTGCCGGCGCTCTGCCTTGTACCCCCACTGCCCAGGGACCTGGCCACGGTAAGGAAATCTGCTTTCACGGGGTTAAACCTTTTTACTTCATTAATTGCTCCACGAAAACCAATAGCTTCGCAGGGGCACTACACGGTTGCTACCTCTCCTCTTGCCTTTCCGTAGGAGTGGGGGCAGCTGATCTGCTCTTTTTGGCCTCTGTAACCCTCTCCAAAACTTTTTGGAGCTTTTTAACATCATCCGGTGAGATGTAATCTCCGTGGAGCCAGAGGGAACACAGGCAATGGAGCCGGGCAGCCTGCTTGCCGCCGTGGCGTGTTGCTTGCGAGGTGCGTGGGCTGCCTTGGGTGGAAGGTGGGACGCCGTCCCGGCAGCGCTGGTGTGCCGCCGGCCGCTCGTCTGTAGTCGGGAGAGGATTCTGCTGTACTTTTTTCCTGTCTGTGGGTTTTATTCAGACAATATGTAATGATTGAGTGATTTACAATTCAGTGTTAAGCTAATGAAAACGTTGATAATGGTGATAATAAAACCTTTTTTTTTTCCTACGGTGTGTGGGAGGTTTTTTGTGGGGTGCCTCTGCCCTCTCTGTTGCCACCTCCATTATCTTCAACCTAAGATTTCAGCTGGCCCATCCCTTCTCCTTGTGCCTAGAGGGAATGAGAGCAGCTCAGGCTGGTGTGTCCCAGCGCTGTCCCAGGCTCCTTCCCAGTGCTCTCTGTGGAAGGGCCCTCTCTGAATCAAGCCCAGCTTCAAACCTGCATTTCTCTGTGCCATTTCCTGATGTAATTTGGCCGTGGGCATCCCCAGGCACAGAGCTAAGCTTGCTCCCGGCTTGTACTCTGCTCACTACCCCAAACAGAAGCCTTCTGCTCCTGCTGTTTTCTTCCCAAGACCCTTCATGGTCAACACTGGCCTTTCAAGGTTGATTTTGAAACCCTGGAGGTGAAGATGCTGCTGGCAGAAAAACCTACCCCTGGCCCAGGGGGAACCTGGGGACCCTCAGGGACGGAGAGCCATGGGTGTTACTGGATGTGCAGCTGCTGCCTGCTCCTGGACGGCCTCGAGCTGCGAGCCCTCGGGTGGGGAGTGTCTGGGGGCTCTGGTGTGACCCCTGCTAGGGGGGTCTGCGGAAGGAGGCGGCGAGAACAGGCAGTGTTCCCCAGGGAGCTGCCGCAAGCTCTTTTCCCATGGGAATTACGAGGGATCGCAAAGTCTCCGCTCACTGAGAGTTTCTTAACGTTTTCTCATGCCTCCAAATCCCTCTGCAGGTCATCAGGGCAGGACCGAGGGGCAGGACAGCTCCCCCCCCAGACACCCACCAGCCCCAGCGACAGCCCCTGGGGGAGCAGTGGTGGAGGGAGGAGGAGGAGGAGGATTTCTCCACCAGTGCAAGTGTCTGGGAGGTCAGGACAGCCCAGCCCAGCATGGCACCTGGGGGCGAACAGCATCTCCCACCCTCAGACCATCACCAGCTTCCAAAAGCAGGATGGGGCTCAGGCAGTCACTAAGCAACTGAGCTCCCAGCAGCGCTGCCTAGCAGCTCGGGCCGCACAAAAGCAGCAATAAACGCGCGCAGGTGCCCTGCTTTCTGCGCCGTCAGCTCATTACCAGCTCCATCCTCCGCCTGAGACAGGCTCCGCGGAGCAGACATCACGCCGCCAGCCCCGGTGCCTCTGCTGGGCTTTGCACCGTTGCATAGCGGGCTCTGCGGCACCAGCACGGAGCCACCGAGCACTGGCAGCACCACACTGAACCCAGAGGGAGAGTGCAAGGCTGGCTCAGCCTCCGGATTGTGGTTGTTCTCCCGCTTCCAGCTCCGGAAGAGGTGGGTTTCACTGGGGCGATGCCATGCGGGCTCTTACTTGTGCAGGAATTGAAGAGCCGCTTCTTTCCATGAGAGTGGAAGGAGGGTGAGAGGTGCCGGCTCTGTCGTGGCCACTCAGAGGGTGTCCCAGGTTCAACACGGAAAGGGCGAGAGATCTCTGTCTGCTGCACAGCTCTGATGGCAAGGGCACCACAGCACACCCAAGCCTCGGGCTGACCCAAGCCTTGGTGAGGGTGGGGGGAGGTGGGACACAGCAACAAAGGGGCTGAGCTGGTGGGATCAGCATGAAATGATGCCACTGAGGAGCTGAGAAGCCGGTGAAAGCCTCATTTTTAAGCCTGTTTTATACGCTCACAGCTTGCTTTCTCTCCCCCTCCTCCCCCTTTCTGTTTAGACCAAGCTGGTCCAGATTTGGGGCCACTGGTGCAAAGCAATGGAGCTGCTGGGGGGAACTGCAGCCAGGGCATTTTGGTGGTGGGAGGCTCTCCACCCCGCTGCCCTCCTGCCTGCGAGATGCCACACACCCCGAAGGGCCCTGGGGAGCACCCAGGTGAAGGTCTCGCAAACCAGCCCCTCGTGCCAGCCCAGCAGCACCTGCACCATCCTCCCTGCCTGCGTGCCCCAGGCTGCGCAGCCCAGGGCTGTGCTCCTGGCTCCGTCACTGTCCCTTCCCTGCCCGCAACTGGGACAGGGACGGGCTGAGGCCAGGAAGGGCCAAACATCTTGCATGAGAGTCCTGCTGCCCGGGGGCAGGAAGGATGGATCTACTGTGGGCACGTCGCACCCCAAGAGTGGGTGTAAAGTCCTACCTCTGCCTCCGGTGGGGTAGAGAACCTGGCAGGGAGCAGGCAGCCGTGCCAGAGAACATCCCCCAAATAAAGGCACCAGGCGAGGAACCCCCCGCACCTACCCAGGCAGCGCAGCAGCCCCGCTGCAGACCTGCCCTGCCAGCGCTGCTCTGCTCTCCTGCCAGCCCGCCCCAGCGATCAGAGCTCCTGCCCATCCCTCTACTTGCCTGCTTGGGCATCACCTGTCTCGAAGCCCAAATCCCTGCTATTTCAGAGACTGGAACAAGAAAGCCCCAGTTGTAGCAAGCCTGCACCGATTTGGGGTGACATCAAAGCCCAAAGGTGCCTCCAGGGAAGCCAAAACACCAGGAGCTGTTGGAAATGTGAAGGTCACTGGCCAGGGAGGGCAGAGGAGCCCAGGGCATCCCCATGCAGGGGGCAACGACACCATTCCCAGGTGGGCAACGAGACCCAGCTGCTTCCCAGCTCTGGGACAGCCACTCCACCCCCCCTCCTCCCTCCAATGTCCGAACATCCCAGCAAACATCCACAGGGATAATATCCCTGGATGTCAACGCTGCCCACACCCCTGTGGCAGGGGAGCCAGCCCTGGCGCACCCCTGCAGCCGGGCAGGGCTGGGGTTTGGGGCTCGGACACATCCCTCTGCTCCCCCTCGTGACAAATAACCAACCACCACCAGCTGGATTCACCTTTTATTAAACTGCCCAGGACAAAAAGAGGAGAGAGCAAAGCCTGCCCTGAGGCCTTCCCAATGCTGACACTCTGCATGCCTTCCCCACCAGGAAAAGGGGATTTTCCTCCAGGAAAACCCCCTCAGAGGGTATTTTAGATAGAACTAAGAGTGAAAATGTCCCTTTATTAGGGAAAAAAAGTGAAACGGAGCTCCTACCGCTGTCAGAGCCCAGTCCTGCTTTCTTGCAGACGAGGCAGGATGGACACGGGCCACGGCGGGGGGCACCGGCTGGAAACAGCCTCCCAGGTGGGGCTGAGCGGGCACCGCATCCCGCCTGGGAACGCACACCGAGATGGGATCACCCCGCCTCGGATAATCCCAGCAGCAACGAGCGCAAACCCATGGGCTCGCGGGGACTGGGAGGAGGCGAGGAGCAGGCACGCTTGCTGGGCTGCCAGCTGGAGGAAAGGTGGTGAAGGAAAGGGTGATTTTAGCTAACGATCTCATCAGGGCCAAACCCTTTGCAGGGGGCTCGGTATGGTTCAGGGAGGGTCTCCCTGGGGCTCTGCCCTTAGCACAGGCTGGGCTCATCATGGGGAGGGCTATGGCTGGGCTGGAGGAGTTCTGCTTCCCCTGCGAATGGGACACAGCGTCCCACCAGCCAGCTCAGCCCGGAGGAGCTACCAGGTAGGTGTGCTGGTGGGTAAGTGGGTGAGCGTATGGACCTCCAGCTTCCAAAAGCATGGAGCCATCAGAAGCCCCTGGAGGGCTGGTCGTGGGAGATGCAGTGCCATGAAGCTGTCCCCAGGTGCTGAGCAGCAGGACTGCAGCCCGTCCCCTCCCGCCCACCTCTCCCTGCCCACCCACCAGCTGCAAACTTGCTGCGTGGCACCGACTTACCTGCACCCCGTGTCAGGGGACAACTTAAAGATCCCCAACCCTGCGGGCTCACTGACACGGGCGTTGCTTTTGATACGCTCTCAGCAAGTGCAATCCAGCCCACGGAGCGAGAGGCGTGTGCTGGCAGCGGCCATAGCCACGGGTGGGAGGGCAGCAACACCTCCCTTTGGGGAGCAGGGAGGTGGGAAAGCAAACCTACAGCTTGCTGGACTTCACATCGGGGGGTCTCTGTGTCAGACCCTAATGCTTGAACCTACTTGGGAGGAAAAAGCAAAGAAAAACCAACGATGTCATTCAGTGCCTGCAAAAAGGAGTGATTATTTCTTAACAGGGTTTAAAGGCTCCTGCCGGACCCTGCATGGGGCTGGCTGCCAGCTGAAGGAGAGGAACAGAAGAAATGAGAGCAGTAAGAAGGACCTGACATCTCTGTTCTTAATTTATCATCGTAGTAAGACTCGAGCACCGAGTACAGCTCGGCACGCGCTCCTAGATGGATTTCCTCCGCAGCCGGGGGTGTTGCCGGCAGTGAGGGCTGTTGGATGATAAAGTGCTCCCCGGGGAAGAGCCGGTCTGACCCCGCGTGCTCAGGGAGACCTCGTCGATTTTGTAGGAAATGGAGTTGTAGTACACGGGGTTGGTGTGGCAGCTCAGGGTCTCGTGGTGGGAGGGCACCGGGCTGGCGCACAGCTGAGGTCTGTAGCACAGGCACGTGCAGAAGGAGGGGACCGCGGCCGCCGAGTTGGCCGACTGGCGCCGCTGCCTCTCCGTGTCCTCCTGGATCAGCGGGATGAGGTTCATCTGGCTCGTCCTGTCCTCCACGGGGAGAAAAATAGCGTTGCTGCTCCGGCTGTCCTCTTTTGGCTTGAGGTGGATGTTGTTCCGGGCTCTCCTCAGCGAGGCGCGCTCTTCGGCGTCCCGCCGCTCGTCCTCCGAGTTCATCGTCAGGAACCGCAGCACCACCAGGTTGAGGAAGGCGCCGATGACGGTCAGGCCCACCAGGATGTACATGAAGCTAAAAGCCACGTACGGGGGCTTCTTTTGCAAAGCCTCGTTCTTCTGCAGAGCCACAAAGTCTCCAAAGCCGATAGTGGTCAAGGTTATGAAGCAGTAGTAATAGGCGTGAAAGAAAGTCCAGCCCTCAAAATAAGAGAAGGCTGCTGCACCGATGCACAGGGTCCCCATGCAGGACAGAAAGCCGACTAGGACCATGTTCTCCATGGAGACATTGGTTGTCCTCATGCCCAGACACTTCTTGATCTTCTTGAGCAGTAGCCGCACAACAGTGTTCATGCGCTCCCCCAGGCTCTGGAACATGACCAGCGTCAGGGGGATGCCCAGGATAGCGTAGAACATGCAGAAAACTTTGCCAGCGTCCGTGCCCGGGGCGGCGTGCCCATAGCCTGCGAACGAAGGAGGAAAGGCAGGCGTCAAACCCTCGCTGGGATTTCCCAGCAAGGCTGCCCTGGGCCAAGAGGAGCAGTAGGAGAATAGAGGGAAAATAGAAAATGAATCAGTAACAGATCTGCAGGCAATGCTAACGGGGCCATGGGATGCCACAGCCTTTGGGATGATGGCACACCGCAGTATCACGGGGGCAGAACCTCATTTGGCCTCCAAAGAGAGGAGGTACCCTCCTGATAGCCCCTGAGCTTGGATGAGGTCATGGAGGCCAAGAGAAGCCCTAGAGCTTGGATTGGGGTCTGCAAGCCTTCTGCAGCTCACGAGCAATTTAGAGGCAATGATGCCGTGCCGGCGCCGGGTCTGCAGGGTAACCTGAATCCCCACAGCGAGGGAGGACGGAGGCTCCGCAGGGTGCTGGGACCAACAGCACCAGGTCACCCTGCGGGAAGGTACGCACCCAGCCAGTCCTGTCCACAACTGCCCTTGCAGGGCCATTGTCACCTCCCCTGGCACCAGCTCCTGCCCCTCCTGTCCCCTGAGCCCTCCAGCGTCACATGCATCTTTGACTCTCGGCTATATGATCATTTGCTGCGTGGCCTGTTGGATAGGAGCTATAGGGCCCCTGCGCTATAGGGTCAGTCACTGCAGGAGCAGCTAAAGTCTGGGAGGACTGCTGCAGAGCAACTTCGGGTTTACTCCAGTGTCACTAAGACTCAGACCTAAGGCACTGCTGGGTCGTTGGGGAGGAGGGGTTGTGCGGTTTTAAATGCAGGGAAGTATTTATGCCACCGCAGCCCCGTCAGCCCTTGTCCCAGGGACAAGGAGCTCAAGGATTACAAAGTTCTCCTTGAGCGCCTTCTGAGATTTAATTTCCCCTCCTTGCTCCAAGTTTCAGAGCTGTGACTCAAGGACACACACAATTATACCGTGAGTTGTAATGAGGTATTCACCGCAATCTTCCGGACTTCAGTGATTCTGCGCCCACCTCACTTAATTATAGAAGCTTAACAGAAATCGGTGGCCTCTGACCTAAGCGGATGAGTAACTAACTCAGCGCAAGGGAGTCAGGCAGCGGGGGGAGTAACGGCATCCAAAGGCATCCAAGCCTTTCTTTTGAGTTTCTGTGAGAAACTACCAGGGCTGGAAACTCCCTTTCTGAAGGTGCCTGCAGAACAGCGCCGGCTCCTTCCGATACTGTCGCGTGGCCTTTTGCAAACAGCTATTTATATTTTCACTTCTTCCAGGTAACCATGTGACTTTTGCATGAAGATATGGGGGAAACCCCCTCCCCCTTTTTTTATTTCTCAGTCTTGTTCAAAGCTGTGACTTGGCTTCACCTCTGTCTCTGCTGCCAGTGGATTTCCAGGACTCTTAGGGAAGCTGTTAGCACGCGGTGATGGGAAGACCAGAGGATGATAACCACGTTGCCCCAGGCTCCTGAGCACACCTCCCGCTCCAGGAAACTCCTGCAATGGGACAGGGCTGGGAGGCTGAGGGCAGCGTTATCCTCGACCGTGCTGTGCTCCAAACTGCAAGCAGGCAGGAAGGGACCTGTTTCTGATTGCTCTGTCTGTTCATAAACCCATGCAATCAAAAATGATAAACTTAACGACTGCACGCCACATTTCACAGAATACAGAGCAGACATGAGACTGCAGTGGCAAAAAACCCCCGGTCAGATCCAAGCTTGATAACCGAGTGCAATTATCAGGTCCTAGGCTACAAGATAATACAATGACAGCAACGAGGAGGTAAATATAATGATCAAGAAGAGCAGTAAGTGGAAAAACAGTTGTTGTACCCTGAGAGACTGCTGAAAGAGCATTTGACTGATGCTTTCAAAATGACAAAGGGAATTAGGAAGAGTAAACACAGCTACATTAATGTTAAAACTGAGATTCAGAGCACAGCCCCATATAAAGAGATCTGATGTGCCAGCGTTTTAAAAATATGGCACCTGGGCTAAAATTATTTATCGCGTGGGGTGTGTGATAAGCGTAGCAATTGTTTGTCACAGTCAACAGGAAAATAATGTAAATGAAGCTATAACCTGTCATGAGATGATGGAGATTTTCACTGAAGCCATTCATCCTACCCTCCTGCTGGGGCCTGACACTAACCGTGCCCTGAACCCGTCGCTGTTTGCTGGCCACGTGCGTTGCCAGCTGAACAAACCCCACAGCACGTCTCGGGGGGGCACACGGAGCCCCCCGGGCAGGGCCTGCGGGGTACCTGCCCCTCCGTCACCTCTTGTCCCCTGGTAATGCAGCGCAGTTGATCCCACCAGCCCTTGTCCTCAGGGGTGATGCTTTCAGCTACCAGACCTATTTCACCCATCCCAAGCCCCTCGGCAAGGCTGAGCCCCATCCTACACATGAGGAGGTAGCTGCTGGCTGCGGAAGGGCAGGATTCGGCCTCCAAAACACTTCTGCTGATTAAAATCCCATCACGAGCAATGACATGAACACAGGATCCCACACCTGCCTACCCCCACGGGGTGCTCAGAGTGCATGGATTAATAAAAGTGGATTAATTAAACAATGCTAAACTCCCATGTGGCTAATTTCACCTAGAAGTAAGGCAATCCTCATTCAATTTAGTTTCATTCTCTTGCAAAATTGAAGAGGGCAAATCAAGGCTGGGCTCTAGTATGGTAAGTGTGTCTACATGGGGGTTTCATGTGCTTCAATCCCTCCCCTCCAAGCTAACCGACACCCACCTCTCTGCAGGCTCCCGTGCAGGCAGAGCGAGGTTCAGTGTCTGGTGCTGTCTTGGCTCCCCGAAGCAGGTCTCATACAGCCAAAGATCCAGAGTTTTGGGCTGGCAAAGAAGCCAACAGCTCTTGCCCAGCTCTTCAGCCTGGCTTGCTGGCTACAACACTGCACAGAGGACGGACGCAGCTCCCACCTCTGCCCTCCTATGCCCCTGCCAACTTCTGCAGCTGCCTGCCCCAAAGGTGCCTGCAGAACCTCTGCGTGCTGCTGCCTTCCTGGGACAATGTGCACGTCACATTTCATGGCCTCAGCCATAGCAGCACCTCTGGCATCCCCCCGAACCAGGTGGCCCCCAGCCTGTCTATGGATTACCTCTCCCATCACTGGGCACTGAGGTCCCACAGGGTCAGCTCAGGGGGCGGCCTGAAGAGATGTCCCAGCCTTGCAAGGGTGAGACCTGCCTCTCCTATGCAGGTAACCCCCACCCTGGGCTGTCCCGGGGCACCCAGTGGTGGTGGAAGAAGTGTGGGAGGTTGTGGAGGTGCAGAGGTGTGGGGATGGAGGGATGCGGGGATGGAGGGGCGCAGGCTGCACGCCGGGATGCCAGCACTCACCGATGGTGGTGATGACCGTGATGGCGAAGTAGAAGGAGCCGGCGAACTTCCACTGCCGCCCGGCGCGGTGCGGCTCGGCCTGCAGCACCAGCCGCTCCAGCTCCCGGTAGTCGTCGGCGGAGAAGCGGTACTTCCTCCGCAGCTCTCCGCGCTTCTGCTCCAGCAGCCGCTTGCGGCCGCTCTCCGCCTCCGACTCCAGCGCATCGAAGACGGCGGCGCCCACCAGCAGGTAGGAGAAGATGCAGAGGATGAGCGCGGCCGTGCGCAGGTTCTGCCGCTTCATGGCGAGGGGCGGCCGCGGCGCCTCAGCCCGGGCTCCGCATGGCCCCGCGCCCGCCGCCCCCCGCGGGCCCCGCCGCGCATCCCCCGCGCCCGCCCGGCCCGGCCCCGCGCCCGCCGCGCCGCCCCCTGCCCGCCCCGCCTGCGCGCCCGCGCACCGCCCCCTGCGCGCCCCGCGCACCGCCGGCTCCGCGCACACCGGCACCGCGCACCGCGTCCCGGGGCACCGCGCACCGCCTCCTGCACGCACCGGGCTCCGGCTCCCCGGGCGCCGGCTGCCGGCCCCTGCGCACGGGGCACTGGCTGCGCCGCGCACCGCCTCCTGTGGGCACCGCGCACCGGCTCTCAGGGCACCAGCTCCTGTGGGCACCGGGCACCAGCTGCCCCGGTACCAGCTGCTCCAGGCCCCGGCTCCTGCGGGCATGGGTACCGGTTCCCGTTCGCACCGAGACTGGCTCCTGCACGCCCCGAGCCCACCGTGTTGGCAGCACTGGGCTGGAGCTGGCAGCCCCAGGCTGCAGGTGAGCCCTAGCGAGGCCGCGCTTCATCCCATGCCGGTGACATTAATTACGGTTCCTTTCCCCAAAGTTGCACCTGGCTGCGCACTCCCAGGCTGGAGGAGTTTCTTGTGCCAGCGCCCTCACTGCCACCACCAAAGCAGGGACCCTTGGGTTGTGTGCATTGCCGCTGCTGCCGCATCCCTGCGGTGCCATCCCTGTGCGGGCAGCCCTCGCCTCCGCTGCTCCGTCCGGCTCTGGGCAGGGAGGTGCTGCTTCACACCCACAGCAGCAAGGAACGCACCGCAGTGCGCGTTACCTGTGTTACCTCTGCTTTTTCCAGCTGGTCACCAGAACGGATGGTCTGGCCTGCTGTGTCCAGTGCTGTTTTAAGAGAGCAGAAAGGAAGAAAATAATCAGATTCAGTGTTTCTGCTGATTTCTCTGACGTGTTCGTCCGATGCTGCAGGTGCAGGGGGACGCAGGGCCCACCAGCCCTGGGCTGGCGTGGGGAGCAGCGAGCAGAGCCTCCCCGTGCTGATGCACTGCGGGCAGCCCAGGTCAGCTCGGAGGTGCGGGGAAATTAGCTGTGGTAGGAGACAGAGCCCACAAAGTGAACACCGTGTTTCTCATTACTGGTTTCCTGAGCTTTTATGTAACCCTTATGTTTCAGTTTTAAAAATAGAAAGATACTTCTCTGAGTTGTATGTCGCAGGAGATAGTAGCTCCTTCAAGAATAAACTCTCCTTCTTTTGACTGGGAATAAAACAAACAAGAAAAACAAACCAGGCTTACATCCATCTCCACCCCATCTGTCTCACTTCTCTCTATGGAGACGCCGAGACGCTTTGGGCTTTAATTGCAGCAAAGGAGGTTTGAGTTGGACATAAGAAAACTTTCTAACCATGAAGGCAGTGAAACACCGGAACAGATTGCTTGGGGAGATTGTGGCAGCCCCATCACTGGAGGAGTTTAAAAATAAGATAAGCAAATGGATGCCAGAGGTGCCTTGAGTAGAGCTGATGCCCTCCCAGAGCAGGGGATGACTCCTGGAGCCCCTTCCAGCCCTGTCCTCTGCATTTCCATGGCCAGCACGAGGGACACGGTGCCCTTTCCCGCTGTAATCGTGAACTCTTTTTCACCCTGGACACTTGCCACTTCCTTCCTCCTGGCCGAGCCTCCGTGCCAGCACCATTAGTGAAAGATGTTATTGAAGAAAAAATACAGGCTCCGGCATCCATCACCAGCAGCACAAGGTGTCGGTGGATTGCTGTTTGACATCGTAGCGCTTCAGCCTCCTAAATCACACGGCAAAGCCTCCTCTGGAGGAATGTGTCTGGTTTATGTTCTCCGTGGTGTTGTTTGCAGCCCTGCTAACGGGGCCTGGGATGCTGTCAAACCTCCAGACCCAGAGCAATGGGGGGGCCACCTGCTAGAGAAGATACGCTTCACCTGCTGCCCTCCAGCTGCTGGTGGTTTTTTCCACTGGTCAACAATGACATCCCACCTTGAAGACAGGACACAGTGCTGCTAATTGAGCTCCTGTTGGTTCTGTTACAGATGTCGCGGTGATCACGTCGCTGCGTGCCTGTCACACATCTTTTAGGAGGGGTTCTGCGGCCTCCAGTGCCTTGCAGGTCAAATTCTGGTGTCCCCAGGTAATATTTGGAGCATGAAGCTGATGTTGTATCATGTTGTCCAAAGCCAGCTGTTCTGTGCAGATGTTGGGCCAACATACCAGTGCAGGTTCAAGCATGCAAAACCCTGGGAGATGCTCTCCAGCCGCGGGAGATCGGCACAAGCTACTTGCACAGTTTCCTTTAGCAGCAGCATCAATCATAGATGGTCTATGGCTACCTAAATCCTCCACATTTTGTTTCCAAACATCTGTCTGTGATGACAGCCAGCAGTGCTTGGGCAGAGATGGTAGAGCACGGCCTTCTCAAAGCACTACCTACATAGGGAAGGGGCCTGTGGATGGGATCTCACCCTCCCTGTGCCTGGGGCCGTTTGGGGCAGGGGGTCCATCTCCACCCCCGCAGTATGATCAGCTCTCAGTGCTTCCTCAGCATGGCTTCTGCTAGTCCTCTCCTCTTTGGGTCTTCTCCTGACCCCCAAAGAAATCCTCACCTGGCAGTGTCTTGGGCCATGGATCTTCCCTCGGCACGGCCTTTCCCTGCTCCGCTGGGAGTTACAGAGATTCAGGCAAATCCTTTTTCTGCAAAAGGGGATGCCATCGATGGAGCAGAGCTGGAAGAGGGTCTCATTCAGTAACGGGCACAATGAAATGGCTGCTGATCATTCCCACGGGGGCTTGGGACGTCACTGGTTTCTCCTTTTGGTGTTTACTTTGACCTCACGCAGGTCACAGCCCCCTGTGGAGTAAATGCTGCTCAGCAGGAACGAGGGTTCCAGCATCCATCTCGTCATAAGAAACTCCCCCAGTAACAAATCCAGGGCTGATGAAACCAGGACCGTGCGGCAGTGACGCCCACAGCCCTGTGTTCTGCCTGGGGTCGTAGGCTTCATAATTACGATGGTGCTGAAATCAGCCTGCTCTGCCGTCTTACTGCTCATGCATTTCTTTCCCCTGCATGCAGCGAGCACGGGGGCATGAGCGAGACCAAACTGTGTCAGAGCGCCGTTGGGCAGGGCCGACCTCCTGGGGCACATCGGGAGGGTCCCGCAGTTCAACCTTCGTCTTTCCCCCGACTTCGCTGCGCTTGAGAAAGGTCAGGCAGGAGCCGCAGGATCAGGCCAGGCAAGATAATGTACTTTATGTACTTTATCATTGATTTCCAGTGAGAAGTTGCATTATGAGATTAAATGTCTCATTTTTATTGCATGGGGAGGCAGAGAGAAAGCAAGAGCTCTGAAAATAAAATAGAAGTCAAAGTGATGTGTTTCTGTTGTAAGGTGCTTGTGACCGGGAACGAACGTACCTTGTTTGTTCGGTCCTTTGGAGGTGAACTTTGAGAAGCTGCTTCCTTCTGAGGCTGGTAAACAAAGTCCAACCTCATCTGTGTTTAAACCAGTGCCTAATTAATGTGTCTAATTGGCCCACATCTACTAATTCCAGGCTGGCGGGGAATTTAATAAAAAGCTTTTCTGGTTTTAATGGATCGAAATAAGCAAAGCTGCTTAACAGTCTCAGATGGAAGATGCTAAATAGGGACCAGCAGTGTGGGTCTGTCTGAGTCAGTCCCACAGCCCGACGTACGCGGGGAGAGGTGGGAGCATCCCCCCAGGTTCGCCCAAGCTACTTCGGGCATCGACGCTGCCTCGGTCTGCGCTGGCCTGGGCCGACAGCTCCTGGTCCCCAGGCAAAGGGGTCAACGTTAGCGGGACGTGCGGTACCGGCTGCCGTCGCACCTCCGGCTGCGCTGCCCACCTACCCACGGGTGGCAGCCAGGGCTGGGGACGGGCTCCGGCAGGCGTCAGCCACTTCCCCGGGTTGTGGCCACAACGTGCTCCAGCTCTCGGGGCTTGGGGACCATCCTGGTGTGCTCTGCTTCTTTCGGTTATTTTTGAAGACTGAATAGATGTTTTCTTTTACCTTAGTAAAAGCATCAGCTATTCTGGCTTTAATGCCATTTAATACCGAGATTATAGCCTCGCAATGCCACAGGATGTTTTTAAAGCAATGCGTTAGTTCATTTCTAAAAGGGGTTAGATACCGAGATATGAATAACAACCTGCTGCAGCTGAGAGTGGGACTGCAGGCACTGCCCGGCTGTCCCAGGCCAGGGACACGGTGAGCCAGGCGCAGGGAGCGATCCCGCCTCTCCCTCCGCGCGAGGAGCACGGCAATGCCCTCTTCTGTGGATGCAGAGTGCCTGACCGGATCCAAGCTGCACGTAGCAATGTTTGCTTCTGCCCCATGACTTCATAAATCTTCCTGTAAAATATCCTCCTGCCAGCCAGAGCTGACTTGTCTCTGCCCTACAGGCCACGCTCCGGGTTATTGGAGACTCAGGAACCTCACGGCTTTCTCTCAGCTCTGGGATTTCCCTGCTGTCTCCCTCCCTGACTCTTTGTAGCTCATATGGCTGCAGGCGCTTTGCTCTGCGTTGTAATCTGGAAGCTGAGTGAGGGAATTAATGAACTGTTGGATATAAACTGGCTGCAAATTGCTTCTGCGTGGTCACCATGGATGTGGCTTGCAGGTTTCAAACCCCAGGGCAGGTGGACACAGCTCCACATCTGACTGTTTTCAACCACCCTGCCTGGTACCAGCCATGCTAAATCTCGGCTGTGCCTCTTTCCGATGCCCTGGCACCCCACAGCCCACTAGTGAGCCTTCCCCAATTACCCTTCCTACCCAAAACGGGTCCTGCAAGGGGCCGCCCAGCCCCATCCTCCGCAGCCCGGCTCCCCCCGGCAGCCTGATCTGCCTGCGGTTGTACACGAAGCAGACCTGGGCTGGAAATGCTGACAGTGCTCCTGACAGTTTATGGTCACAAACTCTATTTTCAGCCTAATAAGTTTTTTATATGCTTGGAAAGCTGTCAGTTGAACATCAGCCAGGCACAAAGTACCTGCCGTAAAGTGCCTGGACCGCAACCAAACGGGAAAGGTGCTGCTCTGCTTTAGCAAGTTCTTGATCTCAGCCGCTTTAGTCGGTTCATTTATTTGGTTGGAGGATCTTGGATTTAATAATATAATAATAAGATAAAATAATAATGCCCCTGCTTAATAATTTGTGGAAATATTTGCTGAGAGCCTGTTAAATCAGAGCTGCAACCAGTTTGGATTGGGGCTTGGGGGTGGGAGGCTCCACAGTGCTGCTGCCGGTGCCAGGGTGGGCTGGTCCCTGCGAGGAACCACTGGACCCCAGTGACGAAGGCGAGAGGCTTTGGGAACGTGTCTGGAGAAGGGTCCCGCTCCCCGGGAAGGTTAATCTGGAGATGAGCTGCCATGGCCATGACCACAGACTCACCATAGAAACACGGTCACGTCAAACCCTTGGCCAAACGGAGAGCAGGGCCTGATCCTGAGCGCGCCTCTGCTCCCACCACAGCAGCGTCGCGATGCTATAAATGACTTTCCTGCATCACAGCCCGCGGGGTTGCCAGGAAGGTCAAGGGTGGGGGGCCAAAGAGTCTGGGAATGAATTGCAAATATGCGAGGCTCTTTCGGAGGGTGCCCTGATGACAGCTTTCCCCTTGTCCTGCAGGACAGCCCCTGCCATGGTGGCACTGCACCGCGGGGACGGGAAAGGTGCTGAACCGCTGTAGGGTTCCTGTGGGACACCCCTGGGCGAGCGATGGGCTCTGGCATGCTACGTGGCACATCGTAACCTACGTGGCACCCGGTGAGCGCCGCGGCCCCTGCCAGGAGCCCTGCGGGTGGCTTCGGCACCAAAGGTGTCTGCCCGCATGGTCGGTTCATTAACCGGGTCCCCGGGTCCCATGGCACCCTCCTTCCCACGGGGGAGCCGCAGGGCAGCGGGTCCCACCGCAGGGCACCGCAGGCTGGCTGCGGCAGGAGGGAGCTGCTGCCGGCCCCCGGCTCCAGGCTCCGTGTGCCTGCCTGGGTGTGCCTGAGGGAGGAACGGTGGTGGCTCCCGTCCCACCGGCAAGCTGAGCCGTGCTCCGGGTGAGATTTGGCCGTGCCGGCAGCCAGGGCAGTGACCTCATGGCGCGGGAGCTGCGGCAGCCCTGTCTGCCACCCCGGGGCTTCGCTTCCCAGGCAGACAGTTTACAGCAAATGGCTCGTTTCGATGCTAAAAATAACCCGTTAGGAAACAAATTGGCCCCAGCACTTCAACTGGGGAAAAGTGCATTTATTAGTAAAACTCAAGACGTCCTTTCCTGTTCTGCCTCTGAAGCTCAGGGAACCGGCGCTGAGATGCTGACTGAGCTTCCCAGCCAGGCAGCAACTGATTTCGATGCAGTGTTTGACTCCACCAAGATGCATTTTTCTTTCCCTGCTAGCGATGCTCCACAGACTGGTCCCAGCTGCCAGACTCCACTGGCCAGAAGCGGCTCCGGCTTTGGGGCCACAAGCGATTTCCCAGCCGAGGGAGCTGTGAATTGCCCCCTGAAAATGCCCCCAGCTGCGCCATGCCGGAGAGCACAGCAGATTCCTGGTGGGGAATGAATATAACAAAATGAAAATATTTGTTTTCTCTTGCGGTGAAAGCACCGTGTTGGGGCCACATTTCTTCCTCCACTTCAAAATTGCAGATTTTACTAAGTCTTGTTTGTATGCAGAGATTTTTCAGCTGCTTCTCTCCAGGCTTTGCTCTGGAAGGATTAATTGGGGAGATGAGACACTTCCTCTCTGAATTGCAAATGCAAAGATGTTCCTGTGTCCTGGCCCAGCTGTTTGTGCCCTGCTCCAGCCCTGGTCCTTTCTTTCCAGCCACGCTCAGGGGCTGTGTGGTGTCCCTGGGGCAGAGCAAACGGCGGCACAGGAATCACAGCTGTTCCAAGCATCAGGATGCCAGACCTGCCATGAATCAGTTATAGGGAATCAAATTAACACTAGGCTTTTCTGGAGGCAGGCAAACCACCTGAGCTAAATAAACCAGAGGCTTCTGGCTCTGGGAAAATAAACCAGAGGCTTCTTTGGGTTCTGAAATATTTAGCTAACTTTTAGGTTCCTTGTTTGAGTGTCTCTTGAGGTGGGAGCTGAGGTGCTGAGCAGTGACAGGAGAGGATGCTCATCTAGGTATTCCCCACACAGGGCCAAGCGACAGACTCAGGGCATGGCCATTTTTGGGTTTCTGCTTGGGAACCGCATGTGAATGATCCCCTTTATGTAAGAGGATTGAGAGCTGCGAGCTGTCCCCCACCCTGGGATTTGCAGGTGCTGATGTGACTGCAAGTCCATCGCTCATCCCTGTGCTGTGCCTTTGGGAGAGGATGCTGCCCCGTACTCCCAGGCTGAGTCTGCTACTTGGGTTCACCCATGAACCATCCTCTGCTCCTCACCCATGCGGCACTGGAAAGGAAAACAACTCTCCTCTTGCCTTCCGTGCTGCTGGGTTTGCTCCCATTGGGGCTAACCGGAGCTACTGGCAGTAAATCTGGAGATGAGGAGTTATGGAGACCTGGCAAGGAGGGGGAAGAGGCACTGACCCACCCAGAGATTGGTTCCTCCACCACCAGCTGTGGCCACAAAATCCAACCATGGAGAGATGGCTCATGTTCACCCCTGTGGACAGCTGGGTTAAAACACAGACTTCTCCCTAATATTTCAGCTCACGGGGCCCCTCTCCTTCACTGTGCACCTGGGGCCGTTGGTGTCTCTGTTCTGCAGCTGGCCCTGGGGCAAACCTGGCGAGCTCTTCCCCACCTCCCAGCTCAGTGCAGTGGGATAGTGGCTATGGTGATGGGACTGTTGTTTCTGCTTCGAATGCAGAAAGATGCTTTCCCCCAGCAGCCCTGGGGAGGCTGCAGCATCTCCTGCTGGGTATTGCAGACCCACTGGGGTCTTGGACAGCCCCAGGCACCCGGATGACCTGCATCCCAAGGGCTCTCTGCATCCCTGGCCCCTCTGGGCTCTCAGCACTGTGTTGTCATCCCAGCATTGCACTCTTTTATAGGAGGATTTTTGCCTCCACAACCAAATAACGCTTCATGCAGTGGGAGTGCCTGGCGCTTGGCATCACCACCAACAAACCTACCCCTGAGCTCTCCTCCGTGCCAGCAGCTTCCCATTGCCGTGGGACCTAAATGGAGGCACAGCGGTGCTGCAGCGTGGTCTGGGCTGGTGAGAGCCGGCACCTCTGCATCAGAGCAAAGGCAGCCAGGATGGAGTTAATCTATCTCCTGTCCTTGGACATCCTCTGCAGAGCAGAGGAGGAGGAGCTGTGGTGCTACTGAGAAGCCTGGGACCTTTCTGATGCTCCTTAGGGTAAACTTTTTGCCCATTAGCTCAAACAAGCAGAAGAATTTCACGCTGGCTGGGCAGCACCTTGGCACGAAGGGCTCTTCGGGGAGCCGGATCCGATCTGAGCATCTCCTGGTCGGGGCAGAGCGGAGGTGAAATTCAAACTATAGTCTCCTCCCAGGTTGCTGAGAAGGCAGCGCAGGTCGTGGTGCCCAGAGCAGCTCCCGGGGTTTCTCGCTGCCCTGCTCTCTGTGCTGACTCCTGCTTGAGCAACGAGCAGCACTGATGGCAAGGGGCACAGAGGGCTTGCCGCTGGGGAATATTTAGAGGGGTGGAGTGAAAAATGGCACATCTCTATTAAGCCTGGGCTCACCAAGTCCTCCAGGACAAATCCCTGCCTGCAGGGTGCAGCCGCAGTCGCTCTGTAACGCACATACAAATGCGTGTTACAGCTGCAAGCTGCGCAGTGCCGCTGCCGCTGAGCTGCAAGTGCATTCCTTAGCTCTCGCTCTCCCCAGGTCCCACGCTACATGGCATCACCTATTTATAACTGCATGCACTGCAGGAATAATATTAGACTGATGGCCTCACACAGTCACGCTAAATGTTATTCTATTTCTGTGTTTTGCTCTTCTTCACAAGCTGTCGGTCTCCCAGATGCCAAAACACTCTGCATAGCTTAGACAAAGACTCAGATTTTTCTCTTTTATTAAAATCTTCACCAATGGCACCCAGTCCCAGGTATATTTACCATTTTTTCCGAGGTCACCTGGAGTAGTTGCATCTATTATTCCTTCCCCAGTCTGATCGATATCCTTGGTAAATAAGATAACCTGTCAGGTCTGTTGTCCCTGTAGCCAAAGGTACTTCAGCAATGAAATTGTTTTGCTGAAGAAATAAATGCCTCTCGCTGAATCTGAGGATGCTGTGACCTTTCATTAGTGACCTAAGTGACTCATGCCTTTTTATGTGCGCGCTGCAGCCTCCCACCACGCCGTAAAAGATGCACCACAAAGTCCCGCTGCCTGGTGCCTGGCATAACAGGGAGCCGAGACCTGCGGGAGCCTCCTGCTCACGCTGCTTCTCCTCCGCCTTCGCACGTGGTCTTCACACCTCCGCCTGGGCCTGGGGGCTCTCACCTTATGCAGATGCCCTATTTGCACAGCGAGGACCCCGTGCACCATGTCAGTCCCACAGCAATGTCCCCGGCACCCCCAGCCCTTGTCTGAGCAGCAGCTCCCGCTGCCCCGGGCTGTGGAAATCTCTGACACAAATGCATCAGCCCATGTTTTCAGCAAGGGGCAGCCAACCCACACTTGTTTAGCAAACAGGGCTTTACTGGCCATGCCAGCCCCCCTGAAGTGAAGTGGGCAGCTCGGTCAGAGCCAGATTTCAGCCAGAGGCATCACACGCCGTGAACCCTATTCACCGGTGGGGGCAAATCCTCCTCCGCCAGCGGGCTAACGTCTTGTACCTCTGCAGCCAGCAGCTGTTAAACAAGGCCTGGCAAGCATTTTGCTGAACTCACGGAGTCTCTGCGGCTCCTGCGGCACTCGCTGCTCACTCCCGCTCCCCACGGCTTCCACACGGGAGCCTCTCGCCCCTCGCTTTGCTGGAAACACAAGGACCCTGGAAACACGAGGTGTTTAGTCTCTTTTTAGAAACCTGTGCAAAGTGAAATAAAGAATTAAACAGAGTTGAGTCCTATGCATTTAGCTGCTGCTGCTAGCGATATTTTCTTCTTGTAGAGTGTTTTGCATGCCAAGAAAAACAGTTTTTCATTTTAGGGAAAGAAAGTGGTTGTACACCTGTGCGTCTGTACGTGTGCCTGTTAATTATGCCGGAACGGCTTCCCGGGGCTGTCAGCTCAGAAGTTCTCTTTAACAACAAATCTTGACTGTGTTTGCAACAAATCCTCAACCAAGAAGGGTTTATTTAATGAAGCAAGAAATGCTGCCAAATTTCCAGGCTTGATCCCAATCCCATTAATGTCAGGAGGGGAGTTCCCACCATGTTTGGTTTGTTGGTTGGGTCTAATCTGGGTAAGAGAGTTAAAAATCTGCGTTCGGGTTGGATTTGCAGTCAAGTTCATTGTTCCACTTCGCTGTGCCAGAGAGTCTGTGGGAAAAACAGACGGTACAGGTGGGATTCCTCTCGCCTGATTTTAGGCATCCTCAAGTCCAGCAACAGATAGCCAAGGGAGGGAAAGAGGAACATTCAGATCATCTTAAGCCAGGAGCCCAAAAGAGGTGAAATTAATTTATTTCTTCCTGCAGAGCCACCTCACCCCAGGAGGATATGCAGCTCGTGTGAAGGAACCTGACAGCTCTGGGAGGTCTCTGCAGCAGAGGGGAAAGGACCTCGCTCAAAGCCAGCCCCTGAGCGGGTGGGTGCTGAGCCAGGCGCTGCCGCAGGTCTTCTGCTCAGGTCTTCTCCCTGCGCTTGTGCCAGGCAGGAACCGAGGCTGACGCCTGGTTCAGGATGCAACCACGGCACAGCAACTCCTGAGGGCACTGACTCCCTCCTGCCAGCAGCAAACGCGTGTGCATGGCCTTGCCGACGGCTGGCAGAGCTGCTCGGAGAAGGGGGAGGGGGAATATGGCAGCTCCCCACCTTCCCTGTCCCCTCATCCGCTGCCGAAACACGCACTATGTCCTCGCCTCCCCATGCCATGAGTGGGGACAAGCACAGAGCAAGAGCTGCTGGTTGCTGCAGGGACAATCCCACCCCTCTGCCCCCGGGGGATAAAGAGCACTGGGGAGGTTTTGAGGGGTCAGCAGTGCCCACGCATTTTGAGCGGGTCCCCAGCAGTGACCCTGCACCTGGAGCATCCCGCAGGGAGCTGCGGCTGCTCTTTGCGAGGGAAGGAGCCTCCCTTGACTGCGGGGGCTGGAGGAAGGAGGGCTGCTTTGCTGCTCCATCACCAGCTGTGAAAGCCGACCAGGCAGGCTCATGTGCCAGCGGTTGGCCCTTAATTACCCATACAGCTAATAAAGGGAAGGAGCCCATTTCTTCAATTCACAAGGGGAAGCAGCATCGTCTGACAATCAAGGGGAGTGCAAAGCATGAGATACCAAAAAAACCCTGGATCTCAGGAGGATCAGCCCAACACACAGATCCTTAATGGCTTTTGCTGATTTGACAGATGCAGGACACAGAAAAATGAGCAGATTTATGGTTGCAACTGTCCCTGGGGCTCAGAGGTGTTCCTTGGGATACAGATCTTTAAATCATCATTAACAATGACGTGAGGGGGCACTGGAGAAGACAGAGTTGGGCATAGCGATGCAGGGGGTGAGAGCAGAGTTTGCTGGCACTTCCTACGCAGCTCTCCCTCCCCGGGGATGCAGGGATTCTTTTTTTCAATCAATCATGCACAAAGTGGGTGCGTTGACAGGGTGCTGCAGCTCCTATGGGCTGTGGGGAGCCAAGGCTAGTTCTGTGGGGAGCTGTAGCATCTTGGATGGGATCCATGTGGGAAGATGGAAGAGCTGGATAGCTTTCAGAGGCGTGGGTATTTTTTCAGAAAAGGAGGAGAAGAGTTCAGAGCTCTGGAGAAGCCCAGATCCAGTGAGTGTGTGCAAGCAGCAGAGGCCAGACCTGCTCCTAATGTCCCAAAGATCTTCCCTACTGCAGAGACAGAAGAACATCTCTTTTGCGAATTTAAGGTTTGTCTTTTGATTTCCTCTGGATGAGGTGGGAGCTGAATGATTCAGGGCTTTGCTGGACCCCTGCCTGGTGCTGAGCCTGGGGACCTACCCTAGCGCATGCCTGGCCCAGCACTGCTCTCCGCCGGCTGCCTGCAGTCTCGCCGCGCAGGCAGGCAGCGCTCCCGGCAGCTCCGCGTCTGCAGAGCCCTGGGAAACTCGTCACCACTCCCCGAAGCAGGCGGGCCCCTGCTCCAGCCCGCAGGCCAGCTGGCTCCTGTGTTCCTATAAAGCTTTAAAAGAAGCCAGACGACTCAGAACTGAAAGCATTAGGTGTTTATTTGCACTTTAGACATATTAACTCCGTCTGAAAGCCAGTCACGGCTCCCTCTGTGCAGCAGCAAAGGTGGGTCTGTGCGAGGAGCAGCTGACCGTGATAAATATCGGGCTTCGGTCCAAAGAGCGCAGCATTCGTGGACCAGCGCTTTCCCAGAACAGGCTGATTTTAACTCACAATCCACTTCCTTCGGCCAAGCTGCAAGATCTGCTGTTGCAAATCACATTGCTCCTTTCACAAGGACCGAAGCGTTCAAACTGTTCATGGTGGGGAACACCAAGAGCAAAACCCAAAATGCCGCTCAGGAGCCTCTGCTCCCCTCGAAGCAGAGATCCCCATGGCCCTGCCGGTGACAACACACAGACTGCCCTCGCCACCAAGTCTTGCCTTCACAAGCCTTCAAACCAGCGTTGCCTCTTTTTTTTTTCCCATGTCTAATTTTTAATAGACATGTCTAATACCCTCGCAAGGCTGGATGCAAGAGAAAGTTGCAGTCACCCCCCCAAAGATTTCAACACTCTCCTGGGATTTGCCTGCTGCAGTCATTCGCCTTGCAAAAAAACCCAAACCCAACCAACAGCCTCCAGAAACTTTAAAATGCCAATTTGTTGTTGTCTGCTATATGCTTTTCCAGAAAAGAGTGAGTAATGCTAAAATTCTTTTTTCTTCTCTGAAGGAGGTGGGCAGTAGAAGATAACACAGATCAGTCACCCAGGAACAACTAACCCAGGAACTGGCACAGCTTAGTCATATATTTAGAACCTGATATTTTTATGAATATTTCCATTTCCAAAGCACTTCCCCCCTGCAAATATTCACCCTCTCAGCTGTCCTGCAATGCAGGGAGTTAATTAACAGTGCCCTCTCCTTGGGTGAAGGAGGGAATCCTGTCTCAAACCCATGCCCAGTGGGGGAGAGGGGATGCAGGGGGGGGGACAAGGCATCGTTCACCCCCATCCCTCACTCACTGAGGAGCTCGATGAGCGGCCGGGGATCCAGGGGATGTTACCCAGCTCTGAGCACTGCACTGGAGGCTGGGCTGAGATATCAGGTCTGGAGCAAACGCAATGTTTATCTCTTTCCATCTCCAGGCGTACTGTAGGCAAAATGGTTAGGTTGAGTAGCTTTGATCTAAAACCTGGTCCCAGTTTGCGCTCTGACGCCAGCAGTCCTGTCTGTCCCTTCTGTGAGATTAGAGCCAGTGATGCTGCAGCCACCATCTCTCTGCAAAACAGGCATCAAGGTGGGGGGGCTGCTCCCGAGAGGGGGCCAAGCGCAAACTGAAGTGCATCCTTTGGAGGGGGTGTTGGGTACCTCAGAGCTCATCAGAAGCCTCCTCCTCACAAAGAATGATGCTCATCTTCTTCTCATCCGTCTGGCAAGAGGTTTTCCTCCCGAAGGTGGACCCCAGGGACTGGCTGGCTCTTTGGCGGATGGTCCTCATACGTGACATGCAGTCTTCGCTGGTCATCACATAGAGCAGGGGGTTGAGGGCGCTGTTGAAGCTGGCCAGGCCCCGGGTCACCTGGTAGGAAACATAGATGTTCTTTAAAGCCTGTGTGCAGGACCCTTGCAGCTGCCAGCCTCGAGACAACAAGTTGAGGTTTCTGAAGATGTGGTAGGGGAGGAAGCAGATGGAGAAGAGGACCATCACGAGAATCACCAGTCTGATGCTTCTTCTCCTGAGGCTGAGGTCCACGGTATCGTTCCTGCAGAGCACCACCACCACGTGGCAGTAGCATCCGATGATGATGAGGAATGGGATGACGAACCCAGTCACGGTGACGGCGGCGGTGTACGGCAAGTAAACGCCCAGGTTCTCGTGCCCTGTCGTGTCGTGGCACCGCGTCCCCGTGTCGTCCATCTTGTTGAAGGTGAAATCGGGAGCTACCTGCGCCATGACCCACACCCAGACCATCGCGCTGAGCCATACAGAAGAGGTTGCCTCCTGGCACCTGCCCCGCGCCTTCAGCGGGTGCACGATGCCCAGGTAGCGGTGGACGCTGATGCAGGTGAGGAAGCCGATGCTGGTGTAGAGGTTGAGGTGGAAGAGGCCCCGGGTGATCCGGCACCAGCCCTGCCCGAAGAGCCACACTCTGCCCCGCAGGTAGTAGCTGACGAGGAAGGGCAGCGTGCTGACGTACAGCAGGTCGGCCAGGCCCAGGTTGCCCACCAGCAGGCCGAGGGGATGGCGGGCACCCTGCCGGGGCCCGGTGCAGAGGTGCCACAGCCCCAGCCCATTCCCCGCCAGCCCCAGGGGGATCACCGCCAGGTAGACGGCGGGCAAGAAGCGCTGGGCGAAGGCGGTGTCCACAGGGCACAGGGCCCCGCTGCCGTTGCTGGGCCGCGGGGCGAGAGCCTCCATGGCCGTCGGGCGCTGCAGCAGCCCTGCCCGCGGCGGGGTGGCTGCTCCCGGGGCGGTGCCGGTCGCGGCAGTGCTCGGAGGTGCGGTGGCAGGGGCAGGGCGGCACCGGCAGCGCCGTGCCCAGAGCTGGCCCCGCAGCACCGCGTTCCCCGGCGCAGGCTGCGGCTGCCCTCACCTCCCCGCTCCTGCCGGGCCCCGGCCGGGGCTTTTGGGGCGCAGGGCTCTCCCCCGGAGCGTGGGGAGGATGTGGCGAGGGCCGCCTCAGCGGAGAGCCTCGGTGTCCGGCGGCTTCCGCCGCTCCCTCGGCGCCTGCCGCCAGCCCACTTGAGATATTTTGAGCCGGGCGCTGGGGACATGCAGGGCCCCGGCTATTTCGGACGCTGTGCGTGCCTGGAGGGAGCGGGAGGAAGGGAGCAGGGAGGCGGGAGGATGGCTCTGCCTTGGAGCGGGTGGGAGATGTCTGATGACGGGGCCAAATCTTTCAGCCTGTTTCTGTTCTGTCCCACTCAGGTGGAGGAGAAACCCCCCAATCCTCCAGACCAGGGGCTGGAAGCCTGCACCCCACCAGCTGCCCCTCACTTCCAATCCTGTCGGCCTTTCTCCCGGCCCTGCTGCTCAGACCGTGCATCCATCCGGAAACACCGGGAGCGGGGTTAAGGCAGAGACCGGCAGCTTTCCACGGGGCTCGTGCTGGCAGCCCCGCTCCAGCAGGCGGCTGGTGCCGCAGGCAGCGCCCGCAGCAGAGGTGTGCCAGGCTGCCTGCCCCCGGCCCCCTGCAGCTGAGCAGCTGCACCTTCCCTACAGCACAGAGCAACGGCCTGCTCTTGCTGCCTGCTTTATATCCCTCCCCAAATACAAAAATCCTCTTCCCCCCCACCTCCTGTGAGCGGTTTTGACCCTCGCGGGGAGGCAATGCGAGACAGGCTGTGACCTTCCTCTCCTGCCTTTGTGCAGAAGACACCCAGATACTGTGAGGTTGGGGCAAGAGCTAAAACCAGTGACCCCAAAGAGGACCCCGACGGAAAGCCAGCCACCGTTTGCATTGCTGAGCTGCTGCTGCCGCATAAACGAAGCCAGAAATAACTTTATCTCCAGGCGCAGAAGTAAACAGGCAATCAGAAGGGAGACGATTTACCCTGGCAAGCCATAGGGAAATGACCTTGGCAAACCAACTTCAGGTAAAGGGCTGGGCCCAGGAGGGCCATGGCCACCTGCTTTCCTGGAAGTTAATCTAGGGCAGGGGGTGGGAAGAGGCTGGTATCTCAACCGCCAGCAGGGAAGGAGCGGGGGTGAGTCCTGCTGAGCCATCCTGACTGCCCTTCCCTCCTTGGGAGCAGCCAAACATCTCCGCTGGACCATACTCGGGCATGGCAGGTCGGGGCCAGCGTAAGGAAGCCCAAGATGTGGTGGTAGTAGCTGCTCATTGTGAGTATCAGTGTGTGGGCTCCAAAAAGTGCTTGCTGGAGCAGGTAAACAATGGGAAAGGCTGTACGTTATTTCCTGCCTATGTGATAAAATCTAGCCGCTACAGGCATGCCCCGAGACGTGAAGCTTAAAAGCTGTTTCCATGGGGTAAGGATATGGCTTTTTGAGGTTTGCGGAGGCTCTGGTGGAACTGTGCTCCTGGAGTAGCAGAGGAGGGGAGGTCCATGGGGGTTCACCCCTCAGGAAAGCAGTCCTCCATCCTGCCCAGCTCCTGCCCCCTTCGCCTCCATGCATTTCAGCTGCTCCTGCAGCCTGGGATTGGGGTGGCTCTTGCAGAGCAAATTTATGGAGGTGTGGAAGTGCAGCGAGATGAGAGGAACAAACTGGGAATGGTCCCCTTTGTCCCAGAGATTCAACCCTTGGGGAAACTGAGGCAGAGACAGCAGCTGGTTGGGAGGACTGCTATAATCACGGGAAGGGTCCCAAGCTGCTCTCAGCACTGTAGGCAAAACTTTCCCTGTCCCCAAAATGAAGGCTTGGGGCTGGGTGCCTCCTGCCATGGGAAGGGAGGAGCAGGGCAGGCAGCCCCGTGCCCTCCACATCTCCTGCTCCCTGGACCTGTTGGAGGCACGCATGCAGCAGCACGGCTCCTCTTTCGTGCCTGCCTCGTGTGTCTTTAAGGTGTTCACTTGACCCATGATTTCACTCGCAATAGAGGTGCTGCCGCCCAGCTCTGCCTGAGTATCCTGTATTGGGGTGCTCCCCCCGGTCCCCAGCTCCCCCAGGGCAGTGCGAGAGCATAGGGCTGGCTCCTGCGGGTATCAAACACGTAACCTGAGTGATGGGCTTTCAGGCAACCAATTCAAGGCTCTTCACCAACAGCAAAAAAAGGGCCTTGATCTACTTTATTTTATTGAGCACTGCACTCCTGTGCTCAGGGTGGTATCTGAAAACGTTTAGCTTTAATGAGGGGCTCATCCAGTCCTTTCTCAGTCAACTCCATGCATTTAAAAATCATCAGTCATGAGAATGGCTTGGAAAAAAAATTCTGATGCACGTTGTTTGCTCATGCAGTAGCACACAGTTTCTCCTTCAGCTGCTGCGTGTGCTCGCGCTGAAATGAGCTGTGATCTGTTGCTCACTGCTGGTTCAGGAATATGGTTGTCAAATCACATGCCATTTATGTGTGCAGATGTGGCAGTATGCCTTGAGGACAGGGGTGAGTTGTCTTCTGTTTTGTTTTTTTTTTTTTTAACCTTTACAGGTGACCATATTCATCTGTGGATGGCAGAGTATTTATTTACTGCCCCGCAAGAGCAGGCGAAGCCCAGGACCTGCCACGTCAGAGGCTGCAATAAACGTGATCCTCAAATAACCACGTTTCCAGGGTAGCAGGGCTTTAGAGGGAACAGCAAATATTGTGAGACTGGCAATCAAATTGCAAGAATTCATTTCCCTGTATTCTTAGGGAAAAATAATTCCGATTTATTTGGATTCATTCATTCATTATTTAGATGTTTTCTGCTGAGTGAATCAGGGAGAAATGACATTTTGCAGAAAAAAAAAATAGGAAAATTATAGCAGAGGTGCTTTGAGTCATTTCTGCTGGAGATGAGAATTGCAGGTTGCTGCTTAAAAAGTGACCTTTTGATTTTTACTATCACCCAGAGGCTGCTGGGCAGGATTTGGGAGGGGGTGAGAGCCCTGGCAGCACTCCCTGCTGGCAGCTCACCCAGCCTTGGTGGCCGTGTCCCAACATGCTGAAACAAGAACTGGCTTAAAACCCAGAATTTTCAGTACACAGAACATGTCTTATCCATGTCAATCGAGGAACATTGTGGTTTTAAAGTCTACATGAGCCTTGTGTCACCACTTTTTTGGCACAGCCATTGCAGAGGTAAAAAAGCCAACAAAAGCTGCAGACCGGGCCACATTCATTCTGCGCTTTGCTGCCTGCCAGAGGTTCATCACGTCCTCCCTATCAAACTGAATTAATGATTTGTATTCGGGCAGAGCACCAGATGATCACAGTAAATAATTCTCTTTGTAAGCAATCTTTTACTGCATGAGCAGTGAGATTTATTGTTTTTTCTTTTTTCCCCCCAAGAGGTGACTGAAAAGCATCCTTGACTTTAATTTTATTTTCAACACTTGCAGGGGCCAGGGGAGCGGATGAGTGGCTGCCTTGTCCCGGCTGCGTTTTCTGCTGCTTGTGGAGAGGCTTTCCCCCAGGCAGGATCGGGGAGCTCCCTCTGCCATTCAGCCTTTTGCCCCTGCACCCCTAAATCTGCCCCGGTATCACATTCGCCTGGGTGGGGAGGACAGTCGGGTGGTGGAGATGGTGGCATGATGCTGGGGAAATCCCGGTCCAGGGTGAGCGGAAGAGGTGTGGGGCTGGCAGGAGGAGGGATGAGTTACAGGGGGAGAATTTGGGCTTTTGTTTCTGGGAGGCTGAGAAGAGGCATGGCCTGGTCTGTGCCTGGGGCTGCAGACCCAGCAGTGACGCAGCCAGTGCCATGCCGCGCTCTCCCGTGCATCCCGGCAGCGCGTGGAGACCCAGGCACTGCTATGGCCAGGCTCAGTCCCACCAGCAGAGCGGATGGAGCTCATGGCTGGGTAGAAGCAAAGAGGCAGAATTTAATCCAGGATATAATATACTGTAATAATGTTTTCAGTGCTTTGATTCATTTCTTTTTTTCTTTTTTATTTTCTTATTCTAAGCAGCCTGAATTGAGGTGCCTCCAAGCTGCCCCGTCCTGGGTCAGGCCTTTCCTGCAGCAGCCGAGCTGGCCGTGAGCAGCAGGGCTCCCGAGGGCACACCGGAGCCGGGCTCACCCCGCACAGACAGGCCCAGACAAGTTCCATACCTAGATGAGCACATCTTTATTTTCAGTTCCACGAATACACATCTAAACTGTCCAGGTCTCGCCTGGACACGTCACCTCAACCGCTGCTCCTTTCCGGTTGCCCTTCTCACCTCGCCGTGGACGTGCGTTCCCTCTGCACGCTTGTGCGAGGCCGTTAGAGGGCATTTGGGTTTCATTTTTCAATCACCCAGAAGGATTATCGCTGTGAGAAAGTAAAGGCAGAGCTGCCGAGCAGCGTCTCTGCACCGACTCTTGCATAGCTGGAGCAGCTCCAGCCCGTCAGGAGACGGCCCCGACTCATCTTTGCGATTTGTTTTCTCTTTTTCCTGCTTTTCTTTCGGCCTTGGCTCGCAGGGTATGTGCTTGGATGGCAGGCGGTATGTCTGGTGCTGCGGAGCGGTGTCTCCTGCGTCTGAGCTCCTCGCTCGCCGAAGCCCTGCCAAACCGCCAGCGCTTTGGAGAGGAGGAGGCCAGGCGGAGCAGGAAGGTTCGTATTTATTCTGGAGAGATGCGGGGAAGGTGAATTAGAGCTGCCATCAGGAGGACGCCTCTGCCCATGCCTAGGAAGGCGGCTGCTGGGTTGCAGGGTGGATATCGTGGGATGGCTGAGCTCGTGCATGCTTGCACTGCGCAGCCTGGTGCGGCGGTGACTTGTGGTGCGTGGCCTGATGTGCCTACTCTTATCCCGGCGGGCTGGGGTGCAAGGGGTCCCCCCAGAGATGTGGGCATCCCGGTGCTGGAGGTGGTCTCCCTCGCAGCCCCCACAGAGCAGAGTTGCATGCGTGATGTGGCGGAAGAGCAGCATCACCTCTCCAAAAGCCCCACTGATCCGGGAAAGGACCAATTCCTGGTTTCTCGGATGGGTTCATACTCATGGCAGGGTTTCCCCATTTCCCATTTCATTCAACCTAAGAAACTCAGTGATGCTGCCCAGTAACCCTGCCTGGGACAGCGGGTGCACAGAGGGGGCAGGTGCTGCGTGACATGGGGATCTTGTTCTCTATTTCCACCCTCCTTTGCAGCCAAAGTCCATCAGTTCTTCCCCAGTTTCCCAAGGGATGCGTCCTCCGTCTCCACCGAAACCACAGTGCCGTGGGCTTGTGCCAGACTCTTTGCCGGGACGAGACGTTGGCTCCGGGATGCGACCGGGGTGGGCACAGCTACAAACGCCTTCCTCCTCCCCTCTGGAAAGGCAGAGCGGAGAGTGACGGGGAGATGGAGCAGGGCGGTGGTGTGTCCCCCATGTCTAGGGAGCAGGGCCACTTGGCAGAGTGGGTGCCTGGCCCTGGAAAGCACCGGCTGCGTGTGAGCAAAGCAATTTTGCACCATGCCTGCTCTGGGGCTGTGCCAGTCTAATTAAAGGGGTGGCAAAACCCTGCCTCTCGGGTGTACCCAGGGAGCCAGGCAGGAGCTGCAAACGCATCTCCAGCCACAGGGGCAGGTCAAGCCCACCTGCGGGGCTCAGGGTTATGTGGGATCCACGGTGCTCTTGGATTCAGACATCCAGAGACCCCAAAACTCAGGTCTGTACCTGCCATCAGGTGTTTTCCAAGCGCAGTTTCAGGAGATAGTTTATCAGTCAGGTTGTGGCTGGGGAGGGGTGATGGGGTGCCCACAGGTAATTGGGGGTCCCATGGCTCGTGTTGGCTGGCATTTCCCTTTCTCAGTCCAACCTTTTGCCCAGAGGTGCCCGCTTCACCGAGGCCCTCACTTACCGCTGGGGATGCTGCTGGCAGAGCCGGGCAGGGTCTGGCCATGCAGAGCCGCCTCTGCGTCTCCAGCCTGCAGTAGCGATTCTGGTTGGAGACGCGGGTAGAAAAGCCCACGCCGCAGGTGGCCGAGCAGGCGCTCCACTCCGTGCCCCACTCCTGGCAGGGGTACGGCCGCAATGCTGCCCCAGGAGCTGGATGAAAAGAGATGAGGGGAAAAGGGTGGTTGGAGGCAGGCGCTGTGCAGCGTGCCCTCCGGCTGCTGCCAACATAGCCCTGCACGGCGGGGAAATGAGGTGTCTCCTGTTGATGTTAATGGTCTGGGGTGAAGAGACCATCCCCAGAGACCTGTGTGGGCACCCCCTTGCTCGCATGTCCTGCATCTTACCTGCCCCAGCATCCCGGAGGAGGTGCCGCTCCTGGGCTTCGCAGATCCACTCTGGGCAGCACTTCCCCGGGACCTCCACGCGCCGCGGGTAGGGGCAGTCCGGGGTGGGCAGCCGGACGTCCTCCTGGCAGAGCGGGACGCAGGTGAAGCCCCCGTCCAGGCAGCGGCACTGGAGTTTGCAGCTGGGCTGGAAAACCTCCCCGTCTCGATAGACCCGGCCGTTCACCTCGCAGCCCTCCTCACCATCTTCAACTGCAAGCAACAGCCGGGGAGCCCGTTAGGGACAAGGTGACGGTGAGATGTGGATGGCAGAGGGGACTGCTGGGGGGAAGCATGGGGCTGGCACGAAGGGACAACTGGGGGGCTGCAGAAGTGACTGAGAGGTGTGTGGGACAGACATGGGTTTGCAGCAGCGCGTGCATCGCCCAACCTCCTCCCCTTCCCTACCTCCTCTCCTTCTCATCTCTGTATTTTCAAAGCAACAGCTCACCAGTTGATGGGAAACCTTCTGCCCTTCAGCTCCAACCTTGCCTTTCAGGGTTTTCAGGCTAGAAAAACTTTCTCTGAAATGTCTCTGCAGGACCCCCAGTCTCCAGCCCCAGCAGGGTGACTGCAGCGTCCTCGGGACCCCCGTGTCCATCCCCACTCAAACCACCCCAAAACCCCAGTTGGCAAATGGCACAAGAGCTGGTTGGAGCTGCAGCACAGCCCCGCGGCCAAGCTGCCTCCGTCATCCTCAGCAAAGCTGCTTTCGGAGCCTTAACTGCTTCCCTGAAAGTGCTGCAGGATGCCTGGAGCTGGCCGGGGCCCTGGCCGGAGCTGGGGTGCGTGCTGGGCTGGGGGGCACAGAGGCATCTCTGGGGGGAGCGGGCACCCCTGTGCTCACAGTTGCAGGTGGCTCCTGTCCCCGCGGGCGCCGTGCTGTAGTCGCAGACGAGGCCCTGGCTCTGGTCGCAGACGTGGAGGAAGTCGCAGGGCTCTCCCAGGCGCCGGGCGCAGATCTTACAGCAGCCGCAGCCGTCCAGGACCAGGGGGGACCCTCGGGGGCAGCGGGGTGGCACCCAGGGGCAGTAGCATGGCCTCCGGCAGAGCTGGGCACACACCTGCGGAGGCAAAGCCATTGCTGATTCAATACAGGTTGTTTTGGCTAACGGCTGCTATTTCACTGGGAGTTAATACTCTCTCAATCATGAGGGCAGATTTTTGGTGGAGGGAGGCTCTGAAAATTCATGGGAGTATGGCAAAGCAGCCTGGAAAGCTGTTGTCCCCTAAAGCCAGAGCGTGATGGGCACCCATGGAAACCGGGGAGAATCAGGGATGGTCAGCACTTGGCAGGATGGGAACTTAAACGCACCACTGCTCTGAATACAAAGGAGGAGGATGGAGCTGCAAAGCAAACACCCCAGGTAGTGGTGGTCATTTAATGGGGCTGGCAGCCCCGGAGGCAGCCGCACGCTGCCCTAAGCAGCCCGGCAGGAGGGAGGGGAAAGCAGCCTGTCCCCATGCCCGCTGCTAGGGCAGCGGGTAGTGCCCAGCCAGACGTGTGGCTTCGCAGGGGCTGAATGCACATGGTGAGGGCACAGCACCTCACTCCGAACAGTCTTAACAGCTCTCATTCAAGCCATAACAGGGCATCACATTGGCGGTGGGAGAACCGAAGCCAAAGGAACCTCACTGCTTTCCTTCCTGGTCCAGCTGCCTCCTCTGCCTCTCCCTGCCTGCAGCATCCTCTGCCTGGCCTGGCCCGCTGGGTGAGGAGCCCTGAGACAGGCACGTTTTCGAGGACTGGGAGCTACATTTCCCCTCCCAGCTAGACTGAGCGATTACTTCGGCAGGGCTGTGCACCGCAGTCGTTTGCCTGCTCAGCTGGTTGTTTGCCAGGGCTGCGCCTGCAGGAGTTCACCCAGGCAGGTAGGTGTTTATATCCACGGCTCATTCTGCTTGCACAATTACCCTGGCACAAACGGCTTTTGCAGGCAGCGCTCGTGCTCCCGTCATGTCGTATCTGACGGGGCTGTTGCATATAGGGCCTGAAGCCAAGTGATTTGGCTCTGCAGTTTGGATGTGAATTCTTTGCCAGTACTGGCCTAACTGTGCACACGTGTGAGCCCCACGCAGCAGCTCTGAGCCACTCTCCGGCAGCCCTGCTGCTCTGCTTGCCGCACGGCCAGCATGTGCAACGCAGGCAGCAGTTCAGCAAATGTGCAACCAAAAAATTCAGCCCTGTGCTGGTCCAGACATTGGTGTCTCTGCTGAGACTGCTGAGAGATCGAAGGGTTCAGCTGGACCATGTGGATTTTAGATACCATTTTTCTTTCTCTTTTAGTTTCTCTCAATAGCATCAGGTCTGACCAGTTAGACATAGAAGGTGGGTACTGGTGCGCTATCAGTTCCCCATTTGCAGCAGTTCAGGTGTTTTTTATGGGCCTGTAGAAATGTCAGTGCCAGGAGATAAAATATAACTGAAATGGGCTGGGCAATCTGGGTCTTGCTCTAGTTTTATCAATGAGCAGCATTATTAGTGTGGCAGAAACCAGGGCGAGACTGGTGGCAGGGACCGAAGGACTGGCTGTGGTGGCCAGGTTTGAGCTGGAGGCACGAGGGCCTTTGGTGATTCTCCAGGCACTTGTGAGCGCCTGGGGCAGGAGCCATCTCTCCGTCACAGCTTACCCAGGCAGCCAAGGGCACTTTTCATCTTTCGGGAGGTTGCTATTACAAATCAATGTTTTAGAAAGATTAGCCAAGCCAACTCCATTAATTCATTTCCCCCAGCTCCTTGTAATTAACTTGTCTTTAGATGACAATGTGGCTCCTATCAGAGATCTTAACCGTCTGGGAAAGGAGTCAAATAGGCGTGACGCTGCCATGATGTCCCTGCTTGCAGAAGGCATGCCTTGGGATTCAAGCAGCAATTAGAAGAACTTGGAGCTGAGATACCCCAGACTTTTCAACTTTCCTGTTCTCTGCACAAGCAACTATTTTCACACAGAGTCCAAGGCGGGGGGGGGGGGAAATCAGTACAACAACCCAAATCCTGTCGGAGGCATTGGCTTTGCATGAGCATCCCGGGGAGGGGGGAGAGCTGAGTAATGCCGAGGTTGGTGCTCGCTGCTTGGCCCCCTGCCTCGGGAGCCTGGGCAGGGACCAAGGAGTCTGCAGGAGCCGCTACCGCCGAGCTGCCGCTCGCTCGCAGGGACGCATACCACAGCCCCGGGTGCGGGAAAGCTGCAGGGACGGGGCGAGCAAACAGAGCGCATTGCTGTCATTCCTGTGTGCTCCGTGGACTTGCACAACAGGCGCCTTTGGCCCATGGAAGTTAAGACCCTGCTGCTTAATTGCAAATGTCTCTCCCAAGCATAGCTCTGCCCCTGTGGAACTGCATAAATACAGCTGTATGCCAGCCCGCGTTAGCCACCGGGCTCATTGTGACACCCCAGTCCTCCCTGCATCTCACTTTGCAAGAACCGGGTGCTTCCCCGACTAAGGCTAAAGCCGCCCCAGGGCCCCGTCTCCCTTACCTTGGAGAGGATGCAGAGGAGGGAGAGGAAGAGGAGCTGCTTCTCCAGCTGGAGCCTCATGCTGCTCTCCCCTCCGCCACTTCAGCACATCACCCCCCAGGCAGTTTGGAGGCAGCGGCGTGTTCGCAGGTTTTAAAGCCCCGAGTAGGTCCCGCTGGTGTTTATACTCTCCCCGCTCTGATGTCACTCACAGGCTCCAATATAAACATGAGTAGGTTTGGACAAGCCTCAACATTTTCTTTTTTTTTTTTTTTTTTTCCTTTTTTTTTTTCCAGCCCACATTCCAGCTGCCATTTCCACTCCCCTCAAGGTGAGAACGTGCTGTCCACCGAGACAGCGAGCGAAGGGAAGGGACGCTCTCCCCGGGAAGCACGGGAGAGGGGCCGGGGAGCCAGGCTGGTGGGGTGAACTGGCTCCTTGCTGCTAGCCATGACCGGGAGGGAAGGTCCATGCCTCTGCCTACTGATCAAGGTCTGCCCGGACAGAGCCGGTGTCTTTCTCCCGGGATTTGAAGGGTTTGGCAGGGCTGTCCCTGCTGCCACCCTGGGACATTGCCACGAGCAAGCAGGAACAGGGCACCCACCTCTATATTTTATGCTGAGCGCAGTGCATGGCAGGCTGTGGGAGAGGGGTGAGTTGCCTGCGCCGTACAGAGCCCTGAAGTCAAGGGCAGGATCCTGTCCCTCCATCGTTGGGGACAGCGTGTGACTTGCTTTTGATTGCAGCAGTTTGCCAGGCAAGCTCTCCAGGCAGTAGAGGTGCGATTCCCTTCTCAATTTCTGTGGCACAGCAAGAGCAGAAAAGGGATTTGCTGTGGTGGTGGTGCTGCCATGGCATCCCCGTCCTGCGTGGGGCTGCGGCTGCCCAGGGAGGCTGCTGGGGCAGCGGGGGTTGGATGCACACCGTGTTGCATTGCCCCAGGGCTGGTACATGATGCAGAGGGGGCTGCAGTCTGGCCCTTGCAGAAGCGCTGCTGATTTCAAACCTTGTAAACCCCAATTCAGTACCTGAAAAATTATGACCGGCTTAAGCAATCATAAGAATTTAAAATCCAATTTCGAGGAAGAGGCGCGGGTGCTCAGCATTTGCCTCCCAATGCTTTACCGCTTTTCAGTCTGCCCTGTGCAAGCTTTCCTTGCGGCCGCTGTGTCTGGGGACTTGAGGCTGGCTCTTAGGGAAGAAAAAACTAAACATCTCAAGACCTCCAGGAAATTGAGCCCCTTCACCACGTTGCCATCCCCCAGATCTTATCACAAGATCTAAGAAGGGGAATTTGTGAGTCCAGAGCTCAAAGGAAAGGCCTGAGATCGCGTAAGGATGCGGTGTGCCCTGCAGCTCTCCCCGGCCCCTCTCCTGCACCCCCTTGCCTGCAAGACATGGTCTGGGGGCCGGCAGCGCTGCTTCTGCCCTGGCCCAAGAGATGGATCCTGGCGGCTGCGCACAGACTCTCTGTGTCCTGCAGGCATGATGAGAACTGCCGCTATATATCATATTATGATATATGTTGGCAAACACACAGGAGGAGCTGGGTGCTGTATAAGCAGAGCACTGAAATTATGCAACAGGGATTGATGCCCCATCCCTCCCTCCAGCCTTTTTTCCCTTCCTTTTGCTTTTGCTTTTGCAAAACAGGTCCTCAGTCACCTGAGCAGCAATCCTGACCTCAGCTCCGCCGCTTGCCGTAGCCTGGAAGCCAGGGCAGGGAGGAGCACGCAGTCAGAGCTCTCCCATTACCATCCCGATTCTCCGCTTTGGTTTTGCTTCGTTAGCTGCAATCAGTCTGTTAACAAGGTCATGGCAGCTTGTGGAAATACCAGGCCATCTTCCAAAGGCTGCTGTCACTTATTCCGGCGCTGGAGTGTCCGCTCCTCGTGGAGGAGCCCCAGCTCCCTGCACCGCCTCCCCGGAGGCAGCCCTGCCCGTAGCCGGGGAGGCGTGAGGACCGCGCGTTGCTCCGTCCTCGCTAGCAGGGGGGTTCAGGCCCTCCTGACGGGTGCTCACAAGCCAGCAGGATTGATGCCAAAGGCTGGAGGCACACCTCGTGCTGCCGTTTTCTCCTCCGCTCCCCGGAGCTGATGCCCTCCCGCCGGCCGCCGTGTTTCGGATGCCGCGGCTCAGGCTGACGTCCCAGGGGCGGCTGCGGTGCCTCTATCAGCAACGGCTCGAGAGCGGCCAAGGCGCTGATCCAGCCTTGCCGTAGGGAGATGGGGAGTTCAATTAATTATTCCAGGCTTGTGTTTATTAGGAACTCCTAATTAATGGGCTTGACTTCGTTTCCCAGTTGGCAATCAGGTGACAGTGCTGATAAGGGAAATAAAAACCTCTCATCGCCCTCAGTGAGCAGCTTTGGGAGCACCCAGTGTGTGAGGCCTCGGGGGGCAGTGGGGCACCCCCCGCGGGGGCTGGGGCTCAGGGCTGCCCGGGGAGCCCACTGCGCCCGCTGCCTGCCCTCTCCTGGGTACAGGTTCGGCTCTTTGGGGTGGGGACCCCTTCTTTACCCCCTCCCTCAGCGTGGGACAAGAGGGGACATTGCTCCCCCACACACCTGATGTCACTGAGATTTTGCTGCAATAAGGTGACATCACTGTGATGGTGTGACATCACTGTGATGGTATGACATCACCAGGAAGCCAGCAGAGCTCAGGCAGCAACAGAGAGCCGCAGCACCGAGTCAAGCAGCCGGACAGGGGCCAAACCCGTCAGCCCTCACCCGGGCAGCTGCCCATACTTCAGATGGCATCAGCAATCCCTGGGGGTACCTCACTGTGTTCTGGAGGTGCCCACAAAGTCCACCGTGACCCTGCCTTCCCGAGGAGGCTTTTCCGTGGGTGACATGGGCTTGAGCTGCCTTTCCCCTGGCTCTCAGTGTCCCACATGCCTGCCCAGGTCGCCGTGCCAGGGGCCAGGGGCTGCAGGCAGAGCCCAGCAAAGCGATACAGCCCTTGCACAGGTTTTGATTTGCGAAGCCGCATGAGAGCGGCACATTAGCAGTTCATTTTATAAATACTGTTATAACCCTTCCCTCTGGAGCACGTACCCCATATGTGTTCTGTACCATACGTGTGATTTCATAGCTAGTAATTAAGTCCATATGTTGTGCTCCGCAGTTTCCATGGTATTATTGTCAGGATTTTTGGGGGTTGTAATTTTTTTTTTTTTTTGTGGTCAGTTGTGCAAGAAAATAGTTGATACAGGGATCTGAATACATCTCCTTTGAGTTAGCCGCTGGCAAGCTCTGCTGTTTCTATAGAAATGAAGGAACTGACCCAGTGAATTTACATTTTAGACAGCTGGTTTTTTTTTCACGTCTGTGCCATTTAACATGCCATCGTGAATAACACTGCAAAGCTTTCATTTGTGCACCCTGCTCAGCTGAAATTGCATCCATCTGTGATGGATATAGACCATATTCTCCTTCCGTCCCTTTCGTTTACTCGAGATTCTTCCCTTCTTTACTCTATGCCATGTGTTCAACACCCTCCCTAGAGCTGGCTGAAGTCAGACCAGGGTCTGGACGGCCATCTCTGCTGAGGAGCACCTGGGCTGTCCTGGGTCCTTTCTGGCTCTGTTCCTCCTCGTAACAACAGTGAAATCATGGGTCTAGGGTGAGACCAGCTCCATACCTTGGTGGGGAGGACATTCCCTTTGCTTCTGGGCACTCCTGGCTCAAATCCCTGCTGCAGGGGAGCAGGGCTGTCCATGGAGGGTGGACAGCACCGGTGGGAAAGCTGGACAAACACCCAGCTTGGAAAAGCCAAGAGCCCTGAGATGAAAAGGAGACACCTCAGGTCTTCCTCAGCTGTTGGACACTTTGGGGTGGCTGCTGGCTGTTTTTCATGAGACTTCTGGAAACACCCCAGCTTTGGGAAACTTTGAAATACCTTTGTTTTTGGCAGGATGGGAAAGTTGTTTCCTACCCAGAACGAATCTGGCTCCAGTTTCAAACAGCAAGAGCTGAGAGAGATGGTGATGGCCATTTCCATCCCTGTCTGGCCATTTTTATTCCCTCTGGTTCTCACACCTTACCTGGAGAGCGGAGCCGGGCTGGGAGGACTGGCCATCCCGAGGGACGAGGGACAAGCCGGGCAATCTTTTACCTTGAGGTCACTGCTTCCACCCCAGACCCGGGCTGGGAGAGACTGCAAGTATTTACCATCTGGTGCCTGTCCAAGTGACTTGCGAGAAAAGAATTCAGGGCTGCCGTCCAGTTTCTGATGGTCAGGCAACTACATCAGAAAACCTCAGCTTCATCTGGGACCAACTGACCCCTGCAAGCTCCCAGCCGCCGCAGCGAGGCCAGCAAGGGAGCGAGCAACAGCCAGGCATTGCCCTCTCCAAAGGAGAAAGGGTCTTTTGGATAGAGAGTGGTGCGTGGTGGTGGGACACTTGATCCTTCACCATTTTCCAGGCATTTTTAAGTAGGTTTCATTAGAAAGAGGCGCTGATAAATGGGACTCGGTGCTGGTTCTGGTCTCAAAGTCTGACATTGCCAAGAGGAAGGAGCTGAGCGATTACATGGGGAGCAAACGGACTGTCACAACCAAGAAAGGGCTTGCTTAGCCAAAACTATAGCGAGATGTCATCATTCAGACTGAAAGGCTTCACATTAGTATAGCCCAGCTTTGTGTCAGCTGTTGTGAAAGGACAACACTTTTTCTTAATAGACATATCAAACCCTGGGCAGTAATGCTGTGTGATTTTTTTTTGCTGCAGTCCAGACGAGAGCAATTCATAATTGTCCCCCTAAGTTAAACATTCAGATAACCCAAAGAATAAGACTTTTGTAAAACAAAGCCTGTAAACTTCTGCCAGATGAGTCTTTCCATTATTATTTGGAAAAGAGTGTCAGAAATCATCACGTATCAAACATTATGATCCTCTGAGAGTTTATTTTTGGTATCAAACACCATCAAACATAAACCTCTTTTAAAAAATCTCACTAGAAGTTTTGTCTTTCAGACAAGATAGAAACCCCAGATCCTGACCCTGTGTGGTTACTGACAGGCCCTTGGTATTTTCCATGAAGCTGCATGGCTAACTCATGTTTCCTGATCAAATTGCTCATTCTTTTTGACTATCTCTGTTTTTCTTGTGGTTTCAGGCTAAAATAGACAGTTTTTTTCCTTCAGTTCTTGTCTTGCTCGAGTGTGCTATGTGTTCTCAAGCAGCTGCCATGTCCCTTGCAGCATCAAATAGGCTGCAAATTGTGGCATGCACTAAGGTACAGCCAGTGATGCTTTTAGGTCTCGCCAAACTCACCTTGTAATTGCAGCCAGCTCTGCTTTGGAGAGGGAGGGGTTAGGTGATGTCTGTGTTTCCTTCCAGCCCTGTTTTCTGTGACTCTGGGAAGACCTTTGAGGATGCAAGTGCTGCACCCATGCAGCAGCTAGTGTTGTGCCTGGGAAGCGGGTGGTGCTGGAAGAGGTTTGGGTGACACGGGTTGTGTCTGTTCCCAAATGTCACAGCCCTTCACATCCCCCCGGGCTGGCCTTGGCTCACCATCAGCAGGAGCACTGCGAGCCGGAGCAGCTCAGGGAGCTGGTGGATGCTGGGACTGTGTGCAGGGAAGGGAAGGTGACAGTATTGGGACAGGACGCTGCTGGGGAGGGGACAGTGACCTGGGGCAAAGATAACCCTCCTCAGCTGGCATATCTCCAGTGGATGCTCTGCACAGCTTCCTTGCAAACTCCGGGTTGTTGCAGGGACCTTCCCAAAGACCTTGTGCAGCAGGCACTTCTTAGCATCCTTGTTGGTTGGAAGGAGTCTGGCTCCTGCAGGGAAGGGGATTTCAGCTTAGACATCAGGCACAGCTCAGCGCCGTCGGCTGGTCTGGGGAGGGCTGAAGAGCTGCCAGTTCACTTGTCTTGCACCAGTACTTTGTTCACACCCAGCACTTAAAAAACCCAAATGACTGGTCACCAGCCAAAACCAGTTGGCAAGGGGACCTGCTGCTACTCCCCAGGGCTCACGCCAAAGGCTTTGGGGGTAAGTCCCACTTCCTACCTCCACTCCGAGGAATAAAGCAAGGGCTGGGCTTGCTCTCCATCTCAGAGCAAGACTAGAAAGGCTGAGGCCAGTGATGCCTCCACGTGCAGAGGGATCCCAGGCCCCCAGCCCTCCCCTTTGCCCCCTCCCGATGCCAGAGATACCTGGAGACATCTCCCAAGCATGCACTCCACATAAACCACCTCCTCTTGTCCACATCCCCAGCCAAGTCAATAAAGACACGACTGAAACCTTCAGTGTGTGTGTGGGATCCAGTTAAGAAAAACAAACCTCTCGGTCTCACTATGGTTATGAAAGGCACGATGTCGCCTGGAAAGTATGTACCAGCGAGCAAAGAGAGCTGCCTGTGTCGAGGGGCGAGCGGAGGAGGTGGGCACCAGCTCAAATATGACTCAAAATCAGGGGAAATTATTTCTGATGAACGTAATTACTTCGGCTCCAGCCCTGATCAATATGAGGAGCTAAAACGCTCATAAATCGGCCGAGAATGCGAACTATGCAGAATGATTTGTAAAAGGTGTTTGGCTGGGCGCGCTCTCGCCCGGCTGTCAGGCTGCCCACGGGGCAGGGTGACCTGCTGCCGCGGGAGGTGGGAGAGCTGCGACTTGCTAATTGCAAACCGGTGGCCCCTAACGCGAATCCCCCACGAAGGAACAGGGAGGGAGCTGCCTCAGGCAGGTCCCGAGTCTAATTAAAAGCAACCAGCCTGCTTGGCTGGGCTTCTTTTGTGCTCTGACCTCAAAGCAAGAGCCAAGACTGGCCCTTCACATCCAGGCTGGCTTATGCTGGCCCCCACGGTGTGGGGAGGTTTCGGTGGGCTGGCACCCAGCGCAGCCCAGGCAGGGGCTCTGTGTGGGTGCTGGGAGGGGGCTGGAGACCTGCAGGACCACAGGGACAGAGCTGGAGGGGACGGTGTCCTAGACCTCATGCTGGCTGAGCCCAAGCTGTGTCAAGCATGGTGTCAATCTGCACGGGAGAGATGCTTCCTCCTCAAGGGCACGGCTGTCTTGGGGAACCGCACCCATGAAAGCAGATCAGGAGGAGGAAGCGCAGCCTGGGAGGTCCCCTGCAGCAAGTCCCTGCGAAGTTGGTGCCTGTGGCCATCTGGAGGTGGCAGGAATTTCCTCCTGAGAAAGCAAGGAGAGGCTGGGGGACGGTGTCCTGGGGCATGGGGGTCTCCCGTGAACTGGTGGTTTCCCTGACGTGGTGAGGAAAGGGAAGAAGGGCTGTGACAGTCTCATTTTTGTCCCGCCGTTCCCCAGAAAGACTGGAAAACCCCAGCATGAAAGTCTCCCACCACCCAGGCTTCTTCTCAGGAGGGCGTCCCCAGAAACCACAATGGCAGAGAGGCAGAAATAGGAAAAGAAGATGAATGGAGTTCCTGGGCTGGGAGCTACCTGTGCCCTGGCACCGTGGGGCAGGAGATGGAGCGGTGAGTGCTTCACCTTCCCGCCCGAGCTGCCGCTGCCCATCAAACAAGGTGACATCTCCATCTTCTGCTCCATCCTTACCTGGCAGAGTGAGGCTGCAAGTTACAGCCACCACCTGACGCTGTTGCACTGCAGCCACCCCACCTCGCTCCCGCGAGATGCTTGATTAGCAGTTGCAGGAAAACTCCCCAATTCTTATTTAATGGGATTTTTAATGGGATTTTCAGCTGTGCAAGCCCTGCCTGCGTGGGGTCCCTGCACCCGCAGCCCTCCCGGCCACGGCAAGGGAGACTGTTCTGGAAGTTTTTTCCTTTTCTGACTAAAGTTTTTTTGATGATTTTCTTAAAAAAGGGGGAGAGGAAAAAAAAAAAAAGAAAAAAAAAACCCGTCCGTGACTCGTGACTCACTGGGATGTGTCAGGTTCTGGATTAGCATCTGCTCATTCTGGGCTGGTCCCCTTTGCCATGGATTGCCTTTTCTTCTTGCATAACCAGTCCAGTTCTGTTTCTGGCACAGAGATCGGCACCTCCCTGGCTCCGACCACACCATCGGGAAAGGCTCCTCCAAGGAGCCTGCTGGTGAGCTCCCTTTGAGAGGTCGGAGAGTCCGGGGGCGAGAGGAGCCCGCCGAGCACCACAGAGCATTGCTGCCCCGCCGAGCTGGTCGCAGACCTCCGGGACCATCTGCAGAGACATCTCGGGGAGGCGGGCAGGGCGGTGTTGTGAAAACCACGTGTGCCTTGACAGCAGTCCAGATCCCTGCAGCCCCAGGCGAAAAATAGCAGGAGCTCCTGCCGGGGGTCACCAGAGCAAGGCTCCCACCCGCGGCCATCGCCTCCACCCTGGGAAAAAGCCCAGCGGTTCGTGGTGGAGCTGCCAGCGGGACTGCCTCCTGCCTCAGCCATGCTGGGAACTGGGACGGGCTGGGCTGTACTGGGAATTGCAGGGCATCCTTCATGCAGTCCTCAAATCAAGACCCTTTGGGGTTGGGTTTCCACCTGCTGCAGGGTTTTGGGGAGGGAAATACAGAAAGGGAGTGTTTGACCGATGGGACTCTCTGCACCTGGTTGCGCAGGGCTGGTGATGGCAGCCTGACTGCGGCTTGTCCCAGGAGCTGCTCCCGGCCAGGCTTCTCCCCCTCTGGTTTGGAGTCAGCCAGAGCCCCAGAGGAGCAAGGGGGGGGGAAGGGAAGGGAAATGCAGCCCAGAAGCCCTGGCACGGCAGGCCAGGACAGACGACTGCTCTCCCTGCTCCGGCTGAGCCCGGTAAAGGACGGCATCTCTTACAGGTACTGCCAAGGCAGCAACTTAGAGCTGGAGAGCAGTGTGTGCGTAGGGCAGCCTGGCTGCTCTTCAGCCCTCGCTGATGACCCAGGCTGGAAGGGACATTTTGAGGCGCTTTTGGCTGCTGTGCATGCTGTCCATGCCGCATTTCCGACATTATCTCTGTCTCCTTCCTGGGGCAGGGAACTCCCCAGGCCACATGGAGAAATCCTGGTCTCCCTGTACTGTGATTTTGCTGGAAACCACATCTAGCACAGCGTGGTTGGGGTTAGGAGAGCCATTTCCCCGGCGGTTGGCTGCACTCTTCACCGCCAGAAGCTGACCACATTCAAACCCCGGTTTTCTTTACATCCCCCGGTCCTGCTGAGATGTGGTCTGCCGCCTGCGCAGGCGAAGCCACTCCGCTGGCCTGCCATCCAGAAAACATGCTCTGGATCGCCTGTATGAGAATTAAACACAAACACTTTGCAAACCGCAGTCCTTGAGTGCGAGGCAATGAGCCGAGAGCTGTCAAGGCAAAGGGGAAGATCCTCCAAGCTGTGCAGGCGAAGCCGAGCCAGCCTGGTACACGCAAGCGGAGAAGCGACAAGTGCAGAGGCTGTGGCTCCGAGGGACATCAGCCAGCCTCTACGTCCAACCCTGGCTTTGAGATCTCACTTTGCTGCTGCTGCTGTTCACCAGTCCCGCGTGTGATCCCCATCACAGAGGTGGTGCTGGGCGTGAGAGGAGACCGGCGGTGCAACTTCTGCTGCAGACCAGCCCCCTTCTCCAGCAGCTTGGCCCAGGGATGCTCTGCTCAGCCCAGGGTCCCCGCAGCAGGGCAGAGCCGTGCCTTCAGCCTCGGCTGCCGCAGCCTCTCTCCCCTAAACCTGTGCCGTGACGGAGCCGCTCTGCCTTCCCCTGCGTTGCACTCACCCTTACGCCACCTTTGATGGCACCAAAGGTGCTACAACTGACGGAGAGGCAGCTTGAAGGTTCTGCGGCGACATGCAGCTTCTGCTCGGACCTGGCCGCGTCCTCCACAGCCTGGTCGTCCTCCCTGTCCCCATGCAGGGCCACGGGCACCTGCTTTGAGCCGGCTTTCCGCTCCCAGGACCTTCCCCTCCCTGGGCTGCTCCGCAGGGTGAAAGCCCAGCCTCTCTCCTCCTGCCGCTGAGCCCTGGCCCCTGGAAACATCTGCAAGGAAATAGCTGAAGGTATTGAAAGGGGAGGCAGGAAACGCTCCGAATTTTTTTTTTTCTAAATATAATGACACTAATGTTGTTTGGAGTGTTAAAAATAGAAATCAAGGGAACCTGCCTTTTTCCTGTTTCCTTTCAGCTCTCGCTTTCCTGCCTGTCTCTGCGTTCTGGGGATCTGCGTGAAAATAAACCCAAAAAAAAAGATCTCAGCAGTGTGCAAAGCAAAGCCAGATGGGTTTGGCCTCAGCTCCAGCTTCCCCAAGGGGGGCCATGCCCCCCTGTGCAGTGTGGGGAGCTTGGGCAGTTCCATGCTGCGGTGGGACCATGTGCTGACCCAGCCGCCGGGGACCTGGCCACTCTCGCTGGGTGTCTCTGGGAGGGTGGCCACCCTCCCGCACTCTGCGTCCTGGCTCCAGTCGCTCTCCTGACTTTCCCAAGTATCTCAGTGCAGCGAGTCGGCTCCGAGCACCGCTGCTGCTCTTCCTCCTGTGGCTGGCAGGGCCGTGCTTGCGCCCGGGGCTGGATCTGCTGGTGTGCTCCTGCAGGAGCCCTGGGCAAAATCCCCCCGTGCCCACCTCTCCAGCTGGAGCCGTTTCTCCAGATGCCTGTGGCTGGGCAGGAGCACATCCCTCCACCGTGCCCTGCGTGTGCCCATTCCCAGGTCTCCCTCCCAGCCTCCGTCGGTGCATTGGGAAGATTTTGCTGCCAGTCTCTCACCAGCTCGTTAGAGAGCAATGGCCACACTCAGCACCTGCATCACTGAATTCAGAGGCTGATGGATTCAAACTCACTTTGGCAGCACTGAGCCAGACCAGGGCACCCAGGGTTTGAGGGATCAGGATGCGGGAGCCAGCTCCTTGCCCTGTACGGGGAAAAGAAAAATGCTGGAGCGCAGCAAACCGGCCAGGGAGACAGTGTCTGAACAGCAACGTGCCTTTCATTCAGGAGGCCATACCGCACCCCGGGTCAGCGCGGCTGCCTGCCGGCTGCAGGTGTTCAGATGAAAAGCTAGGCGCTCATTTTTCAGCCGAGCAAACCGGGGTGTGCGTGTCTTGGATGGAGGCTGCTGCCTGATTTATTACAGACTCAGCTCTAGGTGCCTCAGGAGAGCAAGCCCTGGCAGAGGATGAGAGGCAAGCGTGTGTATGGATGGATTGCAGCGCACAAAATGCTGCATTGTAGTAAGACTGACTGGAACGCGCCGAAGCCGGGAGCGGGGAGGATGAATGAGTCCTCCGGCCTGGTTTGCATTCCTCTGCCCTTCCCATTCCTTTCTCGAGTTGGTGCACGGCGGGGCAGGCAGCCCTGGGCTCTCGGTCTGTCTTGGAAAGCCACGAGGCAGACAAGCGCCGGCCGGGAGCGTTGCTGGCGCTGGGCTGGCAGAGCACACGGAGCGCGCTGGCAGCGCCGGGGGACCCGCTCCGCTGTGCCGCAGGTGCCACCCTCTGTACAGCATGTCCCCGAAAGGCTGATTTTTGCAAGGAGTGGTTTTCCATACGGTGACAGCTTACCAGGTTGACCTCAGGTTGTTCTTTCAAAGTCTTCAATTAGCTGGAAATTAGATGTTTAAAATGTCACCGGACTATCATTAGTCACTGTCTGGGCCACTTTTGTATCACAGAGCCAGTTCTCCTGTGTGTCACTGGAAAGTCCGCACTTGAACCTGACACGACGTGATTTTAAAAACACCTCCACAAGAAGCTTCCCCGAGTTTCCTTCCCCCCTCCAGCTGCTTTTCTGGCCCTGGCATAGCCCCGGCCCCTGGTAGCCAGCACACCTCTTCTGCAGCTTTTCGGCTGCCTCTTCCCGTCCAGGCGTGTTTGGTACTACAGAGAGCCCGGGCTCTTTGCTGACAGTGAACATTCGGGACTTTCAGCAGCGGTGTGTCAGCAGTATGCAAAGGGGCCATTGATTTGCAGAGCGTGACAATGTCCTGGCCTGGCGGATCATGCCCAGCTGTTAACAGGACACCCCTCTGCTGATGGGGTTTCACTGGGGCTCGCTGACTGTGCTTTTGGGGGTAATTGGGCACCAAACCTTTGGTGGGAATGGGATCCTGACCCCATCTAGTGCTGATCAGCAACCTGTCATGGTGTTAACTGTGGCCGAACCGGAACCATTGACAGAGGATGGACATACAGCCATGGGGACTGACAGCCCATCCCTGCAAGCTCCTCTCCTGCTTAACGCATTGTATCTGCACAGTCCCTCTGTAAGGCACAGCGGGGTGACTGCCCCTGATTTACAGGTGGGAGTTGAACCGCAGGGACTTCCCAGGGCTTTCCCCTCTGCTTGGTCCTGCTGCTGACCTGCAAGATATCCCACCCACAGCAATATCTTCGGTGTGAACGGGGAATGGGGCACAGCCTTGGCATCCAGGCTGACACCAGAGGAGAAAATAGCCCTTTGAAAAGACTTTATCCATAACTTGTGTATTCAAATGCTCATCTTCTTTTCCCCAGCCAGGCCTAGCAGACGAACCAAAGGTCCCCGGCACGGTGGGCAGCGATCTCGCTGGGGGACCACCGCATGTGGCTGGCCTTCCTGCGGCGCGTGTGCTCCCCCCGCTGAATCGGGGCCCATCGCTCCGCAAAGCCCCGGCTCCGGGGGGGCTGGAGCCGCGGTCTGGGGCGGGGCGGAGCGGGCGGGGTTGGTGCCGCAGCTCCGCAGCCCCCGGCCCCGCAGCCCCCGGCCCCGCAGCACGCACGGGCTCTGCCTCCCTCTCGTGGCCGCTCTGCTCGGGCTCCGCCGGGCGCAGGTGAGGGGCTGCACGCCTGGCCCCGCATCTCCCTCTAGCATCCCTGCCCCGGGCTCCCCGACTGCGCCCCGGCACCCCCGCCCCGCACCTCGGCACCCCCGCCCTGCACCCCGGCGTGCCTCCCCGTGCCTCTTCGCTGGGTGCCCACACGGGTTTATCATAACATTGTGCCCACGAGTGCTGGAGGTGTGAGCAAGGCAGAGCCTGTTCTTTCTTTGCTCAGCACCGTTCCTGGATATTTACCTTTTGCTTTTAAGCAAAGCCTTTCTGCTGCCACTGGGGAAAAACTTTTTATAGCCAGACTTGCATCACGCCTGGGGAATGACTGGAAATGAAGCCAACTTCACTAGAGACAGCTGTCTAAAAACTGAAGCTGTTTTCTTCCCAATAATCTGTTTTCAATTTCTTCTGCAGCCCTTGAAGCCAAGAACAGAACAAAACAAGAGCTCCAGGAGATCCTATAGAATATTAATTGGGTCAGGGCCCTGGATTAGATGAATTAAAGTGTCTCCAGAAATTTCCAGCTCGGCACAGCGAGGATCAGTTTCTCTTCAAACATTTTTTGCTCGAGCAGGAGGCCATGCCCAGTCTGCCCTGGGGCTTGCAGCCGCCTTTCTCAGGGGCAGCAGCCAGGCAGCCCCCCCATGCCCCAGCAGCACCATCGCTGCTGGGAGCCAGCACTGGGGAGATGGGTGGGAGCACCTGGCTGTTCCCCTTCTTCCTCTGCTTCTTCACCCCTTCACCTGCCATTCTCTCCCTTCCTGCTATTTCTCCTTTTAATAGAATCCGATGCAATAGCCCCTAGCATTGATATTTCTGCTGGTGGTCTGCAAGCCTAGTTTGAGGAGTGAACATCTCCTGGGACCAGGACCCCTCGTGTGAGTGCTGTGACCCTCAGTTTGGGATCAGCCAGACTCTAGGTGAGTGATCTGGGCATCCTGGGATGGCAACCTTGAGCTGGGACCAGGGAGGACAATTTAAGTTACTGCTCTCTGGGCATGAAAATAGCTCTTTTATCACTCAAAAGCACCTAGGGGCAGGAATGGACCAGTGCCAGGACCAAACCCTGCTGTCTGCCAGGTTTAACAGCTCCAGGGGTCTCGCTGTGCCCTGCATCAGGGTGGCTTTGCTTTGCAGGACACGACACTGCAAGTGTCAGAGCCCTGAGAGCACTAACGGGCTTTAATGGCCCTGACCAGCCTCACCTGGCCCCACGCCCATGGGCCCAGGAGCTCTATTTAAGCTCAGCTCAGGGCATCAGGCTCTTCCTGAGCTGTGCTGGAGGAGTGCTAGGCTCCAGCTCAGCTACAGCCAGTGCTTGGCTACAAGGCCCTTGGTCCTGACCTCAACCTGCTGGTTTGGTGTCAGCCCTGCCCCATCACTATGGACCTGCCCGGTGCTCCTGGACCTGATCCTCGCCCTGATCGGTAGATGACTTCCCGGCTTGATTTGGGACCTGCCTCATCACTGTGATATTGCCTTATTATCTGTGCTCTTGGTTGGACCTGGCTGTCACCTCTGGGTCTGTGCTGCTCCCCTTGCTGACCCAACACCTGGGTTTGGGCAGAGATCCAAACGTCTGGCCTGGACTGGCATGGGGATGAAGGTATGGGACAATGATGGACTCTTTAGCCCTGGTCCACTGGTGCTGCTGAGAAGACCAGGGACTCCCTTCAGCTCTGGCACTGCTGTGCTACAGCCTGAGCAGGATGGCTTCGTCAGAGCCTGCGCTAGTGGAATGACCCAGCATTAGATCCCTGATGTGGTGGGGTCTCAGATGGAGGGGATGCCCTCTCTCTCCTGGTGCTGAGGGGCCCTGCAGGCAGCACCTCCCCACGCGTGACCTGTCCCATGCAGCGGCTCCCACATCGCTGCAGCAGCTGACCAGCCCCACTCCCATCCCTCTTCCCCCAGTCCCACCCTGGATGACTGTGTGGTGAAGGGCTGAGAGCTCAGTTAAAACCCATGAAGAAGCACAAAGCTCATCCTGGGCGGAGGGAACCACACCAAAAAAAAAACCCACAAAACAAAGAAAAAACAACCAAGGCTCCAGACGGTGGCACCATGCGGAGAGGTGAGATGTGGCATCGGGTTCAGCAGGAGCTGGGAGCTCCCAAATCCCCTCGGGCCCTGCCTGCCCCGCGCAGGGGAGCTGTGCTGTGGGCTGGGGAGATCGGGGTTTTCCTGCCGGGACAGCATCCTGCTCATGGGCTGAGGCTGCGATACTGGAAAGAGTCTGAGGGGGGCAATATTATGCTGCTGTTTGCCGCTGCTTAGCCCCAACCAAAGTATCTCTAAGAAGGTCGGGTTTGGCAAAAGCGTTCTCCTTTTCTTCTCTTTTTTTTTGCCATTGCAGTGAAGGTGAGGGTGCGTGGTGCTGACCTGCGGCATCACAGCCCTTCCGAGAAACGCTGTCCTCGGTTCCCCTCTGTCCTTTGGTGGCCCGGGTGGCAGTGTTTGGCCCAGCGCTTGTAATCTAATTACCTGGCTTATGCTGGGGGCTCCCAGTGCAACATGTGCAGCTTATGCCCCCCCAGTGCAACACGTGCAGCTAAACCCCGAGCACGCAGAGTCTCCTCTGGGGCTGGAGAAGTTTGTTCCTGCTGGTCACAGCTGCCGGGTGCGTGTACACCACCCTGACCATGCGTTTCGTTTGGGATCCTTGTGACTCTGCCCCAGTGCAGTGACTCTGCAAATTTTAGACAGTACTTGGCCATGGGACAGGGTGTGAAACCTGATCTAGCTCCTTCAGGGCTGGAGTGGCCTGTGAGGATGGATATCTGCTCCCAACACAGCCCTGGATAATGGGAGAAATAGCTGGGAAAGCACGGTGGGTTTGGGGCTGCAGAGCTTTGCATACGTGTAAAACCGCACAAGCCTTGGCTCCCTGGGCCCTGCCTTGCAGAGATAAAATCGGACGTGTCAGCCCATGTGTCTCCTGGTCCTCATTCAAAAAGTGGATTTGAATAGAGACATGTGTTAACCAGCCACAGCTGGGCTTACACTTAGCCTCTGGAGCTGTATTTGTGTTGCTCTGCTCGATGACCCCCTCGCAAGAGCAGGGCAGCCCACTCGGTGCAGAATTTCCTCGAGAGAAGTGCATGGGGGAGTCGTTCTGGATGGGGCTTGGCACACTTCCCTCCGCTCCTTCCCGGCAGGTCCCGCCGGGCTGCACCGCTGGATGCTCTGAGCCAAGCCCAGAAGGGCTAGTCCAGCTCTGCAGGAGAGCTCAGGTAAGTCTGAGTGGGGCACCGGGATCACGTTCCAGCCCCAGCCTGGACACCGTACCACTGCCCCTGCCGAGGTTTTGATCTGCAGGTGAGCTGTGCCTTTTGAGATGGTGCTAAAAACCCTCAGGAGAAGCACATCGTGCCAAGCTGTGCTGAATCTGGGTGCAAATCTTGGTCTCTGTTGGTGCACGGTGTCTATACAGAGGGCAGCAACCTCAGCAAGGTGAGAAGGGCCTAATCTCCTCCTGCAAAATGGTGAGGATGGCTCTGCCCTGCCTGACCCCTTGGCTCCTCTGAGCACTCCTGAAAGACTTTGCTCAGGGCAGCAGAGCTGCGGTGCTGAGTCCCAGCTCTGTTACACCCAGTGCCTTGGATAGGGGATGTGTTTATGTAAGGAACAACATAATAATGTGGCCCGGCAATGAACCCACCTCCTTATTGCTGGGACTGCACTGGGACCTGCCCCAGTGCGGTGTGGGGACCCACTGGGACCTGCTGGAACATGCCTGGTTCGCATCCCACTCTTCTCTCTGGGTTTCCCTTTGTGAAAATCGGGGCCAGGGTGGGGAGGGACTGGTGTGTGCTTGGGCTGGGCTCCCCCGGGGCACAGGCACCGGGAGGGTCTCCTGTCCCACATGGTGGAGGTCTCTGGGCACCCAGGCAGTGGGGCAGGAGGGGGGACCTCTCATTATCCCAACCAGCTACTGGTGGGAAGGTAGCTCCAGTCCTGCAAGTAGCATCAGGTTCAGTAATTCCCTGGCAGCAAAGCCTTCCTCCAGTGCCTGAGGCATCATCCGTTGTGGTGAAGGTGGTGGGTTTCTTCCAGCATGCTTGGCCAGCGAAGCCTTATACCCAGTTACCCCTCTATCTCTTGGCCTCCTCAGGATGATCTTGGCTGATAATGATGTTGGCCTTAACCTGAGGAGAGGTCACATCCTGGTGAGGTTTCTGTTTTAGCTGCTGCAGCTGGTTCAGACTTTTCTCAGCTCCTTCTCTTGACAGCGCTGGCACAGGAGGGACAGGGCCACATCTTTCCACAGGATGGAGTTTGCTCCTTCTCTTTACCCACAGGAGGGATCAAAGGGCAGCCAGAGCCCAAGGGCCCAGGAGGAGATGAGCTGTCTACACCTCATGTCTATGGCATGGCGATGTGAACCTTCCTTCCATTTGTGGTGATATTACCCTTGGTGTTGAACTTGATTTTACTACTGTGAAACAGGCTGGCAAAGCGGGTAGGGCGGAGGGAAGGGTGGTGCTCCCGCCAAGGCGGAGCTGCCCCATGCTGCAGGCACTGTGTGCTCCTCTCGCCTGGGCACCGGCTCCATCTGCACCCTGGGATCTGATGAGCTGGCTGAGAGCGGGGCTGCCTTTATCCTTGGGTAACTCACAGCTTCCAGGGTGGGTTTTAGAGGCATTTCCAGGTCTGAAACACTGCCAGATCCAGACCCCAGCTCTTTTTCACAACCCAAAGCAGTAGCACTATGTTTCTCCGCCTCTTCTCTGCTGTATCACCTTTAAAGCTGTGCTATAGCATGGTGGGCCCTGGAGCAGCCTGATGCTCAACTCAAGCCTCTCTTCTGGTCCAGGAGATGTTCAGAACATTCAGAAATACGTTAGTGTGGCCTGATGCTCAGTGCGAATTGGCCCTCCGTGTTACAGTCTTAATCTGGTTAGGGGATCAGCGTGGCAGGCTTGGAGCAGCCCACGTGGCTCTGCCGGCGGCTGCATCCTGGGATGTGCCCGAGTGCCCGGGCACCTGTGCTGGGCATGTTGTCATCAGCTGGGTGTGTATTTCTGTGCTGCTCAAAAATGCCCCAAAATGGGAAAATGCAACCCGTTTACAGGATAGCCTCATCTGTACCCTAGGGTATGTCTTGGGTGGGGGTTTCCACTGTGGAAGTTAATAGATCTTTCTATTTTCAGGCTAGTGTTGCGTTTAGCAGTGTGAGGGTTGTGGTTTCCTCGGGAGCAGTGCCAGGCAGGAGCCCCCAGCGAGGTCTGCCCAGCAGCAGCTCTCGGGTGTACCCAGGTAGCCATCAGCCCTCCAGAGAGCTGCTCGGTGGCACCCTGTGGATGCTCTCGGGGCTGCAGTTGCGTGAATACCCTTGGGAAAAGCCTGTCACCCACTCCCTGCTGATGGGGGAAAGCCTGGCTGGGACTGTGGTGCAATGCAGGAGCTGCTTCTGCTTTTGGAGGCCAGTGTCGGGTCTGCTTCCAGCTCCTCTGAGAGCAGAGGGGAAATGAAATCCCTTCGGGGAGCAGGGTGGCTCCTCAGCTGGGTTTTTGCCTTTCCCATTGACCGCAGGGTCCCGTGATCCCCAGCAGGAACCAAGCAGGATGCAGCTGAGTTCCCACCAGCGACTCCAGCATGGGGACTGGCGATGGCTCACCCCGGGGCAGAGGTTTTCCCTGCCCTGCTGGGAAGCTGCAGAAGTTAAATAGGAAATGCTGAGGTAAGTTAGGGCTTTGTCTCAAAAAAACAAAAATTTTGCAGAAGCAATGGATGTTTGGGCTGAGAGCGTCCACTCTTGCAAAAACAACCAGTATAGCAGTATGTTGTGTTTATACAGGACATCAGCATTTATAATCCCTTTCTGGTAGAATAAATCTAAACACTTTTTCTGCTCTTAGCCACTTACAATGGGCTGTAGTGTGACACTTTTTTGTATCTGGTAAAAAAAAAAATAAAATCACCAACCATAAAATCCGCAAACCAAACAGAAAAGTGCTTTTTTTCCTTGAAAATCCAAGCCCAGCATAAGCACACTTCTTAGTATCTTTGGAAAGTTGTTTGCGGGTGTCAGCAACCCTGACACACAGCTGGTCTTAACCTGTGCGGGAAGAGAAAGGGAGCAGGTTTTAATATAACACCTGGAAAATAAGCATTGGAGTATCTTCCAAGATGAGTTTTACCCCTACTTTGCTGCCTGGGATTTTCCTAAAAATACAAAAGATAAACAATCAACAGCAGGGACCAGAGCCATGGGCAGGCTGTGCAGATGAGCAGTCACTTCCCCCAGAGCATCCTCATGTGGTGCCTCGTGCTTGGCCAGACCACCCCAAGCATGAGATGTGTCCCTGTCCCTCTTACCCTCCCTGCTAGCCTGTGGTGGCTTTCACATGTGGTGATGCAGCCTGGGGTGCCTCTTGCATCTCCCAGCCCTGTTGGTGCGTGCACCGATCCCTCTCCCGCACTCCAGCAGCCCTGGGGAAGCAGCAGAGCTGGTGCTCCTGCAGCTGCCCAGATGTGCATGCTCCTGCCTGGGACTGCCTCCTCCTCCTGTTTGCACAGGTCAGGAGAGGTTCTGAACTTGGGGCAGCGACGTGAGCCGAGTGAGCAAAACCACACTGGGGCCCTTCATAACTGTGTTTTCCCCGCAGGCTGTGGTTTGCTTTCTATTCCTAACAGCGAGGCTCTGGGGACCATCTGTCGTGCTGAAGGGACAGAGGGGTTTGGTCTCTTCTCCACTCCAAAAGCACCGTTCCTTGAAGCTGAGCCCAGCACAGGGTGGGCTGGCTGTCTTTACACATGACTTAAAGGTATGACCAAAATGGAAGGGAGAGCAAATAAGGTCTGAAGTGTTGGGCTGACACAAATGTCCAAGCAAGGGTTTGGGTGGAACAGAGCTCCCTGTCCGTGCCCCTCTGGCTTCCCAGGTGGGAAGTCACCATCAACCATTAAATAACAGACTCTTGTTCTTCTTGAACCTTCTGGCTGCAGAGAGATGTGGTGTTCTCTGTAGGAAAACATTCATTTAATATCAACAGTACAGCAGTTGTCGCAACCACCTGATTAAGCCAGTGGTAAAGATGGATAAAGTGGATCAGGGTCAGGTCAATTAAAATCGGCCCAACCCCAAGCCTTATTTCTAAGGCTCTGCAACACAGTTGTGCGCAATGAATGTGCTACGTGGTCCTGGTGTTGACACTCCTGGAAAGAGCTGAGTCTGCAGCGCACATGTATTTGCTAAGCAGAAAAAAAACCATCAAAAGACCCTTACTGCACCATTCCCAGTCAATGGGGCTGGTTCAGCTCCATTTGCCTCTTTCTGACCTTCGCTAACAACTCTTCTCCCAGCAGAAAATTACCCACATACTATTTTTACCTTGTAATTTCTTTTAATCTCAAATAAAGGCTGTAAGTGACCTCTGTCCTCCCAGTGTAGATGACACATTGAGCAAGGCTGTGCCCGCAGAAGACCATTAGACAGCACCATGTATTCACATTGGGACCATTTATGCTATAGCTGCTTTGAAGCAGAAGTCAGACCTCAAACATGTGATGCTGTGGAACATTCTCCAGGCAAAATGGATGTTTTTCAAACGGCTGCTGAAAAAGCCCGTGATGTGGAGGTGAAATGGTCCATGTAAGCCACAGCTCACCTTGCCCAGGGACAGTTTCACACCCAGTTGCTAATTTGCACACTCAAGCATTTTATTTCTGCCGAGACCCTCTGTGCGCACCCACGGGAGTTTTACCCAAATTCAGCGCTTGCAAAGCTTTGGGAGCCTAGAACGATGTCACCTTTTGATGACTGCAGAAATCACAAGTTTTAGTGCAGAAAATACCTGCGGCTCATTCCCACTGCTTTCCCGTGGGCCCAGCACAGCGCTGCTCCATCCCACAGGCTCCTGAAAGCCCTGAGCGGTGCTGGCACTGTGCTTGGCAGCTAACAGTTACTTTCCCCTGCCAGTCACTATTTTGTAAAGAATATTTTTGCCAGTTAACTGTGGCTAATGTGCTTTCATCTCCACAGTATGGATGCAGTCAGGGCACCTCTGAAAGGTGGTACTTAATAAAAGAGAACATGTTGATGAACTTTCCTCCCCAGCCAAGCCCTGTGCTTTTCCCATGGACTCTGCTGCAGTGCACATACCCAAATGACCTTGGGATTTGAGCTGAAAAACTGCTGTTTTCTTAATGCCTACTTGGCTTTGGGGCAGAAATTCCATCACTGCTCTCATGGCAAAGCTGGGGAAGAGTGACAAGAGATGCCAGTGACATTTCCTTCTGGAGCAACGACTGTGCAGCGTGTTCTGCATTTACTAAGCAATGCCTAGCAGCAAGTTGCAGCCCTCACTTTCAGGGCTGCTCGCTCCCCTGGGCTGTTTCATGTCACCTTGCTGGGGCGGCAGTGTGGGTGTGACAGCGCAGGGCTGGATGAGCGCCCAGCCGTCCCCGTGGGCAGGGCTGTGGTGTAGCTAATCCCCTGCTGCCAGGTTCCACAAACGGTGTCCCTCTGGTGTAAACACAGCTGGGGAAGGAGAAGAGGAAACATTATTTTCCAACTATTTGTGGTAGCGTTCAAGCCTACAGCCCCAAGTGCTTTCTCTGCTTACACGCCAGAGCAAGTAGTAATAGTATTTTGCATTGATACAGTGGTTTTCATCTCCAAGGCTCCCTGCAGACCCAGCCTGTGGTCTGGGGATGGCTTCACCTGGGCAGGTGAACTCCAGTCATGCAGAACAAAACTGTGGTCCTTGGCTCTGCAGTGATTTTGGAAACATCACCTGCCTGCTCAGCGCCTTCAGGGCAGCTTGGATCTCATCTCACCCAGGGCTGCACGAGGACCCAAGGGATGTTCCTCAAAGCTCATTCTGGGGAGTGGTTCCACCTTGCAGATTTGCCTTTAGTTAAATGGATGTGACTTTGTGGGTGCTGCAAGACTGGAGTGGCTGAAAGTTCTGCTTTCTCCAGTACCAGAGAAGCCATGCTCAGTGGGGAGGAGCAGGACTTTCTGCCCCACTGTCCCTCAACAACGTGGGCTGCCATGTGCATCACCTATGGGAGAGGAAGGCAGGAGGCAGAGGAGCAGAGTAAAACATGGCCACATCACTAAAAGTAAGAAATGAAATGCTGAGCGTGGGTTTGCAGGAGCTGAAAGCAGGTGCACGATGGACCAAACAAGTCCGAAAAGCCATCAGACAAGACAAGTGAGTCACCGAGCAGCAGCTTTGTAAGCAGGAAAGAGGGTGAGGGATGATCGCTCCTAAGCTGAACAATTAAGTCCTTTTTAGGTTAAAAAAAATATTGTTGCATTGGCTGAAGACTGCGATCAAAGCCGGAGATCGCATTCCAGTTCTACGAGCTGAGCTGTTGTTTTATCGTGTTATATTTTCCTTCGATGTTATCGGAGGTGGAGGGACTCCGCCCGGGCTCTCGGCTCCCGAAGGAAACGCGAGCGGGAGGGCATTACCGGGCGGGATGTGGGGGACGCGGAGCGGCAGGAGACAGCCCCGCCCGCCGGGATGCCGCGGTGCTCGGCGCTGCGCAGGGCCGGGGCGGGGCGGGGCGGGCCCGGCAGGGGGCGGGCGAGCCCGGCCGGCGCGGGGGGGCGCGGAGCGGAGCGGCGGCGGCGGCGGCTGCAGCATGGAGCGGGGGCTGTGCGTCTTCGGGGACCCCAAGGTGAGGTGGCGGCGCTGCCGGAGGCGCTGGGCTGGGAGTGGGGCGTGCACCGGGGCTGAGGTGCTTTGCACCGGGGCTGGGAGCGGGGCGTGCACGGGTGCTGGGAACCGGGACATGCACCGGGGCTGAGGTGCTTTGCACCGGGGCTGGAAAGCGGGACATGCACCGGGGCTGAGGTGCTTTGCACCGGGGCTGGAAAGCGGGACGTGCACCGGGGCTGAGGTGCTTTGCACCGGGGCTGGGAAGCGGGACATGCAGCGGGGCTGAGGTGCTTTGCACCGGGGCTGGAAAGCGGGACATGCACCGGGGCTGAGGTGCTTTGCACCGGGGCTGGGAAGCGGGACATGCAGCGGGGCTGAGGTGCTTTGCACCGGGGCTGGGAACCGGGACATGCACCGGGGCTGAGCTGCTGTGCACCGGGGCTGGGAGCGGGGCGTGCACCGGGGCTGAGGTGCTTTGCACCGGGGTGAGAACCGGGACGTGCACCGGCGCTGAGGCGCTTTGCACCGGGGTGAGAACCGGGACGTGCACCGGCGCTGAGGCGCCGCGCACCGGGTCATGCACTGGAGCCGGGCCGCCGCACATGCACCCGGGGTGAAAGCCGGGGCGTGCCCCGGTGCTGAGGCGCCGTGGAGCGGGGTGGGAGCTGGGGCATGCCCCGGGGCACGGCGGCTGAGCCGTGAGGGTGTGCCCTGGGGTGTCACTCGGCGGTACCAGCCGGGGTCTGCGCAGCCCCGGCCCCGTGCTCCCCGCGGGGACACGCAGGAGCTGCCCCGGCCATCCCTGCCATCCCGCCGCCGGAGCGGTGCTGGTCCCGTCTCCCTGCCGCGGGGACATCCCCGTGCCCCGCCAGGGTCACTCTGCTCCTCCGGGCCGGAGAAGCGCTGGTGGCCTGGCCAGGGCATGGCTGGGGACGTGGGAAGCCCTGAAGGGTCCAGCACTCCAACTGTTCCCTTGGTCTACTAAAACAAACGTTTTCTCGTGTTTATTTTCTTTTTTGTTTTGATTGGGGGTTTGGCTTTGTTGTTTTATTTTTTGGTGGGATTTTTTTTTTTGGTGTTTTTTTTTTCTCTTAAACATTTAGTTCAGTTATTTCTCAGATACCCGAGATACCATCTTGGTGACTGCTGTCAGAGGGTGCTCCAGTCTTTGGCTTTCACCGTGCACTGTATAAATACATCTCGAGTAGGATCAGACAGTAACATGTTTATTAATCAGATTATAAAAAGTCGAGAAGGAAGAAGATGAAACAGATGTGGTTAGCAACAACCCTGTATCTGATGGAAGATACAGCTGCAGGACAGCTCAGCTCTTAGGTTGTGGTCTGGGTAAGCTGGCGTATGGGGAGCAGGTTTTCTCTGCCTGGCTGCCTTTGGGCTCTGGCGCTGACTGCCAGGCGGGGTTGGGCTTTTGCTGGGCAGCGAGGGGCTGGGGCAGAGGAGACCAAGAAAAGTGATGTGAGGGTCGTGATGGTCCTGCTCTGGGAGAACCTGAGTGGTGGCAACTGTATGTGGCTTTCCCAGGGAAGAAGATTGCCTCCGATAACCCAAAAGGGGTTTTTTTTGCCGCTGTTTGCATCTCCTACCACTGCCAAACCATTTATCTCTCAGTTTGAGCTTGCACCAGAGATGTCTAGCGTAAAATGTCTTGGAAAAGCCTGTGTGCATGGGTCTGATGTGTGAGGTTTCCCTCTTAGGGAAGGTGACCCCTGCAATAATAGGCAAACCTTGATACTGAAATCCAGGGAGCATTGACATCTGCTAATGGTTAAAGCCTTTTTAAGGCTACTTCAATTTTGGGAGATGTTGGCATTTCATCAGCTCCACTAAGAACAAAAGCTGTTGGTTCACCTCAGTGATTTTAAACCTTTGGCTGAGAGAAGCAAGTTAAGTTCTTCTTTCACTTGTGCTTCTTCCTACTTTTCCAGTGTGTGGGAGAGTGGGATGCTGAAGCAAAAGACCTAGGAAAAACCATGCAGGGTTTGAGTGCTAAAATCAGGCTTCTGTTGTCTGGTTGCCGGCAATTACGAGATTGGTTTTCCTGAGTCAGGCAGTCCCTTTCAGTCCTGTGAACCTGCTAAGTCAGGCTTCGGAAAAAAAAAAGGGGTCTGAAGTCAGTTAATGAGCCCTATTCATTCCCCTGGACCCTCTGCCATTGGGAACGATCAGTTTTGTGTTTTAGAGATGTTTCTGGTAACTGGAGCAGCTTTTGAGCCCCAGCTGAAAGCGGGGCCGGGGCTGCCTCCGTGTTTTTCGGGAACTCGCTGACTCCCGGCTACTGCAGTGGATGAACAGGGAGCTGCTGGGGCTGCCGGAGGGCGACTTTGAACCCTGCTTATCGTAGGCCATAAAAGAGCAGAAAAGACTGCCGTTCCTTGGACGCCGACCATCAGCCTCTTCCCTCTCTGCTCCACAACCAGAGCGGAGGCAGGGTCCTTGCTTGCTGCTGGCTCCTCTCCCCGCAGACCAGCCCCGGCTCGGGGGCTTCAGGACACGTGGCTCTTCTGCGGCTCCCGTGTGCCTTGAGCCGCATTGCGGGGGGCAGGATGGGAACGGGGGCTTCTGGGGTCAGGCCCGCACCCTCCCAGCACCTGGTGTAGCTCTGCCGTTGGATGCTTGTTTCCAAAATGAGCTCAGGTCGCGTTGGGCAGGTGTTCCCGCCAGCCCTCCCACGACACGCTCTGTGTGTCACGGCGTTTCGGAGCCTGTCCCTATCCAAAGGGAGGCAGTTGTCTCCGACATGTCCTTCCTACCTGGGAATTGGGAGAGGTGGCCAGAACTGGCTGTAGCTGCGTGTGTCCCCATCAATGGTTAGGAGGGCGCCTGGTGACCAAATCCGGGTGGCGGCGAAGGTGCCCGCGCTGCTGCAGAGCGCTGGCGGTACCCCAGGGGCTTTGGGTGGGCGTCCTGCCCTGCTCCTGTAACACTGCAGCCTCCCCCTGCTTGAGACAGACCTGCCCATCTCTGCCGAGCCGGTAGCACAGGTATTTGCCTTGAATGCAAAACTTAAAAAATAAAAAAAAAAAAGTTAAAAAAATAAAAATAGGTGATCCTTATTGTGGGGAGTGCACGAGGGTGTGCTGAGGATGACGTTTTCATCATCTCATCCACTTCTCGCGCACAACCTGACCCCTTGGCACGGGTCAAATCCTGGTGCCGCCGAGGCTGCACTGAGCTCAGCCGTACCTTACGCAGCGATGCGCCTACTCGTACCTTCAGTGATGCTCTGCAGGCACCCTCTCGGATAGCCTTCCCGGCTCCACTTGTCAAACCTGATGGCCGCAAGAGGCTGGCTGGGTGCTGCGTGAAGCACAAGGACCCTGTTTGTCGCTCCAAAGCGTTGCCTTCTTCCAGCCACGTGCGGGTGCGAGGTCTGTGACTGCTCAGGGAGGGACGTGGCCCTGCCGCCCCGTGGGAGCTGTCCCTGCAGGAGGGTGACGCAGGGCCACCGTCACCTATTAACGGCACCGGGAGCCTCGTGCCGAGGTCGGTGGAGGCTGAGTGGTTGGTGCTGGGAGGAATGGTACTAACGGCTGCTCAGCATGGGAGCATCCTCCTCCTCCTCAGTCACCAAAGCCGAGTATCATGTGAATGCTTTCTCTAGAAAGCAGGAATATTTCTTGCAATGGAGCAGCGGGTGGGTCTTGTAGTCTCCCACATTTCTCTTTTCAAGGCTCAAACCTTAAAGCGTATGACAGATTCGTCTCCAAAAAGCATTTATGGGTGTCATCAGGTTTGAGGATAATACTGTGCCTCTTCCACTCCACATCCCTCTTGATCCACTCCCACCTCTTGCTTCTAAATGAGCGTTTGTGGTGAGTTTAGGACGAGGATAACTTTGCTCCTGACAGCGCGCTTTCGTAAAACCAGGATTTGGGGAACACAGTTCATTCTTTTTGCAGTGATTGGCATTTGTCTTATCTCTTGCTGAATTTTGCTCTCTATTAACATTTTCCTGCCACGTGTATCTAACAATTGACAAATGACAGCTGTAATTACTCTGTTTTACAGTTATTGAGATCAATAGAGTGAACTTTAAATTATCACCTTTTAATATGCTGATTATTAATCCTGGGCAAAGTCACTGCTAAGGGTTTTTAAATGATGGAACTTTAGTGGTGCCTGGAATATCTATTAACATCTGCTGGAAACCATCAAAATAAAAGGTGAGGTTGGTGTTACTTTTACCATGGTTCATTTTATATATTTTATATATAAAATTTTGTTCATTTTATTTATTTTAAAAAAGACTCTAAAACCACCTAATACAGAAATTCCCTCAAGTGCCTTAACTTGGATGGTGCTTTTTGTGCCACATAATAGGCGAACTGAGCAGTTAACTGCTCTGCCACGGTCCACTGAGCAAACCGTAGAGTAACAGAGAAATTTTGTTGGGTTGACTGTAGCTGAAAATACTTTGAATGTTTGGTTAACTTCTTCTTAATTTCACTAAGTTGAAAATAATCAGACTTGATCTTAGAACGGAACATACTTGTTTGCAGTACCTCATTTTGTGTTTGAATTTATTTTTGAAGCTTATTAAGTTTCAAAGAAAACATTACAATATTTTCAGAAGAGGAAAGTCAAGCCAGAGCCCTTAAAACTCCTTTTTTAAAATCCGAACCAACTTGCTGATATCTGCACTAACGAGTCACGTGCTGTGGCTGAGCTAAAACTTTTTTGCATAAAAATGGAAACCGCTCAGTTTGCTCCGACAGCCTTGCTGGGGGTTCTCTGTGCTGAGGACGCACAATTTATGGCCAGTTATGTCTTTTGAACTCATCCCTCTGGCTTTCAACAACTCTTTAGTAAAACTCAGAGATTTTATTGAATTGCACTATGGTTTTTTGATGCACTGGCCGGCGGTCAGTGAACTTGCTCTCAGCTGCAAGGTGCAGAAGAGGGGCTGAAGGGTGGCTACACCGTGCTGAGCCCCCTCCAGAGGTGGTCCTGAGGGTCATCGCTGCAGCTGGGGGAAGAGCAGTGCTGCTGCCCCAGGAAAGCGTCTGAGAGCTCTGCTGTTTTCTCGTTCTTCATCAGAACAAACGTCACCACATCCAGGTTTGCTGTGAGAAAGGAAGGCATCACCGGTCCTGGCATGGCTGAAGGCTCCAGGCTGGTGCAGCCCGTGGTGCTGCTGGGGTCCTGGACCAAGTGTTGAGATCCCTATTTAATCTGTGTGCACAGGCTTCCTCTTCAAATAAACCAGAGGGCTTGGGGTGGGAGACCACGTGTGCGTGGACCTCTGTGTGCCGAGGAGCAGAGCCCTGGAAGAAGCGCTGGGCTCCTGCGTTCACCTTATTTCTGCTTGCTCAGGCATCGTCTCCTGGAGTCACAGTTCAGAGAAAACTCTTTCATCTTTATCTGGGTACTTTCCTGGACTTGAAGCAAGGTCATGTCACCCACTCCTATCTGGAAAAATCTTGTGCTTTGTTTACCCAAAACAAACACGGAGGAAGAGAGCTGAAGTGTAATCTGCAGTGAGCAGCCTCCCAGGGACCTGGAAACCTGCAGGGTTTGCGAGCAAGGTGCCTGGGGGAGCTGAGCTGCTCGGTTGTGCCTCTGCTGATTGAATCCTTATCTAGGGCCTTGGTGGAGACCCTTGTAGGCACACCTTTACTTCTTCACATGAATGTCCCTTGGTCATCTAAATAGCATGGATTAGTTTTCAGCTGCAGAAAACACCACCCCCAAGCACTGAGCTTGAGGAGCTCCACAACTTTTTGGGTTGAACAGCATTGCACAAGAGTTTCTTAGCACTTAGTTTAGGTCCCTCCAGACCCCAAGAAATGCATGGCAGGGGAGGAAGAGCCTGTTGCTGGTGTTGGAGAGGAACCTTGCTCCTTTACAAGCATCTCGCCTACAGTAGTGGCAGAAGGAGGTGGCTTGCATGAATGAAGGACACCACTGAATTTGCTTTCTCATTGATGGAAATATGATGTTGGGATGTTCTTGCAGGAAATGCTTGAGAAGTGTTTGGAGTGAGAAGACCTCAGTAGGTTTGGGTTGCTTGGTTTTTATATCCAGCATGAGTGAGTCTCAAGCCTGTAACTCCATCGGAAGGTCATAAGGGCTGTTGAAAACCTCAAGGAATGGAGCTTGCATGGTTTTGAAATAGGAATTGGAGCTCAAGAGTGGAAAACATGCCAGGCGTCCACATCTGGCAACGCAGATCATGTCCGTAGTCTGTTATTTTATCTGCTGCTTCTCAGGACATTTAGTCCTCATAAGCAGGATTGCGTAACTCGAGGTGGGGGGAAAGATCAGGTTTTGCCCTATTAAAATCTTCATCCCTGTAGATTCAGATCGTGTCTTAAGGGTAGAAGAGGTGACAGGGATATCTTTTTACAACCTGCTAGCAGTGGCGTCTGTGGGGATATTCATGACCCGTGGGCCAGCTGATTGCAACGGTGCAGGGTCAGTAGCTCAAGCTGCCCTGAGCCTGGCCCCTGCATCCCACCAGCGCACACTTCAGTGGTAGCTTCGTGGCCATCCTACCTGAGCCCCGTCCCACCTCAGCAGTGATGGCCTTTTGCAGCAGAAGTGGTCAATGAAAACCCTGACCGTGGGTCAGAAGATGGGTGTCCCTACCTGCATGGCAGGCATCTAGGGCTGTGGGAGGAGGTGGGGATGGGAGCAAGGGCATCAGAGGGCATCAGTGCTTGTCCCAGAGATGGGCATTGCCAGCCCTGCACCGGGAGCTGGGCCAGCGGCATTGAGCTCATGTCAGCTGCTCGTGGATGCTTTGGAGGAGAGCGAAAGGATCTTGAGGTGGACAATTGTGCTTGTAGGGACCGCTAACTCATTTTCCTTCCAGCTCCTCGTAGTTATTGTTTGATACGTATTGCCAGAGGGTTTGTGGGTTTTAATTAGTAGCTCTGGGTGGTTTAGTTATCCATGCAAATGTCCAGTCCTCTTCTGAATCCTACCCAATTCTTACCCTCAACATCCTGCAGCAATCATCTACACAGGAAAATTTGCACAATGTTATAACTAACAAGAACTTTGTGTATTAAGTTGCTGCTCTACAGTTTCATTAAAAAAATAAAATTAAATTAAATATGTATTTTGTAGGTTATTCCATTGCTTAAAAGAAAACAGTTCTGAAAATATGAAGATCAAGCTGAAACGTTATACAGCTAATATTTTCCTTCCCAGTTCGGCTTCCAAATTACATTTGTCATGTTCCTCCAAAAGCCCCAGCTGCCTAATGGAAAAAACTTGCTTTTGCTTTTCTGGGGCTCTTTCTCCAAAATCCATTGTTTCAGCAATAATCGGGAAACAGGGTTTCAGAGTGAAGAGATCTGAGTTATTGTCCCGTTTTTAATGAGTCAAAATTTAAGTGTTTTATTTTGAAACCAACTTGTTAGCTCTAGGGGGCAACTCTTGTTCTTTTTATTTCTTACAGCACCTTGTACCGTGGGGCTGACTCCACGTGTAGGATTAGAAAGCCTCTATGCTCCGATAATACCAAGTAATTAATAATATAGCAGGAGCTGGTTCTTGGAGGTGAAGTCAGTTTTTGTTTAATGACTCTTAGCAAATTAATCAATGCTTAATATTGAAAAATCAACTTTATAATGTTTTAAAAACATTTTTGTGCTTTCTTGTCATGACTGTGTCCCTGTATTGGCTGCATTTATACCCGTGTTAGCACCAGCTGCTTATCTCTAAACTTTTGCTGGAGCGCTAAGAGTACCTCACCAATTTCTCTTTATCTTATTGCAGGTCGAACTTCATGTCCACCTGGATGGAGCCATTAGACCAGAAACAATCTTGCACTTCGGCAGGTGAGTCGCGGGGGGAAGAAAGCTCTGGGAGCCGCAGTCCAAAAGCATCAGTCCCTGCTCCCATGCCTTCTGCTCATCCAATTCTCTGACAGAAGAGCTTGTGCTGGCAGGCTGGGAAAGCTCTCTCCCTTGCTAGGCAGGCAGCAAACCTGGCTGGTGCTGGTCTCACCGCTGCACAGACGGGTCCTCTGGCTGCATGATGTCAGGATATTGAGCACATCCCAAAAGGCGATGTTGCAGCAGGGCTGCACTGGTAGCAGGAGCGTCAGCGAGGTGGTCATCGGTCCCGTGAGCCAGGCAAGCTGAAGGAGCCACCATGAGAAAAGTACAGAAGACGTCTCATCAACAGAGCTGTCTGCCTTTGAAGTGTACTTGGGAAATGGCAGTGTCAGTGTATTCTTGTTTCTTTTTCCACGTTCCTAATTGCAAAAGCAAGTTAAATGAAAGCAGGCTGGGAGCGTCTTCTCAGTGGTGGTGCCGTACCACAATCTTGGGAGGAAAAACCAGCTTGGGTGCTCCTCCCTGCCCTGCTGCTGCGTGCCTTTGAGCCCCAGACTGTCTGCCTGGTGCTAGCAGTCAAGGAGTCGTGCTCGTGGGAGGGTGCCCGGGGAAGGCACTTGGCAGTGACTTAGAGAGGTTGTTTCCTTGACAGAGCCCACGTGCATCTTCTTGCTTCAGCGTAGCTTGTGTGGGTGAGTGATTAACCGGTGTGAGGACCTCGCTCCTGGTTGTAAGCAAAATAAATTTAAGACTTCTTCCAGCTGTCACTATTCAAAAAGCTAGTGGACACTAGCAGGTATCCTCAGATCGAGAAAGTGTTAAGCTTAAAGATTTCAGGAAACAGCTCTTGGGCACAACTCTGGTACTTTGGGGAGGAAATCAGTTCTGAGGAGGATGGGAAGTGGTTCTGGCATCCTGTGAGCCCAGCAGACTCCAAGGCAACGCGATCCTAGGGGGAAATTCTCTAAAGCAGCTTTTTCTGCAGGGAGCAGCCATGCATTTTGCAGTGCAGTCAGAGTAAAGGAGGTGGATCAGAGATGTCCATCTCATTTGTTGCGGGACATTGGCGCAGCGAGCTGAGTCGGGGTTCCTGCTGGTGGGCTGCAGGGCTGGAATACAAGTCCTGGACAGAAGAGTCAGTGCTGACTCCCTGGGGCTCTGCGGGGTCCCTGCTGCCAGTAAAGGACAAATGCCGGTGTAGTGCCCCAGGAGGGTTGTAGGAGCCCTGAAGCCATCTGAGGATCTGTGCCTCTCTCTTGCTTAGGGCAGAAACCTTCGTTGCCCAAGCATGTGCCGAGTTCCCTCTTATTTTTAAATAGCCCTGGCATCCCCCGGCGCTGCCAGCCCTCGGGTGGAGCAAGGCTGTGCTATTCACGGGCTCTAAAACTAGCGCTCACACAAACGTAAAGGCAACGGGGCAGTGTAGGAGACTAGGGGACTGCCTTAATAACCTCACCGTGGACACAGAAAGCTGCTTGTGATCTATTTTTAAAGTTAAAGAGCTGGAAATAAATTTGCCAGGTGGTGGCTGACCCCGTACAAATAACCCGAAGCTGCTGGGATGCCCAAGCCCCCTTGGGCAGTGGCTGAACTCTGCTGTTTTTAGAAGCTTTGGCTCCAATTCTGCAAGGTCTGGGTCAGGCTTTGCACCCCCCCTGCCCAGCCAAAGGGTTTAGAGCCATGGCAGACACCTCCTGGGACTGGGTGTCCCCAGGAGAGGTGCCCTCTCCGCGGTGGGACGGTGTGCGTGGTGCTGCCCGTGGCTGGAGGTAGCTCTGGGCAGGACGCCGAGGTGTCGGCGGGCACGAGCACGTTCCCCTGGGGCAGCTTGGCTGCAGGAAGGCTCCCAGCTGCCAGGCGGGTTGGATGGGGCAGCAGCGGCTCCCAAAGCCATGGTGGCAAGATCCACCAGACCTCCTCAGTCGGAGACCTGGCTCCAGCGTCTCTGCGCTGTGGATCATCATCCCGAAGCGCTGTCGCTGCTGGCTGGCTGGAGGCAATCCTTTGGGAAGCACACGAAAGAGGTGAGGTGTCGCGGTTTAACCCCAGCCGGCCACTGAGCACCACGCAGCCGCTCGCTCACTCCCCCCACAATGGGATGGGGGAGAGAATCAGAAGGGTAAAAGTGAGAAAACTCGTGGGCTGAGATAAGAACAGTTTAACAGGTAAAGCAAAAGCCGCGCACGCAAGCAGAGCAAAACAAGGAATTAATTCACTGCTTCCCACCGGCAGGCGGGTGTTCAGCCATCTCCGGGAAAGCAGGGCTCCATCACACCTAACGGTGACTTGGGAAGACAAACGCCATCGCGCCAAACGTCCCCCCTTCCTTCTTCTTCGCCCAGCCTTATACGCTGAGCATGACGTCATACGGTATGGAATAGCCCATTGGCCAGCTGGGCCAGCCCTCCCGGCCACGCTCCCTCCCAGCCCCCCGTGCACCCGGCAGGGCACGGGAAGATGAAAAGTCCTTGACTAGAGTAAACATTACTTAACACACTGATGTTTTAGTTGTTGCTATCAACTTTATTCTCATCCTACATCCAAAACACAGCACTATACCAGTTAACAGGAAGAAAATCGACTCCGTCCCAGCCGAAACCAGGACATGAGGGAAATGGCTTTGGTGTAGGAAACTTTCCCTGGGCAGGTGGAGGAAGACGTGGGCTGGTTCTTGGAGCAGAGACCGATGTGTCAGTGCCATGGAAAGGGCAAGGCGGGGAGGAAAACTGATGCCTTGGCAGTAGTGAACGTCCCCTGCCGAGTGCCAGCATCTGTGCAGATTGCGTGTGAAGGCGGAGCGTGGGGCTGCTTTCCTTCCCGCCCGAGCAGGGAATGAGCAATGTGTGCTGGGCCCAGGAGCGGGGTCCTTCGGGCTGCTTCCCTGCGGATTGCTCGTCGGGACAGCTGCTGGCATCGGGACGCTAAAGCTGTCTGTGGTATTTTGTCTCCGTTAGCAGAGAGATCTATCAATCGGCTGTAATTCGTTGTGGCAGGAAGGAGGATTAAAAACAAATGTCTAGTTATTATTCCTAATTTAGGTTGGCATTCATGGGGGGGGCAGAGCGACAGCCTGTGGAGTGGGGGTGGCGGAGCCTGCCGGGAAGCGTGCAGCATCCTTGGCTGGCAGCCCCCCTCGAGCCCGGCTGTCACCCCACCGGGGACACCTCCACCCACCCGGGACTCCAGGTCCTCCAGGGACAAGCTTCTTCCCTCTTGGAAGAGTTTCAGTGGGCTTTACCACCTCCATCCCTTTGGTGAGAGCCGATTTTGGGACTGCTGTTTGCTCCTGCGTGGGAGGCGTCCCCATCAGAGAAGATGCCGCCGTGATATTTGGCTCAGGAACCGGCTCGCTCGCAGGAACTGCCGGCATTAAACCCCTGAGCTACGACACTTTTGCATGCGTGATTCTGTGCCTGGGAGCGTCTCCACGATTTTTCAAGCCTTTAAGCCTGCATAAGTGGAAATTAACTTTTCTGAAGAATTTTGGCAATTCTGCTGCTAGGACTAGGAGGTGCTAAGGAACAACCCAGAGCCCCTTTAGATTAACTCCTTCTTAAGCTTAAAATGTGCTCTGGCTGTGTTCCTGCCAGGTCAGTCTGGGCTTGTATTTCGATTTGTTTGTGCTTTGCCTGTATTTTGGATTGCCGCCCTCCCCGCTGAGATTCAGGGCTGCATCTGCGAGGAGATTTTGGAAGGACAACGTGTGCTGTGTCTTTTCTGTGAAGAACTAGAGGTTAATGCTGCCAGCTCGGGACGCGATTGCTGTACGAAATGGACTGTTTAAAAATGCGATAGCCTTCCCCATCAGTAACGCGTGGTTTCATTTCCAGGAAAAGAGGGGTTCCTCTCCCTGGCAGCACTGTTGATGACCTCCTGAAGCATGTCAGCTACAAAACACCACTGACACTTACCCAATTTCTAGAGAAGTTTAATCACTACATGCCTGCCATTGCGTAAGTACCCCGCTTTTTGATTTTTCCCCCTTAACCCTTGGCAGGACCCCTTGGCTAACGTTGCTCAGCCTTGGAGGTCACCTCGCCCGTCCCCAGTGTGCCCCGAGGGTGACGAGTCCCGGTGATGGGTCCCACTGCCGTCCCTGCAGGGGTGACCGCGAGGCGGTGAGGAGGATCGCCTACGAGCTCGTGGAAATGAAAGCAAAGGAAGGTGTCATCTACGTGGAGGTGCGGTACAGCCCTCACCTCCTGGCCAACTGCCGCGTGGATCCCATCCCCTGGGGCCAAACCGAGTGAGTGAGCCCGCCGTGCCGGGGAGCCGGTGGGTGGCCAGTCAGGCACGGAGAAGCCAGCGTGCGTTCAAAGTCTGGTGTAACCAAACCTCCTCTCTCCGCCAGCACAGCAAGCGCCGGCACTCCTCCACCTCTCTTCCCCATCGATAGGATTTTTCCTCTTACGATATCGCTGCGTGCTGCTGTGTTTTAACGTCCCTTGCTTCGGGCACCTAATTCTGCACGTGCAGAGCAGCTGTGCCCAAACTTCTGGCTCAAGCACTCTCTGTGCAAGGGAAAGCAGCATTCAGATGTGGATTGCCTGCCCGTGAAATGTGAATTTGAGCTGGCAGAGACAGTGGGCAATGTTGGAGGGGGCTGGCGATCCGATCCCTTCTTTACCCGTCATCCCCACTATGATGTGTGCCTCTGATTAAATCCGTGCTGAGCTCTGTGGCCCCTTGCAAAATGTGCTGTGGTGGGCGTTGAGCCCCGTGCTCCTCCCTGCCCGGCTGCAGGCAGTTGCGTGCCCTAATGAGATGCTCTGGCAAGGAGCGGGTTCCTCTGCTCAGGCAGGATTGGCATCCAGTTCCCCAAGGCTTTTCGAAATCTTACTATCATCTTTGCATGCCTTTGTGCCCGATCTTGTAAATCTGTGCATGGCATGGGTGTAAAAAGTGCTCTTCAGCTCTGGGCAGTCTCGTCGGGCTCCTCTGGATGTTAAGGCGAGTGGGACCCTGGGCAGCCTGGGTTTTGCATGGGGTGTCCCGTGGGGATGCCAGGCTGGAGCTGTGGCTCTGCCTGCTTCCCTGGTGGGCGTCCGGCCTCCCGCTGACGGCTTTTCTTCCCTGCAGGGGAGACCTCACTCCAGACGAAGTCGTTAACCTCGTAAATCAGGGACTACAGGATGGAGAAAGGGATTTCCGCATCAAAGCCAGGTCTATTCTATGCTGCATGCGCCATATGCCAAGTAATGTATTGCAGCTCCCCTGCTGCTCTGCTCCCCTTCCCTGACGCGTGGCGGGGGGTGACGTCCCCTGGGTTCAGGTCCCCGCAGAAATGCGGGGAAAGCCCCGGTCCCGTAGCCCTGGGTCCGATGTGGGACCAGACAGTGCTGAGAAGGAGAAGTTTTTTTTCTTGGTGGGGGTCCTCTGCTCCCTTCGCTCTGGGGAAGGGGTCAGCTGGATGCAAGAGTGGGGGTCTGTGGGTACAGCCAGTACGTGAAGGGTCTTGCTAGAGAGGCAAAGCGGGCTCTTCTGTCCCCTCCTGGGGGAGGTGTGATTTCTGCTCATACCTCACTCCTGCCCAAAGGCTGGAGCTCTTCTTGGGCTGGTTGAAGCCGTTGCCACAGCGAGCGGTTGCATCTGCCACGACTGTCTGGTGGGTCCGAGAGCAAACAGTGACGGGAGGAGGACCAGGCGTGAGATCTCACACTTTCCCTGCTCATGGTCCTGCTGCTACAGCAGCCTACTCCTTCACCAGCCTGGACCGTAGGTCAGCCAGAGAATCCGCTGGCTGCAGTCTCTGCTGGTTTAAGCTGAAAACACAAGTAAAATATACTTAAGTCACATGAATAAAATGTTTTTTATAAAATCAGCAGCTCTGAACTTCATCGGTAACAGGTGCTGTGACCCAGAATAGGAAGAAAACCTCATTTCCAGTGTTTCATTGGGCTGCTGGGTTCTGCGAGAATCTCCCTTTAGGGAAAGATGCAGTCAGAGCAAGATTGTATGACAGTAGCTGTTCTCTGTGAAGACTTTGTTATGAATATCTTCGTATCTGACAACAGTTTTATGTAGGCTTAGTAGGGTAGATGGTGGAAAGATTTTTGCTAATGAGTACACGGTTAATTTGTGTCTAGAAATGTGGAAAATTATATTGTTGGAAACTGGGAGATTTGAGAATGCATTTTTTTCCTGCCTGCACAATCAACCCCAAACAATACTTTGAAAACTTGACCCTTAAATTTCTGGTTTCTAGGAAGAAAACGTTTTTCTTTGTAGAAACTGGAAAGCTGTAAGGCAGTGTCATACTTGTGTGCAGTTACAGTCCCTGCCAAGGCACAAGCGGTAAAGGCAGAAGGTGGCGGGAGCACCCGAGGGCGTACGCAGCGTGCGCTTGCACAGCAGGAGGGATTGCTCGTGCAAACATGAGTTGGCATTCTCATGGTCCCAGGGCACCAACCCTTACCCGGAGCCAGTGATGCACTCGATGCAAGAGCCTTTAGCGCTGCATTCGGGATGTGCTGCACAGCAAGAAGCCACCCTGTAATTTATGAACTGTTGAGAGAAAGGCGGAGATGCTAGCCAGAAGTAGCTCATATTAAACTTGTTAATAAAATAATGGCTCTACCCCAGTGAGTTGGAAACTGATGAAAAAAGAAGATGAAATTGCACACGTTTTCTTATGTGTTCCTATGATTTTGGGATTGTGTGTACACAGCAGATACCTGTTAACTATTAACACTACCGTTTATCTCTGTTTATTGGCGTTTTTGCTTAGGGTAAGTGCTGTATGAGCTGGTAGATGCATGTCCTTTCTCAGAGGTTATCCTCTATCCTGATCAGAGATAGCTCTGAAGTAGTTGTTGGCCACTTGTTGCTCTCTTTCTCACTGATGCCAAAAAGATAAAACTTTGCAAGTGTTAAAGGTCAGCCTTTCAGGAGGCTGACCAGCTCCTTCCCACCAGGAGTAGCATCCATCGTCTTGTCTGGGGGAGTCGAGGATGCTCTGCAGCAGGGCAGGGGTTGTACAGGGACCCCCCCAGAGATCCCTCCCAGCCCAAACTCCTCCGTGACACAACACATCCGACGGGCCGGTTCCTCCCTTTCCCCCTCCTTGCCCAGCCTGGGACAGGGTGAAAGCTCAGGAGCGAGTTGAGGGATTTCTCCCCCGCACCGTGTTACAGCAGCGGGGCTGTGCGGTTCAGCTTACCTCGGGCCCACTGCAGAGTCACCACCGTGTTTGGAGGTTTTTTTCTGTTTTCCTTTTTCTTTTTTTTTCTGTTTTCTTTTTTCTTTTTCTTTTTTTTTTCTGTTTTCTTTTTTCTTTTTCGTTTTTTTCCCCTGCTGAAAGTGAGCAGAAAACCATCATTAGAGCAGCTCTATAGCTGCTAAATGCATTTGATTTCCCTTTGATTGACGATGGACTAATCAGTTGGCAGCTTTTATTTGCCTGAAGATGGCAGACCTTTCTAGAAGTTTGTTAGCTTTCTTTTTGAGCGTCAAATTTTAGGAAAGACCAAAGAAAATAGCTCTAGCCTTCTAGTTATATGACCAGGATTTGTTTAGAAAAATGCTGAAGGTGCGACTCTTACCGATGCTTTCTCCTCAACCCTGGCACTGTCTCTTCCAGGCTGGTCTCCGGAGGTGGTGGAGCTCTGCAAGAAGTATCGAAACAACTCTGTGGTGGCCATCGACCTGGCTGGGGATGAGTCCCTGAAGGTGGAGAATTCCTCCGAGCATAAGAAGGCTTATGAGGTTTGTTAATAAGCTTCTTAAAATAAATTATGAGAAAAACATATATTGAGGGGACGTGTGTGAGGGGACGCGCAGTCTGTTATTCAGACTGCAAACAGCTGGGACAGCTTAAAAATTCGTTGCAGCTATTAAAAACTTTCTGTTAAATAGCACAAGTATTTGTTTATATTTCCTAAATGATTAATGGCAGGCATCATTGCTTAAACATGGCCTCAGAGCTGGAGCTCGGCACGCTACCCCATAGCACCGAGTTCAACGTGAGCGATGTGGAGCCCGTGTCCGCCCCGGCAGCACCCCGCTGCTGTCGGCTGGGGTCTGCCCCTGGGGCTCGGCAAAACCACGGCCAAGGGTGGAAGAGCCTGGCCTTTCCAGTCTGGCAGAAATCGCCCCGAGGAGCAGAGAAGCAGCTGCACATTGGAAGTGCTTTTATCTGATCATCTCAAATGCAAATGCTGGAACGGCTTCAGGAGCCTGATCTGAGACTCTCGCTAGACCTCAGCGCTTTGCAGGGGCTGGCAGGGGAAGCTTCTCGCCTCGCTCCTCTTTGCTGGTGGGAGTTTGGGGTTGTTGGTTCCCTGCATCAGGGGGAGAGGAGGTTGTGCACCATCGCTGCTGGAAAGGACGGTGGTTTGCAAGCAGTGCTCAGGGCTGAAACAACACAGGGCTTTCTCGGGGTCTTTGCCCCCATCAGCGGGAGCCGATACAGGGTCCACTGGTGCTGCTGTGCCACGCTGGATGAACCCAGTGGTTATAAACTGAGACGCAGGCACGGGCTTTTATTAACTGACGGGCAGGTGTGTCTCATCCTGCCCTGGCGTGCCAGCAGTACCTGGGTCCAGACCCCTCCGTCTGAGGGATGCGTCTCGTCGCTGTGCCGGGGGCTCGCTCAGGCTCTGAGACGCTGAAGCAAACCCCGCTCCCGTCCGTCGGCCCCTCTTGGCCTGCGTGGCAGGGAAGTACGTCCCCAGAAACACTGCTGCTACGCTCCGTGGGGTACGGAATGCATCCAGGGAAATTGGAGAGACTTGTGATGTCCCTTGGGCAGGCACCTTCTGCCTGGGAGCTCTCGGGGCTGCTGGAGGGGAAAGAGCAGATAACGGTGAAAACTCGACTGTGGCTGCTGGCTGCAGAGGAGCACCGGGAATTGTAGAGCCAAGGATCCTAGGACCAAGGAAGCAGGGATTCCTGGAGGAGAAGCCAAGGGAAGCACCACGTGTCCTTGGACAAATGGGTTGAAAAAGGGATTAAAGCACTCCAGGGAAGGTATGCCCATGGGTGGACGTCAGACACGAGCTCCATCCTGGATGGAGGGGCTCAGGCTTTGGCAGCCAGGAGGGTTAGTGGGGAAGGGTCCTGGTGTGTGTGCTCTTCCTGACCCCTCTGCTTGTATCCCCGGCTCCTGTTGGAATAGTTCTGGATGCCTGTCTTGGGAGTGGGGGGTGAGAGTTTCTGGTTTCTCTTCATCCTGTGTAGAAACAAGTGGAAAATCTCTGTGCTGGTGTGAGTCTGTCTCTCTTCTTGGTCTGGTACTTCAGCCAGAGGGATTTTGTTATTTTAAAAAGTGTCAAAAATTAGCTGTTTGGGCAAAATCAACACTCTCTTAAATGTAGGGAGCACAGAGTGTCTTTCAGGTTGATGCACGCAGGGCTTTTCTGTAGACATCCCAGGCAGAGCCTGGCCTGACCTTCGCTAGGTCTGGGTGTGCAGCGCATGAGGAGCTGAAAATTAAGTAACTTGAAAAAAAATCATGAGTGAAAAGCCCTGAAGGAGTGGCTGGGAAGAGCGTCTGCTGCGAGATGGGGCTTGCAGCCTGCCCGCCGCCGCCGGCTGGGTGGCCCTTCTCCAGCAAGGCAGGAGCCAGGCTTGCCTGGAGGCTGCGTGGCTTCCCAAAGCCCAGGTGATCTGTGGCCATCCTGGCAAGGGATTTTTCAGAATGGCCATGGAGAGCATCTCGAAATGCCCCCAAAGCTGCACGCGCAGGGTCCTCCCGGCTGGACTGCCTCCGTCCCCAGCCAGGGAGGGAGGTGCTCGATGTCTGCCCTGGGGTGCTTCATCTCTGCGCTGGGGGCTTTTAAATTCTTCCGCTTGGCTGCAGCTGGACAAAAAGGTCTAAGTTTCAAAGACAGGAATTGCTGCAAGGTTCATGCAGAAGGGCAAGTGGGTGGAGGAAGGCGAGCTTCGAGCTTGCTGCCGTCTGGAGAGGAGACAGCGGTGAGCTCACCCGGTATTAAAAGACACTGGAGGAGTCTGGCTGGGCTCCAGGGGAAGGTAACCAGGCTTTCTAAGTTTCTCTGCTTCTGGCATCACTGAGCTCTTCTCTCGCAGCCCGTGCTACAGCAGAGAGCATGCAACTCTCGGGGTGCAGGGCTCATGGTTTGGGGGCTCTTCCCGCAGAGCCCTGTTGCTTGCTGTGCCCCCGAGAGCGGTGCCAGCCCGGGGGTTTGCTGACCTTGCTGCGGGTGATGGGACAGGAGCATGTCCTCCCTTGCTTTGCAGGAAGCTGAAAGATGCGGGATTCATCGTACTGTCCATGCTGGGGAGGCCGGCCCGCCTGCCATGATCAAGGAGGTACGAGGAGCTGCCGGCTCGGGGCAGGGGTGGGAAGTGCCCCTGCATCCCCTGCACCGGGGAGAGAGGAGCCCAGGTCCCCTCCGTATGCATAGCAGAGCAAACATCGGGGACCCAGGCAGAGACCTGGCCCCGGCGGCTCAGAGAAGGATCTCCCCGGGGTGGCGCGGGCTGCACCCGTGGTGGGCAGGGAGCTCTGGGCAGGCAGGAGCCGAGCTGGTGCTCGGAGGCTGTACGTGCTTTTCCTGTGCTCTCTAGGCAGTTTATCTCCTGAAGGCCGAGCGCATTGGCCATGGCTACCACGTCCTGGAGGACCCCGAGCTCTACAAGGAGCTGTTGAGAGCAAAGATGCATTTTGAGGTAAGGATGTGTGGTGGGAGGGTGACAGCCAGGTAGCTGCTGTCTGAGTGGAAAATCAGCCCTCGCTTGGGCTGTGCTACAGCCCGGGACACGACCTGACACCCGAGTGCTGACCACGAGTATGGTGGCGTTGCCGTTGAACCTGGATGGCCAAAGCTCCACAGCAAAAATGGTGGTGACACCTGGCTGTTTGCTGGGACCTTTGCTGCAAGCACAGCAGCTTGCAGGAGGTGTGCAGCAGGGAGAAATGGATCCTGTTCTGGCCGAGGATAAATTTTGGGCGGCTTGTTCACTAATTTATATACTTCAAGCCTGCCGGCTTCTCCTCCTGCAAAGCGGGCTGCTGTACCGGAGCCTGTCTGGGTGGAGGGTGGAAGTGCCTGGGAGTTACTGTGCATGGGCAGATTTCCTTGGCTTTTCCCCAGAATGGGTGTATCCAACGAACAGATGGAATATATAGGTATATACTTGATGCCAGTGGTTTCTTAGCTGTGGTTGACACATGGCTGGTGGCTGACTGGCCATGGGAAATATCCCACCGGCTCCTGCCGCTGTGGAAATAGCGGGCCGTAGGCTCTTCGCATCCGTGTCCTGGGACATGCACGGCTCCATCGGCGCAGCGCTGAGGGGTAGCTGTGAACAGAGCTCTAAACCTGTATCTGGCTTTACCAGCATGCTCAGCTGTCCGCGTACACAGCTGTGGTTCAGACCTGCGTGGCTAATTCTGGTTTTCGTGTTTAACTCCCCCAAACAGGTCTGCCCTTGGTCCAGTTATCTTACTGGAGCATGTCTTCCGGACTTCGGGAAACACCCCGTAGCACAGTAAGACTTCTCAATTAAGTGCAATCTTAAATAACCAAGATTTGGGTTGACTATAGCTGCTTTACAAAGCTAACGCGCATCTAACTGCTTTGGCAAATGTGGTACATCCTCGCTCTTTAGCACAGAGGGGCCCGGTGGAGGGGGTGCGGGGGTCCCTCGGGGAGGCTGTCCTGTCCCTCCTGCCCCTGCTCTGAGCTGTGGGGCACGAGATGCTGCGCGCCGGCTGTTAGCCCTAGTTTGTGGGTGAGAGCTGAGGTTGCTGAACCTCTAAGCAAGAGACACCCCGATGCTCTGCTCCTCTCTCCACTGGCGAAGCAGACGGGTGCAGAGCGGCGGTGGGACAAGCCGAGCCCTGTGTTCGTGTCCAGCAGTGCAGCTGCAGGGACAGCGGCGAGGGCTTTGCTTTGACCCTGAGAAGTGCACGACCAGTGCCATGGCCGGTGTTTTACCCACCGGTTCAACCTCATTTCCTTACAGATTTAGGAAGGATCGCGCTAACTATTCTATAAACACGGATGACCCCCTCATCTTTAACTCCAATATTGACAAGGATTACAGCATAGTGAAGGACTACATGGGCTTCACTGAAGAGGAGTTCAAGAGAGTGGTAAGTCGGCCTTGGCTGGATGCTCTGCAGATGTCCTGGTGCAGCCCAGAACAACCTGCTGTTTCTCGAATCATAGAATCGTTTAGGTTGGAAAAGACCTTTAAGATCATCAAGTCCAACTGTTAACCCAGCACTGCCAAGTCCACCACTAAACCATGTCCCTAAGCGCCTCATCTACACCTCTTTTAAATACCTCCAAGGATGGGGACTCAACCACTTCCCTGGGCAGCCTGTTCCAATGTTTAACCACTCTTTCAGTAAAGAAATTTTTCCTCATGTCCAATCTGAACCTCCCTTGGTGCAACTTGAGGCCATTTCCTCTCGTCCTATCGCTGTTACTTGGGAGAAGAGACCAACACCCACCTCACTACTTTTCTTTGTAAGCTGGAGAGTTTTTAATGGAAATCAGAAAATCTTGCACTGACCTTGCAGGCACGAGGCTGAGGGTGGCTGCTGCGCTGGCTGGAGGGAGGTGCTGGGAGCGCTGCGGGGTGTGGAGAGCCGAGGTGGGCTCTGCAGGGGCTGCACCGCTTGGGCTGACTGCTTTGGGCAGAGTGGGAACTGTCCACGGACGTCCTCATAGCAGGTCTTAGCAGTAAGGAAGGAAGATGCCTGTTGCTTTTTTTTTCCGGATTTGGAATTGCGGGTAGGTTATTTCAAGGCCTGGCCCAGAAATTGGGAAGATTCAGCAGGTACGAAAGTGCTTGCAGTTTTTGCATGTGTAACGTGAGTGTGCAACACCTGAGCTGGAAACAAAGTGACTGCTGGCTTCGCTTTTGGTGCACGCAGTCATTTCGGTGTCTTGATTACATCCTCGATTTTCTAATTACTTACTCAAGACAGAAAGACAGGATAACAGTTTGACTAACCTGGTTACCAGGGGAAGCTTTCCTGGTTTGCATTTAGAGTCACGCTCGGCACTTTCACCTACGTGTCTCCCAAGATACTTGCTTGGATCGGGAAGTGCAGGATGCACTTTACAAGGGAGCATCAGTCCTGCTCTCAGCGCTGGCTGGAGGAACAAGTCCTGTTCTCCTACAGATATCACTGTCTGGGTCTGGAAGAGGGAACAAGGCCAGCCCTGAGCTCTGGGATCCTGGATCCACAGCTTTCTGCTGCCAGCGGTCCTCTCCTGCTCTTGCAAAAGCCAGGTTGTTCCCGTGTAATAAAAGAAAGGTCCCAGCACAAGACATACAAGCAGGTTACATTGCCAGGCTGCGTCCCAGCAGTGGCACATCGGGCTGCCACCACCGCTGTGCTGGGAGAGGCTCTTGTCCAAAGAGGAGCTGGGAGTGTAGGAGCAGGTCTAAAGTGCACATCCTAAAAACTCCAAAGTATTTAAAGACCTTTACTTGTGCCTGCCTCGTTCCTCTTGGGACTGTGGCTAGTGGTGGGCAGAGCAGTTGCCCTGTAAAATGAGGCTGTGGAAATGAATCTTGGAGTGGAAACTTTACGCTTTCCCTCGCCTGCGGCTGCTCAGAGCCAGATGTTGGGATGCGCACAACCACGTGTTCGTGTCTGACGTGTCTTAATGTCTCCCTTGTGTTCCCCCTCTGCCTCCCCAGAACATCAACGCAGCTCAGTCCAGCTTCTTACCTGAGAAGGAAAAGCAGGAACTGCTGGACACGCTGTATGAAGCCTATGGGATGGTCCCCAACGCATCATGACCCATCCCTGTGAGCCAGCCTGGAGCGGTGCCCTTCTTCATGCGTGCTTGACTCTCTGTGCTAGCGGGAGCACCGGGAGAAGGTGCCGGAGCGGTCTCTCTTACTGGCACCCCTGCGTTAACCCTTACAGTGCTAAGCAGAATCAGGCTATCACATCCACCTACCTATACCCCCGCAAACTCTCTCCCAAATGGACATCCAGCTTCCTATCTTGCTGTTGTGCAAGCAGACTGAAACTGCCTCCTGGCCTGACTCCCTTCTCCATCTGCCAGTCTTTCTGTACTGCAAATGCAAACAGAAGAACCTCCCCTGCTTTCTGCTTTCCTCTTCCCCTGCTTTATCTGTCCTGCCCCACTGACCTGCCTAGCCCTTGTCTGCACCTTTAACTGTGACTGTGGCCTGGGTTAATCTTCACCTTTCTAGGAAAAGGGTGTGTTAGTGCTGACAGGGAGTGAGCAGGCACGGCAGAAACAGAGGCTTTATTCCCATCTGTGTGGGTAGGAAGGTTTGGCCACAGCTGTATTTACCCAGGGTTAGTCTTGTACTAACAAGACTGCAACAAGAACAAGCTGGAAACTGGTGCACTTGCCCGTGCACAGGTCTGAAGGGCATTGAAAAAAAAAAACAAACCAATTTTTCTGGCGTCCTTTCTTGGATAAGGGCTCCTGTGTATCAGGCCTCCCAATGTCACTGCCGCAGAAGCGCACACCTTGGGCTCGGGCTCCAGCTGTGCTCACAGCTGGCCATGGCCATGCTTACACACGCATAGGAAGTTGGAACATATTTTTACCATTTTGGGCCAAAATCTGCCTTCTGGGACTTTTCCCAGTTTTGTACTCATCCTGGAGAATTCCTGTGAACTGCAATTTGCTCTTCCTCTATCTTTGTTTAGGACTTGGAAAAACCATGATTGATTGATTGCCTGTTTTAACCATTCTGCCCTCTTCCTGACTTGATGTAATCCTTAGGCACTATTAAAACTGAGTAAGTAAATTAATAAGCTAGGGCCCAATGTCACATATTGACTCAGGTCCCATCTGAATTGCTTCTCTCACTCAACCACAACACTGGCTAGAAGTCAGATCTTCAGTTTGGTGGAGAATTTATACAGAAATATTCACCAAAATTCCTAAGCGATTTTGGTGCAATATAGTATTTTTACTTAATATGCAATAGAACCATGCATCCAGAGAGGAGACCATCATTTTCTTACGTGAGTGTGTGGTGTGCTTTAGCATCCCAGGTGTCTGCCAAGATGCTTACTCCAAAGATACTGTACCAAAAAGTTGCCTTGGACAAGGGGCTGTGGTTACCATTACCATGGACAGTGTGTGAGACTGGTCCAGTCTCAGCCAGCAGCGACTGCGTGCTGGGAGTATTTCCATTCTTTCTGGGCTTCCATATTTGTCTTCGGAGTAAAACATTCATCTCTGAAGTATGTGGTGCGTATATAGACCTATATATATATATATATAGATAGATAGATGGATATGAGAGAGTGAATTTCTTACTTTTATAAAGCAAATGATAAAGCATCACTTTTAAGAACATGGTTGCAGTAAGAACCAGGCTTTTTTGGGTAATTTTTCTGCAAAAATTGTTTCTGAAGAAGAATTGCTTGTTTGGATTCTGAACAGTTGATTGTTAATCCTGTTTAATAAAATAACAAATTTATATTAAAAGATAAATCCTCTTGCCTTTCTGTTCAAGGGAGCCTGTTAGGAACCGTGGTCCGTGGTCCACAACGTGAGCCATCGTAGCCCTGCTAGAGCACGAGGGTTAATCGGTCGGTGTGATGGGGGCAGTCCGATTCCTGCCTTCTCCTGTTGCCGGGCCGGAGCACTTGGAAAGTTAACGCAGGGCAAGCCAGAAGGAAGGTACCCCCGCTCCCGTGCTAGACAGGCAAGTTGGACTTAGGGACGCAGGTTGCTCCAACCTCACGTGTCCTTTTCCCTTCGGGAACCAAAGGGACACGTATCTCACCGGTAGAAGCGGCAGCACCATCACTGTGTACTCTCGCTTTTTTCAAGCACGTATCAAAAATAGTTTACAATACTTTTTTTCCCCCGTCTCCTGAGTTTTGCACAGTCAGTTGATGCTAAGAGGCAGAAGTGGTGCAGCCTGGGCTGCTTGGCTGGACTGCACTGTCAGCTCAGCAGGGGAGCGTTTGCTGAAGGACTTTCTGATCATTTAGTGCTCAGTTAGAGTTTCGGGAGGTCCGGCATGCCCCTATGTTCAACTGAAATGAAGGGCTCGGGGCATCCGTGTGCTCAGCAGCTTTGCAAGTCAGGATGTGGCTGGATTAAGCCAGGTCTTTCAGCACAATCGGCGACGGCAGCTGACCTGGCTCTTTCACTTGCAGGGGGAACCTGATGCCTCTCGCCTGTCCGCTGAGGGTAGCTGGCCAACGGATCCCTAATCATCTGCCTAAATATAATTCTGGAACAGATATTTTCTGACCAGGGAGACCTAAGATTAGCCCATGTTTGACTGCTGGAGGTCTTGCGTGGTGCACAGTCCCTCTGCATTGCCTTTCGGCTTGCTTTGTGTGTGTTAGATGAGCCAAAAATACTGTTCAGTGGCAGTGAGGAGAGCTGGAAATGGGACTTAAAGACCCAACTGTGTGGTCAGCCAAGCCCAGGAGCTACCTGCTGTTTTGCTCCCGAGCACGGGGAAACGGGAGCAGGCTCTTGGCCGCCGTCCGGGCACAGAGCTGCAATAGTATCCAGGCAGCTCCGGGAGCCGAGCTGGTTTGCAGCTGCCAAAGGAGCAGATGCAGCCGCTACCTGGCTGCCAAATCCTTGTTTCCTGTGGGGGCTGGAGCCATGGACATCTCTGTCCCGGCCCCCATCGCTTCCCAGAGGCCCACAGACAATTGTCCCTCTGTCTGGCAGCCGCTTCTCTGCTTATTTATAGTCTTGTTTTCTCTGATAAATCTCAAACTCGTAACATACAGTTCTTCCCTAGGCTGTCAGGGTGATGCTTGTCCTTGTGTCACCGGTGGAGAGTATTTCTCAGGCCAGCTCTGCCTTGTCCCTGCCCTGGCCATTGATCCCAGCCGGGCTGTAGCTGCCTCCCGCAGCTCCGGCAGGATCGGCTCTGCCCGGGCTGGGTGAAACACCAGCGATGTCCTCGTAGCTGCAGAGGGAAGATGCCTCTTCCCACCAGCACCTCTTCTGCTGGTGTCTGGGCTGCTCCACCCAGTCCCAAGCCAGCCTTGTGCTTGACTTCTGGGGTAGCAACCTGGAGGGGAGCCGTGCTCCCACGGGGGGATCATAGAATCATAGAATTGTTTAGATTGGAAAAGATCTTTAAGCTCATCGAGTCCAACCCTTAACCTAGCACTGCCCAGTCCACCACTAAACCATGTCCCTAAGCACCATGTCTACGCATCTTTTAAATACCTCCAGGGTATGAAACACCCGTGGGAAAAGCGCTGCCTGGCAGCAAACCCGGGAAAGCGGGGGCAGACTTTTAGCATTTTCTGTGCCCAACCACATCTGCTTCCACCTGGGTGCTGCAAACCCGTGGGGTTTCACAGACCCAAACGGAAGGGACTCTTGTAACACAGCTCCGTATCTCCCTGTTAGGGAAAGCTGGTGTAACCACCCTGCAGCTCAACCAGCTACAAGGCAAAACAGAGGAAGAAGAAACATCCAGGCAGAAAAAAAACACCTTCAGTACTTGAAGGCTGTGTTATTTATTCCAACAGCTTATATAGTTTTATCAAACCATCTTTAACACAAAACATGTCTCCTAAAAGAGAGAATGGTGTGAGATCCTACCAGAGATCATCTCAGCTAACAGCTTGCAAAGTTAAGCCTGAATTTCAACAGTCAAACCAGCAAAATGTTTCTCCCCTCCCCTTAACAGTATCTTAAAATGCTAAAACCCAAAGAAAAAGATGCCTGTGGCTGGTGCTGCTGGGTCTGTAGGTGGAGCTCGTCCACCCAGAGCTGTGCTTTGGTCCTTTCCTGATGCTAAGCGGCAGCAGCACAGGTGAGTGGTGCTTGACATGAAGGCAGCGGGACTGGCTGGGTCCCTTCCCCACTGCCCACCCTGACGAGGGGCCGCACGGGCAGTCCAGAGGCCAGGTCAGGTCTAAGATGCAGATGAGGGTGAGGCTTAGAAAAACCAGTAATCTAAATTTCTAATCTATGGAAACAGAATAAATAATAGTCTAAATTTGCAAAGGGGGGAGGTACCTTGGACAGGAAAGTCTGATGTGTTTATTATTATTGAAATCGTTTTTTCCCCTAGGGGAAAATTGCAGCTAAGGCATCTTGAGAATGGCTCATATCACTACAACCACGGCAGTGTTGCCCTAAATCGTTAGGGATGGGAGCAGAAGTCTTTTGGAGGTGCCAGTCCTTGCACAGCATCTTGTGGCTCTCTAAACAAAAATGGTTGCAGCAGAGGCATTTGACAGACAACTTGCTGTTCCAGGTTGGTTTTTGTCCACAGATTCAACAGCAAATTCTTGTTTAATGTTCACAGCAAGGCCCTCCTCCTGCCCATCCCACCCCCTGTACGCTGTCATGGGGAGGGGCTGTTTTCTTGCCCCTTTGGTCTTGCTCCAGGGTCGTTCTCAGAAGAAGTGGCATCTCTTTGGCTTTCTGCAGAAGGAAGGATTGGGAAGAAAGCACGGTTACACTCTACTGAGGACACGAGCGATCAGTAAACTCCTATAGCTGATTTTATTCACATTGCCACCTGAAGACCTCTCGCTGCCCTCCTATGGCCAGACATTCGGCTTAAGAGTATTGGGTCCTCCCTTCACGTTCCTGGAGTACAAACGCTTCCCAACATGTCTGGTGATGCTGGGAGGGGCAGGGATGTGCTCTCCACCTCTAACCTGTAATGGCAACTGCTCCAGGAATGTCTGCCCCACAGCCGGGCAGCCACCTGAGTTGCTCTCTATTGGAGGAGCTCTAATTAGTGCTTCTTATGGACGGGTGGGTGGACATGTGCTAGTATGGCCATGTTGGGGTAATGTGTTTTAAAGTATTTTTATAGTTACAGATTGTAGGTTGGAGGAGTAAAAGAGAAAGGGCAAAAAATGAGTTTATCTCCTGCAGTGATGCTGTATGTTTTGTGGCTTGTTAGTGAAATCAGACTGGCTGGTTTTCTTGGGCTCTGAACGGAGGATTTATGCTGGTTGTAGTCAGCTGGTTGGCAGGTATCGAGCAGGATGAAACTGCTGCCATGTTTGGGCTACGGGGGAACATTTAGAGATAGCTGGTGGTATTTAAAATTATCTCTGTTGTTATTTAAAATACTGTGGAACTATTTGAAGGCTGATTTTTAAAAAAAACAAAACCAACCAACAAAGAAAAAGCAAACCACAACCTGCCCCACACTTGATTTTTATAAAACCTGAGGTATACCTGATGTGTAATTTGCCCTGGGAAGGCTCTTGGTCAGTCCATGTCTTGTTTAAGCACCGGTGCCTCTAAAACCAGCCAAGCAAAGGGCTTGGCTGGAGCGTGCAGGGCTCGTGTGCCGGGGACCCGGGGACCATCCCGTTCACTGCAAGAGCCCCTCGGCCTGGGGAGTCTCCCACTAACTGAGTACCCACCGAGCATGAAGGCACCGGCTGCAGTGAGGAATGAGATGTTCCTCCTGAGCACGTGTGATGCTCCCAGAGACAGCACTGGTCAGCTGCACTGCCATTTCGTGCCTTGCCCTTCCAGCCTGGGTGCCAGGAGCTGGGCTTACTGGTGTGTGCGGCAACTCACCTGCTCCTTCAACGGCGAGGTCACCTAGGTCCTCGGTCAGCTTGCGCATGCTGATGGTGGTTGCATCTCGTTGGATGTCGTGGACAGCGTTTCTCCGACCAGCCCGATCGCAGGAAATAAAGTCGGTGTACGTGCTGGACTCTACCTCCATTGCATCTCTATACGCCTGCAAAACGCTGCGGAGAAAACACAGCTGTGAGGTCAAGGATGCTCGGCAAGCCTCGAGCCATGGCTCCCTCCAGGTTAGGTTACTCCGTGGGGTTAAATTACAGCACGAAAAAATAGTCCCTGTAACTCTGCTCCAGTTCCTCTAACAGCAGCTACTGAAATCTCAGATATCAACCCTGTCACATGGGGCAGCGTGCTGGGTGACCCACGGTGCTGGGTGACCCATAGTGCTGGGTGACCCATAGTGCTGGGTGACCCACGGTGCTGGGTGACCCATAGTGCTGGGTGACCCATGGTGCTGGGTGACCCACGGTGCTGGGTGACCCATGGTGCTGGGTGACCCATGTGCTGGGTGACCCATAGTGCTGGGTGACCCATGTGCTGGGTGACCCACGGTGCTGGGTGACCCACGGTGCTGGGTGACCCATGGTGCTGGGTGACCCATAGTGCTGGGTGACCCATGTGCTGGGTGACCCACGGTGCTGGGTGACCCACGGTGCTTGGTGACCCATAGTGCTGGGTGACCCATGTGCTGGGTGACCCACGGTGCTGGGTGACCCAGTGAGGGCAGGTAGGCAGGAAGGATCCGTCCCAGCTGCCTTACCAGCCCTTGTTCTGTCTTCCCATCGCAAAGCAAGGCAGAGAAGGCATTTCCCTCTCGTTTTGAGCTTCTGGCCTTCTCCTTTAGGAGCTGCAAGGTCGCTTGCACCAGCTTTTTCCTACAGAAAAAGCATTACAGAAAAAGCCCTACTTCCTCCTCAAAATGCCACGGGAGCTTTAAAGAGAGGCCAAATTTGGCTCACTGCGTGGGGGGATGGGTGCTGATCCAACCTGAATTTGTAATGGGAAACGATCAGGGCCCCGATGGATACCTGCTGGAAAGCTGGGGGAGCAGGGGAGTATTTTATAGGTGTGGGGCTTTGGATCAGGACTGGCCTCCACCGGTTGTGGGATGTCACCGAAAAAGCGTTGGGCTGGACTGCTTTGAGATAAGCACTTTAACATGAGAAAACCAGCCCTTCTGTGAGATGTTTGGATCCCTTCACTCCAGGCTTGTGTCTGTGCCAAGCGCAGAGCACGGAGAAAGGCTTGGAGCGGCCACTCGTCACCCGCAAGCACCGCTGCGAGCCAGCTCTTAGTTCAGCCCGATGAGTCCTGAAGTTGGTGGTTTTTCATTTTAGCTGACGGTTTGACTGGCCAGCGTTCGTACAGCACGCGGAGTCCAGGGACCTCGGGGGACGTATCGCAGGTGCCTTGGCTCCCGGGCACAGAGCTAGCGAGCGCCCGCTGCCTCTGCACTGGAAACCTGGTGCTCTTGGTTCCTGCTCCTCTTTAGTCAGTTTGGCACGCAGTTTGGTTTTCTGCGTGGCAATTAGAGATTAATAGTTGTCTTATCTCCAATTTTGCCCACTAAAAAATGCCTTTAGCCCTGCTGATGTTGTCGATACTAGGAGGTCCCAATTAGAAACGCACGTGTGTAATAAAAAACAAATTCAATTTCTTGTCGTTTACTTGCTTTTGTGTCTTGGGGTTAATGTCCCACTGAGATATTTGCTTAGCTCCTGTACAAATCCTGCTTAATATTGATCTTCACAGGGAAATCTGCTGGCAGACCGCCAGCCTGGGCAGGAATCGCCCTCCTCACTCTGTAATCCCCAGTGTTACGGCAGTAGAACGAAGATGCAATAGCCAGGACAAAAGAGGTTAAATTCTCCCCTTTCCTGAGACTGAGCAGGGTGCAGTAACCTCAAACCTTCATAAACCCAGAACGTTTCGGTAGTCCCAGGGACTCCTCTCTTGGTGCTGACGCCAGCTCAGGGAGCGCTGGCACCGGCTCGCTGGTGGGACGTGGGGCTTGGCCCACTCAGACCTCGCAGGGGAACCTGTTTCTCCAAACCTAGCAAATCCTTGCAAACACCTGCCTCCTCCCAGGGCTTGGCATCCATCTAGCCTCTGTTACATGAGCCCCGGGAAAAGCTGCATCCTTTGCCCCAGGAAGAGATCCCAGTTGTTGTTTTTCCTCATTTTCTCTTCTTCCTTTCCAGGCTTGCCCTTCCCGGGAAGAGGCACCGGCTCTGGACGCGGCAGCCTGGCTGATCTCAGTGAGCAAAGCACCTTTTCCCCAGGACAGGACGAGCATCCCTCATTCCCAGACAAGTCCTCCTCGCAGCTCATCGGAGCCCAGACGCTGCTGACCTTCTGTAGCTGCCGGAGAGATGTCACACGGACTCGGGAGGCTTCCCTAAGAGCAGTCCACACCAGCCTGGGTCTATCTCCACATCAGTGAGGCCAGTTCAGAGCTGATGTGCTCAGGAGTCCGCCTGCCCTTGCACCGGGGGCTGGACCACCCACTTCATAGGATGGACTCCCCAAACTGGGGAGCAGGAGCCGACCAGCCCCCGGGATGCAGCATCTTCCCGGTGTCCCTGGATGTAGCTGCCAACGATAGATGTGCTCAGCTGCGGCAGCGCTGTGCTAAGTGACTAAATGGGAAAAGGACGGGATCTTGACTTAAAACAGGGGAAGGAACCAAGTGTGCAGAAGCAGATCCTGCTCAGGGCAGGTTTGGGTCCCGGCTCGGTGGCCGGGAGATGGCGCGTGTGATTTATTTATTTTCCGTGGCTGGGAGGGTTCCTGCCTTCAGCTCTCCATGCAAAGAGCCGGAGAGGGGTGGATTTATGAGCAGAGCTTTCAAATTTGTGCAGTTCCTTCAGGATTTTCAAGGTAGGCGGCTCTCAAAAGCCTTGCAGGCAGCTCCCTCCCCGCTGGCAGAGACACTCCAGCCTCTACCTCCTTGGGCCGAGGAGGTGATGGCAGCGGTCCCCTCAATTTTTGATAGAAAAACCTGATTTTTCAAAGAGCATTTCCACATTTCCAGGCAGGTGCAAAACAGTTCAGTGGGTTTTTAGTCAGTGGAAACATCTTTTAACATCTGCCAGGGACAAGAAAGGAACCACCTTCCCTTCTGCCCACGTAGTTCAACCTGAAACTGCGTCACCGTGGACAGTGACGGTGGCAGGGGGGTGCAAAAAGGGGTGCATCACCCGCCGGCTCCCCACCTTCGGATTTTCATACTCCCGTGGGCCAGCGGGAGGGAATGATGTGCCGGCTCTTGCCAGGCGTTGCAGGAATAAGCCCGCAGCACACAAATACCCTGCGCAAGGGTTTCCAGGGTGCTTCAAAGAGATGATTCAACTTGTCCACAGAAGGTCATTTCCTGCCTCCCTTTCCTCCTTGCTGCTGGCGGTGACAGAAGGAGTCCCTGCGCCCTCGGCGCCGCATGCCAGCCTGTAGGGATGGGGCAGGGGACGCGTGGCACGGTGACAAAGGCCATGGGCAGGGGGCTGGGACCTGCTGCCTGTTGCACACTCCTGAAAAGCTTTTCTGTGCTGCTTGGAGAGAGGCTGTGTCCCCTCCGCCGTGGGGACAGGGTGCTGCTTGTCCCAGGGCAGCTGGCCACAAGTGAAGAAGCCCCTCACAAGCTGCCACAGACACCAGACGCGTCCCCAGAGCTGCCTCTGCTCCCGTGCCCTGCTGAAATAACTTGGCTCTGCCAAACCTGCCGTTTGGCCTGGACTTATTTTTCCATAGTGTCTTATGAGGACTAAAAAATCTGGAGCTGTAATGGTCTTGGCGTGGACTCAGCTTCCGGAGCTGGTTTTGCTGTCGGACCGCAGCTGGGCTCGCTGGCATTTTCCAGGGAAGTCCCCCAGCAGCTGACAGAGCAGCTGGCTCTGCTCCGGGGGGCTGCAGCTAACCCAGCCCTACGCACACCGGGGCTGAATTTTACCCATTTAGAAGGTGGATGCTAAGAAATTAAAGGGTTAAATGTTTCTTCTGCCTTTTGGTAGAAGAAACTAAGGCATTTCTTTTGGGTCAGCTCAATGCCCCTCTTGGTCCAACTGACAAGCCAGGAGTTAATTCCCGTTTCCCCCCTTACCTGCTTCTCCGCAGCCCAGATCTCAGGGACTACGAGCAAACAGTTACTGCAAATAATGTAAGTGGCAGACAAATGACCTGGAATCGTCATGGGCGGGTTAAACTCAGCACAGGGCCGTGCGCCTGCAGAGCAAACACAAGCCCTGCGACCCGAGCCGGCGGCCGGGGTCTAACTCCGAGGGATCGGATGGATGTTACAGTCACACCCAGCGCCGGACTCCAGTTTCAAGGAAACCCTTTGCACGATATTGCATCTGTCCCTCGTCTAGGTTAAACTGTAAGATTTTTATGGCTAGGAAGGGCTATTTTTGGACTCTGCACTGATGCTGGCTATCAGCAGGCTGTGCTGAATTTAGCCTGCTTCCCCTCCGCTGCCTACTTTGCTCCTCTCTGCTCTGCCTCTCTTACCTCTTGCTTTCCTCAGTATTTTCCTCTCCACCTAACCCACCTTTGCAGCGAGCGCAAAGGGCCTCTAGGTCAGAGAAAGTCCTGTTCGTCTCTGCATGGCATCCGTGGCACTTTTGGGCATAAGGCGGCTTAGCCCCCTGCTCAGACATCCTTGCCCCTCAGGGTGGCCAGCACAGCACACCTGGGCTGCTGTAAGGAAGGAGGTTTAAAGGTTAAAGACAGCAATGGATTTCCCTGCTTAACTAAGCCTGAATCGTTGCCTGATCCCACCCTGCTTTCCTTTAGAGACCTCCCTGTTGCTCGGGGGCAAGCAGGAGCAGTTGCTCAGCCTGCCGCGCTGTCCCCCGGGACACCCAGGGCGGAGAGCCCGGCACCTCGGCCACCTCTGCGGCCGCAGCAGGCAGCCCCCGAGGGCAGGGGCTGGGACGCTGAGGTCCCCGGGGGCAGGAGCCCCAGCAGACTCACGTCTCGGGGTGCTGCTGCCCGGCTGTGGCCCCGCGCCAGCCCGTTGCCAGCGGCAGTTGGGACCAACAGCTGCGGGTTCTGGTTGGAGATGGCTCCCCGGTCCCACAGCCCAGCCGGGGATGGGCTCTCCTGCCTGCTTGGTGTCACACCAGAGGATCTAATGCTCTCTTTTGGCCCCCAAACTTCTGGAGTCATAAAGCCACGAAGCCAAGCTAAACCTTGCTGTGTTTCTGGGGTGAAATTTCAAAGTTCTGCCAAGGAACAGAGATGCGACCCCTTCTTCTGCTCATGCATTTTATCCCTTCATTGCCAACCTGCAGGGACCAGGGCATGAAGTTTATACAGTCGTCTTCGAGCTCTCCACGTCGTGCAGTGCCCCTTGCCCTTTCATTCCAGGGTACAGCGACTATTATTAGACTTCTCCTGCTGGAGCCGGATCCATAACAACAGCAAAACATACTCAACAGCCCTGCTGGGCTTTTAAAATATTTACAGTGTAAGATGGTTTACTGCGGAGGGGGGCCTGGTAGAGCACAGAGACGGGAGCACCGGGATTTCTGTGCTCCCTGTGGGTCTGCTGTGAGGTTTCCTGCTGGGAGAGTCACATCCAGCGAGAAGGGAATAAAATCCCGTAGGGCTGAAGCCAGCACTTGAGGTCAGGGGGTTTCCACCAACTGTCTGACAACTTCCAGCTGGAATTTCAGCAAATTTTCCACTGGCTCTTGTCTGGGAACATGCGTGAGGGGTTGCACATCAAAGAAGGAGGGCTCTGTAATGGTGTTATCGGGGTTAGAGAGTATTTTTAGACCTGTGCTCGTGCCTTGAAGGCCTCGCTATGCCTCATGACCCCCATGCACTAGAGCTTAGATCCGTGGCCTGAAGCTGAACAGAAGCTGCAGATGTCCTGTTGGGAGCCCGGTCTGGTAGCAGCTACATATGCAACAAGCATTTGTAAGGCTGGTGACAGGGTCTGCACCAGGCACAGAGCTTCCCTGCTTTCCTGCTGGGCCTATGTTCTCCAAAATGTGGTGGTAGTGGGTCTCATTGGCCAGAATTGATGTGTTCCGAACTGCTGAGCCCCGAGTTTCCCAGCTGGGTGAGAAAACAGGCAGGACCAGGGCAGCTGATCTCCTACCAGGGCACGTGTGTCCATCTCATGTGCTGAGCAGCTTCCTTCCAGGTGAGAATAGCGTGGAAAAGCCTCACCACACTTTGGTGGTGAAGAGATGTGAAGATTGGACATGGCACATTGGTATTTTTGGAAGGCTTTTGCTGTGGGATTCCTTGTAATAACTGCACCCTCTGGCTCTTATGCGAAATACAATGAATTCAGCCAGCGTAGACATCACAGCTTCTCCAGCCACTGCAGTGGTTTTGCAGCAACAGAGTTTTTAGGATTCTCTAGAACTTAGCAGAAAATTGTAATTCTTATAGGAGGAGAGCAGATACAGCAGGATGAGGCTCAGTGCTCATAAGCAGATCCCTTCTTTTGCTTGTACAGATCACTTCATGCCAGTAGATCTGCTAACTAATTGCTTAGCCTCAGATTTAAGATTAGGCTTAGACCGACTCTCTACAACTTCACAAACCTTGCATTTAGCTCTACCAAGCTCCCCAAGCTCTCTCTCCTCCCTCCTGGCCTTCAGCACGTCCCCAGGGACCCCCACAGCAGTGTCTCTGCTGTCCCAAGGCACCTCCTGCTGCCCCACAGCCTCCCGGCCACTGCCCGGCTCCCAGCTGACGTAAGAGATGCTCCAGCCGGATTTCAAAATCACGGCCGACCCTTGGCATCGGGGTAGGGCGAGTCCTTACGTGCGCTGCTGCGGTCCCCAGGGGAGAGGGGAAGGCTTGGGGAGGCGTGGGGGAGGCAGGAGGGGATTGCTCAGCCCCGCCAGCATCTCGTTAGTGTCAGGACGTGTGGGCGATGGCGGGAGGGAGCCACCCGTCCGTCCGTCCGTCCATCTGTCAGGAGGGCAGCCCGGAGCCCAGCTCTGGCCCCGCGGTGCTGCCAGCCTGCATCCCCGTGCCAGGAGCGGGTGGCACCCCTCTGCTAGTCCCCGCGGGGCATGGGTGCTGAGCGTCTGTTCCAAAAATCCTCCGCCACCGGAGGAATCACGGTTTGCCTTGGCAACCGGGGTTTGATGGAGCTCTCTGCTCCTCCCTCCTCTCAGCACCGAGCCTCGGCTGCAGCTTAAGCCTCTTCTGCAGCTTCTCACTAAATTGATTAATGGAAATAATTGGTCTCTTCGTGCATCTGGAGACAGTTGCCGTGACAGCAGTTGTATTTTTGTTTTGTTCCCAGGTCGAGCTTGTTTTTCACATCCCACAGCTTTGAGGTGCTAATAAACCAGGGCACTCCGGTTCCACCCCCCGCCTCCGAAAGACGCACATCCCTCTGAGGGATGGGGTGGCAGAGCTGGATGAGGCACACTTGGCCCTGCCAGCCCTAGGACATGGCAGGCTGGCACCTTTCTCCCCCCCTGTTTTTCACCCCCTCAAGCCAGGCTTGCAGTGGGTGGACACAGCTCTCTGACTTCTGCACAGCAAAGAGCAGCGAGCCAAAGCCCTCATGTTCACCCAGCACAGCCACGAGCGCCCATCGCCTTGTGAGCCAGCACCCATGGGTCTCTCTGTGCCCTGCAGAGACCCTTTCAAAGCTGTAAGGAGTATGTGGGTATGAGTCCCTTCTCCATTATTTTCATTTTCTCCCAACTTCTTATTTAGCTGCCTTTATGTGTCAACATATTTTCACATGAACAAAACCAGTGACCGTGTGGAAGATCTGCTAATGCCTGAACTTGCAAAGCAGATGAACCACAGATCGGTCACTTCAAACCCTTCAGCTGCAAAAGCCCCACAGTTGCTGTTGCAGGCACGTTCCAGGAAGACTCATGTATTGTCCCTGCTTGTGATGTGCGGACACCCCATCACGCCTGGGCCACGGGGTGGGTTCCTTTGCAGTGGGGATCCCCTTCAGACTTGGGTTCCCTGTCTTCCCCTAAATCATTCAGAGAGAAAAGTCCCTGCTGGATTTCACCTCAAAGGCTGGAAACTCCCCAGTGGTCCCACAGCTCTTCTGATGACACCAAGGCACTGACCTCTGAGTGAACATCACCTACTCAAACCCCGCTTGAATTCCTGGCCCAGGGATGCTCACCCCCAGCACAACCTCCCCAACACCTTGCAGGCTTCCCTGGGCAAGGAGAAGTCAACTAAGTGCAGAGGAGATGCAGCTGGGGCTATTTTCTAGCACAGCTGCCCTTGTCACATATAAAAGGAAGGTGAAGCCACAGCAGGTCTTGGTGGGATAGCTTTGTTTCTGGGTGGAGGAAGACCTTTCTCCAAGGACAGAGGTAAGCAAGGATGGGTCTTTATTTTTATGCCTAGCAGGAAAAAGAGCAATTTTGTCCAGCTTTTCTTTGTGATCTGAGGAGTTGAGCTCGGCTGCTGTGTGAAAGCAGTGCTTGCGTGGCTGGGAAGGAGAGCTCAGCTTGGAGGAGGTGTTGTGCAGGCTCTAGCTGTGAAGTTTTGGCTGCTGCTAGTTGAGGAGGCTCTGCTTAGCACAGCATGAAGCTGAGATCCACCTGCCTTGGCTCTTCCTCATTCAGGCTTGCACAGTCCCATAGGAACTTGCATCCAGCATCCAAAGAGTCCTTCTGACTCGGCGTGGTGTAAGGGGCTGGGCGAGAAGCTGTGAAACCTCCTGAGGTGCGAGAGCCCTGGCAGCTCCCAGCAGCGCCTAAAAATAGTCAGGGCAGCTCTTAAGAGTTGCTGTGGAATGAGGCTGATTAGCAAAGCCAGGCTTAGCTCTGCTCCCTGCACAGAAGAAAGCCACCAGCAGGACTCCCAGCCCGGGGCAGGGGCAGTGCTTGCCTGGGAAGATGGGGGCAGGGGGAAGATCTGTCTTTGGGAGCTGTGAGAAGGATTAGGTGGCTGGGATGGTGCTATTGGCGCTTTACATACAATAGAAATGGAAAGCGTAGGAGTTATAAATAGGCTGGCAGCGAGAGGTGGCTGTGCTAAGCCCTTTCGGGTGGCCCCCTGCTTCTGTTACCTACTGAAACGAGCACTTTGGCTGTGCTGCCCTGCTGGGACCCCGACCTGGGCAGAGAGAGCTCTGCTGGCCTGCACCCCCCTTCCCTGAGTATTTCTGTGATGGATGGAGAATTTTTGTACATGTGTCAGGTGATAGCAGCGGGGTAAATCTGTCTGCGTAAGTCACCGGGGACGTGACATCTAGACACGAGTTGAAGCGGTGCTGGAGACACGTGTGTAGCGTCGCACTGGGGGTGCTCAGCGATCATTGCAAGTTACAGTCTCGGAAAAGGGAAAGCTTCGAATGAAATGACTTGCCAACTATTTTATGGTTCACTGAAATGCAGCCTGGGTGTCGAAGGACGCGGGGTGTCTCTAGCGTACAGGGGAAAGATGTGGGGTACGAGAGACGAACTGCTCCGAGAGACCTGCAGGAGGAATGCCTACGTGCACCAGAGAGTCCCGAGACCCCCCTGTACTGTCAGATCCGCAAACCATGCGGCGGTGGCAGCTCTGCGTAAGGGAAAGCTCAGTGCAGGAACACGAGAAAGCAGCAAGGGATCTGAGGGCTGAGGAGACGCTCTGAGCGCGGGAGCCACGGGAGTGAAACCACGGAAGGGACCGCCTGAGCTGGCGGATCTGCCATTTACGTAAGCACCACAAAAGGTTAAGCTTTGGGGGTTCCCTGGATCTTGCTGGGCTGACTCGACGTGCAGAGCAAAACTGGCTTACGTGGTTACGTACGGGCAAACAACGGCCCCGTGCAAAGCGTGCGGGCAGCCTGTGAGCAGGGTTTGCCCACAACGGCCCCACGGCTGGCGGGGGAGAGGCCGTGCAGCACCAGAGCTGCCCTTAGAGTCAGCGCTGGAAGGTGGCTCGGTACAAGTGCCTGGCTGTGAAGTATGGGAAATACAGCAGGAAAGTCATTACAGCAGAATCACTGATATTTTTTTCCTCTTAGCAGCTTTCTAGCATCTAGTAATTCAGAACAGAGAGGGAGGTCAAATGACTCCGTGAAACAGGAAGGAGAAAGCCCATTCCTGTTTATATAATATCTCCCTGTGAATAAAAATTATATCAGCCCATAGTATGAATCCCTACCTGATTTAGTTGACTTTCCTTCTGGACATGACTTCAAACAAGCTTCATACACAGCAGGGCAGCAGCTTCTGGGGTAGGAAAAGAAAATAAACGTAAGAAAACATTATCTGTGCTTTTGTTGGGAAGCGTAAAGCTCAGCTGCTTTGTCCTCCGTCTGCGAGTAGGACAGCAAAGGGGACGCGGGGTCTGGCAGGGCTCTGCCCAGCAGGCTCAGCTGGAGCCCGGCTTGGCGAGCGCGGAGACGCCAAGCGAAGGGCTGCGGGACGCTGGTGTTCGTGCGGCACCTTCTCAGGAGGGTTTGGGCTAACAGAGATTCGGGCCCGGCTTCTCAGAGAAGTTCTCTTTGGTTTTGCTTCTCCTTTTGTTAACTTCGCGTGGGTGTGCTGGGGAGAACCGAAGCGGCTCGCGTCTCCTGACCCGCACCACGGGTGGACCCGGCGGCTGCCTCGGGAGTATAAATGAACATTGGTTTGCAGCTCCGCTGCCCTTTAAAGAAGTGAAACTTCCATATCCGCTTCTCTGAGGCAAAGGGGAAGTTTGCTCTGGTACTTTTAGTTGCCTTGCTTGGTCCATCTTCTGCTCCTTGGGTTTCTTTGCTGTTTGTGCACAGCTGTGCCTTCTCCCGCTGTCCCCAAGCCCCACTCAAAGACATTTCCTCTGTGGCCTTGACATCTGTGGGTGCGTAGCAATCTCCTGACCCGCAGAGCCCAGCCAACAAGACACTTGCTTATTTTAGCAGCTGTTTCAGCTTTCAGATTTTTTGGAACATCATGGACTGTTTTTTTTCACTTTGTCCCAGGGACAAATATTAGCAGAACAGAAAGCAAGAGATGAACCATTTAACCATATAAGCAGTATCTCATCCAGCAATTCATCTGTCTGGCCCATCTGGGTTGAGTACCACTCTGACTGGAACTATTGCCCATCGTTTTCCAAGCTGGGACAGATCTACAGCCTTTCTCTTTATTTTTTTGACCCACTTTTAAAACTCCCTAGTTGTTGGAGCCGACTACTTGCTGGCTCTGGCCCTGCTTCAAGGACAGGGCACTTGCTGCTTCTGTGTGTCAGTTTGCCCATCTGTTAAATGGAGCTATTAATACTCGCTCCCCTCGCTAGATGCTTCAAATATTTGTAAAGCGCTTTCAGATCTGCAGATGACAGGCTTACAGAAGTGGAAAATACTAATTATGATCATGACAGTAGCCAAACAAAGACACAGGGATTTAACAATACACTTTTGCTAGTGTTTACCCCGTTTACGGTGAAGTGCTTACTGGAAACACTGGACCGGAAAAGAAACAGTATTTCCACAAATCTGGGAATATGCATTGCCCTTTTGGGGCACCAAGCAGGCAAACAAAAGCAGGAAGGAAGAAAGCCAGCTTTGGAAATCCACGAGTCTTTATTTTCCTCCTTTGCCTTCCTGCCTCGATCTGGCTCGTGTGTTACGCAGCCCAAACAGTGAAACCTCCAGCGCTTCTGATGTGTTGCAAAATATCTCAAAATACATGGCCCTCTGCCAAGAGAGGCTTAAAGCAAATTGGAGCAATGATGCTCTGAAGTAGAAGTTATCACTGAGCAGCCCTGTTCCTGATGGGATGTGGGGGGAAACCCCCATTTTCTCTTTCTCAAAAAAAAAAAAAAAAAAAGCTGATTTTGTAGACAGAAACTCTTTAGCAACTGGTATTGGCTTTCCAACCCTGCAGCCCTGGCTCTGGCTAGATGTTTCTCCCCACAGCCCTTGCCTGGGGATCTGGAATCTGCAAATCTGAAGCTGGGCCCCTTGCTCCATCCCCAAAGGCTCATCATCTTCTGGGGATTTAAGGGTGATGAGGTGGATTAGTCCATGCAGTGTGACTAAGGATGGGCTAAAGTAACGTGTTAACGAACACTTTACATGTCCTAATCTAGGCCTATAACCCATCAGGGTACCACAGATTATTTTGGGACCCCTGTGGCAATAGCTAAACATCCACAGCCCATCAGGAATGAATTACAAGGGCATCAGCATGGTGCACATGTTTGGGGTTCAGATTCTCTCCATGTTTAGCAGCTGTTACCCAACAGGAACAAAGCACACAAAACAAACTCGGTGCTCTCAGCATTGCTTCAAAATGAATATATGCTCCAAAAAAACCCAGAATGCTTTTTGGCAGAATTCTTCTACACGACAGCTGTTCTGGTGCTGCTTTGGATCCAGGGAGTAAATACTTTCTGGTTTCAAGCAAGGTGATGGCAGCAGAGAGAAGGTCGTTCTCCTATCTCTTGACTCCTGGGTAAACAACAGGCTGTATGCGTCGCTGATCAGAACCGGGGCCCGATCCTCCCAGAGAGACTGAGGCTGCCTCATTTGGTGCCCTGTCCCCAGCAGCAGCTGGCATCCTTGGCCTCAGAGGTGCAAGAAAACTTGTAATTGTAGTGGAATGTTCTTCATCAGTTACTAATTACCCTGAACCAGGAGGTTTTATAAGCCTTAAAATGTAATATCCTCTTAATCATCCCCAGGATTGTTTTGTTACAGAGATAACTACCTGGTATCTATTAAAACGCCTTCTGAGCTCTTTGTTCCAGTGGTATCTCGTGGCAATGAGCACCACAGATTAATTACACTTTGTGGAAACAGTAATTCCAGTAAAGTTGATGAGGCGCCAATGGGGATATGTTTGGCTTATTACATCATTGCAGATATCAACAAAAGTTGGCATTTCGGTGCTCGCCAGGGAGTTCCCGAGGTAGCAGCTTGCGACCAGCAATGCGCCTGCATGAAACCTGGTGTGGAGGAGCCGTGCTCCGGGGCTGTGCTGGGAAGGAAGCGTTGGGGAACTCGCCGTGCAAACCAGAAACGGTGTAAAGTACATACCCCGCAGGCTCGAAGGGAGTGAGAGTTTTGAAACAGGGGAATAGGTGGTTCACAGTCCAACTGCCGTTCTTCCTGCTCGCACTACAGGTGCCAGCTGAGTCCTGGAGCGATGTCTTGACCTCTCCAACTGCCGCTGTGAGGAGCTGGGGACAAAGTCCACACAACAGCTGAACCTTCCCTCTCACCGGCTGGTGCTGGCAAGCCTTGGGAGCAGCTCCCTTTATGACTTGGCTTTTTCTAGTCATGGGCTAGAGACAACTAGAAGCATGGGGTTTTTTTTTCCCCTCTCATCTTCTCTAAAATGGGTACTGTGATAGAAAATCTGTTTTCTGGATCAGTCCATATATACAGCTTTGGTGACGCTAAGGAAACCCTTAGTAGTGTGGAGAAGCAATTGGATCCAGGCTTTGAATGTGAAAATGGGAGAGACCAGAACAGGGGTGGCATAGAAAGGCAAACAAAAAGCTGGGTTGAAGCTTCTGCTGTTCCTTATGGACTTGCAGATTCATCCCTGATTCTGCCAGACCTGTATTAGCCCAGGAAAATCATCTGCTTTGTGAGTAGCCCATGTAAAATAGGAATAACGCTGGTGTTTGGTTGACAGGCTGGAGGGATTAATGCACAGCAAAATGCTGCAGGAACTGTCTCCGAAATGTGGGAGATCAGGAGGTGTTAGCAACCTGGAAAATGTTTTCCATAGTTATTTTGGGGGGCAGGGTTGTATGCCTGTGGGTATTCCTCTGAGTAGGTTCAAAAGTAGATTTACTACTTTGGAATAAGAGGATAAAGGAAAAAAGCAAAACTCTGCATTCTAGCTCACCGTGTGCCTGTACGCCTCCTCAGAATCAGCCACCGAGCACGGAAATACCAGGTGGTTGGAAGATGCATGGCTATGAACATTCTTGGGTTTTCTTCTCTTCATGACCAAGCTGCCTACCCTGGGAGCCTATGTACTATATTTAATGGCCTCCAGTTCTTTGAGGCATCTGAATCCGCACTCTCTGGAAAGTGTCCCTGAAAAGGATGGCATGGGGGACTCGTACACCCATGTGGAGCTCTGCCTGAAGGACGCAATGCCCTGTTCCGTGCTTCAGGAATAGTAAGCCCTACTGGGGCATCCGTGTTTGTAAATGGCCCGTTAACCTACATCTGCGCTATAAATGAATCCAGCCATTGAGGATCTCTTCCTTCCCAAACACCATCCCTCACAAGAGCAGAATCGTGACAATTTCTCAGTTGGGTGGCCACGCATTAGCACGGTGCCCTTTCCAGCCAAGAGTCTCAGAAGCCAAGGTATGCCCCACAGCTACCCAAGCCAAGCACGCCGACCTCGCCACGAGCCAACAGCCCAGAGCCTGAGGGGCTGCAACCATCTGAGGGTCTCTGCCACCCGGCCAAGCCATCCCCACTCCACAAGTCTCCTCTCACCCTTGCGCTGCTGCAGCATCCCCGCTGCGGCTGCCTCTTGCTCATTTGACCCCAGCATGTCCTTCTCCTAGTTTGTCACCAGCCCAGCCACCCAGGGCATTGCTTCTGGGTTCACAGCTCTACTTTTGATCTGTGGACCCCTTTCCCTCTTCCAAGCAAAGGGAAACGTTTTCCAAACACCCCTCTGGGGCCAAGGCATTACATGCATGTGAAAGCTCACCACCGCGGCTCGCTACCAGCTGCTTAGGGGAATCCGGAGAGAGGAGAGAAAGACACACAGCTCCGAGGTGGAGGAATTTGCAAAGCCTCCTGAGAATACCACCACACAGCAGTTCTTTTTTTATCCCAAGTCTTTGCCTTTTAAAACATTTGCTTGGAAAGCTGGATGCCAGGGAGTCTCCGAGCCTGCTTCCGCCACCACGCTCTGAAAAGCTCTGGCTCGTGCCCGCAATTCGAAGGGGAGCCCCGGGCAGCCCTGCAGCTCCCGACAGCCCTAAGGATGGATTCACACCACGGCCCCACACAGACGGCACGCCGGGCGCCTGTCCCGCAGGCTGGCATCAGTTCCCGTGCGAGCACAGAGACACCCCGGTGCGGTGAGAGATTCCCTCCAGCGAGTCGCTCAGAATAAATGGACACATGTCAGAAATGAGGCCAGAAATCCCTGCGGGGGTCACTGATCCACGGTCCTTTGTGATTTCTAACCACCGAGTCTGCTCTCCTTGCTACCCCTTCGCAGCAAGTACTGAACTGCTTTATTTTCCAAGTGAAACAGCAGCCGCCTCCCTGCCGTCAGCCTACAAACGGCTTCTCCCCACAGCAGAAAAACCGGGAGGCAGCTTAGTTTTTCAGCCCACGGTCTGTGGGCAGTAAAAATCTTGCTGTTCGCAGTTGGTTAGGTAAAAGTTAACTGTATCTCTAAACAAATCACCCCTTCGGAGCGCGGCTCCGGCTCCCATGCCGGGGGCAGCAGGAGAGCAGCCCCTCGCTGCGCTGCCAGGCAGGTCTCCTGGCCACCCACCATCCCAGCCCGTCGCCAGCCCCACGCGCCCACAGCAGCCTGCACAGCCCTACTTACGGCCACCCCGGCTCCCGCTGCTTCTCAAATCCCAAATTCCACGGTCCCACTGCCGAGAAAGAAATCGAGGCTGGATTGCACCCTCCTGGCGTCTCTGCCCGCGGTGGCCAGCAGCCAAGCCGGCCGGGGGAGTCGCAGCCAATTTCAGACTTGCAGTTTCCTTGTACTGGGAGCTGCTAAATGAAGTTGCACTTCTGGGGCCGAGGGGCGTGTTCTCCTCCCCTCCCGAGTCAGTCCCTGCCTGCTGTAATCCAATGCTCATCCCGATGATGTCAAGCAGCTACCGCTCGGCTCCTACCTTACAGTCGGCAGGAGGGATCCGTTTCCTTTTCGCAGCGATCTTTGTTTAGCTTCGCCTCGTAACCCCATCTCCCGGCAGCTGCATGTGCCCGAACATCCTTCCTTCGATGCTCGGTGCTGCGGCTTTTGCTGCAGGGCGCTTCCTCCTGCCCTCCCGCCCGCCGCTCCCCCAGGTTTCTCCGGTGCATCGCGGGGATGCACGTCCCAGCTGCATCCCACCCTTCATCCTCTCCATCAGGGCCCGGCCGAAGGCACCATCACACCGTGGGCAGCTGGAGATATTTTACCAGGTGTAGCCGGGGAAGTGCCTCCCAGGAAAAAAATAGCTTTGTAGTTTTTTTAGAGTGCCTTTTGCTCCGCAGACTCCCACGGGGTAAAATCCAAGCGTGCTTCAGCTCATCTGCCCCTGGGTGCCAGCCTTATTTGGGGGTGAAATGCAGAGCTAGTGACAGCACCTGGATTTAAGGCGGGGAAGGTGCTTAGGGTAAAGCAATATAAAGCAATACCACATATCAAGCACGTACCTTTGCACCCACCCTGCTGCGAAGCACCGCCTGGGAGCTCTCAGTCTGCTCAGGGCCACTCCAGGAGAAGAGGAAGTTTTGGCTGTTCTTGTCACCCCAGGGGCTGAGGAACGTCCCTCTGGGTGGTACCACCTCCCCGTGTCAGCCTGGGAGGCACCGCCGGGTGCCTGAAGCCAAACGAACAAGCTGGTTGCAGTGCCAGGTCTCTAGCCTTCCTCCTGCAAAGCCCTACCGGCGCGGTGGGAAGGTGTGCGAGCACACACGGGTGGAGACACCGCTGCCTGCTCCTGCCCGAACGCCCAGACTGGAACAGGGCTCGTTAGTGTTAAGTGCTTCGCTGAGAGCGTGAAAGACTCGCTCCATCCCTGCTGTAAGGACGCTCCGGTCCTCAGCCTTGTAAGGGGGAGAAGAAGTGGCAGAACTCAACTGGAGAGCACGGAGGGCATGTGCCAAGGACCGGTCCAGTCCCCGCTGGAGCTAGATGAGCTTTTATTTCAGGCTGCGTGCGGTGAGCAGTGTGAGCCGGGAGGACGCGGCTCTCCCAAGCTGCCATCTCGCTGAGCACCAGGCAGACGCAGAAGCGGCGTCGCTGCCGTCCTGCAGCTCTCCCAGGATAGATGGGCCCCAGAGCCGTGCAGTGCCGGCGAGGAGCACCGGCCTCTCCTCTCACCCGGCACCAGCTGCGCAGCCGGACCTGCTCCACCTGCGCCAGCATCGCCGCCTCCAGCCAGGATCTGTTTGTGCGCGCCCCAAAACATGCTGTTTGCTGTGATAGATACCCACACCCCTGCCATCGCGCGCAGGAAGAGATAAAAACACCAACAAAAGCAGCAGGCAGTGCAGGAAACACCCTGATGACAATACCGAGGCACGGAGGAAGGGGAACAGACCTCAATAAAGCAAAACATACCCATGCTCAGCGCATCCCCAAACTGACCTCGTGTAGCTCTGCCTCCTGATTCGATTCAGTTTTATTTCAAACCCAGCCCCTGGGGAAGCCAGTTTGATTTCCTGAGATGTATCACTTGGCAGAAAGTCATCTCTCTCCCGTGCTTTTGAGTCACGCGTTACTACTTACCCGAAGGTAACGGTAAGGGATTCACCTCCAGGCCCTGCCTGCCTTCACGAGATGCAACGGAGGGAGGAGGGCTCTGCCACGCTGCGCTGCGGGACCAGCACAGCCTCGGGAGGCTGCTGTGCTGGCCTGGCCAAGGCTGCAGTTTTCTCTTTACTCCAGCTCGTATTTGAAAGCGATCGAGGAGGCTACGGCCAAACATTAACGCTTGGACTGCAGGGTTTGAAGGCCAAATCTGGTAAGGATGCAAATGCTGCACCAGCAACCCAGGCATTTTCTTGGCAGCCTGTGGCCAGCACCGTGACAATAAGTGCAATATATAGCAATGGGTAATTTCAAAGCACTTCAAAAGGCTGGGAGCAGAGTATACGATCCGTACTTTTTAAATAAGATGTGTCCTAAGTATTTGTCCTACTCAAACCTCCCAATCCTGTGTGTCTGGTCCTGGGAACAACCCCCAGAGCATCCATCAAAGAGTCCGTCCTTTCCTGCACACACTCACATGTCCTTACAGCGACCTCCTCATCCAAGACTACCCCCTACAAGGACTGGTCAAACATCTTCCATCAAAACTCTTTTTAAGTAGAAAAATGCAGTTTGGGATTTTTCGGCAGAACTTTTTTTTTTTTCCCCACAAGGGAAAAAAAATAAATCCTGAGAAACTAAAAAGTTCGCCTGAAATCTTAACACATTAGGATAAAGATGCATGGCTTTCAATGCATTAATTCTTCCTATTTTTAAAAGAAAGTTGACATTTTTCTCTGGAAATACATCCTAACGTCTAGCTAATTCTCAGGTTCACCATCTCTTGTCCCATTGCTTCGTACACCCGGAGGTGTGGGCTATGAATAAATGCAGTTCCTATTTTGTCATAATGAGAAGACGTTACAGCTGCCTGGCGTGGCACGCTCCGCGTGATGGGTGGTACCACAGCCTTGAGCCGACCGACTCGGCTGCAGCCAGAATCATCCTTCAATGGCTGGCTGTACTCTTCTATGGCTTCTACTTGACCGATACACTTGTCTTTGGCGAGGTTTTTGCTGCCTTTTGCATCCAGCTGCTTTATACTGTGCTGTCCTGCGTGGGCTGGGACGGGTGTTAATGACATTGCCGCTCCGGACACCAGGAGGTTTGGCTCTGCTCTGGTGCCTGCTGCTGCTGTTGACCATGCAGTTGGGCTGCAGGGAATTGCGGAGCTATTTTAGCGCTGCATCACGGAGTGGGATGCGGAGAGCAGCACCCCAGGGAAGGGATGGTCCTACCCATGCTGCGGGTGCCACCTTCGCTGCTCTGGTGCAGCACGGGGTGAGAGCGCGCTGCTCCGGGCAGAGCAAGAAGCTGTCCCATGGGTTGACTGTCAACCTTTAGCTGGAGGAGGGACAAAAGCAGAGCAATCTTGTAGGGAAAGTGTCAAAATGACGCGAGAGTCTCCCCGAGGGTGCTATCGTAAAGAAACCCACTCCCGGAGCAGCGCTGCGGTGCTGGATTGCGCGCTGCCTGCTCCAGCAAGAAAAACCACCAGCACAAAGGACCCTCCAGGAAGCTCCGAAGCCAAGGAGACAAGCTGTCACTTCAGAAGGATCTGACCTACCTCTGACCTGAATGTTTTTGCAGCATGAACCTCGCTTCCCTCAGAAGCTTGTGCTGCCGGTGTTAGAGCAGCGCTGCGATAGCCCTCTGATGTAGCCTGAAGCCTCCCCACATACGAGCAGCTTCCCACTGCATTTCCCAGGCATTGAGCTCTCCGTGTCACTTGATGTCATCAAGATTGCAAGGAAATGTGAAATGCCACAAGATACGCATGGAAAAAATGTGACAACCTGATTTTTTTCTAGACTTCCTCCCCCAAAATAAATACTTCAAAAAAACTTCTGATCAAAAAAAAAAAAAACAACACAGAATGTATTTTAACAGTCTGCTGGGCTCCCTAAGGAAAGTGTGGATGTCTTAAGCCATCAAATAAGAGCTTGCAATCAGAGATTCATGAGAAGAGGAGAAACCGACAGGTAAAAGCAGCTTTAGTGACAAGCCACTCTTTTTGCTGTCAAAGGAAGGGCACGGTTTGCTGTTGATTAGAGAGAGTAGGTGTCGGGATGTCTGAATGAGTTACTCGGCGTTCAGACCCATTTTGTTTTTATAGAAGTTGCTCATCCAGAAAGGTTCATCAACAAGTGAAACACAAAAAAAAGCTTGTAACGAGGCTAAACTCATTAGCGAACCCCCTCCAGGGTCACCTCTATTAGCAGGCTGGGGCCAAGAGTCGAGCCTGGCGGTGGGGAGCCCCTCTCGGCGCTGGGACCGCGGGGACGCACATCGTGGCTGCTGGCACGGTGGCTTGGTGCAGGGCTGACATGCCAGCAGGCAGAGCACGCTCAAAAAACTGTTTACTTTGGGCTGGAGCTATTTTTAGCTCCAGTAATCTGCGCAGAGATGATAAAGCTTTTCATTGTAAAGTGAGTGGCTGTGCTTTGCTTCTGGGCAATTTCACTCCACGAGCTCATCCCTTCCCCCTTCCTGGCCACTGCTCCCCAGGGACCTTATCTCCTCTGTCTGCTGAGCCAGACACCTCCCAAAGGTTTCTCCCAGTTAGATAGGTTGGAGTCTCAGCCCCAGCTTACTTTTTCTTCCTTTTTCCCTAGGGAATGTATTCCGTTTGGAAAAAAAATGAATTTTTTTTTTAATAGTCTCCGAAGTCTGGTTCAAAGCCTTTGCTGAAAGCCCATCTTGGGCATGCACCCTCTACTCCTTCGTTTCTGCAAAATTCCTTCTTGTCCAAAGGCTCTTGCAAAATGAGTCACTCGACAGTTACCTCTTTGCAGCTGCCGCATGGACAAGCAGGTCTCAAACTCGAATCTCGTGGCAAGCCAGAGTCGCCAGGGACAGCGCTGCCCCGTGCCACGTTTTACCCAGAGGGTCCCATTGTAAACTCCCTCACACGCTCTGTATAAGAAGCACTTTACCTGCTGCTGATAGGAGAAAGCCCGGCAGCTGGCTAGCGGCACAAAGGCTACAAAACAAGCATAAATCCTGCTTGGTAAGGGATTTGTTTGTCTAAAGGAATCCAGAAGCTTCTTCAGTGTAAACCCACAAAGGTCACATATCCAGCACATGCTTCGCCAGAAAATCATCCCACTGGCAAAAGCTTTCTTGTTTGGGACACGGGGTGAATAGCAATATCTCTGTCAGCTCAGGGACATATTCAGACACGGGGGGAATATGCAAGTATTAATTAAATAGGTTCATTCTGCTTGTTGAGAACGGTCAGATATACAGAAAGAGCTAAAAATGGTTGTCGGGATGAGGAGGTGCAACGGGAGAGGTATTGCTTAGTCGGTTGCGACTGACTGCTCAGGTCTTGCCGGCAGGGAAGCAGGAGATCCCCCGAGGTCTGCACACGAGTACCGCTTCCCTTTGTCCCGCTGTTTCTGCTAGATGGGGGAGTTGGGGGAAAACAAGAGGCAGGCTGGGTTGGCAATTGTGCTTCTCCCTTTTGGAGAGCAGAGGGGTATGCTAATAAATGAGAAGAAAAGTCATCTCTGTCAGCTTTATAATATATGCCAGAGCCACCCAGCCAACGGTTATGATTTTTCCCCACTGTTTGGCAGCCAGACAAGGATTCCTGTTGCAGAGGTACAGAAGCCATGTAAATGTTTTGATCCAAACTTGTGCTCTCAGTTAAATGGGCTTTCACGTGATTTTATTCCATGGACTCTGAACGGAGTACTCCTGTTTTGGAATGGTGAGGGATCAAACTCAGGTTATTAATCCTCTGTTGTGAGTCAAAGGACTGCAATCTTCAGGCTTCACCATGTACACTCACTCTTTACCTAAGGTCCGGAAAAAATTCAGCCTAACCTCCTGGCACGATTCCCTGCTTTCCGTGTCAGTTCATTACGGGGGTACGTGTAACTAGATGCCTTCTCGTGAAGCAGCCGGCCACTGCGGCAGCCAGGATAAGCTCAGTAAGGCTGTTCCTGTGTCCTGTGCCATCCCATGCCCTTAGACACCGTGCTCTTTATCTGTTCTAACTGTTCCTGAGGCCATAAAGACTAAGACTGGGGAGATTTGGTCTCTGCGATTTGGTCTGAGAGCAGCAGGAGTTCAGGGCGCTCTGTGGGAAGAGCTCCATGTTCTGGTCAGGGAACAAAATATTCTGTTTGTGCTGACAGTGTACATGAAATAAAACCAGGGTTTGCCTAGTGACCTGGGAGCATTTCACTCAGACGTTGCATACAGCCCTCTGCTCCCAGCACCGTACTGGGAGCTGCGCTGGGTTTCAGGTGTTGCCCGGGTGTGTGGTGGCTGACACAGGGAGGTAAGCAAAGGTGACGGGGCCACCCTGCATATTGGGTGGCCCAGAGAAGGGCTCTGCCACCCAGGGTGGACGCAGGGGCTGACAAAACCCTGTTGTTCCTTAGCGACTGTGCCATCAATTCTCAAGTGATCCTGGTGGTGTTACACCAGTGTCTCAGACTGAGATCCCACGCTCCATCCCTAGTGTAGTAGTAGATATAGTCCCAGCCTCAGAAAGCTCAATCCTTTAAATAGCCAAGACAGACAAAAATGAAGGAAAAAAGGTATTATCGTCTCCTTTTGGCAGTTGGCTAGTGGAAGGACAGAAGGCTAAACGACCGCTACAGAGACAGATTATCACCCAGCCCAGAACATTAACCTTGTCCGCACTGTTCCTGGCAGCTCTGCCATGTCCGTCGCAGATGGACAGCCCGATGCTCTTGTGCGTCCATGCCAGCAGACCTTCCTCACCTAATAATGGCCAATCTCACTCCCCACTGTTCTTGAGATGTGTTTTATTTACTGCTTTTTGTGTCATGACTCTTCCCTTATTCTAACATTTCCAGTTTTTAAAGGGTTCCACTTAATCCCTTAGTTCACTGTATCTGTTTCAGATTCTTGCTTTCTCCCAAAACTGGGCTAGGGTTTTTTGGACAAGTGTAAAACTTTCACTTTTATGCAAGATTATAGCTTTTTGGACACAGAGTTTAATGTTTCCATATAGATCCCAGTTGCCACTCAATTTTTTTTTATTGAATAATTTCCTTTTATAACATCTCTCAAGCAATTGTTTTCAGCTTTGTAAAATTTGGCCTGATAAAGCATCAAATATTTTTATTCAGATTATCCGTTGCAAGAATAATCTAGCAATGGTGTTTAATAGGCATCAGCTTCCTCGAGCCATACGTTAAAACCTTAGCTCCATACAATCCCAAGTTAGATGTCTTACAAGGTCTTGCAGAAGACTCTTTCATAACAGCCTACCATCCAGGCTGTCCTGGATCAGAAAGTTTCAGTCATATTTGATCTAAAAGTCTGGGTTTGGGTCTGCATTCCTTGCCCTCTAATACTAAGTGAGATATAGATGCCAGTCTGGGTCCAAAATGTCCTTTGCCCAAATTGCTGTGCTGCCTAATAGCTCCTCCCTGCATGCAAAGGTGGCTGCAATATTTGTGACCTGCCGCGTACGCTGCAAGCCATCGGTGCAACAGTCATGCTGTTATTCCTGTATGGACAGATATATTTCTATATTTCAACGTATTTCTGTACATTGGCCACCCTGCAAAGGCATATTCAAGGGAGCAACCTCTACAACAAGCTAAATATCTGTAAAAAGGCCCACTCTGTAGATGGGCACTTTGCAAGCTGCCCTTCTCAGGCTGGCCGTGGCTGCTGGGACCTGGCCGACTGAGCTGCTCAGCAAGGGGATGCTGCACCAAACGGGCGCTCGCCTTGCCGAATCGCTACCCCGAACGGCCTCCGCTCTCTCCATCGCTATGGCAACCACAGGCGATCTCACTGTTTGGACAAGAGGTGTGTGCTCCACAGCTGCGCTGCCTGCTTTCCCGCAGAAATGAGGGCTCAAACTGAGCAACCGGGAGGGAAAATCCTCTTTATTTTGACTACGAGGCCTTTTTAGTTATTATTTATCCAAGTCTCCAGGCACTGTAACATATAATTAATAATACAATTAAATCTCAGCAGTCTTCAAGGATGAGTTGAACAGGAATGTAGCCAGTTGGGCACCTAGAAGCATTCCTTTATGCCTCTTCATTGCTATGGGAAGTTCATCCTCGTCTCTCCAACCAAACACACCACTTCTGTGCTGAAGGCAGAAGGTCACCAGCTTTTCAGTATCTAAACCAATTTGGGAAGTCAGTCTGCTAGCTGTTGCATTGCTGGCTAACAAGAAATTGTGTGGAACTGGGAACTACAATTAATGGAATAACAGACCCCATTTTTCCCATCTTTATTTGCACGAAGGGGAAAAAAAAAGGACTCATTGAATCTACTGGCTTATTAGATAAATTTAAGATGCAAAATTAGAGAAACCTCAGAGATTTGATATTGAAATGTTGGATGTTGGAGGGAGGAGTGTGTGATCCCACCTGCAAAGTAATTACTAATTTGGAGTAAATTACTACATGATAGGGTTCTTTACCCCAAGAATTAATATGGAGGGGCTTGTGTGCTATGAATTTCATCCGAATTTGCTGCATGCTGACTTCCTCATGTAAACAGGTCATTTTGGCAAGGCTTATGGTATAGTTACCCCTATTTGTTCAACGGTACTTCAAACTGGGACACCACCACAGCCCAAACAATTGAGCTGTGCCTGCTGGCTATGGATACAGCCCAGCGAGAGCCAGGAGCTGACACTGGCACCGTCAGTGATGGTATCCAAACAAGCTAAGTTTGGGAAGCTGTTAGGAGTCATCTTTCATCATTCAGCATTTTCAGTTAGGTTCATTTAGTTCCAAGCTGGGTAATTACAGCCTCATTATTTTTCCTTTTACAATGAAGACAAGACTGCAAGCCAGGCAGAATAATTTCTCCTGCTACTGTTGCCAAGATATGATAGCACATCTATGCCATAAGGAATGTGTCATGGTATCAGTTTTATTAACGGTAAATAATAGCTCTTCAGTTAAGCAACATCTTAACACCAGCTGGTGCCTAAGCATAAAACGCTAACTAAATTTCAACCCCTACAGACAGATAATTGAGTCGAGGTTACCACTGCCCGGCACATGCCTCATTGACCAGCATGCGTCAGGTTTTGCACGTTATTTTCTTCACCAAAATTAGTACCCGGCTACAATCAGACTTTCATTCTAAAACCACAAAAACTCATCTGAAAATAAGACATCAAAGTTCCCATGAGAGTAAGTAGAGGCCAGGACGAAGGGAGCGGTGGTAGATCAGATATCAGAGAGCAATTCATCCCGTCTGTCCATCTTCACTGGCTAGAGAGAGAGCTCGATAGCTACCATGGGTTAGATACTTACCTTGTAGGCAGCTTCAAGGCAGTGAGATACGAAACCCACCCAAGCAGGAAAGGAAAAGAGACACCTCGTTTATACTGCTGTATCTCACCAAAGGCTCTCTGTTCTTGCAGGGACTATTTCTTAGCCCAGAAACCGCTTCTAGTGCAGTGAATTTTCTGACATACACCTGGGCCCCAGCGTGTCCATTTCTGCTTTGCTTTGATGGCTCTGGCATTAAATTGTTTGAGGACTGTAACGATATTAAATACATGTTTGGAAAAAACAGCTTTGAAAAGAACATATCCACAAGAACCGCACTGCAGGGCTGTCAAGGCATTGGGTTCTGCGCAAGCCCCTAAAAACACGGTACCAAATACAGTTATACTAACACACATTTTAATTAAAAATTGTAAGCCATCCTTTAGAGTGTGAAAAAAACCTTCTGCCATTATCTCACAAAGACAGCAAATTCGGAACTGAACTATTACTTAGGGGGAAATCACTCTGCTTCTTCCACTGGAACGCCTGTGGAGGTCAAGCTTAGCAAGGTGCCCTGCTTTTGTTTCCTGTGGCCATGCTCAATTTTACAATAACGTGACACCCTCAGCGTACATTTTAAAAATTTGTGTGTCTGAATTTGTAGTAAAGGCTCAGTGTTCTCAAGTGTGTTCTGCAGCAGGAAGCTGGTTTGTAAGATCCCCTGATAAACCAACACTCAGCCCTCAGTTCTTCCCCTTCCTTCCCTTCCAGAATGAAGCTTGTGGCTGTTTCTGCCCCCAGTGCGCGTGGACGCAGTGAATACTGAGCCTTGTCAGCTCCTGCCCTACGCTGCCTTCAGGAAACCGCTTGATTGAACCTCTCTCGGGCAACAACACTGTTGAACTCAACGATGGGACTACAGATGGTATTGTATTATTAGACTCCCTTAGGGTACTTTTTTGCTAAATCATCTAGGATGGGAAAAACATTTCTATAAAGAAGAATGCTGTGACTCACCCTCCAACGCCATGGAGGTTCAGAATGGCCAGAAAAGAGTTAACAGCACAGCCACTCCCCAGTAGTATTTCAGAGTTTCTAAATACAGAGTTCCTTTCCAATCTGGATGCCCATTTTTGTTATCTTAAAAGTATTTCTGGAACTCTTGGCAAGCTTTAAACAAACAAACAGGGAGAAATATTTGTGAAGATAACGTAGTTGAGAGTGTTTGGTTAATGAGTCTTTCTAAGTTGAAGGATTTCATTTTTAGACTTCATTTTTTTAAAGCTTGTGAACAGATGAAAAAATTGCTCCGGAGATGTTAAATCACACAACCATCCCAGCTATTGCCTTTGGAATAACAATCATTCAACTTAGCAAATATCAAACGTGGGAAGAGATTTATCTGACGCATCTATATGATCATGTGAACTCCTTCCTCAAGGAGAAACAGTCTCTCAGCTGGAGACACAAGAGGAAGGAACTGTTTTCCCTTCTTTAAAAAAATACAACAACATAAGCAACTGTAACATGCTAAATGCTTCCTGGCACGAGTGCAAAAATGCAACATCTAAAATGTCATCTGGTACGCTGGGAGGATTTACATGATTTAAAAGATTTATGAGAAAAAACTGTTTCACTAGCTTCAGAGCATCTTGGAAAGCAGCAGCACCAGTGCGGGGGACAATGGAAAAAGAGGGGAAAAGACATCTCAAGCTAAAAGAAATGACCATGGCCAGTATGATCCTGTATTGCTCTTTTTAGTATGAGAAAAAATGGGGTCAGGCACTCATCTGGTTTTAAGCTGTGTGAAAAGATGAACAAACGGAGCCTGCCATGGCTCTGGGATATGCTGGTTTTCTTACTTTACATACTGACTCACATAGTCCTGTGGCTCACCTAAAGCCACACAACTCGTCACTGCTCGAGGCAGGATTAAATCCAGAAATTCCTGACTTTTCCTCCCACTATTGTTTCAGTAGAAGCTGTTCTGCTGCAGCGATCGCTGATACAAGAAGGCTGGCCAGCTGGATTTCAGTGCAGGCTCTCATGGGAGAGATGGGGTCACAGAGACAGGGTAAATAAATCCTGGCTTAATAAAAAAAATATATCAGGCAAGGCAAAATAATGAAAACATTTGAAACAATAAACTCAGCAACATTTGTAAGTGTGCTTGGACAATGCTCGAGTAGAAGATTGGCTTGCTTTGTGGCTACCCACTCCTGAAGTGGCTACTTAAAAGCAGGAACCTTGATGCCCTGTACAGCCCGAGGTGCTCTAGCGTCAAAACCGAGCCTAGATCAGCATTGCCAGGCGGAGCAGGGGCTGACGCCCGGCTCTGCACTAACGCTGCCTCGTCTACGGGGACGGGGGAAGGTGCCAAGCTCCAGCAATGCCCCTGCCTGCAAGGCTCCTCCTGGGACAATCGCTACCAGCTCACGTCAGAGCAGGGCTAAGGCTGCTCCAACGGTGCCAGCCCCTTCTGGGTCAGATCCTGCTCGCCAAAGGGCCCTGCCTGAGCATCCCCTGCTGTTTGCAGGGATACCGCGTTCACCTATCACAAAAGGCCACCCTTCACTCCCTCCTCCTTTTCACCAGCTGTATGTTGCTAGTCCCTTCCGTGGTTCATTCACATATGTCACTGCAGATCTTTTGTACAAAATATTCCCTCCGGTATATCTCTTTGTGGTTTTTTTTGTTTTAAATAAGTTTTTATTTAATGTTATTTAAATACTTTTCAATACATTTAAGTTTCACTAATGCTTCCATAAATAATGAGATGAAACAGCTCAGTAATACCATTCCAGGGTATTGGATAAAGCTGAACATTTCTCTCCATCTGTTTTACCAATAACCTAAACTAACGCAGTTTCCAGACCAGAGCACATGATCTAAAGTGAACTGAAGTCAGTGAAAAGGTCTCTGGTGACATATAAGGAGTTAGAGGAGATTGAACAAAGGTGTCCTATAAAAAATTTCTGGCCAAACAAAACTGGAAAGGCACAAAGATTACAATTCCTCTATCATAACAGCAGTGACTCATCCAGTTGCATAGTCACTTGGGGTGAAAAAGAAAACAGTTACTCAGTCTCTCAGGGATTTAGACACAGAAGAATATATTATGCAAGTTTTAGCAGCGTTACTAATGGCCTTGAAGCGCACAACTCTACTATGACTCTCACTCAGCTCAGCAGATCACAAATAAGATGACTCACGTATCCATGACATGATAGGAAAATAGAGAGTCTAAGAAGTGCAGAGGCAGGTGCTAATGCAGTCACAGAGCATTCAGTCAAGGGAAGATGAGAATTATAAAATCGTGAGCAAAGGACTGCGGAGAAAAAAAGCTTGCATATTGGAAGGCTTGAGACTAGGTTGATTTTTATTGATCTCAAATCGCAGAGGCTTGTGAGTGTAAAGCCAGCCTGTACGCAGAGCAGAGCCACGCTGCTGGCACCGGTCACCTGCGCTTCCCTGGGGAATCGCAGCAGACAGCACACGTTGGCCTTTGCACGTTAGTGGTGAGTCCCTGCATCTACAGCACGCGATTAGATTAGACCCCAGTGAAAGCCATCTGGGAGCTCCATAAGCTTAACGATATTTATACTTGGGAGAACTTTCTACCCTGCTGGAACATCATGATTTTGTAGAAGCTGTTAACTCTGACCATTTAAAGACTAATTAAACCCGTAGCAGTATTTTGCCCATTATCTAGTGACGAACTTCCTCACAGATGGAGGACTTTGACGGCTATTCTCAAAGCATGGTTAAAATCTGGGTGGTGGAATAGAGCTCAACTCAAAGCCTGAACTAAACAGCTGGAAAAGTGGTTGTCCCTAAAGAAAACTCTGTAATTCTTTATGCTCTGGAGATCTAATCAAAGCACAGTCATAAATACTGTTTAAAGCCAAACACTTTACAGAATTCCAATAATTAGGAGGGTTATATTAGAAAGCTGATGCTGATACCTCAAAATTTGGAAGTTTATGCAGGCCAGAGCACTGCAAGATGTTTAGATCTGTATATAGGTCAAGGCAACACTACTGTAGAAACACAGACTATGTATGATTATTTAATTTTTACCGTTGGTTTGACCCAGTCATTCCAATTTGCAGTTCAACTGACTGAAAGATTCTGGATGGCCAAAGGATTATTCAATTATAACCTGCATATGGGGTCTGTTACCTGCAAAAATACAGCCTACGCAGAGCAGGGACCCTCAAATGCTCTGGGGAACATCAGGAAAAGTTCTGGATTTTTGTTATCACGACAGTGAGACCCTTGAGATTAACAAGAATAGCACTAACGCACAAGCTTGAGTGACATTTTTTTATGAGCTCAGTTGCACAAAGAACTGCAGAGAACTACTTTCAAATGACTATATCTGACACATTTCCTTTAAACATTTCCTGATTTCAAGGTTTTTATTCTAGGCATTTCAACTAACATATAGATATGTATGGGATGTAACGCATAGATACATAAGGGATGTACCATTTCATTCTGCTGTCAGAACTGATTCACATACCAGAGCAGGGTATTTTTGTACAAACTAGGATAACCTCCTGCCATATCCTGTCTCGTTCCCATAGCTGACAGTCACTGCGCTGACTTCATCCTTATCTTCTGTTAAACATGTGTGGTTTGAGGTGATGTTATGCAGCATCAGAGGGGGTTTATGTTGGGAAGTAAAATGAGCACTTGGGAATCTCTTGTTACGTGGACAGTGGAAGGAAAAAGCTTTTTATCTGTATCCTTTGTCTTTCCATAGCATAATCCAGTGGAGGATCCCACAGTACTTAACAAACTATTAGTCTCATAAATTTCCTGTGAAGAAAACATCTCAGACGCAGGATTTAGCTGACTTTCATCACTGTATTAGTAATATACCTATGAAATTATTTACCCAGGATTACTGGGAAGGGAACACAGAATTTTGGATTCTGCCTTTATTCTGCATACATTCATGTGAACAAAAAGTGAAGTAGCAGGGATGTGGCAAAAGCCTTCTTACAGATCCAGCTGATCCACCTAAAAGGGTAATAAAAACATGTAATAATAAAGGTTCATATATCATCTGAAGGAAGCACAGTTTCAATGATTTATGGTGAGATTTTGTTCTGAAAGAAGCCTGTGTGTCTTCGTGAATGAGGCTGATTACAAGAGAGATGATACTGTTAACATAATGTTCATATATTCTGAGTGTTAAAGCTGCTGTCGAAAATAAGTGGTTGGTTTACTGGATGCTTTTTGTCATTTCTTGGCAATTTTAGATGGCAATAAAGCTGTCATTCTGATTATTTGTCCCTTTCTGTGATGGAAGCAGGTTTCTCAGAAAGGGACTGTCTTGAAGGGAAGAAGGGTCTGACACAGTGGGAAGTGATGTGCAATGTGCTGGAATTGCTATAGCCAGAATAGATCCTGTAACTCAAACTGGTCAGTTCTGACCCTGCCCTCTGATATTTTGCAAGACTAACGTCAATTAAATAGCTCCAAACTGCTTTCCTAAACTTCTGTGTAAACTTTTGACTCCTTCTTGCTGTTGTTACATCCTCACAGCCACCTCTCATCCATTTCATTTGCCCCAGACTTTAGCGACAAGGAGTGTGGTCACTCAGCTGTCTCGAACTCCTCCAAACTGCAAGTCGTGCAGTACGCCGGTAATCCAAAACCAGAGGGGCCCCTGCGCTCTGGGCAGCAGCAGAACAATGTCTCTTTTCACATGGTTCCTCTACCTCTTCTTCCATTTTAAAGGAGTACCTCTCTAGCTTTTACAGCCGTGCACCTTCAAAACATGGACTGAGCCTAGTGTGAACTGATGCAGAAGGGTCTCCTTGAGAAACCCCACCTCCGAAAGGCTCATGAGCTTTCCCACTTCCACCCAGAGCCCCGTTACGACACTACACAGGCCAAAACTCACGGACACGGCTCAGTGCTCAGCAAAGCATGCGGAAAAAAAGGGGCAGCAACGTGAGCGCTTGTGTTCCTATCACGATGGGACAAGAATGGGAATGAACTACAGATTCCCCCACGTCAAGCAGCTCCGAGAGGCTGAGCAGGCCCCAGGGCCTCAGGCAGGGCAGGTGACAGCTGTGTCCCCAGCCCGGGAGCCATTACTCGCACCCCTGTGACCCACACAGGGCTGTAGGGGCGGTGGCGGGAGCCGCCCGCCCGCTTCCTCAGGCGTCCCGATTGTCACAGTCCCTCGGGTGAGGTCAGTGCTTCAGCGGTGACGCAGGTGTAACTCATACAGCTTCAACGCAACCTCTGCACGGACGTGACGCTTGTCACCGCGCCCGGTAACGCCTCGTCCCCTCTGGAACTCGAGGGGGCTCGGTTTTACCCGTGCAGGCGGGGCACAGGCCACGCCAGGGTGCCGTGCGGGCCGTTAGCGCCCAGGGGCAGGGAAACGCAACGCGTTCGGCCCCAGACCCCGCGGGTGGCGGGGGCGGCCCGGGGGCGGCCCGCGGACAGCCCCGGCCGCAGGCCCGCCGCGCCCGCGCTGCTGCCATGGCAACCGCCGAGGGCCAAGGCACCGCCGAGCGCCCCCAGCGGCCTCAGGGAGAGGGAGGTATCGAATGGCTGCCGGGCCTGCCGATCAGCCTCATTCATTGGCTGTGCTGCTGGAGGAACCGCCCACTCACTGACCCTTTCGACCAATCAGTGTCCCTTCTCCTCACGACCGCCTCGCGTCGGAGAAGGCGGAAGAAGTGTTCATAAACAATAACTCCCCCCTGACCCGCCCTTCCCTGTCCCTCCCTATCCTCCTGCTCGCGTGCGGCTCCATTCTGCCTTCTCATTGGCGGGCAGCCGCCCCCTAGCGCGCCAGCGTGGCGGGAGCAGCCAATGAGCGACGGTGGCGCTGGACGGCGGTCGCCTGACGCCGCGGGGTGGGGGCGGAAGCAGGAAGTGGCCGGAGGGGGCTCGGCGGCGGCGCCATGGGGGCGGTGCTGGGGGTCTGCTCGCTGGCCAGCTGGGTGAGTGGCGGCGCGGCGCGGGGGCTGCCACGCCAAACTCCCCCTCGCTTCCCGGGGAGCGGGCCCGGCCCCGAGCGGTGCCTCCGCCGGGGGCCGGGCTCGAGCGGGCGGGCCGGGGACCCTCTCGGCTCCCCTCCCGCGGCCTGCGGGCAGGAGCCTGCTGCCGCCAGCTCCGGAGAGCCGGGGGCGGCTTCAGCCCCTCGGGCCCGAGCGGGCGCCAGGCTATAGCTGTCCTCCTCCTTCGCCCGCCCGGGAGGCGGGCCGCTAACGGACGGGGCCTGCCCTTGCGAGGCCGTGCCGGTGGCCGCGGAGCCGCGGCGCGCTGCTGGCCGCTGCCGGGCGGCGGAGCCCCGGGAACAGAGCCCAGGCCGATAAGCCAGACTGCCTGCGGGTGTTTCCAAACCCGTCGTCAGTCAGAAATGTCGGTTAAACCGTTTATCCGCGTGGTCCGGCAGGGAGCGGAGCGTCTCTAGATGGGGTTTGGGTTTTCCTCTCTCGGTGTCAGCCGCGAGGGGGGTGCCCTTACCATCGCTGTCTGTCCTTCAGATTCCCTGTCTGTGCAGCGGTGCCTCGTGTTTACTCTGCCGATGTTGTCCCAACAGCAAGAATTCAACAGTGACGCGTCTTATCTATGCCTTCCTCCTCCTCCTCAGTACTGTTCTTGCCTGCATTATGCTGGCACCAGGGATGGAAGAGCAGCTGAAAAAGGTATGGAGCGGAAAACCTCTTTCTAACTGTTTGTAAAACCATTACTTGTGCCAGTGACTGTTGATTCTCTCTACTTGCAATGGATTACATGAGAGACACCAACACCCAAATGTGCCTTGTTCCCCGAGTTAAGATAGCAAATTCAGAATGTACATTTTTAAGTACATGCTTGATCTCTGAAACCTGACTAGACCTGGAGATTGCCAGTCGTTATCAGAGGCCTGCTGCTGTGGTATCTTAATCTCCTGGATGCCTTTAGTGATGATATGGGGAAAGAGAGACGATAATAAGGTCTGTGCAGGCCAGCTGAGCACAAGGTCTTTTGTTATCAGTCTCCCAGAAGACAGCTGACTGAAAGCCTTAGCTGTTAGAGTGCTTGAAGAATGCAATTGCAAATGCAGATGTAAATTCACAACTAAGTGTGTCTTTACCCAGATACCTGGATTTTGTGATGAGGGGCTTCATACTCGGATACCGCATATGGATGGCTTTGTCAGCTGCGATGTGTTTGTTGGATACAGAGCTGTCTATCGAATCAGCTTTGCCATGGCAGTGTTCTTCTTTCTCCTCTCTCTGCTCATGATAGAAGTGAAAACAAGTAATGATCCAAGAGCCTCGGTACACAATGGGTATGTGTGTGAGCCAGCTGTCTGGTCTTCCAGCTTGTTTCTTTGCTGAACAGAGTGGCAAATTGTTTATGCATACATTGACAGCCTCGAGTTTCTTTTGAACTGAATACAGAGTAACGCTTTAGTCTCCTAAAAAGCTTCCTATTTATGTAACATGTTCGATGTGCTGATAATGCTCTGAGGTTGGGTATCCAAAAGGGCGGTGCGCTGGGCACCCCTCTGTGTTTCCACAGAGATGCTAGATTTCAGCTGGTTTATATCGCTGTCCTTGCGCTGAGTGTAGCCCTCATTGGGTCATTCGCTAGGCCAGTCTGACTCAGTAAGCCAGCAGAAACTGGTTTCTGATTTCTGATTCACTGATTTAACTGTTACCAGATTTAACTGGGTTAGTTCTGGGCTAGATGACTGAATTATCAGAGTCATTTAATTTGAAAGGGACCTTTGGGGATCATGTGATCCAACCCCCTGGTTAGAGCAGGACCAACGTGGAGCAGGTTATTCAGAGTCTTGATAGTTGAGTTTTGAATGTCTCAAAGGATGGGGATGCTTTGACCTCTCTGGGCAACCTGTGCAATTTTTTGCAGTATCTAATTGTAGTTTCTCTTTTTGCAGCTTGCATGTGTTGCCTCTTGTCCTTCCACTGCGCACCTGCAAGAAGAGTCTGGTTTTGTCTTCTTCACACCTTTTAGGCAGTTGAAAACACCAATTAGATCTCCCTTTTCCCTTCTCCAAGCTGAACAGTGCAGAGTTAGCCTTCCTCCCTGCAAGGATGAGCTGCTGCCTCATGTTCCGTTTGCTGGAGCAGGAGCTCGTCTTTCAGCAAAGCTTTCTAGCCAGTCAGCCCCCAGTCTGTCCTGTTGCACGGGGTTTTTCTGTCCAAGGTGCAACGCTCTGTATTTGCCTCTGTGGAACTTTGAGGTTTCTGTCAGTCCATGTCTCCAATGTATTGACTGCTGCTTCACCCTCTCCCCCTGATTTGGTGCACATCTTTATCTATAATACCACTGAACACAACTTTTTTTCTTTAAATTTCTGTTAGACACTCATCTACATACAGCAAGATGCTTGCAGATCATGTAAAACATGACTGTTGTGTGCAAAGTAAGATCAGTATTTTCAACTTGTATCTTCTTTTAAAGGTTCTGGTTCTTCAAAATAGCTGCCATTGTGGCTATCATGGTTGGAGCATTTTACATTCCTGAAGGGCCTTTCACAAGAGGTACAGCAAATATGTCATCATGGAATTCTGTTTAATAAACTCAAACCTTTTCAAAGATTTACCAGGCTATAGTTGTGATAGTGAAGGTTATCTTGTAGAAGACATAGATTCTGTCCTGCTTCGAGTATCTTGGTTGATCCAGTATTCTGGTGACAGCTGAGGTTATGGCAGTAAGCAATCTCTTTTCAAGTGCAGAACTGTTGTGTATTAATAATTCGATACTCCATGACACGATCACTACTGAGCTGAGTCTTTTGATACTCTTTAGATTAGAGGCAGCTCAGAACACTGACAAGTGCTAAATACTGCCCTAGAGTCTCTGAAAAATCTGTGCAAGAAACCTTTACTGTCTGGTCACATCACAGGAACTTGAAAAGGGTTGTTGATCCTCAGAGAAATGTGGCATGATGGTACTTATGTACGCAAAGATGTCTTGTGTTAGATCTTGCATTTGTTCTGAAGACACATTGGGCTAAACATTCCCATACTCAGCTTGACTAGCATAGGCTGCACCCCGATAGCTGGGACTTCTTGCACACTTCTGCAGGATGGAGGCCGAAGTGATTAACGGCATCTGCATTTCTAAATATAGTTTCAGATTTTTTCATTATTTGTCTGCAGTATAATTAGGAGCTTTTTATTTTTTTTTTTTTTTTTAAACTGGGGTAGCATGCAAATGATGAAAGCTAACCCTGTTTTTCCTGCTCCCTTTTCTAGCTTGGTTTGCTATTGGTATTTTTGGAGCCTTCTGCTTCATTCTTATCCAGTTGGTGCTTCTTGTGGACTTTGCTCACTCCTGGAATGAGAGCTGGGTTGAGAGAATGGAGGAGGGAAATTCTAAATGTTGGTATGCAGGTAGGAATCTTAACCTGTAAAGGATTTGTTTCTGCTGGCCAGTACTCTGCAGAATATCACTTACTAGTTTGCAAACTAGAATTACACTCCACAATCTCCTTGACTAACTACTGTAAACATTTGGAATTAATAGCTGCAATGTTGCCTTTTCCCATTAAATAAAATGCAGAATATTTTAGGCTTGTGATTAGCAGGTCTGACAGTCATAATAAACACCACTTGCCGTTTGCAGTGCGAGGGCAGAGCTAGTAGCCTGGATCTCTTCAATTCTAACTTTGCTTGCCACCCCCCTACGGAGGTCCTCAGGAAGTCGGTTATGTCGATGCCCGTGGCTGCAGTACAACACAAAGCATGCCTCAGGACACGCTCCCGAGCTGACCACTAAATTACAAAGTGCTAATTGTTGTGGTTCTTTGCTCAGCTACAAATGCTGCAACAGCATTTTGTAGCTTCTTGTAAAGAACATAGCAGAAGGGAAATGAAAATGGGTGGCCTCTGGCATAGAAGGGAGAATTCAGGGCTTATAAATAGCCCACGAGAAGCGTGCAAAAAGCACTCTCATTTTGACACTGTGGCTTGACATCAGTTAAGCCAATTAAACTGCTGCTGAAAGGCAGCGTTGGCTTTCCTCCGAGCTACACTACTTAGTGAGCCAAAGCAGAAATTTAGCCATACCTAACACAAATGCATTCTGCTAGTCTAGTTTTCTGAACCAGACTTCCAAGTGAGGAAGAGGGACTGTCTCATTACAGCGGTAGCTGGTCATTAAATCACCTTAGATGTACTGTTATACTACATGTGTATTGTAACAGTTAATTTTTTTCCCCTCCAGCTCTGCTGTCCTGTACAAGCTTGTTCTACGCCTTGTCGCTGGTTTTTGTTGTGCTTTTCTGTGTTTTCTACACAAAGCCTGATGACTGCACTGAGAACAAGTTCTTCATAAGCATTAATACGCTCCTGTGCATTGCTGTCTCCATTGTTTCTATCCTTCCAAAAGTTCAGGTATTATTTTTCTCTGCTGTTTTCTTCTGACATACAAAGCAGGGAAATAAGAAAGATGTAGTACCATTCAGTCAGACATAAGAACTTTAAAATTTGGCTATCATAGCTGTGCTAGCTAGGAACTCTTAAAAAAAAACTTGCTCTGAAACCAATGCACTATGTAGTGACATATTTCCTGAAGATAGGCTTTTTTTGGCTAACATTGTTTTGGACTTTGTTTCCATGTGGGGCACTACTGGTGTGGTTTTAGCGGTGAAGGTTCTGGCAGAACAGAGAAACCCACTGGGGAACAGCAAAATAAGCTGGGAATTTATTGGCTTAATACTGTGGCTTTGAAATTATGGGTAAGCGTGTTTAATATGAGAGGAAGTTTGCATGTTACTTGATTCTGAACTGATATTGCTCAAATAAATCACATGCTAGATTCATATCTACAAAACTGTTAAGCAAGTTGGGATTAGCTCAGTAAGAACCCATAAGCAAGCCTTGGGCACAGAAAAACTGGATGTGGTTTGCTTATTCCTTCCAAGTTTGAGCTGCTCACTGCATAAATTGTATTACTTTAAGGAATTTCTTCTGGTCTTTTAAACATAGGACAAAGCCCAATACATTTCTAAAAAATGAAGTTTTTCATGCTAGTAATTGTTGAATCTGCGGCAGTAGGGTAGAACTATCCAACTATAGGTGAAACTTGCCCTTTTGACCTTGGCTTGCTATTCTGTCTTTGAACAGGAACATCAGCCTCGCTCTGGCCTCCTCCAGTCCTCTGTTATCACGCTCTACACCATGTATCTCACTTGGTCAGCCATGTCCAATGAGCCTGGTAAGCAACAGGCTGTCTTGAGTAACATGTTTTGGTGTGAAGGCAGAAGCCGTTGATGGGGCTTGTAGTTATTACAGATCACTGTGTGGGGATCTGTCTAGCTGAAATCTAGTGAGGCAGTAAAGCCGACTTTACTGAAACCATCAAATTGCCTCTTTCCACAACTAAACGGGTATTTGTGAGGGGGAAGAAAACAGTGTCGGGGCATTCTGATTTTATTTATTTATTTATTACACCCTTTCCTAGCTCACAGGAAGGAAAAGTATTCCATGTCATTGCTGCCTCTGGGGAATCAAAGAGATGAGCAGTTAAGGAATGAAAAATTGCAAGCTTCTCTGTCACCTTTTCTTAGCTAAATGCTGGCAAAACTCATCTCTCTTTTTAATCTGCCTTGAAATCCCTTTCAGAACGAAACTGTAACCCAAGTTTGCTGAACATCATTACCCAGATAGCTACACCCACAGTTGTTCCAGCGAATACCACTGTCGTACCTGCTACTCCAGCTCCGCCCAAGTCCCTACAGTGGTGGGATGCCCAGAGTGTTGTTGGATTGATTATCTTTGTCCTTTGCCTCTTGTATTCCAGGTAGGATCTGCACTGCTATGAAATGATAAACAATTGGGATTTGTCTGCTTTTTTGTTTGAATCTGGGTCCAGTGAAAAATGTACCTGCATTTTTTCATATCCAGCTGCGGTCTCAGGCCCGAGCCCAAATATGGCTAATAAAACTGCATCTCGTTTTGTGGCTGAGGATAGGTTTTCTTAGCCCAATTCAGACAACAGAACAAAATGTGTTACGAGACCTGGACTAGGAACACTGTTTAATTAGGTTAACAAAAGCTCAGATGAGCTGAGGAGCTTCCTTGTGTTTCCAGATGGATTTAAAAAATGTTATTTGCTAGTCCCAGACATTCATTGTGGTCTGTTGCTTGCGTTATTAGCAAACACAGCTAACTGAAAAGGGAGTTTTTAACCATGTTTATCTTTGGGTTACACTGCAGCATTCGTTCTTCAAGTAACAGCCAGGTGAACAAGCTGACGCTATCTGGGAGTGACAGTGCCATTCTGGAGGAGGCTGTGGGAACAGGCAGTGGGGCTGCAGAGGAGGGAGAAGTGCGCCGCGTCATGGATAATGAGAAGGATGGCGTTCAGTACAGCTACACCTTCTTTCATTTTATGCTCTTCCTTGCCTCTCTTTACATCATGATGACACTCACAAACTGGTACAGGTAAGAGCAAGACGAAGTGATGGGTTCTATGTGCCAGACAGTGTTTCTAGGTGGACAGGAGACTCCTGCCCAGCTGGTTAAGGTGCTGTCCCTATGCCAGTTGCACTGGAGTTGTGCCTTCTCAATTTTGTGTTGCTGAATAAGATGTAAAAATCCTGTACAAAAAGACAAGATCAGCAGCTGTAGTCCTGGTGGACTGCTTCACAGCTGCAAGGACAGAAAGTGTGGTTACCATCCTTCAGATATACAAGCAGCGGGAAGAGTACCCAGGAAACTGGCTTAGAGTGGCCTCCTGGGAAGTTTGTCAGAGGCCAGCCGACTGTTACTGGCTCTTCACCCTGGGAAAGATGTGCAGGGACAGCCATACATGCCACTTATCTAGGAAATCAGGTCTCTGTTTCTGTTGGGAGCACTTGGATATATCCTCTGCTGCTGCAGCTTATAACTACTTTCCCCAGGACTACCATATTGTATAAATTACCAAATACGCTTACAGAGCAGCAGCCATCTCTTGCATGGCAGCTCACTGAAAGATTTCCTTTAAGAGTAGCACATCACATCCAGCCAGGAAATTGCCGGTTTAGTTGTCTCGCCATACTCCTCCCGCAAAGGCTCTTGTGTTGGAGTGTCCCAAATCACTGTTCTAACTTCAGATTCATAGAGGAATAGCAAGGAATAGTGGAAGGTGCCTTCTATAGCTATTAATTGACTTTTTTACTTTTTAGCCCTGATGCAGATTTTAAAACAATGACAAGTAAGTGGCCAGCCGTGTGGGTGAAGATAACGTCCAGCTGGGTTTGTCTCCTTCTCTATCTTTGGACCATAGTGGCTCCTCTTGTCCTTACTAATAGGGACTTCAGTTAAATTGCTGCACCTGTCTGAGCTTACAAAAGTGGGGAACTTTTTGCTGAAAGCCAAAATGTTCATGTATTGCTTTAGTTATACTGTTTATGTCACTGTTTCTTATGTTAATAGGAACATGCAGGTGGATAGAAAGTTATGTATTGCTTGATGCAGGATCAAAATTATTATCAGTTATCTTCCTATTTTAACCTTCAGTCATGGTTATCTTATTGCTGCATTTTTAAAATTCATTACAGCTGTGCTGTCAAAGCACAAAAGAAAATACCTGTTCTGTCCAATAGCCACAACCTTTCTATTGAATAGAAGTAACATTTAGCTAAATAAGAAGTAATATATTTTAAAGAACAATTATATTCAGCATAATGCACTAGTATGCTAACGCTTCAGATTTCCTGGAAGTGTAAGCCATGCTGCTTGATTTCTACATTCCACTGCAAAAGTTTATTTAAAGCAAAAGTTTTTTAAAATTATACTTACCTTCCTGTGTTGTGGCAAAACCCCCCTTATTCCTCACCAAAAGAACAGAACTTTGAGGTTGAAAAACCTGTTAACTCTAATTCTTTTTAAGAACAAACTTGCCCTTTCTAAGAGGCAACTTCTGTGTAACTTCTTTTTTAGTACATTTGCTAAATATTGAGTGGTAAGTGTATGACTAGCTTAAACAACTTTGATTATGGTGGAAAAATAGAGCTTCTAATTGATTTCACTTGTCTAATATGCTTATAAAAATAATGTACATGAAATGATTATTATTGGCACTAAGGCATTTGCACTGTAAACTCATTTGAATAAAGTGGACTAACTACTGGAACTGTCCCAGCTCTGTTGAGAAGTGTTAAGAAGCAGCAGTTATTCTCCAATGCAAAATACTACATACAATGATTAAAATGCTAATTAGCTGCTGCAGTGTCCAGTTGGATGTGACTGGATGTTTTCTCCATACAGCAAGTAGTAAGTCATAATATATTTCTTTTGAAACAAACAGCATCTTCCATGTGATTCTCTGAATGTCAAATCCTATTCCTTGAAGTTGGTCAGGTACAGTTGTTCAAGTAAAATTTAGTTCTGCAGAAGAAAGCAACACCATTTTCTAATGTAATGCTGTGGCAATTATACTTAGCTGCAACTGTGCCTTTAGTGTGGAACTAAGTATAATTTGCTATTGACTTTAACAATAAAATACCCCAAGACAACACAAGGCAAACATTTAAAATATCAAATTAGCAGCTGTTACAATGTGTTTAATCACCCAGTCATGCATCATAAAATTACACATTTTGACCACTCCATTTTATAAAATGCAATATAAAAATAAATTTTGTCAAAATAAGATGTACACTTAACCACCCAACACCTCTAGGCCCACATACAACAGAAGGCAAAATTATTGGTTTGAATAACGCTATGATTAACTCATGCCAAAATGAGATTTAACAAAAAAAATACTTCACCCAGTTCCTGAAAATACCTCAGGGTTTGTAACACCCATTTGCAAGAATATAAATTCAAGTACTTTTGTGTACAGTATGCAGCTACCTTTTGTCCCACTTAATGCCAAAAGCCATGGCTGCCCAATGCAGTTCAAGTATCTTTCCTTATTCTGTGTTGGATTTGGCAGGGATGGCTTGTGTACTGGGCAAGGCATAAAACCTCTGGAAACAAAGTTATTTCAAGTGAAAAAAAAAAGAACAGATCAGTTTTAGTGCTGTGAAAAAAACAAACAAAAAAAAACCTGTAAGCTTTTCCTATCCCTTAACTTGCAGATAAAGAGACTCTATACTTAAAACGGTGCTTATTTTCCAAATGCTGACATCAGAAATTTTGGGAACAAACTGATTCTTTGCTAGTAAGTGCTAAAGCTCAAGGAGCATTCTCAGCTCAGTAGTCAGGCGCATATAAGAGCTGTGCTTTCTATAAGACAAGGCAAGCACCGGTTATGAACCTAAAAAAATTCTTGACAAAGGTAAGCCTGGCTTAGTTCAAGCATCCTGACATCAACTGCCCAGCAGCCGGCTTTATGAAAAAGAATTTCTGGAGACATAACACAGGCTATTTTCACCACTGATAATGTAGCCTTATCTATTACGTTTAAATCATATGCTTTACTCTTAGTTTCTCTGGGAGCAGAGGAGAAAAGGGGAGGGAGAGATGGATCTAGTTTACCTACTATTTAAGGCATGCAAGAGAATATAAAAGCCTGAAAAAGGGTTTGGTTTCTGTAGAGGTTCCTCAGCCTTCTGCTGAACACCACTAGATTTTTTTTTTTTTTGAAGGACACTAAATTGAATTTTGAATATTCAGCCTCCCTCTCTAGTAGTTACATAAGGGGATCAAAGTAGCTGTTCTTATAGGTTAACTGTTAAAAAAACACCACTTCAAACCCTGCAGCACAATTAAGGAAAGAGTATCAAATACCAGTCAAGCCTTCACCTCTAGGAAAAATGGTCTGTCCTACTTTTTTTTTTTTTTAATTGTACATTGTGGCTGGAATTCAGAGGCACTAAAACAACATAAACACCAGTCTCTATGTTCTGGCAGTTAAACAGCATGGGCAGCCACTTACCTTTCTAAGTCCTGGTGCTGCGTGCTACTGTCTTGCTAGGTGGCACAAAGAACTGAATTAATCTCTGCAAAACACGCAGCACATTCTGGTCAGAAATGAGAAGGAAGTGGCTAGCAGTACTCCTTTACCTTATTTTAAGTAGTTGAAAATGGTACGGTTTTTCCCCTGCACTAAAGGTAATGGCTGTTAAAGAAGAGTAAGAATTGACTTATAAAGGTAGGAAAAATCAGATGATTTCAGTGAGGGAAATTCATCTCTTCGCACCTTTATTCTAAAACAGTTGAAATGATGAGTTCCCTGCTCCCACGAATTCTGAATTACCACCCAGAAAAATTTTCTTGGTTTACCTCTTTTCAAAACCCAGTCTCCTTTTATAATGCTTGGATGACAGGTATGGCATTTGCTACCCCCTAGTTCCAGGATGAGGTCTGCTGCCGGGTCAGGAAGTCATTATGGTGGAGGAGGAGTCCTTTTTGGCAGTGCAGTCATGCTGTAGGGGGACTGAGAGGAAGACAGGCATTCAAAACAGAGTTTGGCACTTTGAAAAATGAATGTCTAAAATCCTCAAGATGCTTTAGTTTTATATTTACAGAAACATAACCGGTACCTATAATCACACTTGGCACTAAATAAAGATTTCATCCAGAGAAAGTGCTCTAGAGGTTAAGTCTCCAGTTAGAAGGGATGTTCTTTTTCACCAAAGAGTGAAATATTTCACCTTGAAGTAGTTGGTGTGCTTTCCTGGTCCTAGTGAGGTTTCCCATCTCCACTATTATAGTGCAGAAAAACATGTGCAAAGAGTGTGCTGAGAGTTAAGTTTGAATTCAAGACCATTAAACAGATTGAACTTGGGGAGTGGGAACAGCTTATTTAGACGTAGGTATCTTACCCTGATTTGACATTGGAGTCTTAGTTCTGTCTCTAGACAAAGACCTAGAAGCACAGGCATACAAGCTACGGGTAAATATTACAGAGATGATTAAAGTCTAACTTCATACAGGAACATGACAACCAAAGACAAAAGAGGTCAACAAAGTTGAAAACAAAGTTGTAACATTTCACGAAAGAGCCGACACGCACAGTGAACAAAATGCTACAATACCAGGAAATTTAAGAATGTGCTTTCAAATAGCCTGTCTGCATTTGGTTTCACAGACTTAAACTCAAATTCTGCACAAAGTAACAAGCTAAAGAAGCACCTTGCTGTCTTACATGAAGTATTGCCTTCTATACATCATATGCCAACTGCTACAAAGCCTCCTTATAAATTCTATGTATGAGTTACTTACCCAATTCCTCATCACAACCAGCTGAAGAAAAGAACAACTGATAATGTGGGAAGGCGGCCAACATAGCTTTTTCTTATTTGGTCCTGAACCTCACTATTTGAAGCTGTATCCAATCAAAAGCCTTAGTACCTGATCTGAAAAACTTCCTTTTTCTGAAAACGAAGATTGCATCTGTTTATAACAGGCCTTGGTATAAATGTTAATCCATCAGTTATAGTTCCTCCTACTGTGAGGAAGTTTCAGAGATTATCTCCATACTGATACGGATAAGAAAGTTTTGTTCTGTATTAATTTGAGCCAAATATTCATTGAGATATTCCAGAAATGCCAACTCACAGTCTGAACCAACGACTAGAGGACAGGCCAAGCTAGACTTTTATATTTTTAAGCAATCTTCTCTGACATAACTACACTTTGCAGGGTTCAAAAGCAAATTTCTTGTCTTGGATTACTAGTGTTTTCAGAAGAGGAAGGGAACAGATGGTCACAAAACTAGTAAATCATTCTTGTCACTTTTCACCTGGGTGGGGAGGGGATAAGAAACTATCAATCAAGCTTACCATCCTGCAATATATTTTTTTCTTTATCATTAGAAAGAATAGGCCAGTTTGCATCATTCACACAGAGGTTGATGAGCCTCAAGTATTCTACATAACTTGTGCTCTTTGCCTTTATCCTCTCCGAACTCTGCTCTGCCCCCATTGTGCCCTCTTCAGCTTCCTTTGGTTCTACAGTGTAAAGTGCCTCAGCAGTCTGTTCCTAAACTGCAGGTTTAGGAGTAAGGCAGAGTTCACAACATCACCTATCAGAACAGATCTTAACTGCGCTGGAAAACTTCCCTTCACTGGTTTGTTAGTAACAGTAATAGAGCTGAGGTTTCATGCCTCGCAGAGAATCATCACATTGCTTTTCATCAGCATCCCCACTCACTAGCATGTCATGGGGAGAGCTGTCACATGGGAGAACCAGCTGTGAGAAATCGTGCAGGAAGTCCTCTTCAGAGGCTAGCAGTAGCTCATTCCACGCGGAGATGTCCAGCTTCCCTGAAGTACCACCATACTCTTCAGGAAGGATCACTGGAGGAATGTTTTGATGAAGGGAATTCAGATCACAGCCATGAAGAAAAAACTGAAGAAGAAAGCAAAAGATAGCTTTAATAGTGCATATCAAACACTTTATAGCAAATCACAGAAACGGTCAGCTAACAAGCTTATTTTGAGCTAAAGAGCAAATTTTAGAAGTTATGTCTTTATGGGCATGTGGCAGCATACAACATTGGGCAGGTGCAGTTAGACACGCTAGTGAGAGAAGCCTTGAGACGATCCAAGTCTAGTGCAGCTTAAGAGAGACTTGACATTTGCTAGTGTGTGCAGAGGTTCCAAATTCAATTCATCCCCAAGTTCGTTCATGGGATTGGAAGTCCTTATCGTTGTGGAAAAAAGCATCATCCTTTGCGATTATATCCAGTCCTATGGCGAGAATACCGGTGCCATGCAGGACACTTGCATAAGGCAGAAGAGCAAGGAAGGGGCAACACAGATTTCTTGTGACACCACCTCATAAACAAAGTGTTACTTGCCAAGATAATCCAACCCCAGGGACGGAACAAGTGTCCTGAATACACTATGTACACAGCATATGCACTAAAGATCTGTATTAATGTTATGCCAATATTAAATTCCTCAAAGCTTTTCTCTGGTGAAGAATTTTCCCAAAAGGCATATTTTTAAAAATTAAAGCAGAAAGGACCAGTTACATCAAGTAAATGGCACCAACATTTCTCTAGCTATGAGGTTTTTCAACAATTTTTACTTGCAGTGGCCAAGCAAGGAACTTACAAACATTAATGTTAATGTTAAAATGACACAAATCCTTACCCGGTTTGCTATCTTTTCCTTCAGAAAAGGCTTGATGATTGCAAAAATGCCTTTGAATATACGAGGCTCATTTATTATGTTAACAGCTTTTATTCGAATGGGAAATCCATCCTGAAGGGTAAAGAAGATTTTTATAATGCAGTTTAAAAAACATTTGCCATCTTCCTCTTTTTAAAAAACCTCCTGAGATTGACTGCCAGTACAACCCACAGGCTCCCAAACGTTCATCTGAGGTACCAACATAAACCAATACGGCAACAGAAACGCACCTTGTAATAGGGAATAGTCTTAGGATGGAATCTGTGAGCATAAAAATGAAGTCAAGAGACAAGAAAACCTTGCTTGAAAGGATTTGAAGAGAATTTTGAGAAATATATTATTGTCAGTAAATCTTCATTTCTTATGTTGTTCTTCACCTCCCCTGACAAAGACACTTCGGTAATCACTGTCCTTCGGGTATTCCCAACCCTGATAAGGATGCAGTTACAAAGTGATGACCCTAGCTTCCAAGGACTGCACCACGCTCAGAGCCAGAGCAGGCTGGTTCTAATGGTGTGTCCAACTACAAGATTTGGTGCCCAAGATACCCTAAAATGTGGTTTTATATAAGGAAGAAATCTAGTATCGCTATTTTTCTGCCATTCCAACTATTCTGTCATACTATCTACAAAAGACAAACAGGCTCTGCTGCCAACAGAACACACAGTGTTTCCTATACAAGACAGTTTAAAACAACAGTTTTAAATGGGATTTCTGCTGGAGAAATGTATTTGCAGAAACATTTTTCCAAGGCAAAAGCTCATGATAAGCAATTAAGGTCTCATGTGCCACAATGAAGTTTTTTTTCCCTTATAACCAGCTCTACATATACAAAGCAAGCAGTCAGTGCTTGGAGTGAAAAGCAGATAACATGCACTGCAGGAGTATTTTTCTCCTTATGAAGATGTCAGTGAATTGGCTCACCTTCACAGGGGGTGCTGCTCAGGAAGTTTGATGCAACTCGTTTCCATACCACCCATACCTTTACGTCCTTCACCAAGTTCAGCTTTTGTTTTTTGAGAAGCTTCCACTAATAGCAGCACACCCATCACTTTATTTGTGCAAATTAAATATGGGCTCAGACAGTTAAATGACACATTTAGATCATAATTTAAAGGAGCGAGTTCTTATATAGGCATTCATAAACTCACTAGTCTCATCTCCATAAACTCCCCTGATTCCCCCTATCCTTCTTATCCCCCACAGATACAACAAAGAACTTAACCAGCTCAGGCCAGAATAAAAGCAATGAGGGAATGAACCCATTCAAAAGCAGTTTTCCTCATCTCACTCCTCCAGATAGTATGGTAGAACATCAAGTAAAATCATCAGACCTTCCTGCCACTTTGGCCAGGTTACTCCTCACTCCTTTCACCTTCCTCTTTTGTACAACTCCACTTGTGCTTACACCCTTGCTCTAACTTGCTCTCCATCATTTTCCTTCCAAACATCTAGTCGGAGATCCTTTCTGTCACTGTCTCGTTTGCTGCTCCCTGTGCTGAAGAAGCCTCTCTTCCTTCAGGGAGTGGATGGAAATCCTCCTCAAATCACACCCATTCAAAAGTCCTCTCTGCCAAATTTTTGCAGCAGTACTTGAACTTGAACTTGCACTTGCCCAGTGGTCAGCTCCATCTCGGCTGACAGGAACCATTTAAATAATGACCTATTCCTCAGCTTTCAGGCAAAACGGTGTCTTCTCTCTAATTGTAATTCACTGTTCTCCCTCTTCCTTACCACCACCTAGCAGAACTACTTTTTTCTGTTCCAACTCAAAGTTTGCATTTCTAATGCAAATTTAGTTTTGGGAATGCAAAAGTCAAAAAAAGGGCAAGTGAGGTAAGTTGGCAAGGGTGTGAGAAACTGGTTGGGCAGAGACATGTTTTAACTCTGTAAAAGCCAAGATGCTCAAGTTTCTCGTGACATAGTCAAGAACTCTAGACACAGAAGCAGTCATTTACAATGCACAAGCTTATTTTCCCACCAGCTCAGGTCTTACCTGAAGAATTCCAATCACTTTTTTGGCTACAAAAGGACCAAAATGAGACGCCTTAGATAAGCTGACTCCTTTGTAGTCTGCCAGGATTACAATTCCATTCACCTGGGTCTCTTCGGACTGAATGAGTTTTTCTAACGTTAAGTATATGGCACGAATGTTCTCAGTAATCGGATAATTACTGGGTGTCCATCTGTCTGAGGTTACAAGACATGGATGGTAAGTTGGAGAGTAAATATAAGCTAACAATACACATTCCAAAAACTGATTTTCTATTTTCCTAGACTCTTAAAAGTTAGTCTTTAATAGCCACAGTCCTAGTTCAGAGCAGCCTTTCTTAAACAAGAGATAAATGGCAACTCATGTTTACTTCAGGAAGCAAAGGCAATGGTTTTAAGAACCCCGTTCTCCACCCAGCACAGCTTATTAGAAGCAGTTTCGGCTTAGAAAGCAAGCAGGTAAATGGAAAAGAGGAGAATGAATGAGGACAAATTTACAGCAAGCCTGGCAGCACCAAAAGCACACAGAAGGCTCCGTGTCACAGGAGTCAAAGCCATAGGCTCCTCTCTCCACTTATGTCAAACCAAATTACAAGCTTCTAACCGTAGGCCAGCAGCCCTGTTTCAATTTGAGTTACTACACATTAATTTTTCTTGAATCACCTAGTATTTCATCAACCAACCTCACTGCATTTTCATTTTGACATAACTGCAGTTATTGCTGACACAGGAAAAGGAACTGATATAACGTTGGCTAATGACAAACGTGTCCCTTCACAAGTTAGCTTTTCAAATTTCAGAGAGAACCCACGTACTCTGTGTAAGTAACCCCTGTTCACAGGAGAGCAGGAAACAGATTTTTGGCCCAGACACAGCTCGAAGATGGAGAACAAAGACATTCATGCATTTCAGTACCTGGACGGATGCAGACGACATGGCGTCCCTCTGGGTCCAGACGAGGCAGCACAGTGACAAAACCAGACTCTAGGACAGGCTTTATTGCGGATGGTTTCAAGTTATTGAAGACCTCAGGCCAGCTCCTCCTACAGGTGTGGTAGTTCACCAGAAGCTGAAGTGCTCGATCGTAATCAAACTTCCTGGCTCTAAGGAATCTTAGCAAAAAAGCATCGTCCAGGCAGGTCCCCAGGGAGGGATAGTCTTTGCACACCATATCTCGGAGTGCCTGCACATCACGGAGTCTCCATTCAGGTTTTTCTTGGAGCTCCTCCCGGGCTTTGGTAATGAGATCAGGAGACAGCGAGCAAACATACTTTGGCCGATCGGGCAAGAACTCATTGTCCGAGGGAGACCCTGCTGAGGGACTCGTCCTGGTGCAGTCGCTGTCTCCTGACATAATGTAGCAGGAATCTGTCAAAAACCAAGCACTACACATGACAAACAATTCCACGGACTAACAAGCATATTTAGTATTTCCGTATTTATTATGTCCTGTATCCCTCCATTTCCTGGCTGAGGAGACTGCCCTTCCAAGAACCGGCACTACAGCCAAAACACAGTTCAGACATTTTAATTCCTTTCCTAGGATTAGAAAGCACAAGTTTCTCTAATCTCTTTATCCTGCATAGCAGGTAGAAAACTACCTTGGATGAAACCTAAGCAAACAAAAACAACAAAAAACTAAAATACGGAATTACACAGCTTCATTGCAAAACACAGAATTTAATAGCCTTAACATTTATTTCCTATGTCCAATTGGAAACTAAAGCAAAGTAAACACATCCCTGTTAGGCAGGATTCTCATATTTGGTCAAATTACACCCTCTTCTGAGAAACTCTCTGAGCTGAGCGCAGACAGCCGGGAGTTTTCATTGACTTCTCTGGCAAATACGTGCATCGATCAGCATGTCTGCCCACAGGAACGTTTTGAGCAATTTAGGGGGAGCGGCATTCAGGAATATAAGAAATGGCTGCAGTTCACAGATTGGATGAGCAGGTGAGAAAATTACAGATTCTTATGCCAGCTTTGCATGAGTATTAAGTAGGCTTAATCTAGTTTTCATTGTGCTGCCAATACTTCTGAACGGGGAGCTGAATTTCCAAATCCAGTAGCAATAGATAGAGATGAGTGAAAAACTGTAAAATTACGAGCCTGGCGTACTTCCTGTAGCTTGACCTGGGACTGGAAGGGAAAAATATGCCTTTTTTTCCCTGAGCGACTCCTATTCAGAGTCACTCACAGCACACTATACCACTCCTGGCTGTCACACAGGAATCGCTTGTCAGAATAATATCTGTCCTACATAACCAGCTTCCTCCTGCAGTCACAGACGTCTGAACTGCTTACTTCTACCACACCTTCCCCAGACTCCTCGGGGAAGGTCCCGGGGCGCCAGGATCACTCACAGGGACGTGCTTCACCTTGGTACAGCCTGGGCTGTGCAGGACCCAAATCCTTGGCCCCTGCCCTGACGGTCTGAGTGTCTGCCTGCGGGCAGCGCAGGAGCCCCTGTGCCCTGCCAATGCTCCTGGCACTGAGGTGGGCATAGGGGTGAGGAGGCCCCCACAGCCCCTCAGCTCCAGCATCACCCCCAAACACCCCTCTCAGCTCCAGCATCACCCCCACACACTCCTCACAGCCCCTCAGCTCCAGCATCGCCCCCACACACCCCCCACAGCCCCTCAGCTCCAGCATCCCCCCCACACACCCCCCACAGCCCCTCAGCTCCAGCATCGTCCCCAAACACCCCCCACAGCCCCTCAGCTCCAGCATCACCCCCAAACACCCCCCACAGCCCCTCAGCTCCAGCATCGTCCCCATACACACCTCACAGCCCCTCAGCTCCAGCATCGTCCCCAAACACCCCCCCACAGCCCCTCAGCTCCAGCATCGTCCCCAAACACCCCCCACAGTCCCTCAGCTCCAGCATCGCCCCCAAACACCCCCCACAGCCCCTCAGCTCCAGCATCACCCCCAAACACCCCCCACAGCCCCTCAGCTCCAGCATCGTCCCCACACACACCTCACAGCCCCTCAGCTCCAGCATCGCCCCCACACACACCTCACAGCCCCTCAGCTCCAGCATCGCCCCCAAACACCCCCCACAGCCCCTCAGCTCCAGCATCGCCCCCAAACACCCCTCACAGCCCCTCAGCTCCAGCATCACCCCCACACACACCTCACAGCCCCTCAGCTCCAGCATCGCCCCAAACACCCCCCACAGCCCCTCAGCTCCAGCATCGCCCCAAACACCCCCCACAGCCCCTCAGCTCCAGCATCGCCCCAAACACCCCTCACAGCCCCTCAGCTCCAGCATTGCCCCCCCACACCCCCCCACAGCCCCTCAGCCTCCAGCATCGCCCCCAAACACCCCCACAGCCGCTCAGCCTCCAGCATCGCCCCCAAACGCCCCCACAGCCCCTCAGCTCCAGCATCGTCCCCAAACACCCCCACAGCCGCTCAGCCTCCAGCATCGCCCCAAACACCCCTCACAGCCCCTCAGCCTCCAGCATCGTCCCCAAACACCCCCACAGCCGCTCAGCCTCCAGCATCGCCCCAAACACCCCTCACAGCCCCTCAGCTCCAGCATCGTCCCCAAACACCCCCCACAGCCCCTCAGCCTCCAGCATCGCCCCAAACACCCCCACAGCCCCTCAGCTCTCTCCACCCCACGACCCCCAGCACCACCACGCAGCCCTCCGCCAGCACCCCCAGCCTCACACCTCCACCCCGGGCCCAGCCCCGCCGCCCTACCGGAGCGCTCCCGGGCAGCAGCGCCGTCTCCAGGCAGCGGCGCCCCGGAACCACAGAGGCCGCCCGGAAATGACGCACCCACCGCGCATGCGCAGTGGCGGCCGGGCCGGGCCGCGGTTCTCCTCGGCGGCAGCGGCTCCCGCCGGTCCCCACCCCCGTAAGCGTCCCCCCGCGCTGGGCAGCGCCGCGCGGCACGGGTGTGCTTCGGCCTGGCCCGGAAATGCGGGTCTCCCCCCGTCTCTGGTATCTGCGCAGGACAGCGGGAGGGAGCCCCGTACCCCTCGTGGGGGCACTTCTGCCCTTCAGCTCCACCTCTTCCCTTTCCGCAACGAGCAACGTTTCGTTACCTGCAGCCATGAGCCACAAGGGCGCAATTATATACATAATGTATATATGTATATATATGAAGCTGCCCCGGAGCTGACCTTCGAGGGCAGGAGCGCGCAGGACCTGCCCCCTCCCCGCCAGGGCCGGGCCTTCCCGCCGCATCTGCGGCCGGTATCTCAGACAGCAGCGACCTCCGAGGCTGCGGACAGAGGAGAAAGGCGGCCGGGAACGGGGCCACAGCACCATCTGCGGGCCCCGGAGCCTCCCCCTGCCAGCCAGAGCTCCCCAGCGAGCCGGGAGCCAGAGCAGTGGTGGCATTACCTGGGCAGAGCTGGGGGAGCCTCAGAGCAGGGTCCAGGCCAGCGCAGCTGGCTCCTGCGGTGGGATGGGCACGGGGCCCGAGGGATGTGCTGGCTATGGCCAACAGAGGGACTAAATGCTAATAAAGGGAGAAGTTTGGGTTTTTTTTTGTTTGGTTGGTTTGGTTTGGTTTTTGAGAGGACAGAAAGCTGTATCCACAGGAGTTCAGATGGTGATGCCTGACCTCTCTGTATGGAATTTGTAATAAAAATAAAAAAGATGGTCACTCCCAGGCTTGCTACGTTAAAAAGGGTTCAACAGGGAGTGCTGGGGAGGGGGGGGAAAATGACCCGTTTAACCCCTCTGATCAGTGGATGCAGAGTTAGATTGCAAAATGGGCTCAGCATCCTGCTGGGGACTCCCCAGGCTGGAGGGTCCCTGTGAGCTCGGTGGGCTCTGCTCTTTTCTCTTGGCTGTAACCCGTGTTTTCAGCCAGGAGAGGGAGTCCAAGGTAGTTGGACAAAGAACTGGAATCCCAGGAGTCCGCAGTGAGAAACAAGGACCTTCTGCAGCATCTGAGATCCAGCTGTGATTTATTTCTCTTCCAAGGTTTCATCCTTCCAAAGTGGAAAATGTTACAGTGACACCGTGCCTGGTAAGAGATATGCCAGCATGGAGACAAATTGAGTGTGCCACAGGTGTTTACTTGCAGAGAGACGTTTCAGAGAAGGGGAGTACATTGATTTAATGCCATGCTGATGTTCCAGGCCAGCCCTGCTTTGGGCCCAGCCAGCTCAGAGCTGGGTGCAACCTGGCACGCTGGTGCCCTAAGCTGGGACCAATTTGCATCTGTGTGAATTAGACCTGTTTGTGATGTTGCTCCATGCCCTTTCCAGTAGATCGTGGGATAAATGAGGTTGGAAGGGACCTCAGGAGGACAAGAGACCTTGCATTGCTCCTGTTGCCATTCATATGGCTCCTGGGCACAGAGACCTGCAGCACAAGCATGAGAGAAGGCGCCAGGCGGGACCTGGAGTCCCAGGGCAGAGGTAAGAGCCTGAAGCTGGCAGCTGCAGACAGTTTGGAGGGAGGGAGAAGGTGTGTGTTGGGGAGACGGGTCTGTGGCCTCACAGCTGAAGGCATTTAGGAGGTTCCCAGGTGCACCCAATCCAGCTAATTGCTGAAATTAGCAGGGAGGCAGGGCTGACCTGAGAAAAGGCTTCAAAACACCAAACAGCTGGGAAATACTGGAGCTGCAAACAGGAATTTATGCTATAGGTTGCAAAATCTGGTTGGAATTTGCGCCCCTCAAACAAGGGAGGGAAATTTAGCAGGGAGGTGGCAGTTCTAGACCTGACTGGTTCATAGCTGCTGCAACAGGGCGTTAGTAAGCAGGGATGTTTGAAAGGAGTGATGTGTGAAGGAAGCTCTGCTCTGGGGCACAAGAAGGGCAGGAAACAAGTGAGAATCAGTAGCAATCGCATTTGAGAGATGTGAAAAAGGATATTTAAATGAGAGCAAGAGCCTTAGGCAGGTAAGAGAGAATAAGGAAGGAAAGTAGAAGTGAGAATACTGCATAGTGAAGAAGGACTGGAGCTGAAATATAATTTGGGGATGGTCCCCAAATGAAGTAACTCCCTTACCTCAGTTTTCTTTATGTGGGGAATGTTGAACTCAAGGAGAGCGGTGGGTGGTGAATGGAAGTGAGGGGTTCAAGCACCAAGCCAAGCTGTAGGGGGAGTTTTAAAGTATTGGCACATGAAATCACAGGAACAGTAGCAAGAGTTTCTGTAATTTACCCGGTGTTGGCATCCTGTGACTAGAAACCAGCAAAGGCAGAACCTGTCTATAAGGAAGTAAAAGCTAAAAACTGAAAACAAACATCCAGGCACTGACAGTCCTCCCCTAGCTGGAGAGTTTTGTCCTTCCCCGGCTGCAGGAGGGAGAAGGACATAACTGCACCACATGCATGCAACCCTCCCCAGCCGAGAGGAGATGAACCACACCAACTCTACCACTTCATCAGCTCTAAATCTGCAGGATTTGCAGGAGCTTCAGTCAGGAGTTGTGTTGCCTGACCTTGGGAGCCACACCTGGAGCCCCGCGGGGAATCCAGCCCTTCTCATGTTCATCTCTCCTATCACATGCGATTCATACCTTTCTCAGCTCAGCTCCCGGGTGCTCCCGCGCCCTGCCGTTGTGTTATAAATGAATGGCTGTTGGTGTTGGTTGATATTTAATGAAGTCCATGTAATACTCTTCACTCATTTACTTAATCCGAACAGTCTTAATACCCAGCCTGGGAAAGTTATCTTGGCTTCTTTAAGCTTTTCCACCATTAGCAATAAACATTTTACAGTCTTGGCAAGCTGAGGCTGAAAGGAGAGCATGACTTCAAACAGCATTGCTCACAGAGAAGGCTTTAAACTGATATTAAATCACTAAACTGTGCAAACATAACAGTCCTGTAATAAAGATAATCTATGTGCACTTCAGGCCAAGAGGGGCTCTGGCCCTTGGGGTGCAGGCGGAACCTCTGGGCCCCACAAATTACACAACCCTTTTGGGCAGCTCAGCATCAGAGCAGAGAGCCGCTAGTCCCGTAGTGCTGGACGAGGCCTGTCTGCGCGTGGGGCCATGTTGTATCTCAAGCCCGAGCTGCTCCTATTGCACCGGTCCAGCAGCTTGGAAAGGGCTGTAGGGAATGGCAGCCCCTACTAATCCCCCCAGGCAGGGCCACACCGGGCTGGTGTAAACCTGCTCCAGCCATGGTACCTGGCCCGCGGGGCCCTTGGCTGTGATACAATCCAACAGCTATTCCTCTGCGCTCAAAGGGTGAAGTGACTAAGAAAATATGCCCTAAATTCCCATAAATATTCATGGTCTCAAAGCCTGGAAGTGTACGTCCTCCAGAAGAGGCTTCCGTGCCTGCTCTCCCCCCGCATGCCATGGTGTGAGGAGGGGATCTCACAGACGACAACCTCGGTTGTGAGGAGCAGACGCCGTGCTGCAGAGGGCTGCCCCTGCTCCGCACGTGCTCTCCCCGCGCACGTGTGGCAGGCCAGACCCACGTGCAATGCTGCGGAAACAGGCACTAAGATGCAAATGCACACCGATCTGTAGCATCTGCTGCCGAAGCAGCTGTACGCAGGCAGGCACCCCCCACCCAGGCACGTAAAGTCGTGCTAACGTGCGCTTAGACCACCGGGAAGCCAAGTCTGCTGTGCGACACAGACACGCAGCCGTACCCAGCCCAGGCTTTTAGAGAAGATTTCCCCTCTCTTTGGCTTTACTAGCTTCAAGACCAGCAATGTTTTTGCAAAAGTTTGGCGAGGAATGTGCTTGGCAGGACCTCCGAATGTTTCAAATATTACGGGATTTCTGTAGTTTAATTTCATAGAATCATAGAATAGTTTGGGTTGGAAGGGACCTTTAAAGGTCATCTAGTTCAGCCCCCAATTTACTCTGAACTGAGACAGTGTTTTCCCAGTCTTTCATCATTTTTCTTGCGCACTGGAAAGAAAGCAGCTGTCTCCGTGGTAGGATGGGTCCCCGGCAGGATTAGCCCTCGGGGGGTGCTGTGAAGGTGCTGCTCAGGGACCTGTGCTCCTTGCCAGCCCCTTCATGGCAATGGCTGCAGCGCTGCTGAGCATGTTAGAGCAGTAGAAGCACTTGGGTTTGCTCCTGCAGGCGCCCGGTTGGTAAATGGTGCAGGATACTTTCCAGGGACGGGATGAGGGAAGCACTGCTGCTCCCTGGGTTGGACTGGGTGCTTTTGCTCTTGGGTCTTTTGACCTGGTGCCCATCATAAGCCCTTGTATCAGTGGGAAGGAGTGAAGCAGGGTTGGGTGTTGGAGTAACCCCAAGCAATATCTCAGGCACTTGCACAGCCTTGGGGTGAAGGAATGCAGCTGCGTGGTGGGCTGTGAGGAGAGGAGAGGAGCTGCACGCAGGAAATTCTAGGATTTCAATGGAAATGTAAGAGCCTGCAACGCTGGGGCTGTCTCCACTGCCTCCTCCATGGGCATGCAGCACAGCAGGTCTCCAGGGTGCTCTCCCAGGTGAGAAGATGCCATTCTAATCCCACACCTTAAGGTCATTTTAAGAGAGGGCTAAAAACCACCCAGAAGTGAGGAACCCAATGGTTGTCCTTCATCTGTGCCAGAAGTGCTGTTGTCCAGTCAGGGATTCTGGGTCTGGCACTAAGGTTTCTCTTTGCTGCTTCTGCCTCAAGCTTTTTTCTCAGTTGCTTCCATCTTAGCTGGTGCATGAGCTGGGGACCTCCACGTCTCTTTAGGTGGACCTTTAAGGCTTTGTATCCTCTGCAAATCAGCTCTGGGTGGATCCTAGGATATGCATGAACCAGTGCGCTCCACGTCAGTGGTTAATGGTAATACTAACCCATGGGCAGGATTAATTAATAGGTGTTTTTAAGGCACACTGAGGTTTTGGAGAGTCCTGGAGAGGAACAGAGAAGTGTATTATTGAGTTACTTTATTGTAATGATTTTCCCGGCCAGTGAGGGGGAACAGGTCATGTTCCAGGCAGTGCTAACACCTAGGTTGGCAGCTGCAATGAGGAATTCCTGTCTGGCTCGCGATGCTTTCTGCTGTGGGTGCCTACCCAGGCATGTCCCTCAGGCAGCTCTTGCGCTGCTTATTGCGCCCGTGGCAGTTTCTAGGAGAAGGTAGGGAATCACAACAGCTCCCCCAGACCAGAGTCAGCGGGTGTGGGGTCCCCCAGGCTCAGAAGGGCTCCCTGGTCTTTGTGTGTCCATGGGGTCACAAGGGACTGCAGGTCCCAGCCAGGCAGAGCTGCCAGACGTGAGGGACTGAAATGGAGCATGGCTTGCAGAGCCCAGTGGTTTGTGTACCTCCTGTCTTCTCCTGCGACTGATCTCCCAAGTTAGGGGTGGCCTCAGGCCTCTGAAAGCTGATGAAGCAGCCATGATCAGGCAAGCCTGGCATCACTCCAGGTCCAAAGCCAGAGTAAGCCTTGGAAACACAGTTCCCCAACCACCTTCCTTCCCAAGACCCAGGTTAGCCTCAGAGCTCTTCTCCCCCTCGGCTTGAACAGGGAACACTCTGTTGACCCCAGCAGCCTCTTCTTTCTTCTTGCACAGGACACTGGACTGGAGGACGTGACTGCAGTCTTGTTTGTGCCGAGCTCTCCTCCTCACTCCACACCTAACGAAGCTGACAGTATATTGCCATTTTTATTGGCCTGGCTGGCAATTTTTCAGGCGTGTTTATGATTATCAGGGTCACACCTCAATTAGGAATGGGGAGAGGGATTTTAAACATGCTCACACCTTACCCTTCCTGCTCCAGCCTCTCTGAGTGGAAAGGGATTGTGCAGTGCACGGCCTGAATTCCCAAACTGGTTGGTGATATCTGCGCTCAGCCTTGAGGGAACTGGCCAGCCTGGCACGCAGAATTGCCTGGCTCAGCAGTGCCACGTTGCCGAGCCGTCCTTGCTGCCTCTTGTTGTTCATGACTATCTGTGCCTGTGTGTGCACTTGCACGTTTAATAGCAGCAATAGTTGCTTTTGTCAGAGATGATATGCAGGCCATAAAACTCGTTTGCCATTCTTTTCCCTCCCACCCCCCGCTGAGATATGAAAGCTGTGGAAAAGGCTCCAAAGCCTGTTGGCTATTTCAGATGAAGGTTATATAAGGAATGTGAAAAGAATGCATTTCATAGTGGCCAAAGGACCTAAAAATACCACTTTCACAGATCTTTGCTTGGACATTGTGAAAAGATTTCGCAGCTGGAGATACTGCTCTCCAGGAAATCATCCTTCATCTAGGTTGCAAGCACAGAAGAGGACAGTAAAAAGCTCTCATGTCCAAAAACAACGTAAGGAAGTTGTGTCTTAAAAGCCGATACTAGCTGTCCTTACGGTAGCCATCTCCTGTGACATGGGACATTGCCTGCGGGCTCCAGGGAGCCCAGCAGGATAAAACACAGCCCACGAGTGGCAAGACCAGTGTCTCAGGATGATTCCAGGCTGGAGTGACAGAAGAATTGAGGGTTGGGATCGAGGACGCCACTTAAGGACAAGGTTGTCTCTGGGGCAGTTTGTGGGGTTTTTTGCAAGTAAGCTGAATCCAGCAATAAGAACCCTGCTGTAGGGACTGCGCTGATTTAAGATTAACCAGGTAAAGGGCAACCTTGATAGAGCAGTTCACGGGAAGGAATCCAGGAGAATTTATTGCTTCAAAGATTTGATATTACATATATGGAGTTTTTAGGGCATATACCCAGGTAAAACCAACCGTGGGTCACAGTGTTCCTGTGGCAGGCAAAGGACTCCTGGTTTTTATTCCACGTTAAAGAGAAGGAACTAACTCCTTTTCCTTCTATTGACTGGACTGACCACTCAGTCGCTGTGTGTGTGCTGAGATAACGCATGTCCTGCGACTGCCTTTGCTGACCTTGTTCAGGCATTCAGCGATGGCGCTGGGGCTCTGGATCGTCAGGGGTGCACAGGTATTGAGGGCACGTTATCTGAGGTCTGTCCTATTCTCCCTGGTCCTTGGCTCAGAGCGGAGGCAGGCTCTAAGTGCTCTCTCCACACAGTCCTCAAACGCAGCGCTGAATCTCATCCCTGCATCTCATACCTGCTGACGGTTTTCACCAGCATGACTGTCACTGGGAGGCCACTGGATGTGCAAGTGGGATGGAACATCAGGCTGCTTCCCATCCCTCGTACCTGGGATGAGACTGCCCACCTCATTTCACATCAGGGGCGGGAGATGGGGGAACGTGAGGGGCATCTGCTGCAGATCAGAGCTGAAAATGCTAGATGTTGTTCCTCCCCAGATACCTAATCTTTACAGCCATCTAGACCTCTCTCCCCTCTGCCTGTTATCTTCCTGGGGATGCTACAGCTGAGAGCAGGCTCCCGTGATCAGAAGAGCAGGTCGTTAAGAGCCTTCTCTAACTGTCAGTGTATTTCTTCACCTTTACAACCAGCAACAAATTGACTTTCACTTGATTGTCTTATTGTGCCCCATAGGCTCCGTCTGCCTTTAGCTGCACCTGCGGAGTGGGTTGGCTGTGTGTGAACCAAAGCAGAATCCTCACCCCAAAGTGCTCAGAAATTACTTTTGAAATACAAGAGGGACTTAAAAATGAACATGTTTGAAATGCTAATAACATATTTTGGCTTCCTTTGCTTGGCTTTTGGAGTGTGGTTTCTTCAAGTCTTTAGTCTCTCTGGAATCATGAAAGCAAATATTTATTCTGTTTTGTTTGTTTTTCTTTTAATGAAAATTGGGATTGTCATTCAATCTTATGATTCCAGCACACGTGGCTTCAGGACAGACACCAGCTAACATGAGGCTTGCCAGGAAATAGTGACAGCTGGCAACAGCATCAAACACTTTTTTGGGCTTTTTCCTCAATACACATATGCTTTGTGCTCAGACCAACAAGGAGGTGAGCCCCTTGATTTAAAATAAATCCTCCCAGAAGAAAGCAATCCATCTGTCTGGGAAAAGTTAGAAAATATTTTTGCATTTATTTCTTTTTTTTTTTTTTAATGAATACAAACTCTAGTGAAGAAATATTCCTCTGTTTCCATTGGAAGGCAGTAACCAGCAAAAATTAATGTACAGTATCGAGAAATGCTTGGTGCAAATGGACCAGAAAGGATTCCCCACAGAGTATCTCTACGTACAGGAAAAAAGTTTGCTGCAGTTGGAAAAGACAGCCTGGTTATTACGGGTTTTTTTGCATTTAATCTCCCAATTATAAATAATCAATGTGATTTACAAAATAATTTACAAAAAATGATTGGATTCATCATTGCAATAAATTACTCGGTACGATGCCACCAGCGTTGAGAAATGATACAATACTTCTGACACCGTCAGCGCAAGGTGAGGTGTTTCATTTTTGCATTGGAAATCAAGGGACAGACCTGCAGCTCCTCTGGCTGGGCTGGCTCAGACTCGTCCCCACCAGGAACTTCTCGGCAGCCGTGGTTCCATCAGCTTCATCTTCCCGAGCAGCCCACCTAGTCTATGGTTAGTTAGAGCTGCTATTGCCTTGCGCTGCCAAAAATTACTCCGGCCTGAAGTCGTGCAGGGCTCTGCGAGCTCCAGCCCTGCCGGCAGCCGGAGGGGGAGGCGCTGGGCACGGGAGGGCTCCTTTCCTGGTTTCAGCTGTAAACCAAAGGTCAGATCTGCGCGGTTTTGGCACAGGCAGGCACAGAGAAACAGGGACTGTGGCAGGGAGGGAGCGGGGCAGGCGGGTGCAGACCCAAGGCTGGGGCAGACCCAAAGGGCTTGCGCGAGACAGGGTCTTTCCTTGACCTCTGGTGGTCTTCTCTGCGGGACTCAAAGCATTGTGTTTTTGAGATTGCCGCCCTCAAACCCTATGAGGTCTGAAGGAGCCATAACGAATTCTTATCGTGTTATGAAGACCTATAAATCTGTTATCAGCCACTCACTCTAAGCTGAGGGAGTGGCACTGGACTGGACAAGTAGATTATATGGCATATCTTAGCATTAAAGCTGGGTCTGAACTGAGATCCTGGGTCGCAACGCTCCCAGCACTCGGGCAGTCCAAGAGCTTGGTCCAACCTGTGGCTTGGGCCAACCAAGGCTCGGGCTCTTCTTGCCCTCACAGGTCTCTCCCCTTCATACTTCCTTCCCCCCTGCTTCCTTTCAAACAGGCATCCAGTGGTCATCTTCTGACCACTGAGAAGAAGTAGTGGGGCCGGTGATATTTTGGGCAGTGCTGCCCACAGCCAGCCTGCGCAGGGGTGACCCTGTCCCATTAGCTGAGATCTCCTGAATCCCATGGTCCCCCAGCTTCCAAGTCCGGGTAGACAGGAGGCAGAAGTGGTGTAAGGGAAGGATTTGGCAGTGGTTGCCTCTCTGAGCCCTGTGGTGGGAGGCCAGTCCTGGCACAGAAATAGCAAAACCCCTCAAAAAGGCAGAAGGATCCAAATAGTGGAGAATCCTGGTGGGCCAGACTTTGCCCCAGTATCAGCTGAACAGATTTGTTGGACCTGGCTGGGGTGGGTTAGTTTGCTGGAGGGTGACACCATGCGAAGAGCTGGGACTAGCCAAGGCTGAGGAGCCGTTCTGCCAGTGCTGCCTGGGCAAAACCCGTGTGCTTCACCTGCTGCGATGCTCCTGAGGGAGCTTCCATCTCCATCAAGTTTGGCTGGACTGGGGACTGTCTGGGGAGCCGACGTGGCTGTGGGAGGGAAGCCCTCCATTCACACAGCACAGAGAATCGCTTGTTCTCAGGGTCTGGTGTGTGCTGAACCAACGCTGCGGTGGCAATGGGGGAACAGCCAGCTGCACTGTCCCCCAGTCACTGCAACCTCCCCGTGGAGGGAGGCAGAAATCTGCCCCTTCTTACAAGGACTGAGGGTTTCAGTAAGGCTTCAACCTTAGTTCTGGGACTGGAGGCTGCCCATGGCACATGTTGTCCGTAGCTGCAGGAAGACAGCTTTTGGTGGTGGTGGACTAGTCCAATAAGCAAGTCCGTGTGTTTGCACCCAGGGACCTCTGGATGGTTGCTCTTTTCACAGTGGCAGAGTCAATTTGGGCTTTTCTCCCACACGGTCTTCTAAACGAGGCCAGCTGGTCTGCAGATTGCTAGATGACCTCCTGTTTCGTGATGGCGGGTTGCGGGATGGAGGTGGGCTGTTTTGCCACGGTTGCAATGGCTCCGGGCAGCAGCTTGTATTGCTCTGGTCCTGAGCCCGCAGGTGGAGATGGCTGTGGGGTTTCTGGAGTAGCTACAGAGAGAGAAACAAAATTAGAAGACTTGACAGCACTGGGATCTATCCTCAGTCGTGCCAGGTTCAGGTGTAAGCAAAGCAAAGGCTCTGTAGCAAAACCATAGCTCCTAATGGCTTGTGTGTTTGCTGCAAGGCAGCCCAGACAGACGGGCATGGTTAGACGCCGTGGAAGAGCCACAATAACGAACATCGAATGAGGGGAACTACTGGCATTTTGACCTGTACTGGTCATGTTTTTGGTCAGCTGAGGTCATCTCAGCCCAATTCACCACCCATGTGGTGGCCCTGTGTGGTGAACCAGATTCTCCTGTGTTTTTGCAGAGGGCAAAGTGAGGTGTGTCTGAACCAGTCAAGGGAAGGAGAGCCTTTCCACGGATTTCAGTAGGCACTGGATGGGATCATTCATCCCTAAATTTAAGGGCTATGTAAAAGTTTCAGTCTGCCAGGGAGCATCTTGTTGAATCAGTTAGTCTGGCCTAATCTAATCTAACCCACCTCGCTGTTTGTCTTTCCCTCCTTTCTGCATAGGAATTTCTCACACACTCATTATCAGAGAGACTGTCTTGCATGGAAGTTTCCTTGCAAGGTAGAAACTACCTCCACAGGCATGCTGGAAAGCTCTTCGTTTCTCCTGAGAGCTTTCCGTCCCTCTGGCAATACTCACACATCTGCCCATTGTGCATCTGAGGAGGCATTGTGTTGGCCACAATGACGTTTGTTCCCAGGTTCTCCTGGATCAGATGAGGGTGCAGGGGGTGGTGAGCATGCGGCGTTTCACTTGATGAGCCTAAAAACATGCGTATGACATTAGTTTCCACGATGACAGAAGGAGACATTTCAGGTGGGCAGACCCACGGCACCAAAATTTCCAAGGCTTTGTGCATGATCAGCTTGTGCATATGTGATTGGAGCAAACCCTTCCCGTTTTCCTCCATGGATGCCTTGGGCTCACTAACCCCTGCCTGCTGCCTGCATTTCCCCTTATACGGGATTATATTCCTCTCCTGAGTCACACCTCCACGTAAAGAATAGCACAGTGGCAACTTCTCATTTTGTTTTGTCCCATTGGATGCTCCCAGTAGAAAATGTGGGACACTATTTCAACCTGACCTTTCAGACCCTTTTGTTTTGATGACTCCCTTCTGACACAGAGGAGGATTAGTGAAACGGCTGGTAGGAGTCTGGGGGTTACACAGCAAAGCTTGTCTACACGCAGAGGGCTGGGGACACCTCTCTGTAAACAGATGCACAGCTAATGCATCTCTTTAGGTCAATAGAAATGGAGGACCCTTCGTTACCATTGCCAATGACAGGGGGGGATGATTTTGTGTGAGTCAATGGCTAACCTGCATACAGGCTGTCTCCACCACCAATGATGGCTATAGAGGTTCTCAAGGGGATGGTGATCAGGGAACACTGAGAGACCTCTTGTAGGACCCTCAAGTACTCACCTCCCAGCAGCATCTCCTGCAGCAGGTTGTCGATCTTAGCCATGCCGAAGAGCTTGACAAACTGGATCTGTTCTATCATCTGCCAGGTGATGCTCTGCAGCACAGGCAGCAGCAGCAGCAGCTCCCCGAAGCGGCCCCGCGAGTCGTATTGCCGGTCGTTGATGTAGTCCTCCAGGCTGACCTGCACCTGGTACCGCATCCGCTTGATCTTGGAGGGGTCACTCAGTCCTTTGGCATCTGAAACAACCCACAGAGCAAACTATCCAGGCTGCTTCCCTAGGAACTGCCCTTCAGTAATAGCTTGAAGTCTGGGCACAGGCCGAGGTGAGCGCTCTGATTCTCTATCGTCTGCTGTAATGGATGTTTTTTCTCTATTTAGGCTGACTTCTCCCCTCCCTCTAAGGAGAGTTTGGCCCAGGGCGGAGACCAGGCAGCATTTCCACAACTCAGGACCAGTGTTAGTCGGCATAACCCAGACTAGTCCCTTCACCAAGCTGGAGCTTACCTGGGTCGAAGAAGATGATGGCTTTCAAGCAGGCATATTCATTATCATCTATCTGCAGCTCCTGGAAGGGGAGGACCAGCTCGTCCAGGATGCGGATGGCCACGCGGTTCACCTCCACCAGTTCGGGGCAGTTCCGCGGGATGATGTGGTCATTCCCTTTGGACAAGCAGCACAGAGACCATCTCCTTGTCATTGCCCAAGACTTATCAAGGGTGGCAAGGAGTTCAAAACCCAGGTAACCAATGCCGAGGTAATTTTGAGGGTGGAAGACTTAAGAAGTTCCTCCTTTTGCCCCTTCCCTGGCTCAGCCCACCAGAAATGCTGATCTGTGTTGCCAGAGCAGCCTCTCCTTACTCAGGAGTCACTCGAGCAAGGAAAAGCTGACCAAGGAGCGAGAGCCTTTTTCTCAGTCACACCACAGCCTGCTTACACAAACCGGAGGGGACAACATGAAGGTCCATAGTCCCCCAACTCTGCCACATGTCGTGGCCTTGATGTGAATGTCAGCCAGGCCTAGCTGCCCCCAAAGGTAGTGCTAGCTCGCTAAAATACAGAAGAGCTCAAGCCACCCCCCTGCAAAAAGGATGTCTGCAAACACTGAACCACCCTCTCCTTCACCCCGGCAGGGAACCTTCACAGAAGCAGATGGGCCGGGAGCAGAAGTGCACTCTTTACCTAGCAGCAAGACATCCTTGAACACCATGGACCTCTTGGCAGCTCCCAGTAACAGATGTTCTCCTGCATGTGCTCGCAGCAGTGCTACCTGCAAGGGCAGGGAAAAGTTATTTGGGTGATGCAGAGACAGAGACAAGGCTGTGATTTCATGTAAGCGAGAGGGAAAGCCCAGCATTTCTGTACTGCACTCAAGGATGGGGAGTGAGAGCCCCTCTCCAGTCACAATCAGAGAAAGAGGTCAAAAAATTGTTTGCTCCTGTGCATAAACAGCTATAAATCCAGCAGAACCAGTAGATAATAGACAGCACCTGAAACATCCCATATTCATGGCACGTGTCCTGAGCAAGACCATGCTAGACTGTCCCAGGACCTCACGCCAGCAGTGGGATGTGTCCACAGCAGCCGTTTGCAGACACGGCAACTCCTACCAAGTGCGGAACCAGGGACCCCGCTCCAGCCTGGGAAGTGGGGAGGAATACGATCCGCTGCTGCGGACCATTGCTGTCCCTCTGGGCCGAGCCCACCTCCCACTGGAATCACGCTCATGGGGACCCACGTCCTCCCAGCTGGTGGGGTCACCTTCTGGTCATTCGTTCCCTCTGCAGCAATGGGCATTTGGGCCAGGGAAGCCAAAGGGATGTTTTTCTGCCCTGACGTTAATGATTGAAGTGTTTCATTTTACACCCTCCAGTGGCTCCTGAGAATGTTCTGAGTCTTTTGCCCTCCTTCAGTTAAAAATTTCAGAGATTTAGGCAGAAACAGAAGTTAACGATTGGACAGCCTGACACAGAGGCTTCTTAATGTCCAGCCAGGAGCCTCTGCTGGAGAAAACAATCATTAAACATTAATGGAGAGATTCTGAAGAGTGTGTCCTGATGGGAATGGTCCTCTTTTCCAGTGTGTTATCCCTCAGCATCTGACAAAGCCAAGAGAAGTCTTACCCTACCAGAAATGCCAGGACAATGTGTCACCCGTAGGAAAGAGCTCTGGTGGGAAAAGATGCTGATGTCTGAGAGAGGGATTTTTTTTTGCAGAGGGTGAAAAAGAATTATGCAAAATAAACAGAGTGGAGGTCCTTGCAAAAAGATTACGCACACATGATGCTGGGGAACCTTTATCTGTATGCCAAAATCTAGCCTCCCTCTATCGCTATCCAAACATGGGCGGATGTGTTAGCTGAGCTGCTTGTAATTACCAGAGCTGCAAAAAACTGAGCTTTCCTACCTGACGAAACTTTGAGAAGGATGGAAAAACTGTGAGTCCCAAGGGGGAGCAAAGCCCTCACGTAGAAATTTCCTGCCTAATGCAAATTCAAGAAAGCTCAGTTTGAAACCACCATTTTTGTTTCCATAAAATTTGCTTGTTTGAGCAGGGTTAAAGTAAATTACTTCAACAAGGCAAAACCATCTCATTTGGTATTTGTTCTTGCAGTGATCAACCTGAGATACATCATCCCATTGTGAACTAGGATAAATATAAAAGTTGTAACACAACGAAGTAGAACTTTAACTTTGAAATGAAATGGCTTTACCCCACCAAGCCCAGTACTTTGACATTTTGGTGCAGAGGAATAATGAGGGGTTGGGTATGACCTTTCCTATAAAAATGTTGGCAGAGATGATTCATATATGATTCGCAATACTTTAATGACAATGTAACAGCGTTTCCCAACATTCAGTGTTCCCACTGGACATGCCTTGACTGGCTCTCATGCCCCTTGGGCAGCTGGCTTGCACGTAGTTTTGTTCATTCCTGCTCCTTTCTGTCCTTCCTCCTGCGCTCCCCTGAGTATCTGCTGCCTCTGGTCTCATACCATCCTTCGAAAGCACGGGTGGCGTTGATTGATTAGTTTTAATGCAGCACAGTCTTTCCTCTCTAGCCCTCTGGGACAGCTTGGGAACTGCTCGGGATGGGGGGTGGCTGGTCATAACAGAAGACCTATTTCAGCCGAGATGAGCCTGTGGAGCATGCGGAGAGCAGCCTCTCCTCCGTGGGAAGGCAAGGTTCAGACAATGTCATCTTTAGGCTTTGTTTTCTTCTTTGAGAAATTCTGCAGCCCCACAATTGTAAAATGAGCTCACGTGGAAATTGCTGTCATTTGCAGAGTTATTAACCAGGTTTACCGCCTCCGTTCCAAATGGCACAAGGATGCAATGGGTTATGCAGAGCTGCCCAAGCCTCCACTGGGCCTGTTTGCTGTGTAAATGTCATTTGCCATTGGAGTCTGGTTGTTTTTCATAATTTTTGAGTTGTATTTGCCTTAGGAGTTTAACAGATTTCTTACCATTTTAAACAATCTAGCACTTGCACACAATAGTAAAGAGGGAAATCTGCTCTGTGTTAACAGCACTGAATTCCCCGGGGCTTTGTGCTGCTGCGTTATTACTGAAGATCTCCGTTTTAGGATTTAGGGGTTTTTGATCAGCTGGATGCTCTCACTTTCTGGATATCCTTTTTCTTCAGGATGTAAAAATTACCCCTAGATCAACAGGGCTGGAGACTGATCCTAGCTGAAGAGGACCCACAGTTGTTTTGTGACCGAACGCTGGGAAGACTGGAAATACCTTCCTACCTGTGGCAGGACCTGTGCTGGCCACTGCCAGAAGTGCTATACCCTGCCAGAAGTGCTATTCCTTCCCTCTGGAGCCTCCCCACCATCCACACGTGCTGCTCAAGGCTGGGCACACATCATGTCCTGCAACATCTGCTGCAGACCTCTGAAATTTAGACTTAGACAGGAGACATCTCCTTGTATCTCTTTGAAGCTGCCTGAGATCCTGCAGTATAGTTTTACAGAGGATTTCAAACCCACTGTGCTTATCTTGGTTATGGAATCAGCAAATGTCATTTTAGTAATTTGTGTTACATGCAAATATATTTCTGGTTTTTAACTCTGAAGAGAGACTTTCTTATTGCCTTGGGAGCAAACTAGTGTTTCGTTTCAATAACTCCACACCAGGAGAATGGATACAAACATATCCCTGGGCAAGAAGCAGAAAGAAGGATAGACAGGCAGATTTGGATTTAAGTCTTGAGCAGACCTTAGGCTAGAAATCTGCCCTACTAAGTTTGATTACCCTAACTATTTGTATAGCACTTCAGGTTTTCAAAGTGCTGCTATAATTAATAAATAATTGACTGATAGACCCATACAAAATGCAGACCTGATTATGAGCTCAGTGTTATCATGACTGTGCTCATCGACTGATGAGCTGCACATGCAAATGGCCTGCGCTGGCATTGTATGGATGCCGTTCCCAATCAACTGCAGCAGTCAGGATAACAGAGTGGACAATGGACATTTTCTTCGAAGGTCTCAGCTGCCTGGCTCTCCTTCGGCTCCCCGCCGCCTTCGCCAGGGCAGAGCGAGGTGGGGTGGATGGGGGACTTGCCTGGTCGTCCAGGGGCAGCTCGCAGAAGGCAGGGATGTACTTGGCCCACTCCACCAGCACTAGTAGCTGCTGCTTCATGGACTCGCACACGTCGGAGATGTTGGCAATCTTCTTCCCTCGGATGTCTCCATTGATCACAGGAACCGGAGATGATATCTGGAAGGAGAGTAGAGGTCCTTCAGCTTTCAGTGCCACAGAGGAAACATAGACAGGAAAATCCCCAGCCCATGGGTTGTATTGATGCAGACTCCAGCATCAATGATTACTTTTTTCTATTGCACATCCAGCCCCAGAATATGTGGCCCAGCACAACTCATTTAAATTGAGATCAACCTGGCGATCTGTGAACATGAAATGTTTCAGAGCTGAGGCTCTGATCATCTTGGTAACCTGTCATGCCTTGAAGAAATGCAGAGAAGAAATGTTTCTAAAGCCAAGGTCTTCCTCCCACTGAACAAATGTGCTCAGTCAAGATCCAGGAGGGAACAGAGGGGCTCATGTAGCAGTCAGCCTCACCAGTAGCAAGGACATGTCCACCCAGTGCTGCTGCACAAGCTACTTGGTCCCACCAAAAGGCAGAGAACTGCTCCCACCTCCACCCTGCGCCGGAGCCGGGGCTTGGCCAGACCTGCCTTGTCTGCCCTTGGCAGGAGACACGCAGGCGCTACTTCTCCTCCTGTCTGAGTCAGCATGGCACAAGAAGTCTCTGCTGAAGGTTGCTTTCTGTGAGCACCAGGTCATTAATATTTGACGTTACCCAGTTTGAGATGTTAAAAACAGACTTTAAAGACAACACCCTCCCCTCTCCCCCCAGCTTTTAGGCCCTTTTGGTAAAACTGCGCATGTGCAAACACGTCCACAACACAGGTTGCATTTTTTGCGTGGCGAATTAGTTGTGATTGCAGAGGCAAATGGGGCCATTTCATTTGCAAAGGACAAGCCTGACAACTCTGCAAGTACCGTCACACAGAGCTGGAAAGAACATCTCCCCCAAACCAGGCACCCAACCTCCTGCCCGCTTCTCATGCATAGCTGCTCACCCAGCTCATCTAAAAATTTGCCCTTAGTCACTACTTTATCCTCATGCTTCTGTAAGCAGTTAACTCAAGCCCATCGCTGCCCTCCGCCTGCCCTCTCTGCTCTTGTACAACATCAGCTCTTCCTGTCCTGTTCCTGCCAGCATTTTCAGCTTGGACCCTGCCAGCCTCCCCAAGGAAATGGAGTTCAAACGCCACCTTTTTTTTTTTTCAGGTTGCATTACCTGGAAGCTTTCCAGCTCTTGAGCTATTATTGAATAAATAAGATTGTAAAAATCTCACCATGTATTACCCTAATCAGAGAGCCCGGAAGGCTTAGCAAATAAATAAAGACCTCTGAGTGAGTGACCCGAGATCTTGGAGAAAGCAGCTCCTCAGCAGTATCTTGTTCTAATTAGCTAGGCACATAAAAGTTACCAATTACCACGCTGGAGCCTGCCTTGTTTAATGAGTCTCTCTGTGCTCTGTGGGAGAGCAGGAGCACCCCTGGATTTGTCGATGGTTGTAGTTTTTATCAGCAGACCCTGCTCAAGACTTACATTGTGATGCCACTGCAGGACTCAGAGTCCCGGAAATGTCCTTCCCTTGTAGATCGGGTGACTCGAGACCCCATTATCTCACACCTCTAGGAGCAGCACCAATATTATTTTTATAGGGTGTATAAATATATTAGGGCCTGCGTAGGACAAGGTGAGACGTGGGATGAGATTGGATATGCTTCTTGTGTACAGGATTGGCCCTTGGCCCTTTTGGCATGTCCCCTCCTCGGGGAAGTGGACCTTACAGCCTGAGCCCCAGCGTGGAGCCCAGAGCCTGGCACGTCCTGTTCTGGAGCATCTCCCGGGGCAGCCTTCAGGGTAACGTGACCCTTGAAGCAAGGAAGAACATGGACTGCCAACTCAAACCCCCCTTCGTTTTCCCCCGGACGAGGAGTGCTGCTCTCCCCAGCTCCCATGAAGACTGGCAGCTCTTGCCTGCAGCACAGCCTCATCCTCATCACTTGTTCTCGCAGACAAAGCCTCCCCGCAGCCTGTGCGCTCCCGTCCTGTCCTGTGTCCTCCCAGACAGTGCTGATCTGATGTACACCGTTTGCAATATCCAGATTCTTAAATCTGAGTCATCTTTTCAGGTGAACACTCTAGGAAATAAGTCTATGCTTGTGGAAATGGGGAATTTCAAGCAAACCCTGGAAAAAATATCTGCATAAAACAAGCATGGAACTAATTCCTCATGAAACTCTGCAGGAAGCCAGAATCCAAAGTTCCTAACAGCCGATGGGGAAGGGAGGCTGCTCGTGCGAGGCCAGCCCCGCGGCTGGCTTAGGCGGCCGCAGCTCCTTGGATTTCGATGGTTGTACCCTATTTTCTTTCAGCAGGCTCTCCAGCCTTCATGTGCCCCATCAAAGCAGAACAGATTATTGCATATTATTACAACTGAGTTCTGGACCAAGGATCATTAAAGGGATGGTTTCAGGTAACAAATGCCTTTGAAAAACCAGTGTTGAGTTGGCAGAGAAGTTACTTCGAAAAGAGGTCGTAATTTGAAGACTCCGCTATTAAATACTCAGCTGGCTCTACTGGCCAGATAGTGCCTGACGCTTTTGTGTTTGCCAGAGAAGAAAGAAGAGGTACCTGTTGTGCCAGGACTTCTGCCTGCAGTAAGACATTGATGGAGGGCAAGCTGCTGTCTTCGTAACTTGATCTCCGGGTGCTGATTCGGTCCCGTTCGTTTTGCACAGCTGCAAGAGAGTATTTTGGCTGAGCTGCAGGTCATTCATGGCAATGCACACCGAAAACTAGCACAGACTTTTGGCATTCCCCTTCCTTAGCTGCAGTTTCCCAGCTTCCCTGCCTGGCAGGGCGGAGGTGCAGCTGTGTCTGGTTTGTGCCTGCGAGAGCTGACTACATCTGGTGGTTCTGTTTTCACGTTCGCTTTATTAGGTTTTCCTGGGATGGGGTCGTTTCAGAACCCAAAGACCTGGTTCAAAGCCTGTAGAGTTCAATGGGAAAGTTTCCTTTCAAAGGATCTGGCTCTGAGCTTTTTGATTTCAAGATACGGGGTCTGAAACTGTGGCCGTGCTCACGCACGCAGCCCAAAGCTTATGTGTGAAATGGAGGAGTCGAGTGTCTGCGTGGCTTCTTTGTCTGTCCACGTGACTTCTGTGAGCTCCCTTCGGGAGGCTCTTGCGCTGGGTAGGTGCAGTTGGAAAAATTCCCTCTACGCTACAATAAGGAAGGAGGTGCAGAACAGCTCCTACTTATCTATCCAGAGCAACAGAGCTCTCTCGTACCTTATTGTAAAGAAAGTCCCAGGACAGGTTTGACCCCAGCGTGCCTCCCTGCTCGGTCTAGTCTTGAGAACCTGGGCTTTGAGTCTAGAGGTTGCAGCAGCCGGAGCAGAAGCAGGAGCGCTGAGGGGGAGGATTTGCCTTTCTCTCTGCCCCGAGGCCGTGGGCTGGCCGTAACTCACCACGGCCACGCCAGTCAAAGCCATCTGCTCAAATAAGGTATTGATCGATGGCAGGGGAAACAGAACAGTCCCTGCCGTAGGCTGGTGGCTCTCCGGATTGATACGTTCTCAATGTATAAATCCACCTGATAAAAAGCAATAATGAGGCTGGGCCAGAAGAAAAGCCCTGCAGTCAGCGGCTGTAAATAGGAGCTCTCAAGGTTATGCTGCTTGTTATCAGTAGCAGGCCCCCGAGTTCAGTCACGCCATGATGTTTTCCAAATGTTTGCTCAGTATTAGCTGGTCATGCACCTAATGTAACTTCTATTGAATATTAACAGACAGCAGCAAAGCTCTGGGCATGGGATGAGCAGGCACTGCAGGCAGAGGAGGATTCCTATGTTCTTCAGGAAAAGGCAAGCCAAGTTCCTTGCAATATCTCATCCCCTTTAACAGGGAAGAAATGTTCCTGCTCAGAGGTGTTCCCGCAGGCCGGTGTTCCTGGGGAAGACACCCAGATACCACTGGTACTTCCCTGTTATCTTCAAGGACCCTTTTTCTCCTAAGTTTCTCCTCGAGGGCCTGTGAACTGGGGGGAGCACAGGGTTTAATTTCTCTACATGGAACAACAGGGCCAAATGCCTCTCGGTTGTCCCTTTGCAGCCATCAATGGGGTGAGCTCTGCGGGGTGCCAGGCAGCTCCTCTGGGCTGCTCCTGGCAGTTTGTCCCTCCACCAACAGGGCCACCAGTGGGGCCACCTCCAGGACCATCAGCAAGGTCACCAGCAGGACCACCAATAGGGCCACCAGCAGGACCACCAGCGGGGCCACCAGCAGGACCACCAGCAGGGTCACCAGCAGGGTCACCAGCAGGACCACCAATGGGGCCACCAGCAGGACCACCAGCAGGGCCACCAGCAAGGTCACCAGCAGGACCACCAGCAGGACCACCAGCAAGGTCACCAGCAGGACCACCAGTGAGGCCACCAGCAGGACCACAGCAGCCCCTGGTTTCCTTGCCACTGTGAATACTCCTGAGAACTAAGCAGGGCTAAACAAGGGGTGAATCCTGTCCTGTCGTGTCTGAGTCATGGGGACCTGGAAGAGGGGACCCTGCAGAGACAGAGGCAGGAAAGTAGGTGGGGTGAGCCTGGGACATGCAGGGGTGTGGATATCTTTACTTGTTTCATATGGACTTAAGTAGCCAAAATGCTCTGGGTCCTCTCTGCTGTGGCTGATATATCAGATAAAACTAAGCTCCCTGCAGAGGGTCAGCAAGAACCTATATGCACATTAGGAAAAAAAGGGGCAAAATGATAGTTGGACCTTTGCTGGACTCACCCGTCCAGCTGTGGATTTCATGGTGACTCTGGGGCAGCAGCACTTAGAGCAGTTTTCCCAAAGTGTTTCCAAATTTCCAGGCCTTCTTTCAAGTTTCTGCTTCTCACTGATGTTGAGAAGCGTTCCCAAACCGCGCGGATGCCACGGCTACGTGGGAGCACGGTGATGTGTGTGTCAGTGTGAGCGAGAGTCAGCCGAAGAGGCCCGGCTGTGATTTGTGTGTACAAGCACGGGCAGTTCTGAGACACAAGCATGGCCCTGCCGCACTCTCGTGGGCTTGTCTTTGCTGGCTTTTTGAGAGGTGCCCTGAAAGGGGCCCTGAAATGGAATTTGGGAGCATGCAAGGGCCCCCATGCCTTGCCCTCAACTGTTGGGACGATGGCTGCTTGCAAGGACTTCGCATGGGTGGGAGTGGGCAGGTTGGACACGTGCAGGGCTCATGACTGGAGGCCAAAACTCTCCCTAAACCCCCCTGTGACGGGGGTCTGGACCTGTCCACAGGAGAGCACTGTGGAGGGCTGAGATGCTGAGTGAGCCCGTACACGGCAGGGACGGGGCTGCGAGGGCTTCCTCAAACACATGCAGCCGGTGTGACTGCTGCTGGGGGGAGCGCGGGGAAGCCACGCCGTCACCCACCTTCCTTCTTCATTCCTGCTCGGAAGCACTTCTTAAGCCTGCAGTATCGGCACTGGTTTCTTTTGTCTTTGTCTACCACACACTGCCTGTTAAACCTGGGAAGAAAGAGAGGTGTGAGGAGCAGCAAGACTGGGGCAGAAGGCAGGAGAAGACAGAGCCCCAAGCTCAAGATACGCTCAGAGCAGGTTCCCAGGGGCTCACCCTGAGAAAGGAGCCCCGGTCTGTGCGATTTCCATGCTTGCTTTAACCTGAGGTTTCTTCTTTGCACTGAACATCTCAGCCCTCTGCTTTACCCCTGGATGTTCAATAACGATGGGCTAGAGCTGACAGTTCGCATGCAGGAGCTCAGGCTGCTGGTCTTACTCACTAGGCATGGGATGCTCATGATGGACTAACAAGCTCCGGTGAGGTTAAAAGTGTGAGCCAGGAGGATCAGAGCCAACTTGGTAGCCTCTATTGTAAGTTAGATCCCAGTTAGAAGGGAGGAAGAATGCATTTATTCTGAATAAAAAAAGGGTAGAAGGTTGTTCTTGAGCTAGTAAGGTTAAGAAGTGGGTTTAAGACCCTGCATCTCTCCAGGGCTGTGTTTGGGATCCAGGCAGGTTGGTTCTGACCTCTGGACAGCATCACTGGTGTGCAAATGGCTCTGCAGCCACCTGCGCTTCAGAGAGGACTTGGGAAGCAACCAGCTCCTTCCCTCCACACTTGTATCACCAAATCCATCCCACGTGGCGCAGCAAACACTGAGCTCCCACCTGTGTGGCTCTTGCATGCAGTACAAGCCTGGTGGCCATTTGCAGCATGAATTTCACTTGCAAATTTGCTCTAATTTATTGTGGATTGATCAAGCTTGCAAAGTAAAGACAAAGGCGTACAGAGCTGGGAAAGGGCTCCCAGCCATGCCGAGTTCTGTAGCTTTGAAGAGGCTTGTTTCTACCATGCTTTTTAAAGCCCCAAGCTAAGATTTGCCCAAATGCATGCCTTGAAAACAGGTTTTTAAGCATTTCTGTAGCACTTATATAAAAGGCCTAGTCTGCAAAGAACTGGGCACCTTGGCTTTTCCACTGGAGCTGTGGGGAGGGGGTTCCCTGGGCAGCCAGGAACCCTGGGGTGCAAGTGATAATGTGCTTCACATGCACTCAGAAACCTGGGGCTTCTTTCTGTCACTCTGATTTTAGAGTCATGTTGCTCTTCACGCTCTCCAAGTGGCTGTCAGGCCATCAGGAGTAACTCACTCAAAAAGCCTGAGTGATTTAGACACTCTGAGCTGAGGATTCCTCGGTTTCCTCTGCGACTCTCTACATGTGGGTTGCTCAGAGCAGGGAGCAGGCAGGTCACAGCGCTGATGGCACGGGAGAGCCGTGGGCTACCACCAACGACACGAGGAGCAATATGGGTGCCTCATCCTCAGAGATGTGCACGCTGCGCTGCCCAGCTTGTTGCTCCTTAGATGTTCTTTTATCATGTAACAGGCAGTGAGGTAGGTGGCAGACACACTTCCACCTCGTGATGGAGAAGGGATGGGAGGCCATTGAAGTGCCCCCAGGGAGTGAGTGGGGTTTGCACTGCACTCACAGCACTGAGTAGCAAGGTGCTCAGCCCCTGTAATAGGGCTTCCCCCCCCAGCATCACCTTGCTTGGTGGCCGCATCCACGGTTGGCCATATCCATTTGCAAGAACACGTGCTTGGCCCCTAAAGAACGAGGCAAGACCTCCCAGGGTCTTTCCCCGGTGATCACTGGAGGGCAATCGCAGAGTGAGAGTATCTCTGACCCTTCCCAGCTGGGGGTTTAGGTCAGGGAAGGTGGTGGAGGATGGAGGTAGGATGAAGAGGATGAAGGACCATGCTGCTGCACTTTGAGGGCTTTGCCGTTCAGCTCCTAGGGACTGTTTTGTCACAGCCACGTGACTCTGTCCCCTCTGTCCTTACCTGCAGGAGTACATGTGGTTCTTCCGGACGCTCCTCCTGAAGAAGCCTTTGCAGCCATCGCAGCTGGAAGCTCCGTAATGCTTCCCCGTGGCACGGTCCCCGCAGATGGCACACAGCACGCTCACCCCGATGCTGTTGGAAGTGTTGAGGTTGGCTGCTTCTGATGGAGACGTGTCTGCTTGGGGAAGGACACAGGAAGAAGAAGACAGTGAGACAGAGAGCCAACATTTCCTAACTCAGTTTCCAGTGAGAGACTTGATTTTTGGAGGAACCAGGCAGCTGCAGCCAGGCTGTGTGGCCGGGGCCGGTCAGAGAGGTGTGTGAGGAGCGGTGGGTGCTCCGAGTGTCTTTGCATTGCATTTTGGATTGCATAAGTCATTGCATTTTTGAGCATGCAAAAGCTCCCCATGTGCCAGGGTGAGACAGCTCTTCCCAAAGGCCTGACTCCAGCGACGCCTTCAGACAAAGTGGAAACCCATTTGCAGGAGTCACAGAGCACAGCCAAAATTCCTCGGGGATTTGCAGACGTTTTGGGCTGCAGTAGCTTGGCCAGAGAAAAAGCTGGTGCGGAGTTAAAGCTGAGGTATTACAGCTCAGGGTGAGCAGCTGATTTATTAGAGCGGTGTTTGTGTTATAGCACCGAAAGAGCCCAAGACAGCCCTGAGCAGAGGCTATTAGAGAAACAAGGTGACCAGTTCCCTTTGCTGGAGAGCCTCTCTGGCAGGCATGGAGCTCCAGCCTGCATGGTGGTTCTCCAGGGAACAAGACTTTCAGTGCGTAACGAACTCAAATAACTTCAGCTGGAAAACTCATGTGGGCAAACGCTACCCACGGAAGGCAGAACTGATCAAGCTAACCCAGAAAGAAAGGGTGATGCTATAGCATGGAGGAGGCTGTACATTGGGTATCTTCCAGAGTCTGGTAGCACCACAGCTGAGATCGATGTGTCTTACAGTCCTTACAGACCCAGGCGGGCTGGCACTTGCAGGGTTTTTTTGGGAGGACGCGGAATTGCAGCAGCCTCTGTAGGAAAGGACATCTGAAAGGCTCGAAACCATACAAGCCCTACGCTAAAACCCCTCCAGCAAGCCAAATAAACCTCAAGGCTGAAGGGATCAGCCCTTAATTCAGTTGATCTAATTGTCCCCTCCCATGTACATTTTCCTGTATCAGCACAGGCACATTCCCCTGCCTCAGTGGAAATCCCGGTTGCAAATGATACCCAGGATCTACAAAGCCATAGAAGCCTGCTGGGATTTTAATACTTGAGTCTATTGGTCCCTGGTCTCTGGGTTTGGCAGGGACGCAGTTAACTCTCACCCCGGGAGGGCCACAGCTGCTCCCACTTGGCACCCAGCAGAAAGGAGGCTGGGTGCTATAAAAAGGCTGGTCCCATGGTAGCTGGAGCATGGGTGCTGGAGGAGGGCAAGGCAATGCTGACTGGGGCAGGGCTACAGTTTTAGCTTTTATTTTGCAGAGAAAGGGGTATTGCAGCAGGCACTGCCAGCATGCTCGGCAGGAGTAACTGGTGTGGGTCCAGCAGCGAGCTTGCACGGGGAATCTCGAGCCAGCTCCTTCCCTGGCTCTGGCATCACCTTTCATTTCCCTGCCTGCTTTCTGTCTTTCTAATTCCTTGTGTCCCCTCTATATTTCTTTCTGAGTCAGTTTGCTGTCTCTCTGCGTCCCTGCCTGGCACACCCTGTCACATAGCTGCGGTTCCGTGTGTGCAGCGCTGCCCGTGCAAAGCTCCTCTCTCCACTCCCAAAGCCCCGAGCTCCTCCCCAGCCCATTCCGGCTGTCCCTGCGAGCAGCTTGCCTCTGAAAACATCCTTGCTCCCAACGCATCCCGAGGGCTCGGCTGGATGAAGGTCATTCCAGAAGGAAAGTTAGATTTCCAGTTTCAGCTAAACATTACACGAGAGAGGAAGAGCTGATCTGCCTATAATCACATTACTGTATCTGTGACAGCCCAGATAAATCCCTTTTTAGCAGTATATCATGCTGTAATCAGATGAACATAGAACAGGAAAAACTGGCACCAACATCTTAGTCTAATAGCCAACCGACAATGAAATTATTGCCTAATGGATAATTTTCCAATTAAGTTTATTTCGTAGTGCCAGAAATGTGGGCTTCTGGCTGCTGCAGTGAAGTGGGTTTAACGGGATTGATTTGGAGTTAAGGTAAATGGAGGAAAGAAAAAATTTGACTTTAAGTTTGAGACCTTGCAGCTGAGACTTGTGTTAGGACAGGAGCTCCTCGAGAGGTCCCCAAGCCTGTCTGACCACGAGATGCGTTTGGTCTGTGACAGTGGCAAACTTGGTCACTGCTGAGCAGCCACCTCTGGGCAGGAGCTGCAGAGCTGTGCAGGGCAGGGGCCAAGCTCTCCTGCAGTCCTCGGCCAGAAAAGGAGGTGGAGGTTTTGCAGTGAAGGTTTTGCAGGCAGAGGTGCGAGCAGTTGCTGGAGTTGCTGCCGAAGCAGCCCTGGAGGCAAGACCTGCCCCTGGTCTGGAGCTGGGCAAAGGAGGAGGAGAGGTGTTGGTGCTGCCTGACCCAGCTGACTTATCCACCCTTAGGGTATATTTCGTATCGCATCTGATCTCGTCATATAAAATTAGCATGTCCCTCTGCCCCATGGAGCCCTCGGTCCAGGGGGAGCTGAGTTGCAGCCCCCCATGCAGGAGCTTCTGCGTGCTGGGTGGGAGAGGGAGCAAGACCTGGGCTTGTCCCCGAGGGTCCAGATGGGCATTGGCAGAGCCGAAGGGGGCTGCTTTGGCCCCTAGACCCCTGGGTGGGTAGGACCAGCCCCCAGGAGCGGAGAAGGGGCTGAGACCCAGGGCGGCGGGGGGTTATTGCACAGCAGAGCCACTTCGGCACCGCAGTGTCACGTCCGTGACGGAGCAGAGCCGTAGCCCGGGACAGACCCGCACAGGCTGTGAGGGGAGCGCCCGCGCCGCCGGCACAGCCCTTCCGGGACAGGGGTGCCCCAGCAGTCTCGGTGACGCAGGAGGCAGGAGGAAAGGGCTCGGGGGGTCACTTTCTGTGGTGTGCTTCGTTTAGTCATTAACCTCTTATTTAGAGAGACTTTAGGGGGGACTTGGAGAGGAATCTCCTGTTATCTCTGAGCGTTTAATCACCAGGACTCCTTGGTCCCCAAGTGGGGGACCAGTGTTGCGAATCCTGGTGGGTTAAGTGTGCTCTTACCCTCCGGAGGGGACGGGAACGCTAGTCTATCCCCGCCAGGTCCCCTCGCCCCTTTTCCTGGGGGCTGACCCTCCTGGCCCCGCAGCGCTCCCAGGGAAGGGGGTGCCACCCCGCACCCCAGCGCTGCACGGGGAAGGGCCGTGGCCTCGGGGGCAGCACCTGAATCGCTTTTTGTAGTGATTTCCACCCTTGCCAGGCGCTAAATGACTTTCTGCTCCGGGAAAACCTAGCTCCGGCTGCTGCTGGGGCGGGACTGGCTCTCTGCTCTGGAGCCACAGGCTCGGTCGTCTGTCCGGTGAGCCCTCAGCAGCGTTCCACTCAGAACTTTTGGCTAGTCTTTGCTCTTGGTCTTGGGGAGGTGAGACCCCCCTGTGCTCAGCCCCAGCCCCGGTCCCTGGGCTGAATGTCTGGTGGGGACCTCTTATTGCACCCAACTCCTGGCATGTGCCCATCCCCGAGGTGTCTGGGCTGCAGGGCACCATCCCGCTTGTGCCGAGCACAGCATTGTTCTGCCACCTCAATTTCTCCGTGGGGGAAGCAGAAACCCCCCTGTGAGCTGCTGGGAGCCCCACGGCTGACACCCCCGCCGTGCCCCAGCCCTCCGCGGGAACATTTCAGCGGCCGCCCCGGGGACTTGCCCTCCTGCAGCCCCCGGCTCGTCCCGCCGCTGCGGAAGGGAGAAGATGGAGGGGACTTACCGTTGCCCATAGCCAGCACCTGCATGTTCTCAAACTCCAGAGTGGTATACGCCGGGTCTAGCGCTGCGCTATAATCTGCCATCTCCATGTCTATTAGAGCTTTGGAAAGGCGCATTATCATCAGCAAACACGGGCCAGATTGTACCGATTCCCTTGTCCGAGGCTATTGGCCCTTCTGCCTCTCTCTGCCTTCGCTGCGTCCCCTATCTGTTGTCTTTTATTTCAAATATTTCTCTGAAAGGATTTGCTGAGCCTCAAGGCCTATACTCCCCAGAGGGGTGGAGGCAGGAGGCAGGGGGTTAATCTTTAATCATCTCACCCACTGCCGAACGCTGCTAAGCTGTTTTTTTTTGGTGGAGCAGCAATGATTCTTGTTGACTGTTTATTATTGAATCTCAAGGTGCTTTGCCGATCCCGGTCCCGGGCGCAGGCAGGACCGCGGGAGCAGGCGCCCGCCACCCAGGGAACACCTTCCCGGGCTATTGAACTTGATGCTGAGTGTTGGTCTTGATTGTACCTGGGGTGGAAAACTTGGAAAAAACCCCGCCAGGAGAACAAGGTTGCTCTTCACTTCAGTCATCGCCTTCCCCTCTCCACAGTTGGTTGCCTTCTCCCCCTGATTTTCCCTTCTCTCGCTCCCTCCATCCCTCCCACACCTTTCCCTTTTTCTCCCTCCCTGTCAGAGAAGGTCAGCGCCTGCCTGGCAATTTACACGTTGCTATGCGAAGTAACGACGTACAACTCCTTTTACTTCCCTATAAACCGAGTTTTACAGGGGCTGGATGCCCTATAAACAGATCCCACTCTGCAGCCGTGCCCAAACAGTGAGCAGGGCCGGGGGGTGGCACGGGGGCCCTGGGCATCGCCGGGGCTGCTCCTGTCCCACCGCCGGAGCCACCCGGTGCCAGACACGCCCCGGCCTCGGGTTTTGACTGATGCATCTTGAAATTTTCATTAGGCGTTTTGCAATGCAGCAGAGCTTTACTCTGCAGCGGGATTTTTCCTTCTGCAAATGCAGCTGCCGCCAGCTCTCCTCCGCCTCGCCCAGAGCTGGGGTCCGACCCGCTGGTACTGGGCAGGGGGGACCGGAGCGAGCGGCGTAGCTCTCCTGTGCTCCTTGCTAACCTGCGTGCTCTCCTCCCCAGCTGACCCTGGGCACATCACTCCTCCGCTTCAGACAGGACCAAGACATTTCAGTGTAATTGCAAGATCGACGAGTGGGAATTTAATTGATCGCTGAACAGCATCGGCTGGATAGTGCGGCAGAACCAGCAATTAATGGTTTGGTATCAGCTTGCTCCACGTTGAAAAATTCCCCCTGATTTTGCAACCAGCAGCGGGTGACTGAGTCCACACGCTGCTGATTTGGGCTCCCAACTGGCTTGTGTTTGTGCTTCCCAGGCACCCCGACGCAGCCCCGGCCCCGCTGGCGCCCTGAGCTGCCCTGGCCACAGTGGCATCGCTGTCACAACGTGACACCAAGGTCTCTGGCTCCCCAACAGCACGTGCCTTTGGGCAGTGATGCTAGCGACGATTTGCTGTTCACGTTTTAGGAGCACAAGGGATTGTTCAAGCAGCCCTTGCCCCCCAAAACTGTGACCTACGTAGCACTTCCAAACAGCTCTTCTACCCTAAGGCTACAGGTCTGCAGGAGCGAAGCTGAGGACGGGGGACAGCCCCTGCTTTCTCGCCTGGGAGTCGTGATAAACAATCCTTTGCAGCAGGGAAAATAGTCATCTGGTCTGTGGTCCCAAGAGAGAGGCCAGTGGTCTCCGCACTCACATGCCAGTGGCTCTTCCTTCAGCAGGAGCAGTCCTGAGCCAAAAATTGTTTTTATGATGTGCACACTGGGATGGGGATGCCAAGGTAGAGCATAGCCCCCTCCGTGGCCTCATCCCAGGGACCTCCGTCCCAGTCCTGGCCGGGCCATGGTGATCCCTTTGATTAGATAAATGCTACAGACACCAGGTCAAATATGTGCAGGATTTGCCACAGCGTCTAGTAAAATATCGTAAAAGCATGGCCCATTTTGCTCTGCTCAGCAAAACAAACCTTTTGCTTAAATAGCCTGCTGAGCAAGGAAAGCTGCAAAGGCCGTTTGCTCCCTGGGCAGGAAGGATTAAAAGGGCTGGGAATAGAAATCGGAGAGGCAACGTGCAGGAGAGCGGCAGATAAGGAGCGGGGAAGTTTGGAGAGCATTAGGTGGCTCACGAGGCCAGGACTGTCAATGGGATGTGGCGCTTTCCGCCCGGGGTGGCGTTGACTGTCGTTTTCTCACTATGGTGTCCTCTGTCGGTCGCTGGTCCCCTTTCCCCAACCCCTTGTCTCAGCATGGAAGTCAAGGACCAGACCAGCCAAGGACACCACGCGCTTCCTTTGCCCAGGAGATGGACTCGTGATGGAAACGCGTTGGCTGCTCCCTGGGCACGGTCTGCTGCGGGGGACGATGTCTCCCCGGGGATGTTCTGCCTGGGGAGTCCTTGTCTCCCCCTGACATCTCTGCGTGGTGGGTTTTGGGACAGCTTCCCAATGTAGTCATGGCTTGTACTAGCCAACAGGACCCCGTGGCCTTGCAGCTGCTTTAGGTTGGAGATACTCAAGTCAGCTGCTGGTTGTGGGACTGATTCACACACTTCTGTCCTACAGAAGATGTTTTGTCATTTTTATTCCAGAGAGAGACAACTCGTGGCTGGCAAACCCTCACTGGTAGGCGGAGGCTGTTCCCAGACTGGGTGCTCAGGGGAAGTTCAGCTTTCAGGCCCTCTCCTCTCTCCTCCTCTCCCCATTTTCTGTGCTTTCCACCCACCGTTTCCTACGCCAGGAGATGGCTGCAAAGGAGACCATGACAGTTTCAGGGCATGAAGTGCTCTGCACCAAGCAATTATTTAATTTTTATCTGCTGAGCAGTAAATCCTTTCCCACACTGGCACATCATGACACTAATTCTGCCTTATCTATATATCCCTGACTGGCAAACTAATCCAAAGTGAAAGGGGATTCCCTGAAAGTAAGATCTATGCTTCTCAATAAATGAGGATCAGGAGTAGAGTATTTTAATAGAGCATTTATGGTAAGGATGCCATCAGCTACCGTGCCTGCTAGGTCTTCATGTCAAGTGGGTGAACAGGCTTCTCCTGTCCTTCTTGAACAGGGTGTTGTAGGATCAAAGGATAATTGAGGTTGGAATGGATCTTGGGGTCTCTACTCCAACCTCCTGCTGGAAGCAGGGCCAGCTGGGAGAGCAGCATGGGTTGCTTGGGGCTTTATCCAGTTGGGTCTTGAACAACTCCAAGGATGGAGACTTGCACAACCTCTCTAGGCAACTGATGCTTGACTGTCCTCATGGTGAGGAAGTTTCTCCTTAGACACTGTCTGAATCTCTTTCCAATTTTTATGCCCATTGATGTCCTCCCGCCATGCACCCTGTGAGGAGCCTGGCCCCGTCCCCTCGATGCCCCTGTGTGGGTTTTGCTCCTGCGGTTCCTGCTGGCCCGTTTCTCCAGCCTGCTGCGGTCGGCAGCCCTGCCCTCCAGTGTATTGACCGGACCCCCCAGTCTGGGGTCGCCTGCGGACTTTCTGAGCGTGGGCAGTGATCAGGCTGCAGCCGGGAGCCTGCGGCTCTCCTGCCCTTTGCTTTTCTCTCTCACAGCTCTGCACTCTCAAGAAATCCCTGGCAGAAATGCCAGTGCCCAGAGCCAGCAGGACCAACCTCATCTCGCATCAGCGATGCCACCGCTGCCCCTTGCAGCCCCGACTCCAGATCGTTCCTGCCATGTCACCCTCAGCTCCAAGGCCACTGTGGGGCTGGAGTGGCTTTTCCTTGGCATGCCAAGTGAAGCAGAGATGGGCTTCGGGTCTGAAGCCTCTCCAGAGCAGGAAAGCCCAGAACAAGGTCGGGGCCCCTGCTCAGCCCACTGCCATTTCGCCAAGCGAGCTGTTGGGGAAGCACGAAGCCGAGTTACAAGACAAAGAACAAAAGTCCCAGGGGAACGTCACCAGCGTAGTCATCTCCACACATGCAAAGGTCCCTTCTGCTTTTTTTTTTTTTTCCCCTTTGAAATTTCAAATTCCAGTTTGTGGACAAAGTCCTGCCTATCTGAGAATATAGATCTCCGACCACTGACCAAACTCCACTCCAAGCAGTCCCGAGGGCTGCTCTTCCCCTTGCCCACGGATGCCTCCATTCAGTCCCCGGATCCGCTGGGATCATGCCGAAACTTTTGCACCGGAGCAGAGCGCTCATACGTGCACAAAGCGGATTTTGCACGTTTCAACCTTAACTTTCTCCCTTTCTCCACGCGGAATGGGAAGGACCATCGGGAATAACCAGGTAGGAGCCTTATCACCTGCAATTCATTTGGGCAGCCATTGCAGATAGAAAATGAGAAGGAGAAACAAGGGCTTCCATTGTGCATATACCAGCAATTTTAGCTCATCATTTAAAGTAGGGAAAGGGAAAAAAAAGGCAGCTTCAGAGGGATGGAAAACGAGAGGGAACACGAGCTCATGGAGGCAGAGCTGCTCTGTATGGTTAACTGATAACTCCAATTTGCCTCTTCCCTCTCATCTTTTCTGAGTCTCCCAATTAAGCTCAACTTATTCTCATGCTAATCATTTCTTGACCTGTTTATTCTGCATTAAAAAATTAACAGAGAGCAGTTTACTGCATGACTTGCTCACACAGAACTGCTACAGATTAGCAGGCAGGCTTTAAGCCTCTGTGCAAGACTTTTGGGTCTAGCAGCCAGTCTGCACAGCTCGAGGATGAGCTTTTTTTCCTGTTTTTAAAGAACAGCTTTTTCTAAAGTCAATATAAATCCCCCTCCCTTCATGCCTTAAGTATATTTGCTCTGTGGCTATTTCCAAATGGGGAAGATAAAGCCAAGGGCTTGTGTTTTGTCAGACTTTTTTGTAAACAGGGATATTTAGGCCACACTGTCAAACCCCTCTGCCTTCTGCCTCGGCGTGCCGTGACTCCGGAGCAGAGTTGTCAGTGTGTTAATAAGCAGCTCCAAGGAATTTGGCAGGGGCAGGGGGGCTGCAGGTCAGTGCAGCTGAAACAAGCCCCCGATTCAAGCAGCGGATCTTTGCCTGCGCTCCAGGCAATCATATGACGGACGCACAGTCAGGGGTCTGCTCCCGTGTCCGTCCCCAGAATGTCCCCAGCAGCAGCGAGAAGTCTCCAGGAAAACCGATGATTCAGCAGAAGTTGTTTAGGGTCTGTTTGTCCCTTGCCAGCCGCACACAGCACGTCCCTGCCCCGGCAAAACACTTTGTGGAGGTGAACCAGAAAGATCCACCACCTTCATCCAGGGAGGTGGATCAGAAAGATCCAGCCTGAGAGGCAAGAGGTGACCGCAGCCACGTGCCAGACCCGTGCCCGGGGGAAGATGCAGGCATTTTATCATCCTGTTCAACAACAAATCGCTCTTGATGATTTATTTTCCCCAGCGCTGAAGTGCCTGTCGCTGTGGTTGGGACAGATGCTGTTTGGAGCTGGGGGCGATGCCCAGGACAGGCGATGCCTGAGCAGACCCCGGACACGCTGTCACTGGTGAGCTTGTGACATGCGGTGGCACCCTGGGCTCCCTGGCACAGCTAAGGGTGACAGAGGCAGCTTCACCACAACTATTTCTCACCAATGCCAAAGTTATCAAAAAGTGGCCAAACCAACCAGAACTGTCCAGGCCTCCGGGCCATAAAATCACCGTATGGAGAATCAAGGCAGTTTTTGGACATGGGGAAGAGACACTTGAAAGGAGGTAGCAGCCTCTGCTTGAACTCCTCTCCAAAAGCAACATTTCAGGCGAAGCTGGGATGGATGTTGGAGCTGGAGGCAATTATTGGAGCTAAAATAAATAGCTGCTATGCAAAAGCGGTAGGGAAAGAACTGCAAACATGGGGACAGACAGACCATTTCAGCATATACTGGTCTAGCGATAACACTGGGTGTGCCTTTCATCCCAGGACCAGAAAGGGCTTTATTATCCTGCCTAACAAAGGCTCTGAACACTTGAGGAAGTAATTATTAGTATTCTTGGGAGCTGTTGTTCTGCAAGGACAGCAAGTTTGAGCTGTTCTCAGAAGGGCAGCTCTGCTCGAAAATGCCAGTGCATTTGCTGGTGTGTATTTGCAATCACTCTGCCTGCACTGCAGCCCTCAAAAACAGCATCTGTCCTCTGGGACCCGCAGGTTGGCACTTGGCGAGGCTGGAAATCTGGCTGCTGTGTTTTTACATAAAATCACGCAACGAGCCCAAGACCAAACGAGGAAAAGGAACTGTTAGATTCATCTTCTTCTATTACACCACAGGCTGCAACTTGGCCCAGGCTACAGCTCCCACTGCTGATCCCGCTTGCCCTATCCAAACCCTACACTGCAAGCGTTGCACTCCATCCAAACCCCAACCCAACGGAGACCTGGACACTTTCCAGCAAAACACTCTCCTGCCTATTTGGGAGGAAATCCAGAACAACTCTGACTTTGCCATGTGCTGTTCCAGATTCACTGTCTATGCTGGCAGACGCTCAGCTCAAATCTGGTGGTTTAAGCCCTGTTTAAACGGGGGAGCAGAAGCCACAGGGAAGCAGCAGTGCTGGAGGGAGGGTTTGCTGCCAGCAACGAGCACCTATTGCCTTCCACGCCTCGCCAGCTCACGCGTTTACTATGGCAGGGATCTCAGCAGCCCACGTCTGGACCTGGCGAGAACTTGTGTAGCAGGTGAATACGATCCCTTTGGAACTGAAGTAATCTTGCAGCTTCCCAGGAAAAAGATCCCTACTGAGTTCGCAGTCTGGCAGGCAAGCGAATCTCTCCTTTCACCCCTGCTGTTTGCAGGGCTTTTAGGTTTCATCGACTTTATACATTCGTTATACACACATGAAACAGCCCCTGAACCATTCCAGCTGGTGGAGCAATAGGTGGAGGAGGAGAACAGCCAAAATCAACAAAGGTTACAAAGCAAATTTTACTTTTTTAAAAATTTATTTTATCTTTTTGCGAAGGTGGATGCACCAGCACGCCATGCCTGCTGGAAGTGACCTCCAGTCGCTGCTCTCAGCATCAGCCCTCGCTAGAAATTAAGGCAAAAGCTGCTGGGGGTGTGGAAGGAGAGCTGCAGCGGGGCAAGGGCGGCGGGGGGACAGACTGAGCTCGTGTCCCCGGAGGAGGGCAAGTCAAGGGCTCCGCAGGGGCAAAAAGCATCTTCCTGAATCGGGCAGCCGCGGGCTGCTGTAGCTGCCCGCCTCGTGCCCCGGGCTGGCTGGCGAAGTCAGCCCCGGCCGGGGAGCTGAACTTTGGGGGAGCATCTCAGGAAAGGGCCACATGTGTGTCTGATGGGAGGCAGCAGGAGCAAGGGGGAAGGCTGCTGAGAGTGGGAGTTGGTCAGGTCTGAACTGGGAAACGTAGGCTGGGCATGGAAAAAAAGAGGGGTGGTAAGTTAAAATTTGAGAGATTCTGATTTCTGGCGTCAGAAGGAAGTTAGTGCAAAATGCTTTTTCTCTGCAGGAGTGTGCAGAGTGCCTGAATAGCCTGTCTTGTCCCCAATGTCCTCAACCGCCAGAGCACAGCAAGTGCCAGAGGGGTAAGTGGGAGCAAAATAGTCAACAGTCCTCAGGAGCTCCACGTCCACAGCAGCTTCGCGCCCCTGCAGCCCGTGGCCACCACAGCACTCTCCTATGCAACACAACCATCCTGCCTACTGCCACAGAAACAAAAAACCACAGCAGAAAGCAAGGTATGGGAACATCGGAGCTTTCTACATGCAAGGTTTGTTGCATGCGGGACAGCAAGGCGGGGGGCATCACATGTCTCCACAGTCCCGTAAACCCATGGCCAGGACACTGCAGTGCCAACTGCTTGGCTCCTGGCTAACAAACAACATGGTAAACTGCTAATTAGCCTTTGAGTATTCGACCTATGTCTCCAAGACAGGATAACACTATTATTTGTCCCTTTACACTCCTGCAAGGCCCGGTGCCATTGGCTTCTTGTATCATAAAGAAATTAAAATATATCATGACCATAAACTACATCATTTGAGGAAATAAACCATTTCTAGTAAACGTATCAGGGGACACCGAAGCCATGAACTTTTCTAAATCAATCGCCAACTGATAAAGAGCGCAGGTATTTGCTGGGGGCAGCTCCCAGCACGTGGCTCCCCGTGCGGCGCTGGTGTGGGGACCTCGTCCCGCGGTGTGGTGGCTCAGGGTGCAGGCTGCCCCAGGAGGCACAAACCCCACCGCCAGCGCAAGCCCTGCTTGGGGAATGGCTCAAGCAAGAAGAGCCCCAGGATTTTTGCTGTGTCCCGGGATCGAGCAGAGGCTGGTGGGGTATTTTGTGGATGAGGCTTTGCGAGGCGCAGCAGTCCGGGGCTCGGGATGCTCAGAACATGTCTGGGTGCGTGCAATCCCCGCCGCAGCACCCTGAGCCCAGCCAGCCTCCTCGCTGCCTCACCTTCGCGCCAGGGTCCCTGTGGGTGCTGGGGCTGAGGGGCTGAGCACAGAGGTGGGGGACCTGCACTGGAGGGGGCCGCGGAGGGGGACCCAAAAAACTTTTCTAGTAAGAGTGCTGTGCAACCGATAAGGTCTGCATTGAAAGTGTTTTTCTCTTAGTTTTTTTTAAGCCTTCGTTACGAGGGCTGGGTAAGTCCCGCTGCAGACCTCTTTGGCTAAGGAGCAGGCAGCAAACAGGGCAGGACCGGAGGTTGCGCTGCAAGCTGGCAGGATCCGTCCCCGGGCCTGCCGAGGCTGCAGCGCGAGGCAGGAATGCCAGGCACTGGGAACTGGGCTGAGAACGACCAATTCATTTCCCAAACGGTGCAAACAGTCACTGGGGCGTCCATGGGACACCAGCCCGGCTCCACCACCTCTTCCCCCAGGAGTCCCAGCACCCGCTCCACCGTGCTGCCCACATTGGGGTACCTCTCTCGAGAGCCCCAGAACCGAGCATGGGGGCATCAGCCATCGCCACCCACAAACCTGGCATGTTCACTCTACACAAAGCGAAACAGAAACCAGAGATTTGGGGGTCCCCTCGCATGGGGACCACCAATACATACGTGGGGGATGAGCATATTTCGACTGCTCCAAAACCCCAGCGGAGCCCCCGTGGGGGGGTTGCCAATGCCCTTTGTTCGCATAACCTCTGCAGCGCTGGCTACGCAGCTACTTCTTCTCCCGGCTGCGAGTGCCAGGGGGAGCGCGGGGGGTACCTGGTGTTTCCTGGAGCAGGTCGTATCTGCTGCCATTCATCTTCCAGGGGGGCTCAGCTCTGCGGGCAGAGCTAGGGGAGTCTCGCCCTCGGACGGGGCCCTCCGGCCGGTGAGCCCTCCATGGGCTGCCGGGCACGAGCCATGGCTGGGAGCTGGCTGTGGTGCGGCGGCAGGGACCAGCTAATCCCTTAATGCTGGTCACAATGAGATTTGATGGGGAGCAGGAGTTTGTGCCGTAGAGCCGCAGGTTTTAAAGGGTTCTGGCCACTACCCGGAGGGGAATTATAAGGTGGCTCCAGGTTTGCACCCCGCTGCCAGTGCCCGCAGCAATGCCCGCTGCTTTCTGGGCCACCTTTCTGAGGTGCCCTCACCCTGGCCTCTGGCCTGCCGCTGCGTTTCTGCGGGACAGGGGGTGCCCGACTGCCCATGCAGCTCTGGAGGCTGCTCCAGAAAATGTGCCTGGGTGCGTTTAACAGCAGGAGCGGGTCTGACTCCCTCTCCGGGGAGAGGCTGGCTGCTTTCGCTTTAAGGTGTTGCTATATAGACACCCAGAACGCCGTATCCTTGAGAAACACCCTTCGTCTCCCCTCCCAGCCGCCGTTACGACATGCGGGCCGGGAGAAGCGAGGACGAAGCAGGGTAGCAGGCAGGGAGCTGCGCGCATGGTGCTCCCCATCTTTGGGCAGCCCTGAGCTGTGTGTCCTGCAGAGCCTGGAGAACATCTCCAATGGTTCAAACCACCCTGGGGCATCCCTGCCAGAGCTCTCCCGCGGCTCCCCGGGCACTTGCCTGCTCTGAGCCTGTGCCCTACTCTCCCTGTCCTCTCCCAAGGAAAACAGGACCTGGAAAACTCTCAGGGCTGAGATTTCTTAATCGTTTATGCACATTGGTGCTGCCGATGGGGAACTCAGGAGCCTCCATGTCCCAGGCAGCCCGAGATTTCGGCTAGTGCCTTGCACCGCGGCTGGGCCAAGGCAAGCCCAGCAGGAAGAAAAGGGATTTTCCAACTGCCAGGCTACAAGAAACGCCTCTCTGCCATTGCAGCGCTGCACACTCTGCTTTTTTTGTCTGGAGATGAAGCTGCTGTGACCGTCTTGTGTTGACTCGTTTGGCCGCGGTCCAGAGGGGAGCGCGGAGGCTGCTGAGCACCGAGATGTTTTCTCCTCTGCAGGGAGTGTGTGCTGGCATGTGCGGCCCTGCTTAGCCCCGAGGAGAAAAATTGGGTGAGGGATTAGAGTGGCACTTCACTGGGTTTTCACAGGCACTGAAATGCTGAAAGGGAGAACCGGGCGCCTTTGCAATGCAGCCCTGTGCTGCACGGCTGTGGCCCCAACCAGCGCCGGGAGCGAATGTGGCCTTGCTCAGCCTCTGTGCCCGGAGGAACTGACTGCGGGGCCAAGCCCATCCGAAACACCCATTTTCCTGCACTTTCCTTCCTCCTCGGATGGCGTTCCTCCCACCGAGCCCGCCTCTGCTTTCGCTGTGCCAAGGAGGAGAGAGCTCGTTCCTGCCCTCCAGAGATGTCGGACCCTGAGCACCATCTCGAAGGCACGAGTCTAATGGAGGAAAACCATTCCTAAACCATTCCCGTCCCATCTCCATGAGCCTCGGCTCCCACCCGGGGCTGCCTGGGGTGCATTTGAATTAGTTTGGAGAGCACAAGGCTGCCAGCAGCTTCCAGAAGGCTCCTGATGGGTCAGGGATGGGGAGTGACCAGCAGGTCCGTACCTCGGCTCTGTGCCCGGGGAAGGGGTGCGGTGGCGATGGAGGCAGATGCCCAGCATGCCCGCCTGGAGCAGGGAGCAGCATCGAGGGCAGGGCCGGGTCTGAACTGTGCACAACCCCGTGACACCTCCCTTCACCCCTCTGCTTCCACACCGGTTTTAACGCCTGTAACAGGGAAACACACCCAGGTCAACAGAGATTTCTCCCAGACGGTGGCAGTCCCCGGGCACACACCCGTGGACAAGCCGCAGGCAGCACCCAGCTCTGCTTCCACCAGGATGTCCACATGGTGGCAAAGCCACCACCTCCATTCCACCACCATTTGGTCCTTGAAGGCAGCAGACTCCAGGCAGGGGAGCAGCCAGGGCTGTCAATCTGAAGCCTGGCTGTTTGTCCCCTTGCCCCTCCTGCCTCCTTATTCCACCCTTTATTTCCCGGTGCCGCCTTTTCCCTGCCAACGCCAGGCTCTTTGCATGGGCTGGTTCCCTCGGGCGCCCATCGGTGCCTTCTCCGCTCTTCCCTGCCAGGGCACCTCGACCTGGCTGAGCCTGCCCATCGCTGGGGCAGGACCTGCTCCTGCTCACGAGCCACGGCGGCTGCAAGCGAGAGGCCACGCAGGTTGCTGGATGGGGACCTGCAGCACGGGCAGGGTTTTTCCATAGAGTGGTTGCTCTTGTGTGCCTTCTGCTGAGCCCCCCGCTGTTGCCCTATCCATTAGCCTGACACCCTGCCCAGCCTCACAGTCCATGGCCAAATTTCCTTGGGTGACATTAGCACCAGTGAATCCTCTTCCCGAGCTGGGCTGCTGCTTTTCACCAGGGGCGGTGGGGTGGACCCTGCCATCCCAATGGACATGATGGGGTGGGATGCAGGACTTGGCCGGTCAGATGGAAACCGGGGACAGGCTGGCACACTGGAGAGGAGCAGCGGCAACTTCTTATCACGGGGCGTCAAGGCTTTGGGGACTGTGTGGCAAAATGACGAGCCTCCCCTGGGAGCAGAGGGGGAGACAATTGGCCGAGCGGGGCAGGAGGAGCTGGGCTCTGCAGCCTCCATGAAAGGCAACGGGCCATAAACGTGGCTCGGTGGCTGTCATTTATGTGTCGGCAAACACATTGAGTGGGCTCGACTATTGATTCTGACTGTATAAAAGAGTGTTGTGGCACTTGTTCTCTGACTGTATAAAAGAGTGTTGTGGCACTTGTTCAGGTTTGCGCAGGTTTTACAGCTCTTGTTCTGAGAAGTGCCCATGTATTTGGTTTTGCTCCTTCCTTCAGGTCTATCTGTTGACATTGGCTCTCCTAACCAGAGCGTTGGGCCATGCCAGGAAGCTGAGTGTACGGCTCTCCCTGTGTTTCCCACTTTCCCAGGGATTATCGCCTATAAAATCTTGCACACACCCATGGCCGGGACAGGTTTCAGGTGCAGAGGCAGGTGAAAGGTGCCCGCTGGTCCCACGTTGGTGGGTTCGGGTGCCCCACACTTGGTGGCAGGAGCTGAGCCACCCATCCTGATGGATGAGTTTTAGGGTAGATGGGCAAAGCCGTGGATAAGGTGCTGCCCTGGGCAGCCTGGGGCAGGATGAGCAAGGTGAGAGATCTGTGGGGCTGCGATGAAAATCAGGTGTCAAACTAGCTTGGATGTCCAGAGAGGGAAAAGGTGTCAGAGCTCCCACAGCATCACCACAGAGGAGATGGCCCATGCATGGTGACCCACAGCATGAGGCCCACAGTATTCCTGTTCCCCACCTTCACTCTTCCCACTGGGAGATGCCAGCACTGGCTGAGCTGGCAGGGACACCTTGGTGCTGGGGGCTTGGAGGCTTGGAGGGCTTGAGCCCACGGTGATGGCCCCCATCCACCCCCCAGCACCGGGGCTCCTGGTACCACGGGGCTGCAGCTGGAGTCCCTCCAGTGGCTGCAGCCTTTTGGGATAGAAAGTCTGGTCCGGCTGCACAGACCCTCAGCTTTTTAGAGCCAGGATCCATCCAATTCTCGGCTGCTGGTGCCTTTCCACAGCCGCTCGCTCTTCATGGAGCTGCTCCTCTCGCACCTTTGGTGTATCATCCAGAACCCACCATTATTTTTTGAGGCACGTATTTCCTGAAGGGATTTGCTGGGTAATTTCTGTTGATGCTCAGGCTGAAGCTTGGACATGAGCCGTTCCTGGGAGTAATTGCTTCTGGGACCCGGCTTAACTCAGAGGCCTTGGTGGGAATGTGGTGCCTCTGCCCAGCGCAGGCGAGCAGAGCCACCAGCCCTGGGTTCACAATACAGCCACTACCTTGAAATTTGCCTTTCGTGAAAATTCTGCAACATTTGCCATTTCCACAAATGTTTTTGCCAGGAACCTTGTTTTCTTGAATATTTGAGGAAAGCAAACAGAGAAGGAGCCTGAACACAAAGAGTCATGGACATTTTTTTGCAGTCTTTGTCCCATTCTAACCCCAAGCCCGCCGGCAGAGACACTTGCAGGTGTCCCCCCTGCCCAATGTGCCCCTTGGCTCTGTCCTATGTGCTGCCCCGTCCCCCACTGCTGGCCCTGGTCCTGCTGCAAATACTGCTGTATTTAAAAGAAAATCGACCATACCTTGCTGTCTGCAGGACCACCGCCACTCACCACCTCTTTGCACTCACTTTAAATAAAAATAATTTTTTAATGGCATTTAAGAATTGTCAGCAGAAGACTAACGAAGTATGTCCCCATGAAGGGTGGCTCGCAGACCTACACCTGCCCTGCGGAGCTCAAAATAGCTCTCAGACACTCCTCAAACCTTCCCCAGCCTCATGCCACTTGCCTCCCAGAGCTGGAGCTCATTGCCCGCTGACAGCAGCCCCCTGTGCTCACTCCCCCTTATAAAAATACCATCGTGTTTTCGAGTGAAGCCGAAGACGAGGGTGTGCTGCTGGCCCGGTAAGCGGCCAGGGTGAGGCGGCTGCTCATGGTGGAAGTCATAGCCCTGCGGGCAAGCGCAGCTGCCCCGCGACACTGAGCAGCATCCCTGCAGCCCACCGCGGCGGGGGGAGCATCCCCAGCTCTTCCCCAAGGAAACCTCCACTAAGCACCAGCAAACAGCACTCAGGATCAGGCCAAGGCAGCTAAAGCATAGAATCATAGAATCATTAAGGCTGGAAAAGCCCTCTAAGATCATCGAGTCCAACCGTCAACCCAACACCACCATACCCACTACACCATGTCCCTAAGCACCTCATCTACACGTCTTTTAAATACCTCCAGGGATGGGGACTCAACCACTTCCCTGGGCAGCCTGTTCCAAGGCCTGACCACTCTTTCAGCAAAGAAATTTCTCCTAATGTCCAATCTAAACCTCCCTTGGCGCAACTTGAGGCCGTTTCCTCTCGTCCTATCGCTGTTACTTGGGAGAAGAGACCAACACCCACCTCGCTACAACCTCCTTCCAGGTAGCTGTAGAGCGCGATGAGGTCTCCCCTCAGCCTCCTCTTCTCCAGGCTAAACACCCCCAGTTCCCTCAGCCGCTCCCCATCAGACTTGTGCTCCAGGCCCTTCACCAGCTTCGTTGCCCTTCTCAAGCAGTGGTTGTCCCTTTTGCATCCCATCTAAATACCAGTGCTTATTCCTGGATGCAGCAAGACCCTGTTCAGCCGTTTCTTGCCCTGGTAAGTGCTGACCCTGCCAGCACCAGTGTTACGGCCACCCCCAACAGCCGGTGGGTCCTAACACCCACCAGTCCCCGACAGCCTCCGGGCCATGGACTTGGAGCACAAGGAGTAAACAGAGGTATGAAAAAGCAGCTGACATGAGAAATCAAGGGGAAAAAGCTCAGTTTGGGTCATACCTAGGGGAAACCTGTAAAAAACTAGATCTATTTGGCAATGAAAAATAATTGCTTCACAGTGAAAAGTAAAAATACTCAGAAATTCTGCCTCCTCTTATGTTCTTCAGCTGAAACTATTCACCACATCTGACCAAAACGCCTGAGCAGCTCTGACGTCTTGCATTTTTCAGCGAATTTCCAAAGCTGCTTTACTGAGCTGGCCCTGATCATGCGCCGGTCCCTGCTCCAGGGATCCCCCAGGGATCCCCAGCTCCAAGAGCTGCTCCCAAACTATGAAGGAGCGGTGCTGCCTGCACCGGGATTGAGGGCAATTGCCTGGATTGTGCTCAAGTCTCATTGGGAGGATAAAGGTGGAGCTGGGGGCTCGTCGCCTCCTCGCTGCCCCTCTCCATCCCCTACCCTCTCGCACACCTATTTGCAGCCTCCCCCAGGGTTTTAGCTCCAGCGTGCCCGGAGGAGCCCATTCCAGCTCACAGCCCATCCTCGGCAGGTGCTGGTGAGGATGCTGAATGTGCCCCCAGCCCCATGGCTCTCCGGGAGCTGCTGCATCACTCCCTTCTCGCCCAGGGACCCATGCAGGGTGCTGGGGACAGGACAGCTTTGTCACTGCCTGGCAGTGTGTCCTCCAAGTCCTTTACACAAGGCACAGGTCTGATGGGAGGGAAATAAGTGCCCCCAAGGAATGGTTTAGGGGGAATGCCAGTGGCAGTTTGGGGCAGGGATGGATGGGGAGGGCCCCACTCTCTGCTCTTCCTGATGCCACCACCACAAAGAGCGGGCAAGACCCGCTCGCCGTCCCGAGGCCAAGTGCCGGCACCCAGCTTTCCCCTTAGAATACATCCCTGGCTTCAAATGGGTGATGAAATGCTGAAGCCTCTGAGATGGATAGGGAGGTGGGAAAATCAGACAATCTCTCCATTGATCAAAGGAAACTGAAAATAACTGTACGACCCCTCCAAGTCTGAAGGCTCATCTGGTGGCACCTGATGTGCATCCGCTGGCTGAGCCCTGGCAATGCCGGTGCAATGCCAGCTGGAGTGGCCCATCCTGCCAAGGGCCGGGAGCCGGCCGGCCACGAGGGCAGTGCTGGCGGGCACGGCTGGGGCTCAGCGCCGACACCGCTGTGTGGAGCACCCCCATGGCTTTGCAAGGGAATAAACTTCCCAGTGACCCTGGGAAGGGTTTGGCCACCACTTTGGTGTCCACCCCGTGGCACGTCCCAGCTGCTGTGCCCAACCTGCCGCCCAGCCCAGCCCATCCCAGCCCCGCGGCACTGCAGGCTCCCGGGGAAGCCAGGCGCTGCCTGGTCCCCCATCCCCGCCAGCCCTTCCTCGCCTCTATTTGGATAACTTTTTCACCCGTTTTATTTATGAGGACTCCCCTCCTTCTGCCAACACTCTGAGTTTCCTCTTGCTCTGGTCTGGGAGGCCCGTCTTGCTTTTTTATTCTTCTTATTTTTCTCTCTCCCCCTTGCAAGGCCCCAGGCTCGGCAGCCCGGCCCCGTGAGAGGCTCGCAGGCGGCGGGTGCCGGCTGGAGCGCGCCTTTGTTTGGCCACGGGAGCAGATGGGGAGAGCGGCTGCAGGTGGGATGTGCAGCGATTCTTCCCCAGCCGCTCCGCGGCACCCGGCTCTGCCTGCGCCTGCCTCGGTCGCTGACCCTCAGGCTGAAAAATTAGGAGAAAATCAGGATTTTTAAAAAAAAAAAAAGTCAGGAGAAAATTAACAGCGGAAAGATTTGCCTGGCTGTGTTTAAGGTCACCGATGTGCCGGGGCTGGCAAGTGGCTGCTCGCACTAGAGCCAGCTGCTAGTGGGCAGAAGAACTTAATTGTAAGTGATTAAAGAGCTTGTTCAGCTCCTTCAGCTCCTGTCAGGCAAAGCCTGTTGCTAGCTGCAGAAATGAGGCTGGTTTTGCACCCCGCAACAAAGCAGGACACCAGCACCCTGGATTTGGGGACACCCAGACCCGGCCACCCCGCACTGCTGTGTCTCCCAGGCTGACGGGAATGTCACTTGAGCCTCCCCTTCTCCTGCAAATGAGGCACAAGTCAGTCCCTGCGAGCTCGGTGGGTCGGGAGCCATCTCCCCACCAGCAGCAGAGGAGCGTCCCTTCCTGCAGGGCGACTCGCTCGGGGCTTCAGCCCGGAGGATGCTCAGCGCTCGCTTCTGCTGGACCAGCCCACAGAGGTGCCCTCGCTCCAGGATCCGACCCTCTGTACAGCTCAGAGGCATCAAGCCTTCGTTTTACCTACTGACGAGCAGCCTTCATCGCGCGGCTCCTTGCACATTGTCCAAGCAGCGCCAGCTGGACACAAAACCACAACCTGCACTGAACAGACCAAAAACTTGGCGTTTTTCTGAGTCCAGCTTTATGCGAGGCCCCGTCCCGCTGCTGGCTCCTGCGGCTCAGAGCCGCAGGTGATGGGAGCTCCTCCAGAGCCCCGGCTCCTGCGGGCCTGGGACGTACAAACGAGCGACCTGGTAAAAACAGGCTAAAACTCAGCATTTCATAACTGCTTGACTGCTCCCTGCTCCAGCTCAGCCCAGCAACGCTGTGCAGATCGTATGCAATTCCTACACGTTTGCATTGCAATGGGCCGTGGACCCACGGAAATGCCGATGAGCCCCGTGTCTGGCCGTGGCTCACTGTGGGGCCGTGTGAGCCAAAACTGAATTGGGTCTGGAGAGTACAGAGGTGCTGGGGCTGGGGCAAGGAGGCTCGGGGCTGCAGCGTGGCTGCCCAGCACAGGGGCAGGTTAGGGCTGGAGGTGGCACCCGTAGGAGGCTGCAGGCCTGGAGCAAGAGAAACCACCACTCAAAATGGAGCCATGAGCAAAGCGCGAGGAGGTGGCCTGGGAGCCCCACAAACCCTCCTGGCTGGAGCACACGCGTGGGCTGGTGGGGCTGTGCACGTTCGTGGTAAAGGAGAAGAGGAGCAGGATGTGAAAAATACAGTGAGGAGAGGCAAGGTAGAATGATGGAGAGCCAGGGGACGTGATAGAGAGCAATGGAGAACCAGGGGAAGTAATGGAGAGCCATGAGGAAGTGATGGAGAACCACGAGGTGTGATGGAGAGCCACAGGGAAGTGATGGAGAACCTTGTAACTGTGAAACCTCATCTGCTGGAACCTCACTCCACACCCTGACCATGCCCAGGGAACTGGGGTTCCCAGATCACCCAGGACCAAACCAGCCCCAGCCCCTCGCCTTGCAGGGATGCTGCAGCACGGGCACATTTGGACCCATCCTGAGGGTACCGGCGGGCTGACGACAGCCCGGGTGGGGGGGTCCGTCCCCCCATGTGCATTTGTTGGCAGTTGGCATCTGGCACTGCCAAGGAGAGCAGCGGCACGGGGCTGCCCCGGGCCAGTACCCGCTGTGCCACCCAGGGAGCACGGGCACGGCCCTGGCGGGCATCTCCCTGTGGCCGGGGCGCCCTGGGCAGCAGCGTACCGCCCGATGCTCTGCACCGCAGAGGCTGGAGGCTGCCGTTCCTCCGGGCACTACACTCCCTGCCGGGAAACCTGCCCAGCGTTAGCAGCAGCCCGGCCCTGGCCCTCGGCGAGAGCAGCAGCGCTGGTGGGCGGGCGCCCGCTCCCGCAGCCTGGGCATGCCACAGGCCGCCCGCAGCCTTTGCGCTGGGGCTGGCTGCGTGTCCTAAGGCAACATGTCACCTCCTTTCTAAACTGCTGCCACTCCTGCTGCGAACCCTGCAGCAGCCCCTCTGCCAGCGGGTGGGACCGCTCTGCTCCCTCGGGCACGTGCCTTCTTCGAGCCGAGCAGAGTGAAAGAGAGAAAATGCATATATATGTATATATTATATAAAAATTAATCCCTTTTTCTGCCTCCATCTCCAGCCTGTGCAGGTGCCTGAGCCGGCGGTGGCCGGGCAGCGCGGCGGGGCTGGGACGTGGGGCCGGGGGCTGCTGCCCGCTCCCAGCCCCGCTTCCCGCGAGCGACGGCGGGGCGGCAGCGCGGGCGATGGAAACGCTGTACTCACCATATGGAGCCTCCATCTTAGCGCTTAGCTGGGTGCTTACATTGACCATGTCTCGCCGGCTACTGCTATGGGGACTTGGGGCGAAAACCAGAGGAAGTAGAGGAATAAAAAGAAATCTAAATAAATAAATAAAAATGTCTTTCACTAAGGAACTAGGTGAAGGCAGGAGGGAGCACGGAGAGGCAGGGCGAGGAAACCTGCCTCTCCTGTTATCTTATTGATTCGCTTAATCAGGGCTAATGTGGGTGGAGATGTTAAATAGTAACCAAGCTCTTATGGAAACCAATCTGCAAGGTGCCGTTGCTGTAGCTATAGTAACTGCTGCCAAGCTAGAAACTCAAACACGGCTTTTACTGGACTCTTTTGGGGCTCCCGTTTCCACCCGGTGTCAAGGCCGGGGCAGCCGCTGCGCTGGGGTTCACCCCCGGCCGTGGGGGGGGCGGGGGGGATGGATCCGGCTCCGCAGCGCCCCGGGTGCCGCTGGATTTTGTGCTGTCGCCCACCCGCGGTAGGAAAACAAGGGCTGAGCCCGCTGGCGGGCAAGGGGCCATGGGACAAGCCGTGGGGTCTGGCACGCGCTGGCACGAGCAGAGCAGAGCCTGGCCGCGGCACAAGGGGTGAAACGCCCCGGCCGTGGGTCGGGATTTGTTCCCTCGGTGCAAAACCAGAGGGGTCACTTGGGGATGGGGAGCCGCAGGGATGCTGCAGTGGGATGCAGGGTGGTACCCTGAGGACGGGGCCGGGGTGCAGGGCGTTTGCTGCTCCTCCCTGTCTCCCTCTGCTCCCCAAACTGGGGGGACCTGCAAGGTGCAGCAGCCGCTTACGGGCATCTGTGCTCCCTCCAGGACCGCAGCACCCAGGAGGAGCCCCGGGGACCTCATGGTCCAGGGCGTGCAGATGCGGTCCCCAATCTTGGGTAGAGCCCTGTGCCGCTGGTGGCTCCGTGGCAGGAGCAGCCCCTGCTCCCGGGGGGCCGCACTGGGGCAAGCAGGGTCACATGCGAGAGGTGTTGCTGAGATGACACCAAATTATATGGGGGATGCAGAGCTGGAGCTGAAAAAGTGATCGGCCAGCAGCGCAGGGCCTCCCGTACATCTCTGGAAGGGGCTGGGCTGGACGAGGCAGCGAGGGGTCCCTGCCAGTCCCGGGACCCCCCAGTACCCCCGCTATTGAAACCCTGCAACCCTGAGAGGACAAAATTAGGGACATCTCCTCTGGACGGGAAAGCACATCCCAAGGGAGTGTGCAGCGGGGCGGGGGCGAGCGGGCAAGGTGCTGCCGGGATGCAGTGGGGGCTCAGACCCAAAGCCTGGGAATTTGGGGACCCCTGAGTTTGCTGAGTGCTGAGAGGCCCTAGAGAGGGAGGGGATGTGGATAACGGGGTGCTCAGCGGCGCCAGGGCTGAGGCAGGGCAGTGGGGCTGCATGGGGAAGCCTGGGTGGCATGGGGAGCTCCTGGCCCTCCGGAGTCATCGTCACCCCGTGTCCCAGCAGTGCTGGCTTCTCCCACACGATGGAGCAAAGCGCCCGGGCATCTCCCGCGGCCATGGCCCGTGGCCCTGCTGAGGGCTTCTGCACCCCTTCGCTGTTTACCCCAAAAACCAGAGCAAAGGCACTGGCTCGGTGTTATCCCGGCTGCTCCAGGCTGCGAGTGAGGGAGGAATGACACGAGCACGGGGGTCTCCAGGCTGCTTTATTGGGGGGCTCGGAGCCGTGGACTCTGTGACCAGAGGGGCTGCCATGGAGCAGGGGCACGCTCGGAGCTCCCCACTTTTCCTCCAGCCACTCCCCACGAGAGGAATGTCTTGGTATTCACTTGGTATTCACTTACACCAGCCTCTGCCTTAGCACAGGCGGGCGGCAGTGGGGAAAGCCCCCCGAGCCCACGGAGCAGGGACCATGCCAGCCAGCCCCGCTCCCTCCGTGCATCCCCGAGCTGTCCCCATTTCAGGTAACAGGGATCCGAACCATCCCTATTTCCCCCAAAGTGGGAAACAGCCGGAAAACACGAGCACTGCTGGGGAGGTGCGTTAAAAAAGCAGGTTCCTACGCGGCACTAGGGATGAAGCAGGTTGGACAGCTGGGCTGCTGGGGGGTCAGTGTTATAAATAATTCTGGTTCACCCCGTCCCCATTCCCGGGGGCTTCCTCGCGGGGCTGCAGCCCTAGAACCAGCTGACTTGATTGGATTTGAGTCCGGTGAAGCACATGTTGTTGGAGCAGCCCCCGCCGTAGGTGGGGGGGCAGGCTGAGCATGGCCTCCCCACTTTGTATGGTGCTTCTCCCAGCCAGTTGCCCCTAAAAAGAGAGGAGGGCATCACCTCTGAGCGCCATCGCCTGCCGCTGACACCGGAGCAGCCGTCGAGGAGGGAGGACGGCACGGGGGGGGCTTCCCTCCACGCACTTACTTGATGGCGTAGTTGCAGACGAGGAGGACAGCGTGCCGCCACGTGCTGCCCCACACCCGCACGTTGGCGCAGGTGCCGAGGGCGCAGCCCAGGCGGCTGGAGGATGCCCACACCATCTGTGCCGGGACAGAGAACAGGCGCTGTCGGTGACTGCCTGCCCAGGCATCCTGCAGCCGGTCACCCCAGGACCCCAGCACAGGGGTTTGTCCCACCAGGGAATCGCATCCCACCCACCCGAATTTCTAGGGCTGGATGCTCTGCCCACGGTGGGCACTGCTTCGTCACCCAAGGGTGATTTCTCGCTACCCTTTTCTGCCCGTGCTGCCCTGCAAGGGGCTGCCTTGCCAAGCTCACTTAAATGAGCAGCAGAGCCTGCGTCACTTCTCCGATTTACCCAAATTAGTTCCCAAACCTCACCCTGAACCATCGCCGGCAGCTTACCCTGCACACCAGGAGGTGAAACAGAACCAGAAGCTCCTCCTAAAGCCTCTCCAGGCTGAATTTCTTCCTTAAAAAATGTATCATCTTGCCCATTTGGAACCTGGAGCAGCCCCGAGCATCCCACGGACAAGTCCCACAGGGAGGCAGATGCTCAGGTAAAGGCTGGAGCCATGCAGAGGAGGTGATTAGGGGTTGGCACAGCTTTGGCACTGGGCAGGGGAGCAGAGGGAGGTTTTCCACCTTGTGCCGGCCAGGCTGCCAGTGGATGTGCCAGGGGATGAAGGGGCTGCATTCCTGGGGAGCCGGACACATCTGGGCTCTATAAAGCCGCTTCATCCCAGAGGAGAGGATTCATGCTCAGCAAAAGCACAAAGGGGCTTTTTTTTTCTCTTCACCACCTTGAGGTGCCAGTGGGGTAATAGGGAGAAAAAGGCCAAAGCAGGAAAAAAAAGCTTAAAATGAAAACCTCCCAACCAACCGACCAGAAGGTCCCAGCTGCGCTCCAGCGGGCTGCGAGCCCTGGGACCCCCGTGCAAGCAGCCAGATTCCCGTGGGGGCCCCAGGGTGGGAGGGCATCCCCAGCGGCTGCCTGCACCCCTCGGGCAGGCACGCTGCCTGCTGCCAGCCCTGCTGCCGGATTCGGTGCAGACAGCTGCCGGGATTTGATCTCGGATCCCAGCTGCTGCTGGGAGAAGGGCTGCTCGCTGCACGGGTGCTGCGGCAGCCCAAGGCACTGTGAGCTGCCCCCCACTTTGCAGCTGGGTCCTGGGGGGCTGCGGGGGGCTGCGAGGGGCTGCGACGCTCACCTGCGTGTAGTGGCTGCAGACAGAGCTGCTGCATGTGGAGGGGCAGCGGGGGTTGCACTCGCGGGGCTGGGGGAAGGAGTAGTGCTGCTTCTCCTGATGCCACGATTTCACCATGTCCACAACGGAGCGGTACCTGCAAAAAGTGCTGTGTGTAAGGTGGACCTCCTCTACCTCACATGGGCGAGGGAGAGGAGGGGGAGGAAGGCTCCAAGTAGAGGGAGTAGGGGAGCGAAGCAGGATGGACCAGGGACAATGACATCCTTGTGCCAAGTCCACTTGTGCCCAAGGCCAGCAGCCCTGGCACTGGAGGCACCTGAGCGCTCAGCCACGTGGTGGAGATCCAGGACCTGTGTCTCTCTGGTCATGGGCCAGGCAGAGAGGGGATTAATGCCGTACTCCCCAAAGGAGCAGCGAGCACCTCTGGTTTCCCACATTTACCCTGCTGCAAGAGTTGGACCCTCCTCCTCCTCCCCGGGAGGGCTCAATGTGCCTCTTGATTGCATCTCAGTCCTTTGCAACCCCAGCTCACAACCTCTCTGCTCCTTGACGGAGGGGCTGCTGCTGCTGCTCCTCCTCCTCCAGCATCGTGGGGTGCGGGGGGTCCCCAAGGAGCCCGCTCCGCCCATGGAGCACTCACCTGCCCGAGTGGATGGAGAGGTTCTGCCCCACGTATTTCATCAGCTGGGGGGGCCCGTGGTCCCACAGGCAGCGCGCAGCCCACGCCTCCGCTGCCCTGGCCAGCCGCTCGTCCCACACCTGGCCGGGAGGAAAGGAAAAGGGCAGGCAGGGATTTTGGCTGCCAAGAGGAGGGAAGAGGAGAAACCCGCTCCCTTGGGCTCAGGGGGCTTTTCTGAGCACCCCCAGATGTCCAAAAAATGTGACTCACACATCGGGCTGGGAAAAGCCCGCGGGAAGCAGGGCAGCGTGTCCAGGAGCGATGAACTGCCCCAGCTGCCCACCGCGGCTCCTGGGCACACACGGTACCCGCTGCCCAGGCAGAGCACGGATGCCCTGAAGCAGTGCAAGCCCTGTGTGTGTGATTCCCTCTGGGAATGAGCTCCTTCTGCAGAAGGTGGAGCTGAATCCAGGGGTGAAACCCCACAGCCCTGCGCTACCGCTGCAGCTCGCAGCCGTCCCCAGCCCTCCACCGCAGCCCTGGCCGCAGACTAACCGGTGAGGACAGCTGCTTCCTTCATGCATTATTTAAAGATTCCTCACCCATCCTGAACAGCTTTGGGGAGGTGCCTGGGAGAGTTATTTTGGAAGGCAGGAATTTAGGCCAAGCAAGAAGTGGCCGCAGGATGCTCCCGGGCACATCTGACCTGCTCTGGTACCCAGCAAGCCAGGCTGCTGCCTGGCGCTCCCAAACAGGCATCCAGGGACCACCCAGCCACTCCATCAGAGCTCCGGTCCCCTCCCTGGGAGCAGAGCAGCACATGGCACCTCCTGCCAAGGGTGCCACTCTGTTCTGGCTGGAAATCCCTCCTCTTGGTGGCTCCCCATTTCTCCTCCCTTTCGGGCTGGGTTAGGAGCTCCAAGCAGGGTCGAGACAACCTGGGGAAAGCTCTGCCCAGGGTGGCTCTCGTCCAGAGGAGCTGCCCGACCCGGCGAGGCTGTGCAGCCCCTCTCTGTCTCGCTCCTGCATGTTTCTTCTCCCAGGGGCTGGCAACCCTGGGCACGCTCCCAAGGGACCCTGGAGCTTGAGATGGGGCTGTCCCTCCCGGCTGCAGTTAGGGGAAAGGCTCCCACCTGGGCTTTGGGTTGGGACCTGAGCTTTTCATGCTTGTAGCCGTCTCCCTTCCCCTAATGCTACCTCTGCAGCTCGGCTGGACGGATCCTGCCATCCCGCAGCCTGCAAGCTCCCAGACATCCCAGGTACAGAACCAGGGGTCCTAAATCTGCCCCCGGGGTGGAAACATCCCCCCGTTGGGACTCCATCCCTCCTGCGCAGGGGCTGCATGGGGCGTGCATGGGTCTGCCCTGCACCAGGGGTGCAAAACATCCCCTGGGACAGATGTTCAGCCGCGAATCCAGGGCAGCACCCTGACATCCCCATCTGTGGGTGCCCCATCCCTACCAGGTTGGGTGCCCACGTCATGGGTGAGCCCCTCAGCCCCACGGCAGCAGCCAAGAGCTGTGGACCCAAACCCACCCTGCCGGAGCCCGACTCACCATATACTCCATGTTGGCGGCGGGGGGGGTCACCTGTGCCCGCACTTGGTTGTGATAGTCCAAAATCACGCTCATGTCACGAGGGGAGAGGTATCGCTTCCGACGGCTCCGGGGGACCCCCACACCCCACAGCAGGCCCGCGGCTCTGCCCCCCGGGGGGGACAGGAGCTCGGTGGCATTGGGCAGCAGGAAGGAGCTGGACTGCTGCGTCATCCAGAAGCCCAAGGCAGCGAGGTACAGGTGCAGGCGCAGCACCGCCATGCTAGCCCGGCCGGCGGGGTCGGCCGGCGGCTTTCCGCTCCCGCACGGAGTTAAGCAAGGACAAGGCGGATCGCCGGTCCCCGCTGCTGGCACGTGGATCTAGGAGAGAAAACAACACAGGCACCGCTCAGGTTTGCAGTTCACGTGCAAACACCGCTTCCCAAATAAATAAATTTTCCTTTTTTTCCTTTTCAAAATAAATTTTTGAAATTAATCTCTTTGATAACCTCAGTTATCACAGCAAATTCCCCAGGATCAGCAGGGAGATGGCTGGGGAATTGGTTTTCTTGTTGTTTCTTTAAAAAAAAAAACAAAATCAGTACAAAATCTCCCCCATTTTTTCACTTATCGCACGTACCTGCCAGGCAGGGGCTAATTAGGAGCATGCTGAGATATTCGCTGCAGCCGCCTGCCTTGTAACTTCCCAGGAGTTTGGTGTGTTGAGTAAATCCCCAGCACAAATGGAAATCTCATACAGATAAAGAAACGCACAGCAAGTTTTAAAAGCATCGGCGAGAAATCCTAACGACTCTTTATCTCAAGGAAAGAAAAATAAACCACCGCAAAACCAGAGTAATTAAAAAAAAAAAAAAAGAAAAACGCTGGAATATCTCCTCGTCTGTCAGCCGATGCACCTCCTAACATCCCTGCCAGCCCTTCCCCGGAGTAGCGGGGAGGATGTTCCCCCGACTACGTACCTTGAGGACTGAGCCAAGAGCAGCTGAGCCCGGCGGCGGCAGCCGGCGGGATTGACCTTTGCAAACAACCTGCTGGGGCAGATGCGGGGGAGAGGTTTAGCCTAGCCCCGCCGGGCAGCCCGCCGCGGCATCTGACGCAAAAGCTGCATCTTAACTCTTCCCCTGGGGAATGTCCTGAAGTTTGGAAAGAGCCCTGCTAGATTTATAGGCTGGTGGATGCATCCGCGCGCACAGGCGCGCACGCAGGCACGCCGAGCCGTGCACGGTGCCGGCGGGGGAAGCGAGCAGAGCCTGGCTCGCTCCTCCAGCGGGCAGAGGGGCTGCTCGTCGGCTGCCGGACGGGGTTTTTATTACGAGCTACCTGCGGGGAGAGACTCCCAGAGTCGTCTCTCCACCGTTCACCCCCCAGCTGGGGTCTCTCTGGCAGCTGTGGATAGGGAAGCGAATCCAGGTCAGCGAGGGATGCAGAGGGGATTTTGCCCCGGCAAGGCGGCGGCAGGGCTGGCGCTCACCGGGACCCCCCGGGTCACCCCGCTTTGGTGCGAGCTGAGCAGGTGGCAGAGATGTCCCTTGCCAGGGGTGGCTGGGAGGGGACCTGGTGACCATGCATGTCCCTGGGCCAGCAGCTTTCCCCATTAGAAATGAAGCCGCTTGCTGGGGGGGTTCCCCAAGGACTAAGGTTTGCCACAGCCTGCGGGGGCTCTGCCCACCACTGACCTGGGCTGGTGATGCCCGGCCAGGGGCATCTCAGGGGAAAAGAGCCGTTCCTCTGCGGGCTGTGCTCGCCGCAGGTGTCTGCCCGCAGCGGGGGAAATGGCTGCAGAAATCTGAAAGCTGTAGAGAATCCTGCAGCATCAAGTGCATTTCCCTATAACATCCCAGCAATCGCGATACCTGGGGCTGGCTGAATTATTGCAGGTCACAAAAATGCAAGCCTGGCAGGCTGGAGGGGCTGCTTGCAATGCCCGTCGCATCTCTTCCTCCCGCCATGCATGGAGCCAGAGCAAGCAGCTGCGTGTGAGCCGCGGCAGGGCTCGCTGCCATCGTCACCCCATGCCACCGTGCCCCAGGTAAGCAAGGTGCTCCCCCCGCACCTCGCCAGGCCTGGGTTCACCAGGCACAGGCGGGTTTGGAGCCAGGATTTGGCTCTTTGGTTGCATGAAGGGGAGCACCAAGGCCAACCTCCTTCTCCTGAGCTGGCAGGAGGCACGGAGACGGAGGCACGGAGCTGAGACCAGAGCGTGCCCGGGGGAAAGCTGGTGCTCAGGCAGGGAGACAAGGAGGCTGCTGGGGAGGAGGGAAGGAGAAGGCAGTCCCACAGCAGCAGCCCATCGCTGCTTCTTGCCCTTACTGGGATAAGAATTGAGGATCCTGGCCACGCAACTCCTGCCCTGTGCTGGGACTGACGGCACATCCCAGAGCCCGGCTGGCTTCACCCACAGTCCCTGAGACCCGCAGTGCAACAGATGCTGAGCAGGAGCTCGGGGAGGAGCAGACCCGAGCGTGGAGCAGGAATAACGCCCAGGTGCTGAGCTGCTGTGCCATATCAACACAGCCTCACCCTGCTGTGAGCCTCTGCCAAAATAGTCCCCTGTGTATATTTTTCCTGGCATCCGCTCTCCCGTAAAGCAACTCAAGATGCTGCGGGCCCTGGGGAGCAGCTGGAGACATGTGCCGGAGGGATATTTCCATCCACTCCCCACCCAGCGGGTGGGATGATGATTGTGCCAGCGAGGAGACAGGGAAACCGCTGCTGAGGCATCTCCAGCCCTGCTCTGGTGCCGCGGGAGGGGACCCCTCGGTGCGGAGAGCAGTAGCACCCCGGGGGCTGGCAGGGCTGGGCACGCCGCGGGGGACCGTGCTGTGCCGCGAATGCCGGCGCTGGGCACGCTGGGGTGTCAGGGTGGCTCCCAGAGCCCACCGGCTTTCCAGGCTGCCTGTTGTAGGGTGTCTAACCAGCTCAGCTTCACCTTCCCAGCACCAGACCACCCCAAAACACCAGCCATCTCTCCACAGGTGCCGGGCAAAGCATCATCCCCGGTTTGCCGACACCTCTATTTTATGTTCACCCGTATGCGGAGGCGAGTGCCGGCTCCAGGGGCCGATGGCAGGACGGCCCTTCATACCACACCGGGACGGCACATGCCAGGGGCTGCCTCCCTCCGCTCAACTCCAGCTATCAAATCTCTCATTAGTAAGGGTGATGAGGGCAGTTTCATTCCCAGAGGATTAGAAAGGCAGATGGGGACACGCAGCAGTGATCTCAACTGGGCAGATTGGGGACGTGGTCTGGGCAGACTGGGAGGAGCAGCTGCCGCCAAGTGCCCACCGAGGCAGGGAGGGCACTGGGGCTGTGTGATGGGGAGGGGTATTTTTAATGATTTATTATTACACAAAAGACAGAGCCTTGAGCAGCAAATGCTCGTCCAGCACCGTGAACTGCAAAGATTTGCATTTAAGAATTTTTTTTGAGTTTTTGTTTCCCTGGGGCTCGGGGAGAGCAAACCCCCTGCAGCTCCCACTGCCACGCAGCAGCCGAGCTGCACCGAGCCTCTGCGCAGAGACAAGGCAAGGGTTTTGTCTTGGGTGCAGATTGAAAGTCCTGCTTAATCAGCACTCCGCGAGACAATCCAAATTCCAGGAACTGGAAGGGGTTTGTGTCCCTGCCAGGCGTAATATCCTGCAGCCCAGACTGGCCCAGCTGCCAAAGCACACGGTATCTGCAGCGAGGACCTTGCTGGGAGCCAAGAAGCACACGCATTCAGCTGGATACAGCAGCAGTGCCGGCAAATTCTCATTTTAATGAGCATTGGGAGAAAAAAAAGAGATAAATCACTGGGTTCACAGCACTCTCTTGGCAGAGATGCCCACTGATGCTTTTAAGACTGACATACATAGCAGCTCGCTCCAGAATAAGCCACAACGGGACTTGCAGGATTCCTCTGTCATGTTTGTTTCTCCCGTCTGTTGGATTTGGGCATCACCCATCACCCATGTGTCAAGGTGGCAGGTGGTGACATGAGCCTACACAGGATTGAGCAGGGCTTTGCCCTTTGCTGAGGGACAGCTCAGCCTGCTGAGGGACATCGCTGCTGCGATGCCTGAGCACCCCCGGGCGTGGAAGAGGTCGATGTGGCTTTCCATAGCAGGAGCCTCCTCTTAACCAAACCCAAGCCCTGTTTGAACAAAACTCTTTTCCCAGGTAATGCACAAACTCTGTTGCTCTAGTAAAATATCCCCCTCTTGCGAACTGGCAGAAAGGCTCGTTTTCCAGCTTGACTGAAAGCTGTTCATTTCTCCCAGTCCTGCCCCAAACACCACCAACAGCTCCAGCTACCCTGGTGCCCACCCTGGCAGGGAAGGAAGGTGGGACTTTTGATGGCTTTTGGCATTTCTAGAGCCCTGTAGAAGTCCAACACATCCAGAGCTTGGTTCCTCCTCATGCATCATGAAAGGAGATCTTCCTTCTGACTTAGGGGTCAGAAGATTTGATCTCCGCATGTTGTGACATGAGAAAACCCAGCCTGAACTCCTGCATGTTTATTTGTGATCTCCCTGAGGCGAAACACCCCGTTGAGCTGTAACCCAACTGAGATCAGTCCTGAAGTCTGAGGACTTCAGAGTCATCCTTCTCGCTAATTAGGACCAGCTCCTTGTAAATGTTGCATCCCTTTCTGAACCAAGCTGAGTCTTGGAGGAAGGGGTGCAGAAAAGTAAAATCTCACGCTGAAGAGGTGACATCCCAGGCTGCGGGAACAGGGGGATGAATTCCTGGCTGCCAGCAGAATTGCGCCCTTCTTGGCCAGAACATGGGGACACCATGTTGGGATGGGCTTTTCCAAAGAATTCAGCCTTTCTTCATCAAAATTAAAGAAGTGTTGATAGGTATCGAACCCCTTCTCCCTGATATCTCAGACATCGCAGGAACAGGGCCAGTTTCTCGAAGGAAATTTCACAATTTTAATGACAAGTAGTTAATTGATCATCTGAACTTTTCCTGTCGTTCACTGCTAAAACCTGGGATGGAGCAGAAAGCCAAGGTGCAACGCACATTCACCTCACTTTCCCTCGCTGTGCCCACCAGGTCATCTCCACACCCAAGAACCTGCTTTCCCCATGCCAGTGCAGTAAGTCACACCAGGAAGGAGGCAAAATTGAGCATGGGCTCCTAAGACCACCAGTAAATGAGAAGATTTTGCTAATTTGGCTTTCAGGTGTACCAGGGAGGTCCCTCGCTCCTGTTGCGTGCATTAAGAGGATGGGCTCGGTGATGGACACGGTATAACACAAACCATGTAATGGTATAGCTTGCACCTATAGCCACACGCACTGGGGATCGGGCGGTGGGAGCACAGGAGACACACCGGCCAGAGCAAACCCTCCGGCTGGAGGCTTGCATCTCCTCCAACAGCTGGAAGCTGTGCCACAAATTGCAACGCTCTGTGTTTTACAGGAACCTTTGGAGCAAACCTGACGCAAAATAGCCCATGTGCATTTGCCAGAGCTTGCAGAATTATTTATGAAGGCTTCAGTTATTGATTTCTACCGGATTTTTTCCTGACCCCAGGCCAATGTGAACCCTGCTGTTGGAGACTGCCTCCCAACCCACTTGGGCAGCGATCGTGTCTCCTGGGCAGCGTTTCTGCTGTTCGTGGCCAGCTGGCAGCAGCAGCGCAGCCGAGACCGTACACTACCAGCCCCTGGCAGGGCGAACGTTTCACCTCCGCCGGGGCTGGGATGGCGGGGAGGAGGGGAGGGATGGCAGGAGGGGGGAGTGCCTGAGCCGGCCGTGGGGCACAGCTCACGCCGGGGGCACCACGTGTGTGACCCTGGGTGTGCAGCCACGGGAGCACGGATCGCAGCGGAGAGATCAGCAGGACAGGTTGGAGAGGGCCAAGTCTTCTCCAGCCTTTATCTCAACTACTCGAGGCGTCATGGCCTGCCTACGAGAGCAGGCTAACAGCGGCAGCACGTGCCTTTTAAAGCCTAGCCCAAGCTCGGGGGTTTAGAGCATCTCCGTTAATAAATGTGAGATGCTTCACTGCTTCCTCCTGCTCTTTCCAATCACAAAAACATTGAACACCTCTCTGATTTATAGGACTGTTTGCAATCCATGGGCGTTGCTGTAAAATCCATCCACGGGATTGTTTCTGTGCGAGGGGTAGGCTCGTCCATCGGCAGGGACAGGCGATGGCATCCTCCGCGGTTGAGCCCATGGTCCTGGAGCCTCTCATACAATGCCTCACGGCTGCCTCTGCTTCAGGTGCAATGCCCTCTCATAACCCACCGTTTCCGCTTGCATATTTACTAGGACATGAGAAAAACTAAAAATAAAGGTGAGAAAAAAACCTTTCCCATTTTATATATAGTGATGCTGTGGGGAGTCGGCAGTGGGGAGCGCGGGCAGGAGCGGGCACGTGTGGGTCCCACCACCCAGGCTGGGCTCGGCGGGGTGGCACAGAGCAGCCTTGCCCACAGCCTGGCTACCGACCCACTCTCCAAGGGCCACCTGGGCATCTCTGCGAGCTGCGATTTGCTCTTTTTACTGGTGCAACTGGCCAGGTCCTGATAGGAGCCCGACCCTGGGAGCCTTTAGTGCTAGCAGCAACTGTGGCCGAAAACACGGCAGGGCTAATGCCTGGGTGGTGCAAAGTAAAAACAACCTGGTTTGGGTTATTAACTAAGCTGTCCATCAAGGCTAACGGGATCCTCCGTGATCTCTTTGGTCAATGGCTGGGTGTTAGCCCCCCCGTCCCCCGCGGCACCGTCGGAGCTGTGGTCCCCACCAGCAGCCCGCGACTGCCTGCGAGGAAGCTGCAAAGGCCACTGGCTCCAGCCAGCACCAAGGTATAATTGGAGCCTTTGAAAGGCGAGAAATTTTTCCGCCGGCTCTAGAAATAAATGTCTCTGAAGTTGAGCGCTGTGGACGGTAGTTTCTCGCAAAGGTATTTTTTACAGTAACTGGGCTAAGTTTAGAAATCCACTTAACAAATAACACGGAAGTTCCTCTCAGCACGATTCAGAAGATATAGTTAATTTGCTGTTTGCTAACAATTTATTTTTTAGCACGGTGCTGTGGGTGCGTGATGGTCTCACTGCACTCTGCCAACGTCAGAAGAATCTCACAGGTCAGTGGAAAGAGGGGCCCATGGCACCACGAGTCAGCTGAGACCGAGATAGACCCAAACCTGGGACCCAAACATCAGCCGTGACCTCCTCACCAGCTGCACCCAGGGACCGGGACCCCCTGCCCCACAGCAGCGCTGTGCCCACCACCCCACCACCCCCAGCCCTGCTGCCCACCCACAGCTCGCCCACGCAGGGGCAGCCCACACCCAGCTCTGCCCACGCACATGGACACGTCAATAGCCCAAATGATGATGGTGATGGGTTTTTTTTTTTACTGCTTATCACCTACTCTCCGCATAGTCGACTTTCAGGCTCAGTGGTGGGAAACCCATCGGTCCCACTCAGGGGTCCTGGTGGGAGTTCCCCATCCCGTGGGGCAAAACCAGCCTGCACGAAAGGCATCATCTGGGGCGAGCTGAGATCATTTCTTTCCTTGGCATCCGACACAGTAAGCACTACCTGCGCAATGGTCGGGAAATGCTGCAGCTCCAGCAAAGGGCTGGATCAGCTGCTGGTCGCGGGCTAGCAGATCACAGCCCCGAAAGCCCAGACCCGGGGAAGTGAAGTCAGGACACCCTGGCAGCCTTACCGTGTAATTTTCTTGCTTGGACGGGTGTGTGCCGCAGCTTGACTGCAGCCCCTCTGTATTCAGTGCGTTCTCTTTTTTCCAAGACCAAAATTAAGATAGAAACTGAGCACCTGGCACTGGATCACAGGCGGGTTTGTCACGGCTGCACAGGGAGGGCTTGTTCCCGTTGCTCCTTTTCTCGGGGGTGGCCCCGGTGCTCACGTGCCCGGTGGCACCAGCAAACACCCTCCAACCATCCCCACCAGTGCACAGTTCACTGTCTCCAGCTGCAAAATGTTTTTTCCACAGAAAAAAGGTCGCTGCTGTTTGTTTGTTTGTTTGGCTCAGATTAAATAACAGTCAGGCTAGAAGAGATGCTGCTTTTCCTCCCCAGCTCTGAAGGAAGAGGGGGATACCTGTAGGGGTTTATTTCCTTGGGATGTTGGGATGGGGTCTCCTGAAGATGTTGCTTCTCCTCAGGGGCATGTCCAGCAGGGAGGAGGATGCAGCTCAGGTGGGTGGTGGTCACTCAAAGCCTGGCCAGCTTTAAAAGCAGACTCTGGTGAGCGCAGGAAGGTGGTGCAGAAGGCAAGACACAGCACAGGAGCTGCTGGGGGTGTGCGGAGGAGATGGAGGGGCTTTGGGCAGGAAAGATGTGCCCATACAGGCTCTGGGTGTATGAACATCTCTTCACAAAGCTGAGAAACAGCAGCGGCTCAGCTCTCCTGGGGCTCCCCGGGGAGGCCAGCAGTGCTGAAGAAGAGCGAGCACCTAACGGGTGAGACAGGGGTGTAATCCTGAAGCTTTGGGTCTCCTGAGCTACACTGGGCAAACCACTTTCCATACATATTTCTCCATCTGTACTCTCACGCCAATCACATCTACCAGAGGGCTTTGAGGGTTACCAATGACCGGCACCGCACCAGAGCGTCCAGGTGAGGTGGGCAGGACCACGCAGGATTTCTGCAACATCTGCCTGTTTCTGGCATTGAAGCTGAAAGGAGCCTCAAATATTTTTGCTCACTTTTAAAATCTCTCGCTGTACCTGCACGTCTCAGGGCTTCCTGGCTTCTGCCAGCAGAACGGGAGCAGCTTGATGGACACTTTGTATTTTCACCCCTCCACTGTTCCATAAAGATTTATTGTGAATCTTTGCCAAGAAGTCTCCTTTTTCTCGTGGGACTTCCAAACTTTCCCATGTCCAGATGGCTGGATCCAAGCCACCAGATTTCTGTCTGCCTAGACGTGAAAATTCTCAGGTTCGACCATGGAGGCTCAGATGTTTGCAAGAACCATTTTGCTCAAAGCTGGACAAAGGCTGGAGAAAGAGAAAACGAGGACCTCGGGATGCTCTTTTCTGCCTTATTTCCTTAGCCTTCACCCAAGGAAGACCACGCTGCCCTGCAAACACAGCTCGTGCAGCCCCTGCTCTGGCACACCAGGCAGGGATTGCAGAGCCCATAGACATACCATCACTGCTGCCTTGTGCCAGACTTACCGAGGCATCATCTGCTCCTCCTCTGTCTTGGACTCCACGTTTATTACAGCAAAATGTGCATGTTGGGGGCCTCCATGCAGTTGACCGTCCAAAAAGCAACCTCCTGCTTTTTGGATTGCTACCCTGAGGCTAAGCCAAGCACGTATGTGAGGTATAAAGGAATGGAAATCGAGAGCTCTGACTCCACAAGTATTTGCCGGGTGATATAAAGAAAGGAGCTCTCTGGCTCAGCCTGTGCCAGACGCTGCAAGAGGGAGCTGCAGTCCCTGAACCCACTTAGACACCCTGTCTGCCACAAGTGATAAATTTTGTTGTTCCAAGAAGGTAAAAGCCTGTGAGGTCCTGGTGAGACGTGTCATGTCGGTGTCACGGCATCCCTGCGGAGCTGCATTGTGCTGCAGAAGCTGGGAGAGGGTCGGGCTGGGAGATGTGCATGGCCGTGGGTTTGGGATGCAAGAACAGCTAAAGGTGGTGAGGAGCACACCGATGCCTCCTTCCTGTGCTGGGCCATCCCGCAGGGCTTTGAAATGGAAAACAAGCAGCGAACAGTACAACATCTTTATGGATAATCCGTGCACAGAGAAAAAGAGAAGAACCCATGCTTGCAGCGCAGAGCATGTATCAAATCTTCCCTGTCTTTCAAGTGAAAGAGACTGCCCTCTGCCATCAACCCCTTGCCCATGACCCACCTTGCCCATGACCTGGTGCAAGCGTCGGTGCTCACTGGTGCGTGTGCTTGGGGGGTTGTTACCCCTCTGCTCTGGGTGTTAGGCAGAGTTTGCGTTGTTTCATGCTGGGATGTATTTGCCTGCCTGCCGAGAGGTGATGGAGGCTGGCTCACTGGCCACAGCAAGGGTCACCTGCAGATCCTGCCCTGTGCAAGCTTAATGTCAACACGAAGCCCACAAACTCTCTTGAATTGTGGGCTAACCTGCCTGGCAATGAATTATTCCTGCCAGAAGATCTTGAAGCATGGCTGTAAACCCCAGAGAGCTTTCTGCTGCCCACTAGCCCAGCCGTGGCACAGCTGGGGCTCTCGGTGCCAGGAGGGACGATGCCACCAGCTGATCCCTGCTGCCGGTGGGGGGGAGCCGTCCCAGGGGCTCCCAGCAGGAAAGGCTCCCATGCCGGGAGGTTCCCCTTTGCTGGCCCTGAGAAGGGGTCGGTGTGTCAGTGCATGGCCTGGGTTCCTCAGCCAGGACGCCCGTGGTGAGTGGACTCGGGGGTGGCGGTCCCAGCAGGGCGTGACTCCCTGATGTGCATGTGCTTTGATCTGCCAGGGATAAATTCGAGTGTTTAAAATACACTGGGAAAAAGCACATATCTAGGAAGATACAGAAGGGAATCAAATTTCAGTCAAAGCCTTGGAAGGTCCAAACCAGTGATCTGACATTTAACTGAACATACCCAAGATGGGAGCGATTCTCTCCACATCTCTCCCAGCATGGAGACACGCTCCCTGAGGTCTTTTGTCCCCCCAACCAGGGGACACACTGACATGTGAATCCCTGAAAACCCTGGAACTGGGACACCTCCTCTGAAGATAAATATCTGGTCTGAGGGTGCTCTGGGTGCTGGCAGCTCCACTGAGCCCACGCTCCCCAGCGTCTGCCCTTGGAAGTATGGGGGGAGAGATGGGGGATTCCTGCAGCTCATCGGCAGCTCTGTCCGTCACTTGAGCTGTGTCCATGCAGTGACACAAAGGTCTGACGGCGGGGTGTGCTGGCACATCCGTGCTAGCGTGACCTTGCCCACGTGCCACGAGCGATGGGGAGGAAACAGCAGTGGAGCTGGGCACACACCAGTTCCTGGAGCACGTGCCCCCGTGGACCTTAGTGCAGGTACCATGCAGGCAAGCATGGTACAATCCAGCCTTCATCTTGCTAGCAGATGTGCGGGTGCCAGCTCCCGCAGAGGCACCTGGCGGGTCGGAGGGAGGTGCTCGGTGGAGGAAAGGACAGAGCCCATCTGCCCTGCGGCCGGCGTCTCGCAGGACAGCAAACACTGAGCTCACCGAGACAGCTGTTGCCTTTGGCACATCCCTCTCCCCGCTCCACTTGCTTTTCCGCAAGCAGCAGACACGGAGCGCGGTTTTACCCCAGCGTCCCGTCTGCCGCCCATGTGTTGCTGCCGAGCCGAGCCTGCCGGGGCGGTCGGGCCCCCCGCACCCAGCTTTCCCTGCCTTGAAACCAGGGGAGGTGAGAGCCGTGCGGGAGCATCGCACCCAGGCGCTGGGAGGGGGCCAGCCCCGGAGCCTCCCCCAGCATCTTCCCAGTGCGCGTCCCAGAGCCCAGGGGAAAGACACCCGCAGGGGCTGCACACAGCTCCATTACGGCCCCGGCGTTTCCTTTTGGGCTTCTCAACATCCAGCTGCAGGTTCCTGGCTGAGAGAAGGGGAGGGTGGCATTGCCCCAGGGGCCATGTCCGAGCAGGGGGGCTGCTGGGTCAGGTTGGGGCTGGGGGGTGAGGAACGAGGCTAGCCCCATCCTTCTGCATCCTCCTCATCTGGTGCTCAGCGGTTTCTAGTTTTTTCCTCCCCTTTTTCATATTTAATCTGGTATTTCCATGCTGTGCTGATAAGAGAGAGGAAGCCTGGGAGCGCTGGGTGGTTTGGTGGCTGGGGCTAGCTGCTGGGTGTCCGCATCTCCCCCCTCCACCAGCTGCTGCAGGACAGGCGCCAGGGGTGGAGTGGCCCAGCAAAGCCCTCTTTCCAAAACCAACACCTTGGACCCCTGTCCGTGCGTTGGGGGGATGTCAGAAACTAGAACTTGATAAATTCGTGGAAGTGTTATATGACGGTATGTCTTCTGGCATGGGTGGCTCACAATGTCCACCATTAAACCTGCGATAGCAGGTGGGAGATACAATGAGCTCTCAGGCTCTGTGAACAGCTGATGCCCATCTGGAGTAACTGGTGTGAATGAAGTGGTTATAAAGCTACAGTAGCAGTGCTAGGAGCAGGACTGGTCTTCTCCCCAGACAAGAAAAGGACCATTCCTCTCTGCCTGCTCCAGTGATGGAAAGGATGAGATGTCTCCATGAGTTCATGGACCATGCTAAGGGGAAAACCTCCAGGTCTCCTCACCGCAGTGTTTTGTGTCTACCCGCCTCCCGAAGTGTTCAGTAAATCAACAAGGCTCCCCTCTGTGCCTGCTGAGCCCCCTCCAGCCGTCTCGCACAGATGACCGTTGAGGTGATGAGGAGGGTTAATTGACTCTGACAAATATTTACCTGTTTCTCTGGGTTTACAGAAACCTCGCTCCAGCTTCAGCTTTGAAGTGGAGTTCAAAGCTCCAGCAATGCTCATGTCTCTGGGAGAGCAAGCTCTCACCAGCGTGTAAAACCATGGCTCTACAAGGAGCCCGTCCTCCTCGGAGGGCACCTGGCTCAGCGCTGGCACCTTCCATCATCTCACAGGGTCCTGCTCGTCTCCCCACACCAAGGTAGGATCTGCTTTGCCAATTGTTTGGAGCCCACATTACAGAAACAGCCCCAAGAAAGGCCTTTTTTCAGAAAAGTGGCACAACATGCTTCTCATGTATTTTTTTTCCTAACCTCTGAATGGTGTCAACAGAGATTGGGCCGAGTTGCACATCTGTGGTGGGCTCGTATTTAAAAAACATAGCTTGTTTGAACTGTACAAATAAATACTTGTGAAAAGAATCCTGTTTCTTTAAGTGAAGCCGGTAAATGCTCTGATTTAGTTAAAGCACTAGGATTTGGCATTAATTTTATTTTTTACCAAACTTAAAAATGGGGGTGGGGAGAAGCTGTTTATTCTCAGAACGGCTAGAGTCCAGGCAGCAGGAGCACAACCTTCATCACCCACCTCCTCCTTGGGCTGTCGGTGACACCCCCGCTGTGCACTGTTGACCACCCTCCATACCTTCCTTCCACGTGGTAAAGCGCAGACTGGATCACTGTATTTTGGGAGATGCTCCGTTCCTGGCAGACTGGGATGTGCTTCCTCGGCGAGAGCTGAGAGCAGCCAGTCTGGTCCACTTCATGTCGGGAAACTGGGCCAGACCATAATGGACCAGTCATGGTCCTGCCAACCTCTCGTGCCTGACAGTAAAATATCATGAGATGCCTTGGAGAAGGTGCAGAGGCTCCCTAACAAACATTTCAAGCTTAATCTGCTGTTTGGGAGCATTTAATCCTAATGGCAGTTCTTCTTCTGTACGCGGTGGGACCCCACAGGTGCACGCTGCAAAGCAAGTGCTCCCAGACTCCTGCAGAAGCTAAAGGAAAAATGCTGGGAAAAATGGTGATAAACCAGAGCCCAGGCACCAGTACAGCTCTGGGCTTCTCCTCGAGGAAAACTCATTTCTTCGCTGCCCTAATCCCAGGGATGGCTGACCTGGGCATTGCTCAGAGCTCTTCATGCTGACACGTCCTCTCACCTCGCTGTCTTTCTGCCCATCTTGTCTTTCAGATGCCACCTGTGTTTGATGACCACACCGATAAACTCCATGGCCTCGGGCATCCTTGTTTCTTCTGAGGAAGGCTGAGATGTGGGGCAGCCCTGCAGTGAAAGAGCGCGGCGAGGCAAGCGGGAGGCATTCAGCCCACTGAACACAGCAAATACACAGGTAAAAAACTGAACAAATCATTTGCAAAAAAAAAAAATTATTAATTTAAGCATCCAAATTAAGACTGTGACAATCTTCAGTGTACTGGCTATTCGGCATAGCCTTTGAACATCTTTTGTATCTATTATTTTACATCTACAGAGCATTTCAATAGTGATTATGGTCACGGCAAATCAAATCACATTTCCAGACAACACTTATATAATTAACCAAGCCAGTAAAGCACAGATTAAATATTATGTATGTATATTTTTTAGTTTTGCATTTAATATTTGTAATTATATATTTGACTGAAATAGCTACAAGTGATATTATGTGGCTGGTTGTACCAGCTATCCAGCCAAGAAACAGGAACTATTAACCGTGGTCCCTGCAGCTAATCAACACAAAGTCACTTCCAAATTTTACACCTGAACATATGACTCTGATTCTTTCCTGCAAACATACAACCTAAAAATGCACCAGTAAAGTTTGAAAAGTTCATATTTCTGTATTTGAATGAATAAATATAGACCATTTCCTTCCCATATTTGATCAGTTCCAATAAACGGTGGTTTCTTCCTTTAAAAAAATGCTATATATTTGTACAGCAGCTCAAGGGCCACCCAGCAAAGGGTTTCGTGGAAATCATCGTTGTGAGTTTTGCATGATGTTTAATCTGTGATTGATAATCATTATAGAAAGGGAATAAATGGAAACAACAAATAACAGTTTTAGCACATGGCTAACAGAAAGGTTAATTGGGCTGGGCAGGAGTTCCCTCCCAGTGACCGTGCTGCTCGGAGAGCACTGCCCACTCAGCCTGCAGGGACAAACCTACCCAGCAGCCACCCCCAAAAGAGAACACAGTGAGAATCAAACTAATTCAAATACGCAGGTGTTGGGGGGGTGAGGATTTTCTTTGGCAAACACAGAAGGCGTGCATTATATGCTGTGCGAAAAAAGGGAATATTTCAGCAAAGACCTGCACACGCAGCCACCACAGCTGCTCGAGGAAGTCAGGTAATTATAGATAAACATGAGTAATTAAGACCATTTCATGACCAAGCGCATGTACACTTAATCACATGAATTATATATTTTTTCATGTATATTCTCATCCCCACTTCATCTGCTAATGGGCTGTTTAATTTGTATTGTAGGAAGAGTAACTATTTTACACCTTTGTGAACTCTGGTTATTTTTAAGCTCTTCAGATCATTATTGTATCCCTCTGCAACCTCACAATTATCTCTGAAAAAAATTTAAGAAGGAGGAGAACAGAACCTCTCCCGTATCCCACTCAGGGTATGGGGATACAGAGATTAAGGGACTTGCCTATGGCTGGAGAGGGAGTTTGTCAGAGCCAGAAATTAAACCCAGCTCCTTGGAGTCCATGCTCATCACAAGACCATTCTCTTCTGTAAATTAAAACCCCTCATTAGTCTGCTCTGCTGCAATCTGGCTGTGCGGAACAAGAAATGTAAATATTTTGTAGCAGTAGGTATTAATTTGTAGCATTAATAAAGTTTGCACCGCTGAAAACTGAATTGGTTCTTTATTATGCTTTGCCCTGTATCCCAAAATATGTTGATCTTTGGATATAACCACCAAATATGCTGAAAATTCCCTGCAGCTCAGATCATACCCTTCCTATTCATTTAAGGAGAGTTGGAGGGGAAATGTGTGACCTGCAGAGGTTTTCAGGCCGGGTCCAGCGATGGTTCAGTCTGTACAAATTCCCTGGAGTTAATTTCCACACCTTTTTCCAAAATTCTTGGGGTTTCAGGACTGGGAAAGACCTTTCCCATTTGTTTGAGCAGCCACACAGGTCGTGAGTTACCATCTTCTCCCTTCTGCCTCTTGACTCAGCATTTCTGCTGTAAATAACGCAGCATCTGCTCACAGGAGCGAGACTTAACCTTGGTTCTGCCCAGACCTACAACCCAGACTTGTAGGAAGAGCATCCCTCCTCATCAGAGATGGGCAGCAAAGATCTAGGCCAGTGTGAGGGGAAGGCTGCTACGCCTCTGCCCCAGGCTGCGTTTCAAAAGCATCGCTGACACTAGGGAACAAAGCACAATTTTTTGTTTGGGTTTTTTTTTTTTTTTGTTAAGCTGACAGTCAATAGAGAAGGCTGCGGAGCTGAAAGCACTGAAGTTGATGGACAGTGTCTCAGCAAAGGGCCAAAACTATCTTAAACTTCAAGCTTAAACTCCTATTAGGCAAAGAAAATACAGCACAAATTATGCTTATGTAGCACCTCTCATGCAAACATCCCAGGACGCTCCACGATCAAACTCAAACACAATCAATCATGGAGATGTGAGCAGCGCTCACCAAGGAAAACAGAGAGCAGGGGAGGCTCGGCAAGAATGAGCGGCGCGGCGGCCACGAGCACCTGGCTTCCAAAGGGAAGGCTGGGGGGTGGCCAGGGCCCCCGGGCAGGCGGCGATGGGTGAGCAGATGCCAGCGGGGTGTGGGAATCGCTGTGAGGCAGGAGGACAAGCCAGGAAGAGAGGAGGTCTCCTAGGTCCGAAGGAGCCCTTAGTGGTGGGGTAACTCGGCCCCACCGAGTGTGCGGCTACCGGCTGGTGGCTCTGCTGGTCCCACTGGGCAGCGTGCTCGTGTCTGCTCCTGGTGCCCCGGAGCACACTGGTGTCGATCGGCCTGTGAGAGCCCACCTTAGCCCAAACTCAAGTCAGAAAAGAACCATTGCTTGTGTTTTGTAAAAAAAATGGGGGTAGCTTTTCTCTCCTCCTCCTCCAGGCATCCTTCCTTGGTTGCAACAGAGAGCAGCGGACCCAGAAATCTCACCAAAAAAGAAAGATTCCTATTTAGCACAGTCAAGAGACTCAGTTTGACTGTTTGAGCTGAGAATTTGGTTCAAACTTCTTGGTCCTGCTCCATAGCAAATCTCCAAACCTTTGCCAGTTTATTCTTCAGTGCCGGGAGGCTCCCTCGCGGGGAACACACGGCGGCTGAAGGGCTTTATCAAAGGGCTGAAGAATTAAACTCCAGCAACTCATTCTGCAAATGGCTTTAAGGCACAACCAACTTTTCAGTAACGATCTTGCCTTCTTCTAACATGTTTTTGAGCGTGTTTAGCAGGAAGAACTTGTGCATAGGGGTCTCATGACACTTACGTGTGAGGCTGTGACACTACTGCAGCGTATTCGGATACAACATCATTTTCTCAGCATCGAAGTGACAGCACATCACAGTGCAGCACCATGAGCCTGAGCAAAATGCCACTGTCTTGCAAGAAGGTCTGAATTTCTCCACAGCTAATTTTAAGCACCCAAATTAGGTGTACAGTTGCCCTGGGCTCCTGGCAAGGGTTGTTTCCAGACGAGGATCCTCAGTTCTGCGGAAGGTATCCATGCCATAGTCTCACATCAGCAAGACAGACTTCTTTGCAATCAAAGTGATTAACAGATGATTAACAGAATCACCAAAATGCGACAAATTAATTTTCTAAGCAACTTCATTATTTAAAATAATTAACAACTCAGAGTGTCATTGTTCTTGCTCCAATGAATAGTGAAATACTTGATACAACATGAACTTTATCACCAGGAAAGATTTCCACCAAACCTGCCGCAGCTCGGGAGTAAGGATGCTCTTCCCAGGAGTGTTGGATCTTACTTCAAATCTCTGCTCAAGTCTCTGGGATCTCCACATCGCCTGTCCAAATAAGTGCCCTAAGCTCTGGGTGACTGGGCATGCAGGGACAAGGCTCACCAACCACTCTCCAGCTCTGAAAGTGGTTCTACAGCCCCTAATGAATCTATCCCTGCGTATTTTAGAGGCAAAATGTAATTTCTCAATGAAAGTGAAGCAATTTGTTGGGGGCCTTGGTTCAAATTAAACCAGGGGGAAAAAAAAAAAGAAACCAAACCCAACCTTTTTTTTTAATCAAATAGTCTGGAAGATTTCCGCTTGAATCAGGCAGTGATTTGGTGATGTTAAGGAAAAAGATACAAAGAAAGGGAAGGACAGCCACATCTGCTATACCTGACAAATTAATTCAGTTTAGTATGGTTTATACCTGTTGCAGCTCAACCAGGTGTCTGTGAGAGCTCTTTGGGAACCTTCTGCAACCTCCCTAGAACAAACCTTATTCCCTGTTCATGAATAAAAGCTTTTTCTGCAGTTTTAAAAGACCTAAATTCTGCTTCTCTGATTCTTTACAGAGAAATGGCGATCGGCTCCTCGAAAGGACTATTGGCCTTGGCTGGTGCACATGGCAGCAAATATATGGCCCGAAAGTAGAGATTTACTCTAAATCTGCAGGACACCTGGACCCAGCTGAGCTTTGCTCACTGCACTTGAGAGAATCCGCCATTTACAGAGATAATCCTCAGACATTTCAAGCTGGGCTGAAGATAAGACGCATTTCCAGCCCATGCCATCAACTCCATTCATCTGGAATAGGTGCCAAGCTTACGAAATCCTCCTGCCGTGTGGTAGACTCCACAGCATGCTTCATTAGCAACCAGCCGAGCAGCTCGCCACCTCCAGCTCGCAGGCATTGCAAACAGTCTGGAGATCAGAGACCCAAACCTGGGAAGCAAAGGAGGCAAGGTTTCAAAGGCAGAGGGGGATTTAGGCAGACAATGCCGGACTCTGTAAAACCTGCTCCCAGCCCCTCTTATCCTCACTCGTTTGAGTGAACGCAGCTGTCTGTCTTTTCTAATTCAGGGGTACAATGCTGTGGCTGGAAGCGCTAGACATGGCCGTGGCAGTCTTATTAAAAACAACAGCTAATAAATTGCCAAATGCCATTTACCCTGGATAACCTCCTTAGCTGAAACTCTCCGTATCTAGTGGGGCTGCTTTGATGTGTCCTTCTGCTCTTTCAGCCCAGATGTTGTCATAGATTTGCTGACGATGACTGCAAACCGGCTTTGAAATGTGCTCTGGCAAGAAATACTTTCCCATCTGTCTCAGATAGGGTCTGCTTTTTTTCCCCCTCTCACATATTTAGTACTGAGCCCACTGGGATGAATAAAGGCTCTTTGTTCATTTAGCCGTTTCTCTGCTTGCTGATGCTTTTTTTATTTTTTAAAAACGAAGTTGAAATGACAGCGGCAGCAGTTCAATAGATGAAACAGTCTCAAATACCACAGTGACGGCCAGTGCTTGGACCGCTTTCAGCTATGCTCACGGACAGTGAAAAGGCGCGGGAGCCTTAAAAGCCCCAGAAATACTTTCTCCCTCCCTCTTAAGCCCCAGGAAAAAAGTAAAAAAACTCTACCGAGTGAGGAAATTCTCAAAACTTCTCTTGAATGTTATGGTAAGACACTCTCCTTCAGAGGAGCTGGCACCTTGCTCTAGGAGTGGTGGATGCTCATTTGTAGGACGAGAGGAAACGCCTCAGGTTGCGCTAGGGGAGGTTTAGGTTGGACATTAGGAAAAATTTCTTCACCGAAAGGGTCAAGCGTTGGGACCGGCTGCCCGGGGAAGCGGTGGCGTCCCCATCCCTGGGGGTGTTTAAAAGAGGTGTAGATGTGGCGCTTGGGGACATGGTTTAGTGGTGGACTTGGCAGTGCTAGGTTAAGGGTTGGACTCGATGAGCTTAAAGGTCCTTTCCAACCTAAACGATTCCATGGCTCTGTGATTTATGGTATAGACACTGCAGCCCGTGAGCCCCTCAGGGCGTCTCTCCAACGTTGTGCTCTGGAAGCAACCTGCCCCTCTGGTGGGGGACGCAAAACGCCATCTCTGTTAGCATTTCGACAGCTGACGGCGGGAAACTGCAGTCTCTGAGCACGCGTTTCATTCCTCTGACACTGCCATACAGCCCGGGCCCGCGCGCTGCCGGACACACGGCTCCCTATGGATCCCATACCGCAACAGACCCGCGCAGGGCCCTGCAGGGGGCGCCCTTCCGCCCGCAGCGGCAGTACGCATGCGCACAGCCGCCCCCCCGCACCCCCAGCCCCCGCCGTTCCCGCGCCCCAACGTGGCGGGCGCCGCGAGGGGGCGCCGGAGCGGTGCGGCGGAGGGAGGGGCCGGCGCCGGGCGCGTGACGCGGTACGGCGGCCGAACGGGTGGGGCGGCGGCGGTGGCGGGGCGCGATGGAGCGGCTGGAGTGGTGCGGGCGCTGGCTGCGGGCCGGGCTGGCCGCCGGGCAGGTCCGCCGCCGGCTGCCCTGGCTGCTGCTCGCCATCGTCCTCCTCGGGTCCGCCCTCAAGGACGGCGACCTGGTGCCCGAGACGCCCATGCGGAACAAGCGTAACCCGCTCAACGTGTGAGGAGAGCCGGGGGGGCCGGCGGGGAGGAGCGCGAGCGGGAACGCGGGCCCTGCGGGGTCCCGTAGGGCTGGCGGCGCCCGGTCGTAACGGGGCGGGGGCCGTGCCGCGCTACTGCGGGCCCGTGCCCTCTCCTGGGGCGGAGGGGGCTGCCCCGAGCGGCCTCGGGGGCCGGGGGGGCCTTTGCTGTGGCAGCACGGGGCCGGGGGGGGAGAGAGGGCTGGGGCACCCGCCGGCCCCGCTTGTGGGGCCTGAGGGGTCGGGCGGGGCGGGCAGGCCCCGGGGCTGGGCTGTGTGTGACCCGGCTGGTGCCAGCGCCCGGGGGGCCTGGGGGGCCGGCGAGTTCGTGAGCTGATGCTGGCGAGCAGCCGGGAAGCGCTGCGTGTGCGGGGGGTTGAGATGATGGTGTCTGTTAGATTTCCTGGTCTTAACGTCTGCCGCAGTCCACAGGACTGTATGATTTCGGGACAACTGGAGTTTCTGTCTCAGTTTTTATTGGAAGAGGAAAAGGAGGAATTTTTTTTTCTTTCTTTAGGAAGGAAATTTTAAGAAGGAATTTTTTTCCTTCTTTAGCTCCCAGATAATTCGTCATATTTGAGTAAACTGATAGTTACTGAACTGAACTAAAAGCGAGCTGAAAAAAATAAGTCTTCTAGTGTCTTTTGTAAAGAGTTACTGCCATCCGCTTCTGGTACTGAGGCAATGATGTAACTGGCTTAGTCATTCTTTAAAACTGCGTTTGAACATTTTGAAGGGCATGAGGAAGGCGATGAGCTGGGCCAGCGCACATGTGCTTTACCTGCTACAGATCAGAAAGTGAAGGTAAAATTGCTGTTTTCCCCTGTGACTTGGGGAATTTTGTACTTTATTGATTCAAATTTGTCATTTGGTGACGTGTGGGAGAGGAGCTGCTTTTAGTGTGATTGAAAAGAAGAGAAACACTTAGAGAGTGAAATTGATCTTACAGTAAAAACATACTACAGTTCGATGCCCCCTTTTTAAATAGAGGAGGGTTATCAGTACTGACAGTTCCTGAAGCAATTTTTTTCCCCACAAATTACTTGCCTGCTGGTTTGCCGGCAGCAGTTATGTTAGCAGCCTTTTTTGCTTTTAACTGTCTCAATAAAATGAGGATTTTATTTTCAATTACTATTCCATGGTAGCAGCTGTAGTTGCCACACAGACACCACTTCTACTGTAAAATTAAGCCCTCAAAATCCTGGGCAAGGCCCTGACAGTTTTTGTTAGGGTCTTAATGAAGAAAACTCTATTCCTACTTGGTTTTGTCTTCGATGCTGAGGTGATGATGACTGTGTGTGTCTAGCTATAGTTCAGCCACAGACCAGAATTCTGCTGTCTCTGTTTTTCAAACCGGGATGCGGGTAACAAGTGGGCTGCACAGTTCCCCTCTCTCACTGGCTGATAGGAAGCAAGCTGCACTGGAAGGTGCTAATGGGAGAAAGAAGATCATAGACTATGGTCTCCTTAACTCTTTAAGAAATTCACTTGCACGTGTTCCACTTTAAGATCTGAAAAGAGAACTAGTTAGGCAATATTGACTAATCCTGCTAAACAGGATATCAGCACACATCAGCTGGCAAGATTTCATAGGCATCGCAACAAAAATTTTCAAGGCAGAGAGTGAATTTAGAGGTGGAAGAATTTGTGTATGCCAGAGGAGAGCTCTTATCAACTGGAGGGACAGCAAAGGAACAAACACACATTGTGCTTCTTCGTTTATTTTATAAGGTGATGACAGAGGAAAAACTTCATGGGCTGATTAGGGAAAAGAGTCAGCCTTTCTGGCTATCTTATTCAGTAATAAGAGGTTGAGGTTGTGAACGGCTTTGAAAGCAAAGGTAATTGAGATGGAGGAAGAGAGTCAGAGAAAGGGTTACTGTGGTCAGGGTGGCAAGCTAAAAATACATCCTTTGCAGCTGCATTTTGAGTAGGGCAGAGTTGAGCCGGTTTGTAGGGTAAAAGCGGTTGCAAAACTGAACTGCAAGTCTGAACGAGGGCTCTAGGTCTGAGGGAACGCTGCCTGGGAAACAGCTGAAGTACCTGGTTGAGGAAGTATTCAGGTGTTGGGCTCGAGAGAAATAGTGGGGAGAGGGTTAAGATTTTAACTATGCTTTACTTGGAGGGGAGGGCACATGTGTCTAATTTAGATGGTTCTGAACACTGACCTTGAAAACCTACTTCTTCAAGCACCACCACTTACTCCAGCTCCTGTGAAGGTTCACACATGCATGTTTCTCTTTTGGCTTTTCTCTGGCAGATATTTTGTGAAGGTGGCTTGGGCATGGACGTTCTGGCTTCTGCTGCCCTTCATCGCAGTCACCACCTACCAGTTTGCTGAGAGCAAGTTCCTCTATGGTCCCACGAAGAGCATTTTGACGGTGCTGCAGCGTCTCAGTGCACTGTTAGTGGGCACTGCCATCTGGTACGTCTGCACTGGACTCTTCATGTATATCGAGAATCTCACCGGCATGTGCTCTACCTCGGGTAAACTTGGTGAGCTTCGCCGCCTGTATGCCACCAAGCAGGAGTGCCACCAGGACAACGGGATCTGGAATGGTTTTGATATCTCAGGGCACTGTTTTCTGCTCTCGTACTGTGCTCTGATGATTGTGGAGGAAGTGGCTGTGCTGGAAGGCTTGTCCGTAGACCAGAACTCTAAGCTGCGTGTTGTGATCGACGGCCTGTTTGTTTCCTTGTGTTTTCTCACCATGATCTGGGTGTTCATGTTTCTCTGTACTGCCGTGTATTTCCATGACTTCAGTCAAAAGCTTCTTGGTGTGCTGACAGGTCTGTCAGCTTGGTACGGGACATACAGATTTTGGTACTTGAAACCCTTTTCTCCTGGACTACCTCTTCCAAATATACCTTTGAGTTCAAAGAAGTACAGTTATAGCAGATAAAATAAGTTTTAAAATTTTTGGATTTTGCTTTCAGTACTGGAGTAGTTGAATGTAGGAGTGGTATTTCCACTGTAAGGAACAAAGTGATGGGCTGGAGGAAACCAAATCTGTACTAGCTGATGGCTGGCAGGTGGTAATGAGCTTCTTCCTTGGGAGAAAAAAAAATTGGTATTGGAAGAGATCTGCTCTTGTTTAGGAGCTGCTGACCGGCATTCTCAGCAAAGAAATCAGGAGTTGGACCTGTTTCTCTTACTAATAAATGGAGGAGCAGATCCAGGGCTGACAGAGGCCTTTGGTCTTTAAGAGCTCAACTGATCTCAAATTAATTCTCCCTCTTTCTTTTTGATTTATTTATGTCAAAATAACGTGGATGATCCAAACCTCATACTACTTTTTTTAAACACTCGTATTTGTATTGCTTTACGGTAAAGCTCTAATAATGACAGTGCTGCTAAGTGTTGCAAAAATATCAATACTCATTAAAGCAGTATATAGCTCTGTTGTGAAACTAGAACATCTCATGTTATCAAGTATTAAATACACGAACTTGCCACAAATGCTTCTTGGCTGTCTGCACCTTCTGCAACAGCGAATAATCTGAGATGTAATGTCTTAAGCAGCCTGTGACTTTAAATTCATGCCTGCCTTTGAAAAGGAAACTCTTGAAAAACAAGCCTTAACTTTCTCCTTAGGTGAAGTATCTGTCATAATATTTTGTCATTTTATTCTTGACAGAAAAAAACAAACTCCTTCCAATTTTGCTAAAAAGTTTAATATGAGAATTGGGGTTTTAATTTTTTTAAAATCTTATGAGTTGCATACTTTGCAACATGAGTACTTTGTGGTATGTTTCTTCTTCTAGAACAACAATGAAATTCTGGTGTTATGAACAAGTTAGCTTAACCTGTTTCCCCAATAGTCTGCTTGGTAATGAATGAAACGTATTGTTTATCCTAAGAGCTGCAAAGCAGTGTGCTTGAAGCAATATTTATCCGTGCTTATCCAGCAATATCAATAAGCTACTTAATTTTGATTGCACATAAAGCTGTGGCCACTTTTGATGTGGTTGGAAACCCACTACTGAATAAAACACTACTGTTATATAATGAATAGGTATGAGGTGGGATGGGTTTACTCATCGTATCAATCAGGCATTTAGCATAGTTTTTATCTTGAGAAGCTTTTTATTATTTCATAAAGGCTTATTCATGATGCAATTGCACAAAGTTTGTTTGACAGTTGTAGTGATGAGCAAGACAGCCAAAAAGGTCTGTGGGCAAGGCTGAAGATAGTGTCCGCTAATCTGAGAGCAGACTTGATCTGTCTGTAGCGTTTGACTCCAAGGTGATTATTTTGCTGAATATAGGGTATGATGCACCGTAGTCTAATCTTGACACATTTCTTTTTGCCATCTCAACAGCTCTCTTCCAGCAAGACAGCGGTAGCATTTGCCGTAAATACAGCAGTGTTAATTCCAATTATGGTCTGCCTCTGAGGAGAGCTGAATTCACCTGAATTTTCACTGAGTTCAGTGGCAAGTGGGAGTTGTTGTGCGTCCTTAGAAAGTGCAAATCACCTCTCAGAAGCTGTTTCAGGAGGTTATGTATTTTCTGCCAATCTCCTTTTGTTTTTGCATTAAATTGCCTTTTAAGCTGACTCTTTGGAAAATTTGCACTGATTAACTCATATTGGGTTTAACTAAATTTGTTTAAACAATGCAAATTCATTTGCAGATGTTCTTTTGATGTAATGTAAGCCTGCTCCCAATAGAGTTAAGCTAGACGCAAGCCACTTTCACCATGAAAAAGGATTATATACCCAGAAGGTTTTCTGATTAATTTCATTAAGTTTAAGTTTCTATTTTAGGTTATCTTTATGTAATTTTGCTATATAGACAAAGCCTTGGAACAGAAAATGCTATTTATTTAAAGCAACTGACTTGCTGAAATTATGTTCAGTTTCACGAATGTTTTGTGCAATCACTATATGGAAATTTCTGTCCACTTCTAACCAGTGTCATATAAACTTTTTATTATGGAAATTATGTGGGATATGGTTATTCTCAAAACTTTTATTTAAACAATGAGAGAAAAACACTTGAAAACTTTATCAGTGTTTGTGTCTTTGAGAGTCTGTTTCTGATGTCTGTAAAGATGCTGCTGCTGCTCTTCACTTCCCTGAATGATCCAGCCTCCGGCTATTTTTTGGCTACTGAGATGCATGATCAAACTGACATTGATAATTCTGCAGTATTTGAATGGCTTAATATAGCCGAGGTTCTCAAAAGTACAGGGTATAAAAAGGAAAAAAACAAAACAAAACAAAAAAAAGCCATGCCTGACAAAAGCAAGTTTCGTAATGTGTGCCTGTTACACCAGGCAGTTGATTTTGTAGACGTGGGCAGTTGCTTGTTGTAGCAAAGTGAAAGCCTAATCCATTGAAATACATGGGAGAATTCCCGTGGGCTGTAATACCGCCTATAAGTTTGGAAATCTCGGCGTATGTGTCTTTCTCAGTACCCGGAGACCATTTGTTGCCATTTGTTGGCTTAGAAGGTTCCCTTGTGCTCCAGACCTTTTCTTTGCGCTCTTTGACTCTATTTCAGAGTAAGTCTTTGCTTCCTTGCACTTTAACTGGAAACTAAAAGTTGCAAATTTTCTGTTCACATACTTGCTATCACCTTTATCTGACTTCCTTCCCTGTCCCCAGTACTTTTATCATTAAAATAAAAAGGTGGCCTCTCTACAACAGATTTGCAGCCAAAGAGAAACAGTGCTGTGAGTAGCTGGATTTGATGTCCTGTGCCAAAGACACAAATCAGCTCTCAACAGGTATTATTAATTTGTTTCAAGTTTTTTAAAAAAGTGTAATATTTTAAAGATAAATTTTCATATTTTGTAGTGAATTCCAAAAGACAGCAACCGTAATCGTAAGAAACACTTGGTCTTTTTGCCTTTTTTTTTTTCCTTTTCTGCGTTAAAGTATTCCTCTTGTTCCTGCAAGAGTCTGTCTTTCTGTGCCTGTAGAATTATCTAGGGAATTTTTTGCCTCCAACATCTTACTAGTGTATTACTTATTTCAACATATGTTTGCTAATTTTTCATTGCCTGTGTTTGTCTAGCCTATTTTGTGGGCTCTGTATCACAGTACTTTCACAGAAGCAGCATTTGGCCTGACTGATGTGGCTGAGGCAGGTCTTGGTCCTGGTGCCTTAAACGTTTTCCTCTGCTAGGGCCAGCAGCTACAACCCAGTGAGAAGATTAACTGGATTAGGATTCATTTCACTCTTCACTTACCTGGGACTCTTTCAAATGTTTGCGTCACTGGAGGCGAGATCAGGCAAACAGGAAAGTTTAGATCTTTCGTAAGAGCCGTCTGAACAGTTCAGACTTTAAACATACCTGAAACCAGAGTTTGATTCTTTCTCAAAGTCTGTTCAAAGCAAACTTATTCCATGAATGCTTCACTCGTGCTGAATGGTATCCTTGGTTTGCCAGTTTATTCGTGTGTACTGAAACTTGGGTCATGGAGCGGCTGCCAAAAAAAGAATCCTGTTTTCTGTTTTGATGTATGGCAATTCATGACAAAGTGAGGAACATCCAGTTATGCCCTATGGTGCACTTTAATGGAAAAAACTGTAGGGGCTGCTGTGATATATTAAATGTTTTGGAAAATCGGGCTTTAGTTGTGAACACAAGTCTATGGACACTTTTCTTAGTGAAATAATGTGTCTTTTTTCCACTGTAGCTTAAAGTAGATCCCTGCAGCTTCTCTGCAATCAGCCTTTTCCAGCTCTTTGCCTTTGATCAGCCTGTGTTTATCTCTGTTCGCTCAGAAACCTGTTTATTGGGATTATTTCTTTTCATAGCTTCATCTTGCTTCCTGGAGTGCAGATTAGTAATAAATGCTCTTTACCTCTGCTAGATGCATGCTTCCTCTGTATAATCTTCCCCTCTTTTAAGTATTTGGCCAAAGCTTAAGATGAAAGTAATTAATAGTAGCAAAAAAGGCTGTTGTGACTCTGAACTCGTAATTAACTGTTGTTAAAAGGAGTTGGTCTGTCACTGTAATGGTGTTCACCCGGAAAAAAGCACATGCTTAATTTATTGAAGCAGAACTACACCTGATGTGCTTGAAGTCATGGAAGGAAAGAGAAGCTAACGTGACAGTGCCACTTGGTGCATCGGTAGAGTCGGCGTTGTCCTTTTCTTGGGGAGCACGCACTGCATTGCTGTGAAGAGTAATTTCACCCAGGTGTTTAGTAGGAAATTGTTAATTCATTTGAATGTGAGAAGGGTACTTTAGTGCTTAAACAAAGTATACAGTGAGAACATAGAGGTTACCAGTTGGGAAAGCAGAAATGGAAATGACTATGAGGATTGAGTGCAGGCCCTGAAATTTCAGGCAATTGTACTAATATTTAGTCTGAAATATTATTTATTTTTAAACTACCCTCTGTGCATCACAAAACACAGGCAATGCCATGTGCCTTGTAACAAGCTGAATAACTTCTCTGTAAAGCTTTGGAACTATAATATGGCACAGAAAATAAGCATTAAGTGAAGAGCTTTACCAGCCTTTCAGGAGAGTTGAGTATCAAGGCAAAGAAGTACTCAGAAAAGTGCCCTTTCTCAGTCATCCTTTTCCTGACAATGTGTCCGATGGTAGGAGGTCTGCATTTGTACTCTGTGTATCTCTAGTGGAGTAAGGCTGAAGAAAGGAAAGCGTGGAACAAAAGTAAATACAAATTATGATTATTTTTTGTCTCACATCTCTGAAGCCTTTTTCCATGTCCAGTCTGGGTTCATTTTGCAGTTCTAGGTCATGTATTCCCTCAGTTGTGCAATTTAATGCATTTAATCTGTGGGAAGCGTTGTTGATGTCAGAGCAATAAAAAGGCATATTTTCAATGTAAATGTCAGCTCTCTTCTGGAATCCCTTCCCTGAATCCTGTGCTGCCTCTGTTCTGCAGAGCCTTCCCCGTCTCGTGGGACTGGGGAGACGAGCAGTGCCAAGAGGTTACACACGGTGTGACTCAGTGACAGGCTTAACGTCGTGACTCAGCGCTGGGGAAAATTCAGCTAAAAAGCTTGTGGCTCAAAACACTTCCCTGTGATGGAGAAAGCTGTGCAAAATTAATTGAAAATAAAGATGATACTAAGCCCTCAAAGCCTGTTAGCCTTATATCCAAACGTGTGAATTGTTGCACCCAAACCCAGCAGGATTGTGCTGATTCGGAATGGCACTTGGGATCTGCGCTCTGTGTTTTGCAGATGATGGAAGCGAGCATGGATTTAATATGTGCTTGGTAGAGTGTCATTCTATACCACAGCTCTTCCCAGCACTGTGCGCTGTTGCTCCAGCTTTGCCATAGCCTGACCCGACTGGTTTGGTCTTTAGAAGAATGGGAGTGGTAAACGTTTGAGTTTTTTAAGAATATTTTTTTTTTCAGTTGATTGTCATGATTTGGAAGTTAAGAGAAAAAATTATGCCAGGGTGGTTTTTTGTTTTATTTTGTTTTCTGGGGATTTTTTTGTTTTGTTTTGGGTGGTTTTTTTTTTTTGCTTGTGGCCAAGAATCCTCCTTATTGCTTCTGTAATGCTTGGCTCCGAGGGCATGGAGTGGAAAGAAATTGCTTTTGGTAAGCAAAAATAGAAGAGTGTTCCAGGAGGGTTGCTGCAGAGTGACATGACCTTGTCATATAAAGAGCATGTGCAAAACAGTGCTTAACTATGTAGAATACTTAGTTCTAGAAGTGCCTGCAGCATTATAAAGCAGCCTCAAACCTGGTTACACTCTGTTCTGATTGCAAAGTAGCTTTATTTGGATAACTCTGCTGGAGCTAAAAAGGATTGAGGTCGCGGGAGAGATGAGGTGCTGGTAGGAAAGGGCTGAGACAGGAGGCAATGAAAGTAGGGGGTTGGAAAGTTATTTTTAAAGAAAGGCTTCCGAAGTTGTCATTGGTCTGTGCTGTTAAGAGCTTTTTAGCAAGACTGTATCTCCCTCATTTCTTAGCACTTCTTTCTCAGAAGGTGGAAATGGGACTGCTGTGTCCATGATGTGGAGTTTCCACAGAAACTCCTGACCACAGAAATGTCTCTGAAAATGGTCGGGTATCCCTGGCTGGCTGCAGCAGGGGAGTGAAACCAGGGAGTCCAGGAGAGAGGAAAGGGCTAGGACGGTAAAGTGGGGTAAAGGAAAAAAAGAGCTGAAAGTAGATCATTGTGCTGAGGAGAAAGACAAAAAAGGAAGAAAAAACTAGTGTGAGCTCCCAAGGAGTGGGTGGAGGTTGACGCTTTGCTCATCGATGCTCTTCAGCATCAAAGTCGCATGGAAATAGAAATAATCTGCTTTGGCAACGGCGTCTGCAGGTAGAGCCTTGGCCTGCAGCACACGGGTTGCTGCAGTCCGCAGCCTCCTTGCCTTCGCTGCAGCTGCAGTGACAGACATCTGTGTTCTGACAACGCGATTGTTCATCTAAATTATTCATGGCACATGTATTCTTTCTTTCACCGTGAGGCGTTTAAAGCAGGCTGTTTTCTCTAATCCTTCAGAGCAAAGCATGTAAAATGGAGAGTAAAAGACAATGATAGTAAATACGTCATTTGGAAATCAGCATGAGGGGATAAAATAGGAAATTTGTTTGTCGTGAATGCGCTTTATCTGAGAATACAAGTTCCAGTGTTTTTTCGCTACTGCTTAAAACCTTAGACTCAGTATTAGAAACAGCTTGGTCTGAAACCTCTCTGATTTATCACTGAGACCGTGCTCTAGGAAATCCTTTAGGGATATGAGATCTGTCCCTGTTCACAAAATACTCATGCAGATGTTTTCATTCAGACCTGTGGGTTAGAACTTTTGTCTGGGCGCTGCCTGCTGAACGTGGGCTGGGGACTTGATTCTGTCCTACCAAGGCAAAAGTAGCTTTTCTACAGACTCGTGTAGCAAGAGGAGCTTCACTGATGGTGGGGACAGATGTGAAATTACCCTCCTATCTTCTGCTATGCCACAGAGAACTGCAGGTGTGGAGTTACACTAGTTAGCTCTTAGGTTGTACATTGTCTCCTGGTTATTTATTTTTTAATCCCATATTATCATATTTTATATTATCCCTGGCCATCTCAAAATACTATTATCGTATTATCCCATATTATTTTAATCCCACGTATCTCTCAGGAACCTGAGGGGTTTAGTTGCTGTCATTGCCTGCATTGTGGGTCCAGTCTGGGTGCTTGGCTTTGATCTTAATGGCAGTGAATGCCACCAAATGCAACCTGATGTTAAATATTTTCACAAGCTTTAATGTTTTCTGTTTGCTGTTCTCAAGTGGGGAAGTCCTTCATTTATTTTCACAGCAGAAAGTAAGTTTCCCCTCGCTTGAAGGAGTGCCTCTTACACCATCCCCTTTCCCTCCTTAGCCAGGGTACTGAAATTGCAGTTGGGTGGTAAGGGTGTTTTTTTCATCCAGAAACAGAGCAAGACTTGGCAATTAATTTCTGAGAGGGCCACGAGATGATCACTAGGTATTCTTAGGCCGCCCTTGATCTCAATTTCTTTGGCAACCTGTGCCAGACAGGCTCTGTGGTGTGTTCCCTGTCCTCTGGCAAGCTTGGTTTTGAAATCCTTTATTCTGCATGGAGAGTTCTTCTCCATCCCTTGACAAGCAAAGGAGAAGGCTGGCAGCCAGCTGCAAGACTGACACGTACATTTTCAATTTTCATAATTGAGTCTTTTGAGCAAAACCCGTAGGAGTAAAAAGATTTGAGAAGCTGTAGTTCTACAAATCTGACCATTGGGAGCCTATTAGGAGGCTTGGGAGGGAGGAGGGAGTGAGCGCTCCTTGCGTGCTGGGTACCCGCAGCTCGCTCCATGTCATGAAGCTCCATCTCGGAGGTGCTCAGAAGGGCTGGGACTTGACAAGCAGCCCCCGATTTTCTCCCCTCTAATAATTACAAGTTCAGTATTTCAGCACAGATATAGGCCCTGAGGTGCCTAAAAGCACACTTTCCTCTAAAACCCAGAGGTTTTTAAGACTAAAAATTTGCTTGGGTGAATAAGTCCTAAGAAGGACCCTAACTGGGGTCAGATCAGGTACACAGAAGTATTTGGAGCAAGATCAGCACAAGCCATTCCCTCTGTTGTCTAGTGCCGCCGAGCCAGTGCTTCAGTGAGAGCAGTTTGCTACAGAATTGCTCAGCAGCAAATTGCAAGATGTCCCAGAGCAGATATTTGCTCCAAATAGTGTCTCTGAGGTGCCTCACCTTCCAGCCTTACCCCTTGGGTGCTGCTGTTACCCCACACCTTGCTGAGAGCAAAGCGTAAAGTCCTGGTGTGAGAAAACAGATTTTTGCTATCATTTTCATATTTCTGTGTACAGAAAGCGCCTTGGGCAGTGAATATTGGGCCAGTGCCCAGCTTACGGCCGTGTAGTGCGGTGGTCTCCCCTTTCAAATGGAACTAGAGCAGAAAAAGTCTGATTAGGCTCAGATCAGCTCGAGCACAAGCAACTTTTTATGATGACAGCCTGTAATCACCACAGGGCTGCTTATAGTAACTGGCTAATCTGGATTGATCAGGGCGGTGACATTCATCTCCCCTTCGTTTCAGCATGGTCTCGAACATCAATCCAGCCTCCGCCTGTCACAGTAATTGTCTTTTATCGCTCTCGCAGATTGCTTTTCCCTGGAGCAAAATCCTGGTGTTTTTTTCATTACCACAGCTGGGAAACAAGGCTCAGCGTCAGGGTGTGGCACCGTCTTCACTGATTTTTGCTTTTTTTTTTTTTTTTTAATTTAATTCAAAACAAAGACTTGCTAGTGAATAGTCCTAGCTGAGAACCTGTACAAAACTCGTCGCTACGGCATCTGTGGCCTCCCAGCAGCCCGCGAAGCGACACGACTGACAGCTCTCACGTGTTGGTCCCAACTGACCTGCGCCTCGTCCCAGCTGCTGGCTCTGTCTGGCTTCCCTATAATAGTTGCTTTATAACAGTGTGCTCCAAAACAATACAAACGCCTATTTTCTCCAGTGCTTAGAGTTCTGATTTGCTCCATGATTTTAAATTTATTCTTTAGTTTAAAAAAAAAAAAAAGAGGAGCAAAGTAACCAGCAGCAGTCTTGCTAAGGAGCTTCCTTCTGCCTCATTCTCCGTCTGAAATCTTGGGAACGGAGCGAGTGTTTGCTCTCCTTCTCTCTGGGTTTCCTGGCCTTGTACCCCCGTTAACATTCCTTTTGACACCTGCCGTGTGCATTTCATCAGCTTTTGGAGATCACCAGGGAATGTGTCTGTAGGACAACGGACAAAGGTAAAAGGATGAAATCCTGGTAAGGGTTTCATGTCGGTGTATCTTTATAAATTCTTTTGGGGAGTTTAGTATCAGCTAACGACCAGCTTAACTATGGGTCACCGTGTACGTTCTTACACATTGCAGATTCAGCAAAAGGGCTGACCTCAGGGGACCCTCTTGTCTCCCTATTAAAAAAGAAGCAAAAGCAAAATAACTATTTCTTCCAAAGTCATCGATACCATGGAGCAAATACGCAACTGTATTTGGGGGAACATGTGTCTGTCATGTCTCACTCGGCAGCCTCGGCTGCGGGTGCCTGGTCTGCCTGGGCAGGTGGTGGATTTGGGTTCTCACACGCTGATTTTAAGCGTGGCCCTAATCATTGGGGGTAACACGGATAACACAGCACCTTTGCAGCTACACAGGTTATTGTATTCCAGAAGTATGTCAGACCAGCCTACACAATTGTGACAAGCACAGCATAAATTTGTGCATTTTGCACTGTCTAATCGCTATGTGCCCATCCCTTGTAATTCCTGCTAAATAGTCACAATTCCATGGCTGCCAGGTTGTGTCAAGAACCAAAGCTGGGAAATCCTGCTGCTTTCATATACGTAAAGCTAATTTTTGAGTTGGAGGCAAATGCAATTCGTATGGCTTCAGCCACCCTTGGCATACATTCCCGAGCCTGGAAAACCAGCCAGAGGAGGTCCCAGCAGGCTGAGCGCTCACAGAAATGCGTGCCTTGGAAGAGGAATACGTATTGTTTCCACGCGAGTTTTATACCAATGCAGTACATGAGAAAAAGCACAAACCACCTGCGCATCCCTCTGCCCATGGGCGTGCTTTGAAATAAGACTAGAAGGATGTTGAACGCATTTAGAAATGTGAAGCCGTTACTCCTCCCATATGGTTTATTGAGGATCTCGGTTTCCAAAGCATGAGTAGCAGTGAGGCCTGTTATTCTTTCCGACATGCAAAAGGCACAAGAAAGTCATCAATGTGATTCTGTGCAAAGTGTCTCTAAGAAAACACACAGCGAGGAAATGGCAGAAAAGAGCCCCCGATGGAAGAGAAAGCCAAAGTGCCTTCAGGAAAGTGCTGAAAAGTTCTGAAAATGGTCGTACTTTTTCAGAGTCCAGATATGCTCAGTCGGTGAAAGATGCTTTGCAAATCCGTGAAGGAAAACTCAAGAGACAGAGCCAAAAGGCTTAAAACAATAATCTTCTTCATGGGCCAAAATTCAGGATGGAAGTCAAAATGATTTATCTGGGGAAAAAAGTGCCGCAGTTAAAGACGGACATTAAAGTCTTTAAAAAAAAAGCCCACCAAAACCAGACGTAGAAAGTGGATACATTCTAAGAGCAGCTCAATAAAAAAGATTCCTTTTAATGAAAATAATTTAAAAAATGGATTCTTGAAGAACACAAATCCACTTTGACTGTGACCAGCTACTGCACCCAGCTCCCAGGAAAGCCTCCGAGCACGACAACACAACGCCTTCTAGAAAAAGAAAGTCCCCGCTACCTGCATGTGTGAAATGTGGCCAGTGAACAATTTGGAAACACAAACGTACAGGACCGAGTATCCGAGTCCCACTAGTTAACTTGGGCGTCGGGAAACTTCCCGGGGTTCCCGTCTCTCCCACTGGAGCCGGCCGGTGCCGGAGGCGGCGTCGCTTCCCGGTGGGCACGGCTGCGCCCGTGAACCCCTGAGCCTCTCGCTGGAGTTGAATACTTAAACCTAAAAAAGGCATTTACAAGTTGACGCATTTTGTTGTTGTTGTTGTTGTCTTATTTCCTTGCAGTATACGTTTCTACTTCTAGACTATGGAATGTTACATTAAACAATATAATTATTCATTACCTTGCTTCAATTTCATTACAGTTACTGAGGCTTCATCATATTTTCACACAGCACAGAGACACCAAACTAAACACCAAGCAGCCAGCACTAGATGTATTTTTTCTTTAAGTACCAATAAGCAAAATACCCCATTCCCCCCAGAGATCCCATCAGGAAGGAGGCTCCGAAGAAGGAGGGAGGTTTCCGCTTGACCAGCCTGAAGGCATTGGGTACCACTGCGGAGAGGAGCGTGGTATGTATATCTCCCAAAACTTTCCTGAAGGCGAAGCGTTTTTGTATCCTGTCGAAGAAGGACTGTAGGTTAGGTCTGCTGCCATCTTCCCAGTATTTCTTAGAGAGTCCCAGAAACTTGAGGCGGTGCAGGGTAGCTCCTAACAAGACATCGGCCAAAGTAAAGACGCATCCGCAGAGCCAAAGTTCACACTTCTGCCCTGAAGAGAGAAGTGACAGAGCAGGCAGGGTGAGAAGAAACCCTTGGGTGGGCACCTAAAGGCTTTCTCAAAAGAAGGCAGGAGCATTTGCATTAGACCTGGGGTGTTTTTTCTCAGCTCTCCGATACCCCAAGAGTTCAGACCCCATCTGCCAGGCTACGTGATGGAGGATACGTGGGGCCACAAAGCTGGGAATACGAGATGATGATTTATAGCCCGCGTGAAGATACAAATCGCTGTCTGCAAAATGGCTCTGTTGCCTCTCTCCCAAGTCAAGAGCAGCAGGAGATGGCATCCTCCCATACCCAGGAGGTCCCTGGAGAAGGGCCGTTGGCCCCCCTTGAAGGAAGATGTGGTGCAGTGACCCCTTCTGCTGTGTTAGTGCTCGGGGAGAGCAGCAGCGTTTGTCCTTGGCTGTACGGGAGCTGCTTCAGGAGTGTCACGTTAACTTGTCCTATTTTAGGGAGGTAAGAAATCCTCAGGAATCAAAACCATTTGTTGGCCCGGCTTAGCTGCTCTCCCTGTGTGCTGTTGGGGAGGTCCTGCCTCTGTCCCCTAAAACTGACACCAAAACTGGCAGCACATCCGTGCCCAGAGCCAGGTTTTTGGGGGAGGCAGAGCTCGGTGCGAATGCTGGGCGGGAGGAGAGGCACCAAAGCATTGATGGCCCCTGATAAGGGGTGACCCTGGAAATAACCTCACCGGAGAGATGTCCAGGAGTAAACCAAGCTGCTGTTAGGCTGGAAGAAGCGGGGTCAGGCCAGGATAGTGTTAAACACTCCCCCGATGCCATTTCAATGCGAAGGAGAGGGCTGGGATGGAGCTAAGGCAGAGGAAGGGAGGTGCAGGTAAGGAAGAACATCAGAAGGGGCACAAAACCTGGCCCCGTCCAGCCTGAGCCCCTGGCTTTGCACCAAATCCTTAATTTTGGGGCTTTTCCACTGTCCTGTGGCTGTTATATCTGCGAGGGAGAGAGCGGCACCTTTACTGCACCCCTGTGCAGGCACTGGTGCTGCCAGCAGGGCCAGGCCAGGGCAATTACTGGTAATTAGCAGCCCTCATTTGTAGCTGCTTGGCAGCCTGCCTAATCCTGCTAGAGGCACAGCCCAAATGGACAGATTGCCTGTGCCTAATTAGTCAATAAATGTTTTCAATGACTAATGAATTGTGGGGGTGCTGCAGCCGGAGCCCCCTGGCTGCTCCGGGGACCCTGCGGATGCTCCGGCTCGGAGGTAAGGGCAGCGGGGCTGAGGTGCCTGCTTCGCTCCCAGGCACTGCTGCAGGCGAAGGAGAAAGCACACGTCAGGATGGCAGCTTCGGGAGAGAGCCGTGATCTCGCCCTACCCCTCCTGGCTCCGGGCTTGTACCCACCGCTGGGTCTGGACCCGGCTGCGGGGTGCCCCGGGGCAGAAGCACGGGCGAGGGCAACTCGTCCCCTTTGCATCCGCAGCGGCCCCAGCTCAGCCTGTCCCAGCCGAGCAGGGTGCCCGTGGCAGGGGGTCACCCTGTGCTCCTGCAGCACCTCCCACCCTCCTGCCTGCCTGCCCTGCCCTGCCCTACCTGCATCGCTGCGCGTCCGCCCAGCAGCCTGGGCTGCGTGGGAGGAGAGCTGCTGCACTGCGGCTCCTGGGAAGTTGCCAAAGGGCTGGTGCTTGTGCCCGCTGCTGAGATCCTGACCTGGCCGTGGGCCCGGCGGGGGGAGTTTGGGGGCCCGGAGCAGAGGGCAGGAGCAGCACGCAAGGACCGAAGGCAGCGGAGCGCCCGGGCGCTGGCAGCAGCAGCAGCCACCCCTCTGCTCCAGGCACCCGGGACGTCCTCCGAGGGCACCTCATTAGGCTGAATTCTGCTGAGCTATCCCAGCTCTCGGATCAGTTAATGAGGGTGTTCGTTGGAGGCAATTAGGGCAACGCAGGGTGCCGCTGTGAATGCATCAGGGCTCTCCGCAAATCCCCAACCTGGTGCCTTGCAGGGCCCGACCTTGGCACCTCCGGGGGCCCTTCAGTGCAGCCCCGAGCGTGACGCACGGCTCCCTGCGGCTGAGGCCCACCCGATTAACTGCGTCTGGGCTCTGCTCTGGACCCGGTGCCGCGGCGCTGGCGGCTGCTAGCCCTCCCGGGACTGGGGTTTCAAGCCTTGCTGACATCGGGGACGAGAGGATGACGGCGTCATCCTGGGGTGATGGCAGGACAAGCAATGCCCAGCTGTGCCCATGCATCCCTGTCTGCCAGGGCGCCGGGGTGGCTCTCGGCAGGCACCCAGCAGCACGGATTTGATGTTGGGGGTGGCTGGTGTCACTCTCTCCCGCATGCTGGCGTTTGACGCAGGTCCTGTAAAGGCTCCCACCCCTCCAGGATCCCTCAAATTCCCATCGGGTTTCCCTGCCCGTGTTCCACTGGGATCTGCCACAGCCCTGTGTCCATGGGGGACTTGGCTGCAGGACACGTCCCCAGCCCTGCGCTTTCGGCAGTCTGCGTTCCTCGTGGTGCAAAAGCCTGGGGCCAGCCTGCTCCTTCCTGAATCAGCCAGGACATCAGTCACTGGTGGTCCCTCACTAGGGTGGAGGGGACCTGCCACCACCCTGCGATGACTTTGGAGCTCCCACAGAGCAGTTGTGAGGACAGGGGTCCCACTGCCCCAGTGGCAAGGGGTGTGGGGGCTCCCCGGAGCAGGGGTGGTTTGCCAGAGGTTGGTAAGACCACGGCTGCAATGACATCAGTGCACCCAAAAACAGGAGAACCCAGCGGCAGCCCCGGTCCCACTGGTGGTTGCCCCATGGGGGACGTTCATCAGGTGCAAAGCCATCAGCCATTCCTGGTATTCCACCTTGCCCTCCTGTGGAAAAACACCCCACAAAGGCAGCCCAGCGCCTACCTTGGTATTCCAGTTTCCTCTTCTCCAGCTCGGCCTCGATCTGGTCTAGCACCATCCCCAGTTCGCCCAGGATCTTCTTCAAGTAGTTCACGTTGTCGTGCTCCAGGATCTTGGCCTGGATGGACAGCGGGGTTAGGATGGGGGAGGGATGGATGGACGGACACGCATCCTTGGAACCGTATGGGGATGTAAGGGACCAGGTGCTCATGGAGGGCCCACGGGTCATGTCCCCCCACCGCCAGAGATGTGTGTGGCTTTGACCCACTTACCATGAGCTTCTTCTGCTTGGAGAGGTAGGGCTCTGATAGCTGCGGCTCCTCTTCGTGGTCCAGCTTCATCAGCTCCGTGCTGGCGTTAGCTAAATGTCCTGGCAGGAGACAGAGGGAGGGGCTGTGTTTGGCGGGGGTAGGGATGACCTTGTGTCTGGTAGCAAAATGTGAAATAGTGGTGTGGCACCAAAAAAACCACCCCGGAGAGCTAAAATGGGCCAAATTCATGGCTTGCTGTTGCCGTGCTGCCGTGCAGGCGGGTGGCTGGGGCGTCGCGCACCCTCCCGAGGGCACGTGGCTTCTTCAGCCCTCCCATCCGCTCACGGCAGGGCAGCGCCGGCTGCGGGGTACGGCCGATCCCCCTCCCTGGCCGTGGCGAGTCCCAGCTCTGCGGGTTTCGGGAGGGGTTCAGCTCTTCATTTCCTCTGCTGGATTCATATTAGAGCTGCTGTCTCTCTCTGTCTTTACTGTTTTAAGAACATCCCTGAGCTTCCCCATAACCTGGTTCCTGCAGCTCCATCCCCAGCAGGTCAATCCTTTGGGATATCCAAGCCGGCTGCCCACGTGAGGGTGTGCGTGCAGAGCAGCGGCAGGGAGCGTCACGGGAGGGGATGCTCCCTCCTGAGTGAAGCTGTCCCGCCCCGGCTCGGTGTCCGGGAATGCAGTTCGGCAGCATGGAGCCCATCGCGAGCTCGGGAGAGATGCCCACCTTCCTCCCTCCCAGGGCACGAGGAGGATGCGAAGGGCTTTGTGCAAGGGAGCTAACGGAGGGAAAGGAGCAGAGTAAATGGAAGAAGAGAATACGAGATATTAAGAGTAACACCTTAGGGACGACATAAATTACCCGAAGCTGGGTTAATCTCTTCCTGCCAGGGCCCATCTGTCTCTCCCTCCTTGCTCCCTCCAACAAGGGCTTGGCTCTGCCGATGCGCGGGTGCGGGAGGTGCCAGGGCTGGCCGGGGCGGCAGCCAGCAGCGGGCTGTACGCTGCCACAAAATGGTGAAACTCCCTGTTTTCCACCACGAGCCTTGAAGCTCTGCCCGGCTCCCAGCCGGCTCTCCTGGGGCTGTAACTCGGAGGGAAGCCTGGATATCGCCCTGTTTTCGTTTCCCTGTTCCCCTTAGGAGAGCCTGGCCCTCAGTTCACCCTCTCCTCGGGACACAACTACATGGATTTGCCTCGGCACCCACTGCAACGGGGCAGCCGAGCCACTGCCTGGGCGTAGGGGGTGTGCTGGGGAGGAAGGGCACCGCCGGCACTGGGGTATCCCACGGACCTGCCCACAGCCCCTCCGTTCCAATGGCTTGGGAAAAATGCCACCAGCGAGGAGGTTTGGATAGGGAGATATTTTTTAAGGAGCTCAGCAGAGTGCTGGGGAGGTGATGCGAGGCAGACGGAGTCTGAAGCCATCACAGCAGCACCCTTTGGGGTGGGGACGGGTGCTGTACCCTGCATCTGCCCAAGGTCTGGGGATGGAGGTGACACTTGGTGACACAGGGAAAGCTGCCTGGGTGCCAGCAGAGGCAGGGCAGACCATGAGATACACCTCAGGAACAGCCTATTCCTCTTTGTGCCCGAGGGCATCCCATTTCGGAGGGACCGTCCGTGACCCAGACAGCTGAAGGGACTGGCGGGGGGAACAGTGTTTGCTACGGGCGCCGTTTGGGTCCCGAGCCTAAAGGAGGGGAGAGACGTGGGGCACGCCGATGCCCTCCTAACAAGGTCACTTTTCTGGCGAGGGACTCTCTCCAGGAGCAATCCTTGCTGTTGAGTTATATTAAGCATCGTCAATGTTTCATGAGCGTTTGAAGGTCAGGTACACAGTCTTATGCCGATTCATCCACTATCTGCAACTCGGTCTGGCTGTACGCTCCCACCTTTGCCCTTAGAGCTATCGGAGGGAGAGGGGACGTGCGGGAGAGGGAGCAAATTCATGTGCCCTAGAAAGGGCTGGGCGAGAAGCGTGCATGGCCCATGGGAGCCCGGACACCCCTGGGGTTAGGAAGCCTCTACAGGGTGCCTGCAGCTCCCAAATTAGGTGTGCTTTGCTATTTCCCAGCTCCGTCCCTGCCAGTGTTAGTGGAAAGGGGAGACAAGCAAGAGCAGGGGGGCTGGCCAGGCTGTGGAGCCAAACGGAGCCTAAAGGAAGGGCTGGGGGAGCCGTCCCGCTGGCACCGGCCCTGGGCAGCCCCGCTGGAGAGGTGACTTACTGCGGATCTCAGCGGTCGCGTACTTTGGGATCATGGAGTCGGTGGTGAGCTCGGGGTGCAGGATGCAGCCGTGCGTGTAGGCGTCCATGGGGAGCGAGTCCAGCAGCTCCCGGTACTGCAGCACCCGCGAGTGCAGCAGGCTGCCCGGCTCAGGGATCAGCTGGGTGACGTTTTCTGCGAGGGCAAAGGGAAAGGTGTTAGCGGGACACTCATTAGTGGCTCGTTAGCCTGCGCGGGACACCAGTGTGCAGTCCTGGCTCGAGCTACCTCTGAGCAGGGCTGGCTGCGGGGGTGCATTAACTCAAAACCGTGCCCCACCCCTGGCTCTGCCCTCTCCCCGTCCTGGCCAGGAGCGCATCCAGCCCGTGCCCAGCGATGGGCAAACCCACAGGACCACAGGGCTGGGCACGGGTGTCGTTACCCAGCCCGCAGCCCCCGCGTCCCCAGGAGCTCAGCATAGCAAGCCCTTCGCCTCTGCAGCCCCTGACTTCGTACACTGCGGTTTCACATCTCTCAGGAGGGGAACAAAATTTTCTCGTTCTGCGGAAAAGAGCTAAAACACGGGGATTTGGGATCGGGATCTCTTGAATTACACACTTGTTACACCAGTGGCAACGTGGCACCTAATTCTCTTGGACTTCCTTGAAAATCCCGTTCAAAATGGGTAATCAGGGAGCTGACGACCAAAGGAGGAGCCCAGCACATCTTCCCTCCGCGCTCAGCTGCTGCCTCAGCTGCAGGAGCATCCCTCACCCCAGCCAGCTCTGCTCCTCCCTGGCTTGTTGGGTTTTATTCATCTTTCGCGGATGGCACTTTGTATCCTGCTCTTTTTATTACACTTTCAACTCAAAATACACGGCAGATGACACCACAACGAGTGAAATGTTGCTCATCTCCCCCAGGAATATCAGGTCTATTTTTTATGGGATCATAAATGTTTATGGCATTTGCAGATAGCAGTTAATAGGTAGTGAGTAAATTTACCACCGGGACTCGGTACGCCCGGTTGCCCACACGCCGTCCGCAGTGCAGGGCTCACTGCACGCCGGCCTCTTGGGCTGAGTTAAGGCACATCGGCAGAAGGATTTTGGCAGACACGGCCAACGCAGCTCCTTAATTAAGAGCCTGAAATGACAGTTCTGCCCAGCCCTGCTGCCGGCGGCAGGAGGAAGGCCGCGGGCACAGCCTGGTGATGCCTGCCCGGCAGAGATGCACGGCTCGCCCCGGGCCAGGCAGAGTCGCGCCGGCCAGCAGCTGCAGCTGGACACGAGCCAGGGAGATTTTGGCAGCTCCTGTATTGCAAACCTCCTAGCAGCTCTGATTTGGGGCTGTCTCTGCTGGTAGGCTCCGAAAAGTTGTTCTGACCGATGGGCATCAGCATTACTGTCCCCTGAGCGAGGGGAGGTTTTGGTAGCTCCTCCCTGCCCGCGGGCTGCTCCCTGCCTGCGCTGCCTGGACTCCAGCTCTCCAAGCGGGGATTTTCCATCCGAGAAAAGCAACTGGCTGAATGAAATAATAATAACCGACCTATAGCCTGCATGCTCCTTCCACAGGGCTCCCGGCCAGCACCCGACGGGCTGGTGCCGAGGCTGGAAACCAGCACATCCAGAGCGACTGCCCCGTCCAGCAGCGGGACGGAATGACCACAGTGAAATAGCGGCGTGCTGGCCGCCGGCCCGTGTCCTTCAGCACCTCCCAGGGAGGTTTTTTGGTGGGACAGCGCTCGCTCTGCCTTTGCACGCCATGGCGGACCTGCACGTATGGGCTGCTGTTGCATATAGTCAGCAAGTGATGGGCCACGCAAAGGTGGGATGGGGGGAGGCTCAGAAGGACAGGGCTGGGGGCTGCAGCCCCTGGAGGAGCCCCTCGCCCAGGCTCTGACAGGCGTTGCCACCAGCCAACCCATCGGTGGTTTCTTGGCACTGCTGGGCCGTGCCCTGGTGAGAAGCACCCTCAAAGGTGGTTTATTGGCACTGCTCACTGCTTTTTTGGGGAAAGAAAACCATCGCTCATCACACCGCTCTTTACTACAGCTGACCCTCAGGGCGTGTGTAAGCAGCTGAAAAAGGCCATGCTCCCAGCCCGGGGGAAAATAAAACTCCGTGAACACACCTTCTTATCAAGGCATTTTCAAGCTTGGCACGTTTCTGCCAGGGTGGGCGATTCCCGCTCGGACCGACGCCGCGGCATCCTGGTAACGCTTTTGCCAGCAGGCACTGGTGGGGATGGCTCGGGGCAGAGCACCCAGCAGGGAATGATGCCCCGGGCCCTCCTCCCTCCCGCCCCGGAGCTTCCCGCTTCATTTCTCAGCGAAAAGGTAAGAAATTGCACCTGGCTGCAAAATCTCAACGACAGGAGTTTCCCAGCGCACGGGCAGCGCTGTGTCCCCCTCCCGCCAGGGACAGCCTGTTGTCACATATGCCAGACCACCTGCCCTTCGCAGAGACCGGGCAAAGCGGTGCGGGCACCGCAGCCCCGCGGATTGACTCTCCCCACTGTCCCTCGGCCCCAGGGCCGGGCAGGAAAGCAGCTGCCATTCCTCGGGAATGGCACAGGCTCCTCCTGACCGATCCCGTCCCCGCTGCCCCGCCGGCGAGCGAGCATCGTGCCTCTGCCGAGCAGCACCACCGCGGCGGGGCCGGGAGAGGACAGCAGCTGAGCTGGCAAGACGCCCTTGCTTCGGGAGCTATTTTGAGATGTTTTTGATGTCTCTGTTGCAAGGGGGATGGATGCTGGGGCGAACGTCGTGATGGCATAGCCTGAGCTCCCCGCTCGGCTTTGAAGCCTCTCCGGCGGAGCGTCCCAGCCTGACAGCCCGCAGGTTTGGGGAAATGAGGGCGAAGGGACGTGAGATACCGCGGAGAGGCTCCTTGCCTCAGCAGCCATGCAAACAGCAGCCCTCGAGCTCGGCTGGCTGCTGACTGCAGCCCTGCTCCGGGGGGAATACGAGCTTCCCTCTCCCGGCTGTCCCTTCCTCTGGGTTTGTGTCACAGCATCCTCCCATGGTCCCCAGCACCGCTGGCTTTCTTTGACTTTAAAGAAGCAATTTTCTCTGAGGCACAGTGGCACGGGGGACGGCGGGGTCCCCTGCGCATGGCCGGTGGCACAGGGCTCATCGAGGAAGGGGAGAGGGGCAGCGGCACCCGGCTCAAACCCACCTGCACTCAGCGGGGCCGCTTACGGGGAGCCCCTGGGGGTTTTATACCGTTACCCGAGGCCAAAGTACAAAGGTGGCCAAACCCAGAAGTATTTCCACGGGCCGTGCCCCAGCTGTGCCTCTGGTGAGATGCGACCACACACCACAGGAATGGGAAACTGTCTGGTTTGGGAACGTGGCCTCCAGGGCAGGAGAAGAGGGGACCCAGCTCCCCCCCGCACCCCAAGCCCCCCAGCAGCACTTCCAAGGGACATTTGGGGATTTCTGCTGGAAATCCTTCATTTTCATGGGAAAATGTAAAAGTTTGGGAAGTACTGGTGGCTTGCTGCTCTTCTGGGGTAAAGCTGAAACTTTCAAGGACAAAGTGGGTGCATTTGGCAAACAGCACCTGGATTAGACCCAAGTTTCCCCCAGGACACAGCCCACCCCTCCCCCTACCTCCCGTGAAGTTCTTCTCCATGTAGTCGATGATCTGGTTGTAATCGCTGATGATGTTGTCCCTGTGGATGATGACGGGCACCTCCTCCCCCAGGTTGAGCCGCATGAACCAGGGCTCCTTGTGCTCCATCAGGGGCATGCTGACGTCCCGCTCCTCGCAGGGCAGCCCCTTCTCCGCGATGACCAGCCGCACCTGGGGCAAGATGCCGGGGAGAAAGGGCTCAGCCCCACGCACCGAGCCAGCCCCGAGAGCCCTCGAAGCACCCCGAGAGCCCCACCGCCACCCCGCCGCACCTCCCCGGCCCTCCCCTACGTGCCAGGACACACCTCGTCCTGCAAGAAGCCAAGCAGCTCTTGGCATGGGGCAGCTGCAAAATCCAGGCGGCCGAGCAAGGATTGCTCTTCCCAGCAAAGGGGGGAGACCCAAATGCATCCTAATTTTGCGGGATCGTGGACCATCCTCCCTCTGGTCGCTGGGGGCCCATGCGACAGGCGGAGGGGCTGGGGGGGCTGGGGGGCTGAGAACCCACCCCTTGGCAGTGGGTGGAGGGAGGCGGCAGTTCCCCAGCTGGGGGGGATCAGTGATGCTGCTGTGGGTCCCAGCATAGCCCAGCATACACCTGAGGAGGAAGAGGAGGAGGAAGAGGAGGAAGCAGAGGCTGCAGCAATGCTACACTTTGCACCCAGTGGGTGCTGCTACCCGGCTGAAGGAGACCTGGATGCTAACTCAGGTACGTCCCGCTCTCAGGGGTGGGCTCTGGCTTTACCAGGCACATTTTGCGCAGAGAGAAGGCTCCGTTTCATGGAGGGTTTCAAGCAGCCCCTGTGACCCCAAACAGCATGCCTCCTGCTCCACGCTGCCGAGGGCATCGCCCACCGCCTTCGTACCCCTTGTGCCAAACCTGCTGCCTCCCCCTTCCCCTGCCGCTGCCCTCCTCCAGCCCCGGCACTGCTGGGGTGGCACCCACCCGTCTCGTGGGTGGGAAAGCCGAGCCTGGGGGCAGGAGGAGGCAGGAGTGGGGCTGGATGCGGGGCACCGTCCCCATCCTCGTTGCCCATGGACAGCCCTCAGGGCTGATCCTGCTGCTTTGCTCTGTGCTTGAGATGGTGTTGAATACGCACTCAGGGATGGCATTTTAGGCTTCTGGGTTATAAAAACCTGACCGTTAGGAACTAAGTATGTCAAACAGGCAAAAAAAAAAAAACTTTCGGGGGATGTGAGACAGCCACGATTTACAGAACCACTGAATGAGGGAAAAGCGCTTGTCTTCCTCCAAGTAGCAGCAGCTAAAAATACAACTTAACAAATATAAGCATTTCTATGAGTACTTCAGAGTTCCTGAGGAATTAGTCATTAATTATTTACAGGGCTGGCAAATTAATTTTTTCTTTACAAGTCAAACAAGAAAAAGCCTGAGTCCCTCAACTGCAAGTTGCTCTTGGCCTTTTCCTCCCAGCTGACGGATAAAGCCCAGCCAGGACCATCTGGGGCATCGGCCCCAGGCTCCCTGTACTTCCCCGTTTTGCTGTCGAGAGCCAAGGCCGAAGGCCTGGCAGGAGGCGGCTGCCAGGCATGAAGCAGCGCGGGCAGGAGGGCTCAGCTCCCAGGGTGACCCTGGTGCCTGCGGGCAAGGGGAGCCCCTGCCAGCACCCTGAGGAGGGGTCCCAGCCAGGGGTGATGGAACATGCCCGGACCCCCCCGCCAGTCCCCGCAGCGCCGGCACCATTGTGATGAGGCATCTTGTGTAAAAACCCAACACTGGCTGTAAAACTCCAAAAAACCTCCAAAAATCCCTTTGCAGGCAGGGCCAGATCCTGGTGGGGGCTCAGGATCCCTCCCACAAACAGCCCCAGCACCGGGGAGGGTGGTTCCGAGCAGCTCCCGGAGCAGAGCAGGAAAAGCTTCACCTGCAACCGGCTCCGAGCAAAACTCCTCTGCAGGGGGTTCCCATGCAGCCCCCGCCGCTCCCCGCCCTGCCACGTCCATCACACCAGCTTGTGCTCATCCGCCCTCCAGCAAAGGCTCTTTCCTTGCAAGTGACCTCAAAAGCAGAGCTGGAAGTGGTGCCAGGTGGCCCTGTGGCTCTAGGTGTGCCCTGCCGCGTCCCCAGCGTCCCCAGCCCCGCAGAGGTGAGGCCGGTTGTAGGAAACCCGGTACAAGAAGTGCCTTAACCGCTGCCTGCCTGCTGCCGGCGGCCAAACGGGCAAGACAAAAGAATAACAGCAAGCCCAGCGCAAGGCGGGGGAGCTGGGCACGAGCATCCCTCGCCGGTGCGGATCAGAAGCCCGTTAGTCACCCGGTGGCGGTGAAGCCCACCATGTGCAGCCACCCTGCTGCATTGGGCATCCTCCCCTTGCTTTGTGCCAGCAAGGAGGAGCGGGCGTCTCTGCCCTTGGCCTTCCCACCGGGCTGGGGGCTCGAGGGGGGCCTCGCACCGGGGAACTTTGTGTTCCCCCTACCCCTCAGAATAGCCCATTCCCCACGTAATATATATGGTGCGGGAATGACGGGGGGGTTGGGGCCGGGAGGAGAAGGTCAAGTTTGCTACACAGCTGCTGTGCTGCAAAATGAGCATTTACTATTGCCTGGAAAATGTGATTTCTCGCGGGGGCACCCCGGGAACAGGATTTCCAGGGCGCTGCTGCAATGTCAGGGGCAAATCGCTGCCTGGCAGGGGTCCGCTCCCTGCAAGGAGCCCGGCTCGGGGGCTGCCTCCCCCTCTCCCGGCGGCAGGGTGGTCCCGGGGCCTGGCTCTGCCTTTGTCTGCGCTCCTGGCCACGCCGGGCTTGGGCTGTGAGCGAGGACAAAGCCGGGGCGGCTCCCGGTACAAGCCACGGTCCCAAAGCAAAAGCAGGGTTTGGCTGACACCCCCCCCCCCCCCCATCCCCGTCCCCTCCCCAGGCAGCTGCTGTTAAAACGCAAAACCGCAGGTACAAAAGAGCTGCCTGGCCGCACGCTGCTGCCCTCGCCAGCCCCGGGGATGAGCCCCTTGCTCTCCCCGCGAGTGCATCCATCCTCCCCGGGCGAGGGGATGCCCTGGGGACGGGAGGCGATTCTTCCCCGGGAACCCGGCCGAGCGATATTTTTTTTTTTTTTTTTTTTTTTTTACCTTTTGTGAGCTAAAGGACTGGGTCCAGTGGTACAAAACCAGTCTGTCCTGGGATTTGAGAGCGGGGTCTGTCGGGTCCTGATTTTCCTCCCCCTCCGTGGATTTCCCTGCGTCGTTCTCCAGCGCCGAGATGGGCCACCAGCTGCAGTTGGTGGGAGTAACATTATTGGGAGTCGCCATGACAGCCTGCGAGCGAGCGGGGAGAGGGACGAGGCAGCGAGCGGCGCTAGCCCAGCATCACATGGGCTCCTGCCAGCAGCATCACTCCCGGGGCAGCTCCATCTCCCCGGCCGGGGTGGGCAGCGCAGGGCGGTGGGCGCCGGGGTGGGGAGGGGGGGGTCACAGGAGAGGATGGTGACAGCGGCGTGGGTGCAATCGCAGCCCGTCCCCGCTCGTGGCGGGGCTCCCACGGAAACGTGCCGCGCTTGCAGGCATCGCTTCAATAGGCGAGTCAGCAGCGGAGGCTCCTGCTGCCTGCCAGCTCGGCAATCCGGGGCAGCTCCAACCCCGGCGGCTCCTTAGGAATACTTTGCAGTATAAGACTTTTTTTTGACTGGTTTAGATACAGCAGACATGTAATAAATAGCTACGTTGACGGATAGTGGCTTTAAAATGTCTAGCAGGTGTCTTGCCTGCCTTGCAACCTTCATGGAAAGAAGCAGCAATGGCTCTAAAGGTATTCAGTGATTTTTGGAGAGCACAGATTAAGTACTGCCTAATGGTTGTTGTGCAGGGGTAGAGCCCAGGAGCCCTCGCTGTGTACCGGAGCCCCGGGGTGCCGGGCCAAACCAGAGGAGCCCTCCTGTACCAAAGCAGGCACGGTTGGGGGTCATTTCCAGAATTAGCAAGGTGTGTCGCAATTGCAAACCGGCCGAGTTTCTGCTGCTCAGAGAGCGCTGGGGCTTCCGTAGCTGCTGCTCTCCGGGCGCTACGAGCATCACCCAGAGGTTTGCAGGCAAACGCAGCTGACACGTTTCTAGACACAGCGACCTGGACATGTGGGCCTGTGCTTTATGACATTTGGCTTCGTTACACTCCATCTCCGGCAATTTGGCAGCCTGGAGATAATTTCCCACACGTGGGACTAACTGCCAGTGCCAGGGGGTAAAACCAGCTGGTTATGGGGGTCGTAGGGGCAAGTTGTGGAGGGGATGGAGGAGAGGGCTCTGCAGGCTTGGTCTTGGGGCTGCGAGAGGGCTCTGGGTGTGAATTTGGCTCCTCCATGCGTTGTTCCCATCTCCACCTGCACTGAAGCTGGTAAGATTGCTCCAGGTGTGGAAGGAAATGGAGGGTTTGGGAGAGCTGGTTCAAGTGGGGAAACTGAGGCACACTTCACCCAAGGGAACTGGGAGGGAACGGGGCCAAACTGGTCCCCGGCTGCACGAACATAGTGTAAGGAGCAATTTTCTGAGAGTTTGGAGGTGAAAATGAACCCTTTGGTGTTGTGATGTCCTGCTCCCAAGGGTGCACAGGAGGGCGATGGTGGAGGGGTGAGGCTGGGAAGTGCTGTGCCCTGCCCTACCTTCTCCCCGCCTTCTCTCCCGTAGGCAGCAATCCTGAAAACCATCCTCCCTCTCCAGCCCCGGGCTTCCCAAGTGCCAGAGACCCCGCGCTGGCCTCGGGGACACCCAGAGGGAAAGGCTCTTGCTTGGCCTCTGCTTTGGGGCTGCAAAGTCAGGGCGGTGGCCTGCGCTGCTGCAAACTCGGAGCAAATGGGGCTTTGACTGAAGAGCCAGCCCCATCGCGTGGTGCCGTCCTGCCCTCGGCGCCGCAGCCTCCCCTCCCACCTGCTCTGCGCAGGAGAGCCCTCGCTGCCCAAGAAGCATCTTTTGGGGCTCCTTTCACTGGAAAGGGACACCTTTGGGTTTAGGAAAGGAAAAGAGCAGCTTGACCAAGCAGAAGCAGTTCTCTCCTGTGGATCGCTGTCCAGAAAGCCCCATCTAGTGGTATATTTTGTGATAAATTAATGCTGCGCCGTTGGGAATAAAAAAATGACGAGTCGCTTTATCCCTCTGGGTCCTGCAGGTACGCAGCATCTCTGGAGGCGCTTATTTATTTAACTGCGTTTTGGCTTGCTAAACTGAGCAAGGCTTGAAGGGCAGGATTGCTGCCAGCCCCCTTTAGGGGTGTCCTGACCTTGTGTGACCTTGAGATCATCCCCAGCTCTCGTCCACAGCCTTCCTGCCTGCAAAAGGGGACGATGCTGGGCTGCCCCAAGGGATGCTGTGCGGACGGACCCGGTGGCATCAGCAGAGCCCTGGCAGAAGGTGCCATCGGGGCAGGATTGCAGGTGCTGGCGGTTTGGGAATACACAATCCGGGGCGTCTCATCTCAGGGCTGAGGCAAATGTTACAGAGAGGAGAGAGCAGGCGGCCGGAGTCGGTCACGGGACTTTGCAGGCACAGAAGCACCTTCCCTGTTTTAGAAGGAGGGGGTGGAAATCGGGCTGTAGAATCAGCTCCATTGATTTTTTTTTTTTTTTAAAGTTTTTTTTTTCCCTGGTGGCCTGATTCAGCATCTGCCGATGTAAAGCTTAGCTAGGACTTGGCTAAGTTTGGCTTATCTAGGTTTGGCTTCTGTAAGGTGAGAAATAGATTTGATTGATCCAGGGTGCCCTTCTGCATCCCGCTTGGGTTGAACTACTCCTGAAACCAGACAGGCAAGTAACTTGTAAAGTGCTGGGGGTGGGGGGAAGCCGCTGAAAAAAACCCAGCCTGGATCTGCTGAGATAGGAAGTAGAGAGGTGGGATCAATCCGAGGAAAGTCCTGGGAGCGCTGCAAGCCCACCAGTGCTTTCTCAGAAAATTTTAGACGTATTCTTCTGTAGATTGACTGGGGACACATCCTAGAGCACCCGTGGACAGAAAAAAATTCCCCAGGCTTGTTGGGGCAGATCCAGCGGCAGGCTGGGAGCAGTCGGGCTGGCAGGGCTGTGCTCAGCGCTGCTTGTACCGGGCCAGCTGAGGCCCAGCGCTGATCCTCATCAATCAAGCTAATTGTGCTAAATGTGCAGGCATCCCCAGAGAAGATGCCGTTCGCTGGTAACGCTCAAGGTTTCAGGCAAGCAGAAAGGAGGAGTCATTCAGTTATCAGAGTGAAGTGGGTGAGCTGAACTGGGAAGGCTTTGAAGGAAACAGTAAGATTGGGCTGGGGTCCTCTCTTAGAGCTCGTCACTTCGCCCAGAGGAGATGGTTTGAGCAATGCGAGTGTCAGCAGCAATGTTTCGGTACATTTGCTATGAGCCTGATTGTTGCAATCAAGAACCCAAAATATCTGCCCTTCCTCTGCCGCAGGCAGCACTGGACATGCTTAAACATGAGCACAAACAGTAATTCAGGCAGAATATGAAACCGCTGAGTTTTTCTCTTCTTTCCCCCTTTCCTTCCCCCCTCACTACCAGTTACTTCTGTCCTGCACAGGGCACTGTGGAAATGTGCCCAGAGACCCTGCTCCCAGACTCTTCCCTCCTGTCTGGCCGCCTGGCAATTTGAATTCCCTTCTCAGCCCTAAACTTCAGGGCATATCTTGGACTAGTTTAACTTCCACGATTTCCCTAATTCCCCCGCTCTCCCCAGATACAGCAGGCCTGCTGCACGCTGTCCTGCTCCACAGCTGAAAATGCCCTTGTGCCCTTCCAACAGTCGGTCACTGCTCGTTTTACGTAACACCAGCTTGAAGGTGTAGACACTTCCAGGGGTTTATGCACGCTTTGCTCAAGAGAAGCAGGACTGTGCTCCACGGCAGAAACAGCCGCAGCGGGGTGACCCTGTGCCAGCTGCCAAACCACGTTTCTGGGGAAAAGAGCCTCGCTGTGCCCCTTCGTAGGGCTCCAGCTGCAGAGGGGAGTGGGGACAACCAATACTGGTTTTAAATAACTGTATTTGTGCGTGTTAAAGTTATCTGCGCCCCAGCTCCATATGCATGGACTCCAGGTTAACGCTCGCCGAGAGGCAGGGTAATTGTTAGAGAGTCTAAAAGGGAGAAATGCTGCGTCTAGCAACAATACCGTCCAACGATTTTAAAGAGGGCACAAAACCAAAACGTGAACAGAAACATGAGCAGACACCCTCTGCTGAAGCAGTTTGAAAAACAGCAGCAGCAAAGATAACTAGTACTACATATTTACGTTTAAAAGCAAAGTACATATACCATATCTACTGAAGGGAGAAAGAAGGGCAACAGTGAAGAAAGCACAACCAAAACTGTGTGGGTGTGAAGGACAGTGCTGGAAGAGGGAGGTGAAGGGAAGAGGATAGTAAAGCACTAACCCGAGAGGGAAAAACATGTTCACGTATGCAATTCTGAATATTTAAACAAGGCAATTCACAGGTAAGAAGGTAAATGTAATCAGTAAGTTAAAGGTAAAATAATGACATAGCTGTTGTCATTATTCAAAATCAAGTATCAGAAGACCAAAAAAGACCCCCACCCCACCCCTGAATAACTCAGCAGTAACGACTAAGGTCAAACAGACTTCCTTCTATAAACCTGTGATTGAAGTACCCAAACATCTCTCTTCTAATATGGAGGTAGACACAGGGGACGTGTAAAATGACATAAAATTTAGGAATCGGTTAAATTTAATTTGAGAGTACGAGCCAATATCACATGCTAAATAACTGCTTAGGACACTTAGGAGCAAAATAAGTTTTAGTTGTATTCTTATGTTAACTTATTTGGATTTATCTTAACTTTAAATCTGAACTTCCTGGATCCGTAGTGTAAATTTTAGGGATGATTAGAATAAAATCTACAGACAGCACTTATCATCTAGAACATCTGAGACTTCTCTAGCACAGAATACAAGGCCAACTGTCTACGTCTGCTACAATCTATTTTTATACAACTGCTTGTAACTCCGTGCCTTGCTGACCACTAATTTTTAAAGCGTAAGTAAAAAAAAATCGCAGTATTTTACTCGAACAGTGGTTTAGCATGTGCTGACACTGAAAGCAGACTTTTGGGGTATTTTTTTTTTAAAAAAAAAAAAAAAGGTTGTGAGGGGAGATGAGTGTACGTCAAATTATCCAGGCTTTAATTTGCTGGGTATTGACAAACATTTATTAATGCAAGTCTCAGCCACAAAATTTTTTATTTCAATTATTTTCAACCAGAAGGAATGTTATAGCTCTACACCACAAAGCCTGTTGATATACACTTCTCGTTTACCCTATTTCCAGGCTGCTTTGTGTATCAAACATACTCAGAAACAATCTGTATAGATGGCTCCACAATCTCCAGTTCTGAGACAGCATGGCCCAAAAAAACTGTTGGCCTGCTTCACTCCCCCCTAAATTATTCCATCTGTAGAACACAAATAACAAAATATATTTTTGCTTCTAAGAGCTTCACTTATCTGCAGAAAAATAGAACTGCTTAAGAGTGAGCTAGTTAGATTATGAAAGGGTCCAAGCACACACCCTGCACATTCTGCACCTCCCAACAAATTCGTGAGGAGGAAGCATTCACAATTTGATCCAACTAAAAAGGAGCCAGATAGTGTTCAAGGAAAGGAGATCCATCCTATCCAAAATACTGAATGCCTTCTCATTCTTCCCTCTAGAGCAGGATGAGGAGGATAGAGCTGTAGCTATGAAACATTTCTCTAAGTAGTGGGACACATTAAGAATGAACCTTCCGAACACTGCAAAATTTCAGAACAAAACCTAAAAGGCTTTTTTCTTTTTCCAAAACATAGCAAAAACAGCATACAGAGCTTGAATATCCACAGCACAAACCGAAAAACAAAGGGAGTTCATTCGATCTACGGTGCTTTTGTTAAGGTATTCAGAGACTTTAGTGCATTCTTTTTAGAACTAAGCTCGGAAACTATATTCCATTTTTCATTTTATTAGAAAACTAAACTGTATGAGGCAAAGAAACATTTGATCAAACACACAACGGTGAAAACATGGCACTGACAAGGCATTTAACCCAACCATTATCACAAACTGTGATTCAGGATTCTCTATTGCTTTCAGTCAAGTATACATCATTTCTGCCATGTGAGACATTTTCTTGGGAATATATAAGTAGTATTCCATGTATCCAGAAAGATCTTCAATAGTCACGTCATCCACAAAGGCTCGAGCTTGCTCAGAACAAGATCTAGGAGAACCTGATGAGGCTGTCCCACACGGGGATCTATTTTGAAGAGACTGGGCATGGACTCCTAGGACTGCCTTTTCGCATTCTGACAGGACGCTCCGTAAGCCAGAGAAAGAGTACACTTCCATGGTTCGCCACTGTTTGCACTGGCATTTCTTGTCCGTACAAGGGCACTGCTTGCCATTGCTAAGCATGGATAAGGACTGGAAATCGGAGGTTTGGCTAGAATGCAAGCTGGTTTCAAAGGATGAGGAGAGAGCAGGGTAATTCTCTCTTGACTTCTCCAAAGGCTCTTCGGCGGTGAAAGCTTCCAAAGGTTCAGTTCTGTCATCACTGGCCTCAAAGTGAGAATCGTGCCTGTCCTTCGTACCGTGTTCTGCTGTAACAAAAATGTCTGAGCCGATACTACCCTTTGACGTGTCTGCCTGGGTTTTGTGTTTCAGCTGGTTGTTGGCTTTCATATTGCAATACGTAAACTTGGGAGGATGCAGGACAGGAGACTTGGAGCGCCTGCGACGTGGGACTCTTGCCGATCCTCTGGAAGGCTTTCTCACACACCTGCAGGGTTGTAACAGGTGAGCAAGTAGGTAAGCTCTAAAATGCGGCTAAAAACGTTTTAGAAGATTTTTTTTTTTTCTGCTTAGAAAGATCAGGTGACAGGTCACTCTGACAGGAACAATGAAGGAGTCTGAAGAAATTGGGGCTCCCCCAAAGGAAAGACACGTACAAACAGCCCTTATTTAAAGGTACTTCCCCCCAAATCTTTTGTGTTAAGCAAATGATACTTTGTCATCCCAAACTGAACTGTAGTGCAGAACCTGGATATCAGTTGGAGCTGCTGGCAGCATTACACTGAATATCCAGGTACTTCAATACAGAAATAAAATAACCCAAGAAAGATGTGCGAGGGGGTTGCAAAGGTATAAGACTTGAAGAAAAGGACTTCTGAGGAAATCAGTGGAAAATAAGGTTTTAGGTACCCTCTCTAAAAGAGGCAATATTGGTTTTAAAGTCTTTGATGGCAATCCCTTAAAAAACATCATATCAAACAGTTATGGTAAAGTTTTGTAACAGAAAGGAGAGAAAAAATATGTTGAAGCAACTAATTAACAACAACTTTCATTGGAAACAATGCAAGTGTTAAATGTCTCAAACCAGAAACACATGCACGGTGCAGTGAATGGTCTGGTTTACCCATGCCATGCTTCCTTTGAGCAGACAGTCTGTTGCTTGGCTCCATCCACGGCTGCTCTTGTCGGTGTTCTGAGAATCGTCCCGTCGCCCACAGAGAGAGCTGCAATACATCTGAGTAAGAAGGGAAATGCCACGTTACAGTATTGCCTGAACATACTGCTTCAGAGGTCTAGATTCAGCCTGTTCGCTTTCGATGCTTAGCCAAGACATGTAGGTTTGCAGCCTTGACTTCCTCTATAGTCCCTGGTTAGAAACAGGTTATTACAGAGATTTATGTAACCGCTTTTACTAGATTGACCTCAGTCAAGTGTCTAAAGATAGGTGAGATGAAATGAAAGGAGGCCAAAATGCCCACAGGCTGATGTCATGCCTTATTTGCACCAAAATGACACATCAAAGGAATGTAAACTCAGGTTCCAAATGTTCTTGTCAGACAATAGTCGTTAAAGATAGACTCCTACTCATCTAAAATGCAAAGTCAGGAACTCATAGCAGCAAGCTGAGGAGTCGTCAGTGGAGAAGTGGATGAGGTACAACAGACAAGGACAGATTACTAATTTATTTCTCATTAAAGTTCCCAGATAAATATGGAATGAAAAAAAATCCGGCCCCGGAGGTCCAGGCAACAAACATAAATGACTCAGCACGCAAATCTGTATTTATTATGGCTGTATGTGTGATTTGGAACACGGGACAGGAAATCGTAAGAAATGAGACTGAAATTCTAGCAGAAGAGCCCAAAGTTGATCTTAAGGGATTAGTCACAAGACTTGAGCTGTTCAAAACACACGCCTGCAAAACAAGATCTTTTTATGCCTAAGAAGATATTATCAGAAACCAACCAGAATTCCACATAGTCTGTCACTGGCAATACATCAAAAGTGGTATGCTTAATAAGCATAGTTCCATGTTAGAGAACAGCTATTTTTTTCCACATTTAACAGAAGACCTCCTGAATTAGAGGAAACGACTAGCAAAGCAAAATGTATTTTACCACGCAGAGGAAGTCATGAGTTCGCAGTACTGATGGCTATAGAGGTGAATTCGCAAGGTAACATTAATTATCAATATAAAGCTGTCTCTTGTGTCTGTGAATTCCCAAAAGACTTCAAGTGAACTACCTCACAAAGTGTTAGACTGCGTAATTTTATTAACTTCTACTTTTAAGGAAGACGCTTATACTACATAATATCAGTATACTCAGTGTGTTATGGAATAAGTTTTTAGTGTAAGAATGTCTGCAGACATTTTAATCTACAAAATCTCCTGAAATCAGAAATGATCAGTGCTCGTATTTAGCCTGATGACTTCCAGTGAGACTGGGCTCTCCAGCACACTACGAAGTGTTGGTGCTGTCCTTCTGACGCTTCCCAAGCAATCCTTCATGCACTACAGTGAAGGCTGATAATGTGGTTGAAGACACCAGCATTTACATGAACGGACAAACAAGTTCTGTATCACACAAGGTGACTACGGCTACCACAACAGTTAAGAGTGGGTTCACTGCTTCGGGCGAGTCATTTCATGTTTTCACACAGTCACTGTGTAATTTCAGTTGGATATTGTGTCAAAATTAGTCAGTAATAAAGTACTGCTTTGCCTATTAGACAGTTATAATGCATTTCATCTGAAGCGATGCAGTTGTCTCCTCTTGGAGAGTAAGGAACCTTTCACCAAGTGACATTTGTTTTGAGATGCAAAATAATAGAAAACAAATACAAATACGTAGTAAGAAACTGACAGATGGCACAGTCCTTTTTGTTGCTCACTTACCCTGCTGCATCCACTCTCAGCTTTTTGAAAGCTGTTTGCAGACTCTCTTCCTCTTCATCTTTAGCTTCCAAGTCCATTGATGGGCTCTCAGTGTGTAACCAACTGTGCCATATAGAATAAACTGAAATACAGAAATTAGCATCGGATGTTGAGGTCTAAACACACATGGTCTCTACAAAACTGAAAGGACACATGTAATGGATGCTCGTTCTTCTGCGGGCAATCTCACCACCTCCTGACCGGCACTCTTCACGGTGAGCTTCGAACTCTGTATTTCTCAGAACAGGCACGACCCGTGTCAAAAATAACAAACCACCTTTTTTCCACTGGCTGAACAGACGACGTATATTCTGTCAACTACTGTAACTTCAGTCCGAGTGGTGAGCACGATGCCGAACAGCCAGGGACAGCCGGGCACTGCCACCGCCGTGGGCGGCTCGTCCCCGCGGTACCTCCCCCGGTGACCAGGGAACAGCACACCCGCGGGGGGAAGGGAACCGACGCCAGACCTGAAACAGGGCCGCGCTGCCGCCGCATCCCTCGCGGGCCCGCGTCTACCAGAAGCCGCTGAAGCCCCCGGCCGCGCAATGCCGGATCTCCCAGGGCCGCGGTTCCACGCCCCCCGCGCCCTGTCACGGCTCCGCCAGCTCCCCCGGGGCTTCTCCTCACCGGCTCGGCGGGAAGGCCCGCAGAGGCCCCTCTCCCCGCCGTCCCGCCCGGCCCGGCCCGGCCCCCCACGTCCCTCCCCGCTGCCCGCTGCCCCCCGCCGCCCGCGCGGCCGTTGTGCGGCCCTGCCGGCGGGGCGGGGCTGTCCGGGCCCCGGGGGGTGTCCGGGCCCCGGGGGGTGTCCGGGCCCCGGGGCGCCACTCACCGCCGCCTCGCAGCCTCGCGCGCAGGGGGACGCGAAGCACAACAGGAAGTGAGGTCATCGCCCCGCGGGGACGCGCATGCGCGGGCGCGCCGCTCGCGTCACCTGCGTTCCCCCGCCCTGCCGAGGGCGCGTGCGCCAGCGGCGCTGACCCCGCCCCCGCCCGGCCGCCGTCGCTTCCGGTGGAGGGGGTGGGTCTCATCCGGGCGGGGCGGCGCGGCCCGGCGGGAGGCGGCGGGGGCCAGGCCGGGCCCTCAGGGCAACGCGGTGAGTGCGGGCGGCGGGGGGCCCTCCCCTGCGCGGGTCCCTCCTCTCTGCCCCGGCGGCTCGTGCCGGTGGGGCCCTCCCTAGCGGGTCTCCGGAGCCGCCGCCGGTCCCCTCGTGGCGGCAGAGGGCTCTGGGGAAGCCCCGGCGGGGCGCGGGCGTTGTGCTGAGTCACCCCCGCCGCTGGCTGGGCCTCCCCCCCCCGCCTCCGCCGAGGGTCGGGGCCGAGCGCCGGTGCCAGGGCTCGCCCGGAGCTGCGGGACCACGGTGTCCGCCAGGCCCTGCCTCAGGGTGATGGGGTAAAAAGTTGCCGCCGAGGCTGGGGGGTCCCCCGGGCTGAGGGCAGGCACGTACGGGGGGGGCTGAAAGCCTGCGAAGCTCCTGCAGGGCGGTTCCGGGCGGCAGCCGTCTGTGGGCGGCCAGGGGACCGCCTGTGCCCGTGCCTGTGCGCCGCCCCCCGGCAGGCTCTGCCCCGAGCTGGGCGCTCCTGCTGCTGAGCGCCGCGGCCGTCAGCGCCTCGGAGCTCGAAATCCCTTTACGTCTTTAAACTTAAATGGATGTGTTGGTGCATTGAGCCGTCGTAACTTTACGGGTAGTGGTGGACGTCTGGCAGTGCACCAAGCTGGGTAACAGTCCGGTGTTGCTGGGAAATAGCTGAAAATAAAATGGGAAGGGATGGATGTGTGTTTTCCTAGGAGATAAAGAGCATAAGTTTCAGTGTGGTTTTTGACACAACGTTAAACTTTGGTTGTTTTTCACAGTAATTAATTTTTTCTTGATATCACGGCTGGTTGGCTGGTGCGTCTGAAATCCTTAAGCTCATACTTAGTTATCACAGAGTGAGTGGGGTTTTATCTGAACAAACTCTGCATTGCTTCGAGGGTTTACTGTGTCGGAGGGCAGCATGATAAAATATTTAGTCTAAAACTGGTGGTATGTTTTGAAGAATGTACAGTGATTTAAAAAATTTTTACTCTCATCTTCTTGCTAAGGTTATGTAATACAGGGGATTGGTATTTAAAAAAAAAAGCTGTAGGCTGAATTTTTTGTTTTAAAGAATCTTCTTTTTCGGTCAAGGAAAAATCTGAGTGAAGTAGGGACCATGTGTTTCACCAGACCAGTAGTATTTAATTAAGAGAGTGTATAAAATAACTTGCTCAGATGAGCATCGTGTTGTCGATCTCTGTGTTAGCTTCCTCCTCTCATGTTTACTCTCTCTCTGACTCACTGGACAACGTGAGCTTTGAAATTGTTATGATACATCATCCTTCTGTGTGTGTCATAACAGCTGTCTGCAATGCAGGGCATCCAGACGAAATCATAGCAGAGCAAGCAGCCGGAACAACAGCGGGGAGAGCTGCCACCTCCAACTGGCATGAGGTTGTGAGGGAACAGAAATTACCACTCTGTAGCTGCATAAGTAACTGAGCTGCAGAGGTTCACATTACTCCTCTCTCTTCACTGAAACCTTTTCTTTTCCATGCTACAAAAAAGCTGGTGCTTAGTTGGTAAAAGTAGTGCTAACGTAGGCATTATTGCTGTGTTATTAGGTAGAGTTAGTGCTCCGTGTAAGTGTATTCTTGTTACAGGAGCTGTTATCATTTGCTGGGTTTGGATAGTTACCTTCGTAATGGATTCTTAGAGCTTCAGGAAGATACAGAACGGTTGAGGTTGACAGGGATCCCTGGAGGTCCAACCCCTCTGCTCAAGGAGAGCCACCCTGAGCCGGTTGCCCAGGACCATGTCCAGGTAGCTTTTGAATATCTCCAAGGAGGGAGACTCCACAGCCTCCCTGGGCAGCCCGCGCCGGTCCTCAGTCACCCTCACAGCAAAGAAGTGTTTCCTTATGCTCAGACAGCACCTTCTGCGTTTCGGTGTGTGCCCATGGCCTCTGGTCCTGTCACTGGGCACCACTGAGGAGAGCCTGGCTCTGTCCTCTTTGTACCCACCCTTCAGGGATTTATATACGTTGATGAGATCCCTCCTGATCCTTTTCTTCCCTTGGCTGAACAGTCCCAGCTCTCTCAGTCTTTCCTCGTAGGAGAGGTGCTCCAGTTCCTTCACCATTTCAGTGGCTCTTCACCGGATTCTCTCCAGCATGTCAATGTCTCTCTTGTAGTGGGGAGCTCAGCGCTGGACACAGCACTCCAGCTGTGGCCTCACCAGTGCTGAATAGAGGGAAGGACCAGTTCCCTCAACCTGCAGCCCAGGATGCCGTTAGTCCCTTTGCCACAAGGGCACATTGCTGGCTTATGTCCATCTTGGTGTCTACCAGGACCCCTAGGGCCTTTTCCGCAAAGCTGTACTGGCACATGGGCTTGTTGCTCCCCAGGGGCAGGGCTTTGCACTTCCCCTTCTTGAAGTTCTTGAGGTTCCTGTCAGCCCCTTGCTCCAGCCTGTCGAGGTCCCACTGGTGTATCAGCCACTTGTCCCAGTTTGGTGTCATCAGCAAACTTGTTCAAGGTACACTCTGCCACATCATCCAGATCATTAATGAAGATAAACAGGACTGGACACAGTAGTGACCCCCGGGGTGCACCGCTAGTTACTGACCTCCAACTAGACTTTGTGCCACTGGTCCCACCCTCTGGGCCCAGCTGGTCAGCCGCTTTTCAGTCCACCTCACTGGCTGACCATCCAGCCTCCGCTGCATCACCTTCTCTGTGAAGGTCTTGTGGGAGACAGTGTCAAAAGCCTTGGTGAAGTCCAGGTAGAAAATCTCCACTGCTCTCCCCTTGTCTACCAAACCAGTCTCGTTGTAGAATGTTGTCAAGGATGACAACCTTGTAATTTAAAAAAAAGGCCCTCTTTTTCCACAAGTAGTCAAGTCAAAAGCGTTAAATGAATCAGGCTAATCAGCCAGGTAAACTTCGACAGATACTGAGCTTGAGATAGTCTGGTGTAGAACTGAGACTTGCTGCTGTCAGTGGTTTCTGCTCAGCAAAAGCAAAGCCCATGCTAAGGAAGCAAACCTTTACTGAGTATTTTTTAGCGGAAGCGTGGCTGATGTAGGATGTGTACATGATTGCAGAACCGTAAGGCACTGAAGAGCATCAAATCTAGAAAGAGCTGAGATTCCTTTGTAGCTAGATTAAATGATGGCCAGGGTAGATTTAAAAAAAAAATCAGCCTATTTTTATCAATTCCTTTTTTTATTTAAAACAAGGCTTGCTGTTTGTACTCTTACTTGCATTTGTACTTGTTCAAGAGCTGGTATCAGAAAATTTTAATAGCTATTTGCAATCAAAATACCATGTTCTGATAAGATTGTGTAACTCTTGCTGGGATCTAGACATAAGATCAAAAAATTCTCTTTAGCTTAAAACTTTATCTTGTTTTAAGAAAAATCCATGGGTTTTGGGTTTTTTTAAGTATATATGTAACATCAAGTCCCAAAGTGGGAAATAGCAGTTGTAGAAAGTCAGCTGTTTCTAATGGTGTTGTTCCTTCTCGCCTCTTCTGGAATTATTAGGGTAACACTGTAAGACAAATAGAAGAGGCTGTCTAGACTGTAACGGATGTGCAAGATGACACCAAATTTTACTTTAAATTGCTAATTCACATATGCAGTTGTACAAGAGACTCTTCCATTCTTGGGTATCATAAAGCTTGTTCTGAATCAACTTTCGAAAATGTTCTACTAGAATGACCTCAGCTTTGTGCGCTCAGTGTGCTATTTTGAGTTTATTTTCATGTATTGTGATGCTGCTGGGCAACTAATGTTTTTAACAAGGCATTGGTCCTTACTTTCATATGTCTTTTTTCCGCTTGTAGCAGTGCGTGGTAACTCTGTCACCTTCTGGCCATCCCAATAATGAAAACGGAAGCTAAGGATGGAGAAGAGGAAAGCCTGCAGACAGCATTTAAAAAGCTAAGAGTTGACACAGCTGGGTAAGTAACACCACAGGGAGGTACAGAGTTAACATATTACAAATAGACTCAAAGGGAACACCCTTGCTGTTAAATTTGAAGGAATGAGGTAATTGCAGAAGGTTAGGCACTGAAAGCCTTCATTCTAGTTAAACAAACTGAAATAAATTCACTGGCTGTAGACTGCACTTCTCAAGGAATTGTGATTTGTTTCATCACTGATAGTTCCCAACAGGCTTGAAACAAACCTAACGATAGTCAGCAGTTGACAACATGCTTGAAATGAATTTTGGCATGAATCTGGCTGCCAGAGGTTATGTCCATAGCACTAGAACTCTACTAGTGAAGTTAGCATATTGTCATGGCTTTGAAGGCCTGTCATGAGAATAAACTCCCATCTTTTCCCAGGAGAGAAATGTTCTTTCCATGTCAGTAAAGGAGAGCGTTAGATTCAGTGCATGATTCCCACATAAACTATTTTCATTGCTGTCACTTACAAATTTCCTATTTATAACCAAAATCACTAAATGGGAAAGAATGCTTTTTGTGTTGTCTTGTTTTGTGGGAGAGCCGACACGTGGCATTTACCCTCCCTGTCCCAGGTAGCAGAACACAAGCAGCATGTGTCTTCTGTTGGTGATGATCATTTTTATCTGAAATGGGAAAAAAAAAAAAAGGCTTCTGTATAATGTTTTTTCTGCTGACAAATGTGGACCATTACATGCTACTTGTGTTTCAGTAAGTAATTGCAGTGATACAATTATGCCGGTAACTGAAAGAAAAGTTTAGGTAAGGCAATATATAAATATCAAGGTGGTAACTAGAATTACCATAGAACTTAGATCGTGAGTAGATGGGCTTCTAAAGTTTTCTTTCATTTAAGTAATTAAACTCGTTAGAAATGAATCACCATGCAAATGCCTCTCATTTCTTCAGTATCTCTAGTCCCACTCCCCAGTCAGGCGTACTTAATTACTTTGGAGTTTTTACTGTTGGCCTTCAATTTTCTGCTCTATGTTCATTGTCCTTTAAATGGAAAATAGCAGATGTTTGACTAATACTTTGGACTCTCTTAAATATCAGTTAACCCTGTCCTAGATCAGTTTGTGGGGACTTATTTTCAATTTTCAGGGAATCCACCCTGTTTACAAACTCATTTAATATACGATTTGGAAAATAATTTCCTTGTGAATTCCAGTGTAATATGTGAAGTCACAACTTGGAAAAATTGTTCTTGGGATTATTACAGCTCCTTGAAAATGGGAGTTTGGGATGAATTTATAGCACCAGAAAAATTAGTAATTCTTCTAAGGTCCCTGGCTTGAATAGAAGTTGAAGATCTGACAAAACTCTGTTGCTCAAGTGATTGAACTTGCAATAGTATGAAGAGTTTTTGCTTATGTTGTTCTAGACAGAGGCTTAAGTGTTCTTCAGTTAAACAAAGTCTATTTATGTCCAAAGAACATTTATTTTTAGGAAAGAATGGCTTATTTGTCTCTGGAAAAAGAGACGTGTTTCTTCAGTGATGGTGTTTTTCCCCTCCCCTCTCCCGGGAAACTGAAATTTAGCCATTGTGTGTGCTTTGTCATTGACATGTGGAGTTCGGATTTGCAGTCTAATTGCTAAATGGCATCATGTTTGGTAAAAGAGTCCGTTACACAGACTTTCGAGATAGGAATGTGTAAACACTATCTTTCTGATTTGGGTCTTCATTGCGGGCAGGTCTTCTAAGACATACTGTAAATGGTTTGGAGCAATCTTTTCTGGGAAAGAAGATTCATAAGTTTTTTCACATTCATAATGCTAACCAGTCTAGGCTGTTAACTTTTCATTCTGTCTTTCACAGATCTACTGCTTCTCTCTCTGTGGGTGAAGGGACAAGCCCAAGAGCACTAGTTAGAACAGTGGCAGATGAAACCAAAGCTAAGAACGTGTGTACTTCTAAGGAAACCTGGCACGGGTAAGAGAAGCTTGGGATTATCAGAGTACTTCAAATGATACTGCATTGAAAGGGGATTCTGTGAAGTGAAATGCTGTTCAGCTATAGGTTGCTAAACATTGTAGGTGTTTCTTGATACAAATGTGCTGTTTTTGAATCAGACAATCACGAATGCCTCTCTTTCAATCATTGTTTGACATTGCAGAAGCTGTCACTGTGCCTTTGGAGCTAGATTAAAATAAAGAATTGGTTTCTGGAGTGTCTATGCAGAACTTCACGCTCATCTCCAACTGAAACAAAACCACCCTTTGCCCTTGATTCATTAGTTTTGTGCTGTCTTCTTGTGCTTTGTCCTTCTCTTAGTGGTTATTTTGTCATGTCTCATGCTTTACTCATTTTCTAACCTTAAAAGCACACACTTTTGGTTTCATTTCTCAGGTGTTCCTTTTATATTTTATACAGCTGCTTGACTAGAACAAAGTCAAATTCCAAGATAGCAGAATACCCTGCGCAAATACTCCGAGCTTAAAGCTCCTGCATGCAATATAAATGCAGTAGAGATTTTGCCCAATGTTATTTGTAATCCAGCAATAAGTCTTTTAGTGAATTTTCACTCCCTTTTGTATCTTTCCCTGGTAGGTCTATGAAGAAGCCTTCAAGAGGAGTTGTGAGAACCCAGCGTCGCAGACGTTCCAAGTCTCCAATTCTTCATCCTCCAAGGTTTATCCATTGCAGCACAAAATCACATTCCACGTGCAACCAGCTAGCGCACAAGAGCCAGACTGATGCCCAGGACGACAGCAGTGGGTTTGGGATGCCAGTCCCAAAGGAAGCTTGTGCACACGAACGGTGCAGTATTGCTCCTGACGTCGGCCAGAAGGGAGCTGATGTTGAGCCCTTGGGAGCTTCTGTTAGGCAGTCGGTGTCAGAGAACAGACAGGAGAACGCTCCAGCTGCCGTTTCTCTAGTACCCGAAGCAAGCCTAAAGACTACGGAGCTTTCTGACTTTCAATCTATGTCCAAGCTGAACACGAATAAGCCGTGTGCGTGTGCAGACAAAGCCTGTCAGTGTAAACGATGGCAAGATATGGAAGTGTACAAATTCTCTGGCTTGCAGAACACCCTCCCATTGGCACCTGATAGAAGAACAGTTTCTGAGGATCACTCCCAGTCTTTGCCATCAAGAACTCCTTCAAGTTCTCCACGCTCTTGCTCTGAGCAAGCCAGGGCCTTTGTGGATGATGTGACTATTGAAGATCTTTCTGGATACATGGAATATTATTTGTATATTCCAAAGAAAATGTCTCACATGGCAGAAATGATGTACACGTAACAGCAATGAGCACTAAAAACAGAAGGGTGGGTGGTTTAAATCTGCCCTCTGTCACACTCATGTGAGATGCAACCCACTCCTTGCTCACTCTGCTTGCAATAAAAACACTTCTTTGCATCTTAGCTAACGTTCATTATTTAAGCTGGACAAACAGTTTAGCTTAAGCATTATAGTTTAAGCTTGGAATAGATAATGAAGTAAACACGGTGAACGGGTTTACAGTGTACCTGCCTATACTTAAGTGACCTAATATTTGGGAAATTCTATTTTGTTTTCAAAGTCCTCCCGTTTCTCTTTGTTGGAAGAGAAAAGTCTGTAGATTGCTTGGTGATTAGAGCTCTTACTGTGAGAAACTTGGTGTAATTCAGCTCCTTTGAAATCGCTTTGATCTCAGGTTGTTAACACTTGTGTTTTGGATGCTTGTGCCTCTGATTTTATTTCATAAAGGAGTGACCATCTCCTGTCCTCCTCTTGATACTATTACCACTCTAGGCAAATTCAGGAGACAGTTGTCTTTTCTGGGGTTGGAGGCGTTGTTATTTCTTTGGGCCTAAAGAGGCTTTATTTCTGATCAGCTGAACAGCCGTCCTCCTGCCCTGTCTTTGATGGAGTTAATGTAGTCAGATGCTCTTAGCTTAACATAACATTTGCTTGCACGGCTGCCTGATGAGAAAAGAAACTTGGACGATCAAAGCAAGATTGTTTCAAGAGGTTATTCTGATCTCTGTAGTGTCGGTTAGTGGAAAATGTAAAGCAAGCATAACTTTTTGTTGAATGTCCAACAGGCCTTAGAGACTTGTCTGCAGCAGGAGAAATACCCTGCTTTCTTCAAGGGGATTGTTTTTTCAGTTAACCAAAGGAAAAATGAGATGGTGGGCTCTGTTCTGTGTGTTTTTTATGAAGGCCAAACCAACATGTGCTCGCTTCAGTGGTCTTAATTCATGCACTCTGGTGGTTTTTAGGGTATTTTAGCTTTGTTCAGCCTGCTCTATAACACCAAGTATCGCCCTTCTCAAGTATTAAGACCCATAGTCTTGAGTGAGCAGTTGTCAGCTGCACAGTAGGGAAATCTTGAGCACTGTGTTTGCTTTCTCCTCCCCTCCAGTCTTTTTACTAAACCATTGTCACTTTAGATGCCTTGTCCAGCTTTGCATTCTTCCTGAAATGTACTTCTTCAGAAACAACCAGCTTGCCATACTTTGTGTGCATCAGCACAATCTGTCTCTTATAAATAGGTGTATAGCAAAGGAGCATCCCATCAAATAATATTGGTTTTGAGGGAGAGATGAGTTGTTAACTTTGTCTTTACTATTTGTGGTACCCAAGCTTTTCTGACCTGTAAGGTCTGGAGAAGAAATAGAGACAAACATTTCCCTGCGAAATCCTTTGGTATTACTCTTGGGTTTTTTGTCATTTCTATGGCAGTACCTAGTATCTAACTAAGTGGCCATGCAAATTTACTTGTTTTGCCAGTTCTGAAGTGTCATCTACCCCTTGCAGAGTGTACTTGGGTTCCACATCTCCCTTCCATTTCCCTGCTCTTAAATAGCTGTATTTCTGCCACCCATGTTCAGAATTCAAGGCAATTGTTTGCTAACTATCGTCTACAATACTGGGCTGCAAAGTGCAAAATGACCTTACTTCTCAAATAATTATTCTTTACTGTTCCCAGATGCTTGCAGGCAGCAGGCGCAGCACCGTTGTGGGGCTGAGAATGCCTCTAAAGACCGTGCTGCTTTTTACCATTTCTTTCATTAGTCACCACAGACCTGTACCTGCAGGGTTTAGGATTGCAACGTCCAGTGCTCAGTACCGCGTTACAGAGGGCGGATTGAAATCCAGGAGGTAATGTAAAAAAATAGAGTAGAAAGACGTGAACTGGCGCTGACAGGGAAGGGAAGCAGTGTGAACTGGTGCAGACTGGGAAGGCAGGCAAGCGGTGCTGGGCCACTAGAGGTCACCCCCAGGCTGGATGCAGCGGGCTCCTTCTCAGCCTTCAGGGGAGGATGAGACTTTTTTCCCTGCCAAAATGAAGAAATAAGACCAGCTCTGGGTGGTGCCTTAGTGCGCAGGCAGTGTTAGTGCTTTCTGAAGTTTGCGTGGATATGCTAGAGAGCAGTCAACAAAGGCTTTTTAAATGCCAGCATCTGCATAAGTTATTAACATTTAAACAAAGTGTACTATCAGTTCACAACTGTGCTGTGTAATTAGGAAGAGTGTTTACTCTTACTTACTGTGCTAAGTAAATAATTACGTGGTCCTGAACTTGGCATCCTCTTAGGGCAGTTACAACAACAGTTACCGTGAAATAGAAGACCGTGGGCAGCAGCCACTGCTGCCTTAATGCTTTCCCTTCTGTTACTATAAGGCGTTTTAAGATGCTTTGGTCTACCCAGAAACCACAAAACAAAAACCTCTGGTTTTGCTTTGAAAAAATATGAATTTCCAGCCCTTAATCGTGCAGCAAGAACCTTATAAGCGTGACTGAGTAGTCTAAAAGCTTAGATTTAAAGGGGAAAAAAATCCAACTTGAGCCAATTCCAAGATCTGACTATTTAAAAAAAAAAAAGCTTTAGAGGGCTGGTTCTGCCAAGCAGCACTTCTCAGTTGTGTTGGAGTCCCTTACCAAAGTGCCTGTTCCTTCCTGTGGCTAAATAAAAGTAGGGCCTTTTGTAATTAGCTTTCTCGTGGGCAGTTGGTCCTTGTCACCTGTGCCTGCAGGTGTTTTGTAGTTTATTCACTATATATACATACTTAGCCTTTCTTGCAGTTATAGATTGTACGTTCTTTTTTTTTCCTATGCCTCTTCTTTCTAGAAGGATGGGGAGTTGTCCAAGTTGTAAAGCTGTGTTGTGTGAGTATGAAACTCGCTGTTGTCTGTGGCAGCTTTGCCCCAGAGCGTGGCGTGGGTCTTGGGAGCTCGTCGCGAGGGCAGAGCGCAGCCTGCCGATAGCACGGTCTCGCCCCGCAGCTCTTGCAGCTCCTCAGCAGCTTGCAGTCAGTGAGGGGAATGTTATCTGTTCATGGTCTTGCTGTGGCAATGTCTTTAGGAGATGGGACAGGTGTGGCTGGAAGAAGGGGGGCTCGGATTAGCCTGTTACCTGGTGTTTCATTCCTTGTCCTCTCTCTGCCATCTGTATTTGATGACGTGGATTGTTACAAGCAAGGTGGACTGTCACCACTCTCGGTGTGTGTGCAGCTGTCCCAAGGAGCGTCTCACCTTTCTTTTCCAAACACAGACTAAATTATGCTGCCAGCTGTTAAACAGAAGGAGACTTTGGTAAGTTTGTTGTTGTTCGGGAGAGGGGGGAATGACTGTTTGTGGATCCTTTTCACTACTCTAAAGCAGCTCTGGAAATTCACTTTAAAAGTAGCAGCCAGGGCAAGATGCACGCCCTGATCCGGGTGGTGGCTCTGCTTCCACTTGTTCTAACTGCCCACCTGAACACCGGGGCGAGCGAACCCGCCTGGCGGCGCTCCCCGGCCCGGCGGCGTGCTCCCCCCCCGGCCCCGCGGCTGGGCCGCCGCCCGCGCTGCCCTGGCACCCCGCGGGGGCCCGGCGGAGCGGGGCTCGGCTCCCCCGCCCGCTCCCGGAGCGGCTGCCGGTGCGCCCGGGCGGGCGGCGTGGAGGGAGCGACGCGCCCCCTTCCCAGGCTCTATTTTAAGCAGACCTCCACTTTCCCAGCCTCTTCTCCGCCTGGATCCCTGCCCGGGGCGGGGGGGATGTGTCTCTTCCCTCCTTCATAAAAGGGCCCCGAGGCGGAGGCCGGGCTCCGCGGGGTTATTTTTGGGAGCCGCTCCTGGGATCCGATGGCCTTGTTAGGGCAGCGCTGACCTTTCTCCCGGCGGGGGAGGAGAGCGGGGCCGGGCCGGGGCGGGCAGCGGCGGCGGCCGGGGCGGGGGAGCGCGGCCGGCTCGGGACCCCCTTCCTCCGCCGCGGGGCTCGGCTCCCCGGGCGCGGCCCCATGCCCGCGGCGGGGCGGCGGCGGGGCAGGTAGCGGCGCGGCTCGGCTGCCCCTCCCGGGGGGGGCTCGGGCCCGCCCCTCCCCTCTCCCCTCTCCCCTCCCTCCAATTTCTCCTTCCTCCCGCTCCCCGGCCCCTCGGCCGGGCGAGGCGAGGCAGGAGCGGCCGCTCCCGGCGCCTGGCCCGGCTCCTTCGGGGATGCGGCAGCCGCCCCGGAGCTCTGCCCCTGGGAGAGCTGCCCGGCTGAGGGGGCACCGGCGGGTACCATGAGCGGCGGCAGGTTTGATTTCGATGATGGAGGTGCCTATTGCGGGGGCTGGGAAGGGGGCAAAGCCCACGGGCATGGCATCTGCACTGGCCCCAAGGGCCAGGGCGAGTACTCGGGCTCCTGGAACTACGGCTTCGAAGTGGTGGGCATATACACATGGCCCAGTGGCAACACCTACGAAGGCTACTGGTCCCAAGGCAAGAGGCACGGCCTAGGAATCGAGACCAAAGGACGGTGGGTTTACAGAGGCGAGTGGACCCATGGCTTTAAGGGACGGTACGGCGCGAGGCAGAGCATGAGCAGCGGAGCCAAGTATGAAGGTACCTGGAATAACGGCCTGCAGGATGGCTATGGCACCGAGACGTACGCTGACGGAGGTAAGGGTGACTCCGGAGGGGCTGGGGGGGGTGATGAACAGTGTGGTACCCAGCCTGCGATGGCGGAGGCTGCGTGTTGTCCCCGCAGAAGGGGTGACCTCATCCTGTCCCCACTAGTGAGATCCAGACAGGCACAGTGGTCTACAATGAGCCATTGGGGTGCTTCAGTGAAGAAGGAGGGCTTGGGGCGCAACAGCCTCGCGAACGTGTGTGTGTGCCCTGATTTTCACAGTTGGGCACAGCGTGTGCGGCTCGCTGTCTGCGGACACGAGGGAGGAGCAGCAGGAGCATTGCCCCCACCATCCCTCCCTCGGGAACTGCTCTCGAGTGTCCGTATCAATAGTTAACACCAAACAACTTGGTTTTGTGCTGTCGGTGACGCCCGGTTCCCCAGGGACTGGTTATTGCAGTTCATCGCCGAACCAAACCAGAAACTCCTCGCTGGTGTGTGACCGCAGCAAACTGTTCACTCGCTCACTGGGCGGTGAGTTGTGAATGTTTTCACGTCGGATATAAGCCGCCCACGGCATTGTAGCGTGCTTTGCCTGTGCATTAAACACTGCTTGCGTGCCTCTGACAGGCCGCCTGGACATCTGCTTTGCTGAACCATTTTGGTTGAGTTCATCTAAGCTGTTTAGAACACGTAGTCACACATCTTTCTTTAAAATAAATCCCTTCGATTACTTGGAAGCTCTCAACCCCCGCTAATACACAAATGCACCGCATAGTTGGATATTTGTTGTGCTCTGTAAATGCTCAGTCTAATTACGTTCTTGCATTAGTGGCAATTTTGGGGTTAGAAACATTGCAAGAATCTCTCTGCAAGTAATTCTGTAGCTCTTCAGTACTGTAATGTTCCAGGCTGCCATATTTAGGATAGCTAAATAAAGAGGGTGATTTGAAAGAAATACCCTTCAAAATATGGATCAGAATTGCATCTATATTTATCTAGGACATACAATGGAGTTAGTTTGTAAAGAAAAATAATGGTAATGGTATAAATCTCCAGAATGAAAAGCATCGGATTTATAGACATTAGAAAAATGGACTAATTCAAGACTGGCTGTCAGGGTTATGCTTTTACATATATATTTCCCAATGAGTTGCCTAGGTACGTGGCTAACTTTAAGCCTGGGAATATAGTCTTGAAGTTGACTGATTTTGTTTGTGCTCTTTGAGGTTGTAGGTACAGACACGAACAGATTCATCTCTCCAGCTCCTTAAAGTTTCTCTCCCCTCTGCCCTGTGGCCGTGGAACGGTTAAACGCTGAGCTGTGCAGGTTGCACGGCGGCAGCGAGGGTTCGGGCTGATGCATATGTGTGCGCTCACGCATTGCAGAAAGTTCACGTGTGGCCATAAGATGTGTAGGACACGTGTAAGGTGTGCTCTGTTGAGTAACGAGCAGCGCTCAGATAACTGTCAGCAACGGCTGCCGTTGGGACTTCCATTACGGAGATCGCAAGGTGTCCTGTGAATTTGCACGGCCGCTTCCTGACTGCTTCCTAAAATGCATCTTCTAAGGGTGCAGGGCTACAGGATTTTGAGTTAATGTTGTAGAGAATTTAGAGAGGCAAAACTTGACGTAGGAGTTTGAATTTGATTAGATCTTGGACTACTTGAAAACTTGGGACAGAGGAGGGGGAAAGGTGAGTCAAGATTTTCTCCTGTAAGGATATATGAGATATCGCTTCCGTCAGCACAGCGTTCCCCGGGGTGTTGTCCCGTACCCAGGAATGTGCCGTCTGCGTGATCCCTGGTGCCACCCGAGGCTGGCAATTTAGCCCTGCTCCGTGAAGATGTGCCCTGCCAAAGCCACCCTGGGCAGCGCTGAGCTGAGCCCCCGGGGCCCGGCCAGACCCGGCTCGCGAGGGCTGCACCACCGTGCCCAGCGACTGCTCCTTGCGTTGGGCCATCACGTCCTGGCTGGTCCGAGCCGTTCATTCAACACGTGAGCTTCTCTGATGGTACGGGAACGCGTAGAAAGCTGCATCCGAAGCCAAGGTGGGGATCGCCAGCCAGCATCACGTGTGTAGGACAGGGCTGGAATGATCTTACTGACTTGCAGGACCTGCTCCTGTTTTGTCTCCTCACATGTCCATCTGCAAGACTGAGGTGTGGCCAGGCTGCTAATTGGACCTGTTAATATTTGAATTTGAGGTTGCCAAAATAAACATCTGGAAAGGCTTTGGAAATCTGCCGTCCCTTGAGTAGGGGACGTGATTCCCAAGCCCCCTGGAAGCCAGCCACGCGAGGAAGAGGGCTCTGGGAACGTGCGGCTCTTGCCAGGTCGTTAGAAGCTTTAGGTCATGGCTGGGCTGCCTGCAGACTTCAGGGGATGTAGCCGATTCTGGTGTTTTAAAATAGACTTTCAATTAACTTTCTATATATATTTTTTTATATATATATATATATACACACATAAAAACTTTATACTTTAAAATACACTTACAAATCACAGACGACCCTATAAGTATATTTTATCTTGTGGCTGGCTGAGGTTGGTGGCTAAATAAAGCCCAAATCTGCAGTGAAGCTTTTGGAAATCATGTACAGATCTTTGGTGTCTAATAAGAAGTGGACTCATGGTATGGTTTAGCCCAGGCGCTGTGTGGGTTGTTTGCTTTTTCTCTCCGCTACCAAGTGCCCATTATTGTGAAAACTGAGGGAGACTGATGGCTTAAAGAGCTCGCCTGCTGTAATGTTGATTGAAATCAGCCAAGGGGTTCAGAGCTCCTGGTGTGGCCAGGCAGGGACAGTAACGCCATGATATACTTCCTTGGGTATCCAATATACGTACTGTGTCTGCTGCTGTCACCAGGAAAGAGCTCGGAGCCCTTTATAGGGGCAGGATGCGCTGGCGATGGGGGCTGTGAAGGAACTCATCATCGTGCAGCCCCAGCTATGAGTGAACACCCAGTTATTCGGCTTCCACCTGTAAGTTTTGTCTCCGCTGTAAGGAAGGCCTAATTTTTTGGATACTTCTGTGCTTTTGACTCCGAGTACCTGACGCAGTCAAATCTCACTGCAGAAAAAAAATCTCGTTGTTAATGCAGAATCGTGCTGTGTATGTGTATCTGGGCCCAAAACTAGGCTCTGCTATACAAATAACTGTTCACATATATATCTATAGCGGGGACACACACACACACACACTCACCTGCAGTCGAAGCAGCTGAAAACCAACTTATTTTTGATGCTGCAATTTGGTCTCTAGAGCACTAAGAGAAACCAGTCGTGTCAATTAACTGCGTGTGGAAACCATTAGACCATTCAGTGATCATGAGACCGCAAGACAGGGGAAAAGAAATGCAGAAGTGTGCTTTAGCGGGAGAGGTGACACGGGGTGGTGCGGCGCAGCGCCGGCTCTTCGGGTGCCCGGGGCAGGGAAGGCGCGGCGGGAAGGGGCCTGGGCGGGGGCAGAAGGAGCAGCATCCGTGGGACCGCGGCCGGGGAAGGAGGAATGGGCTCTGGGTGAGCCGAGATGGTGCTGGCTTGTGTCTGCTGCCTCTATAGCAAAGCTCCCAGGTGGCTGAATTTGACCCATGAACTAATGGGTCATTAATGGTGAATGGGTGAATTTTTTTTTTCCCCTGTTTTTTTTTTTTTTTTCTGCCTTTCTTTTCCAACAGTAACCATCAGATAATACTGTTGGCACCAAAAAGAAGCACTAGGTTTTTGCTGGCCTGTCTCGCACGTGGTGCTGTGCATTGATTTAATGTCCCTGGCCTTTTACACCGACTTCTTCTAACAGTCTGTCATCACAGTATCTGGGTAACAGCAGAGGATCGTAGGGCAGTGATACGATTTGCGTTGTTTGCATTATTTACCTGGTTGTTCATATTATTTACATTCATCGCTAATTATACTAGAGCTTAGAGGCGGGCTGGGAAGGGGAGATGTGACGCTGCTGACAGCAGGCTCTCGCTGCCGGGCTGGGTGCGCACCAGGAGCTGGAGCTTTCGCCTTTGATGCAGCTGGGCACCGTCCCGTCCAGCTGCCAGGTCGAGGGGGAGGGTGCTACCACCCCATCGGCGTGTTTGGAGGGGAAGGCTGCCGGGATACCGTTTTCATCAATCCCACAATTTAATCCTTCCCATCCTATGAGGATACCCAGGCAGAGCCACCCCCCCGCTTTGGCTGGGGACAGGTCGAGGTGATGAACCGTGTACCTGGGGGTCGCAGAGAAACCGGTGGTTTTTGTCATTATGACAAGAAAAAATGCAGGCAGTAAAGGATTATTGGGGTCCTGTCCCCCAGTAGTCGCACCCTGATGGGTTAGGTGGTTCTGTCCCACTGCCCTGGTGAATCAGGCAGAGCTGGGGAGGCAGGGCAGTGGGGCTCTGTCCCATTTTCATTCTAAATAGAGATTTTTTTTCACATCCACTGTTTGTTTTTTTTTTAATTATTTTTTCCAGAACCTCAGACACGTGAGCGCCCGTGGCTGCCTGGCTGGCAGCTTTGCGTCCTGCCTGTCCCCCCTTGCCCAGGCTGCTTCGATACTCAGGGGGCAGCGGTGGCTCAGGGACAGGCAGCCCTGCTGAGCGACTGCCCGCGGTGCGGAGGGGGTTTGCACAGCCCCGTTTCTCTCTCGCACTGGTACGTGTCGGTGAGCCGGGGCTTGGCTCCGCTCAAACCTTGCGTGCCCCGACGCATGGCCGCCGGCGCCTCCAGCTGCTCTCAGCAGCCTCTGGCTCCGCTCCAGGGGTGGTTTATGGCTCTGCCCTGGCACGAAGCCTCAGCCGGGCGCTGAATCGCGGCACGACAGGGACACGGCAGTGCCCGCTCGCCCCCGCGTTGGTTGGGCAGCCGCGGGCAGCACGGTGTGCCGGTGCTCTCCCGTTAAGCCAGATGCGGTTGGCAGGTTTGGTCACACCACGTGCCGGAGGGATGACGTTCCTTGTCCCGTATGGGCTGAAATCAGGCAGCCGAGACCAGCCTGGTGTCAGAGCTGGTGTCAAACCTCGTGTGGAGGGTAAGCACGTGTGCCCCCGAGAAGCGGCACCCCAATCTCTGCTCCCTAAAGACCCGCTGTGCCGCATGGCTTTTCCCATCCAAGTGGCCCCGGTGCGGCTCAGGGGACTTGCTGGAGGGCAGAGGCTGCTCCGACCTGGCCCCGAGGAGCAGCTGAGGCCCCCTAAAGCTGCGGCCCTTTTCCAGAGTTCCTCTTCCAGGGGGTTAACACGGCGGCACTATCAGCTGCAGCCTGCTATGTGCGAGGCTGTCCCGTCCTAGGAGGAGGTCTCCAATGTCTCCAATGTCACCCTGATCGTGTGTCAGCCCTGCTCGCTGGCTGGGCGGGCGGGGATGGAGCACAGACTTCACTGGCTCTCGGTGGGGAGGGATACGAGGGCACTATGGGGGTCTCTATAACTTCATTTTGTGCTAGAAAGATTCATCACCATTTTATGGAGAGGGATTTGGCAGCACGGCAGGGTGAGGAGCTCACCCAGGGTGCCTGGACATCTCCAACGATGGTCCTTGGCTCCCAGCTCATGCCCAAACCCCGAACCCACGCCGCCCCCTTCTTTTTCCCAACGGAACCTCAAGCTCTGCCAAGAAACTGGGCAATGGCCCCTTGCTCTGGCAGACTGCTCCCCGTGCCTGGCCGCAGCCTGCAGATGCTCTGCACTACCTGAACCCTTACTTTTCTTGGGAGGGGAGGCCAATTGTTGCAGGGAGCCCGAAATCCTGTGTGCCGCAGGGTGGGCAGGGGCTGGGGGGGCGGCTCACCCCGGGGCAGCAGCTGCTGCCCGCTCGGGCACTTCTTGTCTTTCCTGGCCCCCGGCGCTGTAAGTTAACACCCCACAGGCGGGTCCAAAGAGGATTTCAACGAAACCTGAAGCTTGGGAGGAGAGATGATGCTGGAGAAGTGGCCTGGGAGACCGTAAAATATGCACTCCCACAATCGCCAAAGAAGGAACTGGATTTGTTCCCTGGAGAGCAGGGTCATCCCTGGTCTCAGTAACAGCGTCTGAGGGGGGAGATGGATGCCTTGAAGATAGGTCACCCCCTTCTGTCTCAGCTCGGCCCTGCTGAGCCTCCCCGGGACCCTGGGAGCGCTTGCTCTCCCAAAATTTTGTGGCTCCTGGTAGGTCACTGCTTAATGAAAACCAGGTTTAGGACAGACGCCGGTGAAAATGCCCCCAGCACGGCAGGCCCTTCGCTTGCATGAAGCAGCACCTGGGAGAGTAAAGAAGTGGGGTGGCCTTTCCAAGGGTGTTTGTGCTCCCCCAGCACCCTGCGCCCCTGAATCCCGGGAAGGATCGGCGGCCGGTGGCCTCTGCCCCGCAGGGTGCTGATTTGGGATGAGGTGGCCTATTCCAGGTCCTGGAACGCTGGGAGCAGAGCTGAATGCTGCTTTTGTTTTGGGTGGTTTGCTGGTTTCTGAGGCAACTGTATCTACAGAGCAAGGAGAGCCGGGCTGGGGAGACGGCTCACCCCGTTCCATCCTGTCCCATCCCGCAGGACTCGGTGGGGGGGTGCTGACCCTCGCAGCCCGCTGGGCTGGCACGTGAGCGTGGGTACTGTAGGCGAAGGCTGCCCAGGCAGCCCTCCTGCCCTTCCTTGGAGCTCTTCTTGCAGGGGGCTTTGATGCTACTGCTTTAAGTCTCTTGACATCCTGGTGAGAAAAATCAGAGCGGCGGTCTCCAGTTCACTCTTCCGGAGCCTGCAAAGGGGCAGAACAGGAAGGGGCCTGGAGAAGAGCGATGTGCTTTTCTGAGTCCTTCAGTGTTGCTGCCAAGGTCCTTCTGGCTCTCAGCAGGGTCTCGTACCCAGGGTGCAGCCCTGGCCATGGTGAACACGATCCTCTCTGTGTCCCCCCGTTGTGTGACACTGCCTGCCCTCTTGAGCTGGGTCTGGAGGAGCATGGTAGGGTGGTGTTTTTCGGGGCAGAGCTGGAGGAATCCCATGCAGAGCTGCTCCTCTTCTCTCCTCCCTTTTTCGCCCATCTCTTGCTTCATGTGGTGTGGCAAAGCCTTGGTCTTGGGACCACGGAGAAGCCGTATGTCAGGGCCAAGCAGATGCGGCTGCAGGTACAGGGGCAGCCTGTGCTGTGGCCAGGTGCCTGGCTCAGGGGTCTAGAGCCAGTCCTGGCAGCCTGTGAGTGCCAAACTGCAGAACGGGCTGAAAGGGACTGTCACCGAGCCAAGGAGAGCTGTGCCTCCGCAGCTCGCGTGTCTGCTGGGGCTGCTGCCACCCCCTTGGCACAGCCCAAACTCCAGCCCCGTGGGGCTGCCGCCCGCTCCCTGCTCCGGATGCAAATCCAGACCCCATCTGTCAAGTGGCTTTGGGTTTGTACCAGTGTCCCCTGGGACCCCAGCCCCTTTCCAGTGAGCTGTCACCTGCCAGCAGTGACTCCTTGTGTCCTCTGCCCTCCGCTCCCTGGGGACGGCTGCTTTTGCAGGAGGGTGAGCACTAGTGGAGCTGGGGCTCCTCTCTTCCAGGGAAGGTGGGTACCTCCGCTACCCCGCAGCCCTCCTTCCTTTGCTGGCTCACCCAGGAGAGAGCTGCCTTTTCACCCCATCCCTCTTCTCTCCCGCAGGCACGTACCAGGGCCAGTTCACCAACGGCATGCGGCACGGCTACGGGGTGCGGCAGAGCGTGCCCTACGGCATGGCCTCCGTCGTCCGCTCCCCGCTGCGCACCTCCCTCTCCTCCCTGCGGAGCGAGCACAGCAACGGCACCCTGCCCCAGCAGGACTCCCCCGCCGCCAACCCCGAGAGCCTGACCCTCTCGCCCACCATCACCCGCGGGGGCTTCGCCCTCAGCCTCTACGTGGAGGCGGAGGCCGGCAAGCCCAAGAAGGGGGGGCTCTTCCGCAGGGGCTCCTTGCTGGGGAAGCTGAAGAAATCCGAGTCCAAGTCGTCCCTGGCCAGCCAGAAGAGCCGCGTCAGCTTCCTCAAGAGCGAGAGCGGAATCAGCTCGGCCGCCAGCGACGCCACCTCCACCGTCAGCCTGGGCGAGGGCGCCGAGGGCGAGGAGTACCCCCCCTTCGAGTCCGACATCGACGCCACCACCACGGAGACCTACATGGGCGAGTGGAAGAACGACAAGCGCGCCGGCTTCGGCGTCAGCGAGCGCTCCAGCGGGCTGAAGTACGAGGGCGAGTGGCTGGACAACCTGCGGCACGGCTATGGCTGCACCACGCTGCCCGATGGCAAGAAGGAGGAGGGCAAGTACCGCCACAATGTCCTCATCAAGGGCATGAAGAAGCGTGTGATACCCCTCAAGAGCGCTAAGATCCGGCAGAAGGTGGACAGGAGCGTGGAGGGGGCTCAGAGGGCCGCGGCCATCGCTCGGCAGAAGTCGGAGATCGCGGCATCCAGGTAGGTGCTTGGGGCTCCAACGCACAGGTCCCCATGGTGGTGGTGGTCCCCATCCCATGTGTCCCTCTGGAGCCGTGCTGCGTGCCTCCTCGCCGCGCACCGGCAGTGGGGTCAAACGTGGCTCCTCACAATTTCTATTTAATTCTTTTCACCAAATGCTGGCAGAGCGGGGCCGAGGGCCCTCGTGGCAGCCTGGGGGTGTTCGGGACCTGTCCTCCCTCTCGGCCCCTCTCCTGTCCCCCCACAGCCCTGGCCCAGGGGGGAGCTGCCGGGCAGCAGGGCTGGCCCCAGCACTCAGCGGGACGGGGGGCAGGAGCCGGTGGGATGGGGAGCACCTGGAGCTGTGCCAGGCCGCTGGAGCCGCTGGGTGTTGTTAACGGGGCGGGACGAGAAGAAGTGGGGTTTGGCTATGGTAAATCAAACAGGCTCATCAGCAGCAAGCAGGATGTGTCCACAGCAGAGCGCGGCTCGGCCCCGGAGCCCCCAGTGTGGCTCTGTGGGGAGTTTATGGGATGCATTAGGGTTGTCACTGAATTTTAGCAGCTCGGTGTAATGGGCTCGCTGGGGCAAGCACTGCTGTGCTGGGATGCTGCGAACCAGGAGGTAGGACCTACGGCGGATACCAAACCGAGGAGGGGGCTGCCTCGGGGAGCCCCATCTCCTCCCCAGGACCCAGCTGGCCAGGCTTTGAGTGAGTGTTTCTCTACAACTACCTGAAAGGAGGTTGTAGCGAGGTGGGTGTTGGTCTCTTCTCCCAAGTAACAGCGATAGGACGAGAGGAAATGGCCTCAAGTTGCGCCATGTTTAGATTGGACATTGGGAGAAATTTCTTTACTGTAAGAGTGGTCAGGCCTTGGAACAGGCTGCCCAGGGAAGTGGTGGAGTCACCATCCCTGGAGGGATTTAAAAGACGTGTAGATGAGGCACTTAGGGACATGGTTTAGTGGGCATGGTGGTGTTGGGTTGACAGTTGGACTCGATGATCTTAGAGGTCTTTTCCAACCTTAATGATTCTATGATTCTGCCACGAGGGAGGTGGCGGCTGGAGTCAGGGTGGATGGCTGAGCCCATGGTGGATGGCTGAGCCCAATCCCATGGCACGCAGCCTTGACCCTGCAGCCCGCGATGCTTTAGGGTACCAGGAAAGGAGGAAACGGGCTCAGCTGGGTTTGTCCCTTTTTGTCCCCCCAGTTTGTCCTGGCCAGACCCCAGGGGTGGGAAGGGGGCTGTGGCAGCCGGCAGCGTGCCTGGGGATGCGTGTGCAGGGGCGTGCGAGGGGCTGCTGAGAGCACGTGGCAGTCTCTCGTCACACCGGTGTCCCTTGCACCGACAGACACGCGGGCACCGCTGGGCACCACGCTGCCCTTACACCGCCCGATATGCTGGGACCAGACAGGTAGGTTCCGGTCAGAATTAACTGTGTTAGAAATTAGTGGGAAAGAAAAGTGCTAATTGCTCCGTCGTCTCTCCTGGGATGGAGGAGGGTGGAGATAAGAGTGGCTCCAGGGTCTGCCCGGGAAGGGCAGGGGAAAAACTCCTCCTGCTCGCGTCTCTGCCTGTGTCCGAGCCGTGCCAGCAGCGTGCTCCTCCTCCCACAGCGTTCCTGCCAGTCTTGGAGCCGGCCGGGCAGAGACCAGAGATCGTCAGGCAGGGCCAGAGCCTTCGCTCCTCTCCTCTTCCTCAGGGAAACGTGGTTGTGAAAGACCTCGAGGTTTCACCTTGCCTCTCCATCAAAACCTCATCCCTCACAGGCTTTGCTCAGCTGCTGGGGCCGTGGCTGGGACTCCAGGGCTGTCCTGCCTTGCTCCTTTTTAGTGCTGTTTAATTATCAAAGTTACTTCATTACCAAGCAGAAATGGGAAATAACGGCAGCGGGGAGGGCGCTTGTTCCCAAATCCCATCCCTCCCCTCCAGGAAACCCCGGCTTTACTCTCCCGGCGGCCGTTTCTGCTCCAAAGTTTTGCAGGGAGCGTGACTGGTTTTTTTAGCAAAACCCCAGTTGCCTCAGAGACCGGCGGAGAGAAACCGGCAGGATTGCAAGTTGAAACGCCGTGCAGGGCCAGCTAGGATAAAAATAACAGGCTGGGGCGGCGTGGGGCCCGCCGGATCCTCCTGGCAGGGCAGGCTCAGTCTGACACCGGCTTCGCCGTGCCCAGGAAAAGTGCATGGCCGTGGTGCTACGTGCCTGTAAATGAGGAGGCTGGAGCTGCAAAAGCTGCTCCCCGAGAGCTCGGCCGGTTTACACAAGCCTCTTTTTATTATACACTATTTACACTTCGGATCAAAAGCAGCTCTGCAGTGTTTTCCATCAGGGGCTGGAATGCGCCCACTGCCCTGGCAGGGGACTGCATCCCTCCCCAGCGCGGCTGGGGAATAATTTCCTATTAAGGAAACCTCGGAGCTGGAGGAAATAAGACGTTAAAGCCGGTTTCCTCCAGGGAGTCCTCCCCTCGCAGACCCTGCGATAGTGCGGCGGTTGTGGCAGGGGAGGAGAACGCCGCTGTCCCCAGCAGCGCTGTGCCCCTGGTCCCATTCCTGCGGCGCTGCCTGCAGCTGAGCTGCACCCGCTGCAAGAGGAGAATTCGGGCTCCTCTGTCCTGTAAACTGTAACTCACCATTTCCATCAGCGTTTATTCCTGGTGTTTGTTGCTCTGGGCAGAGCCGCTCTCTCTACCTGCTGCCTTTGGAACATCTGACTCGCGCTCTCCTTCCTCCTCCTTTCGGCTCGGCTTTGGGGTCGAGAGTAAGTATAGATAATTTTGCCTCGAGAGGGTCCTTTAAATCCCAGCTCTGCCACTGACTTTCTCTTTGGCCTGGACCCTTGCCTCAGTTTCCACACCCAGGACAGAGGGTAACTGCAGACAGATTGTGAAAATCGATTATTATGGTTTATGAAAGGGCTGTACTATCGTCAGCATTGCCCTAGCTCATAACTGCGAGGTGGAGTTTTCTAGATGGGGCATTTATATTTCTCCTCAGATGGCAGTGTGTACCTTACCCAAAGAAATGTCTTCGAGGCTACATGAATCCTTTTTGGGGGGAAGATGTGACATATCTGTATGTAAGATTATTGCTAGGAACTAATTAGCAGGACACAGCAGCCGAGCTATGCAGACACCCAACTACCTCCGCGTACCTGTGCTGTTGTATATGGATGTTTGAGTTTCATTTGCTTCTGGCACTTGGGGGAGCCCCAAGCAGAGGCTAAACTATGGTGATATCCAGCCTTCTGCTGTCTAGGGGTGAAACGTCAAGAGAAGACCAGATTTCGCTCTTTTGCACCATAAAAGGCTCTTTAAAGCACAGAAGTCCCGAGGAAAACAAGCCCGAGGGCTGGAAGCTGCCTCGGCCAGTTGCACCACAGGAATCGGGCACGTGCCCAAGCTCTGGGACTGCCTGGGCAGGCGGCTGCCGGCAGTGCCGATGCCTGTGGTCTGCCCTGCCGAGACGGGCGGGAGAGCCGTGACGGTCGGGGACGATGGTCAGCCGCAGTCAGCAAACCTTCCTCGTCCCGTGCTCTGCTCCGAGGGCATCTGAGGCACCAGGCTGCTTTGCAGCTCCTGCCCTGCCTGCCTGCTCGGTTTGGGCGTTCCAGCCGGCACCGCGGGCAGTGCCAGCTACCGCCTGCCCCGCTGCCTGTCCTGCCCGAGCTGCGCTACCCTGGCCTCCTCGGCTCCCTCCCGAATCCTCCCGGGTCGGCAGTCCAGCTGCTTTCCCCGTTGTGCAAGCGGCTGAGGACAGAGCTGGCGTTGCCTCGCCACCAGCTGAGGGAACAGCGATATTTTTTTTTTTTTTTTAATTCTCTTTTAATGATTTTAGTGAAAATCGTTTGCCATGGGGTCACGCTATCCTGAACCGCCCACCCCAGCTCAGCCAGCGGCCCCCTCAGCCCAGGCAAAGCCCCTGGGCGCTGCTCAGACGTCAGGCAGAAACCCAGGGCACGTCTGTCGGCAGCGCTGGGGATCAGCGAATGGGATGGAGCTAATGGAAGTTAAAGTATGAGGAATCATCCCCCAGACTGCTGTCACTCGGGAGAAAAGTCATCTTGGAGTGCAGCCTCTGCGGCAACCAGTGGAGATGGCTTTACTCCTGCCCGGGGGTTATCAGGTGCCGAATGATGTCCATTAGCAGTGCCCTGTACTGCTGGTGCCCCGGGACTTCCTTGCTGTGATCCCAAGGGATTCGCATCGGAGCTGGAACGCAGCTGTTCCCGCAGTGCCATGTGAAGGCACCCGCCACATCCCTCCAGCCTTCCCCTTTCCCACCCTCTGCCCTGTCTGGGGGCTCCTTCAAAAAAATGTTGGGGTGGGTGGGAAAGGCGGTGAGGTCCTGGGATCGCAGCCGGGACGTCATCTCCCCGGTGCTTAAGTAGAGAAGCTGGCTGGAGGACAGCCAGCAGGTCTGTCCCCCGCCAGCCCCTGTGAGCGGGGGACAGCCGCCACCAAGCCACGAGCGAGCCAGTTAAAAGCCATCCCGAGGTGTGTAACGGCTGCCCTGGAGTTTTCTGGGCGTGTGGGTTGGTGCCAAACAGGGTGCTCTGCACCCCTGGGTGCTTGGGGAGCAGCAGCACCCAGGGGTGCTGCCTGTGCAGTATGTGCTTGCCTGTCACGCGGGGAGGATGGTCCCACTGAAAGCAGGGAGAAGGAGCGTGGAAGTGGTCAGCTTTCATCTCTTCAGAATAGATTAAAACGAAATAAAAAGCAAGAGGAAGGGCAGGACCGGCTGCAGGGGGAACCTTTGATTTTTTTGAAAACTGTAAGCTCAGTAGCCAGGCAGCTCGTACAGGGGATTTCCTTCTCACTGGCGCTTTTGGGGGACAAAATGAGTGTAAATACGGCAAATCCCACCTCCATCCCACTGCAACAGTGTCTGCCGTGGCCTGCCTCTGCACGGGGTTGTAATTCCCAGTGACTTGGACCAAAATCAATGGAGGGACTTGGCCGTGCGTCCTGCGAGGCACGGGTCTGGCCGCACTCTGAGATCGTTTGACGGGCGTACGTCCTGTTAGCAAAACCTCAGATATATCTGCCGGGTGCCACAGGTTCAATAGGAAAGCAAGGCACAGGGGGCAATAACGGCTGCTGAGCTTCACCTGTTTGTCTTCAGATGCTGCCCCTGTGCAGCTGGGGTGTTTTATGCCTGGAGAGTACAACTAAAAATGAATACATTTTGAATTTATTTTTGGTTTTAATGTAATATCTATAGAGGTCCTGCAATACTGCTGCTTGGATAGATATCTGTAAGCATTTCTAAACTACATTCTGAAACGTTAGGCGTTAATTCCTGTTAACATAGGGTTTACTCATCACGGTGAGCCTGGGCTGCGTTAAAGCGTCGCCGAGCTGCAGTGAGCGCTTGGCATCAGAAATCACATCGGTGCGGCTTCCGCAGCAGCGACGTCTGGGCATCGCTCATAGTGTGAGCTGCTGCCTGGTTTTGAAGCTTAAGTTGTTATTCCGTCCGTACCCATGTCTTTGGGGCACATCTTAGCTCTCCCTTCAAATAACAAGAGTCCTTGACAGCTCCCGTATCGCTTTCCGAACCTCCCCTGCCCGGCCGCATTCCCGGCAGCGCTGCCGCTGTCTCCCTGCGCTCAGCGTTTCCAGCCGGCGTGGCCAGGCGGCCGTGAGCGTCTCCTCGGGGAACGCGGGTGTCTGGTGCAAATGACGTCCTGAAATCGCTGGAGTCAGCAGAGCCTCCTGACTAAATAAGGGCAGGCAGAGCAGGGCTTTATCAGCGCTGCCCGAGCGCGACAGCTGAGAGCCGAGGCCCGCCGCAGCCCACGCCGCTGGAGCTCGGCCGCGCGCTTACGCCGATAAGGTGCTTTATTTGTCACGACTCTGCCCCGGCGAGCTCCTGCCCTCCCTCCCCGGCGCGCTCAGGGGTTTATGCCGCCGGCGGGGAAGGTGGGCAACCGAAGCGATGTCTTCCCGATGCACCTCTTTGGTGAGGCACGGCGTGTGTCCAGGGCAGAGCTGGGCTGGTCCGATGGCCATGGTGGCCTCGGCCATCCTGGGGCTGACGGCATAGCTTGGCTTCCCTGAGACGGGGAGTTCACAGCTGGGATTTTTGGGTCTGTTGAACCTCCGTGCTCAGATTCAGGGTTTGCTCTGAAAGAGTTTTGGGATTTTTTTAAAATATCCTTTGCTTTCTGCTTTTCTCAGATTTTTAGCCAGAGGCACAGGTGTTAGACACATCAGGAGTCTGGTGCATTGTCAGAGGGTGGGATGCTCATGGCCACCCCGCGAGAGTGGGCAGCAGTGGTTCAAGGCAGTCCCTGCCAGGAGGGCTCCTTGCTCGGGAGAGCGGCTGATCCTCCTCTGCTGTCCCAGCTTCACGATCTCTTTGCTCCAGGACTGCACACACCGTGATGGACGGGTGTGTAACGAGGAGGCAGCAGCAGGCAGGAGATGGGCAGAGCTTGTCCTGGCCCCGGGTGGGATACTGGCTGCAATTCACCTCCGAGCGGGAGCTGCCAGGGAAAGGCACTGGAGTCGGGAGCAGCATTTCTGCAGCTGTAAGATCAGACACCAAAGATGCCACAGCCTGACATCTCAGGAGGCTTAAAAGATAGGTGGGTGCAGGGGAAGGGGGGGCAGGACTGCCCTGGCTTCGCTAAAATGCCCCACAGGGTACAGGAGGGTGCCACGTCCCCGGCGGGACTCGTGCTGAGCAAGGTCCTGCCGCACCTGGAGGTGGTCGAGTGGCAGGAGCCGAGGGCAGGTCCTTGGTGGCCAGGTATTCTGGCTGCCCCATGGCCCCCATAGTGGGAAGAAGCATCTCGCCGCTTCCACAGGCAGGAACGAGCCAGCGCGCTGGTGGGCAGGGAGAAATAAAGGCAGCCGTGCAGCTCCTGCCATAGCTGGGTGCCAGGACACAGCGGTGAGGGGATGCTCCTTAGTCCTGCTCTCCCAACAGAGATGTTTCTCATGGAGCTTGGTGTGTTTGTAGAGAGGATAATCTTGTTTCATTCACTTTTGGTTAATAGAAACCCAGCCGCTGGCATCTATTTCCGCACCAACCAAAGCCCAGGGCTGGGACTCTCCCGCTTTCTGTGTGGCACTAGTGCCAGCAGCGCTCGCTCCTTCCCATGAAACCAGGCAAATAAAGACCTTTCCCCCTTGCAGCTCCTGAGCAGGCGTGACCTCCTCCGCGTGGCTTATCAGCACAAACTGAGGTCAATGTCGAGGATAATCATCTGTGGGGACAGTGAGGGGGAACCTGCCTGGCCCATGCCACCACGGCCAGGACACTTCAGCTTGGGTTTCCCTCAAAGCTCTTGGAGCGAGAACACCGCAGGCCGCCTTATGTCATGGCGTTGTGTTGTCACCACGTGTGGTTTGGTTAGGAGGAATACTTCCACCCAAGCCTCCTTGGGGTGCTTGGATCAGGAGCTCGGGGACTTTGTGTCACTCGCCTCTTGAAGATGGGGACGCCCAGCTCCTGTCCCAGAGCTCTGCAGCCTCGTGATCCGTGCTGAACAGGGCTGGTTTGGCCTTGGCTAGGCTGGTTTTTTGGTTTTGCTTCCCCAGAGCAGCCGTCTCCAGCTCTGTAAAGAATTGCCTGTTTCAAACTGCTGCCTGACCCTCGTATCTCCTCCCTCGTCCCACCCCAAAAGACCTTTGGGCTCGCTTCTAGCTCAGCCTTGCCGTGCTGGGCAGGGAGCAGGCTGCAGGGTTCGGGTGAGCCCCTCTCCGTTCCTGGTCCCGTGCAGCCATGGGGACAGCGAGCCCCAGGGCTTGGGTCTGGTCCCCTGTCCCAGCTGCGGGACCCCCACGATGTGCCCTCCCCACGTGCGGGGCTCTGCAGGCTGGAGGGGTTCGGTGCCATGGAACGAGTGATGGAGTGATGCCTTCACCCCTTTCTTTCAGCCCTTTCCCGGAACGGCCTCATCCCCAGCCCACGCTGGCTGCGGCTCCAGCACTGACACATTTTTGGCCCACCGTGCTTGTTAACGCTGAGATGCGTTTTGACTCCAGAGGAGGGTGCGCACGGCTTTATCTGTTTTCCACCCGCCTCGCATGAATTTCCTTAGGCACTTTCATGCCCTATTAGGGTAAGAGGGAGCGTGTGCTTTCAGTAGCTCCAAGGAGAAAGCATCTGTTGGACAGCAAACTGCTTTCTCCAGGGCTTCCCGGGTCTTTGGGGTTGAAGCAATCGGGGCTGTGGCTTGCAGGGATCCCCTCAAGAGGAGCAGAGTTGGGATGGCAGGACGTGAGTCCCAGCGATGGGTACGACTCAGATAACTGGCCAGGCAGGGAAAGTGGAATTAATGGGCTGTTCAGTCTGACCTTGAGGGAAATCCTTATCTCAACAGCTTACAAACACAGAAAGGGAAAAATGAAGTGTGACTTTAATCTGCAAAACGACTATGGAAAATGGTAGCTTCTCGTTCAATTGATCTGCTGCCGTGCGGAGCAGGAAAGCTTTGACTCCCAGCCAAATGCTCGAAATCAGCTGGCAGGGAATTGGGCTTTAAAATCATCTGATTCAGTCAGGCTTTGCTCAGAGGTTATCGTCATTTCAGTGGAATGTGAAATAGGCTTAACTTGAAAACTAAAAAATATTTAAGTAAAATGTCCAATTTAAATATAAAGCCTGAGATATAAAACCGCTCCCTCCTCCTGGAGGAGGTGCATCTTTTTCAGCTTATCCTGGTGCCGAGCCAGAGCCTGTTGGCTTTCCGAGTCCAAGTTTTTGTCGTTTTGCTCCTGCGAGGCCTGCTGAGCCTTCAGCGAGCACCGGGAGGGACCTGGCGTCCCATCCGCCTGGGTGTCCTCAGCAGCCTTGGGTGCAGGCGTGGGGGATGCGGGTGCTGCAGCCCGGCGGTGGGCTGGCAGCCCTCGCAGCTCCCTGCTCCCTCCCTTGTGCTGCTCCTGGATTTCAAATCTGTGAAGGTCAACTCAAGAGACTTATAGGGCTGGAAGAAAAATGCTTCTGCCTTAAATTTTGATGAATAATTGGGCTTCTGACGAAATGCAATATTTTACGAAATCTGCCTGCTTTCATTTCCTCAAAAAAAATTTCCTGCTTTTCTTTTTTGACTGGGAAAAAAAAATGACAAAACAGATACTGCAGTTCCTCACTCTTTTGGTTTGGATTGCTGAAATCTGAAAAACACTTGAGTTAGAAGTTGCTAAAAATTTTCATTGAAAAAACCAACAATCGCAGACTTTCTGGCCCATTTTAGCTCTGGCAGAGCTGGCAATCGGGTAAAACACACTCGGTTTGTGGATGCCGTCTGTTTGGCAGAGCTGGGGGTTGGGCAGGAGCTCCTGGGCCAGGCTCCCTCGAAACAAATGACTGGTGTTTTCTTGGAAGTGGGAATTCATTCCCCTGGGCAGGGCAGGGAGCAGCCCCTGCCCGCTCAGTGCAGGTACAGGCAGGGAAGCAGGAGCGCACGGGGGACGAAAGGCTGGAAGACCCTAATTGCATATATGCTGTAAAGATGTTTTGATGCACTTATTAGTGGGATAACCTGGCTGCTTTGATCTTGCAGCAGTAGCTAATTAAAGAAGGGTCCCCAGAGCATTAGCTGAGCTCCTTTGGTGACGGTGTGGTGGAAGCTGGAACAAATCAGTGGCACTTGTGCATGGTCCCAAGGCTGTGCTGCTCTGGGAGACTCGCTCCTCCGGGCTCTGATTGATCTGCACCCCGGGCAGCTCGGAGGAGAGCGGACCTGAAAACCAGGGGAGGGAGGAGGGAGTCAGCGGGCAGCTGCAAATCCCCCCTTTTTTCCCCCAAAGATATCTCTGTGGATGCTCTCACGAGCTGCTCCCAGCCTGGCTGGGCTGGCAGGACAGGCTCCGGCAGGGCGAGGAGCTGCCTGTCCTGCCCGTCTGGGGCCAACGCAGTGGCCCCGGGGCCGTGCTGCCGTACCAGTGGCCAGCAGCCCTTTGAGCCAGCAGGCCCCGGCTTGCACCGCTCCATTTAGGGCCGGCTCTGGGCAGCTGCCGGCTGGCGTCCGAGGGCTGCAGGGGAAACGGGGAGCAGCTGTGGTCTGTGCCGGTCCCACCGGCTCGTCGCAGCCCACGGGCTCCCGTGCGGGCTGGCACGGCCAAGCCCCGCTCGGCTCGCGGGGCAATCAGGGCGGCGGAGATTAATTGAGCAAATCTCCCGTACGCAGGGCCGGGGTGCGTAGGTTGTCGTGTTATTGAAGACAGCTGCAGATCTGACTGCTGTAAGATTAATATCACTTTAACTGTTCCGAGGGGAAGTATCCCTTGGTGAAAGATGCAAGTGGCTCTGAGCTATTTAGAGCTGAGGATAACATTTCGGTATTTTAAAAATTCACCAAGTAATCATAAAGGCTAATGCTTGCTGAGCTCATTAGGTGGCAGGGAGCTCTGCCAGGCCTGTACTCCTGAAGCACGGCACAGAAAAGGATGCTTTTCTCCTGGCTGAGTGGCCTGTTCGTGCCCTTTCTGTGGAAGAAAGGAGAAAAGGTCCAACTTATCCAGCTAAGTAGCCTGGACAGGTACAGGGTGCCACCACTTCTCTGTAAGTGCTGGTACCATGAGTGAAAAGCCTGGGGCACCTCGTCAACTGGCTGCAAGGGAAGGGAGGCTGGAGGGCAGAGCTGCTCTGCGAGGTCGGGATGGCTTCTCTTTTTGGATTTCTTTTACAGTGGTATGGAGGTGTTTCCTTTAGGAGGCAGTTTGTGTTAAGTTGTGCTTAATTCACCGTTTAGATCACACCTTGCAGGTGCAGAGTCCTTAATATAAACCAGCAAAGACTCACACTCCCCAGGGATGTCAGAGTCTAAATTGAGCGGGTACGTGCATGTGAGTGATGGAGCAAAAGGAGCAAAAGGAGGGTAAAAGGTACAGCTGGCTCTCAGGGCAGGACGCCCGTGGGGTGGGACACACAGATGGGTTTGAATGTGGGCTGGGAAAGTGGCACGAGCGATGAACTGAAAAGGGATATTCGGTCCCATGGGCTGGTTACAGGCAAATGAGGGTAGCAGAGCTTTGCTGGTATCTGCATGCACATGGGGGCAGAGGGAGAGGCACAAAGGAGATGGATTGGGACTGAGCGGGAAGAAAAGGATGCTCCAACTATAGAGGTGACACAAGTCCAAAGACGGTGTGGAAAACGGAGAAACCGGAAAATGTCTGTCCTGTTCAGGTCATAGAATTATAGAATGGTTTGGGTTGGAAGGGACTTTTAAAGGTCATCTAGTCCAACCCCCAGCGCAGGTCTGTGTTGGTCAGGTCTGTGTGTCCTTGCCCTTTGCGATGTGAATGCAGAAGGGACCATGTTGCCATCAGCAAAAGCACTTCTGCAGCTTTCCCTATATCCCCTTTGAGTGCTGCAAACATTCCTGCCAAGACAAACCGTTATCTTAAGTTTCTTCAGAAGGATAAAATGATTCCTGCTAGATACTGGAGCAGGAATTTGGCTGGGGCTGGAAAAGCCAGTTTCCAGGAGAGGGGAGTTTAGCAGAAGTCTTCCTTCCTAGAGCCGACTGATGAATTTTATTTGCTTAATGACCTTTTTTGCAGCTTATTGAAAATGGCAAGAAAAAGTGTTCAGTTGGTCCTTCCTCAGGGTTTGCTGAATCAATGGGATGAGGGAGACCCTGGAGAAGGAAGGATGGTGCTGAGCGGGTCTGTCTTTCCCTTAATAAGCAAATGTGCAATAGCTTGGGCAGGGAGCTGAGCTCTTCCCCTATTTCTAGCCACAAGGTCACTGCCGCACCTGCAGGTGCCCCAGCCCCATCTGGTATTTGCAGTATTCTCTGCTAATTCTAATCTCATTTACAGTCTAATCCAATGTGGATGTGCAAAACCGCATAAACTGTCCAAAGGGACGGGCATGCTGGCTTGGCTTTGGGTCTCACCTGTTAGCGCGGTGCTCAGCTGCAGCTCGTGTATCCACAGGGGATTTCAGTAGCAGTCGGAGGAATGATTCGGGCAGTGTTTCTGGGAGACGGCCAGGAAGGACAGGAGTGGTGCTCTGTCCTGCACTAGGACAAAAACAATTAGAGCATTAGAGCCGTGCCAGAGGAGCAAATAAACCAGCAGATGCATTTAACTCTCCCTCTCCCACCCGTCCAGCCGGGGTATGAAGCCTCCCTGCCCCGGGAGGCTCCGGAGCAGCCGCCGCAACCCAGCCGGGAGGCAGCGGCAGCGGGGCTGGGATGGGGGCTGCAGGCATTGCCCACATACCACCCTCGGCTCGGCGCGGGGCTGCTGCTCCTCCTTGCAAAGAATTCACCGGAGCTATTTTTAACAGTGCTGCCCAGGGAGATGGCTCGGGGTGAAACCCGGGGCGCTCATCCCGGGGCGGTACTGCCTCGCTTGGGATGGGGAGCACCGATGTTGGTTTGTAAAGGCCCCTCTTTGTGCTTATTGTCCCCAGTTGGACATGTTTAATGTTCGTGGCTCATTTTCCAGCACTGCCTTGAAAAGGGGCTTTTGAATTCTGCTGCTGGGTGCTGTAAAATCTGTGGACCTCTGTTTCAGTTTTACCCTGACCTCCTCCATCTCCAGACTTTCTCCTCTGCTGTTTTTTGCACGGGCTGCTTTCTGCAGAGGCGCTGGGAGCTGACTGCACAACCAGCAGTAAATAAAAAAGTGTGTCCCTGATTCAAGTGCTGCCCGAAAAGTATCAAATTTATATGCATATAATAAAAGGCCGGCATTTTCCTTTTTGCAAAAGCTGATTCTGTTTTTTTGGGCAGATCTTAACCTTGGAAGAAATTTTTCTTCTTATATGTTTCATGTCTGAGGTTCAAATATCGCCTTCCTGCCTCCCTCAAACCTGCCTGAGCTTTTTTTTTTTTTTTAAACAACTGTGCCCAGCAGATCCCGGGCTGTGGGCTGGGAGAGGCTTTTGTGCTGCGGGTTGCGTGCACTGGGCTCTCCCAGGGCGGCTGGTATTTGTCTCCTGCTTTGCAGCCAGGGCCAAGTTTGTCTCTGTGTTGAGCTCCCAGGCACTGCCAGCCATGCAGATGAGTAAGAAATTCAGAAATACTCTAAGCAAGTTAGATGTTATTGTTATGGCTGGGCCCTTTCCTCCAGGCTGTGCTTTGTCACGGTGTTACTAAACCCTCAGCGTGACTTTTTGGAGGGCTGCGAGCAGTAGTGCCTTCCCTTCGTGCCCCGGGGATGTGCGGCACAGCTGGGAGAGATGTACTTAAAACACCATGCCGTGTCTCTGTAAGCCAGATGTTCATCACCTGGCTGCTGCTGTAATAAATGATCTCAGCGACGGAGGGACCCAGCGCAGGGCATCAGCATCCCTGCTCAGGGAGAGCAGCGCTCTGCCTTGCGCCACGGCTTCCCCGGGACGCTGGCAGGGCCAAAACGCGGTATGCTGGAGCTGCCAGATTTGAAGCTGCAGCTCCATCAATCTTAGTACCCCCAAATCGAACACTTCTGAATGACTTTGCAAGCAGAGGGACAGGCGCGGAGGCCGGGCATGTCCCGCAGAGCGAAGGAGCCGAGCAAAGCTGCTATGCAGCTCACATCCCCAGGGCAGGGGGAGATCTCAAAGTCGTGCCGCTCAGCTTGCTGTCACAGCTCTCTGCAGGGAGCTCGGGAGCTGCCCCATGGCCTCCTGGCCTCACGCCCCTCTGTGCCCAGGAGGGCTCGTTGTAGAGCCCTGCTAGCCTTGGGGCTGCAGTGGCTCGCAGCGATGGCTCAGCCCAGCCGGCTCAGCTCCTCACCACCCACAGCATCCTCACCGCAGCCTCTGCAACCCAGGTTGGGGTCTTTCCTGGCCTTGCCATCTCTTTACCCGCAGGAATTGCAGTACCCAAGCCCCGTGCAGCAGCCAGATAGCATCCAGCAGCTTCTCTGGGGGAAAGGAAATCTCCAGCAGGAGAAGACCGTAATTGGGAGCTGCCTCGTCACCTCCAACACCCCCGGGCTGTTCCCTTGCGTTGGCCCCAGATGCTGGGGGAAAGCCGAGCATGCGGGAGCCATCTGTACCCATTTGGTAACACATCGGCATGAGTCCAGCTCTGTCCTTACTAGCAGAGGAAGCAGACCCTGCATCCAGTCCACTTCCAGACTATGTTTTTGGAAGTCACCTTTACGAAAGCATCAACCTGTTTGCCAGGAGCTGCCTGCTGCTCCCCCAGCTGGGGCCAGCTGGCTGATTATCTGGCTGGAAAGTGGCTGGGATAGCCTCTGCCTGGCTCAGCGAGCGGCTGAAAGGGAGGATTTTATCTCTGTATGGTGAATCCCAACCTCCGAGAGCAGCAGGGCAAAGCCAGGGGTCAGAGCATGTCCTGCCAGGGTGAAGAGCTGGATCCTCACTTTGCAAGCTTCTTCCCGGGGCCGGCACCGGGCAGGCTGTGTGCCCCACGCGCGGCATGCCCAGCCCGCTCTGATCCCCCAGGCATGGAGAGCACAGAAACATCCCCCTTGGCCCCTGCCAGATTATAGTGGAATTAATCACGCTGATTATATGCTACCAAAAAAGGAGGTGCTTTCTCTGTTCAGAGCTGCCTCAGACCTCCTGCTTGTGAGCAGCGGCTTAAAATTGCTGTTTTCTGCCTCATCATGTCTTGTCTCTGGGTTTTTCAAGAGCTGTAATAATTTTGAATAAAAAGACTGAGAATGACAGCAATCCCAGGCAGCTCAGCCTGCAGAGAAAGCGGGGAGATAACGTGTGAGTGTGGGCAGGGAGGTGAATCATGGCTCCAGCGGAGCGGGATGTCATCCCAGGGAGAGGCTGAGCCACAGCAGCTCCACAGCCTCTTCTCTAGTGCAGGGCCCTGAACAGCATTTTCGGCTCCCCATCAAGTCACACTGTTGCCTGTATCAGTTGGGATTAATGCCCTACGTTTAGTTCTTTCCCCGCAGCTACTTAAAATGGTGTATGTGTGTTGTGTGTGTGTGTATATATATATGTATCTTCTACCTTCTAAGGGTCTCAGAACAGCATTCCTATCACCTTTTCATTGCACCTGTCGAGTATTCAGAGTAAAGCTAGTCTTGTCTGCATACTGCATCTCAGTTTAATGGGAAAGAATTAATCCTGATTTCATTACTGACAGTCCAAAAATTCCTCTGGAGCATTTTCACTGCAGGGATGAGAACTGCATCCTTCCTCATATGACCAGATACCAACTTGAGTCTGAAAAGGGCTCATCAAACACCCTAAGATCACATTAAAGGTCGTAATTTGTAGTGAATTGGTGTTTGAGGGTTGCTAACTGCTTATCTAACTGTCCACACAAAAATATGTGGTTTTGCATGTGCAGCCAGTGTATGCTCCCCTATGGGCAGCAAGGGGGATATGGGGAGTCTCGCCAAACGTAGAATCATAGAGTCATAGAATCATTAAGGCTGGAAAAGACCTCTAAGATCATCGAGTCCAACCATCAACCCAACACCACCATGCCCACTAAACCATGTCCCTAAGCGCCTCATCTACATGTCTTTTAAATACCTCCAGGGATGGTGACTCAACCACTGCCCTGGGCAGCCTGTGGTGGTGAGAGTGCGGGTAAAGCAGCTCTCCATGAGCCCCGGGTGGAACAAAGCAGCTGAATATACGGTGCTTCACCCTCCCTTATTTTTAAGATGCAATTTTGCTGTTTGAAGTCAGCTCCTTCCCAGACCATGAGCAGCTGGGCTGTAAAGCCAGCCCTGCTTTTAGCGTAAAGATCACAGGGCCCCGAGCGCGAGGTATGTGAGGAACACGACAGCCGGCCAGTGAAATAACTCTGATAGCCCTATAGCCCTATGGAGCAAGGAGGAGGTGTGTTGGGAAGGAGTGGAGAGGACTCGGGGAGCCAAGCTGAGAGGGAGGCAATAGCTCTGCCTTTCCTCGCACCGGTAAGAGCAGCCCCCCGGGCTGCGGCGAGTGAAGGAGCCCCTTGGACAATGTGTGGTGTTTGCTGGAGAGCTACGGGAGAGACATTTGGGGCAAAACGTGTCCGGTGTGCTGGGCAGGGGCACGCTGCCTCTGGCAAGGTGCAGCAGCTCAGGGCGGGTGACAGCACAGCGGTGTTCAGCCATCAAGTTATTGTCCCCTTACTCTCCGAAGATGTGTGCGGTGACGCTTTAGGCATTCCGCCGAGATAGGTTTTCAGTGCGTCACAGCACGGCGGCAAGCCCGTTTCGCAGCACCTGCTGCCTGGCTGCAACACATGAACATGCTTGCGTTTGCAAATACACCTGCCCTGTTCCTTTGCGTGGCTACGTGCAACCTTCACACCTTAGCCTTAAGCATCTGTGCCTCTTACTTGTGGAGAATCTGGTCTTTTCCCCTCGAGTGTGGGGTTTTTGGGTGAAGTGAGCAAGTGCTGTTATGTCAGATGGGCTGATTTGATTTTGTTGCTGGACAGGGTCCGCAAGCTGGGACAATCTTGGCTCAGACTGTGCTCACTGTTGTCCCCTCTTCTCTCTGCAGGACGGCTCATGCCAAAGCCAAGGCTGAAGGCTCTGAGCAGGCAGCTCAGGCAGCAAACAACGAATCGGGCATAGCCAGAATGATGGCCAGGGAGCTCTCCCCGGACTTCTACCAGCCAGGTAGGACCACAGGCATCTTCTAGGAGGGATTTTGCAATTTCTTTGGGCAATCTGTTCAAATGCTTCACCGGCTTTATAACTCCACAAGTTGCCCTCCTGTCTCTCCTAAATCCTCTTTCGTGCAAGTTCAGCCAGCCCCCTGCCCTGGATGATTTGCTGTCCTCCTTACACCACTGGTTTACCTGCTGGAATATGTTACCGTAGCCTGGAGGAAAAACCCACAGTCCCTCAACTTCCCCTCATGTTTCTCCACACGCTGAAGCACTCCCAGCGCCAGGCAGGGCAGGCAGCGAGCTCGGGTCTATTTGCAGCGCTCCTGTAGATATATCCCTCGTGGCTTTTTCTTGGAACAGCTTTGCACATTGACTCACAAGCCCATATCCTGTGGGGCCCCACGCTGCACCAGGGTACGATCAGACTTGGCTAATTAGGGCCTGTAATATCCGATAAGAAAGTTGCTAATGCAAAATACTACTTCCCTGATTCCCTATTTATTTGTTAGCATCACTGCTGATTATTTGGCTGGGAAAACACTTGGGAGGTTCCTTCTGTGAGACCAAGCACTGAGGATTAGTATAGGAAGTGTAATATTAGAAGGAGCATTGTGAATGCCATTACCTTTCCCTAGACCGAGTTAGCTAGAGATATGTTCTTCCTGAAAAGTTTTCCTTTCCAGAGAGGGAAGGTAATAACAGAGCAGAAAACAAGGATCCAAGTGCCTGCATTTTTATCCTGTCTTTCTTATTAGCCGGCTTTGTTACCTGGAACAAGTGCCCCGTGGCTGCTGAGGCAGGATCATAAGGGACCATCACAGCAGCAAAACTGGGGGTAGAAGCCAAAGGTTGACTTCTGCTCGGCAAAACCTGCTGCCTGCTCCTGCTCTGATTTCGGTGCCTCCAGGTCTCTGGTACTACACCCCGGCACAGGGCACACAGTGGGAAACGGGAACGGCTCACACCCGGCGCTTGGCCGGGGAGAGTCATGCTGACAGATTTGCCTAAATTCCCTGTACTCCCACCTTGCCCTGCACCTACTAGCTGGGGAGATGCCATGCTGGAGGGCTGCCCGTTCCTCCCCACCGCCCAGCGAGGCCTGTCTGAGCTGGCTTTGAGTGGGGAAACACCGCAGCACCCGGGCATGGGCGTGAGCCAGCGTGTGGCACTTCATTTAACAATAGCTAAACGTAGCTGGATCCTGACATAAGCCCCCCAGCTGCCACTCACAGCTCCACATTCACCCTTTGCACGCTGGGGTATTTATAGCTCAGAGGCAAAGGAAACTGGAATTCCTGATGGGAGGTTTTTGACATCTAGCTGGATTATTTTTTCCACCCATGGCAAATGAATGAGACAATTGAAGTGGTCCCTGCAAAATGCCTGAAGCAGCCTGGCCTCTGCTCCTGGCTCCTCAGGTGCTGAATCCTCTTGCTGCTTTTATGTAGGGCTTCACTTGGGTCCTGGCCTCTCTCAATGGCCTTGTAAGCTGCTGAGCATGTTTTTCTTCTATGATTCTTTTAAATGTCTACATTCCCGAAGTGCACAACAAGGGGAAATGTCTCTTCTTGCATGGCTGCAGCGTCCAGGACCAAACAGACAAAAGCCCACCCTTGGATCTTGCTAGGACTCAGAGCTGCTGGTCGCACAGCCAGGAGAGCCTGGCAGCGTTCGGCAGCTGCGTTTCCCCCTGCTGTCCTGGCAGACAGACCCTGCTAAGTCTGGCACAGGGCAATCCTGCTCAGCAAGCCTCAGATCTCTAATAAGTATTGAGCCCTGGGTTTGATTTAGGATATCAACCCTAATAGCTTAGAGGAGAGGGATGTAAGCCAAAGCCCTTGCTAAAATGTTGTGCTGGGAGGTGAAGGTGGGGAGGTGAGGAGGATCGGAACTGTGCGGTGCCCTCCAGGCAGTTGGGGGTTTTTTGGTGTGAATTATTCAGGAGGAAAAGAAAGCAGCAGGAGAGAGCAAGGAGCCCGGAGCTGCAGGCAGCCTATTTTGAGGAGTCTGAACAACTGTTGAAACAGCTTCCAAATAATCCACTTGCAGCCAGAAATAAATGGCCCTGAATGGGTCGCCTGCTGATTGACAGGAGCGTGCAGGCAGGGCAGAGCAGCTAAAATCAGTGCCCTCTTTCTCCCCACCGCCCCCTCCGAGCGGAGGCATTGCGGGCGGGGGCAGGAGGCAGCAGCGTGCAAATCACACCGCTGATTTATTAGAGGGAAAGGAGCACCAATCCCAATTTCCCGACCAGGCTCAAGTCTGCATCAGTCCTTGGGGTGGAGGAGACGAGGGGAGGAACCGCGAGGCTGCCTGGAACCTGCGGCTCCAGGGTCTGTGCCATTCAGGAGCACAGAGCAAGCCCTGTACATCTGCACCCCTCAGCATTGCTTGGATTCAGCAGAATGAGGCCAAAGCCACTTTCAAAAGCAGGTGCTTTGCTTTCAAACAAGCTGCTTTGTGACCTCGCGCTGCCCATAAGGAGCATGATCTTCTTGTTCTCACTTGCTATGAGCATCATGGTGACGTACAGGGACCCCTGTCCCAGCGCGGGTCCCAGCGTGCAGAGCGCTGTGCAGGGTTGTTATTCCAGAAGATACTCCCCATTTGTTCAATGGTGGATTTTGCTCAACCAGCTGCCCAGCACCATGGATATCTTCGGTGTCAGGCTCCGGCTGACTTCCCCAGACCCTAGCTGGGCTGCAGTTTGCTTTGCAGACACGGTCTAGGGTTAACAAGAAGTAAAGATTCAATGATAGGTGAATAATCGAAGTGAGGGCAACGTTGCTAAGAGCTGACAAGTCAGCGTGGGAGATGAGGCCAGAATGAAAGCCGAAGCCCTGAGTCAGCTTGGGTGATGGTGCCAGGTAATTTTGCTGCTGTTGCAGGGCTCAGTGCAGAGAGGAGCTGTGAAACTGCCAGCCCTGCTCCGTGCCTGAGAGACGTGTTTTTCCCATCGTGAGGGATGACAGGTAGATCACCTGGGGATACCTGGCTTTCCCGAGGAGACTGGGCATCCCCCGTATCACTTGTGAAGTTGCCATGCTATTAGACACCAAAGAAGCCATATGGAAGAGTTTCCCAGTCATTAAAAAAAGCCCAAAAACTTGGATGGGAGCTGGATCCTCTTTAGCCCCAGGGTAACCCATCTGTGTGACTGCAAAAAGCTGGGCTGCAGATTTTCACTCATCTGGAGGTCCCCGCCTGCTCCTTCGGCTCTTCCCAGCCGGACAGCACGCGGTGGGGCTCAGAGCCCCTGGCTGCTCCTGGAGGAAATCCCTCCTGGAAGCAGGCTCTAGTCCGGCAGCACCTCCTCTCCCAGCCTCCAGCCTGGACCCTCTCGCAGTTGTCCCCAAACCCGTTGGGGCTGGGGGCACAGCTGTCAAAGGCACAATGGTGGCACGGAGCCGGAGCGGCCTGCCGTCCCCCCGGCCCCCCGGGCAGCTCCTCACACCCACCCCTCTCTCCGCAGGCCCCGAGTACCAGAAGCGGAAGCTGCTGCAGGAGATCATGGAGAACGCGGAGCACGCCGTCAACATGGAGGAGGAGGCGCCGCGGCCCAAGGGCGCCCCACCGCCCCCCACGCCCCCCGAGAGCCCCCAGCTCCACGAGCAGGACGAGGCCCGCCGCCGCGCCAGCCCGGCCCCCAGCCCCGCCGCCACCCCCCCCGAGGCCAAGCGGGCCAAGGCGGCCCCCCGCCAGGACGGCGCCCTCCGTCCAGGCAGCTGGGCCGAGGCGGGCGGCCGGGCGGGCGGCGGGAGCCCCGCGCCCCCCGAGGGTGAGGGCCGGCCGGCCTCGCGGGGCTGGGGGCGTCCCGCCGAGCAGATGGAGATCGCGCCGCTGCAGAAGATGGCGCGCGAGCCCGACGTCGAGCTCTTCAAGGGCTACCACAGCTACGCCGTCCGGACCTCCCTGGTCTCCCCCACCGCGGACTATGAGGAGGAGCCGCTCCCCGAGCCCCAGCCATCCTCCCCTGAGCCCCGGGGGGACCCCCAGCGCCGGGGGGGCACCTCCGCCCCGCCGCAAGAGCAGGAGGAGAAGCCGGCGGCCAGGGCGGAGGCCAAGCCGGAGCCGCCCCAGCCCAAGGAGCCGAAGCAGCGCCCCAGCCCCGAGCGCAGGGCTGCGGGCCGGGCTGAGCCCGCCGCCGACAGGAAGACTGAGGCCAGGGCGCCGGGGCGGACGGCGCCCAAGGCGGGGGCCAAGCGGGGCCCGGCCCCGGTGGCGGCGGTGGCGGCAGCGCAGGAGACGGAGGAATGCGAAGAGGTGACGTGGGGGCAGCCTGGGAGGCGCCCCTGGGAGCCATCTTTGCTTTCTTTTGGGTTTATTTTTCCCCAGGAGGTCAGAAAGGGCCCAGAGGGACGCAGGGCCCATGGCCTCGGGGCTGCAGCGGGCCCCGAGCGGCGCCCAGAGGCTCTTTTCAGGATCCCAAAGCTGGAGGAGGGTCTTGTTTTCTCCTCTCCCGCTGCCTGCCCAGCCCGCCCTGCCCCGGCTGCTGGGGCTGGCGTTCCTAACCCCGTTATTTTAACTGCCTCTCTGCGCCGGGGTAGATACGCTTTCAGACACGTCCCTATTTCAAAATCTGAGGAAAACAGGCATTTTCTGATTCATTTTTTACAGTTTTCTCCCCTTCTTTTCCCACCCTTTTACCAGCCAACATGGATCTGGAAAGTTGGGGGGAGAATGTAGGACAGGGAAGAAAAAGCTGAGTGGGGTTTCTTTTTTACCTGTTACTTTTACTGTTGCAGTAGAGGCACCTCATGATCTTAACTGTGGTATCGAATCACCAGCTGATTTCCCAGGTTTAAAATATAGAAATCCAATTTTGCTGTTAGCAAATACAGCTGTAAAACTAGACGTTTTATTAGCCTGCTGCTTCTCATCTTGCAGCCTTTTGGACGTGAACGGTTCCGACATGACTTTAGGAAAGCACAGCTTGGAAATATTTTGGTCTGAAAGTAGAGTAATCTCATACGGATGCATTTGTTCCTCTTAAAAATGGCAACTTTACAAATGTGGGCGCTGTGGGTGGAGAAAGGAGTTGGGAGGAGCAGCCTGACATGGGCTTGGCAGTTTGTGTGCCTGTGGTCAGGTTCTCCTTTAATCTGCTTTAGCTTCAGAAGAAGCCTGATTTAGCCTCCTCAGCAGGAGTTTGCAGGGGAGAAATAGGAATAGGGATTGATAGATATTCAACTAGTTTGAAATTCAGGCTGGTTGTTAAATGCCAGGTTTATGTGCGTTGGGAGGGGGTGATTCTAATGGTTTTGAACAGCAGAATCAAGCTGTATCTATCTCCTCACCTGGAATTGCAGTGTATAATAACTGTTTTGGGTTTTTCCTTCAGGGACCTAACACAATCGTGATCTGCATGGTCATCTTATTGAACATTGGTCTGGCCATCCTATTTGTACATTTTTTGACATGATGTGCCCCTCGGACAAGGTAAGATGAGCAATGGGATTTTATCCTCAATTTGTAGACTTCACTGTGGACGGTTTAGGGTTGACTGGCTTTATTGCCAACACAAATCATTCACTGATGGATGCCCTGGTGATGGAAATGCATGGGCATTTATTCAATAGATGCAATTGCCTTGTGTGGAGCGTTGAGATTCTCAGTTACCCCTTGTCTGTTCCAAGAATATTTGTGAAGAAATTTCAATGGATAGTTCTCGAGTCTTTTCGTAAAATCATTTCCTCAAAGTTAAAAAATTGAACTGTGTTGATTGGATACAATCCCACAATATAGTTTTGCTTTCCCAGTTGGATGGACATGATTCATGGAGACTTCCAGTGCAAGAATGTGTGAGATTAAATTTGAAATTTTTTTTCTGCAAGAAACACTGTCAATTTGCTGTTCCGTGGCCACTGCTGCCAGGTAACTCATGCGTTGCAGTATTTCTTAGCACTCAGCCCAGCGAGGGGCAGGAACACAAAGAGAATGTGAAACTGAAATTTGCAGCTGTAATTGCACCAGTGCTAGTTCTGCTGCTGTTGTTATGTAGCTGTGTTACTAAAGGTAAATATGAGCTGAGATGTGTATCTGACTAAGGTTAAACTGGAGCTCGCTCAGGTCTTCCACTTGAATTGGGATGAGGGTTTGCATTTGGATTTGGTGGCAATAAAATCTTGTGAGGCTTCTTGTGCCTGTGGGGTTCCTGTACACAGGAATGTGTCATGGGTTTGCACAAGATTTCTGTTGCCTTGGGCTCAAATATTGAAAAAAAAACCATCAAGGCTGAACCTGACCCTTGGGCCTCATGTGAACATAATGTGAGGGGCTCCTCCCAAGCCCCCGTGAGGGTATCGGGCTGCCTTCCCGGGGCTTCCTGGGGGATAAAACTGCTCCGCTGGGCGCTGCATTCTGTCGTGTTATTGGTCTCCACTCAGCCTGCGCAGGTGAAAGCCTTGCAGACAGCTGCGATTATGTGTCGGTCGTGTGTTTTGCTCCCCCTTGACTCTCCCATTCATCTCTGTCTGGGACAGGCGTTGCTGCGTGATGGAGACCACAGACCTTGGCGGGGATTAAATCTCAGCCACCTGGAAACACCTAAGAGGAGGACTTGAGATCCCAAGGTTGCACTGCAAACATGAACCTTAAACAAAAGCGCCTGAAGATCAGTTCAGTCTCCCTGCTCCCAGGCTGTGGCTGGCCTCTGCAATCTACCAAGGAAAAGCCAGGGTTTCTGCAATTCAGCCTCCTTCTCTTCTTTGTATAAAATAGCAGTTGCCTTAAATTGTTCTCACCAAAGCCATCAACTGTCCTGTCATGCCAGGGATGAGGGATTTATCTGTAGCTGTAGGAAAACGAGTGAGAAGATCTCATCTGTGCACGCTGGTGTGTTTTGTAACTCCCTTGGTTGACTCAGTGTCAGAGATTTCCCAAAGAATAACATCCATGACGTGGAGATGAAGCAATACACAGCAACCAAAATGACTCACGAGAGCAGTGCCACGGCTAGGGGTGGACAACATCGCCCTCCATGCTTGGAAGTCATCCAAAGGGACGAACAAAAAGTCTTTCCTTTCCCTGTCGCCTGGAGTCGTTTTCCATGTACGGAGGACTGAGAAGGGGAGCAAGTTGAAATTGGGCTTGTTGAAGTGTAACCAGAGTCCTGCCCATGCCTGCCGACGCGCCAGGGACGGGGGCCGCGGGGTGGGGTGCGAGGGACTGGCTGATCTGAGGCTGTTTGTGCATGCGGGGGGTGCTGCGGGTGGAGATGGTGCCTGTTTCGGGACCAGGCGCCGTCCGAGCACTCTCCTGCCACCAGCAACGCTCCGCGCAGGAATGTCTTGCAGCGAGTGACTTCCCGCTGTAACAGGGAAGGAAATAGGTGTGCTGAATTTGTCCCTTTACCCCTTTTTTTTTATGAAAGTGGTGCAAGTTACAATGAAAAGGAGGTACTTACTGAAAAATACCTCTGTACGCCCGCAGGTTCCTCCCCTTTGCGCGCTGGGCTGCAGGGGGGCTCCTGTGCTCTTTCCTTGCAACAAAGTGAACAGACTTTCCAGCCAGAGGATGCAGGGTGGCTCTCGTGGGAGAGATTACGTTATTCCCGAAAGGAAAAAGGTGCAGAGACCTGAGTGATTCCAGTGTATTTGGATGTTAGGCTCAAAAATACGCAGCAGCCAGACTTTTAGCAGTGGTAGAGTACAGAGGGGCAATTCTAGCTGTTGTTCTTGTGCGGGGCTTAGAGGCCTGGGCGATTTGCACCGAATATTTCCAAAGCTGCGACAGAGAGTGACCTTTGGAAGGAGATGTTTCCACCGTGATCTGCTCTGATCCTCAGCAGTGCGAGCTTAGAAAGTCGGCACAGATGAAGTTACAGTTTAGTGTGAGGCTGAGTGCTTGGACATGTTTGTTCCTTCTTTTAAGAGCAATATGTATTTTCTACCCCTTTTTAAGATAATCGAAAATGTTATTTATAGTCGGTTGTGCACCTCTGTGTATCCTGAAGTCCCACAGCACAGGACTGGGTGGGAAAACCTGAGGGACTGGAAAGAATGGGGAAATGATGGTTAAGGAAAAAAACAGATGCCCAGGCTGCTCCAAAGGTCAAACTGAAAGGATTTCAGAGATGGGGTGGCAGACAGGCAGGGGTTTACACTGACTGGAGACACAGGGCAAAACCTGCCTAATTTATCTGCTCTAATTATGGCATAAGAGAGTGAGAATAATTCAGTACTTTTCTTCATGAACCAAGTTTATTTTTTAACCTTATTCAGCTCAGGAACGTTGCCACAGTAGCAAATACGTGGTGTTAACTGTGGGAGAAGTGAATGTGATCCCTTCCTAAAAGCCATGTGGCTGTACCAGTCCTGAGAAAGTTGCGCAGCATCATCTACGCTTCCACAGAGCATAATTTAGTAGCAATTTGCTTCTTTCTTTTTTTCTTTTCTTAAGTATAAATGTATCGCAAACCCCAGGCTCTGCTGCCTTTGATGTTTTATCTCCATTTGCTGGCATTTACTTGCCAGCTCTGCAGTTTCAATACGCCAACTGCTTTTATTAACCACCAAGACAATTTCCATTGAGATACCTGAGGGGCTTTTATTTATCACTAAGCACAAAAATGGATCTTTTTCAACAGTGCTAAGGTAATCCCCCCCGCCCCAATTTTTTATGCATGTGATGTGCACTCGGTAATGTGCTTTCCTCCTAGTAACCTTCTGAGAAAAGTAGGTAGATTTGCTTTTATGTGACATATAAATATATCCATATTGCACTGAGATATGGATATATATACATATATATATATAGCCCCTTGGGGATTTCGTTTTCTTAGATGCAAAATAACAGATTTACCTCAAACTGCATGCTTTCAAAACTGACTAGGATATTGCGTTATACTTTTCAGGTCTTACAAAGATGCAGATACATTTCACTCTTCACACAAAAATACCTTCATCACAGATTTTGCAAGCTGTTTACTACAATCTGTGTACTACTGTCCGGAGTTTTCTGTCGGTTGTTCTGCTGGATTACGTGCAATAATAAACAGTTATCTGCTCACTGTATTCACGTGGATCTTTGCAGGGTAATCTCCAGGTTTCTTTTCGAGTTGACACACTCACTCTAGTCTTACAGGAGAGCTTATCAACGTGTGGTGCAGAATTTGCATGCATCTGAATGTTTTTTAGTTTTTCCCTAATATCTAGTTAAAAATCTGCATTTTTGTTGATAGGGGAGTTCTTTGCAAAGGGAATTGTTTTCATTTACTGCTTCTTGAAAGTCTGGTGCCAGATGTTTGAGGACACCTCCAGCTCTCTGAGCAAGCTCTGTGTGCTACCATCGTGCTGGCCTCCGCCAGAGGTTGCACGGGGCCGGGAGGAAAGGCGGCTCGCTGGCCTGAAGCCCGCCCGGGCGACGCAGACGGCCGCTGACAGGTCCCTTCACTGCCTCCAGACCCCAGGGCTGCTGCCAAATTTCTTCCAAGCTGTGTGTCGCTGTCTGCTCCTCCGGCACCATGATCCTCCTGGGTCGGGAGAGGAGTGATTCTCCTCCACCCGTGGCCGTCCTCTCGCTCAGCCTCTTGAAACGGAGGAAGAGCCAGGCACGAGGGACAGCGAAATGGCAACCGGGGGAAGAGTGATTTACAGGGGACGATGGCAGAGCAGAGCCCAGCACCAGCCAGGGGCAGCGGGGCCCGGGGGCCTGAGGAATCCAGAGTAGCCAAAACCTTCAATCCCTTTTCTATTTCTGGAGTGTCTCACATGAGCAAAGTCGGGCTGTGCAGAGGGGCTGGCGGGACACAGGCTCAGCCTCCTCGGGCAGCAGGTGCTCCCCCAACTTCTGCAGGACACAAGGGGTCTCACGGCGGAAGATTTCATGTTCTGGTAAAGACTTCAGGAGCTGAGTTTGGTGAAATGATGGCTTTACTCTCCTTTGGGCTTGTTTTGCTTCTGGTATGGGAGGAACCAGCAGCGTCTCATTCATCCAGTCTCTGGGAGGAGGCTGGGGCAGCGGTGTAACCAGAGCCCTTTGCACCTCATAAATCTCAGGCTGATGAATGGAGCAGATCTTTGGCCCATGTGTGGCAGAGGCAGGAGGGAGGGAGGTGAGTCTGCTGCTAGAGCAATGACGTATTGCTTCAAAAATATTAGTAAAGGCAAAACGAAAAGCCTGCCCCTTCCCCAGGGTAGTGGAAACAGTGCCGGGCCTCTGCCTCGGGAGCTGCTGGTTTCAGGGGTAACATCCCCCACGCTGCTCCCGGCCGAGCGTCCCCGAGTGCGGGCAGGGAGGTGTCCGATATGTGAGAAGCGGGATAAAGGCACTGGCCCGATCCTGTGACCGAAGGGCAGCAGCCTTAGTCTCCACCGGTGGGAGGGAAGGTGCAACCTGAGCCCCGGTGTCCTTTGAGAGTGACCTGCCCAGGCATCCTGGGGATGGCCGTGCTGCCGTCCACTGTCCTTGTGGGGCATCGAGGCTCGCAGGAGCAACCCCCTCTCTTGGCTTTCATCTTCGTGTGAGAGGAAGGGCCAGAGCTGGGGCGAAGGCGGCCCCAGCAGCGAGTAGGTGCTGGGAAGCGCAGAGGGGTTTCCGTGCTCCTTTCTGGCCCAGGAGCCAGGAACGGGGCTGGCTCCGCACCACCGCCTTCGCTCCAGGACCCTTCCTGGAGGAAGCCGAAGCGAGGCCTCGGGAGCGTTAACGCATTGGGGAACAGCCACTGTTAGCAACTCCAGCAAAACATTTTCCCATGCCTGGCCACGGCTTAGCCCCCCCCCGGCTCTGAAAGCGCTGGCTTTCCCCTCCCGCCTGGCCAAGCCAAGGGCGCACTGTGCCCAGCTCTGGACCGGCAGCAAGGGGCCCCACGGTGGCCACTCGCTCCTGTCCTCTTCTGCCAGAAGCGCTGGCGCTGCGTGGCTGGAAAAAGTTGCTTTTATTTTATTTCCTCTAAACAGCCACCCACACTGTGCCCGCGAGGAGAGACGGGATCAGCCAGCACAGGAGGACAATAGGCCCTCACTGACTGTCTCAAACCCACATTAGCACCGGGACCACCCCAGGACCTTCTCCTTGAGAGGGGAAAGCTTTTACAGGCTCCAGGGCTCGTGGCTTCAGGCGTTCCCTTTCGGCGGAGCAGCGAGCGGCCGCTGGTGCACTCGCAGCATTCCCTGTCTCTATAGAAACAGCACACTCGGAGCACAATTCACAAGGTGGTTATTAAAGAAAAGTCAGCAATTATAAAACACAGGTTGTCCTTAATACTTCTGCCCATCACCCATGGCCCAGGGGACCTGTGGCGTTGCAGTCACATTCCCACCCTCAGGCAATCGCTGGGAAGGTGCCCCTGATTTGGGGCACAGGCGATACCAGCGATGCCCTCCCATCAGGGTCTGCATTTAAACCCCGGCAGGGCAGAAATGAGCAGGGCTGGTTAACTGCTAAACTGAGGGTATTTTAGTAAATTAGAGTCACTCCTGCGGAACTGGCAAGCTTCGATCTGCTGTGCATCACAGTGCGCTCCCCAAAATGGATGCCTTGGTTTGAGGAGCGCTGAGGAGCAACCTCTGAGCGAGCAGGGAGAGGAGGCAGGTCCCGGGGGCAGCGCTGGCCAAAGAGCCCTCCGGGGGCCTTGGGAAACACGGCTTGCAAAATAAACAAATAACTGCTGAGTTATTACATTAATAGTGCTGTAGGACTATCCCCCTTTATTAGCAGCTCCTTAATTGGGGCCTGCCTGAACTAATTAGTTCAAAGAAAGGGTCAGATTGAAAATGGGCTGTGTCTAATTCATTCCCTAATGGGTGGTCCACCCTCTCTTGTGGCTCTGAAAAATTTAAGCAGTTGCTCAGCATTTCCTTCAGCGACCTGAGTATTACTAATTTAAAGGCGCTACTATTTTAATTTTAATAACGTGCTCTTTGCAGGATTGTACCACAGAGCGAAAGCCAAGCTCTAATAGCCTGCTCTGGTTGCAGGTAGGCGCTAGGTGCCCTCGTTGTCTTTTCCTCCCTTTTTTAGGGAACTGCTGGTGTTTTGTGGGTTACTCTCTAATGAGGCCCTGGGACAGGCTGATCCAGGGTCACAGGGGGGAGGCTTTCCCAAAGAGCCGTCAGCGTGGCCACGCTCTCCTCCAGCACAGGCTGCCATGGATTCCTGATCCTCCCCGAAAGCACCTTTTCCACCACCCAAATCCAGAGACAAGGTAAGAAGACAACCTGACTGGAGCTTAAACTGATGACTTTGGTAAGTTATTTAAACTTCTGTGTTTTGCAGGAGTAAATGGCCATTGCTGAGGATCCATCCATGCACTCCATAGAGGCGATTACTCTGCGGCCTCTATCACCAATACTGCGTTGAGACCAGCCAGATTCAGGTAAACATGCTGGACCTGGCGTCTCCTACACTCGAAGTCTCTGATGAATGCTGAACCTGTGGTTCTCCCAGCCCATAAACCTCACTCACTCCTCTCCCACCAGCCCTTCCCCAAGCTGCTGCCTCCTCCGTCCCCCTCTCCACACTGCTCACAACTCTGCGGCAGTGCCAGGTGCCCCTTCTCCTGCCATGGGACTTGTTTGCTGTGTAATCGAAGAAAGCAGATGGCATTTTACCAGGTCAACAAGCACTGGAAGAGCTTTAATTAAGAAACTAACAGGTTAGATCAAATCGAGGAGCAGCTTTAATGTGGTAAATTATTTAGGAGTAATAAATTCTCTATTTGGTGGCATATTTATAAACTCGCAGCCTACACTTACGCTATTGAGACTAAATAAATGCTGAGGGTAAAATACATCTTCAGACTTTGAGCGGGCTGGGGTGTTGCAGGGTACAAGGTAATACAGGCTCAAGCTTGAAGAGGGGTCTTTGATTTCTTATAAGGAATTAAGGTTTTTATTCAGACCTTGGATATCCAGAGGAAGTTACAGTGATGAGTTACTTCTTTTAATTCCTTTCTGCTGGTGATTTATTTCCTGACAGCACGCAGCTGCCTGTCCTCTCAACCAGCATCTCCTTAGCAAGCTGAGTGCTGACCTTCTGCCTCCACTTCCACCTAAAACTGTCTCAAATCCTCCTAATGTGTCAGAATATGTGCCAGGAGAAGGAGCAGGAACTCATTCCTCATCTACAGAGTTTAATGCTCTGGTGCATTTGCTGGAGATCTCGTGGTGCCGGGGGGATTTATCTGCCAATTACTTCTCAAGAAATAACAAAGGGTCACGCAGTACTTGGCAGATAAGGGCAGAAAGGGGAGAAGAGAACTGGGTTTTAATTGAATACCAAGTATGTTGAACAAAAAATTTCAGAACCATCAATTAGCTGTTGGCCTGGGGCTGAAATTTAATTAAGAGAATAGTGCTTTTAGGATGTCTCTGTCTGGGGGGCAAAAAAGCATAAAGGGGAACTGTGAAGACTGGAAATGTGATGGGGAGGCAGAAAAGATCCTGCTGGAGGTGCTTCAGAGTTGAGCTGCTACTTGAGCTCGCAGAGATCAAGGCCGTCTGTCAAACTGCACATCCCATGCCTGGGAAATGCCTTAGGTCAGGATGCAGGTGGGTTTCCAAGCTCGGACAGTAAATCCTCTTCACATGTGGCCTCAAGGCAAACCTGGCTTTCCTGCTGCTCTCTGCACCCGCAGCCACAGGGTGAGGGGCTGGGGATGCGGGACAGCCCGTCCCTGAGGTGCTGCCTGTGCTTGATGCCCTGGGGAGGCACCATCCTCCAACCCCCCCAGCCCCGCAGCACCGAGGGCAGCTGGGCTCTGCTTTGCTGCTGTGATCTAGTCAGTGTACCAAAGCAAACAGCACCGGGGTGCAGAGTCCCAGTCCCGGCTCTTCCTCTTCTCCAACTCCACCATGCTTACAGGGTATTGCCAATTTACTGCTAAGAAAGGTTAATTTGCTCCTCTCTTCCTTCCTTGCCATCGCCGTCCCATTATAGCTGTACAGATTAGTTGGCTGGCGAGCAGGGAGGGAAAGAGGAGAGGAGAGGAGGGGATGCTGCTCTCTGTACACCTCTGGCTGTCGGGGCTGGCTATGGCGTGTGTGCACCCAAAGGTGCCTGTGAGCTCAGGGCCCCGAGCCCCACAGAGCTGCAAGCCACAGCTGGCTGTGAAGATGAAGCAAATTAATTCCTGTGCTGGCTAGGCAGGGCATGGAGTGGCTTAAGTGGAAGAAGCTGTTATGTTTTGAGGAGATAACTCTGATGTGTTGGAAGAAGGACTCATTAGCACAAGAGCCCAGCTTAGCTCTGGGCTATGCAGTAAGTTGTTCCTGTTAACCTCAACTCAGCCCATGCAAGAGCTGACGCATCCGAAGGTAAGAGCTGATGCATCCAAACCTCAGCCCTGGATTTTGCCACATCCAGGGGACCAGCAGCCGCCCCAGGGCTCCCCTTCCTCCTCCTACACCTTCCTTACCTGCGTGTTACTTCAATGCATCCTGGTCCTTACTGCTCTGCTTTGCCTGCAGATGCTTTTGTCAATGGCTTGTTCTGAGCTGCTAAGGAAAAATCTGTTCTAAGGGGGGAAAAAACAGTCTGTACTAGGGAAAAGATTGTTACAAGCAAATTGTTTCATTTCCTAGTTTCTCTTGCTAAGTGGAACAATTTTCTCACATTGTAGCAAAACCACTTCCATTTTCTTCAAGAAGCAAATCCCAAATTTCTGTGCAGAACTTCCTTAACAAGAAGAAAGGAGAACTTTGTTCCTAAATTCCCAATATACACAAAAGAGCGCAAAAATGGCATGAATCCTTAAATTCTGAACACACAGTGTTTGAAATAATTGCAAAACACCAATGTTCTCTTTCCTCATCCTTCAGTTATTTTAGGGCCAAAATAGATAGTTTAATAACTCACAATATAATAATCTCACATGCAAAGCCACCCTACACCAAAATGAAATCGATCCTGGACAGTTCCCGACATGTCGGTGGGAGGAGAGGTCTTGTTCTGACTCACCCAGGGAAGTGATTTCCCGTAGACACAGAATGGTTACTTAACGTCTTGTGCTCTTAAAAATATCACACAGATATTTTCCAAAGTGTATGCAAAATTCTAAGATCATTTACTGCCATAGTTTGGTGAAAAATGGTATTGAAGAGCGAGGCTGAATTGGCTGTTCGAAGAATTTTTTACAGTCACTTGAGGGTTACTGGTGGCTGACACTTGTTTTATTTGGCAAGAGCCTTGCGTTTGGCTTGTGTAATCTTCCACATTTTACTCCTAGTCCAGATAGTCTCTTGCAAGACTGGGGCAAGTGTCCTTGGGCTGGTTTCTTGGACACCTCAGGTTATAAATATCCACTTTGCTCGCAAGATGATAGCAGCAATGACTATTGTTAATGTCTTATAGTCAGTGTGTCACTTATCACAAAACACTTGATGGACTTTCACAAATTATTTTCAGGAAATAAGAGAATTGCTTCACCTGCTGAGCAACGCTGCTCAACAGTACGCAGCCACACCACACCGGGGCTTACAGGGCAAGGCTACAGTATCCAGCTGAAGCAACTAGAGGAATTTGGACAGAAAAGGTAAAATTATCCAAAAGAAGCTTAGACCACAATGATGGAAGTATTACTATTACCTTAAGGAACACTCATTATTAGTTTGTTCATTTTTCTGTGACAAATCCAACTGGTCTGGACCTTGGGTCTATGTGCTACCAGCACAGCAATATTTCCAGAAGCGTGGGGTGAGGTTCGTGACACCCAGCTTCAGTTATTCCTAACATAGGAGTCCCCACCTGAGAGAGTCCCTTTACAGTCAATGGACAGAAATATCACATCTCGGGAGGCATTCATCTCCTCCTGACGTATGTGTCTGCCTCGGAGGACTATGCTGAGATGAGAGGAGCCGCTTCCTGGAAGTGCCTAATTGTCCCCATTAACTCTAAAAGGACTCTATAGGAGCAGCTCACATAGGGGTCTGTGTTAGAGGCACGTAAATTCGGATAGGTGAATCTCAGACTATAAGAAAACTGGTCCAGCAGAAATAAGGGTTTTTTTTTTTCTTTAATGCCCTTCTCTTCCAGGATTTCTTTTCAATGCTCTGGCCCAACTCAACAAACAGTTGCACTTGCTTGTAACACAGAATGGCGTTGCGCTGCTATATTTAACTACAGATTCTTTAAAGATGCTAAACATTGACCTGTGCCTAACACTTCACCAAACAAGAATAAATTAGTGTTAAGGAAAAGCAAACTAATTTGCCTCTAAGAATCTGATTTTTTAAATGCCCTGGAGAGGTATTAAATTAAGCTTGCTGCAATGCCAAAGCAATTTCTGTTGGCACTTTCCCAACACAGTGCATGCAACTGCATAGCTCCCACTGCCTGCGTTGTTTCAGGGTCCCAGGATTTATTGGGCAGGCTTGTTCTTCTTTGCAGGTGCAGGGAGACTGTTCAGATCTTCTTGTTTGGTGACATTGTGATCGGAGCTGTCATGAGAATAGTCCTTCATAACGCTGTAGTACACTGGGGCGGTGTACGGCGCGGGGTTCTCGGTACTCTTCTCTTCGCACTTGCATAACTTCCTAAAGGCAGCCCTGAATTTCTGTGACATGAGGTTGTAGATGATGGGGTTGATGGCACTGTTCAGGTAGATGCACATGCGGCAGAAGAGAAGGAACCAGATGTTCAGGTACGGAGGGTCCATGAAGGAGTTCACCACCACCAGTGTGCGATAAGGCATCCACAGAAGGGCGAAGAGGACCACAACGACAGCCAACATTTTTGTCACCTTGCAGGTGGGGATATGCAAAAAGAGAAATAGTCAGATGATGCTAAATCTCCAGCAGAGCTTTCCCACCTGGAGAAATGGTGCAGACAGCTAGTTCAATCTACATATTGCTTATATCTCTCTTTAAGCATTTAAAATAGGCACACAAACCATTCCTCTCTGAATCCGTTTTGTTCATGAAACAATCTTGCATGAATAAACCCCTTCAATGACAGGTTTTCACCTACCATTGAAGAGCCTTTAAAGCTCTTTAGGGCAAGCATCCACCAGCCTGGAAATGGGCTGGGGTGATCATGGGTATTTCTGTACCACAAAGCAAGTTTGAAAATTGCACATAACAATAAGTCAATGGGGAAACTAATTTATGCAAAAGTGGGGTCCTAACTTTTGGGGGTGCCATGGGGTATATCTCAACTCCCTCTCTAGGATCTTCTGCTTTCCTACACCAGCTATGCTGTTCCCAGGAATAGGCTCCTGGAACAGAGCAGCACTGAGAGCAGAGGAGACTGCCTGGAGTCTTACACAAACTCCTACTTTTGCTGATATGGGAGTTACTTAGCTAATTGGAATGGGTTGTTTTAATTTGCAGCACACTGGGAAGTACTACATTAACATATTAGGAACAAGAAGATATTGAGAATTCAGAAGTGAGCAGTAATTGCCCTCAGCTCAACTTAAGCTTGTTTAAGAAAATAAGTTTTTTGTACTGAAACTCCAGTGATCCTAATAACTTCAACAGCTGTTTCTGGTAGGTGACAATCATCCTCCAGCAAATACTTACAGAATACACACGTCCCCAAGGAGGAAAGTATGAGTAAACACTGATGCTGCATGCATATTAAGGCAGTGGCCTTTCAAATGTCAGAAAGGGAGTTGTGCAATGACTCCAGTTCTCGATATGGAAATAAGCACTTAGATCACGTTCACAGTCTCTCAGCTTTTCTTGGAGTGCTTTTTTACTTAATCACAAGCAACTATGATTTCCTGTAATGCTTTGAGTAGAAATTGGAGGTGGTTGGTAGTGGCAACAAGAATTTCCCTACAAGAAAGGGAGTATTGTCAAGCTGAGGCCAAAATAGAAGTTTTGCTCTGTGTGGTTTAATGGGAACATGAGGACACTTCCCAGAATAAGATCTTGCAGTGACTCGGTGAGTGCTGAGGCTGTTGCTAAGACTGCAGCATGTTTGCTGCCACAGTTTGTTGCCTTTTGGGAAAGATATCTTTTTTGTCAAGATATGACACATCTTGACACTGACAAGATGTGTCAGTAAAAGGTAGCTTCAGAGCTTTTCAATGCCTTTTACAAGGGCTGGCTGGATGCAGAAGAGCAAGAGCCGTCTCACAAGCTTTTTCAAGGTGGTTTCAAGCCACCCTATCTAGCATGCAACTGCTAGGGTGATAATATGATTTATAGAAATACTCCTGAACAGATAGGCTGGGAGTGGAGAGCAGCCGCTTGGCACACGGTTGACCATGGTCAAAATCTCTATGTCCCGGCATGGTTGTAGCCACTGGCTCCCGCTGAGGCTGGCAGGGCAATCCAGGCTCGACCACCCCTTGCCAAGGGAAGGAGCATCCCGACAGCAGTGGTGGGACTGTATTGCTGTGGTCTGCACTGCAAGACCTGGGAACAGAGAGCTCCCGATACCAGATCAGCCCAGAAAGGCGCAGATTTTGCTTCAACACTGTATGGCATATGAGCAGTGCATATGCATGAGACCTGCATTTTCTACTTCTCTATATATCTTTATAGCAAATAGACATGGCAGCAATGGAGCATTCAGCTACACTGCTGCCTTCCACAGACCCGCTTCTCAGGTTTGCAGGGAGAATTGCTTTTGCCATATTTTTGATGCATCTGAGGTTCATTTCCTGAGAACCTGAAGTTGATCTGAACAAAACTGTGCTAATAGCTGAAACCTACAGCAAAATGCAACCAACTCCTCAGCTTAAGTGATCCTAAGTACAATTTCAGTCAGAATTTAATTTCCCTCTACTAAGAAGTTTATTCCTCCTGGGAGATGAGAGCAGGCTCTGTGCTTTTCCATCCCATGCAGAGACTGAACATGTCCCGGTCCTGCCTGGAAGGGTCCATGTTAAAGGGCTGTCTTGGGCGTAAGGTTGGTGGGAGTCTTTCCATCAACTTCAGCAGTCCTAGGCAGCAGGATTGCTGCAAAATATGTCCTGGGAAAGTGAAATACCACACCCTTGCAGGTCCTCACTGAGACACAGACACTCCTCACTCAGCTCCTGTCTCAGGTCTCCCTGCAGGGCTGGGGAGAATAAATCCCTGAACTTTTATACACTTAGCTCTGCTCTCTGGCAGGTGTCCCTTCCAGCCGGGAGGTTTCTGTGTGGCCAAAATGTCTCCTTTAAAGCTAACAGATTAATACTGCCCACGTGCTTTCTCCTGAGACTGAAACATCTTTGGTTTTTTGACTGTTGTAACTCTCTGCCTTGTTTTACTGTTCAGGAACCCATGATGTTTGTGAAGAGTGATCTGAACTCTGCACCCGAGTGACAGCACCAGGGGGAGCGTATCCTAATAAGGCTGAAAAGTAAGCTCATTCCGGTCCTTTCTGAGACCAAAAGAAATGTAGTCTGGAAAAGAACCAGTGATTCATCTGCTTTTTAGCCATAACTGCCCCTGCTTTTTGGCTGGTTGTTATGGAAATGCCGGCGGTGCCAGCAAGCGCTCGCCCAGCTCCCACTTGAGCAAGCTCCCAACACCTCACTGCAGACCGCAGAAGACCACAAAGTGCTGTCACCCAGAGAAAGCTCCCTGCTACGCCTCCTACAGCCCTGGGAAAAACCTGTCTTTGTCCTGGAAACAACACCATGAGGATTTATTACCTCCATCTCAGTAAATGCCTTCAGTGCTTCCCGAGGACGCTGCATCCAGACCACAAGCTGGGACAGGCAGCCCTGCCCTCAGCTTGCTCTAAGATTGAAATTTGCCTTTTAAAGCCAACCGTCCGTACAGACTGCGTTCTCCTGGGTGCAACTTCAGCAAAGTTGTGTCGACACAGGATGTCTCCTCTAGATAAAACCTAACAGTCCATCCCAAACTCATTCTCATATCTCCATCATGGGGAAAGAAATCTCCAGCGTTGTCTGCATGCATGGCTGAAACCTGTCTCCGTGCCTTTCCTCACTCTACCTTGCTGAGGCGAGTAACTATAGCACACCTGAGGTTCTCTGAACTTACTTCTGGTGCTCATGTGAAAAAAGAACCTAATCAGTACTGAGGAGAGTTTGGGACATTTGTCCCTAACTGGAGTAGTCCTGAATTACGGTCCAAAAAAACCAGCCGCACCCAAAAAAGCCAGAGCTTTGCTGTAGCCTCAAAGCATCCCTCAGGGAAGCACCAGCTCATGGACAACAATTTTTCCAACAAGTGTTTTGCAACAACTCTGTTGTACACAGTGTGTGCACACAACAGCTGTAAAGGAGCTATGGATAGAAGCAAGACAAGGGTTTGTAGACAGACGGGCATGTTTTACTGGAACAGTTGATGTTTAGCTGAAAATCACTTTTGAGCATGTCAGCCAGTGTTATTGCTGGATGCCCAAGGATATCTGCTGTACATCCCAGACTGCATCCTGGGTCCCTATGCCAAAGTTAAGGGGCAGCTTATCTTCCACCTCCACGGGCCAAGCCCGGTGTAACTCCTAGAGCAAACCCACTGCGAGCATCCTTCTCGCTCCAGACAAGGTGATGGGCATCTTGCATCCCCGCACAGCCCTTCCAACCCATCCCCTCTCGCAGCGCTCTGTCCAGCCTCTGCCCCTGTCCTGGAGACCACAGACGCTTCTCCCCAGCCATCCCTCCCCTCCTTGTCCAAGCACCACCATCCTGAGCTGCAGCATCCTTTTTTAGGAATCCCACTCCCTCTAGTGGTCCCTCTCCAGCAGGTGAAATACGTGCTTGGAGGTGGCTGGTGTTTGTATCTGTGGCCCTTTCTTCTATAGGTGATAAGTACAGCAAAACTCACGCCTTGCCTTGTCTCGCTCTGGACTTACGTGTTTTAGAGGCACCAGTGAAGGAACAGCAGCATCTTCATACTCTGAAAAGCAAGCAGTGCAGCACTGGGGCTGCATAGGAGCACATCCACAGCAAAACACCCCCAGCCGTGTTTTTAAAGTCGGGGCTCTTTAGAGTCAAGGGAGAAAAATGGGCACCTCTGGGGTAGCCCCTTTTGGACATCTGTCAGGGGATGCTGGGCACGGTGCCTGGAAGAGCCGGCTCCCCTATAAAGAGAGGCCAGAGGAGGAACGCCAACGTGGGTGCCCGTACCCTGATCAGAGGGACCACCTGAGCTACACACAACCAACGCCGACAGATCCTCCGGGAGCCAAACCGCCCTCTCACACCACTGGTCTGTGATGGGAATCTGGCAGATGCTTGTGCACCATCACCCCAACAAACTCAAAGGTGTTTGTGGGGTTGGAGTCCTGCTTCGCTGCATCACTGGGACGCAACCTGCTGTCTGCAGGGTCCTGCAGCTCTCGCTGCACATGTGAATCGTGTCAGACAGCAACACCATTGCTGTTTTGGACCAAACTTGCAACTGTGATTTCTAATGGTGCCTTTAGTGGTTTAGTCATAGTAATTGCATTTTAAAGAAGCTGCACACTCACTTCAATCTTCCCCACTGGTAGCACATGCATGACTTTCACCGCTTCCTCATCACTCTGTCAGATTGGAGACCACCAGCATTTGTTATTAGAGCAGTTTCCGATGCCGTGTCCTCACTTCTGATGCTCGGGACAAGACCCTTTACCAAGGGCACCCATGGAAATTCCTGGTGACATTTTCAAGGGCTGTAAGCACTTCTCAGGGGAGCATGAGAGGTCGATGGCGTTACCTGTCAGGCTGCCCTTTCCTTTCCACCCTGGCCACGGGTGATTAATGAGCAAGAAAACCTGCTTATGAGCTCCTCAGCCAGCATCAGCTATTGCAAAGCAGTGTCCGGTGGTACGAGTTGAGATCCATCTGTGTTTCTTCTTTCTGCAAGTTTCCTCTGGTTTTGAGGGCAGTAATGCCATGGCTATCAGAAAATTAGAGAGAAAACCTTTCTTCTGGTGAGGACGACACAGGACACCGGTATCCAGGCTGCTCCCTTTTAGGGCTTGTACCTGCCTATTGCACAGGGGCTTTTTGCCATCGATTTCCTTGGAGGTGAACCTCTCCTGGAGAAGACCACTCAGGTCCTTTCTGTGCCTGTCTCCCACCTTTGCTAAAGCCAAGTTGGTGGGGTGTCCCATGGATCTGGTTGCTGGGGGTGCTATGGGGGCCATAGGTCCCCCCGGACATTGCCCTGCCCCTTCACATAGGCACATGCACCTCTGTCTCCATCGCCCACATGTCCCACTGTGGGGCCCTACTGGCCATGGGAATCCTCTCCTCTGCGCTCACTTTTAAGCCCCTTCTCCTATCCAGCATCTCCGTCTGCCAGCTCTGCTGACATGAACGGATTCAGCTACCTTCTTTCTCACATTAAAATCCCTTTCTTAATGATCTGCCCATTCCCCAGCTCTCAGCCCACGCTTCCCCTCTGCTCTGCCCCCACCCCTCTGGGGTCCTGCATGCTGCAGCATCTCCCTGAAAATATCATTCCTGTGGCGCTGGTTGCTCCTGCTCAGGGAGGCAAATTGAAGGCAGAATCCAGTGATAACCCCTTGGGGTCTCTGGAGGCCTCTTTCCTCCCTGCGTGTTGGGTTGTTGGTTTTTCCCTTATAACTAGATACAGAATCATGACTCACGGCAGCTTCTGCTCCTCAATCCATTGCACCGCCAGCAAAAACCTCTGGCTGGATTTCAGTGCTAAGGTAGGTGCTCTGACAGGACCTGGGTTTGTTACGCTCAAAGCGCTCCTGCACACACTGCCCAAAACTCATCAGAATAGCTGTGGGTTTACTTCGCTTTGGTGCACAGATAACTTATTTCTACACCGAGCATCCAGCAGATCAACCCCTCAGCAATGAATCAAATAGTTAAAGTTGAACTCCCAGATCCTGGTTTTTCCCTCTCTGATTTTTATGGACAGTCATATAAATTTCCCTCTGATTATGTATAAAATGAAGCACTCATGCCCTATGCCATATCCAACTTGTGAAAGACATTTATGGAAAAACCTGGATTGCAGCCACCTCTGGGGTGCAGCACTGTATCTATTTGATGGCCACCAACCCATGTCTCAGCCACCTAGCCCACATGCCACCAGCGGCACAGCTGGGCTTTCTTCCTCCATCACTCTCAACACAGCCTGCTTTAAAGAGCTGCTGGTGTGAAATCAGAAGGAAGCATTCAACAAAACGTAGCTGGAAGCCCTGGGAAACTGCTTTATCATTTCAAAACTCAGTGCCATCTTTATTCCTGATGATGCCAGCTCTGCGATGTCGGGCCAGCCAGGGAAAGTCTTTCCATGCTAAGATATTTTGGGAGGTAATGACGATCTCAAGAAAACTCCTGGTATAACAGAAAAGAGAGCACAAGATGTTTCCAGGGGCTGGAGCACCCGTCATCCAGCCCCATCAGGACTAATGGCCTCAGCCACCTGTCCTAATGGTGCTGGAGCACGCTGTGTGCAGCACGGCCACTCCACGGCACAGCACTGCGGGGCGAGCGGCACAGCCCCTGCAGCGGCTGCTCTGGAAGGAGAGGTCCATCGACCCGCACCTTCAGGTACTGCCTTGTAGTATCTAGAGACCTCGCTGCCAAACAGCCTGCCCGAGGCTCCCGCAGCAGCCAGTGACCCTGGGAGAGCGAGAAAGTACTTTTGCAGAAATCAGGACTTGCTTTAAATCTTTCTGTGCTGCAGCAAAAGGGAGAAAAAGGTGAACTGGAAAAACTTAGAAGTTCATAAAGAAATACACATTCTCTGGGCTGTTCATTTCCCCTCTGCAACTCTGAATCATCTGTCCTGGGGAATGGAGGTTCCTGTGCAAGTCAGGCAATGAGATACTGAGTTGGAAACATGAAGACTTTAGGACAGGCTGAAGCCTATTTCAGGCTGTCTGGAAATCACAGCAGAACTGGTGATTTCAGTGATTTAAGCCAGACTCCCAGATTCAGCCCTTTCCTTTAAAATAGCCCATGTCTCTGCCTACATGAACTTTGAAACCAGAATGGGACGGTCTCCTGCAAATGGCCAGGTAGGAGGCAACAGAGTCCCATATCCAGATGCTGACCCATCCAAGGAGATGGGGCAAGAAAGAGTAATTGTCCATGTGGACAGAGAAAGAGGAGGAACGAGGGCAGGAGGTGGGAGAAGGAGCTGGGGAGCGAGCAGGCAGCTGAATGACAGAGGAGTCACCAAGAGGGAAGACACACCACTGGGACACCAAGGCACCTTCCACAGCTGCAGGGACCGAGGGGCTGCAGCCACGGCTGGGCTCACAGGGCAGGGGGTCGTGCCAGCTCTCCCCTCCCTGTGCTCCCCTAAATCTGAGGTCACCTGCCCAGGACCCTGCCTGGGAGGCGAGTCCCACTGGCATAACGTGACCCAGCACTCCTCTCCTCGGGGAGGCAATCACTGATTAATTATCCAGCAAACACCCCTGCACTCCTGCCTCTCCCGAGCGATGCTGGAGCCCTGTCCTGCTCCACCGAGCTCAGCTGAAGCAAGGGGAGCTCATCTGTGCTGCCAGACCCCAGCTCGGCTTGGGAGGGACCCTCCGTGCAGCAAACCGACTCACCCAGCTCCCCCTACAAAGGAAAACAAAATATTGGGGCACCCCATCCCTTGCCAGAATGCCCCTTAAAGCACTGAGCCCCTGACAGTGCTGCCTGCAGCCCAGCGTGCCCCAGCCCGGCGGGGAGCCCCTACCTGCTTGCGGGAGCTCAGGGCCCCCTTGTTGCCCCGGCAGGAGAGCTTGAGGGAGCCGCCCTGGTGCGTGGAGCCCAGGCAGGAGCGCTGCAGGGTGGTGGGCAGGGGGCTCATAAAGAGGATGCGGGCGATGAGGCCGTAGAGGACAGTTGCCAGCCCCAATGGGATGACGTAGAAGACAGCAAAATCCAAGAAGTAAATGGGCATGTAAAGGCTTCTGGAGACCCGGTAGCCACAGCTGACCTGTGCCCCATCCGAGAAGGTGACTTGTGTCGTGTCCACCAGGAAGAACCACATGAGGCAATAGAGGGACGTGAAGAGCCACAGCGAGGAGATGATGCGCTTGGCGCGGGACACGGTGCACAGGAGCTGCGCTTTGATGGCGTGGCAGATCGCGATGTAACGCTCCACCGTGAAGGCGGTGATGGACCAGGCAGAGATGTTGATGCCCAAGTACTGCAAATAGGTGATGCAGAGGCAGCCGACGTAGCCGTACACCCAAGAAGCCACCACTTCCGAGATGTTGGGCAGCCCGGCGGCCAGCAGCACAATGAGGTCGGCCACCGCCAGGCTCACCAGATAGCAGTTGGTGGGGGTCACCATGTGCTTGGTGCAGAGCACCACCAGCACCACCATCACGTTGCCCGCGATGCCCACCCCGCAGATGAGCAGCACCAGCAGGATGGTGACCACCTGCAGCTCCAGGGGCTGCCGGGGCATCCTGCCCAGGGTCTGGTTGCCGCTGCCGCCCAGCACGGCTCCCAGGCTGGCCGAGCCGTTCTCCATCGGCTCCCAAAGCCTTCCCCGGCGGAGCTCCGCGCACCCTGCGGCGGGGAGAGCGGGGAGCCGGGAGCCGGGAGCCGCGTCGCTGCGCCCCGCTGCCCCCCGCACCCCCTCCCCGCCCTCCCGCCCGCCCCGGCTCCTCCCTCCCCTTTTTTTCCCCGATTCACCCCGTCTTGCAGCCGCCCGGCTCCTTGCACCCACCTCCCCTGCAAACTCCCTCGCCGAGCCTCCGCCAGGAGGGACGGGCAGCAGCCAGGACCATCCCAGTCCCCGGGACCTTCGGGGCCTCCAGGACCCCCCAGCCCCGGGAGCCACCCGAGACCGCCTAGGATCCCCAGCTCCGGGACCCTCCAAGACCTCCCCCAGTCGCCGGGACCCCCGGGAACCACCAGGACCTCCCCAGGACCGCCCGCGACCCCCCAGGGCTACCCCAGCCCCCGGGACCCCCAATCCACCTCCCGTCACATCCCCCGTCTGTGCCCGCTGGGTCCTAGCGCACCGCTGAGCCGAAGAGGAGGAGGAGGAGGAGGAGGAGGAGCAGGAGGAAGGAGCAAGGGCTGGGGATGGGGGTGGCAGGTTGGAGACCCCGGGGGCGGAGAGGCTTAGGGGCTGAAAGCACCCCAGCAATGAGTGGGTCCACTCCAGGACCCGGGACTGTGGGTGCCTTGTGTGCCCAGCCGAGCCACAGGCTGCACTGTGCCCCCCGGGCAAGGAAAGCTGGGGATGAGGAGTCCTTCCTTCCTCATCCCCAGGAGGATGGGACAAGGCGATGCCACAGAGAACTATGGCATTTCCCATTTCCCTTGGGCTGGGGCAGAGGAGCCCCTTCTTTGGAGGTCATTAAACACAAGGCAGCGACCTCCTCACGTCATCTTTCCTACAGCCACCCCTGTCCCAAACAAGCACAAAGGTTATAGAATCATAGAATCATAGAATCATACAGGTTGGAAAAGACCTCTAAGATCATCATGTCCAACCGTCAACCCAACACACCCAGTCCTGGGCTGGGAGATCCTGGCGGTCAGGCTGGGATAGCTGGTATCTCCCCGACGGTCAGTTTGGGAGATCCAGTGTCTCCTTGATGGTCAGCAGTGGCCAGAATTTGCTGCCAGCCCCATGCTTGTTCCTGACTATCCACAGTCTGTCAGAAAATGCATTTTCAAATTGAAAGAGCAATTGTGTTTGCAGAGGTAAGGTGCTAAGGGTCCCCTAACCTATGGAGTGGAGGAAAGGACAAGGGCTTTTTTATTAGATTCTATTACAGTTAGAGGCAGAGGCGTTCCCATTAATGCCAGACACTGAGGCACATATCCAAAATGTGAAGGATCATCCTGATGCCAGGTGATTCAAGTCCAGGGTTTCACAGGCAAATTTATAAGCCTGGGCTGTGCAAACCTGGGTGGATAAAATGCCTTTTGCCTCAGCCCAGGGAGCAGCAGTCTGGCCCCAGGCTCTGGCTTGCTGTGGCAAATAATATTATCATCTTTTCTCTGGGAAACCTTATGCCTCCATTTGACTCTACTGAGGACAATTCCTGTAGTTTTTCACTCCCTCCTGTGATATTTCATTCACCTTTGAGTCAGTTATAAAGGACAAATATTCTCTTCTCTTTCCATTTGCTTTCCTTAGGGCTCCGCGGACAGCCTGCACCAGGGCCTGCCCGTGCCCCGGGCTGGGGAGGCACGGCAGGTCCCCGGCCTTGGAGACCCGCCCAGGCCGCACTTTGCTCTAACTTTCCCCCTTTTTTTAAATAAATGCACTTTAAAATCCCCCTAGAAATCAGAATCACAGAATAGAATCATTAAAGTTGGAAAAGACCTCTAAGATCATCGAGTCCAACTGTCAACCCAACACCACCATGCCCACTAAACCATGTCCCTAAGCGCCTCATCTACACGTCTTTTAAATCCCTCCAGGGATGGTGACTCAACCACTTCCCTGGGCAGCCTGTTCCAAGGCCTGACCACTCTTTCAGTAAGAGAAAGGTCTCTCTCACTTGGGAGAAGAGACTGACCCCCACCTCGCTACAACCTCCTTTCAGGTAGTTGTAGAGCGCAATGAGGTCTCCCCTCAGCCTCGTCTTCTCCAGGCTAAACAACCCCAGTTCCCTCAGCCGCTCCCCATCAGACTTGTGCTCCAGGCCCTTCACCAGCTTCGTTGCCCTCCTCTGGACACGCTCCAGCACCTCCATGTCCTTCTTGTAGTGAGGGGCCCAAAACTGAACACAGGATTCGAGGTGCGGCCTCACCAGTGCCGAGTACAGGGGCACGATCACCTCCCTGCTCCTGCTGGCCACACTATTTCTGATACAGGCCAGGATGCCGTTGGCCGCCTTGGCCACCTGGGCACACTGCCGGTTCCTGTTCAGCCACTGTCAACCAGCACCCCCAGGTCCTTTTCCTCCGGGCAGCTTTCCAGCCACTCTTCCCCAAGCCTGCAGCGTTGCCTGGGGTTGTTGTGGCCAAAGTGCAGGACCCGGCACTTGGCCTTGTGGAACCTCATACAGTTGGCCTCAGCCCATCGATCCAGCCTGTCCAGGTCGGATCTAAAGATGTTTCCAGAGCATAAGGAGGTCACCAGCCTCATCTTACCGAGCTTTAACCCTGACGGAGCTGAGCAGCGGAACCGAGTGTGACAGGGGAAATGGGTGAATTCTAGGGGAACCAACATGACTGAACTCTGCACATCTTGGACCTAGTGGAAATGCAACTCCCCCTGCACAACCACACGCCATCCTGCTTGTAAAGCAGAGGTGGCTGGGCAGGACGGCGCGGGGCCAGCCAGTGCGATTGCCGGTGCCGCAAGAGATCCTTGTCTCCAGGGGTGCTCAGAGAAGTCCCTGGTCCAGGGAGATACAGGGTTGTTTGGGGGTTGTCCTCCCCTGCGGAGCTGGGACCCTTCTGGCGTCCTTAAAAGATCCTGCCCTTAAGAACGGCAACAACCCGGGCACAGGGACGGCGCAGGGGACGGTTTTGGTGCCGTCCTGCCAGACCCCGCCAACACCCACACCCTGAATGTCAGCGCTAAAGGCAGCCACCAAAAGGAAAAAGGAAAGTTAAAGAAGGTTATATATGATTCCTGGGGTTTTTTAAATAGTCCACATACATTTAGTCTCTGTATCATTAATACGCATCTTTCTTTAGTCCAATGCTTCCATAGCCTGACCGATCAGGCAGGGACTTTCATCTTGTCAGCAGTTAAGGTGTGAACCACTGACGCCTGCTACCAAAGTCCTGCTCAAATGCTTAGATCTTCCTACTGCTAGGACAACTTCTCAACCCAGTAAGACAAGACAGGAGGAGAAGACAAGTGGAGCTGCACACCCTGAACCGTGGGGAGCATTTCTAAATTGGCAAATTTATTCAGGTGCCTCAGTGTGTAACAGTGCGAGTGTCCTCGTCACCTTAGACCACTGGGAACTCCTGACGCCGCAGCCGTGGGCCAGGGCTGCTCGCCTGGACCCGCGCTGCCCAGCCTCAAAGGGTCCCACCATGCTGAGAGCCAGCGCAGAGGCCATGGCCTGCCAGAGCAGAGCTGGGTGGTCTGGAGGAGCTGCCTTGGGTCCAACGTCACCAGAAGGACAAGCTCCAGCCCCGCAAACAGACTGTCCTGACCCCGTTGGTATCACCTGAGCCTGTCCAGTGGTTTTAGGAATTGCGGCTGGGTTTGCTCTGGGGTTTTGCCGGTGGGGTTATGTTATGACGGGTCATCTCCTGACCCATAAGAACTGTTGTATGGTGAGCCCTTAGGGCGTGGAGGGGGATGAGGGGTACGTGGCTCTAAGGCCCAGCAGATGCTGCCTGGTGACGGGGCTGGCCCTGGTACACGAGGACGGGTTGGGTTTTTCCTTGGCATTTCCATGCATCCAGGCCTCTTTGGGAAGGACGGGCACAACTTGCCCCAGCGTCCCAAAGGGAGTCTGCAACGCTCTGGGCAAAGCCCACAGGTGAAATATCTGCCAAACTGGCTTCCAGCAGTTTCCATGAGCATTCGCGCCCTGGCTGGGGCATCAGGATTAGCCAGGGCTGTCGTAACTACATCTGCTGCCGTGGCGAGGTGGGCAATGGTATTCCAGCCTTGCGGCTGGAGGGAAAACCAGCATCCCGGGTAGCCCTGCAAAAGAGGATGGCCTTAAGGGATGTGCTCGTCCCTGGAGAAAGGGCCCTGGGCACTGCTCAGCACCACTTGCTGTCCAGACGCAGAGGTCAGAGACTGGGAAGGGACGTCCATGGAAAGTGAGGTAAACTCCAGCCACTGCCTGAAGCAGCTGGAGAAAAACCTTTCTGAGGGGTGCGGAAGGCTGCGAGGCGTGACGGGGTGGTTCGGAAGAACCGCTTAAGACAGCATTGAACTCTAAATTGTTGGGATTGTTAACTTTTGAGGGGGGCAGCTTAATATCTACATAACCAGTATTAAGTGGGGGTCATCCCCATCCCCTGCTGCGCAGCCGGCACCGGAGCTCCCGTGTCACAGAGGTGTGATGTCACGGCCCCTGTTCCAGCTGCAACTGCCAGTGCCCGGCGACGAGCACAATTCCGCCCTTCTCCCCTGCTCCCGACGCAGCCCTTCTCTCCTGCTCCCGGCCACACGACCCAGCCCTTGTCTCCTGCTCCCAGCCCAGCCCTTGTCCCGTGCTCCCAGCCCAGCCCTTCTGCCCTGCTCCCAGCGCCGCGGCCCCCATCCCTGTGCTGCTGTCGAGGTGGGATCATGAGTGCCCAGAAGAAGAGGCCACCTGTGCTGCTGGAGGTACAGCCCCACTCCACGGAGGGGGGCACCCCCCTCTGCCCGGGCAGGCTGGAGCAGGCACCGCGGGGATGGCGTGGGGTGGGGACCCCGCTCTGGGGAGCTCGGGGGGCCGGGAGCTTGGCTCGCCCTCTCCACCCACCCCTGCAAGGCCATGGGCTGGGAGAAGCCCTTCTGGGCTGCTCATGCCCTGCTGAAATCCAGCATCCCCGCCTGGGGGGACACGTCCCCGAGGGAGCCCCGGGCTCGTGCCAGAGGGATGCTCGCGGGGAGCAGCTGGGTCCTGCCCCGAACCTGAGCCGGTGCCTCCTCTGCCCCTTTCCAGGCTGGAGCCATGGGAGCTCACCCCTGCGCACAGACCAGCACGGAGCCAAAGAGCCGCCTGCGCAGAGTAAGGAGCCTCTGGGCGCCGAGGCAGGCGCGGGGCCGGGGTCTGCGCGTGGTGGGGCCGGGGTCTGTGCGCGGGGCTCCGCGGGCAGGGAGCAGGGCCGCTCACCCCTGCCCGCTCTGCTCTGGCAGATCCGGAGGACGTTGCCACTCGGCAAACAACGAAAGACCACGAAGCGCAGGATCCTCCGGCTGCAGGCGCTGGCTCGTGGGTGCTGGTGGGTGCTGGTGGCGAAGGAGCTGCCCAGCCTGCAGCCAGCTGCTGCTGGGGACGTGCCCAGGGGCCCCATAGCCCCACGGCTCTCCCCGGGCGGCGAGAGGGGGCAGGGGTGCCGAGACCCCCGTCCCACAGGTCCGCCCGGCTGGCCGGGGCAGGACCAATGCACTTTTCTGCTTGGCTTTTGGCTTAGGATCTCCCAGCTTGTGCTGGAGGCTGCGCAGGTGGCTGCCAGCAGCACGGAAGATGGCATGGAGGTGGACGTGGAGGTGGAGGAGGCGATGGAGGTGGATGTGGAGGTGGAGGAGGAAATGGAGACAGACCCACCAGCAGCAGCACAGGCACGTGCTCCCCATCCTCTGCCCGCAGTGAGGCTGGGTCGCCTGCCGCCGGGCTGGGGCTGGGGCTGGGGCTGGGACTGGGGTGGGTGGGCCCCGCTGCAGGGGTCCCCTCATCCTGGCGGCACAACCGCCACCACCGCGCTGCCCTGAGCACCCGTCCGCTTTGGGAAGGGAGCGATTGCTTCGGGAAGGGAGCGATTGCTTCGGGCCAGGCAACCCAAGTCTAACCCTAAGCCCAGCCGGGGCTTAGCGCTGGCGGCAGAGTCCCGCTCTCCCCAGCGTCTCCCAGGGCTGTGGCAAACCTCATGCCCCTAAAATTGGGGACGAACCCCAATGCGAAGCAGCTGCTGCTGCTGAGCCGGCTCGGGAAGCCCCAGCTCTGCTCGGCGAGGCGCTGCTCGTCAGCCAAAGGGCCGTGACGCTTGCTTTTCTTCCAGGGCTGACGGAGATGCGGGGCTTGGCGGCGCGGGAGCAGAGTTTTTAAGAAGAATATTTTAGATTGTTATAGTTAGTTGTTTTTCTGTAAATAAAGATAGTTAGTTATGTTTGTTCAAAGTCAATTCTCTGTCTTTGCCTTGCATTTGCTTTGGGCACACGCGGCGCTTGCAGAGTTGTGGTTTCCAATTGCTGTGGGTTCCTGGGGCTGCAGGCGGGATCGGTTGGATCTAAAGAGGTTTCCAGAGCATTAGGAGGTCACCAGGAGGTGCGAATGGCTCCAACTCTGGGCTGGGGACTGGCGTTTGTAGTTTGGGAGATGAGAGGAGAACTTCAGCAAAGGATGGAGGAGAGCACCTGTAAGTCACAAATCGCTTCCACCTACCAAATCCAGAATGATGTTGGCCGTAAAGTGGGAGGGAGACCGAGAGGATGCAAATTTCTGCAGAATCGGGTAGAAAAGGGAAATGCAGAGCTGCAAAGGAGCAGCCTCATCTTACCGAGCTTTAACCCTGACGGAGCTGAGCAGCGGAACCGAGTGTGACAGGGGAAATGGGTGAATTCTAGGGGAACCAACATGACTGAACTCTGCACATCTTGGACCTAGTGGAAATGCAACTCCCCCTGCACAACCACACGCCATCCTGCTTGTAAAGCAGAGGTGGCTGGGCAGGACGGCGCGGGGCCAGCCAGTGCGATTGCCGGTGCCGCAAGAGATCCTTGTCTCCAGGGGTGCTCAGAGAAGTCCCTGGTCCAGGGAGATACAGGGTTGTTTGGGGGTTGTCCTCCCCTGCGGAGCTGGGACCCTTCTGGCGTCCTTAAAAGATCCTGCCCTTAAGAACGGCAACAACCCGGGCACAGGGACGGCGCAGGGGACAGTTTTGGTGCCGTCCTCCCAGACCCCCCCAACACCCACACCCTGAATGTCAGCGCTAAAGGCAGCCACCAAAAGGAAAAAGGAAAGTTAAAGAAGGTTATATATGATTCCTGGGGTTTTTTAAATAGTCCACATACATTTAGTCTCTGTATCATTAATACGCATCTTTCTTTAGTCCGATGCTTCCATAGCCTGACCGATCAGGCAGGGACTTTCATCTTGTCAGCAGTTAAGGTGTGAACCACTGACGCCTGCTACCAAAGTCCTGCTCAAATGCTTAGATCTTCCTACTGCTAGGACAACTTCTCAACCAAGTAAGACAAGACAGGAGGAGAAGACAAGTGGAGCTGCACACCCTGAACCGTGGGGAGCATTTCTAAATTGGCAAATTTATTCAGGTGCCTCAGTGTGTAACAGTGCGAGTGTCCTCGTCACCTTAGACCACTGGGAACTCCTGACGCCGCAGCCGTGGGCCAGGGCTGCTCGCCTGGACCCGCGCTGCCCAGCCTCAAAGGGTCCCACCATGCTGAGAGCCAGCGCAGAGGCCATGGCCTGCCAGAGCAGAGCTGGGTGGTCTGGAGGAGCTGCCTTGGGTCCAACGTCACCAGAAGGACAAGCTCCAGCCCCGCAAACAGACTGTCCTGACCCCGTTGGTATCACCTGAGCCTGTCCAGTGGTTTTAGGAATTGATGCTGGGTTTGCTCTGGGGTTTTGCCGGTGGGGTTATGTTATGACGGGTCATCTCCTGACCCATAAGAACTGTTGTATGGTGAGCCCTTAAGGCGTGGAGGGGGATGAGGGGTACGTGGCTCTAAGGCCCAGCAGATGCTGCCTGGTGACGGGGCTGGCCCTTGTACACGAGGACGGGTTGGGTTTTTCCTTGGCAATTCCATGCATCCAGGCCTCTTTGGGAAGGACGGGCACAACTTGCCCCAGCGTCCCAAAGGGAGTCTGCAACGCTCTGGGCAAAGCCCACTGGTGAAATATCTGACAAACTGGCTTCCAGCAGTTTCCATGAGCATTCCCGCCCTGGCTGGGGCATCAGGATTAGCCAGGGCTGTCGTAACTACATCTGCTGCCGTGGCCAGATGGGCAATGCTATTCCAGCCTTGCGGCTGGAGGGAAAACCAGCATCCCGGGTAGCCCTGCAAAAGGGGATGGCCTTAAGGGATGTGCTCGTCCCTGGAGAAAGGGCCCTGGGCACTGCTCAGCACCACTTGCTGTCCAGACGCAGAGGTCAGAGACTGGGAAGGGACGCCCATAGAAAGTGAGGTAAACTCCAGCCACTGCCTGAAGCAGCTGGAGAAAAACCTTTCTGAGGGGTGTGGAAGGCTGCAAGGCGTGACGGGGTGGTTCGGAAGAACCGCTTAAGACAGCATTGAACTCTAAATTGTTGGGATTGTTAACTTTTGAGGGGGGCAGCTTAATATCTACATAACCAGTATTAAGTGGGGGTCATCCCCATCCCCTGCTGCGCAGCCGGCACCGGAGCTCCCGTGTCACAGAGGTGTGATGTCACGGCCCCTGTTCCAGCTGCAACTGCCAGTGCCCGGCGACGAGCACAATTCCGCCCTTCTCCCCTGCTCCCGACGCAGCCCTTCTCTCCTGCTCCCGGCCACACGACCCAGCCCTTGTCTCCTGCTCCCAGCCCAGCCCTTGTCCCGTGCTCCCAGCCCAGCCCTTCTGCCCTGCTCCCAGCGCCGCGGCCCCCATCCCTGTGCTGCTGTCGAGGTGGGATCATGAGTGCCCAGAAGAAGAGGTCACCTGTGCTGCTGGAGGTACAGCCCCACTCCACGGACGGGGGCACCCCCCTCTGCCCGGGCAGGCTGGAGCAGGCACCGCGGGGATGGCGTGGGGTGGGGACCCCGCTCTGGGGAGCTCGGGGGGCCGGGAGCTTGGCTCGCCCTCTCCACCCACCCCTGCAAGGCCATGGGCTGGGAGAAGCCCTTCTGGGCTGCTCATGCCCTGCTGAAATCCAGCATCCCCGCCTGGGGGGACACGTCCCCGAGGGAGCCCCGGGCTCGTGCCAGAGGGATGCTCGCGGGGAGCAGCTGGGTCCTGCCCCGAACCTGAGCAGGTGCCTCCTCTGCCCCTTTCCAGGCTGGAGCCATGGGAGCTCACCCCTGCGCACAGACCAGCACGGAGCCAAAGAGCCGCCTGCGCAGAGTAAGGAGCCTCTGGGCGCCGAGGCAGGCGCGGGGCCGGGGTCTGCGCGTGGTGGGGCCGGGGTCTGCGCGTGGTGGGGCCGGGGTCTGTGCGCGGGGCCCCGCGGGCAGGGAGCAGGGCCGCTCACCCCTGCCCGCTCTGCTCTGGCAGATCCGGAGGACGTTGCCACTCGGCAAACAACGAAAGACCACGAAGCGCAGGATCCTCCGGCTGCAGGCGCTGGCCCGTGGGTGCTGGTGGGTGCTGGTGGCGAAGGAGCTGCCCAGCCTGCAGCCAGCTGCTGCTGGGGACGTGCCCAGGGGCCCCATCGCCCCACGGCTCTCCCCGGGTGGCGAGAGGGGGCAGGGGTGCCGAGACCCCCGTCCCACAGGTCCGCCCGGCTGGCCGGGGCAGGACCAATGCACTTTTCTGCTTGGCTTTTGGCTTAGGATCTCCCAGCTTGTGCTGGAGGCTGCGCAGGTGGCTGCCAGCAGCACAGAAGAGGGCATGGAGGTGGACGTGGAGGAGGAGGAAATGATGGAGGTGGATGTGGATGATGAGGAGGAAATGGAGACAGACCCACCAGCAGCAGCACAGGCACGTGCTCCCCATCCTCTGCCCGCAGTGAGGCTGGGTCGCCTGCCGCCGAGCTGGGGCTGGGGCTGGGGCTGGGGCTGGGGTGGGTGGGCCCCGCTGCAGGGGTCCCCTCATCCTGGCGGCACAACCGCCACCACCGCGCTGCCCTGAGCACCCGTCCGCTTTGGGAAGGGAGCGATTGCTTCGGGAAGGGAGCGATTGCTTCGGGCCAGGCAACCCAAGTCTAACCCTAAGCCCAGCCGGGGCTTAGCGCTGGCGGCAGAGTCCCGCTCTCCCCAGCGTCTCCCAGGGCTGTGGCAAACCTCATGCCCCTAAAATTGGGGACGAACCCCAATGCGAAGCAGCTGCTGCTGCTGAGCCGGCTCGGGAACCCCCAGCTCTGCTCGGCGAGGCGCTGCTCGTCAGCCAAAGGGCCGTGACGCTTGCTTTTCTTCCAGGGCTGACGGAGATGCGGGGCTTGGCGGCGCGGGAGCAGAGTTTTTAAGAAGAATATTTTAGATTGTTATAGTTAGTTGGTTTTCTGTAAATAAAGATAGTTAGTTATGTTTGTTCAAAGCCAATTCTCTGTCTTTGCCTTGCATTTGCTTTGGGCACACGCGGCGCTTGCAGAGTTGTGGTTTCCAATTGCTGTGGGTTCCTGGGGCTGGAGGCGGGATCAGTTGGATCTAAAGAGGTTTCCAGAGCATTAGGAGGTCACCAGGAGGTGCGAATGGCTCCGACTTTGGGCTGGGGACTGGCGTTTGTAGTTTGGGAGATGAGAGGAGAACTTCAGCAAAGGATGGAGGAGAGCACCTGTAAGTCACAAATCGCTTCCACCTACCAAATCCAGAATGATGTTGGCCGTAAAGTGGGAGGGAGACCGAGAGGATGCAAATTTCTGCAGAATCGGGTAGAAAAGGGAAATGCAGAGCTGCAAAGGAGCAGCCTCATCTTACCGAGCTTTAACCCTGACGGAGCTGAGCAGCGGAACCGAGTGTGACAGGGGAAATGGGTGAATTCTAGGGGAACCAACATGACTGAACTCTGCACATCTTGGACCTAGTGGAAATGCAACTCCCCCTGCACAACCACACGCCATCCTGCTTGTAAACCAGGGGTGGCTGGGCAGGACGGCGCGGGGCCAGCCAGTGCGATTGCCGGTGCCGCAAGAGATCCTTGTCTCCAGGGGTGCTCAGAGAAGTCCCTGGTCCAGGGAGATACAGGGTTGTTTGGGGGTTGTCCTCCCCTGCGGAGCTGGGACCCTTCTGGCGTCCTTAAAAGATCCTGCCCTTAAGAGCGGCAACAACCCGGGCACAGGGACGGCGCAGGGGACGGTTTTGGTGCCGTCCTGCCAGACCCCCCCAACACCCACACCCTGAATGTCAGCGCTAAAGGCAGCCACCAAAAGCAAAAAGGAAAGTTAAAGAAGGTTATATATGATTCCTGGGGTTTTTTAAATAGTCCACATACATTTAGTCTCTGTATCATTAATACGCATCTTTCTTTAGTCCAATGCTTCCATAGCCTGACCGATCAGGCAGGGACTTTCATCTTGTCAGCAGTTAAGGTGTGAACCACTGACGCCTGCTACCAAAGTCCTGCTCAAATGCTTAGATCCTCCTACTGCTAGGACAACTTCTCAACCAGGTAAGACAAGCCAGGAGGAGAAGACAAGTGGAGCTGCACACCCTGAACCGTGGGGAGCATTTCTAAATTGGCAAATTTATTCAGGTGCCTCAGTGTGTAACAGTGCGAGTGTCCTCGTCACCTTAGACCACTGGGAACTCCTGACGCCGCAGCCGTGGGCCAGGGCTGCTGCCCAGCCTCAATGGGTCCCACCATGCTGAGAGCCAGCGCAGAGGCCGTGGCCTGCCAGAGCAGAGCTGGGTGGTCTGGAGGAGCTGCCTTGGGTCCAACGTCACCAGAAGGACAAGCTCCAGCCCCGCAAACAGACTGTCCTGACCCCGTTGGTATCACCTGAGCCTGTCCAGTGGTTTTAGGAATTGCGGCTGGGTTTGGTCTGGGGTTTTGCCGGTGGGGTTATGTTATGACGGGTCATCTCCTGACCCGTAAGAACTGTTGTATGGTGAGCCCTTAAGGCGTGGAGGGGGATGAGGGGTACGTGGCTCTAAGGCCCAGCAGATGCTGCCTGGTGACGGGGCTGGCCCTTGTACACGAGGATGGGTTGGGTTTTTCCTTGGCATTTCCATACATCCAGGCCTCTTTGGGAAGGACGGGCACAACTTGCCCCAGCATCCCAAAGGAAGTCTGCAACGCTCTGGGCAAAGCCCACAGGTGAAATATCTGCCAAACTGGCTTCCAGCAGTTTCCATGAGCATTCGCGCCCTGGCTGGGGCATCAGGATTAGCCAGGGCTGTCGTAACTACATCTGCTGCCGTGGCGAGGTGGGCAATGGTATTCCAGCCTTGCGGCTGGAGGGAAAACCAGCATCCCGGGTAGCCCTGCAAAAGAGGATGGCCTTAAGGGATGTGCTCGTCCCTGGAGAAAGGGCCCTGGGCACTGCTCAGCACCACTTGCTGTCCAGACGCAGAGGTCAGAGACTGGGAAGGGACGCCCATAGAAAGTGAGGTAAACTCCAGCCACTGCCTGAAGCAGCTGGAGAAAAACCTTTCTGAGGGGTGTGGAAGGCTGCGAGGCGTGACGGGGTGGTTCGGAAGAACCCCTTAAGACAGCATTGAACTCTAAATTGTTGGGATTGTTAACTTTTGAGGGGGGCAGCTTAGTATCTACATAACCAGTATTAAGTGGGGGTCATCCCAATCCCCTGCTGCGCAGCCGGCACCGGAGCTCCCGTGTCACAGAGGTGTGATGTCACGGCCCCTGTTCCAGCTGCAACTGCCAGTGCCCGGCGACGAGCACAATTCCGCCCTTCTCCCCTGCTCCCGACGCAGCCCTTCTCTCCTGCTCCCGGCCACACGACCCAGCCCTTGTCTCCTGCTCCCAACACAGCCCTTCTCCCGTGCTCCCAGCCCAGCCCTTCTCCCGTGCTCCCAGCCCAGCCGTTCTGCCCTGCTCCCAGCGCCGCGGCCCCCATCCCTGTGCTGCTGTCTAGGTGGGATCATGAACGCCCAGAAGAAGAGGTCACCTGTGCTGCTGGAGGTACAGCCCCACTCCACGGAGGGGGGCACCCCCCTCTGCCCAGGCAGGCTGGAGCAGGCACCGCGGGGATGACGTGGGGTGGGGATCCCGCTCTGGGGAGCTCGGGGGGCCGGGAGCTTGGCTCGCCCCCTCCACGACCCCTGCAAGGCCATGGGCTGGGAGAAGCCCTTCTGGGCTGCTCATGCCCTGCTGAAATCCAGCATCCGTGCCTGGGGGACACGTCCCCGAGGGAGCCCCGGGCTCGTGCCAGAGGGATGCTCGCGGGGAGCAGCTGGGTCCTGCCCCGAACCTGAGCAGGTGCCTCCTCTGCCCCTTTCCAGGCTGGAGCCATGGGAGCTCACCCCTGCGCACAGACCAGCACGGAGCCAAAGAGCCGCCTGCGCAGAGTAAGGAGCCTCTGGGCGCCGAGGCAGGCGCGGGGCCGGGGTCTGCGCGTGGTGGGGCCGGGGTCTGCGCGTGGTGGGGCCAGGGTCTGCGCGTGGTGGGGCCGGGGTCTGCGCGTGGTGGGGCCGGGGTCTGTGCGCGGGGCCCCGCGGGCAGGGAGCAGGGCCGCTCACCCCTGCCCGCTCTGCTCTGGCAGATCCGGAGGACGTTGCCACTCGGCAAACAACGAAAGACCACGAAGCGCAGGATCCTCCGGCTGCAGGCGCTGGCCCGTGGGTGCTGGTGGGTGCTGGTGGCGAAGGAGCTGCCCAGCCTGCAGCCAGCTACTGCTGGGGACGTGCCCAGGGGCCCCATCGCCCCACGGCTCTCCCCGGGTGGCGAGAAGGGGCAGGGGTGCCGAGACCCCCGTCCCACAGGTCCGCCCGGCTGGCCGGGGCAGGACCAATGCACTTTTCTGCTTGGCTTTTGGCTTAGGATCTCCCAGCTTGTGCTGGAGGCTGCGCAGGTGGCTGCCAGCAGCACAGAAGAGGGCATGGAGGTGGACGTGGAGGTGGAGGAGATGATGGAGGTGGATGTGGATGAGGAGGAGGAAATGGAGACAGACCCACCAGCAGCAGCACAGGCACGTGCTCCCCATCCTCTGCCCGCAGTGAGGCTGGGTCGCCTGCCGCCGGGCTGGGGCTGGGGCTGGGACTGGGGCTGGGGTGGGTGGGCCCCGCTGCAGGGGTCCCCTCGTCCTGGCGGCACAACCGCCACCACCGGTGCTGCCCTGAGCACCCGTCCGCTTTGGGAAGGGAGCGATTGCTTCGGGCCAGGCACCCCAAGTCTAACCCTAAGCCCAGCCGGGGCTTAGCGCTGGCGGCAGAGTCCCACTCTCCCCAGCGTCTCCCAGGGCTGTGGCAAACCTCATGCCCCTAAAATTGGGGACGAACCCCAATGCAAAGCAGCTGCTGCCGCTGAGCCGGCTCGGGAAGCCCCAGCTCTGCTCGGCGAGGCGCTGCTCGTCAGCCAAAGGGCCGTGACGCTTGCTTTTCTTCCAGGGCTGACGGAGATGCGGGGCTTGGCGGCGCGGGAGCAGAGTTTTTAAGAAGAATATTTTAGATTGTTATAGTTAGTTGGTTTTCTGTAAATAAAGATAGTTAGTTATGTTTGTTCAAAGCCAATTCTCTGTCTTTGCCTTGCATTTGCTTTGGGCACACGCGGCGCTTGCAGAGTTGTGGTTTCCAATTGCTGTGGGTTCCTGGGGCTGGAGGCGGGATCGGTTGGATCTAAAGAGGTTTCCAGAGCATTAGGAGGTCACCAGGAGGTGCGAATGGCTCCGACTCTGGGCTGGGGACTGGCGTTTGTAGTTTGGGAGATGAGAGGAGAACTTCACCAAAGGATGGAGGAGAGCACCTGTAAGTCACAAATCGCTTCCACCTACCAAATCCAGAATGATGTTGGCCGTAAAGTGGGAGGGATACTGAGAGGATGCAAATTTCTGCAGAATCGGGTAGAAAAGGGAAATGCAGAGCTGCAAAGGAGCAGCCTCATCTTACCGAGCTTTAACCCTGACGGAGCTGAGCAGCGGAACCGAGTGTGACAGGGGAAATGGGTGAATTCTAGGGGAACCAACATGACTGAACTCTGCACATCTTGGACCTAGTGGAAATGCAACTCCCCCTGCACAACCACACGCCATCCTGCTTGTAAAGCAGAGGTGGCTGGGCAGGACGGCGCGGGGCCAGCCAGTGCGATTGCCGGTGCCGCAAGAGATCCTTGTCTCCAGGGGTGCTCAGAGAAGTCCCTGGTCCAGGGAGATACAGGGTTGTTTGGGGGTTGTCCTCCCCTGCGGAGCTGGGACCCTTCTGGCGTCCTTAAAAGATCCTGCCCTTAAGAGCGGCAACAACCCGGGCACAGGGACGGCGCAGGGGACGGTTTTGGTGCCGTCCTGCCAGACCCCCCCAACACCCACACCCTGAATGTCAGCGCTAAAGGCAGCCACCAAAAGCAAAAAGGAAAGTTAAAGAAGGTTATATATGATTCCTGGGGTTTTTTTAAATAGTCCACATACATTTAGTCTCTGTATCATTAATACGCATCTTTCTTTAGTCCGATGCTTCCATAGCCTGACCGATCAGGCAGGGACTTTCATTTTGTCAGCAATTAAGGTGTGAACCACTGACGCCTGCTACCAAAGTCCTGCTCAAATGCTTAGATCTTCCTACTGCTAGGACAACTTCTCAACCAGGTAAGACAAGACAGGAGGAGAAGACAAGTGGAGCTGCACACCCCGAACCATGGGGACCATTTGGAGGTTGGCAAATTTATTCAGGTGCTCAATGTGTAAGAGTGCGAGTGTCCTCGTCACCTTAGACCTGTTCTCAGGATGCAGGCCTGGCCTTGGGAACATGCAGATGAAACGAGCGTTGCTTAAAAAGCCAAATTGCAGAGAGGGCTAATTCCTGAGTGGAGTGTTCCCCTGGCACTGGAGAGCGAGCAGGGGGCCCGTTTTACTGGACAGGAGTGCAGAAAATATGGGCAGCCCTACAGGTAGGCCCAAAGCGTCCTTGTGCCCATCAGTGCCCATCGCGCCCAGTCCCGTGGGGCTGCAGAGAGGGAAAGCTCCCGATCTTAAAATGAAACTGGTAAAAACACTTGTGCAGCGCGTGGCCTGGGAGGTCTGGATGTGTTCCTCTCGCAGGGATGGAGATGGGAAGCAGTGTGAGTAGAAGACGGGGGCTGTCACCGCATGAGACCTTCCTGGGCGGCCCCAGGAGACCGTCGGACACAGCACCCGAGCTCCCGTGCAGTCAGACCCAGCACCAGCAGAGGAGGCTTTCCTGAAGCGTTGCCAGGGACTGAGGGGCTGTGGGGGGCCGTTGCACAGACAGCTGGAAGCAGCTTTCCCAGAGCCCCCACTGAAGCCTGTCCCCCCTTGAAGGGTCTCCCTCAAGGTGTGCCAGGGCAAACGCCCTTCGGCTGCGCTGGGAGGGACCTGAGCGGGCACTGGGAACTCCTGACGCCGCAGCCGTGGGCCAGGGCTGCTCGCCTGGACCCGCGCTGCCCAGCCTCAAAGGGTCCCACCATGCTGAGAGCCAGCGCAGAGGCCATGGCCTGCCAGAGCAGAGCTGGGTGGTCTGGAGGAGCTGCCTTGGGTCCAACGTCACCAGAAGGACAAGCTCCAGCCCCGCAAACAGACTGTCCTGACCCCATTGGTATCACCTGAGCCTGTCCAGTGGTTTTGGGAATTGATGCTGGGTTTGCTCTGGGGTTTTGCCGGTGGGGTTATGTTATGACGGGTCATCTCCTGACCCGTAAGAACTGTTGTATGGTGAGCCCCTAAGGCGTGGAGGGGGATGAGGGGTACGTGGCTCTAAGGCCCAGCAGATGCTGCCTGGTGACGGGGCTGGCCCTGGTACACGAGGACGGGTTGGGTTTTTCCTTGGCATTTCCATACATCCAGGCCTCTTTGGGAAGGACGGGCACAACTTGCCCCAGCGTCCCAAAGGGAGTCTGTAACGCTCTGGGCAAAGCCCACTGGTGAAATATCTGACAAACTGGCTTCCAGCAGTTTCCGTGAGCATTCCCGCCCTGGCTGGGGCATCAGGATTAGCCAGGGCTGTCGTAACTACATCTGCTGCCGTGGCCAGATGGGCAATGGTATTCCAGCCTTGCGGCTGGAGGGAAAACCAGCATCCCGGGTAGCCCTGCAAAAGGGGATGGCCTTAAGGGATGTGCTCGTCCCTGGAGAAAGGGCCCTGGGCACTGCTCAGCACCACTTGCTGTCCAGACGCAGAGGTCAGAGACTGGGAAGGGACGTCCATGGAAAGTGAGGTAAACTCCAGCCACTGCCTGAAGCAGCTGGAGAAAAAACTTTCTGAGGGGTGTGGAAGGCTGCGAGGCGTGTCGGGGTGGTTCGGAAGAACCCCTTAAGACAGCATTGAACTCTAAATTGTTGGGATTGTTAACTTTTGAGGGGGGCAGCTTAGTATCTACATAACCACCGTTAAGTGGGGGTCATCCCCATCTCCTGCTGCGCAGCCGGCACCGGAGCTCCCGTGTCACAGAGGTGTGATGTCACGGCCCCTGTTCCAGCTGCAACTGCCAGTGCCCGGCGACGAGCACAATTCCGACCTTCTCCCCTGCTCCCGACGCAGCCCTTCTCTCCTGCTCCCGGCCACACGACCCAGCCCTTGTCTCCTGCTCCCAGCCCAGCCCTTGTCCCGTGCTCCCAGCCCAGCCGTTCTGCCCTGCTCCCAGCGCCGCGGCCCCCATCCCTGTGCTGCTGTCGAGGTGGGATCATGAGTGCCCAGAAGAAGAGGCCACCTGTGCTGCTGGAGGTACAGCCCCACTCCACGGAGGGGGGCACCCCCCTCTGCCCGGGCAGGCTGGAGCAGGCACCGCGGGGATGGCGTGGGGTGGGGACCCCGCTCTGGGGAGCTCGGGGGGCCGGGAGCTTGGCTCGCCCTCTCCACCCACCCCTGCAAGGCCACGGGCTGGCAGAAGCCCTTCTGGGCTGCTCATGCCCTGCTGAAATCCAGCATCCCCGCCTGGGGGGACACGTCCCCGAGGGAGCCCCGGGCTCGTGCCGGAGGGATGCTCACGGGGAGCAGCTGGGTCCTGCCCCGAACCTGAGCCGGTGCCTCCTCTGCCCCTTTCCAGGCTGGAGCCATGGGAGCTCACCCCTGCGCACAGACCAGCACGGAGCCAAAGAGCCGCCTGCGCAGAGTAAGGAGCCTCTGGGCGCCAAGGCGGGTGCGGGGCCGGGGTCTGCGCGTGGTGGGGCCGGGGTCTGTGCGCGGGGCTCCGCGGGCAGGGAGCAGGGCCGCTCACCCCTGCCCGCTCTGCTCTGGCAGATCCGGAGGACGTTGCCACTCGGCAAACAACGAAAGACCACGAAGCGCAGGATCCTCCGGCTGCAGGCGCTGGCTCGTGGGTGCTGGTGGGTGCTGGTGGCGAAGGAGCTGCCCAGCCTGCAGCCAGCTGCTGCTGGGGACGTGCCCAGGGGCCCCATAGCCCCACGGCTCTCCCCGGGCGGAGACAGGGGGCAGGGGTGCCGAGACCCCCGTCCCACAGGTCCGCCCGGCTGGCCGGGGCAGGACCAATGCACTTTTCTGCTTGGCTTTTGGCTTAGGATCTCCCAGCTTGTGCTGGAGGCTGCGCAGGTGGCTGCCAGCAGCACAGAAGAGGGCATGGAGGTGGACGTGGAGGTGGAGGAGGCGATGGAGGTGGATGTGGACGAGGAGGAGGAAATGGAGACAGACCCACCAGCAGCAGCACAGGCACGTGCTCCCCATCCTCTGCCCGCAGTGAGGCTGGGTCGCCTGCCGCCGAGCTGGGGCTGGGGCTGGGGCTGGGACTGGGGCTGGGGTGGGTGGGCCCCGCTGCAGGGGTCCCCTCGTCCTGGCGGCACAACCGCCACCATCGCGCTGCCCTGAGCACCCGTCCGCTTTGGGAAGGGAGCGATTGCTTCGGGAAGGGAGCGATTGCTTCGGGCCAGGCACCCCAAGTCTAACCCTAAGCCCAGCCGGGGCTTAGCGCTGGCGGCAGAGTCCCGCTCTCCCCAGCGTCTCCCAGGACTGTGGCAAACCTCATGCCCCTAAAATTGGGGACAAACCCCAATGCGAAGCAGCTGCTGCCGCTGAGCCGGCTCGGGAAGCCCCAGCTCTGCTCGGCGAGGCGCTGCTCGTCAGCCAAAGGGCCGTGACGCTTGCTTTTCTTCCAGGGCTGACGGAGATGCGGGGCTTGGCGGCGCGGGAGCAGAGTTTTTAAGAAGAATATTTTAGATTGTTATAGTTAGTTGTTTTTCTGTAAATAAAGATAGTTAGTTATGTTTGTTCAAAGCCAATTCTCTGTCTTTGCCTTGCATTTGCTTTGGGCACACGCGGCGCTTGCAGAGTTGTGGTTTCCAATTGCTGTGGGTTCCTGGGGCTGGAGGCGGGATCGGTTGGATCTAAAGAGGTTTCCAGAGCATTAGGAGGTCACCAGGAGGTGCGAATGGCTCCGACTCTGGGCTGGGGACTGGCGTTTGTAGTTTGGGAGATGAGAGGAGAACTTCACCAAAGGATGGAGGAGAGCACCTGTAAGTCACAAATCGCTTCCACCTACCAAATCCAGAATGATGTTGGCCGTAAAGTGGGAGGGAGACCGAGAGGATGCAAATTTCTGCAGAATCGGGTAGAAAAGGGAAATGCAGAGCTGCAAAGGAGCAGCCTCATCTTACCGAGCTTTAACCCTGACGGAGCTGAGCAGCGGAACCGAGTGTGACAGGGGAAATGGGTGAATTCTAGGGGAACCAACATGACTGAACTCTGCACATCTTGGACCTAGTGGAAATGCAACTCCCCCTGCACAACCACACGCCATCCTGCTTGTAAACCAGGGGTGGCTGGGCAGGACGGCGCGGGGCCAGCCAGTGCGATTGCCGGTGCCGCAAGAGATCCTTGTCTCCAGGGGTGCTCAGAGAAGTCCCTGGTCCAGGGAGATACAGGGTTGTTTGGGGGTTGTCCTCCCCTGCGGAGCTGGGACCCTTCTGGCGTCCTTAAAAGATCCTGCCCTTAAGAGCGGCAACAACCCGGGCACAGGGACGGCGCAGGGGACGGTTTTGGTGCCGTCCTGCCAGACCCCGCCAACACCCACACCCTGAATGTCAGCGCTAAAGGCAGCGACCAAAAGCAAAAAGGAAAGTTAAAGAAGTTTATATATGATTCCTGGGTTTTTTTAAATAGTCCACATACATTTAGTCTCTGTATCATTAATACGCATCTTTCTTTAGTCCGATGCTTCCATAGCCTGACCGATCAGGCAGGGACTTTCATCTTGTCAGCAGTTAAGGTGTGAACCACTGACGCCTGCTACCAAAGTCCTGCTCAAATGCTTAGATCTTCCTACTGCTAGGACAACTTCTCAACCAAGTAAGACAAGACAGGAGGAGAAGACAAGTGGAGCTGCACACCCTGAACCGTGGGGAGCATTTCTAAATTGGCAAATTTATTCAGGTGCCTCAGTGTGTAACAGTGCGAGTGTCCTCGTCACCTTAGACCACTGGGAACTCCTGACGCCGCAGCCGTGGGCCAGGGCTGCTCGCCTGGACTCGCGCTGCCCAGCCTCAAAGGGTCCCACCATGCTGAGAGCCAGCGCAGAGGCCATGGCCTGCCAGAGCAGAGCTGGGTGGTCTGGAGGAGCTGCCTTGGGTCCAACGTCACCAGAAGGACAAGCTCCAGCCCCGCAAACAGACTGTCCTGACCCCGTTGGTATCACCTGAGCCTGTCCAGTGGTTTTAGGAATTGATGCTGGGTTTGCTCTGGGGTTTTGCCGGTGGGGTTATGTTATGACGGGTCATCTCCTGACCCGTAAGAACTGTTGTATGGTGAGCCCTTAAGGCGTGGAGGGGGATGAGGGGTACGTGGCTCTAAGGCCCAGCAGATGCTGCCTGGTGACGGGGCTGGCCCTTGTACACGAGGATGGGTTGGGTTTTTCCTTGGCATTTCCATACATCCAGGCCTCTTTGGGAAGGACGGGCACAACTTGCCCCAGCGTCCCAAAGGGAGTCTGCAACGCTCTGGGCAAAGCCCACTGGTGAAATATCTGACAAACTGGCTTCCAGCAGTTTCCATGAGCATTCGCGCCCTGGCTGGGGCATCAGGATTAGCCAGGGCTGTCGTAACTACATCTGCTGCCGTGGCGAGATGGGCAATGCTATTCCAGCCTTGCGGCTGGAGGGAAAACCAGCATCCCGGGTAGCCCTGCAAAAGAGGACGGCCTTAAGGAATGTGCTCGTCCCTGGAGAAAGGGCCCTGGGCACTGCTCAGCACCACTTGCTGTCCAGACGCAGAGGTCAGAGACTGGGAAGGGACGCCCATAGAAAGTGAGGTAAACTCCAGCCACTGCCTGAAGCAGCTGGAGAAAAACCTTTCTGAGGGGTGTGGAAGGCTGCGAGGCGTGACGGGGTGGTTCGGAAGAACCCCTTAAGACAGCATTGAACTCTAAATTGTTGGGATTGTTAACTTTTGAGGGGGGCAGCTTAGTATCTACATAACCACCGTTAAGTGGGGGTCATCCCCATCCCCTGCTGCGCAGCCGGCACCGGAGCTCCCGTGTCACAGAGGTGTGATGTCACGGCCCCTGTTCCAGCTGCAACTGCCAGTGCCCGGCGACGAGCACAATTCCGCCCTTCTCCCCTGCTCCCGACGCAGCCCTTCTCTCCTGCTCCCGGCCACACGACCCAGCCCTTGTCTCCTGCTCCCAACACAGCCCTTCTCCCGTGCTCCCAGCCCAGCCCTTCTGCCCTGCTCCCAGCGCCGCGGCCCCCATCCCTGTGCTGCTGTCGAGGTGGGATCATGAACGCCCAGAAGAAGAGGTCACCTGTGCTGCTGGAGGTACAGCCCCACTCCACGGAGGGGGGTACCCTCCTCTGCCCAGGCAGGCTGAAGCAGGCACCGCGGGGATGGCGTGGGGTGGGGACCCCGCTCTGGGGAGCTCGGGGGGCCGGGAGCTTGGCTCGCCCTCTCCACCCACCCCTGCAAGGCCATGGGCTGGGAGAAGCCCTTCTGGGCTGCTCATGCCCTGCTGAAATCCAGCATCCGTGCCTGGGGGACACGTCCCCGAGGGAGCCCCGGGCTCGTGCCAGAGGGATGCTCGCGGGGAGCAGCTGGGTCCTGCCCCGAACCTAAGCAGGTGCCTCCTCTGCCCCTTTCCAGGCTGGAGCCATGGGAGCTCACCCCTGCGCACAGACCAGCACGGAGCCAAAGAGCCGCCTGCGCAGAGTAAGGAGCCTCTGGGCGCCAAGGCGGGCGCGGGGCCGGGGTCTGCGCGTGGTGGGGCCGGGGTCTGCGCGTGGTGGGGCCGGGGTCTGTGCGCGGGGCCCCGCGGGCAGGGAGCAGGGCCGCTCACCCCTGCCCGCTCTGCTCTGGCAGATCCGGAGGACGGTGCCACTCGGCAAACAACGAAAGACCACGAAGCGCAGGATCCTCCGGCTGCAGGCGCTGGCCCGTGGGTGCTGGTGGGTGCTGGTGGCGAAGGAGCTGCCCAGCCTGCAGCCAGCTGCTGCTGGGGACGTGCCCAGGGGCCCCATCGCCCCACGGCTCTCCCCGGGTGGCGAGAAGGGGCAGGGGTGCCGAGACCCCCGTCCCACAGGTCCGCCCGGCTGGCCGGGGCAGGACCAATGCACTTTTCTGCTTGGCTTTTGGCTTAGGATCTCCCAGCTTGTGCTGGAGGCTGCGCAGGTGGCTGCCAGCAGCACAGAAGAGGGCATGAAGGTGGACGTGGAGGAGGAGGAGATGATGGAGGTGGATGTGGATGAGGAGGAGGAAATGGAGACGGACCCACCAGCAGCAGCACAGGCACGTGCTCCCCATCCTCTGCCCGCAGTGAGGCTGGGTCGCCTGCCGCCGAGCTGGGGCTGGGGCTGGGACTGGGGCTGGGGTGGGTGGGCCCCGCTGCAGGGGTCCCCTCATCCTGGCGGCACAACCGCCACCACCGGTGCTGCCCTGAGCACCCGTCCGCTTTGGGAAGGGAGCGATTGCTTCGGGCCAGGCACCCCAAGTCTAACCCTAAGCCCAGCCGGGGCTTAGCGCTGGCGGCAGAGTCCCGCTCTCCCCAGCGTCTCCCAGGGCTGTGGCAAACCTCATGCCCCTAAAATTGGGGACGAACCCCAATGCAAAGCAGCTGCTGCCGCTGAGCCGGCTCGGGAAGCCCCAGCTCTGCTCGGCGAGGCGCTGCTCGTCAGCCAAAGGGCCGTGACGCTTGCTTTTCTTCCAGGGCTGACGGAGATGCGGGGCTTGGCGGCGCGGGAGCAGAGTTTTTAAGAAGAATATTTTAGATTGTTATAGTTAGTTGTTTTTCTGTAAATAAAGATAGTTAGTTATGTTTGTTCAAAGCCAATTCTCTGTCTTTGCCTTGCATTTGCTTTGGGCACACGCGGCGCTTGCAGAGTTGTGGTTTCCAATTGCTGTGGGTTCCTGGGGCTGGAGGCGGGATCAGTTGGATCTAAAGAGGTTTCCAGAGCATTAGGAGGTCACCAGGAGGTGCGAATGGCTCCGACTCTGGGCTGGGGACTGGCGTTTGTAGTTTGGGAGATGAGAGGAGAACTTCAGCAAAGGATGGAGGAGAGCACCTGTAAGTCACAAATCGCTTCCACCTACCAAATCCAGAATGATGTTGGCCGTAAAGTGGGAGGGATACTGAGAGGATGCAAATTTCTGCAGAATCGGGTAGAAAAGGGAAATGCAGAGCTGCAAAGGAGCAGCCTCATCTTACCGAGCTTTAACCCTGACGGAGCTGAGCAGCGGAACCGAGTGTGACAGGGGAAATGGGTGAATTCTAGGGGAACCAACATGACTGAACTCTGCACATCTTGGACCTAGTGGAAATGCAACTCCCCCTGCACAACCACACGCCATCCTGCTTGTAAAGCAGAGGTGGCTGGGCAGGACGGCGCGGGGCCAGCCAGTGCGATTGCCGGTGCCGCAAGAGATCCTTGTCTCCAGGGGTGCTCAGAGAAGTCCCTGGTCCAGGGAGATACAGGGTTGTTTGGGGGTTGTCCTCCCCTGCGGAGCTGGGACCCTTCTGGCGTCCTTAAAAGATCCTGCCCTTAAGAACGGCAACAACCCGGGCACAGGGACGGCGCAGGGGACGGTTTTGGTGCCGTCCTGCCAGACCCCGCCAACACCCACACCCTGAATGTCAGCGCTAAAGGCAGCCACCAAAAGCAAAAAGGAAAGTTAAAGAAGGTTATATATGATTCCTGGGGTTTTTTAAATAGTCCACATACATTTAGTCTCTGTATCATTAATACGCATCTTTCTTTAGTCCAATGGTTCTATGGCCTGACCGATCAGGCAGGGACTTTCATTTTGTCAGCAATTAAGGTGTGAACCACTGACGCCTGCTACCAAAGTCCTGCTCAAATGCTTAGATCTTCCTACTGCTAGGACAACTTCTCAACCAGGTAAGACAAGACAGGAGGAGAAGACAAGTGGAGCTGCACACCCCGAACCGTGGGGACCATTTGGAGGTTGGCAAATTTATTCAGGTGCTCAATGTGTAAGAGTGCGAGTGTCCTCGTCACCTTAGACCTGTTCTCAGGATGCAGGCCTGGCCTTGGGAACATGCAGATGAAACGAGCGTTGCTAAAAAAGCCAAATTGCAGAGAGGGCTAATTCCTGAGTGGAGTGTTCCCCTGGCACTGGAGAGCGAGCAGGGGGCCCGTTTTACTGGGCAGGAGTGCAGAAAATATGGGCAGCCCTACAGGTAGGCCCAAAGCGTCCTTGTGCCCATCAGTGCCCATCGCGCCCAGTCCCGTGGGGCTGCAGAGAGGGAAAGCTCCCGATCTTAAAATGAAACTGGTAAAAACACTTGTGCAGCGCGTGGCCTGGGAGGTCTGGATGTGTTCCTCTCGCAGGGATGGAGATGGGAAGCAGTGTGAGTAGAAGACGGGGGCTGTCACCGCATGAGACCTTCCTGGGCGGCCCCAGGAGACCGTCGGACACAGCACCCGAGCTCCCGTGCAGTCAGACCCAGCACCAGCAGAGGAGGCTTTCCTGAAGCGTTGCCAGGGACTGAGGGGCTGTGGGGGGCCATTGCACAGACAGCTGGAAGCAGCTTTCCCAGAGCCCCCACTGAAGCCTGTCCCCCCTTGAAGGGTCTCCCTCAAGGTGTGCCAGGGCAAACGCCCTTCGGCTGCGCTGGGAGGGACCTGAGCGGGCACTGGGAACTCCTGACGCCGCAGCCGTGGGCCAGGGCTGCTCGCCTGGACCCGCGCTGCCCAGCCTCAAAGGGTCCCACCATGCTGAGAGCCAGCGCAGAGGCCATGGCCTGCCAGAGCAGAGCTGGGTGGTCTGGAGGAGCTGCCTTGGGTCCAACGTCACCAGAAGGACAAGCTCCAGCCCCGCAAACAGACTGTCCTGACCCCGTTGGTATCACCTGAGCCTGTCCAGTGGTTTTGGGAATTGATGCTGGGTTTGCTCTGGGGTTTTGCCGGTGGGGTTATGTTATGACGGGTCATCTCCTGACCCATAAGAACTGTTGTATGGTGAGCCCCTAAGGCGTGGAGGGGGATGAGGGGTACGTGGCTCTAAGGCCCAGCAGATGCTGCCTGGTGACGGGGCTGGCCCTGGTACACGAGGACGGGTTGGGTTTTTCCTTGGCATTTCCATACATCCAGGCCTCTTTGGGAAGGACGGGCACAACTTGCCCCAGCGTCCCAAAGGGAGTCTGTAACGCTCTGGGCAAAGCCCACTGGTGAAATATCTGACAAACTGGCTTCCAGCAGTTTCCGTGAGCATTCCCGCCCTGGCTGCGGCATCAGGATTAGCCAGGGCTGTCGTAACTACATCTGCTGCCGTGGCCAGATGGGCAATGCTATTCCAGCCTTGCGGCTGGAGGGAAAACCAGCATCCCGGGTAGCCCTGCAAAAGGGGATGGCCTTAAGGGATGTGCTCGTCCCTGGAGAAAGGGCCCTGGGCACTGCTCAGCACCACTTGCTGTCCAGACGCAGAGGTCAGAGACTGGGAAGGGACGTCCATAGAAAGTGAGGTAAACTCCAGCCACTGCCTGAAGCAGCTGGAGAAAAACCTTTCTGAGGGGTGTGGAAGGCTGCGAGGCGTGACGGGGTGGTTCGGAAGAACCCCTTAAGACAGCATTGAAGTGTCATGGGTTGGGATTATAAACTTTTGAGGGGGGCAGCTTAATATCTACATAACCACTCTTAAGTGGGGGTCATCCCCATCCCCTGCTGCGCAGCCGGCACCGGAGCTCCCGTGTCACAGAGGTGTGATGTCACGGCCCCTGTTCCAGCTGCAACTGCCAGTGCCCGGCGACGAGCACAATTCCGCCCTTCTCCCCTGCTCCCGACGCAGCCCTTCTCTCCTGCTCCCGGCCACACGACCCAGCCCTTGTCTCCTGCTCCCAGCCCAGCCCTTGTCCCGCGCTCCCAGCCCAGCCGTTCTGCCCTGCTCCCAGCGCCGCGGCCCCCATCCCTGTGCTGCTGTCGAGGTGGGATCATGAGTGCCCAGAAGAAGAGGCCACCTGTGCTGCTGGAGGTACAGCCCCACTCCACGGACGGGGGCACCCCCCTCTGCCCGGGCAGGCTGGAGCAGGCACCGCGGGGATGGCGTGGGGTGGGGACCCCGCTCTGGGGAGCTCGGGGGGCCGGGAGCTTGGCTCACCCTCTCCACCCACCCCTGCAAGACCACGGGCTGGCAGAAGCCCTTCTGGGCTGCTCATGCCCTGCTGAAATCCAGCATCCCCGCCTGGGGGGACACGTCCCCGAGGGAGCCCCGGGCTCGTGCCGGAGGGATGCTCGCGGGGAGCAGCTGGGTCCTGCCGGAGCCTGAGCCGGTGCCTCCTCTGCCCCTTTCCAGACTGGAGCCATGGGAGCTCACCCCTGCGCACAGACCAGCACGGAGCCAAAGAGCCGCCTGCGCAGAGTAAGGAGCCTCTGGGCGCCGAGGCAGGCGCGGGGCCGGGGTCTGCGCGTGGTGGGGCCGGGGTCTGCGCGTGGTGGGGCCAGGGTCTGTGCGCGGGGCTCCGCGGGCAGCGAGCAGGGCCGCTCACCCCTGCCCGCTTTGCTCTGGCAGATCCGGAGGACGTTGCCACTCGGCAAACAACGAAAGACCACGAAGCGCAGGATCCTCCGGCTGCAGGCGCTGGCTCGTGGGTGCTGGTGGGTGCTGGTGGCGAAGGAGCTGCCCAGCCTGCAGCCAGCTGCTGCTGGGGATGTGCCCAGGGGCCCCATCGCCCCACAGCTCTCCCCGGGCGGCGAGAGGGGGCAGGGGTGCCGAGACCCCCGTCCCACAGGTCCGCCCGGCTGGCCGGGGCAGGACCAATGCACTTTTCTGCTTGGCTTTTGGCTTAGGATCTCCCAGCTTGTGCTGGAGGCTGCGCAGGTGGCTGCCAGCAGCACAGAAGAGGGCATGGAGGTGGACGTGGAGGTGGAGGAGGCGATGGAGGTGGATGTGGAGGTGGAGGAGGAAATGGAGACGGACCCACCAGCAGCAGCACAGGCACGTGCTCCCCATCCTCTGCCCGCAGTGAGGCTGGGTCGCCTGCCGCCGAGCTGGGGCTGGGGCTGGGGCTGGGACTGGGGCTGGGGTGGGTGGGCCCCGCTGCAGGGGTCCCCTCGTCCTGGCGGCACAACCGCCACCACCGCGCTGCCCTGAGCACCCGTCCGCTTTGGGAAGGGAGCGATTGCTTCGGGCCAGGCAACCCAAGTCTAACCCTAAGCCCAGCTGGCGCTTAGCGCTGGCGGCAGAGTCCTGCTCTCCCCAGCGTCTCCCAGGGCTGTGGCAAACCTCATGCCCCTAAAATTGGGGACGAACCCCAATGCGAAGCAGCTGCTGCTGCTGAGCCGGCTCGGGAAGCCCCAGCTCTGCTCGGCGAGGCGCTGCTCGTCAGCCAAAGGGCCGTGACGCTTGCTTTTCTTCCAGGGCTGACGGAGATGCGGGGCTTGGCGGCGCGGGAGCAGAGTTTTCAAGAAGAATATTTCTAGGTTGTTGTAGTTCGTTGTTTTTTTGTAAATAAAGATAGTTAGTTACGTTTGTTCAGAGCCAAGCTCTCTGTCTTAGCCTTGCATTTGCTTTGGGCACACGCGGCGCTTGCAGAGTTGTGGTTTCCACTTGCTGTGGGTTCCCATGGCTGGAGGCGGGATCGGTTGGATCTAAAGAGGTTTCCAGAGCATTAGGAGGTCACCAGGAGGTGCGAATGGCTCCGACTCTGGGCTGGGGACTGGCGTTTGTAGTTTGGGAGATGAGAGGAGAACTTCAGCAAAGGATGGAGGAGAGCACCTGTAAGTCACAAATCGCTTCCACCTACCAAATCCAGAATGATGTTGGCCGTAAAGTGGGAGGGAGACCGAGAGGATGCAAATTTCTGCAGAATCGGGTAGAAAAGGGAAATGCAGAGCTGCAAAGGAGCAGCCTCATCTTACCGAGCTTTAACCCTGACGGAGCTGAGCAGCGGAACCGAGTGTGACAGGGGAAATGGGTGAATTCTAGGGGAACCAACATGACTGAACTCTGCACATCTTGGACCTAGTGGAAATGCAACTCCCCCTGCACAACCACACGCCATCCTGCTTGTAAAGCAGAGGTGGCTGGGCAGGACGGCGCGGGGCCAGCCAGTGCGATTGCCGGTGCCGCAAGAGATCCTTGTCTCCAGGGGTGCTCAGAGAAGTCCCTGGTCCAGGGAGATACAGGGTTGTTTGGGGGTTGTCCTCCCCTGCGGAGCTGGGACCCTTCTGGCGTCCTTAAAAGATCCTGCCCTTAAGAGCGGCAACAACCCGGGCACAGGGACGGCGCAGGAGACGGTTTTGGTGCCGTCCTGCCAGACCCCCCCAACACCCACACCCTGAATGTCAGCGCTAAAGGCAGCCACCAAAAGCAAAAAGGAAAGTTAAAGAAGGTTATATATGATTCCTGGGGTTTTTTAAATAGTCCACATACATTTAGTCTCTGTATCATTAATACGCATCTTTCTTTAGTCCGATGCTTCCATAGCCTGACCGATCAGGCAGGGACTTTCATCTTGTCAGCAATTAAGATGTGAACCACTGACGCCTGCTACCAAAGTCCTGCTCAAATGCTTAGATCTTCCTACTGCTAGGGCAACTTCTCAACCAAGTAAGACAAGACAGGAGGAGAAGACAAGTGGAGCTGCACACCCCGAACCGTGGGGAGCATTTCTAAATTGGCAAATTTATTCAGGTGCCTCAGTGTGTAACAGTGCGAGTGTCCTCGTCACCTTAGACCACTGGGAACTCCTGACGCCGCAGCCGTGGGCCAGGGCTGCTCGCCTGGACCCGCGCTGCCCAGCCTCAAAGGGTCCCACCATGCTGAGAGCCAGCGCAGAGGCCATGGCCTGCCAGAGCAGAGCTGGGTGGTCTGGAGGAGCTGCCTTGGGTCCAACGTCACCAGAAGGACAAGCTCCAGCCCCGCAAACAGACTGTCCTGACCCCGTTGGTATCACCTGAGCCTGTCCAGTGGTTTTAGGAATTGATGCTGGGTTTGCTCTGGGGTTTTGCCGGTGGGGTTATGTTATGACGGGTCATCTCCTGACCCGTAAGAACTGTTGTATGGTGAGCCCTTAAGGCGTGGAGGGGGATGAGGGGTACGTGGCTCTAAGGCCCAGCAGATGCTGCCTGGTGACGGGGCTGGCCCTGGTACACGAGGACAGGTTGGGTTTTTCCTTGGCATTTCCATACATCCAGGCCTCTTTGGGAAGGACGGGCACAACTTGCCCCAGCGTCCCAAAGGAAGTCTGCAACGCTCTGGGCAAAGCCCACTGGTGAAATATCTGACAAACTGGCTTCCAGCAGTTTCCATGAGCATTCCCGCCCTGGCTGGGGCATCAAGATTAGCCAGGGCTGTCGTAACTACATCTGCTGCCGTGGCCAGATGGGCAATGCTATTCCAGCCTTGCGGCTGGAGGGAAAACCAGCTTCCCGGGTAGCCCTGCAAAAGAGGATGGCCTTAAGGGATGTGCTCGTCCCTGGAGAAAGGGCCCTGGGCACTGCTCAGCACCACTTGCTGTCCAGACGCAGAGGTCAGAGACTGGGAAGGGACGTCCATAGAAAGTGAGGTAAACTCCAGCCACTGCCTGAAGCAGCTGGAGAAAAACCTTTCTGAGGGGTGTGGAAGGCTGCGAGGCGTGACGGGGTGGTTCGGAAGAACCCCTTAAGACAGCATTGAAGTGTCATGGGTTGGGATTATAAACTTTTGAGGGGGGCAGCTTAATATCTACATAACCAGTATTAAGTGGGGGTCATCCCCATCCCCTGCTGCGCAGCCGGCACCGGAGCTCCCGTGTCACAGAGGTGTGATGTCACGGCCCCTGTTCCAGCTGCAACTGCCAGTGCCCGGCGACGAGCACAATTCCGCCCTTTCCCCTGCTCCCGACGCAGCCCTTCTCTCCTGCTCCCGGCCACACGACCCAGCCCTTGTCTCCTGCTCCCAGCCCAGCCCTTGTCCCGTGCTCCCAGCCCAGCCGTTCTGCCCTGCTCCCAGCGCCGCGGCCCCCATCCCTGTGCTGCTGTCGAGGTGGGATCATGAGTGCCCAGAAGAAGAGGCCACCTGTGCTGCTGGAGGTACAGCCCCACTCCACGGACGGGGGCACCCCCCTCTGCCCGGGCAGGCTGGAGCAGGCACCGCGGGGATGGCGTGGGGTGGGGACCCCGCTCTGGGGAGCTCGGGGGGCCGGGAGCTTGGCTCGCCCTCTCCACCCACCCCTGCAAGGCCACGGGCTGGCAGAAGCCCTTCTGGGCTGCTCATGCCCTGCTGAAATCCAGCATCCGTGCCTGGGGGGACACGTCCCCGAGGGAGCCCCGGGCTCGTGCCAGAGGGATGCTCGCGGGGAGCAGCTGGGTCCTGCCGGAGCCTGAGCCGGTGCCTCCTCTGCCCCTTTCCAGGCTGGAGCCATGGGAGCTCACCCCTGCGCACAGACCAGCACGGAGCCAAAGAGCCGCCTGCGCAGAGTAAGGAGCCTCTGGGCGCCGAGGCGGGCGCGGGGCCGGGGTCTGCGCGTGGTGGGGCCGGGGTCTGCGCGTGGTGGGGCCGGGGTCTGTGCGCGGGGCTCCGCGGGCAGCGAGCAGGGCCGCTCACCCCTGCCCGCTTTGCTCTGGCAGATCCGGAGGACGTTGCCGCTTGGCAAACAACGAAAGACCACGAAGCGCAGGATCCTCCGGCTGCAGGCGCTGGCTCGTGGGTGCTGGTGGGTGCTGGTGGCGAAGGAGCTGCCCAGCCTGCAGCCAGCTGCTGCTGGGGACGTGCCCAGGGGCCCCATCGCCCCACGGCTCTCCCTGGGCGGCGACAGGGGGCAGGGGTGCCGAGACCCCCGTCCCACAGGTCCGCCCGGCTGGCCGGGGCAGGACCAATGCACTTTTCTGCTTGGCTTTTGGCTTAGGATCTCCCAGCTTGTGCTGGAGGCTGCGCAGGTGGCTGCCAGCAGCACAGAAGAGGGCATGGAGGTGGACGTGGAGGTGGAGGAGGCGATGGAGGTGGATGTGGAGGTGGAGGAGGAAATGGAGACCGACCCACCAGCAGCAGCACAGGCACGTGCTCCCCATCCTCTGCCCGCAGTGAGGCTGGGTCGCCTGCCGCCGGGCTGGGGCTGGGGCTGGGACTGGGGCTGGGGTGGGTGGGCCCCGCTGCAGGGGTCCCCTCATCCTGGCGGCACAACCGCCACCACCGCGCTGCCCTGAGCACCCGTCCGCTTTGGGAAGGGAGCGATTGCTTCGGGCCAGGCAACCCAAGTCTAACCCTAAGCCCAGCCGGGGCTTAGCGCTGGCGGCAGGGTCCCGCTCTCCCCAGCGTCTCCCAGGGCTGTGGCAAACCTCATGCCCCTAAAATTGGGGACGAACCCCAATGCGAAGCAGCTGCTGCTGCTGAGCCGGCTCGGGAAGCCCCAGCTCTGCTCGGCGAGGCGCTGCTCGTCAGCCAAAGGGCCGTGACGCTTGCTTTTCTTCCAGGGCTGACGGAGATGCGGGGCTTGGCGGCGCGGGAGCAGAGTTTTCAAGAAGAATATTTCTAGGTTGTTGTAGTTCGTTGTTTTTTTGTAAATAAAGATAGTTAGTTACGTTTGTTCAGAGCCAAGCTCTCTGTCTTAGCCTTGCATTTGCTTTGGGCACACACGGCGCTTGCAGAGTTGTGGTTTCCACTTGCTGTGGGTTCCCATGGCTGGAGGCGGGATCAGTTGGATCAGGAAGTCTGCAATGCTCTGGGCAAAGCCCACTGGTGAAATATCTGACAAACTGGCTTCCAGCAGTTTCCATAAGCATTCCGGCCCTGGCTGAGGCATCATTTTTCTATAAAAAAAAGTAAAATTCGTGGATTGAGATAAAGACAGTTTAATAGAACCGAAAAGGAAGGGAAAATAATAATAATAATAATAATAATAGTAATAATAATAACAACAACAACAACAACAATAATAGAATATACAAAATGAGGGATGCACAATGCAACTGCTCACCACCTGCCGAGCAATGCCCAAGCAGTGATCGCTACTTCCTGGACCACGCCTCTTCTTTGTATACTGAACATGACGTCATATGGTATGGAATACCCTGTTGGCCACTTCGGGTCAACTGTCCTGGCTACTCTCCCTCCCAGCTTCTTGTGCACTTGGCAGAGCATGGGAAGCTGAAAAGTCCTTGAGTAGCAGGGTACTTAGCAGGAACTAAAAACATCAGTGTGTTATCAACGTCCTTCTCATACTAACTCCAAAACATAGAACTAGGAAGAAATTTAACTCTATCCCAGCCGAAACCAGCACACCTCTTCAGGAGCCAGGCAATGCCCCCTTTAGTCATCCCAACAGCCCAAATTCCCCTGCTTCTCTCTCTGCATCATCCTGCAGCCTGTCCCCAGGAGCCTGCCGCTTGAGCCCTCACACTCGCAGCCGTTCCAGCACGCGTTACAGAAATTCCCGTCACCTACCTCCACGTAAGGACCAGTCTGACGGCATCCATCACACACCATTTTGCGAGACTCGGGGAGCTGTCAGGCAAAAGGCACTGCTACAATTATCCGTAATAGTCAATATTGTTGTCCTCTGGTAAGAAGACAGCCTGGTTATTATGGGTGCAGCATCCTGGCTGCTTTATCCTGTGTCATTAGCAGAGCTGCAATACATTATCCCTCTCTGAACTTGCCCCCTCGTCCCACTGTTGCTCCCATCTGCCTTCTCCAAGCTGAAAAAATACCCTATTCCTGCATATTGCTCATTGTGGTCGGCACACGGTTGTTTCCACAGATGGTAACCTGTCAGCGCCGGCAGCTCCCTGTGCTGCGCTGGCCGTGATGGATACTGCCAGGAATCACCCAGGTCTGAGGATCATGGTGCTCCGCTACTGCATGGCACTTGGAGTTAGTTATGAAGCAGCACATAACAGGCGATAAATGAGTAATGACAAGATTTAATCTTATCACATGTGTTTGTGGGAAGGGCGGGGAGTGTGGGCATGTGTATTTGCTCACATAATTCAAGGGTTTGCATACTCCACTGCTCTGGAGTGACCCTAAGACAGGCTTCCAGCGGTTCATCAGGCTGCTGCTGTATCGTAGCGATGCTGGGGGTCCTCCAGATGCAGACTGTGGCAGAGACAGCCGAGGCCTCAGAAATACAATCATTAGGGCCTGCTTTTCATGAGTGTATAGAAAACAATATTTATTTCAAATGGGGGGAAAGGAGGCATCTTTCCTCAAATATCTGCCTTTCCTCTCCTATTCCCCTTCTTCCTTCCTCTTTACAGAGGATTTGGGATTCTCTGTCCTCTAAATCCTGTCCTCTAATAAGCCGATGAACTGGCTGGGAGCTGAAGGTGTTCACAGCATCTCCCAAAAGGAGAAGACCCCCTGTCCCCAGGATACAGCCATACCTTGGCCGAAGCCATCCTGCTCTGCAGGAGCGCAGCGTGACACTCCTGCTTGGGTTCGTGCCCAACAGGACACTCCGCTTCCAAGCACAATTTCACCACGATAAAAGCTCCCACAGGTTTTTAGAAAGACACTGAAAGAGGTACAGAGAAATGCCTCCCAAGCACCAAAAGATGAGTCCTTGCATCTAATAAATTCAGCTCGGAGGGGATGGACACTTGCAGGTCAGCCGCATCCTTGGCTCTCTCTGCTTTTCATCAGGATTTGAAACCTTTCAATCCCTTGAGATCTCCCAGCTGAGCAGGAGCAGAGCTGAAAATGAGACCCAGCTTGCAACTTAGTCCTCTGCTTAAACCACGAGCTGATGTTTCCCCTTTCCTCACCTTTATTTGATGGGTCGAGGCACTAGACGTGGCATTCAGCGGCATCACGTGGCCGCGCAGCCCCACAGAGCGCCGGATCTGATACCTGTTGATTAACAATTCTCCTAAAAGCCCTTTGCTGCGAGTTGTGCCGAGCGGCAGAGCAGCTGTTCCAGATGGGGAAAACCTTAATAGAACAGAAAAGGAAGGCAAAATTATAATAATAACAACAACAACAACAACAACAACAACAACAATAGAATATACAAAATGAGTGATGCACAATGCAACTGCATCTGTGACTCCAAAACAGGGGTGGGCGAGCTGCCGGTGTGGTGGCACTGTGCATGGGAGCGGAGAAGGCACAAACCCTGCGTAGATGTTCTGAGGGGGAACTTGGGGTTCATCTGCTTCCTCAAACCCATTCCAGGAATTGGCTTTGTGGGATCAGGAAATAAAAATTTAAAAAATCTCACAGAGACCGGAGAAAGTTTTTGGTTTGGTTCAAACCTGGAACATTGTGTAGGATCGTTGCAGATAATTATTTCCCTCGACGCTTTGCTTTGTGGCACTGACAATTCAGCAGTTATTAGCACAGCGATAACAGCGGCATTAAATCACCCGGCTGAAGCAGCTCCTCCTGCCCAGGTCCCTGAGCTAATCTGTGTATCCATCGCAAGGCTGGGGCTGAGAGGGGCTGGCTATGCCCAACGCACGCCATAGGTGAGATCTCCTACACATCGTCAAAATCGTCAGGTTTGCTGTGAAGACTGATTAACATTTCCCATTATAGACTCCTTCAATAGCTATAACGTTCAGGACGTGACTGAGGCGTGTATTTAAGATGAGGCCAACCAGCTGAGAGTATAAACATTTCTCAAGCTAATTTTTTTGGCACTTATATAAAATATTTTCTGAAATCCAAATATTCTGGTCTCCAAAGACATTGATTCTTTTAACTAACATTTCATGTTAGGTTCTTTTAACATACTTCTGTGTTTCCTTCTACACTAGCATTGCCTTGTGAATACCTGCCATCACCCACTGCCTGAAGCGTCAGGAAGGAGAGGTCTTAATTTTTCTGGGAGTTCCCAAACGGGAATGGCCGTGTCCTCGGGCGCTGGCTGCCGTGGGGCTGTTTCTGGGAAGGGGTGGCTGTGTGGCTGGGTTAGCAGCGCTGCGCCTGGGCTGGGTGCTCGGGAAGTTCAGCACCAGCTTCAGTATCTCCCCACGCTCCTCCTGCAGCTCATCCCTCTCACTCAGCCTGGCTGGGCAGCTCATTTAGTCCTATGAACAGAAAAGACCTCTGAGGCTCAGCATGTTTAATAAACAACGCTGGGAGAAAGTGATCCTCTTACCCAAATCTGTGATAAACACCTCTCTGTTCTCTGGTGCTTCATAACCTACAAATATTAAACCCATAAAACTTCTGTTGTTAAAGGCTGCATCCGCACGGTGCCGTGAACATGGAGAAGCTGAATCACAGAAGCCACAAGTGGTTTTGGGGGGCTGGGTTACAGGATTTGGGGCCCTGGGGAACTGCCAAATTTTGAATTGTGAGCGATCGTGGGGAAGTGATTCCCACCTCTGCACCCTGCAGCTCGGCAGGGAGCGGGCAGGAAGGTGCTCAGCGGCTCAGCAGAGCAGCCTGAGGGCTGACAAGTGCTATTAGAGATGGGGTATGAGTCAGTCTGTTAAAAGCAGCATTATTGCTCGCTCAGAAAGACAGAGGAGGGAGAAGTTCTGTCAAAATTGCCTTCACCTGTTCCAGAGTTACAGCCTAGAAGCAAATCCCTTTGGGGTTTTATGGGTTAATGCCCTCAGAGATCAAACCCAAGCAAAAAGGCAACTGTCAAGGAATTGAAAAGATGTAAAATCAACCTGGGTGTGTGCTACATGCACATAAAAATGAACTAGCTGGTGGTTTTCTAATGATTCTTGCGAGCAGGGAACCATCGCTGGAGGGATGCAGCTCCTGGAGAGCCCCACAGGGACCAGCTCGTGGACCTGGGCTGCATCACATCTGCGTGGAAGGGAACAGCATATGGTCACTATGGAAAACTTTACGGAGGGAGAGAAGGCTGCGGAAATTAAAAGTGATGAAGAGAAAGGTGGTGATGCAGATTTCTGTGGGTGAAAACCAATTCAGGCTTGAAGACAAGGAAGAATACCTTGAGGTTCTTAGATCCAGGAATGGGGCAGGCAGCATCTCCCACGGGGGCAGTGGGTGCCTGATGGATGGATGGGAAAACCTGCCTGCTGGTGCCAGGCTTAAGGAGCTCTTTCCATTTATCATAGCACCAAGCTTCAGGCAACGCTGTCATGGGGAAATGACGTTTCCCCAGCCACAAATGAGGACAGGGATGGTTTGTTATTTCCCGGCTCAGTCAGCACAGGCAGCTCTGGGGTCATCTCAGGATCCTCTCTTCCCTGCCTGGCCAGCACAGAGTTGCCTCCTGGCTTTTGGGTGGTTTTCTTTCTGGTTTATATAATCTCTTCTAAAGATACGTTGTTAAATCTACAATGTACCAGGTCTTGGAAATGCCTTTGGGGCACAGAGGAACTTCGTGATTTTTCTTCAGCTAATAAATATAATTTGAGCTTTTAAAGAAAGCCAAGTGAGGCCACTTTCACAAACTGGGGAAAAAAAAAATCCCTTATCCCCTCCCCTGCTTCCCTGCTGTGTTCAGAGCCTGAATCCTCAAGGAAAAAGCAGCTCACTGCACAGAGATTAGCAAACAGATGAAAAAAGATATCGCAAGCTCTGGTGTAAAAACCTGAATTTTTGAAGCAGGGAGCTGCTGTCACGGTAACTTGTCCCACTGGTGGCACAGGCGATGGGGAGCAGGCTTCAGGAGGTGTCCTTCTGCCAACAGCACTAGGCTTTACCCCGCTGAAGAAAAAAAAGGCAAGAATTTTTAAGACAGTAATAGGTAATATTTGCTGATCTTTCCCCAGAAATATATCACCACATAGTCATTGCAAAACCAGATTCATCCCCTGGTGAAGGAGGGAGGTAGCCTGCTACCCCTCAGAGCAGCGACAGCATCGCCTTCTCTCGGCCAGCATTGTGCAGCTGGCTTTTAATCAAAATATTGCACAGATGGACCAATGCAGCAGTTGTTTGCTGATGCAGGAGAGCATGAGGAGGTCAGCTTTAGGTTGCAGGGGTAAATTTTGAATAACAAAGGAGGAATTAGGCTGCTCTTCTTTGGAGCTGTAAGTGTGATGGACGTTGCCTCTCTGTGCCGCAGGCTCAGTCTCCCACGTTCATCAGCTGCCTCGTATAGCCAGGAGTATCCCAAATTAAGTCATCGCTTCTGAGTAGACCTTATCTGTGAACTGTCCCTATTAACACTTTAATAGGTACATCCTTCAGACTCTCTTCCAAGTAGCTCCTGGAAGGGCTGAGCTCTTCGATATGCAGCCTGAATAGTAAAAAAAAAAAAAAATCACTCTGTGGTAATACGCACTGGACTGGTTTGCTAAGAGCAATGAACCAACTGCTGGGGCTTTATGCAGCTCTGCAGAGAATAACGTCCTGGGAAGGGAGGCTTTGTGCAGCCCTCGGGGCACCACTTTCCCCTCACTCTTAAACTCCCATTGCTGCAGGCGTTTGGCTTGAGCGAAGCCAAGCGAGCATGGCACAGCGTGTCTTTACAAAGCCTGTGAAAACAAACGTTGCCGTCCTGCGTGCCAAGGGCTTCCCTGCCCTGCCCCGCGTCACCAGCAGCGCGGGCTCCGGGCTGGCTGCGGGCGCCTGGAGGCGATTCAGCCGTGGGAGAAGGAGCCCAAAGTGCCCCTTCCCCTCCCGCCGAGCCCAGCACCCATGGCATCACCTGCACACCCTGTGGCCCCTCCAGGGCTTGAGGCATCGCCCACAGCGTCGAGACAGGGTTCACAACTCTTCCTGCTACCAGTAAGCTCTGCTGCCCGCTCCAGTGTGCCCAATCCACCAGGAATTCTGCCTGGAAGAGCAAAAAGCCAGGGGAACAGGCGGAGATGTTGGCTTTCAGGGTAGCACAACGAAGGGGAAGCCCCGAGAGTTCTGTTTTTTCCTGGATCTCCCACTCAGTGTGGAAACCGATGGCTGTAAGAGGAAACGGTGGTTTGGGTAACCAAAGCTGAGCTTTTGCTCACGGCTTGAAGCCGTGCTGAGCGTGAAAAATGGTATATCTTTTGGGCACTGGCTGTGTCACATCCAACCTGGATCATCCACCCCAGTGCTCATCCCGAGGACAACTCGTGGGGTGGGATACACCTGGGACAGGGACAGAAATAGGCAGTTCCCAGAAACCAGAATCAGGGGGGGTGAGGTGCTGGAGGGGTATTCTCGGGGGATAATAGCAGCAATAACACTGAGGGGAGACAAAAGCACTGCATGCAATATTATGAAAGAAGAAAACCCTGGCAGAATAATTAGGCTGTAATTACAGGTTATTTCATATTCTGTGACATCTAAATGCCAACCCCCTAACACTGTAACAACAAGCACTTGGTGCAGCACCCCGCTGCATGCCTGATGAGCGCAGCCCTGGGAGAGGCACAGCAGCCTTTATCTCCTCTCCTGCTCCGCTTCCACCCGCCGTGCAGAGCCATGACGTCCATCAGGAGACACGAGGCCGCCCTCGCTTGGCGTCCAGGTCCGGGGGCTCACACCGAGCAATGTGCCCTTCACCTTTCCCAGCAGAAATGCCTGGGCAATGACAGTACATCCACCTTGGGGGCTGCAAAATGCTCCAAGTCCTTAGTCAGCACCGATGCAAATATCCAGGAACCCACCTGAACTGGTGTTCATAAAGTTCTCCATCACTGAACTCCATCGCTGTTCTCCACCACTGAACTCCATCACTGCGCCCTGCCTAACTCTCTAGGGCACGGAAATGCAGAAAAATATCTGGCTGAAGGTCACCTCTCTGGTCCTGCTGCCGCAGATGCTCACCCCAAACAAGTGTCTCTAATCCACCCGCCTTCACGCCTCGGTGCTGCACAGGTCATGCCTTACCCACTAATTCTGCCAGTATGGTTAGTTCCAAAGCACAGCGGGTGAAATTACAGGAGCTCTTGCTGCTAGGCAGCCTCTTCCACCCAATTAGTGGTTTCAAAGAGTTTCAGCTGACTGTAGGGTTTGATAATTTTTCAATTTTTCCTGTGGGCACTGCTCATCGCAGTGTCCAGCCAAAGGAAAAGGCTCTCCCCACTCTGAGATGAATTTGTTTTAATGCCAGAGAAAGCTCCTTCTTCCCGTCAGCCCTGTCGGGAGCACCGTGCTCACTTCCCACGGAGCCCAGGACCTCATGTGCAACATCAGCTGCTCCTGAGAGAGCAAATCCCACGCTGGTTTTAGGCACCATTTGTTTTAGGATAGGGCTAGATGGGACCAAAGTTCTCCCCACCCTGCACACCCACCTAACTGGGGTTGTAAACTTGGCATTGCCGATGCCCTGGTAGCGCAGAGCACGAAGCGTCGGGCACATGAAGCAATTTTTTCTCTCCCTTGGTAAAAGGAAAAAGTGACTCAGTTCAGCCCAGCCGAGCCCTCGACTACGACCTACTCCTTCCTGTAACTCGCAGAGTTCCCGATTTATTGTCTGACCAGCTACGGCATATTTCCAACTAATGCAAGAGGAAACTTTCAGCCTTTGAACTTGGTCATTTCGGTTTCTCAACCTACTTCAAAGGAAAATTTCCTATCCAAGCCACGGATCGCCCCTGACTGGTCATATTGCTGTGATTTTTTTAAATCTCTTGGGAAATAAATTCACAGAATTGGCTTCTCTCCCTTCTCAGATATGAAAGCATCTCCCCAGCTATTTCCAGGTAGGATGAGGAATTACAGGTTTGACTGGAACAGCATATAAATAAGAAATGTGTGGAAACATGGTACTTTTTTCCACCTTATATTTGCATGTTGAAAACATCTCTTCCGGTGATTTCATTTCCTCAATTGCTCATCTGCAAAAAAACTCAGACCTCCTTCTGCCCCGGTCCTCGGGAAGTGATGGAGGCAAACCTCTGGCTAACTCGATTTCCTCAGCATCGCCTCAACGTGCCACGACATCTCATGTCCCCTGCGAACCACTGGAGTTGCTGGCTGAAATCACACTTCTCAGGGCTTCTCGGAGTGCCTGGAGTGAGCTGGTGGTCAAATCTCCTGTCACCTTTGGAAATCAGTGATGTGCACAGAGTCCTGGAAATCAGGGGGCTGAGAAAGGTGCCCGGAGGCTGGGCTTCTGGATCGACGTCCCGGGTTTTAGCAGTCTTCTGGGATAGCCAGTATTGCTTCTTCCTCATTTCCACTCCTTTTCTTGCAGGCTGAAGGCCTGCTACAACTGTTTTGGAAGTTTTCTGTTGCAAAATGTGAGGCATTAAGTTCAGAGTGAAACCCTGACACAATCTGGATTCGAAAGAGAAACTCTCCCTATGAATTGCAAATCTCCCCCCTTCTCTCTGCAGCTGTCTCACGTCTCCAACTCATTTTGACACATTTTGGTTCCTCCTTGGAAAAAATATTGGTCTCTAAGAGAATTTGCTCAAAAGAACAAGAACCTGGTTCGCATCACATCTCCTGGCAGTTGCTTCAAGATAATTATCTGGTATCATGTTCAGAGTGATGGAATGCCAGGTCATCAGCTACTGGTCCTGATAGTCCTGGATCGCATCTGCCAGCCCCATGCAGATGCCAGCCACCGCAGGCGTGCAGTGGTCCTGGTGGGTTTATGAATTTGTACTTTCGGCCCCAAGTCAGGAAACAGTCACTTTTCACCGGTACTGGGCATCGGTTCAGGATAATGCGGTGCTGGCATCTCTTTGCTGCCTCAAATCAGCCTCTGGCAACCTTTGCACTTAGATAGCAGTTTGTTTATCACCTCTTACCTCTGAAGATAATCTTGTCTCTTTTTCCTACCTCTTGTTTTGGCACCAGCATCTCACAGCCCAGCCAAGGCCCTGGAGTAGGCTGTCCTTGCAGGAAAGGCAGGGGAAAACCCCCATCCAAAAGAGGTTTTCCCTCTCACCAACTGTCTTTAAGGCTTCGAGGAATTTCCTCATCTCTCCCACCCTTGTCTAAAAGGTAAATGCCTTGAGCCAGAGCTGCCTTTGCTGGGTGGCCATGCAGTGCTCGGCGTGGTGGACCTGCCTTCAGATGGGGCTTCTCATGCACAAAGCGCTCCCTTAAATAAATGTTAACTCAGTTGTTCCCTGCCTGTGCAGGGCATAGCCTGATGAAATCTTGAGCTTCCCCATCTCAGAGATGCAGACTCGCGGAGAGCATCGTTACTGAACCACTGCCAGGAGGTTTTGCATATTTCTATGGAAGTTGCAGATGGGGTGAACCATTTGGGATCGTTTCCCACTGGGCACCAGTGCTGCTGGCAGCACCCTGCGGGTGCACAGTGCCAGCTGGCCCTGTGCCACCAGCCTTACTGCGATGAGCAGCTCTGGTGACACAGAGAGCAATTTTCTGTGGCCAGCCACAGCATCAGCTTCTGCAGAGCAAGAGATTTCAGCGGTCAAATCAAAGAGAAGATCTTACCTTCTAGAAGTCTTTGCATCAGCAATTTTTTTGCTTTCCTTCGCTGAAGTCGTGCTTCATTTGACACTTTTGACCATGGTACAGATCACCAGCACCTCACACCCTGGGAGGAGGCTTCCCAGAGAGAGAGGGGCTCCATGTGTTCGCTGATGCCTTCTCGGGTATGGTGCATGGCACCGTGAGCAAGGGCACGTGTCCAGGGCAGAGCTTGCACAATGCTATGAAATAGCTTTGATTTGCTTTTATTTATGTTCATTAATATTTCCTTTTCTAAAGTTTGGTGCATTGCAATTACAGTGCAAACGCTACAGATAAATGCAGTAAAAATGGAATTTGCTTAAAAATCAGGAAATACTTCTGGAAAGAGGTTTGTGTTTGCTTGGTTGTGTGCTCCGGTAGATGCAGATTTGTGACTATGGATGAGATCTTTCCTAGAGCACTGTCTTAGCTGAACAGTTTACACTTGCTCCTCAGTATATTAAGGCCATTCATTCTTGCCTGCCAGCCAGCCATAAGCAGGAACTTAGCATATATTTTATCTATGAAAAATCCACAAAAATACACCACAAAACCCCGGGGGAATCAGGGGCTCCAGCGTAGAATGTGTCCCATGTGTGAGGGTCTTTCTGTCCCCTGGGCTTATTGCACTGGTGGAGGAAAGAGTGATCCATGGGCCTTTCTCTCTTGTAATTAACACTTTTCTCTAGATAATCAAGAAATCTCAAGCCTCAACAAGGACAAGGAGGAAAACAGGCAAACAGCCCTGCCTGATCCACTGCTGTGTGCGCCCAGCAACGAGCCCCACTCCGACGGGAGCCCCAGGGAGAACTGCCAGTTGCAGTTGCAAGTCCCCTCTCTTGCCCAGCCCTCCAGAAACCCCTCTGGTTCCCGTGTCCTCGATGGGTTACTGCAGCATCCAGCTCTGTAACAGCAAGCAGCAGGGAAGGGCAACTGTGGATACAGCGGGCTGCTCTGGCTCCCCCAAAATCAATGGCAACATTTCCACTGGTGGCAGCTGAAGAAGATTTGAGTTACAATGACAAGCCATGGACAGCAGGGTCAAGGCTGGCATCAGCAAAGATGTGGGCTGGCATTGGCACTGATGAGCAACAGCAAGGAAGTTTGGTACCCATCACCAGATGCTCCCCAGCCCCCCCAGAGCACCCCAGCCCTGCCTGTGCCTCATTGCACACAAACGTCTGATCCTGAACTTTCAACTTCATGAATATCCAAACCTAGAAGCCAGATGTGATGAAATCCTTCCCTGCAGAAAGCAATTAGAGACAGTAAATAAGCAACTGTGCTAGTGTAGGAGCAGCATTGCCCAGTAGGGATTTCCCCCGTGGAGGAGGTGGACATGCAGGATCTGCTCCGTGGGCTCCAGCGCCGGGGGCTCGTGGGTGGAAGAAACACAGGGCAAAGCCTCGCTCCCCGCTCCCTTCTGCCTGTGAGACGGGAGGGTGGTGCTGAGCGAAAACCAAGGCAACGAGAGCCACGATGAGCAGAAGTGAGGGTGGGAGTATGGAGGGGCTCTGAGGGATGAAAATCCCTTAGCAAATAATGAGGCTTGTAAATTAGTCCTACTTAATAAAAATATGTGACTAAATTAACTTTGCCTGCTGGTTAAATCTGTTCAGTATTTCTCTGTTGCATCATTAAGCAAACTCTGGCAAGGCAGCTTACCTCTCAAGCATGTAATATGGCACTATCTATAATGGGTAACGTTTTCTATTTTGTCATGCCTTTATCTTGCTGAGGAACAACACTTCACAGGAGAGCAAAGCAATTTCCAGCAGCTCTGCCTCCTGCCAGCCCCCCCGGCCCCGGAAGAGCATCGCAGCCCAATTTGGCACCAGGGATGATGAGCCTGATGTGCTGCACAAGCTGTTCCTGCCGAAGCAGGGGCTGTCGGAGCATCCTCTGCTCCTCTCAGGGCCTCCCTTCCCATTTCTGTTCCTGGGGTCCTGCTGACACCCCCAGGGAGGTAAAAAACCAAGTTACTGCAGGGACTAAGCTCCTTCCAGCCATGCTGGCAGGTCCCCTCTGCTCACCCTGCGCAGGCTGCCCCGGGGTCTCGCCTCTGCCACACACTTCTTTAGGTTTAACTCCATACCTGTGGTCTCCCCGTGACTCTCCTTGCTGGTCCTGCAGGCTGGAAACCACCCAGAGCTCTTCTTCCCCGCGACTCCCACACAGGTGTCATGTTTGCCACGGTTTCCTGGGTTTAGTTTCTCAGGTGAAAATCTGGGCTTTATGTTAAGTGGCACAAGAGCCAGCTTTCAACATCCCTTTTCTCCTCAAAACAGATTCATCACTTAACTACGAATGATACATATCTATATTTGATGACATCAGCTCAAGCAATGGTACTCTTGTGTTAACACCTTTTCATGGGCATTGATTTCTCAGTGATATTCCAATCTATCAGCCTTCAGCATACACACGTTTTAACATCAGTACAACTTCACCTCTAAAATAACCGTAACGGGTATCAAAGTGACTTTGTCCTTCCCATATTTAAAAAAACCCTTCCGACACTAATGGGATGACACTTCACAGCACAGTGTGAACATTTATTTGTTCACAACATTTATTACCCTCCTTTCTAAGTAACAAACCTCAGCACCAGTATGATAAAAGCCAGTTTTTCAGCTACCGCCCAACCCTCACCTCCTCACTAGCGCTTCGCAAGGTGTTCTCCTTCCCAACACAAATTCTTCCCTTTCTGATTTCTACATGGCTATTAAAGCAAAAAAACATGTGCGAGGGTCACGAGGCTGAGGAGACGGATGGCACGTGGGGCACAATCCGTTGCCTCCTAGGGCAGATGTCCAAACGAGGGCAGGGGAGTTGACCCCTAGATGCAGGCAGGCAACAGGGGCTCTGCTGCCCGTGGTTCCTGGTCACTGAAACCGCTGCAACTGGTGTGATACCCACCAAAGAACTTTATAAAAATCTCATCCTTAGTCTCGTCTGCAAAATGGAAATGGGAGCACATCTCTGCTTTGTAAAGGGTTTATGAAGGCTGCGACTCTGGAGGCAGAGCGGCAGTACCTCACAGTGATTATTATCCTTTCAAGCAGATGTAATTACACTAATCAAGGATGTCTGATGCTGAATTTTACAATCTAGAAGTGCAAAGTTCCCTGAATTAGTCTTTAGTGGTTAAGATTTAGTGGGAGTTGAAGGAGGCTCTAGAGAAGACCAGAAGAACTGGTCTGGGGTCAGTTTTTCCTAATACATATGATTTTTGAGGCTGAAAAGGGGAGTTTCAGGAACTGCTTCACATGCTGCTCAGCTGCCCTGGCTGGGAGCTGGGCAGCGCCTGTCTGAAGGATGCAGTGGGACACTCAGGGTGGTACTTCATCCTCTTCGTCCATCTCTGTGGTCTCATCTGCTCAGAACCCCCATCTGAACCGGGGGGCCCATTTCTAAAGCAAAGCCAGTCCCATGCTGGTCCCCAGCCCTTCATCATTTCAGCCTCCTCTCCCCGTGCCCCAATCTCCTCTGAAGACCCCCCTCGGAAGACAAGGAGAGGAACTGGACATTGCTCGGGGGGGTTCATCCAATGCTGCTGGCCATAAAAAAAATTATTTCTTAAAGATTAATGCGCATCTGTTGCCAAAAAGATGAGTCTTCCCAAGGAAAAACTTTTTTTAAAGATCTGCTTGTTGGAAGGCAACATGCTGCTGGGATGGTTTGCTGGCTGAAGGGGCTCCTCTGTTCTCTTCCCAGCTATTTTAACCTCTGGCTCCAGATAATTTTGGCTACTTAATGGGCAAATTAATGGGTGAAAATCTTTTAGCTTTCCCCAACAGAACAACACAGAGCATTTTCTACGGAAACCTCATGACAAAGCCCCCTAGATGCTGTAGAGGCAGAAAGGTTCTTGGGTTAATCATCAGAACAGCAGGGAATTAAGAAATCTGGGGAGACGAATACACCAGGGTTTTGTTAGATAGATGCTTAAAAAGAAAATAATCCAGACGTACTTTGTTTCAAGTACCTCAGAAGCTGAGAGAATTCGGTGCATCTGGCTGCAGCTGCTACTTCACTTCTGTAATTTAATGTCATTGAGGTGCATTATGTCAAATAATTACCTTAATGAAGACTCTAATGGGAGAAAGGAGGAAAATAATAGAGATACTTTGAAGAAACGAAGCTGTGAAGTTGCTTTGGTTTTAAGCTGGCGCTGATTTATCTCCCTTCCTCTGGCTCTTGCCCTTACAGAGGTGTCCGAACTGCCTCTCTTTCAAAAATAATATGTTTCAGATGCTGCCCCAGTGATGGATTTTTGCATCTTGGATACAATACCATAGTTTCTAAGTTTGAAACAACCCAACACATAAAACCAGCTCTCAGTTCAGGCAAGTCCAGCCCCTCCAAGTTCTGCTACTTCCCTGCTCCCTGCAGAGCGCTGACTCAAATGTCAAGTTTCTGTCTACCACTTTTGAAGTCCTCCAGGATGTTGGCCTAAATTAGAATCATGGAATCATTTAGGTTGGAAAAGACCTTTAAGACCATCGAGTCCAACTGTAAAGCTAACACTGCCAAGTCCACCACTACACCATGTCCCTAAGCATCTCATCTACATGTCTTTTAAATGTAGGGGATGGGGACTCAGCCACTTCCCTGGGCAGCCTGTTCCAATGCTTGACAACCCTTTCGGTGAAGAAATTTTTCCTAATGTCCAACCTAAACCTCCCCTGGCACAACTTGAGGCCATTTCCTATCACTTGTTACTTGGGAAAAGAGACCAACTCTCAAATTGACCTTTATTGGCTGGTCTCAAACTCTTCTGAGGTCCTTCAGCTATTTTATTTATATTTTATTTTGAAAAAAGCCTTTGTGAAGTGATTTCATAAAGTCCTCATGTGTTGATTTCCACCATCACCCATGCCCAGGATGTGCATCTCATGGTCATATTGGTCCTGAATTTATTTCATTGGGCTGAAATGACACTTTCGTACATGAATAAACTATCTTCTAACGGCTAATATTTATCCAGGCTACCCAGGTTTCTGCGCATGAAACCTGAAAGAAAAAATCCCTGAAAATTAAATTAATCCATTCAAATAAGTTTCCTTTCTTGCTGCCTAAAGGGATAACTTGAGAAAGAAAGGAAGCGTGTACTTCTTCTAGCATGGACGTGGTGGCGGAGGTAAGTGAGCTCTTCCCCCACCCTGACTCCCACATATTTCCCGGTTAGCCTTGCCTAATGCTGTGGATAACCCCCAGTCATATGAGCTATCTCCCATCATTCCTGGAACAGCTGACTCCAGACCTTCTAGATTTAAAAAAAAAAAAAAGGAAGTAAATTTAGCCCATTTTTCTCAAATTAATGCAAAATGTGACATTTCATCTTTTTTTTTTTTTGGCAAATATTTTTCCTCAGACTCCAAACACTTCTCTGACTCTGGAAAATTAAATGTGTGATCCTATTGCAGAAGCCTGTGCCCAGCCGCTGCCACAGGTCTCTGGCATTCCCTGTATTTCCAAAAGTACCCTTAGCTTCTCACGTGGTTTTGCTCCTCCTTGTGCTTCCTGGACAGCTTCTTGTAGAGGTAAAGTGCTCGCTTCTCCTCCCAGCTCTCGAAGAAGGACCCTGCGATTTTTCTGCACAAGCGATGTGCATAGGTTTCCAGGAATACGGTGACGTAGAGGATGCAGAAGAGCAGCCCCACAACGAGCAGCACAGAGGGGTTGGGAGGCATCGGGGGGCTGATCCTGCAGTGGGCAGAGCTGAAGGTCAGATAATGGTGGTAGCTTCTTTCAAAGTCCTGAAGCGGTAATCCTTCATAAGGAAGCTGTAAAAGTTTCAACAGAAAGGGCAGGATCCTTATTTTAGCCTGAAATAAAGAGAGTTAAAAGTTAAACGGGGTGTGAACAAACCAAAATCAACTGGTTACTACAAAACCATCAACCTGGAGGTGTGTAATCACCGTTACAGCTTGTTCGGGTGCGTTGAGAGAAGCACGCTGAAGCGCACATACGCTTCAGGCTGAGCGAGAATAACAGCATGATGTGTAGGCGCCGAGTCCTTGGCACGGTGGGACCCTGTCCTATCTGTCATCTTTATCTGCTGCTACAGAGATCATAACAGGTATTCATGTGTGAGATTTACAATGCAAGACAATACAGGCGGCAGTATTAGTGGCTGCATATTTGAATATTAGAGGTTTTTTCTAAGCCCTGATTATTTTGCTGTAAATTCATCATAAGCAGGTATCTGCGCCAAGGAACCCCGGGGCTGGGGAGGGAGGCAGGCTGCATGGTGGAAGAGGAAAGCTAAAAAACTAAACCAGAACTAGTCCAGATAAAGGATATTAAAATAGATAGGAATTGGGGAGGCTTGTGAAAAAGATTGCACAGGGTGACAACAATGCCAGTGAGCAGGGCTTTGTCCTTAAAGAATGGCCAGCGCAATAAGATGGGAGACGTCCCCACAGCCGAGATGTGTATTCACCTGCTTCCCCCATCCTTTTGTTCTTGCACCCACTCTGCAGCGGGGGGACGGTGCCGCAGGGACGCCCATTCCTCCACCCTGCCTAGGGAAGAGACCTGGAGATACAGGGACGTCTGACTGCCACGTGCTAGCAGTGCCTTTGCAGCATGAGGCACTATTTATCCTCTCCTTGCTCCCAAGGGGCTGTAATTTGGAGCAGGTATATGCTGCCATTTGATGCACCAGAAGGAGCAACTGAGGTTGTGCCTCCACCTCCTCCCCCCAAGCCTGTTGTGTTGCTTGTCCAGCTGGCTGCTGGGGAGGGAAGTAAGGATCGCGTAAATAAGGCTGCGAAGTCTGCAGTCCCCACCGCCACCTCCTGTGATGTGGTACACAGCGGGGTCCCTGTGCCGGGAAGGAGAGGGGACACCACTTACGTTGTATTTGATGTTGAGAGTGACGGGGACCACGGAGAACTGAGCCGCCTTTCTCACCGCGGTGTCTGCCACGCTGAACGCGAAATGGTCCATCGCCACGACCACCAGCATCAGCATCAGGGCCACGGTGAGGAGCATGGCTTGCACGAGGCACAGCATCACTTCTTCCCTGGACAACTTCAAGCCTGTTGGTCGAATGAGGTTTTTGGATGAGCCCACCAGCAGATGAGCTGCTTTTCTGTCCACAGCTAAACGCTCCAGCTTCTTAGTGACGTAAAGATTGTCAAAGCGGAGGTTGGTGAGATAATTTTTCAAATACCAGGTGGACTCAAAACAGAGATAGAGCATGGAGAAGCCAGCAACCAGCTTGTTGGCTACTCGTACAGAGTCTTTGACCAGTACCTCAACAGCCAAAAAGTCCCTCCCAATTTTCTCACCAGCAAGGTGCATTTGCTGGTAAATCAAGGAGCTGTTCTTAAGCAGTGAAAACTGAAAATGTCCATTCATAGGTCTATAAATATTAATGGAATGAACATTTTCTTGGATCGCATCCCCAAACTCCCAGGAAGCTGTCTCTAGCAGAGCAGTTGAGTTCAGAAGACTCTCAGAGGAGTTCTTGCAGATGCACTTGATAACCTGCAGTATGGTTTTAATGTTGCTTATGATGTTGGGTGTTACGTTAACCACTACAATCATGATGCAGGTCGACAAGAGAAGCTTCCGGCCTTGTTTGGTACCTAACGTAGGCATGATCATACTGAAGACGCAACGGGCAGGATGCACCAAGAAAAGGGTGAGGAGAAGGAGCAGACTGAAGGAGACGGCCATTGCAATGGAGAGATGCCAGGAGTACTCCAGGGAAGCAACCAACCAGTTGTAAAAGAGGCCTCCTATCACCGCTGTAACGCAGGAACACTGCAGAAACAAGGTCCACAGCTCTCTGCCGTTCGCTGGGATAGGCTTGGAGTAAACTGACCATAGGTCTGCCGTGGTCCTGCACACCTTTGGGAACAGAAAGTCTTCACAGTAGACACGGGCTCTCATCCTGTACAAAGAACAAATACCCAGGTGTTAGCAGTACGGAAACGCACTAATTAGGGGGCTTTCTCGAGGTGATTGCTCATGGGTCTTTATAACGTCCTTTGCTGAGTGCCTCTGCTCTTCTCTACCTCTCTGCTAACCTGAGTAGCTGGGACTGAGATCTTCCCTGGAAGCATGCAGGACAGGGAAGTTCAAGGCATTTCTTGAAAGATCAAATACCAAATACAATGTGACTGCTCCTCCGATAACGCAAGCACAGGAAAACATTGTATTATTCTATAAAAATCATAAGAAAGTCATTCAGAGCGGTCAACCCCTTAGCAGTGGCTAAGAGTGGCTTTAGTGGTTATTTAGAGGATGCTGGAGGGAGAAAGAGGAGGCTCCTGGCTGCTGTGGAAATCGTTAGATCAGCTCCGTAATTACAAGGTGTTCAATGGATAAGAGGCAGCTGAGTGGGAGTTTCTGCCTCTTAAGAGGAGACCAAACAAAAATCTGCAGGTTTAAGACCGACAAATACAGAACTGATCAGAGAAAACCAGTTTCACACTGAAGCTCCAGTGTCAGAGGAAATCTCCAAGGATAAGAATTTGGCCACTGCAGACGAAATGAAATGTCCCATAAAGCTATTTAAATGTCTAATGAAAACAAACGTTTGGGAAGGAATATCATTTCTCAGGCCTGACATGTGGAGTGACCCTCCAGAGACCAGAAAACCTGGTGGGGAGAAGGACCCTTTTCCCAGGATTAAACCCAGCCAGGCGATCCCCCTCTGCCCCCACCCGACAGCAGCCTCAGTTACCCTTGGACGGAGAATTTTGACTAGCAAAGGAGGTTTTTTAGTGGAAAAAGGCCATTCAACAGCTATCAAGACAGAGGGAAGGAGAGGGATTAAAGCAGACACTACATACCCAGCGGCAGAGAGGTGCCCCAGTCTTGCTTGAAAACTCTCCATGCTCCAGTGCCTTATTGCTCTCAGAGAGGATCCTGGATGCAGCTGCTGGGAGACGCAGGATAGGAGACCAAGGCAGCTGGCACCAGAGAGCCAGGACTCAAAAAAACCCAAGACGTTTTAAGGCAATTCAGATCAGTAATGCTAGCAATTCCTGAAGTGAGTGGGCAAACCTGGTGTGTGAAGCCCGGGGAATAACCCCGCTCCAGGACAGAGCCCAGATGCTTGGGCTTTACACTTCTGATCTTACTGCTGTTGCAGAGAAGGCTTATTTTCATGACACATAGCTGAAAAAAATGAGTCAATGACATATGGACTGACGAAGATGGAACAAGCATCACATGGAACATGGGGTGTCACCATCCCTTGTGGGGAAATCAGCTGTCTCATCCCAGCTGACTTCTCCTCCCACTGCCCACAAGCCAGCAGCAAGGTTGAGATTTCTCTCACAGAGAAGGGGAACTTTTCCTCTTTCAGACATCAGTCATGGCACAAAGGGCATGGTAGGATCCAGCAAACCATAATTGTTCATCTTTTCTGGCAGGCTGCTGCTCCCTGCTGAAACCGTGAGCTCATGTGCGGGGTACACAAACTGCTTAAAGGTCCATTTCATAGTCCTAGCAGAGGAAGATGAAACTTCAAACTTGAACCCTGCCCAATTCCCCGTACCCCGCAAATCCGCTGCAAAGAAAGCCCTGCCACAGGCAGGATTCCCAAAGCACCGAGAAGCTCCCAGATGTGCAAGCCAGGACCTGTGGTCCCCACAGGGCTGGCTCGCCTGACCCCTGGGATGTGCAGGGCACAGAGCTCCAGCCACCAAACCCACTCGCCGGGAGACGAGGACCAGCCCGTGGTGTTTGCTCCCCAGTTATATTTCCAAAGAAGAGGATTCCCCCTCTTCTGATCAGCTGGCACACAAGAAACGCGTACCACCGCTGCCGACCCCCTTGCACTGAGCTCCTGGGTTACGGGAGCCTTCCCTGGCTCCCACCAAACGTGCCCCTTTGCCAGACGCTTTCACACTAAGCCACCGCTTGTGGGCAAAGGCGACACAGCTCACCCAGCCGCCGCTGAGCCCTCTCCTTTCAGGGACCTGCTGTCCCATGCCGAGCCGAGCCGAGCCCTTCCTGCTGGGTGGGAACCGCCGGGCCCCTGGGATGTTCTCATGCTCCCCTGGGCGGGAGAGGGCAAAGGGCTGGAGGTCAGCCCTGTCCCAGCCGCCCCAGGGACGGAGCACGTGGGGCTCTGCTCTCCGGCGAGCAGTGGGAGAGCAGCACCCTCCCCGGGGGACATGGCCGGACCCCACGGCAGCGGCAGTCATCGGAGGACGAGCAATTGCGAGCACAAGCGGGCAGAGGAAACCTCTGCCTGCTCCCTCAGCCCTTCCTGCCGGTACCAGGCAAGGTCCTTTCCGCCCTTGCTGCTCCACTCAACAACTCTGCTTTACTGCTAGAGTTTTTCCTTTTCCCACATGGCTGGTAGAGCAAAGATTTCCTCCTGGTGCCCTGGAGCACAGACACTGAATGAGAAACTCTGACTGGCTCCAGCCGGGAAGAGGCACCAGCCAGGCGGGCGTGAAAGAAAGTGCCATTTGTTTGGAGCATCCATAGCAATTGCTTGCACAGGCCATGAATTAGGTCTTGAATTCAATCGGCAGACTATAAAGGACCACCCCAGAAGGCCCATAGCTGTATTCTGCAAAACTCATCAGGTTCTCCTTAGTCTCACTGTATTTCTGAGCTAACTGATTTCATCAGCCCCTGGGACCTCATCCAGGCTAAGCAGGTAGCTTTCTGGGCTGCAAAATAAATGTTAGCAATAAAGAACAAAAACCCTCAAGTCTCCGCCACGTAGCGATGAGGGTTGTCTGAGCCTGCTGCATCGTCTGGCAAAGGGGAGCTGAAGTCTGTGGGGCAGCCCTGCTTGACCAGTAACTCCAGGCAGCACCAAGAAGTGTTTGTATACAAAGTCAAACTTAGATTTTCCTCTGGCTCAACTCAAAATTGATCTCTGCAGCCTGGACTATCCTAAACCTAGGATACCTTCTATTTTATACCCCAAACTGACAATCTCTAAATAAGCTAGAACCCTCAATGCCTAACTTTCCCCAGGACACAATGAACAAGCTTGCTTTGCCAAAAAAAAGAAGAATTAAAAGTGCGTGTTTGTTCATACAGACACACGAACCGTGGGCGAAGGCTGGGGAGCAGGACACGGGCAGGACCGCGCATCTCAGCGAAGCAACTGTGACATCTTGCGGTCGGATTCCGCTAAAGTACCTCAAGGTCTGTGTTCATTTCAGCTCAGAAACTAAAGTCTGTGAGTGGGAGAGTTTTGAGGAAAACTGAGGAAGTGAAGGAGAAATGGGAGGCTGGTGATGGGGGTGCGTACGCTGAGTCCCCTCGGGATGCTCCGAGGTGCCTTTTCCCACCCTGTGTCACTGGGGATCTTGTGGCCCAGCTCCCAGGGGGTATAAAGGGGCTTTGCTGTCTTGACAAGCTCCCATCTCTATAGAGCTCAAGCTCTAAAAGTTTCTTTCTCTAACATACCCGATCTAGACTTTTTAACACTACAGTAGGAGACAAAGAAGAAACCCACATCCCTGGAACTAGCTTGCTGCAACTATAGGAAGACAACAGAGGGTTTCATTTGTACCACAGCCAGAAAGCATCGCCTGGCTTTGCTCTGATTAGGGATGGTGACTGAGCTTGTACCCACCAGGATGGGGATTTTAAATCCTTTCCGGCTTTGCCGATTGCAGTGGTCACAGAGTGGGTCTCAGGGCAGCCCGAACAAGAGCCTCTTGCCAAGACACCTGCAAGTTCAGCCTGTAGTGACAGGGTAACCCCGCGGTGGTGACGCCGATGGGAGGGGGTGCAACGTAAAGGAGCGGCTGTATCACAGGTAGAGCGTGGGGTACATGAACTATACAGCTTAAGAAAATGACTGGGTAAAGAAGATGAACGGAGGGCTAAAAATAGGATGATTTAAGGCTGAAGATATTTCTCCATGGCAATATCATCAGCACCTGCTGATCACATTATTCTGCCAATTCAAGAAATTGAGGGTGTGGGAAAGATTAGCCCATTAGTGGTGATTCTTTGCTTGTTAAAATCACATGCAAATGAACAACTTACAGTGATAAAGAGCCAGGTCATGTCGTCTTAGGTTTTTACTATAGAAATATAGAAAAATCCCAGCAATATTCTTTCAGTGACCGACGAGGGATAAATGTGGTAAGGGAACCAAGGCTATCTAACCTGCAATAGCTGAATTTCCCCTATCATGCCGGGCTTTCTTTTGTTTCAGGAATCTTTCCCGTTCTCTCCTGAACTTCCAGCATCGCTGCCGGGTGCAAACAGGCTGTGCACAGCCCCGGAATCACTCACCGCTGTACAGACCCGTATAGCAGCTCCGCCGTGTGAACAGTTTGTAAAGCAACTTGAACGCTTCTGGGATAAAAGATACTACAAAATGCTTTCCTACTGTAAATAAACCAGAACGATTTTCCTCCAAGTGTCTCAGGAGAACATGTGGATATTGGTCCGGGATTGGATGGGGAACATCAAAGGAGTAAAGCAGAGATATTCTGGATGTTGAATTTCAATGCGTGAGTGGCATTTCCTGGTAATTAAAATTCACAAGCAGGCTGCTAATGTGAATGGCTTTTGTGATGGTTGTTGGAGTTTTACATTCCTAGAGAAACAGTGCATAGGCGGGCAAAGTTCCTTTAAAATAACACAGTCAAAGTTAGAGAAGGTTAGTACAGCACTCGAAATGCCCTTCCCTGGGAATTTTCATATCTCTGCTCACATCACAAACTCTTCAAGAATAACGGGGTTGACTTACCGTTAAAAGCTGCTTTTGGCAAATTTTAGTACTAGCAGCAGCAAATGGAATTAGAAATTATTCACGCAGGCCAGTTCACCCTTGAACCCCTACTAAATCTTAAAATCTCTGTTTAAAAAAAAAAAATTTAAAATCAAGCATGCCAGACTAGTCCTGCTCTCACAGATGCCTGGATATGAAAAAACAGAATTAGGTAATGCTGTCGTCCACACGCCTTCAACCAGATCCTCTGGGGAGCCCTGGGAAACGCAGAGGCTGCTGATAGAGCTGGCAGAAGCCAGGTCTTTGACTAAAGTAGAGGTTTAGGATCCAGGTGCTCCTCACACCTTTTCCAGGTCTGCCAAGGCCCCGTTGTGTGACCTTGGGTAAGTCACTGGTCCCCTCTCTGCCTCAGTTTCCCATGTCCACACAGAGATAATAAACCTTCCCTGGCTGCGTTGAGATGCCAGGACACTGGGAGTGATTTTTGGAAACTTCTACACAAACTTCATTGTCTTAGTTCTACTTTCCTGCCCAAGTAAAACCGTCCTCCTGGATTCAACTAGGATGCACCAAGCCAGAGCTGAGACCGTAAGTAAACCTGCGACCACTACATCTGCAACGGAGCTGGACTGGATGTTACCCTTTGAGCCTTGAAATTAGACAATCCAAAGGCCCCCGCTGTCCTCCAGGCTGCAGGGACAGGGGCAGCTCTGTGCCAGTGACCAGCTCTGCTCCCCTGCAGCAGCAGCTCTGGCCGCGGCAGGGCAGCGGGACAGCAGGGCTCCTTCCTTCCCTTCCACGCAGGGCGCACCCGTTCCCTGGCCCCAGGAAGCCATGCTGCACCGTTCACGGGAGAGCCGGCTGGGAAAGGGAACCGCAGGGAGCAATGTTCCCTTCGCCATTCAGCCATTCTGCGCGAAGGCATGAGGAGGAGCATCCATGCAGAATGACCCAAACCCAGCGGGCAGCCGGCGTGGAGCTGCCCCGGGGAAGCAGGGCAGTGATACGGGGTATCCCCAGCAAAGGCGGCTGCCGGGGCTGCACCTCTTTAGCACAGCAGCCCTGAGACGCTGGGCTAGGAGCCTTCCCAGTCTCGTTGCTCCTCTGCTTAACAGAGCTCTGTTTTGGCTTGGACTGGGAGGGAGACCTCGCTGCTCCTCCTGGGGAACCACGGCCCAAATCAGGGGGTGAAGCTGGGGAGGGGGAGGCTCGGGCTTTGCTTTTCTCCTCTCAATCTACAGAGCAAACAGGACGATGTGACGTGCTAACAAATGCGTTTTATTGTACGTTTTCCACAATCATTAAGGATTTTGTTAAACTTAAGGATTTTGTTCATATTAAGGACTTTTTTGAACTTGACTGATCAAAGTTCCACATTCAACTGGTTTTGGCGGTTCAACCCCCCCGAGTCCCCACCTACCATGCGACCCTAGGGTAATCCCCCGCAGCAGCAGCTGTGGCTGGTGAGCATTGCCCTGCCAGCCCTCCCACCGGCCCCCGGCTTTATCAGCAGCACAGGAGCAGGAGGAACGCGCTGGATCCCTACCCCGGGCCAGTCTGCCTTGCCAGCTCCACCACATACTCAGGGAAATCTGTCCCAGCACAGGGATCCAGCCACTCACCTTCCCTCAACCAAGAACCTTCATCTTTCAACCCATCTATTTCAATGACTGATCTTTTAAATTAAATATTTCAGATTCTTACAGAAAATTAAAAAAAAAAAAATCAGATAAAATGGTGATTAAAATCACAGTCAATTTGCAATGCTTTCATTGAAAGTACCCAAGCAATCTGATTTTAAAAGATGTTAAGAATCAAAGCCTATTTTTCAGAAATGCCAATAATATTCCAATGCAACTTGTCCACTGTGACTCAGCAGGCTGCTCATGAGTGAGTCAATCTCACAAACCTAAGACTGGCCACAGTCACTAATGGTGAAACACCACCGATGTCCAAAGTTACGTCAGAAATTAATTTGGTCCCAAACCCCCATCTGTGTACTCAGTGCAAAGAACCAGGCAGCAATTACTGTCCCAGGTTTTCAAAACAGTGAACATGTTTGGAAACAAACTGTTGCCTTCCTGTTTCCAAAGCTTGGAATAAAGCACCGAGTCCTACCGACACATCTCCTGAATCATCCCTTCACACACAAACCTAAGAAATAGTCTTCATCCTCCATGAGAGAATTACTCATGAGATGGTAATGAGACCCCATCCTTCCCATCCTGCTAGAAGCACCCGGCCACGCCGCCTTCCCCCCGGTCAGATTCTGATACGCTCACTCACATTGGGTTGCACATAAATAATCCAGTTGCCTCCACCCTGTTCCCAGGGCTACTCTCCAAAACGAGGTAGGGTATCAGAAGCTAGAGCAGCAAAGCTCGCTAGCTTTCATGGGGGAGAGGCATCTACCCAAAGATGCTCGACACTTACAGGGTTGTCCAGTTAACAACCACCTATGACAGATGGACTCTGGGAGCGTCTGATTGGTACCTGTGCAAGGTGGGGAAAGATCTTCAGAGAAAATAACAAATGGATGTTGTGACACTGACCGGTATTTCTAAAAATAAAATTAAACCAGAGGGTCCCATACAGTGTGAGCAGCCACGTGGATTTCCTCCTGTGCATACTCTGACGATTCCAGTGCCCAAGTCCTAAGTGAGTGAGTCCTTCCCCAGGGGTGGCTTTGTTCATATTTTATTTAATGCACTTAAAGTGACATTTTCTACAGCTGTCAGGAGTGAGGTGGCATTTTCTGCATGGATGTTGGCCCATGCAGGGAAAGTCCCCAGCTGGAAGATGCTCTTGGCCCATGTGTTCATAGCCAAGCTAAGAAGCAGAACTCCCATAAGATTCATGAGCAACCCAGTTCTTGCCTACAAAAGAAATACAAAGACAACTGTTGAGTTTAGACTGGACAGCTACAGCATGTGAAGCATGAAGCTATTTGAAGATAAACATTATAAAAATGGGAGGCTTAGTTGCCGTTAATATTAGCAACATCTTAAGTGGGCTTTCTTAAGCCACAAAGGCCATTCTGCAGATGCTTACCAAGCTTTGATCCATCAAAAACATTAACATCTGTTTAGCCTCAGGAATGTGAGCAGGAACTGGGACTGAGCCTAATTTTACTCATAAGCTTTATTTCTCTGCACTGGGGAACTTTTCCTGCACCCAGAATCCTATGAAAGTTGAGCTGCTGACACTGGCAGGAACAGGAGCACGGTCTGGGAGATGCTGAGCACGTTCAAGACCAGCTTTGTCACCATTTGGAGCCACAGTGGCTCTGAATTTCACAGGGCCAGACTTTATACAGGCTCCTTCTGTATACCTGTGCCTTCAAACACTGCTGAGAACAGTATTAGACTTCTGTCGTTTCACTTTAGTACATGTCAAACCAGTTACACTCCTGAAAATTCCTTTTTTAAACACTCCACTCAGACGGATTGCTTTCAGCATTTTATGTATCTAAAAGAACTTACCATATCCTTGACCATCAAGTGGCCAGAAGAAAACGCAATTGAGTTAGGAGGTGTTGAGACTGGCAGCATGAACGCGTAGGAGCATCCTATAGTTCCTGGTATCATTAAATAGAGGGGATTTACTTTCAGACGAATTGCCTTGAAAAACAGAAAGGAATAGAAATTTCACCTTGGGGATTTGGAGTCATAGGCAGATATATCACAGAATGCAAACAGCTAGTGCACTGTGCAGAGCCTATCCCACGCCCTGTGATAAACGATCACATATCTCACCAACAACATCTGAAGGATTATTATCCTTCCGTGTCCACATTACCCTACAGGCACTTGCTTTGTTGCTCCCAAGGATTTCACGGTGCCTGAAGCCCAGGAGCAGGAGAACCATACGGTGCCTGTCCCAGCACAGACACAACACAAACCTGCCCAACCAAGAGCAGGGGAGCAGAGGAGCAGCTGGTCCTGCCATGGGACTACCTTACCAGCTCTGCCAAGACAGGCAGAAAGATGATAATAGTGGCTGTGTTGCTGGCAAACTCCGTGAATAAGGCAATGACGATCGTGATGAGGATGACAGCCACGGGCGGTGGTACACCCTCCAAGGGATGCAGACGGCCTCCTATCCAGACAGACAAACCAGACTCCTGCAGAAGGGGAGAGCAAACAAGCTGGAGAGCAGAGCTCCTACATCCCTGCACGTGAACTGATCCTTTCCTAGAACAACCTTCACGGACCCACACAAGCACCTATGCGCAGTGTCCTCAGGGTATTTAACAGCAAGCAGTTTGAAAGGAGTTGCAAGATCTCTTGACCTCCTTAGTTATCTGCTGCGCATTGCTGTCTCTAGGAGTTGAGGAACATGTCCTGCAAGTATTGTGACCCGCAGATGCAAATTTACCGGAGACAAATGAGAACCCCAAGTGACACCCTGGTAAAATCCAACTCCGTTGGGCAGGATGACTGCAATGTGGCATCTGCGGCGGGCCTCACCTCACAGCCCTTCGCCATGGCAAAGCCTCCTCCAAGCAGCAAGATGATGTTCCAGGGCACCGTCTCTTGGGCCTTCCTCCAAGTCAGCAAGGGCTGTGTCTCAGTATTTGGTGCTAGATGAAGAGAAAACCCCCATGTCAAACACCTACCCAAAGAGGAGCACGTCAGTCATCATCTGACAGGATGATATCATGAGCCTGACATCAGTGCTGAAGCTCATTAACCATGAGTTGCTGATGGTTAAAATATACATATGGAATCTCTTAAGCTAGACTTAATTAAAAGATCATTTAACTTAACATCAAATCTTAAAAAAAAGGAAAAGAAATGAAATTCCAGCACTTCAAGTTTTCTTTGAGGCTTTCTTGAGGGAACATTTAATATCAGGTTAATTTTCTCTCTGTAACAGACATAAACATTGTCCTCAACAGATAGGAGTCCGTGGAAGGAGGAAATTTTCTACCATTTGAATTATGAAGATTATTAATTTTCCACTTGCCGTTCAACAGCCAGTGAGTTTTATAGCAAAGATCTCATCTCCCCTAAAGGCCATCTCTTAATACATGATGAAGTGAGCTCTGTCATATGGAAGGATGCACTAATGGAACTATAATTTTCTATTGAACAAGGGCATACATATTTTACCCAGAGGAGGCCTGATTAACATCTTCCTGCATATGGACAACACAACAAATGTGCATGACTCAGAGCAGCCAGTATTTTGTTCCCATAGAGCCGATGCGGTGCTGCACCATCCACGAAGGGCCTTCATCAGCCTTAAAATTTGTATCTCATTGCTACTCAAGAGGACAGACCCAAGATCTCAAAAGACTCCTGGTAGCAAAACCTGCTGGAGAGTTTGGGCTTTAGGAGTTTAAATTCTGAATCATTCTGGGAACTGAGGAAGAACCCTTATTTTTGAGTACGGACAACTCGCCCAGCTCTGCCCTCTCAGAGTTCATGCTCCTCCCTGAGGGACAGGAGCTGTTTGGGAGTCAGAAACCAAACCTCTGTTTCACAATCAGGTCTGCTACGGTAAATCAACACCAATTTCAGTTCACTTCAGCCCACCACGGCATCACCTCTGACAGCTACATGAGCAATGGAGTCATTCCTGCAATCAGCAGCAGGGCAGTGACTGCTAAACCTCTTCTGGCACTTCAGAAAAAGAGTCTCTGTATGATCAAATTGCACCTTCAAACCACGCTGCTCCAGGCTGCCAGCACAGCTGCTGTGGGCTGGTGCAGGTCCAAGGTGGGATAATCTTGGCTCTTGCTCCGTGCCTGCCCTGCCAGGCACAGGCAAGGGCAGAGTCCCCGCCCGGAGGGGTCTCCTGCTCACCTTTCAGGTCAAACCACCACTTGAAGGAAGGTTTTTGCGAGGGGAAGAAGAACAGTATAATCACAATGGTGATTCCTGTAACCGCATCTGAGATAAACCTGTCCAAAAGCAGCAGAAACACTAGTAAGAAGAAAAAGCTTGTAGAATTACAAAGTTTATGAGAACAAGGATTTACCAAAGAAGATTACAAGTTTCCATCAGGTTTGAACAATGTTAGTTGTTCAGAGTTCTTTTTAATTCCCTGTTGAGCTATATTGCTAAGATGGTCTTTGAATCCCCTAGAAAAACTGGCCTGCAAATGTAAAAACCAAGATCTAATCCCCACCACACTGACGCTCTGGCTGTTCTGATTGCGGAGTCGTGGTCAGTCCATGAGGGGTTGTGAGGACAAGTTTCCCCAGCTTGTTGCAGGGAGGAAGAGAGGCAGAGCCCAGACCACCTTATTTTTATGGGCTCTTTGCAAAATGCTCAGGTTCTAAGATAAAAGGCAGGGTCCATCCAATAAAGAGCTTAAGCACGTTTTTGATTGTAAGGAGCTATTAACTGATGAGGGAAAAGTCCATAACTACTTTGTTGTATTAAGGAATCATTTATTAAGCTAGGGCTTTATTAAAAAAAAACTATGAAGGTCTCTTCTGTTAAGAAATAAAAACATCCTCTCTGAGCTTTAGCATTCCCCAACTGCTATATCCGTTCGTCTTCCCAAGGTATGGATGTCACAGGGGAGACTAATTTGCCAAACAGACAGGATAGCACAAGGGGTCAGTTCCTGCCATCTCTCTTCAGTCTCCAGACCTCCAGTGAAATCAGTGGATGGCATAAAGAATTCAGTATTTCACTGTAAATGTACCTATAAACACCATTCCCAACATTAAAACCCTAGGGATGGACTCAGATAGACACATGCCAACTTCCCACCAGCTTTATGTACCTCCTCCGGGAGAGAAAAACAATAAAGCTGGCTCTGCTACTTGAGGCTCAGTTTAATTTATTCCAGGAAACCTGAGTAATAGTGTTAAGCAATGCAATCAGAAACCCAGGAATCTCAACGACTTGGAAATGCTATTGAAAAATGTGACAGTGGAATGAAAATAAAATCTTACCCTGGTGCAAACAAGCTTGCCCAACCTGGAATGAATTTGGGATCCCTGGAGAAAAGCATGATCGCAAACATGCAGAAGAAGAAGAAAATTGCCTGTTCTGCAAACCTAAAATGAAGACAAATGCAGTTAAAATGCTGATGTGCTAATGGGGCGGATCCAAGCTAGGACAAGTATTGAGCTCAGCTGCAGCATCTTGGGTGAGAAATTAGGCTGGTTTTCTTAAAACAACTACAGTGAAACATTGGAATAGATTGTAAAATCCATTTGCAAATATTGACACTTGCCAGCAATTATCTCATATTGGAAGACATTAAGGAGAGGCAAGACGGGCATCAGGAATGCCCAGACCAGATGTCACGACACGCGTACGCAAGCTTGACCCTCTGGGTATGGCGGAGAGGAAGGGCCAAGCAGCTTCTCACGGTCATTCCTCTTACCGCTGCCCTCTGGGATGTCCCTAAGGCACGGGCAGCTAGGGATGGTTTCACTCCAGTTCAAGCAATGTAAAAGGATGGCTGAGATTCAAATCATATATGAGACAGCAGGAACAAACTTCAAGGTCAAAACCTAAACGGTATCCCTTAGACATATGACAAACTAGCAGGGGAAATGGCAATATCTAATTGCCATTTATATTATAGATTGCAATATCTAATAGCAAATCAATTTGCTAAGTATCAGGCTTGACTCCAGTGGAGTCAAGATTTAACCAAGACAATGCCTCAAAACACTGTTTAAAATCTCTCCGAGCACAAGGAAGGGCATTTAAACCATTGGGAAGAGGCCACTTGCATTGATTTTAAGTTATGGGGTTGCTAATCAAATTGGTAGAGCATGGCTTAATGGACTTTCTCACTCCTAGACCTCAAAGTGGGACTTTGATTCTTTCAGAGACATTTTGCAGGCTGCTCGATAATGTACTGAATGGAACAAATAAACCAATTTCTTTCATTTACAGCACAGGCACAGACAATTGTCTTTGAAGAACCACTCCATTTTCCACACAACAGCAATAATTACAATGTCGATAGCATGACACAAACATCGCTGAATCTTCACAGCATCGTTGTGAGTATGAAAATACTATTTTACAGATGGAGAAACACAGAGCATTTAAGGTTAAGACCTACAGTTTCAGAAACCTTCGCTAGCCCTGGTTGCCCAGAATATCAGTGGCTGCTTGGATATACCTAGGGTTTGATTCCTGGAGACACTCAACTTTTCCTGCTTCCTTCTTTTTTTGGCATTTCTTATAGGTCTAAAACTCATGTTGCTTTCTGCTAGTTCCTTTCTCCAGCATATGATCCCCATCATTGCAATTTGCACTAAGCTTTTTCCAGAAGACAAAACCTTTGAGAAACTACAATAAGATAGTAGTTGTTCTTTCTCCACCTGACTAATACAGTTCAGAAAAAATAATGTATACCATGACACAGATCTGACTTCTTTCCATATACTTTCTTTGAGCAGCTATTAAGCTTTCTTAAAGTATATCCACAATCCATATGATTTGTATCTACCATATGATTCATCAGCCTTCTCAGCAAACGCTTCCTGCTTCACGCAACAGGTATGCACAACCCTTCAAAACTCAGCCTGTGTTGGTTAGTACATAACACACACAGGATTGTTTTTGTCCCTGGAGCAGAAAAATCACAAACAGTAATTAAACAACCCAGCATGAATTCGCTCTATAAAACTTTGTTCTTGAGAAGATTTGAGTACAAGCTGCTATTTGCAATTATTCCTGTTAGTGAAGGTGGGGAGCCTGGAGTGTGCAAAAAGCAAACTTCAGCAGGTTACAAACACTCTGAGTGGAAACATCTATTTCATTTTCTTCTAAAAAACTCCACTTCTCCCAGTTTTCCACTCTTAAGACAGAACATTTCCAACCCACTTGATTTCTTTTTCATTTCAGTCCCGACTTTGTGACTCACTTCGTTGGACCCAGTTTCTGATAGTCCTCCTTTATCACTTCTCTGGCTCGGGCTTCTGCATCCACTCTTATATGTGATTTTTTTGATCTCCAGCCCCTGCCAAGAAACACAGTTATATCTTTACATGCCTCTAACATAACTGACACAACAGTAAATGCTGCATTTTCTAATGCAGCATATGCATAGCTCGGTGTACTTGTGCAGTAAGTTTCAAAGAGCTGCACATCTCTGGTGGCTCCGTTTGCATTGTCTTCAAACCATGAAGACTGACGAAGGTCTCCGGTACAGATACAGGCAATAAGGCCCTATTTTATATATCCTTTCTCTCTGCATTCATACAAAGGAGACCCTGCAGATGTTAGGAAGTTTCCTCTCGTTCATATTCTGAACTGTTTCGTCCAGCATGGGCCGTGATTGCAAAAAGAAAGTCCCAACATTACAGGATTTCCCCATCTCTAGCAGATACCTACTTGAGCAGAACAACAAGGAAGAGGGTGACACGGAAAACCAATCTGTCCCTTCATCTCTCAAGTCACTTGCAATTTCCTGGGTGATGCCAGGATGCTGCTGGGGATCAACAAAAATGCGAGGAATTTCTAACTGGCCGGGAATGTTAATGTGCTCCTGGCTAAGCCTCTTAGCCCGGCCACGCTGACCGCACACACAGTTTGCTCCTTTGTAGTAAGTGCATACAAATTCATATCTCGCACTTCATCTCCCATCACATCATGCCGCTGAACATGGTTTCTAACCCTGACTGCGACCTCGATTAAACCTACAAACCCCAACTTTCTGTATCAGATGCATCCATCCAGCCCCGCGGTGCCTGCGCTTCCTTAACTCGTTCACTGTTTCAAAGGGATATCGTGCCTGGATCTTTTATGTGGATGAATGGTTGATCATTCAGAAGTTCCTGAACCTCAAACAGATATATCTGGCCCTTCAATTTCTTATTTTTTGGGGGGTGTTATTAATGGCAGCTGCATCTCAGCTCAGCCAGCCTATACCTAAGCCTTTTAATGTCTTTCGGATTCAAGCAAAGCTGACCTGCTATTGCAGCGATGTCCATCCGCCCGTACTGTGCTGCACACACCCAGGACTTGCACACATAGAAAGTCCAGCCACTATTCCCGAGTTGTTACAGTCAAAGCAGCCCAACAAACTCCTGCCTACACTCGGCTGTACTTGTCCAGCTTTGCAATGTCTCTTCCGAGGCACCTCGCCACTGGGGAATACTGGTATCTGCGCTGGCCCAGCTATCCCAATAAAGCCGGGCTTTGTGCTGACAGAGGTGAGCCAAACAAAACAAAAAGCATCACGTTCTCCGAGCACAAGAGCAATTCTGCATTTCGCATGGCGCTTTGGCCAGCACAGCTACCTCTTCCCTCACCTGATCGCCCGGGGCCGTGCCGGCAGGACGCCGGGGCCGTGCCCCAACCCTCACCGGAGGATGCGGGGATTCAGGCTCCGCATCACGCAAGCCCCGGGAACACGATGCAGAGCGGCGCAGGTCTAAGCGGCTGCGAGCCGGCCGAGCATCCCACAGCAACACGCAGAGCCTCCCGTGAAGCCCCACCAAGCAATTTAAGGACCGGCGTTCGGCATTTTCTGGATTTAAACTTTCCCATTGATTTTTTCCTGTCTCTGAGACAATGTAAATATTTGGACACCTGTTCTCTTCCCCTCTCCCCCCCTCCTATTTGCATTTTTAACTCAAAATAACAATTAAAGACTTCTCTAAATATTAGAAATTCTGTATGGTCCCTGGAGGAAGCAGGACTGCAAGTTTATTACTATCACATGTGAGAGCGTGCAGGGGGAAAAAGGGCTCCAAAGGAACGAGCATGGCAATGCTGCAACCATTTTAAGTAGTGTACACTAGGGGTTGCATGTATCCAGCAAAGATTTACTGGAAAAACATGGTATTCTCAGTTACAGATTAACGCGTTGTTGTAAAATTAAGCCCTGTTGTGAAGTAACCTGTTCCAAACCCAAGTTTCTGCCCCAGGAACAAATCCTGGCTCTTTTATGTTGTAGGAGATTTTTGCAATTAATTCCAAGGGAACCAAGATTTCATGCTGGTCTTCAAAGTTTGATCCTGCTTTCCCTTCTGTCAATGAAAATCTGCCACCGACCTCCACAGGCCCAGGTCAGGCAGTAAAACAACCTTTAAAAATTGTGTGTTTAACTGAATGAATATATAATACATACTCTGTACGCATACGTATTTCAGTTAGATAAAGTATATGTAACTATGAGATATGTTTTAAACCTTCCTGTTGCATATCAGCTTCTTAAAATAGATGACTTGTTATAGCATGAGCATCCTGAAGTTAGTTATGAAACCCCCACCATCCAGGAGATGATCCTGGGTGATATCATAGATTTAGTATGAGAATCGTGATGGACATTTGTTTCACAATGCTGGTATAACCAGACTACGCATACGTATAGTGAATATAAACATACCTCACGTTAATTCCTCCATACAGGATGGAGATCCATAGCCATCCCAGGAGAAGAAAAATCAGCATTAAAGGAAATGCAAACATAAACCAAGAACCAAAGTTCACCACATCACATTCTGGAAAATAACTAAGCAAATGGGAAAAATCAAGTTAATGCAAGAAGGGAAAACAACCCTTCAATTTAAGGGTGAACCCCCCAGGCCACCCTGCCACCCACAGCTCACCCAGCCTGTGCACGCCTGCAAGGGAAGATCTGAAAATCTCTCTCCAGATGGGCTGATACTTTCATACAATGAGACTCCTGAACACGCAGGATTAAACCCTGCTACAATAACTGGGGAGTCTGAACATGAACCTCGCAGGGATGCTGTACATGCCTAGGAGAGACTGAACATACTGCTTGTATGGCCAGGAACGTTCAGAAATACCTGCGGGCACTTAGGATGGCACAAATCTCTGTTCCTATGCACATAGGAGGCATTTTTATGACTAAGAAAACGGGCCAGAAGTAGTGGGTTCCTTATTTTTCTTTCTACCACACAGCAGCAGGTATAATTGCTCACAAAACACCACACGGCCTGTTTCATCAAAACAGTTACCAGGTTAATTGTAAGCGTGTAGTCAAGTCCCATTAAATTCAATGGGATTAAGAGCACCAGTAAGGTGAAGCACATATGCCCCGGTTTGGCTGACAGCCTGGCTGGGTACGCTGGAAACCAGCTAAGGCTGACGCAACCACTCTCTGCTTTCATCTGCTCACGAAGTTTCCCAAAATGTTCTGGAAGGGCATAAATTTTTCAAACTAGTTCTCGGCACAGAAGGGAATTTCCTACAGGGATGGAGAACATGTCTCTCTTTTCCAGGATTTACAGGGCTCTCCAGGATGGCCTCTCATACCTCTTCAGCTGTCCCAGAAGGATGAGGTTTGGTGCAGTTCCCGTCAGCGTTGCTGTACCTCCGATGCTGGCCGCGTATGGGATTGAGATGAGGAAACCTTTCCATATATTTGTTTTGTATTCCTCCTCCTTCTTTAAGTCTGAGAGAGCATCGCTGGCAACCTCCTTCTCCTCCGTCAGATCTTTGCTTTAAAATAGTCCAAAAGAGAATCCGGTGAAAGCCCTGGTTTAAATACAGTGCAACCACTTCAGAGCCTTGACAGAAGGAAAATTCCCAGTTTTTAGAAATCCAGGCTAACACTGTCCTCAGGGACACCTAAGCAGCTCAGTGCAGCAGAGGGGTCTGCTCGGTGAACTGCCACGCGGGACCAGCAGCCTTGCAGAGGGCAGAGCACCCTCAGCACCCGTCTGTAGGAGCTGAGGGTGCACGTGCCTTGCCCAGCCCCTCAGCGACTTCTAACACTTTAGCATAAAGTCCACAGGACTGCTAAAAGGGAAAAAAAAAAAAAATTGACAGCGCCAAGAGGAAAGAAACATCTGTCCTGAAAAGATGCTTCCTTCCCATCGTTGTTATCAAAGCAGGATCATCACCAGTGTGTAAATCCTGGTGGGTTTTACATCACCAGCTTCACATGTTTGATGTTCCTGAGAAAACCAAGGCACAATTCCCCAGCAGGAGACACCTCTGGCTACCATTTCAGAGCGGCTGGAAAATCTCTGCAATGATTTGGACATGCAGAAGGATGCTGGACACACAGAGGAGGGTTGCTATCATCAGGCTAGTGGTTGGGACATTTGGTATAATCAAAACATTTCAATGATTGAATTTCAAATTCCTAAAACTTGGTCTAGCTCAGGGGATAATTCTCTCTCTCAACTCTCTAATACAAACTTTATAGTTAACTTACTCCTCAGTACTTGCCAGAAACTGCATCTCAGTTGGTACAGTGTAAAGTTTATTCTGCTGTAAAGATGCTGAAAAAGAAAGATTAGGACTTTAAAACAGTTCAAAGCATCTAGAAAATTCTCCTTGAACCAAACAGAGGAACGGAGGAAACAACTGCCATTTACAGAGGAGGGGCTGTGCAAACGAAGGGTGAGCTCACGCCACGGGGACGGGGTCGGAAGCGCCGGGCACGGACCAACAAGCCCATCTCCTCCTGCCATCACTCCGGTCCCACCGCAGCACCCAGCTTCTCCTCCAATACCCAGAGCGCTTGGTCCTTTTACTGCGGCCACTGGTTGGGCTTTGGGATCCTCTAACATGACCAGGAGTTTCAGGTTGTCCCTTATCAAGTCATGGGTTTGGGGTGGGGTTTTTTGGGGGTAACCACAGTTCATTCTTATGAAGAAAAACTGTTGGGCCTGATGTATCTGTAAGGCACGTTCCCCAAGGTACAGCAGGAGCACTCCCTGCCACGGAGCTCCATTCCCAAGGGATGAGAATTTTACCCCCTGAAGACACCTAACGCAACGTCACCGTAAAGCTGTAATTCGCTCCTTAAAGACAAGAGTGGGGCACATTTGGGGATTAGGCTTCGTACCAGGTCCTCTGAAATCCACCCCAATAGCAAGGACCATTCCCAAGCCCATCATCCCCTCCATAAATGACAGACCCTGCAGGCTGAGAGACTGGTCCCCAACACAAGTTTAGGGCCACCCTGAGGGGGGGACTCTTGCATACCCAATTCCCAGGGACCCTCCTGCATATTTCACACGGGCTCTGCCTCACCGTCCTCCTCATCACCACACAGGGAACACAAGCAGGACTCAGGAGCACTTGGGGAAAGGGTGTATTTTGACCAGAACGACCAGTGTTGACTTTGGCAGTAAACTGGGAGGTGCACACCACTCTACCACACACATACATATGGGAGAATTCAGAAATCAAAAGACAGAAATGCAATACAATCACTCTTTTTTATCAGATCTCACACTAAGGCTTGTGGCATTTGTAGTTCTGGCTCATGGCTCGACCTCCTGAGGTTGGGAGTAGAGGTGTGCCATTAAACCCCCTTTTCCATAGTCCTCCTCAGGACTGGAGCACTTGTGAGTTTTATCCGCCTCCAGCCCGTCACCGCTGGCTCTGCTGCCTTTCCTAGAGCTCTTTGTACGTTTTTGGGTCCAGAAACCTGTGTCCCTGCACCTCCCCAGGCTCTGCAGACCACTGCGTGCAGAGCCCATTTCCTGCCACTGCCACCCCATCAGCCCCCAAATTTCCTCGCACCCCTCCTCAGTCCGAACCATGATCCTCTTCTACCCGCATATGCACTGGAGACCAAAAGCAGCGCGTGGAGAGGGGCCAGTGGTCAAAGTCTCTGGACTCACTCACGTGTGCGCTGAAGACACGGAGCTCGTTCCAGCTCAGTGAACCAAGGAGTTTTGCAAAGTCATGCTCTACACATCGCTAATTTACCGAATTGGAGTTAATTGACTTGGACACACACATGCTGAGCTTTCATCCCAATGATGACGCGATGGAGGGATGTAATTAGAAGGACGAACATTAACCCATGGCTGACCGTTGATCCCCAACACATTTAGCCCAAGGCCTCTTACCACTGCCGTCCCACTCAAGCCTATGCTGGCTCTGCAAAGAGACATATTTCATTCCACCTCTTAACATTTTTCAAATTTTTTCCCTGCTATGCCCAAACTCCCATCCCATCTTGCCAGGACCATCTATGAGTTACCTCTCAAGGAAGGTCTGCAAAAGGCAACTGTGCAAAGGAAAGCCAGAGTTGCTGCAAAGCAAACTTTTCCTATGAAACTTGTAAAAAGGAGTTGAAAATTGTTACAGGTCCGTAAGTCAGAAGAGGCCAAAGACCACTGAGGTAGGACCTGGCTGTACACACCTCTCACGAAGCGGTATGAGAAGGATTCAGTGGCCATTTCACCCAAATACCTCGTATACCTTAGAGGCAGAAAGGCTTGTCCTAGAAAAGTTTGGCTTTAATGACGTTTTTATTGTTTCTAAAAAGTTGAAAAGGCCGGAGAAGGAATATTTCCACCCACCGAGGGGTGCAGGCAGCTGACCATACCCTGCCAGCACGGTGTCCAAAAATGCACATTTCCCACCTGTCCCTTTAGAGACATCATTTCCAGGTCTGCAACCCAACGAAATACCTCAAGCACTGGCTGCAGTTTATCTTGAATTTGCGGAAGATATTCCCTATGCAGGAAAAAAAGGATGGAAATATTTTCTTGTGATTTTTACCTGGAGATACTGAAGCTGCTCAGAGAAATGAAATATCGTCAATGATGGGTTAGTGGGCAGAGAGCAGGAGAGATGGTCAGGCTCACTAGCACAGTGGTTTCCAGCTTGTCACACACCTATCGCTGGAGATGTCAGACAGAATTGTAGGGAATCTGTAACCCACTTCCAAAAGGAAAATTCTGGAAGTTGAAAAAAGTCTGTTGGCGTTTGGTTTATAAGCCTGCTTCGATCAGCCAGAACCAGCTGGGACTTCAGCTGCCAAAGCTCATCTAACTGCATTCTTGCATCAGCAGCCAATAGCATCAAAATGAACAAAACACTACACCAAATTTTAGCTATCAACGACACAAGCATGCAAATACTTTCTGAGCTATAACATGCTGCCCATATGGTTGAGCATGGACATAAATGATTGTAACCTTGAGGTTCTCTCATCAGCAAAAAAGTGTGACCAACTGATCAGGGACGTGACTAATTCTGGCACTGTCTGTGTAAGCAAAGCCCTTCACAAAGCTGTTTCACACACCTGTTGAGATTTCTTCAGAAAATCAAATGCTTTTACATGCTACATAGTCTTTAATATATTTTTATTTTTATTTTTTAGCCATCCAAGTATTTTTAGCCTCCTGGACACTACTACAATGTTATTAAAGCATATCCAAAGAGATCTGCAAACTGACCTTATCATATGCCATTGTAAAAGTTTGCTTCCACATACAGTCCCCTTCGTAAATAAATCTGCCTGTCTTTTTTGGAACACAGATCACAATTCAGTTAGATTACAAAAGTTAAGTAAACTATGAAATTAGTATACCTTTTTCTCAAATGCACATTCCCTGCATTCAGTCAGGTTTCATCGGGTTTGTGAAAAAACTAACTGCAGCAACCCCATTGGAGATGTGCGACCGGCCCCATCTGACTGCAGATGACACCCGACAGACAGGAACCCGCTGCAGAAAGCTCACCTTCACGTCTCCGCTCCTAGGTGTAACATCAGATTCGTCGCTTTTGAATGACTTCAGGGTTAGGGCTTCCTTCAAGGAACTCGGCTTTTCTCATCCATTCAGAAAGATTACAGAAAAGGATGAGTCTACTCTGGGACACTAAAGTTCAAATAAAAAGTCTACAAGAAAACCTGCATTTTGGTGTTGTACATTTTACAGATGACTCCTCCTTCACTTGTATTTATTACTTTTATAAGTCTCTATCTCAATAGAAAAATACATCATCACGCCATCACATGATATTTGCAAAGCATCACTTTATTCACTCTTCTACTTGCATGCCTCTCTCTTTATTCATTCTTCTACTTGCATGCCTCTCGCTTTGCCTTTTCTGGCTTCTCTCACCACTGTAAGCGTTGAGAGCCAAGGACGTTAATTCTGTGCTCGCCAACGTCTAGGGGGTCTTGATTTTGTGTGTTCCCAAACCCTACTGTATTTACAGTCACAACTACACAGTCAAATCATTTCAGAGGATGGGGTCAAGAAGGTTAAAAGCAGACTGACAAAACACAATGCTTCTACAGAATAAGAAATTATAGCAAAGAGGTCAGTGGGGTTGATTTTAATAGATGTGAACGGTCAAAGATTCTTAAAGCAAATGTGATAAAGCAACCTGGAGTGCAAATATCTCATGATTGCTAGACATTAATGATGAATGATTAATTATATCTTTATTAGAGAATGCACATGTTTGAGTCTTCTTCTGGGGACTCATTTTTCTGCCTTAGGACTCACTGGGATCCAAAAAGCCATTGCTTTTAAATCACAGGGGCAGAAGAATTACTAATCAGTGCAAGAAAGAGAAGCCGTGACTACTGCTTCAACTGTCAATAATAGCTGCAAAGGGGACTTCATTTCTGTTTTGCTGTTGCTCATCACTGTCTGCCAGAAGCCCAAACTCCTGGTAAATGACTTGTGAAGAGAGGGCTGGAGGAAGACCTTATCTGACTGCATACCCCTGACCCAGCCTGTCCACGACCTGCTCAGGAACAACACCAAGCAGTAGCATCAAGCTGGGAAATCACAAAGCACTTTATAAATAGGTATTTAACCTGCCAGCCTTCCCTTTTGTCCTCCCTTTCTCCTCCAGCTCAGGCTCCAGTTTTATGGGGGAACAAATAGGAAAACGAGAGGAGAACCCACGCGTCCAGGAGCACGCGGCAGCCCTGTGTGCTGCCATGGAGGGGCCGTTGTCCTCACCCTTGCCCTGCTCCCGCTGCCTGGCCAGTCCCTTGCCTGTCCCTGCAGCAACACACCATTACGTAGCACTCATCTGCCCGGGTTTACTATCTACAGCCCTCCCTGGCTCTGGCTATCCCTGCAGCGAGGCATCCTTACGAATCCCATCACCACCGTGCCCACAGGGCTGGACTTCAACTTGTGCCAGCAGCAGGTTTATGGAGCGGGTTGGCTGGGCATCACCGCTTCTCGGTTTTTCCAGACAACTCATAAGCATTGCCTCCTGCATGACATGAGGAAGGGGCAGGATAAGAGGGAGTTTTATGCCAATACTCTTCCATCGCGGTAATAAAGTGTGTAGTAAAATGGGACCAGCACTGAGATCAAGCTGCAGCTAAGAAACCTGGTTCTTGTGCCAGTGAAGTCAATAAAATGGGGCATATTTGACAGCAGCAGGACAGACCTCAGCTGGCTTATACTACTGCCCTGTCTCAATTACCTTGGTTTTCTTCATTTCCCCTGTTCATATCCTTAGATGTGTCTTTATCCCCAAAGAGGCTTTTTAAAATTGCATTTGCGATTGGAAGCATCATAGCAGTGGAGGCAGTATTACTTAACCACATGGACAGGAAAGACGTTGTCAACATCATCCCTAAAATTAGTCTGGAAGAGAGAAAAAAGGAAAAGCTGAATTTCTTCAGTTTGGCAAGTTCTCTGATATCTTACAGCTATAGGAAGAAAAGCTCACGTGCAGGGATAACAAAATTAATAGCAAAAAGGACTGCTGTGACTATCCTGTAACTGGATGGAGCACAAATACGGGGCTGAACCAAACGATTCTTGTGCTCCGCTGGCCTCTGAGCAAAGGCAAACAGCTGAATAAAATCAATAAGCTGGAGAAAAGGGGGTGCGTCCCCTGCTATGGGGACACTCGCATCACGGCCCACCACAGCAGAGCCGCTTCCCGAGTGCCTGTAGCTCACGTCCCCCAAGAAGATCCCCCTGCTCTCGTAGTCACCTGGCTGGCTGGACTCCCACCAACATGAGGACCCGGAGCGCGATCCTTCGGTGTAAATTCCACTCCTCAATGGCCGCGGCCATGATTAAACCACTGAGGAAGAGGAAATTGGTGTCTAAAAAATATTGTGGGCAAACTTTGTTAGATGGGAGGATCCCCAGGAAGGGAAAGAGGACGATGGGCAGCAGAGCCGTCACGGCCAAGGGCAGCGCCTCCGTGCACCAATACAGGGCCATCAGCAGGATCACATAGAGACATCTTCCTTCCTGCAAGAGGAGGAGAGAGGAGAAGTAAGACATGTGGCATTAGAGAGACATCTTTTCACTTGGAGACACTTAGACAAGCAAAATGCACCAATTACTCCTTCGAGGATACAGTATTTCTTCCAAATCATTTCCATCAAGTACAACATCTTCCCCCCTACATTGTGTAGGGATTCAGGACTTACACTGATCCTCTGAGACCACAGCAAAACCCAAATCCTCCTCGATTGCCTGAGCTTCCTACGTGCTGCAGGGTGGCAGTGCACTGGGGCATCAACCAAGGAAGCTCTGGAGAGCAGGAACTGTCCCAACATGTTGAATTAGGGTGCTAATCCTCAGCAGGTACTGCTGCTAACACCCTTAGGGGTCCCAATATCTGACCCTGCTACACTTAATGTTTGTGCTTTCTCTCCAACTTCCACAGACCGTGCTTTGCATGGCTTTGGTAGAACAGCTTTGAGAGACGGATGTATCGAGTCCCCACATTTGCAATAGGAGGCACATAGAAAGGTTTCTTTTCTTGGATCAGAGTCTCCCAAGAGAGCTGTGAGAAACCATTCCATGGCAACCCATCCCAGTCCCTACGGAAATCAGTAAATCAAGCGCCCTGGTGTCACGCTGCTTCCTGAGGGCAGGGAGCTCGCCCATGCCCGGCATCACCCCCGCCTGGGCCAAGGCTGGCAGAAACCCAGCGCCCCCGCGTCAATTCATTCATCCGCCCAGGAGGCACAAACTAGACCAAGGCCATTTGTCATGACAGCCACGGCCGAAATAACGAGCGACGGAAAGAAGTCAGGAGAACGGCTCCAGGCCCAGGAGGAGAGAGCCCCGGGGGGGGCCCAGCACGGAGCTGGGCTTGGTCACGGCAGGGCTGAACGGGGATATTGTCAGCGGCCACAGGGCAGAGTGCCCGCAGCGCTATAAATAACAGCCGAGAGTCATTTGGAAGCCACAGAGCTATTTATTTCACCACTCTTTTCCAGCTTGCTGAACAGGTTGAATTGTTACTCAAAGGCACCTCTGTCCCTCCCCTTGGACCTTCCTCCCCTGCACCCGGGGCGAGGATGACGACGGCTCTGCTCCCTGCTGTGGCTGGGTCGGGAACAGCGTGGGCTGGGAACTGTGTGGAGCTGCGTTTTGGGGATAACGTGGTCTCAGCTGCAGCGTTTATGGGTGCAGCAAGGCACCAGAGCAGGTACGGCGGAGCCACAACTTGCCTGGCCACCTGCAAAAAATTCGCCTTAGCTGCATGTGGTCATCCCCCAGCTCCTGGAGCAGGCTCCAGCCCAGTAACACACCCACAAACTGAGGATAAAAAAATAACCATGGCTATCGAGAAAGCCAAAGAGCAGAACCCACCCTGACACCCTGCTGGGTGCATAAAGCCGAGTGAATTGAAACCAATACGGATTTATCGTTCAATACATCTGCAGTGAGTGTTTGAAAAGTGGCAAGAATGACAGAATTTCTGATTTGCTTTTAGCACTCAAGCTTTGCATTTCACAAGGGGTTCTGGTAGTAAAGCTCCAGCGCACGTGGAAACGTGAATATTGCAGAACTGAGAGTAATATGCTTCGATTTTTTAAGACATTAATCACAGAGGAGCCACAGACACCTCTGTGTCATGTGAGGTCCCCAAGATCTGGATTTAAAGACCATGGTGCAGTCCTAATTTTAGATCCCAGTGAAATGACACACAAGACACTGTGCAGTAAACCCTTCACGTTCCCAGGGCTCGGCCCTGGCACCTGGCAGCTCCCATGGGCTCCCCATGGCTTCACTTCCTCCAAACCAGCAGGACCAGAGCAACAAACCTGGCAGTGCTAGATTTTGCAAAAATAAAGAATCATGTTTTAAACCTTCGCGCACTAGATTAGTGATTTCCTTCCCGTGGCAACTGATAATTTCTCTTTACTCTGGCTCTTTTTATACAGCAAAGAAATAGCTTTCCTCTCATTAAGCCCTTTCCCAATTGATCTCTAAAGGCTGTATAAGTCATTTTTTTTCTCCCACTGGCAAAATATTCTTCAGTTTTCTGCAAGGAAGGTTGCACCAAAATCAACTTCAAAATAAAGACACTTTGCCTCTTACGGGGGTAGAGCAACTGAAAATATTTAACAATGCCTTGGTATAAGAGCATATCAATGAAGGCTTTAATTGACTTGAAATAGATGAAGTACGATTTAGAAAACTAATTATAAGTAAGGGATATTTATTCTCTGGTGTATGGAAAATGTTCTAGAAAACATTGCAATGAAACACAGCATGAATCTAATAACTAATCTTCATTGCAAAATCAAAAGCCAAGAGATAAAACTGAAACAGGGCAGAGGACTACTGTATGGAGGGTTTTCCCAAAATTTTGAAACTTATATGGATCAACAGCAAACCACTTTAAAAAGAAAGCTACAGTATTCTTTATCCAACTTACTCTACCCCAAAAGAGGACAAATAGCACCTATATTAAACAAGTTTTTCACTTAAGATAGGATAATCATTGAACAAAAAAGGAACAAGACCACTTCAGAATAACTTAGATTTGGAGCAAGCACCCCCCAGAATAAAAAAAATTAAAACCATTAATAAAATTGAACTCAACTCTAAACAAAATTGAAAACTGAAAGGTTTTTGGTTTCAAGATATCTTGCAAATGTTAATTAATTAATGCTCCCAGTGCCCAGCAAGTTTGGTTAGTATGCAAACAATAAATGCTAACAAATGTCAGAAGAATGGACTTTTAGGGAGACGGCCATGGCTGCCCACGCCGTTGCGTGCAGCACTGTCACCCTGCCATGATCTTCATCCTTCGATCCCTCTGCTGTGTCACTGCAGGCTCCTTCTACTTCTCTCACCTTCCTGCTGCTTTGTTTTTATTTTTTTCAAAATAAGTCTATCAAAGTTCAGGGGGAAAAACGGTAGCACATTCAAACTTTAAAATGGGTCTTGTGATTGGGTTAATTTTATAACCATTTAATGATTTCCAGGGAAGTGCTCGGTGGCTCTGGACGACAGCAACTCTCCTTCCTGTTGCTCAAGAGCCTTGGGAACGACCTCTGCCCCTCCAGACACAGATCCTGTCTTCACTGCACTGAAAGCACCGGGGATTTTCCATGCTGGGGGACCTGCTGAGCTACGGCAGAGGAAGCCAAGCCACAGGGTAGTCTCCCGCGGGCAGGAGAGCTGGAGAGAGCAGGAGGTCTCCTGGAAGGGCAGATGAGATCCCCCAGAGAAAGGAGAGGCTGGCAGGCAATGTGGGTCAGATAAGGCAAACGGGCTCGCCCAGGCGTAGCACCGAGGCACAGGCATGCACGAGCCACCAGTCCCCACCACCAACCTGACAGGGGACATCAGGAGCTTCAGCTGGACCTTGTACTCCACCAGCCCCAGGCGGCTCCTGGGCAGCCCAGTGCCGCCTGCCCACAGCCTCCCCACCAGACAGACCCAGCGCTCGAAGAAGCCCTACCTTGGCACTGCCAAGCTTTGGTTTTTCTCCATCAACCTTTGCATGTTACACGGCCGTCACAGCCTCACCACCCCCACACAGGTTCTCCCCATCACCCTTCCGCCCTATGACCAGGCAAACGAGTGGCAGACAGGTGACAGGGACCCTCCAGGACCTCTATGCCAATACCAAGAGATATTTTGGCTGGAACTGGAGCTTTTCAAGCCCTTTTATCCCACTACCATCACAAAGGAACATCCCAACTGTGATACTCAGAACTACTCAGTACAAAAAAAGTACCGGTGGCTTTTAGCATCTCGCTCGCAAACTGCTCTCACTTTGCAGCTGTGACTCTGCTACTGGCCATCTCGGTCCCACTGCCTGTTCTCCAACGCGATGGATATGTGAATCTGATTTCTACTAACTCAGCTCCTGAAAACATTATGTAATCTGGACAGAAACCAAGCCCTGTTTACAGAGTTGTTTTGCTCCCACCGGGTATTTGCAGAGTGGCTAGAAAGAGGCCAGTAACACAGGGGCACAAGCTGTAAGAGCTGCAGGGAAGATATTTTGCTCTGGAGTTATGCTAAAAAGACATAAAGCTTATTAAACACTTTTATTTAAACTTCTTGAAGTATTTTGTAGTTGGCAGAAAAACAAAATCATTTTCTCTATTTTACAAACAGGACAGCTAAAGCTCAGAGAAAGTGGGCAAATTGACCAAGATCACTTAGGAAATTAATGACAAAAATGAAATGGGCATCTTAGAGAAAATCTTCCCTGGCTCAGAGGTCTGAGGCTCACATCCTCTCTTGGAGGCAGCAATAGATCCTACATCTTCAAACATTCATGGACTGTGAAGCTAAAACAGCACAGTGTGATGATTTGACACCCTGGGAGAGGTTAACAGGGCTCCCCTTTTGAATCTCCATTTCAGCATCAGGGTTTGGTTTTGTTTTTAAGATAGATCCACCACGTTTGATTAGAAAAAAAGAAACATTTTCAGTGATGGTGAACCCACAAGTTTAGTAAGCCACTCCTATGATTAATTAACCTCACTTAAAATTATGTTGTGATAATCTGAATCTGCCAGCTTCAATCCTCTGCATCTTCTTATATGCTCCTCCTTTATGCCTTAGCCTGGGCCACCCTTCTGCTCGTGATGGATGCGCCTTCAAGGTAGTGATGAAGTTACTCCTTGCCTTTTTATTCTTTGAAAGAAATGGGTTGAGCTCCCACAGCCTTTCATCACATGGGCTGTTTTCCAGTCCTTTACTCGTTCTGAGACTTCTCCAATTTGCCAAAGCCATTTCTGAGCTGTGGAAGCCAGACTGGAAGGGTGTTCTGGTGAAAGCCACAACCTCAGCAATTAGCAGCCTGGTAGATCCTCACTGCTCTTGCTGAATTTTCACATGTCCATATACACAAATATCACATTAACCCTCTTGGCTGTGGGTAGCCAGTCTGGTAGCCATGTTCAACTAACTACATATTGCCATCTCAAGCCCTTTTTTGGAATCTGCTGCCCGAGAGGGATTCCAGATCAGCCTGACCTGCAGCCAGCAGTCCCAGTGATCTCCATCTACTCTGGGGCTTGTAGAAATGCACCTGGTTTATTGCTTCACAAAACTCCTCAGGCAGCTTTTATGAAGTTCTTGTATGGAAGTTGCCTAAACCTGTAGTTTTTAAAGTAGCCAGGGTTGGATGCAAGTATTTTAATTTCCCTTTAGTTACTGTCACAATAAAAATATTTCATTATCAGACAACTTTTTATGATATAGGACTGTTCTACGAGCGCTTTCCCAAGTACAGAACAAAAATGCTTCACTGAGTGTGGCTTTTTCTGTGTTGTCCATCTGGCACCAGAACACCACGCGTCAGATTCCTTTTGTGCCACACACTCGAAACACTGCTCATCACCCTCAATAGGGGACTTCTTCTCAATTCTTTCACATCCCTTTTCATGTTTTCTATGGTTCTTAGCTTTGAATTAATATTGACTCTTGTCAACTTCCCATTTCCCCCAAGTATTGCTGCTTTCGCTTCCTCTCTGTGCCAGCTCGCTTCACCAGGCTTGCCCTCTCTCCAGACCGAAGCTCACAGTGCACGTGAAAAATGTCGTCACCCTACTTCCAGTTATCACCCCTCTTTCCTCATTGAAGTTCTTCCTCTCATCTCTTTTAAACGATCATTGCTTCCAGTTTTGCGAAATTGGCCATTCTAAATCACCAAGCACGTACATAACAGAGATGGACTTCACGCATGAAACGTATCATCAGGCTACAATCACTTACTTCACCTGCCAGGCTGCTCTCCTGACTGCCACCTCTTTGCCTGCCCCTGCTCCTGCCGTGCTCTCCAGCCCAGGATCTAGCTCCCCTCCACTGCCCAGGACACTCCGCTCCCAGCCCACCACCCCACGCGCCTACATTTGCATCACCCCCTTTCCCCACAATGCCTTCATTTGGAGACGGTTCATGTTCTTTGCTTTCAAGTGCAAGCAATGTCATTTTTCTTCTGGAAGTTCTTAAAGTCTCCTTGTTCTAATCAGGAGGACTCATTACGTCCGAGTTAATTTTAAATTGCTCTATGGCCACTGAGGAAGTCAAGTCTGTTTTCTGAAGGCATTGGGCCCTATTTGCCTGCTCAGAGCTCCTTTTAGCAGATTTGGCTGCCTCAGCTGTTACCAAGCCAAGAGGCTGTAGACATTGAGTTCATTAGAAGCTGTTGGAACAAGCTCTTTGCACAGCTCATTAAAAGTGCCCCCCATGCCCCTTCCAGCAGAACAGTTCCTCCAGCCCCTCCTGCCCTGCCCGAGCTCTTTGCAATCATTCACAGCCCTCCGAGCAGGGGGGTTGCAGGCACTTCCACTCACGGAACAAATATTCAGCCATTTCAGCAGCAACCGGAGCAGGAGGTGACACACAGACCCTTGTGCAGAGAACTGGTTCCTGGGAAGCGGCTCCACACAGAGCATTTCCTTCTGCTGTTTTACGTGATGGACACAAGTCACCGTTCCAGCCACAGTTTGGGGAGCACACCCTGAGGTCTCAGCAAACCCGCCCAGAAAGCAGAAATTTCATTTCTCTATTTAAAGGGGATTGCAGACAAAACCACTTATGCAGACAAAACCACTTACCACAACCACTTATTGCAGACAAAACCACTTATGCAAGTTATCTCTCACGACTGCAACCTACAAAGGGCATCAAATAAAAACAAGGGCTATCAATGTAATGCCAGCACCAATGCCAGCCCTGAGATTGTCCCTCTGTGAAGGGACTCACACAGAGATCTGGAGAAGAACCATCACAGGGTGACAGCTGACGAGAGCTTTAATAGCACCTTGCAGATATGGATGCTGGAGTTCATCAGCAACAAGCAAGGCCAGACTTGATGGATGATTTTTCTCAAAGGATTTTGTCTTTAGGGAGATGTCACCTAGGTGCAGGTTTCATTGCATTCAGACCACAGGGTATCACTCAGAAGTACACGCTAATCCAAGAAGCCACCATGTATTTGTGGTTCTCTGTTATATCAACTTTAGGTCATGATTTCTTGGTCTCCAGATCCAAGTGAAACGCTGCCCTTGAAGCCAAAGCTCAAAGCTCCTTACGGCTCCAAACCCTTGGGAGATTAAAATTGCTGAGGATCCCAGTGGGGAGAAGGTAAAGGCTGACATGATGTGGGAACAGATTTTGGCATCCCCACTGCAGAAGACACCTTCTCACAAGGGAAATCTCATCTTGAGACTAGCAAGGGCTGAGCCTCACTGCTTCTCATCTCCTACCAGTTTCTATAACACCCTGCAGGGTAGCACATCGACCATCCCAGCGGGAACACAGGGCTCTCCAGCCCATCACTCCAGATGTGCAAGTACTCAGTAGCATCAAGGTTGCTACAATGACGGCACCACACCCAGGAGCTCCTCCTGCCCCAGCCTGCTTTCCGTGGGTGCCCTGCCTGGTACAGCCTCCCAGTAACACCAGCAGCAGCCCAGTCAGTTGAATTCCTTCTAAGATGGAGCTTGATGAAAACCTGTAGCAGCTCTTGCAACGTGGCTGCCCAGGAGAGTGCAAGGCTGGACTCGAGTCCCGAGTTAGGACAAACCGTCCGACCCGAGCGGTGCAGCTGAGGGCACACATTTTCCATCACGCGCCAGGATAACTTCCAGACTCCACCACCCCAGACCCCCCGCCTGCTGAGCCTTCGCCTATTCCCCTGCTGGTGTTTTTATACCACGGTTAAAAGCGTAACCTGTTCCCTTCCCCTCCTGCAGCCCCCCGCGGCTCAGGCTGCAGAGGGCAGTTCAAGCAAGCTCCGGACGTCAGAACTTAATCCCCTGTTGATGCAACAGCAAGTTTCCTTTCTTGCTGAACAAGTGAGAGACAATTTCGTGTTGAAACTGTAGATGAATCACTGACCCCTGAACATGAAAAGATACAGTTTTGTATGGTAGCTCACAGCTACAGGTTCACCCCTATGCCAAACTCAGGGAGAACTTGGTGAAGCTGCAGTCAGGCTTGCTTGAAACATTGCACTGGTTAACAGCCACGCAAGCATCAGAGTTTTGGCAGCGACCAGCGCAGGTACCGGCCAGTCTCACTGCTACTGACTGTAATGCATTTAGCACCCATGGAAAATGAAGAAGAGATCGCTAAGGTGAGCGGGCAGGCCAGTCAGCTCTGCCAGGGCCTCTCCTTCCCTGCCCACAGCTGCCCCGCTGCTGCTTCTCTCAGCTGCAAACACTTCCACTTTCCCATCACCAGTTTTTCTTTAATAAAACAGCATTGATCAGACTGGACTGTGCATGAGGTCCTCCATGGGTCGCACCCAGGAGCGTGCTACATGTGGAGAAATCCCTTTCCTGAACACTCAAATCTCTGCACAGCCTGTGTAACACTACACACTTCTACCAGTACACAGAGCATCTATACCGAGGGCCTTCCCGCAGCGCAGCGCCAGGTTCATCTGTGATTTATTCTCACAATTAACCACTGTGCGGTTCAGGCACAAGCTTGCGCTGAGCGTACAGTGTGTCTCCTCAGCCTCTAACCATATCTCATGATTTTACAAGTGCCAAAGTCAAACAAGATACTATTAAATATAATTGAAGTCACTTGTTCAGCTACCGTAAATGAATGTACAAATATAATTATCTACTTATGAATCCGCAAAGGAATTAAGTACCTGTTGTGCAATGTGCTTTCTGCTCTTTGAGGCAGACATTTAGTATATTCCTATTAAGAACTCACCCAATAATGCAAAAGTGAAAAAAGGGAGATTAAATCCAAAGAATTTTCTCTTTTAACATATTGTGTCATTAAATAAAGCAATGGTCATTCTATTTGTTTTTTTAATTTGTGAGAATTATTTGCTATCTTTAATGTAAAGGTTTCACCTGACAAGCACTATACAGGCAGAAGTAAATGCCACCTTCATGTCCTTACAGGATCTGAATCATTCTATAATCACTAAATACAAACATCACTTGTTTTCTGATGTAAACAAAGTCATTCTCAAATGGATCTGACTCAGAATGTGAGAGTGAAATCTTGCCCATACTGAAGTCAATGGCACAAAATTTCCCAGTGACTTCACTGCCCTGTGGAATTCCACCCAAGGCTCGGACCTCCTGGTGCACGAGAGCTGCGTACATGGGACAGCTGCAACAACACAAATATCTTACCCGCAAAGCCTTTTCGGATGCAGCGCCAAGGTCCCCCGAGAATTGCCCGCAGCGGTGCAGCTGGCACTCACGGCTCCCCTGCATTTCCCAGCCCTGCAGCACGAACCCCTCTGCACGGCCACCTCCAGCCTTGCAGCATCCCCCTCTCCCTGCCTGCAACGCTACCCGGTGCAATTCCCACAGCAAAGGGGGTGGAACAGCAACGCCGGGCAGCCTCAGAGCCCTGGGAACTTTCCTTCCACCGCAGCTCTGCAAACATCTCACCGGTGATGCTGGCCGTGGACCTGCTTTGCCTCAGTTTCCCCAGCTCTCCTTTGAGAGCTACTGATAAAAACTACAATAAGGCAGCTAGGTAACAGCAAGAAGTACTAGTTAGTGCCACTTAGTTCGAGCTGATTCTGAACCGCGGATTCCTGACACCTCCCAATATCTATATAAGCAACATAAATACACTATCTATCCCTTCTTCCCCCTAAAAAGTCAAGATAACCCCAGGATGCTCCCTCCGTTCGCACTCTAAGGTGGCTGCAGAAGGGTGAGGAGCTGTGGCAGACTGCAGGCTTTAGTGGTCCCTCCCTGCGTGGGGAAACCCTGGCAGGTAGCAGGGTGACCCTCGTGAGGGCCAAAGACTGCTGGGGCTGAGGCAAGAGATGAGGAGCAAGGTGGGACAGGACACCAAGGCTTTGCCCCCGGTCCATGTTCCCAGGGCTGTGCCCCACAGTTCATGTCCACAGCCTGTAACACTGATCCATACACTCGGTCCATGCCCTGAGTCAGTGTCCCCAGTTTGCGCTCATGGTCTATGAGCCTCCTGGTCGATGGCCCCAGTTGGTGTCCCCCAGTTAATGTGCCCTAGTTGGTGCCCCCCCAGTCTCCGTCCCTGGTTGCAGCCACCCCATCCGTGTCCCTGGTCAGTGCACCCCAGTCGCCGTCCCCCCCCCAGCGGGTGTCCCCAATCTGCAACCCTGGGTGGCAGCCCCGGCTGGTGCGCTGTCCCTGCTCCAGGGTCGGTGGTCTCCATCCACGCCTCCGCTCCGTGCCCTCCCCCCCGGCCCCGCCGGTGCCCGGGCGCGGGTACCTTGGGGGGCAGGCTGAGCAGCACGGGCACCAGCGCCAGCGGCGCGCACAGCAGCACCACGAACCGCCGGACGCTCCACGCCTTCTTCACCAGCGCCCCCAGCGCCGCCATCCCGCGCCCGCCGCCGCGCCCGCCGCCGCTCCCCGCCTTTATCCCGCGGGAGCGGAGCGCGCCCGCCCCGCCCCGCCCCGCCCGCCGGGAGGGGCCCCGCTATACCGCCCCGCCCCGCCATACCGCCCTTCGACCCCCTATACCGCCCGCCGACCCCTATACCGGCCCCCTATACCGTGTCGGCCCCCACCCCCCCGCCCGTTTCCCGCGGCTTCGGCCGCGCACCTTTCGCAGTCGGAGGGGTTCGCGGCAGCAGAGGCGTTTCGAAACTGGTTCAAAAACTCTGGCAGCACAAGAGCTCGTTCGGTTTGAGCATCTGGGTATTGCAGGCCATAAAATAGCATCTGGTTGTGCTAATAACGCAGGCTCAATATATCTAAATAGAAAGAAATAGTACAAGTGATTGCTAGGAAAAAACACCCAAATGCAGCAGTCTAAATACCTGGTTTAGTTCTCAAACATTTCCCCTCCATGGACAGAACCAGTACACATGCACATCATTAAAAACTCAAAAGCATGAGAAAAACAAGGAGCTGTGATTGCTTTTGGCAATTCAATTTAGCCAGTGACACAGAGGTTTGACAAGTTGTTTGCAATGCCATGTGAAACGCTTTTTTTTTTTCGTTAAAAATAAGTGAACGAAACCAAACAAAAAGCCAATGGTGCGGAGCGGGGTAGAGCCATGGGAAATAGCAGAAAAGCAGGAGGCAAAGTCTTGGCTCACACAAGTGTGAGCTCCAGCAAGCAAGCGAGTAGCATATGACTATACCCTGGCTGGCCTTAACACAATCAGGCCAGACCCATGCAGTTAAGGATGCTTCACTCATGAGTCAAAAAGAAAACACAAAAGCTGCCCAGTTCTAACTCCGAGGACAGATTTTCCTGCCAGCTCTGCCTGGCATCAGGGTCATCAGAAAGAAAATGGGAGAGTGTGTGGGGCTGGACAGGTTCCCCTCCCCTGGACCAAGGTAAACCTCAGCGTGCGCTGCAGAGGTTGCCCGTCTCCGTCTGACTGTGGGGAGCCCAAGCGAGAGGCACACATCACAGGAGACCGAGCTGATGCACTATCAAGTTGCGCAAGAGATCAAAGTCAAGGGAGCTGGATTTTCTCTCTGCTTTTTGCATCGCCTGGATTCTCGCAATTGGAGGCTAAATGAAGCTGAGTAGCAAGAAGAAAAAAGGGAAAGCAAAAGAAACCCCTTAGAACTTCACCAGCATCATCTGAGTGCTTTAAAACAATCTGAAAAACCTGGGTGAGTTGACCCTATATATATGAAAGATGTATAAAAATCATGTTCAGTGGAGAAACTTTTCCCTTTTCACAATTAATCAGCTCTCTGGAGAATTACTACCTCCAGGCAGGTCGCTCCTGGAGCATCAAAGAAGTTGGAGTCAAATGCATCGGGTAAAAAAGCAGACCTCACTGAGGAAAGCTCTCTCCAGCTTATAAAATCCATGAATCACTGGCGCAGAGGAACAAGAAATTAGAGAGGAAGAGTGTGGTGATACAATCAGCATTAGAGACAGAACAGCATCCCCATCTGAACCAACTCTGCTCCAGGTGCTGATCCACCGCCTCTGTTCCCCTCCCTCTCCTTAACAGCATATATATAATTTTGCACAAATAGTAACAAATCAGTTAATCCCCACAGCCATCCCGGGCAGGGGCTAAAGGGTGATGGCATCACCACCGCGGCCCTTTTCAAATAGCGGAATGGACACAAAAGCTTTTGCTGGGCACTGCCGGGGGCCGCTGGCAAAGCGAGGATCCGGCATCCGCCTGGCGCCCGGCCCCGCGGCTGCCCAGCCCCGCTGGCAAATGCACCTTCTCTTGGGGCCCAAAAGAAAGCAGAGAGCTGACTGAGAGAAAGCTCTGCGGATTTTTATCTTGTCTTTCTTTAAATGCTCAACAGCATGAATAGGAAGTTATCATGATAGAAAAATGAGTAGGAAATTCCTGTGCAACCTTAATGCCGCCACGGTGGGCTATAGTAGCATAAGCTGCTTTATCACTCGGGTAGTGGTGCATGATGGAGAGGATGGGCAGATGGACGGCTGAAGACCTGAAAGCAAAATTCAGGCCATGAAAACAACGCAACTGCTTAAAACAGGTTCAGCTTGCCCAATATACCCGTCCGCCAGAGACTGGTGCACGTGTATGAGTGTGTGCCACGTGCTTTACAAAGGAGCTTTACAAAGCTTTTTCTTTCAAAATCAACCTTGTAAGTTAAAAAAAGCTTCAAAAGAATAATAAGCCGTCAATGCCACAGTCTGTTCTTTCTCTTACAAAGATACAGACTTCTGCCAGTGTGGAGGGCGAGGGGAATAGGAGCACATTCCCCCTCCGAGACGTGAGTCACGTCCCTGCTCGGACAGCCCCTTCTCCGATCCCACCCGGCCCCTCTCGGCTCGGATGCTGGGCTCAGCCTTCAGCGCTTCCCAGCTGAGCACATTGTGTGGGGGTAACATGCTCATTCACTCGGCCTTCCAGGACTTCAGCTGGGAATTAACATTTAATTAATTTGTTTTCTTGTAAACTGCGTCTCTACCACCCCCATTTCCAGTGCCAGCAGCAGCCGCAGCTGCCCTCGCTGTGCCCTCCCTCTGCTCCATGGCCATCACTGGGGTCAGACCTCACCCTACTCCTGGGCCATTACTCTCCGTTACTTACAGAGTAAGTTTAGTTTATTGCAAAAGAAAGAGGTGCTGCGTAGTGCCCAAAGGGACCGCTGCGGGACACAGCTTGTGCTTGGGCCAGGGAGAGGCTTTATTTATCTGTAGTGACCCTCACACAGTGAACTCTGGGTTACAAATGAGCTTTTATGCTTTTATTGCACTAACTTGGTTTCCTATCAGCACTGATGGGAGAGCAGGGTTGCAAAGGGTTATCAGTGTTTTGCATCTTGCAAAACTGGAAAATATCAATTTCCTGCAGACATCAAGGCCTAGACTAAAAAAAGTTCACTCAAAAAAACTACACCGTATAGCTTGTATGCACAGTTTTTACATATACACACAGCAACTGCCGGCACAGAGCAGCCACTGTCCAAAAGTCATGGTAACAGCATACCCAGATTATGCAACCGTATTTTCATTCCTGTTTCTTGCCATACTTGTATGTGTTTTCTTCCACGTCTGTTTTTCCTGTAAGTGCTCCTATAGGTCTACAACTCACTTCTATCTCCAAAAATCCCCTTATTTCAGTTCTGCACTTACAGCATCAGTGGGTAAACCAGAACTTGTCGTTATTACTGCAAACTAAAGTCAGGCTGGTAACCCCGAGCTCTGACTGGCTCCCCACTCCCACGAGAGGAATCACCGATGATGGTCAGACACCAAAATAAACAAAAAAGGCAACTCCATCGATAACCAGCCATTCCCTCGGAAATCCTAACGCTGCACATTCTGCTGATGAAACGCCTCTATTTCCACTTCATTTGTCTTTCCCTCTTTCCTTTTATTCCTCTTTTCACAGCTTATTTGCACACTCCTTCTGTTCATGGCACTTTGGATGATGCCCAGGTGTGGAGCAAGATCAGGCAGGTGCCAGGAAGCCCCTGGAAATGAAGCTGTTCCTGGCAGGCCTGGAATTGGTCCCCTGAGACAACAATTCATTCGTAACAGCAGGAAGATTCAAGCAGTAGAAAGACCCAGAGTGATCAACTGTCCATCCAGCACACAGTTATAAATATTTTCTGTCGAAAGAACATTTTTCCCAAATATAAAGATTTTTCCGGTCCTAGCGGTGGTGGCAGAGAGACCTCCAGTGGCTGGGTGCCACAGAAGCGATCACCCTTCACATCCCCACCGCCGCTCGGCAGGCAGGCAGGCGGGTTTTGGGGGGGATGAAGGCCAACACTGCCTTTGGGGCTGGTGAGAACAGCCCCTCCGGGTAAGCCGGGGCAGGACACCACCACGTCTCCTGGTGTCACACGGAGCTGTGACCGTGCTCAGTGTCTGGACCCGTACTCTGAAGAGGATGGGACTGACCGCTGGGCTGCTTTGGCCAGCAGTGGAAATACAAAACAAGACAGACAGTCCCTCTGAGTTAAAAAGAAGTGTGGATATCTAGCCTAAAAGATCATTTACCTCTTTCCAAAGATTACTGTTTCGATTTCACTTTTAAAAGTATTTATTTTATTGGTTTTCCTTTTAAACTCAAACAAGCTAAGCTGGATTGCAAGGACTTTTTACAAAGTCAGACCAAACTCTGAAAGAATGTTGGTGGCTTGAAACTGTATTTGCAGCAGATAAACTATTCATGTAAAAAAAAAAAAAACAGGAGTCCTATTTTCCTTATGAGAATGCATGCACACTGGACATAAAGCCTGAGTATTAATAATGCAATGGCAAATTATATCAATAATAATACTAATCCAGTGTTGCTTATGACCATGCAGATGCACTGAAAGCTAACACAGCAGCAAGCCAAGCAATCCTCAGTCAAACCAAGACTAGAAACTCCACATGCCTTGCGAACCAGCCAGGGAATCAGTGGTTTTCATCCAAGGAAGCACAACCAGTGATACAGTTGAGGCTGCAAGAAGACATGGGGTGGATACTTTGCAGGTCCAGAGTGTCCTCTTTGCTGGATGTGCACCTGCTGTGATTTTTCCACCCTCCAACATCAATAGCACAGCATTCACTACAGCAATCCATATATACACGAGGCTGATCAAGAAGAAATATCAACAAGCCGCAACACAGATGTGCAAAAAGTAACACTTACATAACGAGGAGGAGTTTTATCATGCAGTGAAAAAGCAAAACATTTTGCTTTTCATTACCAGTAATGTTCTGTTTTGTTTTGAAGCTCCATCACAGAGCAGATTTCAGCAGAGGCCAATTCAGGAGTTCCTGCTAGAAGGCCAGTCCCACGTACCAGCACCCCGAGAGGGCTGGCCTCGCCGCAGGCTGCTGGCCCCAGCTCCACTGCAGGGCTTCATCTCAGAGCGCCGTGCCGGCCATAAAAACTTGCAGTTGATCAGCTTTGTTTCTACTCCGCGGTCCCGCAGGGAGAGCTGCATGTTAATAAACATAATGAGAGTTAGAAACAGACTTCTTCAAAGGGCTTTACAAACATAACTCAATCCTGGCATCACCAGGAGACAGTGAAAGCGGTGTTTGTACAGATGGGGGATGGCAGGCAGGGAGGTTAGGCATGCTGCCTCCCCTCAGTGGGTCCAGGATTCAGGGCTCAGATCAGGCCTCGTTAGGGGACTCGTTAGCTCACATCCACCTGCTCCCACCATGCCACGAGGCCCCGCTCCAGCACCCTGCAGGCCACCCCAGACCACCCGGGGAGCACCGTTTTAAGTGACCGTGTGCTGCTTGGGCAGTTGCATTCACTCCCCAAGCAGGTAGGAGAGTGTGCAGCAGCAGCAGCAGCTCCTAAAGCCCCACTGCTCCCTGCATGGAAATATGTCTCCTTCTAGCCCCCAGCCCGGGTGGAGGCATGCTCCATGCAGGGCGAGCACGGCTGGGGCACCCAAGCAATAGAAACAAAGTACACCCCAGGGGCCCGCGGTGCTGCTTCGGCAGAGAGCAGGGGGTCCTCGGGCCCCGCAGCCAAAGCTGTGGCTGGGCGGTGGAACCCGGGGCCCCACACCGGGGCCGGGCACTCGCCCAGGCGGCTCCTCTGGCAAGAGGTGAATGCGCGCCGGGCACGGGCAGCCCGCAGCGCTAGGACACTTGCGCGGCCGCGAACCGGCTACCTCAGTGATCGAGGGCAGCGGCGCTGCGGCGGCGCCACCAGACGGAGTGAGCTACGCGTCGCGGCAGCGCCTTGTGGTTCGCGGCGCCGCCTCTCCGCCCCCACAGCCCCCCCCGCTCCCAAAGGCGGCCCCGGACCGGTGCCCCGCTCCCCTTCCCTCCGGAGCGCCCAGCGGGCCCCGGTGCCCAGCGAGAGGGCTCCCGCTTGCCCCGTCCGCTCCTAGCGTGTCCCCAGGCAGGGGTTTGCTCAAGCTGCTTTGCTGTAAGCGGGGAGGAAGAAGCCCCCCACCCCCTTCTCCCCTCCAGGCAGTTATGCCCGCCATAACCCCCTTGTCGCAGCTGCTTTTTCCCCTCCGGAGGGAAGGGACACGTCCGCGGCTGCGGAGAGGTGAGGAACGCTGCCCCGCGGAAGCGGGGTCCTGCCGGGTTTGCTCCCTCCTTTGCACGGGCATTTTCAGGCAGAGCACCGGGAAGGGAGCAGAGCCCTCCCCGACGGACAGAGGCTGCCCCACGCAGCAAACGGCCCAGGGAGGAGTTCACCGTTTCTTTTAAATCCTTATCCGAAGCAAATGACAAAGCTCACGCGCTCACCCAGCACACAGCTCGCATCCCGTTCTGCTTGTAACGCAGAGGAGTGATCATCTTCTACCCCACCCACTGTGGGGTTCGTAAACTTCTCCTCTGGGCCGCCTTACACTGACACTATTAGACACGGTATCTAGAAAATCAAGTAATATAGGGAAAGCGTTACCAAAAAAAACAGTATTACTGCCTACCTCTGCCAATGCCTACCTCGGCAGGCAATCACAATACAAGCAGTCCCTCTTACAAAGCTCCAAAAAATGGAAATTTACAGCAGACTTCTTGCTTAAAGTGGAATTTTCTCAGCAGAAAACTGTTCTTAAGAATTTTTATATTTGCTTAAGGAAATACTATTGACTGAAAGTTAAAAAAGCCAAAATTATTGCTGAAAGAAAATTAACCTCTCTTATGTTTAGCGCTCTACTTCAGCATTGCCCGTGTCCTGGAATTCAGTCCTGCTAAATATTTTCAGAGCCATTTATAATGGATTTAAACGCTTTGTTGTAAAGTCTTCTGAGAAAAAGAACACGTTTGTTTTTCTTAATTACCTTTTGTAGATGTGCTCTGGTATCCCCAGGTCCCTCTTACCTCCCACAAATCCATGGTCCACAGGCTGAGAAAGATTACTCAGTATGATTCTAACCGCATGAAGAAGAGGGCGAGTGGAATGACACTGCAAACTACTTTTTAGGAGAAATGTTTAACATTTAGGAAAGAAGTGACCTTTAGTTGTTTCTCTCTTGTCTGTGCTGCCATCTTACAATTACTTTTGCTACTTTATGACACTTAAACTCATTCAAATTTATTTATTTGAAGACACAGTTATCAAAATAGTTATCTGTGAAATAAAACCAACTGGAGTATAAATAACCATATTTGCAGAACCTAAGTAGTAATATTTCTCCAGCCCTAAGCCCACTCTCTTCTACCCAATCATGGATCTCTTCCTTCCCCTTAGTCGTACTTCATCCAGCCTTTTGATCACAGGACCGGATTTTTTAGATGTAGCTGCATAGGTCTTTAGCAGAGCTTTAAACACAGTTTCAGTATCCGGATGAGTACTAAGGAAGGCTTTTTCCAGAACATACAAATCAACTCCTTTATCCTCTGGAAGACCTGAAATAAAACTGAGCCCAAAGTCTATCAGCACCAAGTCCAGCTTCTCTGTGGGTGGTCGCAGAAGTATATTGGAAGTTGTAAGATCCCCGTGTATAAGATCTTCATCGTGCATTCTTGCTAACAGCTCACCCATCTTCTCTGCTAAGATAAGGAGGTTACTGGTATCATTCCCACTCTGTTGTACAGAATTAATATGATCTTGAACAGTAATCGAGTCTACAATATCTTCAAGATATATGGAGTTGGTGGCATAATCCACGAAGTAGACCACTGGAGCTGGAATCCCTGTTTAAAAAAGAATAAATGAAATGCTAGCTGTTAATTTACAGGATTTTCCAACTTAACAACAAAACACAACCAATACAAGCCTTAACCAGAAACGCCAGTTGAGACCACCCCCAGCCACTGATAACCCACATCTAGGAATTCCCCCCGCCAACCCGTTTTCCAACTCACGCTGCACTAGCCTCCAGCCTTAAATCTAGTTGGCAGCTCCAGCTTGGTACCAGGATCAGCCCCTCCTGGGGCAAGACGCCCCAGAAAAAAGACGCATAGGGGCTTTCTGGCCGAGGACAGCCTGCGTTTTAGGAGGGCACCCTGAAAAAGTAGAGCGGGTCGCTCCAGGATGAGAAGAAACCACCTGCATCCTTCAGGATGAAGCAGGAAGGCCGCCAAGTGCCTATTATTTGCTCTGAGGGACGTAGAGAGCCGGGGTGAGCCCGCAGACACCCGGCCCTCAGGGGCGTCTGTCCTGTCACAGCAGCCTCGCCTCACACCGCCCCGGCCTGGCCCCGGCGTCCCCGGTCCCACCTGCCCGCCGGCACCGCAGCAGCGACCGCGCCTCCTGCGCCGTGCGCCGCCGACTCAGCCGCTCCTCCAGCGCTGGGTGGCGATACCGCTTCGGGACGCGGAGCTTGGCCACCGCCGGCCGCCCGAGGAAAAGCCCGCGGTAAACGCGCGCCTCGGCGCCCTGCTGCACCAGCTGCAGCCCCGGCAGCGGCGGCGGCGGCGCCTCCGCCTCGGCCTCGGCCACCACAGGGCCCGCGGCGCCCGCCTCGGCCACCACAAGGCCCGCGCCGCCCGCCTCGGCCTCGGCCACCACAGGGCCCGCGCCGCCCGCCTCGGCCTCGGCCACCACAGGGCCCGCGCCGCCCGCCTCGGCCTCAGGGTCGTCCATCGCAAGGTCCGCGGCCCCGGCCCCGGCCCCGGCCATGCCAGAGCGCACGCCGTCCGCCTCAGCCTCGGTGGCCGCCATCACAGAACCCCGTCGGTGCAGAGCGCATGCGCGTCGCGCCTCCACTTCGGCAATCTTCGGTAGCCCTTGACGGAAACCGACGAACTCCCCAAGCTCCACCTCCCAGCCTTCTGTACCGCTCCCCGGCGCCCTCGCTATAGCGCGCCTGTGCCCCGCCTCCTCGTTCTCGTTGTTCCCGGTGCTGCCTCTCCCAAAAACCCTCTTAGTGCTTCCCCCCTAAGTCCTGCTGCCCTGTGCTGGGGGATACTGAGTAGCTGCAGGATGGTAGGACTTGTGCCCGAGCCTTCCCCAGCCCCAGCCGGGGCGTTTCCCTGTGTTTCTGCCAGTGCAAGAGCGAGACCCGCGGTGTCCCAGGGCCTGCAAGCAAGGCGGCAAGTGGGGTCTTGTGGGTGCTCCCAGCACCACCTCGGAGCCGCCTGCCAGGGCATCACCCCTGGGCCACCACCACCGGGGCATTGCCACCAGGATGCTCCAACGCTGGGGCAAAACCATGGGGACTCCACCACCGAGGCATCACCACCAGGACATCACCACCAAGGCTCCACCGCTGCCTCTTGGTGTGCTTCGTGGGCCAAAAGCCTTTGCTGGAGCCCATACAGATCCACTGCAGCTGCCCAGTTTGTGGTTGGGGAGGAGAAGGGGCTACAGGGGATCGCCAGGCTGCAACAGGGCGTGCTGTGACCTCGGGTCCCCGCGCTGGGCAGCACCAAAGCTTCTGCCCCAGGTGCTGGCACAGGCCACTCATGCGGTGAGTTGAGTGACGACTCCTTCCCCCGGCAGCCAAACCCCACATCTCGGCGTTAGTAGAAGATGGACAAACCTCATTATCCTGGGAGCAGTACTTGGGTTTTTGTGGCACACTGAAAACCCACCTCTCTACTGGGTGATCTGCACATGCTGCAATTCATGTTCCCCAGAAGATAGAAGGGGATTAGCCCAATCCATGTAAATATGTTTTCAATTGTTGCCTTTGGAGGTGCCACAAGTCCATTTTGTCCTTGTTTTCTCATCCACAACATTTGTTTCCTTTTCAGAACATTTATATTTTATTAACACATTCCATACAGCTTACTTGTCATTGCATGGTGGGATCATGCTTGGCAAATATTTATCTTGCTTCAACAACAACTTTTAAACAACCTTCTCAAGTTGTCAATGATACGGGTAATCTATCCCGCAACTCTGCCTGCTCGTGGCATCCTCCTTCGGCTGCCCTCGCCATGGCAGGGCTGCAGGAGCCCGACAGCTTGGCCAGGGAAACAGATGCATTCCTGGGCTCCATGGCTGGAATTTGCAAATGCCACAATCACATAAACAAAGAGGTTTTCCCCGTGCTGTGGGCAAATTTTATCTAAGCATCTGTGCACAGCCCCCACAGACATACATACATAACCTATGAGCAAGTGCACACAGATGCCCTCCATTCATTATTCTGGTAAATACAATAGTCTTCTCTCATGCTGGCCAAAAACATCCTCCAGAGTTCAAAATACAAAAGAAAATATTTTTGCTTTATTTTCCCCATTATTTTATTTATTTAAATTTTATCTTCCCTGTGATTTCACTTATTCTTTTCTCTTTGAATGCAATAAACAGTTGACATAGCCCTTGGACACCATCTAGAGCCATTTACAATATTTATGGTATCACCCAGTATTTTTATTGGAATATTGAATCACCCAGAGAATTGTACTGAAGCCACAGACTCTCTGGTAAATTGTTTAATTACGTAACTTTGTTCTCCTGGTGACAAGCATTTATAAACTCTCCTTTTACAAACAATGTAATTAAAAATTGCAGTGCAGCAAACCAAGCTAATGGAAACCAAAGCAGATCCCATGGGCTCCTCCCTGCTGTCCTGCTGATCCCTTGGCATCGGGCAGGCTGCAGCGTTGCGGGCAGCTCTCCCCTCACCCCCCGGCTTATTTAAGGATGGAGGCTACGATCCTCGGAGCTGGGCAGACTGGAAAAGGACTGAATTCGGGCTGTGTCAGGGCTCAGGTGGCTCCTCATGCCCAGCTAAGGCACTTGTTGGCTCTCAGGTTGTGTCCTCAACCTGCAAAGCGCGGGCACAGGCATAAACCCTCCTGTGTGTGAATTCACAGCACTGACTCCCATCACAGCTCAAAATGATGGATCTTGGCCAATTCCTCCAGCAAGAGGATGCTACGGGCAGGGCGGGCAGTGGGAGGAGGGCTGTGGGGACCAGCCACCCAACAGAGGGTCACAGGGGTGCAGGGGAGCGCCCTGGGTCACCGCAGGCTGTCATGCTGGAGGCACCCCTAAAACATGCAGGAAACAGGACCCCTGGGGTGACCACCAATAATGATCGGCATTTCCAGCGACCCCCCCAGGATTAGGACAACATAAAAGAAAACGCATGCAGTCTGGCGTCGTAAGGAGAAAACTCTCTGGGGTGTAAATGAGCACGCAATAAATGCAGGTGCCTGGCGAGCTGGCTCCATCCCAGCCAGCTGTAACACTGGTGCCTGCTCTTGGATTATAATTCTCATCAATAATTGAATTGAGCTTGGTCAGTTTGGTTCCCTGAATCCTTTCCTAGCGGTCAACTGTAATTAGAGAAAATATGCTCAAGTATGTGATGAGCACTGCTGAACACCATGTCTTCCTTTTTCCAGGATGAACTTCTCTCTCCTCTTGTATTTTTATTTTCATTTGTGATTTTTAAAGCCTCTTTTAGCTGCTCCAGCCCTGAGGTAGAGTAACATTTTCAGTAATCACAGCCAGGTTGCCTTACCAAGCACAGGCTGCCGTTTCAAACGCCGAGCTCTTCAGGAAGCACGTTCCTGCGGCTCAGCCCTGGAGATACATTGTTCGGCTGCGAAGCAGGAACGCGCCCTCGTGTCCCACAAGTCCAGCAGCCAAGAGCGAGATAAGGATCAGATGGGGAAATGGCACTGCCAAGACACACAGCCTCGAGAGGAGGAGGAAAGCATCGCAGGAGGGAGCAAGGCTAGAAACATGCAGGCAGACACGAAGCATGAGCCAGTCCTGGTGCATCCAACCCCTCCAGACCTTCTCATGTGGAGCTTCGGGACAACGCTACTGCCTTCAACAGGCCCAGAATACCCATTAACTACAAATGGTATGATAAGAAAAATGTACTTCAAAAATCACAAAGGAAGATTTTTTTCCCAAATTATCCCTGCTGTACATCATAGCAGGTTTTCACCCTTTTTTTCAGAGGACCATAACCCCCAGCCACGCGCAGCGTCGACGCAGCGGCTGCATTTCTGTACATACTGATGTCATCTTTTTGGCCGCCTTTTGTAAACATACCATAAAGCTCTGCCTATACTCCCTAGGACCTCGCCTCCTTGCTGTCTGTGCTAATAATGTTTATTGCTCTGCCAGAGAACAGGAAGCCTCCAGAAAATGTCAGGGTGGCAGATAAACGACTGCTGGCTGACCATGGAGAAAAACATCAGTTCGTTCTTCTCACACTGAAATCATTTGAGAAGGAAGGAACTGCTCAGGCAAATTGCAGATCATGAAGCCAAGAGTGGGTTTTCCCAGCAGCTGCCGAGGACTGAGCTCCCCCCCTGGCTGTCCGGCTGGTGTGATGGGGAACCACGCGTGGGTGACATCACCCCCAGTTCATAACACAATGCACCCAAAACGCAAAGGCCTGAGCTCCGGGGAGAAGCTGCAGGGGCCAGAGATCACAAGCAAGATTACACTTGCATCCCCCTGTTTTCCCAAAACTTGGAATATGAGCCCAGACACAGAGCTGTAGTGCCTGCTGCCCACCGCGAACTGGCCTCATATGCAGAGTCTGGGGAAAGAGAGAAAATTGCAGTCATTTTTCCCTCTGAGAGCTGGTCGGGATTTCAGAGCTGTTTAAACTACCTCAACATGAATTACAAATCCTATGGAAAAGCTCCTTCCGTGAGCACCATTGGTTTCTGTTGGCTGGTGTTCATGTTTGAAGCCATTCTCTGCCGAGTGTGTGATCCCTGTGCAGCTGTCTGTTTCTATCAGATACAAGGTTTTAGAAGAGGTATTTTCAAATACTCTATTTCCATTGAAATTAGAGTATATGAATAGGAAGCATTTATTTAACCTATAAACCAGGTAGATGATTTGAAACAGTTTTAATATTCACTATGACTTTGAGAAGAAAAAAAAACAAAACCTTTGATCAACTGCTGCCCATATTGCGGGCCAGATATCGAACAGGCTAAAGCTGAAAGGACATGCATGATCCGGTATTGCCCATCTCAAGTGTCTCAAAACTATAAGTTGGAGCAAAAAAAAAAGTTGGCACCACTGGTCTCCAGAGCAGAGACATGTCATGTACATAGAAGAATAACACGTACATAGAAGAATAACGATTCTTTAAATATTTCTCTTAAATGTCCCATTAAGTTAACATGTGGAATGACTGAAAAAGCTCTTCCAAAAAAAATGACGTGTTCCTCATTCTTCACCCAACCTGTTTACTTTTGCCTGCGTTAGAGGGGTGTGCCCGCACCACAGGCACGATGGTCACTGATGCAGACCTTCCCCAACCTGATCCTCTACTGCAGCAAAAAGCTTTACCAGCGCGGGCTCCACAGAGCGCTGGGCTGGAGCTCGTGTTGTTATAACCGTGTGATTAAATGAAATATTACCTGCAGTCACATACCAGCTGGCAATGTGGGTTTATGGTCATTTGCACTTTTCCTTCAGTGGCAGTGCCTGTTGCATGGCTCTGGAAGGCTGTGCAAGCCCACCCCCAAGCCTGTGACAGCACATCTTCCCTGCGCTGGTCCCCACACCAGCTGGGTTACAGCAAACTTCTGAACATCGCGTGTACTTCACCACAGAGCAACCCGCCCAGCAACTGCAGTTGGCATGAACAGCACCAAGGGAGAATGTTTGCATTGTGTTAAAGAGTTTTGAAAGCACTTCTAGGCATATCAAGTTTTGTAAAATCTTTGTCTTGCAAACTGGACTTTGAGATACATGAATTTAGCCTCAGACTCAGAAAAAAATCTTGCACCCAAGTGCAAGTTCCAGTGTCTTTTATGCTGTAGCCAGCAGGAAAGTTTCTGGTCCACTGAGCAGAAAAAGAATGTTACTTGCAAGGAAAGTTGAATACTGGAATGCTTTGCCTAATGGAGCACTGTGCAGGGGGAAGGAGATAAGCTCGAGAGACTGATCCTTTCTTTCCAACAGAAGAGAAAGGTTAAGAGTGCAAACTCAGTCATGCTGCTCTTTTTTTTTTTAGCTTTGAAATGGTCACTCCTTTCCTAGCAGGCTTTCTTTGGCTTTGCAACCCAGCTACCTAAAAACTATAATAAACTGTCAATCTCTTGTCGGCCTTCTAGAGGCTTTCTACTCTAGAGGAGGGAAGCTCTGCATCAGAGAGGGTTTGCAGTCAGCGAGGAGAGGAGATTGCTATTCCCGCCTCGAGTGAGAGCGAGAGACTGGGGGCAGAGCCGTCATCGCAGCAACCAAAGCCGTACCCTGCCTCATCCTCGTTTCTAGACCAATTAGCAATATACCCCCGGTAAAATGTCCCCAGCCACCCTGCGCGGGCAAACCTCAGCTGCACGGAGCGGTCACACGCCCAGCCCCGGGTTACGGAGCGGCGGAGCGGGACCCCGCCAGACTCATTCATCACACCGGAGTTACGCTCCTTCTCCCGGGCCCTCCGCATCAGCGCCCCGGGGCGGTGCCCGCCCGGAGGCGGCCGGGCAGTCGGCGCCCCGAGCAGCACATCCCAGCCAGGGCGGCCCGCCCGGGACCCCGCGGCTCCCCGAGGGGCGGGCAGGGCGACTACAAGCCCCAGGCTGCCCGGCCGGGAGGCAGGGCGGGAGCGACGTGGCGCTGCGCGGCCCCGCTCCGGCCGCCGGACCCCGATCCGCTCCGCCCCGATCCGCGCCCTCCGCCGCGGAGCGCTGGGGGCTCTGCCCCGCCGCGCCATGGGTGAGTGCCGGCCGGGCGGGGGGCGCGGCGGGGCGGGGGGGGGGGGCGCCCCGAGGGTGCGGGGGGCGGCCCGGGGGTGCGGGGGAGTGGCGGCCCCCGCGCCGGCGGAAGGGAGGCGGCGAGCCCCTCTCGGGGAGGGGCAGCCGGGCTGGGAACGGGCGCGTCCTGCCCCAGGAAAAAGTTTAAAAAAAAAATAAAAAAAAGTTTTCAACTTTTCCTAAAGCCTGAGACGGCATCTCCCCCCTCCCCCTCCCCCCCCCGCAACCCCTTTCTTTCTATTTTTTTAGCACTCCCACCAGCAGACGTAGCAAACATAAAGAGACAAGTAATTTCTGTGGCACAGCCCCCGGGGCCATCCCAGGAGCACACCCGGGGAGGAGGGGGCTGCCTGCGGCAGCGGAGCGGCAGCGAGCCTGGAGGGAGGGAGCTGCTAAAGGCGGCGGCGCCTGTTGGCGTTGGTGTGTGCGAAGAGGGACTTCAGCCGTCCAAAAGTCAGCCCAGTCTCAGCCAGGTCAGCAGCACTGGTTACTGCCCAGTCCTGCAGCACGGGCCTCCGGCCAGATTTTGCTGTAGGTGGGGAGTCGCCTGGCACAGTTCCTTGCGAGACCCACCAAACTTTCTGTCCTCATGTGAAGATCTGAAGAGTCCTCAAGTTCCCTCACTACATCAGAATAGACTATATAGAAAGCTGGATTTCAACCAAAGTTCATAAACTATTACTGCTCATTAAGTTAACAAGAAATACAGCAAAATCTGATGGAATCAGCTGTGGTATTTACAGTGGGGCTGTCTATATCTAATTGAGTTTGTGGCTTGAAATTAATGGCATGCCCACTTTATGCAAAGCCTTTTGTTCTCAGTGAGCAAATATTTTTTCTAATTATCTGCACAACGTGTACAAGGAGTGATAAAAGCGGTGCAGGTGGTCACACAGAGCATGTTGGGAGGGACTGACGTGTAGCTGGGATGGCATGAATAACACAAGTGAAACACAGAGGGTTACAAATAAATACAATTATAAATATAGCCACTGAGAAATAGCCTTTATTGGTAGCTGTAATTAAAGGCTAAACAGAGACACTTCCTATTAAATACAGCTTGTGAGGGGAGCCCTTAGGCGGGATGAGGAAAGTTTTCCATGGTCTGGTGGTTGTGTTCACATTCTTTCCACATACAGTCTCCTCAAACTGTGAGTATTTCTAATTAAACAAAGCCAATCTGAAAATACAGATAGTATGTACAGGAAACCAGCACAAACTTCTAAGCTAGTGCACTTTACCTGTGCCTTCAAAATGGTAGCTGGAGGGGGGAGGTCACTGTCACTGCTGTTCCCCGGAGGTCCCTACATCAGCACTGGCTTTCATGCCATGTGCAGTCCCCCCTGCCATAACATGTCCAATGGTTCACACGTGGTCACCCTTTTATGCTCTCCCCAGAGCAAGAAGCGTGTGCAGCAAGCACCTTGGTTTTGTAGGGTTGTTTGAGGCAGGTTGGTTTGGATTTGGTTTGCTTTTGCTGTTGTTTTTTCTTATTTTAGCTAAACTTACATACTTACTAAACTTGCATGCTCAGCTATATGGGAAGGGCAAGGTTAAAGAATCGCTTCTTGTATTTGGGGCAGGCAACAGTGAGCTTTTCAGCTCATGATGAAGTTTGTCCTGTACTCCTGGACAAGCCTGAGAAGGTTGTGCCTGGCTCGGGGATCCTGGGCACTGTGTGCTGTAGAAGGCGAGATGAAGAAATCAGGGTCACCCCCACAAAGTCATGCAGAGAGTGCAAGATTAACCAGGAGAAATAAACTTCTGCGAGCGGTGTTTTTAACGACAAGGTAGGGAGTGAGAATGCAGAGCCTGCAGTAAGAGCTGATAGTGCCATGTACACCGAAACATGAAAATGATAATGCAGAACAATTCAGAACCAGAAAGCAGAAGCTGCATTTCCTGCCTAGAACAGGTTTTGTAATTAGAATCAAAGGAGACCACGGAGGATTCCCCTGTACAACTCCAGGCAGTACAAATCACTGTCCTCCACTTAAATACAGGTCTTAACTTTCTGAACAAAGCCCTGATTTCACAGTTCTGCACCCCAAATGATGGAAGCGGGTACAGAGCTGGTAGGTTGTGTGACTATCTGCAAGTGCCTCTCTACACGTGACCTAGTGACCTAAGGGGAAATTCAGTATCGTGGCTTTGTAGATGGAAAACTTTGGGTGTCCTGGGAGAGCTTTTTCCAGCTTGCGCGTGCTGATAGCTTGTCTGCCAGCGCCAGAAAACTGAACCTAGCATTGCTTGCTTGTTTTCCAGGTCGTGCACTGCTGATCCTCCTCTTGTCTGCAACGGTCTCTCTCCTGGGCGGGCTGATATTTGGTTACGAGCTGGGGATTATCTCCGGTGCACTGCTGCAGTTGCAGATAGACTTTCACCTCAGCTGCTTCAAGCAGGAAGTTCTCGTGAGCGCCCTCCTTATCGGGGCTCTCCTCGCCTCTCTGGTTGGGGGGATCCTCATTGACCACCATGGACGGAGGAGAGCAATCCTGGTCAGCAACTTGGTCCTGTTGGTTGGCAGCCTTATTCTCACGCTGGCGAGGTCATTTATTGGGCTGGTCATTGGGCGCATGACCGTGGGCTTTGCTATCTCTGTCTCATCCATGGCCTGCTGCATCTATGTCTCAGAAATGGTGGCTGCTCACCAGCGAGGGCTGCTGGTGTCTCTCTATGAAGCGGGCATCACCGTAGGCATCCTACTGTCCTATGCGCTGAATTACATCTTTGCGGGTGTGGATGAGGGATGGAGGTACATGTTTGGACTGGCCATTGCCCCAACGGCCATGCAGTTCCTCAGCATCCTCTTCCTCCCAGTGAACCCTGTTAAATTAAGCTCATGGGACTCAGACTGCCAGAAGGGCCTCATTCAATTGCAGGACAGTGAGGACAGAGCAGCAGCAAAGCGGGAGCCCTATAAGGAGAAGCATTATTCATTTCTTGACCTTTTCAGGACCAGAGACAACATGAGAAGGCGGACTCTGGTGGGCCTGGGACTGGTGCTCTTCCAGCAGTTCACTGGGCAGCCCAATGTGCTGGGCTATGCCTCCAAAATCTTCCACTCGGTGGGGTTCCAGAGCAACTCCTCGGCGATCCTGGCCTCTGTCGGGCTGGGGGCGATAAAGGTGGTGGCCACGCTCGTCGCGATGGCCTTTGCTGACAAGGCTGGCAGGAGAGTGCTACTCATGGCTGGCTGTGTGGTGATGGCCATCTCTGTCACCATCATTGGCCTCACCAGCCGCATTGCTCCGCTGGCCATGGCCAGGGACTGCAAAGCAGCCGCAGACCCCAATGCATCCCACAGCCTCACCCAGCACCCCCTGACGCCCGTATCCGCCCAGCCTGCTGTGTCACCCATCCCGCCAGCATTAGGTGCTGGCAAAAGTCAGGCAGGCCCTGGGTTTGCTGCCACAAGGAGCCTTGCAAAAGCTTTTGCCAGTACTCAAAGCAGAGAGGTTGTTCTTGATCTTTCCCTCACTCAGAAAAGGGGCATGGTAGGTCAGGCCAAAGAAGAGACAGTGGGAAGCACTGGCTTTGCTTCTGGTGGTCCTCCCCAAGCAGAACATACGGTTTTAAATTGGATTACGTTGCTGAGCATGATGGCTTTTGTCAGCGCCTTCTCAATTGGATTTGGACCAAGTAAGTACGGTGTTCATATATCCTTGCACTAACCCAGAGAATAAAACTCGGGCTGATCTTTATAGTCTGCTTGAAATGTTCATTATGTATCTGCTTTACCAAGCAGCTCAGTGTCTGGGAACTGGAAATTTATCCCCTTCAGCCCGCTGAATAATCCTCTGGCATTGCAGCTCTGTCAGCTATAGGGCTGGTACAGCGCTAGAATAACTTTCTCTTCTGTGCTATCACTACCCTTGTAATGTTTTTTTTCTGTCAAGCTCATTGCAAAATCAGAGCATCCCACAAGCACTACCTAACCTTCCTAGCACCCTGATGAGGAGGAAAATAAAGGGCTGAGGACAGAGGGACTGAGGGGCTTCTTCTGTGTGATGAAGAAAATCGGTGGCAGAACTGGAAGTGGAACCTCCTCGGAAGTTTCTCAATATCAGTTGGTCTTTTTCTGAAATCATTATGTATTCATCAGATGAGAATAGAGATTACTTTGTGCTTCTGTGTGAGCTCTAGTGTTTTCTGGCATTTATTGCTTTAAAGCTTTGATGGGAGAAAACAGCACCTAACTCAAGGAAAAACAGATGTGCACGGCAGTCTCATGGGTTTGACAGTGACCCTGTAAGTTATTTCAAGCAAAATAACCCTGGGATAGGAGAGACTACTTTAAGGTATATATTGCTTTAGCTCTGATTTTAGTCCAAACACAACATTGTCTCCCTAATCCTACCCCTTTCTCGTTTCTTTACAAAGAGCACGTCCTGACAGCAGGTATGCCAGATTTTTTCCACCTCCCCTGAATGGAATGACCAACTCCCTTGCTTTCTTCTTTGCTCCCTGGGCCTGCTCACTGGTATTTCATTCCTCTATGGAGTGCTGGACATGGGAGTTTTGAAGTGTTCTGCTGTGACCTGACTCTGAGATCGATGAATGTTTGACACTACCAGCAGCGGGTGCTGGGTGAAGCCAGAGTTTAAAACCCCTGCTGAAATCTTCCTTGCCCATTTCCCAAATAAATTGCTTACAAGTGTCTTTCTGATCTCTCTAATCCGTGCAGTGACCTGGCTGGTCCTCAGTGAGATCTACCCTGCTGGGATAAGAGGAAGAGCCTTTGCCTTCTGTAACAGCTTTAACTGGGCTGCCAATTTACTGATCAGCCTCTCCTTCCTGGACCTTATTGGTAAGTAGCTGTCCCCCACCCCTCCACCTCCCACAGCTGGTTAGGGAAGGTGGCCACCACAAGCCGTTTGGAGATTAAGTGGCATTTTGAACCCTGGGGACTTGATGCTGGAATAGGTGTGACCCTGATGCCTCTTAGAGCAGAAGAAACAGGCACCAGCAACACTGGTCTGAGCCCTCCGCCACCCGTTTCATAAAAATCATCCATCGCCCACTGGGCTGCACTGTAATACTGCAGTATCAGGAAACCATGGAGTTTGCAGCTTTCAAACCGATAGCTTTACAACGTTTCTTGCTAGCAGAGCTCTCGGCTGAGGCACTCGGCAGGCACCGCTGGCCCCTGGAGCTCAGCTGCCTTCTCCTTCTCTCTGTGGTGCTGCAGGCAAAGCCTGGTGTGGACCATTCTTCTCCCTTGCTGATTCCTGGTCCAGACCTTGCAGATAAGGAGCTTTCCCTGCCCTTTTGAGGGCTTCTTAAAATAAAATGCCCCTGTCAGGCACCAATGACCACCTCGCAGTAAGCAACCAGCTTCCTTCATATCCCACGATGTGACCCATCTCCAATGGACCCTTCACGCACTTCAATCTCTCTGCAGATGCCATTGGTTTCTCCTGGATGTTTCTTCTCTATGGACTGATGGGAGTGATAGCTGTGATATTCATTTATCTTTTTGTTCCGGAAACGAAAGGACAGTCCTTAGAGGAGATAGACCAGCAGTTCTCCAGGAAACGGTACGTGTGCTGTTGTATCAGCGCGAGTGCTGGCTTTGGGTGCTTCCCACCAGCAGTCCCTGAGGTCTATGGCACTGGGCAGCTCAGGGTTGTTGCAAAGTCTGGTCAGTGCCGCTGAGAATATCTCAGGTTTGTGCAGGCCTATGGGATGGGGTGTGAGAGCTGCAGCATGGTTCATCAGCAGGTCACTGCTCTGAGCCTCGCGGCCGTGCTGCTGGAGGGCACTAGTGACACTCGGGAGGAGAAGGGCTAAAAACCAGGGCTTGTGGGGGGGGGGAGGAGAGCAGGACCAGAGCATGGCACAGGCAGGTGCTTAGAATAATCCTGGACAGATCCTTCTCCTCTGGGGCAGAGACATCTGACGGTTGGACACGATGATCTTAGAGGTCTTTTCCAACCTGTATGATTCTATGATTCTATGATCTCCTGGTGTAACACACGCCATGGGCTCTCACCCGCTAATTTCCATGCAAAGCCTGTAGTTCTGGCTGGGCTGGGGAAGGTCGAGCGGTATTTGTGCAGTTCTGGTTGCGAAGGAGGTGGCAGAGCAAGGGTTGCTGGAGCAGAGGGAGGTTGTGCAGCCGCAGGACGACAAGGGGCAGGAGCACCCACCCCATGGGGGGTGGCCGGGGAGGGGTAACTGCTGTAAACCCCTGCCTGCCTCCTGGCTCCCCGCGAGCAGCAGCTGCTGCAGCTGACCTTCGCCATTGCCCGGCAGGGTGTGGGAAGGAAATGTGTTTAAGCAGAGACGTGGAAGAGGAGCGAGCTGCGCGCACGCCCAGTACCAGAGAGTGGAGCATGCCAGCAGCACATGAAACCAATGACATGCCTGCAGCATCGCCCTGAGGAGAGGAGCAGGCTGTGCCATCAGGACAGTTCTTTTCCATGGCCTTTAACTGGTGACCTCTGGTTCTCACTGCAGTGCCTTAGATCTTGGGACATGCCAATAGCTGTCCTTTGGGACCTTGGAGGATCGTAGGTCCCAGGCAGGGAACATGTCCTTCCTTTGATATCTTTTATTTTTCATGGTTTGTATCTCCTATCATCTAAGAGATTAATGGTTTTGTACACAGGAATTAAAGCACAACTTTTGCTGACAATGCTTTCCATCCATGCAGTTCATTTGTGAGCAAGGTGTATTATTTTCTAGTTCTTTGAAATACTTGATTCTTTACAGAGGGGACAGTAGTGCGGGAGGAATGTGTCAAGCACTCAGCAGCGTACATTAATATTGTCACCCTTTGTAACGTCTGTGTAGGAGCCTGGAGTAGTCTGAGATGGGAGCTAATTCAGCTAAACCCCCTGTTTCAGTGGAGGCAGAATGAGTGCTAGCTCACGGGCTGCTATTTCCCACAGCGTCAAGGCCCAGCAGCTCCCCTGCCTGATCAACCAAGGCCCATGCCAAGTGAGCGTAGAAGTACATCTCTCACGCGTATTTGGCTGCTTTCTTTTGTACACAGGGGCTGCTTTGCATTCATGACCGGGGTTTGCATGTACAAAAATGCATGCAATATTCTGGTACCTTCTACAAGTGTTCCACCTCTTACAATTGTACGTTCTTTGATTAGTTCACCCTTCCTTCTGACACACATAAATTATAAAAAAAACCACCCTACTAACACCACACTCACTCCCCAAACCTTGTGAGAGAGGAGGAGCTGGTATCCTGCTGAACAGCCAGCCTCGCCTCTTTTGAACCTCTGAAGGAACGAAGTCCCAAAGCTTGGGGTTTTCCACTGAAAAATGCAACTCCTTGGGGACCAGTGACTGCTACACCGAGCCACCTGGCTGGCACCACAGGGACAGACACGAAAGATGGGGCCACGTCACTCAAACCCCTGTCTCAAAGAAAAGCCACAAAACCACTGGAAAATTATGTCCTTGGCTGTAATTCAGTCCATGGCTGTCAGGTGTCTGCCATGGAAGTGCTTTTCTCTTCCCACTGAGCAATGGGGGTCACCCACAGCCTTCCTCACCCACCTCGGTCTCCCCGCCGCACTTCTGCTGCAGCTGGAATTTGGTGTTTCTGAAGTCCCTCGTGCACTGCAGATGCTGTCACCTCAAGGCACACAAGGACACCTGTAAAACAGAAAACAGATGCTCTCTTGCTGCAAAAAAACCCATGAATACTGAGCTGTAGCAGGGGTAACTCTGATTTTCTGGGGGAAAAAAAGCATCAGCGCTGTCGTAGGAGTTAAAGTCAGCCGCCAGATCATGGCTGCAGACTCTGGCCGTTGCGAACAGGGTCGTGTATTCACCAGGGGATCCCTGGCCACGAGGGATGGGGGGCGAGGGGGGATGCTTGCATGCACCCCTCTATATATTTGGTTGGAGGGAGGGTACCGCGAAGGAGCAGCAGAGCTCAAGAGCAGTTTTTTTTAGGGGCTGTGACCATTTGCCGCCTGCCCCAGCAGCGCCGGGGGGACGCAGCCCCCTGCCCGGCCGGCCAGCCCCGGCAGCGGCCCGGGACCCCGCTGCCGCCCGCCGCGGGTGCACCGCGCCGGGTCTGCCGCGAGGGGACACCCCGGCACCGCGGCACCGTCCCTTCCCCTGCCCTGCGACAGGGAGCTCTGCTCCGGCCCCTGCTGCAGCCCTCGCTGGGAGTCCCCCCTGGCACTGGTGTGTCACCCTGGGGAGACAGACGGACAGACAGACCGACCGACAGGACCAAAATCTCAGCCCACCCCACCCCTCGGACACAGCGTCTGAGCCTGAGGGACCCCTGCCCCGCAGAACAGGGGTGCCACTGACGCCCCCATGCTGTGCCTCCGGGCTTGATGGAGCCCGGAAAGGAGGGAGATGGGAATGGGAATTCAGGGGCACCCCTGCGTGGGGGTGCGCAGGCAGCTGGGGCTGCCCTGGGGAGCGAGGGGAAGGGGAAAGGATGGAGACCCTTGGGCCTTGCGAGGGGCTGGAGTGGGCCCAGGTGGGGGGGCTGGCTGCTGGGGCAGCAAGCAGGGCTGGGGGGGGGGGGGGGGGACAAGTTAGCTCTGGGGACAGCAAACAGGGCTAGTGACATTGCCAGGCTCTGGGGATGATGGTACAGAAAGCTGTAAATTAGCTTGTGGCAAGGGGGATTAATAAGCCCAGGGTGAGAGGGTTGTCTTTCCTGCTTTCTTCAGAAAAACATGATGCAACTTTCCAAATCCAACAGCTTCAGCCCATGAGGAACCTGCAAGGGGCTGCCCAGCTCATCACGGAGAGCGCACTGTGTTTGAGTGTCTGTGCTTGCACAGAGGCGAGGCAGTGGGAGAGGAGGTGCTGGGAGAGCCTTGGGGGTGCTGCAGAGCAGAGTCCCACCTCCGCTCTTTTAGCCCTTGCAATGAGGGGGTGTACGCACCCGGGAAGGGCTTCCTGCTAGGGAGACAGCTCTGAACCTGCCAGCTGGTGTCACAGGGTCCCGCACCTCCGTCGCAGCAGAGCTGGGCTGGTGGCACTGAAAAAAAGAAAAGCCATAAAGGAGTGTTTAAATGAGAAGCTGAAGGAAAGTCAGTGGGTGCAGAAATTCAGACTTGCACCCCTTGTGAGGAGAATGTGGCCAGTATCCAGACAAAGAGCAGCAGGGAAATAAATGATGCAGCTGCAATAAATAAGGTGAGTTTGACCGTGTATACTGGCAGACCCACAGGAACATTATTAAGCAACCAAGCAAGGGCAAAACTTAGAGGTGCTTCTGTCCCCATACCAGAAGCTTAAAAAAATAGGATAATGCCAAGCTTTCCGATTGCCCTGAAGGACAACCCCAGTACCAGTACAGATTTCTCGAGATGGGAGATCCCAGATTCCAATAGGAAAAATATAGAGCCAGGACCGTGTTACTGACCCCTGATCAGGATAAAGGTAATGACCAGCAAATATGAGATTAGAGAAACTATTCAGCTCAGTGATCCATCAGGAAGGAAAAAAAGTGGGTTTGGGTACAATAATGAGTCTCCTGGACCAAGCAGTGCTGGAAGCGGCGAGGAAGGCTGCTGCTCTGGGTTTGGCGGGGAGCGGCGCACAGGACCTGCTTCACAAGGTGTTTGTGGGAGAGCTGTTCTCTGCAGTGACCACAAAACAACCAATTTAATGCTGTAGTGGGAGAGAGCACACCAAATAAATCCAGCGTGTGGCTCTACAATTTCAAGAAAGGGAACTATGAAAAAATAAGGTGATTAGTCAATAACAACAAAACGAAAAGGAACAGACAGAAAGCAAGGAGCCTGCAAGCAGTCTGGAGGCGATTAAAAAATGCTCTATTAAAGCCCAAGTAAAACATGTGCCACAACTCAAAAAGAAGTAAGAGGTCCTAAAAAACACCCTGCCTGACTCACTGCTAAGGTTAAGGAGGTATCACAGGGAGAAGGTCAGCATTTTAAAAGTGGAAAGGTTTCCCACATGAAGAGAAAAGGAAAACCCATAAAACATAGCAAGTAAAGTGTAGACAGAAAATTAAAAGAGCTAAAAAAGAGCATGAAGATCTCCTTGCAAAGATCTTTAAAAAAAAGTTTCTTTAAATATATCAGAAGAAAGAAGCTGGCTAGGGAGCCATTGCTCAATACAAAGGTGCAGTAGGGTACCGAGGAGCATAAGGCATGGCAAGGCAGCTCAGGCACAACTGTGTGTTGGTCTTCACTGCTGCAGGTATTCGGGAGATCCTCACACCCGGTTCATTCTTTGTAGCCCGTAAGTTGGAGGAACTAGATCAATGTGACTTTATAAATGGCTACTGTACCAGAGGACTGGCAGGTTGCTAGCATAGCTCCCACCTACAAACCAAGCTCTGGGAGGGGACCCTGGGAGCTGCAGGGGTGTCACCTCTGTCCCTGCTGGGGTGGTTGGGTCTGCACCAGCAGTGAGCACGTGGGCAGACAGGCGGGTGGGAAAGAGCCAGCAGACTCGGCTGCCGAAGAGGGAAAGCCTGCCTTGCCAGCGTGCTGGGACTCTAGGAAAATATCAGCATGTACACGGATAGGGAGAACCCAATAGGCAGAACAGATGGACATTTTCAAAAAGATTTTAGCAAAATTATTTTTAAAAATTTACATTTCCATGGGCTGAAACAATGGTTCTTTTATGGATTGAAACCTAGTTAAAAGATATTCCTATCTTGAAAGTAGCAGGGTTTAGCAGGCAGTTTTCGAGGACAAATGAGATGCAGCAATAGGGTTGCCCAAGAATCTCTGCTGGGTCTGGTTTTATTCAACATCTTCATTCGTGGCATTGGGAAGGGAATGGACAGCAAAATCTCCAGGTTTGTGGATGATGCTAAGCTCTTTTGGGAAATAAAATGTTTTGCCACTGACAAAGGGCTCCAGAAGAACCTTGCAAAAGTGAGTGAGTGGGCAAAAAGGGCAGCTGAGATGGATGCGCCGGGGAAAGCTGCAGGCTGGTGCCAGAGGCCTCTGGAAGCCGTCTGGGGTTAGTGTGGATCGGAGGAGTCCTCGGCCAGGTGAGCTAGCTCCCTCCATCATCATCTAACCGGACAAACGTGTCCCCACTCTAAATTTGTGACCCATTAACGTAGCAACAGGCTGTTTCTCTTTTTCTTTCCCCTGAGGCTGAGACCTCATAAGACTAGAGGATACAGAAATGCTTGAGGCAGTGATAAATCTTCTTTAGTGGGCTTTTATTTCCTTTTCTTTCACAATATTTTCTTTAGTTTCCTAGCCAAATTTTTTCTAAGGAAAGATTTCTGACTTCCTTTGAGCCACAGCTCAACATCTGTCCACATTGGGGGCTGAAGTAATACACTGTTAAGGGGTTTTGATGTCAAGCCCAAAACCCCACCAGGGATTTATGCAGCTCTCCCCTTTCCTCCCTCCTCCTCTTCAAACAGCCTTTCATTTGCTCTCACTAATTGTGCTGTCATGCCTTTCTTTTTTCCCCCGGTTGTGCAGACAGCCTTTTATGCAGACAGGTTTCGGTGACAGATGCCTGTGCCATGAGCTTTCCGAGGAGGCGGGTTGTGCTGCGGAGCGCGCGCATCGTCTGAACGCGCCGAGCCGCGCTGAAATGATCCAGGCACCCATCCAGCCCGGGGACGGATTAGGCAGTGGCTTCCCTGCCCCCCCTGCACCCCACCCCGAGGAGCTGCTGGATAATTGCTGCCGGTCAGGAGAGCCCCGCCAGCCCCAGCCCACCCACAGACACCACTTGCTCCTCTAAGTGGGCAGGAAAAGATTAGCTGAGCATCTCTTGGGAAAATGGAAGGGACAGTCTTCAGGAGGATTCTGGGGACAAGGACACTGCAAAGCCCGGTGTCCCAGGGGAGGTGGCTGTGGGTAAGAGGAGCACAGCCAGGACGGCGGAGATTGCACGGGGTTGAACAGAGCGGTTCTGGGCTGTGCCCCCTTCCTCGGGCATACACAGCGAGAGGCGTATGGTGGGTGTGAAGATCAATGCTTTTGATGACTTGCATGAAATTGTGAAACAGGGCTTGGGGCTAGGGACCGTGTAAATCAACCTGCTTAAATAGAAACCTGCTCTCAGGCCTTGCCAACAAAAGGAGAACGACACTTTTGAGCAGCTACCAGATCTGAAGGCATCTGGGACACAACCAGAAGCTAATCCTGGAGAGGCTCAAAGCTTGAATTTCCTCAAAGTTGTGTTTGTGCCCAGGGAAGACTTTGTCCTTGGCAGGAAGACTGGGATATAGCAAGTGGGGCAATGCACAACTCGAGTATATAGATGATCCTTATTCTGTTATCTCTGTTTTCCAGCTCTTCTTTTGGTCAGAGGATAGGGAGGGCAGTGAGGGGCTAGCCCTGATTATCAGCCAGCTCACAGAGAGCTCCTCAGAGGGGGCTGGGTGCCCAATTTGGGGACCTCTGCAGACCTGCCTGGGTCCTCTGCTGCCCCTTCCCCACGGGGCGCCTGTTGGATGCTGCCACTGGCAGGAGGAGCCCCGGCAGCCCCGCACCCCCTGCACCCCTCCTGGTGCTCCCCTGGGTCCCCATCTCCTCCCCGCTGCAAAGGAAATAGCTGCAAAATCCACTGCCCTTGGGGTCAAAACTATGCCAGAGCCAGAGAGGGAGGTGAACTAGATGTTTATCCCTTTTTTATCTGATTAGGATTTTTTTCCTTGTGGTTTAAATGCCCGTCTGCAAAGATTTGCAAGAGAGATAGAGAAGCATTTTATGTGTCCCAGGTCTGCAGACGCGCACAGGGACAGGCTGGGAGGTGGCAGGGGCACTCAGCACTGAATTGCAGGAGGTTTTAAATGAAGTTACAGTGCACTGTCAGGGTGGACTTCTAAAAAGCACTGACAAGCCACCCCCCACTCTTACATGTGCTTCTGTAGTGTGCTTAGTCAAAATCTGAATGATGTAAGAAATAAGTACAAACCTTGGCTTGTTATTGCTGGTCCAGACTGACTTCAGAAACCAGCTTGTACATAGGCCATGTGAAGTTTGAGGGGCAGCACGTACCATCACAGCGTCCTCGAGCTCCAGCCGTGATAACATGATCTAGGTGACAGACTGAAAACAGAGGGAAGCGTCAGTCCCTGCTGCAAATGCTCCCACAACTCAGCAGAGAAATGTGGGATGAGGGTCCACGTCGCTCTTGTGCATGTGAAGGCAGCAAGCTCAAGGACTGGATCCCGCTTAGTCTCTGCTCAGGGGGATACAGGGCTGGATGAAAGGAGCCAGGATACATGAAATATGATAACTGGAAAAAATACAAACCAGAAGATGGGCTGTTTAATGCAATACAGATCCAGCAAAACAACCAGAGCCAAACAAAAAACATTCCTCATATAGGAACAAAGATACCGGCTCGACCTGGGGAGAACCTGGAAGGAGAAGGGTGTGTTAAGATGTGCTTTGTTAGCTTGTGTGGCTCCAGGCGCTGGGGGGATCAGACCCAAGCCCAGTGTGCGGCGGGGGCTTTCTCCTTTCACTGCATCTCTCCTGTCCTCTCCGAAGTGCTCCTTCCAGCACAGGCACCTTCAAGCTCTCCAGGTTTGCTGTCTATGGCTTGCAACCTTGTTCTTCCTGCTCCAACCGGCCTTCTTGCTACTGCTCCTGCCTCTGGCCTCAGCTCCCCCAGCCCTGAGGTCTTCCCTCTGCTTATTAAATTAGCAGAAGGAGAGTTACTGTCACTTTTAATCATAGGAGTAAAGCAGGGTCAGAAAAGTAAGGTCATCCCAGTCACCAGAACACTGACAGTTTACAGAATGAGTGGCTCTGGTAGGTCATCCACCTAGAAAAGCCTGTTGTCTGTATGGAGACAAGATACCTTGGGATGGGCTGGGAGTGGGACCTCAGGTGCAGTACTGAGCAATGCAGAAACCACTGCTCTGTCCCTGGGCCTACTGGGACAAATTCAGCCTCTGGATAAGCAGGAATCACATAATTACCCTTACTGGGGAGTTTTTCCAGTTGTCTCCAGGTACTTTTGAGCCGCTGAGCTGAGCTGTCCCCGTTAGGAATCGTTTTCTTCTTGCCACGATGGCAGGAGCTGCAAGGAGTTGGCAGTTGTCAGGAGCCATTTCCCCTTGGAAAGGTCCTCTGCGAGGGTCTGGGGGAAATCATTGCACTCGGGCACCGTGGTCCCACCGTGACAATCCTGGCACCACACCCGTGGCGATGTCTGTGCTCACCGACAGCTCCTGGGGGTAACAACCGTCTTTTTGTTCTCACTCAAACTCACAGCTGAGTCCCGGTGCATGTTGTGACCTCCTGCAGCAATACAAATAAAAATGTCAGTACTATGACTATTAATAGTGTTTCTATTCCTGCTGCCATTATGATTGCTTTTGCTACTATTAATAATAATATTTACATATGCAAAACCACAGATGCAAAACAGATGGTTTGGTGGGGACCTCTGAAAAAACTTGTCTCTGCCACATATATTTATGACAAAGACAGAGGGTTAACCACACAGAGTGCCATATAGAGAACAAATAGATGGGGAAAAAGAATGAAATAATTCCTTCCATATTCCCAACAGGGGCCAAAACTCATCCATTCCCTCTCTGCTTCTCTCCTTTCTAGCATTTGAGACTCTTTTCCAATACCAGGTCAGGGATGGTTTCCATATTTGTTCAGACTTGTCTAATTTTATTTTCCAGTTCAGCTATTATTTTTTCAGATGCAGCTTTTCCTGATGGATGGAAAATACAAAAGGAATCTCTCATCTGCTCCCTGCAAGCTTTTTCCTGACCGCTGGGAACCTTAGGCACTATTCCAGGCCTGGAGTAAACCTTGCCTTGTGGAGAAAACTTGATCCTTGTTTGCTGAGTTCACACGTCTGGGAATAATTTAAGCTAAGGGGAAAAGTAAAAGTGAGAAAGACTACCACCATCCCTGAACCCATCTCGTCCCCTTCACCACGCAGCCCTGCCTGGGAGGAAGGCGGTGGCCACGCAAGATGAACAACCACATCTCCGCTACTGGCCAATACTGTAAAGCACGAAAGAGGCAGCACGGAGCAGGGCGAGACTTTTGGCAGTTTCACCCAGACTTGTTCCACAGAAACAGAAAGTAGTGGAGGTGCCAGCAACGCGGCATCCCCGGCTTTCGGCGGTGGCTGCTGTAGGGCTGGGCTCTCTCCGTGGCAGAGAGCGGAGGGGCTTGGCTGCGGCGGCCACCTTGCTCTTTGCTCCTGGTTTTCCTGCAAGGATGAGGAGAAGCAAGAGGACAAGGCTGACACAAGGACCTCTCTTGCCTGCATTGATAAGTAGCTTTGAACTGGAATTATGCGAGTCCCACCAGCACCAACGGCTTCCCTGGGGGCGTGCTTTGGTCTCTTGTCCATAGATTTATGGTTGTGTGAACACCAGAGGCTCCCCTGCACACATGGGTGTCGAGTTTGTGGCCAACAGCCCTTTTCCATTGACAAACACCCTCGAGGACACCCTTATCTCCCTGAGCAGCCCCAGGCACGGCTGCTCCTTCCATGAGCAGGAGGAGGAAGAGGAGGAGGAGAAGGAGCGAAGGGTCTATACGCTCTGCCACAACAAAGCAATGTTTAAAGGCAGAAAACCATCGGACAGCCCTTACCGCATGCTAACGAGTACAACGCAGTGTCCCCGAGCACTAATGAGTAATAAAGTGCCCCACAAACTAAAAAGCCCCCAAGTGCTACTGCGGACTAAGTAGTCCCCAAATACTCACATCTCTCTCAGGTCAAATTCCACTCTTTAAACCAATCCCCATTACATTTTACACATCAGGCTATAGAAGGCCTCGGAGGGGCTGTTAGGGTCTATTGTAAGGGAATAAAGCAAGTGTCAAAAAGACTTTTAATGCCCAGTTAAAAATGGCCAAAATGCAGCCTGCAGTTACCTGATAAGCTGCAAGGTCTCTACTGGGAGAAATATTTTGGTTTTTAAATTGTCTCAACCCTTGCACACTTACAAGAGGCTGGCCTTGGCTCTAAACTAAAGCTTTGTCAAGTACATTAAAACAATATTAAAAGCCTGGCTTTTGTTCCATAAAGACTTTTAATGCTTGTTGGTTGGGGTTTGTTTTCTTATAATGGTTATGACCAGTAATTATTGAACATATCAGAGTGCTGCAGATCTCTGCTGCTTTGTGGTTTACAGCATCAATACTCCTCCCAGCACAGTGGCTGTCCCATCACTGCCGTCCCCACCATGCAGGTGTGGGAACCAAAGAGCTTGGAGGGTTTGACATCTCCAGAGATGCATAACAGGGCAGTGCCAGAGCCCGAGTCTCATGTCCACGGGCTCTGCTCATTGCAAGACCTTCTTTCAGTGCAAATTACCCTCTTAATCTTTACAGGGAAACTTGAGAGATTGCACCCATTTACTGGCTCAATTAAGCTTTTTTGTGAACAACTACCGAATGACTACAAGCTATGGTGTCCATCGGTGGATTTTACATAGATATTTGGACATTAAAAAATTAGATATTTGGACAGCTAGAGGTTTTTTCAAAGCAGATCTGTAATTCATTCAAAGATTCAGTCTCAGAGTGTCAACAGCCAAGAAAGCCAGGGTTCAAGCTGTGACAGGGTGTTTCTTACTGTCCCGTGTTGTTCCTCTGTGCTGTAGGGGCTCTCAGGGACGGACCAGCCTCATGGTGCTGTTTTGCTGCTATCGCTGTGCTTTGAGAAGCGTGTTTGCGTAGTAGCAAGCGAGGCCAACACACAAAATTCATAGCATTTGAAGTTCAGTGCAATTCTTGACTGTCAGGAATGCAGCATTAAAAGCAAAACTTAAAGCTTCCATATTGCAAAACCTATTAGCTGCTTTGCCGTTTTTGCAGTCATGCCAGTTCACTCATACTGGAGCTTTTACCAAAGCATGACAGCTCATATGTTTAGCTTGGGCCAGGCTTAAAGTTCTGATGAAGCCTAATCTTGTGACCTGTATTTACTTTGGCTGGGGATGCCTTTTGCACAGACGACTTCCTATCCTTCCTAATCTTTCCCGCAGGAAAGAAGCTGGGAGTTACGAGTGGAGGGAGGAAGGCAAAGCCAACCAGACATGCAGAGAAAGAGAAACAAGCGCTGCACATGTCGGTGAAGTGGGCCAGGTTCAGGGACCTTGTCTGTTAAGGGAAGGAATTAAAGGGGGAGTCAGCACCTCCACTGTCATCATTTGAGATGCGTCAAATCCATCATCGTCTCTCTGGAATTTTACCCATCTGGAAATAAGGCTGGCTGCAACTGCAACAGCTTCAAGGCTTAAGGATGGAAAAGTCTGTTTGGCTCGAACTTGTCAAACCTCCCACTGAAACAGAGAAGAATTTTGTGGGTATAAACCCCTGGCAAGCCCCGGGATTTGTCCCTGACAGGCTGCTCACAGCTCCGGCCGTCAGTCCCTACGGAGCGAGCGGAAGGAGCTGCTCTTTCCCGTGTGACAACAGAGGGAGCACGGACCCTGTCTCAGGCAGCCTAGCTGGATGCCAACAGCTAGATAACGTGAGCTCCCTTGCTCCTTACCTCCATTTCGACAGTTAAAACTAACTCAGGAGAAGCACATGTAAATACCGGCCTTGGGCATCATGCTTTTACCTCGCCTCTAAAATCTGCCTCTTCACATCCCCTACAACCACCGGCCACTTTTAACATTATGCTTTCATTTGCTGCAAATTCTCTGAAAGAAATCAGGGAAGCTGCAATCGGTTCCAGTCTTCGCCTTCTGCTTTAACGCGCAGGCCAAGGTCTGTGGAGAAACCGTACAGGGACCCTCCTGGTGCAATCACAGCTTGAGCTACACGCAGGAGATACCCAACCTTCTCCTTGGCCTCACCTTCAACTTACTTCACAACCCCTAAACAGTAGCTGTAAGATTAAGGACAGAGGAAAAAAAAGAGTGAGAGAAACCCAGCACACACACTGGTTATTTTCTAAGAGAAAGCCAGGACCCTGCGGTGGCTCCCAGCTCCGGAGGCACAAGTCACCGGGATATGACAATTTTTCCACTGGAAGTCAGATGCATGAAGTACCAAACTGCTTTCTAAAAATGTCTTTCTCATCACGTTTTGAAGTAACGTGGTAAGCACAAACCTACCTTTCTAATGCAGCAGTGAGACACTATGCACCACGCCGGCACTAGAAGTGCTGGTGAGCTTCACAAAATCCCTACTTTATATTCAGAAATAGGGTCCTGAATGCAAAGACATAACAATGGGGTGGAGGGTGTTTTTGGAAGACAGAAGGCCAGTCAGGTTTGGACTCTGTTTGATATCTTGGGTTTGACCAATTCCCATGAGTCGAAATAAAAAATTCTGAGTAGCTGGAAATACTCCCCAGTTTCATTCCCACGGAAAAGAAAGTGCTTAAAAGCATTCTAAGGTTAATGGGAACGTGATGAAAGAACCATTTCTGTAGAGCAACATTTTGAGTATATGCCTCTTTTAAATGCATTTTCCAAGCATTATAACAGAGAAATTTGGGATAGGGTTCAAATATCTCTCAAGCTTCTGGAAAGCGAGTGGTGAGGAAGTGATCTATTCTGCTGCTGCAGAGATGCTCCAGCTCGTGGCTCGAGGGCTCTGCAGTGGCCAAGCTGGGGCTGCCGGGAGCCAGCACCCGCATGAGCAAATCGCCCACCGACAGGGAAACAGAGCACCCACGTTTGCTCTGGTAAAAGCCCTGAAACCCAGCACAGCCACCCAAAAGGCATATGCGCACTGCCGGCAGGGATTTGTTCCACAATGACATCTTTCCAAAGCTGACTGACACTTTTTGCCTCAAAGGGGAAAGCTGTCATCCTGAAGCTTCCCTAATTAAGCAACTGGGGAGCGTGTGAGCATGCTGCACCCCTAATTCCCATCTAACCGTCGGGCCAAGAACTGGGGTTTGGAAATACAGTGAATTTGATCAGTAGAGGGGGTGCACTTTCCTCCTGGTGCAAAACAGCGTATCCCAGGTGTGTTTTACAAACCCAGAAGTGCATTGGAGCAGTGTGTGGTGCCCCACAACAGCTCAGAAGACATTAATTACTAAATGAGCGACAGCGATGAGTCTCCCTTACCACCAGCGCGTAGTTACCTGCTCCAAAGGGGGCTGGGATTTGCAGAGGGGGTCACAGCAGTTGCACGTGCTCATCGGGTGCTTTCCCTGCCTGTGCCAGCTACCCAGGCTGCGTATGCAGTAGCTGTGACCGCATGCAAAAGTTGGTAATGTAATTACACGCATACCGTGTTGATTAATCAGTACCACTTTTTTTTTTTTTTAACAAAAGGGAAAAACTCTCTAGCATCATAAATACTTGAATAATGATTATTTCATTACTATTGTATTTTTTGCTGTTTACAAATATTTACATTGGACCAAAGTGGTTGCAAAGATTTTGATAAGAATGTCAAACCCACTAGCAATGTTAGGAGAAAGCCTGTAAAGGCCACCACTAGTTTTCAAACTACTTAAAAGCAGATTAATGTGCGCTGTGCATTGAGTTTAGTTCTGTAACAACTGCCTTGCAAGGTTACCTCTCAGCAAAACTGCAATCAGCAACAATAAACCTTAAAAAGGTTTCAGCACAGATATACATTTCAAACCTGATGGCTCCAGCGCAGCGAGGGATGTGTTTTATGCAGAACACACACAGAAGTCTAGCAGGTGATTTGCTGAATCATAACCTTAAAGTGGGAGCTATTTTCTATCGCTGTATAGTGCTTTTGTAAGGCATTGAATTTTAAATGACCCTACCAAAAATGAATGCTGATCTCACCATTGAGGTTCTTGTCCCCTCTGCTCCGGTGCCGCCCCGCCTGCCTGTGTCCGAGCCCAGAGGTGAGGGCACAGCAGATCCAATCGATTGCACACTCCCGTGCTATGGATGTTAGCGAACAAGCTCCTCGTGACCCCTCACCTCTCTGCCATGGGAAAATATTGGAGAGACTCATTTCCCCATTTGCAGGAACAAACAGCAGCAGTTTTACATCACAGGAAAACATTATATTAATGAGTATGCTTCATCACATAAGTTACACTTCACAGTGTGGCTAAGCAGGTATGCAAACCACCTAGCTACCCCGGCAAAGTTCTCAAGATTCATCAGACTGAGGAAATAAGACAGAAGTTTTGCATTTCTATTGACTTAGTTTTAGTGCCACAGAAGGCACAAGGAAGAACGGCTGGAAAGAAAGGCTCTGGTGATAGACTGATCAAGCTGAGTTAGCAAGAAGCAATCAGACCAAAGCAAAGCAAATAAGAAGGCTGCCTGCAGGCAGCCGCGGCCGGGAGGCCGTGCTTGCCTTCCTGTTTGTGTTTACCAGGACATAGCCCCTGCCATTAACTGCATTGTGCTTGCGAGGAGCAGCAGCTCCAGTGATGGATGGCTTCTGCGGAGGTCTTTTGTACCTGCCAACAGGGCTGAGCAATAAACAGCCTGAGGCAGCATCCCCTTCATTTCCTTAACACGTTAGTGCGCTGTGCCCAGCTTTCAGATCATGCACAGGAGCCAGCTTGCAGCTGCAAAGTGTGTGTGTGTGTCCAGACAATTACACACCAGCAAGTTCCTGCAGCTCTCTCCACCTCAGCAAGGAGGTGAGATACAAAATGCTGAAAGCCAAAAGGAGAAAGCAATGGGTGCTTTATCAATTACCTGTGGACCACTGACCATTTGCCTGTACAGGATACACGTGGAAAACAACAAGCCTCATCTTGCAGCTTAGCAGTATTCCCAGCACGTGCTTGCGTTTAGTTAGGAAGCCACGTTGATGTTCAGACATTGGATCACCTCCGAGAGCCACCAGCCAGTCTCCCTGGCCCGTGATGCCAGCACTGAGCACCGCTGGTACTGGCAGAGTCCTCAGAGGCAGGCACCACCTCGCAGCTCCACGTGCTTTGCAGCTCCACAAGCTGTGTATCAGAGAAAGGGCAGGAAAGGGATTTAGATTAGCTCCATTTAAGCATTCATTACCAAACCATCTTAAGCCAGGGAAGGGAAGAGGCAATGTACTCCTGAACCAGGCATCCACAGGCATCTCTCCTCTGAGAACCTGCCCCCAATTTGCCTGCTCTGACGAGCACACTCTCTACAGTCAGCATCCAGCCTGTAGCCAGCATGGTTGGCTCTTTGCAGAAGCCCACGATCTTTAATTTAGCATTGACCTTGGCCTGCAGAGAGTATCCAGGTGTGTGACCTCAGCCTGTCCTTATCCCTCAGCCACTCCAGCCCCAAGCCTCCTGCCGAGGGTGGTGGGAGCTCCCTGCACCGAGCAGCTCCAGCCTCAGCCCTGAGCACTCCAGCTTGCCAGCGTGTTTGCCGAGCAGAGCGTGTCATACTTCTAAAGAGTGACAAATTACCAGGAAGGGCTCCCCCCGCACCCCAGCTCCGCTGTGCACAGCCGAATTCCCCCGTGCCGCATTAACAGCTAATAAAACAATAGAGCTTTTAGTGGTGGACTTCAAAGGGATCTCGGGCAGATGAATGAATTTAGCATTTCTTCACTTACTGTCAGCACTGGGGGAGAGAAGGGCAGGCTGAGGTCGAAGGCTTCAGCAGGCAGCGGCAAACAAATACAGCCTGGTATTTGGGCTACTGCAGAAAAATGAGTGCTAAATCAGCTAAGCAGTTGGTATGTACCAGGTTTTTCTTCTCCTTTATCACTGCTCATCCACTTCAGCTGCCTTATTTTCTTTTTTTTTGGTTTTGTTTTCCTGTGCTACACGACCACTACAAAAAAATACCATCACAATTAAAAAACCCCCATAGTTACACCTAAACCACAGGCCAAGTCACCAACAGCTCATTACAGAGTGGAGAATCTTTAGGCAGCCTGGCCCAAACTCAAGCAAATGTAATTATTTTCAGACGTAGCAACACAATTGTATTTGGTAAATGAGCCTCGAGGTCCCGCAGTTAATTTACAACTATGTGTCCATCTACAAAATGATTTCTGCAAACCATTAGCTCATTGTCATGTGCAGTCACAATAAGCGTCTGTATGAATTAAGCTTTGAATTGTGCGACTAAGAGTGGATTAATATTACTTAAAAGGTATCTCCCTTTTAGGAGCTGGAGAAGGAAGTACGAGACAGCAGAAAAAGTGGGGACAACAGTATTTGTCGCAGATAGCACAGCTCAAATCATACCTGCCTGGCCATGTAGATAAAGACCCTCCAGCAGCTTACTCCCACATGGAGCAAGGGAAACGCAAAGCTGACCAACATAAATTGCACCTACAACGGAGATGCTTGCTGGGGGAGAAGACAGCAAAGCTTTACAGGTCCCACCAGCAAGGCTGTGCCAGCCGAATCTTCACCAGGGATGGAGCCTACGGGGCAGTTTGGAAGGGAGTAGAGATGGAAGAGATCTTAAACAGATGAAGCATCGTTTTGTAAAACTGCCACAAGGAACATGGCTTAGTTGCTTTCTTATATTTCTCCTCCATTTTCTGACCGGCTCTTGTTAAGTCACAGCCTTTACTCCCACAGAGTATCTGAGGAAGAAAGAAAAAATCTGATTGTTCTGTGCGTGGTTTTTTTATCCTTATGTAGTACATGATACCCAAAACAACAGGAATGAATTATCCCAGTTTTTAGAGTTGGCATGTTTTAGCCTCTTGAATACCACCATCTATATTCTACATCATTTTCAAGTCCAGCCCAAATAGCTTGTTCTGGAAAACAACTTTAAAGGTTGCAATCATTTATGTCGCATTCACATCTGCTGCCAAATTTTCAAAGCATTCTCCATTTGGCTTTCCTACAAAACACTTCTGCAGAGGACACTTTCCAAGTGTTCACCACCGCCGTGCAGTGACAGCATTTGCATGCAGTCAGCTCATGCGGAGCTGTGGCGTTGCTCAAAAGCAGTGGGCTCGCAAGCGGGGAGGGAGACGGCCTCCTGATAACTGAACTGACAATTTCTAGGTTCTCTAAAACCAGACCCTTCCAAGAATGCCCTTTGTTCAGTAGTTACTCCATTCAGTCTCTCTCCCTGTTTGCTTGTAATTTATTCCTTCTAAAAGTCTTGCCCTAGGCTAGTAGAAAATTAAAACAAGGAGCCAGATTTTCTTTTTTTTTTTTTTTCCTCACTTTTGCTCTTTCATCAAGAACAGTGAAAATTTGGCACAGTTGAATATTTTGTTCAGCTCTTTCTTTCAGTCTTTGAAGTCCCCTAAAGCCTTGGTAGGAGTCTAGGCTTCCACTCACATCTGCTTTCCATGAAGCCATTTACCGCACTTTATTTGTGCCATATTAGATTTTTCAGGACAGGGACAGAACTAACGAAGCATTTACATTCCTGGGAAAGTGGCATATATACAACTACCACATTACTCTGATAGAAACAAACTACAACTGACATATTTCAAGTTCTCAAGCAAGCAGCCATGTTGCGCTACGGGCAGCAAAGGGTCCAGAGCTGTTGGTTACTTCTTCTCTTTTTAATGCTCACTTAACGTTAAACACCCTCAGCGCAGTTTTAGTTTACACAGTTATCGAGAGATGCTCTAGTACCTGTAGGAAAATGAAGGAAAATGTCTTATAAAAGGGAGAGCTTGGATGAAAGCTTAATGAAAACAAATCGTGGCTGAACAGAAGCTGCATCAGAGACAGTATCAGTGACACAGAGCACTGTCAACAAGATAATGGCATCACGCTGCTAACTAACTGCTGAGGCATTTCTTTTACAAGCAGAAGACTAATCCCCTGACAATGCTCCATTCCAAGGACTTCATTGCTATCAGAGCAAGGAAAGGGTGTTGATTGAATCTCTTTATCAGATAGATCCTGGCGAACCATAGGAACTATTGATTATCCTGCTGTTTTCTATTTTGTATTTTTCTCTTTAATAACAAAAAAAAACCCTAAGAAATATTTGTCCACTTCTCATATTGAGAATGTTATTGAGATTGTTCTAAGTCAGAGGTGATAAATTAGCAACTGAGAAAAATATGCCTTGGAGGAGTCAACATCAAGAGCCCGGCAAGCTCATTCTTTGAGCATGATCTCCAATGGCCTTCTAAGCTTAAAGAGGGGGAGTTTGTTAAAAAGCCAACTGGAACTCGGAAAGTTCATCATAGGATTGCCTATCCAAGATCAGCACAGCTCCAATCACTGAAGCTCACAGAAGAAACATTTTTTGGAATCCAGCCCTTTGCCATCCAGGCAAAGGACCAAATCACAACCAAATGACAAAGTGTGAAACGTGTTTACATTCATTCAGATTTGGGAAGAAAAAGTCACTTACTGGTGGAGCTTGATCACAGGGGCTGCGCATCAGTTAGCAGGTGAAAGTCTTCATAATATTGCTTCACATTACTTAGGGCAGAAATGGCCAGATCAAGCTCTTATATGCTGCTTTGAGTAACCAAATACCAGACTTAGATGTCTAAACAGACATGAACATCACACCCCATGGGTAGCTATGAACAGCTGCAAGGAAGGTGATAGCACAGCCTCCTACCTCAGTTTCTCTCGCTGTTTGAAAGTGAGAGAATAACATGTCCATAATGGAAGTTATTTACTACATCCTGTCACTGAGAGGTAGGATCATGACTGGATACAGGAAGATTATCCTGGGTTTGATGGGAAGCATGGAGAGGGCATGTATGCCCCATCTGTAAAGCTCCGTTCAGTTTCCCCCACCCCAAGCTGAACAGTGCTGGTTCATCATCTGGTTTCCCAGGGTCCCCTCCCCCCTTTCTGATACATCTTTCTTCCTAACAGCTTCTGTTTCTTCATTTCTTTCCATGGAAAATGTTTTCAAAGCTGGAGGGTATTGAAATAACCCGCGAGACAACCATTGCAGTCCCCAAAAGATGACCATCCCCAAGTCTCTTCTGTTACAAGAGGTATCACGTACCTGTAGGACACCTTCACTACTGCCATGTATTTTACTATCGAATTCCACATCCCTTAGAGAAACAGAGAGACATGAATCAGGTGTTTAAAAGTAGTGTGGAACATGAAGCATCCCCTAACTGGGGCAGGGGATCGGGTGCCCCAACAACGTTCAGGTCTCCCCTGTCCACAGGGACGCGGCTCTTGCTGGGAGGCGCTTGCAATCACTGGAACAGGGGCTGTGGTGGATGTCAGGAGGTAGGGGGCCCGAGAAAGGGATGCTTTTTCCTGCTGCTCTAGCGATTTGAATTATTTCATGATGGCAAAAACCAGGAGAGGAAAAAACCACAGCACTACGTTAAAAAAAAAAAAAAAAAAGAAAAACATGATTTTAAAAAGTGCTGTGCCAGGTAAAACTCCTCTGCTTTGTTATTATGAGAGTTCCCAGTATTGATAATTTCTCCTAGTTGCTGGTTTGTAAGTTACTTCTGAGTAGAAAATTCATTTACACGGGCCAAGTCAACAATAATGTTTTTCCTGGCAATGGTTCATTTTGCCAGTGGAAACATTTTTCCCCCTTCTTTTCTGGATTCAGCTCTGCAAAGTTGCTAAATTCTTCCAGATCTCTGGTCTGATGTGATCATAAATATCCTGATTGTATTCCACTGATTGACAGACTGGGGACGGATTAAGTGGGGATTACAGCCTGGAATGATCAAAATGTGCTTTCATGGTCAGTAACTCTGCAATAAGTCATAGTTCCAATGTACATTAACTATATAATCTAATTAACATGGCTGTTTATGTATTTAATATTATTCTTAAAACTTTTTAATAAAAGAGGTTTTAAGGAGAATTATGTGTTGTTTAAAATATAAGAACCTGTTCCTTGAATGTACAGTAGTTTGGGGTTTGCACTGTCATTAAGATGACTAATAAAATTATCTCTTGCTATTAAAATGTGATTTGAGCAGTATAATGGGCCTAATTCTGCCCTCACTGATAGGTGGGTAAACTCAGGTTTTCTCTGTCTTATTTAAAGTTACTCTGTTTTTACCTTTTAGTAATTCAGGGCAGAATTTAGTTCATTAGGGTTAAAAAGCTACCTTTTTAATAAACTGAGACTATTAAATCCATATAGGCACATAACTAAAAGCATCTGAATTTTCTGAGGTCCTCAGCACTCACAGGTCTCAAGGCTGTCATTATTTACTGAGTAGGAGCAGCAGGAATTAGTCTTAGGGGTACAAACCTTAGATGTTTTACTGCACAGGTTCACATACACACAATACATACCTAATGATATCAAACCAAATTAAACAATTCATCAAAGCAAAACTCCAAACTACAGCAATGTGTTCAGCAGCTGCACTTGTGAATACAAAAAGAGCTTGCTATTTGATTGCAAGGTCAAGGAATTACAGTGGAGATGTTATGCAGTTGTCCATAAAAACTGAAATCTGAAACGAGTAAATATTTTGCAGGACTGTGGATTCTCTGCTGTCTCCAATCCACCCGGCCTTGAAGTCAGCATCTCAGAGCTGTGACTCGTATTGCTCTGCAGCAATACCTCTACTCTAAGACCATTTTTTAGCTTTCAGAAGATTTTGCATTTTCACTTGCTTTTGTGCCTGCTGGAACTGCAGCGGAGTGTCCCTGACCCTGCAGCTCTCCCCGGGCCGTGCCCCGGCAGCGGGTGGGGGCATCACAAACCCCGCGGGCACGGCTGGGGGCTGCAGCTTCTACTTGGAGAGTTCTGGAGGTATTCAGGCTCCGTCAGGTATCTCAGGACTCTGCACTTGGTGGCCCAGTTTAATATGGTGCGTAAGTACTGCTGAGCAATGTTGGCGAGAGCCAGGGTGAGAAGGAGCCCTTCTGCCATGCTCTCTCTCACACCCCCATCGGTCTCCTCCCTCCACCGCATGGCCATCCTCTCACCTACATTCTTACAACTTTTTCTTGACCTGAAACCTTTTAAAATAAAAAGGAGCTGAAAAGTTTCAGCATGTCCAGCTGTCAGCTTCTGATGTCCCTGCTGCCCTCCTGATTCGAAAATATGCCCGAGGGACTGCTTGTTCTGGTGCACGGACATCTCTAAACAAGGAGCAGGATGGACATCATCTGGCTCGGACTTAGGACCTGATCTGGAGATCAGAGGAGGGTTCAGCCCTCTGCTCACCTGACACCTGGGGTCCTGGCACAGATCACAGCTCCGCCGGGCTGTCACCAGAGATCAGGTGGTGATGGCTTGCCTTGAGACTGACCTTGTGCAGGAGTTAATCCATCAACCCCGGGATGAAACGCATTTCATCGTACTGCCGATCCTCCAAGCCACACAGAAAGCTCTACCCAAAGTCCCTTAAATGAAGTAGGAATGTTTCAATTTAAAGGAATTAGAAGCATCTTTAAAATGTGACGGTTCCCATCATACGAAGTCCCTGCACAGTGCACTGCCCGACAAGCCTGATTATTCCCCAGCCGGCCGGGGGCTTAGAAAATATGTCGAGCACTCAAATCATTTTAGATCCTGCTGCACTGTACATACCCAGAATCTGAGCAGGGTTCACATTTGAGGGCTTATAAAAACTTGAATACACTCCAATAACTTAAATCACTCAGTGAGGTTTATAGTGATTTAAAGCCATTGGAACTCTCCACGTTTGGTGCGCAAGGGCTCCAGCTTGGAAGAGAATTAAGGCATGTTCCAGCATGGCAGCTCCAGGCATATTGAATCAATTTCAGCATGTAAAAATAATTAACAATGATAAAAATACATTAATAATACTGTAATTATAAGGCCAGACCCAAGTTTCAGCCTGAAAAAAAAAAAAAAAAAAAAAGGGCTGCAGAAATTCAGCAAGGCTCGTGAACAGCTTGAACTGGGAGTAATGAGGGATTTCAGTGACAGGAAAATAAATGAGGCAAATCAAGGGTAAGGAGCAAAGGAAGATCACATTTGTCAGTAGTTAAAAAGTTTTACTGGCCTGAGCTGCAGGACTTGCTAAATTCTGCCCTGGAGCCATGCCAGTACAGCATTGCTAGGCCAAGGGATCAGAAACAATTCAAGGTCCAAGATCTTGCAAGCCATCAGGACTAGGATCAAATGCTATATATCATGGAGTTGGCTCATAAATCTCTGCTTTCTAGTAGCGTATAGTAGGAAGGCCAAATTTAGCACCTGTCTGGAAAGGATGCAGCGTTGTCTGAAGGATGCTTTTCCAGAGCTTCCCAGAACCAGCTCAGTCCCCCCAGGGTGATGTCAAGTCCCAGGGGACAACATGGCTTTGGCTATTTCTACATGAGCTTTCCAGCACCTGGTACATCAGCTTCCAGCCTGGACCAGCACCAGGAAATGCCCGAGGCTGCAGGAATAAATACCGACAGAGACAACATTAACCAACAAATGGTTTTGTCACGACTGATTTGTTTTGGTCAGCAGTCCACAATGGTTCTTTTTTCATCAAGGCTGATTCACCCATCCCAACTTGTTCTGCACCATGCAGGTGCCTCCTTGAGCCTTTCAATAATACCATCCCAGCCTGCAGAAAAGTTTGTAAAATAAACTAATAGCCCAAGGTCTGTCCAAAGGCTGTGGGGAAAGAACATGCAAAATAGAACATAATTTCCAGTGTACATGGTGGAGAGAAGAGGGTTGGGCATAGACAGGTGATGTTCCTTTTTGTAGGGGAAAGACACATTAATTTTAATTCCCCTGGCAGAAGGAGAGATGTTTTCTCATTGTTCATGTTAAGGTGAGTTTCTGAGTACAGAAGATAGGGACTCTGCTTCCAGAGCTACCAGCAGAAAAATAAAGCCTAATCTTATGCCATTATATTCACAATTCTACTGTGGTTTTGAAATGAACTTTTTGCTTTGGCATGAATTCCCATCTCATTTTCTGTGAAATACAACAGAGCTCAGGACAACTGCAACCAAGAGAGATTTCTATGAAAAAAAGCCTGTAAACCCTTTACTATCTTTAATCATGAAAATAATTCAGTTGCTGCAAACCTGATATTCATGGCTGGGGCCCAAGGACCTTGCAACTCACAAAAGCACTGAAGGGATCCATAAAAAGTGGCTGGCCATGAGGAATTTACACTTGTTTTTTAAAGGGAGTAAAAATGTGGCTATAGCAATTTAGAAGAGTTTATGTATTTAGGCCTTAGAGAGATTTAAATCAGTCAGTTAAGAAAGATGCATTGGTGAGCCTTCAGGCCGTGCAAAGAGCCAGAAGAAAGATAGGACAGAAGCATTTCTGGGCAGAGGAGAGTGCTTCGAAGGTTGCTCTGCCCACAAAAGGGGTCCCCGGCTCAGCTGCGTGGTGGACACCAGCTCATCGCGCCCCACATTCAAAGTATCCTCCCAACTCCTCCCGTGTCCCTTCCACCCCACACGCCGCTGGCTGGGTCCCCTCACGACCCACGCTCAGATCCCCCAGCTCCCCTTGAGCAGCCCCTTGCGTGGCCCACCCTCTCTCAGCACCAGGGAGGTCCCTTGCCCAGCACAGTTGTGGTCCCCTGGGACAACCAGGAGCCTTTGGCCAACAGAAACATCCAGGACGGGGAGGCCCGGCAAGCAAAGCGCTTTCAAAGGGCTCAAGATAAGACAGGGTCTTTGAGAGATAATGACAAGCCCCAGCCTCACAGCATGCAAGACTAATTGCAAAGCCCATCTCCCTGACCCAGGTTTCCCACTCTAAGCCCTTCTCTGTTTCTCATATTCACTTGCTAATTCTGTTCAAGCATTTTAATCCCACCTACTACCAGGGCAGAAAAGCAAGAACTTACTATTTGGAAATAAAGCTAGTAAAAATACAAGAATGCAGGGAGGGAAGAGCTGCTGGTGTGCAAGAGCTGTGATCTCTGGTTTTAGGGGGTCTCAGGGCCTCTGACCTCTCCATGTTGCCCTCGGGTACCTGGGGGAGATCCTGCCCCTCTCTGCAGCGTGGGGTCAACACCACGACTGTTCAAGCTGCCTTCCACAGTGCCACACATCTCTTATGATACCATCAGACACTGCTGACAAAAATTTGCTGGCAGATTGCAAGAATTTGGGGCACTACATTTCTGCAGCATGCCAGGGACAGGGCTGTCACACCGCTGCAGTGCTCCTCGCTGCTGCAGCATGGGGTGGGCTGCGTCGGACCTGAAGACAAGAGGAACCGAGAAAGAATGGCTGATGCCAAGACACTGAACCAGGGACAACACAACGTTGACAGAAGCAGCTGGCTCTCAAGTGGCAAGTGCTGCGTGGCTCCAAGGGCCATAACTGCACCTCTGCACCTCCTAACACTGCAATCCCAGGAAAAGCCCGGTTGGCTTTGCTGGCTGGTCATGCCCCCAGTCTTGGGAACAAGTGTGGGGAAAGGCACTTTTCTTGCCTTAGCTTTTGGTGTGCGTTTTGTTTTCCTTGCCTTGGTGCCCTCAGGGTGGTTGTTGGCTGCAGTGGATGGTGGGTTTTATTTTTCTAGCCTGTTGTACCCCTCTCGGGAGAAGTTGTTACAGTTGTAGTTGTATTTTTCCAGCTTTTCCAAGCTTACCAACTCCCCAGGGTGCTGTTTGCCTGAGTGGTTTGGTACAGTTTTATTTTTACAATAACTATTACACTTTTTAATTTTATTTTTGTATGTTAATTAAATACTTTTTAATCACAATGCAGACGCAGTTGCAGGGGCCAAGAAAAATACATAAACAAGAAGAGAATCCAAACATATATCTGCCCAGCATGGTACAGAAAAACTTTCCAAACCCAAGTTCAATCTAGCCCAGTCCTGGATCTGTGCATTAAAAATTTAACAACACAACTCAGCCACCAGTAGTCCACACTTCAGTTCACTGCAAGTCTTTTCCTTGGATTATCAAGGAGGAAGGTAGTGTGTATATGCAAGAGAAATGCGGCCAGTGTGTATATGCAAGAGAAACGCTGAGCTGTGGCACCAACTCTGCCCACCCCAGGTTCACAGCAGTCCTTGAATCAGAGAAAAATATCCTGAAATTCTCATTAAATAGTGTTTGTCAGATCACACTGAAGACATGCTGAAATTGTACATAGCAAAAGTACAATTTCACCTGGGGCTGGACACCAGTTAGGGTAGCCAGTTCAGCCTACTGCCCTATGGTTTCTCCTAGCCCGGCAATTGCAAAATCCATAGGGAATCAGCTTGTCCACCTATACACATGCAACAGAAAAGAAGGAAAGAGACTGCAGACATCTGGAGAGACATGTCCTTGCCTAGCATGGTCAAAACCACCTCTTTAAAGTGCTAGTGCTGTAAAATTCTTGCCATGCCTGAGAAATAAAATGTGAGATTTAATTTAAAATGAGAGATATTAGAAAGGAGAGCTGCAGGTGATGAGGTGATGGCATTTCTTTGGCTCAGGGCCAGGAGGGTAGGAAAAGAAAACAAGCTAGATGCGTTACATCCTACATACCTTGGCAGCTCAACAAAGTGACACTCATGTAGGGCTCATGAACGAGGCAATTAATGACAGGGAAATGGCATTAGCTGCAACACAAGGAGCACTGTAAGAAATTAGAGCTGAAGTTCATTCAAAGCACAGGAGAGACAAGGCCAATAAAAAAAAAATCCAGCAGCAGTGTGTATGTGAAAAGTCAATGTACTAGACATGCAATAGAAATGGAGGAGACATTTCTTCCGAGAACCTATGCATGATCCTTGCACACCTGTCACCCTTATTTGTTAAATGTTTGACTAAGCGGTGATTTCTTTAATATCTGCATGTATCTGAATCATGTTAGTTAAAGGCTGGGAACGGTGCAGGATGGAATAGCTAAGTATGAGGACTCCTTGTCCTCAAAAACAGGTCTTCTGCAATACTCTCAAAATTACATGATGAAAACTGCAGCAACGGAGTTATCCGGATGCGTACAAAAGCTAAATAGTATTATTTCAGATATATCCCTGCCCTTCTATTGCAAGCACACTGAATGAGCAACCATGCCACCTCAGACATGAGTGGACTGTGCTGGGCACAAGCACTGGCTGACTGTTCTCCCATTTTGGCTTTGCTGGCACGAACGGTGGCTCTGGTAGTCCCTGGACTGTGCAGCTGCAGGCCATCCTCAGCGAGAGGTTTGCTAAGGATATTTTACTGCTCTTTATTTCTGTTGTGGGCCCAAGGACCCTTCCAATCACTTGGAGAACTTTTGGGACTGGGCCATGTTAGGAGGATGTTTTCCTATTATTAATTATTATTATGACTCCCAAAACTACTTCTGTTGTTTAGCTTGAAAAGCTGATTCTAACAAATGTGTCCAATCTCTCAATTTAAAGCTGGGCAGAAAAAACAAAGCAGTTTAACTTCATAAAACACGTTTTGATTAAAATAGATTGTTTCACAGTATTACAAAGAATATTCAAAGAACATTTGAAAGACAAGATTTGCTTGGAAATGTCCATTTTTAGTGTTTTCCCACAATAAAGTTTTTTCAACGTTTGTGCTTATTTTCATGTTGTGGGGAAAAATACAGCTGTGCCTGCCTCTTCAGCAAAACTCTGGAGTCAGCCTAGCATGTGATAAACTTACCAAATTCGTTGTAAATACTTTTTTTAGTAATTTATAGCAATTTGATTAGAGCATTTTTGAGCAAGCAGCAGCTCTTCTGCTCTTGTATTTTGTCCAAAAAGACAACAACAAGGCTCAGCTGCTTGGCTGCCAAGCAGAAAGGTCAAATTTCTGACCTCCATTTTGGGGTATCAGTTACAGCCACCTCAGCACTCCCCATTGCCTGCTGCAGTTGTCCGTCTTCTAAATATAGCTGCTCTTAGTTGCAGGATATTCTCTCCTTATATACAATGGCAATATGCTTCATCGCTCCCCCAAAAAAGCATATCACAGGATACTGGCAGTATTTATCATTAAAAGTTACAGCCTGTGTGCTATCTTATTTATTGAGTGTTGACAGAGACTTTGATGCTGCTGGTACACCCAAGTAAAGACAGCACTGTTTGAACTGTTTAAGCTTAAAACAGCAAAGTTGGGCCATATAAGTTGGCCCAAATAAAGCTGGATGAGTGGCTTGACATAAAATCTCATCAAGTCATTTTGAACAGAAAAATTAGGTTCACAGATACGTGCTACACTGAAGATTGTTTTACATTTATTTCAATCACAGGAGCACAAGCTGACCTGAAATGCCTGACTCAGATAGACAAGGCAAAGAAGTCTAGGGCTGGGAAATAAGATCTAGACAAGTCCCCATGGAAGCAAATCAGCTCCCCCATGAGCCTCCCCTCCTCTCCAGTGCAGTGGGTGGTGGGGACAAAGCCAACCCTAGAGCTGCGTTCTGGCTTGTCCTATTTTTAGACCCAAATATGTTATTCATAAGAAACTCTCGGGCTGTCTATTGGTTTGGGAAGTCACAACACAACAGCAGGACACCCACCCATCTTCCTTTAGGGAAAACCCAGTGGTGTTTGCCAGCATCCCACAGCCCGGGGCAACCAGGGTATGAGCAACACGTTCCTTCCCAGTGGCCTCACTTTCTCTCCTGCTACAGTAACATAAACATATAAAGCTTCAGTCCTTAGAGGATCCCTATCTTTGACTAATAACTAGAGGGATCCCTTAGTACCAAAAGTTATCTACAGAGCTCACCCTGCAAGGATAAACACTAGGCGATTTCACTACCCATCATCTGAGACCAAAGTTGGACTTGGGGGACAAAGATAAAAGTCTTTCAAAATATGCAAGGAATAAGTGAGAAAGTCTGGCTTGCGCAAGGCATTTTTGACATTCCCACATGTCTCAAATGTCCACAGCTTAAACACAAACAAAATCAGTGGAGATTAAAAGAACTTTGACCCTATATTCTTTTTGCCTTTCATTTCAAAAAAAGAAGCACGCTCGCAGGCACACGCGCTCGCCCAGCACCCTGGCTCAGGCCCTCTTTCCATCTCTCCAGGGGGATGAAACCCCCCCCTGGAGCCCGGCCAGGCTGCCCAGGACACGTTGTGCTTGTTTTCATATCTGCAGTCTCAGCAGAGCAGTGAATAAGCGCTGTCGGGAGTGTTGAACAAACACCATGCTTGACTTTTCACTGGGCTCTTATGGGCCCAGAACAAAAGCCTGGATCCCAACCCGCTGAAACTTTGGGGCATTTGAAATCTGGATCCAGATCTGAAGCTTGTGGTTGGACTTCCATCTCTAGGGTTTCAGTTAGGAGTTCAGTTCATAAACACTTCTGCCACGGCCTTTTTCTGCTTTACTCCACCATGAATCAGGAGTTACTGCTATGAAATTAAGTTAGACCTGACTGCAAGTGGGAATAGAACAGAGTTTACTCATATAACCAGCCATACCTTTCCACTTTTTCATTTCTGGGTATAATAGACAGTTAGGGACAGTGGCTCATATACGTGTACATGGTGCACACAGTCCTGGGATAAAGCATGGCAGGGCAGTGGTCGGAGGCGGTGAAATTAGGCAGGACAAAGACTCAGCAGAAGCACACAAACAGAAAGTGCTCAAAAGTGGATATAAAAATTCACCTGCCTCTTCTGCCAAATGATCATCACCCGCACCAGTGCAGCAAGCACACGCCGCAAACTCCACTGCCTGTTACGAGCCCTACGCACATCCACCTCGAAATATTCTCGCTCATGAGCTCCTCACTGAAAATTCAGCTCCTGAGCTTTGCTTGTCGCTTAAAGTAGGCAGGAGTCACACGATTGAGATTTCACCAGGCAAAGTGCTTCTGTGCTGTCAATGAAATAACAAACATTTTAACATAAATTAAGAAAAGCTGCCTATGGGCTTGTAATAGTAGAACCCCAAACCTGCACAGCCCGGCTCCAAGCATATTGCTTTAAAAACTACTGTAAAGCTTTTCTGCTGCTCAGACACCATGGAGGGGAAAATCCGAACTGAGGATGCTCCTCAATCTGCCACTAAGCCACTGTGAAATGGTGAGCTCAGAGTACCAACGCACCGTCTCCTGGACCACGGGGAGCCCGTAGAGCCCGATGTGTTACAGCAACGGTTTCAGGAGGTGATGCTACGACCCTTCTTTCTCCCCCTGACTTTTTGCTGCTGCTTGTTCTATTCCTGCATTACAAATTCCCCAACCATTGAGGACTCTCTGGCAGAAGGTCTAACAAGGACTTTATTCCTTGCTTACCATTTTCATGGCATGATATCTTTTGAAGCTTAAAATCTGTTAGGTAGATACTTCCCACAGTTAATGTAACCAGCTTGTGACTTTCCTCTAGGATCCTATACATTCACTGCATGCTTCAGTATGACTGTTAATTACCACAAGTGCAGAGTATTACTTTCTATTCACAGAAGGAAAAGGAAAAGGAGCTGATGGGAGGGGAAGCAGCCAGCTATAAACCATCATCTGGTTCATCAGCAAACTTTTCACTAACCCTCTGCGTATTCAGTGCTTTAGGGGTTAATAAAGTCTCTTAGAAAGCAAAAGGTTTCCATCTGTAATTGGATCCTTTGTATGTGCTTTCCGCTATAGGAATCAACTTAGCATTGACATCCTCGTAAAAATTTCCATTAGATTGAGGACTGAATGCCCACTAAGGCTCTGTGTGGTTTTGCAATTGATTCACTGAATGAAATCTTATCTAAAATCTTTTTATTTTATGCTATTATGGGCACAGGGGAAAATAGTGATGTAAAAATTTTCACCGCTTAGTTAATGCACAGTGCCTCTTGGAAATGGCCTTTGGGTTACCTAAAAAGATTGCCATTTCTATTTCCCACTATTTTGTTTCATATTACCAGTAATTGAAAAATGTTTCATTTGTTACAAAGTTACATATTGACACTTTGAATTGAATTCAGAACCTTTATCTTTAATCTTCTTATTATATAGCTGCAGACAGTGGTTCATGCTATCTAGGGGCGGAAAAACACAGTTCATCAGCTTGCATTTTTTTTCAATAAGACATAGTTTTCACAAGACATATGTAAAACTGTTCCTATGCTTTAAAGATGTGAAGAGCAGTCTGGCCATGTAGAAGCTACAAATCAGACGTTATATTGCTACTGTCCCTGTAATGGTGGTCCTCTCAGTGGCTCTCCAGAGAAAACACAGGGATAGGTCAGAATATCGCTTAGAAAAATGTCAAACCTTTCACTTCTTTAAAACAATGCCCAATCAAGAACAGGGAGAGCTGAAGAGGAGGAACACTTTGCCTTCGCTTAAGATCTGCAGGCATATATGGATTAGCTACTACATCTTTTTCTTCTTTAAATGCTATGAAGAATAATCTCCCAAACCAAATTCAGAAGTTGAAGCCAGAATGAAGGCTGAACTGAGGAATTATCAGAATTCTTTGCAAGTATTTTTTATGTCCTCCCAGCCATACAGATTGGACATCCCCATCTATCCACCGCAGCTGCAAAGAGAACCATATACTTACACCATGTACTTACAGTGCACACAGCCATAACCTCATAAACAACTGCATAAACCCAGGACAGAAGCATGTGTACAACACCTGCACACTCACACCCTGTGCACAAGCTCAGAGATATGCTAAATGCAAGCACATGGGTTACACATAAATATATGCATTCAGATATAGCACATGGACATATGGTATGCATGTGGTTCGTACCCACAAAGTATGTATTTGAAACTAACAGGTTTATTTTCCTTTTCTCTTTACTGGTCCTGGCCTGGGAACTTGAAGTGTCCTAGCAGCAGCTGCAGTGTCCCTAACTCCGAGCTGTAAGACATTTGGGCCACTGAGTTACACCATCCGGATTTAAATGGGAGATCCTCATGGTCTGCTCTAGTGCACATCACAAAGCAGTCAGCAATAATAAAGTTTGTCTTTGCTTTCCTGCCTCTCACTTCAGTTGCGGGAAGTTTTTGCAGTGCATAAGAATAAAAATAATGCAATCCCTTGCCCTGCTGCTGGAGAGAAGGCAACGCAGTGCTAGAGCATCCAGGAGCAGTGTAAGACTGTGCCGGCCTGGAAAGCACTGTGCATCCCAGGATGCAGAACGTGCCCCATCCCTTGGGCCGGAGGCAGTTGAAGGAAAGAGAGCAGCCCCAAGCCACGCTCGTGATGTCTGGATGGTCCCTGCCTGCCCAAGCTTCTCGACAGGAGGAATCCCCACTTTCTATGATATACGGTTCTCTACACAACACTTAACATTAATTTGGAAATATCAATCCAGCACACCCTAGTGATGTTGTATTGTCAACTTTCCAAGCATTTATTTCAAGCTGAGCTGGCTGGCAATTTTCTAAACTTTTCTTTCTGAGAAAGTAATTTTCTTAATATTTTTAGATAACCTTAAATTTTTCTTTAAAAAAAAAATCTCAGATTTCAAAATTAAAATGCATAGCTTTTACTCTGAGTGTGATGAGTGCTCTACCCTTTCTTCTGCCTTCCCTCACCTCTTCGGTGCAAAAACATGAGAAAGTAGAGGAACGGGATAGCAGGAAAGAAAGGATACAAAACCAACCAAACTCAGAACCAAACCATAATTTCAAAATCATTTTTCTTATTTTTATGTGTTTTCTACTGAGGATGCCAAAACCGGTTCTTTTTCACAAAACAATTTTTAAAGTAATATTAATGAAAATACTCATTTTTCCTAACAGCCCACATCTGGCCTGGCTAATCCTGAAGGCACCTGACATTAGATGAGCCACGGGACTGTTGGCTCAGCAGTGATATTTGTCATTAGTCCAGGAAGAAACCTCGAACTGGCAGAATTTTCATTCTCTGCATATGCGAACACACACAGTGTGACCACAGCCTGGAAACTCCCCAAGACGACAAATGAGCTGAATCCCAGATTTCGTTTCAAAGCCAACCTCAGAATTTCCATGGTGCATTGAACCCTCCAGCCTTACATCCAGAAATCAATGAGGTGACACTGGCATAGAATAAAAATAATGTAGTGACGAAACAGGGCCCTAAAGTACTTAGCAATGACATTTTAAAAACAAAATACCATGCAAAAAAATGAAGTCAAATGCCCTTTAATCTCCCTGACTCTGTAGTGTCAGTCTAATTAAACCCTCAGCCTTCTGCCAAGTTAGAGCTACACCCACTGAAAAAGGATGCCCTGTGATAGACATTATGAGGTGACCTCCTCCATCCCAACATCTGTATAACTGCCCTTAGTTCTAATGAATGCACGTGCTGGAAGAATGACGGGATTTCCTACAAGCTCAAATTCACCCCATAAACTGCAAAGCATTGCTAATGTTTCTGTCTGTCCTGCTAAAATCCTGTCCTTGGATCAGAAACGCAGAAGAAATGAGCTAGACCCCTCGACTGAAGTTCCTTGCAGTTCCCTTAATATAAATCTAATGCAGAAATAATGGCAATTTATAACCCAGGCAGCCAGAAAGCAGTGAAATGAAGCAAGCTGCCAGTTTATAGCCTCAACAGTGCTTCTGAGACTGAAATTCAATTTCTGGCCCCAGAGGGTGGTTTTGGGAGAGCGATACCACCTTGCACACGTTCCTGCTATGCACCGCTCCCACCCCCAGCATGCAGACCTGTCAAGGCTCACACTCTGAGCACAAAACTCTTTCCCTTGGCAGTGGCCTCTTGTTCATCCACCTGAGCAAACTCCTTGTGCATATTCATGGTCTGCTGCCACTGCTGCCTCCTTTGCTGGGACACCGGTGACAGCACAGCTGGTCACCCACCGGTGGCAGGGAGGTGCTCAGGAGAGCTGCCATAGAGCAGGGTACCACGCTGCTAAGGTTTCTGTCCCAGGCAGCAGCGTCATTCGGCACCCTCTCTCCTGTCACAGGACTCAGCATGTTTGGGGACATACCTGTCACACGGCTTGACACCATTTCCCCTCTATCCCCATCCATGTCTCTGTGCAGCTTAAGAGCTCTGCAATATTACATTTTAACAGACCAGTAATACTAATGAGCTTATGACTAAAATGACCATCTCTCTCCCAAAGAGCCCCTTGCCAGTAAGGATTAAATGCCCACCTGGTCTTACTGGGCATAATACCAATAGGAAACAATTCTATTTGTTTCAGGCAGAAAAGAATAAGGGCTGAGATTTGTCCTTCTCTCACACATTTACCATTGAACGCCCCTACAACTCTGCATTCTCATTTCACAACCAGGCTGCCAATGCCCCGCTTTGCGCTAGACACCATTCAAAAACCTTAGAAAGAATAAACAATAACAAAAATGTGTCAAAACACACCCCTGCTTGCAGTAGAGATCCATAATCACAGACCACCCCTAACACAAAGGTCTTGCAATCCAGGTGAAGAGACATTTCTCAGGTCACACCGCAAGTCAAGGATGGACTAGAGAAGACTTGCCTCCTTCAAGTCAGTCCTACTATGACTACTTGCCCTTCCTGAGGCCAAGCTGCCTCTCCCAGGAGGTGAATACACCCAGCCAGCCCATTTTGCAGACAGTTGTAAGAAGGTCAGGCTCCCTGCACCTTTTGGATGAAGAACTAGCCTGCCTGCAGGCAAAGATGGGGACAAGAAGACAGCAAAGAAGCAGCAAGGAGGAAAGCTGGCTGGAGTGGTTGCATGCACAGATGGGATCATTCATTGATGGGCACACCAAATGGATTGCTATGCTATGAATATTTTTGAGTACAGACAGTTTTTCAAAGCTGTTTTGGAGGCTTGAGCCCTACTTAAAGTGAATCTCTGCACCTGGCTTGGCAGAATGAATACGTGTTTCTCAGGTAGGTGCTCCTGGCTTCCTTCTCTGTGCACTCTTGGGGAAAGTGGGCACTGGGGCGCTGCAGAGGGAAACAGCAGCCCTCAGCACCCAGACAGGTCATCTTATTGCCAGGAGCGGGGCATTGGGACGGTGCCCTGTGGCTGGCAAGGTGGAAACCTGTAGCAAGAAAGCAGCAAAAAGCAGCCAACTTCTGTGCTGGCACCACTTAAGCAAGAAGAGAACATGTGTCCACAGCCCAGATTGCTCATGATTTACACCAGCATGAATAAGATCAGAACCAGACCCTCGCACTTTGTTCTGACAGTGAACGCAACAGGGAGCTTAGCCTCTCCTCCTCAGGGTATATGCCTTCTCTCCCCCTTTGTGGTACCAGCACAATAAATAATGCATTCCTGGAAAAGGAGATCCAAGGAGGTTTCCATAAACAATTCAGGACTTCTCCTTTAAAAACCTCTGAAATATTTTCTTAATGGCTGAGCCATGCAAGTCATTAGGTTTCTGTCAGTGTGCTCAATACATATGTATGTGCCAGAGACCAGAATCCTGGTGGAGTCTGTACTGCAGGACATCTATAAAAGAAAATTACAGTTTAAGTGTCCAAAACAATGATCTGTGGGTGGTCCTCTGGTTAGCAGATGGGTTTCTACAGTGCACATATAGCTATTAGTAACAAACACCTCCTTGTTTTTGTCTCAGTAGCCTCTGCATATGGAGAAGAGTTAGTGTGCAGAGGATTCACTGCCTACAGATTAGTAGTTCATCTATCTTTGCGGCATAGAGTGTACAATCCCACTTGTGCAGGTTGATAGGTCTAACAGCATTTTCACTCAAAATGGAGCTACTCATAGAAGCTTATCAGTGTAGAATAACAAACAAAAACTGACCCACTCTCTGCCCCTATATGGCATTACATCTTCCAGGTGAAGCCAAACCAGAACAGGGTAGGATGAAAAAGGTAGTTAAACATCTTTTCCTTTGATAGATGGAGACACCCATACAGCCAGTTGGATGTTACCTGCTTGACTTACCAGTTTTGACCACAGACGCAGTGCGGAGCCTCTTCAGCCTAAAGTTTCTTTCAAAAAGGCCATGAAATATCACCTTGAACTTCCCTGTTTCAGTTTAACCTGAACAACGTTGCTCTTCTGATTTGGAGTGAGGCCCAAGGAACAGTTGCATAAAGCACATCAAGGTGGAGAGAAGCATGAGGGATGGGGACAGGGAAAGGGCTATTAGGAAGGTCAGAAACTTTTTAAAGCAGATTTGCACCTGCAGAAATTGCATCGTGGAACCTGAGGGTAACCAATGTACCCGTGCCTTCCCACACCTGTAGGGAATCTGAAATTTGGCTTCCCTACCTTGTTCATCAAAGTGCTAACTCAAAGCCTGCTCACAAGTGTTATGACTACCAGGAGCAGCCCAGTAATTTAAGAAGACCATATATTTAATTGGCTGTTGGGATGAGTAGTGATGTATGCATACGTTAAGTTTAATACAGACTTTTGGAGAACCTAAAAAGTGGCAGGATATGCCACTTCTCAGCAAATGTTTGGGAGCTGTTAAGTGACAGGGTCAGGATAAGGAAAGACCTGCAGCCACGGGAGACCGTCAGTTTTAAGGAAGCCACTGTGACTCTTGGTCCCAGCCTCTGAGAGGGAAGACCCACCAGCAGCAAATGTAGTCATAGAAAAAAGTAAAAATTTGGGGTCCTGAGTCCATGAGTGGGAAGAACCAGACTGCATCCTTCAAAGAGGGAAAAAAAGGGTACTGAGGCAATAAAGGCTGAGGGGATGCAGGGAGCCTGGCCAGAGGGAGCAGATGCACCACTGGCACTGCGACCAGGAGCGCAGTAATCTGTTACCATCAATTATTTCGCCCTTGATCCCTCTGGCAGACACCTTGGGAACAGGGAAGGAGTTGGGAGCAATTAAGATGTAAAGGTGTACTCTTAGGAGAGATTAGCTAATGTGGTCTAAGGCACGCGGAGGCGGTGTCTATGCACCAGATGGCTGGACGGCGCAGGGATACCCTCTCCTTTCGAGTGAGCGAGCTCAGATTTCAGCAACGGGCTGGCCATCACCAGCACTGTGCTCAGCAGGGGCTGATGGATAAACTGAAACCAGGATAAATTAGCCTCCACTGAGCTCTCTGTTGTGCTAGCTAGACTGCTACCAGCATCTGCATGGTTAACTGCCTACATTACGCTGCCAGCTCTGCTGTTACTGCCGTACGGACATGTTTCCACCAGAAAAAAAAACACTAGACAGTGCAAAGGGTAACAAAGAGTTTGATGCTGAAGCTCTGCTAATCCCCTGAGAAAGCATTGCTGTTTTATAGCTCTTACCTAATCGTGTGATGGCTTGAATAGATCACCTCTGGCCAACTCATAAAGAGCCGATCATCTCCAGATCCAGGAGCTGGCTGTGCCGTATCACTTTTCTGACCATAATTACACATTAAAGAGAATATAATGAAAGATATTTTGCAAAAGCTTAAAAAATCAAGCAGATGACAGGCTTCTGGAGGAAGCGGAGCTGCCTGCCTGTGAAGGCTCGCACCTGCTGGGGAGAGCCGGGAGGGAGGGAGAAGGCTTTAACCCACACATGCTCCCAGCTACGTGTCTGACAAGTGGCCACAGCATCCCCCAAATCCACTGCACACCTGGATACAGCCCGGACTTTTCTGTATGTGAATGCAGATCACCAGTGGTGAAAAGACAGGGCAGAGATACACCAAGCAGGCTTGTTCTGCGTTTCCACAAAGAAATGTTGTCTTTCACAGGGCTTTCGAAATTCAGCTGAAATGACCAACTGGCCTCTTGAAACTTTCTTTCCTGCCTCCATGGTTCTTTGAAGGGTGAAAATTAACTGATTCTAGTGTATAGTTCACTCTATGGACTATCAGAGATTACTCTCTCTCTCTTGGCTTTAATCATTAATTAGGCCACAAGGACCATTGTTGGAATGGGACATTTTGGCTAAAAAAGTACTGCAATTATGAATGTTCTAAAACACTCACTCCAAAGCGAATCAGTTCATAAGCACTTCCAGGGCACATGATGTCTCATCCTGCAGAGCATTTCTTAAATTTTGCTTCTGGGAGTAAATCCTAGAAGAAGATGTCACCAGTCAGTTCTGAGAAGTGAGGGTGTCATTAGCATGTTGCTTTAATTGTGTTTTAAATATTATATTAAACAATTTTTTGTACATTTCCTAAGAAGAGTCTTCTTTCACGAGGTGTCCTAAGTCTCATGTCAACTTACTGTGGCTCAATGTGTACGTGAAATCCAATTAGCACATTCCAAACTTCATTTCCACTGAAACACAATCAATTGTAACTTATTTTCGAATCACGCTGCTTTCTCTAATTGTTAGCTCCAGCCTCTGCTGAATAGGTGGTTAAGCAAATTATTCCATCTCACATATGAAAATTGTGCTATTTATGCTGGCAGCTTTCATAGTTACTGATGAGGTTTCTTGAGCTAATGAAATAATGAAAACACAAAACAGATTTACCTTTCTTAATAAGGAAGAAGATAATGAACTAAAATTAAAATTGAAAATCTCACTATACACAGAGTTACTGTAATATCGTTTCTGTTTTAAATTAATGCCTGTGCTTTTTTATTTTATTTTTTACATGCCAGTGACAAAGCATTGTAAGGATGCTTTTACTTTATTGCATTTTTAATAGAATTATGGGACATACAGTTTTGGTGACTTTTCTCTTCCATGTGATTAGGCACACATGAAAGGGCAACACTTTGAGTAGACTCTGTGCCAGGCTTTAGGGAGATCAGTCATTGAAGGAGAAAGGGGAGGATGGATGAAGGCGGCTTTTGGTCACCTTTGCATCCTTCTATCCATGCCTTGATGCTGGCCTGGCACCTTCCTGGTGCAAATCTGCTGGGATTCACATTGCTGAAGTCCTGCAAAGCAACGAGGCTCCTCGCTTGCCCACTGCCCTGCTCTGCTTCCCAGCCTGTGCCAGTGATATGGCTCATGAGGAAGCTTTGCCAAGGAGAAAACACAGCCACACTGTGTTTAAAAAGCCCATCCTCTCACCCCAGGGCCAAAGAGGGGAGGAAACCTCAATGTGCTTGTGTCATCTGCCCAGCAAAGCCTTCTTGCTTCCTCTAGTTTACACATACTGAGCTTGAAATGGTCTAGCAATATTTTTTTGCTCATTCACTCATGGACCTATGGGGAGGCCGAGGACTGGGTCTGTGGGACTCCAGTTAATGCCGAGCCTGTGCTTGATGCCACGCTGGGTTGAGCAGAGAAGGAGCCCGGTTGCAGCCGCGGGGCTCTAACAGGAGATAACTCCCTGGCACCACTTCAGAGCTGGGAGCCTGAACTGTGGTACCTCTGTTTTTTAAATATGTATTTCCAGAGCTGAGAGCCATCAGTTTTCAGTGTAAAGAGATCTTGGCTGGAAATACAAAATGTGAGAAATTCAGTATAGGGCATCGGTATTTCTGTCAAATAACCTGGACAGCAGCTCCAGGAGATGCTGCCTGTGTCCCTGCCGTGTGGGTTGGAGTTTCGCAGGGTTACCAGCTGGATCCTGAAATTGTTCCTCAAACTCCTCTCAAAGTCAGTGAAGTTTGCTGGAGGAAGGGCAACGAAGAGGAGCAACAGCAGAGCCCAGTGCCGAGGGACCTGAGTGCTCCCAGGGGTCCCAGCGCTGGCACATCCCGCGGTGCCCCTGATTTGCTCTATTAGGAAATTGCTGTAAAAGCCCCTCGGCTCCCTGTCTCTCACTGAGCTCTCAGCTCACTCATCCCTTCCCCATGCTGCAGCACCCACAGTTTTCTCCTTAAACGTAAAACAATTATACATTTCTGTCAATAAATAGCATGCCATAAATTAGCGGGCTTGCTGGCTCTCTGCCTGCCACTGGGGGAGGAAATGGCCCCATAAATATTTGTGCAAGACATCAATAAATTTGAAGTGTTGACTCGAGTACTCAGCTTCCCTATCTGAGACCTGGAGCAGAGCTTCCGGAGTTCACGTGTTTCTGCCGCAAGAGGCCAGTGCTGGAGGCTAGCGATATCCCCAAGATGCTGAAACTGGAGATGGAGAGAGAAAACCCTTATAAGCCCCTTTGCAAGGTCCCTTCATGTTACTGATCCAGGTGGAAAAGGTCCTTGCAATTCAAACAGGGAAGGTTTTAGGAAGGGAAGTGTTCCTCTAGCCCATTGCTGCTCTTCCTTTTTACTGATTCTTTTGATTTATCCATTTGTACCTGTCCTTATATAAAAACACCATTGCTGTAGTGTTTCATGTGGTTGGACAGCTGGACAACCCCCTCCAGCAAAGCTGTTCTAGGCTTTGCACAAGATCCAGGGGAAGATCAGTCAATGTGATCCTGCCCTGTGCCACAGGACACAGGGACATCAGCGTCAGGAGCCCCCACGTGCTTCTGAGATCAGTGCAATTTAATCTGGGTTGAAAATATTATTTTGAACTGGCTCTACTTTCATAATGTTTGAATGGCATCACTTCAAACTGGAGGCTGTTTTGCTGGCATTGCTGTATTATTCCCTGTCTAGGCACATTTAGAAGCTTTTTGACTTCAGTACTGACTTCTCCAGGTTTGCAATCTTTCTTTTGGGAAGAATAACTCCATTCTGTAACGCTCGCACACTTACATTAGTGCTGGATCACACACTTAACGTTAGTGCTGGATGCTCTTCTCCAGCTGAACAGTTTTCATCAAGAGCAGAAAATGTGACCCACTCATTACATACTTTTTATTTTTCCTGCTGCCTTGTGTCGATGCATGTATGTACACATACGGATCGAGCCAGGGAGCGTGCCCTGGGGAACAGCTCTGCTCCATCCTCAGGAGATGGTCCAAGTGGTTTACTCAGTCTTTCACTTCTTCTAAATCAAATATTTGGGAGTCTTGCCTAGAAGAGCTCTTTTGCTACTTATGTAAAATGTAAGGGAAAAAAATGAGCCTGAGGATGTAAGAAGAAGAGGTGAGGGTCAGGAGGTTCCCCCAGCTCTGCGTGGGACTCCTCTCTTCTACCCTAGGAGATGAGCAGCAGCCAACAGCACCATTTAAATGAAGCGACATTAACTGAAAAGGAAAAAGGGACATTTTTGTTCCTATACAGGCAACAGACTCTCCTAGATTCTCACTAGGCCTCAGATTGTGACAACTAATTAGAACTAATTGTGAATAAAGCACATGTGCAAAACTTGGACTACAAGGTGGAGCAGATGTACTGGGAAGGTAGTCTCTCTGCCTCGCTTTCTCCGGTGTTCCCAGCTCACCGTCTAGACTCAGCTCTCCTGGGAAGAAAGAAGGCGAGAAAGCTCAAAGAAGAAAAGAAATAATGAAACTCAAGCTAGCAATTGTCAGATTTGTGATAATGCTAAATTCCGTAATTATTATCCAGGCTACTCAGGAAACCATTTTACAAGGCTTAGTAGACATCTGGGAGTCAAGTAAAAGAGATATTTATTAAGCCACTCATGTTTCCAGGTTTGCTAAAACAATTGCTTTATCTCTTAATTTCGTACGTATTAAGACATGGTTAGTGAAACACAGCCGTGGAGACACTCCCCATGAGCACCCCATTGCGTCGGGGACCACAGGTTAGCAGCGGCACAGCACAGACTTCATTTCAAGACACCATTTGCTCGCGTCCAAGGTAGCCCATGGACCAGCCCACTCCCCGCGGTGCCACGCGGCTGGCCCAGCAGCTCACACCGGCGCTGCTCATGGCAGCACGTGGCTGCTTCTCCTGCCAACAGAAAATTCCTGTGTAACGGGGGCCCCGGGTACTCACTGGCTCTGTGGTCACAGATTGTTCACGGTTCCGCGTTTTCCCCACTCCGGCCTGGCATCCCCAGCTTCCGCGCTGGAATTTGCCATTTCACTGCAGCCAGGAGCTCAACATCATGTTCCCTCTTCCCTGTTGGGACCTGGCTGCAGATTATTCTTTCCGTGTTGTTTTCAACACAAGAAAAAGCACTTTTTTCCCACCCTGCTGCCCATAAAAGAGGAAACCAGGAAGCAGGACAAGAATTCTTCTAAGTTTGGGGGAGGTCTTTTTGTTATTTTGCGACGGGGGACAAGGGCTGGCATGCAGCAATTGGGTTTGTTCCCCAAGTTATGTTTCATGAGACGAATGTTTTAGAGAAAAGACAAAGCACTGCTAGGGAACTGAGACCCCTGAAGAGGCTGTAGAGCTGCTGGTTGTGTAGATGTGTGTACATCAGTTGGGTTCACAGCTAGGCTTTCACCATCAGCAACCTCATTCTCAGCATTTGCCCACCTTCATCAGCAAGAGATTCAAGCTCAAACCCACTAGTCAGTCCTCCTGGCTATTAAAACATGAATCTTTACGACCCTTGCCCAGATAAATGTTACCGCAAATTGGAAAGCTACATTGAAATTACAACTATAATAAAATCAACCTAATACAACTACTGAAAAGTGGCTGCAGGGGAGAGAGACAAGTGAGAACTCCCAAAAATCATTTGCCTTAAGTCTGCAAACAGCCATCGAGCATCACCAAACTATTCAGAGAAGATGGCATTTGTTTTGTTTACTATCGCATCTGCTTGTCCTAGTTACCATCTACTGCCTTCCTTACACTGATTTCCTTTCTCTTGTTAAACATTTTTATTTTGTTATCTTAAGAAAAGCGATGCTGCAGAACAGTAAAATTAACATATAGAGGGAGAATTGCTGACTTTACGCTGGCAGCATTATGCACAGAAGCTATTTTTCAAAGGGAAAAATTTATGCCTCACTTCCTTGGCTATCAGAGATCACTCACTTGAAAGAGAATTTTTTCAGGCAGGCTGCTGGGAAAGACTCTCATTATCAGCTGCTCGGAGGAGATATTGGCACCGCACCTGCAGCAACTTTCTGAAGTTCACAACTTGGAGCCCAGCACCCAGACCACAGAAAAAAACAGAAAAGGGCAAGGACAGCCAGATATTATGTCTAACTATCTTGACTCACTAGGGCTCCTATTCTCAATTCGCTGTGACCTTTAGAGCGGTAGAGCTGATACTGAGCAAACAATACGGCTCCATCCTCTTTGGGAAGCCCCCGCTCCTGCCCTCCGCCTGTCTCCGAGCGGTTTGCTCGGCGCTGCCAGCCACACACACCGCACGGCCCGGCTGGAGGAGCGGGGATGACGCACCAAGTCATTTTGATTTGTGGCGTCTCCCTGAGTAGGATGTGCAAAATAAAGACAGATGGTAATGGATAAACTCCAGCAACTGTGAAGCTGCCATTAGCAATAGCTCTCACACTGTGCAGAGCGCCCTCGAATGAACTTCCCTGTGGCCCAAAGTCCCTGGTGACACACAGAGATACTGCGGCTCATCTTTTAGTGAGAAATTCTGTGCCTTTTACCGTTTTATAATCTCATTTTGCTTTTCTAAAAATTTTATTTCAGCCTCCTGATCTTCCTCTTAAAAGCCACCATTTTCACATGGCTGTTCCTGCAGCCATCCTGTCCAAGTTAATGGTGGTATCTTGGCAAAGCAGGGAGACCTTTCACCTTCACCTTCAGCGTCTACGTGGGAAACTTCCTTCCAAATCAAGGCTTCAAAATGCCCTGGGAGCTGCAATGTTTTTCTTGTGTTCCCATCACCAAGCTAATTCCGTAACACCCTTTTCTCCTAGGATTTCTGCAGGCTTACCAAACGATGCTGAACCTCAGCAGAAGCCCCCAGGTGATAATCTGGACACCTTTCTGCCACAGAATAATATATCAATAGAAATTGATTGCTGACAGTCTTTTCCAGAATTGAAAATAACAGACAAAAATAACCAAAAAGCAAAAACCATTCTGGGGTAGCATTTTTATAAGGCACCTCGGTGGTTTTGGAGCCTACCTCCCATTTTCAAAAGCAATTTTTTCCACCATGGATTTGGGTCGGTTTTGAAGAAGAGTCCTACCTCACTTACATGCTTTTGCAATTGCTCCCTTCAGCTTTCAAAGGTCGGCTCGCTCTGCCTCCTGCACCGTGCTGCTGTCCGCAGACAGCCAGAGCTGGCTGAAAAGCTGCTGCTGAGCATGCATCAGGGCTTTACAAGCAGCATTTGCTGGTGGGGTCATACTGGGAGCAAAGATCTATTTTATCTTACAGTAAATGGGTTCTCCATTTGGCAAAGTCCACACCATGTGCTAGCACAGGTATACAGCATGAAGAAAACTGTGGGATAGTTTGACGTAAATTATAAAATCTGAGCGTTTTAGGAAAAAAAAATGAAAATGAATGATACAATGAGCACAGTAACCTTTTGGGATTTTGGTTTGATTATTATTAGCATGGAAGACATGATAAAATCCCACATATCTTTTTCAAAGTCCAACTGAGGGTGAACCAGGTCTCCCCAAGTCAGCTCCCCAGTCCACCAGAGGCTCAGTTAAAGCCTCTAGTAGTCTGAATAGCAGATTTCCAAGCCACTCTGGTGAAAGCAAAGAATTTTCTCATATGTGCAAACATACCTGAAGATTGGCATAATCCCAACAAACACACATTAGGTCAGTTAAAATATTCCAGTGTATTGACATTAATTCCACAGCTCAGGCCCAAGATCATGTTCTCATTTGTCTGAATAACAGAGCATTTAAATATTTAGTTCAATATAAAGACTTTCGGCTTATATACGGAGGGGGGGAAATCCAGGGGACAAAAGTTTTCCTTGTAGCATGCACTGTGCTGATTTCCAAACCTTGGCAGCCATGAGCACGACACAGCAACAGCAAAAGTCTGGCCAATCAAATCTATAAAATTTGCACTGTACATACACCTCCTCCATGCATGAAGGTCTAATAAGCCCAGATACTTTCTGCCTCTCTGAACAGTCGAGCTACAGAGGTTTCCCCATGGATTCTAGCAGGGCCAGGAGCATGGAGACTTTATTATGTAACAACCCACATTATTTAGTGAAAATCTGGAATACGCTTTATTAGTTGGGCCTTTGTTTGGTCAGGAAATACCTCCAGACAAATGTGATGACACAGGCATTTTTAATTTGCCACTTCACGTTCATAGCAAATTAGGTGATTTTACTTGTTATTCCCTCCATTAAAAACGACAGGCTGCAAGGTTAGCAGTTTCCCTCAGAAGCTCTTGATGACATTACAGACACACGTAAAAAGCACGAGCACATCAGAATGAATTAAGATCACCTCCCTTGCCTATAATCTGAAACACTCCATGTGGTCTCTCTTAGCATCAGTCCCAAATGCCAACGCACTGGAACAGCATGTGCAAGTGGTTGGAGGTAAGGGAAGGGAAAGGTCAAATTCTGTGTGCTCTGTACGATCAAATTTGTGGTATAAAACCAACAATTACCAGCGAAGCGGTGAGTGAAAAACAAACGTCCTATCTATTACTCAATTTCAAATGCCAATGCGATGCCCCCAGGACTCTCAGTCCTCAGTTATTTTTTTGACATATTTGGTAATGCGTCAAGTCTTAATACCTGCTCTCAGATGAGGTTGTTGGGTTTTTCCATTTGTGAGCTCGAAGTAATTTTCATTTCAGAAGAGACTTAGAGAAAGGCCAGCTAAGCTGCTGCTGAAGTATAATTTGAGGACGTATTCCTCTGTGAATTACACTTCTGCTTATGATAAATAGGAAAAAAATGTAGCAGAAATGATGTTAAGTGCAAAATATTTAATCTTGACTGAATATCACTGAAGCAGCTCAATGCAGACCCAAAAGAAACACTGATAAAGAAAAAAAAAAGAGGGGAAAAAAAAGCAATCCTAGCTTTCTGTAGAGTGAGGATTAGGAACTGAAATTCAGCCAACATAGAAACATGCACTTTTGCTGGACTTCAGTCCAGATAATATAAAAAAAATTACAGATTATGTAGAGCCGGGTAATAAAAGAGGTAGCCGTGGTGAGTCTGCAACTGCACTTTTTTTGGCTGGAGGTTTAATGAATGAGACTGAAGGTCTGCCAAACGGCGCTGAACGAGACTGACGCAGCTCCTGGGGTTTGCTTAAAGAGGGGAAGCATCAGCGGAGGTCTGCGGGCCGGCCACGGCGAGTGGGTGGGAGTTTTTCGGAGGACCTGCTGCTCGATCCATTAGCAGCGTGGGACACCTCACCTGCGCACCAACGTCTTCTTGGGAAGCACCAGACTTAGGGCTGTTTGTGTAGGCTGGAGGACACCGTGTGATCCCTCCTCAGTTGCACATAGCTATTTTATGGCCAGGCAATGAGGTATGGCTGGGATTTTGAGGAATACCAGGTGTGTGTTGGAGAAACTGATTTCCACGTCGGGAAAGCCTCCTGCTCTTGGGCCCCTAAACCTGGCCGGCTGGGTGGGCCTCCGCCTGCCACCAGCATCCCCAGGAGAGCACAAGTGCTCACCTGACTGGGCAACTCAGCCAAATGCCACCGACATGCTTCGGTGTGATGGTGCAGGGAGCGAGGAGGAGGAGGAAGAGGAGGAGTGCAGAGCTCCACATGGAAGTTGTCTCCCAGGGCCAGGAGCTGCAGACTTTCATCTCTTCCCACCTCCTAACTGGGCTCGGAGCCCGTGTATGACCTTTTTTCCCCAAACTGCTCTGAAATCAGGCACCTAAAACTGTCAGTGAAACTCAGGCTTCAATGCACGAGGAATAATCAAGCTGCTCGAGTAGTATTTCCACAGCCAGTTTTGGGTGCATTTCTGCACAATGGCTTTGTGTGCTGTTATTGCAAGCGGCCCAGCATGTGACTGGGCAGAGGTGAAAAGTTAGAGGGAGCCTTTTTCCTTCAGGTCAAGTGAATTTGGGCTGTGCTTAAAATCACTACACGCACTTTCCAGGTGCTGGTTGGTCACTGGCCCAAGCAAGCAAAGTGTCCTTTCAGAATTCATTCCAATCTGAAAAAGATAATCCCACGATGAAAACATCATCTCACAAGCAACACAGGCTTCCTTGGAAGCCACCTCAGCAGGTGAGACACGGGCAGTTTGCAGATACCTTCGGCTCTTAGAGGTGCACGGTCTGCAGGTCAGCGAGGTGTGAGCGCGGCAACGAGCGCTCGCTCCTCTTGCTTCTGCTAGACGAGGGTAAAATGCAAGAAATCCCATTCTTGCATTTTTTCCCAGCTTCAGGTCAATAACCTTTATTTTTAAAGCAAGAAGTGGCAGATGTATTTTCAGACATACCTGCCCTGCTGTCACCACGCCTCACCCTCCTGCCACCTCCGCTCTGCTAACCAGCGTGCGGTAAGCACTCTCTGTTGACTTTGTCTGCCCGGCAGTGTTTCAAGCCTATGTATAATTGCTGAGAAACCCTCTCTACCTAAGAGTCAGAGGAGACTCTTGCTTTGTGTTTCTTTTTGCTCAGAAGGGGCTGAAGCAGCAATCTTGACTTAAAGGCTGACTCTGATTGGAAAATAAACAACTATAAAGTACAATAAATCCCATTGAAGAGTCCAGTCAAAACATCCCAATGAACAGCTAATGCTCTACTAACCAAATCCAGATGTCACTGCCTTGTCTGGCACTAATTGGTTGACTGGAGAGTAAGTAACTGTGTAACCTGAAGGAAATCTCTACTTCTTGCACTTGGGATGAGTTGCTAAGGCAGAAAATGGTTTGGGTTTGTTGTGTTTCTTAATTTCCTAACTACAGAGGAGTCGCAGGCACCTGCACTCATTAGGACCTTTGCTAACATCCTCCCTCTGGCAGGACACGCTCCTATTTTAGCCACCTTAAGGCACTTCACAAAAAGTTTCTCAAGAGCATGAAGCTGCCTTTGACATTTGATGTTCCTTCATTCCCAAACATTTCTGGGTTTATTTGTTTAACTGAAGGACATGCCCTAGCAGATTGCAGCTAAATTCTTAGATAAAGGTAGCTGCAAATTCTAGCTGGAAGTGTTTGAAACACCAAAGAAAACACCAAAGAAAGCAATTACTTTCAAATATAATTAAAAAAAAAATCAGAAGACTGGAGATGAGTTTGGAAATAGAAAGTTGATTTTTAAAAATAAGATTAGTCTGGTGCACCCTAATTCCTACAGCCTGGAAATTCCACGTCTGCCTGCACAACTCTGCATTGGCAGAGGACACACAAAGTGGCTAACCAGGATTTTCCAATGATTTTTTTAGGTATATTTGACAGGATCGTATTATACATTCATATTTTAGAAACAATTTTGCGTAATACTGCAAAGTAAAGTGTGTGCCTGGAAGGATCTTCTTTGTTTTACCAGAATATTTCCCAGTGCCATGAATCTGCACACATTTACTTAGAATCATTTAACTTCAAGTAAAGATATCTCATTGGCTTCAGTAGCTTCCATGACATTAAGAATTGTTTTTCATAATTCATTCTTGGGCGTCTAGTCATATCCCGAGCACATAAAAGGAGGTTCTATGAAAGACCTTCCTAGAAAGTGAGTTAATAAGATATTCTGTTAAAAAAATTTACTGTTCATATTCCTTACCATTTTACATTAGTCAGTAATATTAATGTTATCTATAATTAACTTTAATTTTATCAAATAACTTACTAACATGAATTTTAATACACATTTCCCTTAGCAACAACTGACATGTTGTTCGTACTTTATAAGAGCATTTTAGAATTACGTAAATTTGCACACCAAAATCTAATATTGAGCTTCCACTTACTTATATATAACTGATTTCTTAGTGCTTGGGGAAAAAAAAAAAAAGCCTATAACCTGACCCTCAAGTGTCAAAGCCATTTTTTCAGTGGAGCAGTGTACAATTTTTTCAGTGGAGCATCTGTCCGGACACATCCAGCCATATCTTTCACTCATGATCTGCAAGTGGATAACACGGGATTTGAAATACAGTAGACAGTTGTGCAAAGCATGAACAATGAAAATTATATCCAGCCTTTAATCCAGGGGATTCTGGGCTGAGCTCAGCCTCTGTGGATATACATATCCACTCTGCATTTCGTTCCACATATTCGAAAAATGGACGTTCCCCTAGAAGAGTCACATGGGAGCAAAAGTGGGATTAAGTAGCTTTCTCTCCATGTTTTGTTATTAATATTACACATGTAATATGCAGTCACATAAGCAACTGTGCTGCACAATCACCAGCAAAGAAACTCATTTCTTCCAAGATACAGGAAGGTTTCACATTTCATGTATCATCTTTATTTTGTTCTTGGCCTTGGGAGAGAAGGGATGGAAAAGAAGCGGGAGGTTATTCATATACCATACATTTGGAATCAGAAAAATTTTGATAAATCTTCCTCCTTCAAGTCTGAGTGAAGGACTATTCCCTGCCAAAAGAACTCTGAATGCAAAACCAGCTCCTTCACCAAACTTCTCCTTCCATGCTTGTAAAACTGCCAGAGGTTGACCTGGCTTTGGCAATGGTGATACAATGGAGGATTTCTCTTCTGTGGATGCTGGATATATATCAACATAAATACAACTACCATCTTGCCAGTACAAAGTGGCACCTGTTAGCAACCTCACAAAAAGGCTGAGGACAAAGTAGGGTCCTCCAAGGACCATCTCCTTTTCCTGTTTTTTAACTTTGGCTCCCGAAGCTCTCAGACTGGTATCTCTCACCAGCAGGAATTAAATGTATAGCTTGAACACCAACAGGAATTTTTTTACAATGTGTAATGCGTGAAAGTACCAAATTTAAGCAGATAAGTATTGAACTGCTCACCATAGAGGAAGGGAATTAAATTTTCTCTTCAATTTTATCTCAAAAGTTCCTACAAAGAAATTGTGGGATGTTAGGAAGAAAATGCCCATAGGAGTTAAATTTCTGTTTCCATTGAGCTGGGTTAATTAGATAAAATGGATAAATTCTGAAACAGGTTTTTTATAGCAGTGCAGAGCATCAATTCTTACTGACACTTAACATTAAATATCTCTCTTTATCACTAACCACTTTAGAGCACTAAAAACCAGCCTTCTACTTTGGCAGCAAAGTTGTCTGTTAAAAGAAACTGTTAACGTTCAGTTGAGTGGCATGTGGAAGAAAACTGGCAAAGTAAACTCAAGGGTTAATGAAAGTAAATGAGATAATCCTCATTGATCCCCCATAATCCTCACGGTCTGAGTGCAACTGTCAATCACTGGGAGAGACTTTTTTCTAATCTATCCCTCTGTGAATAGGTCATTCCAAACCGAATATACTTTATATACAGACATATATTAAAACATACACACACATGCTGAACATATAACAAAAATATTAGCGGGGTAAATTCCAAAATGAAGGGGAAAATAAAGCATAACTAAAAGTATGGTGTGTAAATTTAAAAAAATATAAAGTTTCTTTTACTAGTTGAAATATGTTCAAGCTGTCTGTTCATACTAACTCACTGCTTCCCATGTAAGCTGGTAGCAAGTAATGAATCTGTTAAACCCCTCCTCTGTAAAGGAAGAAAGACTGTTCCCATAAAATTAAAACTTACTGTTTAACAGATTGACCTTAGCAAAATATGGTCTGGAACATAAAAGAAATTATTTCAGTCCTTTTCAGAGAACTACTGACATAAGAAATGCATTAAATCAAATGATGGCATATCTGAGGCTTATAGGACCCCAGCATGTTGCTCTCTCTTCTGAGAACTGCGCTGGATTCACAGGCAGTCTGAGGCATCAGGCTGGCTCTTTAACTCTTGTTTCACTTTGGTCCTCAGCTACTTGAGCAGTGCTGTGCTCTTCCCACACCGGCACAACTGGGGAGGGATGCACACGGACAGGCACCAGATGTGCACTGCCAGAGCTGGGGAAGGAGCTGGCTCAGGAGGCGAACACATCTGGATTACAAGGGCTCTATAGTCCAGATTTTATCACAAAAGCTCAGCTCTAAACCCATGCTTGATTTTGTAAGAAATTCATCCAAGATGCCCAGTGCATAGAGACACTGTTATTTACAACATTTCTAAGTACCTGCTTATTCTGAGAAATTTCAATCTAATACTTTGCTTCTGGAATTCTTGATAGCGTAGACATGGTGCTTAGGAACACAGTTTAGTAGTGGACTTGGCAGTGTTAGGTTTATAGCTGGACTTGATGATCTTAAGGGTCTTTTCCAACCTGAATGATTCTATGATTCTATATTATAGCAATCACTTACAGAGAAAGTCTATAGGATTTAAGAGAAAGACAATCTTTCTACAACACATGCAGACCCACCTGTAATAACGTTATTGCATGCCACAGTGGAAGAGGAAATTGTCTGTCAAAGGTTTGGGATAGAAATGCTTCACACCACCCAAAGGTACCTCTTGATAACCCAGTGCAACAGCCATTTTCCTCCTGTAAACATTCAGAGCAAACTTTGCTGCCTAAGCCACCACTTCTAACCTGAGGCTGAGTTGGAAATAAATGCCCCACTCTCAGGTTTAAAGAAAAACCAGCTTGGTAGCCATTTGGCCTGCAGCCAGGATTAAAGTGTTAACTCCACATCTGTCAACCTGTCACTTAAACATTTACCAAACTACTGACCACTTCTATTAAAAGACCATTAAACCAGGATTAAGCTTTTCCAGGGTTAAGCTGATGTAAAAATGCAAAGAATGTCACACCAAGGGCAGCTCATGTTATTTGTATTGTAAACAGGCAGAAGATGGAGGATAAAATGTTACATGTTTATTAAATATGGGGATATACCCCTGCTTGACTTTTTCCCCTTCTTTCAGCTTCCTAAACCCAGATCCCATTACTCAGTGCTCTGATAGCTGCAGAGCATCGCACAGTGAACACAGAAACCCCCAACTGCCTTAAAACCAGCACTGGCTGCTTTACAACAGGTCAGCAGTGCTCTGCCTGGAGGAGGGATGCAATACAGAGCCCGGCCATAGTGCAGGGGAATAGCCATGGTTATAAACACAACATTTGGTTAACGTGTCATGTCACAACCAGAGCCCAATTGTTAAAAAAAGGACAGTCTCCTCAAAAGCAAGAGCCTATTTTCAGCAGTGTGTGACTTATTTTGTAGTAGTGTTTGCCGCCAAAGACAGGAGGTGTGTGCACGGGCAGGGCATGGGTGCCGCTGCTCCTTTCAGGTTGTTTTGTTATCTCAAGTAAAATAAGTCCTATAAGAAAAGGCACAAAGCTCTACAAATCATCATTTCATCAACTGGAAGAGAGTATTACTTCTGCAAATGGTCAAAGGAAGATAAAAATGACCTGTAAATGAAGCATACTGTCTCATTTTTACCTTTTTCAGTTCCCAGTAACTCAGTGATGTATCACCTAAGAACAAAATCCTGGAAGACACCACCAGAGACAGTCTGTACTTACAGTCAGAATGGACTGTCCAGCCTTTCTGTCTGTGATGTCTGGGCTCACATGATCCTGTTCAACACTGTTGTAGGTGCTGGGTTACTCATCCAGGTCAACACACACACCTCCACCCACACACACCCATGCATGTAGTACCAGAAAGCAACTCTCGGATTGTGCAAATCTAGTGGGTTTGTAGATGATGCTTTCTTGAGAAATACATAGACTCCTAAGAGCTACCCACAGATAACGTTAGAGCTAAATAACCAGGGCTATAGACAACTACAAACTCAAAACCTTAAAGAGGAGAATTAGGAAGTTGATACCAATGCTAGTTATCCTTGCTGACTACTGTGAACAACATGTCTTCCTTTTGACTCAACACTTATTTAATGCTCTGATCTTCATACAGTTCTAGATGCAAAAGAAATAAAGAAGTCTACCAAGGGGTACCAAGCACCTCAGTGAAGTCCCTCCAGCTTAGCTCGCCAGGTGCTGTGACGGGACACGTGAGGTTGCTCCTGTTGTCTTACATTTACCCACTACCAGCCCTTGGTAAAGACAGGGTGCAAGGCTAGATGGACTTATGGCCTGATCCGCTTTGGGTGTTTGTATCTGCCACCTAATTAGTTCTGAGTAAAAGCACGCTGGCCTGTCTGAACATTGGTGCAAAGATATGACTCACAGAACTCTTGGTCTCTACATTTATTAACTACTGTTCTGCAGATTTTCAAAATACAAGCCATTGAGCAATTCTGCCTACATAAAGACCGCAGAATTGGCCATTCCCAAACAGGGAGGCACATACATTTAATGAGATTCCTCCCCTTCCCCTTAGCCCTCCCCCCATCTCTAGCCTGTTATCTATATTAAATATAATTTTGCTTTCAGGAAGTATCTATAACACTTCCATCTGAAGCAGGGCTTCCAGTATTTACAGATATCAAAGAACTGGTCTTAATTTCATCTGATACTTTAAAAAGCCTTTTATTCTAAAATAAATTATTGAAATGTGGTATTGGTAAAACGGGTTGCTCCAGTAATGGATTTACTGTGACGGTGCAATCAATTTCTGAGATTGGATTTCAGGATAGAAACTGTTCATCACTCTCCATGTCAGTGCAAGGTTTACCTTCGCACTGCGGTCACCCGCTGTAGCTTATGAATACCAAGGGCAGAGGAGGATCTATTGGAGGAAAACTCTTTCTGTTGCTTTTTTTTCATTGTTGCTGAGGTCAGGAGTTTGCACAGTTACGGCAGCTCCACAGCATCATGATGCCATCCAGGGTGATGCAGAGGGACTCATCCCTATGCAATAGCAGGCATGCTTAAATATCCCATTGACCTACTCTGCCATGATTCAAATACAGGCTTTATTCTCTGTTTTTTCCCACTTCTCTGTCTTATTTCAGGATCAGCAGAGCCTCTCAGTAGGTAAAGGCCTTCAGGGGTAGAGACTGCAATGGTTTTAACAGGAACGATGGGGACAGACCTTGGAGTGGTACAACTTCTTCCCATCCTGTAACATAAAGTACCCAGTACGTGAGTGATGCTAATGTGGGAAGAAGAAGAGGACCTGTGACATTAACTGTCCCTCCTTCCCCCTGCACTGATCCTTCCTTTCAGTAAATTCACGCCTGAGGTTTTTCACAAGCTGGAGATCCCGATAACTGCAGGGACACCTGCCCTGCCATAGCTACAAACATAACTCCTGAACCTCTGCAGCAAAGGAGGAGGCTGAGAACAGGAGCAGTTTAGTCCTGAAGGTCAACAACGACAGGATTTAATTTTGCTCCATAGAGGCCTGTGTGCCTCTATTAGCATATATACATATTCACAGTCTCATTAGTCCCTCTTCTCCTTGCTCCCTGGCTGGTAGAGCCCCTTCAGTCCTGCCAGGGCCACAACCCATGGAGGCTCCACGAAACAACACGAAACACGGCTCATCTGGGGCATCCTGAACTATCAGTGGCAGGAAAAAATGGCAAATCTAAGCCTTGTGACTGAAAAACATGAAAGCTGTTTTTCCATCCTCATCTCTAACAAATCTTGTTCTTCGTTCCTAGAAAGCAAGGTCAACTCCATAAATCAAGAAGTCTGTGGATTTGGGGTTTTACATTAACACCTTCATTCATGCTTTGCCATGACCTCTTGGATTGGGGTGAACTATTCTACTGTGCTGGGAAATGGCAGCTCCAGAGCCAAATTTAGCACCTAGAAAATTTCCCTTGGCTCTTAGGTGCCATAATTTTAAACCTGACTCCCTGCTTAAAGACAAAGTCATGCCTACATTTGATTTCAGGTGTTGCATACAATAATTTGAGAAGTTAAATGGGTATCTGGCAAGTCTCTGACTATGGAGGGGGCTGGAAAATATTATTTGGAGCCAGAATTGCAGCTTTCTTGGCTATGGTCTGTACTCTGTCTACCAACGTCAGCTCTGCATTTAGTCTTTCACTGATTTTCTCAAGTACCACAAATGGTGAAGTTTTGCTCAGCTGGAGAATCACCATTAATAAATACAGCTGGATTGGAATACCTAACAAAGGGTGAAAAACTGGGCCTGTGATAGTTATTTATAATGTCTCTTAGGACAGTTAAAAGTAACTGAAAGGTCTCTGGAGTTTTAGAGCTTTCTTCTCACTCCACTCTACGGCTTCCACTCTTTCTTTTGCTCTGTTTTTTCATATGAAATATGGCCTATCCTGGAAATTCATTTTTAAAAAAATCAAAACTCTGAAGAAACTCACAAAAGGCACCTTGCAATGGTTAAGACGCAGCGAGCCACCACAAGAAAGCTACTGATGATGCCACCATGATGCCTGCAAAGGAAAGGCTCCTGGAAGGGCACGGTCTCCCAGAGATAGCTAACTCTAACTTTGGTCACAGCAAGCGGGTGCTTAAGGTTCCTTTTAATGCTGCACAAATCCTGCATTTAAATGCACAAATCCTTCCAGCTTTCCAATGCGGAGCTGATGCTTTACTTACTGTCAAACCTGCCCACAGCCTCAGCAAGTCTGTAAGAAAGGTACCTCGGTTCTCATCTCCCTAGTCTCTGTTCAGAGCTTTTGATGTTGCTCAGGGACAAGATTAGGCTGCTGTATCTGTGCCAGAGACTCGATATTTTCCACCTGTGGTAAGCACGCTTGAAACACTATAACAAATGAGCTCTTAGAGTGCTTCACCTTCTGCAATCCAGTGCTGACCAGAGTAGATCTATATAACTCGGTGGTCACCAACACTGGTACATCTACTTTGGAGCTGCTTGTGGGATGGGAGGTGCTGGAAGGGTTCAAGAAGAAGAGGCAATACTGAAGGGGGAATGAAACTATATCATAAATTAAACTTTTACTCAGAATTTTTAAACTTCGAATTTTGTAATTTCAAAACAGCTGTAATTCCAGTGATGAATGAAGAAAGAATTTCTTTATTAAAGATTCAGCACTCCTCACTGCTTGGATAAGATGTAAGCACTCCAAGTACTCTAAATAAAAAAAATCTATTCCCAAGTCTGACCATCATGCTATAAAGGCCTGTTCCTTAACAGGCTACAAAGGCCTTGTGTTTCTTAACTTATAAATACCAATGGACAGAAAATAAGTTAAACCCAGAATACTCCTGCAACCTTCTTAATCAACTGTAAAAAGGGAAAAGAAAAAAAAAGTACCCATGGATACAACCACATTCAGCAATAACATATAGAAATCATAGTTAATGTCAGCTGGGGTGCAGGATGCTGAGAAGCTATCAATGCTGTGGTGTTAGATATACACATATCTAAGCAGAATCAAGCACTCTCCAAGGAAGCTTTAAGAGCCACGGATCTGAGCTTACTATCTGACCCCGGTATAGTGCCACAAACGCATTCCTCGCGGTCTCACACACCATATACCTGGTTCCTCTATAAAGAGATGAGATCTCAGACCTCAGATCTTCCCTCAATGAGGCAGCAGTGCCTCCTGCTGTACTCCAGGCTGCAATTATTCCCAGACTTCCAGTTCTGTCTGGTTTCAGTTACCAGCGAAGCTACGGTTGGCATTTTGAGAAGAACTGAGGTGAGTAATGGAAGATGTGTCTAACTGGCCTCAACAGCTCTGGAAACATCAGCCTGTGTCACAGAAATACACTCTGCACAATCCCGCGTGGGACCACAGCGAGTTGTGCACTGGGTGAGGCAGCCTGAAACACCCGACAGATATTCTGTTCATAAACCAGCTTTTAATGCATTTCTGAGCATGTTTGAGTATCACAGCACACCAGGGCTGATCTGTAGCACCCACAGGGTTTCAACCTACTTGGACACACTCCCCTCCTCTTGCTTTAACACGTTTCAGTACTAATCTGCAGGAAGCCCTGCTGCAGCACTGCAACCTTCTGCTGAACAGACTTTCACTTGTGCTGATCCATGACAAACTATCACAGTTGGGGAATGCTGACTGTATCATAGCCCACGTGAATGCCAAGTCTGGCTTAATCCAAAAACATCAGAAAAAGGAACTTGGGGTCAATCTTACTTAAGGAATGTGCCAAACTTCCTGGAGGTCACAGCGAGAGAACAAGCCCAATGTTTTACCTCTGAAATGGAGAGACAGAGAGGGTTTAAATCCTTTTGAGTCATCAGCCTGTAAAGCAGGTAGACTAGCAAAATAAAAGAGGGGCTTGTCTCTGCTCTGGGCTGTAAGTGGGAGCCTTTCACTGCAGAGGGTTCTTCCTCCCCCTCGGGTGGTTTTCTGCATATCAGGTACAAAAATCTCTTTGAAAAACAGCAAGTCAAATCTTTCAAAACAATCATTATGATAACAAAGAAGAATAATAATGTTAAAGACTACTCTGCCACCAGGACTTCCACCCAAAAAATTTCTGAAGGCTGTTTATCAAACCTCAGTGTGGGGCAGCTGGCTCTGGGGAAGAACATCCACAACAAGCACCTCCACAACTTGGTGTGGTCATTTCTCGCTGCAGTCAGAAGAGCTTTGCTGGTGGGGCTGCTCGAGCCAGAGGATGAGGCTCTGGGCTGTCCTCAACGCACACCGACAGGCGCTGGCAGCCCACCATCCTTCCCTCCCCAGGGCTACGTTAATCCCAATAACATGCCCCCAGTACTTAGGTCAGATAATGGTACTGCCGAGATGGATGTCCGTCTGTCCCACCCTCACATCATTTGAATCAATCTTGTTTGCCTGACTTCCAGGCTTTGGGGCTACGTAATGTCTGCAAAGTGGTTTGAGACCTTTGACTCAAAAGATGCCATGGGTGCAAAGGACAGTCTTTTCATTCCCAGGCAAGTTTCAGACAACCAGTAAGTTTCACAGCACATGTGGGAGACTTCTACATTTTATATTTGGAGAAACTGAGGCAGGAGGTTACACGGTTTCTAAAGACCACCAAACGAAACTGTGGGAGTGCCAGGAACTAGGCGTAGATAGCCAAAGCTCTTCAAATGACCTGTTCCATTAGATAAATCTCTTTTCTACTCCTTTTCCATTAAGGATCAAGAAATATCCTAACACTCCCGCTAACAGAAGGCAGAAAAGGACATTTATACCTGAAACAAGTTTCATCAGGGAACAGGGCTCCCAAATAACCTTCTTCATGCAGGTGCCGGTTCAGTGGCAGGACCTGGAAGCTGTGACACCTCCCTTGCCAGGACCGTCTGCGACCACAGGGCTCCTGCCAGCCTGGCTCTGGAGGCTTGTGCCAAGCCCAGCTCTGCTGCAGTAATCCCCTATCATCAGCACGTCCAGGAAAAATGTAGTCTACAAGCTGTGATGCCAACATCACTGCAGTGATGAGCCCTAGGAAGGAGTGCCAGGATGAATGTTAGCTCTTCTGTAACTAGAAGCTGCAGAAGTGGTAGCTAAAGACCTAACTGAGTGGTGGGCAAAGCCTTGCAAGGATGGCCTCTGCTGAGGAGAAGGTCGAAAGAGCAAGGAGGGACTCGTTTGGAGGCAAGAAGGTACCTGTGAACACTAGTAGAATCACTCCAGACTTACTCTGGGATAAATGAGAGAAAAAACTTAGTCTTGTGCATGTACAGCCAGAAGTCAATGCATGCAAAACCTGAGTAACACGGGGGAAGTATTTTTCCTCACTTCTTTCCCCCTTTTCCCCTTTTCATACTTCTTTTTTTCCTCATCCCAGAGGAAAAGCCTGATCCATCAGCTGACAGGCAATCCACATATGATTTCAAATTTTCCTGAAACTCTCCTCAGAAATACTTTTCCTTAGAAAATTATCTGCTCCCTCTGCAGACCAAAGAGAGCATCATCTTCTAAGCATCTCTGCAAACCAAGTCAGACTTCTAAATCTTAGGCAGTTCAAGATTCACAGCATAAAACTGGGAGATTTCAGGAGTTCTTCATAGCTCTGTTACTGAATTCTTAGAACAGAGCAAGCACTGCATTTGGGCAGTGATGCAAAAATATTAATTTGCATTATTAAGACAGTTTTCTTCAGCTTCATTGACTGTCGTCTTTCCAAAATTGTCCTTGAGAGTAAGCAATCAGAAAAGTAATCCTTCTGACATCAATAGGAGTGTGAACATGTGCCATCTTTTCTGAAACGAACTATTTGATGCTCATTGTCAGCCAGAGGAAGGAAGATGTGACCACAGCATCTGTCTGCATTCTTATCACAGACATTTTGTGCGCCGTAGCAAGAAATGCTCAAAGTGAAAGTTTTTATAAGGGAAGGGGAAGAGGTTTCTCTACTTCATGCACTAAGATCTGACAAAGAATATTTGCAGAAAGGCAACTTTGAATTCATACAGGCAGATCTTCAAAAGAAAATATAATGCTAAAGATTCAGCTCTTCAGAGACTAAGGAGACTGCTCCTGTGCCAACCACCTAGTACTAAAAACACAGTAAGTTCACAAATGAACTACACCTGCAAGTAATTGAAGCAACGAGCATGCATCAGGCTGCTGCAAGACAGTTCAAGAGTACAACTAGGAATATGTTAATTGCTGTTAATTTTGTGATCTGCTTCATCTGTTACACTGTCCCTTTGCTTAATTGTTTTTTACTTGCTTATCTGTTGAAATTAAGCATCCCAGCTCCCTTTCCCAGGTCACCAGTTAAAAGGACTTACCAGAGTAGGTTCCTTAATTTTGAACAGTGAGACAGGTCCAGGTATAATTGCAGAAATTCATTTATCCTGCCCAGCCAGCAGTTACATCTGACGGACTTTCTGGTTGTCACAATTTTTCTAGAGCCTTCCCGTCTTAGCAGAGCAGCAGCTTCCATGCTAACCTGAAAAGGCTCGGCCAGACTCTTTTGCATTTTTTTTTATTTGAAATAGCCCAGTTTTAGCTTTCTCTGCAGAAGAAGACTTAGGAAAGGTCTTTTCTTTCATGCATCTTCACAGCTTTGTGCCAGGATCTAATGAGACTCTGAACCAAAGCTGACACAGTCAGTCTCAGACAGAATAATCTCTTCTCGCAGTGCACAGAAGTGGTTTTTGGACTGGTTTCCTTTCTCTCAGGCAATTATAGGTGATTTTAAAGAGGCAGGTGTTGTCAGATTCCTCCTTTGTCTGACAGGCTTTTTTTTCCCCCTTGGCTTTCTCTTTTCTGAACAATAATAAAAAAGTTGGCATTTCTGGGGGACTTCCCAAATTTCTGACCACACTCACCACAGGGTTGCATTCCAGCATAAAATCCCAGCCATTTCCTGTTTTTCTGACACAACTAGTAAACAAGCACCCCAAAAGATCAGCATTTATAGGGAGGAGCTGTGGGTAATCTGCTGGCAAATGACTGCAGTTAAGTACAATTTTATATTTATGAAGAACTCTCTTCTCGTGATAAAAGACAAAGGTATTTTTCCTACTTACTATACACTTAAGAATAACATCTTAGCTGAGCATTTTGTTACAATCTGATAGCCAGAAATATCCTTGGAGGAATAAAACTACCTATTACAAACCCTATGAAGAGCCTGGCAATTAGAAGCAATTAGGATCCCCATTAGCCTTTTGCAGCTCTCACCCAGCTGCTCGCTCCAGCCTCCTGACTATCTTAGTGGCCCTTCACTGGACTCCCTCCAGTTTATTACTATCTTAAACTGGGGAGCCCAGAACCAGCGTTTCTCTCCAGGAGGGGTCACACAGCTGTGGAGCAGAGGGAAATCACCATTTTCTCCAACCTGCTGGCTGCACTTTTATTAACACAGCCTGATGTGCCTTCGTCACCTTTGTGTTCATCATTCCTTCCCTCCTCTTGCTTTCCTTGTGAAGAGATTAACAGATTCCTTCAATCAAAGATAATTTTCATGTGCTCTTTATCTTTGCATTGTACCAAAAAAAATTAATAAAATGAGGTGTTATTGGGTTTGCAAGAACCTCACAGTTTTTGCAAAACTTCAGCCTTAATTTACCCTACTTTTCAGATATACTCTGGTTCTAGGAAAGCCTGAAGGAATGGAAATGGGGCCCAGAATTGAAGGCTTGAGCAAATGTTAGACAGCTGCGTGCATCCTTCCAAAGTAAAACAGATACTGAATGTAGCTGCTTGGAAATGAGGATTTTCTGCTTCTGCTATGCTTGTCATTTTGCAAGTTCTTGTTTTATTTATCGGTTTAGATGCACCTGACCTTGTCTGTTCCATCTTGAAAACCTCCTTGTGCAGAGACAGCAGCTGGGCAACCATCCCACTCACAGCCCCGAGCAAAGCAATCAAATAACCCAACGAGTCTGTAGATATGTTTGTTTCAGACATTGTTTAAGCAAAAAGAGGGGGGGAAAGAACTTAATGAGGTTCACCAACCTTCACCAGAACAGATGCAGAAGGAAATCCCTCTGGGTTGCTCAGCTCACTATCGCTGCCGTCTCCCGTGGCTCTCTCTGACCTGCCCACCCCGTCTCCTTCTCCCCAGCTGCCCCTTCCGATGTCCTTACCTAACCGAGATGCAGCAATAAACTCACCTGGGTAAAAAACCACCCTGTAGGAAAAGAGAAGAAAAAGTCACTCTTTGTACAAATTTCTGTCCCGATGATGAAAATGTCAAATGAAAACGTATCTCCCCTCCAATCATGGCATGATGTCAAACACTGGGTCTCTTTTCCCTGCCCCTGCTTTCCGCAGTGCCCACAGGGTGATTTTGGGAGCTCTCCCCTCCACACAGGCCAGACAAGGCGGGAACCCGAGGGAGCTGTGGCTGCGCGCCCCGGCCCTGCCTCGGAGCCCTCTCGCTGCTGCCAGATATTCGCCAGAGGACTCCGTGTCCCTTCAATCTGGCTTCAGGGATCTAGATGGTATCTTCATTCTCTTTAAATGGGGATCAAAAAAAAAAGGCCCTTGGATCCAAACACACCTGAGCTGCTGAGGAGTGTCGAGCTGGCTCTGCCTTCCGCTCCTGTTCTCCGGGCTGGTGACACCACCCACCTGTGAGCTACACCACGAGTGGTCTTTGTCTTGTACACTGCCTTCCATATATACTTGTACAGTGATATGAAGAGGGACTCTATTTCCTCTGAAAGACAACGGGTAGGCGCCCCGGGCAGGTACAGAGATCAGCCAAAGGCAGTCCATGGCGCTGGTGGTGGCACCCAAGCCCTCTGCCCTGCTTAGGATGGAGATCTGGCTCGGCTCAAGGCCTCTGGCCTCATCAAGATTGAAAATTGAGATTGGACGCCCTCTTGTGCCATCCGGTCCCCTGGAGCAGGGTGGCTGGCAGGGGCTGGTGAGGGACCGACCAGGGTCACCCCAGTCCCGGCCCCACCAGAGCCCCTGGGAGCAAAGCCTGGGCTCGGCTGCAGCTCCAGCCCTGCACCCTCCAGGGACCACAACCATTAATCTCATTTCTGTCACCAGTTGGGATAGCATTGGCAGGGCCGGTCCTCAGCTGCCCTGCAATGAGGTCAGTCTTTTACACCAGGGAAAAGTCTCTGCAAAATGCCTTTAAACCAGAACCACAAAAGCCTACATCCACTTTGCAACAGGTAAATGAAAATGTAAGCGTCGAGGAAACCAAGGATCCGTCCTCTCGTGCACAGTAAACAACTTCTCCACCCCCAGGATCATTTCTTGGCTCCTCTCTCTTTAAATCATCAGTGTCACAGTGAAAAAACCAGAAGGACTCAGTCCCTTAAAGCTCTTTCCTCTTTTTGCCTGTCATTTAATTAAATTATCCTATAATGAAATCTTTCCCTAATGAGTCAGTGTTTAATAATTTATTAGACACTGAAGCCCTGCTTGGAGTCTCATCAATTATGTATCACAGCACCAGGCACTTTCAATCTCTCTTTTTTCATTTCTCATTCACTTCATTAAAAGCCCCAGCCTTGCTGCTTCTAGGTTTCAATTCACTTGTCCAGGCTTAGAGGTCAGCTCATTGATACCTGTTTTGCCCAGTGCTCACCAACAGATGTGTGTGGGCATGTGTTAGCTGGTCTAGAATATAGGTGGCATCTGTGTACATGTCTGTGCACACATGTACCGGAGCTTGGGTCTGACCTTGTCTGACCTTGGGCCTTTCTGCCTGTGAGCAAGAATGTGCATTTATCACAGATTTATTCAGATTGTCACGTAGGTGTATGTATATATGTTTGTAGATTTGTAAAATCTGTGTATGTGTAGGTGTATTTCTGTTAGTGCTTGTGCATCTACATCTATAAGGTAATATTTGCTTCTACATCCATGCAGGTATACATCAGTACTGGCATTCCTGCCCGCCCAGTGAGCCAGCACACTCTTCTAACTGCAGGGAACAAGTTTATCTTACTCCGCTATCGCTTTCATTTTTGTTCTCCTTAAAACAATAGCGCATATAACTTGTAGGAATCAGTCCGGAAATATTATACATGAGCTGTAATGAGTTTGTATCTACTGAAGTGATCAGGAAGGGACTTCCAAGTACACATTGCTGCAGTCCTAACCGTCACCCACAGAGTAATTTGGGGAAGGAGCTGACTTTTCACTGAGGTTTCCCATCCCATGCACTATCAGCCCTCTGCAGTCTGTAGAGCACTAAGCCTTTACACAGACTAAGCTCCCTTAGTTACACCGAGGTAGTTCTGGAGTCAGTAACTCCACTGACTACTTATCCTGGGAGCATTTTTCTGTGAAGATTCGTGTAAAGTACACTGCTATTAAAAAATGAGTCTAGGGGAACAGTTTCCCCAAAAACTTCAAAAAGTTTCCCCAAAAACTTTCCCCAAAAACTTCAAACAGTTTCCCCAAAAACTTCATTCTAAAACTTCACCCATTTGCTCCAGGTTTTTTCATTAAGTCTTCTCAATTACCATAAAAACGTAATTAGTTTAGTCTCCAGTTTTGGAGCGGAGAGTCAAGCTCCATTGTTTCTAACTCATGGGATGTTGTCGATAATCCTGGTGTGCTGGTGCTCAGGAGAGCTGAGAGGTCTGGAGCAGGCGAAGCCCCTGCTCCACACGCCGGCATCAGGAGCACAGCTCAGTGTGACGACACCGGCAGTAGCAGAGCAGATCTGGTGTTGAACGGACACTGTCCTGTGGAGGTACAGAGTTTTTTGGTTTCTTTTCCTGAGGAAAGCCATGCTTAGCCCGTACCCGAATTTGGGCACACTGAAACACCACTGGTTTATCACAATGGCTTATTCCAAGAGAGAAACAGACCCACAGCACATGCACTGGGTCACCGCGTGTTCCCAATGACCAGACTCGGACTGATCAGGAGGAACCTAGGGCAGAAGTAATCCCTTCTCCTCTGCACAACCAGCACAGACTTAGCACAGCCTGGTGCTGCTCCATCTGACCGCTGCCTCCGTTAGATGGGTGCTACTCCCGTCCCTGGTGACATGGGCTGGGATGGTGTTGGTCCACTCTTCCACTCCCACTTACTAATGTTTCCAAGAATGGGAAAATCACACTCACTCACATGTACATGCATTTGCATTTTGAATACTTAACTAGACAGCTGTGCATGGGAAAGATTTTTTTGATCAATTTATACCCCAAAGCACAAAATTCGATTTTCCTTTTAATTATCTTATCAAGCTTTTCTAAAAGAGTTGTTAGCTGAAACAATCTCATCAGGTCTTTCAAATAATCTACTGTGATTTTAGAGGGTTGTCTTTACCTTAAATTGTTTCTTTCAAAGTGAACACTTCCCCACAACCATAGTAAAAGAATCTGTAACAGACACCAATAAAACGCATTTCACTAATTAAATGATAATTTTTTTTTTTTAAAAAGGATGTAGCCTTCCAAAACAACCCTGTATTGGTGTTACTGGAACCCTGTGTTGCTCATCAATAATTATTCTGTGTCAATAGGCCATTAACTATTAATCCCAGTGCTGGCCATTTGAGAACTTTACATCAACACTCTTGTTATTTTACACATTGCTTCTCATCTTATTAAGTGACTTGCACATATGGACAAGAGCACAGTCTCACAAATGAGCCCATGTCAATAACGTACAGGACACCACCTCCGATAAGGAAGGGGGAGAATCGCAAGGAAATGAATATGTCTGGAGCTATCATGAGTATTTATTTACATTGAGAAGAAAGAGAAGCCACTTTTGAAGAGCTTATTGTATTACCTAAGCTGAACTTCCAACATATGTTCACTCTCAACCACATTCTAGCTTCATTTTTTTTATCCTTAAAGCAAATTTGGTGTTAGTGAAAGATGCCAGACTGACGAGCAGAGTTCACTGCTCGCCGCCCAAATGAGCTCCTCTCCAGGCTCAGCTCCCTGCTGCTACCTGTTGCAGACAGATGATTTCCAGGGTGAGAACTGAGCTCGCTGACCCAGCCCTATAGTACTACCAAAGAATATCACCTCCAGGAATGCGTTCTCCAGAATAAGAGAGACAACAAGGGAAGAGTTTAATAGTTTTGATTCTCACCCTTTTCTTCAACAGTATCTTGCAGCTAAAATGCATTCAATGCAAAAAGCAGGAGCGACATTTTACTTTAATGGTGAAAAATGGTCCATCAATAAACAGTGTTTTTTCAAATTATTTCAATATGCTGAACATTGTTGCTCCCGACAAATTCTATCCAGGCACCTAATTTATGATCTCAAATCAAACCCTGACCTGTTGATTTTAACCTGATTCTTCTGTAAGTCACCCTAGAAATATTTTGATTCCCCAAGTGGCTTTTCTCTTCCTTCCAAGTAACAGTTGTGCAAGTCCACAAAGCTTCTCCAAGCAATTATTCAACTGGACAAACTAAGAAATACAATATCCTGTATCCAGCTACTAGAGATGTCCCTACAGTATTCCTCAGGCTGTTACGGAAGGTGACTGACAAAGTTTTGAAAAGTCCTATTAGTGACGTATATGGTGAGACTGAAGGGGAAAGAATACTTACTTCTTGTTTTAACTCTAGCAGAGAAATAGAAGTGAGGGGGTAAGCAAAGAACAGAGATTCGCAGTATGTGTCGAGCATGCGGCAACACAGCAGCCAGACAAACATGCGCACACACAGATAGAATTGAAAAATATTGAAGTGGCAATTGCTACTCTGTGATTGCGTGGTTCTAATTCCTGGCATTTAGTTGGCCAGAATTCAGCAGGAATTGGTGCGTCTTCAACGGAGAGAAATGATGACAGTGCAACAGCTGTGCTCTCTAGCACACTGCGTAATGATATTCAGGTTTTATGGTTCTTTCTTTGGTTTGATTCCCAATAGCAACTATCCTATTATCCGTGGTCGAGACAGGTTAGCACCTGCTAAAAGCAATTTCTCATAAATTAGTTCATGTCAGCCCTTGAATGGCTGCTAGTTAAGCCTAAGGTTCGCCCGTACCCCTCCGCAGCGTCTCTGCTCGTGCAGATGGCCTCTCCCCGCAGCTGTGCACCGGAGCCGGGCAGCCCAGCAGAACAATCGGGGCAGTGTGCGAGCTCTGCCAGGTTGTGCGGGGCGTTTGCACGGGGACCCACACCTGTGCTGTGCAGATGGTAAATGTGCTCCTTCCCTTTGGGGGAGTGCAGAGGAGGAGTGCACAGAGTTTCTGTTTGCATCTAAACCCGGGTATCCCTTTAGGAGAGGGGTCAGCGGGCCTGGCTCGCTGCAGGGGGCAGAGCCCACACCTTGCACTGGGTCCCTGAGCAGCCTAAGGGAACTGGCACTGGAAAATGTGTCCTCTGTCAGGAGTCAGCAGGTCCGTGGCTCAGACTTGACTGATGTGTAAAGTGGGGCTCACCCAGCCACGCCGGATTCTTCCTGAACGTTGGCCATCATTTTTACATAACATATTTCCAACTCAACACTTGAAGGAAGATCTTGGACTCTCCTTTACCAAGCACCTGAGGCCAAACTCAGCCCTAAGTTAATGCCACCGTGAAGATAAGGATGGTCCTTGACTTAAGAGCAAAATTTGAGTCACTCAGCTGTAAAACGCAGGTCTGCCTCCAGTTCTCCCTGCCCTTTGGCTGCTAGAGATTAACACGTGCTTCATGCTCTCTGCGTAGACCCACGCGTGTCTGTTTGTGCCCACTCCATGTACAACTCCAGAGTCAGCATCATACAACGAGACCCATGAGCAACAGCTTTGCAGGCTGAGCTGCCGGCGTTGACCTTGGCGCGGACGAGCCGTTTGCAGGACGGCGCACACAGATGGAACATTTCCTCGACACAGACAGACCTTATATTACACAGAGTCCAGTAGGTCACTGTAAGTGCTTTGAATCAATGAAGCATCTCACGAGAGCCCGTGCAGGCCCCCGAACTGGGATGAAACCTGATCTTGCAGCTCAATGTGTTCCACAATTTTTCAACTGCATCGAAAACAAGGGGGCTACGGGGCAAGCAGTTGTCTCTCTTGAGGAAATAGCCAGACAAGGATGAGGTTTACACGAGGCATGTTCAGGATCATCAAACTAGGATTTCAACAGACCAAAACAAAAAGTAACAGTTGTGAATAGGTGGAAGCAACAAAGCCTGATGCCAGTCAGTTGACTGACAGTGGCCAAAGCATGAGTGATCAGCGCAACACATTTGCCAGTTATGGTGATTTCATTGACCTGTCATTATAGAGCAGCATTTTCTGCAGATGCCACAATTATCCCTTTGCAGACCAGGGAGCCTTGTTTTCACGTGTGCTACTGGGCTCCAGTCCTTCCCTTCACCTGCACATCCCAACCAGTGAGAGCTGCAGGAAGCCTCTACAGCCTGCCCAAAGGAGGCACAACGGCTACTGGGAAATGGTACCTTTTTCCTCACCTCCATTATCACACCTATTTTTGTTTTTTTATAACTCTAGACTCCCTTTTTTATTTCCGACAGTTTTGTTACTGCCTTTGTTTTCATTTCCAGAGGATAATTTTCTCTTTGTTTTTTCCCCTGCATCTCTTCTTCCTACACAGTGTTTCTCATTTTTCTTTTCCACTCAGTCCTACCACCTCCTATGCTCTTGAAACCATACATTTCCCCAGCTCCTTCTTCCTTTTCAATTGTAGACAGCTTTTACTTTTAACACAGCAATTTCTTTAGCTGTTGGACAATGTACTAAACACTGCCCAGAGATTTGGGTTTCCAACTAGAGGGAGGCTGAGCAGACATTTTACCCTTCCTCGGGGGTAGTGATAATGCGACACACTTTTCAAGCAAAACACGGATGACTCGCTAAGCAGTTTCGAATTCATGTTAGCTAACAACCAAACTGGACTGACACACTTCATCGACAAAAGTGGTAATGACTCTTGAGAAAAACATTAAATGACATATTTTACCTGGGAAAAAAGTGACCATCGGAGCAGACCCCGGATCCCGTTAAAGTGGTGCGGGTACGCACAGGTGCAGAGCCCTCGGCAGTCATCACTCCTACAAAACAGTATTTTCACCATATGCAATTTCTCAACACTTGAACCCCAGCAACAGCAAGTACTAGCAAGCATACAGCACGGGTGCTCAGGAGTTAGATAGTCACAGGGCTAGGTGCACCGATCATGCAGGACAGCACTTGCCATCCAACAGGCTTGGCTGTCTGAATAACAAAAAGTACCAGGAAAGTTGGAAAAAGGTATGAGAGTCAATGCAGGAAAGTCACGGTCAGCAAGAGCATAAAGACCTCAGTTTATAGCACCAGACAGGGTAAAAAAAAAGAAAAAGCCTACCAGAGCCAACTTCATCTGTCATAGGCAAGCTGATTACAATCAATAGACACTTAATGGTCTCTCAGAGTCCCATCTGGGCAATTAGCAATAGCATTAAGCAAGCAAAGACATATTGTAAGTCTGTTTGTTCAGTGGAAGTGACAGAAAAGAGAAATAAGAAACCAAATTACATTTTTAGATCCAAATTCTTCTCTCATTAATACTGCATGAAACCTACTGCCCCTGGTAAAAATGGAACAAATGTCAAAGTTTTTCTTTTCTTCCTGCAATTTTCTGACTAATTCTTTTGTTTTAAATTTTAAAAATTCAATCTCAGTTTCAAGCTGTAATAAAACCTATGGAAGTCAGGAGGTAAATATGAGTGCCAGTGAAGGAAAGAGTGGCCTTTGGGGTATTTCTTTTACAACCAAATAAATCAAAAATAATGATTTTGAATGCCCCAGACTTCATTAAAATCAAAGAGCAGCATTCACATTTTCACTTTCTCAACCCTAAAATGCAGCAAATATCATCCCAGGCTTTCTGAGGACAGAAAATAGCACTAAAAATAATTGAAAAAAGGAAAGTTTTCTGTACATCTTTTATTTTGTTCATGGCAAACACTGAAGAGTAACATATTAATCAGGCAAAAGTACTTAATGTGCTCTCAGTTTTATTAAATATGACACCGCTGCATTATGAATGACAAAATCATGTATCTACAAGTCATATAACTAAATTACTGTCTCCACTGTGATCTCAGGACACTTTTTTTGAGAAATGGAGTAGATCCAGTATCTTGCAGAAATTTATCTGATTGTCCTAAATTTTTCTCCTGCAATTCACCTGACCCACTATTGTGCAAATTTTGACCTGTGATTTCATAGAAAATAAAGACTAAGGTGGTTGTTGTATGGGGATAATATTTTCTATTATAAATTGTGCTCTTTTAGTGTCTACCAATCCAGATCTTCCAAAAATAACAGGGAAAGTAAATTATGAGTATGTGAAGTTCCTTTGTGAGATGTGCTTAATTATTATCGCACAAGCAAGATAGGAATCTGTGCACACAGCTGACAAATTGGGTGCACTCTTGCATTAAAAGTAATTACCTGTTTTGTGTGCCATCAGTGAACTTACATGGATGAGACAAATTATCATACAGAAGTCAAGTCTATAATATAAAAAAATCAATTTGAAAGCTTTTTTATCAGCTCAAGACTTTAGAGAGTCTGTCAGAGAGTAAAGTGTTAGGCTCCATAAATTCTGGCAAGTTATTAGCACCTTTCTATATCCAAGCTGAGCTACTACGATCAAATTTGCAGGAGATGCTTTTAACTTAAGCCATGGAATTTTGCAGACAAAACAGACAAATTGCACAAACGTATGTCAATTTGCCAATGGAAAGCCATATTCTATACGTAAGTCTATACATAAGTTATGTTGAGGAATTAAAAAGAACTGGTGAAATATGCATTCTTTATGCATTTGCTCCGTGGCATATCTCTGAATTGAAGATGATAATCTCAAAATGATAGAGCAAGAAAACACCACAGCTCTGAGCACGCTAAACCTGTATTATGGTAACTTACTGCATTACTTACCGGTGTAACAGAGCTCCTTTGAGCTCGGTGTTGCCCCTCTAAGAATCAAATTACATTTTAAACCTGCAGTGCTACTATTTTTCTTATCTTTGATCTACTGTACGAAGCAATTTTAAATCTGTCCTGAGTGGACCTGTTTTCAACAAACGTTTTAACTATTGCACTGGTGGTGAGCTCTGAACGCCAGCAGCAGCAAATCGCTTGTAAATACTTAGTAAATCACTTTATCTGAAACAGTTGTCAGTGAGATAGAGCCTGTGTTTCTTTGCAAAATCTTATCTAAGAAAGAGTTCTTTATAATGGCTTTATTAAATACTGTAGAAGACTGACAGTTCTCCAAACTGACAGCCATAACAACTGAGCCACAACCAGATGCCAAGAGTCAGGCCACGGTATTATATTTGGCAGGATAGGTTGCTGAAATGTTTCTAGTCATTGAATTTCTTCTTTAAAATCCCTTCCTTTCCTCTGCCATAATGAGTTTTGCAAACATATATAAAAGATGGCACTGAGACAGCTTGTAACATATTGACTGGGTTAACCAGGTCTGCCTAGAAGGGTTTTAGGTATGAAAGTGATACTGAAAGCAATCCTGAATCCTGGCTGCTAGCTCCTAATTGATTTACATAAATGTTTATGTGACTCTGATTTGATAAACATTCCGTGCAACGTTAAGGGATTTGTAGGACAGATTTTTACAGCTTACCATTTGGTCTCCATTTATCAGCAGAGACAGAGATCGGACAGAAAAGGGCCAGAAGGAGAGGCAGAGAAGGACTAGGAGATCTAGTGTCAGAGGTACTAAACATCAGATTAAGTTTATCATTTCTGATGGGCTGTTATTAAAGGTTTCTGGGCTCCCCAGTACAACAGAGACATGGACATACTGGAGCGAGTCCAGCAAAGGGCAAGAAAGATGATTAAGGGACTGGAGCATCCGGCATATGAAGAGAGGCTTAGAGCTGGGACTGTTCAACCTGGAGAAGAGAAGCCTCCTGGGGGACCTCATTAATGTGTACAAACATCTGATGGGAGGCAGATGAGAAGATGGCTCAGTGGTTTCCAGTGGCAGGACAACAGGCAGTGGACACAAAATCAAACCCAAAAAAATCCATTTAAACACATAAAACCCCTTTTTTATGGTGAGAGTGGTCAGACACTGGACCAGGTTGCCCAGAGAGGTTGTGGAGGTACTCAAAACCAACTGGACATGGCCTTGAGCAACCTGCTCTGGCTGACCCTGTTTTCAGCAGGGGGCTGGACTAGATGATCTCCAGAGAACCCTTCCACCCTCAGCACCTCTGTGATTCTGCTGTGCAGATGGGGTCCGAGCAGCGATAAACTGCCACATCATCTTGACTTACGCCATCGGAAATGTTGGATTTGTAGCAAGATACTGAAGACAAAAGTGATTTCTGCTACATTCTTGATTCTGTAGATTGATTTGGTGGCACACAAAATATGTTGATAATTTATCGTTTATTACTGTCGAACACAGTGGCAGCACTGTTTTTTTTCTGAACACAGTGTGGGTGTCTGTACGCTAATGACAATATCCTACACCTGGGTATAATTGTCATTATTAATACTGATGTAAATGAAATGTTAATTCTTGCTAATAGATTAAACTATGAAACGCTTTAAGAGCAGAATTACTACAATAAAAGCAATTGGGTTGTTTCTTTGTAATTTGATGGCCCACAGAAGTGCAGAAACATATCTTATGGCTTTACAAATCTGTGATAATTTCCTTCAACTTTTACTTTTATTGCCTTGTCATTAAATTCACATTGAGTTCTTAAAACAAAAATGTTTAAAACAGATGTGGCTGTTAAAGTTACAATATGAATTTTACAACCCTAAATTTTATGACACTGAAAGAAATTTCAGCCACCAAAGTCAGAGACAAGAATGGAAGCAGAAGGCAGCTCTAAGAGTGACAGATTTCTGTAATTACCAAAAACTTAAGCTAACATAATGCATTCATTATACACTAATTTTGTAAGTCAGTGCTCAGAAAGAAAATTATCCAAAACCCTATGAATTATCAGGACTGAATAGCAAACAAACAAGAAAAAAAAGAGAGGTAAAGCTTTAATATCTTAGTTCCACTTCTGCCCTTTATCAGTTTCCTCTATGGATCTAATTTACAGGACCTAAATAGTTCGCTGCACAGTGATCCACACAGTGTCTTTCAAGCAATCCTAAGGCAAAGATTCATTCTAACAAAAATCATAATTTTCATGATATTTTGGAGAGGAAATTCAACTTCCATTTAATCTGACTATAAAAAACCTGATATCTGATTTCACCAGAAGTTCCACTATGGAGAGACAGACAGACAGAAATGTAGACGTGGTCTCTTTATGTCTTAAAATAATTCATAACAAGTGTAGGAATGACCTCTCACAGTGTATTATCCCACACAATATGTTTTCTGATCTTTCATGTGAACGGCTCCATGCTAATTCCTCATTTCCTGGATTTGAGTCTGCGTGCCACTACCCTTCACCAGTATGCGCACGTTCCCTTCATGTGCTCCCTTTCAGCAAGAAACATCTTCTCACGTTGAATATTCTTCTCAGGTCAGGTTCAGCAGGGTTACATCATGGTTATCCCAAGTGTGAAAGGTAAAAAACTGACTTCAGCCTCCCTTCTTGTTTTCTCTTTCTCTCAATTTTTATTGCCTTTCCAGTTCTATAGATCTCTAAAGCTTTGATCCTCCTAGCAACTGTATTTCTGTCTTTTCTAAGGCAATTCATATCAATGGTCATTTGCTGAATTCGAAGTCTACATATTTCAGATATGGACTGGCTAACTCTCTTTACAATAAAACATCCATAATTTGGTTTAAAACCCGTCCTCTTTTTGTTGTTTATTAAGTTCTACACACCTCATCTTTGTAATTGATCTAAGAACTTTTAGTGAGGGTTTAAATCTTATGCTCAAGGAAAGTGGAAATTCCAGACCAAAATAATCTTTAGTGAGACTGTATCATCTCTCCGTTGCCGCGAGAGCATGCTGTGACGTTTCCCTTTTGGGTTTCAGTGGGATGTGTATTTAAATAAAGACTGGTATCACCTAATTAACCCATGCAATCAAGTTGCTAAAAAGATTTTTTTTTTATTTATATACTCTCAATTTTTAATTGGCTCGATGTTGTTCTTTAACTCGGTCTCTCCCAGAGAGCATCTGAGCAGTACTCCTGCCAGCAGAGGCGTCCCGGCACTACACTGCTCTGTGTTTCTTCTCTCTATCTCCAGCTCTCCTGCAAGTGAGTTCCTTTGGACGTTTCCCTGTTCCCCAACTCCTTCTTCTTGCTTCTATTTTGCTCAGGGCCGGGTAGAGGCTTTCCAGCCTTGTGCTGGTCCTTGATTTACTGCTTTTCCTCCCATGCACTTCACAGTAACTTCCTCGTGCTTGTTATTCCCATAATCTCAAGCACATCCTAGAAAACGCAGCTCTGTCAGTCAGCCACATTATGACGTACGCTTTTGGCTTCAGCAGAGAAAAAACCTTTTCCTCTTCTTTCCCAGTCGTCCCGAGCTCCAGCTCCTCTTCACCAGCAGCCACATTACCTCACGATTTCGGCAGCCCTCCCTCTGATCTCCCCCTTCCCTCGTGACTGATCTCAACGCTGGCCAGGTAACTTTCCATATTAGCAACTAATCTCTCTGCTCCCATATGGCTGGGGTCAGTCATCATTTCCATGACTTATTTGTTTCAATATCTGTAAAAAGTGAGGAAGTCCTTGGCATCAAGTAGCTTTAAATGATGTCAGGGGTCAACCGTGTCTTTGTTCCAGCACCGTAAATGTTCCCTCGTGCCTGCGCTCACCTCCGAACTCTGCCCTGTAGCGAGCAAGGGGGTAACACAGGTGTCTTTCCTTCTCATTTAATTTACTGCAGACATTATTATATCCATAACAGTTCAGTTAAAAATAATACGGTCCCTTTTCTATCGGCCAAGTCGTAGGTGCCTGAGAAACGTCTAAGTTAGGAGGGTAAGTCTGGGGCTTGCAGGGAAATCTGATAAAATACTGCTTCCATTTCCAGCATCACAACATCAGCAAGTCTCAAATCTCTCTCAAAATCTCGCATCCATGTGAGCTCACAAAGGCAAGAGAGGGGAAAATAGAGATATAAAATGATCTTCAAAAAAAAAACCAGTGATCTGAGTTGCCAGAAAGCAGAAGCTCCATCGCTTAAGGGATGTATGTAGCTCAGTTTGACAGCTATCAGTCCATTTTGCTCAGCTCTATTAAACTTCATCTGTTTTAAAATTATTTTCTTATAATTCCTCCCCCATTGCTGTGCAAGACCTACAAGTAAGGACACTTTTACAAGTAAAGCATATATATCTATGAGCATCTTGGCTCCTCTGTCATCTAGACATGTTCAGAGTAGGACTGAATATCTCTTTGATTAATGCTAATGCTTGATTAGCGTACTAATGCTCTTATGAATGGTAGTAAGCCATCACACAGGAAAAAGTGTTACATGAAACGTTTCTCCTGCCAGGAGAAGATGATCTAACAGACCTCTTAACGTTTTAATTTTTATAATTTATTGTAGCTAATTTATGTGCAACTTGCATGCTATAGTATAGTGTTAACATTACTCGAGAAGTCAGAAATATCTCTGATATTAAAAGACTCATGCACATATATAAAGTCACATATATGCTGAAATGCTTAAATAGCCTCCAGACGTTTACAAGCCTGGCTATTGCATGTAGCTTCAGAAAAGGTATTTCTTTGCTGAAAGTATCACCATCAGTTCCCATTCACAAATAGTTTGGACATGATATAATAGTGACACTGCTCCAAACCAGGCAGCCCCCAGATTTCACAGATGTGCTGTGTAGCTGGCTGCCACCCAAGCAGCGATATACCCCAGTCAGAGCCGTGCGAAGAGATTTCACCCAGAACGTCAGACCAGCTCCTCCCTAGGACTGCAGAAAGCAGAGTTCGAGCTGTGTTTGTCAGCACTAACCTGCACGTTTTCATCAGCAACAAAAAAAGATGGGGCATCATCCACAAGTAATACCAGCTGGGGCGTCCTCCGAGACAGCACTACGTTTCCTTTTGTGCTTAGGGAAAAAGGAATACCCAAAAGAACGATGGGAATAAATTCCACCTGCTGTTTCAGGACATGTTCAAGAGCTAATTAAGGCTCTTCTGGTCACAAGCCCACTATACAAGGAGGCAAAACAGGAGGAGCAGAGGGTCTGTGTAAGGTTTTCATCACATTAGGCTGCTCAAAGTGTTGCTTTTTAGATCCTGACATGCTGACCCACCTGGGTGATGTTTCCGAAGCTTAGAAATACTGTAAAAATAACAATCTCACACACATTTCACTGAGAAGTTCTTGCCTTCTCCCTTCTTTTTAGTAAGGACTTAACATTTGGTGTTGTAGGAATCAGCATGGTGCCTGGATCTTTTGCAGTCCCTAGTGTGACACCTTTGCCTATGTCTGACTAATTCATGCAGTTCAGAAATGCTAGTCTGCAAATACTCATCGGAGTCTCGTGGAAGCTGAGTAGCTATCTTCTCTACTTAGTTGTAAAAGGGGGCTAGTAATATGATTGACTATTGCAGCATTGATGCAAAGGTGAAGTAATTGATTCTGAGAAGCATTCAGATACGACGGTGGTACCACCACGGAAATGTACACAAGTAAATTAACTTTCATATTCCGGCAGCATCTGAATGATGTGCAGTATAAAATATCTGGGACCGCATATTAAAAGTGGATATAAAAATCCTGAATAGCCAGTGAGCATCCAGTGGATGAAGCAGTACAGGATAATGCAATTATGATTTCACTGAATCAAGCGGGGGTGGGGGTGGGGAGGAAGGCTGTATTAAACTTACAACATTAATTCTTGACTATCCTAGGTTTTGAGTGCTTGAATTAACGATTTCGACATATTTTGTAAAATGTAATAAAAACAAGTTTTATGCATATCTTAATGATTTCAATGGAAGTGCATGTAGATATTACTAGACAGCATATAGTATCCCTGACACTTTTCTCCAAGTTACATTATAACAGGGTCTTGCACATGAGAGAAAGTAGAGATACCTGTGAAATACAAGCAGGCATCCATTTCTTGTACCAGCTATGGCATTGAGGAATACCTTGGACCTCAACTCAGCTTTAAAGTTCCTGTCGAGCAGCTTTCCAGCTTCTTGCAGTTTCCCTGATAAACGCACTCATAGAAAATGCCAGTAGGAAAACTTGATATTACGTGAAACTAATCTGGTTTCACATTCTGTCATAGCCTCCAAACCAAGTACCTCCCTGCTGAAAGATTTGTGTACCTGTGTTGCCCTGAAAACTGCAAAGACAGGAACAGATGGTTTAGACACACAAATGAGTTGATTACAACAGTTTAAGCTAAGCTTAACCTCTGGATTTGGGCCTCTTTGTACTCTGCAGATGAGTGATAACCAAGTAGACACTATCTCACACATAAAAACTGGGAAACATTTTTGCAAGGTCCTGGGAAATGAAATATCAGAGCTGTAAATGGAGTCCTCCCACATCTTCCCCAATATGGAGTTAACATCCCCAATGTGCAAACAGTCAAAACTGTGTCTGCACAAAGACTGTCAAACTGTGCTTTGGGATGTGGCCCTCCAAACAGCCCATAAGCTTTTGGAATGGCCCTGCCTTTTGTTATGGTCATGCAAAACATGAAGTCACAATTGCAGAAATTTCATTCTCACTCATTCTTCCTGCTCCACGTACCCATTGACACCTGTACAGCCCCTTTCACATGAGCAGCTCAGCAGGTAATGAAGATGGTGACCAAAGTTATCGTTTGCTGATGCGTACACAGCGGCACTGGAAAATAACATTCTTGTAATTCATTCCCAGCTTTGGTAGAAAAAGCATCTCCCTGGTGCAATGTCCCTTGTCCTGCCATCCCGCGGCAGAGCTGGGGACAAACACGCTGCAGGGACTGCAGCGTGCTTTCACATATGGAGCAGCTCAGCCTGGGCCAGGGCTGAAGCACTTTGATGGGGAAGAGAAATTTTTTACTTTATTTTCACTTACCATGGGATGTACAAATGAGAACCCATCAGTGCTGCAGTGGAGGCAAAAGTACAGTTTGGCTCTGAAGAGCATCTTTATAAAAGACCATCATGGAGTATTTACTCCTTCTCACTTTGATTTCCATATAAAAATATATGTATATTACAAGTAAATATTGTTTAATAAGAGTTAAATTACCAAGATCAAAGTCTGTTTCGTGTGTGTGAGTTCTTTCAGCCCTATACCTTCATCAGCATGATTCTGTAGGTCAAATTAGCAATATTATGGTACCCCACTGCCTTAATGAGTTTAAACAGGTGAATTTAGTGAACTTGGATTTGTATAATTGAATGCTCAGTTTGATGATTCTTCATTGCTTTGGTTCTTTCAGGCTAACAGAAGTAAAAATCAGTAAAAACATTTTTTTGGCACTGGAGGCAGTGGATCTGACTGAATACAGAAAAACAGCAGATTGACTGAAACGGTTCCATTATTACATGGTCATTTTGAATGTTGAACTTCACTTTAAGCCAAAGAACATGCTAAAGAAAATAAAGCTTGAATATATTGTTCCCACATTTGCAAACCACTAACATAAGAATATTTTTGAGCATCCTAAATATTCACCATTTTTGGCTATAACTTTATCTCAGTCACCATCTCCAATGCCAAGTTTATTTTTAAAGAGCAGCCTAGTTCCTGCTCCTTCAGGTTTATGCAGACAGCTGTTTTGTTTTGCTCTTCCCATGCTATGAAAAATCTGTCATTCAGTATTTAATTCTAGCACCTAACTGCCTCTCTTGGGACAACAGAGGAGCCTCCAACAAATATGAACCCATCAAGATCCCCAAGTAGGATAAAAAACCCCAAAGTGAAGGCTAAAGGAAAACAGCAGGTCAGGAAGCTCAAAGGCTTGTAGCGTTGATTTCTTTGGCACAAAAACCACTGGGTTAGTCCAGTCCGTACTCTGATTTAAATGGAATTATCCTGAGGTAAAAATAAAGGAATGCAGTGGTGAATCAGGCTCATTGTCTAGATTTAGCACAAAGCTGAGATGAAGGCACTGGGCTGTGTGTGATGCAAGGTGTAAATGAACAACACGCGTGAGCAAGGCTTGATCTGTTCCTTATGGCGCTCGCTAAACTGTATGTCAGGTATTTGTCTGCACAGCTCCTTAGGCCACGCAGGACTCATCCGTTTTGTAATAATAAAAAGATTTGGCTGCTACATCAAGATCTTAAAAAAACAATTGGGGCCAAATGGTACAATAAGACTCCACCATTTCTCTGTCAAAATTTGGAAGAAGCCACTTTTAATTGGGGAGTGTTTAAGGCAGCACCCTTGTGTTTGTCAATATGTACTTGGGAGCAATTTGCTTCTAATCCTTTCATGTGGCTGCCCAACAACTGCATTTGACTTTTTCACCCCGTGTGAAGGTTTAAGGGCTGCTCCTGCTGCAGCTCCTCCCCTCCTCCTTGTTATCCAAAGCAATAGCTGTTCCCTGCCCTGAAAACCTGCAGAAAGCAGGGGTTTGGCTGGCCAGTCGCACAGACTGCAAAGTTTCAGGTGGGGAGAGGCTGTGGGAAGAAACCAGGCTGGGGAAGAGTGGAAGATCGGTAACTTATCAAGCCCTTAACATGGCTTTCAGCAAATAGTGCTCTACTGTGCTTTATATCCCTCAGGAAAACTGAAGGCAGGTGACTCAGCCTGACTTCAGGCTGTTTTAAACACTGCACTGTGTGCATTGGGTATCAGCACGAGCAAGGGGCTCATCAGACGTTCTGGGTGTCCTGAAACAGGACGGTTGCATGCTCATGGTAATAAGGCTTGTCAATTAGACTCGCATTTTTGTGAATTGCCATGCACATTGAGCATTTTTTAAGAGGGGCCCATAAGACAGACAGAGATAACCAGAAAAGCACCCACTGGAATACGCAGAGCTTTTGCCCAAGTGTTGCAGCATTTGAAGTTCTCTTTAAAGCAACAGCCCTAATGGTATGTTACTAGATAACGAGATATGACTTCATTTGAAATATATGAAGTATATTGAAAATCACAGTTATGAGGACGATCTAAACCCTTAAAAGCTCAAAGAGCACATCATGATTGTTTTAAGCATCAACGGACCTTTCCTTACACCAGTGAGGGAACCTCCCTGCGGTGCTGGAGCTGTGGGATTAGCAGCACTGTCAGATTAGCAGATCTGGGTGTACCCGAGACTCCCAGAGAGGCAAGTGACACTTCTTGAAGCAGCTTCCTGCCCTTACAAGATATCTTTTCTGGAGATTTTCATATCTCACTATAATCCGGTTGAATTTTAAACAGACTTAGCTGAAAAGGGGCTTCTCACTGTGTTTCACAATACCTGGCACTGGCTGCTCCAACAGTGAGCACAAACGCCCTAAGAAAAACACTAGTTCAGCCATAATTTCCTGTCTTTCTGTTTCTGCTTTTCGGGGTTATGCATACCATTACCTAGAGCTTAGCAGTGTTGTGAAAGACACTAACCAAGTGTAATGACTTGGGGAATTCAGCTCACTTTAGAGTTTCCAGAAATTTTTCTCCCCCAAGAAGTTTTTCCAGCTATTTTATAGGCACCAGAAGGAAAAACAATTTGCCCAGACAGCAGCAGCGTGAGCTATCTTTGGATTCACACTGTCAAAAGCAGAAGGCTTTTGCTGGGCAACTCTCAAAGTGTGCATGCCACCAGATTTAATCAAGGAAACTCAAGTTCATGTCCTATTTTGCAAGAGGTATATTCCTCTAGGGCTAGGCACACCTCCAGAGAAAACTCATCACTGCTGTGGAGCAAAACTGAGAGGGCAAATGCTTTAAGGTTGGAAACATCCCCACACTGCTCCTGCACTGCCCGGTGACCACTGGCCTGCAGAGCCGGGACCGCAGCTTTGCTTGGGCATTTGCAAACTGTGGGGCACTGCAGTGGGGCACTGGTGCTGCTTTCAGCACCGTGTGCCTGGCAGCAGCCCATGCAAAGCCCCTTGGTGGGTCTTCCAAAAAGTCAAGAAGGTCCCTCATGGTTGTCAAAAGTTGTAATAAGTATTCTTGGGTTTTTTGTTCTTTTGTTAGACAGATAACTTTGATTTGGGAATGTCTGTTTAACTAGGAGACAGACTAATTTGGGAAGCCCATTCTGTTCCACAAATGACACTAGGGTTATACCAGCCCAACTAGAAAAACTATCAACAACCAAGGCAGAGAAGAAGAGACAGATTCTGTTATCTTTGCTCACCTAAACTAGCACTTCTGTAAAAATAACCCCATGGAAGCTGACAGCGATTGAATGAGAAAAAGCTCAGTATTTAAATAATATTCAAATAGCGTAAGAATCCCTCTTTTTGTAATAACAAAAATGAATGTCAAGGGTGATGATGATCAACACCAGTAAGGAGCAAAGTATGCTTCTTTTTAAAGGGAAAACATCTGCTCTGTTTTGTTTTTTCCTGAACACTGTGAAAATAGTTGGGTTTGCCTCAGGAGGTAGAAAAGGTTTCACTCCTCTAGTAATGCCTTCATTTTTCTTCTGACCCCTTGGATCATTTAATTGGGCTCCTTTTAAAGCCAGAATGTAGGTAAACTGCATGCATAATTAGCCAGCTGGGTCCCCTGCCAAGAGTGTGTCATTTAGTATCTGTGAGTGCCAGCAGGGTCAGGCATGACACATGGCGCAGTTCTGAAAAGCAAACAACCTTAAGGTCTTGTCCATAAAACACGGGACACGTTCAGGGCTCTATTGGGCTCTTTCAGCAGTTTCTCATGCATGACCAGAGGTGTGGATTTTATGTGCAACTCATAAAGAAAACTCTCTAATTTGCACGCCACAAGCACTAGCAGGTGATGGCTCAGGGTAGCAGAGGAGGTGAAAAAACTGTGGCAAAGACATTAAACTGCGTCTGCATGTAAAGAATACCCTTTTCCTTTTAGTGCAGGCATCACTTGCCATTTGATGGCTTCAGGAGCTAAGCAGCAAGTTTGAAACATGGTTGGGAATCACTGCTTCATATCCCAGGAGGATTAGCTCAGCCCCTTTGGGAGGTGAAATTTTAGGAATCTACTTCTAAGTGCATTTTAATTTGCATGAAATGCTCTGGCAGCGTCCACCCTTCGCTTTCAGTGCGAACGTGGTACTTTGCACAGCCACCAGAGCGTTAACGGTGCCCTGGCCGTGCGGTCGCTGGCACCAAATCCTGGGTGGATTTTGCAGAAGGGTGTGTATAAACGAACTCCAGGCATCTCTGCAGCCACTTTAAAAGCACTTGTAGTAACAGAGCTGCATTGCGCTGTGTTTCTGCCTTTGCTGGAAGTTATCAGTCATGATAGGGTCTCCAGCAAGGAGACGCACTGAGATTTATCCAGAACTGATGAACAGAGGGACTGTTTCCTGACCACAATAGAGTAATTTAATGCATCATTACTATACCATCACTTCCATTGAGTCACTCTTACCCCAAATATCTGCCTTGCCTTCCTTTAATTTCCTTCCAAAATCCAGATGAGACTCACACATGTGACAAAGCGTTACCTGCCTGCACACAGCGAGGTGCATCAGACATCTCCTGCTTCAAGAGGCTCCTGTTTCCATCAGTTACCTTTGCTCTTGCCCTGGTCAGCTGTGACTCTGCCACTGGAGAGTCATCCACTCGTTCAAGGGTACGATGCCAAATCCATTGTAAAAAAAAAGCTTATTTTGATGAGGAGGACTTTCACGCTTCATGTGGAAAACAGAACACAGAAAGCACTCATAAAACCAGTGATTAGGAAATATGCTGACATTCATAGCCCGGTTGTGAGAGACCCAAAGCCAAGACCTAGACGTACGTCCCAGCAGTTCTTTTCTCGTCAAGCGCTCACATGGTTCCTCCTCACCGCCTCACAACCAGCTCTGTAAAGCACACTCGGAACTCCCGTGCATTTTCAAAGAGCCACAGGCAAAGGATGAGCAGGGAGTGTTTCAAGGATGCCGGTATCCCAGGATGCCCACACCGCCTCTTACCACTGACATTTCTTTATTTTGGACACTTCATAGGCCACTGCTTTTATTTGTTGAGGTGTGGGCAAACTTGCAGTTTCAAAATATAAAGACCTGCCAGATCTTTTTATTTCTTAGTATTTCAGTATCTCACTTCTAAGTAGGAAAGCTAGTATCTCGTCTGTGTGCTTGCTTATGTAAGGTACGTGGAAATGCTGACAAATTCATCCATTCCAGAAGCTGGAGATTTAAGAAAAACACACTGTGAGACTCTCAACAGTCATAAGACTTTGATGTTTTGAATGATGGCGTTTCCACCACTTCCACTGGAGACTACCCCAACAGGTCCCTCTATACTCATGTTGCTGTTACTCAGCAGTTTTGTATTTTCACTACAAAACCACTCCTTTCATATCATTCTTGACATCCCATACAGAGGAAGTCCAAAGTATGGCGGTTTCTCAATTCTCTGTAACACTTAGGGATATGAGATTAATACATTTATGTGGTCCACTTCACGTTATCACATGATTGTCTTCAGGAAATGAAAGGGGCCAGAGCTTTTACACATTTTTAAGCATATACCAAAAATAATTATTAAAAAAAAACCCTCTCCAATCTTCTTGTTTAACAAAGAAGATATTGTTTGGAAGATAGAAAATAAATTAATTTTCTACTATGACCTCATTAAAGTTGGATTTAAGTTCCAACCCAAAAGAATTTTAGAACAACATTAGTCTCTTGCCCTTAAATCTCCATCTATTGAAGCTGGTCTATTTATTAATTTCCCTGCCAGAAAGCATATTTTGACTGGCCTGCAAGCTGAGCAGACAGTCTCTCCCCAGAAGCTCACACATGAGGGCCATTTCCTTATTCATTTCTTCTCAGCAAAGAGGGTGTTTCCAACCATATCATTTTTAATCAAAGCACTCTTGACTCAGACACAATTGTTCACATTGACGGACAGATGGGGATTTGATCCCGACCCAAGAAAACAAAAAAGCAGAAAGGGCAGCGCCTCTCTTATCTGCAACGAATGAACAAGATTAGCCATAACCTGTTTTCTTCTCACCATACAACAAATCCAGTGTGTGCTCTCAGCACAGCCGTAGATTCTCATCTTGTAATTTTTAATACAAGACATATACAGCCTGAGGGAACAAATTACTCTTCTGTATTCAACATGCTTCAGTGCCTTCAGAGGACTGTGCTTGAGAAACACAGTTACTTTGCTTGGCAGGAAAAGCCTTTGAAAACAAAGGAGAGGGCTCTCTGCGATGAAAGTCAAGTTCATCCCAAAAGCAACAAAAGAAAGAAGTTTGGGAAGTTGGACATGCTTTGGTGGAAAACTGTCAAGACACGAGTTTACTTTCTAAGTGGCACCGTACATCAAATTGTTCTGTGCAATCCCAAAGCATGACTGTCTCAAAAAAAACCAAAAAAAAACCCCAACAGTTTGAAATCGGCAGGACTCTGTATCCCAACTTTCCCGTTTGGAACCTGGAGCTGAGCAGAGAGGACAGGGGAGCCCTTCTCTTCCCTCTCCCCCCTTCCGTCTGTCTGCTGCTAAAACCTCAGCTCTTCAGGACAGGCACTCTTTTCTCATGTGAAAGCGCAAGAAAATGGGATCTCAAATGCTACTGAAATAAAAATACCAGTGAGAGATGAAAAACGCGTGGGTCTCTATAAATAAGAGAGAGTGGGCTCGCTGTCTGATACCCTTCTGCAGCTGTGCCAACCACGTGTGCACTAAATCATAACAGTGTAGGCCTCCACACTCAAAATAGTGATATTAATTTAAGAATGAGATTTTAAAAGTTACAGTTTGAGAGATCTTATTTGTTTCATTCAGCGTGAGTGGGTTTTGAGCCCATGAAAGCAATGAAAACTAGAAACTCATTTTACCACAAAAAATAAAAAAAAAAAAAAGAAGAAAGAAAGAAAGAAAAGTGATTTTTGTGTAATTGCCTGTCTTCAGAAACAAAAACCCACAAACAGTAAATTTATTTTTACTGAGCTAGGAAACGGGGGTCTTTTTTATGTTGAATATTTGACAAATCACATCAAATGCTCCATTTGAATTTCCTTTTCCCTATGCTTTGCTACATGAGGATTTCTATTTCTATTTCTCTGACTGCAGTACTTCACACTAACCGACCTACAGTACTTCTACTTTTTTTGTATAAGTACTCTCCATAAAAACCTTTTTCAAGAAAAATCCAATTGCAAAGACTGCCACTTTTCTGTTTTCCAGAAATGTTTTCAAATATGATATCATTCTATTTCCATTTTAAATGGTCCAAATGAAAATATCAAAATATTGCTGCTTTATACTGCATCCGTTCAGAACATCATTTCAGGTTTGGCAACTGAACATTCTTGTTTTCTACCTCTGCTGGCAGGGCAGGAGGGTTTCCAATTTCTTAACTTTCTCCCTCTCTACAAAAAACAATATGGCTTGTAAAGAGCATGAAAAGAGAAAGAAAAAATGTAAAAAAAAGTGATATTACTTTGCTTAGGGGATGTAAATGGTGTTTATTTACCCCCTGTCTCTCTTGAAAAGATTTAATTAGAATGCCATTTTCAGATACAGATTTTTCTTTCTCTTTTTTTTTTTATAGAATTGAGATTTTCCTATGCATTTAAGTCCAATAGCCAAGTCCAAACTACAGCCCTATTTTCTCTTAAAAATGTAACCTTGTTCTATATGCCTCTCTTCCTAAACAGTTACGCAGGTTTGGGAACAATGCAGGCTGTATTTTCCAGTTTGCAAGTAATAAAGTGTAACTTCCAGGAAGGAAACCCAGGATAAAGTATCCTGTCATCTTTCCATACAATGGCTGGTATATTCATTTGCAGAACTAAGGATGCAAAAATATACACAGACATTAAATGTAATTTTAGTGTACCTACAATTGCACGGGTAATGACGATACTTTTGTTTGTTAGTTTGTGGGCATACTTGTCTAAGTGCAATGTTTTTCAGTCTGGTCTGAAAATCTGAACTCACATACAGACGAATTCTATCGAGTATCTTCCTTACTAACAATTGTCATAACAACAAAGAAAAAACATATGTAAAAGTTTACATATACAGTGCCTATTAACACAGACTCAAAAAAAAATAGTATATATGCTCCCTGCAGTGAATTTGATTTTGTCTGGTCTGTAACTAAATTCCCCTGATACTCCAGTTTTATGACGGTGTGATGTAGTGGTAAATCAGGGCCATACTGATGATCTAAATCAGAATAACCAGCATGTTTTTCATTTCAGAAGCAAAAAAAAAAAAGTTTGCGAGAGAAAGTTTGCCAGTTTCAGCACTTCCTGGCCGCCAAGAACATTTACTGAAAATCAATGGTCTGTCCAAAAACTAATGTGAGCAGGAATCGTAGTGCAGCTGTTCAGAATCTATACTGCTTCCTAGGCAAAGTTTCTAAGCCCTTTCAGTCCTTTAGAATAATAAAAATGATTAATGGTCTTGAACACTGTGAACCAAGTGTTTTGAAGTGTAACCTGCTACTTGTAATGCACTCAATATTTCTGATCTGCATTGTACTGGCATACGGGGCCTCTGGAAGTTAATGTTAAAACGGGCAACATTTGAAATGAATGAAGAGAGGCTCATGAAGTCCGACGGCAAAATCATTTTCTCCCAAACCAAGACATTATTTTCCATCAGTTTGTAAAGGCAAAAAAGAAGTGACTGTAAATATATATAAATATATATCACTTTCTATAAACATATATTCTAAGAGAGCAATGCGGATACCACACAATATTTTATCAGCAAAATGCTCCATCTCATTCAGTGCAAGAGTTTGCCATAAAGGGACCTCAACCTGTTTTGGAGAAACATAAAAGTGTTGGGTCTTCCCAGAGACTGTGTGCAGCAGAAAGAGGCTCAAAAGTTTTATGGAACAAATCTTCCACCTGGGCCTTCTGTATTCCTGCCCCTTTTGGGCGCAGCCCCAGCCGTAAGCACAACCCTTGGGGCCAGTTGGATCTATGTCAAGAGTTGGTAGATTCACCTAAATAATAAAACCCAGTGGGGCACAGTAAAGTGCTGGTGACCAGCAGACACCGGGCACCTGCAGGGTACAATCGCACGGGTCACCCTGGGGCACCCCTTTGGTTGGCACCAAGCCCGTCTCCAGCTGCCGCACGCCTGATCCCCGGGTCTGCTCGCACCCAGGCTGCGGTTGCACAACCACCTCGCTCCGAAAAATTGGACTCAAGCCTAAGCTGTTAGCTGACTCCCCGTTTACCCCGACTTGTTTGCTCATGCCCTGTACCAAACTCATGCAAACAAACTGATGAATTTGGACCTCACCTATTTCTGAGGGCCCTCACCTGAATTGAGGGCCCTGAAAAGAGGCCTTAATTGCCCTGACCAGCCTCACCTGGGACCCCCACCCATGGCCCAGGAGCTCTATTTAAGCTCAGCACCAGGATGCCTGAGCTGGAGGTGTTTGTGTCTCCAGCCCTGGCTCCTGGGTGGACTTTGGCTCTGTGCTGTAGGTGGCTCACCTCTGGTCTTCTCTTTGGCTCCTTCTGTTTTTGTACCTCGCTGGGCTCCCTGGACCTGGTTCATCGCTCCCTGTGTCTGGGGCTCTCAATGGGCTCCATTGCCAGTATCCACTACTGCCTGTGCTGGGGTCGTACTTGGTTCCTGGGTCACCTTCCCTTAGGAATCTGTTGGCATTTGCTGCTCCCTGAAAAACATAAACTTTAAGTGAAAAGTTGTTGGGGGTGGAAAAAGAGCAACAAAATATAATGGAACAGGAGAAAGCTTGACCACTGGATTGGATCTCCACCGCTGCTTCAGCATCCCTGCTGCCTGTACTTCCCCGTCTGCTTGTTGGGTGTAATAGAAGCTTGGGAAAGCATTATAAGGAACACTCAGTTAACATTTATAGAGAGGTAATGTGCTAAGTTCTTTTACGAAACTTTTTACTCTAAATTTACAGGCCTTATATGCAATATTATTTTGGGGACAGCATATTGTATTCATTAGATATTTCAAATGGTATAAACAAGGCAGTAGAAGTACTCAAATTGCTGCAAGCCAGATGGAGATCTTATCATACTACCTCCCACAATTTAGAATAACTTCTTTTTGAAAGCCCCAAGTTCCTCTCTTATAGCATAGCAGATGAGTGAATCTCCTGGGTCAATGCTGAACTGTGCCATGTGGAGCAGGTATTTGCCTGTCCCCTCTCTCCGCTAAGGACGGACACAAAGTGCAGCCTCCTGCCTGAGCACTCGCTGCACGGACGCACGCTAGTGGAAGGTGCCTGTAGGTTTAAACAAAAAGAAAGTAAAAATTAGATCATGAGAAGTCACATTTTTGGAGCATAAGGGAACATTTTAGACTAATCATCTTCTTGAGCACAGAAAGACAAGGAAATATTTTACCAGGGTCAGTTTTTAAAAGAATTATCCTAGGTAAATTGATCTGCAGAGAATTGCTCCCAAAACTATAAATCATATTGATTTACTTGTTTTACACTTCTAAAGGGTGACCAATGAGTTATCGGAAGGGTGCACGGAGCCCTTGGTCTCACAGATTGAGGATGTGTCTTATTCCTGCCTGTAATGTGGATTAGCAAGATGCAAATGATCCCTCTGTTATAATAAACAGAAAGGGAACTATTATGTTTCTTCTCAATTTAAAAAAAAAAGAGAATAGACTATTTGTGATTTCCTAGCACCGCCTGACTAGATCAGAGTTTCTTAAATTTCACTGTATTTGCATGGCAGTTAGGAAAGAGCACTTATTCTTTTAACTTGGGGTGGATCTTTACAGCTTGTAATTGCATGCATTCATTAAATGTAGTATAAGTTGCACTCTGGAAGCATATCTCCTTTGACATTTTCCAGTTCTTCAGCATATAACATTCTGCCTTTTCAATAGTTTATAAAACAAATTTAAAAGTCCAATGAATACTAATGATGGGAAAATAGCAAAATGTTCTTATGCATCTATTGTATTCTCAGTTTGTTTTAAAATATTTAACAGCCATGTTTTGGAGCAATTTTTAAAATATGTTAAATTTTCTAATTAAAGTTGTGAGGCAGCCAGATTGACTCACCTGAACAGAGCAATTAGTTTGGCAGAATTGACTCATGATCATTCTACCTGACAGCATTCCCTTTTGTGAGAATGTAACTCTTACTGTGAAAATGTTGTACTAAGCAAACCTTAGTTCCGCTCGTAAATCAGTTCGATGAAAGGTTTGAAAGCCTGTTTCTATGGTGTAGTTAAATTACATTGAAAGTACAAATGAATTTGTCCCTAGTTTTTCTATCAAGTATAATGGGATTTAAAGAAAAGTTCACTAATGATAGAGTACAGTTTAGAAAGCCAGGTAAGATTTCTTGAACGAAAGTAGATAGAATTTAGGTAAACGTTCTCGAAGTTTAAACTAACATACTGAAGCGTTTGTCTTTGATTATCAATTTTAATGTACATAGTAATGAGACTTTATTCCCATGGGGACAGGCATATTAAAAAAAGTTCCAGAGCGCTTGCATTCAGATTCCTAAAATCAAACTCCTTGCAGTCAAAATCAGATGTAAAGTTGGAAGAAGGATGCCTTTTTGTTCATGTGAATGAACTTTCCAAATACTTGCCAATTCTACAAGATAACTTAAATGGAAGATTTCTGGAAGACTAGTCAGCCACTTTGTACCAGCAGTGCTGCTGTCGCAGCAACAGCTGAGGAACTTTGATGCTCTTGCATCAAAAGCTAACCAGTGCCTCATTTGGAGCCCACCCAAAATTCAGCTTTTTTTGGCTTCCTATAACATCAACTACCTGGAGGCAGATGCAACATTATATGGGTCAGAAGCAACTTCAGTGATGTCCCTGAATTACGTTTTGCCTCATGCACACTGCTCTAGTCATAAAGGAACAGAGCCAAAAGTTGTAATTTATGAGTAGGTTTGCCAGTCTATGGGATTCATAAGTCTTCCCTGAGGAGGAAGCTGATATCTACAAAATACTTCACCTGAAGTGTAAAGAAAGGAAAAAAAGCTAATGACCCCTGAGAAAACAACTGCACAAATACCTTCCATTTTCCTTCGTAGCCACATGAGTGGACTATGTGTCGTCTTTTTGGACCACAAATACATCTTATTTTCAAAGGGAATGTTCTTTTATTAAAAATGAATACAAGTTTTCTTCATCTAACTTATAATGCACATATTGATTAGAATTGAAAACTGGCCATTTCCCAGCTCTGCTCTAGTGTAAAAAACCCACAGTCATGCACCTCCTCTCCAAATGGATCGCTGTCCAGATTCTTCCTAGTGAGTTTTTAACTACTGGTAATTGAAATAACATATCAAATCTTAACTTTAAAATACTGCTTTAGCTCTGTCTCCGGTCAGGCTTTCAAATCTCCCCTGCAGACCATCACTCCTCCCACCAGCAGAGCCGTGGCCATTTCCCATGTTCGGAACTGGGCTCATAACTGCATGTGCCGAAGTGAGTCAGCAGGAAGCGTGTATTTGCATATAATGCTCCATGCCAAGCTAAGAAGGCAGCACAACACATGAATTTTGCTCTCCCATTATGTTATTAAAAGAGCTCTTAAAAAAACTCATGGAAAAAAAAAGATAAAAATGGTCACAAAAGTTACTTTCTGTTTTAATACCTTTCCATGCAAACCAATTGTTATGCAGTTGTGCTCACAGGTGAAATTGGTTTTATTCGTATTGTTAGAGATGGCTGCCTGCAGTAAAGAGTGGCAGCATCCCACCCTGCAACAAATCATAAATTTTTTGTCAATGCATGTATTATTTGTGAAATTTCATTGTCTTCATAGTACAAATCATTTTTCTGCTAAAGCACAGGGAAACAGGAAGGACGGAGTAGAGGGATCTTTTGTTTCTACAGGAGAAATTCCAAGCAAAATAGTGGGAGGGTATTTTAAAAAAAAAAAAAAAAGTAGTAAAAAATTCTGTTTTTTTTCATTTCAAGCCAGTAGTGGAAATTGATTAATGAAGCCCGTCTGTAGCCGGTACAAAGGGCCAAATCTTCAGTTAATATAAAATAGCAAGCTTCTACTTTTAAAAACCAGAAAGAGGAAGGGGACATAAAACTAAAAAACAAACAGGCATATTTGATCATTTAGTGGTGAAAAGATCAGGCACTCCTCAGTTGCAGGGTTTTATTTTTGTGCATTGTGTCAACGATTGGAAACCATATGTTTTAAGACCAGCTTCAATAGTATCAGTAGCTGCAGTCCTCCTCTCAGATTACTTTTTACTGCCTGCCTAATTTTGAGCTTTAATAGCTAACATGCACTTTGTTTATCAGTTACAAATGTTCTGAATTTTGATGAAGCAGGCTAAACAACACATATCGGTTTATCATCAGTACTAAAGACCCAACTAACAATTTGTTTAATATTGTGGCCTGCGACTTAGCAAACAAGTATTTCTTAGAATAAGAAGAATCATCTTGAAGTTGATGGCTCTAGTTCTGAATGCTGAATGCGAGATGTTAGCACTGGGATCCTGACACAGCTCTTGTCATCCCTGGAAGAATCCATCCTACAAGGTGCTGAGCCTTTTGGCATCAAAAGTGCAACCAAGTACAGCACCGTTAAGTCCCCTCGGATGGCACTCCTGTTAAACAGCCAGGCCCGTATTAAGTGCTTTATTGCACTGAGGTCAGTCTGGCAGTATTAAGATTAAATATATGTTTAAAGTCTTTCCAGAATCAGATTCTTAGTACCTTGCAGGATTGAGCACTAGTACATGAAATAGCTCTTTTTTAAAGTAATTCTCTTTAGCTGTACAACGAAGAAATTCAAAATAGTCTCTAGCTTGTGTTATTTATCCTCTAATTACTTGAGGACAGAGTACCTCTCCTCTGTTTTTAAAGCACTGCATAAATTAACGATGTTCTAACAATAACAGCAGCAGCAATTCTGGGCATTTACCAGAGAGGAAGCAACCATTAGTCTTGAGAATGAAATTTCACTGCAGTCCACAAAATAATGTGTTAGGAAATATTATGGTTGCCAACTTTCGCAATTTTGTTGAAAGTCTTCTAAAATGTGAGGGTTGGGGTGTTTTGGGTTTGTTGGGGTTTTTTTTTCCACAAAGCCTTTTTTTTTTTCCCCCTCCACAAAGCCTGAGCTCTGGCATCATGTGAAAACATGAAAATGTGAGATTCTCAGTTTTAATTTTAGAATACAAGTAAGTTACTCAGCATTGTGGTTGCAAAGAGAAATTGAAAACATGAACCCAAGGGCCAGAGAACAATTAGTAAGAGCCCGAAATTAATTGCTTTTAAAATCTTACACTTTGTAAAGCAATTTCATGACACTCAGGGTCTGACTCAGGGTGTTTCTATGCTTGGAGTTAACCATATTCAGTACCCCAATAAATCCTCTATACCCTTTTTGAGGGCTTCTCACCTTGGTTTGTACCAGAGGGTGGCATCACATTTTAATTGTCAGAGAGGATGCTGAAGTTAAATATTGGCTCATTTTTTGTTCTTGAAAATGAAACCAGTTGTTTGTACTGATGTAACTCTGTGCATTTTGACGATGAGGTGGACAGCAGAAACCAGAAATCTTTCCTCAAGGGAAATACACCTTCCATAGTAACTAAACTTGGGGATCTAGCTCCTTGCCTCCTCAAAGGAGAGTCAGAGGTGTAGCTGTAGGCTCTCCCACACTATGAGATAAGCTCTCTGGATCCCAGGCTCTGGCAGAAGGCGGCTCCCTGTGGTCCCTAAGGATAGGGTATGGGGTGGCTGCTCAGGTTCCCCAGGGTGTCCAAGGAAGGACAGCACTGGGATCCTGACACAGCTCTTCAATCTGTCCAGGACACTGTCACCTAGCCAGGTGATTGGGAGCATTTCCATTTGGTGAATACGTGGAGCTTTCTGCACAGTTTCCCTTTATTCTTTAAGTTATGGTACATGGGAGTAAGCACAGGGTAACAAGTCAGGCAAACCCCCTTCTAAATCTGGCTTGGTCTTTGACAAAACAACTCCATCACTGAGAAATCCCTGGCGTTATATGACTGCCAGTGACCCAGGCTGATGAAATGGAGACTTTTAATTGAGCCAACTACTAGGACTTGCTCCTACTTTCTCTTGTCTTGCAGCCTGGTACCCCATGCAGCTGTATGACCTATGTACCCCAACCCACAGTCTCATCTGTGGGGCAGAAACCATTTTGTTCCCCTGCCTTTCTAAATTGCTTGGTTTACAGGTCTACAGGTATTTTGCTGGATACTAACAATGATGAAAATACTTAAAATTCCTAATTGAAAAATATCCTTTATCTTCCGCTTTGCACCCTTTTCCCACTGTGTCCTTACCTACTTTTCTAAATATTGCATACAATGTTTTCAGTAAATAGAAAGGATATTACAGTAGACAAATAATGTTTACCCACCAGCTCAAGAAAGGTGTTTCTGGCACCAATTCACAAGTTACAAAAATTACTTATACTGAAAAGGACAAGGAGTGTCTTTTTGTGTGCAGGGTGCTGTACAAACAATGAGGTCCTGGTCTCTGACTGCATTACCACAAACAATACTAATTCTTAAATACCTGCCTGGCTTTAAGCACTTAAGTAAATAATTGTATTGATTGTTGTAGGACCATTCACATGCATAAAACTAAGCATATATTCAAATATGTTGTGAAATCAGGGGTCGAGTGAATTTTGCATGCAAGGCATTTTCAGATGATTAGTATATATGAACTCACTTGTTAAGACCAACTTCAAAAGGAGCTAATGTGGCAATCAGTTTTTTGGGCAGGGCAGCGGGGGAAAGGAAAAGATTTTTTCTGAAGACGGATCTAACGGCTTTCTTGTACTCCAGAGACTCCTCACCAGAACCACGATTACAGGCAAGAAAGGCAGCAAGGAAGTCCCCCAAACCAGCGATCTCTCCGAGTTTAATGTGAGAGCGGTGTAAACTCAGAACTGCAGATAATCCATGGGGAAATCAGAGGGTTAGTGCTGAGAACTGATGGGGAATAACAATTGAAAGAGCTTTGGTTTTTCTAGGCCGGCGGGAGGTAGCTCATGCTAGGAAGCCTGCCAGCTCTGAACTGATGCTGGGAGCTTTGTCTCCTTTGGATTGTAGGAACACACTTTGCAGTCGAACTGATCTGAGAGATTTTGATAGTAAAAACAGCTGTCTCATTGCAATGATGTTTTTGTTCCATTGTCAAAATTTTGAGTTAAATCCATGAGTGGGCTGCAGCTTGTTCAAGCCCTGAACTCAACACCCTTTGTGCTCCTTTGGCTTTTCCTCTGCGGTTCATGGGATATCCCCTTCCTGAGGAAAGGGCTAGGTGTAATAAAAACCGTCAGGGCGAGGACTTGCAGGTCTCCTCCGATGCCTCTCCAGTGCTGGAGAGACAGAACTGGAGAGCTGCAGTCTGCTCAGACTAGTCAGAAAGTGGGAATAAAGACGAAGAGTGGGGTGTGGAAACGAAACACCCCAATGCCACTGTGGCCGGGCTGCATCCCCAGCAAGCAGGTACGCCGGTGGGAAGGGGAAGCTGTGTGGTACCTGTGCCGTGTGTGGGGACAGGCCGCCATGGCCAAGGTGAAGCTGTGCACATGATGTACAGCACAAGGGGATGCGTGGAGGGTGCATGCGGTGGGAGGCCCCAGCCCCATCTCCGCAGAATGAGTCCTCCGAAGGTGCCTGTTGCCCCCCTCTTGGACGTGTGGAGAAGCAGATGACGTACCTGATAGAGGCAGCTGACACCAGGCAGGAGCAGAAGTCCCCCTCAAGGTGCATGTGCCAGAGATTGCCTCTGGTTTTGTGCTGACATGGGAGATGGGGCAGCACCTCACAAAGCCACTCTGGTTCCCTTGAGGAGATCAGAGCTTGAACCAAGATCACCCGGGGGCTTTGACCCTCTGGGGAGCCAGGAGCTGTGTGACGCTCTGTGTTTGTGAGCGCAGAGGGATGGCTTGTGCGAGTGAAGCTATTTCTGCAGGTCTGTAGGACCTACGGCTCTGCGGCACAGTGTGCGTAAGAAAAACAGACGTCCACAAAAGCCCTTCTTTTTAAATTGGTATTTTAAAATTGTCACTATAGATCAGTAACACAAGGACTGTAGTGAGAATGATTATTTTCACGGAAGCAGAGCCTACAGCTAACGTTGTATTCAAGCGTCCAAGTTCTAAACCACGAATCTCTCTTAAAAACTTGCAGCTAAATGTACGTCGATAGCACCGACAAAGCTAAAACTGTCGCTACGAAAGCAAAAAAGCCTGTTAGGAGAGTACCTGCTATCAGGGAAAACACCGACTGGCTTTTGTTAGGAAACGCGGGGGAAGCGGCCGGGACAGCTCTCCCTCCAGCCAGACCGGCGGCGGTGGGTCGCACGGGGCAAGTTTGGGACAATAGCAGAAGGGCTGCCAGGGCGTCCCCGCGCTCCGGCCGGGCCCCGCGGCGTGCGGGAGCCGCGGGAGGCTCCTCCTCCGCCCCGGCACCGCGCCGCGGGCAGCGCAGCCGTGCGGGCGCTGGGACACCTCCGAGGGCGCACGCTGCGACACGCCGCGGCCCCACGCGTGCGGTAGGTGCGGCGCGGGCCGGCCACCCCCGACGGCGGGCAGCCCGGGGAAAGCCCCGCGGTGCTGTTAGGGGCCGGCGGTCCGGGTGACAGGCTGCCGTGGGGGGCGGAGGGGCCGGGTGTTCCGGCCTGGCTACCGGGGAAGCAACAGGTCAGATGAACCGATTAAAAATCCCCGCGTCGTCCCTCGTGCTGCGTGTGCCGGCGGACCGGCTCCGCTCCGCTCCGCACCCCCGCGGGCTCCGGCGGCAGGCGCGGCGGGGAGGGGGGTGGGCGCGCCGCGGGCGCAGCGCGGGGTGCGGAGCCGCCGCCCCGCTCCGCTCCCTTCCGCGGGCATGCGCGCCTGCCTCGCACATGCTCACTGCGCCCGCAGCGGGCGCGCACACTCCGCAGCGCTGCGGCTCCGCGCTGCCCCTCCGGTGAGTATGGGCAGGGGGGTACGGCCGCGGAGCGGCTTGTCTTGCGCGCCGCTTCCCGCGCCCGCGGAGGCGGCCGGCGGCAGCGGGCTCTCGAGCGGGGCTTTGCGTGCCCGCGGCTAGTCCGAAGTGTGAAACCGCCTCCGCGTGTCGCGCGCCGGGCGGTGCGCGGAGCGGCGCGGAGCGGGGCGGGGGGCAGGGCGCTGCCGCGGAGCGGGGCGCTCGCCCCGAAACCCGTCGGGGGACGGCGGCGTTGGCGGAGCGCGGTGAGCCGCCCTCCGCGGGCGCGGAGCGGCGCCTTCCGTGGCGTGAGGCGCGGCGGCGCGTTGGGGTCCTGCGTGCGGAGTTGCGACCAAGAATTAACCGAGGTAGTTAATTGATGCGCGGCGTTTGACTTTACCTTAAAGCTGGCTTCGTTTAGTAATTATTTCAAAAACTGAAGCGTGCGTTTAAATAAAATGAGTCAATGCTCTTTTTCGCGGTTGTTCATACGAGGAAAACTACACTGTGATTTATGCAGTTTAAGTAAACTTTTTTGAGTGTTAAATTATGCTTGAGCCCAGTGAATGGCCTCTAAAGGAAATTATTCATAGTATACAACTGCTGTTTTTCAAGCATTTCAAATAATGATATCTTCTGTTGTATAAAATTTTAATTGTTAAAATGCATATGGTTAACAGTTTATTGGTCTACATCAAATTTATTAACAGGAATTTTGTGCAGTGTAGTATCAAATTCACACATCTCTTAGCGCTGTTAAAGGCAATGGCAGCAATGGTTTATTGTTTAATCTTTCCTGTGGACTTTGAGAATTTCCTATCTCTCCAATGCCATCCATAGAGGGGTTTCCCCCCACCAGTATATTGAGAAGGCATATCTAAATTCTTTCTGCGTGTTTACATCTGTGTGTAGCGCGGTCTGGTCCCTAAAAGTTGGCATATATTTAAACTAGTTGTTCTATGTCTAAGCTAATGTTTCTTAGCTCCTTTCATATATTTAGTGTTGCATTGTTTTGTGTTACATGTTGCTACATACAGGATAAATTCTTTCTTCTCGTCCCTTTTGACATGGATAAGCCATTTCTATTCTTAAACAAAGCTGAATTTTTATTTCTACTTTGAAATTCGAGGCATCATGTGGCCTCAAATGTTACACATACAAATAGGAAAGACTTGCAGTACAAATGCCTTGAAAATAATCAATGCTTGCAGCTTTGGAAACGTTCCAGAAACTTTTTAAGCATGTTTTGAAAATTCACTTGAAATGGCACAGCAGCTGATAACTTGATTTAATTATTCTAACTTATGTCTCTTAAAAAAAAATCTTAATGTGTGATGCAAAATTAAATTGTGAAGTTATTGAGTCAAATATTGAGTCAAATCGTCCATGCAATTCTTGTGCCTCTTCTACTCCCCCACCAACAGGTCAAAACACTTGGCTATATAACAAGCGGTGTACTCTTTTGGTTTTAGGCTCATCGATTTGTTTTGCTTTGCTTTGTTTAGCCCATTCCCCTCAGCTCATTTTCTTTTAAAATACTACATAGAGACTTGATTCCCATGACTCACTAATCTTATCACCATTATTTGGTTGAAATGTTTGAAATGGGCTCCTGTTTCAAATATCTCACAACCTTGGCAGTCTTAAATTTCATTAGAAAAGCTTCATTAGGGAAAAATAAAAATGTTGTTGATAATTCCCCCTCCAACAGTAAGTCCCGTATTCAACTACCTGATATGTGCAGATACGCCTTGATTATAAAAAGGAATTAAACTCAGGTATTCATACGAAGAACTTGATCTCAGAATATCACTTAAAGAATCTTGTGTGTTGCTGTGTTGTGTGTTGCTTAGGTAGTTGATATGCTAGATTTTTTGAAAATTAAATAATTTAACTATCAATCCTGCAAAAATTAGTTGCATGCTTAACTTCAAGCCTATAAGGCATCCTATAAGGCATCCTACATCCATACTGGCTGTATTTGTATGTCAGTGTGTATATGTACACACTGCTGACAAAGAAAACAATTAAAGAAGTTAGTAATTTTCTGCTGTCTTCTCAACTGTTATTTATGATGTATAGTAGTAAAACAGCTATTCTGAAATCAGCTATAATTCTCTTCAGTAAGATTTGTTTCTTCTGTGCCAAATTTTGCAGTAACCAGATGGTTTTAAGGTGTCTTCAACTGGAGAACAAGCAAAACCAGTGCTTAAGACTAATTATTCCTTGCAGTAAATTTCTTCTGCAATAAATTCACAGGTTGTTAGACTTAATCTGTGGAAATGATTGTTAAGATTACTTGTGCAGTGAAAAATGCTTTCAAAATTTTGTGAAAACTAGGAAAAGTTCTTAGAATGCTAAGAAAATATTTTTGAATTAATTTTGCCTGGCTGGAGTAACTTTTATTAGGGACAAACTGTTAAATGAAGTTGCAAATTCAAATCCTTTTCATAAACCATAGAATGCAGCAGTGTTAACATGAAGATTTTTAATATATCCCATAAGTGGAGGGGTCATTTGGTAGATCAAGTAGGGAAGTCTTGTACTGCCGTTTCCTATGTATAGTTACCGTATGCATGTGTATTATTGACGGCAATAGCAATATAAACTTGATTAGTACATGGTGTAGTCTCCTAGACTAACAATCAGGTTCTTTTCATTAAATTTCATGTTGTACTACACAGGACGGAAAATAGTTATACCAAGAAGGAACAAAAAATATGTTCAGAGCTATAAACAATGGCATATACAAAATTAAAGCCATTCAGGTTTTAGATACATCTTCCTTTTCAGTGGCTTAATTTAATAAAAAGTACAAGGTGGTTTTTGGTTTTTTTTTTAAACTGTGTATCTACTTAAAAAAAAAAAAGGTATGACTCCTCAAACCTCTTGGCATAATATTCACTTTGATATAAACAGGTAGAACTGTTTTTCCCTCCCTTTTCTACTGACCATCCTGGTTGCGACTGTTTGTTAAGAGGTCTCATCAGAAAACAATTGTTCATGGCAGTCTAATTCTTAAAACAATACTTCATCTTTATTTGCAGATCTTAACTCAAGTAATGATGTTTAACAAACACCTTGTTTTAATCGGGTGAGGATAAGCCCCTCAATTAGGATGCAAATAATTGCTCATCTCGATTGGGTCATTTGGGGCCTGGAGGTGTTGCCATTTGCAGGTAGATTTGGTGCTACCAGGGTATCGAAGCAGGAGGGAGGAGAAAGCGGGAATAAGGATTTAGGACTATGCAGTCGTCTTGCAAAATATTTTTTGATCATGGCATACAAAACCAGATCCAGTTCCTTTCAGCAAGCTGTTCAGCTGCTCTTGATTTACAGCTGAAAGAGGTGTGAGAGGAAAATGGCATCCAAAATAGTGGTCACTGCATAGATGGCTCCAGTGAGTGTGTCACAGAGTGAATATTTAATTAGAAATAGTCAAACCTCTTTTCACTCACTCTTTCTACTTGGGCTCTAATTATGTATTTTAATTATTTCAAAGGTGTGTAAAATGAGAGGAGAAAGATTACATGGGCATAATCCTTCCCATTTAAAATTATTTGTCTGCAGCTGCTTAAGTCCTAGCATTAGGAGTCACGTATAAACATGTTTGTTTAACATCAGCGTTATCTGTTAGATTGTACATGGTTCATTAACATGGAGAGAATACGTTTCGTTTAATACTGCGTGGGAGCTGCCAGAGGTCAGAGGAGGTTGTTTGCCTGAAGTCGAGATGGCATCTTGGCTTTGCACTCATTCTGTTTGTCACCTCTGCTGTCTCCGGGAAATACTTCATTAGTGCCGTGCTAAGGTATTTTCCCTTGCGTTTATGTATAGAGGCTCTGTGGAAAGCCAGAAGTCTGCTGCAGGGTTGCGGTAAGGTTTATGGGGAATTTTAAGGAAGGTTTGTTGTAATTTATGGAGGATTGTTTTAGTTGGGGTTCGATTAGAAAAAGTGGCTTGGAAAGGGAGGAGCAGCAGGGGAGAGGGGAGCCCGGGACGTTGTTGTGGTGCCCACAAAGTGCGTGGCTGTAAATCGTGGGATTTTACAGAACTGGGGAGGTGGGGGTCTGATGGCTTGGGAAGTTCAGAGCATTTTGTGTGCCAGTGAATAATGTTTTGTTGGTGTGGCTAGGTCACAGTCAGACTCAAAACAGCTGTACCTGTTTTGTACCTGGTGGTGATGCTGAGCTGAGACTCAAGAGAAGTGGCACCTCCGTCTGCAGGCGACAGAGCAGGACGGGCCCTTCTGTCTTGACAAAGCTTGCGGGGTGCTGTCCGCTCTTTTGCCTGTTGACTAGGAATGTGCTTGAATATATGAAACTATATCAGGGGCACTGGAAATACCTTGTATAGAAGTAACCACGGCCTCAAGTTTGAAAAGGTTACTTAAAAAGTTTTAATATGATTTATGGATACAAGCTAATAGCCACGCACTGCGCACGGTATTGAGGGAGAGATGTGCACACGCACACGTATACACAATCTCGTTTTTTATTTGAGCTTCTTGAAAATGTTTCTGAATGTTTCCGACAAGTTGCTGAATTTGTCTAGCCTGATTTGGGTGGTGGGGGTTGTTTGGGCTTTTTTTGCCTCGGAGGGAGAAGATAATTTAAATTTCCGTTAGAAAAAAACAGAAAATTGACTTCTGTGATTTTTATCAAGCAAGGATTCCTGGTATATCATAACAAAAAGGCATTGAATAAAATGAGCATTATTGTTGAGATCAAAGTGGCTGTGGAAGATTCAATGTGAATGAAGCATACCGCAAATGTGCAGTTTTTTAAAAGCGAAACAGTAAAAATAGAAGGGATTTTAAAAAAATAAACTGAACTTCTGTGTTGATTATAAGTTGTAACTGAAGTACACTGAGAGCCTGAATATTGTTTTAAAAAAGCCAGCAAAACAGCTATTTCTAAAAAATAGTAGGTTCCCTCAGAAGGGTAGAGAGAGAGAACAAAAATAAGTGTTATGTTGGGGGGGAATGTCTGGTGTAGGGTTTTTTTTTCTTTGAATTATTTTCAACAAGTACTTACTCTGTTCTGTATTTTTAAGAAATTATGTGGACAGCAATTTTGTTTCTTTACCAAGGCAGTGAAAACACCAAGAATCCTTTTTATAATTTGGAAAGAATGTCAAAAGAATGAAGTAGTTAAACCTAAGTGTATTAGATCATACGCCTTAAATGCATAAATAAGCATAACTGCAATCACAGAAACCAATGTTAAAACCACCAGGAAAACTCACCCACAAACCCTAATGACTTAAAGGGAATGACCTCAGCCATTGTGAAATTTGTGCCTATTTGTTGACTGACATTTTTTTGTAGAAGCAGAGTGCGTGTTTCGTTGGGGTGTGGGATTGTGTTGTTTGAAAGACTGCTGGGGGATTTTTTGTTGTTGCTGCCAGGTTTGAATACAAAGAGTGAAAACGGGATTGAGGCCGGGAGAGCCTGGATATGATTTGGGCCTTAGCAATTTGAAAAGCAGGTGAGGGGTTTGTTATTGATGGACAGAGACTGGTAGAAATTGATTGAAGTTTGTTTTTCAGATGTTAGAAACTTCCTTGATGATAGCCCATTTCGAACTTATTCCCAGCTGGTTTCCTCTTAAGGAAATGAAGGTTTAAAGTATTTGGTTACAAACCTGAGATTTCTTCACGTCCGTGTCTTTGCGTGAGTGCTGCATGAAATGCCGGTGTCATTCATCTCCCCTCTGCTTTTTGGAGAGGAAATTGATGCACGATAGAACCTCAACTTGCCTTTGCTGCAACACCACTTAATAATTCAGGGAAATGGAAGTCTTGAATTATTTCAACAATAATAGACTTCTTTGGGAATGTTTTTAAATAAACCAGTGCTACAGACTGCAAGCCTGGCCAGAGCCCAGTCACTCTGCAGACAAGGTTTCTCTCTGCCCATTCCTGAAAGTGGGCTCCTAATTTTCTGGGTTGCAGTAATTAAAGAAGGTCCAGATTTAATTGCCCCTTCTTAGATGTGCAGAAAGGTTTAAGAAAATTGGTAATTTTATGCTGTTTTGTGCCTAACTCTAGGCGTTCAGTCTCGTGGTGCAGAAATTCTCATTTGCCATCCCTGCTGTTGAGAAGGAAAACAGTCCAGCTAAATAAATAAATAAAAATCCTAAATAAAAAGAACAATTTCATGCGAGTCAGCCCAGATAGTAACTAGTTAACCCACAGGGAGCTGACGCCTCACTCTATGGGGGAAAGGGCAGACTTCGCAGAGAAGCTCAACTGGAGTAGGAAAGCCTGGTACTTCCAAACAAAGACAAGGGGACATGGGGAAAATTTCTTAAACTCAGCAAATGCCTTAAAAACTGGAAATGCCTCTAGGATTACTCAGGCACCCACAAGAAACAGTGAGGGGAAAGTGGGACAGGCATCTGAAATTTTTTTGTTTTTTAAATAGGTTGAGTAAGCAAAGCAATCTGGGGGCCCCAGTTATTTACAACTTAGTCTGCGCACCAAACAGAGAGGCTCGTCAGCTGTCTTAAAGGCAAGTTTTGCATCTATTGCAAATTGCGTCTTTTGATGACACGTTTGATTCAGCTTTTTGCCGTTTAATTGTCCTACAGCTTTTTTGAAATAACTTTGATCAGTTTTGAATCACCAGTTTGATTTCCCTTGCAACCACTCTGCTGTGCTAAATTACCATCTTTAGAGTTTAATTGTAACTATCTGATGAGTCTTTGTAAGTCAAGTCAAAATGTATTTACAAAATACTTTATTTTCAGTAAATGTTGACAAAGTGTGCTTCAGTTTTGTAAACACACAGTTTTGTAAACTGAAGTACTGCTACGCAAATTTATTATTTTTTCCCATTTCTGTGGCTGAAACAACTCAAAAACTTGTTTAGAATTGAGCAATACTTTTTATTTTAAAAAGATTGTTTTTCCACCCTTTAACAAACTAAAAAGCACCATTTTTAATGAAACATGACACTTTTATAAGTAAAACATTTGAATGTTATATTTGCTGTGTCCAGATTTTCCCTTTTTTAATAGGCTAACTTTATTTTTTGAATTTGTAAAAGCATGGGTTTTGCTAGCTTACATTTGGTAAGTGCTACGTTGATACTACTACTCTCCACTGAGATACAGAGGTAGGAGTAAGTCAGCCTTAATGCTTGTAGCAAAACAGATAAATTTTCTCCTTCCTTGTGTTTAGCTGTGGGTAAATATATTAGATCCAGTCCTGCTGCCACTGCAGTTCTCAGTCATTTCACTCAAATAAGGGTTGACCCCTTATTGAGAGGGAGCAGTTTTAAACCTTCTGATCTTTTGTACTTGTTGCACAAGTGCATTTAAAAAAAAAAAAAAAATTAAAAAACCCCACATTGTAACTGCTGTCAATGCAAGTCCAATTGACTTCTTCAGTGCTTAAGCCTTGCAAAACAGGAGCAGGAATCACTGTCTTTCTGTGGTATCCATGCTCATAGGCCTTATTTGCAAAGGTTTTCAGCGGCAGTTAGCAAAAGCTAACAAATGCACATTGGGTGGGAAGCCAGTACAGGTCCCTGAGAGGGAGGTACCGCAGCCCCTGCCCTAACAGTGGATGTATCTTCCTGCACCAAAAGACCTTTGCAGTGGTGTGACTTAGTACTTGGTATAACATCTCCTCTGACCTAATACTCTTAAATGTGCTGGTGGAGTTAGGTCTGCACCAGGAAAATAAGGCAGGTATTAATTTGCTTTCTGTTTATTGAAATAAAATTATCAAGATCCTCATTCTGTTTAGCCTTGGTAGCCTGTTGTGTAAATATCTGCTTTAGAGGAATCTTGTTTTTAACAAAATTCAGTTCTCTCTGAATAAGAGGCAAGCTTAGGTCTCTGACCTGAAATACGTAATCGTTCGGCAATGCTGTAAATGTGTGTAACCCTGTACAAGGCAATGTAAGATATCTTCTGTATGAAAACTTTGACAGACCTTTGCTGTCTCTCCTTAAAATGACTTTGCCCTCTTCAATATCTCTGCACCTGAAAGTTTTAAGTTGTGGTTCAAAAGAAGGCATATTCTGCCCATTATGTATGATTTAATTTTGTTTGTTTGGCAACCATCCTTCCTGTTCACTGCAGCAGATGAATATAATTTGGGGAAGAGAAATGGATGGGGAGGGGTACTAGGGAAGCAAACTGAGTCTTCTGTAAAATATGAGATCCAGCAAAACTTCTGGGCTAGATTAGTTTTGAAACACCACTTATGCCCCCCTGCAAAGTAGGGGTGTGGGGTGGAGACAAATGCTTGATTTGGAATTAAAAGTAATAAAGGATGCTGCTGCGAAAAATCAGATGCATTGACGTTGGAGCCTGGCGCTTTCCTTCTTAAAGCCTTCTCCTTCCCGCACTCCCCCCTGCCACAAATCAGGATTATTCAATCACAACAGCGGTTTAACCGTATCTGCGGTGGAGCGGGATGGTAGCTTAACAATGCACAGAAGCATTGTGCCCTGGTTTAGGACAGGAAGTGGAAAATGAATATTGTTTTGAACTTGAACTTCGTGAGCAGACAGAGAGTAATTATCAGAGCTGGAACTCCCCTGGGAGAAGTGGGGGAGTGATGCACTGTGCTTGTAAGAAGCACTGTGGGATCTTAAATATCTAGTAGAGTTAAACGCTTTGGTTTTACATTTCTGCTTTTTAATTGATCTTCCGCTCCTCATTTTTTCCTTGGCAAATAGAGGAAGAAACAATTGCATGTAGACTTCATGTACTGTTTTTATTGATAGACACCCTCCTGCCCTCCCTTTGCTGGTCGGGCAGGACTTTTAAATTTCTGTCTTGGTCCTGGTATTATTTTCAGTTGTAATTAATGGGGTTACTTAATGGGCCTATTATAACATGGAAAATTGACTTAATTGTTGATTAAGAGCGCATACTTATATGTGAAGCCATTTAATCGGAAGCCCTAAGCCACTTGTGTAGTATTTAGTATTAATTATAAACTGTAGAAGTTTATCTGTCTTATACAGTAGAAAACCCCACTGAAATGACACAAAGTCTGCATAGTTGTGAAGTTAACATTTTTAGTATCAACTTTTTAATAACATATTACTATTAAAATATTACTGACCACTTTCTAGAAAAAAAAAAAAGAAAAAAGGCAAAGCTCTGCCTTCACTGGCTGTTTTTGCCGTATTTCAATGTCTGTGACTTCAGCAAACTGCCTAAGTTTTTTTTGGTTTTTTGCTCTACTTTGGCTGCTACTTTACAAGTTCTTCAACAAAGAATAATCAGTGCAAGGCTTCACCTTTTCTTACAGACTGTGTGATATCTTCCGCAGATTTTTAAAATACTATTCCCTATTAAGTTAGGTAATGAAACAAAGAAGGGAAAAGATTTTTTGCTAACTTTTTGAAGGTGATACTTCTACCTATGGTAGGTATGTGTTTTTTGGTTCTCAGAAAGGAATAATTTGTTATTTTAAAAATAACATTTAAAATGTAGAAGTAAAATTAATTAATTTTCAAAGTAAAATTAAGTACATGTTCTTTATGATAATGTCTCCCTGATCAAGTTCACAAGACTATTTTAATCTTATATTAACACAGTTTTGGGATTCTTTATTTGTGGTGAAGTCTTAAAGGTAGTAAAATTAAGTCACTTTAAAAGAAAATTGTGTGATGATTTATCGTAGTAGAGTAGGCAAAATTCCTCTAGAGATTTTAATATCTTCCACCTGGTATAGAAATGAAAAGAAAATATTCTTTAGCTGGTGACTAATTTGTCACTAATACCCAGGGGTTCCTTCATTACAATGCAAAGATGTCAGTTTTAAGAGAAACGTACAGTGAAAAGACCGAGTGCAACTTCCTGTTGCAGACACTTACAAAAAGGAGAAAAATAAAGGCTGGAAAAAAGCTGAAGCAATGTGAAGGAAGGCTGTAAAGCTATCAATCAGGGCAAAATGGTTGGGGAAGGATTTTACCTGCAGGCTTCAGTGGAATTCGTTAGGATATGTTCGAGGAGGAAAGCCACTCAATACGACTCCAGAGGAGGAGCTCTGACATGCAGTAATACCCAGGCTGATGCTCAGTTCTCCTCCAAACTGCACGTACTGCATCCTGGTAATTGTTTGAGGAGGAACTGTATTGTTTAAAAAAAAGTCACACTCTGCTTACTGATGGCTTTTATACTTTATCACAATGTTAAATGAATTGGGTCCAAGACTTCTAGTTCAGATGAAAATGCTGCTAGAGGATATCTGCAACTACTGACAGCTCAGACCTGACAACAAAGATCACGGTGTCTCTGCCACATCGGTGTCTCTGTCACATCAGTGTCTCGACAAGTCATTTTTCCTAACGGAGAACTCTTCCAGTGTCCAGACATTTGTGTGGTGTCATCACTTTGCCTTTTGCTGCAACAACAAAACTTTGACTCCCCTTCTGTCCTTCTAGTACTGCAGTTTCACAACAGCTCAGTATAAGGAGGGGGGAGCATGAGCTGTCGCAATACCAGGAGAGAGCACAGTGAGGATTTCGGTCTCCCTCCCTTGGGAAACCAATTCTGCACTCATGTCGTATGCAGGTAGGCACAGCAAAACATGAACATGAATATTGGATAGAAGACATCTGCTTATGTCCAGCTTTAGAAATGTGAAGTAGGCGATTGGCAATGGCAGCAGTGTCGGCCTGCGGCAGCAGAATATCTGCAAGCAGCCTCTGTTGCCCACTTTACTGGTGCAAGCATCACAGCAACTGGTCTGGTTTCCGCCGCAGGAGTGGATGCTCTCGGGTGGAGCAGATACCACTATCCCGAGCCCCTGCAGCAGCCGCAATCTTGCTTCTTGAAGGCTTTCTGGTTTACTTTTCCCCTACTTTTTAGTACAACCCAAAAAGTCGCTCAGGAAGCGCGTTAGCGGTAGATGTCTACTACAGAAGTAATGATTCAGTGTTAGGACTGCAGTGATGTAGAGATTTGGGAAGAAGTAGTCAGTACTGCCCCAAACAACGTACATGTTGGAAACAACATGCGTGACAACTTTGTGGTATAAGTGGTTATGTAGCAGAGGGAAGCCCTGGCATGTCCTGCAGACTCCAGGCCATGTTAACACAGTTCTCTGTTTCTTGCTAGAGAGTAAGATTTAATCTCAGTCATTCTACGGTTAGTTAGAGAAAAGGAAGATTTTGTGTTCTGTCAGAACCAGATTATTGGAAAGGAAATTTATTGGTTTTGCTATGTTTCTTTCAGTTTTAGTGTATTCTTCAGTCAGAGCACTGAAGTGAATAAGAAACATTTTTCTATGTGTGGTGGATTGACCTGGGCTGGTGGCCAGATGCCCACCCAGCTCCTCTCCCACTCCCTATCCTCAACAGGTTGGGGGGAGAAAATTAGATGAAAAAGCTCGTGGGTCAAGATAAAGATGGGGAGATCACTTACCAATTACCATCACAGGCAAAACAGACTTGGGGAAAATTAATTTATTACCAGTTGAAATAGCATTGGATGGTGAGAAACAAAGGCAAGAACTAAAACAACTCTGCCTACCCCCTTTCCCAGGCTCAACTTCGCTCCTTCATTCCCGATTCCTCTACCTCCCCCAGAGCGGCCTGGGGGTGGGGAATGGGGGACTGCAGTCAGTATGTAACATTTGCTTCCTAGCACTCCTTCCTCCTCCTCACACTTCTCCCCTACTCCAGCACGGACTCTCTGTGGGCTGCAGTTCCTGTCAGGAGAACTGGCCCCAGCCTGGTCTCTCCAGGAGCTGCAGGGGAATCTGCTCCGGCGCCTGGAGCACCTCCTTCCCGCCTTTCTCTCGGGCCTTGGTGCAGGCCTCGCAGGGCTGTTTCTCTCACGTTTTTCCTTTCCGCCTTGCTGAGTTTTGCCCTTTCGTAAACATGTTTTCACAGAGGTGCCACCGGCTTCTCCGATGGCTCAGCCAGGTCCTGCCGTGGGTGTCTTGCGGATCCGGCTGGAACCGGCACGGGGCAGCCCCTCACCTCTCCTCACAGAGGCCCCTGCAGGACCTGGGTACAGACACCCCAAAGAGTATGACGAGACCAGCACTTTATTAACTCATATCGGGCTGTGATCTGGAGTGATTGCACATCCCATCCGGTGGGAATCGCTGCTGGTTATAGTGTGTTTTACAACAGGGAAGGAAAGGGAAGCGTGACACACAAGGTCAGCCTTGTTTATCCTCCGTCCCACCTGAGGTAAGAGACAAGTCTGTTAATAAGGACGATCCCTGGTCGCTGAAAGCTAAAATTAGATCGATCTTTTCAAAAGTCTCTGAGTTGATGCCAAAAGGCTATTCGGGCATCTTGTGGGCACAAGTGATCCTGCACAGAAAAGTGCACTTGTGCTTTACTAATGTTTAAGGACTGATTTTTTTCGAAAATAATCTGATTGCACTTGTATGCAAGGGCAACATGCTGGCTGTTGAAATGCGTTGTCGTCTTTTAAATGACTGTCTGAACTAGGGCCATGTTTTTTCCATGTTCAGGGTCTTGCTAGATCTGTTTTCTTGAGAGTTTTTTTTTGTTTTAAGTTGCTTGTAATTTTGTAACTGCTCTGAAGATGGGAAAGGCTACTGTAGGGGACCCATCCTCCTCCCCGTCTCTCCAGAGGTCAAGGCTTTTTATACATTTGAGTTTTTGTGTGTGTGTTCTGTTAATATTCATATCAAGAGTGTAGAAACAGGTGAGACGGTCTTGCCATCAAATGGCGGCCATTCTCTGATTTTAATCCTGTGTCCAGGGCTTAAATAACATTTAAAATTTCCTTCAGATGTTGGGCTTCAGGGCTTTTCGAGCCATTAACCCAAAGCTTGTACGGCATCGTTCTTCTACCTGATATATGTTACAAAGGAAGATCTGTGTTCAGTTCCTTATGAGCCACTTGCTATTCCTGTTGGTGATGGCGGCTCTGTGCCTAGGAAGAGCCTGGAGTGTGCAGGGGAGAGTTTGCCTGAGGAGGGCAAAGGATCCTGCTGTTCTCGGTGGAAGTAGGTTTACTTTGAGAGGGATCTTGCCAAAGATTTGCCTGTAGCTGCTAACAAGGTGGTAAGTGAAGATGACTACATGGTGCTAGTGTTATTGCATATATTAATGTGCCAGATGCTCTGTTGGCGAACTAACATTTTGTTGGGCTGCTGCTTCTCAAGAGAGCCTTACATTTATGCTTTTGTCCTGGGAAGCAAGTTAGAAAAGTTATCTGAACGGCAGTCAGTTCAGGAGAGAGCTCTGTGTAAGCATTTTTATGCTTAACCTGACAAGACAAAGTCTTGCCCCAAAATATTGTCTGCCACTCTACAAAGAAACTGTCTGTCTCTCATTAATCATTCAGTGGTCCTTTAACTATATGGTAAACAAAACCCACCAGGCCTGTGTTGTCCTGCTTGCAGCCAATTCTCTTTTGCTCAACACCTCATGCAGAACTTGGTTTGAAACCCAATCTAGCGAGGTGCTGCCTCCCCCAGCAGACATACTATTAATGGCCCAGATGTCTCCTTAATGAAAGGGTTTTGTTGTACCAACATGATGCTTTCTGTCCTTCCTCAAATGGATGTTCTCTGTGTTGATGCAGATACCATTACCAGAAGTAGTAGTATGGAACCTGCAATCTTGTGGTCACTGGAACTTAAAATTCTGTAATTATTCTTGGCATATACTCTTAAAGGTTAGTGCATACTGGGCTTTTTTCAGTGCAACTGAAAATCAAGCCCTGAGTTGTCATCTTTTTTCTTTGTAGTGCCTCAAATGGTTGATACACCCTTGTGACCTTTGGAAGTGCAGTTTGCATTGTAATCCACAAATCAAATGTTAGTAAAGAAGAAATAGCTGGGACTTGTCGAGGCATTTTTCAGATGGTCCCCTGACAGTGAACAGTGAAGTGCTTAGAAGTTGGAGTATTACATATGGCAAAAGGGAAGCCAGGGTTTAGTTGCCAAAATCTGACTACTTTAACTTGCAAGTTGACTGAAAATAGGTATGCTTTGCCCTGAAGTCTTAGCCTAGAAGTTACGCAGCAGTTCGCGACACTGTAAATTTGAAGATTTCCAGGCTCATTTAAGTGCTGTCAACCAAGGCTTGTGTTCAGTCTTAAGCATTTTTCACTTCAGTTAGGAAGACCTGAAATAATCAGTCCTTGGAAAGGAAGCTGTGTTATCCTGACATGAGTTTAAAAGAAATATTTCTCTCAGATTGTAAATGTCCAAAATACACTCCTCAAATTCGTTCTGCTGAATGTTAACTTACGATAGTGAAGGTAAGTGACTGTAAAGTCAGTTTTTGTGTTTAATTAGTTGTATGCATGATTCATTCGTTTTTTTTATTCTCATTCCTTGCCAGTCTTGTGTTTTCACACTGCTGTGAATCTGTGAGTTTGTATTTCAAGGCAATACTTGTGGAATGATGGCCATAGGCTCTCATATTTCATGGACATACTAAGTGCATTTTTGATCTGAGGATTTTGACTCTCTAGATACTGACAAGTCAGATTTTTTTTTTTATACAAGAGATGTGATCCAGTTGTCTTTAACAATGCGCATAATCTCAAAAGAGTAAAATCCTATGCTTACCCCTTGAAAAGCTCTTCAGAAAAAGAATTGCATGGAGGAAAGAACCTGCCAAGCTTTCTTCTGCTTAAAAATGCTTACAAGTACCCTATAGCCAGCCACTCTGTTCGCTGATACTAAACACCAGTGAGCAATCTCCCACCAATTCCTAAATGCTATTTAATTTTCCAGTTATCTAGTAGAGCTTTTTGGCTCTGTTTTTAACTGCAGTAGATGGCTGCCAAGGTATATGCATGACATGAAGTAAACCCCCAAAGTAGTTTGATACCCCTGCAAATAGGACAGTACTGCAAATACCTAAAGTAGATGTCAGGTAAGAATTGCTGACTCAAAGTCTGCACATGAGTGTAGTTTATGGATTAGGTGGAGTGGGCATGGTCCTCAAAGCCTTGTTAAATTAATCTGTTTGTCAGTTAACATTAAAATAGTAAAAGTGGTGCCAACTTCAATTGTATTGGAGTATTTAATTGTAATCCTGTGTTTACAGGGAAGTACAGGTAGCTGTCACCTAAGCAGTGGAGTAATTTCGGCAGACTGTCTTACTTGGCATTAGAACTACAGTCACCCTGTGAGCAATGGGACCCTCCTTATAGCAGTCGTGTTGATAGATTGCAGGTATGGTTTCAAGACTGGCTTAAGCTGACTGAGAGCTGTGTTGACATGGAAAGAAGTGACCTCCTCAGCCTAGCTGCATGTTCCTGTCTCCTCCTCTGTGTTGGCGCTATTGGACATGCTACAAACTGGATCAACTTGCTGATCCAGCTGAGAAGAAGACCAGAAGAAAAATCAGTTTGTTGGTCTGGCTGTAAACAGACTTGCATGGCTGCAGGAGTCTGCTGGAGCTTGTGGCTGGGCTTGGGAGAGGACAGGTTTGCATCTTTGGTCAGTAGTAAGGTCTTTGAATTTTTACAATCATTTGAAGCTAATCAAATCCCGAGATAGATGATAACACAGTTTTGCTATATCCGTTGGTAACTGAACTGCCAGGCAACAATTTGGGAAAGAAGTCAATTTACAAGGTGTAGTCAACTTAGTTGTTGAGGATTAATCAGCTTGATTCTTTAGTTCAGGCATTTTTTCATGTTCCCTCTTTTATTTATGCATTTAATATATAAAATTGCAACCCTTACCTGACTTGGACTTCCAAGAGCATGTGCCAAGTCCTTTCTTGGTCCTTCACCTGGTTCCCGAGGGCACTTTTGCGTAGGTATTTTTGAAATGTGTATGTTAAGCACATTCCACTGGAGGTTCAGAGCAAGATGTGAAGTTTACTGCTGCTTTCTTTTAAGACAGCCAGAGAAGCTGGAGGAGAATCATGGCTGTGTATTGAATGATAAGAGCTCTTGCCCCAGTCATAGGAAGCCCAGGGTGATTTCCTCCAGGCGCAGGCTGTGTGTGATATCCTCGGTGGATAATAGTAACACACTGATTTCATTCCCATTTGGGATCTTGTCAGAAGTGACTTGCCAAAAATCTAACACCAGGTTAGCAGGACAGTGATGAGAATCAGGAATCCTTAATTTCTGGGTTTCTGAAGTCGTCGTGCATTGGCTATTTAAAGACCTCACTAAAATGAGCTGTAGCAATCCCAATTTTTTGGTTGCAATTTGTACAATTTGGAAATTGTATTTTAAAGTAGCATTAACTGTCCCTTCGAGTGGGGTTGGTAGGATTGACTGACTAGCTATTTTAATTACTGAATGTAGGTTACATATATACAAGAAAAACTTCTCTCTGACAAAAGTATATTATATCTTGGCTCTTAGTACTAACCAGCTCAACTTTAATTTCACAGCTTGTTGCCAACAGCTGCCTTACTAAGACATAGTACTCATAATAAATGAAATTTCATGAAAAAAGAAAAATGAAAACTTTGTTCCAGCTGGATTGAAAAGGCAGTTGGAGCATTTCTATCCTTCATATAAAGCTGCCATCCACATAAACATTTCAAATTACTTTTTCATTTTTAATAATCAGGATCAGACCTTTTCTTATTATTGAGGCAAATGCAAGATATTAGAAACATACAATTTCATTCAAAGTCCATTAGTTATTGAATCCTATCCAAAGTTAAGCATTTGAAGTGTTTTGGGAGAAACTCACCTTTTAGTTTCAGGTTTTTGACAACCTACTTGAATGAAAACCCTGAAATGAGCAGACCCCTCTAGTCCTGCTTGATAGCGCTCAGAGGGATGTTAGTTACGTCATTTGCTCTTGGAGCTGTTGCTTGTGTATTGTTGAAGGCTCTGCAGCTGATGAGTGCTTGCCTGGACTACCAACGAGAATCTCAGTTAAATTATCACACAGCCTCTCTGCACATGGAAGAGATTAATTCTCATAGCCACAGACAGAACGAATGCTTTGTACTTAGTACTGTAATGTAAGTTCATGCTGAAATACAGTGCCAGTAACCAACTCCTTTACCAATAAATTCACAGTTCTAATAACCATGTGTTTTAACAGCATCATGATCCCAAAGGATCAAAGAAACATTGATTTATTTAGCTTTGGGTCCCATCCCCCGTTGTTCTCGCTCCTTCGCCTTGCTACCCATGAGCTCTGAAGAGCCATATATGAGATGAAACCCAACAGTTGTTGTATAGTCCACAGCAGGGAGGGACACTTTGCAAAACCACAGAAAAGAACATTTTAGCCAGTAGAAATGACAGGAAGTGTTGTGGGCAGACAGAACACAAACACTAGAGCCTGCTTTGGCCAAGAGTCGGTATCAACCTGTCTAAACTGCCATAAAGTTCTTTATTGACGATAAATGGATTGAAAGTTAAAAATTCAACATCCAAAAAAATTACACTATGCCTGTGGCAAACAACTTTGCTGCTGTACAGAGAAGTTCCTTGGAGACAGCACTGATCTTCCCAAAACCTGGTTGAGGATGCCACTAACGATTTTAGTTCAACAGCGAAGTGTTGGTGTGAGTGTCTAATAAAGCAGGTATGCATTACTCAGTGGAGGTGCCAGCCGCAGAAGCGTTATGTCCTTTACTTCAGACAAGGTGAATAATGCTCACAAGGAGCATTACCGCCCTATAGCTGAGCTATTGGTAATGTGATCATGTGTCCACAGACCTCTGTAAAGGCCCCTTGTCCTATTGCAAGCGTGTGCTAAGACATCGTGTAACATCTCTTGTAAGTAGTCCCTGGGGGCTGTTAGGATTTGTGCCCCAAGGGTTTCCAGAATTGTAGGACTGGTTGATGTTCCTCCTCAAAAGGCCGACCCAATACAAGGTTTCTGAAAATGTGAGTTGACAAAACTATTTAGCAAGCATTACTGAAATTACTTTTTCAAAAGGGTGGCTCATGGTTCAGAGAGTATTTGGTGGCTGTTGTATTACAGCAGCAGGTAGAGGTCCCAGCCCCACTCTGTATGTAGGTGTAACTAAAGTGCTTCTTGCTCCAGAATATTTATTTCTCATGACCAGAGAAAAATGTGTGGAAAACCAGTGTGGACACAAGATACAAATTGCTATGACCAGGTCATTATTTTGTTACAAAGTAAACCAAATATTTGGGGTTTGCCTCTGAATTATACAGCTTTGGGAAAGCTCAATAATTATTAATGGCTAAACATTCTGTTTCTAAGCCTAGAAATCCTGCTTCTGACTAAAAAAAAAATTCATTTGAAAAGAAGAACCTGGGGCTGAGTAGCTGCAACTTTCATTGTGTTTTTCAATCCCATCTTAGATCAGTGCAATGAAATAGAGTTATTGGTTGTATGCAGGCCTATGGGTCTATCAGAACTGGCAATTGTTCGGGCAAAAATAAATTGATACACTGAACAAAAATCCTGTGAGCAATTGGAGAAAATCCTTTTCTGGCATAATTCTTACTTCAGCAGCATAACCATCTTAAAGTATATTGTCACCTTGAGCCGTGCTTTGTTTGCTTGTTTACTGCTGCCTAGGGTCTATAAAGTAGAGATTGCAGCCGGTACTTGAAGCAGCATAAATTTTTGTTGCCAGCAAGAGCCAGAAAGTGTTGTGAGAGGGAGGGAATGATGACATGTTTCTGTGTTTAGGAGCATGTTTCTTAGTTATTTTTCGAAAGGGAAGGTCCAAAAACATGTGCTGCAAAAACATCATTACTTTGTGTCTTTGTAGATGGGAATGGCAGAATTACGTACATGTGTCTGTTCCTATATAGAGAATATATGCTGGAAATATTTAAAAATGAGAATGATTGAATATCTAAAACTGTTCCAACTCTCATATTTTCTCCTGCATCCAACATACAGTGTAAACCTTCTTTTACATTTGATCTATACTGTTCGTAGGTCTTTTATATACACAGAGGGATTTACTGCTTTGTAATCAAGCTGCTGAAGAAAAACGTTGTCCTTCTATTCACTAGGGATGACTGTAATAAATTAAAATGGTTTCCCATTAGCCTCCCCTACTTAGTTGAACCACTTAAAATTACTTTGGACTTTGCCCTTGTCTGACCTCCTCACCTTTGCTCAAACATTTCTGCTTCCAGGAGTGCAGCAGTGTTGGTCCTAGAGCCTTACTTCTGTGACTGAAGCTCAATTAATTTCAGGCTGGAAGCAGAATACCAAGGTGGAGCCCATTTGGAGTTAAAAGAAATGTTTAGTAGTTTTAAAAGCCTAATGCACGGCCTAACTCGCAGGTGATCTCTGGCATCATAGATTCCTGTTAGTGTTAAGAGCTGATTATATCTTGATCGCCTGCATATTTTTCAGTAAGACTGTGTGCATGCAGATGAAGATAGGTTGTTTTGGTTTTAGTTTTTTTTTTTTATTGCTCCTGTGAGGTTTCTGTGGCAATAATGGCTTTACCAGCTTGTGGACAGAACTGTAGAGTTGAAACAACCAAATCTCTGAGGCTTGTCTGAGCACGGAAGTACATTTAAACAAGTATATGTAAAGTTCTCTCTTTGTCCTGGCTATTAAATGCAACCAGAGTTACACTGATTTACAAAACAAACTGCAGGTTTAAAACTTCTGTTCTGTCAAATGTACAACTCTTGTTTTATAACTGATAGTGCCCTAGTGTTAAATGCATACACATTAATCAGTTGTGCTAAAGTAAAAAGAGAGCCACGACAATTATTAGACAGTATATATGCAGTTCAATTCTGGATTGTCATTTTTAGTTACAGTATGAATGGAAGGGCTGGATTTCTTAGTGAGTTCCCAAATCTTGTGTCCTCCTGCCTATTACTTCTCTTTGTATTCAGATTCTAAATTCAGGCTTTATACTTCTCGTGGGCTTGGAATAGTAACTTGGAGGTGATTTGAGATGGTCTCAGTGCACTGTCGTAATCTGAAGAACCTTGGAGAAGATGCCATGCTTGTAACAGTGCAGAGAAATACATGGCATTACTGAATGGGATTCTTTGAAATATTTCAGTGAAATAAATGTGTACGAGGAATGGATAGAGGAATAGTGATAGGATTGAGAAGTTTTTTTAACAATATAAAAATCACTTGTTTACATATAGAAGTCTGACCAGATTGACTTGTTTCTGTGCCAGGAAAGCATGCAGGGCAGGCCCAGAATGACCCCATGTTTGTGGCATGCAGGGTGGTTCAAACGTCTGACTTTGGAGGCACCGTGGAAAATCCCCCTAGCTAACCTTGGGCATGCACATCCTGATAGATGGCGTGCTTATTAATGCTTGCAAATTAATGGCTTATTTTATAGACAATGAAACTGGGTAGAGCTCTAACTATGTCTCAGCACACCCATATTGGCGACAAGTAAATGCATTAGGGAGAGTGCTAACCGCACCCTTCGGAAACACAGCACACTTGTGAGAAGGTAGCAACTGAAAAACAAGCTCAAATGGCATTTAGCAAAGGTATCTTGCAGTAGCCTACTTTTATAGGAATTATATACAATCCATATGATTCAGGAAAAGTTCCAAAACTGTCCTATAAATCCCTGCTATTCCAATTTTGAAATATTTTTGTTAAGCAAGGGCTAACTTGTCAGAACAGAAAAAGCAGCCATAGGATTCTTGGCTGGTCATAGTGAAGGTCTCACATCTTAAATATTTTCAGCTATCTGTGATTATTCCACATAGGTAAAAATAACTGATAGTCTGCATAAATTCGAATAAACACAAGGAAACCACAAGCAGACTGCAAACGTTGCTTGAAGAAAAAAAAACATATCCTGTATGTCATTGATCAAAGTAATCAAACTGTAACTGAGAGCAGTTTGGTATCACTGGTGTTTTCTGGTCAAGAGGATGCTGGGACTAGGGTAACTCGTGGGGGTCATATTATGGCTTTCAGGTGAATTGTATGGCATAGGGAATATCTGCCCAAGAAATGTGAAAAACTACTGAAGTTTCTGAAACTATTTTTGGAATCTCTACTCATGTATCTTGGGCTATTGGGGTGCCAAGGGCAATATTGTGAGCAGTTGAGAAAAGGAAACATGTTCCCTAGTTTTGCAATTGCTGGTGCGCACTTGCACCCTGGGAGGAGAGCAGACCAAGCAGAGCGTTTGCCCAGTGAGGCTTGTCTCCGTTCCAAAGCAAACTCTGGGCTTTTTGCATATGAAAGTATGCAAGAATTCATAATCTGACCCTCTATATTATTTGTGTGTATACATAACCTGCAATTCATTAAAGAAATCCTTGCTGCAGCTCTCTGCCTCTGCAGTGTCTGGGAGCGATGCAGAGATGAAAATGGTCTTAGCAATTGCAAGAGGTTTCATACAAAACCACCAGCTTGAAAGAGCTTATCGCTGGTGAGAGAATGATCTCTGGCATTTCATAAATCATCAGCAGTACTAACATGCTGTTTGGAGATTTGTATCATTAGCAAATTAATCATGTTCAGGAACACTCCCGTAGCAATGTTGGATGAGACGCTGTGCAATGCCTTTCTGCCAAATAAACTGCAGAGAGAGGGGTCTGGGGAATGGGAGGTGGAGAGGAGAAGCCAGGCTCAGCTTTCATATTACCTCAGTGTTATCCTTGATAGCAGTCTTTAAAAATATTTAAACAAAATGACAGTGAAAAGCTTCTTAGCAGCCTGACTTATGCTATTGGCAGAATATAAGGAAGAAATTATTTCTGGTTCTGACATCTTTAGTTTCTGTCCTCACAGGAAGCATCCACAGAAGTTTGCTCAGTTGCCTTCCAAGTCTGTAACATCTCTGCCATCCTCCAGCCCTGGAGTGCAAACGGTCATCAGACTGCTCTAATGTAAGGAAGAGTAGAGATAGTAGGAGCTGCAGTATTTTTATAGGCCACAGGAAAACCTCATTTTGGAGTGAGAACTATACCTGAAGTTCTGCCCACCTGAGTACGCCTGTTGAAAACCGTAGAGCTTTTCTTGGCATGAACCCAAAGTTTTGGTGTAACGGAGGGTAATTTTGCCAGCCTTTCTATAATTTCATTTATACGCTCAGTTTTTCGTAGATCCATGCGGTATTCATGTAACTGTTTTTCCCTTGAATTCACCGAGCTTCAATTTTGAATTCCAAAACCAATTAGCACTATTTCCCATGCATTGCACTCTTGAATGCATACTTAGATTTAAGTTTCCATACAGCTAAGGATAATGTTTATACCACCACCTCTCTGATGTTCTCTCCTCTTCCCTTTAAAAGATAATCATAAACATATACCATAAAAAAAAAAGTGTTGGACTTTTAAATCATGCCAACTTTCAGTTGCTGGGTGTTGCCTGCAAATTCAGTGCTATAGCAATGCAAAAGACCAACAGAACCATTCTGTATCTAGATATTTGATAAACTGCTTTGTATGTAGCCTTTATTTGGCTTTTTTCTTTGACTACACTTTTGTATTAACCAAAATTGAATGCTTCCACTAAGAAGCAATGCAACTAACTTCAGCAACCTGGAATCAGGAAAGTGTATTTCAGGTGTTGTCATACATTACATCGGTCCAGAGACCACCACTACTCATTTTGTGTTCTGGTATAAGTCAGACAACTACAGTTAATGACTAAACCCACAGTATAAATCTGCTGTGTTTCAAGACAGCTGTTAGATTAGTTCTCTCAATTCTTCTGCTGTGCCAGTGGATGCCAGCAAGTTCCAAATTTAAATGCTTTTTAATGCTTTGTGTAGCACTGGACACATTTTATAGAGCTGAGTTGGAGATATGCTATATTGTGCTTAATAAACTACTCTCTAAAATATCCATGATTCAGCTGCTTGTATGGAAAAATGTATGCTTAGCTTTGAGAAAAATCTTAACTCTATAGCTCTCAGTGTCAGGCTATTGTTTTTAAAACTTGGTTTTTTGCTTAAGGTGTGTGTACGTGCTTTTCAAAGTATTTGTCCCACATATTTACTGGCGAAGTGGTATGTGACAGAACAAGGAAAAAGTTGCCTTTTTCAATTAGGTGTTGTTAACCTTTTCCCCAACAAGCCAGAAACTTGAGTTCTTGTGGACAGTCCTATGATAGAGGGAAATAGATGGAGTGTAATTCTAGCAGAAACTTGTTCTGTTTGTTTATAATTTGTACTGAAAGTTTTTGTGGTTTTGTGTTTTTTAATCCAGTGCACAGAAAGGAACAGAGATTATGTTTTTCAGTAGTACTCTGTAACATTTCAAAAGGCTTTTCTCAGGCCCATGTTTCAGGAGCTTTTTTAACTGTTATGTTATACATTCTTCTGGTTTTGTGTTATTTTCTCACTGATTTTTGTCTCTCTCAGTTTCTACTCTACTGACACATGCACACTAAGGAGGTAGTTCCTAGACCAGTTTTAGAGGGAGAAGTTCTGGTACAGGCTCTCCTCTCTTGTGAAAGCTTGCAGTTTGGGATCTTTGTTGCACCCATTTACTCTGCAGTATCTATTGCTGAAAATGCACCCTATTAACCTTCAGGAACTCTGTTAGAAGTGAAAGATGCAGGATTTTAAGGTGTTAGATGAACCTTAATGCTAGTTTGTGAAGGGAAGCTAAACTAAGAGAAGCTGGTTCTCTTAATTGTGGCATTTCAATTCCATGCTTAAATTTGCAGCTGAACTGAATGAATTCAGTTGCTGGGCTCCTAAAGAATCAAAATCCCACAAGCAGGCACACAGGCAGTCTTTGTGATGACAGCCTGTAAAACCAGCAGCTGTCCAGGGGTTAGCAGATTGGTTATGGTTAATGTGAACCATGGCAGGACATGTGCTAATAGAAGATGCACGACATACCTAGCACCTATTGCTCAAGGGTAGAAACAGACCAACTGGGGTAGAATGACTGGAATGGAAGAGTTACACAGCCAAATGTGAATTAAAGGGAGAATTTAGCCATGCAAAAGTTGGGTGTAGGAAGGAAGAGAGATGTTATGTGGTCTAGGAGAAAATAGGAATGTGAGACTTAAGCTTCTGTTCTGTATTGACAACTGCAGGCAGTGTCTGCTCTCTGCATTGGCAGAAGAACAGAGAAAAGTTGTGAAGTAGTAAGGAAAAGTCAGAAATATGCTGGTTTCATGGCATTTTCAGTAGGTGTAGGGTAGCTTTTCTGTCTTTGGCGTTTGTATAGTTTTCTCCCTCACGCCCTTGTGCTGACTTACCTGAATGCAGCACACTATCTTCATGGTTTTGAGTTTAGTATGCTCAGAAGTGGAAAAATGTAGTAATCCCTACTTTACAGAGAAGGGAAATAGAGGCAAGCAGATTAAATATGAGTTGGCTTTGTAAAATACTCCGGTAACAGGAAACCTGTGGCTGACACAGAGCTGAATCCAAGTCTCCCTAATGAGAGCCCTAGCCACTGGACTATGGCATCAAATTTGCCATTTCTGACAATTCCACTTGAGAAAAAAAGTAATTTTTTTCCTAATTGCAGTTTATTGGTGTTAGTATTTTAAGGTGGCCCTCTAATTAGTAGTTCAGGAAATTCGTGTATTACTGTAATACTGTAATTTGTCTGAGCTTAAACCCCTTTACTCCAATTTTTGTTTTAGTCTTGTATATGCACTAGTAAAAAAACCCTGAAATTAGGCATACTTTTCTTTTTTCTTGTTTTTCACGAGAGTTACCAGGACTACTTTTCTGGGAAGAGGGAAAAGAGGTGAGCCGCTGTACTTCCTTTGAAGCCAAGCACTGCATTCAGATATTTTGCACAGTGGTTTCTTGGGTTTTTTGTTTTTGTTTTTTGTAGCTCATTGCTGCAAACAGTGGGGGTCAGCAAGAGCATCTTTGCATGCTGCGTATGAGTGAATTGGTCATATCTGTGCCATCCTGTAGTAGCCGGAGGGAGGAAATTATCTTGATTCTTTTGTCTGTTGTAGAAGTTATTCCATAAAAGTGTCAAAGATAAACTGTGCTGAGGGCGATGAGCTGAAGTTAATCCAATGTCAGGAAACGCATCAACTATTGAACCAGGCTGTCGGGCTACTCTTCTGGTCTGTGAAAGGTTGAGGGCCTTTGAAGTCCCATGCGTGTGAGAGAAATTTGCCTTTAAGCTAGGGATATTGCAGATCAAATCTGAGTTTTAAGTCTGAGGCAATCACCTTCTTAGTGGCACATATAAGCTCAAATATCCAAGAAGCTAAAGTTGGCTTTTACTTGTAGCTGGATTTCTTAATCTGTACAGATGATAAAACTCTTAGATTATTTGAATGAACTCTATCTAGGTAGCTGCCATTTTCTGTACCTGCAAGAAATTTTCTTGAGCTGCCTTGCAGTCCTGTAAATGAAGCAGTCATCTCTGTTGTTGTTTTGAATCCCAGCACTCTTGTGTTTACAGCAGTCCCCTGATTTGGCATTGTGCTTGAGCAGTTGCTGTTGACAGGCGGCCTCAGAGGTCATGAGCTGTATTGCAGAGTAGCTTCTTGAGAGTTGGACTGGTGATCCCAAGGGTAAGTGGTATATAACATGATAGGAGAAAACTGCTCTTTAGTGGAACAAAGTGGGCTTTAAGATGCTAGTTTTGTCACTGAAGCTGTAAACATCTTCCTGTAAAAGATACCATGGTTTGTGGTCATTAAAGTTGTCCTCAGTTTTCAGATTTGACAGGTGTTTTTGAAGAATTTGAAGCCGTCAGAGAAAAAGTTAGGTCATAGTAATCAGATTCTATTCTTTTCAGTTTGTTTGGTTTTTGGGGGTGGGGAAAAAAAAGGTCAAGTTTTCATCTTTAAACCAATTCTTGCTTTTCAGCTATGCCTAAGTAAGTTGCAACAGAAGGCTGTAACTTTTAGATGCCTCCACACACAAATACCATGTTGGATATCCCATTAGGAGTCCTTGTCAGTACTATTTATGAAAGTGCATGGTTACTACTGAGGATCAGATAAATCACTTGAAATCTGCCTTGAGTGTTCTTACATGTTTTGGTGCTAACCAGGTTGGCAAAAAGCTGTTATGGCACCACAAGTGCTTCTGACTTTTATCTGCCTGGTGAAGGTGGTCCCTTGTTTAAGAGTTGGTGCTTATAGAGTTTTAAAATTTGGGGAAATTTGGGGTGGAATATGGAGGTTTTCTGATAGAGGTAAAGAGACTAAAAAAAAAAAAAAACCACCACAACACAAAAACAAAACAGTAGCAGTTGAAAAATGCTGCTATTACATGGCTGTCTAGTTGTCTGTGTGAAATAAGCTGGTGGCATCTGTCCAGTTGCAGGCAGATGTCCACATCACAAATCATCAGACCCTTATATAAAGCAGAGAAAATCAGCCCACGCTCTTTCAGTTCAAGCTGGGAGAGAGGGATACGGTGAAGAAAACTTGCATTTCTCTTCTCCATTCCATCTGCATTTAAAAAAGAAAAATATGTCTACACATCTCTTTCCAGAGCAGTGATCCAGCATCATTGAGTAGGAGCAAATTCCCTCTCAGGAAAGCATGACTGAAAAGTACTGGAAAGAGAAATTTGTTGAGACAGATGTGTTCTTGTATGGATCAAATATTTTTCTTTGAATAATCTAGTGGAACTTGGAGTTGTGCACAGAGATTCTCCTGGCTGATAGGTAGCTAGCTGGTGGTTTTTGCAGGCTCAGTTTGGTATGATGGACATATGAAAGGCCCTGTTATGTTACACTTTGGTCCCTGCTACTGCCCTTAATTTTGACATGCCATTGTAAAACTCTTTAGTTTTCATATATAAGTAGGTGCTAGATTAAGTGGTTAGCTAATCAACGTCTTTGTTCCAGTAACAAAACCATGGTCTCTTTCAGCACTTCTCCGTTTACTGCTCTGTATGCTGTTTATGGCAGCAATGGCAAACCTTTTCAGTGTGTCTGCCAAATTTATTTTAAAGATCATGGTGTTTGGTGCCAACCCTAATCTCTCTTGGTGCCAAACTTGGCTCCCGCAGCAGTAGCTCTACATTGTTAGTCTTGTGCAACAGTTGCATTACATCATGGTGAAAGGAGGAAAAGGGATTTTAAAAATTCCAGTTATTCAAATGCAATAGTCACAGGGGGGAAAAAGAAGACGGAAAACAAAACTCCTGCAGTTCAAATGTCAGTGTCCGTCTGTACTTTGGTAAGTTATTTGAGGCCTGTTTAATATCATAAAATGGCACTTTCAGGAAGTGTTTTTCTTTATCAGATCAGACTTTGCAAAGGAAAACAAGGACGTTTGTGTGAATGGCATTGGGTTGGTGCATTTGTCATTTGGTATTTTCTCTTCCATGCTGCCCTGTGATGTATTAGTTACTGGATGGCAGGATCTCTGCAAAGGTGTTCCATAATTCTTCCTTGTTTGATAACATCCTCTGTAAAAATCCCTTCCCTCTGCCTGGAAAATAAACCTGATGCTAACAGCTTTGGGATCTTGGGTTAGCTTTCACCTGGGCTTAAAGAAAAAGCTTCAGCCTACTGTCACACCAAAACTCTTGGGAAATCAGAGCTCAGCCCACCTGAACCCACAAAGTAAATTAAACTGTCCCATTTTTTATTTCTATGTTGTTATTTTAGCCTGACTTTCAAATATCCACAGAAACAAAATACTAATGGAATAAATATAAAGGAAAACACCATGTAGACATACGCTCTGAGTAAACTCCTCCTCCCCTTGGCTGTTTCCACACTATTGATTGGCATGAGTGACAAACAAAGTGCAGTTATTGCTCAAGCATTGCTTTTGATTAGTTGTCTTTTTTCCTCCCAACATCACCAAGATATGCAGCAATTAGATTGTGTTACTTTGCTCATTGCTGTTGTACTGTAGCTCTTTAAAATGAGAAGTCTGCTCCACTTCAGCTGAACGATAGCCTTCTACGACCACCCTCTGCTCTTTTCAAACAGAGCGAAAGGGTTGTGACTAAGTGAATGTTAGAAGTTTATAAATTTGATTTATTTAACCACAATATTTACTAAATACAGATTGGTAACCTGACTTACTTCAAATCAAAACAGGGAAAGTATATCAGTACAGTTGGATTTCATAATTCATGAGCAAATCAGCTGTACATTCAGGCCATGCACTTGGAAAGCAGCTTCAGGGTTAAGTGGTCATGAACAAGCACCTGCATTTGTAGTACTCTTCATAGCAACTGCATTAGTGCTGTACAAGCTTTGCCTACAGCATTTATGAAGAAGAGTGTGTTAAGCAGGATCAAAAGGAGGGAAGCAGCTCTTTTCATATCGTTAGGCTTAACTAGTTTGACTCAACATGTTTGAAGATGATCCAGCCAGAAAATCACTGTTGATCACAGGATGGTCTAAACTTTGTGAATCTGGTACTTCCATAAACCTTAGCACTAATAGAGCAGTTTTATTCAGAAATCTCATAGACTTACCACCATCATTCCTGTTTTATCAGTAAGGAGAGCAAGGCAGGAGGGTTGAAGGGTGGCTTTCCCTAGCGAGAGCACATGGGCCTCTTGACTTTGGTATTAAATGTGCTGTCCCAGTTTTGCAGAAGTGGGGCAAGAGAGTCCTTCCCATCCGCACAATGTTGAGCCTTAGGGTGAATCCTTGGCCCTGGCAGGCAAACTGCCCTCGGGCCAGGTAGCAGGGCTTGCGTCCCCCTGCTGTGACAGACATGCTCAATCAGCAATTACTTGGGAACCACCAGTTCTGATTTAGTGATGCTTTAATTAAGACCACAGCAAGGAAAATCCAAAATGAAAAAAGAAAAACCCAACCCCCTCCCCCTCCAGCCCTGAAAAGCCTAACCCAAAAATCTATCAGGCAAAGAGAAGCAATTAGGGAAGCCAACTTCGGGGGGCGGGGGGGTGGGGGGGGAGGAGGTTAGAGTTTTTGTTCTCCTTCATGTGTAGTAATGGATTACCACAAAGATTTTTTTTTTTTTTTTAAAAAAAAAAAAAATATGAGGAGCTGAGGGATGGTTGGGAGGCTGCTTAAATTCCAGACTACAAGACCAAGCCAAAGCAGTACAGGGTTTTCAGACACATTGTTAAATTATATTATACTTCAGTTTCTTAAGAAATTGTCTTCAGTTTTGGAGAGACCGCAAACTTTGTTGCATTTCGTTCTGGTATGTAGGGCATCAATTGCATTTAGGACAATGATGCCGGCATTTGTGTTTTCCCTCATCAAGATACTTCATAAATAGATGAAACAGTGTACTAAAGATATAAAACATGAGGCTTTCGTTGCTTCTGAATCCTTGAGAATGATCTTTCTTGGTTTATTCCCACAGACAGATGAGATATTTTTCTCTTCCCTCACTGGGGGCGGGAGGGGGTGAGAAGAGAGTCCCAATCAAAGAAAGATGCTTTCAGCCTTCTACATGTACAACAGACCTTCGTCTTTGTTGTCTTCTCTGGTCGGAAAAAGTCTGACTTGGGGGATTTAACCAAGGAGAGGGTACGTCATTCTCACTCCAGCCTCACCTGTACTGTTATGCTAGACTTCTCCCTCACATCCAAGGTCCTTTTACTAACTTACATTTCATAGTTCTTTTCCCCGTAGCTCTTTTTGAATTATTATTCCCTGAATGCTACTCCTTTACAGGCTGAGAATGGAGGTGCTGACACAGGCTTGTTATAAAGGGGCAGCTTTACCTTTCTCACTGGGTTGTTGGAGCCATTGCAGGACTCTGACAGGTTTAAGGAGTAAATCAAAAGGGTGAAGAAATTCTCATAGTCTAGGAATGGAGAGCTTTTGGACCAAAAATGAGTGAGAGAACATGCCCTGAAGGACAGCTCTTGTGCATCACCTCCTTCTTGGCTGTCTCATGTTCAGGATGGTCATTATTCATCAGCATGGATATTGATATTGCAATGGTGTAACAGATTTCACCTGAAGATTTCAGAGCACTTTCCGGCCCCTAAAAAGAGCTTAATTGGCAGTTTATACTGTATTTCCCAGTTTTACAGAGGCCTTAATGTAGTCCTGAGAAGCTTGCCCAATCTGTTAGTGACAGAGCTTGCGAGCAAAACTGGAATTGCAGTTCTCAGTTGTCTCCTTCAACAACTACACACAATTCTCCCTAGCTGGTGTCAGACCCACCCTTGTGACAACATGCAACCCAGCACTACGTTGCTGTTTGTAGGGGCAGCTGCCAGCCATACAGCATCTAAGGCCCTAGTGCACATGGGCAGCTGAGGCTGCCTACGACATCCTTCTGGCAGGGGTTGGTCAGGGCTTTCTAAGAGAGTCTGCATTATTCAGTCCATCTTGTTTTCCCTAGATCATTCACATGATGTAGCTGCAAAGGTAAGTATGACTGGTAAAGATATCCAGGCCAGTACAAAGTGTGGGTCAATGCACGCTTGGCTCATACAAGGGTTAGCACAGGTCCGTGTCTTCTCTGTCCATGAAATGATGCTTTTGTGGGACAATTTTTAGCAGTATCTTGCCTGTGGACAATGTGGATGCTAATGTGCTCAAGACACCCAAGCACATTTTTCTAAAATCTCCTGCTATTGATACAGTGGTGGTAGCAGTGCCAAGTCTGATGTGGTCCAGTCACAGGGGATAAAACAAAGTGCTTTCCATATTGGAAGAACTCAGTAGAAGCTGCATTGTGTTACTTCAAGATAAACTGCAGCCCTAGGGAAAATTTTATATATATATATTTTGTTATTGCTATTTATTTAGTACAGCAGTACCTGGAGGTCCCACTGAGAGTAGGACACCATTGCACTGGTCAGTGCTTCACATATACAGAAGATAAACACGTGTCCTGCAGTCTCTGCAGGGAAGGCACACAAAGCTCAGAAAGCACAGTGGTGGCACAAAGGACTTGCCTAGGGATCAGCTGAGTTACCAGGCGTGGAGTGGGGAAAAAACTCCAGATTTTCTGAGTTGCAGACCAGGGCTTGATCTGCTATTTCTCTGTGGCAGAACTAATTTTTCTCACTGTGTTCTCTGGGAGAACTGTCACCATGTGAACACCACCCTTTCCTGCACACAGTTACCTGTGGGTTTTATTAAGAGTGTTACCTCTCAACTATTGTGGACAAGTATTTGCTGGTACATTCACTTTTCTGTGGAAACTTCATGAATGATGCCTCGTTCCCCTTTGAATCAAGAGTTCTTCCTTAGGATCTGGCTGGTATAAATGTTTATGGGTAACTATGCACATTTAAATCCACAACAATGTGGAGCCATCCATCTGCGGAGAAAGACAGCTGCCGGCGCTCCCTGTAGCCAGCGCTCCTCTCCCCAAGGTAAAGCTGTCTGGCACTAAACTTCCTGGAAAATGTTTGCCTTTGGCACTCGTTCCAGCTAATGGCCAACTTTCACTGCGTGAAACCGTCTTCATGTCTCTTGGTGTTAAGAAACTATCCAGCTCCTCTCTTCCTTCCCTTGGCTGCTGAGTAGCAGAAGGAAAAATGAAGTTGCTACTCATGTTCAGCTTAAACTGAAATGGAGTGAAAGGCTCCTGAGTGGGACACATGGCTCAGAATGGGTTGTGTTTGCGGTGAGAGGATTAATGTTGCCACATAACTGATGGATGTGTTCAGCCACCAGTCGTAGCTGCTGTAGCAGCTCTCTGCTACTACAGGCCTGTCTGGCAATGGCTTTTGTGTGCTGTTTGCTCGGTGCTTTCCCTCCTGAGCCCTCTGCAACTTGTGATGACTTCTTTGACTTGTCCTGCTGCATTGAATATAGTTTTGCAGAAATTATAACCTGCTGCATTAAATATATAGCTTTACACAAATTATTACGTGAAAATAGGTTCTTTCACGCCATGCTGCAGCTTGGCCCCTGGAGTCTGGGCAGGTGTACTCAAGGCTCCACGGGTGGGAAAGGAAAGCTCTGTTTTCCTCTTGTGATCTTTTCACTACTTTTTGAAGCAAATGTTCGTCTGTGATATTTAGTGCTTTATTTTCTCTACTTCATCTTGCTCTGGTAGAGTTGAAGTAGTTTCTGGCTGCTTAATTTTGCTTGTGTAATTGCTTTACGTTACAATGTATTAATATGAATGTTTTATAAAATAAGGCCCCAGCTCTGCGAACACACACATCAGTGTTTACTCCTGAGAATGAATTTTCTGCTGATAAGACCAGAGTTTCATGTCCAAACATAGATGCTACTCTTTCCTCATCGTGGCATGTGTAAAGCAAAAAACTGAGTGAGGGGAAGAAAAGCCCAAAAAACAACAAACAAAAAATGAGGTTCAAACCCTACTGGCAAGAAGTGATTAAAAAAAATAATTGAGAGAGGCAACAGGGTAAAAATACTAGCCTTAGTCCCATGGTGGCAAATGTGGAGGTGAGCCACTAGCATAGATGTGGGGGAGCATGCTCAGAGGAGGATCGTGGGCAATGGAAAGAATCTTTCATGTCTACAGCTTCATGGCTGGAAAATTTTGACATTTTAAGAAACGATTATGATGATTTCAGCATTTCTCCCACTTACCAACCAGCATTGTTGAGAACATTCTGATGTATTCTTACAGATTTGACAGAAATTACTAATTCTGGTTGCAACCTATTCAGGTTTCCCTTTTGTTTTGCTTCCCCTGTGAATTAGCCACATGCCTGCTAAAGGCCCTGCAAAATACATATTTATCCCAGTGAAAAGGTATGTTAGAAAAGCAAAGTTTTTCCTCATTCTGTGTCAGAATTGTGCTGCTTTTAGTGAAGTTAAATCTATAGTTTTTCTGCAATTGCATGTAGATAGCTCCTGCAGTAGCAGCAGGCAGAGTAACTGCTTTCATCTGTTCTTATGTGGAGCATGGGGTGCATGGGAGAGTGCACTGCTGCTCACACCCATCCCTTCTGTAGTCCCATCCCACAAACCCCACAACTCTGCTAATTCTGAGCACTGCAGAATTTGTGGAAGGAGTTATTTTATTTGTTTTCTTCTCTGTGGAGGTTATTGTTGTTCAAGAATTGTAGGTGACTTAGTTTCTCAGAGCTCCTTTGTCTATAAATTTCAAAGCTAAATGAAATCAGTGACTTGACATAGAAGTAACAAGTAGGCTACAAAACAAAACACATTCTTGCACAGTCCTGTCACAGAACCCAGGTGATTTCAGCATGAATATCTAAATTATCAGCTGTTATTTCGTCATTCCAAATCTCATGATTTTTCTTAAATAATTTTCTTAAATTTTTGTGATTTATGTTTAAGTGAGTTTTTAGCACTTGTGATTCTGAAGAGAAGGGATAAAAAGCATAGTTCTTCAGACTAAAAAGAGGTGCCTAAGTAGTGACAAATAAGTCTTATGAGCTGGACCCTACAGTACCTGGTTTGTGAAGCCCTCCTGTCTTTGGAGGGAGTTGTTTTGTGTTATGGGCCATGATTCTGCAGCTGGAGCTGCCAGAGTGGTTTTCTGCAGTCGCATGCAGCCCTTGCACGCTTGGGGATCTGAATAGGAAGAGGTGTAATGGAATTAAAAAGCTTGTGAATGTCAAAGAGAAATGTGGAGCCTGAAAGAGATTATATATGTACGTTTGTGTGTATGCATATATATGTATGTATACACATACAATTTTATTTTTCAAATGTCTGTAGGCTATAAGCTCTAGCGTTTCTTTACCAACTTAGTCTGTTCTGTGTGGTACGTGTAAGACAGTCCACAGTAAGACAGCTGAGTAATTTTATTCTTTGGCAAATAATAAGATCTTTTGCAAATGTTGCTCCATTTAGCAAACAGGTTCAATAGACCAAAAAAAAGGCATTCTGAAAAATTCAGCTTTCTCATTTTGACTTACTCTAAGTGAAATACTAGTGTTGAAATGAATTTTAAAATACCTAGTGACTCAAAGCAATTATGTAATTAATTTCCTGGTTACACTGCCAGATTGAAAGTCTGTGGTGTGAACCCCATCATTAGCTCACTTTGAATTTTCAAGCTACCTTTCAGACTTTGCCTTCATAATAAACAGTGAAGGTAGCTCGGCTTGTTTGTTTTTATGTGCACTGAATCCCCTTTACCTTGGACTGCTCAACCAGAAAACGCTGATGCTTCCCCTGGTCTATCTTCCTTCAATCTCTTCCCGAGTTAATTGCAGGAAATACAGGGAGGGATCACAGCCCAGCCCGGCCCCCCTCTTTCTTCTCGGTATTGCTCTGTGTCTGCAACGTGGGGATCATGGAAAGAGCGCCTGGAGAAGGGAGTAGTGAAGCCTTGCTAAGAGTAGGAATAACATTTATATGAAGACAACCTGCTTTTTTTAAATCAACAGGTCTGAGACAAGAAAGAAACTGCATCTTTAAAAAAAAAAAACAAACATTGAAAAGCAGTCTAGAATAGCAGGTGATGAAGCCTGGTGAAGCAAGCCAATACTTTTGGAAATTCAGGACTTCCAGGGAAACAAGGCATGCAATTATTTTTGCCAGTCCCGAGCACTCAAAAATTTTAAGGCAGGCTTTCCTCAAAAAAAAAAAAGGTGAAGTTGGCTCAAAAAATTCATGAGACAGGATTTTTCATCTGTTTTTTACTGCCTGGTAGAGCAAGACAGAAAACTTCCAGTGAAAGTAAAATTTCAATCAAAAAGACTGTCTCATTTAAAAAAAACAAAACAAAACAACAAAAAAAACATGGGGAAAGATTTTAAGCTGTTGGAATACTTTGGGTATTTTTAAACAATAGTGGTTTCAGAAGTGTGACAGAAATGGTCTATTTTGTTATTTTCTCAGTTATTTTTCTTGAAATTGTTTAGAATTAACACATTTAAAAAAGAAAAAGGAATTTGAAAATCTTAATGTAAATCCAAACCAATTTTTTTTTACTGTGAAGTGAATCATTTTAGATGTACATGGAATTAATATGGAAAAGGAAGGGCTGTTTTTCTGTGTGAAAAGTTTTCCATTTGACTACTGAATTAACAAACCTATTTGTGATCCAGGTCTTACTTGGATGCTTGTGCTCTTATTTCAAGTTTTGGGGTGGTTGTTTTTGTGTTGGTTTTATTTGTTTAAACTGAAGCACTCTGTGTGTATCTATTACTCGGTTAGAGTTGTAGCTTTTTTTAACATAACCTTATGGCCAGCTACGCCAGTGCTGGACTAAACAAAAGATGAATGTTTCAGAAGACCAACAGTAAGATTTAAAAACTGGGTGACAATATGTGCACAAGGGGAGCGATGAGGGGATGCGAAGAAGCACAGCTCAACACCGCTGTGCCACAGAGGGCTTGGGTGTCCCTGCATGCTCCGTGTGCAGCCTCTGCCCAGCTTTCTCTGAGCCACACAAAAAGCGAGTGGCATCCTGCTTCAGTTGAAATAAAGGTTTTCCTTGCTGTGCGCTCGAGTTTAGCCAATACACCTCCCAGCTTCTTCTTTGTCTTGCCTATTTATTTTTTCTCATCTCTCATACTTGACTCAATCTGATCAGCAGTTGCAAGAAGGGTTAGCTGTGTGCCTGTCATCTGGAGCAGCCTCACTACCATCTCATTTAATTTCTGATTTCAGTCTGATGTGCCTATCTATCACAACTTTTCTTTGTTCCTCTTGGTTTAATCCTTAGCCTGAGATATTCTGTGCTGGAGAATAATGCAACTATGTACCCCCACCCTCAGGTGCTGTGCTACAAGCCATACTACTAGGAGTTCTCTTACTTTTTGTGTCTGGAATAGGCTGGGCAATGATAAATCCAGACAAATACTGCTGCTTTTATTGTCCGATTACGTCAGCGAAAGGCAGCTCTCAGGAATATAAACAGCCTGAGGCACGCTGCCCTGCAGGTCACCTTGAAAGGATATCTTGTCATCGCGGCTGTACTGTCAGTCTTGTACATAAGCATTTACGCCGGCTCAGGTTTAACTTTATGCCTGTTCAGGCCTTTTCCTGCATACATCTATCAGATGTACTTGTGGATGAGCTAAGATTCATTATAAAAGAGAAAATAGCGTCATGGTTTTCACCTGCTGAAGCATTTTTGAGTTCTCGAAATGGAAGGAACAAAGGATCTATTATAGATGGAGAGAAAACGTCCTAACAGTGTGAGGAGGAATGTACTGAAGAGGAAATGAAATTACGTTCCTTTGCTTTTGAAATGTGGATAAAAGTAGCCAAAATCTTCAGTACAGGAGATTCCCTATTATTATACCACATGGAAGGTGGCTGCAAGATAATAGCATTTTCCCTGCTTTTTTTGTGCAGAAGTGGAGTGAAATGGGGAGTGTAATTTTGCAAGCAGTTAGTCCTGGCAAAGCTGGCTAAGCTGCCATGCTTTCCAAGAAGTTAAAACAGTAGAAGTCTTAATTCCCAATGAAAATTAATGAGACATAGCAGGTGCTTTTGAAAATTTTACCCATATGGAAAAAAATTACAACAAATCTCATATTTCTTAGGAATGAAGAAAAGAGAAACTTTTTAGGATTGGGGTTTTGTTTGTTTGTTTTCTTTGAATCAGAGATTGAGAAAGCGATCTTTTTTTTGCAGTTACCTTTTAGTAATTCACTTCTGAAACAAAGTGGGGAATCAGACTGTCTGCTTTTTTATGATGAGTAGCACTGGAGTCATAAAGTTGCAGATTTCTACTTGGTAATCTGCACCATTTTTTGAGGAGAATAAAGGTGAAAGCGGTTGATCAAGTAATTAAAACCAGATAAAGTCATGGAAGCAACACAAAAATGTTACTCTTGCAATTAGACTGCAGTCTCTGTCTCTACTCCTCCCCTTCCCAGCAAAGCTAAGAGCAGAGGACTTGGCTTGTACCACTCCTGCCTAAGGCTCTGTGTTGGCATATGTGTATGTTTAGGAAGATCTAGTGGTTTAAGCTTGTATCTGGCCTCTAGCCAGATACAAGTAAAAATTCTTAAGAAGATCATCACATGGTGTTGTTGCAGGGAGAGTCATTTCTAGATTTGCCTCTCCCCTCATGGACAAACTTTGCTTGCAATTTCTTACTCCCTTAAAGTATCTTGTCTCTCCCATTGTAGGATCTGGAAGGTTTTTCTCAAGGGCAGGAGTCCTGTGTTCTGTTTCTCACCCGCTTCATTCTGTGGGGCTCCTAACTCATCAATTCCTCCACTGATGGCAAATACAGAGCTCATTCTCTTTATTTTTCCCACAACCATGCCAGCTTTTTTCCCCCATACTGTCTTTTACTCCTGGTATGTCATTTCTGAACTGTACCATCAACCTCCTGTTGCTCAAATACTCTCCTAGAGACTGCTGTCATTACAGGGCAAACGCTCTTCCTGGCATACGTTCTCTCTGAAATCTCTTCATCACTTGGCCATTGAGTTTATCCCAGTACTACTTACTGCCCAGGTGTCTTATTTACTGAAAATGCCCTGGAAGTGCTCTTTTGAACATTTGTTCCACTTCATGTACTTGTATGTATTGAAGCCAGAATACTATCTTCTCACCCCGGAAATGGAGTAGAGATGAGTGAAATACGCAGACTCCCGGGAACAAGTCCACTGACGTCACAGTGGGGGTGGAAATGCCCATGGTCCTGAGATGATGCCTTTAGTATGTTGTGGTGAGGATGTTAAAAGCAAGTTAGAACAGACTAAGAGATGCTTTAAATTATGCCCGAGCAGCAGAGGCCCAAGCTTTGGAAGGAGTCTCCTTCATCTCTTGCTGGTGCCTTCTGGCCTTTCAGCTGTGTTGAGCAGATCTGTGGTTGCACCTGCCCACAACGCCATGGTGGTTTCCTGTTTCATCCGTTCAAAATACTATCCATCAGGTTCTCATCACCATCAGTATCCAGAGCACCTTGCTGATTCGGTCTGCACACTGGGTCCCGCTTCGGCATTGCACTTATGCCCATCTTTGAGTATTTGCTGGAGAGAGATGGGATTGCCCAGTAGTTTGATCTTCAGCACACGTTTGAGTGTTTTGAGTTGGAGTCTGGAATCACTGCCTTCGAAACATCATTGTAAAAGATGTGATCAAACATCTTGATCAAAAATTTGAAACCTTAAAATGTTTAATTTGGCATTCCTAGCTTCAGAATGACTGAAAAAGACTTTTATTTTTCTTTTTTCCTTCCTAAACATTAGTAAAGAGAAAAGTTTCTGTTCTTGGCAGAGATTTTGTGGGCCAACTTTCAGGGCAAAATATTGGTTTTTGAGTAGGGGATTCTAATGGAAAAGCTGAGCACCAAATTCACACAAGGTTCTTCTTAATTATAGAAGCCAAAAGCTCTTCCAGATGTCTGTCAGCCCAACATGCTAGATGCTGCCATCACTGGTTTTAATAAAAGCTCATATTCAGCAAACTTTATTACTGATTTACTGTACATTACTTAACCCAGAAAATGTTTTTGCTCTAAAAAGCAAGCAAACAAAGGCCTGGTATTTTCATCAGTTGCACTCCAGCATGTCATTTACTGTGTTAAATACCATCCCGGTTCCATTATTTTACTGAAGATTTTGTGTAGATTGCCATTGTTAAAACTGGAATTTCAGAAACTCTTGTGAAGTGAGAAATGCACATGAACAAATTGGTAAATGGTGCGTGCAAAACAGGCAAAGCCACTAACAATGCAAACACATACATGATATGCACAACCAGACAGGTATGTCTGTGAAAAGTTACCTGTTTGTACATGCAACTAATACATACTCTAAAGAAAAATGGAAGCTGGAAAAAAAAAAAAAAACAGGAAAATGTTATAGAACAAATACAGGGAAGTGTGATGTGACTTTGTGGATACAAAAGTGAAGAGAACAAAACCAATAGAAAAATCATCAGTCAGAGAGTAGCTAATGAAATCTCTAAACAATGATGTAATCAAAGTGCATTAATCATTATAAAAGATCATTTCCCTTTAAACATCTGCTCCCATTCACTTGGCAACAGTCTGGGCAGTGTCATGAATGATGGGGTTTTGGATTATGCTGAAGGGCATGTGTTATCTGAGAAACAATGTAGAACATCCCCAGCTTGACAGGGTCTGGGGCAGCAGTGCTTTTCCTCAATTCAGGTATAGCATTAAGGAAATAAGGGGGGGAAAAAAATCGGACATTGCTTACAGTGGAAGGGAAAACCTGGTATAAAACTGAACCCTCCCTTCTCAGCCATGCAAAGAAAATTTAATTTGGTGCCAATGGATTCGAATAAAGTATTTCCTCTGGGAAAAGAGCCCCTGTCCAGCCTGGTGCTTTTAAGAGAGCCTTAGGAGCCATAGTTGCTTGTAGGAGAGACCTTGTTCCTCCCCACTGAGAAGTAAGCACCACAAAAGCCTTCCTGACCCCTTTCTCTGCGGCAGCCTGGCTGTACCAGTGAAAGAGTGAGATTAGCCGTTTCAGGAGAAAAATCTCTTTTTTCCTCTGGCATAAGCAAAGTGTGCAGAAGGGCCATGACGATCCCTTACTGCCTGACAGTCTGTGGCTCTGAGGCATCTGCCTGCCTCCCTCGTGCCTGAGACTGCCTGTGAAGCGAATGCACATGCGCTTCGGTAAAGCCTCTGTCTGCAGGTACCAGTTTGGAGCATAACTTGCTCCAGTGCTATTAGGACTGAATAAAGTTTCTCGTGGGCTGTGTTTTATTTAGGGTTAGGTCAGGACTCCTGGATTGCCATTTTGTCTCTGCCATTGGACTGAGTCAGTTGGAGAGGAACTTGTACAGCTAGGGACTATTTTTTTATCCTTGTACAAATCTGGTACCTTGTTGCATTTCCATGCAGTTGGTAGCATGGACATTGCTTGTGGGCACAATTGGTGGCCCCTGTGCACCTCCATTTTTACTTCTCTCTTGCTGTGCTTTAGTGTCTGTGTCTAAGGCAGGGAGGGGGAGGCAGGAGTCGTGCTTGTCTTACAGGGACACATCTGACGGTGGAGCCCTTTGAGGCCCACTAGCAACAAAGATCCTCCAGCTGCAAAGCAACACTGATTTTTATGGTAGTCTTGTTTTCTTAGCAAATCTGTAACACATAGCAGTTAGGGAGCATGGATCTCACAAGTGTTGGATTCAGAGTACTGTATTTCTACCTCATTGGTCATTTACTGCTGACTTAAGGTCTCCTTCATGGCACATAATCAGGAAGCCTTTACCAACCTCTGGACTTGAGGCTACATTGGTGGTGAAAAAGCATACGCCCACATGGATTTCCAAGGGAAGCAGACAAGAGGAGCTCAAATCCCATCTGGAGAAAGGAGGACTGGGGCTGCGGACATTGTACATGGTTATGCCGCTTCATACCCATTTTTGGCAATTCTGCAAATTCACAGAGGATGGATGCTTTTTCTGCCTGGGCAGAGTGCCTTTCCAGCTGTTAGGTGGGGAAAGTGGAAATGAACTCAGCTTTGGTCTTTGCTGTTCAGTTACGGGTAAGATACTTAATCTGGTTTGTGCCTGTTCATAACAGTACTTACCCTCTTTGTAAGGGCTTTGTAAAAGTGATTGGAGAAGTTCAGATAAAAAGTATGTGGTTTATTGTTCTCTGTTTCTCAAAGCTGGTAAAGTCATACAGTAGTATTTAAACAGAAAATCAAAACAAACCTCTTTTCTTCTCACGGAAGTGCGTAGATTAGTATTGCAGCAGCCTAGTGTCAAGATTTCAGGTTTAAGTGCCGTTGTCTTTAATTTCATGATGTTTTAGGTGTGCTATAGATTGCTACCAGCCTGTTGCTGCCATGACATTTGCTAGCTTTACAGTCCAGCTCAGATAGGTCCCAGCCTGAGAGCAGGGGTGTGCCAGCTGGCTTTGCAGGTAGTGTGTTCAGTGCTGAGCAGAAAGGGGAGCCCATGCAGGCTGCAGCCAGGTGCCTTGAATCCGCTCGCCACCATATGCCCTCTCTCCCATCTGGGCCCTGCTCTGTCCAAGAGCACAGTTATGCTTTTCCCTACTAGCCCTGATTCCCCCTCAATAGCCTCCAGGGGACTGAAGTGAGGACATACTCTATGTGGCTGCAGAAAGCGAAGAAGGACATAGCGTCTTGAGGAGTCCTCTTTTCATCATTTGTCCTGGACCTGAACCAAAAGCTGCAAAATATATTGGTGTAATCTTAGAAAATTCAAATAGGTTTCCATGGCATTGTGTGTATTTTAAAAAAATGAATACAATTAATTGACAAATTTAGCTTCAGGTTTTCTTTGGCCAGTGGGTTCTTCACAGTTCCAGCTGCAGGCATTGGTTGCACAGGAAACAAAGGCAGAACATTTTTGGGGTAAAGGTGTCCAGGAAACCTACCTTGCATAAAAGCCATCGTGCAGATATCTAATGTAACACACAGTTTCCTTACTGTACTCACCCTGTTGTCGTTACGCAAACCTGCAAACATAGTTATGCAAATCTATGCACTTAATGCCATATTTTGTACCCATCCAAAACATCCAACACTTCCAAGGGAAGCAAGCAGCTCTATTTCAAGCAAGTGTCTTTGGAGCCTAGTTCTGAAAAGGTGTATAGCTGGAGTTAGACACATATATTGAAAACGGTAGTATTCAGATGAATAGACCTATTCACGTTGCGCATAGGGTCTGAAATAATGATTTAGTCGTTTTCTTTTCTGAGCTGTTTGTGTAATGCAGAGTTTGTAAGCTTTCATTATAGTGTAGGTCATGCGCACACGCAATTATGTTTTTCTTTGGAGACTCAAATCCTATATATTGTTCATGTGAAATTTTCAGTTAAATCAGATGAGGTTATTTATGTGAAATGGACTGTCCTTGTATCACTGCCACCTAATGGTCAGGACATTGTAGCTAGGTGCCTGGTTTAGGTGTCCTCTGGAAAACTGATCTTATCACCAGTACTAACCTTATTATCTTGTAAGACTAGATAATGCTGTTAACTGCCCTCGACTTCATTTTCAGCCCATAATAGTCTGTTCTGGAGCCTCACTGGACACTGGTGTGTACATTCTCGCTCTGATAGCATATCAGAGATAAGGGAATTTAGTTTTCAAATGGCAAAATCCAGGAAGAAAGGGAAAGCATTAATCAGATGGGTGTAATCTCCAAGGGAGCAAATACTTCATTTTAATTCAGCATTTCCCTTTGATGAAAACTTTAGTGAATGTTATTATGTGGAATTTATATGAAGCCTGGGTTTAGGTAATCAGCTTTAATATTTATACTCTTAGGGAAAAAAAGTTGAATCATTAGTAAGCATGCATAATTAATGAATAAATTATATTTTTCCTTTGTTTTCCTTCAGGTATAAGGAAATGCTAGATCTAGTGATATCACCCAGCCTGACTGTAAATAGAGAGTGCCCTGACAGACTGAAGCGTAACCTTTCTAACATTTATGCCACGGCTCCAGATGACATAGAAGGTAGGCTGCCTCTTTTGCTTACTGTTTACTGGCTTTAGCATAATGTGTATATATACATGTAACCAAAGGGAACTGGCCACATCCAAGGCCTTTGCCTCTGACAGTTAGTTTTACAGTATAGTGAGCAACTGAGATTTTTGAGTATTTTTTTGTAGACTCTCCAGTTGTGGCTGAATCCTTTAGAATGCAAATGGAATTGAAATGTTTTATATGTAGATATATATCTCTGTAGAGTAGGTGCATACATATGCACAGGTGCATGTATATGTTTGCTCTACTGGAATGATTACAGGTATAAAACATATTTTGTGTAGAGCTGGTAGTTTTTGTTTGGACCCCACTAGAGGGGTAAGGAGCCCCAGTGGCGGCATGAAGGTGAGCCCTGTGCTTCGGTAGCTGTGCTGCTGCTGTTGGGGTGGGGAGCATTGGGGCTCCCAGGCCCAACAACATATCGTGCAGCTAGACAACATTTTGCCAAAGCAGCCCCGTGCCCCAGTTTACATCGCTCTGAGATCATTGCTATCATCTCCAAACGGTTAACCCCGCTGGCCTCTGGTCTGAAGTTTCACATTTGGCAGGTACCAAGGACAAATTCTTTCAGTGGTTGAGGCTCTGATGGAAATTTATCTGCTCTTCTCCTCCTCCTTCCCCCCCATCATACTGTTCAAGTGAAGGAAACAGAAGAATGTTAAATCTGCTAAAAAAATTATTGGCAAGTGATGCAGCTGAACTAGTTCTTGCTAGTACAATCCCAGCTATTGTTTGCTGCGGTCAGGATCTGTCAGCCTTCCTGTTGGAGGGGAGTTAGCAAAAGGCACTGGCTATTATGTTTTAGTAGTATGTTAACCCTTCATTTATAGGCTCTTAGAAGCCAAGATGTTTTGCTTGCATGTTTGCTAAGGCATTAGAAATTGCGTGATTAAATCACATACATCATGACTGCCTATTTACAAGAGCAGTTGAAGGGATAACAATCTAAAGGAAACATCCTTTTAAATGTACGTGTTTGCAGAAAAGATTAGAGCTAGAAATGATTTTTAAATACATCATTTTGTAAACTTCTTGGTACGGGAACGGTTTATTATTATGCGATACAAGTAAGCACCAACATAGCACTTGTACAGTTGGACACCAGTTTGCTAGTGACAAGTCGTGTTGATACATTTCTTATAGAAATAACATGGTTATTTTCCTACAGAATGATACCCTGTGCTACCAAGATTATGCTCCTTCCCTTGAAAATACCTCTTGTTAATTTGAAGAACAGGAAAATACTTGTGTGTTTGTCAAGTCTAAGACTGCCAGAGCTTTTAATGCAATAAATGCACACAAATGTATGCCCTGTATTACACATACAGTTTTAATTTTAGCAAGTCTAGTCTCAATATTTACTTATGAAGATGTCCACATAGATGTCTGGCCTGCTGTTTTCATGAGTGCTTACCATGAGATGTGCAATTATATCAATATAATTTTCAAATGCACATTCTGCCTGTAGTCCTACACTTTTGGGTAGAAACACATGTAGTTTTAACTTGCCTTTTTTTGGCAATGACAGTACCATATTGCATATTCACATGCAGTAAATCCCCACTTGGCGTTCTTGGCAAACGTATTTATTCTGTATTTACCTCTTTCAAAAACAAAAAATTTGAAGATGTAATATTTTTCAAATAGAAAAGAAATTAAGCTTGTGCTCAAACTGTCTGTTCTACTGTTTTTCAAATGTAAAAGGCATTGCGAATTAAATGAATGAAAACTAAAGAAGTATATTTCTTCAATGCAATTCTGTTTGGCAATGCAGAACAGTGTGACAGAAATGGTATAGTTTTTGTTTTCACAATTAAAAAGTCTAATTTTCTAAACTGTTTTCTTTCAGGTAAGTCAAAGCAAATTTTTCAGAGTGAGTTTGAAGTTGAGGCAGGTAAGCCCAGCTTTGAATTTAAAAACAATCTTATTTTCTATATCTGTATGTGTAAATGAATATGTACATTTGTATAACACTATCCTTTGTCAATTTAAAAAAATTTTTTTTTCTTTTTTTAACTAAACCTCTCTGCCTGTTGCTTGGGAAGTAGGTTACTGTTACCCACATTTTATAGATAGAGGAACTGAGGCAGGGTTGCTGCTGGGTTTTACTTTTCTAAGGTGTTTCAGAGTTGTAAGAGCGTGAAGAAGGAGTCCTTATGGTTTTGTTTCAGTCAGTGATTAGGGTGATTCTGTTAGCAATTAGGGCTGTATAAGTTGCACGATCCCTCCCCTGGCACACTCTCCTCCTGCCTGAGCTGTCCTTTGCAAACGGGTGAGTGCTCAGAGCGCGTAGTGTCTGCAGGGGACCCTGGAAGAGGAAAAAAGGGGTTGTAGCTGTGATATTTGCCCTTCTGTGGTGTTTTGGGGGTGTAGTCAGCCAGAGGGAGAGCTCTGGCAGAACTGGGGGACAACTTAGGAGATGGGATCAGAAAGGGCACAAGGCTTGAATTTGTTGTGGAGGAGGGTGCAAGGAGAGGGATGTGGCACAGGAAAGCACTTTGGAGGAGGAAGAGCGAGTGATGAAAGTGTGTTTGATCACAGAGGTTGTATTTGGGCGAGTTTGTTCTGTTTCTTCTTCATACCCAGAGAGGAGAGGAAGGGGGTGGAACAGATGTCCAGCATGGTGCTAGGAAAGACATTAGAGTCCAGCGCATAGGCTTGTGGACAGATGATTCTTGGGGTCTGTTGCTGCACAGATAGATGTACCCAATCTGTTTTTTTCTCTTAATAATAATAAGCAGCAGTATCGATGCAGTCGTGGCCAGCTCACTCTGAAACCTGTTCCCCCCAGACATCAGTGCCTTTTACCAGAGCCGCTTTCCCTAAAGCAATGATGCTGCAGTAACACTGCTCTGATACTGCACGTGAAACAGTTGGGAGACTCTTAAAGGTATGCATGGGGCCAGAAAGCTGTCGCAGTTGGGTTGCAAGCGCTCATCTGCGTGACAGGTTGCTGGGGAGAGAGCTGAGAGGCTTGGGAACATTACCGAAAACAGGCTGTTTGCTTTCAGGTGCAGAGAAGAGTTCAGTAAGCACCTAAGCACAGACGCCTTTATTTTCACATTTTTTATCTATTCTAACTTAATGTGTAGTTCTTATTAAACAAGTGCAATTATCCTGGAGAAGAGAGAAAGGAGTACATGGATTTTATTTTTTATTTTGAGTAAAGTTATCTCTGAAGATTTCCGAGTTTGTGGAAAAAAGGGCCTCCTTTTTGAAGAAAGGGTGCTTTTTAGGTGTTTCCATCTTTTAATCAAATGTTATTGTTTCCTAGGAAATTCAACTCAGTCTTATTAAGCTCAGTATTATGTTTTCTAGGAAACTTAGAATTTCAGTATTATTATTATAGACAGTAAACATTATACAAATTAACATTCTAAAAAAAACCTTGTAATTAATAATTTCAGTTTATTTACATATAGTAGACATTATATAAATCGACATTCTAAAAAAAGAATAATATCTAGTAATTAATGTTTTTAGTTAGAACTCATGCACCTCCATTGGGGTTTTTCCATAAACAAGTGAATAAAGATAAAAATGCATTTTTTAATGAAATTTAGTTTAAGAAGGTATCAGATTAAATGTTTGTGTTTTTAATAATAGTTTGGTGTCATCTCCATGTTATAATGTAAAATGATAAAGTCATCTAAAATGTTGTGGAAAAGGGTTGTGTGGGAAAGAACAATTTCAAAAGAGAGTTAAATCAGGAAGAACGAACATTTCATATATGAGCATGTCGGATCTTTTTGGACATTCTCTCCATGTTTACAGCATAACAAGTTACTCAAACCCATAGGACTATTTGCATGTATTTAGACTTATATGTACTTGCATATTGCATTAAATAAAACATGCTTTAAATGTTTAATTCACCAACTTACAAATGGCTGAACAAATGAAGTGGTGCTGTTTTGGACAACTTCATACTGAAGATAATCCTTCTACAGCATTGAAGGTATGTCCCTGTCAATGCATGGCACAGCACTGCAGATGTTTCCTGCCTGCTGGTAGCAATGTGCAGGCATTGGGGGCACTGCCAGAATCTCCCTTTCCACCCAGCATGTGCACCTGCAGTTGAGAGATCATCTTCTGTGTGAGATTGGGTGATATTTCCTATCCCGTGTAACAAATTACACTATAGATGCCAGCAGCCAATGTCAAGGATGGTGGCGCTGCTGTCAGCGGACAACATGATGCTTGATGTTCTCCCTGTGTGGAGAAGCTGTGTGCAATTAGTCTGGTGTGTTCATTGATGCAGCCAGCAGATAGAGAGGCTGAATCTGTTGTGCCTAATGTCATTACTGATGATTGTGAGGGTGTTTTGGTATTTATAGTGCTGTAATAACATCTAACAGCTCCAGCTAGGAACCGAGAAGCAAAATTTGGATGGCGTTATGGAGGCAACCTGTGTAATACTCATGGTGGCATTTAGGTATGATGTTTTCAGAACAACTTGCAGGCAGCTTGCAGGTTTTAATTTAGATTTTTTTAAAATTTTAATTAATTAAGCCTAAATTTATCTCTGAATAAAGATGGTGGCACATGTTTCTTTGGTAGTGTTGCAGGACACAACAGTTTGGTACATTGGAAGGCAACCTGCACATATAACCTGTGTGATACGTTTTCTACTGGTTTAATATTTTCATTGCTGGCAGGTCAGTAAGGTAGGTTGTAGTTAACTCAAAAAATTCAAGAGTAAGGAGATTTACAATGCTGTGGTTTTAATATTTATTTTGATTTGATGTATTTTAATGAACATTAAAGAAAGTGAGTCATGGTCTAGGAGAATACCAAAAAAAGCAAAAGGGCAAAAAGTACAGTGAGCTTAAATCACTTCAATAATCATAGTAGTTGCTTTTATAGCCTTTAGCAGATGAGTCAGCCCACCAAAGCCCAGCCTCATGATTGATATCCGTCCCGTGAGAAGGAGAAACTGGTAGCTCAGTCAATCAGTATCACCCTCAGTTAAAAACTAAATATATATTTATTTGTTGTTAAGTGGAGAATAGCTTTCTTATCTACTTCAGTTTGTGGAGATTCACTAAAAACAAAGTCTTCTAATTCCTATATATTTTTCTCAAACCAGCAGTGGTAAAAACAGTGGTATCAGCTTGGCCATAGAACAGAACATGATGAAAATCTAAGATCCTTTAATTTTGTTTTCCAGGCAGCAGCAAAGCAGCACCACAGTGTCCTCTCCATCTGTACTCCACAAAGTGAGTGCTCGTGCCAAGTGCTGTAATTTAAAAACTGTGTTTTGCTGAACAGCCATTTTGTGCAGACTTCTGTTACCTTAAAAAATATTCGCCTTAAGCCCATCCACCTGTTCCCCTGCACGTCTCTGGCCCAGTGAAGTAACTGGTTCTTAATCTTGTTAGATATGGAGTGAAAGAAGGTTTGAGGTACTGTGCACTGTATTTTCATACCCCTGTGAATCCAAACCTTATCAGTTTGAATATTGTTGTGTTTATGAGTGACCACAGAGGAGTATGTTGAAATGTCAGAGGTTTCCCATGACACTCGCTTGTTTGGCAAACTCAAAATGAAACATGAAAAATCATAGTGTTGATTTTATTTTATTTTTTTAACTTACACATATTTTGCACAGTCTTAAAGTCCCCATGCATTTAGGTAGCTTAATCTTAATAGCTCATATCAGGAGCTGTATACTGAAACAAACTTTTGCCCCCGTCTAATCAATTCTGAGTTCTCAAAATATTCACCATCATACTTTGGGTATTATTTTATCAAAATGTCTAGAAATGTTATACATGTGCTCTAGAAGATCATGTACAGTAACTATTGCCTTAGACCTTCTGTTTTTTTGTTCTGAATAGACATTATCCCCATATAGTGACAGTCCCATCTTTCCCAACAATGGCAACTTATGGACAGACTCAGTACAGCGCGGGAATCCAGCAGGCTGCTGCATATACTGCCTATCCTCCTCCAGGGCAGCCCTATGGCATACCCTCCTACAGTGAGTACTCCGACATCATGTTACCTTTGAGGACATCTGCCTCTTGCTCCTAGAAAAATATATTTGAAGTCTTAAGCTTTAGAATGAAAGGTCATTTCTGTCTTGGCAATGTTTTCCTCTTAGGCTTAGAGGAAAATCTGACTTTGTTAGGATTACTTTGAGCTATCTATCAGCTCTTGATATCCTGGGTTATGGTCTTCCAAACTAGGTAAGTTTGGAGCCAGTCAGCAGTAGGACTATGAGGCAGCATGAGAAACTCAGATTCAGTAGGATGTGCCACTTAGGAGTAGTAGCTGGTGGGTGTTCCCATGTCTCACTGCCAAGACAAAGTCCCTTGCAGTAAATATGGTATTTAGGTAAACTACATTTTGCCTTCCTTGATTCTTCCTGGGATTTCAATGATACAAGCTACTTTAAGGAAAACTTTTTGTATATTATTATGGAAGAACCAAGACAGGTTGTATATTATTATGGTTAGAACCAAGGGCAGAATAAGACATGGGTAAAATGATACAGAGTACTTTGGTTTTCGAAGACAGTCCGTATTCAAATGGATGGTTGTTAGCTGTAGGTGCAGTAGATATTTCTAACCCCAGTCAGCTTTGTTCCCTGCTTTCCTGCCTTGCCAGCAGCTGTGGGGAGATGGTGCTGGACAGGAGCAGCTGGGGGATTCAGGCAGGGGACTAATTAAACTAAAAGCACTCCTGTCAGGGGAATGCCTGGTAAACCAAGTGTTAAGAGCGTCCTCAAACTCTGCATGGAAATACTGAGCTCTTGAGGGAGCTGGGAAGTTCTTTCCACTCCTAAAGACCAAAGAGATATTGCTCTTGCTTAGGTACAGCTCTTTAACATAAAGCTCTGGGCCCCTTATTCCCAGCTGATCCTGTGAGTGCTGTGTCTTGCAGCATTAAAATGGCTTCACAGTTCTGTTTCCGCTCCTGGTTTCTCTTGTGCTCTTAAACACCTTCGTTTGCTTGGCAAATACAGTATCCCTTCCCAACAAGAAGCTTTTATAAAGCCATTGACAAGGCTTTTACTGAAGGGGAATTTAATGCAATGGTCAGGAAGGCCAGGGAAATGGGCTTTGCAGAGCTGAAGCTCTACCAGGATGATGAGAGGAATGTTTTGAGACCCTTTCCTGGAGCTACTTGTGTGTTTGCATCAGCTGGCTGATTTCCAAGGCAAACTCTGAACAGTTGTCCTGTTAGAGCAGGTGAAAGTAGAGCCATTTGCTACTGCCTAGAGTCTTTAGGGCATACATGTGTCAGGCCCATATGCTGCTTATAAATCCTGTGGATGACCTCTTAGCATCCTTGAACAGTGATTTCCCTCCCCCAGCCCATATACCCTCTCTAAGATACTCAACACAGCATATGAAAAACTCCACCTGGCTGACAACCAAGAACAATGAAGCAGTATTGTTTTTAGGCACAAAAATAAAACTCAGCCGGTTTCTAGACAAAACAGAACATTGTGTGGAAATTAATTTGGTGTTAAGTTATTTCGCTGTCTAACAACAGTTTTTAGACTTCCAAAAAGGCCCATTCGTTGAAGATTAATTGTAGCTGGGGTAGGTTGAATGCTCGCATGCGGAGTGCTGATGTAATTGAAAAGCATGGGATGTTATGAAAAGCAGCTTCCCCGCGCACACTCACAAATCCTTTTGCTTCCCCAGCAGTAATGGAGCCGGACGCTTGCACCAACACATGTTCATTCACTGTCCAAATAAACCTCCTGCATTTCACCATGCAGCATTGTCATCTTGTTGCTAACTTATACTCAAATTGCATTGCAGCTATTCTCACCTAAAGCTAAAAGAAGTGATTTTTATTAGAGAAAACATTATCTGGGAGAACTTATTCCCAACTTGAGCAAATGCAGACTTGTTGCTTTTAAGAGTCATTAAGCTAGAAAACAGCATGTTTGGGGAAAGGCACATGAATTCGACTTGTCTTTTGGCAAGTTTGCCTACAAGTGCTAAAAGATGACAACAGCCTGGGAAGTGTATAAATCCAAAGTCAGAACATCAACAAGGTCTTTGTTTAGTCCCAGCACTCAGGGTGTGTCCAATGGCCGTTTTTTGTTTTGTGCAAATAGGCATGCAAAGGAGGGAAGGATCACGCCAAAGGGTTCATAATGAGACGCACCTTTCAGCTGTTTATTTTAATAATACAGCTGTACAATCTCGGCAGCATCTCAGAATAAAATATCAACCCCTTTCACTACCAGCAAAGGTTTCATCTTGCAATGTTTAATTCAGCTATTGCTGTTCCCCCTGTAAATTGTCAGTTTAATTGCCTGATTTTTAGTAATGAAAAGATTTTTGTGGCTTCGGGGCTTACCTATTATTTCTAAACTGTATGTTATATCTAACTGAATAATGATAATCCTCCTGTATGACTTGCCAATAAATATTTTGCTACCAAAGCTGAAAATATAATGCAAGTAAAAGATAACTCTGTTGAGAACAGAAGTCTTGAAGTTATTTTGCTGAAGGTCCTGTTGCTTTGTTAATCATTGCTTGCATCTGATAACTGTTCAGAAAGTTCATGAGTCAATGAGTTCGTTTAATTCTAAAACAAAACTATTTGTTCAGAAATTGGTTTTGAAAATAATATTATTCATGGTTGTTTCCCCATCTTAGCAAAAGTTCATTCAGGTGTGGATACAGGATGTAGCTGACTCAAATATTATTTGTGATGAATTTACTTGACTCCATTATTTAAGAGTTTACCTGTTTGGTAATGCAGATAATTAAGAAAAAATATAAGAAAGTGTAGGAAACAAAGAGTTTATTAGGTTAAAATCTAGCTGAAAAATTGTTAATTCTTAAACCTGTTTTTTTACACCTTTATGTGACAAACACTCACGTTCTGCTCTTGGTTCCTGCTATATGCCTCAAAGGCATCAAAACAGAGGACAGCCTGAGCCATTCCCCAGGACAGAGTGGGTTTCTTAGCTACGGATCCAGCTTCAGTACCCCGACGGCTGGACAAGCACCGTACACGTACCAGATGCATGGTGAGTATAGCTTGGTGCCTTGCAGGATGTGCTATAAGAAGTCAGAATCCTGTATACCCCCATATTAGACCAATTCTTCTTCTTTTGCAATTACAACAAAAAGCTTAGGTATAGGCAGTCAGGGTAGGGAAGGAGGTAAGTCTTCATAGATCTGTTTTGCTCATCAAGGAATTAATTTCTGGCTGAGGTACTGGATTTAGCACTAGTATACCCTAGAAAAACTTCACATATGATGAATATAAGCTTTGCCTTTCTCCAGAAACTCTGTCTTCTTTTTTTTAATTAATTTTGTGACTGCATACCTGGGATGATTGTGTTAGTGTGAATTCCTAGATTCTGAGTGGAAGCAAAACAAAGGTGGTTTTACACTTCATGCAAGCAGTGATGTTAGTGTTATGCTTCTGCCCTATGCTGTCCTGAACAAACTGCTCTGTGGTTAAACTGCTGTATATTCTCTCCACTATTTTTTTTTTAAAAAGCTGATACCTTGATACTAAAAAAATATTTTTTACTGTTAAGACATAACTAATACCTGCTAAGATACATCTGCCTGTTTTAACTCCCAAAGTACCAACATCATTAATTACCCAGAAATTACTGAGGTAAGGTTCAAAAAAGCAGAGCTGAAAGCAGCTGTTTTTTCCTCAAGGTTACTGAGCTAAGATTTAGTAAGTTTAGAATAACTTTTATTGTTGTCAGAATAATAACTGATTATAAAATAATCAGTTGGATTCCCTTAAGGCTTCAAAGTTAGTGCGTTGTGCTCGTAGCTTTATAACACTTTGTTTTGTTGTACAACCAGGAAAGCCAAAATATACTTTTATTTCTAAAAATAAAACTTAAAGTTCTTTTCCATTTGAGAAGCTGTATGAAACACCAGCTCTCAGGAGACTGAATGTTGACTTGCCAACTCCAAGAAAGTCATGAAAGGGTTTAAATCTGAATTGCCAAGAAGTGTGAAGTAAATGAAAATGGTGGAATTTTGTTTGTGATTCCCTTTAGCCCATTTCTAGCATGGTATTTGATTTCTTTGAGCATTTTGGTGCTGTTGGTCAGAAACCTGAACTGCATACGGCAGATTTTCATTATTTGGCTGGTATTCCATATGCTTTTTCCTCCAGTGTGTATTGTTCCTGATCTTCGTGAATTATTTTGATTTTTATTTATTTATTTTTTAATTTTCCTGGGACTTGCTGAGTCATTAAGCATGAATTGGAGGAGGAGTACTAAAATTTGGATGTACTCTGTGTAATCTGAATTTAAAAACACCTCTCCAGGCAATCCTGCAAAGAATGATGATGAATTCTAACACAACAATAGCAGATGAGAGGAACTGTAGCATAACCATTTCAGCTTTATCAATCATTTTACATGCAAGAAGAATAATGAGTATATTCTGAGAAATAGATTATGACCTTAAAATGTCACTCCATCTCTGTGCCTCCACCTTGGGTCCCCTGGGAGTGCAGTTTCATTCCTCACCCGGAGGCCTCATATTCTGAGTCCACTTTGGTGTTTGTATTGAACTTGAGTAGTAAAAAGTAAAGATTAGATTTTTGTCTTCTGCTAAACCTCAGTGCACCTGCGTTTGAAGGTGCCTTGCATTAAGCATGAATTGCCATGAGTGCATGAACTGAGCCAAGCGTTAAAAAGAGATCAAAATGCAAATATTCTTGGTGTTTCTTAGCAAATATCTTCATTACTGTCAAAGATGTGACAGTAGCACAAATGGACATACCTCAAGTAGTTTAAAATTACCCAATTTATGTGCTGGTGAATGGGAAGATTCAGGAAGCCCATCAGCTGCGCAGGCTAAACGTGCTGCACCCTTTCCTGCTGTGGCTATACATATCCAGACTCACTAGTTTAAAAGCAGCTCAGGTACAACTGCAGCAGCTCTCCCGGCAGCAGTGCTAGTCCGTCTGTACCACATGCACATGAGCTCTTTGAGAGGCTGTTTCACTGGAAGAAAAAAGTCACTCCAAGGGGAGTGACTTGGCTAGAGGGAAGGCAAATGCACACGAGGATAAAGCTCTGCCTTGGCTTTATCCTTCCCTCAGAGATTTTCCAAGGGTTGGAAAACCAAAGAGGAATTGCATGGCTTTCCCAAGTTCTTGTAGAAGCTATGGAAGGGGAGAGAGATCAAGTCTCTCACTTTGCTTTTTGATATTGTTGGGAGTCTTTTTTAAAACCTCTAGGCAAAATGCCCTTTTGTGTCATTACACTTAGCTATAGCCTTTGCAAAACCATCTCTGTCAATTCTCTCAATTCTTCTCAACCCTGAATGTGAAAGGTGGACAGACACATCCACTTCTATTTTAAGTCTGAGAGCAAATAAAATCCTAAACAGTTATGAAAGCTGGGAAACAAGGTAAAACTCATTTTATTCTAGAAACTATTTAAGAAAGCTGAAGACTGAGAGGTGACCCTCTGCTGAGAGTTCACGTGCTAGTTTTGTCAGAGCATATATCTCTAACACTAAGGTGGTTTTGTGGCTTGAATCCCTCATGGGACATGCTGGAGACACCCAGGTTGAACGTGACACAAAAAAAAAAAAACACAACCCCCCAAAAACAACAAAAAAAAACCCTGTAGCCTATGTTTTTTCTTCTGTCACCTTGACTCCTACAAGCTTCATGTGTCCTGCTCCTAACAGGAGTTCAGTTCTTGGCTTCTGTTTTGCTCCTTGAACATACTGATCTTGTCTTGAGATTGTGTTACACTGTCAGCAGTGGAAGTCCTCTCTTTTAAGTAAAACTGTGGCTTGCAGTTACCAGCAATTGTAGGTACTGGAATGTCACAGCTTTGTCGATAGGCTGAAGTGCCAGGTCTGAGCTCTCCCGGAGCAATAGCAGCCATGCTGCCTCCTGACTAACTGCTATATGGTTAGATACTGATGGCTGTAACACCGCGATTGACAAAGTACTGGCGTTTTCTTTTGCTGCCTTGGAAGATCAGTGTATTCCTGTCAAGGTTTCTGTTGGGTTTTCTTTCGCCAGAACACAGCTTCCACAGGTGCTTGGTGTCAGCTTAGAAGAATCTGAGCTGTTTGAGAAGGCAACTCTTGACTCATGTGGGACTCAAGTTTTTAACATGGCCCCTTTGTTCCATCAAGAGGTTTAGACAAACAGATTTTGTGCATCAGCACTTGAAAATGTTACACTTGCAAACAATAGTGACACAACCATGTGTTATACCAAAACAGGCTGGAAGGAACTTCCTGCATATGTATATGAGCATGAATGTGCCCAAAGAGCTTTCAGGTAATGTTCCTTAGGACGATGCTATGGTATTAAGTGAAATCACTTCTTTTCAGATTTTTATGTCGAGAAGAACATTTCAGCCAGCTCACTGAGCCTTTAATGCAAAAGAAAACAGAGAAAAACAGTTTCTGCAAGTGGCAGGTGCTTACTCCAAGGCAAAGCGAGCAGGAGTAAATGTGTCTTCCTGTTGTAAACAAATATTTCCATCTTTCTTCTCCTTGCTCATGAGAGGAACAGTCTGAAGCTCCCTCACCGTATGGTTTATTTACCTTGCTGAGTGCTAGTGAAAGGTTTGAGTGAGAAGCCAGGAGCCTTCCTGTGCTGAGTGCTACCGAGGAATGTGTGCTCAGTGCTTTCCCACGCCACAGCACTTGGGGGTGGGGAAGTGATCGCTCTTCTCCCTACTGCGAGTAAACAATTCTCCATGCCGTCCAGCTCCAGGACCATTGAGACTTTTGCTAAGTTCACATCAGGCCTTTCGGTTACCCCGTTGCTGTCCCAGGCAGGGACTCTGGGTGATGGGCTAAACCAGCTGAAAAGAGCAAATTTTTATTTACATATTTTTATAGAATCAAATTTCAGGGGGACTTTAAGAGTCAAGCTCTTAACCCCAACTTCAAGGACAAAATGTTTATTGCACTGTGTTGAAAAAGAGATCTTGAAGAAGGTGGCTTTCAGGGGATCAGCAAGGAAAGGTATCTCCAGGAGAGTGTGCTGCTTACTTCTGTATTTTAAAGTGTGAGCAAAAAATCGTTTTCTTAAGCTAAGCTCTGCACGTCTTGTAAGATGGTAATAGCTCAAGTGCATAAGTGAAATAACTTTGGTATTGTTTGCCTCCATTGAGAACCAGCTCCCAGAGGAACATAGTGAAGTCATCTGCAGGCGGGCGTGGGTGGTCAGACTGTGAATCTTGAGCAGATTGTGCAGCCTGTGCGATTCCTTCTCACTGTCCCCTCATTGATGAGTTACATGGTCCAGCCAGCAAATAGGCACCCATCGTAGGTGTGTTATGTCAATCACCAAGAAATAAATGACCTCTTGGGTGACAAATACTTTGTCTCAGAGGGCTCTAAGACAAATGTTCTCCTTCAGTAGGTGCCAACGTAGTTGGTGCTGGTTTGTTTGCTGTCATGTTTCTTTGGTACCAGCATTAACTCTGGCTGGGATACATGTGTCGGGTTGCAGCCTCACCTCCCTGGTGGCTATTGTCAGTAACGTACTTCTGAAGCCAAATTCTGCTCTCATTTAAGTCTGTTCGTGTTCATTACAAGCACAGATGATGCAGGTGTAATGGAGTAGCATTCAGCTTTTCATCTTTAATTCCAATTATCAACTGTATGCTGGTTCTTGAGCAAGAACAGAGTCCACTAAAAAGCAAGAATGAGGATAGAACGTTCGTTTGGTCATTAAGCATGTAAAAAAAAAAACCCTATTTTACAGCCAGCCAGAAGGGGAAATCTATTTTCATGCTTCCCTGGCATGAAAATAAATTAAATGTGGAAGGGTTTATAAGCTACATAGCTAATGCAGTATGTCACACACATATATAAATATAAAAGATGAGATTGGCAAGTTCCATAGCTCATAAAAATGACTTGAAATTATATCACAAAGGTACTATAGATTGAAGTAATTATTTTAATTGCCATGTAACAGTGGATATGATAGTATATCATCAGACTTTGAGTAACATTCAAATAGACTGAAATCTGCTATTCACTTATTTACTCTGAAGGAGTGACTTTCTCTTTTTTTTTTTTTTTTTTTAACCAGTGCTCTATACGGTGTTGTTTCGAGTCATTATTGTATTTACAAAATTAATTTGTTTCATAATGAAGTGCAGATATTTGAAATATGCATGTGACCAATCCGGGGATGCCACTCATTTTTACAGTCGTGAATCGGAAGAGGAGGCAACAGCTTACATTAGATTTTTGTCTTTAAAGTGATAAATTTGTAATGCTGGTAAAGAAATGTCGCTTCAAGGTCTGTGCCATTTCATGTAAGCGTACAATTACAGCTCCAAATCCCCAAACAACATCCTAGGCTAGATGTTAGAAGTATATTGTGCTTTTTAGCACACTTTTTTCTAAGTTTACATTTTCTGACAATTTAGCAGTTCAGTGATTTGCTCAGACTTTTGGTAAAATTACTATTCAGTAATGAAATTGAACATAAAACACAAAGATTATATTCAACTTCTGCCCCAAAGAGCTTACCGTCTTAACTGGCAATTGAGGAAACTGCTCGTTGTTGCTGGGGGTGGGGAAGAAATCTTTGGAATATGAGAAACTTATCATTTAATGAGCAATGTAAAATGCAAAGAGAAAACTGTGCCAGCACATTAGCGAACATAGAAAACCATCAGCTATGCAGAGAGAGCAATAGCAGCCAGCTTATAGAGCATTTCCTGTGGTCGCATGAGCATGTGTTACCCCCTTATTGCACATCAGGCCATCTCTTCTCAGCTTGTCATTAATTCCTACACAATGCCTTGCTCTTCAGTTATTACTGCTAAAATGACAGCTGGTATGAAACTATGAAGTTGCACAACAGTTAAAACTGTGGCCAAAGACCACTGTGGATACTGTCGGGCAGAAGATTTGACCACTTTTTTTTTTTTTTTTTTTTAATATCCAAATCTATCTACCCACAAAATACTTTTTACATTACAAAGGAAAATTCAGTTATGTAACAGGGATAACTTTCCTTTGCCAAGGAATTGGAAAGCAGCATGGAGTTCAGTACGGACATAAATTTGGGGCCAAAGACCTACGCAGTGAAATTCTTTGCTACTGCTGAGCATTTGTTTTCTTTGTAGAGTCCATTCTGATCAGCTGTCAAATAATGAATGAATAGAAAGCAGCATTTCTTTTGTGCAACGCTTATTTGAAAAGGACTAATTATATATGTTGCTTATGTTTGTGGAATGAATTGCTTATGAAGTGTTCTCCTGGCCTGAGACCAAGTAAAATCTGAATATTTAATCAATTTAAATGTTTTGTTATGCTGGAAACATTTTGGCTCTTTTTAATATCTGGATAATCTAGACAAATTTTGTTCTGAGAGATGCCTGAATTTCTTGCAATTGTGTGTCAGTTTGCGTGTTACATATTTAATATAAGCCCATAAATATCTATTTGGCATCAATAGTTAGCTCTGCATGCATGAAGGAAGTGGCATGTTTAATTTTAAGCTTGATTCTTTAAGTACTTAGTGATGAAATGTGTGAGAAGGGAAATTTCAATCTACACTTGAGAAATGTGGGTCACACTTTGGCATACAGATAGTGAATCCATCTGAAGTCTCAGAAAATATAGAAGAGCGAGAGCATGTTCTCAGCAAACTGTCACTCAGATGCCTTAGATTCATAAAATTAAAACCTCAGTAGAAAATGAGTAGTCTCTTTCAAAAGCTTCTGCTTCACAGCTGGTTTGCATTAGTTGCAGTCTAAAACTGTGGCAGCAAAGCTGTGCTCCACTCTGTGGTGAGTTCAGCAGGGAGAGGCCTCTCTTCAGGAGGGGTCAGACCTCACTTTTTACAGTGTAAATACAAGGTTCCTCAAAATAACAGCGCAGTCTCCCTTTCAAAGATTTTTAAACACCAGGGGCTGACCATGCTACATTTACTTTGTTTTAAAACGAGCTGTCTTACAGGAGAAGGAAGTCAAGGGGAGAGGCAAAGGTGTTGACAGTGATGCACTGTAAGCTGCAAGGATCTGTGCTACTGTTGTCCAAGGAGAAAGCCCTGCTCTAACTTTTCCCATTTACTGCTTTTTTGAGGTTCCATTCAGAACTCATTCCTTGGTCATTATTAAACAATGAGGGACTTGGGAAGAGGATATGCTATTGGAAGGAGTAGACACCAGGGTGCACGGTCCTGAAGCTAGGGGAGCAAATGTGTGTTTGCAAGAGAGAAATGGTCTGGCAAATCATCTGTAACTTCTGCTCTGTCCGGGTTCATCATGGGTTTATTGTCAATGTCTTTGTCCCTGAGGAACACCAGGATTTGTGGTAAGACTTAAAGCTTGTGTGGGAACACAGGTTCTCATGGCTGAATAGCACCCATGGAAACTCAGAAGTAATGGCAAAATGTTATTAACTGTAGAGATGATGGTGGTACAGCCAAAACCAAGGAATCTTCTCTGAGACAGAGCATTTACTTTGGAGGTATCTTGCGTCTGCTGAGGTGCTCAGGAGGAGGTTTCACCAGAGGGGATGTGTGGAGGAGGGCTCTGCCCACACCCAGCTGCCTGTTGTGAAGAGCTGGCTTGCACTTCATGAGGTTTCATTCTTCTAGTTTGTTTCCTACATTTCAGAGTGTCTGTCCAAATCTCTGTGCTTAAGAACTGCTACAGGTAGTTTTAGAGGGGTATGTTTGAGTGTAAGAAAAGTCATTGGTTCAGTGCAGGAAGTGTTGGATAAAATTCTGTGGTTGTCCTGTACAAAAGATCAGACTTGATATCCATGAAGTCTAGCTGGCTGTCTGGGTGTTCACACTGAAACAAGATGTATGAGTGCTGCCCAGTGATGGTGGTGATACTGTTTGTACATCATCGCTGCAACTATGAGCCTTGTTCATGGATTAGGGTAGATAAAGAGTTAGGAAAAGTATAAAGGAAGAATAATAATACTGATCTGCATTAGAAGCGGTAACTTAAGCACCTTGGCCTCCTACCCAGTGTCAGAAGTTTTGGAGAAATTGCAGAAAATTATTATTTTGAAAGATAAGTTTTGCAAATATTTAGGAGGAACTCTTTCTTCAGTGTGAAAAGCAGTATGGGATGAAGCTTGACAGTTTTGTTTGGCTGTCTGTTATCAGGCTGGCAGAGGATGGCATCAGGGAGATGGAAGCAGGCATGACAGTCATGAATGAGAGAGAAGCAATAAGGTAGGGGGGCAATAGTGAAGGGACTGGATAAAGAAAATACAGTTTGCGTATAGTATGATGAGGAGGTGGGAGCCAACAGAGAAAAAAGGAGTGACGTTTCCCTAACCTGCTGCTTGACTATCTTGGGAGCATTTGTGGAGGTCAGATAGAATACTCAAAACATGGATTAATGATCAAAATCAGCACTTTTGTAGGATGTTAAAAAAAAAAAAAGCATAGGATGGTAACAGCTTGGGAAATTATGAACTTGGCCTTGATTATTCAGCTTATAGTGCAGTTGGCATAGAATATGCTAAAATGTTACAGAAGCTTCACTGAATAATTGATTATTAGTATACCTAATAATGTTTTCTTGAAAATATCTAGAAGGCAATAGAAGAGCTAGTGTAAAATTACATATAAAAATCTATATCAAGAAAATTCATACCTGCATAGTCAAGCACTTGAAAGTTAGGAAACATCAGATTCACAATGCTGGTGCAGTATTTGTACTGCTTTCTGTTGTATCTCATTTCTAGTCACTGTCTGAGGTAATGCTCTGGTGGAAAAAATAGAATGCAGTCATACGATCAAAGACTGTGATGATGTTTGTGGACAAATAAGGTCTGACCCTGCTTCAGTTAGCACAGGCTGTGCAGCTGAGGAGTTTCTTAACTGCTGTGCTAGCATTGGATAACGCTCTTGCATGGGCTTTTTAATATGTAATTTGGATGCACTTTCTATTTATATTGGCAGGGTTTAAACACTGAAACTTCTGCACTACAGTACTGTGACCTCTACGAGAATACCTGCACTGTCTGAAGAAAAGTCCATTGACAGTTATTAAAGATAAAAAGAAGAGGATATAAACTTAGCTTACAAAGTCTGTAACTGGTGGATTAATTGAAGCTGACAAAGCAATACTAGGGCAAAGATCACTCTGCTTTTGTCCTGTTTCTTATACTTTTCTCTGAGCATCCACTGTTGGCCACTGTTGTGTTTTTTTTCCTGGAGGCACTGCAGTACTGAAGCAGTGCATAGAGAAGCTGGAAAAGCCTTGGGGCAAATGCTTGGCTCTAGAGTGTTCAGTAGAGACTTACCATGATCCTAAGTGATGGGTCAAAGAGTGGAGACACAGTGCCCAGATCGCTCTTTTCTTTACCATTGGTATTTAGAGATTCACCTTGCTCAAGGGGAAGGGAATTGCTAAACGTGTGGCTGTGCTTACAGGCCAAATTTTTTACCTCCAGTTGCATGACAGCAGATCTTAATAGGGCTAGTTAGATTTTAATTCTGACCTGGGAACTGGAATCTCGTAGCCACTAAACAGCACAGGAGATGGCAAATCCAGCTTTCCTTTATCATGTCTTGTTATCTGTCAGTGGAGGATTGTGTCCAGGATGAAACTGCAGCTGGAGGAGTCTTTAATCTTTGGAGTCACCCAAATGAAGTCAGTTTTGCTGGTCGTTTTTTCAGCAAGGGATTGCACAGAAACAGTCTACATCGTTGTTGTAATGATGTTCACTTTTTGGGTCAAAATATTTCCTTGTGATTTGTTTTTGAAGACAATCCAGTGTGATTTCCTTCTATAGCTGCAGCATCATTTGATAGGAGTGGTTAAAAGGAACACTTTCTCAAAATATAATAAAATTTAATTGCTTTCCCATGGTTCAAATCCTGAGAGTAAATATAAACCATCCCAGCACTTTCAACGCCATTGTTGAGCTGGAATTGAGCTATATGGGTGACCAGGCTCAAAAGGATGGTAAAAGCCAGGCCCTTAAAACTGCTCTGGTCATCACTTGTTAAAGCTCTTTGAGGCTCTGTGGGTTGAGTACTCCCAGAAGCAGGCAGCAGGGGAAGAGCTTTGACTCAAAAAAACTGTACCGTAAAATGTGTTTTATATCACCATTCAGAGTGCCCGCAAACACCTGGTCAAGCTAGCAGGAGTGAATGGGATTGTAGTGGGAGACAAATGGACGTATTTTAAATGGGTTGTGTATTGGCGAGTATTATCTGCAGGAGGTGTTCATATGCTTCTGGGAGCAATGTCCTTTAACAGACACTGCTGATGTCAAGTGCTGTAACATTGTAGAATCATGCTTTTCATCTAGGTTAATATAGTGTGCTCTTCCCTATACTGTCTGAGCCCTTCCAGACAGAAATACAAGACTGTTTTTGGGGAAGGGTTCATTATGCCTAATGGCAAACAGTTGAGCAATATGCTGCAAAGTACATATGGGTTGAGTTTTTCTTCTCCTTTAACAGGTCAGATAGTCTTGAAATACCTCCACAGCTGACAGCCATGCAACATTTTATGAGTTTTCTTGCCCAATAAATGCAGGCAGATGTTGTAGGATTTGGAACCTTACAAGGCACTGGAGTATAGCTGGTGGGAGGTAGTTTTGATGAGTGCTTAACCTCTCACTAAAAAAGTAGCAGCTTGAAGAAGGCAATATTTACTGCAGGAAACATTAGCTTGTCAGAGACCTAAAGCACTGCAAAGAACCTTTCTGAATGACCATGCAAATCTTCAGCCAGATGTTCTTCATAGCATAGGGTAATGCACACTCTGCTGGGAGTTAGACTAAGGCCTTTCCTTACATCACTCACAGTCAACATTGTTTCCTGTAGGAAAGCAGCTTGCCAATGTAAGAATACACAAGCCATTATATGCAAGCTTGTAAAATACCATGCAATTCAGCTGAACCCTGTAGGCATTTATTTTATTAGTGCTAAGTGATCAAATAATCCTTTGAGAGAACTCTCTCTGGAACCGCTGTGTGATTCGTCTACCAAGTTAGAGGAAACCCTTGGATCTAAGCTTCGTTGTTCTATTTCAAGCATATTCAGAAGTGCTCATGGTAGCCACTCTCTGAATATCCTCATCTCAGTCCAGTGTTCCATCTTCTGAGTGTTCATGGACTCACAATTGCTGCTGGCTACCCAGAGAGCTGTGATAAAAGCCCTGCTGTCCACCTATGTTGAACCTGGGTATCTCCTCCTCTGATTGTTGAGTATTATATTGAATATTGGAAGTGCAAACCATCTGTTCTTCTAAATATAGCAGTGTATTCTTTTTTGAGCAGCACAGGAGACTTGGAGAACACCTCCCTGATGTCAAGGCCCCTCTGACCTGTGAAATGCAAGGACACAAACCTGATTTTCAAAGCTTGCTGTGGTATTGATCTGAACTATACCACAGGCCCATCCTGTCTCTGTAGTCACAACTCCCTAAGACCCCAGTATTCCTATGTCGTACTGTGTATCCATAAGCTGAAAGAAAACTTTTTTTAGCAATGCCGGAGCTTAGTTCTGAAGATACTGAAAATAACCGTGAATATTTCCTTATTTTCTTTACTTGCTCTTACCTGGAAAGGAGGGGAAGAAATGCAGCCTGTTATTGTGGTGACTGAAAGACAGAAAAGGAGAAACTGAGAGGAAGGAGAAGCTGGCAGGAAAGTTTTTGCAGGAGCACAGTTCAGATCACACACCATTGAAATTATCATTGACCATGGCATAGATTTTAAAAAATACTTGAATTAAAAAGGGAATGAGGGGAAAGCAGCAAATGAAATCCATCTGTATGAGAACAGGGATATACCATCAATCAGCTCACAAAGAGTTTCTCTATACGTGTTGCCCTTGGACACTCATATAGAGAAGGGCCACATCTACTTATCAAGGAAAGTGGCACTGGATATGTACAGCATATGCACGCCTTTTATGCGGTGTCTTTTCATGCAAGTGTGTTTGTGATATACATACTTTACAGGAACATTTACAGTACCATACATCTGAAGAGCTATCCTTCTTTAGAGTCCAGATTGTTTTATTACCAGCTAAATGTTCTTTAAGCTACCTGTGAATGAGGGCATTGTGACATTTAGCAACTGGTTTGATTGAACACAGATGTGAACCATATTCCATATGGAGAAGATCCAAAGGGAGAGATCCTAGGCTTGTTTCTGATTTGCAAGTAGAAGTTTGAATGCAATTACTTGACATTGAGCTACCAAGATACATGGAAACAAATCACTTGCTCGCACATCTACAGTATTACAAATGTAAACTCAGCAGCAGTTTGAGATAGTGCACTGTCTTCAGAGGTCAGGGAAAAAAGTCAATGTATGTGAAAGCCAAAGTCCTGTGGAAATGGGCAGTACTCACTCAGAAATGGGAGGGGGCCAGGCATTTGTGTACATTGCTTACCAAGAGGCTTCCTAGGCATGCCCCATTCCATATAAGCACCGCTTTCTAATGTCATTCCAGTCTATCTCTGAATATTAGAAGAAGTGCTGTTACCTGGGGAAAGCATTTGAAAAAAATGGTTACATGGGGAATAGGACTAAATTGATAATGCCAGTATGCAAGGTCTGTTGATAATTTCCCAGCGTTTCTTGAGTGTAAAATTTACTGATGCAAAACTGAAATTGCGCGTGGCAGAATTTATTTTGTTATGGAAATGTTTATTTCTTATCAACAACTTAGGGAGGGAAAGCAAACAGTTGGGGCCAGTTCTGATATGTGTTCTGAACTGCTGAATTCTACAGGGCTGCTCACAGAAACTGTAACTAGCAGGCCTCATTCTCTGCTCATGAAGAGAGAGGGTTTATCCTTGCCTTCATTGCCTGTGGTGCTTCTTTGTTTTCCTTCCATTTGAACTGATGGTGCATCATTAAAAATGTGGTCTCTCCAGTCTAGCCTGTAAAGTGGAATATGGACTGAGCTATAGTAGTCCCAATGAAATAGCTGTAGTCCCCAAGACAAATGTTGTTGAAATGAAATATTTCTGAACCTGAATCTTCAAGAACTTTCTTTTCCATGCAGATAATTGATGTTTTTTTTTTTCCTCCCAACTTTTCATCCTTGTTCATCTGGGAAGAAATTCCAAGTTTTTACTTTGGTTGTTTGGTTGTCTAAGTGTCCTTATCTATAACTATTCTGCTATAACAATACTGAGCTGCCAAGAGACACTGAGCTTAGCAGCTCTCAAGGTATACCCCGGGTAGGGGGGGGTGTTGCATTCTCTGAATGCAGTGCTGTAGAGACAGAAAAAGAATTGTGTTTGATATCAATTTAGACAAACTATACTCAAATGATACTCTTGCTTGGTCAGGATACAATGACAAGGGCCAGAATAAGTGAAAAACCTGAGTTGCCAAAATCTGTTCCCAGGCCTGTTGAACTTCAGGTTATAGGAAATACCAGTCTTAAGTACTTTCACAAGTATGTAAATATGCAGGTAAAAAATCAGGAAGTTTAGTTTCTACCTCTGCACCACATTCCTTCCTTTTGAAAATCCCCTGGGCAGAGGCAGCAAGACTGCAGCAGCCTGTAGGGACACCTGAACTTGGACCTGGGTAGCTCAGCTAAAACGGCAAAAATGTATTCTACGAAACCACAATGTAAAATCCACCACATAGGGTCTAGTCACAATGTACTGTGGGAAGCTATGGAGCATGAGTCGTTCCCCATCCTCTCACCCCTACATTTCTACCCTCTTCTCCCTGCTCACATACCTGCCCTGTGTGTGCATGGACATACTCGCTTTGCACAGCTGGTACAAAGTTCAGAGTAAGTTCATTCCAATTGTGCAGATCTCTCCTTTTTATAATACTCTCTGATTGTTTGGAAACCAGGAAGCTATGGTATCATGTGCAGGTAGCACAGCAATAAACATGTTCTCATCACAATTTACACATAAAGCGTGAGTCCCTCGAGGTAACTCATCCCCCTCTTGACAGCTTTAATAAAGGATGATGGATTGTTTCTAAATGACAGTTTAGGAAGATCAAAAATTCCCCCCTGTATTGTTTTGAGCTCTGGTGTACAAGAGCTGTTTTGTGTTCTGTGAAAGTTGTTTTTGCCTGTAAGCACTGGGGCTCTATTACTCCCCTTCACGGTGGTGAGAAAGGCGTAGTTACCACAGGAATATATTCATCCTGCTGCATAGTCGTCACTTTTTGAAAAACTCTGCAGAAAAGCAAAGCCTAGCGTGGGTGGGAGATGGGGAAATGCCAATAGCTGAATGCGTTGCCGTCTTCGGGATGCTGCTCTGGGCAGTCTCTCCATATGGGTTGTGGGGAGGAGGACAGATTGGATACTGATCCACCCAGAGTTGCCTCTGAGGGGTGAATGCCCGGAGGAGGCATCACCTGAACCCACCTGTGCTGGCTCAGCTTCCCAGTCAGCATATGCAGGGGATTTGGGGAGACCCAGGCCTCCAGGTACTTGGCAGTCACCTGCATCCCCTCTCTGCCTTTTTCGTTTTAAAGACTACATATGGCAGCAAATTAGTTCTGGAGGGCAGAGTCCTCCCTCTTGTTTCTCTTTGGCTTGAGATTTATTTCTCAGTGCATGTGCTTTGTATCTGCACTTGGCAGAGTGGAGTTTGTTCAGCTGTCCGTTCCCTAGCTAATCTGGCGTCTTAAAATAAAAACAAGCAAGTGGATCTTTGGAGAAGGGTTGCCACATGAAGACATGCAGAGAGTCATACGGTTAAAACAGTACTGTTCAAAGTCACTCACGTGGTAAGAAACCAGATAAGAAAAAAGAGCTGAGTGCCTGATGAGGGGTTGGTCTGATGATACATTGAGGTGACAATATGAAGCCCAGACAAGAGCATACTGTGGCCATGCAGCACCAAAATCATACGTGTTTCACTGTGAAAGTAGTGGGTCCAAGTGCTCTTTGGAGCCTGTCGCCTTCCGTTAGGATGGAATATGGCATAGTCCAGCTTTTGTACATGAACAGTCAGCCCTTGGAGCAAGCGCTGTTGCAAAACACTGGAAGAAGACGTTTGGTATAGATTCTCATCAAACCGCACAAACTCAAGAGGAAGTTCTCCACCCCTGTGAAATGGAAAATTTTGAAACAGAAAACAGCATAGACTGGAGTTAAATCAAGACTAGAACTTGCCAGGGGTGCACGATCCAGGGGATGGGAAGCTTGCAGCTCTCCTACCACTTCCCTGTTGGGAGGCAAAGGAGGACTGTCCCTGTAGATCTTTTCTGAACCTTTACTTCTCCACCCATAAAATTTTTGTGGTAATGTTTTCTCCATCTAAGGAGGCCTGGCTGGACATCAGCTGCTTCATTTGGGACAGAACCATGTAAATTCACCTGTCCGTCATTTCTCTTCCTAATATCCCAGGATGAAGCAATGTTTTTGTTCCCTGCTGTTCCAGAAATCTGAGCAATATTGTTTTTATGTTTGGGATATCAACACCAGGGAACAAATTTTCAAAGTCTTCTAAAAATTCCCAGGTACCTGGTCCATAGTGACAGATTCCAGGACATACCTATGCATGAAAGAGTGTGTGTATGGTTGTATACGTAATATGAGGACTTTTCCTACAGGAGGAGATGGTAAAAACTATTCTTCCGTTATTTCTTGGAAAAAGAAGTAACTGAATTTTAAAACTGAATTTTGGGTTGAATCCTTGTTTTCCAGTTTTGTTTACCAGCTCTATAAGTGTGTGTTTTAGTGTATGTAATTGTTGTCTTTGAATGCCTTTCAGTAATGAGACCTCAGTAATAGTCCTAAATCTTTACAGCCTATATTTGTCAAGATTTGTGATACACTTTTTTCCTAGTGAGCAAGTACGTTACTTCCTGTTGGAAATTATTTATATTAATATATCCTGTTACTTTGATTGCTGATGTGTTTTATGACTGTGATATTCTTTCCCTTAGGCACAACAGGGATTTACCAGGGAGCCAATGGCCTGACAAATTCTGCAGGATTCAGTGCTGTGCATCAGGTGTGGTTCAGCATTTATGATTGGCAACTTTGTCATTTACTTTAAACACTTGGAAGATTGGTAGATCAGAGAGATTATTCTGGTGTTTACATATATTTAAGGAAGGTACTGCCATGTGTTTTGCTGAACACCATTTTGCTCTATTCCTGTGGCCTGTCCGTTTGCTGGACTTCTAGGTATCTTGATTAATTTTAAGATGTGTGTATCGATACACAGGCTTGCACAGAGTGCAGTCCTTGCAGGAGGAGGATGTCCTGGCAGTCTCTGCCATGCTGCTGTAGCAGTGCCAAGAGTTTCATCATTCCTCTGCCATCTTACAACTTTCAGATATGTTTTCCATCCTCTACAGAGAGCTCCACTTCTAGGATCCTGTTGTCTGCTGTCTTGGCACTGTGTAATAAATGTGAACAATTTGAAAGAGGCGTTGGCAGGCCCTGATGAATATTGAGCCATCTGAGCTGTCTGTGCGCTTCCTTCTTTGAGAATACACCTGTCTGTGGGCTTCATGCTTCAGATACCTTGATAAATATGTGTGTATAAATAAACAGCATGCATATATACACAAGACAGATGTTTTTCAGTAGCAAATGGCTCTTCTTGATTGGACCAAACAAATGAGTACACCGTCCCAGAAAATGTGTTTTGGTTGGCCAATTTCAATTCCTTGTTTGTAAGGTGATTGTTGACTTGCATTTTTAATGACCACAGTGGAAAATTTCTTTATTACTTCAGTTTTGGCTAAAAACATGGTCAGTAAATGCTGATAGAAGTGCATTTGATTGAAGTGTGAAGGTTACCTAAAAAAGGGAAAAATAATTGGGCTGTTTTCATTATTTTGTGATATTTTTCAAGAGAAAACAATGAAATTCTCTCATTTCTTTTTCAGTTTAATTCTTATTATGACAACTTGAGTCTTTATTCTTGAGAGCTCCCTAGTGACTGAAAGTTAATGAAATAGCTGTGTTACAGACAAAGATGTTCAGGAGGAAAGTGGTTTTAGTATTTCTAAAGTCTATTTGTTATTTAATTTTATTTAATACCAGAGACTAATTAGTATTTCTGAGGAAATAAAAACCTTTTGCTGAAAGACAATCCCCAGAGCATGAACACAGTTCACTATCTGAAAAAGCAAATAGGTAGACAAGAGCAGGAGTTGCAATTAAAACGAAAAGAAACAAATTAAACCTTTTATGTTTTAATTGTCCAGAGAGAAGTTTTCTAATCCATTCCAGTGTCCTGCTTCTCACAAAAAAAAGAACATGTGGGGATAATAGTATGAAGTTTGTTTAGGAGCCTTAAAATCAAGACAAAGGGTTTCATGATACCTCAGCTCCGCAAGATATCTTGCACCTTGTATTTTTAATTCATTTTTCTGTAGGTAGGGAAGATCACTCAGGCATTTAATTCTTGCTGAGATAGTTGGACAATCTCAACTGTGAACATTTCTGCAAAACAATTGTTACTTTTTTCCTTCATTTTTGCAACCTATTCTAACAGCTGATCAGAAAATGTTGCTGGTCATGGGAAAATGCAGCCTGTTTTGCTCCTTTCCTCATCCAATTATTCATTCTGTTCTAATTTCTCAGGTATTTTGTTGTTTACAGAGACTATGTGTTCCATCATGGCTCTTTTCAAAAAGCCGCCCTACTTCACTCCTATATAAAATTGTTGAATCCTGTAATACAAAATGCGTCAGCACTGATGACTAAAATCCTATAGAAAAAGCAGAATTCACCTGATTTCTGACCTCTTGTTGATTGTTGACCCTAATAAAATAGGAGTATGTTTGGGAGAAGCAAAAAATATAATTTCAAAGTGAATGAAACGTGGTTCTTTAGTGAAATTCTTGAGTCATGACTTGCTGCATGTATAGATAACACTGCCTTTGTGGTGCCTTACTCATTTATAAGATAAAACCAGATATACAGAAGTTAGATGTTTCTTTTTTCCTCAAAGGAATATTCATCATATCCAAGCTTTCCTCAAAGCCAGTACTCACAGTATTACAGCTCCTCCTACAACTCTCCATACGTGTCTGCAAACAGCATCAGCCCCTCAGCCATTCCAACCTCCACTTACTCTCTGCAGGAGTCTTCTCAGAATATCACCAGTCAGAGCACAGAATCGCTGTCTGGTAGGTGCATCTCTTCTGTTTTCAGTTTGGCAGTCTCAGCCACCTGTAGACATAAACACTATAACCTTGTTGTTGGAATTTTTTAAAATACGTATCTTTACATGGATAAATCAGATTTCCTAGCACTTAACAGTTCTGCTTACACGGTGCAACACAGGGTTTTGGGAAGAGATTAGAACATCCAAGCTCTCTAAAACCATCCCGTGTCATTTTCATGAGTATGCGAGGTTTGATCTCCTCTAAATGTAGTACAGAAAGATAAAACAATTACATACAAAACCCAGATCAGTACTGAGGCCTAACGTGGGTAGCAATGAGTTCAAAACAAACAGCCATGCTCTGAAAAAGCCCCAGAGTTTCCTGATTGTCTAATGACTTTTTAGCCCATGTCTCTGTCAAGGTTTATATTCACCTCTTACTACAACATGTAATATATGCATTCATAAATAAGTACATCAAGAGAAAGTCCCTCTTTAAAAAATCAGCACAAACTGTTTTTCTAAGTTGAAAGTTCAAGATGAATTCCATGCAAAAAGGCTTCAAAATTGGTGGCCTCTCTTTGAGTGCTTAATTTTTAAAGTCTCAAAGCTTAAATGGTTTATGGAATTACTGATGGATTATGATCCTCTAATGCATTGTTCAAGTACAATCTTCAGATATCACTTCCCTACTGAAGTTTTCATTGGCATGCAATAACATTTATATAAAACGCCACATAATATACGGATGATCACAGCATATGCCCAATTTAGGTCTGCTGACCTATGAAACAAATTTGAACATCTGTGGTTGCTCTAGAAGAAAAATAAACTAATATGTTTTTAAAAAGAAGCAGTCACAGATTGCTCTAAAAGCAGTTGGAGGATTTTCTGTTCCTTAGATCTTATCTCAGTCTTTCTGAGAAAGGGTGATTTCAAAAAGGCTTGTTAGGCACAATCCAAGCTTCTCCGAAGAAGATGATGGTTATTATAGGAAGCTGGAGAGGCCACAACTTAGCAAGGTGAAAAGAAAAATGTATTTGAAATGGATTTGTAGTGTAAGGTAAGTGAAATCCAGACAGCTTTATAAAACTCAAGCTAATCAAAACAGATACTTTATACAAGGGAAGTTCACCTTTGACTGTCTCTTCTCAGTTATTTCTAAAATACTATCCTCTGTGAGATGGAATATGGCTAAACAGGCTAGTTCTTTATTTTTAAATAAAAGTTGATGTTGAAAGTATATTTTTAATCATGAGCATTCATCAAATTTAAAAAAAAAAAAGAAAAAATTTCTTTCAGAAGTTGAATTGGTCTTGGTTTCCTTTTCGATTGTCTTTCTAATTTCTCTTTTGAAAAGCAGGAGGGGAATAAAACTCAAAAACCTATTTTTTTCCAATGAAAAATGTTATAAGGTTTTTGAAGTGACATATCCATTTTAAAATGTTATATATGCAGTCTTGGTGATTTTTGAAATTGTTTTAACAAATCTTAGGAGTTAAAAGTTATTTCTCTAACAACGTCAGCTATTGACATGAAAAGAGTAAGATTTTCTGATGGTGTTTTCACAGTGTTTCTGGTGCTCTCCATTAAAAGGTTTCATGCTTTAATTACAATGCTACAGTGCAAAATCTAAGTTTACAATGGAATTTCTTTTTTCATAATAGGGGAATATTCAACAACACCAGCAAAAGATATAGAAACAGACAGACATCACAGAGGGTCAGATGGCAAGGTACGAGCCCGGTCAAAAAGAAGCAACGATCCTTCCCCTACTGCTGACAGTGAGATTGAGGTAATAACTTTAATTTGTATTCCCTTAGTAAATCCAGCAAAGATAAATGATTGCGTCTATTAGCAAATCCCACCATCAGACTTGTGGGTTGTAAGAGCCAGAATAAAATCAGTAATATAACTGGAGCCTACAGGCATAGGTGGTCAAAATAATTGCTCAATTTCTGTATTATCAGCATCTCAAACTATTCTTTGTATGTACATTTTTTTTCCTTTGGGCTTTTTAGAAGTCTGCTGTTTTGTTCCCCTGACTTGACATGCAACAGGGGATTTCTGTGGTTGTTAGGAGAGCAGACTCTCAGGATGACCAGCACACACGTAGTTCCAAAATTCCTGATGTTTCATTTTGCCTGCTTTCACAAAGCATCTACAGTCAGTGCTCCAAATGGGTTTGAGATCTTAAAAAGCTCTAGTCCAACAGGACATATTTCGTGGCTGAACGAATTCTTGCAATTGCTTAATATGTAACTGTATTTCTTTTTTCTACCCCGTCTGTCATCACAGCGTGTGTTTGTGTGGGATTTGGATGAGACGATAATTATTTTTCACTCCTTACTCACGGGAACCTTTGCATCCAGATATGGGAAGGTAAAATTTAATTTTTTTAGCATTACTGCTTGTCCAGCCAAATTGCATCGGGAACTGTGGGGGCAGCTAATGAGACAGCTTTTCAAACAGATGCTGCCGATTTTATTCAGACACATTTGTATAAATATGTCCTGTGGTATTTCCTTCTAACATGTGAAAAATTAATTTACCTCCCTTTCATGTTGCAAGTAGCCCCTTGTTTTTCAAAAGCTTGTATTGTTCAGCTGCTGCTAGATAGGACATCAGGATGTCTGTTTTCTGCAAGAAAGAACTTATCGAGCAGCCAGACAGCATTAACTCTAGCCTGAATGAGGTAACACATTTTTTTGTTAGACCAGTGTTTTCTTATGAATTTCAGACAACTTTTTAAGAGAGATTTTGTGTTGGTCAGTCTAGGTTGCCATGAAGAAGAGTGACTGTGCTTCCCACATGGCTGCTGAAGCTCCCATTTTTAAGGGATTTTAGGACTATACCTTTAGCTATGCATACTTTCGATACCCCCTTTGAAATGCAGGCAATTCCATTTTTTTAGGTAACTCTCTCTGTGGCTCAACAGACTGAACTTGGCTGCCAAGGAGAAAACACTGGCTCTTGGATTTAGTACCATGTGCTTCAATTTCTTCCTAAGGCAGCTTTTTATGATAAACACTTAAGTCACTTTGAATTACAGAATGTCAAACACTTTTAAATGGGTAGGAAAAAAGACAATATCATTACCTAATTAAAGGTGGATGACCTAGTTGGCAGCTGTTTCCACACATGGCTTTGAACAGTAAGCTTCATCAGGAGACTGGAAAATAACCCTGCTTCTCTCTAGAAAGCAGAAATATGATTTGACATCATTTCATGGCTTTACCAGCTGTACTTGTTTTACGATGGTTATAACAAGCTGAATGTGTAATTAGTAAGATAGATTTATTGTTTGCTGTTAGATGTGCACAGTTGTAAAGGATATAAAATGGTGTTTGTGGTGTGGAAGTCTACTGCAGCACTTGGAATGCTGCTAGCACTTCTAACAGCACCCTCTGAAAACCAAGCACGTGTTTCCAAGCAGGGATTTATTCAGACCCATGTTGTACAAGGTAATTGAAGCAGTTACTTTTCCGAGGGAATGTAATGAGTGAGGCAGTCTGAGGTATACATGTGTAAGCTCAAACCTACTGCCTGCAAAAAATAGAAAGAATTAGGCAGGATCAGGAAACATAAACTTATGCTGCGTAGATCTGCTATGTGGTCATGCTTAGCATTGCGTAGGGGCTGCAGTATGCATATGGAGAATTCCGTTAATGGGCTGACTTTGTCCTAGCATAAAATCTCTGAAGCAGATGCCTTCAGCTGCTGCCTCCTGCACAAGTTTAAAGGTTGTGGGGTTGGGATCTGCTGCATGGGGGCAGATGGTGATGGACCGAGGCGTGTGATGGCCTCGTGGAGGTGAGAAGCCCTGCCACCGCACTACCTGTGAGCTCTTGCTGATGGACTGCCACAAAGGCAGAAGCTGCCATCTCTAGAGCAGCTGGTGTGGGGATGAAGTGGGGTCAGGGAGTGGAGCCAGAAAGAGTTTGTCAAAAGCACTAACCAGTGGCTGAGCTGTTCCTGTGGCCGTGAGAGCAGAGTTAGCCTGCAAAAGGGACTAGGGAGAGAGGAAAACAACATGGAAAGTTGGGGGGTTGTCTGCTTTGGAAGGCCTTTAAAGGTACAAAATTACAAACTTCTGTTGGCTGTTTCCTTTATACAAATGTAAAGCATGATACAAACAGGAATATTTTTTTTGAATGAATGAATCATCTTTTCTATTAAATTACAACAGGTTCTTTGAGAAGCCTCTAGAAGGATTTTTTTTGTAGTTCTTCATTTGTTTCATCAGTATTACATTCCTCAGGGCTTTCCTATAAGGGAAATGGTTGTGTTATAAAAGTATTATAGGCTAACGGCTTGATCCAAAGACAACCAGAGGCTTTGGTGGGCTTTGGAACAGACCTTAAACCAAGAGGGAAATACAGCACACTCAGACAGGCTGTCCTGGGAACCGTTAAATAGTTACACAATTCAAAAATGTTTAAGTGAGCTGAACTATCAAGTACAAGTGAAGCAGTGAGCCAGAGGTTAATAGAGTTTCGGAATCTCTTACTTGAATAATGTAGGAAGCGTTAATCTCAAAGTAAATTAAGTATCAAGGCCTAAAATTCTTATTTTTGTCCATAATTGATCATAAAAGATTCATGTGCCTGTAATTAGACATGCACATGCTTTGAATTGAATCTTACACATGGAGGTCTTGGTTCTGTAGATCTTTCTCCAGAAAAAGTGTCAGTTTATATGATCTTCACCATTCCCCTGACCAACATTAAGCTCCCAGTATCTCCTATCTGTTGCACTGGTAGAGCTGTTGTGCAGCCACTCAAAGAATTGGTCTATAAAGTTGATCAAGGTGAAGAATAACACCTCTTTCTGGGGTGATTTTTCTGGGAAGAGGGAGGAGGAACATCAACCATAGTTTCAGAGATTTGGGTCAAAACTCCTGTGTTATTTAGCTACAAAATCTCAAATGGTTCTGCATGTTGCCCCTTCCTTGGTGATGGCAGCAATAGGGAGCTGTCCAAAAAAAATCTGATTTGGGGGAAAAAAAAAGGAGGGGGGGAAGAATTCACAAAAAGGATTATCAGTTGTAGTCATATTATTAATCATTAATGTTTCGATGTGTGTTTTCTGACCTGATTTCACATGAAAATCCTCTTTATTTGGTTTCTGAGGGAAATCTCTATGGTCCTTGCCACAGATATAGGCTCCTCAGAACATGGACAGTTCATCTCAGGTGTTTAGAAAATAATTTGCTCATAGCAGTAATAGAAGTTAAAACACAAAATTTACTCAAGGTTGAAGCATGAATGACTAGCCCAGCCTAGCTTGCTCCTTTTTTGTCCCCTCTACCCAAACTCTGTGCTCTATCCCATGGATTACACAGTCATCAGACATTTGGTCTTAATGTCTTTCCCATACGGTCACTGCAGTATAACCTTTGTAGTGGCAGTTAGTGGCCTGCAAATTCACATTTCTTTTTGCTTTCTTGCCCATGGTTGAATGGATGCATACCTGCACAAACATACAGAGTCACGGTCTAAGTGATCGGGGCAGCAAAGCTGTCAAACCTGAGGAAATCTCTCCACCCTTTGGTTTCTCAGCAGGAGGCCCTCTGACAAGAAAAGACCAAAAAAAAAAAAGTTCCATAGGCAGTTAACCCTGGATATTATGTTCAGGAGGGTTTAGAAACCTGTTCTGCAGGCTTCTGATCACTGTATGGGTGCAGAATATTTACCTTGTGCCTAGAGACCACAACAGATGTAGACCATCATTATAGCTTAATGTACTGTCCACCCAGCCCTTTTAATCCCTTCAGGCATGTATAACAGAGCTCCCATTCAACAGGAAGATGGCTGCAGTCTTTAATATGTCTGCAAAGATCTGCCCGTCAAATCACTGACAAAACATAATGGGAAAAATGGGTCAAAATCCGTAACAGTGCTGCTGGGGTTTCACATGAGTTGGGTAAAAGTCAATGGGCTTTGGCCATTTGTTTGAAGCAGCTAGATGCAATATAGAAAGACTCTTCTGGTGGTATTAATTCAGACACAATAAAAAGAGATTGCATGCACTCCCGTGCCAAAAAAAATCATGAGTCTATTCCCCTTTCCCTGACTGAGATATTTGCAAGCTTGTTCCATAATCTGTGTTGTCAAAGCATTAAAAAAAAATTTCTGCATCTCTTTCAGTCCAATAAATTTTAAGTATTGTATTGCAGATTCATTCTCATGCTTTTCGAAGGACTAGTATCAAGAAGAAAGGGGGCACTGGATGCATTGTTTTCCCTAGCTGAGGGGTATATGTGAAGCTAATACCTTTTCTCAGTATTTTGTATTGTTCCCAGAATGTGTATTCTTGTTCTGTGTTGGTACACTCCTTGGGATTTTAGGAATTGTGAATAAAGTAAAATCTGGAGTTAAAATTCATCTTCACGTGCAAGTTACTCTAAAATCCTGGAACCAAATAGAAATTTTAGCACTGACTTAAAGAACTGAATACATAGGACAGTCTAAATTCTTGAATTGTGTTGGATCTTTATCAGTACTTTGACAATGTCTGTTGATACCTGTAAGATGCATAGCAATTTCTGAGATTGTTCAGCATCTTGAATTGGCTTGAATTAAGAAAAACATACTGCAAAAAATAATAAAGCACATTATGTCCCAGTTTTAAATCAGAGTCATGCAAAGTCATGTTCTAGATTTTAGTTAACCTTAACTGAAAGATGTTTAGATTGCCTGTATTACACTGTGTCCCTGTGAGCCTGGACTATGTGGTCGCTTTGTCTGGAGTGGCCACTCTGGCTGCTTTCGGTGGGGACTTGCAGTTTGCCTCGTAGTTGCTTGATTGATGTAGAGGGTGGTTTTCTATGATAGACTTTTTTTTTTTTTATTGCTTTTGCGTTTCAGAATGCAACATGAGATTTACCCAAGTTGTAAACAGATAGGTATCAGTGGGGTAGAGGCAAGGCATGCAGTCAAGTTTCCAGCCTGTGCAAACATGGGCTCTGCCTCTCTGATGAGGGACTTGCAGTGGCACAGGTATTTGAAGAACTAGGAGAGGGTCCTCCAACGATAGTGGGGCCTCAAGACCTTTTGGACAGAGCAACTAAAGTTGCTGCTTGGCCCAGTTGAGGACAGGACATAAACATGATTTTCTAGCATTTCAAGGAAATGTGATAGCTGCTGTATGTTGGCTGTCTGTGAACCGGACTGTCTTGTTCTCACCAGAAATGATGTTGTGGACCTCAGAAACCTTATTCCTCAGAAGTTTCACTGGCAGTTATAAGTTCTTACAAAAAGTTTTCCTTTAAGTGAATTATAATTTCCAATTAAATAAAAAAGTCATTGAAAAGTTCCTCCTTGGCTCTACTTGAGATCCTTGTAAAACCCTTGGGTTGATTTTTTTTTTCTTTTTTTTTTCCTACTTTCATTGAATGCTTCAAGTAGCTTTGCTTTTCCCTGCTTTGTTCTCTCGCAGGACCCTAAAGCCAGGACCTGATTGAAACACCATAGGGATTTAATCAAATCTGATGGTGATTCATGCTTCTAATGGCCGAATCTGTCCTTTACTGCTTTACAAACTGAGAAGGAATAAAACCCCATTTTATTGCTCGGCTGTTAAAAACTATTTGTAGAAGTTGCTAAGGTTCAAATCAAAAGCGCCCTCCCTTGAGAACTATTAGTTAATTCTAAGTGCCATGGCGTAGCTTTTTTTCTTCTTCTCTCGCTTGAGATGTGGCCTTATATCACTACTGCTGTTCAAACATCTGAGAGTTTTCCATTCCTTTGACAAACATGAGCCAAAGTGCTTAAGGACATCTGTTTATTTTATTTCTTTAATGAGAAAACCTTCCAATTTCTTACTGGCTCAGCTGTGTTTATTTACATTTTGTTAGTCATATGTGTGGGGCACCTTGGGACGTTAAAAACCTGCAGAGGCCTATGCTGAGGGCTGCTAGCAGGCATCCTGGTCAGAAAGGCAGAATAAGCCCTTCCTAAGGAAAACACAGTCCTTGGAACTCCATAAAATAGATTTTCAAAACAAATAGAGCCTAATTCACTCAGTAGATCATGGATTAAGTCAAGATGAATACAATTTGGAAAGGATTTTCTGAGGAAGTTGGAGGTTTTTTTACCCACTGGAGGCTAAACCTTGTATTTAATGCCTTTTTAAGTTAAATTAAAAAAGCATTCAATCACTACAGGTAATAAAAAAGTCTGTTACTTTAGACATGCTGCTATATCAATTATTAGTTCATTATTGGAGAGAAGGGAGTAAATAATTCTAGCCATTTGATTATTTCAAATGTGTATTTCGGGAGCAAACATCTGTGTTTATCATCTGTACTGGTTGATGAGAAGCAGCAGCAGAAACAGCAAAACCAGATTCACAACAGCTTAGATGGTGGGCGTGGGAGATGCTCTGAGCTCATGTAGATGTAACCTCTTGTACTAGAGCTTAGGTGAGCAGAGGGTTTTCTAAGCAAAGTGCACGTGTGGCATTTGGAAGTATTAAAGGATTATTTTTGACATAAAATATATATCAGAAACAATGCTGGATTGTCAAACAAGCATGAGTAAAGGGAACATGCTTTCCAGTATCGCTGAATTGTGACTTGATTTTAAGGGAAAAATAGTTCAAAAAAACCAAAGGGACATAACTTGTGTTAGGAAGTTGCATGTGCAAAATATACAGTTGTGGAGGATTACACACCATGATGTGTTTCCACCAAACTTTCCAGGAGTTTTGTATTTTTCACAGAGCTATCAAGGGCTTATGTATAGAAATACAGTGATTTTCCTGCATTGAAAGGGGAAGGGAATGAAGACGTATTTGGTTTAAATTCCACTCCCTTTTTTGACATTTATGCCCTGTATAATAAAAAGAAATTATTTGTAGATTTTTGGTCATGAACGTTTTGTATTATTAAATAAAAGTAATTTCCATTTGTTCTCAAGCATCATGGCCCAGCTTTTAACCTGTATTTAAGTACAGTATTCCCACAGGACTGGAATCCATTTCAGAACTCATGGGTTCAGACACTGGATAAATTAGTGTAGTCATTACTGCTTGTCCCTAAGCATAGTTCATTTAGAGAGGGAGGAGAGCCTTTTCAACCTCTAAGTGCTCTTGAATATGGGATTTAGTGACTGAAAGCCCATTTGCTTATTGGAATAATTTCCAAGGTGTAGTCCCCAACCATTTCTGAACAGATACATACCAGTAAAAAGAGAGTCCTTCAGTAAATAATAAGCAATCCTTTGGAAGCACCTCTCAAGTCACAGTAAGAGTGAATATGAAAAGGTATCTGAAGAAAAGGGATTAAATTATATTTGCTTTCTGTCTAGCATGGACTTTTCACAAGGTCACACTGTGATGACTGTAGATACTATTCATTTAAATTCGGTAGATTGTCTCATAAACCTGGATATATCAATGTTTAGGTAAAACAGTATGTCTTCATTTTGGGGGAAAAAAGTTCAGAGCCTGAAAAGCTGAGTGATTCTATTTGAAAAAAGACAATCCTTTTTTAAAAAGTCTGAAGTGTAGTCACTTAAGTCACTTCTGAAGCGGCTCCTGAGCTACTTTGGTTACTTAAAACAACTTTTCTCACAAATACCCGCTCTCTCACTTGAAAAGCTGTGAGAAGCTAGGTCTAGCTGTAGCCTGTGTCTATTAAAAAGATAAAATTGCAAGCTAAGCTACGTAAGTGTAGTAAGAGAGCTAAATGTGTTCTCTTCCTCAAAAAGACATGGACTTACTTGAACTAGAACTGGTGCACATGGTTAATTTCCCATTATTATGGGAAAGCCTTGTTCATGTCTCAAATTCTGATCAAGGTGTAAAATATTGCAAACAAAGAATGATTATTCGCACAGACTCTTTTTGTTCAAACATGTGTCCCAGGCATTTGTATCTTTGCTTTTTTTATTATTATTATTATTTTTATACTACAACCAAGCTGGTCCATTTTGCAGGAGTTTCCAAGTAATTAAACCCAATTAAAACTATTAAATTCTTTCTTTTGGTGACAACTTCATCATTAACAGCTAACCACAAGGAGGAGATTTAACTTAGAAAGCCCTTGATTGTATACTAATCCGTCTCTCACCTCTGGCTGACACCTGTGGCAGATAAACCCTACAGAATAGGAGTCTGATGAATACTCTTAATTAATACTTTCTTCCTTGTAGAAAAGTAATTATTTGCTCACGGCATAAACAGGTATTTGGCAGGGATTTAAAGAGACTGATTAGTTTTAAATACTAGGGCTTTATTTTGGTTTTTTTGAAGCGGGGGTGGTGAGGGAGAGGTCTGAATCCAAGATCCATGCTCAGAATGACTTTGTCCTAACATTTTGAATGTCGGGTTAATTGGCACATTGCTAAATAGAAGCAGAGTCAGACAACAAGATGATTTGTTACCCGTCTCAAAGGAGCCAGCTTTGCCCCTTTGCTAATGGCCTGCAAGTCTGAACAGGGTACCTGTAAGGCAGAGGCTTGGAATGGGCTTTGGAGCCAGGATCGGAGGCGAGAGTGACTTGCACTTGAGAGATTGCCAGAGATAAGTCTGCTTCTCTCTTCCTTTCAAAATTTCAGTGTACAAGAGGGGAGAGCTGGCTGTGGACATCCAGCCAACTGGATTAGTAGTAGCTGCAGGTGTTAACAAATACATGTCTTTTTAATGCATACTCTAGGGCAAGTATAAGCAGTTTATGAAAAATAAATCTCAGTGTTTCAGGAGAGCAGTGGTAAGAAGGTTTTAATGCAGAACCATTTGGGAGGATGCTGACGGTGCAGTTTGAAGTGTGGCTGCAATGCACATGGGCTTTTGTGTAGGTAATGCCAGTACCTGTAGTAGTGAAGATAGGGCAATGCAGGCTTCTGTGCAGGTTAGCTCCTGAAAAAGGGTCTAGGGACCTACATAGTGCATGCTGCAACATACTTGCAGCTATTTGTACCCACATTCAGTAGCTTAAAGCTAATTTGGGTATGCCTATACATGCTGCATTCCCTTTGCTAAAATACGGACTAGTCGGAGTTTCACAAGGAGTGAGCAGACCTAACTTCCCACTTTAACGCATTGCTGTAGTAGAGAAATATTTGTTCTTTGCTCACCTCCAGTTTTTATGGAAATCATCTTTAAGCAAAGACAGACTGAAGGCTGTTCAGCAAGCTCCTTTTAGCCATCTTCTGTCATCCTATTAATCAAAATGAGGGGACAAAATGAAAACAGAAACAGAAATTAATTTTAGGTAAGGTGTTATTAGCTTGGAGGACATAACTGAGCTCAAATTGTAATTTTAAAATGCAGTTCACTTCAAATATACAGAACAGATTAGGAACAGTGCATGCAACTAGCCAACATAAAGCAACATAAAGAGCAAATGTCTCAGCTCATGCCATTGGGATATGAAAGAAAACGTTCCCCTTGGTGAATGGACACTTTTGTCTTCCTCTGCAGCATGTTTCACAGGCTTCTGTTGCCCATGTTTTCCTCTAGTAGGACTATCTGCTGAACAGGCAGCAAAATTACCCCGAAACAAGCAGATATGGAGCTGGGAGTTGGCAGTGCCACACTTACAGTGGAAATTAACCTTGCTCACAAGGTGTGGCTGTTGTCAGCAGTAGGCAATAGCGCATCAGTCCTTAGCTGAAGGTCACCGCTGTGACAGAAACAGCAGAGAGACATGTCCAAGGATGCGCTTTAGGGCAAACATTTTTGATCCAAAATGTTAAAAAAGGGCTTATCTTACTCTTTTTATGTTTTGATCCTTTATTGTTTATGAAGGAGTAGTAGGGAATGGGGGCTTTTTACCTCTCAGTTCCCTCAAGATGTAGACTAATGGGCAGAGAAATGGGCAACTGTGAAACTAATGCTCCTGTTCATTAAAAGCGGGAGTGAAGGGTGTATTGAGGAAAGGGAATATCAATCTCTTGAAGAATGACCACTGCTCTCCTGGTGCTTATTTCCCCCAGCTGATGGGAAGAAGCCTGTTAAAGCTGTGTGTTGAAGGGTCAGGAGTGCCTGGTCTGTCATGTCCGAACACCAGTGGTTAGCACTAAAAGTAATCTGTGGGGCTGTTTAATTTCGACCCTGAAGGAAGCTCCAACAATGGTGCGTGGCAGAGGTGAGGCATATAGGGGTACACTGTGGTGCTGGAGGTTTTGTTTACAAAAGGAGTTTATTGCCTGTTTTCTATCCCTGCCTCTCATTGTCCTTGTTTGTGAAAGCATGACTCGTAGATTAGCAGAGGGGTAGGACCTCGCTCTTCTAAAGTTACTAAACAAGCACTCAGGGCTGAGTTTTTAGATTAATCTGTTTTCACTGTAAAAAGTGGTTCCTGGAGGAGATTTGATTTCAAGCCATTTGTGGTCCGTTCTTTCTTGGGCTTCATATGCATCAGAAAACATTGGCTAGACCTGTTACCCAGGAAGCTTGTTCCCAGGGCTCCAGGGTGCACTTTTCCAATGGAAGGACATGTTAGCAGGGATCATCGGTATGAATGCGGCAACTTTACATTCCTCTGCTAAACTCGCAGTACTCCAGCGTAGGTATTGGCAGTCCACCAGGGCACCCCCTGCAGCGTAGAGATATCCTTTAGTGCTACAGGATTTCTGTGCCTAGGAAGAGCTCTCCATCAACATCTTCAGATAAATTTCATAATTCTCTTTCAGATTACTTATACACTATACAGAGAATTTGGACAACACATTGATTGATATACCTATCTCATTTTGGTGCTTTCCCGTCAGTCTGATTTTCCTGTTTATTCATACTTCAACTGAAAGCTGTAGCAACTGTGTCTTTCCTCTGTGTGGGTACAACCTCTAGCACAGTGGGGTTCAAGTCTGCGACTAGTGCTTCTAGATGCTACAGTAATGCAAATAAATAACTGCCAGTGGAACCGTGGCCTAGTGCCTCTAGACACCTATATCGTACTGGGAGTGCTGATTTGCCTTTTAACTTTATCAGCCTCTTTAAGACTTGGAAGCAAGCCTTGCTATAGAGGAAATGTCCATACTGTGAAAGCAGTGATGCCAAATCATTTCCCCAAACGACTTCTCCTCTGGGTGGTAGAGTGCATTTTTCTGTTTTATTTTCATTCCATCATATTCTGTATCTCAAGAGAAAGATTTTTTTTCCTCTCATCTACAGTTCAATTTCCATATTGTTTAGTTTAAGAGAAGGTAACTTCATACACTGTGGAAATGTTTCCTACTCCCCATTAGTGATTAATACCAATAAAGCTAAAGACAAAACTTACAGGATAAATGACAGATACCAACCAATGAGATTTCCTGAAAGAGTTTTAAAGGCTAATGATCCTTGAAATGTATAAAAATAAATTGCTTCATTAAAAACTATTTTACAAAATAATTTCTTCCTAGCAGCATATTTTCCTTAAAACAGTTCCCCCGTGTAACTACACCTGGGTAGTAAAATTTGATTCAGTGCTGTTCGCATGGGGCCACAGTCAGATGCCCTGATTACGCCTGTGTCCCTGTGCCTCGTCAGGGGAACAGGTTTGGGGCTTAAAATTAGAGACATGTTCAAGGCAAGTCTGTTGAAGTTTACTTTTTGCCCAGAGGAGAAAGTGCCCTTCTTTCTGGGACAGCAACAAGCATGTTTAAACATGAGTGACAGAGCTTTTCTTTAGATGGGCACAATGCTTGTGAGTCACACACATGGCTGAAACCACAGCCATTCTGCTCTAATTAAAGAGAACTACACCAAGAATGCGTAATAATTAGGTTAGTGTGTAATACACCATCCATGTCAACAGCATCTGCCGCAAAGGTTGATTGAAATGTATTCGTCCTCCAAACATTGTGCTCCCTGTTAGAGCTCCTCAACTAATTCATTGCTGTCCTGTCATACAATAACATGACTCCACAGAAATCTGCAGAAAATTAGAGCAAAGACTACATATAAATCTGCCCTGGTTTAGCATGGCTTGTAACTTTAGTGGAGGAAAACCACCCACATAAACATAAAGATGAGAGATCCCTGTCCTAATGAAGATGAATTACAAATAAAAGCCTGTTGTGGGAATGTTCTTTTTTTTTTTTTTTTTCCTCCAAGTTGTCTGTTGTTGTTTAGTTTGAACAGGCACAATGCTTTTGAGCTATGAGTGTTTATCAAATTAACCACAGATTATTTTTGCTTGTGTTTTTGAAGTATTTAATGAATAAGAAAATGTTCTGCTGGCAACCTTGTTTGCATCAGTGCGTTTCTATGCTTTTGCTGTGGCTTTAAGAACAAGGTCAGTTGTTTGGGGCTGGGAGGGCTGGTTAACTTTATGCATAAGAGACATGGAAAAGTGACTAAGACTCATTTAATATTGCAGTGCACCAGGCTGGATACAGCAGGTCACTTGACTGTTTCAGAGTAACAGATCTGCAGAAGCTGTATCCAGCACCCACTGTGCAGCTTTGAAGCAGTAAGCCATGCGGCCGCCATCCCCCATCCAAGGGGCAGCTTGGAGGACCAAGTAGATCTGCTGTGCACATGCAGTCAGCTGTTAATGTAGCCCTCCAAGCCAGAAGAAAGGGAAATGCCCCAGCCAAAAGCGTCAGTCACTTCTGCCATGCAGGATTGTCTGTGGGTGGCTTCTCTGGCCAAGCAGAGTCAGCCCCGTCAGCTTGGGCTGATTTAAGCTTGCGCTTGCTGACTTGGCGAGGAAATAAAGTGACAGCCCTCTCACAGGCAGTTGTGGTGTCTCGGCTGGGTAGCAAGGGGCAGGGAAAAATTCATTTTCTAAAACAAACCAACTAAATGCACTAAAGTAGAGCTGCAGGTAGTGTAGTCCTTCTCAAGGGGAATTTACTTAAGGTTTTGCCACTGGTGTTGGTAGGAGCAGGATCTGGATTTGAGAAAGTTCACATGTGCTTAAGAACATGTAGGAGCCATTTTAGAGCTGCTGGCATGTGCATTTTCACATTCTCTTAATCATTAAAAAAGTGTGTTTTAAAAATGCTGCAGGCAGCCAGAGCTTCTGCATCGTGTCCTTCCCTTTTAGGAAGCAGTTTGGGACCCTCTCGGGGAAGGGCCAAATTAGACCCACACCCAGCTAGGCAGGGGGCTGCTGATACAAGAAAATGGCAGAATGAGCAAACCGTCACAATCAGCCAGCCCACACAGACAGGAGCATCGGGTGCATGTCACCATTTCTAACACTAGCTAGAATGACAGATGAACCCAGCATCTTAATGTGCTGTGTCTTGTCTTGTTTTGTCTTTTTTTTTTTTTTTTAAAATCGATGTCGTTATTTGGGTGTAACTGCCATTATGGCTACAGTTCTGGCTCTGCAAGCATGCTTTATACCACTGCAGAGCACACTCAGTCCTGAGGAGGAATAGTCATACTTGGACAAGCATTTTATCGTGTTATAATTGGGTTTGCATGGTAAGGTGGAATTGTTTTAACTCTGCTGATGTTGTTAAATAAGTAGACGGCTTCGGTGTGGATGGAGAAGGTTTGCAGTAGTGTGGCTGCTCTTGCATCTCTTGCCCAGGTGCACATGTGCTGTCGAGGACAGTAGATACTGTACCACATGCTAGGCTCTGATGTGGGAACAACACATCTGCCTTTCTGCCCTGTTCTGTGCTGATCACCTGAGTTAGCATGGCAGTAAAGACCTAAGCCAAGTGTGCTGAGACACATGGTTTGCACCCTTTAGAGAAAGAGACTCAATTTATGTTTGAGCTCCTGGGTTCTGTTTTCAGATTTTGCTCACCAAGTTGCTGTTGGACATTAAAAGAGAATAATGCTGATCTTCTATGGCTGGTTTGAAGGACGAAGTCAGGAAAGGATCGCCCTCTGTGTGCTCTGTTGCTCGTAACTATCCCCTAACCATTCGCTAATGACACTATTGGAAATCAATTCTTGGTCTAACCTACTGAAGTAATTCTTATATAGTCTCAGGTGTTTAAAGGTTCTTGTTATATCGTCTGAAGTGTGTGGGCTATTATTGGTCAAGGCGAGCCATAGACATCCTTCAAAGAACAGAATTTGATTATCTAGGAGAGCAAAAGAAAGGATGGGAAAATCATCTTAAGATACACTTGGGAAATAAAATTACTTTAATGAACATATCTTCAGAAGCAGGAATGTGTAGATCCTATGTTTACTCTAAGATCTTCTACCCCCCCAAAAAAAAAAAGAAAAAGAAAATCAAAGTGAATGGAAAAAACCTGATTTTCCCCTAACAGGACACTACAACGTCTGTGCGGATAGGTCTTATGATGGAAGAAATGATCTTCAACCTTGCAGATACACATCTGTTCTTTAATGACCTGGAGGTATGTAGCTGCTTATTTTATTTAACATCTCTCTCTCTAATCATTTGCATCTGGTCTACAAACTTGTTTTTCTGGCCAAGAAACTTTCATTTTTGACCCCAAAGAAATGGGCCTTAGATGGCTTATTGGAAGCATACTTTACTGTGTCCCTTTGACATCTTCATTCTGTTAAGGAATTTTTTTCTAAATACACAGTAACAATGATGGCTTTTGGCAGTTTTACTAAATCTAATAATGAGGACATTGCTGCTGCTTCTCCTGAAATTTGCTATTTAATAATTTTATTAAGCTAAATTAGCATAGATCCTATGGGGCAGGTAGCAATTAGTATGAGCCAATGCAGAGGTTTTAAAAATGGTCTGTGTTCTTGAGGAAGCTCTGTTTGCACACACAGACAGAGCAGGAGGTCTGCTCAAGCTCAGGCACACTGCAGGATGAAACTATGGGAGTTTCAACATAAAAGACCAAGAGGAAGAATCCTTCCTGTTTGTGGCACGGTTAGATCTGACTATGCCTTATACAAAGTGAAAATCCTTTTGAATATACGATAAAATTCAAGCAAAGTGATGCTAGCAGAATTCTGTCACCAGCTGAGAAACAGCTTGTACACTGCTGATGAAAATTTGTTTGCATTTGCAATCAGTAGAAATAGTCTGAATGAGTCACATCCAAAGTGCGTAAGATGGGGTTTGTGCTTTGGGCACCTTGAAGTCAGAATACTGCTTGGAGGTGTTTGGAGGAAAAAAATCCGGCATCCCTGTGCAGACTTCTATGGTCTTTTTCTTCACTTGAAAAAGGAAGAATTTGTTTCTGTGCCAGATGAAATGAGAGAACTTTTTCTGTGCCTGATGAGTTCAGTGAGAACTTCTGGTTCCTTCGCTGTTTAATTGCAGTGTGGTCTTCTGCATTACAGGAGGTACAACCTTTCCTGCCACCTGTCTCCTTACAATCTGAGGTTTCACTTGCTGAGAATTTTCATTTCCTTTCAGAGACAAGTAGTGGGTAGCACCTGAACTGACAGATTTTTCCTCTTCCAGCTTTTTTCAAAGAGGGAATTAGTGATGAGGGTACAGAAGGTGCAAAGTGAAAAAATCCTTCTCGTAGGAAAAAAAAAAAAGGAGAGCTTCCGTTTGAGAGTCCAGGGCACTATATAAGTAGTGATAGTATTTAATACGCAACTAGCGCTTTTCATCCATCAGATCTCAACATGTGGTGCAACAAAGCTCCATGTCCTGCACAAAGCCACCCTCCAGAAACCCTCTGCCGATATAGACTTTGGCAAGAGTATAAGTTGGCAAATCATTTTAAAACAAGTTTTCTCCTTGCTTCACTTACCACACTAAAACATGAAATGAAGTAGCGAATTGTCTGGCCTCAGTCAAATTCTGCACGTTTTATCAGTCAGTAACAGCTTTGGCTGCTAGAAGCAGAGTCCTTAGGTCAGTTTCGTCTCACATGGCCACTCAAGTTCTTCTTCAGCCACTACAGTAGAGCAAAGTTTTTAATTATAAAAAGTTGGTATGTTGTGTTTCTTTTTTCTTTTATGGTTTCTAGACATTAAGGAGGCAAAAGCTAAACAAAAATCCCTCAGGTATGGGACTCTCTCATTCCAGCAGGACTATGTAACTGAGTAAGAACTAATCCAGTGAAGAGCTAAAGTTTAGCAGTGTGTCTCCAAATAGAAATCAGAACCTTCTGCAAAATACCTGGGCTCCATCTCCAGCACAGAAAGAGAGCCAGGTGCTACAGGGTACATCTGTTCAGCAAAATATTACGGCAGGTTGTCTCAACGTAGTTTGGGCTACAAAGATGATAAATAAAAACATTTATGTTACTAGTGCTATTTTGTTGCTGCATGAGAAAAGAGAAGCAATTTTTGCTGATTTCCTAGGCTATCTTATCAGCTTACCTGCTTTTACTAAAAAATTGAGAAACACAAAGTTGGCAGCTGAATAAGTGAGTCAATATAGTTTTAATGGACTTGCCAGAGGGTGTAAAGGGTCAGCATAGGCACCTAAAGGTGAGAACAACTTGCTGCTGGACTTGGATGGCTCAAAACCGTGAAAAACATTAAAAACTTCTGAAAACAAGTAGTGTTCCAGCTAGCGAGAGCAGAAATGAGCGAAGAAATAGCATTGTGACACAATTCTGTCTTAGGTCCAGCACTAAGATAAAAACGCTAAGCGTTCTAAATGATGATGCATGGAAAGAGAATAGCATTTTCTACTGAAAAATTTCAGTTTTCCCTTTTCACACATGCTTGATAAGTGAAACAAACCAAAGGTTTTTTTTCAAACCAAAACCAAACCATCTTGGCTTGGTGAGCTGAGCTGAGCCTTTTCAATGAAAAAAAAGAGGGATAAGGGAGAATTCAAGTGAAGTAAATCTTCTTTACAAAATTTCACTTTTTAAAAAAAGCCATTTCTGTTTGGAAGAATTTGCAACAACAGAGTCATCCATCTCTGTTCGTTAACCATCCTACTCCTTCACTTAGGATGATAAATAAAAGTCAGGTTTGAGTATTCACAAAGTGATATTTAAGGATCATACATCACCAAGTGTTAGGCTTTAAAAAAATGCAGTGAATTATATTCTTAAAAAAGAAAAAAGAAATTGATAAAAAACAAGCACAGGAGCTGATTCATTTCTAGACCCACAAACATTACCATATACATTAGCACCATCATGTGGTATAACACTGGCCTGTACAAGACAAAATAAGCTAAAACCGCACAGGGCTGAAATCATTTCTGACCATTTTCTGTGTTGGGGCAGGGTGAAAGAAGCTGTAACTGAGAAAGCAGGATAGTTGCCCCATTCGCGACCAAAGCAAGAATACTCTTACTAGAAAATACTAAGCATAACAAAACATTGCCCTGGCACAAATCCATAGCCAAGTTCAGGCATTTTGGGGGAGCCCAGCAGACTGAACCAACCAGAGATGGCTGGCCTTGGTCCTGCGGAAGCAGGGGGAGAAGTGAAGGAAGTGTCACCTATCTTTGCCAGAGAGTTGGACAAGGAAATCAGTTATTGCCTTGCTTTAGCACAGGGGAGTGGTTTATTTGGCTGGCTGCAGTTTTCAGTGCTGTGCAGAGCAGAAGGTGCTGTCAGGGTGTAAAGCCCTTTTGAAGCATTCCTACAAAGTGCCTGATGAGGATGCAACGTTTGTCCGTAGGTACAGCAAGGTTTGCACAGCCCTTACTAGCATTTGTGTGATCCTCCTTAGTTTGGTGAGGATGTGATTTCACATCGTAGCAAAAAACTGGCTTCAGAGTCTGAGTGAGGAGCCTGAACTGGAATACTCTCTTTTTTCTATCAAAAAATGATTCTGAGACTCTGTGGTTAGCCAGGGCTTTATGTGTTTTCAGGGTTTACCCAGGAGGGATTCAGGCAACTGTTTTCTGGATGCATTGTCTGGATGCATTTTTCCCCGCTATGCTCGCGAGTGGGAATCTGGGATGTGTGAAAAGGCAAACCAGCATATCCATTCAGATAACCTGCTTCAACCCATGCTCTCTTAGTGCTGCAGCCTAGTAGAGAGGCCAGTTTCCCATTCGATTCTCCGCAACCCTCAGGCTAGTTGGATAGAAGGAGGCTGATCACTGGTCCCCAGGGGAGGTGGGTGACTGGAGAAGCCTTAGACCTAGACTCCTACCAAACACTTTTTACAGAAGGGGATTCTCTGTCAGCAAGTTAACTCTTAAGTTACACAACTTAGAAGCTGGACTTTTTTCCAGCTGATTCAGGGCAGGGGGGCAGGTTGATGCTTGTTGAATCACAGCTTTGAGGTGTGCCTGCCCCGTAGCAAAGAATCAAGGCACCAAACCTTGACAAGGGCAGCCAGTGTGTAGCACTTCCAGGGCATGCAGTGACAGAAGCATTGCCCCATTCTGGAGGTTGTTAGCAACACAACCCAGGCAAGCGAGGCCTATGTTTGCTGAGCCACACGTTGAAATCATACAAGTGTTGTTTTCCCACACTAATTCATCCACTCATGTAGCACTTACATGCCTGTTGCCCAGATCATCTCTGCTTGCAGTTGCAACAGTACAGGTGGATTCAGTCCTATGGTCTGCAGGTATAGGCCGTACAAGGTGCTGTGTACAATGGGCTCTGATCACACTGCAGAATATATCAGCAAATATTCACTTTAAGGAGGTATTCTCACTCTCTGTTCTTCTTTTGGGAAATCGGGGAGAAAAGGAGCTGCCCAAGGTTACAGCTCGCAGTGAGGTTAAAATATGAACTCTGGGCTTTCCAGCATCGTGCTTTTTCTCCCAGATGCCTTTTGTTCACAGTTCAATGCTGGCTCAAGAATAGTACCTTCCACCCCCAGTCCCTCTGGAGATATTATTGTCTAACACTCTACCTGTCTAGCACAGGTATTAAGGACAGAGGAACTGACAAGGGGATGAGGAATTAACAAACAAGGGGATTAGTGTGTTTACAAGTTACTGCCTTTCAGAGCCATCCCTGGAGGTTTTATGTTCTGGGAACTGTTAACCCCCCGCCTAATGAGGGATGCAACTGATCAATGAATCCACAAAATGTTTAAAAGTCTCTAATACAGTCCTGATACACAAATAGACAACCTGTGTGTTCGTAAGTTGTTTTCATGTGTGTACGAGACATACCTTGAGAGTATTCAGAGGGAGCGCAAGTGATAACAGAAGGAGCTTCTCCACGTGTCCTCAGGAACAGCTTGTATTTCACAAGGAGGCAGCAGAGGCTTTCTCCAAGCCTGCAGTACCATTTCAAAGCTGCATTAGCTCAGGCTCCTTTACATGTGGGTACAAGGGTCTGGTCCCACCTGGAAGCAGGTTGTGTAGCACAGACTGACCTAGAGATATCACAACAGTAAAAACAGTTCAATTCCCAGAGTTGCAAGGGTTGACTGAGGTTTTACATGTTTGACTCAGTTACAGACTGTACGTGCCGCACATCATATACCTCTGAGATCCTAGAGTATCATTTTAAAAAGTCAGCAGATGTGAAAACTGGGATATGTCCCCATTGCAGACTTCCATTCGAACAATCTGGACCTTCTTTTCAGCAGCCCAGATATCCTGCCTTGATTCCCTACTCACTAAGATTTCAAGGAAATTCTGCAAGAATGAAAAATTAGTCTCGTAACCAAGTAGTAAAACATGGTCCACATTCTTGCTTTAACCAGCTTCCCTGTGTTTCACCCAGTAACACGATAGGCTCAGCCGGTGGACTATGAGGTAGCGTCTCACCAAGTGTCATGGTATTTTATTAAGTTAGAAATGTGATAGCTACTGTTGTCACACTTCAGTGTACAGAACAATTCATTCACAAATGAGAAAAACAGATCTGTCCACAAATACCTTTCCGCTGACTTAATGCCTTGCATCATACAACTGAAGTGGAGTGGGCTGCATCAATATTATCCCCAGCATGGCTCACAACAGCTATTGGGAGGGGGGCTTAAAAATGATAGGGGTGGAGGAGAGAGAGAGGTGCCAGCAGAGATCTGCTATTCAGCTGCTTGTCTCCAATTATATGCAGAAATATACGTCCCAGTGATAGGTTGAAAAGAGGACTGATGAGACGAGAACAAGATAAAGTCGTGTGTCTTTTTGAGAGTGCTGCAGAAAATCTCATGATTATGGACAAGAGCTATCTGTGACGTTATGCCATCAATAGCAAGTTTGATTACTTATTTGGGGATTTTTTTCTTTTTTTGAAAGGGGCTAGTTTAAAGTAATTCATAAAACTCATAATTGTGTAAGGAAGGTAAGACAAATGCTGTGGTTTACAGAATACTGAAGTGGTGAAGAATAACTGTACCTTGGTTAGCTGCAGTTGTTCTGACTTCAGCGTCCTGTTGTACCAAGTGCTTTTACCTCTGTTGAAAAATCAACCAGAACAATAGATAGTGTTCATCAGCTTGAAGGCTTTCTGTTTTGTTTTTACCTGCAAGGGTCATGGAGAAGGGAGGTTTAAGGTGGTGGGAGAAGCTTCCTGATTTTTCTCTTTCTAGTCTTAATGCTAAGACTAGGAAAGAAACCAAAGAAATAACATTTCTCAAATTTTTGAGGCAGGGCCTCCACCATTCAAACAATGAAGAATTTTGGAAGATAAGATCTAGAGTACATACTTCATGCAGGCTGAGCTCCGAGTATATGTTCTGGTTAAATTTCCTGTGCATAGATTTCCTCATTACTGACACACATTATTCCTTAACTCTGTCTGTGGCTGAGGCTATGAAAGGGTGCTGCCTTCAGTGCTTCAGCCGAGCTTCCCTACACATCAAAGGAAGCTTAGCCCCCATCAGAACAAACTGGGAAAACACCAGCAGGATAGATGTCTCTGGAAATTTCTTTGGGACAGATCTTCTCCCCTTGTAATTATGTGGGCATACACCTCCTGTCCAAAACAGTATTCTTATAGGGGGAGAGGCTGTCAAATCTCTGCCTTATCAGCATACAAAGTTTTAAAAACACAGTTCTCCTGGTTAAAACACAAGCATCTTTCTCCCTGCTGTCTGCATAGGAAGGAGTTTCACGTACTGTATTATTCAAGAGCTATTGTGTCCTTAGATAACAGCAGATCACACACACTCACACTCTGTCTATTCATATTTTGTGCAAGTGCTATGTGATACTTGTTCCTAATAATTAACTTACTAGACTATGCCAGACAATACTAGCAATATGTAAGATTTTATCTCCTTAATATTACCCTTAAAGTAATTTTTCATTACATTCTTTCAAAATTTTTTTCAAAGCATTTACTTACTGCTGTATTTTTTTTCATATGCTTCTCAGGACTGTGACCAGATCCACATAGATGATGTATCATCAGATGATAATGGTCAAGATCTAAGGTACGGGATCTCCAGGCTGGAAGCTGCAGGTCAGGTAGTCCCCAGCTGTTTGAAAATAGCAGGGGGCTAGTCAGTGATGTAAAATAACATACTCAGCCATGCGCCCCCTTCCCTCCCTGGCTCCGTGCTGTCTGCATTTATTAAGCACACAGAAGCACAGAGTCTCCTTTCTCACATTAATATGTCTGTGCCTACTGTCAAGGCCTGACTATACTGAGCTTTGAACCATTCTGGGAAATATATCTGAAATTAGGTTGAACTCCAGTCAGACTACACTAGTTTCTGATATGATTTGGCCAGCCATTTGGCACAGGTGTGGCCAAAACGCTTCAAAACGAGATTGAAGCATTTTGCACTGCCCAATCTGTAATGAATGGGCTTAGTAGTGAGGATTGTGGACCTTGCCATGCCAGAGCCTTGTCACTGGTAGAAACTTGTACCTAAACTGCACCAAATTTTGTTATTATTATCTGTGTAAGTTAGATCATCATGTACATAAAAACAACTTTTGTACAATTACGTCTACCTTTCCCAAAGTGTTGCCTGCAGAGTCATGGTAACTGGCACAAGAATGAATTGTGCAGAGCTCATATAAAGCTTTATATTTTGTGGGTTTATGGCTGGTTATTATGAGAAATTGGTGCAGAAACAGCACAGAAAACAATGAAATGTTTTAGGGAGGAGACTTTTCTTTCTGCAGAGAACATCTGAAAGATTTTTTGCTCTAATTGAAATGCTAGTTTGTGCTTTGCAATGCACTGAAATGGCACATGTATATTTAGGTCCTTTGGCTCCAGTGGCCTGTGAGCAGGTGAGTCTGGATACTTGTTCAGGCATTGATTAAAACATTAACTTGGGTTTTATCTCAATCAGTGCATTTACTTTGAGTGAACAAAAAAATCCATATGCTAATTGCATATCCTGAATCCTGTGAAAAGCCCCTGCCTGAGTGGTTTCAGTTGTTTCACAAATACTTCTCAGCTGCTCATGGCTTGTCTGTGGGAAATGAAGCTGAGCTGACTGAAGTATGTTAAGCATGTTAAACTCCTATCTGGATGCTCTGAAACAGAAATAAAGTGGCATCAGGGCTTTCTAGAAGGGGAAATTACTGTGCAGTAAATCAGGGTGTGAATATACAAGCACTGGCTACTCCCCCAATGAGGTGTCAGAAGCACGATAAGCTGAACTAACCTCAGGCTGCAGCTGAGAAGGGTAGGTCTGTGTTTCTGAGCCTTTCTGTCCCTTCCCTTGCTCTGGTTCAAGCTGAGTTTGTCCAAATCCGCTTGGTCTGTGACCTGATCCAGCCAACTGTGCCCCATGAGCTGTGGCTGCCTTCTTCCATCGCAGCTCAGTCTGAGATCTGCTCAAACTGTGAAACCCATCCTGATGCTGTCATCCGGCAAACACTTTAAGATGACATGAACTGGTACTGCCTCTGCATGCCCTGCCTCCCCCAAGCCAGGGAACTGATCCAGCTGAAAAGCAACTTCTTTTTTTTAAAGCTGTATTATCTTTTAACTGAAACAGTTCCCTGATCTGATTCACCTCAATGCTGAAGAAGTGCTTGTGCTGGTACAAAGAAAGGGACATCGAGGAGGGCTGAAGACAGGAACAAATGCCTGGTAGAAGGCAGGATTGCTTCCTTCAGAGAAACTGCCTGTTTAAGGTGTTTGTGGAGCTGTCACTTGCCCCCGATTCATTGTGGTAATTACTCTAGAGTTGCTTTGAAATATTAACTCAGTTTAAAAAAAAAACAAACTTAACTGCCTTACATGTTGCAGGCAGTTAAGGCTCCTTTAGTTTATTTCTTAATTTTTTTTCTTGATCTAATGTGTATTCAGAGCCTGTTTAGCAATATAGCCAAACAGTCAGAAAGGTAATACCAGAATTTTCTTCTTTAGGATTTGAGTATTTCTGCAGTTACCTTAGCAGCCTCAATGAGAGGCAGGTGAAGAGTTTCAGTGACCTGAGGACAGTCAGACGTTTTGTAGTCCAAAGAACCTCAGAACTGGCAGGGAGTTCTAAGTAACATGCGTTGTGTTTACAGTAAGAACATTTTTTAAATCTATGCTAGTAACCGTGCTAGAGATGAACTCCAGTTCTGTACAGCATGTCCTGTGTATATCTCTGCTGCCACTTGTCTCCACATTTCTTTTCAGTTGTTTCCACTCCTTGCTGGCACTGTATTGACTGTAATTATACTGACCTCTCCCCTTCCCTCCTCCCTTTCCCAGCACATATAACTTCTCTGCAGATGGCTTTCACAGTTCAACTGCCAGTGCAAATCTGTGTCTGGGCTCAGGCGTTCACGGGGGAGTTGACTGGATGAGGAAGTTAGCATTCCGCTACCGTCGGGTGAAAGAGATGTACAACACCTACAAAAACAATGTAGGGGGTAAGTGTCTATGGCCAGACAAGTGTGCCTTTCATCTTCCCAAATACTTCTGACCCTGCTAGAGACATGCTATGGAGGAGGTGTAGAGGGCATCGTGATAAGAATATTTCACACTGAGCAGAGCAAGTGTTTCAGCAGTCATCCTGAAATAAGGTTCTGTACAGGATTTGCAGGAGGTATGCTAAAATGCCTAGTTTAGTGGTTGGAGGACTCAAGTCTGAGTGTGGGGCTTTATTTTATAATTTCTTTGGCAGGAAAGCAACCTTCTCCAGTTTTCCAAAATGCTTAGTAAGCAAGCGATCAGTTCAAAACTAAATACGCTTTTTTCCCACAGAACACATGGCTGATCTCTGTCTGAAGGCATTCTTGTATCATAATAGCTTGTTCTTAACTCCCCCAAAAGAATACCACCACATATCAAGATGCTCTGGGTTCCTTCATCTCAGCTAGTTCTTCCAATAGGCTGCTCTGTGTCTCTTTTAGAACATCAGTGCCAGGTCTCTGACTAGAAAGAAAAAGAAGCAAAACTCAGAATATCGCCACAACATATTTTTTTTTAGTTGGAGGAATAGCGTACCTGCATGTACTGGAAATGGTGCACAGCTTTTCAGGAGAGACAAAACCATCGTGGCTTCAGATGTCTCTTAGCTCAGGCCACGACCCTCTATACACGGCTTTTTTTGTCCTCTTGCTCACTTTCCATACGAGCTTTATGCTAACTCCAAGAAAGGTGTTTTAACGAGGTCCCACAGCGTGCAGGTGACTGATGCCGTTCCACCGGAGAGGAAGGAAGCGGAGCTGCGGTAGCAGACAGGCCTCATGTACCTCAAGGCAGAGCCTTGGTGTGATGTGGCAGTGGGCAAAGGGAAGCAGCCTGCACCAGGGCCAAGAGAAGAGCAGTGGGAGAGATAGGGTTCAGAACACAGACAGGAGCCCTTTGGCATTCTACATACAAAGCCATGCAACTCCCTTTCTGTGCTTCTGCAAAGATGCTTTCCCTGCTTACAGGTTTAATAGGAGCTCCTAAGAGGGAAACCTGGCTGCAGTTAAGAGCAGAACTTGAAGCGCTGACTGATCTCTGGCTCACACATGCTCTGAAGGCGCTGAATTTGATACATTCCCGGTAAGAACAGCTTAAAGAATTGCCTACAGGCTTGATCCAGGATCTCCTTTGCTTCCCTTTTTTTCCCCCCTCTAAACAAATTGAGACACATTTATAGGACTTTGCTGGCCAAACCTGTGGGAGGCCAGTCTGCACATGTCTGCCAGACTTGAATTATCAAGGGTTGGGGTGAGCTTGAGATGATGAACTGAGCAAAAGAAAAAACAGTCCTTTTTTTTGCCTTGGCTACCTCATCTGTGGCACACTTTTCATGTGAGCAGATTTACAAAAGAGTAGGAAAGGGAGAAAAGGGCCCTTCTATCCTGAACATGTTCACTCAAAGAACCCAGCACAGACATTACTACATGGTGTCTAAATTTCCGTAAAATAGATCCTGGCATGCATGCAGTAAGGGTGTATCATTGCTGCTAGTTTGTTTTATGTTTTTTTCATTCTACTAAGTTGATAAAAAGCCACTACCAGTACTCACATTATCTGCCTCTAGCTCCATATTCTCCCAATGGCTTGGGAACTTCCGGCTGCAAGAAAGGTTTGCTTCCTGCTATCTTTCAGAGTAGAGTGAAAGAGAGAAACACAGATTGCCACTTATACTAACTTTTGTTTTCTAGGCCTAACTGTGTGAATGTGTTGGTCACCACAACTCAGCTTATACCAGCTCTTGCTAAAGTGCTTCTCTATGGACTGGGCACTGTCTTCCCCATTGAAAATATTTACAGTGCAACAAAAACAGGTAGGAGCAAACTAACTTAGGCCTCACTGAAGATAGATTGAAGTTTTATCCCTAAGTCAGGCACATCCATCCAACCTGATCGCAACAAGCAATATATGAGCTTTTATTTTTAGCTCCATGTTTACAAATCTCTAATTCACATCCTGACTGCCCACACTTAAGCTAAAAAAAAAAAAATCAAAGTCTTCCCAAGTGTCTCCATGGGGGAGTGAGCCTGAAAAATACCCACCCTATGGAGCATCTACTGCATGTGGGATGTTCAACTGCACCCAGCTAGGAGGAAGACAGTCTGGTCATACAGAAATGCTGTTTGGATCCTCTTACTCTTGCAGAGGGGTCAAGTGTGCTGAATGAGCTTTATGAAGCTGTGTGAGTAATAAATACTGGTAGGGTTGGCTTGGGGCTTTTTTTGTGTTCTGTCCTTTCTGGTATAAGTGTTTGAACCTCTGAGGTTTGTATTTTTATGATTTTACTGCAACCAGAACGAGCAGAAAAGGGCTCTTGAAACTGAATACCATGAGTGTCACATCGGTCTACTAACTGGCCATCTAAGCAATGCATCAGAATCACAAAGCTTATGGAAAACTGGCAGCACTTAGAAGTCCTTGGCTGATAAAGAAAATGCTAGTAGCTGTCACAAGATGGAGAAAATCCTTCTCAGATGAAGATTCAGTTAGGATCTGATTTCAAAAGAAAACGAGGAAAGTAGCAGCGAGTTCAATTAGGTCCCAACTCCACTTCCAGTACCTGAATGTCAGCCCCACCTGCTGTATGTGTTCAGATAAAAAAACGTGTCTTCTCTTCTGTTGCTTAGGGAAAGAGAGCTGTTTTGAAAGAATAATGCAAAGGTTTGGAAGGAAAGCCGTGTACATTGTAATAGGAGATGGTGTTGAAGAGGAACAGGGAGCAAAAAAGGTACAGTTTGTGGATACCGTGCTGGATTCTTTCAAGTTTTCATATCAATGACCCTTTCTTTACTTAAGCATTCAATGAAGCTCCCTCCATTTGAAACAGTTTATAGTTGGTCTCATTTCTTAATATGCAAAATACTCAACAACCTTGTGAGAAATTTCCTACTGTAAATCCCTCCACCTTGGGAGCTAGCGCAATTTTTCAGGTAGTCGCTGTATCACGTGTTCCAGGAATCATTCTTGCCTAATAAAGATGGCTTTAAACAGAAGAAAAGGAAAACTCTAGTGTGTGATCTCAGATGAGCAAACAGAGTGAATTTCTGATCTACACATGTTGCTTTTGTAAATTCCAAATTATTGGAATTAGTTTTGAATTAGTTACTAGAATATGCGTATGTACATATGTATATTTATATTTATGACTCATTGAGATCATAGGGTGTAACATCATTAGAGTGAATACCAAAGGGACTAGTACTGAGTTGCTGCCTTTATCAATGATTTATGGATCAATGTGATTAATTTCACAAGCAAAATGAAATTGGGAAGATGTACTGAATAGAAAGTAGAACAGAAACTGCGAAAGCAGTATGGTCAGGAATAACAAGCCCTCGGTAATATTTCATGCTCAGTGCATAGATGTAGCCCACTGACATAAGTAGCCTTAGAAAGAATTAAATGGACTAACCTGTGCATCCGATTGAGTCCTCCAGTCATTAGTATCCACAGTCCATGATTGGGAAATGAGAACTGAAGTTTTAGGGTCCAGTTGAAGCTTCTTTGTTTTGGGTAGACTGTAAGAGGAAAGAAGCCAGAACCCCAGAGCTTGGAAGAGATAAAAGCAAATTTATCGCATTCTGCTTACAGTGATTTGGGGGTGGGGCAGGGCTAGAGACCCAGCAAGGAATACCTTCTGCCATACACCTGGGCTATCAGCGCATTACAGAAACCCAGGAGTGGAAGAAACATGGAGAACAACAACGACCTGAAGGAAAGCAGTCAGGTACATCAACTGAATTGTACAACATGAGAAATGAACAGCCAAAGTTTTATTTTCCTAATCTTTAGAACAGAAGCCTGCCTGGAATCTCCATTTATTTGGCTTTACAGTGCCAGGAATACAATTTGTTAACGGCAAGCATTATTTGCAAGATGTCTTTGTGCGTCCAGAGTCTTGTGCTCCTGATGTGACTGCAGAAATGTGATTGAGCTGCATTTGCTTCAGGAGCATTGCATATGAGTTGAGATGCAGGAACTGACTGTATGAGTCCCATCTTCAGCAAATTAGTTAATTTTTAATAGGCACACAGATTACTGTTGTAGCTCAGGTGATATACAAAATATTACATCACAGGAACTCAGCCATACAGCTGAACCTTGTGCTGGAGGACCTCATTCTGAATGAAGATCCTGCAAAGACTTTCCAAGCAAATTTGAGCTCATTGGGTGCACAAGCCGAGGAACAAAGGGATCCCAGCAAATAAGGTGATCGGCACATGTTCTATCCCCAGAATTGTATCTCAAGTCATCTTCAAAGCAGCAGAAACCCTCTTTTTTATAGTGCATTTCCCCTGGCCAATGGAAATAACAATACCTGCCCCCACCTTGGAAAACTAGCTAAATCTGCAGATGGTTTTCTAGTTCATGAAGGGTTAAGGGGTTGTCAGAGAAGAGTCCACAATGCATGACTGGGAATGAAGTGATAATAGCCTGCCGCTTTTGACAGCCCAGTGCCATACTTCAAAGGTAGTGGGTCAGTGAACATGACTGCATCAAAGGCTGCAAGGGCTCTCTGGCTGCATGAAGAAGTGGGAAGGTTCAACAACCTTCTACAGGCAGGATTTCAAGAGCCCTCTTGCTTGTGTCTCCTGGCCTAAGCAGCTCTCCCATTAGTAGAGCACATTCTTTGCTGGGCTGTCGCCTTCTTTGATTGATGACAATCATTAGTCAAGGCTTCTACACACCTGAGCTTTATACAAAAAAAAAAAAAGCGGGGGGGCAGGCAGAGAGCCTTTCACTGTTTTGCCGACAGCACTGATAATATCTGCATTTTGGTGGGTCGTTTTTCTTCACCTGTCTGACAAGTGATAAATCTGTAAATGCTGAACAACAGGAGTGGCTGGGAGGCCAAGTTTTCTTCTTGTTTAAGAAAGAAAAATAGATAATTTAATGGAAGGGGTTTAATAACAACCAGGGGGAGGGAGAAAGAAATAACTTTTCCCCTTAAAGTGAAATTGCAGAGCAATGGATTCCAGCTGCTTCAGATGTCTGTTTGCTTGCTGTCTCTATACACACTGATAAATAGCTTGAAGGAAACATTTGTTTACTGATAGGCAACATACCAGAGGGAAGCTTGAGTTGTATTTAAACATTAGAGATGTGTAAATAGACACTCTGTAAAACAAACATCTGGAACCACTGGAGTTTTTTTACACAGGTAAGTACACTTGGAAAAGGATTCTGATTCCCAGAATCATTTATCTAGGATGATATATATATTATATATTCTTTAAATCTTTGTCTAAGCTATTTTTCCAGAAGCAGTATGTTTACAGTTGAATTATTTATGGTGGTAAAATACTCAGAAATTTTATTCCTATACTGGGAGGGGAGTAAGCTCTGTCACTTAAGGCTTTCTATATGTATGTTACTGCATACATATCACTGACTGTACAGAGACCAGTATTTTGGGAGGAATCTAAGATAATCACAAGCCCAAAATGTTGTTATAAAATCTAAGTGCAGAAATGAGCTGTGTCTTTGATCTAAAGTAAAACTGCTTTAACTCTTTTGGATAAAAAACAAATCCAGTTCAAACTTGGGCTCACCAGAACATACCAAGAAAAGCTGTATTTCACATCTAAAAGCAAGTTCTAATTATTTTGAGGTTCTCTCTTTGCAGGCAAACACCGGGATAATAGCTATTGGTAATGATTGCAGAACTATGTTGTTACAATGATGCCTTCAGAGTACTGTGTGTACCTTACCAGATTACAGCTCCCATCTCAGGTCCGCTGCATAATTGAACTGCTCTTGTTTCACAGCACTTAAAAAAGTTGGTACTTTGTCCTCTTTCAGATGCAGGTGTGGTTTTCCTAGAGTATATTCACAATTTTCAAGAGGTGAATCAAGATATTATAAAGAAGATACAGTAGGTCACAGATAGTTGACCTTTCCAGATTTTGTCCAGATACTAAGATTTCAAGTGGAACTGACTGGTTAGAACTTGGATATTTGTATACATGACTTTAGATTTATCACAGTAAATATGAATTGAAAAACAGGGAGACAGGAGAAGAATATAAGATAGTCTCTCAAAAATGGGAATTAGGAAGGTTTCTTGAGGACAAACTGTCATATAAGCTTTTCTCTGCGGCAGCAGTGTTACACTAAATGAGTAATTGATCTGAGCAATGATACCAGTTCCTACATTTCCAGAAAATGCAGTATGACCTACTGTTCCAGTTAATTTGGAAAGGGAACTGTTAGAAAGCATTTTGACTCTGTGTGGTATTATATTCTTTCGTTTATATTTTTGTAAATTTTAATAACTTCATTTTATGATATATATTGTTTACTTGTGTGTGAAGCACTGGCAACAGCTTGCCTGTTATGCTGATACATAGCCTTTTTGTTAGTCTGTTGCACATAATAAGATGTGATTTTTAGTTTTTTAACCTTCCTAGCAGTAAGAAGGACAATTTTGAAATTGTTGTTATAGGACAGGATTATGATGCTTTCTGAAGAGTCTAAGATTCTTTTATAACTTGTTACAATAGGTGAACATTACTAAGTGGCAAGAAAAGTGTTTCTAGAAGTACTGCAATTCTAGAAACATTCCTAATTATTCCATGAAAAAATAGGAGAGTGAAGTTTAGTAGCTAGTACATTCAGAAAGTCAACCCGCATCCTACATCATCTCTGAAGCAGGACACTCCCAAATTGTGGAGGATCTGTCTTCCTCTCTGCATAGGAGAAACGTATCAGCAAATAGACACTCCCCACTCCCACTCCTTCCTCTCTAAGATGAGCCTCCTTGCCTGTGACACCATGACAACCTGGTGGCCCAAGTACAAAGCTCTGATCCCGAGGGTACAAACTAAGAAAGTTGTTTTGATCTCAGTATTAAACAAAAACCAAAAAATACCCTCTTTTGGTTTCACTCTAGCACAACATGCCATTCTGGAGAATCTCTTGTCACGCTGACCTGGAAGCTCTTCGGCACGCCTTGGAACTTGAATATTTGTAGCAGATCCCAACATCTTAGCACTGTGAGGGCTTCACTCAAACTATTACATCGGTTCCACCTATTCCTCAACATTTTCTTATTAAAAAAATCCCACAGCAACTGCAGTTTTTCTTTTTTTTGAAGGAGAACCCTTTCAGTGGAAGCCTTTAAGAACTTGCAGCCAAAGAACATTGTGTCAAGTCCTTCTTCCTTTGGACAGAGGAAAAGCCTTCAGATAACTTGCTGGGGATCCTCAGTTACATGGTTAAGCTGAAAGCATAGAGCTCTAACTGCCTTTTTGCCATCAACAACAAACACTAGAAGTCTTGGGTCTACTTGTCAGTTTTCTTGCTTTTGAAAGGGGAAGAGGACATAATAAGGAGTCTCTGCACAGTACATCATATCACATGGGACTTTCTGAAAATAAGAGTGAAACTGTTGATTTTTTTTTTTTGTATTTTTTTAATTTATGAACTAATCTCATTACTCTGGTATTAAGCTCTGTACCTGTGTTTTTAATCTGGCTTTTTGGGGTGGGTGGGTGGGGAAAGTTGTACCATTCTAAATTAATAGTTCATTTCTCCAGAACAAACTCTGGGGGAAATCATATTGTGTACATTAAAAATAAGGGCACATGGTACTGTTGGTAAGAACTATAGCTGTGTTTTTAAATCTTACATAGATGGTACGTGGACTGTGCATGTGTCTACACAGTGCCTTATGCTGCCATCTTGGTTTTGGGGGTTGGGGGTGGGGAAAAAGTACCTTGTGATGAGTGAAAGGCATTAAATAAAAACATGTTTACATTTTGGGGGACTAGATTACCTGCCTTCTCTTCTCTCCAGCCACGCTTGGATGTAGAGGTTATGTAGAATACATACTCCCCGTTTCAAGGTGGAGTTAGGCTAGAAGGACTCTGAACAGAGCCCCTCCGGTGCAAAATGGAGCCTGTAGCCAGCTATTCTGTCTGTTGGTGGGGCAAACACCGAAGACAGTCAGTGACCGTGTCCACTGGGAGAGAACATGGGCACTCGGCAAATCTGACTTGTCATGCCAAGGAAGGTAAAGGGCTGCCGGTTTGCATATTTATTTTTACGTAAATAAATGCATCTACAAGTAAGCTTCAGCTTTAGGATTTCTGCTGAGCTGGCCTGTTAATTCTTGCTGTCAGAATATTTCAATTCTCTGGGCCTGGATGAATCTCTGATTCACTTTCAGAACTGCTCATTCTTGCTTGCTGTGGCACCGAATAACCTCAGAAGGATCAGAGCCTCACTGGAACAAGGTGTTAGAGAGAGAGATGCAGCAAGTAATACAATCCCCTTATCTATCACATGTGAAACAAGATCAAACTACTAAGTGTTACACAAGTTACTAGTGCGACACAAGTGCTACACAAGCGCGAGTGATACTCCTAATGTCTAAAAATATTTACCTCAGGAAACAGATTCGTTGCTAGATCTGAGAGGGGATTTTCTGCCAGACTAAAACAGAAAATTTGATCTCAAAATAATCTGATCTCAGTCTTTGGCTCAAGAGGTAGCAGCCATGCAGCAGCTGTAAAACACGTTAGCTATACTTGCCAACAGCAGGCGTGAACAAAAACATCCTTTAAGTACATGCTTTGGAGGCATTTGCAAAGAGCTGCTCCCTGGGCTAAGTACAACACAAAACAAAATAAAATGTGATTTTTCTAGCAGAGGTGTTGCTTGTCTCAGGGTCTGCTGAGAAGCAAGTCTGGCAGAAATTTTCCCTCAAGGTTTTCCAGCTGTAAGACTGTCACAGATAGGAAGTTTTATCGCAAGTCAAGGAAATCAAACTCGATGGAGAATTGACAGATGCTTGCAAGATAAGCACACCTGTAAATAAAACCTTTGAAAGAAGAACAAATGCCAGGGATGGCAGACTCCTAAGGAAGCACAACTTCAGCTTTTAAGACCCTGTCAATCAGCTAATTGCTCTTCCTTGAAATTCCAAATTTAACTACTGATTTTTTTTCCTAAAGCTTCTTAGGAAGATTTTGCTTTCTGAATGTATTTAAAGCTTCTCAAGCTCTCTTGTTTCTGTCTCCAAAGTTCTTGGCAGAGGCCTGTGCTCTCTCGTGTTCCTGCTCATGTTCCACATACCATTACTATAAGTGATTTCTCCATATTCCTCCCAGCTGATTTTTACTTACCCGCAGGTAACACAGCTGATGAGGGTGGTGTACACCAGCACTGGGAACACTTGTTGGTCAGACAGGCGTACCGCTTCCTCCCAGTCATCGTGGCACATGTTCATCCCTCACTACAGCAAGAGTATCAGGATCTGCTGTTTCCAGGGAAGCTGTGATGGCTAGAACAGGGGATCTATAACAACTTTTTCATGAACACACAAAAGGCTTGGGAACACATGCGCGCACACGTACAGGCCTTGGTCAGCTCTTTCACCAGTGTTTTTATGGATTTCTGCGTTGTTGCAGCATAAAATCCTTTCTTGGTCGCATCACTAGCCAGACTGGAATACAACTATGATGTGACAAGGTTCCCAAATCAGCTGCAGTATAGCTGAATCTGAGGTGAACAAACCAAGCAAGTCATGTTAGTACCATTAGTAAAATGTGTAGCTGATACCAAAATCTGTTCTGTCAAAAAATGTTTAGTACGTTAGTACATGTCTGAACCTTAAATAGAAAAGGGGACGTGAAAGATGTACCTTGAGATAATATGGGTTGAAATCCTGAATGGAACTGTAAGCATGAGGGCGCAGTAGCTGCTTTCACAGCTCCTTTCTAACATTTCAAGGACCAAAATACCTTCCCAAACAAGGAAAAAACCACCACCTGTACACTGACGTGACATACTCATCACATTTCCAAGAGTATCCTTTGCTCTATCATTTCCTTATAGATAACAAATACGAATACAATGCTGCAGGGTAAAAGAAATCAGCTTTTTAAAACTACCAATTCCTGATTGCTAATGTTCCCATAATTTCATGTTCAGATCCTTTCTACACCATAATCTTAACAGGTTTTGTAATCTTTTGTAAGGGAAGCAGAGTCTCACCTGGCAGCCTGGGTGAACACTTCATTGCTAGCGTGAGCCTCTGCCACCACTTGGGCCCCAGACGTGTATTCGATTTCTGAAAAATCCGGGACTTGAAACACTAATACTAGAAGTGGTGACACTCTGAGCCTCAAATCATGTCGTGCAAACCCCATAAAAATGTTCATTCCTGCTCAGCAGTAGCAGAGCAGAAGAGCCGCATTGAACCCTGTTCCAGAAGGGTGAAAAATCAAGTAGTTTTCAAGCAGACAGCAGGCATTACAAAACAGAGCAAAGCTAAGGGTTAGCAGGGAGCGTGTAAGCCTTCCACTCCAAGCACCAGCATAGGGCAGTATCACCGAAGCCGTTGGGGCTAAGATAACACCCGCTGACCAGCGCAGCAGCATCGTGCGAAGCTACCACAGCCATCTGCGCTGCCTCCATTTTAGTCCAGATAAGCACAATGTACAGATGCTAAAAAGCCCATCAGAAACAGCAAAAAGCCTCCCCATTGATTTGGCAAGGCTGGGCTGCAGTCAAGGAAAGAAACCAGATTCTGCTTTTTCCTCAGGAGCAGCTGTTGATTTGGAGTGGTTTGGGGTTTCTTCCCCCCAATAGTACAAGGCAGACTATTTTGTCTTTTATAATAGAGATTGGATTTAAGTTAACGGCAAAGGCACACACTGCAAACTGTTCTTAAAATATTTTACAGCACTTTAAAGGTATTTTCCAGGCTATTGCAGACTCACAGCATGTTTACTGTTTGCATTTTCAATAATTTCCTGGAGTAATGAATGAAAAATTTGGATAATGCAGGTTGCCTATTTGGGCCAGAAGCTTCTTATGGAGGAGAACAATCTGACATAGTTCAGCCTTGCATTATTGCATTATGAAATTAAGGGCAGTAATTCACTTGTTACATGCTTTTTAGAAAGGATGGAGTTTCAAATGCCGATTTACTCTAAGTGTGCAGTGGGATTTATTGCTGTAAGAGCACCACAAGTGCTAACGGTCTGCTGCAGTTATTTGAAACACTGCGGTTTCACGGAGATAAATGACTTCACACACGTATGCTGTGGCCTGTCATCCCAAGAAGTGGGTTCTGAGGGCCAGAGCAACTCTTCCCACTTTTTCTAGAAGTGTTTAATGTTGCTGTGTTACCTGTTCCTTCTGGTGTTTCTCTGTCATCTCTTCTCTGTCAGGTAAGGACCTTCGTCACTTGTTGTCATTGTTCTTAAGGAATATACTGTAGGCTTCATCAAAGCCAAGGTTTTATCCCTGAAGTTTTAATTAGCTTCAGTGTGACCAGAGCTTCGTATCTAACAATACTCAACAGACTTAGAAGGTACTGTGCAAAAATTTATCATAATAATTCACAGTATCCTTTCTCTTCCACCTTTCATGGTGGACGGTTTTCTTGCATGCAGGATTCTAAATAAGAAAATAATAGTTTACTTTTAAGAGACAAAATTTGATAAAAAACCATAGCATTTATTTCAATGTGTAAAATGTGAATAGAACAAAACCTGGAGATTCTTTATCTTTTGCTAAGTCTCGGCTACCTCTGTTGTTGAAAAATGAGCAAAGAGCAATACCAAACTCAGCTGTGAAAGTTCCCCTGAGAACAGAGAACTTGCTGAACACTTAAAATGAGCAGTAGCAAAAGAAGCAACAGACTTACTGGAAAACTTGCAACCCCACAAAGATCGTTCAGAAATGAAGACTGATTCATGACCTGTGCTGTCAGCGGGAATCGGGAGTCGAGGAATTCTCCCAGCAGACAGGGATCGGAAACAGCCTTTCTGGGCACGGCTGCTTTTCCCATCACCTCTAGGCCCTACAAGCACTGCCTCAGAGAGGAATTTAATGGAGCTGCTGTCGCTGCTCCTTTTTCTAAGACTGCCTTTTGCTTACAAATTCGAATCGCATGGCAAATTTCAGTTCTGCTTATGCTTTGGCCTGGCTTAAAGCTCGGCTACATGTCCTAGGTCAGTGTACCTATCTGATGAGCAGTATCCGTATATACATCCTGTGAGCCTATACAGTGTGACTTGCCACGCTGCACCCACATAATGCACTCCTTTTGCAAAAGCCTCTCTCTTGAGTTTTGCAGGGACTGATCCACCACTCACCTGCTCTTCCCCGCGTCCCCTTCAGGTGAGGGACTGAAACAAAACACCTTTTTTCCCCACATTAACCTTACCCTTTGGGTCTCTCCACCCATCTGCTCCCAACTGCCGCTTCTAGCAAGTCGTGGAGTGCCACACAAAGTAAATGCAGCTCCTATCAAGCAAAAAGACATTGTGATGACACGCACCAAAAGAGAGTATCTTCTTAGGCCTGCGCCTTCAAACGTCCAGCCATTCTGTTAAACCAGAGCCTGGATCCGGATCATTTCTGAAAACAGCTTTGACAAAAGTCACACTTGGGCCTTGCCCAGCTTTGAATAGCTCAGATGAAAAAAACGAATATAGCATTTTGCAAATAACCAGAAAACTGCAAAGAAAATACTTGCAAAAATACATGTCAACGTTGGGGATGGAAGAACACATCGTAATTGTGCGATTTTACCCGTTTCCTGTACTGCATTTCTCCTGCAGCTCTCCGTCTGAACGCGCGAGGGCAGCCGGGCCTCGCCATAAGCCCCACAAGGCAGGAACGCCGAGCGCCTCGTTCCTCCCCCAGACAGCTGCCTAACAAAATCTTGGTTTGTGAGGTCCATTTCAAAGTTCTTGAGTCATGGCCGTCTTACCTGAGGAGCGTTAGGTGAACAAAACCAAATTCTCAGCATTTAGCCATTTTCCTATAAGGTACACAACTGGACAGATAAGGCAAGCACAGCAGAGCTAACACCGGGCACTGGACAAGTACTCAAGAGTGGTATTTTGTATAAAAATGATTTTTAAAAAAGGAAGAAAAATAGAAATCTCATTATTTCTAAAATGCTTTCAATTAAGGTGCAGCTGTACTATCGTTTTAAAAACTAGCCACTATGATTCACCAAGAAAGGGTAATTGTTCAGAGGGACTTTGGTCCCGTGTGTAAAGGACAAAGAACCCGGCATTCAATGGGCTGTAGATAAGCCTCAACTGCGCGTGGACAGCAGAACCTACAGCACCCCTTCTGAACCGACACATCTGTACTGAGGAAGATGAGAAACTCGGGCACCTACGGCTCCAGACGGAGCACGTTCCTCTTGGCTGCTCCATGTTCCTCTGCAACATAAGCATTTACATTTCTATGATTTAAGTGCTGAAAAGCTACCTCAGCAACCACCAGCACAAGAAGGCGACAGCACGACTGATGGCAAATGCTTAACCCCGGCATCCATAGCCAGCCCGCGGAGCTCCAGATACTGGCCACATACTGGCCTCTCTGCAGCCAGAACTGCCAGCCAGGCCGTGGCTACTGCAGCGCTCACAGCTGTGTGGTGCTGATCCAGCTATCTACATCTGCTCCTTGCATCCATGTGCCGACATCAGGCTTCTGTGATGAAACCTTGCTATGGTAAACTCCATCCAGATCATACCATTTTGGGGGCTAAAACAAAACCTCAGAGCACCCTGAATGCGGTATTAGCGCCTACTTTCTGAACAGTGTAGGATTCCTGAAGTAACACTAAAGCTAGGAAAACATTGCCACCACTTGGTAAAGCTTTGGAGTTGACTGGCCCAGATAAGGAACACCAGTGTCAATCTCCCCTCCTTCTTCCTAACTGAAAGCCCATGTGATAATGGAAGATAATAATAATATAGAGATTTCTAAGCTCAGACTCCAAGACAAGTTAATTTTGTCCCCAAAATGAGAGGAATCGGCAGTAACATGCCCCCGTGTCTTTCAATAGGTTATAACAGAGGATGGAAAACTGGAGGGACACCCAGTGCCTGTAGCTGAAGGGTGAAAACAAGTTTTCCCAGGATGGTATATGGTCAAAGAGGCTTTTCATTATTTACAATTTACTACCCCCTGGCCCCCATCAACTCAACACCTGATCATTGGCATCACCCTTTGCAGCTAGACGATGAAAGGACAGCCATCCAGAGCCTGTTGTCAATCCAAGACTGAGTCAGGTACTGCAACTGATGAACCTTCACCATCAGAAAGAGGTAAAAATTCCAGACCCAGCACAGTATTTTTTCCCAAAATATTTGGGATCCGAAATAAACAAGGGATACACTACATAGGGGAGAGGGATACTCTAGACACAAGCGATGGATGCAGCTTATGACTAGTTATGGTATTCAATCATACATTAAATAAAGTCACAGCCTATCTTTTAAATTCATATCACATCAGTGTCATCTCCTCCCATAATGTCCAAGCCAGAGATGTGTTCTTCCTTCACTTTAGTTAACGCAAAATAATCTTCAGAAAAACAATGAACTTCATACTGTAACTAGCTAAAATGTGGAAAAAATACAGTCACCAGAACATCCAAGATGATACTTTGATCTTGACCTGATAACTTTATATCTATATAAATCTTTACTAGGATTTGGTCACCTATTATTTCTTACATGGAAAGAAAACACTTTTATAGAAAAAAAAATGCCCATTAAAAGAAAAAACCATAGGTTGAAACAGGCTTCAGAAAACAGTGTGGTTTTTATAACAATTGACTTGTTCATCTCCTTCCTTTTTCCTCCTAACACAAGAGCTTCTTCCAGTGGTACCAGCATTCAGATTACATGAGGAAGGCCAAAACCTTCATTTCAAGCTTTCAAGATTTGTGCTTTTCTTTAAACAGTAGCACTGGGAACATTAACTTTAGTTGTTTTACAAATGCATGTAACAAGGTAACTACAGGAGTAGGAACTTTAAGACAATATTCATAGTAAGATTTTACTGTGAGCTATTTCATTAGCTCCCTGTTTCTTCTAACAGATAATTAAGATACACACAGTAGTCTTGCCCAATTCATGCCCTCTTAGAGGGCTACAACCGTACTCATCATGAAAGTCCCCATTTCTAACCCACAAATACATCTAACAAGACTACGCATATCGGTCCAACCCCAATCCAACCAATGCACAGATGTTGCACAACAAGCAATGGACCTTGCTGCTGTTAAAACTGAGAGAAAATGGATGCTATGGAGTTTTATACATAAATGGCTTCTTATTTACAGACTGCCAATGCTGCTGTTTTTTCTCAAATTTGGCAGGCTTGGATTCAAAGGTCCCACACTTCTGAGACAGAAGATCCCAAAATAAGTGCAATTATCTATGATCTGGAGACTGTGCAGAAATGAACATTCATCCAGATTGAAACGAAACTGGAAATCCAGGAACACAGAACATTTTTCTAAAACAGTTTAATTAAAAAATTGTGAAGTTTCTTGAAAAATTGGAGAAACCCAAAGCATATCGTGTGTGTCACCTGTCTTAGTCACAAAGAAACACAACTGTCAAAAAAGATATTTAAGTTTAATACAAATTTTATACAAAGAAAATGTGAAAAAATACTTCCATATGCTAAAAGCAATTATGCTTCACAAATAAGGCCAGCTAGGCTATTTTTGACACAACTGCAATTCACGATATCCTGTTCTCGCTTTTTTTCTTCTAATACTTTTTCCCTCTAATATGGGTACTAGCTGGAGACTGTACAAACCGCATTCTTTTATAAACAATGGGAGAAATCAACATGACTAAAATGTACAACAGAATGTACTGGAATGATATCATACAATTAATTTTCTCATATACATACATCACCTTTGCTTTGTTCAATGCTTTCGTTTTACACAACATACAAAATGGTACTACAGTATAAGTGTAACAGACAGCATTTTCATGGGTTACTTTCTCTCATACTGTACTGTTTCATGCTTACATAAAAACATAAATTCCATCATATAAATAATACATGCTCTGGCCCAGCATCAAAAGTCCTTTGCCCATGTTTCCTGATCCGTGTTTTTCTCCACACCTAGTTCTTGTTCAAAGTCCTTTTGGAGGATTTTAAAAAAAAGAAAACTGAACTGTGAAGCATAGGAACAAACTTTACTTTTCTCAATCTTGGATATCAATGATCAGAAACCATGCTACAACCAGCTGGTATTACACTTCCCAACTTTTCTGACATTAGGCTGAAAGAAATTTTAACTTAATTTTAACCTGTAAACAATATAAATTTTAACAGTCTGGTCGTTGTAAAAAACAATGTAAATCTTTATGTATTTCAGGTCCACAGATTGGAAATGTCATAATTTGTCTAATACAATTAACTGAAAAAAGATACCCTTCATCATTTGGTTGCTCAAAGAAATTCTACAAGAGTTTCAAAGTGCAGAAATTTTTTCAATCCAAATGCAAATCAAGTTGTTCAGATTCTCATGATTATATTATTTGATGCGTAACTGCAGTTTCCCAAGACCAGTTTTCAGTGTTAGCCTGTGATAAGGCCGTTTTAAACCTTCCTTTTCCAACTTCAAACGCTCTTTATAAGTTAAAGTCAATACAAATATAAAAAGGAGATGGTACTCTAATGACATCCACAAATTGTACATTATTTACAAAAGAAGCATAGATTTAATATGGATCTTACCTGTCCTCAGCTTTTCTAAGCCAGCGCTAATGCTTTACATTAATGTAGTGTAATTAATGCTTTGTACACATATACAAAGCTAAAGTCTGAACCTTTGAGGTTAATCCAAAGAACTGTGTTTATTTTTCACATTTCTATTAGATTTATTTATTCCAACAATTGTATGGACTTCTTGTTAGCAGTTAGACTCTTCGTACTTGGACTGGCATTGTGGTCTGAACATACTGAACTCCAGTTCTCATTGCCACTGTCCCAGCAGAAGGACTTACCACTACAGGAATGGTCTGTGGATTAAAACCAAGAGAAACATATTGTTATGTTAAAGGTCACATAAACATGACCACAGAAATAGAGATTTATTTTCCAGGGAAAATCCAGAACAAGTTCCAATTTTGTGCAAGAACTAATACCTTTATTACCACAAATTACCTCATTCCAGGGTAGAAAGTAGTGTATTACTTTCCTATAGCCAAGAGTTTTTCTGTATTATTATTACTACTATATAATTACAGGGACAGGTGGTCCTGTAGGTACTGTACACACTCTGTCTGTGCTTGGAGAATTAGGTTTTCATAGTTACTACATCGAGTTATGTATTTTCCCCAAACTAAGACATTGGAAGAGGAAAAAGGGCTAAGAAAATCCTTTGTCATTTGAAAAAGTTTTGACAAATCAAACTGGAGTACAAAAATACCCTTGTTTATAAGTATATTCTTGTTACACATTACTTAAATTTTCTTCCCCAAAAGGAACTCCCCCATGCATTCAGTCTACACAGAAGAGAACAAAGAACATCCATTTGAACAAAAAAGTACTTAAGTTAACTTTTGCACAAATCAATAACAAAAACATCAGCATTACTGGGAACTGTCTTATACACCCTGTAAAAATATTAATATAGAATAAACTTTTCACTTCCATCATACAGATTCATGATTTATAAATCTTGACAAATGAAGTTTCGGGACATCTCTATAGGTGGTAATTGATTCTACAGATGCAGAGACAAAGGCACAAGAATGTTAAACAATCTGGTCAAGGTCACATCACTCTGGAAGATCTGGAAGAGGATTTATTGAATCTTAAGTCTGTATCTTAACCTTCCTCCAAAAATGTGAGAAAGTCTAGAAATGTCTATACCATACAAACTGCAAGTATGTTTTGATACAATTCCAGTGATGCACAACTGGTGATCAAACAAATGCATCCATTTCAGTTCACAATACTTTGTGGAAGAAACAGGAAGTGAGATTTTGAGGAATCTGAAAGGGATGCACAGATCTTCCCCCTGATGGTAGTGTGACATTCCAAAGAGAACATGGAAGAAGAAATACAAGTTCACTGAAGCCCAATGTTTCCCCACACTGTTTTAAGAAACCACATTAGTGCCTTAATGGTATTCAACAAAGATTGTGAGTAACCCTACTGAGATGGATTACAGCCTAGAGTGTTTATCAGCTCCTTTGTGACAAAGTCTATGCCTTCCAGAAGCCTACTCATTCCATTCCCGGGAATGCAAAGACGAAGAATTCATATTTTTACATTATTTTAACTGCAGAAAGAATAAAAACCAAACATGGAACCAATTTGCTAAATAAATTCAAGATTACTGCCATTTTGTAATGATTTCAGATATGTATAGAGGGTTCAATGGAAATGGTACCCAGAAGATACACTGGAAGTTGTCCAGAGGAAGAAATTCCTAGTTGGAAACAAAGTGCAAATTGAACCCGAAAGAAGCCATTATGTAAGTCACTGTTAGTGCTACAGGTGGGGAACTTAAGGTTGCCACAGTCGCCTTTTAAATATACACACTTACATAAATGAAAAAATTAAATTTCAGTTCTTACAGCGATCGGGATATGGAATGTGCGAGACTCCTTAAATGTGTTAAGATCATTCCCTGAGAGGTACATTTTCCACCTCTGCCAGTTTTACACATATGTACATTTTGCATACATATTAAACATGCACTAAGGTTTCAAATTATTTAAATTGCACGTGCAGTCATTAGAATACAGAGGTGTCTGTAGCTGTGCAAGACTAATGCAAATGTGTACAAAGTTTTAAACATGCACAAATAAAGGTTGAAACCTTTCAGACGTCCCAATTATGCTTTACATAACTCAATACACTTAGTATTACAGAAAACCGATGAAGGTAACTGCCATTTTTCTGAATATTACACAAAACCACCTTATGATCTTACAACCTCTCAGCTATTCACAACAGAGCCTAACGTCTTTGATGTTTGCTATTTGATTTTAAACCACATATAAAACCTTGTTATGGTAATTCAGTCCAAGCAACTTAGGGCCAATGCTGCAAAGGTGCACAGTGCTCTCAGTTGAGACAAAATGAGTTGAGTTAAAACGCTGCTAGGAATGTGAAAAGTCATGATCCCCACTAAGAGCAATAACATTTGTGTGGAATATAATGGCTATGAAATACTGTATGTATGTGTGCATGTATTCATAGACATACGCACACAGAGGCATGTATCCTGCAGCTGGTGGGGAGTGGGGGGGTGTGCACGCATGCACATGGGTGTGCGTACACAAGGAGAGACATAGAGTAACTTCTATAGCGAATTAGGCCTCACAATCACAGTGTGATTAAGGTACACTGTTAAATTAGTACATAGTTACTATTATAAATTATCTAACTTCAGTCAGAAGATGAACTGAAGTTACCCACACATGGGCTTCTCTGTTGAACCCACCACTGAGACAGAGCATGCCCTTCAGTTACCAGTGCAGTATCCGCGTATTTCCTTTTGGTAAGAAAGATGTCAGCCCGGATGCCATGCTGACTCTGAAGTGACCAGTTGAAAGAATGGGATATTATGGTGCATAAAATACAAAAATCGAACTCACTTCTGTCCCATCTCCTGTGATTGACACTAGGGAATTCAAGTGTCCTCGGTTAAGTCTTTGATGGAAAAAACCAGGTCTGATTCCAATGCTATTTCTCATAATTTCATAATGCTAATGTGCAAGACTGCATGGGAGATACACTACCGATGAATGCATATTTTCTTTCATAGCTGCTGAGATGTCACAGGAATATCAAGCATAGCTCAGAATTAATTAAATCTCTTTAGGATACCATAGACAAAAAGATATTTAAAAGATATTTCAAATGAATTCTATATATTTACATTGATGTTGTGGTCGAGTATATACATGAAACGGACAAATAACTAACATAATAATGCAAAATGGAAGTCTGACTGTCCTCAGTGCCTTTGCTATAATTAATGACAATTTCTGAATCCTTGTCATAATGAACGATGAAATGAAAGGGTGGAATGTTGCACAGCAAAATAAGACATTTTGCACTGCAAGTTGAGACTATACCAGTGAATTCATATCTTGTTAGAACAGCAGAACCCCCCAGAAATACTGAGCAATTTTAATGCCAGGAACAGTACTACTGCAGACTTTAAATGATGATGTTGTACTTACAATTGTGGGTTGAGTAGTTGGAATATAGGTGGTGGTCTGCGGTACCTGGACCAGTTTTATAGGCTGGTTGCTTGTCACACCTGTTGCTATCTGCAGAGACAGCACAGGCAACCTCAGTAGAAGTCTCAGCTTTTACATAAATTCCACCTAGTTGTTATTATTATTATAATATGAAATTTATGTTGGATGTTTTGTTTGTGTTAAAAATTTGCATCTTAATGAATTCACAGGTTACTTCTTTGTTAATAAAACAAAATTCAAATTATGAACATGATCAATGTATACAGCATGATGTTTCAGGTAGAACATCTATGTGAAAGCAATTCCAGATTTGTATAACTGGAATATTCCCTGGCAAAAGTTTTAGGTAATTGATTTTCTCCCATCCCCTATTTCCGCAGTAATACAAAGGTTGTGCTGCCACAAACAATGCGTATGAACATTGACTGAGCCAGAGTTTAACGAACTTCACCGAAGCATTCAAGTGGAACAGCACATCCTTTTTCCCTCTTCAAATCTGTTTCCCAAGTTACTCCCTTAGATGACATGTCAAGCCCAGAGATCTAACACCAGACAGTAGCAAAAGTGTCAAGAAATGAACACAGCTCTCTAGTTTACTATGCTTCCCAATTCTATAGGACTATCTCAATGAGACATCATGCTGGAATCACAATACTACAAAATTAGTTTGCTTTTAATATTTTAAAATACAACAAGGCTCCTACTGATGTGGGGGATCACGTGTAAGGGTTTGAAGGATCAGCCCCCCCATAAAATTTTTCATTTAATAAATCTTGCAAGGGCAGAAGAAAAACAATGCTGAAATTGCTAATAGTCAAGCCCTACCTATAAAGCAGAATCTTCTCTATAAACATTTTCTATATATGCAATGTTAAGTCCCTTTTATTAGAGCATTTGCTCATCCTTGCCTACTGAATACTATCAGAGTAGATGCTATGGAGGATTTCGTAACTGCACACTGCTCCGTTAACTGTAGATCCAGGTGAATTGTTGTATCAGTGTTATGGAACATTGTGGTACCCTAGTGGCAGTCTGTTGTGATAAAGTAAGTTGATTTGAATGCAGGTCTTGAGCTTGGCCTCTGAACCCCCAGGCAAGAAGGGCTTGGAAGTGCTGCAGTCAGTATTGCTTATCAGAAGGCAACTTGTATCGAAAGATCCAGACCAGAAGCTACACTGATGGGTCCTGGAGAGAGAGAGAGAAAGAGGTCCAGTCCCCTTTGGCTGGAAGGATGAGTCAAGCCAACACAAGGTTTTACTGGGAATGAGTGAAGGGGAAAGGGTGTTCCCAGAGGACAGAAGGAGATTTTTTTGCCAAGATGAAGGAAAAAAACCACAACTCCCTATCTCACTCCCCAAATCACACTCTTTGAAATATGCAAATGGTCATAAATTCCTGGCTGATCCAGGGAAGCCTTTAGGGGTAGGTTTCAGAGAAATCTTACATACTATTTTTGTTTGAAGTGACCACAATGATACTCACTGTAACACTCTCTTTGCTTTTATCAGCTGAACCTTCCTTTTCCTTAGGGGTGCTGGCTGTTTCTGTGGGTGTAGGCTGCACACTTGAACTGGGCTGGGATGATTTATTTAATGTTTCTGTGCTAATTTCAGTGTCTGTTTCTTGCTGTGTTGCAGTAGCTAAAATAAAGGAAAAAAGAGAAAGTAGACACTACTCATGTATACCAGTCTACAGTCACTCTTCATAGGCGTGCCTGCACCCTATGAAGTGCAAATGAAGAATATTGAGTCACTCTGTATTCCACCCATCCTAACCCCCTCAGCTGTGAAATAGGCAACCCAGAGCCAGATTACCTGACTGTGTGCAAGATTTCATATGCTCAGGCCAGTGAGCTTGTTGGCAGGGATAGTCACAGTAGCTAGTATTCCAACAGCAATAAAAAATGGCCTCTTTCTTGCAGTTAGCACACCATTGCTTCTTTTTAGTTTCATCCACTGCTTGCTGCTTTTCCAATTCCAGCTGTTTCTTCACCTCAGCAATCAAACGATCTCGTTCTTGTTCTAGACTCTGACGCATTTCAGCCATTGTCAGTTCTACTCAAAATGCAAAGGAAGATGAGTTTTGCATTTTCCGCCCCCCAACAGCAAGGTGCAAAACAATAATTTTCATGAGTTTAAAGACAACATGAAATTAAAACAATCAAAATATTCCTTGAGTTTGGGCATCTCTGTTTCATACCTAGTCAACAAATGAAAGTCTTCCATCTTGTTTTCTTATTCTGGCACCATGAGATTTACCCTTAACCATTACCTTCCATTTAACACTTCAGTTCTAGATGTCCCACAAAGGATCAGAATCCAGGTGTACTAGGTGCAGCACACAAAGGATCTGTGCAGCTGCTGCAAACATACTTTGTCTTTACAAGCCCAAACTTTTGTTCTGCTCCAATATTCAGAAAATACAGAATTATTTTTCTTCTCTTTTCTCGTAAATAACAGCGAATCAATTGTTCATTGTATCTTGGTTTCTTTACAAAGAAAAATGTGAAAGTTCCAGGAGGGACACTGACCAAGTTGTAAAAACACATCAGTACATGAAAAAAGCTGTAAATTTGAGCTTTACTTCAAGATCGCTCTGAGAGCCACCCACTATTAATGCTGTTATGAATTGATACCTCAGTCACTATCAGTGACTATGAGTGAAAGAGAGCTTGACAGAATCTTCAAGAAAGTGGGCAAATACAAATAAAGCATTCCAATTCTAGCCACCTTGGCTAAGGATAAATCTTTGAGTCATTTGAAAAACGCTGATACTTTCAAAACACCATTAAAGGTGTTTATTTAAGTCAGTAGCATAAGACTGGTGACAAAAGGTTTAAAGGATTTTTCTTCTATTTCTGAGAACACCTAGACATTCAGTTCTGTGAGTTGCAGACGAGTTGTCGCCATACCCAAGTAATTCTGAAGATTGTTATAACTGGACTGCAGCAGTGGAAAAAATGGTCTACCCTGATTTGAAAGAGCAAAATGTTACTGACAAACCAAAGGCATGAGTCTGAATATGGAGTTATTCAGCCCTTAATTCACTTCCATTCCAGATATGCTCTGCAAAAAGAGTCAAAAAGTGGACGAGGACACTGTATTACACAATCCCAAGGCTGTTCAGACTGCATGTATCTTAAAGGAGATTTGATCACTCAGTTGCAACCTTCTTCCCAAAGTCAGTGCATTAAATAAAGATAATTTAAGAGGAATCGCATTTTAATCATGGTTTCATTTCCTGCCCGTATGGTTCAATGGATGTAGAGATGAAAATCCCCCTCCTAGGAGGAATATTCTTTTATCTGTTTAAGGTAGTATTTTGAATTTATTTCACTGACAGTCTGGCATTCAAGATTGAGTCAAGGTTGACTATTCACTTTAAGTAAATAAATATATGAATAAGTAACTATATACACCCACAGCTGATCTGAACCAAAATGTCAGCTACAATCTCCAAAGATACCAGAGGAAGCAGGTTGCCCCAGTGGCTATATTAACAGAACTTCATTCATATGAGAATTAGAATGAAGTAATCAGCATAAAATACCTCATGAAAAGGGATTATCCAATGATGCATAACATAAAGAGTTATTCTGTCCTTTGTGTACATACTCAAAAGGTGTCCGCTAACGTCAGCACAGCACATTATATAAAGTTTTGTGTCCTTCACTTGGACAATTTGTAGTATCATATGATGAAGGTAATACATACTACAAGCATTTGGACTGATACACTATTTTGGTCTGCCATTTTTTCATACCTAGGTTATGCTTCATTTCTGAGAGTTCCTGTTGATGTAACCATTGAAGTTTTTCTATCTCAATTCTCAAACGCCGAATCTAAGTATTAAAAATTTAATAGTTAGTAATAATAAACAGGGTGCAATGTATAATACATTATTATTATACAGAAAAACATGCCCAAAGCAAAGAGCCTGATTATCACTTACATCAAAGCTCCTTCATATTAACATGAGGAAAAGACCATAGTAAACCCCAAACCAAAGTCTGAGGTATTCTAAATATTTGTTTGCTAGATTTTCCTACCATAAAAAGTACAGGATTGTTTGAAAACAAAAAGCATTTTATTAAACTTGCTCTTGCTTCCTCTGAAATTAATCAAGTCTCAAATTTCTCTGACTGGAATCAAACACCTATTCCTCAGTTTTGCTTGCATTTATTAGTACGACTTTTTTTTTTTTTTCCCTTTTAACTAGATGAGGCTTAGGAAAGCAATTTTTTCATTCACTGTGGATTGGGAATACAAATATTGTTGCTCAAAATTGTGACTTCCTTATTTTGGTTAAAACAAGCAAACAACCATCACTTTTAACTGAGCTTTAGTTTACACTGCTTAATCTGCTTTTTCCAAGTTTAAAGAAAACACTTAAAAGATACCAAGTACTATCTTTGGAATTAAAAGCAATGTATAGCATTTCATAAAAAATGCAAAAAGTATTAAAAATATTTTTTAAAAGTATTAAAAACTATGGTCATAATCACGTAACTGAAATAAGCTACTGCACTTCAAGTAAATTCAAATCTTCTTCCTCTGGTGGACAAATACATGCTTTAAAAAAATGATATTTTCAAAAAAACTACTTCAATTCTGATTATAAACAAGGTGACACAAAATTAAATCCTCAACAGAAGCTTTAAGGATCTGGGCTTGATGGCTTATTGTTCTTGCTGCTTATCTTATATAGCCCATCTGATTTTTTTTTCAGTGTTTCTCTCTACCACTCTAATCAAAACAGCATAGAAATTACGATTTTTAGACAGTCTCGATTTATAATACTTTGTAGATATAGTTATATGGTACTTTTATATATAAAATACTATTTTGCAACTTTCAAAGTTAAAATACAAGCAGAATTTTTTTTTTAATCTTATACTAACCTCAGCTATTGTACTTCCAGTAGTATTTTTTGAAAGATCATTATATATTTCAGTCATTGTTCCTTTGATGGCATCCATCATCTGAAAGACAAAATGAAAAGAAAAAAAAAATCTTTGATATATATTTTTAATAGATACCCACTTTCACTTCCTTTCAACCACTCTAATGTGAACTTACATTATTATCAACAATGCTCCGTATCTCTCTATATATTTATCTGGGTCTACTTTTAGAGGACTATTGAGAAGGTAAAACACAACATTTTTGATCAGGACTCTGATTTTTAAGTGTCCTGAATTGGTGAACTGCTTAACCTTTTACTTTTGCAAAAAATTGCCATTGATATAATTTACGAACAAAAAAAAATAACCGTAAGTTTGGGGAAGAAACTCAATGCAACAACAACAACAAAAAAAGAAAAAAAAAAAAAAGACATTTACTGACATTGCTGACCACTGACAATTCCACCAAGACCATATGGTTGAGTGGGAACATTGAAAGTTGATAGTCAAGATTAATTCTGGTGCTTTTAATGCCTGGGTACTCAACTTTATTTCCTTATATAGTATTCACCTTGATTTTTTAATTTAAAGATCTAAGAGAGTATATGAAAAGCTAATGTCCCATCCCTCACTGTCACTATCATGATACAAGTATTACACCACATCTTCTCTTTAACAACTTAGCTTCTGTTTTAATATATGAATACACACTTCTGACAAGTTACCATCTGATGAAACTATACAGTGTTTTAAAACAAAACTACACTTTTGTATATGTATTCGTGGACACAGATGAAGAAATATTAATGTTTACTGTAAATATGACGGTGAGGGGATATCTACAGCTTTAGGAGAATACACAGAAAATGGTCTAAAACACAATGCAACGTAAATAAGAAGCAGCAATGGGGGAACATGAGAAGGAAAGGGTCTAAAGTGTCTGAGCAGCTGAAGCCTATCATCTACACACTCTGGCTTGGAATGGCAGCATTCAGCCAGCGATAAAAGATGGTTCAGTACTTTTGTCAAAATCTAGCTGTTCCTACCTAGTAGAATGAATTTGCCACATACGACAACCTGAAAATAAAGTTATTTCAGAATTTGAAATGTCAAAAATGTGAAAGTTCCCTTCAAAGTAAAATTTCAAGAAAACCTCGCTCAAGAACTTACTTTGCTAGTATATTTAGCAATATCTGCAGCCACATCAGCTGAAGCTGTTGCAATTGGCAAGTCTGTGTTAACTGAGGAAGAAAGTGTACTTGCAGATCCAGAACTGGTAACCATAGAAATAGGTTGAGTACTTGTAACCAAGGTTATAGTGGATGTGGAAGTGCTCTGGGTGATCTCTTTTTGCTGCACAGCTAAGAAAAGAGAACATACAGTGGATCAATCACATAAACAATTATGAAAATAAATAGGCAAACTTCTAACTTTAATGTCTAACTTAAATGTATGCACCTAACCATTTCAAAGACTTACATTATTTATACAATGGTGCCATTTAATCCATTAATCATACAGTGCCCAGCCACTGAACTTGTACATAATTGTAAGGCTTAAAGGTAATGAAGCAAATATATCTTTGAAATTTATTATTTTAGACTGGCCAATGCAAAAGTCTCCCTCAGATCTGTATTCCTCCCATTTTGGGACTTTTCCATCCCACTTCCTAGGAATTCACTTCCTAACCTCTCAATTAGGAGAGCTCCCAACTAATACCATACATATGAGCGTAAGTTAGACTTTGACATTTTCATTTGCCATAATTTTGAAACGTATTATTGATTTTCTTTTCTTTTTGCTTTGAAACAAGGTTTAGTGAGCCACTGTTGAAGAAAGCCTACTTTAGTAATACTTCCTGGTGTTATTCCCATTCTTTTGTTATTATTGCTACTGATTATTATTAGTGTTGCAACATGTTTAATATACATATATCCAGATCAACATTAGCCTTTGGTTGGCTGCAGAGCAAGGAATGCAAAATTAGATTAACTCATTAAAGCAAAGAAGTTATTCATAGTGTTAAACAGGATAAGAAAATTTTTCTCATCTTTGGTCAATACTTCAAATAATCTTAAACAGTGGGTAATTAAAAAATGAGAGTACAAATCAAAATGCAAAGACCCTCACCTTTTCATTCCTAACGATTTATCTGCCTCAAATATGTAAAAAGACATGTATTTTTTAGGAAAATACTTTTCAATCTATTTTTAATGAGTCATATTATAAAAGATGTCTTCATTGCCAATATCCTCAAAACAGGAATTACTGAAATAAAAGTTATTAAATTTATCTCTATGTACTATATTTTTGTTTATGCCAATTCAGTATATAAGAAATCTATAGATTTTATAGTTTTCATTGATATATTTGTAGAGTATAATGTTTAAGATGGAACATTGCTCTGATGCACTTAATAGTAAACATTGATAAAACAATGAACATTTAAAGTTCAGCCCATATTATTAAGCTCTTATACTAAAGTATGATTCTATTAAAAATAAGGCTTCACCAAGTTTCACATTTATTTTTCTCACTGAATATTTCTGTATCAAATTTGTGCAGTCTACAAGCAGAAAGACACTGCTTCTTCAACCCTTCTTAAATGACAGTCACAAAAGCAGCTTGGGACCAGAGAAATGTGCCTCTGGTAAACATTGGGATGTGACCCACTACCTAAACCTCTCTTCTGTATGAAATCACTGGCTTGCCAGCAGTGTTAGCAGAATGGAGAATATCCATTCATCAGGCACACCAGTAAACAGTTCAGTTTATTAACTTGAAATTACAAATGAAGCTAGATTTACATAAAGTTCTGTGAAGTGAAGCAATAGAAGCATGGGCTTATATTACCACATGCCTACTACTAGCAAAACCTCCGGCAAAGGGATGCTAAGAAAACAGTTGTGAAAACATTCTAAAATGCCGTGGCTGTTTGCTCAGTAAACTAGCATCAAAGTCTTGTTAAGAGTTAAACAACAGGAATTTCAAAGACAAATGTAGCCTGGGTAATTTCATTGTTGTCAAATCATACTCTATGAAAAACTGTACAGATCAGCTTCTTGTCAGATAAAACTGAATCCAGTTTGTAGATATTGAGGTGACAGTGGTAATCATGCAAGTGGAATAGTTAATGTTTTTGTCATATAATGCAGAAAATAATTCAGTTCACTCTCCCAAATCTGTGATGGCTAAGAATGACAAAAATATTTTATACCAATACACACACAAACTTTTTGTCATTAAAATAAGGAGACATGACTCTAAATACACACCAGAAAGAGCAGGTATGGTGAGTAAGTTGTTGTGTTTTAAAGTCACTTATCAGAGTAGAACCACACTTTGAGATTTTGTTTATATGGAAGAACTCCTGGTTAGGCAGACTTGGAGCACTGAGATCACTACTGGGGAATTATGGCATCACAGGCACATTGAGTTAGAAAGTGTATACCTTTAACTGCTTGTCTTGTCTGATATCTTGTCCCTTGAGAGGACTGAGGTTGCTGTGACTGAGACTGCTGGCTCTGCTGCTGTTGCTGCTGTCTCTGCACCTTCTGCATGTGCCATTTCTGAGAAGATGTCTGAAATTTATTTGAAGAATTCCACACTACACGCTGCACAGCAGGAGCAGTTTCCTTAGGCAGCAGAGGCCTCTGCTTTTTCACAGGGCTTCCAGTGGCTGCAGATGGAGCACTAACAGTAGAAGAAGCACTAGTAGTTGCTGTCACACCAGCTGGTGGAGTCTGGGCTGCAGAGCGGGTAAGTACTGGAGTTTCTGGAAGAGGCTGGGTGCTTGCACTGGAGGAAGGTGGAGTTTTACCTACAACTAAACAAATATAAAATGTAATGCCAGCTTTTCACCAACACATCTGATTCATAATTTTCCATCTAATTTTTGGAAGAGCCACATGCACCTTCCAGTCTACTTTGAATTATTTTCCTCAAAAGGTAATTGATATTCTACAAGTAAACTCATTTCAGTCTAGTTGAAGTTGGTGGCAATTCAGAAACACTAGCCATTAAGCAAAACAAAACAAAAAGTACAAAACCCAGAAAAACAGCCTAACCTCTTTCGGAAGATATGTGAGAGGTTAGAATTTGATAGGATGTTTCTGGATTACCACTTATACCTGTCATCCCCATTTCTTTCAGGAGAAAAATACATCCAAAAGGAACAATGACTGAACAATAACTGAAGGAATAGTATACTAAAAACTTTCTAAACAAAGGTGAACTGGCACTGACAACCAAATATACAGTGTATTTAAGATATCTATGTTTACTCAAAAATCTTCCAGAGTTTATAGTTGACTGTTCCACATATCAGATCAATTTAGGAACTGGATGATTCTTCCAAAGCTGTGGCCAGGAAAAACATATCTGAAAAAGAAGGCTGCTGGATTGACAGGTTTCTGGAAAGGGAGCAAAGACCTTCAGGTTTGCATGCATCAGATCTCTTTTCTGGACCAAGGCATTTTAATATCTGAAAGCCACAAGTAAAGGTAGGGACCTTGGAATCATGGACAGGACACAAATTATGTCTAGAATATATTCATATAGGTATATATATATATAAATATTTAAATCCACTTTTAATTTCACTCAGAATGTGTATTATTCTTTTGCCTCTATATCAAAGTAAAATTTTAGGATTACTTATTATTTCAACGATCACTGGTTTAGGCCACTACTAATACATGAATCAGTGGTTTTGAAATTCATAAAGCTGCCTTGCTCAATAAATTTTTAAATAAAACAAGAATCAGTCAATACAAACTCCCCAAAATTACAATTCTGTTTTTAGTTTATAAGTCTATTTTCTTGATTATCTGATAATAACATTTATCAATTAAATTCCATTTTAAGATTCAAAATTCAGAAGCATTAAGTTGCCTTCTAAAGTATGCTTAGTTAACTGATTGAAAACATCTTTTTTAATAAAATGATTGAGCCAACATGCTATAAAATATAGACAAGAAGAGAAAGTTATATGAAGAATAAAATATTTTTCAATCTAACCATTTAAATCTGCTTTTCTATTTTGTTTTGTCAAAAGGCTAACATGCAGAACAAGTTTAGCAAAAGCACTGTACTCATTAATTGAGATTGCTTTCCTCTTTTAGCAACACATAGAAACAAGGGACAATATCTCAGGGACAATACATGTGATTTAGCTGTTCTTTTGATTATTACTGAGAGCATTTACATTTGATTTCAATGGGATCTTATGCAATTTGTACGTTTGATAAGTTCCAACTTCTTCTATACCTGCAATTTTGGGTGGTCTATGGAAATGTAAAAATTCAACTGAAAGTCATAACAATTGCAAAATAAATTCTACATTTGTCACAGAACAAATATTACAAATATTCATAGTTCTATGCTGCTGAAAGGAAACTCAATGAAACATATTTTATATAAACCAGAAACTATAATGGGGACTGAAAACTTTTTTCATAGTCACAAAGAATGAAAAGTCATTCCTAAAAATTGTTTTAGTACCTTTATTTTTGCATTAAGATAAAAATATCTGTAACAACTCTGGCTTCCACATTAGCCCTACAGAACAGAAGAAAAAAAAAGGAAGGAAAGAATTTCATCCTACCATCTTGTTTAGGAGGAGGTTCTTTAGATTCTTTCTTGGTTTTCCTTCCTTCACGGCCACAATGATCATCTCCTAGATCGATGACAAGTTCACTCTCAGAATCAGAGTCCAGTCCTAGGTGCACAGTTGGAGAGTCTGTTTCATCTTTACCTTTCAGTTTTTCTTTTGCAGGATGCTGTAAACTTTTTCCCTTTTCAGAAAATTCTTTCTCAGTGTCTGTAATTGCCTTTTCTTTGACTGGGTCATCTGTTTTCTCCACTTCTGGACTTGTGCTTTTAAGTTCCTCCTTGTCTTCATTCTGTGCTGGGGGCTTAGGTTTTTTTTTCAAGCTCAATGATTCTTTGTCACTTCTCGTGCCTTCCTTGTCCTCTCCATCTTCTTGATCATTCTTTGATTTTTGATCTTCATCACTATATTCACTGTCACTGGTGTCGGACTTTTCAGAATCTTCAGAATCACTGTGTTCTACTGCAGTATAAACAGCTTCAGATATTTCATTTATTCCTAATTGTGGGGAGGAAAGTACATTCCATGCTGACATCAGACTGACTGACATTACCAGAAAAAAACCTCTATATACTGGAACAAAGTGTATACATACCATTATCTTAGCTGTCAGTCCTTAAGCTATAAACATTTCCCTTAGTACCCTATCTCAACACCAGAATGTATAAGAATTACCTTCCACATATTCCAATTCACATTTTTATTTCATTCAATGGCCCTCCTTTCACTGCTTTTTTCCACTACCTGCAAGCTGTTTTGTTCAACTTAGGACCAATGCTGGCAAATACAAAGAGGAATTATTTTTATCCACAAGAAACTACCTTAAAATCAGTAACACTATTCACCTGATTAAAATTACTTACATGTATGTTTGCAGAATCAATTTTAGACTGTGTAAATTTTGCGAGGAGAATATCTAATTTTTATAATGCCTAGAAAGTCTTTAATTAAGTGCTAAACAACACTAATGTTTCCAACAGCATTCAGTTCCTGTGTGACTGCATATACTAATTTGTGCAACTGACGTAAGTTAGGTACAATTCTTGAATTTTTCAATTTACAAAGCAAATATTAAGACTATAATTCTGTCATACTATCTACATCAGAATGGTACAAAAACAGATTAAAAGATGAAAGCTTTTTGACAAAAATTTGAAACATCAGGTCTCACTGTATTTTAAATTAAACTAGTTCAGTGCATTCTACTTGCCTCAAAGAGTTCAAATATCCTCTACTCTTGTTTTAATGCATAAAATATTTAAAGTTTTACTATTCGGAAACTTCTTTTAAACTCCAATTCAAAATTTCCTCAAGTGTATCCTTCAGATGTCCATTGTATTCTTGAGATATACTTACCAAGTTGTGCTTTACAACTCTCTATTGTCTTGTCAAGATTAAGCTGGAACCTACTACGTATCTGTCGTTTTGGTGAAATGAGTTGCACAGGAGTGGTCTGCTGTTGGACTGACTCACTCAACTCTTTCAGATCCATCTCAGCTTTGCTACGATCTAGAAAAAGAAAAAGGAACTAAGAAAAATATTTTACAAAAAGAAGAGATCACTATCCAGATAAGACAAATTTTACTGAGTAACAATGCAGACAATCTGAAACATATTTCACTTCTTTTATAATTATGGGCTAAATAATAATTCTAAAATGACTTTACTACAAACAATGGATTCTTCCTCTCTGATACTACATGTTTCACATGCAAAACACATGCACCAATTATGTGGACATTTTCTCTGTCAACGTGAAATTATCAAGAAATCATCATTCAAGTCTGTAAGCTGCCTGACAGCACTTCTAGTAAGCTACTGATGTTATTTACTACTAGTAGTAATATTTTCACAGAGAAAATTAAATAGGAATAAAAATCCTTATCGTCACCATTTAAAATTCAAAAAATAAATCATAAGAATAGAAATAAAAATGTGGATTGTTACACTAGATAAATAAATTTAAGATAAAATAATAAATTTTTCAACTATGTCAGCAAAATCTTCTCTTGAGTTCTCCTATACATGTAGAGATTTTTCACTCTGAAACATACAGATCTGTTTGCAAAGAGTACAGACTATAGTGCTAAGGCTAAAACTGTCTTAGCAACTAAGTTTCACATTTTTGCTTCAATTTTTCAATTTCTGAGGTTATGTTTCTGTTCCATAGCCCTATACTTTACTCTTTGCCAACAGTGCTGACACTCCATTAATGCTCAGGGCACTAAACCAGTCTGGAGTTAGTTGCTTGTTTTGGGGGAGGATGAAGGGCACATGAAGAAGGGGGAAGGAATGGAGAGAAGAATTAGGTTTGGCCAGTTTAGCTCCTTGAACTGGCTCATGGTAGGATCAAAAGGACAGAGGCCATAGAGAAGACAAAAGGCAACACTGGCACAATGTGCATTTGTGCTTCGTTTATAGTTTCATTCCACAGCAGTAAAAGATGTCACAGTATTGCCTTATTTAACCTTTTATAAAAAGAAACCCCACATATTTACAAGATGTTTTTTGTTGATGCACAACTCGGAGAAAAGTGAAATAAATACAAAGGGCTAAGCCAACGATTCCTCTGACCAGACATTCTTTACAAGTTTGAACTTAACATCAAGGTACATTCCACATTTAAAATTTAAGAGCCATAGTACATAATGACTCAACTTCAGCAGTACAGTTGTCTCAATCAGGCTTGGCCACTTATCTCCTATCAGATTGCAAATAGAATCTATATTACAGATAGAGCAGGTACAGAAGGAACCTGTATTCATGCAGTTTTTGTTTACTGCTAAAATAGCAGTTCCTCATCTCTTCCAAGAAAGAGGCAGCAACTTGTGTGGTGCAATCCCACAAGCCAAATATACAGGCTATAATTTGGATCATCCTGGCTTGTAATATATATATGCATTATAGCATACACAAATTCAGTCTAAATAACACTCAATCATCCTTTCTAGTCCCAGTGAAATGGTCATAAAAGTAATACTGAATTCCACACTCCTGTCACGTATTCATACCGGAAGAGACTAAACATAATACAAACTATCACTTTCAGTGCAGTGTAAATTTTGAAAATAAAAATGAAGGTTCTAAGTCACTTAAGTACTTCTGAAAAATTTGTTCCTTGTATTGGAAATGTTTATTAAATTAGGTTTCTTCTTCCTGTGCTAATTATGTCACCCAATCCACACTAATTCCACAGCAGTAATGGTTATATCATCCTTAGTACAGAATTTGATTCAAGGCCTTCATAGCCTTCGTTAACTACATGGCAGGACACAAACAGAAGTAAAAATGGAGAATAGGTGAAGATGAAGTCGAGACACTGTAACACCTCCCCAGGGAACCCTATATCTTAATATATAAAAGAGGTCCACAATCCAGATTTCTCTATCTAATCTACAAGGAGGTCTCATTGAGATCTGGATTTCCAATCTGTCTCATTAATGTCAAAGTATCAGTAAAAAGAAAACAGAGCCAAAGGGCAGATAAGCCCATTGTGGAGAAATCTTCAAGTTCTCATCTCCAAATTCTTTACTTTTTCTCATTACCAATCTGAAAATTTTCACTCCTTCTTTGTCAAACTTGTTGTTCTATCTTTTCTGCCTCTGTTATACAAGGACAGATCCTATACTATCTGGAATACATTTTTTTTCCAAGTAATCTGTGTATAGCTTGGTCATTCCCACCCACCTCCATTTTTCAATTTAGCCAGTCTGCCAGTAACAACAGATGGCTCATTTCCATTATTTCTCCTTCCTTATTGCTGAATTGGAGGACGATCATAAAGCCCTCCTAGTACTCTGCTCAAGGTACATAAGTGTCTTTGTTTTCTGGACTTTCACTTTTGTTTTTTTCAGAGAGAAACCCTGTTCACATTATGTATGACAACGAGACACAATAAGTCATATCTGAAAACCACAGAATTCACAGATTAATCTATGTCTGGCACTGTTGACACTATTAAATGAAGAAGGGTTGCCATTTTCATTCCTAGCACCAAAGAGTATATTTAGCAAAGGAAACTCCCCTACAGCTGAAAAAATAACTGATATTCTACTTGAAAGCATACTAGCGGTACTTTTATGGTATTGCTCATGGACCATAACATCAGATTTTCCGATCCACACTATTTATTCAAAATATTCTATGCTCCAGCTGATTTCTCTCATCTGTGGCTCAAACTACTCAAGCACCACATATTTCTTAATGTTTTTCCAAATGCATTGTCACCTCAGATAAGACAACAAACAGCTGCAGTGCAGCAGAAGAAATTAATTCTATGGTTATTCCACACAGATAGACTAACACACTGAAAAATACACTTGCGAGCTTGTATCCAGAATCAGAATGTCCGTAACTCGCTGAAAACATGAATTCAGCATTTGAGCTCAAGCCTTCCTGAAGTATTTGGCTAACACCAAGGAGCAGAATCCTGTTTCTCCATGTAGTATCATGTGGAGGTAAAAAGTAGACAGAACTGAATCAGAATACTCACAGGAACAAAGCATGACTGAGGAAAGTGATTTACATCCCTTTGACTTTCAGAACGATTTTACCAACTTAGTACTTACCTACTCCATTTTTCAAAATTCCAGAATCGCAAAATTTACTTCTAGGGATTTTCAAGACATCTGCTAATTCCTTTCATCCATCTATCTCCCTAGAGAGGGATGGTCAGTGAGGAGGTGATGTGAAGGCAGCAAGAGAGAAGCCCTAGTAAATCCTAAATCCTAAAGACCACAAGAAAACCTTGCCAGCAATTCACTTGAGAGGCTGAGGGGTGAAGAGCAGCAATGTTCATGTAATTACAACCTTTAGAAACTTACCTAGTGTTTAGAAACATTCATTTGTACAGTTCAGCTAAAAAAAAAATCATCCTTTAACTACTTACTTGCATCAACAAGAAGAAACAATAACAGGAACTTTCATTTATAAAACAAAAAAAGAACAGCATATTTGATGAAACAATAATTACACATGTGCCTAATTTAAAGCCACATACAAGCAAATTTGTTCGTATTATGTTGCATTGACACCGCTGTAATTTATTCAGCTATAACAGTATTAGATTTTCAAAGGTTAAGACTAACCAAGATTAAGATTCAGAATGCTTCCTGGAGTGGAAGTTCTTTCTTGCTTAGCAGAAATTGGCGTTGATGCTTGAGGAGAGAAAGGTTTGGGGCTGCCTGACAAGCTCCCTGCTTGACCCGTTCTTGTTGGTGCTGGAGAAGCTGAAAAAGTACAAAATTAATAAAGACAGATTTAAAAATAATCACAATAAAGCCATATTCACTGGGACAAAAGAGCTTTTAAACCTACACAAGCAGGGAAAGGATTTTTGTTTAATAATTTCAACACTGTGTTCCTTTAATTTTAGTTTAATAAAGAAAGAAATTGTAAGGAAAATAATTTTATTGCAGGCATATAGTTGGGCCAAATGTGTGCTTACCCTCAGAACCACTCTCTGCAGTGACAGAAAGTTTCTAGCTTTCAAGATTTGGTTATTTGAGATGTTAACAAATTCCGACACTCTAATTTGCTATCTATTTCAATTCATGTATGTAAGTAACCATAGAAAACCCCACCTAACCCATTTTCTAGCTACATTAATAGAGAATTAAAAGTACAAATCATAGTAAGTTTAATCAGTACAGCTGGAGATCAGTAACCAAATGTCTCCAACATGCTAATTTATACAGAGTTTAAGCAAAATCCTATGCTCTGAGCCTTTAAAAGCTCCATGAAATAATATTTCAAAAACAAACTTCTGGAAACAGCCGAACAGTCCAGAAAGGGAAGCATTGCAGGCCATTACCTAAAAAAAAAGACTTATTCTTGTCAGCAAGAGACTAATTTCTGTCTGTTAAATCTCTGCCTAGTGCTCTGAAAATGTCATCCTAAATTCACTACTGGACACTTTTTCTTCCCCAGTACATCCAGGATTGTCTATGTATTTTCAGATTCCTAAACAGTACCAATATCCTCTGTTTCAGTAACTGTTTCCAAGTTATTTTCATCACTCAAAATACACAACAGAGGTATCCAAATAAAACCGTTCTTGTCTAAGGATAGTGCAGTCATACTACTTGAATTACTTTTTACAGCAAGCAAGTAATTTAATTTACATTTCATTTGAAACACACAGATTCCAGCAATAGGACAGCTAAGTTTATACATAAAGTGAATATTACAGAAGTTAACATTTGTAACAATACACAGGTAGAAATGCCAGGTGGGAAACTGAATATTCTAGTTTAACTGCTGTTAAGTCCAATCCAGCATTTCTATGCACTAGGATAGAGTATAGTAAGGCCTGAGGAGAAGTTAGAAAAATTCCCCAGAACTGCTATGATAATCAAGAATCCAGAGTACTACGATAACATCTGTCATCTTCTTTTACCTTTATCTGACAAAATAACTTTAATGTGACTTTCCATTAATATCTCCACTACTATAAAGAAATAATAATGTGGTATAACAAAAGCTCTATAGTTTAAGACACAAACAGTACCTGTTAGCTACACCTTATGTGTAAGAGCTGTACACACATAAATACATGATAATTTATGTACAAAATGAATTATTCCTTTGACATATTACTCTACTGAAAAATCCAAGTATTTTCATATCTTTAAATTCATACAGTTACTTTGTCATCACTTTCTTAAGATGAACAGGATTAAATCACAAGACACTTCTGTACCCAAGGGTAGTTTCAAGGCTAGCCTTTATTGGCTAGAAAAAATAAGATTATAATAAATAAATAAATAACAGCATTTTTTCTAAAAATTGTAACGGAATGTATTGATTTAGTTCTCTACACAAAGACATCCTTTCACCAAAATCAAAGTTTTAAAACACTCACATTAATTAATATACTGCATCATTTCTTTCAGATAGTGATGAACTTTCTTTTATGGATGAAAACAACTAAGTTAGTTTGCCTGAGTGCCACAAAATTAGCTAGCGTTTGGTCTTTGACTACATTATAAGTCTGAGAAGTCCAAATTCTGTACTCTACACTCCTTTTCCTCTTTATCCACTCTGCCTATGGAACTGTAGTTTTATCATATTTTAGCTACTCAGTTGGGAACTATAAATTAAGCACATTGCCTTGAAGAAGAGCTATCAATTTTTAAATAGAATACCTCCTAACCATGACAATTCTAACTCGTTTTGTATTTACTTCCGCTCTCCATTCATTTCGATAGTTACAACTATTTCCTGCTATTTAAACTGAAGGGTTTTGGTCACTTCTCAAGATTATTTATTCCTTCTCAATGTGACAGAAAGGATTGTTATTTCTTATCTGTGGTACTGAAAGTTAAACCCATCTTTTTTTCTAAAATTTCTTCATAAAATGAGTCATAATACAGTCTGTCTTTAAAAAGTACATGGAATAAAACTACTGCATTAACTAAATGCAAAGTACATGGAATAAAACTAGTGCATTAACTAAATGCAAAATACCCCCTTTTCTTTTTTTTTTTTACCTGTATTTTTCTCAATAAAGTCCATGGATTCTTCACTGGCACTAAAATGACTGGAAGTTGCTTTTTTCTCCGCGTCCTGTTCAACATCAGATCCAGTGTGAACTGACGAGTTTGTACTCATTGGTGACCGTGGCATATCTGTCAATGAAATCCTACGACCAGTACTACTGCTCAGCATAGACTTGCTCATTAGAATCTTGGGTGATGCTGTCATATCAAAGTTCAGTTTGATTTTCTCTTGTTTGTCTGTCTTTGCAGTTCCAGCAGTTGGGTTTGCGGGGTCTAATAACATTTGGTATTGATTGTTGGGAGTATATGGTGTCCGGAAAGGTGCGTAATTAAATACTCCAAATTTTCTACGAATGTTATCAACATAAACCTCCATTTCTTGCATTGCACTATTGAAGATGCTTTTAGTCTTTTTCACAGAAAAAGGAATTTCTTTAGACATGAGGTAGCAATTATTTATTGGAACCCAGGCCCTATATATAAAACAGAAAAATAAAAGATAATATAACTACATTTCACACTGTGGATTGACGTTGGCAACTTTTGTGCATATACTAATTTATTTTAGCCTAATCAAAAAGATATGCACACCTCAGATCATTTCAAAGGACCATCTCTACCTTCTTCTTTTAATAGTTCAGTGCTTAGTTTTGGTAAGTAAGTAAATTGCATGTCTTAGATTATCACTAGCTTATTTTACTCTAATCAGTAACATATAAACATGAATAAACACTGGTCAAATATGACAAAATATTCCTAATTAGAATAGTCTATGTAACTGTAAGACAACCATAACTAAACAGTCTTTCCATCTGTCATAGTTAGCAGAAAAACATAAAAACCAGGTCAGGAAAAAAAGACTTCACAAGCACATTCTTAAAGATATAATATTCTATTTTAGACTCCATGTCAGGGTGATCAAACTCCTCGATGCCAGGAAAAGTTCTATCAACAAGTATTGGACAGATTTTACGTATCATGAAATGAGGCTCTAAAACTGTGCCTTCCAAGATACTAAAATACCAGGAACTTTGACTTAATTATTTCATTATACGGTTTGTTTTACAGTACATGTTTTTATAACTGTATAGATTTATATTTTCAATTCATGACAAATCAACTTGTATTCACCATGGCTTTCTTTCATGCAGAGAGTTCACAAGTACAGAAAACTTAACTCCTTTCAAAGCAAAACTGGCATTTTCAACACAGATTATATTTTCTATATTTTTTCTATATTTTTTAAATCTACAATTGTGTGTTTATTCCCATAGTATTTCGACAACATAAACAACTTTATTGTCTTCTTCTACCTTTAAGAACTACAGTTCTCGGCAGCACAAAACCAGACACAGGAATTAACCTGCATACTTACTGAGATTAAATATGTATTAATCTTACAAATATGACTTACATTCTACAGACATCATGTAAGAAACTAAGAATATATATGCTACAGGTTCAAAAGGCAGGATCCAAAAACTCTAAGAGCACAAAATTACAACAAGAATTTGGTAAGTACAGCCAAAGACATCCTTTGGTTAAATTCCCACCTGTCGTGTTGGCCAAAGAAACGAGCATCAACTTGCCCATCTTTATCCCTCAGTGCTTTAGCAGGCCAGAATGGAAAGCCTTTGAGTTTAGCCCAGACCAAAGGATGGGGATTGCTCTAGTGGAAGAGGCAAAATACATAGTAAGAAAATACAAGCAGTATTACCTTCAAATCTGATAAACAACATGATTTTTTTTTAAATTGTATGTATTACTTAGGTTCAATAAAGACCCAATATGCACAAGGCACTTGCCAAATACAAGATTCCATTTTACTATATACTTGATATATGCATAATAAAGCCTGAGAGGACAAAATAATAAAATTTAAAAAAAAAAACCAAACAAACCATAAAACCTTAAATATCTCAATTAAACACATCGTAATTGCACTTTTTAATTTATTTATTTTTTATTAGTTCTCTCCAAATATGTAGCATAACGTAAGTTAGGCTAGGGCCAATCTTTCAAATTCTCTCATTTTCACTTAAGTCCAAGACAGAACTTGATGGATTATACACTTCTACTTAAGAATTTTAAGGAGTCTTCCCAAGTTTGGTGCAGTATTAAACAAAAACAGACAACCCATTAATAGGTCATGAAAGAAAAATCAAGTGTAAATATTCAGTTCCACACCTGCAGAAAGAGACATTCGCATTTCAGAAATGTTACCCTGAGTGCAAGCACCACATGCAAGCACAAGATGACCCAGGAGCAGATATCTTATATTTGAGGATAGAGAAGTTGCGAACTGGTTGCTGACACCCTTTACAGTTATTTCTGACTGAACCAATCCTTTTGTGAAAGCATGCAATCTTACAGCTAAACATCTTGAGACAGTCTGACTCCACAAAGAGCATGATGTGCAAGCACAAGCTACTTGCTAAACTACAGCAGCTTTCCTTGACTCGCTAACCACCACAGGTTTACAACAACGGGTGGATAACAAGCAACAGTCAAATGAGAACTGCTAGTTTAATGTATTAGCTAGACTACTATAATCCTTAACTTACACAAGGCTCACAAAACCAATTTTCTCGTTTTTGGCAAGCAGCTAAATAACATTCCGGACATACTTCAATTTCATTCATCTGAAAAGAAAAAGCAAACAGTTATCAAAGAGCTTAAACAGAGTCCAAAGTGTGATCAGTGTTATTATGTTAGCCTGTCTAGTTTGCTAGCATCATTCTTCCACAAATTTGTGGTCATAAATCAACATTTACTTGCTGTGAAATCAACACTGTTTTGATAGACACCCATCTTTTCTACCCCTGTAACTTATGCATTGCAGTTAATAAATCAGTCACATCTTTACACCCCTCTTCAGATTACATGCTACTGTCATTTACTCCCGTCAAAAAAAATACATCCTTTGTTTGATGTTGTATTTCAGTGTTAAAGAATTATTTATCATAATTTCTTCCAATGGCAAAAATATAACCTCAGTTGGGCATTTAATTTCATAATTTATGCAGAACCAAAAATAAAATATTTTACTTCTTATGCTCATGTTATATAAACCAATTAAGACATCAGGCTCAGGTTATACATGTATTTTGTTCTATTAAGAATTGATTAATTCTCAGAATTTATGTGAATCATGGATATTGCTGTGTCAATCCAGGGATGGAGAAAGCACTTCTATAAATATAAAGGGTCAGATCATCAGGTAATTTATATCAATTAAATATTGTTCAAATATACTACATTTAGAATAGCAGGTTTTTATAATACTTAACGTTATGGATTGCCACTGAAATAAAATCAGTGTAAATGATCAGTTAAGAACACATGCAGTAATTTTAGCATTTATTCAGAGGAATTTCATATTGTTACAGCAAAAGAACCACCAAAAATGCATGTATGAATCAGAAGATGTAGATCTCTCTTTCCAACTCCAAATATTCATTTAGAAGATAGGTGCCTGTGCGCAGAATCCATATGTCCACTTTCTTCTCTTCCTTCCCCCCCGCAAGTCTTAATTATACATAGTGAATATCCTAATGGAAGACACGTTAGCAATGCCCTTGCCAAAAATCCTTCTGTAGGACATGGATATGCATATCTAAACATAAGAAAGCCTACAAAAATTATAGTTATGCAATACACACATTAGAAAACGCAAATTATTTCACTCATGAATACATGAAATGGAACACTTTAAAAATACAGAACAATTAAGTTAATGGGGGCACACATACCTCATGCTCACAGATTTTGATGATGACTTTTGCTGTTTGTGTCAATTTGTGATTTCCTGAGGAAACAATAAAATGCTTTAACCAAGAAAATTGTTATGCTAGAATTATGATAAAATCAACAGGTTTTAGTCTTAAAAGTTAACATTAAAGACAAAAGAGAACATCTAAAGAAACAATGTAAAACACGTATGTATAATTACATGCTTGCAAAAGCTGAAGGTAGGCACTTTTCTTCTCAATGTAACATTGTAACAATCTTCAAATGTTCATTTTTGAAGCCTATTGCAGCCTGCCCACCCCGATACACTCTTTCAGTGAGGGACATGCAGTACCATCTCCTCAATTAGGTCTCCTATAAAGTGCTGCACAATGGAAGATGCTAAAGCAACTTGGGGGTTGGAACCAGATGATGGGGGTTGGAACCAGATACTCTTTAAGGGCCCTTCTAAGCCAAACCATTCTATGATTCTAACTTATTTGAAATTTTTTTAAGGTGGAAAGAGCAAGTGACAGCACGGGCTGTATTTGGTCCTACAGTTTTATGTATGCCAGTTGTTAAAAAAAAAATTGTTGTGTTTAGGTACTATGGTTGTTTAAGCTCTAATGTGTTAGGTTATTAACAGGAAGATACTTTCAGCATTTGCCAATTAGAAGTCTACAAATTGCTCTATGACTTTAACTATTTCAAAGTTTCATATCTGAAGACATAACTACATGTTAATGCTTACCCCCATTGTAAATAATGCAGTTGTGCAAAATCCATTTGGCATCAGCCAAAAATGCTTCAGTGCAACCGTACATTTTCTTTTTAACATTCTGTAAAGCAAAAATTAAGAATGAATCAGTGTCCTGGTTTTGGCTGGGATGGAGTTGATTTTCTTCCTATTAACTGGTATAGTGCTGTGTTTTTGATGTAGTGTGAGAATAATGTTGATGACACACTGATGTTTTGGTTGTTGCTAGGTATTGTTTACGCTAGTCAAGTACTTTTCATCTTCCCATGCCCTGCCAGATGTGCAGGGGGCTGGGAGGGAGCGTGGCCAGGACGGCTGGCCCAGCTGGCCAATGGGCTATTCCATACCATATGATGTCATGCTCAGCATATAAGGCTGGGTGAAGAAGAAGGAGGGGGGGCATTCGGAGTGATGGTGTTTGTCTTCCCAAGTAACCGTTACGCGTGATGGAGCCCTGCTTTCCTGGCGATGGCTGAACACCTGCCTGCTGATGGGAAGTGGTGAATGAATTCCTTGTTTTGCTTTGCTTGTGTGCGCGGCTTTTGCTTTCTCTATTAAACTGTCTTTAATCTCAACCCACGAGTTTTTCTCACTTTTACCCTTCTGATTCTCTCCCCCATCCCACCCGGCCGGGGGGTGAGCGAGCAGCTGCATGGTATTTGGCTGCTGCCAGGCTAAACCACGACAATCAGGAAACAGAAATGAGTAAAGTGACACTGCTTCCTATCAGTCCTACAATTAACACAACCAACTACTTATTTACTGTAAGGCTTATGATTCTAAATACTTAAGAATCTGTCAGATTCAGGGTGTCTTTTGACTGCCCTGAAAAGGCATGAACTGTCTAAATTAACTCTAAATAATGAATTATTTAGATCAGCATCTTTAACATTTAAAAAAAAAAGTGTTCATTTCCTGAAACAGTGTTCCACTCCATGACTCTTCAGAAAACTGAGTCCTTGATTTCTTCTACTGACACATTATTGCTCCACAGCATTTTTATTTTTTAATTTTTACAAGACCCAGAAAAAATTATTGGTCATAGTACATAAGACAGTATGTTTGATATTTCAGTCTACCCACTGGGTAAAGTAATTTGATTAGATAAAATCAGTCACATGGATTTGTTACACCTTTATACCATAAAGACATCAACCTCCACTCTAAAGACATGGAGAATGAAAACTTGCTGTCTCTTCACCAGGTTCTAGGCAGAACAAAACTCTGCAATGCTTCACTCTTCATTAAGCAGTGGAGAATGAAGAACTTCTTCATTATTTGAAACTTTAAAGTTATTATCGAACTGAGAATGAAAGTCCCATTGTGCACCTCTTGACTGTTTCTTTTTTCTTCCCCACCTCAGGTGCAGTGGAGATTACAGTATTTGTTGAATGATCAGTAAAATGAGTCTGGAATGACCCCTGGATATACACTTAAATGGTCCCAAATTAATGGACCAGTGATCTGTTAATAGCTTACAAACACGATGATCAAATGCAAACTCTGGTTAACGAAGTCTCCCCACAGGACCATTCCTGGAATTAGATGAATTTATACAGGAGGAAGTCATCAGTGTAAGCTTGTCTTTCTCATACCGTTTTTTCTGAGCATTTGTTACTGGTTCAGACAAAATAGTGGACTTGTTCAGTTGGCATATGATTGTGTTTAAGCTGTAACTGAACTGGCATTTATAATAACCAAAAAAAAAGCATCAAAATAATTTCAAGCGACCTCTCTCCCCCTCCCATCAAACACTCCAGAAATCTTAATGATAGCAATCAAACTCAAGAAACCTTCCTCCCTTAGCTTCATACAAACCTTCTCTAATGTACAAAGGTCCATTGGATGAAAGATATATTCTGCATAATCTGGGTGCTGATCCAGTGAAACTGGCTTTTGAAATGGCTCTGTCTGTTCGGGAAAAAAAAAAAATCACAACGCTTATTAAAACTGAACAGTTTCATCAATGACATAATATTCGTTCTGTTTCTAATACTATGTCCAACTGTGATGTCAGAGAAAATTCTTTAAAAGTAATTATAAAATTTTGTGAAGTAATAAAGTACTGGCAGAACAAGAGGAACTAAAAGGTCTCACTTAATTGATTTTTCATATGCTGGAAGTAATGAATTGCAAAAGTTTGGGGCTTTGTAAAATGTACTCTTATTATTTATAGTAGGGTTTTTTTTGTGAGGAGTATCAAATGAGGCTCAACAGTTTTTAGCAGAATAAAGACACTTAGTAAATTTCCAATTCACTAGACTCACAAATACTTCTTTTTCAGACTCTCATTAGCATTGTAACTTTCAAAACAATGGTGGCTTGGTAATGCAAACACATTCAAACTTTTATCAGTGGGACTCTACATTTTATCTGCTAATATGGAGGGACTGCAATTCTTCAAACACAACCAATTAAAGTACTCAGGTACCAAAACAACAGATTATTAGTAAAATGCCTAAAGGGCAAAATACCTCAATGGCATTCATTAAACATTGGCTTTCTAACCACATTTTCAAAACACTTTGTGAATTCAATATAAACAAACACTGACACTTTGCTTCTGAAAAGCAGCACTTAAAGCTTCTAATGGCTCCATCTAATAGGATAGTATTTATCACTCCAGAGTAAAACGATTCCAAGAGACAAAATCTGTCAGTACTTAAGAGTAACCTTCCCAGAAATTGCCACTATTGTTCCGCTAAAATACTTATCATAGAGAGAGCAGAGTTACAGAGAGCCCATGATTCTGCACATCTATTTTTCCCAACATATTTTACTATAACAATGCAGGCACAGAGACACTCTCCCTGCTTACAAACGGGAACAAGAAGGCAACAGGAGTTAAGACAACCCTTGGTAATTCATCGCATCATATTTTGATTTACTGTTTTCTTCACCCATGTGAAAACTAGGCAATGCTTGCATGGTGAAGAAAAACTGACCAGAACTGTTGAAACTTAGAAGCAAGAATGAGTGACTGGAATAGCTGAAACTTTGAGGCATGGTGATTTTGAGAACTGAGTCTAAGACAGACTTAGAAGATAGGTACAAATTGGAGGAAAAGCAATTTTACCTCCGTGATAAAAATTCATAGAACAGCAGCCTCATATTGCATGAAAATTAATGGCACAGGTTTTCACCACACTGAGGAAAATTTCTTCCGCGTTTCAGAAGTATATGATACAACTAACTTTCGTGGTAAGAACAATTTCTACTAATAGATAGAAGCTAGGTTTTCAACAGCTATAATCAATAATGTAACAGTGTCCGTGCCTAAGGCTCCTACCCATATGCCAACTGCATTGGTAAAAGATCATGTCTCCTCATTCCCCCTGTATCTCAGACACAGCATTTTCCATCTTTGGTGAGTGAGAAACCACCAGATCCCACTGGAAAGCCACATTATATTTTTACTACACCTACTGAAACTACATCCAGAAGTTACAACAAGAAACTACATTTTAAATGCACTCCAAAACAGTATATACAGACTAAACTAATCTGTCTGTACTAGACAGGTGGCAGACAGCACAGAAGCTGTCACAGACAATCTGATAAAATAAGTTAGGTTCATAATCCACAAAAGGAAGCAAAACCCAGGATTATGACAAACATATGATCCAAGCATTAAAAAAAAAAATATATATATTCCTTACCCCTGGCTGTTTCATTTTCTGTAGTGCAAACTTCAGTAAATATGATAGCTGTTCAATGGTGAGCATTGTCATAGCTTTACTCTGTGTTTCTATGCATTCTGCGACTGTGATTTTCTAAAAGTTAAGATTAAAAAATATTTTGTCAGCAAACATTTCTGAGGTAAATTCTCCTCCACTGAAACATTCTAGCATTCAAATGGAAGATAATAACTATCTTACAAGAAACAAAACATTTCTGATGATGCAGTATAAGTACTTCAGATGCTTGTTTTAGTTGGGTTTTGTTCCGGGTATGTTAATCAGAAAAAAAAAATTAAAAAAAAAAAAAAAAGAAAATGGAAAAGACCAGAAAATTATCCATCATCTTCAACAGCACGCAAAGTGAATGTGTGAATACCTAAAATTCCCAAATACAATGCAGGTTCACAGCAATGTGAATGAGTGAGAAGGTCACCTGGGCTCTAATACAATAAGTGATCAAAGAAAAACATGCAGTAAACCAATTTGCTTTCATTAAAGATACTTTGATGCTAAGTATTCTCTCCCCAGGAATCATTGGAGAGGAATGATTAAATTCTTCCTCAGCCCTGCAGAAAAAAATAGTAATAAAATACCCACTTGTTTATGTAGACCCTACAGTGGAATTTTTTTCTGCACTGCTGCAGAGTTGATCAGCCCACTAGAAGAAGCACAAGTTAAACTAGTCAAAACTGCAGAATGTTTTCAGAATTAGAGGTGCCTGATGAAGAGATCACTCTTTGAAATGGTGCCTTCTCTAGAGATGGAAACACAAAGTTGAAGACTCATGGTAAGCAGGCAAACACAATCCAGGTACGCACACAGAAAAAGTGGTGAAGCAGCAATGGATGCCTCCTCCTCTGTACAAATTTTTCTGGTACCTTTACCAAGAGGCAATATAGGAATAAGCCAGAAACATTTCAGAATGCAAAAAAAGCTGCTTATATCTCACAAACAAGAAAGAAATCCACTCCTTATATCAAACTAACCTCACATTCTGGGCAAAACCAATCCCCCTCTGGTTCCGCTGTCAGTTTCAGACACTTAGCATGATAAACCCGAGGACAGAGTTCACAGCAGAGGACTTGGCCTTCCCGATGACAAACCCAGCAATAGAAATCATTCCGTCCATCCTGTGGTACAACATCAACAGGGTCTGTGGTGAGTGGCTGCTTCATATAGTAAAACGGACCATGTCTTAGTTCTGACTGAAATGTAGGCAAGAAAAACAGGTTTGGTTTCAAAACAAATTTGCATTTTTTCAAATAATAATATTCATAATATATAAGCAAACAGCAATTTACAGAGTTTGATTAACATTTATGCAAGCACAGTATCTTGTTCATTGCACAAAATCTTTCATAAAGAGGTTTACTTTTTATTCAGATGTCAAATGCCAGCTTACATTCAAGACGGAAAATAAAATTTTGTGACAAGTGAGGGCATCAAGTGCAAGACATGCAATCCAACAAACATCAGTAAACACTTTTATCTTCAAGAAAGAAGTATTGCTATAGAAGCTATTAGGTCCTTTAAACTCAGAATTCCATGGGGCCGTGCAAGCTAAATACTGAGATATTTAGTGGCGGCTAAACCTGGGACAACTGAAGAAGTTAGTCCTGAAACAAGAAATTGAACACCATGCAAATCTGTCCTAAGTTGCAGCAGTTCACAACTTTGTACAATGAAGCAAGCCAGTGCTGATTTTAATTAATGAGGCAAACTGTAGAGTAGGATGACAAAGGAACAAATTCACATCCTGAACAGCCACCTCCGCTACAGGAGCAGGAACACTGGGAGAGATTTAATCCACCATTTAAATGCATATCAGAATTTAAGACACTCAATTTCCACTGGTTTGCCTGCACTAGAAAACAGTGTTAACTTTATAAACTGCACGAACTAGTCTTCCACTTGAGCCCCAGACAGCTCAAAGATGACACAGCTGATGCCAAAACACAAGAAGCGAAAAGCCTGGGATGGCTAAAATGGGTCCCCTTATACCTAAAGTTTGTTAGATCAGCTTTGAAGAGCTGCTAACACTTATTGGAAAACTACATTCTATTTATTAATGACAAGGGAACTTAAGTTTTCTGTTTGGTATTAATTATAGGGGTGGTTTGCTGAGGAGGGCATGGAGGGAAACAATCTTGAGTTTTAGGCAGTTTATTTACTGTGATTTTTTTTTGTTTGATGTAAAACCATTTGCTCATGACATTACTTGTAACTATCCAAATGCTTGTAGTTTGCAGAACCATTTTGTTTGGTTCTCAGGTAATTTTGCATGCATCCTACACCATTTACATATCTGCAAGTTCTTAGACCCTTGAGCTGTCACATGCCCGTGTGACTCAGAACAGTGCAAGCATATGCATGTTCCATACCTTTGCAGCATCCTGTACAAAATTAGTCACACAGAGCATAAATTAATGTCACCAGAAACCACTAGCATGCCAGCTTGGACAGTGATATTTCTAGATTTCTAAAGTTACAAAGGACAAGGTCTAATTATTTGCATTAATAGAGGACCTTCAAGGTCAAATTAGCTGACGCAGAAGTGACAACCCAGCTGAAGATGTTTTATCTCAAAAGGTACACCAGAAGAGGTATCATCTGCAATTATCTAATACTGTATAATATTTTAGGCAAAGAAAGGATGTTACCCACAAACATTCCCAAAGCATTCTGCTACCTAAAATTTCTTGAATTTCTATAAGTTTTGGTGTTTTTCATTTCCTGTTCTACAGATGATACAGCTACTAAAAAGATACTTTGTTCCCACCACAGAAACGAGCAAAGTGTTATTTTCTGTACTTTCTCTGTATATACATTTAATCATATAACATGACAAGACTTTCAGAAGAAAGGTTCTATGAGATCTTGTGGAGTAAGAGGGACAGCATAAGGCTTTAACTACATTTCAAATGTATTACTACTACAATCACTCAAACAGATACAAAGCCATATGGAAACCCAAAATGAAAAAGGGAAAGTTGCAATTTACAGTGCAGAAACATGTTTTGTTTGCAGCTATATGCACCACAGCTGTAAGACCAAAATCTCAATAGAGTATACGTGGAGATGCAGCTATGGGTCATTTCCTCAACTGCAGATAAAGGAAATTACCAGAAGAATTTAATAACATATTCTGACTTTGAAGTGGGTATAAGCAGTATATCCACACTAACTTCGTAAGAATCAAAGATACTGCTTTAAGACAAATATAAAACCTGTGAAACTATTCCACAGAAATGACCTCATAACATCCAAACCGAACAGGAGTCCATTTTTGCTCAAGTATGAGAGGAATTAATTTTCTCTTCGAGGATGCTTATATCTTTTAGACATCTATCACCGCATTTTATCTAAGCTAAGATAAGAACAAAAAAAAAAAAAAAAGAGGTTCTGAGACTCAAAAAAGATCCAAACAACAAAACTAAAAGACTGAAAATGAATGATTCAACTGCATCAAAGGGCCTTTTCACTTGTTCTAATCAGAGCAAAATATTTTAAGAGTTTAAATTTTAACAGTTATGAAAGAAAAGCTTTGTTTTCTCAACTGTTTCACAACTAGCCAATTCAAGCTCAAATAGGTAGTAGCTTGTTTTAAAGTCTTTATTAAAGTTATTAAGACCTGTAGAATGACATCGAAAACTGAAGAAAAAACAACAGTATTGTAGTGCTGTTTTGGGGAGAAAAAGATCACTATTTATATTCAGTTTAAATTAATATTGAAGCTAGTAGTAAAACAAGTTGACAACTTCAATTACATTACAACTGACCAATTAAGTGTCAGAAGTTCCTGATTTTAACCTGTCTTAGCTACATTCTACAATTCCATAATTCTTTGCTTGTATAGCAAACTTTAAATAGCCGTTGGCACCATTGTGAAGATCTTTTACTGCATCCACAACATTAATACAAAGTTTCATGCAACTATAACTTTAGTAACGGTATCTTGAAATACCCAAATATTACAAAACACTTTGTAATGTAGACTATTAAGTTGGAGGTTTCCAGTGATGTTGTCATACCTCAAAATGGATTTATTAGCCAATCAGAACCACAGCTATCAGCTACATTATACTTGAAACTTAACCTGAGAGCAAAACTGTATGCTTAGCTCACATCTGTTCAGCAGTAAAAGAATCTTTAACAACTCCTACTACCATATAGAGCAGAGCTTTGCACCTACTTTAGAAACAATCATCTTCAGGCATGGCCATTTCAAATTTGACATGCAAGACAATATTAAATTAGAAACAACTCGTAAAAGTAAACAAAACTAAACAGATGATATTTTCTTGCTAACTTGTAACAAATACAGAAAAATAAGCAAGTCTGTTTGCTTTTCTTCATTAGACATACAACTTTATTCTATCCTGTAATATTTCAGGTCTGAGATACCTGGAAAACATAAAACGATTTACCGAGGGGAATGTATCAAGTTCAACAACTGCAACTGTGTTTTCATATATATTTTTAAATGCATGAATAAGAAGTGGAAATTAATACCCTAAGATTCAGTTCCACTGTTTGTAAAATTATCTCTACACTGCACAGTTAGACGCTCAGATTTCAGTGGGGCAACATCTCCCCAGTAAAAATCCAGGATGTAGAGGAATTTATACAGCCTGCAGTGAAGCTCAGTAAAAGCCAAACTGGCCACATTAAACTAGTGCAAGCATGCCTACACATGCTATTACTAGACCTCCCAATTATCCTTAAATAAAATGCGCTTGACACTGTAAGACTGTTCTCTAGCAAGGCCTGATTTATTCAGTCTTTGTTCCAGGACAACTGCAGTGATTAGGAATTTCACTTTCTTTCTTAACCAGTGCAATTGTACCAGGATGATATGTAATGTGGATGCTGTTACACCAGAACTTAATCCTGTGTTTATATGATCCTGGCAAAATACATTGACACACAAAAGCACTTTGAAAAATACACAGGTATGTCATTATTAAATTAGATGAGAAATAATTTCAGTAAGGCTAAAGATTGCTTTCATGTAATCTCCTCCAAGACGATGCAGGTGCTTTACAGCATTTGCTATTCAGTACACTTCACATAATTCTTTCACTTGCATCATGCAATGAATCAGAAATTGTCAGTCTTCTGGAGTCAAGTTCTGCTAGGAACTACAACAAATGCTATAAATTCAGTATTCAGAAGACACTGAAAATAAGGTTTCAAGCATGAAGAATGAAGAGTACTGTCAGTGTGACCCTTTGATTTAACTAGTTTAGTAGGAGTGTACACTGCCCAGCAATTTAAAGGAAGGGAAGAGAATCTGCAGAGTACCAAGAAAGGAGCTGGACTTTTGTTAATAATTGGCAGTAGGACTGAAAGCAGGTGAGAGACTTCCACCGACATTATGAGATCTTTCTTAATCTAGGATATCACGCCCCTGAACATTTCCTTTTAATGGTTTTAATTAATAACAAGTATTATTGTTGTTGTTGCTATTGTTATTATATTCCTTCATAATCCTTTTGTTCAAAATTGCATTTATTGGTTATACACCTTATTAGCTTTACAAAATCAAAAACCAAGTCACATATAGATGTAAAACAAAAATAAAAGAACACCCAAATCCAACTTATAATGCCAACTCCTACACCCACTGCGTTCAAAAATGAATATCCACTTCTTAGAGTACAAAAACAGAGCTTCCTAAAGAGGAGAGAGCTCCTGATCAGCTGTCTTTACATCCTTCATTGTTTCATATTCTAGCATAACAAGACCATGACTTCTCTTACCTGCTCTTTATTATTACTGTTCAATAGACCAGGTTTCTTTTTCTTTTTTATAGGACTTGTTGATGCATCTTGTGGTGAGTGGCCATTAGAGGAATGTGGTGGGCTGGGAAACTTCCTTTTTTGTGCTGTGCGTTCGGCAGAGCCAGGATCTGTAACAGATACAAACAATATGATTGAAGAGTACATATCGATGAAAAACATTTAAACAAGGTTATGGTTTGTCACTCACACTTCTTCACTGAACAGAATAAAAATTATCAATTGTCTTTCACACAGTCACTGATAAAACTGGAAGCACAGCCTTGCTAAGCAATACCACTGTTAAGTGAATTTTCAGTAATTTAGATTAACATTAAGTATTTTTTTCTTTTCCCACAGCATTTTGGCCATTCATCTCATCTAAAATTTTAGTATCTTTTGAAGTATAACAACAATTATATTCTGTAGTTTAACAGAGTGCTATGCTAATTCATGTCATACATTTCAAAAGCAGAGAAACAACGTTAATAGTTCCTGACAGTTTCACTCATGTAATTTAGGAATATAAGCAACAGAAGTCAAAACATGGTAAGAGGAAAGTCAGTCCTCATCATTATGTCCCATATTTAAATAAACTTATTGAAATATGTCAATAGAAAAAATGAAATTGTCATATAGTCTGAAAATAAGTATACTACCTCAAATACTTAGTTATTTGTAGTACCTGCTAAATTGGATTGTAAAAAGATAAAATTAAGACTAGACTCCCAGTCTAGTAGTAACGTTTGACAGCAAGATAGAGCAACAAACAGAAAGTGACGTAACTTTTCAGTGCCTCTCACAGTCAGAGCTCTCACATTCAACCAAGCAAATTACAAGAGCAGTTTAATAAGTCACAGCTTCCATCTATGCCTGAAGTTACTATCCAAAGTAACAAACCTGGCAGAAGGGAGCACGTGCCTGTGTCTCAGTTGCTCGAAGTCATGGATTGTCACCTTAGTGTAAACTCATCACACCAGCAACTTAAGTAGCCCTGATGGCTCTGAATTGCGTTTTATGAAACACGTGCAAAATTCTTTACAAAATTAAAAGTAAATTGAGATATAGCTTTACCAAATTAATATCTATTATGACGATCTTCATGTTTGCTTCACTCCGCCAATTATGCTAAATTATTTGCATTCTTCCAAGATTTTTAATTCATCTTTTTTTTTTTTACTTGGTCATTGTTTTGTTTTCGTTTGAATATTCAGAAGGAATTATTTACAGTCTTAAAAGAGTTAATACACTTTTAAAAAAATCACTGACAAGCTCATCAGAAATATCCTAGGTAAAAATAAGAGCATTTGCAACTTCGTTTTCTCAGAACAAAATTTAAATGATTCCTAATGAATATGGAATCCTCAGCTCAATTACAAAGAACTTACTGACATTTTTCAAAAGAAACAAGTATGCAATCAGCTGTAATAGACAATCATAGAACAGTGAAACAATCTTGACAAAATACAGGTGAAAGTTCAAGAGAGTTTGTTTAACATGTTTAATTTTTCCTTAAGCTTTTAATGCATGCAACAAAACAAAATGATAGATAAAACCATAGGGGTCAGAAGTCATCAATATCATAAAGGGAAACAACTGAAACCTTCCCAAAGTCACCCCCATATTTTCAATCCCCTACTCACATGTGCTAGTGCTAATGTTTTGTGGCTGCACAATTGAAGAATAAAACCTGTCTGAAAAATAACTTTTTTCTGAGTAATTTTTTTTATGACCCCATTCACTGCACAGCCACACAAATGCTTGTGTTGCACTCACCAAAGCAGTTGTACTGGTTGCCAAGTCACCAAAACCTCACTGAAACACTTCACCTGAAGTCTCCAATGAACGTCAGAGGTACCAGAACAACAGAGGTACCAGTAACTGGATCAACTTATCAGAGCAATGTCTATTGTCAATAGATGTAAATTAACTATAAAAAGGTCCTCCAAAAAATACTGAAAGTTCCCCAAATAGAAAAACACTGAAAACCACAGCACTAGACCATTTCATATAGGCATTGGACAAACACCTTTCTCCCACAAATGCCTCCCTACTCCCACAGCTCCCAGTCTGACTTTTAACTATTTATTGAATGAGACAATTTTGTTGAGCTACAACATTCCTCTCAGGGAATGATTTTAACACACAATATGGCCACTGAGACTTCCTCATTAGACAGTCTTACAAGTGAGCTATACAACAGAGTTTAGCTTAAAACCGTATTCAGAATAATGCCCTGTCAAATTGAAAAGTTACACTGAATCCCATTCAAAAGTAAGATAATTTGTCACATGGCACAAATCTTAGAGGGTCTATGGCACAATAAAAAACTGGATCAGATTTCTACGCGATTTCTATATTTTGTGCAAATGCGGAGGGGAAGCAGTCAATAAGGTGAAATAAAAATTGGCTGCAATAATGATTTGCACAAAAGGAGATAAGATTGACAAGCTACACACTTTTCTAGAAATAGAAAAAAAGTATTTGGAACAATAGTTGAGCATGAACTAACTATGAACAAATGATTTTCTTCTGTTGTGAAAAAGGGCAAATGATACTGATGTAAAAATAGGAGTGATACATACAATGTAATCTTGATGTTAACCTTGGAATGCTTGCATATATGCTTAAGTTTATTGAAAATAATAAATTATTTAGTGGAAAGAGTGAAATGATGTCAAGAAGCCACAGAATTATTAACATAGCAAAACATTTTGAAAAAATATGCTCAAAAAACCCCATGATGCCACTAAAACTTATTCATGATGCAAGCTCAAGAAGTGATGTGAAAAGATATTTCTAGACTAAATTGCATTTCAAGAACATATGCTATTTACATATATGGAAGAAAATATAAAGAAAGATAGAAAAGGTGTAGTGGAGGAACTCCTCTTGTGCAAGAGAAGTTGTACTGGTCTACATTAGTTTGTGAAAATACCAGTCTTACCTACTATAGTTAGCATGACACTTTTTTCAGATGGGTCCAGACACATGAAAGATGTAATTGTTACCTAATCAGCTGTGAACATTACAATTTTTTTCAGTTCCTGAAGCTTTTAATTTTTTTTCCTCAAATATATAACTGCACAGAAAGAAACAGTGGTTTTGACCGCCTTCTACACAATTCTACGGAAAACTTGGTGCTATATGGTGACTTCTGATTGACCAAAAGCTAGATAATGTGTCAAGATAATGATTAAGAATCAAGAAAACTATAAACAAATATGAAAAATATGCGAAAAGATAGATGGAAGAAGATATAATTGAGGGAGGGAAGAGAAATATAGGAGCATTTGCCCATCCTGAGTTTTATTCATCTAGAAGAGCTGCACCAGGCTAACACCACACGTAATTTCAACAACCCTAGAAAAAGTGTCTGCCAGTAGAGTTATGTAGGCACAGCTATTTCAGCAGTGCTCCCTAGCAGAAATGTAGTGTTGGCTTTCAGAGAAACCTTTCTGTTGACATAAGTTATAAAATTTTGGCAAAATGTAGTTAAGCTCCTTTAAAACAAACAAACAAAAACTTTTCATGTTTGGAGTTTTCTTTGACACTAAGGAATGTGATTTTTTTTTCCTTTTCACTGCTCCCCCCTTTTATACTGGTAGGCAGCATTTAGGACCCGTTATATTCTGACATGCCTAGGCTGAATTAAACCAATGCAATGTGCCTGAGACCATTACTGTTACTTGACTTGTTTCAATTCAAACAAATCTGCCTCCCACTCCATTTAGGCGAAAATTTAGATTGATTTGACAATACAAAGAATTGCCAGGTAAGGTATGTCACCTAAATGTGTGAAAAATATAATGTCTGCCTCCTCCCCTCCTTAAGCAATTATGACAATAAAAGTCCTAATACAGGTACAATTATGCTGACAGAAGACTAGGGATTTTTTTCAGTTTAACTAACTATGCACAGAAGGTGGCAGAAGAACTCCTTTGGCTGGCATATGCTTCATATATCCCAAGAGAGCTGAGACAATACAGCTATCCTGGAAGAAACACTGCAGCATCAGCACCAGCTAAACCAAAACCGACAACTTAACCAAAGCAATGAAACCCCAAACCAAAACAAGCTCTGAATTCTATTTTTTTCATTAAAGTAGAACGGAGCTTATTCAGCGTGGGACCTGTTTGCATTCACAGTGATCAGCAAGAACAGCATCATACCACATCTTGTCTCATCTTTCCGTCACCACATGGCTCAGAACAGAATGTACAACATAAGTCTTTGTTTCTTTATTATAATTTGGAGTTCTCAACAGGGACTTTCCATACATTCCTAAAGGCAGTCATAAGTAAACTACTCTTACTGTGAAGTGCTGACCGTGCTTTAATCCTTGTTTTCCCAATGCAGAGAGATCTGCAGAATTGTCTCTCTCTACAGCAAGCAACATCCTCAAAGTACTTGCAAGGATCTCTGAGCCTGAGTTTCTCTCCCGCAAATAAAGCCCTCACCATAACTCACTGAAGAGACTTAGGGTTTTATTTCCAGACTGTACATATGCAGGCACAGCTTAAACCAGGAGCGTAACAGGAGAGCATAGTTTTCTGCCCTTTGGCTTCCATTTCTTACTCCCAGGCATAAAACTGCCACCAGTGGAGCGCACGGGTTTCCTTTCAGCTCTTCAGCCTCAGATTGTGGGCATTACAAAGAAGCTGCCTGTGACACTGTGTGTTGTGCCTCGGCTCCAAGTATGAAAAAAAGAAAATCAGGTGTAAAGTTCCTCATCGTTGGCCTGCCCTCATAATGTGATGTTTCTCACTTTTAAATGCTGTTTTTTCCTAAACTAACTGATTCAGGGTCAGAAAAAGGACTAAAACTGTTATTAGCTAAACCACAACTGAATTACAATTCAGTCACAGCCAAATCCAAAAGGTACTGGTTCAATACCGATTTAACCAAATGATCACACAGACATATATGCTTGGTTAAGTGATTTAAAAAACTACTTAACTAGTGTAATTTTCTTCTGTGGTTCAAGCCTGAGCATACTAGGGATTTTCAAATAAACTAGTGGTGACTCATAGACAACATACAAAACCTGACCTGAAATACACCTTTTTTTTTTTCAACTGGCAAGTTATTGAAATGCACATTTTCTTCAGGCAATGTAAGATGTAACTGGAAAAGTTAAGGAATAGACAGCAAAACAGCAATGCACAGGCATTTTCTTTCAGATGTAGTTGTGCTACTGGAATAGGCCAATGTCTTTAACTATCACTATATGTTGCGAACTTACCAATCCATGAGGGACCTAGTAATATGAACAATCTTTTAAATCAATTCAAGTAAAATAAGAATGGTAGCACCTACTTAAATTGTTTGAGTTATAGTTTTCAATTCTAATTAAAATAAAACATGCTCAAGTTGCATTTTGTGTGAATTTCTTTCAACAGCAGTGCCCCGTTTAGCGCACACTGCCTCTTCTTCCTCCTTGGCTCCTCCAGCTGTGTTAGCAGAGTTTGCGTAGCTGTGCTGTGAACCAGATCAAGAAATTTATCCCTGTTAAAATAACCTGTCGGGAGGAAAGTTAATTTTTAACTTGGATCACTTCCCCAATGTAGTTTAACTTAATATTTATTATTCGAACAAAGTGAAACATATCCAAGAGGAAAGAACAAAAAAGACCAAATTTAAACTATGCAATAACTTGGTGACCAGGACAGTTACTTACGAGGTGGGTTCAAGTTCCTGTTCCAAAAAGGAACAGCGAGAATTTGTGTGATCTATTCTACGTCAAATATTTTTAAAAAGGTGCTTAACGAGCAACAGTGATCTCACTTTGGAGAGTATCTCACCATTCCAGTTCATCACCAGTTAGCACATATCCCTGTAATCTCCCTGCTTCTTCTACAAAACTCCTATCATATACTGAGCAAGTCAACCTGAACCAAATTTTTCCAATAGGCATCACGTTGTGCACCCACCTTTTCTAACTGAAAAGGCTGAGATCACTAGCACTTACTCAGCACTCAGAAGGCTAATAAGAAATTAAGTGCTGTGTGTACTAAATGAAGGGCATTACAGTAAAATACTAAATTAACATTTCGCTGATAAACCAATTGTACTAATGAATTAATTCGCCAAGCAACCTTACTCCACTTATTTCTTGATTTTTCAGTGTGTGGTTTTGCTTTCTTAGCATTATTTCAAAATCACGTTTCCAGCGCAAATGAAAAAAGACACTTGAAATAACTTTTTAGATTTTCATTAAAAGCTACCTGTTTTTACATCACTACGTTATCATCAGTTGTTCTATAATGTTGGCAAGATTGACATAAGAACCTGTGAGTGCTCTCGCAAACCATTTGTTGAGGAACAACAAGCTAACCTGAGCTTCACCTAAAGTTTGTTTCAGTATGCCATCATGTGACTAAAGGATTAGTAACTACTGCTCCCAGGAGACAGACTAAAGCATACTTAAACCCTAAAGCAACTTAATTTCACATTTTATGACTATTTTAGAAGTAAATTTAATGTGATGGTAACACAGTTTTAAGCAGATAAACTATGTTATCACAGCAGATAGTGACAATACAATTCAGCTTAAAAAAAACTATAAAAACAAGAAAAGTGTGTTATTATCGTACATCAGGGATCTTATCTTGCTGCAGCATATGGAGCATAGACCACAACCATATTTTCTATGTTCTATACATTGCCAAGTGCTGTACTGTAAGCATTCAATAGCAACAATCCCTGACAATTAATTAAGAAGTCTCGTTTTTCTCAATGGAAGCAGGTGCCAACTCAGAAAATGCGTAAAAGTAAAATGTTGTTTTCCTTGCTTTTCCCATGATACCCAAATGTAATTCTTCCTGAAAACAAGTAACATCAACATGCCTTACTGTAAGAACACAGCATAATCTCAGTACCAAAGACTTACTGCCAGTGACATCTTACACCTCCTTATGCCCTCCTTTCCATATACCTTTTTTTTTTAATTTAAAAACTTACTTAAGCTAAATGCAATCAAAGTAATTCCAGACTAAAACCAAAATAAAATGGCATCTACATATGTATTTCTAAGTATCTACTACACTTGCATTAGTTTCTCTACCAATAACGCCTTAATAAGAGCTGAATTCCACAGCAAGTTACACAGATCTAAGTTAAGGCTTCATAGTACCCTTCCACAGATAGACTTTCTTCCCTTTTTCTTTCTCCAGCACTGTTATTTGTTCACCCAGGGAGCAAGATGGTTTAGATAACAAACAAAACAAACAAAAACCTTAAAAATTAATTTCAGTTGAATCAGCATATCAACAAGTCACAAAGTTGACAGTGCCAGTATAAAGGAAAAGGATGGAAATGTGGCTGACATGAAGGAGGCTGACATGGCAGGTCTGACTTAGATCAGCATATATTGCCTTAGTGTTGCATCCTCAGCGTAATGGATAGCAAGCCAATTAAGAAAAGCCTGAGTAAATCAGTTTTACTATTCGTCATGATTTTCAAATTCAACCTCACAAAAAGGTTAGGCAAATAAAACAAAAGCCTTCTCAATAAGTGTGGAAATTGCAGGTTAAAAGCTTTTTACTGTCAGCAAAGAATTACCCTTTTTTTGAGCTGGTGTGGAAGGGAAGAAAAGTTTTACATTTCAAAATAAAGCACAGACAATCAAAAAACTTATCTTTATCTTAATTACATCAAGTTTACTAAACTTTCATGAAAAGTATTAGTTCTATACCTAATTCTCTTATATTTTAAATACACATTCTATGAAAAATGAGCTGTTATAAAGTGTTAATATTTACTTCTTGTGGAACAAAACTTTTCTGTTCTGGAAATTTTCAGAAAGTGAGAAAAGGGAAACTCAGAAATACGTTTGTTTAAATGGTTAAAAAAAAAAAAAAATCAAAAAAGCTTTTCCACATGAGTTGTGACAAAGATGGTAAAATTAGCAGTCATTTTGGTTTTCCAGGAGCCAGAAACAGCAACATACTTTTTCAATGAAAGCATTATTTTAGTCTTCCAGGAACAGTATTAGATATCAGTAAATTGAGACTTAGTTACACTAATAAAAGGTTTCTATGATGTAAGTAGGTTCTTGATATCTCAATGCAAGTGGGTCAAATACGCAAAATTCTGAATGGTGTTTCCAGTTAGCAAGCTAGTCAATTGTTTTATGTAAGTTAGACACTCGGCAGAAGTGTTACTTAAACAGAGCCAGCCAAGGCTACTTCTGTTAACATTAATTCCCAATCCCATGCTATCCCTTTTATTATGACACAAATAGTTCTGCCAACATTTGGTGAACCAGACCACGGAATTAAATTAGATTAAATGTAACAGAACAAAACAACAAAAATTTCATGAAAGCAGTTTCATGAAGAATTCACTTGACAGCTGTAAGAAACTGCTAGGCTAGCTTAAAAAGAAAGGCAGCATGAGAGAAGGTACAAGAATACAAATGTGACTGAAGACTGCTTAAGCTGTCATTAACCCACAGAAATGTGTTACTATGCCTTTAGAAGGAACAAGAACAAAAACAGAAAACTGACTTCCACCTAGACTGTCACTTCTCTCTTCTTTCCTCCTCCTCAAAAGCTCTGAACGCATGAACTTTAAATGGTATTGAGAGAAATCAATGAAGAATTCTGAGAGAAGAAGGAGCAACACTAACTCCACTGTCAGCATCATTACAGTCCGATTTGATAGAACAGGCTTCAATTAATAATTTATATGGATTCCAGAACTGTGAAGTCTCCCCGTTATATTTATTATCCTGAATGATTGCTAATAGATTTATGATTTTTCAAACCCATTACCTATAATACTATAGCAAGCTTAATTATGTTCAAAACACTTAACAAAATCATGGATAAATCTGTTAGAACTTATACTCAACTCTGAGGCATTTTAATCTTATGCCAGAATTTTGAAATACGATGCAGTTGCAATCAACCACTAAAGCCTTGTTTACATTCCAGAAACTTCAACTGATGCAATTAGCCCAATCCAGTTGCTTAATGTAATAAATAACAGAGGCTAGCCATGGTTGTGTAAATCCTGCTGAACTCCTACTACATTACAATTTCACACAAGTACAAAAAGACACTGTTACTTGTTTCTTCATTGTAGGACTTTGGAAGATAAAGAAACACTTCCCAATAACTTGCAATATAAGAGATGTAGGCTGTTTATAAGCTAGAGCCTGACTGTAGGGGGACTTGCTGCCCCAAGGCACTCCTGAAGACCCCCTGCTGATTAGTAACAAGGGCTCTGTACTAGAGATAAAACCCTTGGGCTGTACTACTATTCACTGGAGGATTCTCAAATTACGTTTCACATTGGAGTGAGAATCTCACCTCTGTGTGATTAAATACTTAGTATCACTGCACAGAAAGTTGATACACAACGTACTATTATGAAACTGTTACAAAATAGATAATGAATTCTGGAAATTCTATTTTATTAGTAATTTTGCATTTATATTCAAAATATCCAAACTTTTTACCACTGAGAGAAGCCCCTAAGACCAATGCCTTCAACACAAACCTGCAGCAATGCAAAAGCTGTAAAAGTCAGAATTCTCACCATTAAGCAATAGTGTCTCAGTATTTGATTTTATGACAAGCTAAGACCATCTAATGACTAGCTGTCACTGATGGGGGCAAGTCTGCTCCTAGCAATGACATCTGTCCAACTCCCTACTAAGCTGGCTCAGGGAGATAAGCAGGTAGAAAACTACTTCTATACCCAAGTCCTTAACTGACTCAGAGAGGGCTGGCTAAGAGCCAGCATAGGTGCAGAAGAAACATAAGGGATGTATGACTGATGACGGGAAGAAGAGAGTCAAAGAGCTCCCTTTGACTAGTCACTAGACAGGCAATGGTTACAGTACTAGCTGAAACATATGAAACCTACATGGAAGTCCATCCACCACCATAGCTAACAACTGTTGGCAGGTAACTAAGATAAACTATCAGAAAACAAACCCAAGAATTTAAAAAAAAAAAAAAAAATTCTTCCAGGTTAATAGGATGAAAAAGCCCAGTGGAGAGTTCACTGCTGTCCAAAGCGAACAAGTGCAAGTGAAGACAGAACTGCACCAAACAATTAAGTTGGTTATGCTGCTCTGGAACCACAACCTGGAAATACTCAGAAAATTCTCCAGAAAGCCTTGCAAGCCCCATCTTGAAATATTTAATAAACAAGGTTAAAAAGTAGGCCATAGGGCTGGAACAGAAATATAACAAGATGTTTCTGTTAGACATGTTAATGTATCATATGCAGAGGACAAAATATTATAATAATCTAATCCATGGCCTTTTGCTAAACAGCAATCCTCTGCTGACTCCTTTTTGTGTTTTTGGACCCCTTTTATTCTCTTTAAGCTGTCATTTCCCATTTCCAGTTCTCAGATGCCTTATGCCTTCTTGTTCTGATCAAGAGAGTAGTGTATTTTAAAACCTTGTCTTTAGTAAAGCTGCATATGCACAGTTTATAAGCAGATCTAAATTATAACTGCTATAGTAGCTCTCCTCCTCTTCCCTTCCCCACCTCACCAGATGTCTGTCCCCACAACTTTTTGCAGACAGGCACTTGTATGTAATAGTAGGGTTAATCAGTTCATGATTCAGGCAAAAACTAATACTACAAAGAATGATCAATTTTCAGCTAGATCAGCTGCTTGATATAGCTTACTATGCAACAGCATAAGCATCAGCGCCAGCCTAAGGAGAAGGGTACAAAAATGCAGCTGAAGATAAGCATAGAGGGCTGGATAGCTCTGACCACAGCTATGGACTCACTCTTACATATCACATTATAAAGCTTAAGTAAGAAGTGTCAGCTATGGCTTTAAGCTCTAGTTTCATTATAGCCTAACCCTATCTAAATGCTGGCTAACAAAGCTCTATACTTCCTGCACCCAACTGGTATATTCCTGCCCTCTTTCTTACACCAGTTCTGGCAGTCTACCAAGTCATTTCAGCACACTAAGCTAGTAGAAAACTATTCATGTTTTACAGTTCAGTTAGTTTCCTGCCAGCTTAGGTATGGAAGGAAGTGGATAAAACTGCTGCATTGAACAGTTTGACCAGCTTAGGCTGCTTAGAAACCACCACTTTACTTAAACCGATTCAAGGGCTATGTTAACATGCATGTTACAGATTAAACAATGCATGTTTAAGGTTAGCTTATACTGAACTGGAATTGATTTATACCAAAACAAGAATGTTCATGAAGAGGTCTGCATCAGGCTAATTGGTTTTAAAGCAATGTAATTTATTTTCCTACAACTTTCTTCAGGCATGGCCTCACATGAGTGGTACAAACTGTAGCAGAACGAGTTAGGTTACAAACTTGCAGCACATCAGCTTCTCCAGGACAAGCGCAAAGGTATACAATACCACTGACTGATCTCCCACACAGGCTTCTCAAACCATCAAAAAACCCAAACAAACCAAGAAGAGCTGTATGCTTCCTTTAAGGGTTTGTCTATATAGGGTCAATTTCCTCACCTACATCCTTTCTAAAACACACAAAGCAAAATTCTGAACATGATTAATATTACAAGAGGAAACATTGTTACCACTATCCCATCAATTTAGAACCCTGCTGCACTTTTTCTGCCTTATGCAAAGTATAACAACAGTTTTAAAATTCTGCTTTGTGACTTTTCTGTTGCAGACACACTGCACTGAACTAACAGACAAACTTGCTTAATCCAAATAACAGAAGTACAGAAAGATGAATTTTAGCAGGCCTATAATATGGCCAGCTCTTGTACTAAGCAGATGACATTTATGACCCTTTTACTTTCTACGCAAAACTACATATTCAACTACTATAAAGTTCTACCACTAATTCATAGATTAGATTGGGACTACAACAAAGCAAGATGGCTTATGGGCAAGTCTCAGGATTTCCTTACAACCCACATCAGTTTTTCACTGAAAAAAATATATACGTGTAAGGGCTTGGCATGGGTCATTTTTATTCTTGCCCTTAAAATGGTGCTGGCATGGGTTTCATCAACATGCCAAATTTAACAAACCAATTAAAGCAAATCAGTACGTAGTTAAATAAATATAAAATCCATTATTATTATTCAATTAATTCAACCCCTGTTAAGTTTTATCTTTACTATGGTCATTCAGTTCACTCTCACTGGTGTTCAAAACACTACGAGTCCTACTGTGTACAGACCAGTGACTTCCACACAATGATAGATCGGGCCAATCTAAACCAGCACTGGGTTGATCCTGTCTTTGTCTTCCAAACCACTCTCCTTTCAATCACTACCAGAGCTTGCCTATGAGCTGATTCAGGGAGTTGTATCAACAGTAAACTCACTCAGTATAAAAACATGAGTCTTTTTCTGCAAGGTTATAGTTCCCTCTGAATTGACCAATTTGAACTGATCAGAGCCCACAAAGCAAGGGGACCTGCAAGATCACGTGCCTAAGAAGGTTGGGAGATGAAAGACTGACCCTTTCAGTAACGATGAGGTACTAAATCAGCTCACTGTTCTGGGAAACTTCATCTTAACCCTACCAAAAAAAAAGTACACAGTTTCCTGTGGGCTTAATTCATTGAAACAGTACACCTTGAGGTCAGACCAGCACTAGAACTAATGTAAGGGAATTGCAACTTTTTGTATGGACCATACACCTCTTTCTGAGCTGAGTAAAGCAACAGCACTAAAATGCAGACATCTACATAAATAGGTATCAGACTCATAAATGACATTGATTATGTCTTAGTGTCATAAGTAATATGTCACTTGACGCATGTGAAATTCTTCTTAGTACTAACATGTGGGCCAAAGTTTTTCTAAGGAGAAATGAAGGTGAGATTTCATGGACAGCCAAATGCATCTAATAACCCCCTTTGACTCTTATATCGAGTTCTCATACTCACCAAACTCTTTCACAAACAAACTGGTCACTACAACAGCAGAAAAATGTTTCCGTTTTTAAGTTGGTTAGAAAGCTCAAGCAGCTGGGATCTGACAAGCACCACAAAGGAAGTAACCAGTGGGAGTACAAAGCTGGGAGCTTACCCCATTCAGCAGCAATCATTAAAGCAATAAAAAATATTTTACTTTCTGCTGGCTTAGAAAACTTAAATACAGAGAAAAGTAAACATCAAAAGCAGTCCAGTGATGGAGACTGACTGACATGCAAGACCAGAAGCAGAGAAGTGAGAAAAGGACAGGGAGAAGGAACAAAAGGAGCAAATGAATCTCTTCTGAGCTGTCAGATCATATGTACTACCTCATCTAATCATACCATGAAAACTGAAACAAGAAATTTACTGTCCATTAGCACAAATAAGACCTAAATGCAATTTTATAACCATGTTATCTACCCAAGCTACCTCATTAAAAAACGAAGGAATGCAGATGATCTGTGCCACGCTTTCAAGACAATTACATCTGCACAGAGTTAACTAGACTTATGACCCCTGTAGTAGAAATGTGAAGAATAAGTGGGTATGTGCCAGAATTTAAAAAGGATGGTAGTAACCATTGCTGCCATTTTACAGAAATGGCTTTCAAGTAAACTGAGCTGCAAAGTCAGCTGCAGTACAAAAGGAGATGGACAGGCAGCTGGCAGTCAATTACAATGAACTGGAGTAAACAATTACGTGCAAGTATTCTGACTGAAGGGCATTTCTGTCCCCACACTCCAAATGACAGTGGGAATATTTACACTGATATAGATGGTTACATATTTGGCTTTCTTTATACTGAGAGTTAACATCATTTGCCTGTAGCGACTCATTCATAGGGAAAACTCCAGAAACCAGGACAGAAATTCTCAGTCACCTGCAATTCCACCACCAAGTTTAATTTATGTCAGGGTAATAGGATGGATATGTAAAGGTCCATGAAATACATACCGGTCAGGGAACCAATTTTTGCGGAAACAGAAATGTTACTATGCTTATTCTTAGGAAAATTAGGATTCATTACTGTAGGAAATACTACATTATTATTATTATTACTACTACTACTATTTTCTCCTACATTGCAAATCTAAAAGTACTTTAAAGGAACCCATGATAAGTGAGATGATACATGAGGCTGATGTTTTTTCATCATTTAACCTAAGTTAGTTACTCATAAACCAGAAATAACAATGGAGTGTATGGGGGAGGGAGGTTCGACATATAATGAAAACCAAGCAAAAATTAAAACACTTTCTAACATACAATAGTCATTGTAAAAAATACAATGACTCTTGAGTCTTCACTCAAGAGCAGCTTCATGGTAGATTACACAGTTTCACTATTGTGGTTTACAAATATTCGTATGTTGTAGAACATAGATGAAATATTCCTTCTTACCTTTGGATCGAGTGGAGATATCCATCCCCTCCACCACCTCCTGCTCTGCCTTTATTTCCTCTTCAGCCAAGCTGCAGGATTCAAAAAGACGAATTAGAATAGTTATAGATTGTATTATTCCCATGTCTGACTTCATGTACAGAAGTTCAACATAACACTGTCAAATACAACCATATTAAAATTTCTGATGAAATGAGAGGTTTACTGTTTGCCAGAGTATACATTGACCAAAACATGTAGAGAAACAATCCAGGTACACATGTATGCTGCATGTTACCAATTACAAAGGCAACATTTTTATACTAATGACGGTCTTGTAACATGTACTGAAGATTATGTTACTGTACATATAAATTGTATGTGACAGACAAACAGGAATTCTGTTCCTTGTAGCTCCTAATCGAAGGCCTCTATAAACTGTGTGGACAGATGCCTGCTACCATTTAAACACTCACCAGCATCAGTGAACAGATTAGCTGAAGTAACAGATTTAGCAACACAGAACAGCTTGCAAAATTAGAAGCTAACATGCAATTTTAAAAACCATTAAATAAATAATTTCAAGGATTTTGAAAGTAGACTATATCACAGAAAACTGAATATTTATAATGTATTGGCAATGCAATTCCACCAATTACTAACTATAATAAAGAGTAAACGGAACAGAGTTGTTACCATCATTCAACCATTCAATCTTACTTAGACAGTTTTAATTCACTCCAGGCAGGATTAAATGATTAAGTAGATGACAAACTATATCCCACTTGCTGATATTCTACTTTTCTGTCATGATGCCATTCAAGAAAATAACTCAATGAACGTGGCTAGTTAAGTCTAGTGAAGTCAGTTTGGTGAAGGAAGGTGGAAGGGAGAGGAAAAAAAAACTAGAATGAATATTGGAGATATTTTGGAGATCTGACTATCGTAGATGAAAGATAAAAGAAAACATACAATGTTGAAGCAAATCTAAATTCAAAATGATAGACAAATCATGTTATGGAGCCTGAAGCAGGTATCAGAGTCATCCATTAATATCACCAGAGCGTAACAGCCAAGCGGGATGTAGATCTTTTCCTCTGTAGTGACAACTTTCTGTCTAGTCTGTTAATGTAAGTTGTTGCTGATACCAGTTTACATTGATATGGCAGACTGTGAACTACTGCTGCTAGAGAGTGGACTGAGATTCCATTCAGCCATCCCAGCTCGAGGGGCAGCTATTTCTACCACTGAGGCCAAGAGGACAGCTAGAAACCTTTGCTTTAGCCACTGTGGTTAAATCTGCCTGAGATAGCTACTCAGCGCTCAGAAACAATACTGAGGACTTGGCTACATTTATACCAGAGAAACTCTTCAGCCTGACAAACAGTTTATATTAGCAGGAGTTTTGCTACTGGTATAAGTTAAAACAGCTTCCTAAACAAAGTAAAACTTCCCAGCAGAAGGACTTTTTAGTCTGGTATTTGTCAAAACTACTTTTAATCAACTATCAGCTACTGGCGGATTGGGTTGCAATTCCTTTCACACTTCTAAACGGGACAGTTATGTCAGCAAAAATTTTAAAAACAAATTAGCCAAGCTCAATGTATGGAAGACCCAAAGCTGAGAAGATCCATGAACTCCAGAAATCATTATTCTTTACTTGTCATTTGTATACAGCAATAATTTACAAATCAAGCTCTTTAAAGTCATAAAACACTGAAAAGTTCTCTTCTACCAGCATCCAATCTCCCAGCTTGTGGACTATGCTGTTAATTTTAGTAGCAAGAAAAGGCACCCATGTGACCAGAATTATGGTAAATGTGTAGCACAGTTGACCGTAGCACAATGCTCCTCAGATTTATTTTGCATGGGCAGATTAAATGCATAACATAGTTGACCGTACTACAATGCTCACCGATTTACTATGCATGGGCAGATCAATTATACTGCACATTTGTTACACCCTTTCCCAGAAGGCCTCCAGCAAAGAGGAGCTGGCAGCGTGTTGCAGACACCAAAACATTTCATGCACCACTTGCGTCTGCCCATTCTCTTTTCTAAGCAATGGGAAGGGATGGGTTCACGGAATGGGTTCATTACTCTCTTCCCATGTTGCATTGGTTTTTTCTTTCCCTCTCCCCTTATAAAATCCTATTTCAATATCACCAAACTGTAACAAAAGCCATATTTTTAAAACACCTTGTATATATGATTAATAATGCACACAGGTAAATATGTAATAATACACACTAATTCTGTCAAGAATGAAGTAATTTGGCAGTACACATTACCTGGTTTTAAAATATAGATTCAGTTTCAGCCACAGATAGGACATACAAGTCTTTACGAGACTCAGGTCCAAATCTTAAGATCATTTTACACAGGTTGCTACTAAAAGGAATGGTTTCCCCAATCCCTAACCTCATGTTCCAGAAATCATGTTCCGTTTAGCCGGATCAGTTCTGTTGTTCTTGCTGTACAGCTGGATGTGCAGAAGAGGAAATGGGAGTGTACTACATGTGGGGAAGGGGGGGAAAGAGTAATGTCCTTTTAGCAGTGGCTCACATTTAAGTTACATTAAAGCAATCACAACATTCCAGACTCATCCAAATCTATCAGGTGCCATTTTGTTCAAATCACAACATCAGGGGAACATGATACAACAAGAAAGATACAGTAGTTGCTACAAGCCAGTATTAAAAGACACAGAGCCGAGAAATGGGTATGACAGATCAGTACAGCAACACAGTAGCAGGAATTGTCCTACATCCCTGACCAAAGTAGCAGGGGAAGTTACAGAGCTGACTGAAGATGCTCTGCACCCCTGGGCCCAAACCTAGCACTGCGGGGGTGTTACAGCATATGAGGTTTCTTCAGCTTTGTATCTGTCTCTCCCCATCTAATGAGTTTAATTTAGGAAATTCAGCCAGTTTCCTCCATCACCTTTTTGAGTGTTCTTTCAATAGATCTATAGAGACAAGAAAAACATTCTTCATAAGCAGTTCCAAGGTGAACAAAGTATCTTGACTTGACACACTGATACATCACATAAAAGATGCCTGAAGACATTTATCCCAAAGATTTGAAGCATAAATGAACAGCCAAAAATGCATTCACCAGACACAAAGGTTCTTCATTTTTCTTAGCAATGGAGGTGCATATATCCTATACACACATATGCACACCGTGCATCACCCACAACTAAAACAAAATTCAGCAATTATCTACTATACTATGAAAACTGAGCCTTAGAGGAACAGATTGCATCTCCATATTCTCTACTATAATTAATCTCGCTCTATCTTTTAAGGGCACAAACCTTTAAGTATGTAAAAAAATCACTGAGATTGTTCTGAAAAAAATCAGAATGTTGGGGGGGAACAGTTAAATAAGCATATTAGACATAGCTATAAAAGACTTAAAATTCACAGCTCTTCGGAAGCATCTCCCATTGTTTTATTTGCTGTAATGTATTATGACTTGCACAACATGACATTGTTTGAATGGTGGCAGTGATGATTGTAGTGGTAATCTTTAAGACTCAAGTTTGTAAATACATGCTAACAATTCACAGCAAGGTTACAGTAACTTTTCTAAAGCTGACACATCTTTTCACCTTTGCACCTTCCATCAATATAAGCAATATTCTGAAAATGCTTTATAAAGCACAAACTTCCAAACACAGCAATTTCATTAGCAAAAGATTTCAAATTAAATAATTCAAGAAAAACAGGTCCTTAATGACAGGTACCTTACTATTACCCACAACAAAATAAAAAGAAAATTAAAACCAGGAGCAAAATAATTATAAACAAGCATCTAGTTCTATGGAAACAGTAACTGCATGATCAAGTAGACTATTCTAGAGAGTTTTATTTTGAGAATTCATCTTTGCAGGGCTTAGAGATGTTATTTCAGATAGCATGCATTACTATCATGCATGTGTACTATGAATGTGATGCTCTGAGGCTGCAGATCAGAAATGATACTGGTGTATACTCAATTAAGTACCTAGATTAATATAATAAATACCTTATGTCATTCTGAAAGCTAGTCTTATTTCCTCATTAAGATGAATGAACAGAGAGGAACATATTTTAAGAACACAATTGAAATTTAAGCTTTGCCGGTTTCACTGTCAATTGACTAGAATACCAATTAATCATTTAAAACTTCCCTACTCGTATTGACAAATCTTACAAAAAAAAAAAGAAGAAATTGTTTTCTAAAATGTTAAACTAATTTGTTTCACACAAATTATTTTAACGTGTCTGAATGAGAGGAGAAGGGGTGGAGGTTATTCCTTTGGGGATAGTTGGGTACAGAAAGAAAAAAAAAAAAAGGATTGCAAACATACAAGATTTATTGACATGTAGGTAAAAATGCAAAAAGAACTTAGCTGCCTAATTTTTAAATATGTTCTCTATTAAACTGAAGAGAGGGTGGGGTTTTTTATATGAAATTCAGTTTTTCAAATTTCAGACCAGTAAATAAAATACTGACTTTTCTGTTCAGGAAAATCATTCCTGTACTAGTAGTAGTACTCACCTGAAAAAATGTACATATACAAAAATATTTAAAGCTGCTCTAACCTATATTAACTACAAAGAGCAATTAAAAGTTGCAGATGAACTACTGCACCTTGACATTTAACCAAGAAAAACTGACAGATATGGAAAACCACTCGAAACAGCTAATGCTCACGTACACAATCTAGATCTACATTAGGGAATAAACACATTAATTTAAAATCAAGAACTATATATTTATGGAATTTATTTTTCCTTTTAATTAATAGAAAACAAAATAAAAAAACCCTGATTTAAGACTATAAGCACTAAAACTGAATTTCATCCTTAAGATAATTCCTGCCTCTCCTATATCACATTTGTGAGTAGCAATTCTAAAGAATGATTTCAAAAAACTGCATTCAATAAAAATTTTTTAAAAATATTTGCATGCCATTGCTGAATAAATAGCAGCTTTGTATAAGCACTCACCTATAACAGTCTCTTACTCATCGGTAGCTATGCTATTTATGCAGGATTCTTAAAATGGCGTCTGACAGCACTGCACTGCCTCATTCCTGTACTGTAGCTAAAATGGTAGCAGTTTATTCAATAACAGTATCTCTTGTTTAAACAGCAGTGCTATATTCGAAGCAAGCATCTAAATATCAGAAACGGTAAAGTATGACAAAAGGACACCTGACATCTAAATGTTTAACTAAAAAGGCATAAGATGGGGAGTTTTGTGAAGTCACAGGTTACTAAGGAAATCACTCAATTTTAGATTCACTCTCCAGTTTGAGCACCTCATATTTTATTTTTCTTTTTGCAGAATTCCCTGCAAAATGCTCAATTTGTATTAAGCAATTAACATACACAAAATGCTTGTTCAGATATCTACATACAGCAATCTTTAAGCTAGTTACCTCTGATAACAAGCAAAGTAAATATATATATATACATATATATATTTAATTTAAAGAACATTTAGGTTCTTTTTAAAACCTTATTCTTATTCAGTGTGCATTCAAAACAGCTCCACAAAAGAGAAAATTGGGGAGGGAGGGAGATCCTTGGTGTCATACCGTCTTCTTTAAGACTATAAACTATAGAGCTGAGGCCCAAGCAAGACAATCAGAATAGCTATAGATTTCAAATGCTAAAAACATAATTTGAGAACAATCATGTTTGAAAGTAAAGGTTTATACTAGCTAAATTAAGGATGTTAACATCCTGCTACAGCATGGTTTTAATCTCACAGATGCTATGACAACTGGCAATAAAGGGTTAACATAAGAATGACAGACAACTTCTATCAAATAAATAAAACTCCATTCCTATGTAGCTATTTCTAAATTAGACTTTAACCCATGTTAAGACATGTTTATTAATAAATATATTTAAAATACTTTCTAAATACAATTTAAAGGGCCAAGCTTGATGGCCTACTACAACAGTTATCAGTCTCTGGTTTGCAGACCCCTCTCAAAGCCAGTGTACTACTACTAAGGGGTTTGCAGACAATAACTAAGTAAAAAGCTTAAATTCACTATAATGGGATTCATGTGCCCATGGGGAAAATATTAGGGATCCACAAATAACAAAATTTGAAAACTGCTGTCTACTACATTCTATATGGGCAAAGGTTATGTTCAACTTCCAAGATATTTAGGAGATTCACATTAATACCCTGAATTCCAGACAGAGAAGAGGAGACCTTTTACTGAGATTTATCACCCTTTAACCAATTATGCTGGAGAGGCACCATTACTATGGAAAACTGACCATGACCTATCACTTTTCTGCTGCTGGATCCACATGGCCAATACACTTGAAAACAAAGCAAAAAGGGGGGGTGGGGAAAAAACCAAAACAACCAAACCCAAACAAGCAAAAGTGGTATCACAAAATGGAAGACAGCTCAGGAAGACAAGCCAATCGAAGTTTGTGGACACTGATATAAAGGGCTAAATTTGTAATGTAATCTACTTATTTATGATTTTTGAGCATTAAGTTCCTTTTATTACATGCTTCTTTAGTAGCAATGTAGGTTTTCCCCTACATTTCAATACTCCTGCCTGATGTGGGGGGGGGGGGAAATGTCACATTTGGAGCGGTTTACACTCTGCATTTTTTTCATTCTCGGTATGTTAAGTAGTGTCATTTGTTTAAAGAAATCACTCAGTTTTTCCCTAGCACTATTTAGCTTCCAACTAAAACAGTTTGCCTGCAAAGAATGAAAGAGGCATGCAGCTTTTAAAAAGCTACTGTTTTCATCATAATTTATAATCCAGATCACTTCTTTGTTTTTCCCCCACTGCATTCTTTGTCCAGCTAATTACAAAAGTAACTGGATGTTGGCACTAAATAATAATGGCTAATCATATTCATCCTGGGCAATTCAAATTACTCTTTAGCAGCCAGAAAACTTAAAGTGCAATTATACGATTAACTGCTAGTTACATTAGAATAATGGCCATTTGCTACAAGCTGAATAAACCTCAGCTACATTGCTTCATACATGTCATGTCTAATTGTGATATTAACAAGATCCAGTCCTGTAAAATCTTGGGTAGAAAGAATACGTGCTTTTTCCCTGTGTCTATCACTGAAACAAAACCCCACATTCCATCTGTCCTGAACAGTAGAAAAAACGGCACAGAGTGCTTCTTATTATGCAATCTATGAAAGTGAGTGATAACATCATACCTTGACAAAGCACCAAAAATATATGAAATTCTTCAGCTTGGCTGAATTTGCTTTACTTAGATGGAACAAAGATGGTAGAAATTTCCAGAAGGCCTTTCTCAGTCTTGCCACTGCAATTGTCAATCTTTAACCTACCCTCTGCTTCTATTGGCTCAAGTACTCCATGGAGCAGCGCGATTGGGCTGATCTGTAAAACAACACTGCTGTCTCTACCTTGCCTCAGACATCTTGCTGCAATGCAGACATTTATTTTTTGTGAACTATAAAAGAATTATATTTGAGTGATTAAAAATACTGAACTTTAACAGACTCACGATGCTATGTTTCATTACATGCACAAGGGCAGCTTATACAAATATGCTTCACTGTCAGCAGTGTGTCTGGAGGTGCAGATTTGAAACAGATCCTACTTTAACAAAACCTGTGGGAGCCATTTTAATACAAGCTTTCTGATTGCAGATCACTTACTCCTGCTTCCTCACATTAAACAAATATTATGTTGTGGACTATTTAAGACTGAAAGTAAACTGCTAATGTGTATAAACTACTGCTAGGAAAATTATGTCCAAATGGAATTTCTGTTTTTAGCAACTGAAGAACAAAAACCAGAATAACTTCTTAGCTGTGTTAGCACTTCTATGTATGCTGAAAAATGCATTAAAATTGCATACAAAAATGCTATCACATGAAACTCAGTGGTACAACCTAGCAGTGTTTCAGGTTGCAAACTGAAGCAGACATTCTTATAATCTAATCCTTGGCTGGGGTGGGGGGTAGGGGGGATGAGGGGGGAAGCTGTTAAGCAAAGTGAGATATTCAAAGTAAGATACTCATACTGGCAAACAAGTAACCAGAGGTAAATTGCTACCTTACAGAATGTTATCAAATACATGGCAACCTTCTATAAAAGTTAGCATGTAACTGTGCCTCGGTGCAGTCATTTGCAAAGCTAGCTTAGCTCTAAGTTCTTTCCTAAAATCATGAATGTGTGTGGACTGTTAAAACAAGTGCAAAAATTATATTAAAAGCACAAAAGAGCATCCTGCCTCTGCTTTTGTAACAATACTGGTGATCACTGGAAAACAGCTTGTTAAAATAAGCATGCAAGTGCTACAATAAAAATCTTAATAAAGGGCACAAAATGTTCTAAATTAGTTATAAATCAAGCATGTTTGTCTGCGATTATACTTTGTATAGTATCAGAAACATATGCTCATTAAGCATTATTTACTTTACTTCATAAGGTCACTTCATTGCTGAGTACTAGCACTTTCATCACACCTCAAATGCCTAAGGAACAACGAAAATGCGCTTTGCCCTACAAACGTGGTAATTCAAGATCTATGAACAAACAGCAAGTAGAACATTTTTCACCGGCCTGAGGTAAACAGGAAGTATAAGCTTCAAACTTTAGAGGCAAATTATCAAAAAAATAGTGCATTCAAATTGGAACAGTTTACATGTATAAGTCCCTTAAAATGGACGCTAAGCAAATCTGATTTTTTATATGACTAACCACTAACATTACTACATCTACTGGACTAACTGACCCAGAAAAAACAAAATGTTTGGAAAACTATTAAAAATGTTGAGAGAGTAGCATGCTGCTTACTTACCAACTGCTCAAGCACCCATCTCATTTTTCCAGTTAAGAAGATACAACAGGCTGGCAGATTTGGGAATTGATCAAAAAGGAATTTCTTGAAATAATTACGTAGCATTAAACCAAAAGTTTAAAAAAAAAAAAAAAAGGGAAAAAAACCAAGAACGAACAACATGTACTACTGTCATGAACCACACATGATTTTATATCCTCTGGACTCCACAACACAGAACTGTGGCTGATACAGTGAAAAGCAAAAAGGCACAGATAAAAGGTACATTAGTTTATTTAACTATGTAAAACAAGAAAGCTAACAGTTCAAAAACATTTTCCATAAAGAATCAGCTTTGTAAACAGATGTACTGCTGCATTTTATTGAGCAGCAACCCATTTTCCAAAATCTGCAGCATAAAATCTCCCTTTTAAAGGAACAAAATATTAACCATACATTGTCCCTCAGAAAGAGAAACACGTTGTATTAATTACTCCTGCAAGAAAAAAGGTTCAATAATCATTTTAAGTTAAGATAAGCTGCATAAAAAAACATGATGCAACAGCACACCACCACCTAGGCCCAATATCTACAATCTGCCATTAGCACTTTTTGCTGATGCCTAGGTTTTTAAAAATCCCATATTTTCTCAGAGATAACTTATCTTAGCTGTTCCATTCACTGTTTAGAAAGGTAAACTTGCCTGTTCTTCTGTCTGCCATTATCCCTGCTTGACTCCCTGTAGGGCAGTTAAATGCATCTGCTCCCTAGCTTCCATTTTCTCTTCAGCAGGCATGTGACACAACAGACAATAGTGCTGGCAAACTGCTCAGAGAGAGAAAGCTTCTTTGGAATACCAGGATCTTGATAAACTCTAAAAACACCATCCTCCTGTGAAGAAGTAGGTATGCCAAGGTTTTGCCAGTCTGCAAAATAAAGCTGTGGCTAATGGCTACTAACCATGTGACCCAAGAAAGCAAATTTAAACAGTTCCAACTTAATAAAGTGCTGTGGTGTGAGTTTTGCACAACAAATCACAGAGAATCACACTCTCAACCCACAACTCATAGGTCTTAGAGAAAAAAAAATGTAAAAAGTAAGGCTTACCTCTGTGGATGCATTGTTAACACAGTGTTATGTCAATACTTATAAAACATGGAGGACAGGCTCTCAGTACTCAGGCAGAAAGGGCTTGGCACTTCAGCTTGATGATCTGTCTTCCTAATAAAAGCTAATCCCGGATTGGCTACTTTGGTAAATCTGAATGTAAAGCTTCAGGGGATTGGCTGAAACACTTCCTGAGCGATTATCTTTGTGCAGCTCTGGCAAGCAGGAGCCATCCTGTGCATAGAGAAGACAGGCTAAACTAGGCCCGTTTCAGCAAAAGAAACTTGAAAAGAAACCCCAAATGTGCACTCCCCCTATGAAATGCACAGATTTTCAAGCAGAGGGAAGTGATCGCAAACTGCCTGCCTGAGCAAATGTGTCTCAACGTGCCATTACTGAAGGCATTTGGATTTTTTAAACCTGAAGGAGGAAGAGTTCACCCAGGTCACAAAAGCTATTCTTTATAAACAAAAAGCTAAATTCACTTTGCTGGTGTTCTGCAATGTGTTGCACAGAGAAAGCAAGGCCACGGAAAGAGAGCAAAACATATCGAGAGTGAACATGCACAGGAGGGACTGAAATTCATAACTGAAAATTCTGAGAGAATTCTCCTATTCCTGAATTTAAATATATTAACACCTACCGTAGCAACCATATAACGACAGTGTGATTTCTTTATATACTATGATAAGCCAAGCCTTAAATAGGAAAAGCTTCATGTCTCATTTCCACAAAAACTATTATACAATTGCATGATCACAGAGGGCTGCTGCCATTCAGTGCATGCCCTCCCTGTTTATAAAAATGCTGCAGAGCATAACCAAAAATATCAGTATCACACTAGATACTGTACTCTCAAATCCCCCCCCCCCCCCCGCCCCGGCCCCCACCTTTCGCCTGCTCAGGCTGTCTGTTACACAAAAATCTGACTTCCGTATTAGTCGGCTGCAGCTGCAGTTTCCTGTCTATTAACCCTGTAGGACTTGGTACTTTTTAAGATACAATACAGGCCCTAAAAAGACGTAGATTTCTCTACGTGGCAAGTTATCTGTCTGCTTTCACAAAAACATTAATATAGCTTTTCAGATGTTTTTGCTTTACCTTTTATCTTCTACTAAAATTCTGCAAATGAAACAAAATGAGAAAACGGCATGTAAGCAACCAGTTTGATCTTGGGCCAATTCCCAAGCATTTGATTCAAAAATGTGATTCAGTTCTCTTCCCTAACGCAGTGAAAGTGGGAGGATTTATCGCTATGCCAGGACGGAAGAACGTCTTAAATCCAGACGAAGATTTTAAAGGTCAAATCTTTAGAAAGGCCCCAACAAGCCTTTACATTTTTGTTCAAAATTTTGCATCTGTATTAGGTAGCTCGGCATTATCATTCTATAGCCATCAACAAATTACAATGGAAACCATAGATGAAAAGGTTATTCTGAAGCATATTCCATATTAGGAAAGGATTATTTTTTAAAAAAAAAAAAAAAAGAAAAACAAATGGAGTTGTAGAGGGAGAGGTTTAATATTAAAACAATAATTATTAAATAATGAGTTAAAATAACCAAAGCAAAATAAACATTCTTCCAATACAGCATGCAAGGTCTAAGACCTTGCAAAACCGATTATAGAAAACCCTCTCCCATAAATCAAGGCCAGTTGCAAACAGAATATGCACTTCACTCTACCTTTACTCGAGTGCTAATGATCCCAGAAACAATCACCACAAATAAAACTAATGCCTTCCCTTAGCTCCAACCAGCACCTTTCATGATATAACTACTTTACCACACAAGCCTCTTTGCTTAAGTGCTGACATGACTCAACTATGCAACGCAGTAAAATTAATAATCCTCCTCTGCATTGTCCCATACTACATTCAGATTATTTCTTGATATATCAATGTCACAGGAAAACTGCCAAACCATCCTATCACTGTGCTTACATTTTTTGTGTTCTTGCGTTTTAGGCTGCAGCTGTGGATTAACAGCCCAGAGTATAAATTCTCATCTCATAAGTAATTCTGGAGTCCCTGCTGGAAGCATTTTCCCTTTTTAGCTTTGGCAACGTTTTTCAGGGCAGGGAGCAGGAAGGCTCATGGATTACACTGGCAGTTTGTTCTGGTTTAGGAATGTAGCAGAAACTAGAGAGAGTGCTGCTATAAAGGGAATCGTACAGCCCACTACAGCAACAAGAACACACTGGAAATGCATGACATTCAAGTGCATACTTGCATCAGTTTTAACAGTTCAAACCATTCAAGATAGGTTTCTTTCTAATTGCATACCTAAAGGCCTATGCCACTCAGAGGTATCACAAACACCCAAATTTTGATTCCTCCATGCAGTAAATGTGAGGATTGTCAGTCATTAATATTTATGCTCATTGTTTGACTGCTATTATTCTATTTAAAAAAAAAATCCCAATCCCTAGCAAGGGAGCAAAACTAAATACACCGAATTTGTTAATGCTTTGTGCTAACCAAGGTTCGACTCTGGGAATGCAGTAATGCTGATGGTGACTGGGAACACTGCCAGACTGACGCACTTGGACCTATCGGAGAGAATCAGCATGCAGCAGAGAGATAGAAGCAGCAGCAGCCTTAGAAAAGGCCTAAGGTCCGATCCTCTTGATTCAAGGAAATGGTGGCCCAAATGCAAAAGAAAAATTTACAAACCTTCATTCATTAGCAAGAACAAAACCCTAGAAAATATATCAGACGGAATATAACATTTGTATTCAGCCACTAGGCTACTCCACTAAAATAGACAGAAGAATTCTGTGAGGAATCAGAAAGAGAACACTTGAAATATCTTTCTCTTTATTTTCTTGTCCATACACATATTTTGCAACAGGAAGTACAAGCCTGGTATAACGACACACAGGTACATCTGGAAAATTCAGAAGATTTTGTCTGTTAAGTTACAATGATGGTATGTCCTACTGCAGCTTGACCAATTCTTTTAAATAGAAGTGGTCAATTTTTTGGAGGGGGAAGGGAAAGAAAGGTAAAGAAAACAAAGAAGAGAGACAGGGGAAGCTAAATGCTTTGTTAAAGCTAAAGAGAGGGTGGAGAGATTAGATTAGCTAGTATTTGTCCTTTTCAATGCTTTGGAGATGTTAAGGGAAAACAGGGCTGGAGGCAGGAAAAAAAAAGGCTAAAGAGAGAAACCAAAGGAAAGATGGAAAGCACGAATTCAGTCAAAAGGAAATTAAAAGACAACAGTGTTAGAAGTGCAACCTACTATATTTAGAGTTCTTTGCAAAGAACTGTGCCCACTGCGCAGAATCTCCAGAAAGCGCGCACATCAAGCACCACAGTGTCATAAGGGGCTATACTACTTAATATATATTGAAAGCCTCAAAATTAAACAAATACCAGTAAGGAAGAGATTTGTCTGTATGACAGAAACAGGGGTTTTGATGTGTACCCCTATAGGGGGTGAATCATCACTGACAGAGAAGGAACAGTAGGCGATGGACAAAAGATGGAGCTTTAAAAATAAAATTTTGAACACATACACAAAAGGAAAGGGGGAATGTAATATTTTCCAAGGATGAGAATAATAATTAAAAAAAAACCAACAAAAACAAAAACCATGGGAAAGAAGTTGCATTAAGGGCTTGTAGCTTGGTCCTGGATTTCCAAGTCATTGACTGATAACCCTAATTTTTAGAATAAGAACATGAAACATTGTAATTCAGTGTCTTTCCTTTTAAGAGTTTTTTCCACCTTTTCCACTTTATCCTGAATCTGCTGAAGTATCAGTAACTGCTTAAAGACAAGAAGGTAAGACTTGCCAGCTGATACAAAATCAACAATAAATGTCTATAAAGACAGTTCCTGAACTTTTAAAAGTAGGTTGGATACTAAAATTAGTGACCTTCCTAAGAAGGTTGGTAATTTTGTACATTATCAGAAACTGCTGGAGAATATGTTTATGCCAAGTAGGTAGCTGGTTTGTCCATAAGCTTAAAAGGCTTTGTGGCCAGATGCATGCAGGCATTTGTCCTCCTGAGCAATACCTTTGAATACTTTTGGTTTACATTACTTGTTCTGGATCACAATGGTTACTCATTGTCTGCAGATTAAAAAGCTGATTTTGTTTGTAATATACACTGAATACCTGGTGCATTATGAAAGTTTCTCTTGACAGCCGTTTTTAGTATGCTGTGCAACTGCCTTGTACATTTCCTTCTAAAGGAAATCTCCATTCATGTCCAATCATCTGCCAAAAATACCTAGGAAAAAAAAAGGCAACCTTGAGCCCTTTCCTTTAGCAGCTATAGCTTTTTAAAAGAGGTGCCACAGCGTATGTTATCTTAAGGCAAAAACCCATATATTTCATCCCTTTCACCCCCAGTTTGAACCAGTCTCTCCAAGATTTAACAGCTGGGAGCTGGGCTGTTGGATATCCTGTATAAAACAGAATTTTCATTATTATTATTTAAATTATATGTTCTATATTAAAAGCCTAACAGGTATAATTTGTTTCATATTTCATATGCAGCTGAATACTTTTTCAGTTACCTGGAAAGCAGCTGTGAGATATATACAGATATACTGCATGTCAGACCTAAAGCATATCCACCATGCAGTTGAACTGCACCTGCGTAGCAAGTGGATTTATCATGCCTACTCTGTGATAACACGGTAATGAGTCCAACTCACTGCACACGCAAGGTCTGTGGCTATGGGAATGTAGATACCCTGTGTGAGAACTAGGTACAAAATCCTGAAAGAAGTCAGTGTTTCACCAAGGGACTCTAATGCCCAAGTGCGAGACACCCTGCATATAGCACTTATTCTGACATCAAGGTCCTTCCCAAGAAAACAGAAGAAAATCACTATTGTTAGGGAAGAATTATTTAGGACCAGGTCTGGATAATGCTAAAGTCTAGTTGTATTACTATGGTTTCTTTTTCTTTTCTGATTTTTTTCCACATTCAAGAATCACTTGGTTAACAGTAATGAGATACATGACTTTTTTTGTTGTTTTGATTTTTTTAAATAAAAGCCAATTATCTCATCGAAGACTCCACCAGCTAAAGCTCATACCAAATATGTAAAGTGACGGCATTACAAACATACTGTTATTATGGTGATTTTTCCTCTCTCCTAGGTTTATATCTTATCACAACCCACTGCAGACTATATCACTCTCACTTTCAACATCTTTCCTGCCTCCCCCCCCCCCTCAAATTTGCAATTTGGCTTCAGCTTTAAGGCTCTTATATTCGCATCTTTCTCCTCCCTATCCGCTGTTCCGATTGCTATATTCATCTCATTTTTGTGGTTTGCCTCTCACCAGCAAAAAGTCCTTCTTTCTTTTTCCACCACAAATATGCAGTAAAATCACTTTCACAAAGGCTTAACCCATAGTTTCACCAACTTTTTTTTTTTTTTAATCAGATGTACTAGCTTAAGCATCTCACCATTCCTTCCAGCCACAGCACCCAACTCAGTCACACTTCTAGCAGAACTGTCTGTATGGTTACACACAGAAGCAGTGAATCAAATATTTACGGTGTTAAGTTTAACCCAGGGAAGGCACCAATTCACAGTAGTTCACAACAATGCTGCCATAACAATTGTAGTGGCGTGACTGAGAAAGCAGGAGTGAGCAGCTCGAGATAATTTTAACAATCACTACCACTAAAAGAAATTTTTGTGAAACTATGTTATCAATCACTGCATCCATATTTCCACCAGATTTGTGTTATTAACTGTTTTCTTCATGCCCAAATGACACTAGATCTGTCCTTGTCTCTTCAACCTTATGAAAGGGCAGGAAGAAAGAAAGCCTTTGAAATATAATCATGTCTCTGAAAAGAAGCAACACATTTTCCAGCTGTGGCTTTGTCTTCTGAAGCCAGGTGAAATACATGCCCATAACTAGCACACATTTCACTCACATTAACTAACATCTACATAAACAGTTGAATTCATTTTAGCAGCTTTACAGCTTATTATTTTACATGCACTGTTGGACTTACAGATGATGTTTACTAAGCCCTCCTTATCAGGTGACAGAAATGAGGACACTCCTGAGCTAATGCCACTGTAAAGTTTTTTCCAAAAGGGAGGCTTACTGTAAAGAAATCTATACCCACATCAAAAAACATAATTCTGAAAGGGCAGAAGTCATGCTGTATTTATTCTACTTGTGAATAACATAATAAAATCCAAGTGTGTGTTAATTAGGTACACAAATAAGTCTCAACAATGTGACTGGTCTGCAAGCTTTTTTATTAAATGAACTTCAATACTTTTTTTAAAAGCCACAATATCCTCATATGACATTAGAGTAGGCAGATGTCAGAGTTTAGGGGATTCAAAAGTGAAGTTTGTATGCAACATTTCAACCACTTAAGGAGCAACAGAACAAAAGTATAGGGGAAATAAATACATTTCTGTGTTGAAGCTACTATAGGTCCAAAAAGAACTCAAGCACAAATATCAATTTAGCCTTTTATAAAGCATTACTCTGACTTCTTGTATAATAGTCTTGCTTAATCCTGGCTTTTAAAGATAACATTCCAGGCACTGCAATGCATACTGAAAACAAGTTGTGATGTTACTCTGCATTTCAGAGTGTCATTAATAATGCAGGAAATACCAAGGTGCTTCGCAGAGGAGGAAGAAGAATCCTGCAAATATTTCTTAAGCAACTCTATGCAACATCCATGCACAGGCGGAGGATAAAATTAGTACTGCCACTGTTGTTTTACTGTCTTTCTCTCAATCTCTCAGCTGTATTTCTCTTTAAAATCACTCAGATTCCAGTCCTGCAATTTGCACATTTTTAATCTCTTCTGTGCATTCAGATAACTGCTTGTTCTTTCAAGGGATGTGAGAATGTTTTGGGAAAACAACCAATCCTGGACATTAGCACTGTGCAAACATTTTAACACAGCAGAAAAACATGATTCAGAGAAAAAAAAAAAGATTTGCTAGTTGTTATAATTCTGATTTACAGTGCATTTTTCTTCATCTTTATATGATGGCAGAAAAATACTTAAAATACAAAAGGAAAAACTATACTAACAATTCTAACTTTAGGATGCAAATAAAAATAATTTTCATGACCTAAATAAAGCCTGACAAAAGAGATGCTTGCAACTTACCCTGCCAAAATAATCTAAAGTGGATGAAGGTTATCAATTCCTTGACCACTATTGTAGTATTGTAACCTGACGTAGAGATAAACACTAATTCACAAAGATGAAGAATATGCTTTCTAAACTGCAAATTTATCAAACCAGAGACACTATCTGCACGTATATTTTGGGTCCAGCTCCTGGATAAGGACTTAGAATTTAATTAAACAAGATGGTTAAGTTTTATATAAGACTTTATTGCCACTGAAAGGGGTACCATTATTACCAATCCCATTCCCAGCCACGTATTCCCACTCCTTCCATTGCACGGGATTTATTATTTGTAGAACCCTGCAGTGAGCCAGTTCAGTTCGCTCAATCAGCAGAAAACTAGATGCAATGGTGGGGTTAGACTCTGCAGCCACAAATACTGGAGGGAGGGAGGGAGATTACCCCTTTCAACAGCTAGGGGCAGTTAAATCAGTTCAAATTGTCTGTACGTCCCACTTTCCGCAACATCAGTGCTACAAAAGGAAAATTCCATATAAATATTGGCCAGTTCTCTGGACTTCCTGCGGTTTGACTTCTCAATGCTTCTCACTCATCTACAGTGTTTGGGGTAAGATTAGTTCTTTGCACTCCTGTGAATAAAATGACCTTTTAACACTTGGCCTGTTTTTTTTTTCTCTGTGAGAGTCTATATTAAAACCAAAACAAGACCATAAAGCACAAACCCCACAGTATATTTGCAGCAAACACTTGGGTATATTTACATGTGTATGCATTTCTTTAGGAAAACTTAGATCTTGATAGATGGATAGCGTAGAATACCACCAGCATTTCAGATTGCACCCAAAAATTGATGTTGACGTTTTTTCTGACAGCCCAGAAAAGAACAAAGGGAATGTATGACGAACAAACACTATGCTCTTTTTTAAGAACAGAGCAGCATGGCTGTATAAGGCAGGGCTATCAGCGGAAAACTTGAAATGCAGCTGTCTGTATAATTGAAAATATAAAAAACTGTTCCTATGTAACTCATGTATAATAATTAAAAATTCTCTTTAACATTGCCTCTATTTGCAAAGATTTGTAACGCAAATGCTGTAAGGCAATTTCTAAATAGCAATTTGAAAGGTAAGGTTGTCTTTCCTGCCTGTTCTTAGGAATTTTTTTTTTTAATTAAAAAAGTCATCTACATACATTTTTACATGATTTTGTTCTTCATGTTAAAATATGATGAAAGTTTACATAATTGTCCAACATTTAAATATTTCTATTTTGTGTAGTTTTTATAAGCACTTGAAAACAATGTAAATTATCTACAGGAAAAACAAGTTCTAGCGCAGAACAACCAGGCTTGGCCTGTAACAAATTTCAAACCTGCAAGCTGTTCCATATTTGTTGTCAAAGGACAGTTTCTAAGATTGGAGCCCTAGAGTAAACAATTCTGTAGCTTTGCATATAGCGTATCTGAACTATTCTTCATCTACTTTCACATGTAATCTATTGAAATGGGATCCCGATCTTGATTTGTATGTTTCTATAGGATAGATATTTAAAAATAAACTTTATACATACATAATAAGGACATTTTCCCCAGACATTTAGTAAAGAATTTAAAAATTATCTATTTCTATTCACTCGGATACGTTCCAATAAAATACCTCTATTACGTCAAATGACCAAGAGCTGTTTTCCTTACTTTTTGTGTGGAAAGGAATGGTAATAATTTCACAGATTTGGCAGTTTTTTCCTTGCATAGTTCGCTAACTTTGGTAGAAGTGTAGCATCCCCTAGCGTTCACTTACGTATTATTACACTTGCCACAAAAATGTGGGCAAGTAATCACTCATATCTAGAAAATGCTATTCAGAACAGTTTTTGCCATAGGATTCAATATTCATTTTCATGTCGAGATTTTAGCAGAGAGACTTCACTGATCTGCCTGATAACCATAAAAAAATCTGAGGGTGAAGTTTTCCTCAAGGGACACAGATATCTCTCTGATGTAGCAGCATGAGAAAAAGCAATCAAAGAGCATGTTTAAACCCATATATTGGTTAGTGTCAACACCAAGACTATGGATAGGCCATCCTATACTGACCTGCGTGGCTCTTATATCAGCAGTCACCTTTCTGGGCCTCCAGAAGAACCCTAGCCAGCAGCGTTCAATGCTTTCTTAGTGAGGTAACTATGGAACAATCTGTCCTGCGCTTTGATGGAAAAGAAGAGCTCGCATACCTCTCATTATGTGAGGGCATAATCTTTCTCTAGCCACATCAAACACCTTGTGTAAATTTAATTCTAGGAAGACAAACAAGCAAATGCAAAGCATTTGAAATCATTGCTAAGCCTCAGTCCAGACATGTTTTTGCCGTATAAGTTACAGTTAAATATCTAGTACTATGTAAATAAATCTTAGTAAACATGGATAAAAAGACAAAGGCTAGAAGCAAACCGGTTCTTGTACGGTGCAGCAGCAGAGAGAAAACACTGAGGCAATTGGGACTCCTCTACTAGAATGCATAAGGCAACCACCACCATGGGACACTCACATAACCCCAAGAAATATACATTCAAAAGAGCTCAACATACCCATGACAACACTTTCTGGACAAAAGGAAGGCATATGGGCCCTCAAAACATACGTCTACTTTCATCACAAATTATGACCAGATTTCTTCAAAGGAAAGATTTCTTCTTCAGGAAAGATTTCTTCAAAGTTCTGTCAATACTGGATGATATTCAGAATTAGTAGTCTTGCACAAAGCTCGTGTCATTTTTTGAGCTTTGATATGTCAGATTTACATTCAGTTTTGCTATAAAGCTAAATAAAAATCAGGCAGATGTGTCTGAGCTTTTAGATCTACATTTTTATTTACATTAAAAGGGAGCAGTTGCAACCAGAATGTCATTCATTCTGAACTGAATATATTCCCATATATCTTCGAAAATTAAAAAAAATTATTTCTTTCAAGTGGTATGATAATCACACTATTATAGTTTTACAAGTTAATCAAGAAAGGACATAATGGCTTAGTTCAGAATATCTGTGTTCTCTGCATCAACCCAATAGACTGCAAGATCTAATTTACCCAAAACATGCCATGCACAGTGTGCCTTGAGCTTAGAGATGGGATAGTTTCCAGTCACAAACCCATTTTTTTTAACCTCTGGCTGGTTTTCTTGACATCTGTTTAAGATCTTTCTTTTTTCCTGATGGTGGGAAGAAGCCACCTCACCGTGACAACATTGAGCATATAAACAAAATATAAAATTCATCCTCCTCTGGATGGCATGGTGACACTGTTTTGTCAGCTAAACGGACAGAAAAGAGCTGTACTACGAACAGTTTTAATCAACCTTTCTAAGAAGAAAGATGTAGTGCTTTAGAAATAAACCTTTCCACCTGTCAGCAGCATAAGAGTTGCTCAGTTTTGAAATTAAAAAGCCAAAGGACTTTATTTAGTCCTGTTCCCCCCCAAATCTTCCTATGTCAACAGAATAATTCAGACAATTAGAGAGACATCTAGCAATATTGTAGATGTCCTAGAATATCCCATGTGACCTCTAGCTTCTACTCCCCAAGGTCAAGAGTCTCTCATAACTCCCGTGTCATATGTGTCAGCCCCATGAAGACATCTCAGCTCCCAAAAAGCACTTAAAATTACACTAGATACCTCTATTTACAAAGCTAAATCCCACCCTTTGAAAAATTCTTGGACAATATGACATAGTTGGGGTGCTGGTTAATAACTACCTGCAACATGAAGGAATCAAGTCTTTCACTCACTCTGGAGAGATGCTGTGCTTTTATCACACATGCTATACAGAGCAGTCAGAATTAATACATCCAGGCAGACAGACAAAAAATTACGGAATTCATTACTATCTCACCTGGCTTAAACTACTACAGCTGGTTTGTGAAGTTCTATATAATGCTACTTCTTACAGAGAGATGTCTTTATTGATGCCTCATTAATCTCATTAGTAAAATAGTTTTATGTGGTTACCATATAACAGGAAAGAATAGTATTTTTTAGAACAGGCTGATCTTATGAACGTAAGTAAAGGAGAAAGAAAGACAAAGCAGATGCAGAGCATTTCTCCATGACTAAACCCCTTATAAAATTCCTTACAAAATTCTAACATATATACAGTGGAATCCATGATGAACACATCTTGTACCATACTCCACTAATTAATACATTTAAAATATATACATCATTAAATCACAGAAGCATAAAATAAAGTCACCTAGCAGTACATACAATAATTTCTCCTCTTATGATCCCAAGCATGCACCTTACATTATTCCAGCCACTAAAATACTATAGGCTACCCCTTTCACTGTTCTGTACATGCACATGATCGGGAAAGATTTCTTCACAACATTAATACTTCACTAGTTGTTTGACAGAGTAAGCAATTAAGCTGGGAGAAACTGATTTGATAACAGATTTTGTGGGAAAAAAGAAAGCAACAGAACAGAAATAAGCTTAAGTTTACACTGTTCAGTCTTGCTCTCTGATGTTGTTACAGTGGCAAGAGATCTGGTTTTGGACAGAAAAGTGAAGAACGTAGATTCTTCGGTATTTTTTCCAAATTTGCTTTTGTGGGTTTAGGTTATACAAGTTATATTTATAAGAACACTAATTCCCTATAGTTTCTACTTACTAATTCTCAATTCTTCCTTAATGCTTAATTGGTGTAACCATTGCACAGAAGAGAGATGATGATATTATTTACAGAGAATAAGAACAGATGCTTATACAGAATATAATATAGGTCAACAGTGGTGACAGAATATTCCTTGTTATAGGATAAAAGCTAATAAGGGGGGGAAAAAAAAAAAGAAAAAAAACCACAGAGTTCCTGAAAGAAGGATATCAGGGTTTCTGTGCATCTGGCACTTAGCTATTATTATCTGCGCTGCCCAGGCTCGATTGGCAAATTGCATATGTGTGATCTCAGCCTCATAGTTTGCAATAGGCTCACATAAACCTTCAGTTTGTAATATGAATAGTAGTAAATCATGCCAATAAATCCAGGATAAAAAAAAAAATTCTCCTCTCAATTCCCGTCTAAAGTTTGTGTTTTATTGCACTTTTAGGAGTGATAAAGGTCAACAACGCATTAAGTATTTTTTTAATTGTTTTATCCCATTTTAAGAAACTTGCTGCTAGGTGATTCCACATCTAAGCAATACTAGTGTAATATGTTGACACACCACTACAGAGATACTAGCTAAGCAAATTTCCAAGAAAGTATAATAATAATATATATTTATAAATACTGACTTAGGTAGAACAATCCTTAGAATGCTAAAAAAATTAAGGGCGCTTATCTTTTATCTGGGTAAAAGATAAAGAAACATCAGATTAAAACAAAAAGGTTTATTTTCAGTTTCAATTATTTCTAGTGATTAGTTTTTCTTTGACAGATAACTTATTAATGCATGAATGAAATATTAGTCTTTGCATTGCAGGGTCATCTATTTTAATGTCACTTTAATAGCTTATTACATAAAACCCTAGGGTGAAATCCAGGCCCTATTATCTCCAGTGAGTCCAGAGTTTCACCCAGGACATTCATCTGTTTTTTCAATGCATGGAAATGATAGTCTTTCAAGGACAAGAAAATCTTTTCTAGGCAAATTAAAAATTATTCATGTATCTAAGCCCTTCTTGTGTCTATTGAATAAGTTGTGAACAATAACAGTTAGTAGAAATGTTAAGTTGACAGAAATATTGAAGGGAACTGGAAGAATTTTTCCAACTGCAGTCTCATATTTTATTTTGCATTAGTCTGATTTCTTGTATTACTGTTACTACTTTGCAACTATCAATACTTTGGTTTTTATGCAAAACACTTTACAAAAGCATTACTCTGTCCATTTAATAAATGGTAAAAACATGGAATTGCTTCCCCCCCTGTAAATGACAAGGTGAATTCTGTACTATGTCCTGAGTGATCAGCTTGGAACATAAAAGAAGGGAACATTGGGTTGAAGAAAAAGGTGTGCATTCTCTCTTCCTTTTGAGTGTAAACATCTGAAAGCCTCCGGAAATTGTCCAGTATTTCTTCAGCCAATTTCTGTTTTCATGATTCCTTGGTGAATCATAAGATGCAGGGAAAAGGCCTTAAAAACCAAGTCTTTTCATTCCTTAGTTAAACTATATGCTACCTTCAAGCCAAAATAAAAAAATTAGACAATATCAGTTATTAGAAGTTAATGGGCTTGAGAGGGATCTAGGGTAGAACTAGGACTTCAGTTTCAAGGTCCATTCTGCATGGTGCTATTAGCACTGGAGCATACAGGCACTCTGTAGGCACGAAAATAATACTGCACCAAAATGGGACAAGGGCCTCTTTGGAAATAAGGCTAATAGTAGGGAGTTCAGCAGTCATTCTAGAAACCCTGTCTATCAGCTTGGCTGTGATTTGTAACAACATAGCTTCCCAAACCAGGTTGGATGGTGCTTATTTGCAATACACACAGATTTTGCTGCCAAAGTTTCAATTTAGGTCTTAATACAAAGTAACACGTGCTTTTTTGTTCTGTTAAAAGCCCTGCAGGCTTTCATAGCCTTCAGTCTGGCAAAGGTGAACAGAGATGACTACTAACATTACAATAAAAACAACATATAAATGCACAAAGATGTATGTGGAAATAGGTGATTGTATTGTATATATCAGTTGATTAAATTATTACCATTTAAACAAGGTAAATATAAATGTTGTAAAATAATGCAGTTTTAGTGCCAAGCAGATATATATGAAATGCACTAAACATGAAAACAGGGTTTTACAACCAATAGAAACCAACATACAGGTTTGTTTTGGTGTTTTTTTTGTTGTGTTTGTTTTTTTTTTTTTTTTTTATGTATATTAAAGTAGGTTCTATTCAGACAAGAATTTGACAGTATCTGGAGAACCTGCTTACCACATTAAATAGCAAAATCCTTTTAGTCTCTCCATTTTTGTTCAACTAAGTGGACCTCTAAAACACCTTTGAAAGAAAAGCCCACCTAATACCATCTAATAAGAGGCTTTCAGCATAAACATATAAAATGTAAGCATTTAGACATCAAAAACATCTTAATGCCATGCTACAATAGTAAGATAACATTTTACAGGATTTATAAATAGCAATATTTAACTCAAAGCTTTTACTGAAACACCAATAAGAATGGCATTTTTCTTGTGCTCTGAAAGCTCATTCCAGCACTATGTCTTTTTAACTGTACAGTCAATACAGTACTAGAAAATAAACCAGAAAATAATTTTGTATTAAAACCATAATCTGGCTCTTCTAAATAACCATTCATTCTACTTCTAATTCACTACCCCTCCTTCCCTTCTAGAAAACATTTCACACCGTGACAAAAAAACTAACTACATTTGATTTTCTAAATATAGCCTTACAAACTCGTTTGTAATCACTTCATCACCTAATAGACACCCTTCAAAACAAAGAAGTGATGCTAGACTGCAACTAGATTTTCAGCCTGAAAGGAGAAACCAGTCTCAGAATGAAACAAAAGGTTTCATAAAACCAGAGATGCAGGAGCTTGTATTCAACGTACGATCTCTTAAGAATGCACTACTGCTTTAATGTATGCAGCAGTTGTTCCACCTGCTCTGCAAGTAGAATATTTATTTGCTTAATAGATTCTAAATAAAAACTGCAATCAGTCACCACAGAAATTGCACATCATTACATAACATAATTGATTACCAGATGCAGACATTGAACTGGATTTCTACTTTTGTTTTTCACAAAGCAGCAAGATAGCTTTTCACTTTTACGTGCTACCTAAAATCTAGTACCTGTTCCTTTCTGTCTTTCTTAAGGCTCTACAATTATCATACAATTACGTATTATAGCAAAATTACTTCAACTGCTGTTTAATTGTAAAAGGTTTTTTGATGTATGATTCCCATTGAGAATTTTAATTATAGCGCAGAGGCACAAATCCATACTTGCTTCACTTTCCCTGTCCCAATTATGAACTACACTGTATGTTCTTAACACAGTTTTCTTTTGTTCAGAGATAATAGAGTATCAAGAAATAGGCAGATTGTTCTCAAACTGTAGCACTGAATCTTAAGAATTCACTATTGTACATTTGATGGTACAAATGTTATCCCCTTTTTGCACAGTTCAATTTTTGTAAGACTGTGAAACACTTTCATGCAAAGACTAAATCCTGAGTTTTAATTCTTATGAAATAGAAGCCTGCTTTGTAGTGGTTTGTGAAGAGGAAAGAGAAGCAAGAAATACCATCCAGAAACATATCAATCATTCATCTAGAGTCCTGTCTGCAAAAATGACTGGAGCATATACTTTAGAGGAAAGCCTAAAACTATTTCTTGGTATGAAAAATTATAGTGTGACAGAAAAACTCCCTTCTTAGCTCATCTGATAATTCCTTTATTCCCAAATGGACAGTGATTAATAGGCTCTTGTAATTTTAATCTCAGTTACTATTGTTTAACTAAACATTGTTGGGGGTGGTGGTGTTTTGCGTTGGTTTTTTATACATATTTTGTTGCTACTGGATCTTATTTTGCTTGTCATTAAATGCCACTTGTTTAATCTGTTGTGCTTAATTTTTGCTTTTAGGTAAAGAAACATCTGATATATGTATCTTGCACTTTGTTTTACTTCATATCCGTCATTATACTTCTCACATTAAGGTAGAACCCTTTATGCCCCATAAACTGGAATTCCATTAGCTTTAGGAAGATTCTGCACAGGCAAAATGCTTAGCATAAAGAGAATATTTTACAAACGTATACACTGGAAATCCCAATCTTTTTGTACTTCCCTTCTAAAACCTGTATCTTATGAACAGACAGACAGCAAAACAGGCTCAAACACCTCAATCCCTCATCCTCAAGTATTCCTGGGCCAAGAACAAATCAAGGAAGATCATCCTCACTTTGGTCACACCCAGATGATACTTCCTTTACCGTTGCCATATGACTGTAGCTGAAGATTGCAGAGAGAAATCCCCTATACATTCTAACCTGTAAGTCAAGCAGAACTCAAAGCAAGAACCTCCAGCAGTTCAAAATTTGCCTACAAGTTTGCCTGACACTACGTCATTCCAATGGCTGTTTGCGCCAATCTGACTTTTATAATGCTTTACTGTACACACGTCCCTCTTCTCTTCTGTTTTTCCCAGTTTGTCCTTTCCTAAGTAATCCCTCCTCTCCCATCCCAAAGTTCTGAAAGAGCACAATGAATGTATTTTTATGCCATTGCACTGCTTACGGGGTATCTTTCGTCCCCACAGTGAATCTATCTTGCCTACTTGATCCTGAATTCTGTTACATAGAGTCTCTATGCTGTTCTGTATTTATACAATGCCCAATAAAATAATAAATAAATAAATAAAAACCCCCAACCCCTGGATGGTCTTTTAAAACACAAAAGGAAATCATATAGCCAATTTGAATATATTTGCCTTGTGACTTTTAAACTGGGTTTACTTACCCCATGACAATGACTGGATCTTTTTTCTTCTCTGAATTTACTCAAATTCTGAATTAGTTCATCTTGTTTAACTGAAGCACAAAATAAAGGAGTCAATCTTAGCTACTTCCATGTGGTCAAGCAGATCTCCAGTTGATTTCTACAACTCTGCAAAAGACATTAATTTCATTTTGCTTTCTAGATAGTAGAACAACAAATCAACAAAACTTAATAGTAGACTAAGTATTAAAACCTATGCGGTTGTTTTCAACCTAGGTGGCTGGTGGGACATAACTTTCTAATTTTCTGTTTAATCCCTTGACTAAATACTTAAAATGATAAACCAACAGAAAAGTGGAAAACTTTTCTTAACAAGAGACTATGTTTTTTTTGTTTCATTTACTTTTTTAACAGAAAAAGCAACTATGAAAATAAGAATAGCTATGTTTGCTAAGTTTGTTTGTTTAAAGGATAGGATAAGGGAAATGACACAGTGGGCTTTATGTGAAACGGGCCCACGTATTAACACAGAAACTGTGGAATCAAAGACATAAGAAAACCCTTGGGTCTTTAAACCTGGGACTCAGAGCTTAAATAACATAGACAAGCTTAAATAACATAGACACAGAATTATAAACCGGGCAGGAAAGTAGGTGGCCAGAAAAATAAGTGGGTTGTCCTTATATAGGTCCATCCAGTTATCTCAGTTTCCAAACATTAGATAATCTAAATTCTGAAGAGATACATGAGAAAACTAAGTAAGTATAAGTAATAGAAGTATGGGGTTTCACTGGTCTCTTTTTTTTACACATGAACACTGCTTTAAGAAGTAGAGTTTACTTACTTTCTGAAAACAGAATTCAGCACAATAGAGTTTTATCAAAAAATTAAATCATACACATAGTAAGTAAAAGGGACACTTCACTACCTTAACATGATGCTGTCATCAACTGCCAGAGGAAGAAAACCAGAACCTGACCACAGGGTTCTAAAGAGTAAAATTGTGGTCTGCAACATCACACCCTTTTTTTTTCCCCTTGCCTCCTACACACGTTTTACTGCAAAAATAGGTTCAAGCCTTTTGTCAATTGAAATAATCAGTTTAGACAACTGTGATCTCATCTTGAGCATACAGCATATGTCTATACTAAAAATTTAAGCTAGTGTATATAGAAGAGCAGAAGTCACTGGATATCTCTTGAAGCATGCACTTGAACACTAGTTTAATATTACTATAAATTATCATATTAGATTGTCTCATTGTATCTCATGATCTAAATCTTCAAGTCTTATAGCTAGCAAATCTGCCTCAAGATTCATTTTGCTAAGATAGTGTAATTACTAGATTAATTATGAATCTTAAATTTGAGTAATGTATTAAATCTTAACTTGTCCTAAAGAAAGCATGCATCTATGTAAGTGAGTAACAAAGTTATCTGCTGCTAAATTGCTTTAGTTTTGTTTCAAAATAAAAACTCAGCGTTACTTGTTTGGAACTTAAGCAAGTATAAGAGCTAAAATTTATGCTGAAAGTAAAATTATCTACAAAGCTACAAATGTAGAAGCTACACAGATATAGAACAATTCTTAAAGCCCTTAAAGATCTTCTAGAAAACCATATTCCCAGCCAATAAAGATCTAAACTAGCTTGCTCTTTCTGATATGGTGCAAAAAGAATGGTATAAATTGTATCAGATTAGTATATTCTGGGTTACAAAATGACATTCAAGGTCCTTTTTCTTGGTTTCCATTCCTATTCAGCGTTACTTGCCCCTTTCTCTAATGCGTTCCAGGAAGAAACGAAACTGTTTTGAATCACTTATTTTTGTAGCTTTAAAAAAAAGAAAATAGAAACAGCAATTATGCTAACCTAAATTACGAAATTATTTCAATTTTATTTCTTTTTCATAAAAAAAAAATCAGCCATGATTTGTAAACAACTTACTACAAGTATTTTATTTTTAATTCCTCTTTTCAGATGAGAAGAACATGCATGGCAGTTGCTTCCCAAATGAATGTCCCAAATAGCACCTGTGCTCTGTAGTAATTTCAAACGTAAAATACAGTTTCTGAATATATTAGCCTGAAACTCAAAATAAGGGTGGGAAAAGGAGTACGAGCATAGCCAAACTCAACAACGAAGCAGAATGTTTAACAGAAAGCAAATTCAGGCATACTAAAAAATAGTTTCAGTGAGCATTAAATATTTAATAATTAACTGCTGAACTGAATTTTAGGTCCTGTTTGGCAACTGGATCCAGGCAGATCCTCTCTTCACTGGAACCAGCTGAGGCCACACTCAGTACAGCAGGGGAGACACCCGGTTGCCAGATGGAACCTAATTTTTATTTTCTCTTCCAACCCCGTTCTCTGGGATACCATGCCACCCTCTGGCCTTCACCCTTTCCTTTATTGACATTTTTTTGATAAATTGGTATGGTTTTCCCCCTGAAGTCCAGTTAGAGCCAGCAGATAGCAAACGTCCACATTTTTAGAACGTCAAAGCACTCTGAATCCGTTTTCTCTCCATTTTAATGGGAAAAAAAAGAAAAAGGGAGTTTCTCAACGGCTTTTCCGCTTTTGCCTAGCCATAGGTGAGGGAGCACGGCTCAACTCCAGAGGGGGATGATGAGGAGCCACTTCCCACCACCTAGGCGGGCGGCAGTCCTGGGACTCGTGAGGAGAGCGGACCGACCAACGTGCCTCGCAGGCTTTACGAGAACAGAGCTACCTGGCCGCCACTGGAGCTGCGGCGAGTAAAGCCTCCACAGAGGCCAGACCAGATCGAACCGAACCAAAGGCGCTCCCTCCGCAGAGCCTCTGCCGGCAGGAACCGCCTCAGCACCCAGACCGCCTCCGCCACGAACCGAAGCCCACCCACTAAGGTCCGCGGCGGCCTTCTGAATCCCCCTCCCCCCGCATGTGGGATTGGCACGGGTCCGTGTCACTCAATCGGACCCCGTCTCCCGCCGCAAGTGCTCAACTGCCTCCAAACCACCGCCTCCTCAGAAACCGCTCTTCCAGACCGCCTAACGATTAGTTGCCAGAACTGCCAATTATAAGAACTCGTAAGTTTGATTGGCTGAAACTCGGAAGGGGAGTGGGCCTTTTGGGCCGGCGGTGTTTACCGTGTGTGAGGTGAAGGCTGTTGAGGAGCAGGGAGAGGTGCTACTCCCCTCGGTGGGGCTGCCCAGCCCCACGAGCCGTCATCGCCATGGGGCTCCGCAGGAAAAACAAGGGCCCGGCAGTGCTAAGCCACGAGTTCGTCATTCAGAACCATGCGGATACCGCATCCTGCCTGGTGATGGGCCTCCTGCTGGGGCTCATCTTTGAGGTACTGGGCGGGGTGAGGGGGCGAGGGGACCGGTGGCTGCTGAGTAGAGCCCAGCAGCACCTGGTCCTGCTGTGGGGCAGCCGCAGCGCCCTTGGCTTCTTGCTCTGGGGTTTCCCCAGTACATCCCTCCCGGTCGCTTCAGCCTCGCTGCCAAGCAGCTCTGCCCCACGCCCTCCGGTTCTGTCTCTTTTCCCTTCTTCCCTGGAGGGTTATGTCCCTGTTTCTTCTCTACCCCGAGGCCTAGCTCCGAGACAACCTGCTCGGGCACCGTCCTCTCCATGTCTCGGCTGTCTTCCGAATCCAGCAAGTTTCACTTCTCTCTGTCCTGCCTCAGCTCACGTACTCCCCAGTAACTTCTCTACTGAGTTGTCTTTGCCAGCTCCCACTCTCACTATGCAACTCCCTCACTTGCCCCCTTCTGCCAGATTGCTGCTCTTTTCTTTTCTCGTCCGGTTTTACTTCATCTCTGCATATGTTTCATTCCTAGCACCCCTCCCATAAGCTCCCTTTTACTCAGTTCCAGTCTCCCGAGTTACAAAGCTCCTCAAGCCCCCTTGCGTCTATTTACTTTTTTCTTTTTTTCCCCCCCCTCTGTTCAAAAGTCCACGTGGTAAAGCAGTTCGGAACACTGTTACAAAGAGGGTTTCAGACAGTCTCTCTTGAGCATGCTTGACCAGATGGTAGTTAAAAACTGCTAGTCACCCTTTTGCACCACTGCTCAGTCTGTTGCTGTCGTTGGCTCAGCTCCCTAGCGATGGATAATCTGAAGAAAAATGTGAGATTAGACAGTCTCAGCCTAACTTCTGAATTCCTCTTTGCCTTTGTATTTGAAAATTATCGTTAAATTTATTTCCATGTGCAAGCTGCTTATTAGTTTCTGGCGTGATGGATTAGGCATCTCTCTTAGGCATCTTTTTTCCACTTTTGGGACAAAAGCCGTGTGTGTCTGTGTGTGTGTGTTGCTACATGAATATTTTATGTTGGTGTTGAGTATGGGATAAGGCTTGGTAGAGTTTACATTCTGGATAGACAACTTAAATACTTTACTGAAATTTTATTGTTATTACAACTTAAATACTTTACTAAAATATTTACACATTTCCCATCAGTTGGATAAGATTAAAAATCAGATCATTTTAAACTAACAGTACTGTTAAACTCTGAGATAAAATACTTACATGTAGATGTTCTTTTTTTATATATATATCTTGACCCACTTCGGAAAACATTAAGGATACTGGACAGAAATAAAGTAGAGAAAGCAGTTGTGGTGGTCAGGTAATTTCCTTCTAAATGGTGGACAAATGCAGTGCTGAGGTATAAGAAGTTGTATCATATATGGAGAAGTATGTCATGAAAGTTAATACATTAAATGCAGAACTCAATCTTGGGATAAAAAAATAGCTAGGGGCTTGACAACTCAGGTGATAAAGGCTTTAAGAAAGAAAGTAAATGTCTGCACCTGGGATAAAGTAAACCCAGTTTGGGATCCCAAATGGAACTTTTTATGTATCTTTATATATGGTACTTTCTAAAAGATATTGCTCTGTGTCTTTTTGCTTTTAAAAACAAGTATGTTTTCTGGAGTTCCATCTCTGAGTTCCATTTGTCTTAACTCAGGCTTTGTATACACCATGGAAGTTGTATTTCTGTAACTCTATAGGTATTGGAAGGGACTGTGCAGCTCCCCCGGGGTGAGTGTTATTATTTTGATGAAGGTGATTTCTTTTGGAGGAAAAAGAGTGAGTTAATATTAGTTACACCCAAGGATAATTAGCAAATTATCTCATTTCTAGTCAGCATAATTTTAAAAGTTCAAATGCAGACTAGACTCTAGTGTAGCTTGTGATATATTTTTATTGTGCTTGTTTGAACATATACTATTATACTTTTTATTGTGTAATTTAAACATCTGCATCTTCTTTTTTGTGCAAAAATTACTTTTTGATTGAAACACCTTTCATTTATTATGCAGAGGAACAGTTGTGCTATGTGACAGGTTAGACCTCTGTATTACACCTCTGCCTCATTCACTGCAAAAAAGCATACTGGAGTTATTTGAATAAAATCTGTATTTCTGTTGTTCACTGTCTAGGTCTTATACCATCTTTATAATGGGTAATCCAGTCTGCCAAACAAACAAAATTACTGATGTTTTTCCAGTAAATTTTGGTGACATTTATCATGATTTTATATTAAGCGCTTCATAAGTGTTACTGAACTTGCCTACACAGCTGTTACGTCTATTTTCTTTTGGTCTTGATTTCCTCTCCGTATTAAAGCGAAATTATTTTTAGGTTTTAAGTTTGAAGCACTGAAAGGCAACTTTTTTCTTTTATTTTCCAAATTGGTGTTTTTCACAGGATTTTATGCTTACTGTGATTTCAGATGCATCTGTCAATGACAGATTTCCAAATCTAGCCCATGGTACCATAGGTCATACACTAATAAGCTAAAGAATGTGTAGATGAAACTTTTCACAGTTTACTGCCGATTGAATTATTTGCTTGGTCTTACATAGTACTATAGTAAATACAGGGTTTTCTTTTCTAGGTGGCATTCAATTGCCCATATCTATGAGACCATCCAAAAGACAATAAGTAAATTAAAATTAGAAATGAGCATTAGAATGTCATAAATTCAATTATAAGAATTTCTTTAAAGGGAATTCTTACATGTAAGGTTGTTTAGCCACCTTAATTGTACTTTCCCGTAACTTAACTTTGCTGATTGTTATGAGGTCTATAGATGTGTGTAGGGAAATTCACTCTGATTATAACATACTGAAAAGTGGCAGTTAAATTTTAGCATGTTAACTGTTATTTTCTTTCTTCTTCCTTCTCCGAGAATATTTATAGTCTTTTATGTGCCCAATCCTACTTCTTTTCTTGACAACAGAGTGGGCCTTGTCTTCTAAAGAAACTTTCTTTTAGTATTTATGGTTCTTTTTAAGTTTCTAGTATCATCTCAGAGAGTTTTATACAATTTCTTTCCTCCTAGAACAATTTACATCATTCTTCTATCTGTGGCTGTCTTACCACAAAATACCACTTAATGAGGCTCCCATACTTCCAGCAGAGTGAAATGCTTGGGGTATTATGTTGTGTGCTTCATGGATAAACAAAAACCTAACCTGCTGGGCTCTAGCAAAGATTTCTACCACTCTCGTCTCCCAAAGACCATTGAAAAAAGCTTATTCTTAGGAAAGCTCCCTAATGAAGAGGTCTGCTTGAAGTTACATGGTGCTGTCTGAATGCCCGTCTACAAGGGAGACTGTTGCTGTGGGTCCTGAGTGATGACTTTCTGAAAGCAAGCATGTTTGGTTTAGTTAGGTGCTGATGACATTGATACCTATGTAACTATCTATATTTTCCCTGTCTTTCCAGGAGCAGTTGGTAATGAATTTTTCACACTCTTATTCCATGGACATTTTAAGTTGGCATTGATGCTCTGGCTGCTTATTCTCCCCATCAAGCACACAAAAGAAATTCTGTAGCTGAGCCGTGCAGCATATTAGGAATTCATCTGTGTTAACAGGGTTTTCTCCTCCCTCCTGTTTTGCTGGATCAGTTTTAACTTGTATAATTTTCCTGTCCAATTCACCACACTATTACTTTTGATGGCATAAGTGTGGGACAGAGACAAGAAGCAACTGGCAGTGAAAAGAAAAGCAGGATTGCTCCTTTTGATGGTAGTGCTGGCTTACAAAAGGTTAAATTGTTCATAGAACTGCAGTGTCTGAAAATGAGTTTTGTATGCCAGTAAAATTGGTACTTTCGTTTTCCTTAATGAGAATTCCTCTTAAAAGCACTCTTCAGTATTATGACTCCTCTACTTAATTTCACAGGTGCACTCCCAGTGTACTGAAGCGATTTGCCTTCTCCTCCCTTTTCTTGCTACAAAGGATCTTCTTTTGCATTGTTGTGCCTCTTGCTTACTTTGCAGCTGGATAAATTAATGCTTGTTTTATATACTCCTGAATGTTCTTAGCTACACTTTCAGAAATTAGATGGTGTACCATCTGAGGAAAACAGCTTTCTTTTTTCAGTTTATATTCCTTTGTTTTAAGTCATATCTATGAAGATCAGTTTAAGAAAAAGCATAAAAGATACAAAAATGTATTTTTTTTTAACATCAGTTTTCAGATTATGACTGTTGTATTTCTCTGATTTATGAATTAGATAACTGAGTGCTTGCAAACGTAATAAATGTATTTGCTATTGGCAGTGTAGGACATAATTCCATATTGCATTTTTTTTGCAGCAAAGGAACCAGGTTTGGTTTTTTTTCCCCTTCCACTTATATCTTTGTGTTATAGCTTACCACTCTTTCAGTTACATCAGCACAACTGTTTGTTTTTGAAGTTGTGCAAACCAGATAATGAAATGTTTTCAACTAAACTAAGCAAACATATTTACCTCTTATCACTCGATTGTAGTAGTACAGTAATCCACATACAGTAATCCACCTTATAAACAGTTCCATTGTTACAGCTAAGGACTAAATATACAGCAGCATGGGAATGGGGAAACATTATGAACAGGCAGGGATGGCTGAAAGTGTTGGGGTTTTTTCTTTTTGTTTTGTTTTTAAACTGCTTTTGCCACTGGAGAAAAAGTAACATGAAAGTATACCATTGGTACCTTGATTGTACTGTAATTTTTAGAAAATGCCTGATTTATCATACAAGAAATTGATGAATCTTAGAATTCTAGTATGATGTTTTGACTACTCTATTAGTAGAGTATTTATTTATACGGACACTTAGCCAGAACATCATGGGTTTTTAATATCTTGCAAAGTCAGGTGAAACTTTCCATCTGATTTAGAGAGTCTTTTAACTTTTGAAATAAATGAAAGCCATTTCCACTTCTAAACAATTTAAAATGTTATTTAGTAGAACAGTGAGTAATTTGATCCTTAGCTAAAAGGACATAATTCAAGTCCTGACCCTATGCAGCAAATGTTAAAGGATTTGTAACAAGGTGAGCTTCCACATTTGTGGGAGATGAATAACACGTTCGGGACCTCTTTGATTTAAATCATGTGTGGGAGAACATTTGTTGATGGCATAATCTTCTAGTTTTGAGTGTTTATAGTCCAGCTTGCTTGAAAAATCTGATATTTTTTCCTTGTTTCTTTTTGAATTTCAGGTCCCAGCCAAGTACGCCATCATCTTTATTGCTGTGCAGTACAATGTCACCTATACCACTGGTGAGATTAAATCAAATCTTTTTTTTTTTTTTTCTTGCAATGCAAGAGCTCAACTATTAAAAATTACTCTTTTTTCCCCTCAAGACTTCAATTCACTTCATCTTTGTAATATAGTAGAACTCTGATATTTGTCTGTCTGCTTTTGGATTTACTAATACTATATTCACTGAAACATTCTAGTGTTTTCTCTGTTGCTTGTGAATAATACTGGGTTATTTTTCCCATAGTTAACACTGCTACTAACTTGCATTTTAATCTGAAAAGCATACATTTTTTCCAGGTTTTGGTACAATCAACAGGAGTTATCAAGTAACAGAATATTTTGGTAGTCTTCTATATATCTGTTGCTTATTCATGATTTCTTATGTCATTAGTAATGGATTTGTGGTTTATATTTCCAAAATATCACATTATTATTCTCAAGTAACTGATGTTACTGATTCAATCATGCTTTTAAATAACAAAGGGAGAAAGTACCAATTCTTTTTTTCCCCAAAAATATTTCCTTTTTTTAATCTTTTGTACCTGCTGTACTATATACAAGAGTGGTAAGCAGCTAGTGGAATTTCCTTATTTGATAACTTAGTTTTCCTTAATAGTATTGATAACTTTCAATTCTTTCCAGGAATTAATCTGCACAATGTCTTGGAAAAAATAGGTACTGTGGTAGAATTATTCCAGATGGGGAACTAAGGTTCAGAGAAATTAGCAAAATCTATGACTTCTGTTCTAATCTTGACTTCCAAACTTGAGACCTCTATGCTGCGACCGTTCCAAATAATGTAGCACTCTGACTGCATTTAATATGTTCAAAATAACGCATTGGCCAACTTTGCTTGCAGTAATGAATATATATCATTCTTCGCAAATGTTTCCTGAGATGTTTAATGTTGAACACTTGAAGTGTACACAGTCAGTGGACTTACGTTTTACCAATATTTGAGCAGCATCAAGTAGAAATCTCCTATAGCGGAGAAAAAAGTAAAATCCACGTGTCAGTTACCAAGATGTCTGTGATGTGACTTCTTCAGTGTTTGGTGCATGTGTGCGTATGTATGTGTATATATATACATACATACAATGGAATGAATAAGGTGTAGCTTCCTTTAGTTTTAATAGGAGGTGTGGATGAGTTCTGCACAAGCAATTTTGAGGTCTCATCTCTGGCCCTCTGAAAACAATGAATATATTACTAGTGAAGGTCCATTTTGAAAAACAGTGCTAGGGACCAGGCAAAAATAGCATTTGCTATGCAACTACTTGTTCACTGATTATATCACAAGCTGCTTTCAAACATAGAAGTAGGACATCTGATGCTTAGAGTTATATGGATGTCCTGTGCATTGGGACCTTGATGTACCATTCATGTTACAGCAAGCAGTAATTGCTTCCTTGACACCTTCTAGCCTAGTTTCCTTTAGGAAAAAAAGGTTGTTTGATGTCTGTATTTCTGCTGTTTTGCATCTGGACAACACAAACAGAGTTTGATAAGTCTTAAAGATAACAAAATTCCTTGATGTTTATGAAAAGTGGCGGCTGTATACATACGAGACATCCAAATTAATGCCCTCTCTTAAGTGAAAGCAGAAGAATGTAAATGTTAGACATGCTAGCATCTAAATCAGGATGAACATGGCTCTCGGTTAATTGTAGTACAAGTTCATTCTTTTCCATTGTTGTGTCTCAGATGCATAAAGAAAAGTGAGGTTGTTGTAATGGGTGTTTATGGGCCAAAGGAGAGACGGAAGGAGGCTTCCTTAGGTCTACTGCTTCTGATACATGCTTTTTTAATTGGATTTCATTTGTAAGTTCTCCCACACTCAAACACAGTAAATACAAACATTTGAAGTATTTTTGTAATGGTGTGAATGTTCTTTTTTTTTTTTTTTTGGCAATTTTGCTTTTGATTTATAGGAACATATTACTAATTCTGGGGAAGTTGTTACTTACCAATGTGTTGAATTACTAGGCATACTATCCTCACTATATAGTTTCTTTTTTTCTACAGATGGTCATGCTTCTTAAGGTGGAATCTCATTTGGTCTCTACCAAAGTATAGAAGATAGGGTGTTGGTTGGGTTTTTTTTTTCCTCTTTCTTTTTTTCTATCTTTTTTTTTTTCTTTTTTGATGGCCTAGATGAAAGAAATGGATTGAAGCTACAGCTCAGTGCTCTCAATAGTTTGTTCTAGGCTTATAACTATATCATTGTATTGAATGAAAAGAAGATCCAAGTTATCTAATCAGGCACAAAAAGTAATTTTTAAAAAATTGCTTATTACTAGTAAACTTATAACTAGTATCCGGTATCAATTTAACATAATTTCCAAGAACAATGGTCACTGCTGCCCTTTCTCAATTGCACAGAGTATTCCTTCATAAGAATGTAAAAATACACTTTTTTTTTTTTTTTTTTAGATGACAACAGTGAACAATTTCATTTTTATGACTATGGTCCAAAAGACATTGCCACAATCTTCTTCTACATGCTTGTAGCTATTAATCTGCATGCTGTAATCCAGGAGTACATATTAGATGTAAGTTTATTACTGGGATATAATTTACTTATATGAACATGTTATTTTTAGCCATCAGTTGCTAACAGTTTTTCTTCAAGGTAAGTGTAAGCCATGGCACAAGGAATCGTTTAGCATTTAGGAGGCCTATTATGATCGATCCTTTTGTTCTTTAACAAAAAAGCAAATAGACCTTGGTTTAGTGGTGGACTTGATAGTGTTAGATTAACGGTTGGACTCGATGATCTTAAGGGTCTTTTCCAACCTAAATGATTCTATGATTATATGATATTTTTATAGTGATATTTCCTCAATTTATTAATGATATAAACCACTGAATCTTTCTTTCAATCAACATAACTTATGTTTTTCTGTAAAAACAGACATTAAATGTTCATGCCCTACTCAAAATATCTGTGAATGAGGTCTGCTGCATTAGATTCATAAGATATATCCAGAAGACCAAAAATGAAAATTACTGCAGTGGTGGATTTCAGTTTGTCACCTCAAAGAGGGAGCTCAAACTTCATTGTGTGCTCTTTTACACCAACTCAGTTGCAAAGTAAAATGAATTTGTTAAAGCCATTGTGAAGACCATCTATTATTGAATGATATTAGAATGTCTTCACAAATAGGTCATCTAAGCCACAGAAACGCAAATGGTTTTTAAGTGTGCAAAGAGATTTGAAAAATTTAGCAATATGACTGTGATTACGGGGGGGGGGAAATTGTCTGAATACATTATCTGAATATTTTCAATGTGAACTTTACCATAGTGGCAAGTTTTATTGAAGCTAATTGTCATACAAAGTGCTGATCAAGGTCTTAAGTGGTGGGAGGTGTGTATTTTGATTGAGGAATGGGAGATTTGGGAAGAAAAAAAAAATAGAAAAAAAAAATACTAACTCCCAAATAGCTTTCTTGTTTTAGAAATTACATTTATTGATCTGCTTTTTCTTTCCAGAAAATTAATAGACGTCTGCATTTGTCAAAAACAAAGCACAGCAAATTCAATGAATCGGGACAGCTAGCATTTTTCTACTTGTTTTCATTTATATGGGGAGCAAGTATTTTGAATGCAGTAAGTAAGTCACTCTATTTGCTGTTTTTATTTAAAAAATAGACTTAAAGTATTAAGAAGGTCCTTAAATCAATGGCCTTTTTCTTTAGGAAGAATTTATGATGAACCCAACCTCACTCTGGAAAGATTATCCCCATTCTCGTATGCTGTAAGTGTTCCATTTTCAATTGAAAAAATCTGGTACTTCTAATCACTGAGTATTTAACCACCCCAAATTTTAGAGAACCATTAAGAAGTGGTTCGTGTAACTGCTAATAAGGTAGTGACATTGGTATCTTATAAGAGTGACAATTAGATGAAAATACCTTCTTCTGTTTGAAAACCGTGAGCTGTTTTATCCAAAGGTAGTTTTTGATGAATTGAACATCTATCCAAGAGATAGTTACATGTGTTCTTAACTTTCTTTAACTTAACCATGGTAGCTGAGTTAAAGTGAAAGTGTTTGCAAGATGGGATATATAATAGGACTGCTGAACTGTTTCACACTAAAGAAACATGTTTGTCGGAGACTGATTTTTCAAATTAGAGGGGATTTATAGCTTGATTTTTTCTTTTTTTTTTTTAGTTTTATTTTTAATTAAGATGACTTACAAAATTTTGTTGTTTGTCTGCCCCCCCCCCCCCCCCCCCATTTTTTTCCGGTGAGTGTGATAGGGGGAAGGGGGGATAATACGCATTTTTTAGAAAGGGAGTTACACTGCTCACAGGATAAACTGTTTCTGTGTGTTAGGTTTTTTTGGTGTTTTTTCTTTCCTATTGTCTCAAAAGGTGATTCAGAACTTGCTATCAAGAAGATTATGGATGTTAATTCAAAAAACTGTCACCACAGAGTTGTTTTGTATTTGCGGTTCCTTGATTTAGGAATCATAAACTATAATGAGTCAGAAGGAGTTAATTTAAGATAAAGAAATAAAATCTGGTATCTCATGTTGAAAGCTTGAAAACTTATCATCTTGTGTTTTCTTAACCTGAATTATTGTTTAGTTTTCAGGTAAAATTCTTCTATATTTGCCAGATAGCCTATTGGCTTCATGCATTGCCGGAGCTATACTTCCAAAAGATCCGAAAGGTATGGAAAGAAGTTGTCAGTACAGTTAATTAAATATCTATTTCTTCCAATTATTCACACTAATATTTTTGTTTATATTAACTATATAAATATCTACATATTCATATCCAGTTATTTTTATACCATTTATATATTTTAATTGCTTGCATTTCCTATCTAATTTAGTTGAGGTGGTCTGTAGTTTTTGATTCAGATAGTCTTTCCAGAAATTTATACAGTAGTGTGAAAAATAATCAAACCCAATGAATGATATGATTTTTCTTTGGACAATATGGTTAAACTGTAACAGCATTTATTATAATTTCTCTAATTTTAGGAAGATATTCCAAGGCAGCTATATTATATTTGCCTTTACATTGCTCATATCTCTGGTGCCTATTTATTAAAGTAAGTATTTGCATGTCCATTTTAAATAGATAGACGTATTTTCTTAATAACTTCATTAAAATTTCTAACTTTTCTGTTTTATAGTTTGCAGCAATTGGGGCTAATTCTGATGGTGCCTCACTATTTAGTGGAACTCATTTTTCATGCCTCACGTCTTTTCTACTTCAGTGATGAAAACAAGCAAAAAGGGTAAATCTTGCATGTATTAATTAAATTAGAATTCAGAACTTTGCTTACTAATTGTGTATAAATGAGTGTGCATGTATGTAAAAGTACTCAGGTAGCAAATATCACTTTTTCAATGTCCACTATTACCTGCTCTGAATTCACAAGCAAGTCGTTGTTATTACATAAAGTCAAGGAAGCAAATACACCACTTCATGATGATCATCACAAGGTTTTGCTGAAGCTTTTGCTAAAGTCCCATCTCTGGTATCTGTATATTGGCTTCTGATTCTGTAAGTTGCCTGTTTGCTTCAATGTTCATAAATGTTTGTATGTAGGGATACTTGTTTTTAAAAACAGTCAATCAAAGAAGTAATAAAAGCAGCATTCCCTGTAAGTTCTTGCAGGTCTCCCTCCTTTTGGTAAGGTGAGACAGTGAAGTAACTATACAACGGAGAAGGTAATGTCTCAAAACATGTAGTTGATAAGATGTCTTCAATTATACATCTCTTGAGTAAGGTTCTCAACTATTCTGAGAATTAATGGGTATAAAAGTAATGCATTTGAGAATGGAAGGAGATGACGAACTGAGATACTTAACCATGAGGCATGCTAGGAAGGATCGGATACGTTTCGCTATTGGAATGCGAAGACTTATGGAGGTTCCAGTTTGAATAAAGCAGCCTTGTCCCATTTATGTATTCTTGTCTCTTATTCTTTCTTCCTTTTCTGAATAACTCCCAGCTGGAAGAGATTGTCATGAACACCTTGCTTTCTTTCATGCAATTCCTTATATATGGGCAGCCTCCCTTGAGGCAGTGTAATGCTGCTGCTCTTTCTGGTCTTTTCACTAGATTAATTTGTATTGCTCCTTAAAGCTAACATTTGAAATAGGTATGCTGAATGTTCTTTGCAAAAAATCAATGTTTACTGATGCAAATAGGGAACGTGGGAGAAAGTTAGCTTTTCTTTCACTTGTATATCATGTTTAATTGCGAGGTTTTTGGAGCTATGAGCTTATCTGCTTTTCATTATATGCCATCCAAAAGCACGAATGCTAAATATACTGATTCGGAGAACATATTTCCTGACTCTAATCGTCAGATAAGCAACTATGTCTGTCTTTGGCTGGAAATCAGTTATCCCATGTGCAATATTACCACAGTTTAAATAACTGGAAGTGGAAATTGGTTTTCATAGCTGATGAATTGCAGAAGTATTTGGGGCATTTTATTCTATTACATGTAGTACTTATAATGTCAACTGTAGAAACAACACAATGTCAAATACTAAGTATTTTTCCTAGCTCAGAATTTATTGTTTCTTCTTACAGTTCTACATCCAGACATTGTGGCTTTTCTCAAAATCTTTTTTTGGAGGAGGGTGTGAAGAGAGTTGCTTTTTAAGTAGTCTTGCTTATACTGTGAGGGATTTGAAGTATGGGGTTTTTTAAGTTTGAAATCAGTTGAACAAGCTGGGTTTTTTTCTTTTTTTTTTTAAATGGAAATTTTGGAAAGATACTTTTTTTCACATGGGTAGTGTCTTTTTTAATCCATTCATCAGCCACACAATATGAAGTCTTTTCCCTATAGAAATCTTCATGTAATGGCAGTAATAATACCAATTTTCTAAATGAATTGTCAGCTTAGTAAAACTGTTCTTCAGGGTTTTTTGCCACATCCTATAGCAAAAACTTCTAGATGCTGAAAATCTGCAGGATGGCATCTTTCTCTGTTAGCCATAAAGTGAAATAATTGTCATTTGTTACTTATTAGCTATCTGATTACCTTCTTTTTTGTCCTATAAACGTCTGGCTGTTAAAAAATTACATACATTGTCTTGATCTTCCAGCTGTTTAATATATGTATATTATACCTTTAGCATCAGCTTTCTGGCTTTATAGCATCACCATTACTTATAAATGGCTTACAGCATGAATGCCAACTTGAGATGCATCGTTTTTACTTCATTGTGCTTTCTAGTCAAAAGACTGGGTAAAGAGGCAGGATTGAATGTTTGCAGATGACCAAGTTTTTCTGTCCCCTCTGTGGACATTTCCCTATTGTTGCTGAGAGAATTTTAATGAAAAGTTCTTTGTACATTTGACTTTATTGAAAAGAAATGGACTAAAGGGAGAAAGCACATTAATTTCATTATTTTGTTTTCAGATTTACCATTTGGGCTTTACTTTTCGTAATGGTGCGTCTTTTGACCCTAACTTTATCTGTCCTCACATTTGGATTTGGTCTGGCAAGAGTAGAGAATCCAGGTTTTTCCATAGCAGACGGAAACTTCAATGTACTCCCTGTGAGGTATAACAAGGCTAGTAGACATTCATGCTTGTATAATGTGGCATTTCAAAATATCTTTTAATAAAACAATCCAGGATGATAATATGTTTTGAAGAATTTCCCTGGGTGATGTTTTCCTCTTGAGTATTTAAGGGAAGGGAAATTTTGTTCTCTTTTCTATCTTCTTTTCACAAAAGTAGTACGACAGAATTTATGAGAAATAGGAAAAAAAGAAAGAAAAAAGAAACTTTTTTTAAAAAATTAATTGTTGATAATTATCCAAAAAGCCTGTATCATTTGGCGATATTAATACCCATAATTTTTTAACTAATAATTGGTGCCTTCCTAAAATATTTTTTGTATATCTTTTATTCTTGCTTGTTAATTTTAAAATTTTATTACTTTTTCAGCATAAGCTCATCATTTTAACATTCACCCTTATAACTTAATGCCTGTAATCAAGTGTGTGGGAGGGACTTTGAATCTACATGATTTCTCATTCGTAGATTGCTGGGCAGAAGGGGCCTCAGTGACACAATTTCCTATCAGCCATTGAAAGCTATGGTCATAACTCCTTGATAAACATGATTGCTTCTAACAATACACTTACATACGATTTCCATTCACCACTTCTGTGACACACCTTGTCTTGGGTAAAGCCTTCTGATACATCTGGTTTCCTATGGTATGAAGTTTTTAATTGTTTCGATAGTAGACATTTGGAAAAAAAAAATAGGTACAGATTTGCAGTCTATTAATGGTTAAATGAAACTGTTATTTAACTGTCTCCAAAATCTCAAATCTTACTAGGATTGGCTGCCTGGGTGCTGTTTGTCTAACACAGGCCTGGATGATGTGGAAATTTATAAATTTTCAGCTGAAGAAATGGAGAGAGCATGTTAAGAACCAGATTCCAAAGAAAAAAATAACTAACACAAAGAACAAACGAACAAAAAAGGTACCAAACAGAGGTCAGTGGTATAATGTTTTTTTCAAGTTATTTCTAGGCCAAATGTTTTTATACCAGATGTATCATCTTATATCTTTCCTTTTTGTAAAAGAGCAAAAGCATCTGTCTTCTGACATGCAGAGAATATAGTAATATTGTAGCTTCTTCAAATGTTAGGGCATGTTCTTCTGTAATTCCATATTGGTAACAGGACAGCACACAGAGTGCTAACTGTATTAACTGTTAGCCCTGAGTAATCTTCAAAATTATTCACTGAACTCAATGTTAATCTAAATGCAAGGAATATTTCATGAAACTGGGCTTAATGATTGCAGGATTTTCTTTCCATTTTAAATCAGTCTTTTACAATGCTGCTAGAAATTTTTTTAACATCAGAAAAAAAAGTATCATAGGAAATCCCTACTGTATTTCATAAATTCTGCTTTTATTATGTTTCAGACCATTAAAATTAAGCTTGTTTTTTTTTTTTACATAAAGACACATCATGTAAAGAACATCAAACCCACTGAAAAAGAACTCCAAAGGAACATCATGGTAGCTGGCAAAGCACAACTAATGGAGAAAGACTTTTAATTAAATGACGTTGTATAATTTCCAAATTCCAATATTATATCAATTGAATGAGTTAAATGGGAGTTATGAAGATTCAGTAGAGCGAAATTTCATATTCGTGTTAGTGTATATATATATATATATATATATATATAACACACTGGATAGATTTATGTATGAAAGATTGGGAATCACTTTTGAGATCTTGGTAGAGCTTTGAAAAATGCAGTTTCTTGGGAATTTTACCACAGGCTGGCTCTCTTTCTGAAGTTGATCTTTATGTATTAGTTTCTACCAAGAGGGCTTGAAGCTCTTCGCATTCAGAGATTACTAGCTAAGTCAGCATTAGCTGAAACCAGTTGGAAGATTCTACATCAGTAATGGTGCTCATAACATTGTTTTCCTTTATCATTCCAGAGCAGCCTTTCTGCTCTGAATGTAGCTGCAGACGCTTTTCTTCTTTTTTCTTTCTCCAGTCTTGCAGATCCTTCTCTCCTTTCCAGATGAATAACTTCATTGATTTTCTGTGATGTTTTATGAAATTAGTGCAATTGTTAAGTTCCCAAGATGATTACATTTTGGAATAGCAGAAGTGATACTGTAGTTTGACTACAGTCAAGAAGGACTACAAGTTAAGTGTACCATATATCCTTCGTATACTGCCTTGTTCCATCTGTCCTGTTGCAGCTTCTCGTCGTGCTGTGGCCGGATCTTCTTAAGCTAATGACAGACAAAGCTAGTAGGTGTGAAATGGCAGACTGTCTAGGATAGCACATGCCTTACTGGTGTAATACTGAGAATGCTGTATAATGGGAAAAAAAAATCCTAAGGAATCAGTAAAATTGATTTAAGACATAATGGAGAACAACTAAACTAAGATCCTGGTTAAACTAAGATCTCTCAGAAGAAGGGACATTGATCAATACTTAGTTAATTATTAATTATTCAAAATATAAGAATGGTCAATTGGCACTCTGAAGAGAGCTTACCAACAGGGCACAACAAGTTTCTGTGCTGACAGATTCATAAATAAACTGTTGAGGTTACAAAGTCTAAAAATAAAACAAAATTATTCTGGATTTCTTACAGCAGGGAGTTGCAGAAAGATGTTGCAAACAGGAAATAAGTAAAAAGTGGCAAATTCCTAATTTGCAATGCAATTCCTAAATTTCTAAGCTACTCAAAGTAATGCAGATTATGGAGGGAAGGAAAAGGAAACATAATTTATACATACACAACACTGGACTTCAAACTAGCGTTTGTCTCATGAAAGATTTTAAATCAATAGGATTTTTTTCCTGCAAACATCAGGTCAATTGTTGCAGTTAAAAAAAAAAAAAACCACCCCCCAAAAAAAAAAAACCCAAAAAAAACCCCAACAAAAACCCCTCAGCTAGAATGTACCATCCATTGTATAAATCCATGTGTGTATCTACATCCCAAAAATTGTACGCCTTATTGATACCCCGTCTGAAAAGACTTAGACTATTGCCAGAAAGATACAGAAAAAGATGACAGTAAGGGGAGAGACTAATTACCACCTAGCTCAAAAAATGTCTGATAGGAGACACCATAGAGTTCTAAAACCTTAAGTGATTTTTGAGCAGGTAAGCATAACCTGTTTTTAATACTCCTCATGGAGCATCTGTTGCTCCTGGAGATGGAACTTAGAAGCAACTTTCGTCTGATTCCTGTTCATATCAACTTTGTACAGTCAAAGTTCTTAAATATTTTACGTACCTAACTCCAAGTTAATTTCAACTGAAGCAAATACTTAAGCTTTTTTGATTTTTTTTTTTTTTTTTTTTTTAAATTTTCCTGGTCTGATTTCTATATTTTTTTCATGTGAAGCAAAATTGTATTTGTTTGCTGTACTTTAATTTAAAATTACAGCTAACTTTGTCAATGGAGCAGCAAAATTAGAAGGTGGAGCATCGCCAAGAATAAGAAAATCAAAACCAGTATGAGATACAAGCTAGTATCAGAAGACAACATTTGACAGAAGACTGTGACTTAAAAAATTGACACTGCAGAGCTATTATTTGGATATCTTATTATTTCAAAGAACACTATCAGGTTATATTTTTAAAATATTTTTGTTAATAACCCTGCATTTATGATAAGATTATCTTTGATTTACCTTAACCCAGTAGTCATCTCCAAATTTCACTTAGCTTTAACAATGAAAACAGATGAATCAGTTTGAACTTCTGGTTCTGTGATCAGAAGTTATTACATTTTTGTAATATTTGAATTACAGACACTTCAGAAGGCTGTCTAAATCTAAGTTATCTGTCTATTCATCTGTTTTTACAAAATCAAAATTCTGTACTAAAAAGATCTTACCATGTCTGTCTGTTCCCTCCCCAAAAATTTTTTCTTTATTCATCTTACATGGAGTAAGGTAGCCTGGTAAAAAAGCAAAAATGTTCTATACCTGATTTCTCTTTAAAAATTACAGATTTAGAGAGAGGGCAAATTCTGACAGGACATGACTAATCTTCTTTCAGTATAAAGGTGAGACTAATGTTCAGTAAAGATGCAAACTGTGTGCCCTGGGAAAAATGTTAGACTGCCTGTTGGATTTTGCAGTGGATTGTACTGTCTTGTTTGGGGCAGGGGGGAGGGGAAGAAAAGTAGCCAGTTAATCTGTAGTATAATCTTAGCCCTTTTGAAATAAAAGACAAAACTTCCAAATATTTCTAAAGAGCCAGTATTTCATGCTTGCAATCACATGTGCCAGATTTTTTTTCCTCAACTGGTTTTTTTCCCTTTAATTTATAACTGACACATCTTAAACTTCTGAATCTACTCAGAAGATGTTCAAGGGAGGTGCTCAAACAATACTGCAATGAATGTTTCACCAAGCATAACCTAAAGGCTTTTTTCTTTCTTAACCTGTAGATAATAATTTATTTTAGTCTGACTCAAGGGTTTTATGTCTATGAAGGTATTAATTTGCTCCTTATGTGAACACTTTATCTGGATATGATTTTAATATTAATATGATTATACTATAAAAAGATTAATGGTATTTTTGTAAGTAACCCTCATAGATCTGAGGTTGGTGTCTCAATGTTGGATAAGTTTCATGAACTCACTTTCTTATTTGCCATAACTTTCTCCCTGTGCAAATAGATTATAGGAATATTACATTAATTCACGTAAGCCTATAAATTTCTACTGAAAATGTTTACCATGGAACTAGAATGCATTTGCTGATATTTTTAATAAACCTGTGTAGTAATGAATGCCTCGTTCAATAAAAGTATCATCTTTTGAGCAGTTTGGGTGAGATTTGCTTAGCCTTCAAGTATTTCTCAGCATGCTGCTCACGAGACAGTGTTTTCTTTGATGTATACTGCAACTGTAAGTTAACAGTCCATGTAGATTTCAATTTCTGCACACCTAAGTTACCAGGCTTTCAAAAGTGAATCCAGACAGTGGTTTAGGTGCCAGTGTCCAATTCTAGGCACATAAAACTAGACAATTTTGAATTTGAAAGATTTTTTTTTTCTTTCAGTATTATCAGAATGTATGTTCCTAATACTGCCACTTGAATAAACTGATTACACTCTTAAATATTATTATTGCATGACACTCATGATGGCCACTTCAAAGAAGATTGATTTTTTTTTTCTTTAAAGGTAGTTTTTTATTTAAATTATTATTTTAGAAATACAAATGCAATGCAAGTATATGTATAGCTACTGTTGTATTCCATGTACATAATGTATATTTGATCTAAGAATCTCCTCCTTACAACATGATTCTCTTTTTTTTTTTTTTTTTTTAAATTGAAAACCACTGTCTATATATTAAATATTTGGATACATACTTACAGTAACACCAAATGCATTAAATAATTCTAGGCTTGTTATTATGAAGATGTTTCAGAAAACTGTTTCCAACAAGAAGTCTGGTTTTAATTTATTTAAAACACTGTTCCTGCAAATTTCAGTGTAATTACTTTACAGGTATGAAGATAGTTCCATTGAATTTACAAATAAAGAAAATTAGCAGTTTGGTGTAACAAGCAGTTCATTAACAAAAAAGCAAGTATATATGCTTTTAGAAGTGAACTGAATTGAGGCAGTGATTCTTACAATTTTTGTTTGTTTTTGATTGGCTTGCTAATAGAGAGTCTGTGAAAGCTGAAATGCAAAGTGGTTCTTAAATCAGATGATGATGAAGATGATTTGTTTTTTTTTAAATGTCATTTTTTCTTTCTGGCTGAGTTGGAATGAGGAGTCAGGAAAGTAGAACTCAGGTGAAAATGATGAATTCACAGGAGAACTTGCTTAGATGTATTTTAAGCAACTTCTTTGTTTTTTAAATTTACAAGACTAAGATGATTCTGAGCTTATCTCTGCAATTACTTTTTAAACTCCTTTGACACTGTTTAAATTAAAATTTGTCGGTTTGTTCCATGGTTAGAAAAAACTGCCACATTCAGGGATTGTTCCCATGTGTTAAGCACAATATTTTATAGGGAAGGTATGAGACACAAGTCATCAGCTATGAATTCCCAAGCGCTTGACAGTTTGTTTTGAATTGCAGCTTTCAGAAACATTGCCAAAAATGTCTAATGTCTTTGAAGTGACTTTTCTTTAACCAAATACTTAAACCAATTCCAAACCCCTCATGTCATAGCAAGATCTGAGGTCAATCCAGGCGTCTCATTATGAAGTCAATAAAATAAAATGCACAGTAGAATTTTCATACAGAAGTGCTTAGCCAAATAAGACCTAATTAAAGCCAAATCTAAGCCAAGAGTAACAAGAGTACTGCAAAGTCATGTTTATGTCACAGAGGATCTTCAAAAGTCTTAGAAATGCAGGTCCTAAGTGCCATGAAACAGACAAGTCGGAAAGCCTACGCTTGAAGTCTAGGATAAAAACTACAGCATGTTAGAGTTGTGTTTGGTGGAGTTTGTTTTGTGGATTTTTTTTGTTGTTGTTTGGTTGGGATATTTTTTTCTTATTCAGATATAGCTGTCAGTTTTTTTGAGAACTAAGCTGATTGTAATTTTCACTTTTTTTCAATATTATGAATGTCACATAGAATAACAATCAAGTTAGATACTGATTTCTTTCTGTTTCAACCATGTAGCCTTTGCTGAAGTTGCATAAAATCTGTCAGCACAGATGTTGAGGCATGTTCCCTAGTGATGTAATATTGTAATGAATGATCCTCATAAGCTCTTTTTACATTTATTTTAAGATTTTAATTTATGTAAATCGTAAGACTTTCAGAGCGATTGTATGTTGTATCTTGTCACAATCTAATTGCAAACTTAATTCATGTGTCAGAGGTCCCTTGCAAGTAGTTATATGCACATCAAAATATAAAATATTACTGTGCATCTGCTTTGTTAGAATACCAAAATTAGGTCCTCTTACTTTTAACCTTCCTTTCCTCCTAGAGGGTATGTAAGAATTGTTTTATCTCCTGAATATTCTTTTAAAGATAAAAGGAAGGGCATGTTTTAGGCAGTGCAGAAAAGCTTTCGTTACAAATCTGTATCTCTGTTTTTGAACTGTATGATAGGAATTAACTTGGTTTTAAAAGCAGAGTAACAAAAAACCTTCTTTAGGTGATACATTTTACGTTCTTTTCTTTCTGAGGTTTTGAGTTGGCCACGTGAAATGGAGGTTGTATGGTGGCATAGCGATGTCGACAATAGTGTTACTCTTGCCTGCTCCTGTTCAAGTCCACTAAAAACTGAAATCATTCAGGGTAGGTTCTAAAAATGCAGGATGTTGTCTGGGAGCTGAGTTTTAAGCAAGTTCTGAAAAATGCTAGAATTTCTAAATGCTCAGTCTTGTGGAATACTATGTAACTCTCTGTAAATAATTAATTAGTTTCATTATTTTGTTGATAAATGAATTGGGATGGAGGAGGCAATGTTTCATCTGTATTTGTTTCTTAATGTTAAAATGGGCTGCTGCATCTACTTAAATTGAAAGCACATATGTACTGCCTTTCTTAAACCATATGAATGTTGATTTTTACCACAAAAAAATTCTAGTAGTTAAAGAAATGGGTAAAACAACACCGATATTGCAAACTATGAAATTTTAGATGCTTAGCTTTAAGCCTTAGTGGCTGGAACTGAGCTTATGAATTTACTGACCATGAGGAAGAGAGAAACGTTTATAAACTAATATTGTTGTAACATTTCTTTGTTACAATTATGCCCTAAAATTCTTATATACAGTTACTCTTTCAGTGAAACCAGCAATGTACTCCAGATTACACTGACTAATGTGTGACTGATTGCAACAAATATACTGGTTTGTTTTTAATTCCCCTTAAGACATATTTTTATTTCAGTTAATCGACTTGTCTGTCCTTTTTCTGGTTAAACAATTAATGTTGAAATGTGTTGGTTTTTTAAAATGCATTATGAAAAATGAATTTGTATAAATATAATTTAATCATTGTATAAGCTAAATTATGGTTTAGTGAAAGGCTGCTGAAAATATTATAAATTATTTTGCTGAAACACTACAGATTGTTTTATGTGTTTTGTTTTCCACTATGTTTTACATGAGGATTTGTTGATTGTTTAATGTATAATCAATAATCTGCAAGAGCCATGTTTTCAGTGTATGTAAGGTTCTGATTATTCACTTGATAAGATATTGCTAAAGAAAACTTTCTCCATTTAAAAAAAAAAAATTGTTCTCTAATGATGTATTTCTGATGCATCTCATCTTGCTCTATAATTTTGTTTAATTTCCTTTGTTGCCATTAAATAATCTGTTTTATTATTATGCTAAACCAGTTACTCTTGATAGTCTGGTCAGTTAGGTAGATTAGCCACACAAACTGGATTGCTTGTCTAGGGAGAAGGTATGTATGTACTTTGGATTTAAAAAAAAAAAAAAAAAAATCAAAATATACTCCAGTTCTTAACACTTTTACCCATTACCTATCAGTGTTGGTTTTCTTTGCTGTTTATTCAATGCCAGAACAACTTTTCTCTTCAGCCCCTGTGATGTCTATATGGTAATTTCAGGGTCTTTTGTACACCAGATATTCTCACCAACTCCAGTCAAGCAGTCTGCAGGCAATCTGCTGCAAACTATCAGTTAGTGTACAGAAAAAAAATCAAAATAATAATACAGAAGTTAAAGCAAGTTAAAATTTTGCAGTCATCAAAAAGTGCCAGTCCAGCCCCAGAAAACCTGGTGGTAATGTGACAAACCTTAGTTCCTGCTTAACCTGGTTAGATCAGGGAACCCAAAAATAAAATTTCTTTATGAATATAAAAAAAAAAAAATCCAATACCAAAGATTTTGGGGGGAGATTTTAGGTTTGGGGGAGCAGAGAGGGTTGTTTTCTTTTGTGTTGTCTGTTTCTAATTTGGGAAGGGAAGAAGGGATGGAAAGCTACTTCTGTCCCAGAGTATTATTGGAAAATGTCATAGCCTAGAAATGATGGGTTGGGGTTTTTTTTTATGGGGACTTTGTTACTATTTCCTTGCAAAACATTTCAAAAAATAAATTAAAAAAAAAATCCTATCAATAGATGGAATGGAAAGAAATCTAAGCTTATGTAAAATTTCTTATAAAGAGTGCTTGTTGATCATAGTGGGGGTTTTTCTGTCTCTGAGCAGAGAACAATTATTATGAGCTGAAGAAACGGGGTGTTTCCCTTGCACTAATTGTCCAAACAGAAATTGATCTGGGAAGGTTGAGGAGACAAATCAGTTTTGTGGAGAGATGCCCATGTGGAAGAGAAAACGTTTTGTGGAGAAGAACAGTAGATGATGGAAAATGATGACTGACTGGGTTATTGTCACAATAAAAATTAATGGCAGTGTCCAAAAAGTGAGCTATGGGTCATGTTTCCCTAAGTCTGTGTTTCCATTGGCCTTTTTTTTGACTGAGAAAATGTTGGGATCAGATTGTGGATTTAATTAGTACATTACATAAGTTCAGCTTAAAGTCAAGCATGTCTCTTGTGTATATCTTTTGGCCAAATTTTTAATACATTTAGGCTTCTAAAGACTGCTTTAAAAGGAATATGCACCAGCAGGTGGAGCAAATAGATAAAAAAAATGTTACAGTTCTACAGCTACATTTACTATGATCAGCTTTTAGGACAAGTACAAAAATTTGGGGGGAGTCTTACTAATTTTTGTAGAGCATCACATATCAATGAAAAATGAAAACACTTTATCACTGTATCCCTCATTATATAAAGTCAGAGCTAACTTTGAAGTTACCTGTTTGTAATTGCTATAACAGGAACCAAAGGTTAAAAGGGAGAAGAAGATACACAATATATGTGCTCTCTTGACACTTGAAGTTCTATATCAGTCTTGAGTCTAAGGTGTCATAGATGCAATGTAAGCATAATATGAAGACCTTATGGTCTAAATGGAGGAAATATGAATAATGTGCAGTTTGCCCAAATAAAAAACCCACAACATAAATAAACTCCAATGCTACCGCAGCGTCTCATTAACCTATTCCTCCCTGCATACCTTCTTTGTTTTTGACCTGATAAATGCTCTGTTGTAATTCATAGTGAAAGAAGAGAACAACCTGCAGAAAAAGACTACCTGGAAGGGAGAAGTGGAATTGTTAAACAGCAGACCTCACACTTTCAGAAAATGCAACAGGACCTCATCCCTCTTAAGGTACCCTAACAACAAGAACTCTTTTCTGTTGTGATAACATGATAGGGAATCTGTCTCTACCAGTTGGTTAAATCTGAGTTCATAAGTACAAACAGACATTTATAATTGCTAAGTTCTTGTGTAGTATAACTGCAAGGTAAAGTCTAAGGTGGAGCTTGTTTTTCCAGAACTTGACATATTTGAATTTCTTTTATGTGTGGATTTTTTTGGTTTGTTATGCTCGTTTCAGAGGTAGCTGGAGGCTCATATTGTACCAGTAACTTGCTCATAGGTGCCCAACACTAGTTTGATGTATTTTTTTATTTGGGAATTACTGGAAGGTGTACTTAATGGCTTTACTTGTCTGTCCATCTTGAATACTAATTGTGGCTATGGTCCTGTAATGAAGTGCTGTATGAATAGCTTCGCAGGACTTAAGTCCATGCATTTTCATTATTTCACACTTCATAAATTTTCAAAATAAAAAGAGCATTTTTATATGGCTGCTTTATGAGTACCTAAAACTGAGGTATACCATGTTCTCTACACGCCCCGTTTTAGTCTGCAAACTTTTAAATACTCGTTCTAAAAAAGCTTATGAAAATAGTATTTATGCAAGCAAACTGTGGCACAGGAAGGTTATGTTCTGTAAGTCCCCAGTCCTTCCTATCCTTGCCTTTTTTTTTTTTTTACAGATGGCAAGTGAACTGCTGTTACGAGTTAGTTTGAAAACCATCTTTGACATGTACCTGAAGTAGAGTGTAACTGAAGCTATTTGTTCTTTTTAACTTTTACCTCAAACTATTTGCGTCTTATTAAACATTCACTTCAACAGACTGTTTTTTTTCTTTATTGAAATGGGGAAAAAAGTGCTTGGTGTAGCAAATGCTCCGCAAACATTATTTAGCTGTAACTTTCATCTCAGTGTTGTGATTAACTGCTGTGTGCAGGGCTCATACCTTATTGTATTTTAATCCTTCGTGCATATAAAACGCTCTGTTTAAATTAAATTAAATACTGTATTGCGGTGACTCCGTGGATCACTCACAGCTGCAGTGCTTGATACCGGGCACGGTGAGCGCCAGCCTCACGTTTAACCGACGGGCCCCTACGAGCGGCATGGCTGGGCGCGCTGCAGGGGGGCCGGCACGGGGAGCCTCCCATGGGACCGCTTCCTCCCCCCTCTTTGGGACTGCCCTTCCGGGGACAGCGCTGGAGAGCACCGCCGATACCGACTCGCAGGCGCCAGGCTCAGGCCCGGCCGTCTCCCAGCGACCGGCCCGCGGCGGGAGAAAACGGGCGGGCCGCTCCCCGCCCGGATTGGGCGGCAGCCGCAGGGGCCGCTGGGAGCAGTGGCTCAGACAGACGTCGGGCCCAGGCGGGTACTACAAGTACCGTGGTGCCCCGCGCGGAGGGGGGGCGGGCCCCATGAGCGCCCGCGCGGGGCCGTACTACAGGTCCCACAATGCCTCGCGCCGCCCGGTGGCTCCTGTCGGGGAGGCTGGTTCCTATTTAAATCTAGGCAGCAAGGAAAATGGCGGCGAGAGGCTGAGTGTGGGGGAGACGGAGGGAAGGAGACGTAGCTGAGCTTTGGCTCCTTTCCCAGGTGAGTGGGGTTTGGAGGGAGGGAGTAACGAGTGGAGGGAGGAGAGTTCTAGTCCTTGTTCCCCTGCTTCTCGCGCTGGGGTGGGAGTGGTATGGGGGAGGGAGGGCTGCCCCTTGCCGGGGAAGGGAGCAGCTTGGGGCTAGCCCTGAGGAGCGGCTCTCTTCTCTCCCTCTCGCCCCCCTCCCCAATATGGATGTGTCTCTCTGAGGGGAGGAGGAAGGGGAGCATAGACGGGCTGTGTGTGAGGAGTACTCCCAGGGCTGGGGGCGAGGGGATTCCTAGGGCAGTGTGTAAATGCCTTTACATCTTTCTAACCATTGTAACTTTAGCGCTGAGTGTAGTTAGAAGGGGACATTCCTGAGGCAGTGGTGGGGGACTAGTGTGTTGAGCTGTAGGCTTCCCGTGTCGCTGTGTGGTGCATATCTAAGTAGGGTGAGTTTGGGTGGAGGTTCCTCATGTAACAGTGAGAGACTTGGGGTCGCTATGGGTTTGTGCTTAGAATCGTCTGACCCTCAGTTTCTCAGCCTGAGTGGAGGGTGCGTGTGCGTGAAATACCTGGGCTAGAATGGCCCCATCTGCCATTCATCTGGGTTTATCTGATACTGAGGCGGTTCCAAAGACCTTGTTACCTGCATTCTCCTTCTGATCATCCTGTAGCCTCGGTAAGTTTCAGAGATGTCTTCTCTTGTCTCTGGTAATAAGGAAAGGGATGAGAAATACTGCAAATAAAAGGTTGATTTCCATGCCTCTTATCCATTTCTACCTCATAGCTGCAATGAAACTGTGCTGTTGTGGGATGGAGATGAGAATTATTTTTTTTTTCCTGAGGTCACACACCACCGTAGGTGTTAGTGATTCTGGGGTATAAATGGGGTGAATATGGGTGGGGATGTTGCCGGAGGTTGACATAATTCCCAGAGTTCTCTTTGTTTGGTTTTAAAGTTGGTTCTGTTTCTGGTTTCTGCTCCTACTCTTAAGCACAGTCAGGTTTTCTTTTAAAAGAGAAGCTTCCCACTTTGTCAGCTCATCCAGTGAACACAGTTTTAAATCAGTCTCTCTTATTCAGGCAGTATCTCCTTCCTCTTTAACCTGTTAAGAAAAAAAAATCTGATTCTGCCTTTAAATCTTTAGATAAAAGTTAACTGAAAATATTATGTTGGATTCTATCTGTAATAACAAGACAAAACTGAAGCCAGTCTGGAAGTGTGAGAGACAGTAATGTCTAGCTATATTGTATCTATAGTACAGTTAAAATGGACACTTATGATACATTTTAAGCTTATTTTCATTATTGTAAGAATAAATATTTTCTTGTGAAATATTTCTGACTTATAATGAGCTGCTACACATAAGACAAAGGTGTGTGTTCTAAATATAAATACAAGATAGCTTCATAGTAACAAATAGTATCTGAGTGAAAGCTCCAGCATAAGAGTTTAGGTTTAGAGGAAATAGACAAAATTGTGGGTTGGGTTTTTTTTTGGTGGTTTTTGGGGGTTGGTTTGTTTGTTTTTTAACTAGACTGTGCACAATAACATAGAGTAATTGTATTTACTGTTAGCAATTGTAATGGGTTGTTTAACTGACTGTTCAGAATTCCATTCAACTCTGTTATTACTGCTTTTTTTTTTTTTATTTTATTAATACCAATGGATTTGCTGCTGTGATATGAAGATAGAGGTTGGGGGACAGGGGAAGTGATAGCAGACAAAATAAACCCAGTATTCAGCCTTGCTTTAAGTACCTTTCCTGATGACAGTGTGCTGTTCCCAGTCTGCTTTTATTTGACATATGAGTTGTGTGGGTTTGGGGCTTGTTTGGTTTTTTTGTGGGTGGTTTTTTTTTTTTTTTAATTCTTCATTTGAAACCCCTGTTCATCCTGGCTTTGGATTTTATCCTGGATTTGGAAGTTTGCATTGTCTGCTTATCAATTTTTTGCTTAGTATCACTGAGACTAATGTATAATTGAGACAAAATGCAGAGTAGAAAGGAGAAGGAAATCTGTTTTACAATAGAACGTTATCTTTTGATCATGGGCTTTTTTTCATTAATGATGGACAAGAAATCACAGTCAAAACCTTCAAGATTAATTTCTGTGTTACAGTTGCATAGAAAAGGGTGTTGGGTTTTTTTTAATTTTGTTTTGGTTTTTTTTGTTAAAGAACCCTGAGAAAGAAAGGGTGTCTTGGTTATATTTGTCTGCAAAATCAAGCCATGGGCAGCATGTAAAATGATATTGGACACTACAGTCTGACACTGGAGGTTGCTTCAACTCCTGCATTTAAATGAGCTTCCCTCGAAGAGCTGATCTTGAATGACTGTGTGATACAGGATATTCTGCATTATGTTCATGGAAGCTTTTTGATTATGAGTATTTAGAAATATCTTAAATATTCTTCTGACTTGTTTTTATACTAAAAATGGAGGGGAGGGGGAGGGGAAGAATAGTATTCTTTATGCCAAGGATATGAGAGGGTGGTGAAGAATATCTAAACCTGAATGCTGGGGCAGCATGCCTGTGTGCTTTTTTTCTCTGGCTAGATCTATTGACGTTTCTAAGTGTAGCGTATTAGGGAAGAGGCAATTGTGAAAGAATTTAACTGCTACTGATTTAAATCTGCTATGGAATATATTTCCATTCTGATTTTATATGCTGCATTTAGTTAAGAGAAGGTACATCAAATCCTTTTTTACCCCATGTAAATGGGAGGTATACTTCAGAGGGACCCCATTACTTTAATTTTACTTTTCATTTAATTGGTGACTTTTCTTTTTAGTTGACAGTTATCAATAAGCTGATTGTCTTTGAAGCAGAACAAAATTAACTTGCCTCCAAACTCAATCTCATGAGGGATTTGTAGTCTTTCATGTGCAGTGTCTGAAATTATTGTTGGTGAGGTTTTATGCTTTTAGATGTAGACGCACATTTTTCTTTTATGTTGTTTAGAGCCAGACCTATTTCTGACATTGTACAGAGGTAAGAAAAAGGCAGTTGCTTAAGACAGCATGCTAGTTAAATGAGAGGGAGAAGAGGGCAAGGGGGCCACCATTGGTTTTACTGCTTATTTTGCTTATACCCTGGAAAGTCAGGCTTGTTACTGCTGATGATAAGCTTAGGATATGGTGCAAGTTGCTTACTTGTGAGGTTGTGACTGCGTTTGCAATATAATAGAAGAGTGGAGGTGGTAAGGTCAGCTCTACAGGTATCTATCTACCTTTAAGTATTCCCTGACTTTGTGTGCTTTGTGTGTGTGTGTGGCGGGGATTGTTGGTTTCTGGGGTTTTTTTTGTTTGTGGTTTTTTTTGGTTGGTTGGTTTGGTTTTGGTCGTACCCCCAGTCCCCCCCGACTTTGTCACCTTCACTGTTAAATGTGAGCCTGTTCAGGTCAGGTGTAGTTAAACTGTTTGTCAAACATTCTTTGTTAGGTTATGGATCATTGCCCTATTGAAAACTTTATTTTAAAGGCTTTCTTACCATGCAGTTAAGTTCTTTTTTGAAGATTACAAACATGGATAGTGTCATGATTTGAAGTCTAAGACGAGATTATTCTAGAAATCTGAAAACACTGTAAAAGTTCTCCAGAAAATGTTGTAATTATTAGTTCAGGGCAAGCAATTTTTCATCAAAGTTGTTACACATGTGGCTAAACTACATAGCAGTTTTGCCCTGATTTATCAGGTGCACCTGAAAAGGGGGAGGAGGGAGAAGAGGAAGGCTGCAGAACAATATAACTGTTATACTGCTAGCTATAATGACTAGCACCTGCATTAACCTTGGCAAAGTACGAGATTTTGTCACAAAGCCTGAATCCTTTACTGTTTCCACACTTCCATGCATGTCAAGATGTGTCAGAGACATGGAATGAGATAATCTAGTATCACAGGTATACCCAGAAGGCCTTTTAGAGGCACATTTTCAAGGTAGATTTGTATATGTAGTTGCATGGAATATTCTGTATGTGACTTCTGAGTTACGAAGATTTTTTTTTCCTTCTGTTCTCTATCATGGAAGTGAGAGAATGAGTTGTCTACTTTTTCAAAGGCAATACTAAGACAGGTTGCATAGCTAAAAGTGTTATCAATGTAACGTGTTTCTCTAGGGTAGTTGTAGCCTAACACTTCCCCAACCCCTGCCCCCCGTGGCAATGGTAGGAGGGGGACTGAGTGGAATAGGGCAGAAAAGAAAAGGCAGAAGTACCTTTTATCTCCCTGGTCTCAGAGACTGTAGGGCTATTTAATGTATGGATGAAACCTGCTCTTTGGAATTTGCTTTGTTTGCCTAGAATCTCCACAGGGCTACATGCTTTTTCTTGTGAACTTTTAGGTGAGGTGGAATAGAACGAGATATACTGTCTTTTGTGATTCTAGAAGCTTTCTCTCAGCAAACACAAATGGTAAAAATGAAATTTTCTTGAGTATTTTATCCTTAGACTATAACAAACATGTTTTTGAGTGACACTACAAATGTCAAAGAATTAAGAATAAACTGTGTTCCCTTCAACAAATACAGTTAGTTCTTAAATTGTTTCTAATGTAAATCCTTTCTAACGTCATCTGGGTTTTACTATAGTTAGAAATACATGCAGAAGAGCAGTTAGTGAATGCAGGAAAGGGAAGAAAAAATGATTCCAAGGGAAACCACCCAGACTAGAAAAAAGCAAGCCAAAAATCTGTTGTCTAAAGACTATTTGCCAGTTGTCTTTGCTGAAGAAAACAACTGGCAGATTAGGTGTTTGCCTGCCACTTTCAGTGTACCAGTGTAGAATAAAGCAGATCAGCCTGTGTGTTCAAAACAATTGTCAAAGACTTTCTTGAAAGTTTACTCAGTTCATTTAATGTTAAGCATTTCTTTTCGATGTCAGTGTTTGTCTGGGTCACGTGTGCAACTGTCTAATGCACTGCCTTTTTTTTCCTAAGGCAACTGTAGCAAAACTGTTAATTCATATATTGCACTCCTTCCAAGACTCTTAGAACACCCATTTATCTTTGTAGTTGATCACAAGCTAGACAAAACTTCAGTGTCACCACGCTGTGTCTAGGGAAGCATCTCTCTTCCTCTTACTGAACAAAGTTGCAGGTATAGTTGTGATGATATCATGCGATGCTGTATTAAATTAATGTTTTCTTGGAGGTAAGCAGAGATCACCTTTATATGACCATAGATGTGCTAAATGTCCTTCCTTCTGTATACTCATTAACAGGTAATTTTGAACTTTAAAGGGAAAGTATCTCTTTATTCCAGATCATATAGTATGCTTTTATAAACAATTTAAATATTATCAAATGCTTTTCGTCTTTACCTAATGAAGAGGGAGTATAAGAGCTTTAAGGCAAAGGATCTGCATAATGCTTAACGTGAAACTTTTTAAAGTGATTATTAGTTTTTCTTCACAATGAAAGCTTTATGTTAAATATGTTGGCTGTATCATACCTTTAACACAATGCTTTCAGGTAATGCATTAAAATACAAACTGTGCTGTCCCTTCTAGGCTTTCATCATGTGACATCAAGTCCCTGAGGAGGAGTTGATGGAGATTTAAAAAACAAACACACACCCCCACTGTCCCCAATTCTTGATTCTTTTAAAACCAATATGGAGGTTTTAAACTCTGTTTTTTCTAGAACCCTGAACTTTCATAACTGTTGTGAAAAACTTGAGAATTTGTGTGTGTGTGTCTATATATATATTCTTTTTTAAAGCTATAACTTGCTGATAATATTCCCAGTCTACCAGATGGTGCAATATTGAAATCAGTTAGCAATGGGCTGGGATAAAATCAAGCAGACTGCTTCTTATCCCATGCTTTTCTGAACCACACAAAGTGAGTAGGTAAATATATATGCTTGTTCTGCAAGGACAACACAAAGCTGGCTCACTAACACCAGCCACTGCAAAACTACTGTTGTAGTTCTCTTATGTGCTGTTTTGGAGACTCATCTTTTTATTAAAGACTTAAAAGAACAAGAGCATAGTCTTGGGAAAAAATGTGAAAAATAGTTGAAGTATTTCTGATGTTTCACTATGCCAAAGAATGACTAAGCAGTGGAAGCTTACAGTAGTGATGTACGTTGTTTTTTTTTCCATTTTGCTCATCTGAAAGCCTCTGAATTTTTGTTTTTCTAAGTCTTAAGCAGGTCTGTTACTCCTCTGAGCTCTAGCTAGAGCAGATGATATGAAGTGTTGTCGCATAATAAGACTAAGCAGCTATTTCTAGCCTACTTTGGCAAATGAGTAGTAAGTTCGAAGGGTGCTATTTTACTATTTATTTTATATGTAAATGAGTGAAATGTCCTCAAAAGATTTTTAAAGTTACAAAATCTCTGGTATATAGATGAGCTACTTTCTTGAGTTGCATAAGCAATAGTTTACTTTTTTCTTTTAGACCTCTTACCGTTCTTTTTAAGACTTTTAAATATGGCTGTGGGTCTAGCAAGACTGCGTGGGTTTAATGTTTTGTTGTTAGTTCCCATTGGCCAAATATCGTTGAGCTGAGTCATTTACATATAGATAATGGTGTGAAGTCAAATCCAACTTCCAGTGCTGATTCAGCATGAAACGCTTGGTTATAAAATCACTTATGAACAGACTTGCTCAAAGTACATCAGTCAACTGCTGGTTAACTCTTATGTGAATGATCTTGTAAATCATAAACGTCTTTGATCTTGTAAATCATAAACTAAAACCTAACGCAAAGGTAGCATTGCCCTGGTTTTGCATTGTGCACTCAAATTGTAATTCTAACACCTCACTGATCACCCTATGGAGTGTATTAACGTCTTAACGTTGCTGGTTTTGTCAAATACCAGAGTTGAGTTTCCATCACGTTCTCTGGAGGCTAGTGAGTCCCAGGGAAAGGGAAACTTCTGTGCTGCATTCTTTTTGCTACTATATGTGTGAGTGGCAGCTAATACAGTCTACTTGGGTAAGCTTTTTCTAAAACTTCTTAGGCAACTGCTGAGAGTGTACATGTATGCGTCTGTGTGGACATACACACAATGAGTATGTGGAAGCTCTGTATTGTTTCTTGGAATCTTATGAAAAAAGTAGTGAAGGTTCAAAAAGTGATTTGTTCCTTTTAGTCATAGTGATGATTTTAAAATGGTTATCCATTCTTAGCAGCTTACATCTTAAGGAGATGATGTAAAACAAAAATTTCCAAATTCTTTTTTGCCAGTGACTTGGATAGACTTTTCAGACCTCTTCCCCTATAATAACTTTTTTTTTTCCCCATAAAGGCTGGGCTAAAGAGATTAGACAGAAATAGGGAATTATGGCTCATGTTGCACTTCCTTTTGTGCTCTGTCCATCTTTGCTGCAATGAATTAAACATAGCAGCATCTTTTGTGGTAGTACCCTCTTGGTTTTATCTTTTATGGAAGCCTTTTTGATGTTCGGAGTGAGGATTTCTGGCTCGATGGACAGACCTCAGCATATGGCATACTAGAGGACCACACTTTAGGTAATGCTGTTAGGTGTGCATGGATTTTTAATCCTTTTAACCAGTACTTAAGCAATACCATTTGCTTGGCTCAGTTATAACTATTAAGTGCTATAAGAGAGAATCCTTATGTCTTACCTACTTAAGAAGGAAGTTTAAAAATATTTGCTCGAAGTCATATGCTGCTGTACTTCTCATTTAAGCATAATTTTGTAGTAGCCTTTTAAACAAGAAAATCTAAAAGAACAAATGGATTCAAGACACTTTAAATGTATCTTACTCAGTTTTGTACCAGTTCGATGCCATGTGCTGGCGTGTGCATTGGTCTTGCTTTGTAAAAAACTTATGTTCCTTATTTGAATGTTTTAGTTTCTCATTACAATCTCTGAATGGGAAATAACATTTTTAGGCAGTAATTGATAGAATCCCTTCTTAATCAATATTTAAAGTATTTATCTAGTTATAGATAACTCTAAAGGCAAGAAAAGCAGGAGTACTTTATCTGCAAATTGTTCACTTGATTAAAATGGAACAAAACCAGCAACTCTGTTAACCTAGAATGTCCATTTGATCCCCCCCTAAGAGGAAGGCAGTTCTTTTGATCAAAGCATGGAAAACTGATAAAAGAAAACATCTGCGTTGGCTGGAGTTGCTTTTGAATACTTTTGTATTACACCTGTGGGTTTTCTGTTGAAGCTCCTTATCTTTTGGTGATGCACGTTTGTAGCTCATAAACAAGACTTGTAGAGGTGACATGTAGAACCACTGCTAGCAAACTTGCCAGGCTTGCATTGGCTGTGTTAGAGATCATAAGAAGGTAAGGATGATAAGTGGGATCCAGTGAGATGTAAAATGAGTAGCGATTTTAGGAAATTCAAGGAGAGCCATCACTTGATAGGGACAGAATAGCTTGCATTGTCATCCACTGTATTTTCTGTTCAAACAGAACAGGGTAGCTTTATCCTGAACTGCTTTGTCTTCTCTTACCCATCTGTCTGTAGCTGGACCTCAGATGACATCTATCAAGAGATTAATATGTAGTATATGATAATATTTCAGATTGGCCAAGCGATGCTTTTGGTATATGAGCAAAGTTTTTTCCTTCTCCCCCCAATCTTTATATCAATGAAACTTTTGCTTAAACTAAAGATTCTGTCTAGGCAGAAGTATAAGGTTGTTTGAGCTGTACATTTGAGAAAGCTTTTTAAAAATCTTTTAAAGCAGTGGAAATTTCCAGGCATCACAAAAAAAAAAAACAAAAAAAACCAAAACAAACAAACAAACAAAAAAAACCAAAAACCAAATTTGAAGTTCTGGTCTAATAACTGCTGTGAAAGAAGAGAGAAATATGAAAAGGAACCACAGACATTCTGGATGTCAGCCTGTGAAATTTTCCACTATTTCCTTTAATAACATGCAACCATGCTTATATTGCTGGAATTCCAGTTAGAAGTCTTGTTCTGACTGAAACTTCAAGCTACTTGGTGAGCAAATGCTCCCTGAAAATGAATTGTCAAGAAAAAAAGTTCTCACGTGTAAAAATCTGCATAAACCACTCCCATGCTGGATATCAACTGTTGATTATATTAAACTTGCCTTCAATTTCTTGTTTTACAATTTGTTTTAACTGTTACTATTACTGGATGATCACTGCCAGGTGACAATCCATCTTTTCTTGCTTCTGACAGTAATTCTAGACTAACATTTCCAATAAGGACTGTATGTTGCTAAATTAGAAATCTTAATTGCCGCATCTTTGATATACTAAAGGAAGAAAGACATTAGGAAACACACCCTGTTCTAATCATATTCTTTTTTAAAACAGTTAACTTTATAAATAACCATTAAATAGGTTTTAAAATTATTGTAGCTTCAGATACATTGGTGAAAATCAAACTGAAGGGATCTACAGGTTCAACCTAATTTGTCTACCTTGAAGCTCTTTTCTGTTTAAGTCTGTCTTGTTTACCAAAAGGCTCCCTGACCTTTCTCCAAGATCTAGAGGACTTTGTACTTTGAATGTGCCTTGTCTTTCTGTCACTACAGATATTTATTGTTGACTTATGCTCTTTTGGGTTAGGGCCTAAAGAATCCTTTACATAATGGGTTGAGGTTTTTTTGCTTAAATGCTGGGGTGGGAGCTAAGGTGGTATATTGTGCAAAAAGCAAGCAACATCACAACAAACTGACTTCTTTCCAGTATTATTTGAAAATACAAAACCAGAACCCTTCAAATGCATTCCCATGGAATGCTGTCTTTCCGAGGGAGTGTGGTACACTTCCACAGCTGCTCAAGCCAAGTCAGGACTATTGTGCTTCCTTTCTGTTACCTCTCCTCCTCTTGCTCTGGGACTGAGGCCCTTGCAGTCAGCAAACAGATTTAATTCAAAATTGTCCATTCCCTCCCTCCTGCCAACAAAAAAATCTGAACCCCAAAACCAAACAAAAACACCCAGACAACTTCTGGCTGTCACCTTACCCCTAGTTGCACAAATACCTGTACCAGTGCAAGGGAACGGGTGGGGTGGGACTAGAGCAGCCACAGTCTATCAAAATTTAAACTGGATAGAGTTCGGACTCTGTTCCTGATACAAATGTGTTATAGGAGAGAGACTCAAGTGGTACCTAGGTGTAGGAGAAATGCAGCACCCTTTGTCTATCCTGGGGCTATAACTAGAAAGAGTTGGTGGAGTTACTAATGATGTATTATTACTGATAGTTCCAATGTTGTATCTACATTGGAAAACTAACTTCAATAGGGAATAAGTAGATATATTGACTGCTGTTCTGAAAATTGATGTTGAGAAACCTGCAAACATTTAATGCCTCTTTGTTACTAGTGTAGCACATATATATTGCTGAGCAGAATAACCTACTGAAAGGGGTAAGTACTGCAATAATTCTATTTTCGGATAAATTAATCTATCAAATGGATCACTTCTGTAGAGACTCAGAATATCAGCAACCCCATGCTGTTGGGTCTAGGTAGAAGGATTTTTAACAGGACCGTAGGATTAGAATAATTAGTTTTTGTTATAAAAGAACTTTTTTATTGTTCGTTTCTCCTATGCTGTTGTAGTTAGCGGTCCTTTGGTAAGGAACTTCATGGTTTCTAGGTTAAGGTTAAGGACTAAGAATAGTAAAGGTCTTTAATAGCCAGTGATACTTGTTTCTAAATGAACTTGCAGAGTAGACTGACAAGTGCTTAATAATCTGTAGTGGAACTGTCACTTAAGTTCTACCTTTCACTTCCACAAAATCAAGGTTAAACATTTTTTTGTCTAATTTTTTTTTTTATGGAGACAAAACCAAAAGGGTAGGGGAGGACAGTACAGAACAAGTTTTGTGTACAGTTGTGTCTTATTTTATGCCAAGAGTGCCCTTCATGTCTGGGTCTAGATAGTTTCCAAAGTTAACCTGTACAGCTAGGCCAAAATAAAAAACTACATGCAAAGCTGAAGACAAATTATTGGACTCTGATAAAAGTATGTTTACTGTAGGAAGCTATTGCTAAATAGAAGCATATTCAATGTTTATATGAACACTTGTTCGAAAGGAATCTGTCAATGCCTGTACACAGATTGATAAGACGCAGGTCAATTTAGAATATAGCCATCTTAATTGCAACTTCACAGGAGTGATGAAAGTGGGAAGAGTGGCACATAACAGTAATTGCCGGGTTCATCAATCTCAAACAACACATTTTTGAGCCAAGGTGGCAGTGTTTCCAGACCTCCAAAAGCAATACAGCTGAACCCTTTGATTGGTAATTGCACTGTAACACACAGTCACCAAAATAATTGATGGTTTTTTGGATTTAGGGCCCTGTTGAATGTCTGCTTAGTATTATCTGGGAATTTTCTTCCTGTTTTCTGTCTACCTTTACATTACAGTTAGGGATGCAGGAACTCCTCAGCCAGGTTTCAGGGCAGATACTTGACTGACTGAATTAATTATGGACCAGACTCTTTAGACTGGAGTGTCCAAAAGCCTGTTTTAAAGTGTATGACTTCACTTAACTGGAATTAACTCTTAGCTGACGCCCAGATTCCACTGGTATGGAGGTTCAACAAATGCTTTCCTTTATGATAAGAGCAAACCCATGAAGTGAGCTGACTTTATCAGAGGCAGAGTAGTCCTAACTCTTTTCTAATTAGAATACACAAATATTTTACCTATAATAGAATCTCTTGAACATCAACAAACTATGAAACTTATGTGATTGGCCTTTTCTGCTGGTTTGAGTTTAAGAAAAAGATGGATCTTGAAACTGCAGTTTAGTAGTCTTAAAGTAAACTTTAATATCGGACTTAAAATTAACTCTTAATCTGTTCATTAATCCTTTGTCTTTTAAACAGAAATGGTTCTACTGAACATTTCTGTTAACTAGCACTCTTCAATTCTAGATGTTTCATTTTTATTTCAGTAATGATTCACCTTTTTCTTCCTCTTTCAGAGCTCACAAGACTAGTAGCTTGCTATGTAGAGAAAAACCCTTTGGGTTTTCTATTCCTTAGTGCCAAGTTGGTTTGAAAGTTTATTCAAGGTGATGAGGTTGCACAGGTAAGACTAAGAATATTCTGGCATGCAGAAATAATCCATTGTGCTTGCATTTTGTGTTGAGTTTGACACAGCAGGGCTCCATAAAGTTTATTTGTATTAGACAATCTGAGAAAAGACAACAAACTTTCTTTCTTAGTTATGTGCTATTGCAAGGTTTCTTCAGTATCTTCAGTAGACTCATTTCCTGGACCAAGGACTGCTCTCTGGATTAACACACTGAATAGCTTCAGCTTTCAGTAGTGCATTATTTTAGGGTACTTTATTTAACTCTTGCACTTTGTGGACTTGTATAGCCTTAGCCACTTGTCATTTAGTCTGCATACAGAGTATCCAGTGTCTACCACAGCACAAGAGATTTTTGAAATAATTCTAAAAAAAAAAAATCTAGTTAACTTCCTTATTAAATATTGAGACACTAATACAGGGTAGATGTACTTATTGTGGATCTGTTGCACCAGATTGGTGGTGTCAGCTGAGGATGTACCACATTTGTGGTGGTGTTACCATGGTAACTGCCTTCTAAGAGCTGTTTCAAGGTCACTCATCAGTTGTAGCCTGGAGTGCTTGCTGCTTAAGCAAAATATCTACACCAAACAATTCAGGAAATGATCATTCTGCTTTGAGAAAGCAACAATAGGGATGCAAAGCAGTATTTTATTTTTGGGTTGAAAGAAAGGAGGTTCTCTTTAATTACTCTGTATATTTGTCCGTCAGATACTTGAAGACTCTTAGAATCATTAAGGGGCGGATTTTAGTTGAAATGTAAATCATAAGTAATCTAATTTCAATGCCGTGAAAATTGTCTTAATTAAAAGCAAAACAACACAAAAAATAGAACCTGTAGAAGCTAAAGAACTTCAATATTGATTGGAGACCAAGCCTGAAGTTGGTGGTGCAAAAATGACTGCCTACGCTGCTGAAAATTTAGACAAGAGGGTGAAAACTTACGCTGAGTTGAGAATTCAGAGCTTCTTACACTTAAGGGCTTCTTTTATGAGACATCCAATTGCATTCTTGCATCTAAATCTTTGTGGATGTAGTTAGAGAATGTCAAATACACTTAGCAGCATTTTCAGTCTAATGCACAGTGATTCAGAGATAAGGCTAGAGAAGGGGTTGTTCATGAAGTTGATCTTATGTCTGAGGTTACAAGAGATCCTGTCATATTACATGCATAAAATTGAATCCTCTAGACTAAAACTTGATTAGAATGACAAAGTGCTGTTTCCTTGGTTTGGATAGTTACCTGACCAGTAAAAAGCTACCATGTTTTATGTGGTTTTTGGTTTGGTTGGGTTTCCTTTTTGGATTTAAACTTGCTTTTCCTCTTTCTTCTTGCATCATTTCATGGACTAAAATAGTAGTATGATAACAACAGAAGCAGCCATTAGATTCAGCAGTTGATGTTATGGCTGACTATATCTCAAACCTCTTTCACAAAGTGGTAAGCTTTTGTTTTGAGAACTTAATGTATTCAGATGGCAATTTAATCCCTCCTTTTGCTTTTTAGGCTGAACAGACCAAGTTCTTCTAGCTTCTTCTCAAAAACATGTATTAGCTGGTGTCCCCCACACACCTGTTGTTTTTTAACTTCTGATTAGTTTGTAGGTTTGAGGAATATTATTATTTCCCAAGTGCATGATTTGTATATCTTGTACTGAGAAATACTTTACAGAGCTGTCCCCAGAATCATTTCTGTTAACATCTCTGGAGTTGTGGGCCAGGAGTCACTTCCTATAGTGTGACCTAGATTTGGTGCCATTCTTTAGAACTGGATTTGGAAATGTCTATTTTTAAATAAACATAGCAAAGACTTAAGTCTTGTCTTTGAGACCCTTAAGAGTTGGGATTGCTTGGAATTTTTATACAAGTAGGTTCAACAGTAGCTGTTCACAGAACCCAAGGAGCTCCATCCTTGGAGTACTACTGGTACTACACAGAAATGATAGGTGAGCTGGTACTTCTATTTCTAGATTAACAGGACATACATATATTTAAGGAGGGAATGAAAACGTAAGTGCTAAGGATATCAGGTTAGTAATCCAGTCTCCTTCCCCCTCAGTAAAACAAGCCTAGACCATAGTAAGAGGGTGGGAAAAAGTTGTACATTCAAACTGTTGGTAAAAGGGTCTTAAGAAAAATCTTTACCTTATTAGAATTTAAGAGGCATTCGTGTTAAGTGTCTGTATCTTTTTCTCCAAAGTAAGCAGTCTGTTCAAATTTTAACACACACTATAGCACAAAAATACTAGTGTATCCATTGTTATAGTGTGAGGCCATAGCAAGAGAAGAACAATTTTCACCAGTGCCACAGAACAGAGGTTTCCAGGGCGATACACAAGTCATTTCCATATGATAAGAAGTAGTGGCAGATACAAGCACTTCCTTGTCTACAAAATAAACAGTCTTACTCTGGCAACTAATGGGAAGTATTTACTGAGAGATAATTTGAGCCACAGGGCTGGTATCTGCATCACTAATTACTAGGGACACGCTTGCAGTCTGAGGTACAGGCTTATCACCCGAAAGCTGTCAGTGCAATCCCCTAGCTGTGCCGCCACAGGTTGGCTATCTTATTGCACTGATCTGTGAGCCTGTGCTGAGCTCCATGGTAAGCTTATCCAGATTGTACACTAAATTCTTGCTGAATGCAACATCTTGGCTACACTGCTGGTAAAAAGTAACTTCAAAGCTACCTAAGGCATATTCATGCAAATTTCATTAAAAGACACCATTGTAGAGCAGAGATCATTATTGTCTCCTTAAGATAAAAATCAGATTTGTATTTCACTTTTTGTGCACTCAAGAGGGTTTTCTGAAAGTGAACAGGCTAGACTTGTGGGTCAGCCCTACACCTGTGTTTTTCATGGTATTTTACAGTGTATTATTCCTATTTAAGAACTGTCCAGGAGTTCATGAGAGAAACAGTCTGATCTTCCACAGCTGTTAGATTTCTTGAGGATGCAGCTAGTTGATTTATTTTAACAAAAGCAGGTGAGCTAAGATCCTAGACAGTGGCAATGTTTTATTCCAAGTATATGTACTGGCTATAGCCAAAATAGACTCAAGTTTAGCTACACTAATTGCCTCAACCACTTTAAAAGTTTTTTATTTGCAGTAGCAAGGCTGTTTCAACTTTCTAATGTAATATTTTGAACAAAAGGTTGGATACTTTCCTATAGTCATACTCACTCCCCTGAAAGTTTTATTATGGAGCCTTGCTATTTAGTAATTCCAATCCAGTCTAGACTTGTTTTTTCTGGAATAATAAAAAACTTGCAAATCTTCCAGGCTTTTCTTCCTCTCCAAATAAAGTTAGCAAGGCACTTAACCACAGATTGATTCATTTAGAAAAGATTTTAATGTACTGTTATTGTTAAAAACAAAAAAACCACCCTGCCAACAAAAAAACCTGTGCATGAAGTGGAATGTTTCTCTTCTAGAGTTACACTGGCTCCATAGCATCAACAGTGGAAAAAAATAAGTAACTAACAGCCTTGGAGAGACTTTAGCTACATCAGTTGAAACAAGGACACAGCTAGGGCTATTGGTTAGTCTAAAACAAAAACAAAACCCCACCCATAAAACACCACAAAAGAATACAGCTGAAAACTGGCTTGTTCTAACTTGCCTAGTATATTAAGGTAGCATTTTTAGCATATTCATGCTAAATTAAAGCCCCACCTCTGAACTGGGGATTTCAGAAACTGCTCTGACTTTTCTCTGTATACTTGTGTAGGAAGTCCTCATGCATTTCAATATTGCTTTCAAGAACCTGAGGGGGCATGGAGCACAATTAAGCAATTGCCTAAGTTCTTAATACAAGATTGGCCACGATCAGTTAGTTTATAGCTGTATTTCATAGCTGGAGGAATTTGCATTAAGATTTGTTACATAGAACAATATTGTAAACATGCTTTGCAGAACAGATAAAGCAGCTTTAATATTAAAACTTTATTAAATCTTATGAGAGGATACACCAAGTAGACTCGGCCAAAACATCTAGTTTTCCAGAAAAATTGTACCACTGGCACTTTTTTGAAGCAAGTCTGGAACAAGCCTAAGGTGTAAAGCTCTTTACCCGCATTTCTAATCCACTTAAATTTTTTCATTGGCAGCTATCTTAGCAGTTCTTTCCTCATTCTAAGTGCAAGAAGAATTTCTTGACAAAGTCTGCTAGAATGTGGCATTATCTTGAATCTGCTTCACTCCATGCACTCAACGCTTGCAGTCCTAGATCATATCTCTGTTTGTCAAAAAGCTAGAGAAAGAGGACAAAGCACAGATCAAGAGTCAGATAAAACAAAGAATACTTAAGTGCTTTAATAATTTTAGATAAGCAAAAAATGCAGCTTCTAGAATTAAGATGTTTTGGTTGTTTTCCATTTGGGATAATTTGTTTATCTTGGTTTTGCTGCCATATATCCAGATGTCACTAAACTGTCTCCAGGCAAAAGTTTACCATAACACTTTTCTATTGCTCTAGCTACAAAGATATTACTGTCATCTTGGAAATGTTAAGTTCTGTATTGGTTACAATTTACCACGACAGAGCAGAAGTTACTGATGTCAGAATTGGCAGAAGTTAGTTTAGTCCTCTCAGAGAAAGTTAGTTATTGCTTACATGCAGCAAAATAACATGGAGATGGCCACTAATTCACTGTTTTGCTAGCAGTCATCTGAAAGATTTCAGTATCTGCCGTATGCATATAAATGTGTCAAGGTCTCTGCTAGTGCTAACGCTATCTCTAGGAAAACCAGGTAGTTCTTATGCCCTAGACTTCTTGAAAGAGTTCTGGCCTCCAAACAAGGCTATCTACAGAGTCATATGGGTGCTCACACATACAGGAGTGCTCAAAACCAGTTTGTTATCTCTTAAGGACAAGCAGATGCGCATGCCTCTTCTCTATTTGTTAGCATCCTTGAAATGCAGAAGTATTGGGCTTGTTTTCAAAGGCGTTGTCTTTCTTTCAGTTCGCTATTGTGTAAACTCTCTGCTTTTTCCTAGTAAGTCAATCATGAGATTGTCAGGGTTGGTTTGATCTTATTAAATGCTTTAAAAAGTATCTTCAGCAGGTCTTACAGCAGTGTCTTAAATTTCAATATTAAAAAGGTATGCTAAAGGAATTATTCCATTAGTGTCAAACTATATGGATGTGAAGACTACATTTCTCTGTGAGCTAGAGCAAAGCGGAAAACCAGAATTTGGTTTTTTTTAAATTTTGGAATGAATCTTATGCTTATGAAGCACACAATGATTATGGAAAAAATGGTAGCAAATAATTAATTAATACTTTCTAAAGCAATCTGTAAGCCTTGATTTGGTATACTGTGACAGTGGGAGATTGTTAGTTGGCTAGGTCCAAGTAACTGTAACTGAATTATTTATTGGCCTAAAAATTTATTTTTTAAATACATAAATAAATTTGTATGGCAAACTAACTTCCTAGCTGCTCCTAATCCTTTCTCAAATATTAAGTTAATGCTAATGAGAAGGGACTTGACTAAAGTTAAAAATAGAGCACATTGAACTTGACATGAACCTTAATATCTTTTCCAGCTTTTACAAGGATTGTATTGTGAATTGTGTATTGTTTAGTTGGTTTCTCACTGATTAAAAGTATTGAAATAAACTGTGTATTGTGAAATAAAGCTGCTGTCATTGCTATGTTTACATTTTGAATATCTTATCTAAATGTTACTTTACAAATTTGATGCAAAGTTCAAGCTTGGAGATTTCTAAGTCTTACTAAGACCTTTTTTTTTTTCCTAAAGGCAAAATATATTCCTCAAGACATAAGACAACTGAAATGTGTTTATTGTCAAAGCCTAAAACAAATTTGTTTTGTTTACTTGGGCTTTGGATAAAGCCAGTCTGGCAGACCAGATATTTCACTATATGGAGTTTGTTACTACAGCCTTACAGCAGTTTCCAGTGTTCTTTGAGCTTGGTTTTACATAGATCTTTCTTTATTCTGCTTATTGTAAATTCATTTATTGACTTAACTGATAAGTTTGCTGATTACTTTATAGACATAAGACTGATCTTGGCTAAAACAATTCTGCAGAGCTTATTGCATGAAGATTTGGTAAAATCGTAAAGAAAACACCTCTCTAATACTTCTTGTTCTGGGAGAAGGTCCTAATAGTGGCTTGCTTATCTCTGATCTTTTATTCTTGTCCTCTAAGAATGTAGACTTGGTAACTACAGGTAATAATTACAGTCACTGTCAGGGTGGTCATTGAAGAAGAAACGATGGTGACTTAAGGGAAGTTTCTCTTCTGTGTGAGTGGCTGTATGTATCCCTAACACTTGATTTAGGAGACTTGTCCTTATTCCGAGTGATGCTTTTATCTTTATACTTAGTGATGTACTTAAGGGAGATGCAGGCCTGCTATAACCAATAGATTTTTGCCCAATTTTCTCCCACTCAGTGAAAAAAAAAAAAATCTGAATTAATTATTGTCAAAATGACAGACTAGTGATAAGTAGTGTTCAAAAAGTTGAGTGTTGCGAGTTGTCAGTGAAGAAAAAGAATACAAAATTGAAAATACCGTATCATTATACAGTCATGTTACGCCTTCCTGTTGAATGTAAGTAGTTCTGGTCTATGCCATATCAAAAAGAGTATAGTGGACTTAATCTTTCTCTGTATTATTTTTTTAAAGGTCAAAGCTAAAACTTTCTTATGAGCAGCAGAACTTGCCAGCACTTCTCTGCCATCTTTTTTTTTTTTTCCTTCTGGCTTGAGAGTACAAGGCAGTTCTATACAAAATAACCATAAGTGTCATGGAAAATCAACAGGAAGAAAGTGTTTTCCTCTTCAGTCACTTCATTTATTCTCCTCCTCCTCCTTATTATCAGATGGCAGAGTTAAAAATAAAAAACTGATACTTCCACGTAGTGTAGAGCTTAACTACAGAACTGACTGCCACAGAATATTTTAGCTGTATTAATTTTCATGGGTTCAAAAAGAAACATATAGAAAAGAAATCCAGCTGCTGGGAAACTCAGTCCTTTTGAACTAGGAAATTCCTGAGCTGTAGATTGTGAAGTTTGAGAGTATGCTGAAACAATTCATATGCTTACCTTTTTCTTTCTAGGCATTCCTACTGGCTTCTGTTGGAGAGAGAATACTGTGCTAGGTAAGTCTTCTGTTTGACCTCATTGTCCAGGACTACTTTGATTTATGAGATTTGATTCAGAGAAAACATTGATATTTCAAAGGTTAGGAAAAGGGAAAAAATAATTTCAATTCCCTTAGAAAAATAAAGGTATTTTTTTATGTTCTATATTAATATTGTATATAGTTTGCTCTCCTCCACCTCCCTCAAACTTGAGGAAATGCATGGTATGACCTGGCCTCAGTATGTATGATAGTATCCAATGTTAATAGGCTTTTGGGGGATATTTGGGCCATTAAAGGATGTTGCTCTTAAAAGTTGTGGGATGGAGTGGTAGCATCCTTCTGTGTATATATCTGCCTTTAGTTTTTAATTGTCTGTATCTCTGCTACTAGAGTTTTCCTGAAGTAACCGACGATGTGAATACTTTGCTCTTTTGAAACAATGGTGATGAAATGGGATTTCTTAGCTAAAGCTAAACCAACCGTTTTTGGTTTTGTTTGTTTTTCTGTCATAACTTCTGGGGTAACCAATTTAGCCTTCAATACTCAAATAGATTAATGTGTCAAGCTCTATACCTGTTGCTGGAGAGTAGTGAAACTGGTAACTTGTTTGGACATTCCATTCAGTGAGATTTTGGTCTCAAGAAAGGAAGCGCCTTCTTCAGAATAATCTCTTGTGATAAGATCAACCTCTTTGCTCTGCAGTTTAGCAGCTGCCCTGAAATAAAATTCAAGTGAGCTGGCTTGGTTAGAATAAGGTAACGTTAAAGCAAAGTGAAGAAAATGAAAGGAGACAGTGGAAGGAAAACCGTTGGAGAATGATCTCTTCAAAGCACAGAAAAGACTGTGTTTTGTTTCAGATAGCTGTGGTTATTAAAATGTTACAGTTCCTAAGCAATGATTTGCAGACAGATGACACACTGAGGTAAATAATCTGTGGTGGAGAGAAGGGATAAATAACTTTTGCTCTTGACTGGATGGAGACACTTGTCTAAGCATATTGTCTGTCATAAATCTACTTGCAATGAAAAAGAACTAAATCACAGCATTTCTGTTCTGCAAGACAGAATTAACGATATCAGACTTAAGTTTTGTATGCTCTTTTCTTGTGTTGCCTCCATGGTATGCTGTGTTTATCCTGTTATTGTATGTACACTGTTATTTATAGACTTCATTTATATGAGAATCTAACAAAGTAAGCTTCCTACTGGTGAAAGCTCAAGTGTAGGTAAGGTTTTGTAGCTTTCTGAACTTTTAATGGACTGTTAAGTACACTAAAAATGCTTAGCGGGCTTTAAAAAGAAAATATTAACGCTATGCCATGCCTAGAGACAATATTAGTAACTTTTCTCCTAATAATTTTGACAGGGCCCAAGAATATAAGATTCTGACTGCGGTGTACCTAAACCTAACTTCCCTTTCTTTTAAGAGTTCCATGTAAGTGTGGTCTACTGTAATAGAAGGTCAGTTAACTGGACAAATGCAGTGGTGTTTACTGACAAGAAAACACATTGAATCAACTACACTGTATAGCTAATGTACTCCAGTTGTATGACATAAATGCATGACTGGTGCTAATCAGTTAGTTACCATGTTTGATATGCTTACCAGATGCTAATATAAAAACCTCCCAGTGCAGAAGTGTGGCTGAATACTAACTTTAAAGCTTAGCATCAAGTTAAACTTTGAATTAAACTGCACAATGACCTGAAAGTCTGTTAAAAGAGAACATGAGTTGTTTAAATTGTGGTGGATGCATCTTAGATGTCTCATTGGCAGACAAATCCTCAAACAATGGTTCCCCAGCTCAGGGTTTTATTGAATAAGATACAATTCAGTCGGTCTACTTGTATGGGAACTAAAGATGCAATGCACGTAAGAAAAAGTAATAATAAAAAAAATTCCACAGCTCTATCCTGGTGTTTTCTCCAGTGCGCTATATAAAAATACATAAAATTGCTTCCTAATGTTATGAAACGAGACAACTTCTTAGCCATTTATCTACAAACAAGGAAGCAACTGGATCTGAAACAAAACATTACAAATGTTTTTGGCACTTGAAGGGGAAGGATGTGATCCCTTCTTCTGTTTTTGGCAGTCACTGACCTCTTGTACTAACTTCCAGAATGGCTGCAAATCTTCCTAAAATTACTTGGAATTTCTATGCTAATGATGGTAGCGTCATTTTGGGGAGTTCTGTAGATAAACATCAGCGTTTAAGAAGTGCCAATTTGTATTAAAACTTTAATGAGCAAAACTGATTTTCTGCCTGCTGCAGGAATCTTGGGGAGCTTAGAGTGAGATTTGTTGCATTTTTTTAATGAAAGTGAACTTTTGTAATGAAAGTGAAGGTATTGCTTCTTTAATAGAACATTAGAAAAACTAGAAGCATAAGGTTTTTATGCAATGGAAATTCTTTGTAACAAATCAAATAGAAAAGTTTGGACAAAAAAAATCCAGAGGGCATTGAAAGCCTTATTCAAAAGCATGCTGCTTTTTCTCATTAAAAAAAAAAACAAAAACAAAAAACTACGTGATAGTAGGAATTAATGTGGTCAGGAATACATACTTTGTGTCCAGTAAAGATGGGAGTATTAATGGATGTATGCAATATGTAAAGAGTACATGAGATTAATAAAACATACTTGCTTAAATCAGTACCAAAAAGAATGTGGTAATACATCTTAAAATTAAGACAAAATAGGATCAATTGTAAAGTACTCTCTTGTCTTAGTAGCCCATTGTTATAATGGTACCAGTTTATCATTGGGCTGCAGTACATAATTCTCTGTTGATAACGTTTTACTGAAAATCATAGAGAAATTATGCTAGCATCAATCCAAACAGTGCGAACAAAGTTAGAGCTGGTTGATTAGGGTTTTGTTCAGTCAAGTTTTGAAGGTCTCTTACGATAGAGATTCCATAGGCTGTCTGGAACTGGTTCCTCTGTTCAACCGCTATTTGGAAACTGAAATTTAACTTGTTGCAAGTAGTAAAGCTTGCCTCTTGCCCTTTTGTTGTAGGCCTCAGAGGAGACTCTGTGACTCTCCAGTCTGTAATATCTCTCTAGGTGCTATTTTTCTGTTTTGTATGGCATTGAACAAAGATACCAACCTTTGGGGTTTTTTCCTCCTCCATTTTAGCGTAATTTTTAAATAATTGACCTCTGAAATCTAAGATTTGAGTCTACCAGTGACGTGCAAAATAACATTACAGCTATCAGTTTTGTGCAGTAAATTTTAGCAGATGCTTTGTGTTATAACCATTGGTACACAGCGGATGTGCAACATTTGAAATATAACAAGATAACCTGGCTGCGTGCTGGAGAAACAAATTAACCTAATTTGGGGGTGATTCTATTCTGCCTTTAGTTGCAGTTTAGCTGAAGGTACTCCACTAAGCTCTGGTCTCTATGGTTATGAAATATAGTAAGGTATATGAAAAAAATAGAGGAAATGGGATTTTTAACTAATGAAATGCTCAGATTTATTGGTATACTATAGATAGACAACTGTCACTTCAAATTTTGAATGGTAAGCATTTGTGTTGAACTAAATGAACACCTCTTGCAGCCATACTAAGTGTACCTGTGTACACTCAAAGTTAATCAGATTTTAATTACAGCATTGAGGTAAGAACATTTCCATATTTCAAGGTCAAATTGTGTTTTAGAAATGTCACCTTTGTATTAAGTAGCTGTACTTATTCCTTACAATGAAGTAGATTATATGTAAGCACTGATACTATGCATGGAAAACTTAAACTATTTTGCTTTCCTTTCTTCAGTAACTTCCTTTGTTTTTAGTCTCTGATCTTGTACTCTCAAATTTGAGATTCTAGTTAGGCAAAAAACTCAGGAAACTTCATTAACAGGCCTTTTATTATTATTAGATCAGAGGATAACAAGATCTAATTTTAAAAGCAAAAGGGGATGTGTGTTTTTCAATAAATTTAAAAAAAAAAATCTATTGTAGCCTGATGAAACAAGATACCAAGTAGAATTCTCAAAAGCATTCTAACACACCAGGCATTTAACTCCCATTGAAGTCAGTTTGTGTGAGTCTGTGCATATGTAATATGGAAACTCCTAATGGATAGCTGCCTTGCCGCTGCCCTCTCCCCATAGCACTCAAACACTTTTTCAGAATACAAATCTACGTTTTTAAAATGGTAATATATCCAGAGCTTTGATTAAAATCAGTTGTTTTACAGTGTAAAATAATATATTTATTGACATTAATTCTACAGCTTAGTTCTTGTGCATCTGCTGACTAGCAAAATATGCCTAAGGCAAGTCAAAGTGATTTATGGACTATATTTCTTTCCTGTTCATGTGCCCCTCCTTATTGATGGGTGTAAATATTTCCAACAGTTAAATTAGTGATTTAAATGCCAGTTTAAAGTCTGCTTTAAATGAATATTCTTAATCAGGAGTTGCGATCTGTCATAATCAAGACAGTATATATCAGTGTTGTTTACTCTTCATAGGAAAAAACCCCTGTGTCCTAATTTGAATGTCACTGAAACTCCCTATGTGCTCATGTTGGGCAAAGGCCAAGTTAGTATACAGGTCCTTGACAGACTTTAGCTCTCCACTTACGAGACCACTGTCTGTCACTGTATAGTAAAGTGAACACGGTTGCGGAAATAGTAATGCACTTTGGAGATGATACAACAGACATAAGTCTATAGTAGTCTTTTCTGTGAACTGATGGGTGCCAGTCCCACGTAGTCTAACAAGCAGTTACACAGCAATGTGCTTCATTAAGTAAGTACAATAAGGGCTAAAGGAAGAAGTGTTGAGAGTTGACAATACTATTTTAAGGTTTTTGAATGACCTCACAACCTTAGTATTTTCAGTGTAATTTTTTGCATGCCTTTAAAAAGCATATGGAAAAAATAGTATAATTCGCTATAACAGAATTTCTGCTCTGTTTGCCAGCAAGGTTGTCATCTGGAATCCCACAGAGCAGATCGACACCACTTTGGTCACTGGACTGGGCGTGCTCTCTACATGGGCTAGCCACTAGAGGGGCAGGAGCACAGTCTTCTAGCACTACTGACCGAGACCCCCATCTGCGGTTTCAACCGGGATCTTGAATTGGGTGGGGAGGGAAGGGTGGCCTTTGCTAAGCCCTTGATCCTAGTGCTGCCTCATGTTTTGTGGATACTGTGTATGGGTGGGGCAGTGTAACCTGGAAAAATGTCCCTGTTCACTAGCTACTGTGCTGCCAGGCACTTTAACTGCTTTGTAGCTGGCAGGTTTATAGAGAAGCTGCTCTTGGTCTTTATAATATGGTGATAAAGCGTGTCCTATCCTGTCAGCGTGGAGGAGCTGTGCAGCAACAAAGCTTACTTGGTTAGATAAAATATTTGAGGGTCTTGGCAAGTGGTTTAAAACAAAACTGAGCATGTTCAAAGACTTTAAAAGCACTTACCGACTGTACAGATATCTTCATTGGAGCAGGAAGATGAAGTTTAGCTTGTTCAGACATTTTATCAGTTTCTCTTGTAAAGCTTTAACTTCTTGGACTGAATAAGAAGTTATACTTTGTTCAGCTGAATTCTCCACTCTGTTTTTAAATGTCTGAACCAATTTTATGCAAGTCTTCCACAAAAAGTAGTTCTGAGGGGTGTGTGAGAGACAGACATTGAAGAATTAGAACAGGTTTCTGTGATGGAAAATGTTAGGCATCCTTAACCACAGATGTAGCTGTGCCTGCATAGGTAATGATATGCTTTAGCGTATTTTTCTATTTTGGGCAAAGATGCCCACCCGAAACCAGCAATGTTCTTTTCTTTTTAGTACACCAGTTTGTCAAAATTAACTTTCATTCAGTAGATCCTCCTAATTTTAGCCTAGAATGAAACTTTAGTTCCAATGTTGGGTGTATCAAGGCTGTTTTAAAGACGAAGTATATTAAATTGAGTATGCGTGTTCATAAATAAAGTCACCGGGGCCTCTTTCCTAGACTAACAGATGCCCTCGTGGAAATGTCTGTTGGTGTGTGGTTTTAAATGTTTTTCAGCAATCCATTCCTCCCCGCCCCTGTTTGGTACTCCACATTATAGAATCTTTATTTGTACACACAAAAAGCAAGAAATAATACCCCGTTTTGTTTAGTATTGGTCTTATTTTCATGACCTGTAAGCTTTAACTGTGTCTGGGAGTGGAAGAAACTACATCTGTTTGGCCTCATGTATAATGCAAGTGTGGCATATTTTAAAATAACTTTTAAAATATCTTTAAAATTACAGATGAACACAGCTAATTTCTAATCGGTTTTGTAAACAAAAGGTATAGTCTTCAGAAACTGGAAAAATGCATGCTGTAGCCTTCTGAAAAGAGCTTGCACGCTTTCCTGAAATATGTTTTTCCTAAATGGCTTCAGAATAGGACACAGTGTAGATTGGGTGGAGCCTCACAGTCTCAGTAGGACTGAGACGTGCTGTTAATTCAAGGGCAGTCTCTTATTAGCTTCATGAGCTGCATAATAAAACATACACAGTAAAAAAGAAAAGTATATTTTGAAGGGAATTGCATGAAGTTTAGTAAGGGTCCTCAGAATTATTCATTTTTTGCAGACATGCTGGTGCATCATTGTGACTCTTTTGCTTGAAAACGTGATTATACAGACTCAGATTTTAGTTAATAGGTCACTTATGTGGTGATCTAGTAAACACTTCTAAATACTACTCAAGTTTTGTAATCAGTGTATTTTTGGAGGCAGTGTTAGAAATTGCTAGTGTCGTCTTCCCATCCCCCAGCTTTTGAGCTCAGAGGAGTCTAGCTTGCTTGCAGCTGCAGTGGTAGGCATCTTTCAGGAAGTGACCTTGGCTTGTATTAATCAAATTCAGAACACACAGAAAAGCTTCTTGGTAACATGCTGACTTGATGTAAAATTTTATAGCATCCATTTTCTTTTAAAATGAGGCCATCTTATAAAAAGGGAATTTATTTATGATATCTCAATTTAAAAGAATTTCTCTAAAATGGCATGTTATTTAGAGAAGGTAAAACAACAAAAACAAACTGCTCTTTTTACTGAGAGGAAAATAGCTTTTTATATGTGTAATTAAATCTTAAATTACTATTGACAAAACTGTATTTTAGCCTAGCTAAACTATGAAAATACAGTGTTATTTGATGGCATTTTCATTGGTGTCTTACCATTTTTGAACTAGAGTAGAAAAGCTTGGTAATAGGGCATGATCTCAATCAGCTAAGATTCTCATGGTGTCTTTAGCTTTCTGACATGTATTTTAATCACTTACTGCATCTTTTGTTAGCAGCTATCAAGGCATTAAACTTAACCTCATAGTAGCTGTATTGAGCTGCTATGCCTATTTGCATAAATTGAGAAGGGGAATCTACCTGTGCCTGTTCAAGAAATCACTGTTTGACCTTGTCCACCAGCTGGAAATTAATTTTCCTTGGCTGCTCTTAAATTGAGTGGTTGACTATTCCTGAAGCATGGTTTAAGAGTTTTGCATTATTATCTTCTTGCCCAAAACTATTTTGTGACTTGACTTACAGAAAGATGATTGTTGGCAGTATTTTCAGCTGGCATAGCTGTTTGTAGGAGTATCTGTCTTTATCCTTCCTCGGGACCTACACAGAGGGCTGAGACTAGAATATTTTTCATCATTACAAAGTGCTGTGAAATCCTTTAAGGTTCCTGGGGTAAGATAATTTACCAATTTTCAAACTGCATATTTCTGGAGAATTAGTAATAGGTGCCACCTGACTAATGTTTTTTTTCCCTTAGGTTGTTATGTGCATTATCTTGAACAATCTACCATCTGGTTGGTTTCAGGGTTTGGAAAACTGAGTTCTACTTTAACTGGCATCTTCAGCATAAACCGCTTCTGTACGTCGATGGCATATTTACTCATTTTACCTCTTCACAATTATATTCAGATTCGTGTCATCCTTTCTGCAGTGTGTTGGACATCTGAGTATGCCAACATACATGTTCTCCAGTGCTTCCTGACTTGACTGCTGCCTGTTTTGGAATGGTTTCATTCCATGTTGTTTACCTTGCAAATGTATGCAATGACTTGCAATTCTATTTGGTATCAAGTCAGAGTTGCTAATCATTCACTTCAAGGTCTCTGTGTAATCCTACCCCTTTCTGCTGTGCTGAACATACTCTTAGGTTACTTTGCTTTTGAATTTGCCTTAACTACATGTTTTATATACTTTGCTTCATGCTGCCTCATTATATTGTCCATTACTGCACCAAACTGAGATGTCCTCATCCACAACTTTACACTTAGAGTGTTAGTCCTCTTTCCTTGTAGTCTGCGAGGCCAATGAAGAGGTGATAAATCTGTTGCTCTCTGTGCTTAAGTGTAGTTGACACTGACTTTCAAAGATCAAGTGGATGCCGAAACACAATCGTAGATTGTGTCATTCAGTGTTTGCTGTCATCAGCATTTTCATCAATCTCCCAGAGAATAAAACTGGTCCCAGCACAGATTCTGGGATGCCTTACCATGGACTGATTCACTGAGTCAGTAGTCCCTGCGATGAAACTACAGTGCTAGTGATGGTATTTTGGCTCTGGAAAGTTTGTGTTGTAATTCTCTCCATTAAAATTTTAAATCAGAACTAGTGATTAGGAGACAACAGAACCTGGAACCATATACAGAACAGAGGCATACAGTGGACCAAGCAGCCTGTTCTATGTTCTTCCTTTAGTTCTGTAATCTTAAAATGAGTGGAGACCAAGATCTTCTCTTTTTCTGTGCCAAAGCAAGTCAGTCTATTACAAATGTCTCGTGTCCAGATCATTTTCTATTTCTGCAGCTAGGTATTACTTGTTTTCCTGTGCAAGACTGTGAAGAACTGACAACTTTTGTACCCAAGAGCTACAATTTCACTGTCCACCCTTCTTGGAGTAGAAGGAGGATGACTTGTTTTGAAGTCAGCATCTTGAAGAAGAGTGTTATTAATGGTACTGTGGGGACTGGACAGTGTGCAGCTGTACTCCTTGGGCTGCCCAACCTTATGCCAGGGCAACGGCAATTTTTCATTTGATAAGAAGCAAAGTACATCACTGCAGCTCCGGACTGCACATTCGGAATCCTTTCCGACAATTCTGTGCTGGTGTTCTCCCTCCCTCCCCGTTCGCAAGGTCCGTCTTTCCTGTTTGCCAGCACAATCTCGCTGCTGTCACTTAAAGCTCCATAGTTCAGCGCTGCTTTGACACTGCCTGGTATCAGTCCTACCCCTTAGATTACTGACCTGGTTTTCAACTAAAATGGGGGTAAGGGGACTCACTTCTGCAGCTCTTATCTTCTGACTCACTGGCGTACTGCTTCTGCACTGCTCCAGTTCCCTTTTATTTCCATGCTGAAAGAAACGCTCAACTCGCAGGAGGCTGCTGGGCGCTCTGCTACCTACGTTGCTCGAAGGGAAGGGGAGGAGAGGGCCTCTTCTGCCTCAGCCTGCTCTCTCCGGTGGGTACCGAGGCGAGGCGCGCCGGCTGCCCCGCGGCGGGGCCGGCCGGGCCGCAAGGAGTTAAGGGCCGGCTGCCGCCCGCGGTTCTGTCTGGAGCCGCCGCGCTCCCATTGGTTGCGAAAAGGTGAAATTGAAACCACGGTAAACTTTTGACCCTGTAGCAGTTCTTGTGGAACGCCTTCCCCTTGCCAAGAGCAGAGGGCTTTTTTTCCCCCCCTTTTCCTGTATTTATTCTCTGTGATCGTGCCGTGCCGCATGCAGCCTCTCCAAGGGAGGGGGAGGACAAGCACAAGCAAGTAGTTTGCGTGTCCAGCTAACGGTGAAGCTGGAATATGTCTTAATTGCTAGTGCCAGCTATCTTCTAAAACTCTGATCAGTAAACAAGTAGGAGTCCATTTTTCAACTTCCAAGATGGTTTTTGTGTGGTTAAAAACAAAAAACAACCACAAAAATTGATACTATCACGGCTAATTAGAAAGTGGGGAAGGGAGGATGAGTCATCAGGCACGCTGGCTGCAGTGAGCTCTGCTGCTTAATAAACGTTTTTTTAAAAGATGGAAGTGGCTTCTCTTTACTGAAATCTGAGGTAGAAATGTGTCATTATTACTACTTAGTTCGTAAGTTGGTGTGTTAAATACATATTTACCTAACTGTAACTGTTCTTCTATTCTTCTGTATCTTCTTTAAACAAAAGAATATATTTGTTCAGTCTGGGAGACAAGTAGTGCCAGCTGAACTTCATTGCCAACTTGCAAAGTGTCAGAAGCCCATGGTAGCCAATGTTACGAATTGTTGTTTAGGTAGGGCGACTCTAACAAATTCTGGACCTGATTAAAGTGTGTCACTTTCATACTATGCAGAGTTTGTCACAAAAACGTAAAAAATATCTGTGGTCGAGAAAATTCACCTTCCCTCTGTAGCTTTGCCAAACCAGACAAATTAAAGCAGCATTACGTTTTCAATGAAGTATGAATACGAGATTTAGTTAATCCACGTTTCTTTTCCCTTAAACGTGTCTGTCTTTTCACTGACAAAAGAATAGCTGACTTGGTTACTTTACTGCATCAGCTGCCTTTTTCTCCCTCCCCCACTCCCAGGCACAGGTATCGGCCTGCTGTTTTTGCTGGAACATTAAACTTACTGAATGTTAAGTGCCACTTAATCAAGGAGTCACTCAGCACCTGACTTAGAGATAACATTCAAAACTCTTCCTCAACAAAGAAACTTGATTCCTGACTACTTCAGGCTGATGTTTTCACCTCTCTAGTGGCTTGTTCTTGCAAATAGTTTCATCAGATTTATACAGCGTGTTCGTTTTCCTAATGAGAGATTAGAGTGGGGAGGAACCCTCAACTGCTGTGATTTGGATTTTTTAAAAAATTCAGTTGAATAAGCAGTGCAGTGGTTAAGAAGTGTTTAGTTTACAGCAGTGTTAGCATAGTAGGACAAGATTGTGAAGGTTCGGTGTGGGCTGTTTTTGGAGTGCTGCTGTTCTCTCTGCAGTTTTATCTGGGAATTGAGGGAGTCTCCTGAAGCATTGCGAGCAGCATCAAGGGAACAGTGAATATAATATGATTAATAGCAGATCCCCTGCCCCCTCTTGTCTGCAGTTCTCGTTGCAACTGCAAAAGAAACACGCGCTTGTAGTGATAGTTGGTGGCCTCCCTGTTTGTTCCAGCTAGTGTTCCCAAGCAGCATCTATTATATAGTTTATTTTTCCCCACTCCATGTGATTTCTTTGTTCTCTCCTCCCTGCGCCTGTGTGCGTCCTGTCTGCTTCTCATTGTCCGTTTCATGGCAGTTCGTCTGCCTTCACAGTGGAGCTGCACTGAAGCTGCAAATCATACTGCCTATCCCAGTGAAATGGAATAAATGCTCTTCTAAAGGAAAGAAGAGTGAATAACAACTGTTAGGAACTAAGAATCACTTGTGAACTCTATTTCTGAAGTGTCATTTAAATGTCTCTATCTGAAAGGCTTCTCTTGAACAGTTGCGTGACTGCATCGTGGTAACATTGGGTGCACATGCCTTTTAACATTAGAAATCGGTGATCTCTAAAAATGTTACTGCATATGCCAGCGGTAGGGTGGGAAACTGGCAAAAAATGAACACTGACTCTTAAGCTAAAGAACACAAACTTCACCAGATTTGTAAATCCTGTAACTTCAAAGTATCCTACTTTGGGGAGAGTGTTACTGAAGACTGTTATTGAGAGCTAACTGCTGATCATGAGAAAATCAATAGTGTAACCTTTACTTCCAATGGAAATGGCCAGAAAGAGGGCTATCAGGGATACTGTCAGCGCATTTTGTAACCAAAAAGCATTAAATGAGCAGTCACAAACTGAAAATAAACTATGGACTTCTTTACTGTTTTATTCTGTGTGTTTATTCAGCGTAGATTTTGAGATTGGTTACATCTCCCCAGTTTCCTCAGTGGGAAATTGCAATCTCCTGCTTTGGAGCTGCCCCTTTAGAATTTTCTACCGCCACAAACGTTTCCAAACTGTGAATGAGAGATGTAGAAAGAAGTTCATACCAAGGTGTTTTCATCTATTCTTTCTGTTGTCTGGAGTAAGCAGTTCCTATTGTCATGTTTTACTAAAGAATGGGAAGATGATTTAGAGGAAATTGTAGAGCACAAACTCTCAATTTGGAAAATTATTTTATATTCCAAAACTCATCAGTACTTCTATTGTGTGCTCCAAATTTCTGCTGGCTTATTTCCCCTCAGTCTCCTGGCTTTGATCACAGAATTGTACAGTGAGCTGGAGTCTGGCATCTAGTATTAAAGCTTGCCACTTCCCCCTAAATCAGCTCCTAAGTGTCATGCTGACACAAATGATACTGAAAGAGGTGACCTGTAGTAGTTGGAAGTTAGGTTTTTGTTTGTTTTTAAAACTTTACCATTGTATCTCTGTCTTTTATTTCTGTTTCAGTTGATGATGAAACTTACTATCTGCATCTAAGTGTTTCACTATGGGATGCAATAAGTGGCTTTTTCTCTGCTTCTTCCTCATTAGGTTCATCTCAAAGCTCTCCTGTCTGCATCCTTGTTGTGGATCTCCAGTTATGAGTGAACTTCTGGTCCTCTGCAACAATAATGGGTTGGGTTTCTGGAATGTAAATCCCTCTTTGAACAGCTAGATATGGAGACTTACCTTTTCTAAGAAATACATTGATCAGATCTAGAGGTCCTCAAAACACTTTCAACCAACTTTCAGGTCTAGTTTTGCTCTAGCATTGGTGCAGGTTTATAGCAGCAACTTCTTAAAAGACAGTTTAAAAAAAAAAAAAATCAATGTATGCATATTCTCGCCCTCTCTACTAGCATTATAATTTTTGTAAGTTCTCTTGCATGCCATCGCAATGTAGCAAGATGAATAGATGCAAAAAATTTTAAGCTGCAGACATGTTGATTCCTTTAAGCATATGTGTACGTACATACAGTCTTGTTTCTTTGGCGCAAGAGTTCAAGAATCAATCAGCGTCTAAGAAATCTTTTTTTTTTTTAAATATACAAAACAGTATGTGGAAAGCATAGTGTTTTTCAGATAGAACAAAGTGGTGTGATCTCAGTGAAGCAGACCTCCTGCTGTGAGTTGTGTTTCGCCTCCCGCACTTTCTTGAAAAATGTGGTAAATACCGGGATTGGCTGCTATAGCTGAAAGGACTTTGGGCATTTATAATCTCTGTAGGTTGCATTATCTATACAGCTGTCGCTAATAAATGTTTCTGGGTTGATGTGCCCTAATAGCCAGGTTGTTCCTAGCTTCTGTTGTAGGCCGAAGTCATCTCAGGCCACAGGGACAGTAAACAGTCTTTCTTACTGATTTCTACTGAAGTAGCAGACCAGGATATTTACTCTGCAGTCTTTTTAGAAGAGTCTGCTTTATTTCCAGCATAGTTTAAAACTGGTTTTAGGTTGGTTGTTTGGGGTCTTGGGGGGGGGAGGGGTGGGGGTAGGACAGGACAGGATTGTTCGAAGAAATTCCACGTGCTAATATAGAACCCTCTGCCATTCACATTTGGCTTTTTTTTGTGTGTGTTCTGGAAAGCTGTTCTTATCTATCCTGTTTCCTCATTAGCTCTGATTTCTCTAAACTTTCCTTCTGATGTTTATTGAGCATATAGTACTTATCCTTTAGGATGATAATCAGTGTAACCTATCTGGCTATTTCTCAAAGCAGTACATGAATTTTAAATAGTAGAGAGACCACATCCCTGAACAGATGGAGGAAGGAAAACAGAAGATTGGCTGATGTGCTCCATAACTGTTGCATTTGCTCATTAGTGGTATGTAGTCGTCCTTACAATAGTCTGCTGAAGTCTAAATCTGGAAGGCTAAAACAACAAAAGGGATCAACTTTACAGTTTGTGGTATCAAAAATTCTTCATATTATATCACTGCACCATGCCCATTGTTCACTCTCTCTAATCGGATGGCAGTAGAAATGTGTAGTTTTCTTCAAGACAAGTAAATTAAAAGCACAATACAATAATACCTATAATAGTAATACTGTAATACTTACAGTAGACAGTTTTAGTTCTTAAGGTACAAATAGGGAATGTCCTGAAAATAAAGGATCTGACAAATATAAATACGATTCAGAGCAAAAATTATATGCCAGCAAAAATGGTATATCTTTTGTCTTGCTGGCTCCACATGCTATTGTAGTCTTTTGGTAATGATGCTGTGAAAATAGAGGATGAGTATTTTTCATTTTGGATGTTACTACTTAAAGGTTCCCATTTCCAGCACTAGAACAGACAACTGTAAACATTCTTTCATAATAAACCTCACGGCTGTGATGTGATAAAGAATAAGAAAATTAGTGATGCCTATCTAAATTTTTTTCAAGTGCTAAGCTTTGTCTGTTCTGGGGAGGAAAAGGGGCCATGTGTACTGAACGTGGACATTACAGAAAGTTTATTTTATTTGAGGGAAGAATTTCTTATGTCTTACAGTAGGAGAAATAATGTTGCTTTTTAATTAATGCCTGTTTAATGTAATTATAAATTGAGGGAGCAAAGCTGAATTATCCTGGCTATGCAAATGGAGGAGGAAGGGGAATTGCAAGCTCTGTGATGGTCATAGTATCCTTTTGAATTGATCTATGACTGTTGTTCATAAGAAAAATACCCATGTAGATAGCAACATTTCCGATAATACTAATTTCAGAAATTTTTAATTAATACTTCTAACTTACGTGTATTGAATATATTGATAACTTCAATTATGCTTCTTTTTCTCTTTTCTAGCTTCTTGTATAGAATATTCATTAGGTGATTTGTTATTTCAAAAGCTGTCATTCCTCTTCTTTTTTCCACAATACAGTTAAAGTAGGAAAAGCAGTTCTGTCTCTTTGTTTTAGGTTTCTTTTGTTTTTTTCACCTTGATTTTCTACCACCTATATAATGTTGTCCTCCTGGGTCCTGTGTCAACATTGCTCGCATGTTGTTGTGACAGGATTAGAATTGAGGATTTCAGTCAGAGAAATCTTATTTTGAAATATCCTGAAGTTGAAAATGAAGAAAATTAAGATCAATATGAAGCTTGCTTAAGCTTGCTATAAGAGGCAGAAGAGAACATCTGGAGAGAGAATAAATGTTTGAGGTTTTCAGAAGCTGAGTAACAGAGCACGACACATAAGAATGGACTTGTGTGTTTTATGGGGAGGATAATAGGGGCATCCTGTTAAAGGAAAAGCAAAACCATTTAAAATTGATAAAAAAAATTCACTTATACAGTTAGCAGGCACATGATATCAGGCAAGTTATTAGAATACTAAAAAGCATTTTGTATTTTTTAATAGGAGAATATTTATCGTTATAGTTAGTAGAGTTTATATTTATAAGGGTATTCTGTGGTATGTATTAGTTTCCTACTGATTCCTGGAAGCTAAACCTCCCTTTGGTAGATTCACCCATTTTCAGTACTGAATAAGGCGAGGCTCTGATATGATACGGCATGGTGAATTCTATGTGGCAAACAGGTGTTGCTAATGAACACATTAGTGCTAGAAATGCTATCTTTATTTGAAGGAAGTAACCCTTCACTTTTGCTTTCTTGTTATTTTATGGGTACATAGTATAAATGTTAATTATGTCTTTTCAGGTATGCAGAAGACATTTCTGATCTTTCTAGAAATAAAACATTCTAAGTTGTAATTCTCTTTGTTGCTTGCTTTTACAGGCTGTCAGAGCAAGAGTGATACTGTTTAATGACACTGTTTTACGTAGTATGCTATTCATGCTGTCTTCATAGTGTTCTTCAGTTAACGGTTTCATAAAGTTTCAGGGTAGCTTCTGAGAAACTTTGAAGGCTGCTAGTCATTCATTGGCTCAGAAAGGAAAATGTTGACTTGCTTAGCTGTAAAAGCAAAATTAGTCTTTGCTTTTAGGAAACTTAATTCAGTGTGTCTTTGAAGTGCAATCATTAAAAAAACAGCCTTTTTTAAAAGTGTTTTAAAGATTTTTTTTTTTTTCAGTCCTATAAACTAGCAGACTCAAGAAAATTTTTTAGTAGTGTCTTAGGATCTCAGATGAGAAACTGAAGAACTTCTGCCCTGCTTGTACTGTGTGACAGTTATTGTCAATCCTGAACCACTGCAGTTTGCAGAATGATGTTTTAAGATACCAGTTTCTTTTTGCTTAAAAGGCTCCACTGTGATGTGTGACACCGTAGTGGCTAATAATGAGCAATTTGTCAATGAGTAGCTGGCCATGCAGTAATGGCAGAGCAGTAAGTGGTAACCCTTTCACTTGACCAAAGATAGTAAGAAATCCTCACTCATCATCCAGGGATCTGCAAAGATCCTTGAATTTTAAAGAACATCTAGATCGAGGAAAAATACGTAAAGCAGTAAAAATAACTTTTTGATGTTTACTGCAAAATTGCAGGATTTGTGGCTCTTTTGTAATTCAAGGCAGTGTTATCATTCATAGATAGTGGCATTTAACTCTTCCGTGACAGATGGATGAAGTTTACCTCTCATCCAAACTAAACTTCACTTTGGTTTTAAGTGTGACAGATTCTGCGTTAGAATGAAGAAATCATCTAGCAATCTTCCTAAAAGTTGTGAGGATAGAAGGCAATATATCATTTAAAGACTAAGAAAAAATTTTAGAATTTCTCAATGAAGCATTGTATGCTTTCTGTAATGCTTTAAAACTTAAGACTTAACCAGTTATGACTAACTTGAATGAACTGTTCTCCATTTTGCAGGATATTTTCCCTGGTCAGTAGTAGGTACACTGTGGTCCTTAATTGGACAGTTTTTGTCATTCTTGGTACCTCTCCTTTCCTTTTTTATGTGTTTTTTACACTAATACGGGATATATTTACTAATCTGTCTCTTTGAAGGTACCTATTTTGAAATTTCGATATGAGAATTATAGCATTAAAAAGTATGTAATGTTAGACATCTATTTTGAAACAGAACATACAAATGTTTCAGAAATATACATCATCTTGCTGGTATTAATAGGCAACTTATTTTAAGTTACAGCCTTTTCATTAGATTTTCTGCCTTGATTGTTCAGCTCTAATTTCACGTCACCAATGTTGGTTTCAGAGTAGATGCAGTGAATACTGTAAATTGAATGTGCAAGGGGACTTTTTCATACTTCATATTCTTTCTTATGCTGTAAAAGATCTGAAGAGTTTTGTATTCTGCTGAAACTCAATAGTTGGCTCTGATTAGTGCTTATAATCACTTTTGCAGTTAAAAGATGTTATTTTGATCTTTACATTGCTACAAATAATGCAATTTTTGTAGTAAGTCTAGCAGTTAAGTTGCCACTGCTTTCAGCGTTGTGGTTGATGAAGGATCATTTAGATACTTATCACGACTATAAGTAGTGGACAGTGTGTATAAAGTGTATCTTTTTAAAATAAAAAAATGTGAACATTGTAGGTTATTACTGACGTTCTTAGAAAACATCAAGTAGACTGGAATAATAATTTTAAATAGGAGTTGCTCCAATTCAGACACCAGGTTTAACATAGATAGTAGTACCAGAACATTCTTAAAAGGTGTCTGTTGAGCAAACAGAGATATTTTATCTGTTTTTCTTGGCTCTGTGTAGAGTGCCTACCTATGTTTCTAAATAACTTGGGAAATAGTTCTAAATAAAATTTAGGTCTTCTGAGTCTTCTGATAGGACAAAACACATTTACTGTATTTTTCTATTTAAAGTTAATAAAAATATTCAGGTAAAAGATTTTTTTTTTTCCCCATGCTGAAGATAAAATTTTGAAAGAAATATTACTTTCAGCCTTAGTATTTCTACTGGAGCTGGTGATAGAATTCTCATTGAATTAACAGAAACAGACTTAGACTAATGCTAAGTGCTTCTGAAAATCCCAGTAGAAGTATATTAAATTACAGTGGATCAAAATACTTAAACACAGAGAGGGAAAGGCATTGATATGACACCTGTATTTCACGATCTTTCAACACACTGAGCTTTTAACCTGCTCAGGAAAACTGGCTAACACTTTTAGTAAAAATTCACGAAAGACTGTCATAGTGCTTCAGACTTAGCTGCGGAAGAAGAAACCTGCTTGTTAACATGGTCATCACATGAAATTTTTAAAGTACATTTCACTGTTTGGCATGATAACGGTAGCATAGTAATCATTTTTCATATGCACAGAATGATAAATTATATGTGGTTTAAAATGGGGGAGCTGGGGAATGAACAACTTGTAAGTGGACTACACTGTAAGTAGGGATGATTGATGTATTTATATCACATTAAAAAGTAACATTTCTTAATGGAAGGTTCTGCCAATCTGATCCCTACCCCTTTTATTGTACAGCTAGTGTTCCAAGACTTTGCTCAATTTGTTGGGCTAATTCTGCGAGATACAATTAGAATTTTATAATGAGTGATTTACTACAGCAGAAAATGTTGTTCAAGTAAAATTGGACTGTAAAAAATACAGAATTGGTAGTGGATAAGAACAACTGTTGTTTTCTCTTTCAGGTTCTTTTTGACTTGGTTTGATTTTGAATGTGTCCATTTTATTAGAATGTGTATATTAGAGCATTATATGTAGCTTTACCAGAGATTTTTTAAAATACTTCCATTAATTTCAGTGTGATGATGTTGTCTGTATAACAATACCCTACTTTGGAAGTTAAAATTTGAAAACACTAAACTTTTGACCTTGAGTAGATGTCGCCATGTATAATGCATTATATTCAGCTGGTGAAGTAAAAATTGCATTTTTCTGGGCTCTAGCTTGTGGAAAAAATAGTGTGTATTGGGCTGCAATGCCTGACAGCTGACATTTATCAAGGGTAACATGAGCTTTACTCATTCTCACATTTTTAAGCAGCTTTCAAAGCATTACATGTATACACATGTTCAGCATATGTCTTGCAGCTTTGAACATTTTGTTCTAAAGATGTTAACTCTCATTAAGATGAGAATCCAGACTATAAACCCATAATGATTTTCATTTATCAAATTTAGTCATAACGTTAACGTTTTGTAAACTGGCACTATAATGTAAAACAGTAAGCGTAATGTTTAAAGCTTAGAAATACTTTTTCCCTATTAAATATTTCAGTGAACTTTAGACCAGACTTTCAGTACATGGGATTGTTTTGAATGTATGGTAGTCTTTCAGAAGCATACATTTTCTAGAAATCATGGAATTAAATGTAGTAAAAAGGCTATTTCTTATTAGAATAAAGTGCTAAAGCTTCTCTTTGAAAAAGAAAAAAAAAAGAAAAAAAAAGACATTTTCTTTTCAGTCATGAACAAATTGTCTGGTAGCCATTTTGATATCTTTGTAAACAGTTTGTGTGCATTGGCGAAATAATGAAAAACTTGTTCTACTTGCTTTAAATGTCATAATGAATTACATGATTGTCTTGAAATGTTCAAAACTCTGTATGTAATTATTCTTGCTTAATAATCCTCTTAAAGACCGAATTGTCTGGAAGAAATGATTGTTTTCATATTTGACAAATTTTCTGCTAATCTACATAGTTTGCTGGTCTATTTTTAGACTCATAGTTTCCTGTTACTTCAGTAGCTCAGCGTAGTGCTAAACAGATCACACTGGTCTGATGCCAGGTAACTCAAAACTGTAGGTGACTCAGAAAGATAAAATGGATGAGTATGATTCTAGGTGACTCTTAAAGATAAAATGGATGGGTATAATTGTGATCATCATAATTTTAATTGCTGATCAATGGTGTAAGGTACATTTCTTTCTCCTTACTAATGTTCTTACTAAATACTTCATACTAACATTACTGACATTCACACCAAATACTTTTAGTTTGTCACTTCTACATGGAAGTCATTTCAGATGACCTAAGAAATAATTTTCTTTCTTATTTAAATAATATCCAAATTGCTAAAGTCAAAAGAGAAATTAAGGTCTGAAGCCAGTCTGGAATTCAGACTTTGCTGGACCAGTTTGTTAAAAATTGGAGTTTCCAGGTGGGATTTTTTTGCTCCAGTTTGGAAGCAGCAGGGCTTTAAACATTAGTTGATCTCCAACACTCTGAAGAGGCAGAATGGATTCACTGTATTTTCTGTGTTGTATTGGATTGACCTCAGCCAAAATTGTAGTCGTAATTGTAGCAACCCTCAAATCCTCCCCATTTATTTGCTGAATTTAAAATGTGGATTTACTTTTGTCAGATCATTTCAAGATATTACTAATGCATAACCAGGTATTAAAAGCCATACAGGCAACAAACAAGTCAAAGTAAGATGACAGTAGAAAATATCTCTCTCTCTCAAGCTTGTTCATCTTGAAATAATCCATAGTTGTTAACTACTGTCCTTAAAAGCTTTGCACATTCATTTAAAGAAATGAGTGCATTAATTTATGACATATTAAAATTTCAAAAGATGTAACAAGAATAAAAGCTGACTTTGTTTAGTGTGTTGTTTAGACTCATGAGGACCCTAAACTGATGTCTAGTAAAATTTGGTCTTGCGGACAAAATAAGCTGTATGAATAGCAGAAAATATCGTTTTATAAACAGGAATAAAAAGTTAGTGTAGTTGTGCCAGGATAATTGTTTTTAATTACTTGTGAATATCTGTATATTACAGGTAATTCAGAAGATCCATTTTTCTCTTTAGCAATAACCCTCATAATTTGTCTGCTGTTTATGGAGTACGGCAATCATGAGCAAATGGATCTCTTATAAATGTTAACTTTTTCCCTTGTCAGACCATGTTTATATACTTTTATCCTGTAAAGTCTTCCTTCCATGCATCCCTCCATGCACACGTGCTCAAGAAAAATAGTATTTTGTATATATAGGCACGTCTTTACTGAGGAAAGCTGCTCTGACTTTTCTTGAGATATTTTGGGTTACTTTGTTGGAAACCCGTGTGATTTCTCTTTGCAATGACACACTGTGACCTTGGTGGTGGTGATGCTTTGGGGTTGTTGTTGTTGTTGTTGTTTTGTTTTGATGGTAGCAAATAGGATACTTTGTTGTAGTGACTTGAAGCTTGTCTGTCCTTTCTTGGCTAGCCCCAGATGTAGAATTACAGTCTTTATTTCACAGTTGTAACACACATATTACCAAAGTGGGACTGAAGAGAGACAAGCACATAAAGGTTTTAAAAGTGAGAAGCTTTCTTTCTGAGTTAGATTTTGGCATGCTTTTTTAATTTTATACAAGCTTAAATATATGGTAAGGTATATGTTGGAGGGGAGCATATTTCTGCCTGTAAAATTTTTGTTGCTTTATTTGTTCTTTTCTGTGTGAAGTAGCTGTAGGCATCATCATGTAAAACTGTAGATGCTAAGAATGATTAAGGATATAAATCCTTTGTTTTAAGAAGCATTTTGTAATAATAAAAATGGATGAGTAGCTTTATTTTTATCAATGCTGGTCACTGATATTGAACAGCAAATTATAGTAGGGAGCATGGTGAAATTAGTATGCTGTAATGAAATCCGTTTTTGTGATGTACTGTTGCTACAGTGATTGTGTGAAAACTCATTTTACTATTGTAAATGAGTTTACTATTAGTAGCGCAAAACTCATTTTACTATTGTAAATGAGTTTACTATTAGTAGCGCAAAACTCATTTTACTATTGTAAATGAGTGAAAGTCTTAAAAGTATATTGCAGTATAGGTACAGTATTTACAGTATATTCTCTCATGGGTTGCTTGATTAATCTTAGAGAGCTTTTCTACTTTCAAATATTTCACAGCTATACGTTCATTCACTTAAATCAGTCTGGAAAAGGAAGGCGGTGATTAGCACACAGGTAACTTTTGAATACATTGGCCAGACTGTATTATCATTCCCTAGTTAAGGAACTTGTATACCTATTGCACAAATGTTTGTGTTTACCTACATGGTAAAATGTATCAGTGTTACTATGCCACTATTTTTAGACTTTTGTCATAGTGGCTGAACATTCCTGGCTGAACATAGCTCTAAGTAATTTATCTAATATTAGGGTGTTTTAAGTCCAGTTTGTTCTGAGGTAGGTGTAATGTAGATATGGTGTTTTATTGGTATAATAGTGCTAGTAAGTCTTCCCATGTAAACAAGCCTGTAGTTTTGAGTTTTACAGATCCTTTCTATGCATAGTTTCTCACAATGCACTGATGGGTCAAGCGGTTGTCTTCATTCATTCTCTAAAATACGTTTTTTTCTAGGTTCATTTGCTTATGTTTGTTTGTTCATGACCTAAATAATTGTAATATATTTTTTCTTGAAGCAATTTTAACAATTAGAAGTTACAGGTTATGTTGTAGTTTTTAGTATTTTTCGTATTAAAATACTTCTCAGTTAATATAGGAAGGAAAACACAATTGCTTTTTCTTCACATTTGTATGTCTCTGTTGCAGGCTGCAGGATTGCCAGTTTTTTTTTTCAAAACTCATTATATTTGCTCTTTCTTTTCAAACCCCAACTGTGACAGTGACGCGACTAGCAAAGCATCTCATTTTTCATTTAAAAAGAAAAACGGATTCCATGTCCCCAGCACTGTAAAAGAAAATTTGACAATATCGACAGTTTACCTTGAAGTCTAACTGAAGAAGATGGAGAAGCAAGGAACTTACCTCTAGAAGCCACTTTTTTTTTTTTTTTTTAAATAAGGAAAGAAACATGAATTTTAATTATAGATAGTTGTAAACGGGAAATAAAAAAACAAAACAAAAAACCTGAATTGTGCAATTCAAGGTTTCACTGAACTCTCTTCACTCCTCTTTCATTGACCTCTGGCTCATAAATGGTTGAAGGTTTGACTTTTAGAAAATATTAGATGTTCAGGATGATAGTGCCATGTTTATCCCACTAGCTTTTCTTAGGCTTAATCTATTACTAGGGAAGCTTCCTGGTAAAGGTCTGTCAACAGACCTTAGTAAAATCACATTTCATACTGGCAAAGGAGTCTCTATACAAGTTCCCTGAGTAAAATAGGTTATATGGGTAAATATATTTTTGCCACTGCACTAAAGCAGTTCAAATATTAAAAAAAAAAAAAAAAATCTTCTTACAAGTTTTAACAAATGTAAAATGACAAGAAATATTAGATCAGTCGGAGGATCATAGAGGTCATGCAGTAATTCTGTGCAACTTTCTTTTTTTCCTCAAATAAGCTTTCCCTATTCAGAAGTCATGCCATGTTGGGTGTTCTGCAGACTTTGTTTATTCATCTGCTCAGTGATATTATTCTTTAGGATAGCTTCTACCATCTTACTATGGATGGAAGTCAGTCAAGGCATGAATGTCAGATTCAGTTGTTCATAGCTCCTGAGAGTCCCTCTGGATTCCTCTCTGTCAGTAGGAGCTACACTGGTCACCTGCCAGTCCTTTGATACAGAAACCTTTGTAATGACAGATTGTGCAGTTTGGCCAGCAGTTCTGAAGATTCACATTTGAACCCCTTCTTGGATGAAGGGTGTCCTGGTGACTGATTAACACCTCGTGTGTCTGTTTGGTTTAATTCTTCCTCTATAATTCCTTAAAATTCATTTTGCTTCTCCAACCAGTTTGCTACAAGGAAATGCTGGGAATCTCTACAGTATCTTCAGTGGTGAAGGCCAACACACAGAGGTTTTCAGAGCTATGTCTTTATCCTCTCTGAATGGCCATTTTATGCCTTTACCATGAAGAGTCTGCCAATGTCTCCCTAGCTGGCTTCCTGCTTCTGATGTGTTGTTTAAATATCTTTTTATTATCAGTTGGAGTTCGGTGCAAAGCACTCTTCTCGTTCTTTTTTTAGTCCTGTATTTCCTGTTTACATTCAATTTACTGCGTTCTATGGGTGTTTCAGTTCTTCCCATGTAGACGGGCTTTCCACTTCTTAAATGCTAACCTTTTCCCTGTGGTATCCCCCTTAGCTTTCTTATAGAGCCATAGAGGTATTTTTTCGATGTTTTTGTTCTCTGCTCCAAAAGCTGTGTAGGTGTAGCAGCTATTATCCAGAATTCACTTGAGAGCCTGCATCTTTTTTGTCTCTCTCTCTGTTGTCATCACAGTACAGTCATACAGTGACAGTGTAATCACTTTTCCATCTTAAGGGCTGGGGGTGTGTGGTGATGTCCTCACATATCACTAGAGATGTGTAAATTAATATTCCACACTGCTTCTAAGCTGCATATTGTTTTTTAAACACAGCTGAGTTTTTATAGGAGAATAATACCGTCTTTGAGAATTTCTTTGATTTGTGTGCACAAGCATTAACTGATTAATGTGCTGACTTCCTTTTCCTTTTTGTTCCACGTTAAGACTATTAAAGATATTTGGTTTTAATAGTTTGAACTGGAGTTACAGATGATGTGAAGAAATAAATACAATATTGTAATGTGGTAGAAATTTTAGAATATATGTGTCACGCCATCTGTATGTCTTTGTTTAATGTGGAAAAGTGTTTTGGCAGAATTCTAAGGAGTTTTGAAAATTAAATCTTTGCTCAATTCATATAGTGTAACTCAAGACTTCTAAGTTTTAAATAGCTGGGAATTTGTGGTGATTGTCTTGCTTGCTCAGTCTTTTTAGTGTGCCAATGCCTGTTCCTAGTAAAAAAGTCATCTTAAAAATGAAGCTTAATATTTGAAAGGCCTTTTTGAACTTACAGTAGATGTATTCAAAGCCGATTAATTCAATTTTAAGTAGTGCTCCTGTTGGTTTCATAAAGATTCCCTAATACTATGTCAAATTTGGAATTAAATTTAGAAGTCTTCTATGTTTTAATCTATGAACATCTGGTGAGTTCAAGTGAGAATTTGGTCTTTTTTGTTTTCTGCTGTCTTTACTTCAGTATTTCTCTAAGGTTCTGATCTATTTTGTCTGATGGCCAGGCAATAATACTTTTTGAGGTCCATAGAAATGCTAGGCTTCATTTGTTCCATGGATTTGCCCTTTTGTTTGATCGCTTTTATAAAATGTGTCCATCATACCTAGCCGGTTACTTTTTCTTCTCCTTCTCCTGCGAAGCCTTGTGTTTTCTTTTCCTGTTTCTCTGTGTTTGAGTCTGTTTCATGACTGCCTGATTCTTCTAAAAACTGAATTAATCTAAGAAATCCAGCAAGAAATAAGACGAACTTAATTATGGCACATAATGCTTCCTAACTGCATTTTAAAGAATTATTCACATCTTCATGTTACAAACAAAAAAGGCTTGCTAGCCTTCCTCCCCCACACCCTCCATTATAGCCGTATAAGGCGTCTATTGTCTCCATTCATATTGAGATGTCACAGATGTGTACACTCTTCTGGGTTCTTTTCTCTCTTGCAGCTCTAATGACCGCTACTCCTTTGATTCTTTTCTCAGGCAAATTGGCATAGGCTATACAAAAAGAAATTTAGGTCACAAATAATCTTTAAATTATTCTACTTGAGTGAGAGGAAGATTTAGCTGACTGTGTATTTGTATATACTGGAAATTTATGGCAAAATATGGCAAAATTAGTTTCATCCAACAAATACTACTTTGCCATCTCAGAGATTGTTGACTTAAAAAAATCACCAAAGGAGTGTGCAATTTTAGTGTATGTGTGCAATTGAGAGAGTTTTAAAGCTATATTTATGCTTTTTTTTCCCTAGAGATTAAAAGCAGGTGTGTTCGCCTGTACTGTTAAAACAACTAGGAATATTAGGAATGGCTAATTTTAAATAAATACTTTTATACTTATGTATTTTCATTTCAGAATTAATATAGATATTTTTGTTCTATTTTGAGATTAGCTACCCTCAATACCAGATTCCCTGTCTGTCAGGACAGTGAATTTAGGGTTTAGCTCTAAGTGTAGATGTAGCTTTCTTTGAAATACCTGGAACCCCATGTGTTTTATGACTCTTGGCTCTGTACACTGAGGTGTTAATGGTAGGCAATTTGTATTTCTTCATGTACTGTATTAGTTGCACAGATATGCAGATGGTTGAGTTGTGCAGGCAGTAGCAGTGGTCTATTCATTAAGAATTTTTCTGTAAGCAAACTAATTCCTTTTTACATGCTCCTTAGATATGCTATTCGTGTGTAGAAAAAGCAAGCGTTTACAGAAACAGGAAACTATTTTGTGCTTTGCATTACATCTCTGAACTGTCTTGTACCAATATCCTTTTATGGTTGGCTACTTTATTTTCCAGTTAAAACTAGTGTTGTGTTTAAAGTATACTAGCAGGTCACACTCTTCATCACTTCTGTAGGCTGAGTTTTGTCTGTTGTCTAGTCCTATTTTTTAAGTTAAGAGCACTCAAAAGGTAAAAAATCCACAGATACAGCATCATTTCTAGTTGTTTTACAGGATGCTGTGATTAAATCTGATCATGTTAGCTAAGTTATTTAAGCTGCTTCTCATTCTTGTTTGTCTTTGTTGTTGTTTTGTAATAACAGAATACTATTCCCTCAAATATTTGTGCCCTTGAAAGTGTTGTGTATTTCAGCTGGCTGCAAATTCATGACAGCAGGCCACGCAATTTATGACATGCTTTTTTTAAGAGGGTGATCAATGCTTCTGTCCTGTACTAGAGGCTTGGTAGTGTGGGATGGTATGTTTTGTAGAACTGACTTTCAGTATTTAGGAAGAGGGACAGAAATTACTGTTTTGGGTGGCTTGTATCCCAGCTCATCTGCTGTGGACCCAGAGCACCACTGGCAAGGCTTATTTCTCTCTACTAATTTATTTGTGTGTAACCCTGCTACTAATACCAAAATCTGTCTCTGAAGCATCATGAAGATTGGAACGAAAATATTTCATTAAGCATTATATTGTGTTGTTTTCTTGGTATTTGTGCTATGGAATTCTTGAGAGATTGGAGTTTTTCCAAGGTTAATATCGGAAACTAATTTGTTAATTGTGTAACAAATTGTGTAACAAATTGTGTTCTTATAAATGCAGAACAAAAGATTGTTGTCTAGACACTAACATAAAAGATTCTTGAAACTGCAGCACCGGATTGCATACTTTGTAGACCTAATTTTGTGTTGTTCATAAAAGTGAAAGGTTTGCTTTTTAGTAGTCAGAATCAAAGAGGCTCGCTCTATTCATGGCCAGGACATTCCAGTAAATTTTGAAGTTGATCTGATGTATCTGCCCCTGTACTCGGCACTGGTGAGGCCGCACCTCGAATACTGTGTTCAGTTTTGGGCCCCTCACTACAAGAAGGACATGGAGGTGCTGGAGCGTGTCCAGAGAAGGGCAACGAAGCTGGTGAAGGGCCTGGAGCACAAGTCTGATGAGGAGTGGCTGAGGGAACTGGGGTTGTTTAGTCTGGAGAAGAGGAGGCTGAGGGGAGACCTCATCGCGCTCTACAACTGTCTGAAAGGAGGTTGTAGAGAGGCGGGTGTTGGTCTCTTCTGCCAAATAACTAGCGAGAGGACAAGAAGAAATGGCCTCAAGTTGCGCCAAGGGAGGTTTAGATTGGACATTAGGAGAAATTTCTTTACTGTAAGAGTGGTCAGGCCTTGGAACAGGCTGCCCAGGGAAGTGGTTGAGTCACCATCCCTGGAGGTATTTAAAAGATGTGTGGATGAGGCGCTTAGGGACGTGGTTTAGTGGGCCTGGTGGTGTTGGGTTGACAGTTGGACTCGATGATCTTAGAGGTCTTTTCCAACCTTAATGATTCTATGATTCTATGATTTAATGTTCAAGCATTTTCACTTCAGAGGTCTTCATGTTGAGTGTAAGAATTTGCCTCACTTGGTCAGTTTGGCTGAAAATGCTCTTTTTTTGTAGCATTCACCCAACAAAAAGTTAGCTTTGTTAGAAGTTTGCGGTATCTGCCAGGAGACTCTATACGAGTACAGAAACAATTATATTTTACTGTTCCCCAGTACTTCCACAAAGGCAAAATATGGCAGAGCTGTGTAGAAATACTCACAAGCATCAGAACTGTTCTTTTCAAGGATTTGCAGTTTCCAGCTGTTGATAAACTTTTGTGCTTCTTAATAATTTGTGATTATTCAAGTGCTAGGAAATGGCAGATGAAGTGAACAGGCTGAAAGGCCAGATGTATGGTGGGATGATTAATGGCAGTGTTGTTTAAGGCACATGAGCATCAACTAAATCACATCTGATCTTCCAAGATGAACAAGTTGCCCAAAGTAGAAAGGGGGAAACAAAACTATGATTAGATCATTGCAAAAATTCTAGATTGCACACAGCTTTTAATTGAGAGGTTTGCTCTTTAAATATGCAAATATAAAAAGAATAGTTAGAATGTTTTTTTCAGCTGTGCGATTCTAATTAAAAAATATTTTTGCTCTGCAACTTGACACTTTAAAGTGTTTACTTCTTCAAATACGCAGTTTTCTTAAAAGGCAATCTCTGTACCTACTGAATTGATGAATACTTTCAGTTCACATACAAGATTCAAAGACTAAATTGGAAATACTGGGGGTGAACATCTATTGCTAATAATAGTTGTAGCAAATGCAAAAAATTAATCTGGTTTGAATGCTTTTCTGAGTATTACTTGTAGATGTTCAAAAGCTGGCATTAAGCTTGGCATCAACTTGATAGAGATCACGTGTCAGAAACTGATAGTGTGTACAGTAAATGTTTCATTCTGTCAAAACCAGTCAGTTTTTCTCTTTGTCTGAAGACATTTTGCTATTGTTAGAGATTTTAATCCAAATGTAAAATGGCTTCTGTCTCTAAATTTAAGCTTGCAATGGACAGGCCTTCCTTTACAAGGAAATTGCTGATATTTTGTCCAATTTTTAACTGCTGCTTTGGAAAACTCTGGTTTTGAACTGTTCTCATTCTAAACATGTTTTATCTAAAACGGTGATCTCTGTAAAATGAGTAAGATTCTGGCATGATAGGGTCTGATTCAATTATAACAATGCCATACCACTAAATGAGTTAATGCTAGTTGTAATACTATAGTTATGTTTAAGTTGTCTCTCTCTAGAAATCCAGCAAGCAGTCTTTGCTTCCATGAGACACTGGTAGGGTAGAATGGCAGAACAAAAAAACTGCATGTATATAATATATAAAAATGTATGTGAACCCTTTCAGAGTCTCAGGAAGGAGAATGGACTTGCTGATGGCACATTCAGAGCTTCAGGAAAGGGAATGGACTTGTTGATGACTTGGAGAGAGAAGTGTTTAGTGAAACAAACTCCGTTTAGTTAATTACATTTCCTGTTTTCACCAAGAACTTTGTAAGTACTATCTGCTTTTGAAGTGTCAGATAGTGTATAGCTACCTCAAGGAAAATGATAGTTGTTGCTACTGAAAACTTGAAGATTGAATTCTTACTGTATTGAAACTATGTTTGGGAAGTTGCTTCCTCCCTTGTAAGGGAAAACTAATTCCTTAGTCATTGTTAAATTAAGATAAGAGCTCTTGTATCTTTATCGGATCATGTAGGAAAATGTCTGTGTCACTCTGTTATCTTACAGGAGCTACTGTATTCTGTAAGAAAAAAACACCCTATATTTATGTGTGATTTTGTTCCCATAAAATACAGTTCTCCCGATTTTATAAGTTGTGCCATGAATCCCATCTAATATCTACTAGTAGTTATCGCTCTGTGTTTGCATTTGATATGATTGTTACTTAGTTTCTGGCAATCATCCCTTTGCATTGGACTTTTTCTTTATAATGGCAATGATTAAAGTTTGTACTGAAAAGGTAATCACATTATTGTAATGTGTAGTGGTCAAAATTGTGTAAGAATTGAGTCATATATTGATAAGGCATGAAACAAGCTTTCATCGGGTAAGTTAATATATCTGCTTAAAAACAAAACATAAAAAGTTAGAAGTGATTAAAAATAATTAAATAATGTGTTCGGATTTATATAGTCAAACTGATAGTTTCATGTTCTAAGGCTCTTAGTTGATGTCCTTTTCTAATTAAGAGAGATTTTGTACTTTGGACTAATCTTTAAATAATTTAGGATTACGTAATTCCATTTTAACAAATTATGTGAATTAATTCAAACTTAATTCCTAATTAAGCTGACATTGGAATATGTAGAGGTGCATTGTACAGCTTGCATTCTTCTTACTAACCTGTGGATTATGTCATGTGTCAAATGGCATGGAGTCACCTATGAATTAGGTGTATATAGAGCTGGAAAGTGACTCTTCAATACTGTTATCTTGGTATTCTCTTGCGAGCTTTGGCCAAGGGTATTTTGTCTTGCAAATGGAACGCTTTTTATATAAGTTTCCTATTTTGTTAGAATTTTATTGCTGTTAGTAATACTAGAGAGGTTTGTGCACTGGTCAGTACAATCTCTTTCCATACTACCCACTGTTTTTGGCAAGGATGATGGGAAGAAGTGTTTTCCACTTTTAGAACTTTATTAAATATTAATATAAAACCTAAGTAGACCATATGTATTTCAGTCAGCTACTGACTTGCCTGAGTTTCTTCTGCTGATGAAGTGTCTGGATGTACAGACTGGTTCTGTGGTTTCTTACCAGTTAAGCAGTTATCAAGTCCCATTATAGTAGCCCAGACATCACATACTATTTCTTTCTTTGTTGTATTTGAGCTATTTCTTTCTATATATATTTATTAAATTTTAAATTTTTTTTAAAATAACTCTTTAGTAACTCTTCCAGATACAAGTCTGTAAGGACTTACCTATGTTAAGAACATACTAAATATATCCTAAAAACACTCGACTGATGCCATCAGCTATATTGAAAGCCCAAATTACCTCTTCCAGTAGAGTGGCTTGGAAATCCGTCAAGATTAAAGGCCACCTTCAATATTTTTTTGGCCTGCTATGTTTGAGCATACCAATTCTTGTTGCCAGTGTCATGCAAGTAGGTGGTGTGGCTGCATTATGCCTAATTACGTTTTACGTACAAGAGCTATATGCTGACAAACACATCTAGCCAAATAAGTTCAATACCTTTTCACAGCTGGGTTATGAGGGAAGCGTTTGTTCTGAGTCTAGAATGTGGCTCACATGTCTTTGGACCTGTGATGAGATGCAATAAGCACTTTACCACAATGCTTTGTACAGAAGCTGACACGTGAGAAATTTTTACAAGTGTTCTGCAGCATATGGTGAAGGCGTAAGGATAAAGACTAGTCTTTTTTATAACAGTGAGTTCACTGGAGCTTTCTATTTCATACATTTTGTTTCTTACAACAGGGTCCTATATCTATTGCTGTGACTAGCAAACAGGGACGTATGGGAAACAAATTAACAAGTAATGACATTCCAAAAATAGAGCACACGCATTATTTATCAGAGGAACAGGAGATGCACTCCGAGTGTGTTCCACCTCTGACCATCCTTTAACTGAAAGTGTCCTGTCATTTTAATATATGCAAAGTGAACAAGGCTCAAGTTAATTGTCATGTCTGAAAAATAGCCTAGGAGTGCATAGTGCTTACTAAACACTGCAGGGGAATTGGTAAATGAAACCTGACAAGGCCTGAAAAATTATGGTGTCCCTAAAATGGAACGTATAATATAAAAAGGATGTGTGCTGAGTTACCAGATCAGGTAACCAGCTACCAGATCGTAGATGGCACTTTTTTTTTTTTTTTTTTTTAAACTGATAGCCCTGATTCAGTGAAGTCTCTGCCTGAGTCAGTTATTTATTATCTAGTAAATTTTGGCTGAGGGGGTGGGGAAAAAAAAGAGTGGAGAATGATCAAATGCATATGTTTTGGAATAGTATTTTATTAGTTATTGTACTGATGGAAGTGCTAGATTAGGATAATGATGTATCAATATAATTTGCTGTTTGCTTCATAATGTAAGTATAGCTGCTTTAATCTTAAAAGGTAAGTTAAGACTTTTTAGTACAAAATAGTTACAGTACACCAAAACCTCTTTATTAACTCAGTGTCCTTGAGTCTCATTATCTGTTTCAGGAGTTTGTTACATTGTACTTTAAGATTCACAAAGCTGTAGTTAAGGTTCAGTGGCATTTTTTATCTGCTGCGTTTTTCCCCTCCCCCAGAGGTTTAAAAATATGTTGGTTTTATGTACTGTAGTTTGAAGAGTAGTATGTTGTATTTAATTTCTTTTTTAAACAGGCAGATTAATTATCCTTAAAACATTTAAGGAGGATTACAGATACAATCCTTTTTATGTCTTCTTTCAAAAGGAAAGAAGACATTGTGTTTACCATATCTGGCACATTTGACTATGAATATATATGTATATTTTTAACCCTAAAAAAAAAGTGTAGCTTTAGCTCTCTGTCATATTGTTGTCTATGCCACAGGCAACAATATGGTTTGTCACTTAGCTATCCCATCCAAACGCTAATGTAATCTTCTTTCTTTCATGTGTTTTAAAAATTGGATCAAAAACCATATGTACACCTAAATTTGGTAGCCAGGCTATGTTGGATGCCTAGTTTCTACATGGTGTAAACTGAGTATCTCTGTAGCTCATCCTGAAAGTGGGGAAATCAGTCAAAGGTCACTATGTTGAGCTCATTGAGATCAAAACACACCAAACGATGTTTTTGTGTGAGCACTCTTGTTTTTTGGTTGAGCGGTTTTTAGACAGGAAACAGTATGCTCACTAGTGGTACTGGTGTGGTGAGAGCTGATGGAGAAGCTGACTGCACAGCCTCAAATGCCAAGCTTTTTAGAAGAATACTGGCTCTGAGACTGGCAATCGCTTAGTGCATGACTGTGCTTTGATACAGGCACTCTAATAACCTAAACTAATTCATGTGAAGCAGAACAGAAAACAATGTTGAAATAAAATATCTTTTGTATTTAAAAAGTTAAGAAGTTGGCTATTATCTGTGTACTCAGAAGAGGAAGCATGTAGGTTTAGAGCAGGGATGACAGAGTTGAATGGTCAACTTTCAGTATATAAGAGTTCAGGCTTTCTTTAGCAGGAAAAGACCAAGTATTACTGAAAAACAGGGACATATTTTATTTTTTCATTTAAATGTCGTAGATGATAACAATGTAATGGCTTATTAGATGATAGAATTTTAATATCCTGTTTTACTTATAGTGGTAGTAACTTGAGGTCTAATTTACTTTTGATATATGGCAAAATTTTACTGTAGCGTATTTGGTGTTAACTTTTTGGTTTACTGGGTGGTGTTTTCATCCCTACTTCAGGTTGTTTTAATTTCATCCTGGTCTGTAGAACAGAATTTAGAGTATCTGTCAAGGTTGCCCTGCCAGTTGACAGTTCTCATAGGATGGTCCTCTGCAGTGTTTGGCCAGACCAAATTAGTGCAAATGCTACTCCAGATGCTTTTCTACCCCTTCAAAAACCTTCAGATTATTCAGAAGGTTATTTTTTAGTTACTTTACTGCAGTACTTCTTTGAGAAGTTGTATTCCATCTTCTGTTTGAAGACATCCATGGAATGAATATTTACTCGAGAGGAATATAAAGGGAATATTCTAAAATAATTGAAATAGTGTTAAGATTTTTATGTGGTTTTCAACTTAATACATTTTCAGGGTTCTTCTCTTTCTCTTGCATTTCCAGTTACACAGAATCTTTTTGATACTTGTGGGTATTGAATCTCCCACCTTTAAGTGATTTTGTGCTGTTTGTTTCTCCTACATAGGTCAACTTCTCAGTGAGACTCTTGTTTGTGATTCTATTGAACTGCTTTTGTTCTTGCACAGATGTATTCACCAGTTTATCAAGCTGTTATACAAATTTGAGGAAAAAACCCTGCATATCAAACTGAACAGTGAATGTAATTTATGCTACCTTTTTGTTTCATAGATTCTGTCCAGTGGAGACATCAGAAAATAGCCCTTGTTGGGTGTAAGACCATCCCAGGGAAGCTAGATAGCAAGCTATCACTGAGTGTAGTATAGGTCAGGTTTAGCATTTTTACAGAAATGAACAGCTGAAGGATTTAATTTTCCATGATGTCCAAATATTTCTTTTACTGCATTTAAGTTTTCTTAGATTTTTCTTCCTTTTTTTTTGTGCTTTTGTTCTGGTTTCCATGATTAGCAGAGGTTGATTTACCATAAAATGGTGTTATAGAAGTCTTTAATTACGAGACAATTTACTCTTGATGCTTACTCTTACGTGACCACATTGTCAATCAACCTTCTAATTGGTAATTCCAGTTCATATAAATAAAGCTACAATCAGTATTGTCAAAGGGATGGTTAAAACAGCAGATGAATGCATATGCAACCAGTTGATATGAAAAGCTTCAGTTTAATTTCTTAAGAAATGAGCTACTTGAATAAAACTCCTTTACCTGCCTGGTAGTGATTACTTTTTGAGTAGTCTGGGTAGAAGTATCAATTTTGAAACTCTTCATTTTGGATAGGACTATGGTGTGTGCTTACATGTGAATGTCTCATAAATATTTCCCAAGAGGAATTTATTTTTCTAATTAGCTTGAGCAGCCTCTGCTTTACGTAGCGCTTTAAGCAGTTTTCAGTAAATCAATTCAATCACACAGCTGTTGTTTAAAACTTTTCCCAACTTACTGTAATTCTCTATAGAGACCCAGAATCTCACTAATTAGTACACTTAATCATACCTTGTATAAAATGCATGATAGTATGGATTAATCATTCCTAGAATTTCATAGAAAAACAGAGTAGCAGAAACCTGAGTGCTCATAGCTCTGAAAACAGTTTGCTATTCTCGTATAATAGTTATGTACCAAACAGTGTGTACAGGCTGACACAGAGTGGCTACGCACTTAATTTTTACTTGCCAGTCATGACTTTACAAAATAATTAATTTGGGGCTGCAGCTTTTTATATTAAGATTTAAAAGTTACTAAGATCAAACATCTACAGCAGTTTCATTATTTCTTCTAAAGTCAAAAAAAACCCCTACATTTAAAATAAATATGTTTATTTCTTATGTGAAAGGAAACCTAGCTTATCGGGTGGCATTTGTGATGTTAAGATGCAGACTTTTGAGCTGTTTAGCATATAGCAGAGATGACAGTTACAGTTATTATAAGTGAGTTTTAAACTCATTTAACATTAAAATATCTCGAGTGTTTACTTTTTGGTAAGATTATTAATATTAGATGAAAAAATTGAAAAGCAAGCCCTTGTTTTTTTAAAGTACAGCCTTTTTTGTTTTTTCAGGATGTGACTTAAAATGACTTCTGATTCTGAAGGTCCTCTGAATAATATGCTGTGCTTAAATGTTTGCTAAGGACAAGTAAGTGACTGATTTCATATTTGGACTATACGTACCTGAATAGTTATTCCCTTACCATTTTTAAAGCTACAATTTACAAATTCTATGGGTAAGTGTATAAGAAGCATGTTCTTGAAAAGAAGAAAAGGGGGGAGGGAAGAAAAAAGAAAAAAGGAAAAAAAAAAAAGAAAAAAGAAAAACCCTTACTTCACTACTGCCAGAAGGTGAGTTTTCTAAGTTTGTTTTCGTGTCGATTCCTGTCTATGTAAATGGGAACATAAGTTGTTTCTGTGGTCAGTCTTATAATAAAAGAATCTTCACGTAGTTTCAAGAATATTTTGAATCAGAAGTTTCACTGGAAAGCTATCATACTTTTTATATACATGTATTTGAGGAAAATATAAGTGTGAAAAATTTTTTCTAAGAATTTGGAGTTGCTGAATGGAACGTCATCTAGTTTTATTTATATCAAAAAAAATTTAAATATTTGGGGCTTCTCTTAGCATAAACGAGTTAGTTTATTACAAGTTGCATCTTAAAAAACTGAGTGAATTATGTATTGGTTTTTAGAAGGGAGGATTATATTTAATATTTTAACATTATATACAATTAAAAAAATTCCAGACCATCACCATGGTTCATTGGAAAAGACTGGTTTGATTTAATTCTTCATAATTGGCTTATTCTGGGGAATGTTAAGAGCCAATTTATGCTTTTTCCCTAGTGAATTTTTTAAACAAGAAATCAGCTCAAACAGAAGAGCTTCCAAGCAGGCAAGATACCATGAGTACATATATTTAGTATAGGGAAAAGCTGATGGTTTCATGGGACCAAAGAAGTGTTAAAAAATATTTTAGGCAAATAATATGATTTTTTAAATAGTTTGGATATGTTTTAAATTAGTATTGTATGGTTGTGCTTTGTGGGTTTTGGGGGTTCTTTTTGTGTGTGTGGTCAACTATTTCAGCTAAACAAATACAAAAACTAAATCTGAAGCATCTAATTGTTTATATTTTTGGGCCCATATTAGGACAAAACCTTCCCAGTTGCCATGTCCTATTTGGTGAACAGGTCTTTCATCTACAACTACTGAGAACATGGGCATGAGGGAATAATGCTTGAGTTGGAGAAGGAAATCAGTGCATTGAAAGACAAACTAGCAGAAAGTGATCTAATGAATGTTGTTAAAGTTAGTAGGTTTCCAGTTTGTGTGAGGGTGAAGTGATTAAGACCAGGGAAGAAACTATCATACAAAGCTGAAAACTTTCTACTTACTGTGCTTAGTATTTCTCAATATCCTTTTGATTTGAATGCTCTCTAGGAAATGGCTTTAGCAACTTTCCCGATTTCAAACATACGGTGTTGTGGACATGCACGTCCTTTTCTTGGTAGTCTGGGACAGAATTTTAGAGAGATTTTTTTTTTTTTCTTTTTTTTTTTTTGCCTGTCAAAATATTGAAACCCTGGCAGGTTGAAAAATGCTAGTCCTAAATGCTGCTGATTTTTTTTAAATTCTATGTTTTTGATTGGAAGGCTGTACATACATTGTTGCAATGGATGGATTAATGATTACTATAACTTGTTTTACCTGTCACGTGCAAAAAACAGTAGCTTTTTAACAACCCTTCTATGGTTTTCACTGAGAAATGAACAGACCTTACGTGAAAATTATATAGTATACTGCAAAGGATGTAGACATGTGCACCTTATTAATAAGGACAAATGTTTTTTCAACGCACTTATTGATGAGCAAAAAGGTCTTTGTTATTTTTTGTTTTCTTGTTTCCCCTTTTTGATGTGAGAAAAAATTTGGAAAATTTAGGATTATGTCTGAAAAGATAAATCAAATGGAAATGCAGAAACCAGTACTTAGTATTTGCAGATAATGGTGAAAGTTTGGAACTTTTTCTCCAAATATTGCTGCCTTTGGTTCCACTCCACTGGTGGGGTTAAGAATGGCAGTATATAGTGGTTCATTACTGCTACAACTGATAGAATTAAACAATGTCTTGCTTTGAAGACTTTGAACCATCTCTTATGTCATCTTGGTTTTTTCTCAAATTTGCTTTAAATATAAGAGGGCTCTGGACATACTTGCTTCCATTCACCTTTAACATTCTCTATTTCATACAAATGTAAACCTTTCTAAATTATTTGGCAAGAGCTAGGGCTTTGTTTTTCCAAATAACTTTTGGAAAATCATATTGGACAGAACAAAGTGTGGCTTTGTGTCATTGTTTTCAATAGCTAAATGAAGTGTAGCATAAAATGCTTTAGTTTTATAAAATGTTTGATGAAAATGACAAAGTATTCTAATCCAGTGGAGTAACATGGGGAGTTTAATTTAGAAATTAAAATTACTTGCTGGTGCTGATGACATCAGACTAGCAAACATTTAAATACTATTATATACATAGGAATTATTGTTCATGAAGTACCTGACTTTAAAATTTGGCAGTCCCAAGAAATTCTTTCTACAAATTATATAAACTAGGAACAGATAAATTTTAGAAAAATCTAGTTCTTTATCACTGGATAGAATTTATATTCAGCATTTCTTCATCCTTATGTGTAATAAATCTGCTGTAGCCTCTTGCATTTTAAGCAAATACTTGCATAGAAATTTCATTAAAAAGTGCATAATACGTATTGATAGCTCAAGTTCACAAGACATTCCCACCATTAGTTAGCCTTCTGTGCAGTAGGTTTGAGCTTGTACGTGCAACTTTGAAGAAAAATAGCAGAACAATTGTCAGATTTTTTCATGAAAGTGGTTGCTGTCATACCTGTATTTCCGTTATTCTGAGTAAGAATAGTATTCTGTGATGGAAGATTATAATTCCTGTGTTTTGGGTAATTCATACTTATCTAAGATTTAACATAATTTCTTATATTTGCCTGGTTTTATGTAGTAACTGAGTATTCATTGAGTCAAATTAAGCTAGTTTGTAGAGTTATTTTAATTACACAAATAATATAAAGAATTTCACTGTGTAATTCTTTCCTTTAAAAAATGCTTCACTTGGGTAGATAATATTGTGCAATATAACTAGCAGAGGAGTCCTTCTAGCCAGCGTTATAGGCTCATGAACCAGAAATAATGCTATTGCCTGTTAGCTCAGAAAGTAAGTTTACAAAGATGGCTGTGTTAAATTTTTTTGCTTTTAGTATAAAAATGCATCAAACTTTTAACTTTTGAAAGCTGTGTTTTGAAGTAATGATTAACTTCAGGAAAACTCCCCAAAACCTCAAAAATAGATTTCTTTTTGGAAAAACTTTTTAGCCCATTAGAAATTATAGGTTCATATTCAATGAATGAATATGACACCTGGTACTTTTTAACTGCTGATTTCTTTCATTATTAATTCACTGAATAATGGCTTCTTTTGCTAGTATTTCCTGTAGCAGGGAAATTAGTTTGACTGTTAACAGTTTGTCCTGTAAATCCATCTGTATTGGGAAGCAGCTTCTGTAGTTTCCTTAACTAAGCAGTTACAGAGTTGTTCTAGGCATTACATGCCTTCCCAGCTTGTAATGATACTCTTAGGGAAAGGAGAATACATGTGCAGGAACTCTGCAGCTTCAGGCTTGGGTGTAATAGTAGGGAAACAGCCTACACAAATTACCTAATTTTTCCTTTCTTCTCCAGGCTTCTATATTTAGGCACTGAAAGGTTTTTTTTTCTTAAATAGAATAAGGATTGTGTTCTCTGATATGTATCATGTTTCTGAGACAAAATGTAATAATTTTGGTTTTCTATTTAATCATATTGTGAGTTATCTGTCAGTACAGGTAGATGTTAAACCAGAAATGACATTTCCATTCTAAATAATTTAATGCAACCTTGTTACCTGCAAAATTACGTTCTAGTGAAATGTCTGTCCTAGCTCAAATTTTCAACTATTTAATGTACTTTAAATCTTTCTTCCTCTTAAATAGAATGTACTCCTGGCTTCTGACATACTTGCTGTGCCCACACCCTTCCTGAGCTATCCTTAAGTCTTGTATTTTAAGCTCTTCCTTTCTCTTTCCGCAGTAGCTCTTAACCCTGCAGCTCTATACTCTGCCTGTGAATGCAGTTACAGGGAGGGAAGCACCGCTCCTGGAGCGTGTGCGTGTCACCTACAGAATGACTCTCAGGATTCAGCCTTAGCTGGTGAGGTCTGTAGGCATAAGACCTTATGAGTTATATGTTCTGTTCAGTGTCATCTTCAGATAATCAACTGCTTTTTGCATGATCATAGCCTGTTTATATAATCTGTTTTTGAAACTGCTTACTTGTTCAGATGAGTAGTTTTTCATTCAGCTGCTTAATTGAAGAAGGTATTATCCCTGCAGTTGTTCAGTGCTATACTGTCATCTAGTGGCATAACACTATATTTTTCTTGAACTTCACATAAGGTGGGCCTCTATGAATGTATTTGAGAGGTTTTTGCCCTGGAGGAATATATGATTGAATAAAAGTTTTCAGGCTTGCTTTTCCATCTCTTTGTATATTGGGTTTTTTCTTATTCATCCTGGTTTTGTATAAAATATTTAGATGTAAAACCAACTTCTTATCTGTGCAGTCCATGACCATAGTTACAGAGTTAGGCATCTTTTGTAATTGTTTATTTCAAATGCAAGATTATGTTTTACTGTTGTTTTTAATTTTATTGTGATGTACAAAGTATATTATCCTTCCTTTCCTAATCCCTGTCAACTGGGATGAGGATTCGTTATGAATACAATTTTATGTTAAGCATTGTAACATTTGCTTAGCTGCAAAGAGAACTTGTGCTTTAAAGAGATTCCATTTTACTTTTGAGCTTTGTACACGTGCCAGCATAATCCAGTGTCTGCTCCTCAGTGAAGCCAGCAGTCCTCTGTCCTGTCTAGCATTCAAAGGTTTGTACTGCTGTAAGAAGAATGTCCTTTTAAATTCTCCACCTGTAGCTAACATCCTGCAATAACAATATTAGCTACTATTTAAGCAACCCCCGTGCTGCCTCATGCAAATATGTTCTTGTGTGTCTTTGCCCTTTCAGTTTAGACTTTAGAAAGAACTAAAGCAGTATTATTTTTTTGCCACAAAAAGCCAGTAAGCAAAATACCCAATCAATCAAGGTTAGTACATCAGAAGTAGTACACACACTTCTCTTTTTTCTTTAGACGTTTTGTCCTGGAAGCACTTAGTTGACTAGGCACCTTTCGAAGGTGTTGGTTTTCTTTGCTGCAAGGGTACATTACTGACTTGTGTTTAACTAACTTCTTGTTCACCAGGGTGCCCCGACCCTGTTTTGCAGAGCTACTTCAAGTCAGTTGGCTACCAGCCTCTGATACGTAAACATAAACTTAATTTAGATGAAGGCGTGTCTGTCAGTTCCTTTCCTTGTGATATGTGATCACAGGCTCCTAGGGATTTGGTCATCCTAAGCCAGTTTTTTTTATTAACTGTAGTAATGGTGGGTTTTGCTTGTGGAGATCCTTAAAGAACTGTTTTTTTCCTGAAAGATTTATTAGTGCCTGGGTTATATGTTATGGAAAAGTTTATCTCCAACTAACAAGTGTAACTGTCTTACCTAAATGTTTAAGATCAGTAACTGTTGTTGCTGTATGGGGTAAAGAACTGCAGTCTGAACTAGATTGCAGTAAATTAAATTTATATTTAATTTGGGAATTTCTGTAAAAAGGATAAAATACTGCTAAACTTCTACCTGCCCAGATGTGTCCTGTTGTCACTGTGGTACAAAAAACCAAATACAAATTGTTAGATTATTCATAGTTCTAATTATGTTCTAAAATACTCTGGCTACATAAGTAGCATAGATCCATTAAAAAGTTTATTTCTTCCCGCAGCATGTTGTTGCTTGTAGCATAGCAGGATCTGGTATAGGTGTCTTCTCTCCTCTGTTACTGTGTTCCTTTTTCCTCTTGGAGAGAGGGGAGATGAGTGTCATCAGTATATAATCTGCCAGGCTTGTTTACATAACTAGACTTCAACAAAAGCAACCTGTTACTTTATTGGATTATGGCCCAACCTTTGCCGCAGAAGCAATAGAGTTGAAAGAGTTCTGAAGTCTTTGCTTGCCTTGTGCTCAGTTTTAGAAAACTGTGTTCATTTTAGCAGGTTTAGCAAGAGATATGAAGTTAAGACTATAGTAACCTGTTGAGTTAGAGATGGTAATAGTAATCTCTTGGTTTTATACGGAGCCAAGTGTGAAACTCTAATTTAAACCCACTGATTTACTCCTAAGGATGACAATTATTTGTGACTGCAGTGGTTAGATTACATGAAGAGAAAAAGGGCGCATACGTGAAAGGAAATTTTATTCAACATTTCTGTATTTTTAGTGTACTGGTCACCCATCCTTCATTGCCTTAGAGGATCACTTGCCTTTTTCTTCAATGGTATCTGACTTTATTCTTAGTATTTGACTGTGTTTTGGGATAACGTATTAATTTACCACTTTCTTTTCAAGTTATCTAAACATGTATTAAAACACTGAGAATCTTTTTATTTTTAGACAAATTGGAGCTATACAGTGGTCCCAGTACTATGGTGCAAAACTTTAAACATCTCTGTTTGAATCAAATTAAATGCATTTTTTACATTTATTTTTGCTTACATTGATAGAAAACTTTGTAAACCTGTGTTTTAGCAAGATACAAAATAGATTTTTAAAAAATGGTAACCAAATATTATTTTTTAGTACTAAAAAGGTATATGGATTTCCAGTAAAAATACTGACTCATAAATCTAATAAAAATAAATAATTTATCTGGATAAGTTCTCTGCATTTTAAATTATTATGAGAGGTTCATTCACAATTCTTATTTTATTACTTTTAGTTGCTGATGCATGGTCAAAATGAGTGGATTAGGAGAAAATTCCTTGGATAGCTTGACCAATGAGTCAAGGAAGCGCAAGCCATTGCCCTGTGATACACCAGGTGCAAGGTACGTTTATATAGACTTCTCTCTTTTTTGTATTATGAATTTTTAAAAATATTTTTCAAGTTTTCATTGCAATTTAGAGTAAGTTTTGTTCAGTTAAAAAATTCTCGAGGCCAGCTTCTGTTGTGAAGATACAGAACTTTACTATTATGTGTAGATATGCCAAAGCAGATGAACTATGCTCTATAATTAGACTCTTGTGGAAATCTTAATAGAGTGAACATACAAGGAATCACTGTTTGAAGGTGTGATTGCAAGGCAAAAGAAGAAAAACTTCTTGCTTCACAGAAATTTCAAAGGCAGCATCTTATATGTGGTAATTGATTTGGCAGGCCTTATTTCAGGTAGTTATGATCAGCACAGAATACTGCAATAGGTTGAGCACTTTTTTTGACTTCCGTTTCTCCAGAGTAGTTGTCGCGGAGTAGAGCGGTTTAGAGGCCGCTTAAAGAATCACCGTCAAGGGTATTAGCAAAAAGTGTTTTTAATAGAAATTTATAGAAGTGCAACTTAACAGAGTTTGATGGCAAGGTTCACTCTATCATTTACTACATGGATGCAGCATACAAAGGAAAATGGAGTTAGAATTGAGCTAGAACGATTTGTACAGAGACCGAGGACGGAAAAGGGTAAGGGAGACCCTCCCGTTGAGTCACGAGATTCTGAGTAGACCCCCTTGCTTTCTAAACTCCTGATGGAGTCTAGGTGCAGCTGCATCCACTCCTAGTCCCAGACTTGGTCAACGGTTTATGTCTAAGGGATTATATGTGTTTAGCAGCAGTCTAAGGTTCATTCACAGTTTTAAGGTGGATTACAAGATTTTAGCAGCACTTAATCATTAACTAATTTAACATTTACAAGGTGAGTGAATAGAATTTACTATTCACAACAGTGACCTAATTACAGATTATGGTTGCTATCGGTTACCAAAGTCAATTCTCACACATGCACAGAGACAGGTTTATATATAAATGTAGCTGTTAAAAATTCTGCTCGAGCCCAGTGAAATATTCACATCAGATGTCTTGGCATTTCTGAATGGGCAAGGGGTTGAGCCTCAAGGAGTGTTTCAGCCCAGGTCCCATTCCCAGTTGGTGATGGTCCTCCAAATATCGCAAACTCGAGAGTTCGCGAGCTCTGAGAGGTGTCCCACTCAGAGGGAGATACAGGGCGCAGCCTGCTGCAGTCCAGGAGAGCTCAAAGGGTCTCTCTCAGGACCACCATTTATAGGTTCGCAAGATGATTGGCTTTAGTCATCCGTAAAAATTCTCAAGGTTTCAGTAACAATAATATCATTCCACTTGAGCTATGACTCAGATAAAGGTATCAGGGGATGACGAATCCCGCTCTCGTCTCCCACCTGGGCCAGGCAGTAGGAGTATGTTCCCAACCTCCGCTATGCAGAGTTTCTCATATGGTCAAGGGACGCTTAACCGCCTGACTCATTACACCAAGGCCCGGGTTTAACAGGAGTTTCTGAGATCAACAAGCAGGTGGGGAGGGGAATGCACCACCACACTAGTTCTTCGCAAGCTCGTCTCAAATTTTGGCAGTCTGTGCTGTCTTCCTGCCCCTCACTCAACTCTGTCAGAGATCGATATCTGAGGGAATCGGTTTTCTATCCCCTCCAACCTCATTGCTTTCCACCACATGTTAGGGGTTCTGTGTTATCCTTTCATGTTCTTGTTCCCACAGAGTATTAACCTTTATTAAATTTGTCTTCATTTCACCAAAATACCAGGCGTCATGTGTAATCATAGTTCTCCCTTTTATATACGTACCCACTGTCCCATGGTAATTACCTCCATCACGCAACAGATTGTGTATGAGATCCTCAGATTCTCCCTCTGTATCCCAGTATCTCTTTGTGAGTGTCCTCCATTCCAATTTCTCTTTCCTTTTCTCCAGTGTCTGTCTGTCCATTCAGGAATTCTGTTTTTCAGTTTGTCACCCTTCAGTTTGTCACTTAAAATTCTTAAAAAAACCCACAAAACCCAAACCAAACAACAATGTAACAAAACACACACCCACCACCCCCTACACACCCACCCATCCCTCCTGCCCCTCTCCGATTTACGTTTGCTGGAAGAATAACTACTACCTAGGTTTAATAGGTAGGTGTTAACGTGAAGTACATTAAAGTTCACAGAGCGAGCACAGCTTTTGTATATGACAGTATGTAAGTATATGAAATGATGTTTTTGGTTCCTAGTCTGACCTGCAGTGGTGAGAAGCGCCGGCGTGAGCAGGAAAGCAAATACATTGAAGAACTGGCTGAACTGATATCTGCTAATCTGAGCGACATTGACAATTTCAATGTCAAACCAGACAAATGTGCTATTTTAAAAGAAACTGTGAGACAGATTCGACAGATAAAAGAGCAAGGTACAGTTCCCTGCTAAGCCAAAATAAATGATTTCATTTTCTTGTGATTCCTTTTCCAAAGCAGTAGTTACTTGGGAAATTGAGTAGTGTTTTTCACAATAGCATGTAACTGAGACAGTCTTCAGACTTCGACTTGAACCAAACCTTTAATATGCCTTAAATAATTTTCTGTTTAAAAGTAAGCAAGTATTTACCATCACTTTTTTAATTGGAAATCAGGGCTTTAAAATTTTGTATGGCCTTTCTTATCAGTTTCCTGAAAATACTAGGAAAGCTTGAGATAGTCCACAGAGAAACTAAAAACAAATGATACTGTACCATCAGCTGGTACAATATACCAAATACCCACTGGTATGAAGAATACATACCGTTGTTTTTCATTTCAAGGGACTTCATGCTTAAAGGGACTTTAATGCTTTGAAATGAATTTCTTAAAAAAATACCTAGTTTCTTATGGGGCACACTTCCAATCAGATATATTAATTTTTATTGCTATTTTTTCCTATTATGTTTCTATGGAGTTTGCTTTCTTTTCTTGTGCTGTTTAGGACATGCTTCCTAAATGTTTAAGTATGGGACTCCAATATATTTAAAATACATTTAGCTTGAGATCAAATAATTAAGTAGTGCCGTTGACTATACCCAGGATATAGTTAAGTCAACAAAGGAGAAAATAGCAGTGCATCAAGTTTTGGTAATTTTTGTCAGCTAGTGTAAACCTAGGTGGTATAGTATTTTTTTGTTGTTGTTTTAATGGACAAGTAGATGCAAAACCTGGTCTTTGAAATCTATAGTGAGGGGTATATATATAAATTTTTTTTTAAAACCCTCCCTCCTTCCCCCCACCCACCCCCAAATGACTATAGCCTGCCAGGTGTACATATTTCCTTTGGACAGTAAAGTATTAAAAAAATCAAGTGAGCTATGGTGTATCTATTACCTGTCTTGGTAAATTGCCACATCTTTTGAAAACATGTTAAAACGATTCTAAAAAAAACAGCTTAACTTCTGTTTTTAAGGTTTTTCTAGTGTAATCTAGTGTATTCTAATGTAATAATTCTGTTTCATTATAGAGTTGAATATGTGATAATCTTCCCTTAGGGTGTTGTAGTTCTCTTGTGGTCTGCTTAGCCAGCCAGCAAGTACCACAGAACAAAATTTACTGTTTGTTTTCTGTAATTCTGCTGCCTGGTGTGGATTCCCATTCCACCTTCCCCTGCAATCAATTTCTTTAGGATATTTTGATTCTTAAAATATGATTTTATTATATATATACACACACATGTATACATACATGTGCACACACATGCACACATACATTAACATGAGCCAAAGCCTTTTTGTAGGACAATGGTGATGGCATCTGAAAACTGTGACCAATGATAATGAGATGATCAAAAGAGAAGAGATATGTATAATGAGGGTGTTTAATGGCCATTGAAAGATTCAGCAGGGATTCATCAGACAGATGGTCCCAAAGGCCGCAGAAGAAATATTGTTCACAAAACAAGTTGATCCAACTTTAACTGTCAAGTCAATTTATGTAAGCAAAGGGTTTGGCATTATGTAGCTGTGACATTTTTTCTGGTCTTAAGCAACTAACAATATATGAGACTTCCTCTCTTATTTGTGCATTTTTTTTGCATTTATTCACACGCTTCCTAGAATCTGGCTTGTAATATTAAAATGTGGTCTTCATATGAAATGTTGCTTTACTGAAATGTATCTTTTGCGTTTCAGGAAAAGCAGTTTCTAATGATGATGATGTTCAGAAAGCTGATGTATCTTCTACGGGTCAAGGAGTTATTGATAAGGATTCATTGGGACCTCTTTTATTACAGGCAAGTACAAATTAGGCCCTAGTAAATCCCTATGGAAACAAATACTTAAGGCAGGTGAAAATATTAAGTAAAGCCTGCGATCCTATAGTAATAAATAGTATGCAAGAACTATATTTGAAAGGGACAGGAATAAAATCTATCATGTTTTCTTAATTTTGCTGAAATTCTCTGTAGAAGGAAAGAGAAGAATAGCATGTGGCTTTTTCTCATATTCTTGTGCTTTACTTTCTCCAGCAGTCATTAGCAAATTACTACTAAAGTGGTGCATCGTAATATGAGGAATATTTTGCTTTTTTTAGGGGATAGGCATTATAATAAATGGATGAGGTTTTTGCAAAGACTAGAGGTTTGTGATGTGTATTGGGGTTTATGTTTCTAAATTGTGAAAAATTTTAAACAAATGTTGCCATCAAGTAAAATAAGCTAAGAATAATTGTAAAAAAAGGTACATAGCAGATACCTTTTCTTTATGTCTAGAAAAACAATCCCATATTTACAAGTCCTTTAAAAAGCACTTTTGAAACTTAACTGTTTTACATAGATATTGAATTTTTCTTTCAGTTAAGAAAATACAGTATTTTAAGATATGACTAGACCCTCTTCTCTTTATCTTGTCACTCACTAGTGGAAATGTCTTCACGTTCATGTCTTACTACTTGTTTCTACTGAATTTCTTTTTGTTTCAATTTGCCAGCTATTGAAATAATGTTACAAATTCATTATCTTGTGTTCAAATAAAGCAAGAATGAAACAAGAAGGCTGGTTATCACTGTGAAAGAGAATGGAATAACAGATGAACAGATTAATTTTTAATATTGAAATCATTCCTTACCAGACAAAATTTTCCTCAGAGAAAAATGTAAAACTTCAGCTCTACCTTTGAAAAGAAATGCATGTATTGTAACTTGACATTTATTACCCACATAGTTTTTAAACTAAATTTTGTTCAGAATGAGGCAGTGTGTCTTATATGATATGTTGTCATGTTAATATTTAGGCATTGGATGGTTTCCTGTTTGTTGTAAATCGAGATGGGAACATAGTGTTTGTATCAGAAAATGTCACACAGTATCTGCAATATAAACAAGAAGATTTGGTTAATACAAGTGTCTATGGTATCTTGCATGAAGAGGACCGGAAGGACTTTCTTAAAAACTTACCTAAATCTTCAGGTAATAAAAGCTAACTTACTACACTGTTACTAGGCTATTTGAAAACGATCAGAGAAGAAAGAAACAACTTGTAATGGAAAACCTTTTGAAACAAATTACTTATACAAAGAATATTTGACTGCAGAAGTATGTTAATCTTGAAAAATATTACTGTGTTCTTACTAAAGCACACCGCCAGAAATAAATGTGCTGGAAATTTACACTGTACTTTAGCCTTTGCAATTTGTTTACCTGTAACTTAAACCAAGGATACTAAAGGAACACGTTGCCTAAAGCCACAAAACTAGCTGAGGGAACTGCTTGTTTTTTAAATATGTGAATGACTTTTCAGCTCTCCTTCAAGTGACTGAAAGTGTCATGTAAGGGAAAGAGGTTTTTTTACTTGGTTCTCAATACTACTATTCCCAAGGTATAAAATTGATGGTATATTGAGAAAAAGTCTTAAAATATTCTTTAAGCTCTCTAATCTAGGAACAAGGTATCTAAATTAAGAACCATCAGAATTAAGAAACATCATCAATTAAGAAAAATCAGTTATGTATTGATTTTATCTGAAAATCTTTATAAGATTTTACTGTGTTCTTTTAAGTTAATGGAGTTGCTTGGACCAATGAGACACCTAGACAGAAGAGTCATACATTCAATTGCCGGATGATGGTGAAAACCTCTCATGATCTTTTGGAAGATGTAGGCAGCCACCAGGATACACGTCAAAGATATGAAACAATGCAGTGCTTTGCTTTATCTCAGCCAAGAGCTATGATGGAAGAGGGGGAAGGTAGGAAATTTTGTGGGATTACTGTGCACAAAAGAAATCTCCGAGTAAAGCTTTTTGGTATTTGGTATGTGTTATGAAATCTGTAGCTTCTACAATCCATTTTTAAGTAAGTAGGAACAGAATGTAAAAACTTAAATTCTTAATGTTGATACTTCCATTTTAACAATGAAGGACGCTTCAGCTGTTTTTTTTAGATGCTTTAATAGAATAAAACAGGAGAGAAATTAAAGAAGAAACATTCTTTTTTAAATACAGATTTGCAGTCCTGTATGATTTGTGTGGCACGTCGTATCACAAGTGCAGAAAGGGTATTTCCAACAAATCCAGAGAGCTTTATTACAAGACATGATCTTTCAGGTAAGAAATGCACCCAAGGTGAAGGTATGAAGGTATCTTTTCTGACTGTGTGCTCTTGTTTTAAATAAATCAAGTACGTAAATAAATCCTGTATCTGTAGTGACTAGCAGAATTCATACTGAGAAATCCCAGCTGGTTTTTGCAATATACCTCTGTTGGCAGTGGTGTATAATAACAACTGTGGGATGCATTTTCTGTCTCTATGCTAGTATGCTATTGTTTGGCAGCTTGGTATAAAGCATTACTTGTGTTTTAACTTGGCATATTTTAACTTTCAAATAGTTGTCATTGTGCTTTCCTTTACACGTAAGAAATATTTTAAATCATAACTGAAGCTAATGGAAGTTCTTTAGAATGCTTGTATTTTTCTGCAGTACGTGAGCTAATGTTTAAAGTGTTTTATGCTGTTTAAATTGAAATACTTATGTAATCTAGATGGGGCTTTTTCAGATGCCAGTTAGTGTTTATGATGTTCATTTGTGGATGTGGTTGGTCAGTATTTTTGAAAATTTTACTGTGTGTGCATCCTTTGGGTGCCTGTAATCAGAGACTAAAGTTACTGTTTTCTAAAGCTCAGGCAGTAACCTGTGGGTGCTTAACTTCCTCTTATTCAGTTATCTAAATCCCTTTGAATATTGATGTTTTAACAAGCAGCATCGTTTTCTCACATGGCAGATAGTTCATAAATGTAGCTTCTGCATACTCAAAATTTGGTGTTAGGCTGATAAACAATTAAAATGGGGATATTGGAACCTTCTGAAATGTACCATATTTATACAGAAGGATTGACATAGTCATAAAGAATTTAACTTATGTGTTTTCTTTCCTGTTACAGGCAAACTCGTCAACATTGATACAAACTCATTGCGGTCTTCCATGAGACCTGGCTTTGAAGATATAATTCGCCGGTGTATTCAGAGATTCTTATGCCATAATGATGGACAGTCATGGTCAAACAAACGCCACTATCATGAAGGTAATGTTGGTCATACTGCTACTCCTAGTGGCTGAATATTTTTCTGAAAAACAAAAATGCTAGGTTCTGCCTGCGTTCATTTTTTTCATATTTTTTGTTAGTGTTAATTGCCGTGACTCATATTTACAAGCTGAAGGAGGATGACCTCTTGAGAAATAGGAATTCTGCTGGAGTTACTTGTTTTTTCTCATGTGTTTCTTTAGACAATTTCCATAGAAAATATCAGATACGTGATCTGGGAGCCTGAAGTAATCTGTTTTTCCACAGATGGATATAGCAATGACAATGACAGCTATATTTCTGTAATAGCATGTAATCCTTAATTATCATTAGCTTGTTATCTTTGTTTAACATTAGTTTGACTTTCTTTTTATTTTAATTCATCCTTTCTTTTGTTAAAGGATAGCTCACTAAAAGTGGTAACAGTTGTGTTGATGCCTTTTTCTTATTCAAGACACAAGGGTTCAAAATACTTCCAGTGTTCCAGTGTTATGTATTTTGCAATGCTAATTTGATAACCTTGATAGATGAAGTGAAGTACAGCCACTGTCTTTAGTAAGAAAGATGACATTTTCTAAGTTTTCTAAACTCTACTCTTTTTGAAGGATTCACAAAGTAATTCAAGTAGAGGGGATATTAAATAAAGAGAAACTCATACTGGCAGCAAATGGAGTTTCCATTCCATTGGAAATTCTTTGACTTAACTGATTAAATAAATCCTAAATTAACAAGAAATTTGGAGCTCAGATTAAAAGCAATAGTTTGCACAATTTTTTGATTGAAATAAAACTTCTAAACTTAAAAATACTTCATCTGAAGGCTGCCAAGTTTCATTTCTGTTCCATATTAGTTACCTGTATGTTTTAGTGCAATTAATATTTAAGCGTTGATTGGTCCTTCTCCCCAAGGAGAAGCCATGGAAACCTATTAACCTAGCCTTGGAAGTCTGTTAACAAATGTAGAATTTTGCCAGCTGTGCATAGTGAGCAGAAAACACTGCAGCATCAAAATAATCTTGTTTGCTTTTATCTTCCCTCTACTAATTTAGGAGAAAATGTGGAATACTTCCTTTTTCTAAATATCTATCTTGGGTGTGTCTTTTTTTTTTTTAATTTTTTTTTTTAAAAAGGGTATTGTGTTAAAAATCTGTAGAGTCAATATTAATAATTCTTGGGTTTTTAAATATGAACTATATTTGTATATTTCCTTTACAGCTTATACACAGGGTCATGCTGAAACACCATTGTATCGGTTTTCTTTAGCGGATGGTACTATAGTGACAGCGCAAACAAAGAGTAAACTATTTCGAAATCCTGTAACTAATGACCGCCATGGATTTGTCTCTACCCACTTTCTTCAAAGGTGAAATCAGTAGTATCTGTTTGTCATTTAAATGTCATAGCTTTCAAAAATATATCTGACTTGAAGATATCTGAAAAAATAGTATGCCAAAATATTTTATCTGATTAAAACTCAAACAGAGGGGGAATAACTTGGGAAGCAGAGTTGCATAGCGTACAGATAAATGTGTCAACCTAACACTGACACTCCCAACTTAACTGTGTGGCAGCAAGACAGTCACAGTCAAAAGAGGGGTTTTTCCTGAGTACTTGCATGGAGCCTGTATTATGTATTCATTATTCTTTTGGGTTAACATTTATAGTGATGAAACACTGAAAATAGAAATGCTCAGTTACATGCTTTATCTTACTCTTTTTAATTGCAGACCAATTAAAAAGACAACAAAACCCCCTCAGATGCATCATTGATGACTCAAAGTTAAATGTACCTTAAATAGCACTTCCTGTGGCCTGTTCTTGTTGATTGCAAGAATAATTGAAATGCCACTCTGGAGGGAATCTGTCTGCTTCTGGCATTAAAGTGCCTCCAGATGCTGAAAAATGAGTAGCTGAGATTGTTCAGGGCATCATTAATGTGCACAGTAGAATAGTGTCCTGCATTGAGTTAGGAAGGGAGTAAAAGAAGGAAGATGTTTAAACTGATACATCTGACTAATGACTTTTCATGAAAGCCTTTTGAAGGGGTGATACTGTATGTACTTATAACTCAAATCACCTAAAGGACCAAGCACTTCTGTAATGAATAAATGAGTGGCATGGCTTAGTTCTGCTTTTATGGAAGCTTGAATTCTCACTGCTATTTTTGAGAAAATATTTGGAAAATTACTTAATAATGTTATTCTGTCTTTGTAGCACTTGATTCCAAATGAGGTTTTAATTTGTTTTCTTGGGATTTCTGGGGATGTTGTTGAACTTACAGAGAACAAAATGGATATCGGCCAAATCCTAATTCAGCTGGGCAAAACATCAGAACACCTGGGGCTGGAAACACAAATTCTGTTGGTGGTCTTATGAACATGTCACCTGGTCAAGGCATGCCAATGCAGAACAGGAACTATGGTATGGGAGATCCCAGTGCAGTGGGTCAGCTCAACAGCACTCGATATGGAGGCCCTGGTAGTATGGGGCCAGCGAACTCTGGACCCGGAATGCAGTCCTCTGCTTATCAGAACAACAGTTATGGGTTAAATATAAGTAGCCCACCACATGGTAGTCCTGGTTTAACTTCCAATCAACAAAATCTAATGATATCTCCTAGGAATCGAGGGAGTCCAAAAATGAGCTCGCACCAGTTTTCTCCAGTTACAGGTATTTTATTTTTGCTGTAAGCTCTTTTTTTTTTTTTAAAAAAAGCTATCTTTTCTCACTTTGATCTGAATTCCATCTCTCATCCTTTTTAACAGCTCTGTATGACCTTGTATGTGTTACTTAAATGTAGTATACCTAATTTTATGGTAAAAATTTATTTTAAAATAGTTAACTCAATGTGGCAGTCATACATAATCCAAAGGAAAAGTAGATACAGGCAGTACTGTAGTCTAATAAGTTTGATCTTTGTCATGTGATACAGGTATGCACTCTCCAATGGGATCTGCCAGCAACACCAGCAACAGCACTTTCTCTAGCAGTTCTCTTAGTGCTCTTCAAGCCATTAGTGAGGGTGTTGGAACTTCCCTTTTATCAACACTTTCTTCACCGGGTCCAAAATTGGATAATTCCCCAAACATGAGCATAGCTCAGCAAAGTAAAACGAGTACCCAGGACTCCAAAAGCCCTTCTGGTTTGTATTGTGAACAAAACCAAGTGGAAAGTTCCATCTGCCAGTCAAACAGCAGGGATCTCCTTAGTGAAAAAGATAGTAAAGAGGGAAATCTGGAGGTATCTGAAAGTCAGAGAGGACCATCTGAAAGCAAAGGGCATAAAAAACTGCTTCAGCTACTCACGTGCTCCTCAGATGAAAGAGGAAATTCTACAGCATCAAACTCACCTTTAGACTCAAATTGTAAAGAATCTTCTACCAACGTGACTAGTCCCTCAGGAGTTTCCTCGTCAACATCTGGAGGGGTATCCTCCTCCTCAAACATGCATGGGTCGCTCCTGCAAGAGAAGCATAGGATTTTACATAAATTGTTGCAGAATGGTAATTCTCCTGCAGAGGTAGCCAAGATCACAGCTGAAGCTACTGGTAAAGACACGTATCATGAAGCTAGTAATACAGCCCCCTGTGGAGAAGGCACTGTCAAACAGGAACAACTGAGCCCAAAGAAGAAGGAAAACAATGCTTTACTAAGATATCTGTTAGATAAAGATGATGTTAAGGACTCGCTTTCCAAAGAGTTGAAGCCTAAAGTAGAAAGTGTGGATAATAAAATGGGACAATGCAGTAGTTCTACAATTCCTACTTCTAGTCAAGAAAAAGAGATGAAAATAAAAACAGAACCAGCGGAGGAGGTACAGTATAATGTAAAATGATAGTGGTGAACAAACCAATATTTTCTTATTACAGTGAATGGCTAAATATAGAACACTCTTTTCAGTATGCGTGTGTAAACATTTCTAAGAAAGTTTTGTGCAAATGATATGAAACTATACTCTCAGGTTTTATTGTAACTGAAAAAGCACAAAGAGAGAGAACTACAGGATATGTATATAACCAAATGTGCTGTACTGAAGTCCTGGACTAATGTTATCTTTAAGTTATGATACGATTAAGCTACCGTATATTTACAAATTATTCCTTAAAATCAGATCTTTAACATCTGCTGTTTCACATAGCAAATGTTTATTTTTATGGCTTATTAGGAAATGGAGCTGTAACTGCCTCTGTAATTAATTGGCAATACAATAGCAAAAAGTAAAACATGATTTCATTTTGAAAATATAAACAATACACAAAAATGTGTAATACTTAAAATAGCTATGGATTGGCTTTAGTTCATTCACTGGTCTTTTTTTTTTTCCTTAAATGAGGGAAAATGTTGTTCCAAATACATGTATAGTCAGCATTCATTTATTTGTTTCAATGTTTCTAAGTTGAAATTCCAAGAAGTGTCATGATATAGCAAACTATATCACCATGGAACAACTCTCCTTAAAGCCACAGTACACTTGTTAGGGACGGCTGTTCTTAAAATTATAAAGTGTAGATAATATTTCTTTTGTATTTAGTTCCTAAGTCACATTTGGAACTGCTTCAAAGTAAATAGTACTGGTCACTATGGCAGAGTTTACTGAAAACATGTTGATACCTTAGAACTTGGATTTCCCAAGTCAGTAATAACTATGTAAATAAGAAATTACTGCACAACTTTTATATTAGCTAATGGTTGACTATAAATGAAATGCCTTATAACTTTTTTTTGAGTACCACTTACGGAAAAGTCACTAACAACTGTGTACCCAATGCGTAGTTTCAGTACTTGCTCCTGGGATCTAATTAACATATTCAGAGAAGCTTGTTTTGTGAAGATATGAATCCACTATATATGCAATTCTTTTTCTGTTAAAACTGCATCTGATTTAAAGACAAATTTTTAAAGAAGGTTAGGGCTTCAATTGACCAGAAAAGTCTGTAGGTACTTTTCATGTGTTGTTGGGTTTACCAGTGATCAAATTAGGCTTTTTGTGTATGACAAATACATTATTTATCACTGAATGGTACACATTCTTGACGTTGTTTGCTCTCATTAGTGTTTTTATCTTTGTAATTTATGATGACCGAAATGTTTATATTCAAACGTGCTTTTCGTTTTATTTATGTGTACCTCCAGTTTCTCCTAATTCTCAAAATTAGCCAAGGAAAATGCCCTAAAAAAATGTAGCTAAATGATATTTGAAGTTCTTTGGAAATTGAGAGATAGCCCAAGGTACTGTTGGTGAACAAAAACATTTGCCTCCCAGTAATATCTTTTAATATTAGTGAGGAGCTAAATAAAAGCTGAAGGACAGCCATATAACCTTTGTATTTTACTGCGTCTTTTTCAGATGAGTGGAGACTTGGATAATTTGGATGCAATTCTAGGTGATCTGACTAGTTCAGAGTTTTACAATAATGCAATGTCTGCAAATGGAAATAACCTTGGAACAAAGCAAGCATTATTTCAAGGAAATGCCCTGTTGGGTAAGGAATTTCATCTAATATCACTTTGGTTTTAAAATTAGGGTTTTCTTCTTACTTGATGTAAACATAATGCACCCTCAAATCCTTAGAGAATACTTTCTTGATCTCCTATATCTTCAAGGACAAATGTAATGCAAAGTGGCCAATTATGCTTTCATAGGCTATTATGTACACTATTAGCTGCCTTGACAGCACTCATCTACTATATACACAATGAATAACGTTAACTTCAGTTCCTTATTTTATGGTATCTTCTGGGTTTGTCTAACGTAGATTTCTCAGAGACAAGACATCAGGAAAAATGTTTTTTGAGTTGTAAATTAAAATTGAGAATTTTTGTTCCTTACAGATGACTAGGGAAATAATATGGGATTGGTGGCAAGCTTTTGATTTCCCACTTATTCTATGCGAAAACATCTTGCGTCCTGCAAATTCTAATCAGTACTCTTCCTCGACATTGAAAGGAATGTCCTTACTTAGTAGGAAGCTGAGTAGGAGGGAAAGATAACCTTGCTAATAGACCAGCATCATTGCAGTTGTCACTTCCTTTTATAATGTTGGTCAACTCTTGATTATGTAGGGCAATAGATTGCTGAGGTAACCTAAGGAGGTGAAACATGGATAATGAAAAAAGAACACGTAAGGCCACTGACACTATTGGCTGTGGAGCCCAGTGATTTCTGGGTTAATTAGTCCACGTAGTACACTGTGCTCAGGAACACACTGCATCTGGATTCAACCTGTTCCAAACAGAACCATTTGACTTGTTTCTATCTCCATGTCAGAATTATCCAAAGGCTGGGCAGTCCACTCATATGTATCAAGGGGTCTGTAATACTAGTGTGTTTCAAAATGCTAAAAACATGGTGGTTGTGGTTTAACCCCGGCCAGCAACTAAGCCTCACACAGCCACTCGCTCACTTCCCTCTTGGTGGGATGGGGAAGAGAATCAGAAGAGTAAAAGTGAAAAAACTCATGGGCTGAGATAAAGACAGTTTAACAGGTAAAGCAAAAGCCGCGCACACAAGCAAAGCAGAACAAGGAATTCATTCACTACTTCCCACCGGCAGGCAGGTGTTCAGCCATCTCCAGGAAAGCAGGGCTCCATCACACGTAACGGTTACTTGGGAAGACAAACACCATCATGCCAAACGTCCCCCCTTCCTTCTTCTTCCCCAGCTTTATATGCTGAGCATGATGTCATATGGTATGGAATATCCCTTTGGTCAGTTGGGGTCAGCTGTCCTGGCTGTGTCCCCTCCCAACTTCTTGTGCACCCCCAGCCTCCTCGCTGGTGGGGTGGGTTGAGAAGCAGAAAAGGCCTTGACTCTGTGTAAGCACTGCTCAGCAGTAACGAAAACATCCCTGTGTTATCAACACTGTTTTCAGCACAAATCCAAAACTTAGCCCCATACTAGCTACTATGAAGAAAATTAACTCTACCCCAGCCAAAAGCAGCACAATGGTTAATTACAGAACTTAAATTAAAATGAACCTTTTTATGTCTAAGGCCAAAGGGAACTGCATTTGGCTTTTCCTGTAAAAGGTCCTAACTATGTACTCAAAATGTGATTTGTGTAGTGAGAACATAAGCAAAATAACTATTCCTGGCTTATTTAAGGTCAGATATATGTGCCCATAAAGAGATCGGACTTATTTGAGTCATTAATGGTACCTTCTATTTAAAATGTACAGTTGCATGCATCTTTTAATTCTTTAACAGGTATGAGGAGTCCCCAGTCTGTGCAGACTACCCGCCCACCTTTCAACAGAGCCATGTCTTTAGACAGCCCTGTGGGCTCAAGTGCTCCAGTGAGGAATGTCAATGCATTCTCCATGTTACAAAAGCAAAACTTGATGGGTGGAAGTCCAAGAAGGATTGAAAACCAGGAAAATTTTGGAGCAAATCTGGGTTTGTTGATTGTGTACAAATAGATCGTATTATAAAGGAAAAAGCTTTCATGTAAAAAGTGTTGCAAGATTACAATATGAATTTTGGTTAGAAGAAACCTTAATGTTACCTTATGTAAAGAATATTAATTTTACCATCAGCATATAAATACTTTTTAATTACTATCACTAGCTAAAATTATAAGAACATAGGTGTTTACCATCTGTGTATTATTACCAGTATTTTACTTTTGTTTAGGAGTTAAATTATTTTTTACTATTCCGAGTTTTGAAATTAACATATGTTTTTGATATATAGAAGCAAGAACAGGTCACGATGGCAAGAACAGGTCATGATGGCAGTCAGTCATTAATATTTTAAAATATATTCAGATTAATATAGTTGTTTGATGATTTAGAACTTGGCATAGTAAGCTTTAGATGCTTTTGTAGGAGTTCAGTGAATTGCTCTGTCATTGGTAGGTGTCCTTGTTGGTAAAACAAAACAAAACCCCATAAGAATAATTCTAAAACCAAAATATGTAATGTATTCTAGATGAAAAATTATTGTATTTTCTGCTCTTCATTATAGCAAGTGCTCCCAACAGAAATGTAGCGATGAATCAGCATCAGTCAGGAGACTGGGGTTTGCCAAACTCAAAGGTGAACAGATTGGAACCTACAAGTTCCGCTTCGATGTTGAGACCAGGACCCGAGTTTAGTGCGTCCCTTCCCAGACCCACGGTGGGTGGCTCTATGTCTGGGCTGCCCGTTCGCTCTAATAGCATACCTGGTACAAGACCAGTGCTACAACAGCAAATGATTCACATGAGTAAGTTCTTTACTTTTTATTGTCCTACATAGCACAATCTCACTACTTTCTTAGTAAGCATTCAGCATTGGAATCTTTTCGGTTTTGGTAGAACACTACCTTTTCAGCCAAAGGCTTTTTGAGGTAAAGACTGTTACTGTTCGCTGACTGGGACATTTGATGATTTTTTGGTGTTCTTTTTGTTTTCTTCTGGTGATATCGGTGTGTTTCATACACGGATTATTCATGCTGAAGTCTCCAGATTTTTGGGGGATAATTTCTGTGCATTTCTTTACTGCAGTACTTCTCGCTAAATTCCAGGAACTAAATGCCGTCTATGATTATATTTGAAGATACTAGTGTTCTGATTAATTTAATTCATTGTACTTGATATAGATTTTTTTTTTTTGCTGTTAACTTCTTGGTAATCAGGGGTTTTAAAAGCTTTTTCTTAAGTATTTCAAAATTCTTCTCACATGGAGTATCCAAATTTCATATAACACCACATTGCAAAAACAGGTTCTCTTTTAAGTATTCATGTTTGCATGGGAGAAAATAAGCTGCATGTCTAAAATATGAAGGAAGTCTTAAAGCCTGTGGTTTTTTTCCGTTCTATATCTCTGACAAAGGTTTAGCCTAGAGCTGAAGTTGTCCTGTCTAATGTGTCAAGGCCGGCATGCCCAAAAAGGGCCAAAATAGACAGTGGCATTCCTTTTTTCCTTTTTTATCATGGTAGTTTACCAGGGCCGTTACCAGTTCTCTTAGACAGACTTATTGTTTCAGTGTGACATGTGGATATAAGACTAAATCAGGAAGAAATTTGTGCAGTCCTGGGTCAGAATTCCTCAGCTTAGCTTCCTAGAAATCGTTATTGCTAGGTGATTCCTACAAATATTGGGAAATAATGGGATGACACAAACTCTCCTGTGTAGTGCTGTATGTCTTTGAATAGGTAGAAGGAAGGCCGTACTCCCAAAGAGCAAAATGTTGTTATGTACCTTCTGTTTCTTTTGATTTTTCACCCTGTTTTGGAATTTAAAATGCCAAATGTTGTTGTCACTTAGACAATGTATATTTGCTAGTACCCAGATTTCATTGGCCAGAAAACTCATTTTTTTTGGATGTAAAGTTGCTGTATCTGTCAAGTTCCTATTTCAGGGGCTTAAGGATTAGAAATAGCAATTCTGCTCTAATAGGGTAGCAGCTTTAGATCACTGTCATATTTAAATCTGTGGTCTATTATATTTCCGAAATTATCTTGAGTGTGAGTTTATGTATGTATAGACTTTAAAACATGCTAATAGAAAGCTCGTGAAGCTGCTTGACAATTTGTGTGATCATTCACAATGCTTTATGTGAACATTGGGAGAGCAAGATGACACCTTTTGTTTTTAAAAAACACACAAATGTTTTACCTCATAGGGCCAAATGAGATAAACATTGGCATGGGGGGGAATCCGTATGGACAGCCAGGACCATCAAACCAACCAGGATCGTGGCCTGACAACATACTGTCCATGGAGCAAGCATCGCGGGGTTCACAAAACAGGTAGAGTTGGGGAAGGTTTTAAGATAAGTTTAAATACAACTGTTCACGGTTTGTCAGAAGAATTTAAGACCTGGAGAAAAATTGATGTAGCATATACAATGGGGATAACAGATTGGAGTCGGAATCTATTTCCATTTCTGCTGATGATGTGACACTGGATATCTTTTAACCTAACTCCACAAAAGGCATTGCTAACAAAATCAATCAGTCCTTGAGTTGGGAGGCACGGAAAAAAGAGGTGGGAAAATCTGAAATCATGTCTCTGTGGCACACGCAGAAGCCAGGAGAAAACACAATTTACGTGTGTTCAAGGATACATGGCAGTTGACTGGACATTTTACGACCTAAATTTGGGACTTAAGTTCTTAAGTCTTACTTCAGTCTTCTGGGTGATTATAGTACTTAATCATCTCTAGGTCAATATATTACATAAAAACTATGTATATGCCTTTATAGTCCATAATGGTTGTAATGTTTTTATATTTATAGACAATTAGTTAGAAACTCTTTGGATGACCTCTTATGTGCGGCACCAAATATGGAAGGCCAGAATGATGAAAGGGCACTTTTGGATCAGCTGCACACATTGCTGAGTAATACAGATGTAACAGGTCTGGAAGAAATTGACAGAGCATTAGGAATTCCTGATCTTGTAAACCAAGTAAGTAAACAGAGATTTTGGCCATCTATTTTCCAAAAACCTGTATTATTTTGTTACTTGAAAAGAAAGTGAAGAGGGCCTCCTCACTCACTCTGTCTCCTCACTTCCTTGTCTTCATTTTCCTAAATCTGCCTTTGGAAGCATCTACATTGAGTAGTGATTAAATTTCTTGTGCATTACAAAACATAAAATGGCATCTTCTTATCTATTTTAATATGCCTTGATATATAGTGTTTGGGGTTTTTTTTGTGTAAATCATTGTAAGTCTATAAGCAGAGAATTGTGGTGGGTTTCTTTAGTAAACTATTGTCAACTGAGCTTGGGTTGTGAAATATTTGACTGGCAGTGACGTGTTAGTGAGTAGGACACTTCCATCTCCTCCAGTTCCAGCTTGAATTTGCTAGCAAATACAAAAAAGAAATTCTATGAATAATTTGCAACTTGCTATAAACCACAAAATCACACTGTCATTTGTACAAATAGCAGTTTAAAAATGCGGAACGGCTTGAATAATGATACTGGTCTGCCTATGTAAGCAGTGTGCAGCAGAACTGATTAAAAAAAAAAAAACCCTGCTATTATTAATAATAACTTTCGCTATTTCATTTGTCCGGAGACAAAACTAATAGTAATCTGTCCATGCTATGTTCTACCCAAGAAACTATTGGTTGTTGTATGCTGTGTTAGCTTTATTGTTTCGTTAGGAATTCCTACTTAAAAATATACTGCTAGTGAAAACACTTTTGTATCTGTTGAAGGGACAAGCTTTGGAACCCAAACCAGATTCATTTCAAGGTCAGGAATCTTCAGTTATGATTGACCAGAAGCCTTCGTTATATGGTCAGCCTTATCAAGGGCAAGGGGCAGCAATGCCAGGAGGTTTTAGTAACATTCAGGGACAACAGCCATCCTTTAATTCAGTGATGAATCAGATGAGCCAACAGAGCAATTTTCCACTTCAAAGTATGCATCCTAGAGCAAATGTGATGAGACCTCGAACCAATACACCAAAGCAGCTCCGCATGCAGCTCCAGCAGAGGCTTCAGGGGCAGCAGGTAATCTTTTGCTCCTGCGTTTACACTTTCTTCTTATTTCAGAATGGAATAAGATGCACACTGAATTGTGTTGCTTCACGAATATGAAAATTGACATTACAGCAGATGATTGAAAGGACGGATCTTTCATTTTGACAGTGCTTTTCACGCTGAGTGCCTAATGGCTGTAGGATTGAAAGAACCTTTATTAGGACAAGTGTTTCTCCTTTACCAGCCTCCTTAGCTACAGATTGGATTGGTTCCTGCAGCACACATCATTATTGCTACTTAAAATAGTAGTACTGTTGTACGACGTAGCTCTGGATAATCTCTTTATCCATGTTAAGATTTACTCTTTTTTCTGAATCTCACTGATATCATTAAATGGGTAGCTGCATTTCTCCTGTAAATCAAATGTTACTTTCTTTTTCACTGTTTCCTAACTAATCATTTGGGCTTATTGAAATACGGGTTTGCTTTCCATTTATTGATTTTGATGTCATTTTAGGTATTTTCTTGGGATGAAAGGTGAGAGAGTAGATACAGCCACATAGATCTTAACACTGGCTTGAAAGCACTGCTTAAAAAACTGCTGCATGATTTCAGCATTGAATTCCCCATGTGAAAATGCAGTCCTGATATCAAATACAATGTACAAATAAAACTCGAAAAACTGAGAGTGCTGTGTGACATGGAATGGCAATTTTTAATCCTTAGGAAAATTCAATCTGTATGGCTTTGGGGTTTTGTGATGGAGAGGGAAGGAGACAGAAGTTCATTATTTTAAGGAAAGCTAGTGGTTATACCCTTCTGCCCAAAACATGATTTGGAACAAATAGATAGTTTGCTATATATTTATTCTTAAAAGGTGCTAATTTAAAGGGAAGAAAAAAATAAAGCCAGTTAGTGCAGCACTGTTTGGAGGGTTTTTCTTTTTGTGTGTGTTTGAGCTGCTTAACCAAATAGTTTGGTACTTCAGGTACATCAAACAAGGCAAAAATTAACCATTGCATTTTATAGATTCAAGATTCTGTAAAGAATGTTTTTTGGAGGAGTTGCCATTACTTTGTTCAGATACTAGTATTTTCAAGCTAATAGTGCTAAAATGTCTTTTTCCAAGTTTATGAATCAAACCCGTCAAACGCTTGATATGAAAATGGAAAATCCAGTCAGTGGTAATACCTCAGTGATGAGACCAGTTATGCAGCCACAGATGGGATCACAGGTAAGTAATTACTATACGAGCCATATGAAATAGTAATTTTTAAATTGACACATTTTTTATACATGTTTAGAATCTGGACCTTCTTTCATGGTTCCACAGCATTCCTTTTTGTTTTGTTTTTTTTCCCCTGTACAATTAAAAGAAGGTGGGTTTTTTACCTTGTATTCATGAGATTTCAGAGGGATTTGTTCATTAGGTCATGCTATCAATACAGTGTGCCAATAGGGTTTTCCATGTAGGATATGATAGCTAATCTACTTTATCATTTGTTTAGCACTAATGACAACTTAATGAAAACCTTTGTCTGATATTTTGATGATTTTTGTACTGGCTGTGGGTTTTCTTAACTTTCTGTTTTGGTAACGGATATGCTTAGAAAGAGTGTAAGTGGTTTGATTGACATGATTTCATTTGTAAAAGTGTTTTCTAATACGATTTTTCTTTTCTTTGGGGGATAGCAGCAAGGTTTTCTTAATGCTCAAATGGTGGCTCAGCGTAACAGGGAGCTAATAAGTCATCATTTTAGACAACAGAGGATGGCAATGATGATGCAGCAGCAACAGCAACCTCAGGCCTTCAGTCCACCACCAAACGTGACTGCCTCAGGAAGCATGGATAGTGCTTTGACAGGCCCTCCAATGGCTGCACAGCAATTCCCCTATCCACCTAATTACGGTACTAGTACTAATACGTTTTTTTCTGTCTGTCTGGTGTTCTTTTCCCTTTCTTCATTTATTATTAATCCAAACCACCTAAATACCAATCATTCTGAAAAATGGAAAATACTTCTACAAAAAAGGATGACTTTTTCCCTTCCCATCATTGCAAGAAGATAAACTAAAAGTAATTGGTGATGATAACTGAAGTATATTGTCTGTCCTTCACCTTTTAAGGAATAAGCCAACAACCTGATCCTGCATTTAGCAGAGTATCAAGCCCTCCCAACCCAATGATGTCATCAAGAATTGGACCCTCCCAGAATCCGATGATGCAGCATCCTCAGACAGCAACAATGTACCAGTCCCCTGAGATGAAGGGCTGGCCGTCGGGAAGCGTGGCCAGGAGCAGGTAAACTTCACACTTATAACCTGTAGCTCAAAAATTGTCTTTCATTTTGTTGAAAGTAGAAGCTATGTTAAATAGCTTGTAGTAGGAAAAGGATTTAGAAGAGGGAAAAATAATTCTCTCTGTAGTGTCTGTATTGTCCTTGATCCTGCTCTGGTTTAGGAAATAGACTGATTAAATGTATTTTATGCTTAGGTCCATTTATTCATATTGGACTCTGCAATCTTTGTAACTGGAAGCACCATTCAGTCTTTGAATATTGAAAAAATAACTTGGGGGGAAATACAAAAGTTCAGAATAGTATTACAATGGACGGTACAGCCCCAACAGAAGCCTCCAAAAAGGTTACAATAGGAAATGCATACACAGACTTCTGTGCGTATCTAAAAATTCAAAATTCCTTTTGGGAGGGAAATTTCTGTTTCTTTGTTAAACAGATATTAGGTAGAAACAAGTAAATGTAAAAATAGTTTTATCTTTCACGTGTTGACAGCTGGTGCAGGGAAGGCAATATATCAATGTGTAAACTTCTTAGAGGGTAGTTTTATTTGTTGTTTTGTGCTTCAGTTCTTTCCCACAGCAGCAGTTCAGCCATCAAGGTAATCCAGCAGCGTACAGTATGATGCACATGAATGGCAGCAGTGGCCATATTGGACAGATGAATATTAGTACCATGCCTATGTCAGGGATGCCTATGGGTCCAGACCAGGTAAGTTGTACATAAAGATTGATGAAAAGATCTGTTGACTCTTTTCCCGTTGAGTACAGTTTGCTTCAAGCTATTCCTCTGGCACAATCCTGTTCTCAGTTATCCTGTTTTTATTTACATCTGTGGACCTACCATTTGTATGTCCCAAGAGATACCTTACTTTTGATATTTAAATCAAATCCATGAAGAACCCAAGCTGTATGCTGTGATTAGCTATTGACTTTGAAGTATCATAGGTAGGATCAAGGCTTAAACTGCATAAAGGATGCTTAAATACTTCTGAGCCTGGAGAAACCCGAGAGAGCAAAACATGGAGATTGTGAAAAGCATCTTCAGCAGATGTAAAAGATCATATATAATAGCTCTCAAGAGTCAGACCAAGAATCCTGGTAGCACAGTATCCTTCTGGCAGAAGCTGATAATGATACTTACCCTTATAATACCTTACAATAGCTTATGTATGCATAGTAAGAAACTATGGAAAATTTAGGCCTCTTATTTAAGGGAAAAATGAACTAATAACAGGCACTGCAAAGAAGGCTGAAATATTAAATGTACTTTTGCTGTAATCTTTCCACAAAATACCAAGGGATGAGCAACGTAATACTGAGATAGAAAGTATCTCATGAAATTTTGTCTAAGGTACCTAAGGAAGCAGCCAAAATAATCTGAGGACTTTGGGGGATAAATAAGATACTGGAGGACTTTGGTATAACAAGTACCTTTTATAAAGAGGGAAAAATGAAGGTGAAATGTCAGATTTTCCAAACCCACATGTCATACAGTGAAGATACCCAAATAACATATTTAGGAAATTCTGGGACAGCATTTCTTTTCTACAAATTTATCTTCAAAATGGAGCACTAAAATGCTGCTATTCTGCTTAGAAATTGACTGTCAGTACTTCCCTCTTCAAAATGCAGTATGTTGACCATTTTTTTCAGCAAAGGTGTTTTTTATTTCTCTGATGATTATTTCTTCTTTTCTTTAACAGAAATACTGCTGACACCTAGAACCCTATCTTCAAACAAGAATGCGCTGTATTAATGATGCACTAGTATGATAAAGGAAAGCTACGCATTCTTCACGGCAACTAGTACTGGCCTTACGGAAATAAGTGATTTTTCCTGTTAATCACCATGATGTCCTAAGTTACTTCATTCAGAGAAAAAAACAAAACAAAACAACACAACCCCAACAAAAATACATTTTAGTAGAAGCAGTCTCTGTATTGCTGTATATTGTGGTGTACAAAAAAGGTCATAAATATTTTTGGCGCTCTGCCTCTAGAAATGTGAAATTGGCAATGGCATTTTAGTAGATACGATGGATAGACTCCTGGTATACCTTATCTATTTACTGCAGCTATCCAAAGCCCTTCAACTACAGGCAGACAAAAGTGCCTGGAGAAGTCACGGTGGTAAGAATTTTCTGATTTCTCTAGTAACAATATCTGACAGAGAATGTAGTTCCTAGCCTTGACTCTTTTGTATTAATTCCTGAATATAAATGCTGCTTTTAATCTCTTACCCCCAAGAGTCAGGATATCCCAAGCCAAGTAGCAGTGCAAAATGAATTGGCACATACTAGTCCAAAATCCTGTCCATTGAAGCCAAGGGGTAAAAAGAGAGGATAATAAATTTAAATTATTTAAAAACAATTGTGATTAATATTTACATATTGATGTGCAGCTGAGTGCACTTTATAAAAGACTATATAATGGATTAATGCAATATCTTTGATAAGGACTTAATATGAAGGTAGGGTGTACTCATGTTCCTTCTCAAACACAATCTCTTAAGAATTATTTGAAAAGACTGCATAATATAATGTTTTCTGTGTATGGAAATTAGAGCAATAATCTTTCATCTTTTTGAAAATAACTTCAGAAAACTCAAGGCAAGGCACTGCAGTCTGAATCAGAATTTTGCAGTCTTTTTGTGAATAAATTTTGTAAATATGATCTTTAAGATAATGTATTATATATATGACTTTTGTAGGTCACTAACTCATTTTTGCAGAGTTTGTGAAGCTAAATATTTAACAAAATTGATTTCTGTAAACTCAGTGTAGTTGAGGTCCAAATAGAATTTGTTTTTTTCTTTTAATTAAATTTAATGACTTTTCAGCTGGGTGACTTTGGCCCACATCTTTCTCTTCTTTGGTCTTCAACACTTCTTCATTTATTTTTACATCTTTAACATATAGCATTTTATAAAAGACCAGTTGTTAAATGCTTTCTCCACCTGCGAGCACTTTGTTACATTTCTTTTCACATAAGGCAATTTGACAAAAAGGCTCTGCATTGTAAGATGTTATTGACTTGTCATGATGGTCATGTCTTTCTGTAATATGTTGCCTTTTCAGTTGATGAATCAGGATTGTGTCTTTTTTGGTCAATTTTAATGAACTCTAAATGTTCTTCAAAGAAGTTTGTCTGTTGCAAAATATTTGTTGTTACATGACATCCAGAAATCTTTAAGGATATTAAGCCACACTTTAACCAAATGTCTGCACCTCATTGGATTGTTTTAATAGTAATGAATGTATTTTCTAAGCAGGTTTCTCTCATATCAGTATTTAAGTCTGGTTACAAATTTATTCATATTATTTGCTGATAGGTTCCTCCCTACACCCCCATTTTGGTTCTTTGAAATGAAGATCCCTTTGCAGTTTTTCCAGTTTCAGGCAGTTACAACAAGTCAAACCTCTAAACTTCCATAAAGGGACGACGCGGAAATGTTCAAAACGTGTGGTGCTTTTGTTCTGTTGTTCACTGTGTAATGGAAAACTGACGTCTCCCAAGTGAGTAAAAAAAAAAAAAAAATCTGTGTGCTTGATTGCTTCTTCTTGGTACTGTAAGCAAGAGGTGGTTTTATTGTTCAGAATATTCAGTGATCTTCCATTTTAATAGAAATAACTTTACCTAGAAATATTCTCAAAAAGTTCATCCTTAGCATACAGCCAGTTGCGTTCCAAAGGGAATGTAGATTCAATGGATCTACTTTATGCAACCCTGTCTCTGCAATTAGTACTGAGTATATACATTAGGTGATAGTATTTATCTGAAACCTTCAGTCCAATTCATGTGTGTTTTTAAATGCAAAACTTTTAAAATGTTTCTTAGAACATATCTATTTGTTGAGTAAGTGCTGCCTACTGAAGCTGAAAGGCAACAATCCCTTGCTTTTTATAGCAAATCAGAGTAGAACAATCTTTATATTTTGTAGTTGTTCATTATATTGATGGAAACTACAAACCCTGATTGCTTTCATTAGGTGAGCTCTTGGACTATATACTACTTTATACATCGTGCCCTTTTAATTTTTTTTAAATGAGTGATTCTATTTATACATCTATGTATAACTGGTACCTGACTGATGTTATAAAGGATCATGATTTTCTCATCTGTGTTTAGAATGTTGGAGCTTTCCAGTACCTACTTTTTTGCTGAATCCAAAGATTTTTAGTTTAAACTTGATTAAGGGAGGGAGGGGGACATTTTTAAAATGCATTGATGAAATCTGTCTTGGCAGCACTGATCCTAAATACTACATCTAGTTTGAAAATCTTACCTAAATAAAACTGACCGTGAAATCTGTTGACATTTAATATCTCCACCAATTCTGTTTTGGTACTGTAGCAGCAGATTTTTCTGAATGTTCTTAAAAAACAACCTGTGTAACATTTTTCAACAGTAAGAGAACAATTGGCTAGTACAACCACCTCTGATCACTGCTGCCTAATGAGCATTGTTTTGCTACATGTCTCTGTTACTCTTTTGATCACAGAAATCATGTTTTTATAAAATTCCTCTGTAGTATTTTTTTCCAATCTTAGCCTAAAATACTGCTTTTAAAGTTAGAAAATCAGGACCATTTTTCAGTCATAAGACAAAACTATTTGAATGTTGAACCAATTAGCACACATTTTATTTTAGAATTTATGTGCAGACTACCAGATGCCAGAATGATACAGCAAGTATGAAACCATGTAATTCTGAGAGCAATATTTTAAAAAATTCTCAGGAGAAGGCATACAGTATTGAGAATTGCATTTTAGTTTACATTAAGTATTGCTTGAAATATCTGTATGTTGCAAAACAGAAAAATCACGGGGACTGATTTATAAAAGGTTGTAAGGTATTACTGCTCTTCTGATTTTTGTGTTTGGATGTTAATAATAATGTAAATAAAGGTTTCTATTTAAAATCAGAACTTGGTGACATAGTGTATTAGCTGTCTAATACTTCAGGACTGATAACTGTATTCTGGAAAGGTCAGAGAAAATCCGGTGCTATTACTGAGGAAAGCTTTGTATAGCAAATTATTTAAATTTTTTCCTAGTGGGCAGTAAAAGCTAAGGGAGTAACAACTTAGACTTTCCACCTACGAGACCCATTTAGCAACTAAAGTTGCATTGACACTGAGTGGAATGTATGTCTTTTTCAACTTAAATAGCAGTCTTTAGCAGAGCTGAAAGGGGAAGAGGTGGTAGCTCTCCCTATAACTTGGCAACCACCTACCTTTCATAAAATAACAACAGCTGCTTCTTGTGTCACATACAAGTCCCACAGCTCAGTATTTTTATAAAGGGACACGGTGACTTTTCAAGCTTCTGACTGATACGTAACAGGAGCAGTAACACTGGCCAGGCAGGATTTTGATAGTCACACCCTCATCTTGTCAAAGATTAGAGGCTGAACACACACAAAAAAAAAGGTAAGTGCAAATTTTTTTTAATTTCACCTAGTATTCTTTCTGCATACTCACTGGGAATGGTAGACAGCTAACACTTTTCTCTGGAAAGCAGCAAAACTGTATTTCTACTTGTGAGTTTAAATTCAGTATTTTTTAGTTATTTGTATTGATCCAGGGTCTCATCATCTAGCAGATGTTTCTGATAATCCATGAAATCTTTAACAGGTTATAAACAAAATCTATGGCTAGATTAAGACAGACAATCATATATTACCTCCATAATTAAAAAAAACTTACAAGAAAATTTTGGGAAGTGTATTTGACTTATTCACATGTGATAGAAATATAAGCTCAAGCCTAGTTTTACTATATAGCACATACAATGAAAGACCCCACTGCCACTTTTTGAAACCTCCCCGCCCCCCCCCCCAAAAATTCAAGTATATTTTTTGAGTATGCGGGTGTGTGGTACCAGAGATCTATATCCATCGTGAATTAATTCCACTTGAATTTCCTAATGTGCAAAACCAGGAAGGGTATCAAAATAATTTCCGTGATGTATTTTTACACTGTGTTTCTAGAGTGCAAGTTAAGATTGTGTTTTGAAAAAAAGTACCTCTTTGTTAAGAGTGAAGGCCACAGTTGGTCGAGTCTGTCACATGAGCTCCCTCCTGCATGTGCCTTTAAAACAGGTAGCATATTAACATGAAAAAAATTACAAATATCGCTGCTAGTGCCTGTACTACAATGTATTTAATAACGTCTTTATGAAAATACTCAGACTCTGTACACTGTGCTTCCTTAGTAAAATGATGTTTTTTCCATTTAAAAGCCTTTAAACAGAAACTGTCATTCAGAACATCTACTTTTTTGTAGACTGAACTATAACTAGATTATTCTGTATTGGCTACAAGCATTGAACTTCTCGGAGCTGCCTTTTTTTAAAAATAAATGTTTTTTAAAATAAACGTAAAAGTTACACTACTAAGCAAATGCTGCTTTCTCAAAGGAATTGTTTTGGTTTTGAACATACAATATAATATTACCACAAAAAAAAAACCCAACTTCATACAAATCTGATTTCATTAAAATTTAAGATGTACATTTACTGAAATTTTTCAGTACTTTTAAAAACGGATAAATTCTGAAATGTACTATGCAACATTAAGTAACATTTTGAGAAATGGTGTGTGGGCATTCCACTCGTTTTATTAACAAAATTCTTCACAACCTGAAGGAATTTATTTTCAAACAGTATATTGATCAATATTTATACAACCCCTCCAAAAATCTGGTGTCCTGTTAGTCAAGATTTTCTCTAATTTTCCTAGAGGTGTCAATAGGGTGGACAAGTAGACGGTGGAACTAAAACGTATCCTCACAGGAAATTTGAGAAGTATCATGGAGTTGAGAATATTCAATGCTGCTCGCTTCAATTCCTGAATCTCTTAAAAGTTCTTTTCCACCGTTACCTTTACCCCAGTTAGAAGCAAAAGCATCCCTGTTTTCTAAATCTTGCTTTAGAGTTATACTTGGCTTTGAAGTTTTTCTCATGACATCTGAAGATACAGTTGAACTGAAAAACGTTTGAAGTTTACTTCCGCTGTCTTTGTGTACACTTTGCCCGCTGGGATGGCAATCCTCTTTGGGATGCGGCTGTATTTCCTCTTCTGTCAATTCCTGGATCAGTGTTAGTGGTGTCTTCTTGAAGTAAAACGCCTTGTGAAGCAGGTGAGGTATAATCCAAAGCAAAAAGCAGGTACAACAGTGGATTTCAGAGACCTGTATTTCTGACAGCATTTCCCATAATTTCACTGCACCTATTTAATTCACTCACCAGTGCAAACATTCTATCTATTTCAGCCTCAAAGTTTATCCAGTCCTCCAGGCTCACATTATAATTCTTTCTGAAGTCATACACATTTTCATTTAGTCTGTACATGGGTTCAAGTTCTGGCCAGTTTGTATCCTCATGGAGGTGCGGCAGTTGGGGGAGGTTAGCCCTCCCATCCTTCCCACAGTTGTCCTCTTTAAAATAAAACAAACACAATTTAGTGTATAACATTCTAGTAGGCAGTAATTAGATATTTTTAATGGTTCCATGCAGGAAAAAACAATTGAAACACTGTGAACCATCTGTAAAATATAGCAGGTATATCATAGAAACAATCCAACTATGTTTGAAACTTCAACCTGTACAAAACTTGTATCTCATTAATTCTAGCTTCATTTTGGTTCTAAAGCCAGTCTTGGACCTCTTCAACTAGAAATAAAAATACTACCATTAAATGAGCAAATCCTCCTGGGTGAGTTGAGAATGCTAGGCTGTGCCTATTAAGGTACTTGTACTTATTTTTTCACTGCACTATTTGAAAGCACCTTATGATTTTTAATGAGCTGAAATCTCAACCTTCTTTTTAAGGGGAGATTCAGAGACAGTAACTGGCATGACAAAGGTAACTATTTTTTGTGTCTGTAAATTTGTATCATCTCACCTTTGGGCTCTGGCAAGTTGAGAACTGAACATCACCTTCAAGTTTTAAAGGGCAGTTAAGTAAGCAAAAAGCAATCTTAGATTTTAGTATAATGTCAGAATAAAACAAAATGTACAGATCTGTCTTGTAGTCTACTTTCTGTTCTAACTTGCTTTTTTTGCTCGCAACACATGAGGCTGTGGTTGGATACATAGCAAGAAAACACATGATACTCACTCTGCTCTGAGAAATTACAATCATCAGTTTTGTTCTTTCTGGATGGTATGAAAGACCACTAGGTAGCGGCTACAAGTTTAAATTTAGACAAAACCAACACAATGATCTCTAATTTTTAATGGCAGTTAACCATAATTGGTTTCTTCAGCTGAGCATCCACCTTTGCTCAAGTTTGAAATTGCCTTGACCTTAATGCTCCTAGATTCCCAGAAAACACGTATCAAGAAGTTTTGTACAGCAGTAGTTGTCTGTAATGATGGCAGTGTCGTATTTCTTGCATAATTTAGAGCACTTCCCACTTAAGCATTCCATGAGAATAGGTGATGATGTTAAAGAAGGTGCTACATGCAAAAAGAGAAGTGAAGGAAAGAAAGGTAGGTAAAAGGTTTTTGTGAACTGCTCCCAACTCACAGTGACTTGGCAGATGATGGTCTCTTCACATCTGGCCACTTTCGACGCTGAAACTGCCTAATTTTCAAGCAGCAAAAGGAGAAAAAAGTTAACCATCACCAAGAAAACCACCAGCACTACAGTCTGAAAGACGAGGAAGGAGAAGAGTTTAGCCTGAATTTTGACTACAAAGATTAGAACATGCTGTAACGTTGAAATAGAAATAGCTCCAGCATTTTAAAGTAACTGGGATGGAAAGATCTTGCAAATGCTATTCCAGGCAGTGTCTGTCCATGTGGTTCCCAATCCCACACTGCTAACTCCTTTAGCATGAATGTAGTATTTAAGAACAACAATTTAACTTTTTTTTTTTTAAATGTACCTGTACTGCTCGTAGCTTCCATCTTTAAGTCCTAGATGAGGAAAAATGAACAGTGTTACTAACCATTGCCTGCAACAAAATAAGGTATCAGGTAAGGCACAATTTAAAAAAAGACCTACGAATATTAACAGATTAATATGTATTGCCATATATATTAACTGAAGCTTCTAGGTAAAATCGGTGATAGATACCTTTGAAACTTTTCTGTAAATGTCCTTCAGTGGTGTATTTAAATGCCAAAACCTGTTGATTCCAAAAAGTACAGTTCTATGTGGTGCAGTGTACTAAATAAGACCTGAAATAGTATTTTGGGCTTTGGTGGACTCAGGTAGGTAACAGTATTTTTGGGGTAGGTGTCTTCAAGGTATACATTTTTAAAAATAGCATTTCTTATGTCAACTTTACTAAGGGGTATAAGAAATGCAATTTAAAAAGAAGAAATACAAGTAACTGTATCTTTTCGTTTGCTATCATCATTAAACATTAAAAATAATCACAAGCAGTATAAAAACCAGATCCATTGAGTAGATCCAGAGAAAATATAAGGGATAGAAAATGATGAAACTAACCTAGAACAAGAGTAGAGACCCATTTTGCTTTTTGGAATTTAAATCCATAGTTACAAGAGTATATCTTTTGGTAGCATAATGCACCCCCCCTTTTTAGATGTGCTGTTATTTCACAACTACCTTGCAGTAACACGGGTAGGGGAAAACTGAGCAGCTTAAGCACTAGCGTCCTTTTTGAAGTTAAAGTTATTTTTAAGCCAGTTTACTGCAAGGCTGCATGGGCTGCACTGTCTCTAAAGAACTGTTTCTAAAAATTATGCTTTCAGTTGGAATGCTGAAACTCGACTGCTAAACCAGTTGCCCAGAGAGGTTGTGCAGTCTCCATTCTTGGAGGTTTTCAAGATCTGACTGCGTAAACCCCTGCGTAACCTGGTCTGACCTCACAGCTGACCCTGCGTTGAGCAGAAGTTTGGACTAGATGAACTCCAGAAGTCCCTTCCAACTTGAGTTGTCCTATGAGCTTGGTAGTGGCTGTTAGGGTATTCTTTCCCTCTTTCACCAGTTTTGTTCCTTCCTCATCTCCTTCCCCTCCATCCCCCCAGCAATACTCCTCACTATACTATTTAAGTATCATTCTTCATTTAAGTAACATTACATAACACAAATTGAACAAATATAAAAATTTGAGCGTGCAGCCATCAGCCTCAGCAGGACATTACTAGTATAAATAAATACTAAAATCCTTTTGACTGATACAAGTTTCATAATGGTAAGTAAGAGCCCTGTTTCTTTGGGGGAGTTTTTGAGTGTAATAGGAGAGGCACTTACCTAGATCCATGTTCCTAGTTCTTGGATTGCATTGTTTATACCCTTTGCAGCTTCTAAGTTCCATGAGCTGGACGTGCAGTTGATTGAGAACATCTCTATCTAGCGTATTCACTGCATTAATTAGCTGCAATAAACAGGGGTTCTTGTTAGTAACTGTTGCTCTGTAGTTTGGTAACTTTAATATATGGAATACACGCGGTTTATTTGTAACAGGAAAGAAGCCAAATGATACTACGTTAAATGATTTAAGCCTTATTTACATCCTGCACCAATACTGCGCTACTTCAATTTATCATCAATAAGGAACAATGATGTATTTCTAGAGCTGTTCTATGATCAGGTACCTGATATGGATCGGTATTGAGATCAAAATACTCCAAAAATCCAGTAGCAAATTCACAAAACAGGAAGTTGTGGGTCTCATTGATTGTCCTCAAACACCAGTATGTGTTGTTGTTGGCACTGGTACAGGCACAGAAAGGTCCCACTGCAAATTGAAGTTATAAAGACATAAGCTACATGGTGCTGTCTTCAGCACTTTTTATTGCTCTCTGTTTATGCTATTACTTTATTCATAGTCAGTTACTCTGTCTGACTCCTGAGCTCTAAAGCAGAGAATGCCTTCCAGCATCAGCTTCTTGTTCTATGCATACCTAACCCACACGACATGGCTAATTTAAGCAACATCTTGGCTAGTTGCTTTGCCTGTCTTCTCTGGGTGGGAAACATTCCAGATGGTGAGATACTACACATAATTGTACTGTACACAATATCTGTAGCTTTTTATATGCAGTTGTTTTTGTTTTTAACTCCCTTGTCTTTTGTGCAAAGAAAATGCCAACACTGAAACAGAGATTATTTAGTATGAGGAAGGCTGCGTAGCTTTGGCTACATAACTCATGGTATTGGTAACTTCTAGTAACCCAGAATCCTAGCCCAGCCTAGCCAGTACCCGCCTAACCATTATTTAAAGTATCCTTACGTGTCCACAGGGGAGCAGTTTGCCAGTGTTGGTTGTCATGGGTGAAGCAGGTCAGACCAGGCATGCTGCACGTGTCGTTATTTTTTATTCTCTTAAGCAGTTTGCGCAGTTTCTTCTTTCGTCTTTGCTCTCGAAGCAGCCACAGCCTGTCTTTCTCCTGTAGGGCTTTCCTGCACACATGAAACATTAGGGTCATGCAGACTCTGTTATACTTGAACACACCTAAAAAAAAGTGAAGCAGCTAATAAAATAAGCTGCTTTGAGGGAAAGAAATAACCGGTGTTTTTTAATTAAATGCCTTCTCTTCCAAATGTCTCTGGATATAATTTTTTGCAGTTCAGTGTCACTGAAAAAAAAAATGAAGCCGAAGGGGTTTATAGGCTTGCCTGAAGTCTGTGATGTGACACCTCCCAAACCAGGAACCTTACCTCGACTTTACAAGCATTTCAACATGGGCTTAGTTCCTTGCCCAGGTGTCTGTGTGTTTATTCTTCTTAATACAGAATAAATGAAATGCTGCTACTTTTGTATAGTTTGTAACTGGTGTGCATGGACCAAACGTTAACGTCTTTGCGTTTCCTCTTTCAAAGGAACAGGCCTTCACTTACTTGAAAGGATGAAGACTAGATCCCTTGTGCCTCAGTTTGCTTTTGTGTTTTGAATGGTAACTGGAAAATAAGAACAGCATTGTTGATGAACAACAGAAAGACAATTGCTCCTGTTCATACCACACTTCCATACTGGATCTGAAGCAGATTTAATCCAGTGTCACTTCTCCCTTCAATTTATTCATGTCTGCGGTGAATACAAAGCAGCCTTGCTAGACTGGGTCAGGCACTTCTGAGCCCTGTTGCGCCTCTTTCTTTCTTAGATCATTTGTGCGTAGTGACATCTGGTGCTCTAACACTGTGTTGCAAGATGTAGCCACAGATTATTCCAGCTACAATTTTCAATGTTAGTTGTCATTAGTTCTTGTTTCCCTACACGGGGCAGATAAAATCAATAGACTTATAATTCAATTACAACATTTCTTCAACTGAATATTCACTGATTTGTTCAGATGATAAGAGGACAAGCATATACCGCTTTCCTGTCGTTTTCGTTCTGAATGAAAGAATTTAAATACCAGTTGTACTTTGTAGAGTTGGGTTTTTTCCTCCATTGTTACTGGCTAGAAGTTCCAGGAAAACGTTAACAAGATGCATGGAACTGTCCCAGCAATAGCAGTGTCTAATATATTCCGAGATATTGAAAGTGTAAGCAGACATATACATTCTAGCTGGGTGGCTCTACTGTTTTGGCTCTGTCTCCAGAAACTCTTACAAGATTTTGCAGAAATTTCCTTTCTGTGTAGTTTGCAAAGTTAAAAAAAGCCAGAACAGCCTTAGTCAATGGCAATATTTTATGACTGATAATGTTACTATCCCCACAAATCACCGAAGACAAACAAAGTTCAATAGATGTTATTTTCTAAGCAGTACATCAGAATTAAGTTGTCACACCAAAATTCCCTTCAAAACAAAACAAATCTTTTAAATTATTAATGCTACTGGGAGCTTTAATAAATTTAATCCTTATAGCAAAGTAACAAAATAAAATTATTAAAGAACTATCTATCTCCAGTCAATTTTTTTATCTTGCACAGACACTGCATGTTTCGTTAACTAATCCTAAATGCTAAATCCTAAATCCTAATTCAATGCAATTCTGCAAACACTTAAACATATATAACTCAGATTATTAACGTCATTGATTTCAGTGGGATTATTCATTTGAATAATGCTATGCACAAATATAAGTGTTTCCTATATTGGGCCTGAAAAATATAACATTCTATACATTTACTATAAAACATTCACTAATAAAATACCTTCATCGTTACAGTATACATCAAATAAACTCAGTTGTTAACATCAGTTTTGAAAGCAGTGGATTATAAACTTTTTTTTGGGGGGGATTTGCCATTTTAGAATGATACTGGTTTCATTTTAAACACTCTTTGCCATGGGTTCCACGTATGGGTTGACATAACCCAAGAAATTGATGTTCTCTGTATTTTAGTCATCTGCTGCTGAAGCTATGCTGCAGAATCCACATGGGCCACGACAACTATGTACCTCATGTCTATAAAGTATGTTGTGCCTCCAAGGATTTGTTATGCTCAAAACCTCATTCCGTTATACCAATGAGACAGAGAAGTATCATCCATACCCTCTCATAGAGGCTACTTAGTTAAAGCTGCTTTAGCCACAGATAATAGCATGGCTGCCTTGTGTTTTTGAGTATGTTCAAGTACAGCTTTCTTTACGATACCTGTACTGCTACTGCCACTGTGGCTGCTGTACTCCTGGTGACATCTGGCTCACGGCAGCCTCAGAGATTGCTCTGTCACCACCATCATCAGGAGCAGCTGCTCCTGGTTTCTTTCTGAACAGCTTTCTCAGGGGCAAATTGTGTTTGGGTTAATATTTGATTTTGAAAGATTTTCTGCTGTGCTTATTTGCAGAGCAAGAGCTTGCTTGCTTCCCAGAAGGATTCAGGTGAACCTTCTTTCCATACAATCCATGGGCATTTTGCAAATATCTGGCTATATGAGAAACCAACTATGCAGAGACCTTAATGCATAATCACTGTTTTAGTATTGCCTGTTGCACTTAAAATACACAAATAATCTGCACTCGCGAACAAAAAGATCAGGTGCACTAAGTCAGTGGTGGTTACAAAAATAAGGTTACTCTGCACCAACTGTTAAATTCTTGCTTCTCCCACCTGGCATAACTGTGAAATATTGCAGTGATTGCATCCTATAAGATAATACATCCAGCCTTGAAGAAACTGAATAGGAAGAAATTCTCTCATCTCCCCACCCTATTATTCCATACACTTTACACACTATTCTTTTTAAAATAGACTTGTGTAACACTGCACCATATTGACAATTTGCCCTTGTGGAAAGCAAGTTTTCAGAAAAAAGCCTGCAGTTTAAAATATTAAACTCTGGTGTCTAATAGCAGCATCTTCAGCACAAGGGCATAACTAACTGGTTTATAAGCCATGTTACATGTCCTGTTACACCATCACCGCTTGACACAGAGGCAATTAAACTCCTGCCTGGCAGAAGGTGGGCCTTGGACTTCTGCAGAAGTCCAACTCCCCCAGAAAGTGTTATACAAGAGTAAGCAACCACTTAACAAAACAGATTCTGGTCTCTCCTGTGAAGACATAAATCAGCTACAGTTGCACACTACAAATAATTACCCTGAAGTACACAAGAAATACCTTATCCTGTTACAATCACACTCTTCAGGTCGCTTCTTCTTCAGATGGCCTCTCACCTCCCTCAGGTTTTTTATTTTATTTTGCAAAGTTTCAATCTAAAAAAAGTAAAGATACAAATTAAAAAAATACAGCATGATTTAGTCTTATTCTAACCTTCTCAAACCCATTCTATTGTCACCAAATGCTTCCTTTTCACTACACCTCCCGTGACTCCCACCACTAACAAGCATTTTCAGATTCTCTACCTTTCCAAAAGGAAACAACAGCAGGAGGAAAGCTCGCTGGTAGTTGGCCTGCTTTGATTAATGAATGTGAAAGTGCAATGTGGCACTGGGGAAATGGGGGGCACACAGCCTCGGGTAGACAACCGCTCCTGGTTCCATTGTGATTTCTCCTCTTGTGCTCTACAGCCCATTTGCAAGGGGAGAAAGGTTCCTCAAAGGAAAATGAAGCCCTTAAATTTCAGCCTGTTCCGAACCTGAGAAGGAGATGGGGAGGGAGTGCTCTGAAGTCCCCTCTTCAGAGCTTCTGAAAACGAAAAGCAGCAACGCTCCGTCATTTTGCATGGCGGTCTTTAGCAACGTCTGGCCACATGGGATATGGATTAGCAGTTAATTGTGCCACCCACATGGTTTATTTTTAACCGCCTTTTTTTTTTTCTTCTGTAAATGAAACTCCTGCTTTTGTTCAGTCTAGCTCACACACAGCGTGGCCCATTTCCACTCAGATGGGTATTGCAGGCTTCTACCTCCGTTCTTTACACAGCAGAAAAAACAAAGTAATCCAGTGTGAACAATAAAGTCACTGCAAAACTACCATTAGACATCAGTGACCATAAGTCTAGTGGAAGCACATGGCTGCTGAAGCATAAACAGGACAGAGTGTTCAAGAAAAATACACAAAGAATCCAGCCCTGTGACCCTAAATCAGAAACACAACAGGACAGAACCAAGCTCTCATTTTCTTTGGCACTCCATATAGCCTACATTTTCTGAAGAAAAAAGAATTAGAAGAGTATGGTGATACTGAAATTGCCCTTTTTTAATCCTGTCAGAGCTAGTAAGTTTTTCAGTATCTATCTGCCTTGCTATGTATCAATCTGTACCATAAAAGGCGGCCAAAAGTTCTTATATAGGACTTTGCTGTGAATTCATGTAATTTGGTAAGAGATTACAGGAGGTCCTTTCTTTATGCTTCTCTTTGGCATTTGTTCCACCATTACCTGGTCCTTAGAAGACTGCCTCTTTCATACACAACATGTGTGAAGGGTTTGAGCTTATATTCTTCAATATAAGAATCTGACAAAAATGTCAGATTAAGTTTTATAGGCAAATTTCCTAGGGCAAATTATCTCCAGGTTCTTCATATCCACAAGCCAAAGGAAAACAAATTCAATTCCAAGGTGCAAGGGTTAGACACAAGCAAGCAAAATAAATAATTCTAGAAGCATGAAAACTAATGAAGCTCAGTTTTCCTTGGTCTTATGTTTGACAGTTGAAGGCCTCTTTTTGAGAGGTACATTGGGGAGCCCGGCTAATAAGATGTGAATAAGATCCAGATGAAATTTTTTCCCAGGATGGGGACACTTATAAATCATTTATTTCATAAGGCTTATGATATTTCTCAGCAGTCGCTTCAGTTGCGGTTCTCTCCTCCACTCAAGCATCTTGTCTTCACAAACTTGTAATAACTTAATTATCTCTGAAAGATCTCTCCTGAAATCAGCCAGCAAGTTCAAAAGGTTCCAGGGAGGGACACAGACACGCAGAGGCAGACAGACACAAACACAGTCAGCATGATCCTATCAGCCCACAGAAAACCATGCTAAACACACACACTGAAAACGCATGACTGATAACATCACTGACCTCGTGGTCAATATGAAGTTTATGGTCCTTCCAAGCTTGCAGGGACCTGTACAGATCTGTGTCACACTGAATGGTATTATTCTCCAGTATATAGCACCTTGGCATGGGAAAGCAAACAGTGTTTATTATAGTCGATACACACATACAGAGCAATGCAAACAGCTGGTTTTAATAACACAACTCCAGGACAGATGAGAAGCCAGATTGGAAATGACATGCAGAATTCAAAAAAACAATGTTCATTCAAGAGAAGAAGAGTGTGCTATGAGCCAGGAAAGAAGTTTGGGCTTGAGTTGGCATGGAAATTTTTCAGAAGTAGAAAAATTCAAGGAGAATATTGCTATCAAGCAGAACCTGTTGACTGTTTAATTTCTGTATGTAAATTGTGCTGCACAGAGTTCTTGCTTATTCATTAGGCTGTCTACATAAATAATCCCTACTAACTAGCAAGCACAGAAAGCATTACTCAGAAGCAATTTCCCAATGCATAATTAAGTGATACGGGGATAGGGGCAAGGATAAAGTAAGATGTATTACTACACCATAAAGAAAAGGGGGGGGGGACGACCACAAAGACATTTTGCTGATTTCTGCAAAACGGATAAAATTTTTCAAAGATATCTTTCTGACTTCAAAGGCAAAATACCCTCTGACAATTTTAAGTGCTTATGTTTCACTAACTTCTAATGCAATCCATGTTTTAAAATTCTTTCAAAAACAAACAGACAAATGCGTGACAGATTTACCTGAGAAGTTTATTAGGGGTCAACAAATACCATGTAGTCATTTTTGAATGCTTGTTTAAATTAAAGCTGAGTATTTTCAATACTGCTTTATTTTCTTTTAACTACCTCATGCATGTTGTCCCACTGCCTTCTTCTCTGCTAGTGTTCCTGGGGACTCCTCATGAATTATGCACAACGTTCCTGACAGTTCCTTGTATGGATTTGGGATTCACCAAATAAGGCAGCAAAAATCAATTTAACTTGTTTCCAGAAGAAAAGCACAAATAGTGATTTATGGGTCCTGAACATTCATGAGAGCTGGGGTAAGAGGGCACAATTCTCTGATGTCAACCTAGCTACGTTTTCTCGTATTAGCGAGTCTCTAACCCTGTAAACAATAGTCAAATGAAACCACAGATTTCAACAGCAGCTAACTGGCTCATGCATGTTTACATGAGCTAGTCATTAAACAATTTAATGCATGTAATCAATAATGATTGGTGGATTTCCTGATAATTCACAAGCGGAAATGGTGGCTAAACTAATTAAGTACAGTTGAAGATACATCATCAGTCCCTCGACTTGCACACTGAGGAAGAGATTTTTAGCTATTAGAGTGCCCAGACGATTCCCTCAATACGTTCCATTTCCCAGTGCTCCTGGTCCATGCAACTTTATTCATAATACAGGTTTTCCGTTCCTAGCACTGGCTACAGAAAGCTCCGAGAGGCTGCTCCCTCCCTTAGGACTGACTTGGTGTTTGAAATACAAAGCAACCAACGACATGAAACCAGGTCATATTGCAATTAGAGCCTTTGGTCTTCTGACAGGCCAGGTTACTCGCTGCACACTGAGATTTCCATGGGCAGAGCCTTTCCTGGTTTCACACAGGTGTACACACAACTGTTGCAAACAGTTTTGCTTGTCCTGACTGGAAACATGCACCGATCAGCGATTACTGTCTCCAAAGTGCAGAAGACATAAAAGCACTGCTGTAGTTCTTCAGCAGGTTCGTGCCCCTCTGTACATGACAAAACTAAAACAAAACCAAAAGCTGTTGTACAGATGAGAATAAGAATTTTAATGAAGCTAGACTGGGTATCCAAAAGGGACACAATATACTTATCACAAGTTATCACACCCATTTATGTAAAGCTGCCATTTAAGTAGCAAAAGCTTTTAGAAATATACCACGTGCACTCACCTGTGAGTCACTTTTATTAGATTAGGGGCTGTATACTCTGCAATGCCACCAGTGCCACTGTATTCCCCCATGTCTTTATTTTCCTCCTCACGAAGAATAGCCCTCTGCACTTTGTGCCGCTTGGTGATGTTTCTTGGTAAGACAGGTTGGTATCCATCCTCTAAACCCAAGTTATAAACGGCTCCATCCAGCTCAACAGATACAGAACGGATAGAGCGATTCCGGACATAGCTTGGTTTATATTCTGCATGGAAAAGGAAGTGAAAGGATTAAGAGGGGGAGAAACAGTGATGTTACAATTTGGTCCTCTTCGTGGTTCTTGGGAGAAAAAAACAGCCCATACATTTGGAATTAACTGGATGACAAATGGTGTTTGTTGCAGCTGTCCTCAGAGCTGCAGCTTCATTACCTTTTGCATGGATAGATGGATACGTTAAGGCATGAGAGAGAGGGCTGATATAATGCAAACGCACAAGGATGGCAGAGGGGAAACAAAATGTACTTGTCCAGTATCCCTTTGCAGCTTATTCAAAGAGACTCTGCTCTTCCCCTCAAGAGTCACTAGATGGCAGCAAGACCTTAAAAACTAACCATGACAGTTCACGACAGCAAGGTCTTAAGTCATCCTTACAGACTAGTTCTCTATTGTTTTCTACTGTCCACCGTACAATGCTCCACTGCTAGGGTTCCTGCAACACTTCCTGCAGCTGTCCCAAGTATTCCCACTGTTCAGCCTGAGCCTTGTCTCAATTCTATGCTCATTCTTCAAGGTAAGATGCTTGATTTTTTCAGGAGGGTTTAATATCTGAATCTTTACTTTTATCCACATTTAATTCTTTTCTTTGCAATTATTTTCCTGATGTGCAGACCAGTCAGTGAGTTTCTACACGAAGCACCACCCTCCAGTACTATGCGCTCCCTCAGACTTTGCTTCTGCGTTTGCAGCCCAAAGGCAAACCGAAACATTTACTACGAATTGTCGCTACGCAGTATGAGATTCTCATTGATCTTTTCACCATTACTGCTTTCCAAAGTTCTCTGTCCTGGCCCAAATCCCCAGAGCTCTTCTTCTGTTTGATCTAGAATGGCACAAATATATCCTAGTTATGGAGTCTAAATCTATATCTGAACTTCCCTACTGTATGATGGGGTCCACCTCTGACCATATCTCCTGCTTACTGCCAACAACTGCTGAGAGTCACTCATTGCACTAAGCATAATCATCTCATGCCTTGAGAAAAATGTACAACCTAAGTACCATAGCCTCTCTTCTCCCTGCCCAGTGCCTGAGTCTTTGCTCTGTATAGGAGGGTTGGAGTCACCTATGACATTACTGGAAACAATCAAGTCCCTTGGCTCCTCCAGTTACCTCTCCTTTACACAGAGCTGAAACACACAGCACATCTCACAAGAACGGGACCTCCTTCTGCAACCTGAGAAGGGGAAAACTCAACCAATGTGCCAAATGAGAAGACCAATCTTTCTTGCAATCCCAAGCTCCATAGAAAAACCAACTTTCTCTATGGGATAATCTCCACAGCAAAACTAGCAGGGAAAAAAAAGGAATGGGACAATAGAACAACCAAAATTGACAAATATTCATGTCAATCGGCATGCTTTGGCATTAACGCAGAGTGACTTTTTTCAAGAAGCCTTACGTTAATTCCAAATGGATCGCAAAGTCTCAAAAGCCATTTTGCAGACTGTGGGAAGAGAAATAAACATCTCCTCCCACCTGAAACTGGTCCAAGCACTATATTCTTGTCAGCACCACACACAGAAAGTAGAATACCAGCTGGATTGTCTGGCTTTGCCCATTTTCCACCTGTGGTTCAAAGTTTATTGCTGATATTAAGCCAGGTGAGTCACTGCCGAAGGGAAAAAAACAAACCCAAAAGACCAACCCTATTTCAGGCACCCGTTCAGGAAACGTTTGACTAAATGAGAAGGAAACTCCCATCTTTTCAGAAGTAGGAGGAAGTTCCAAAGAGCTACACCCTAACAATTATATTCAAAGTATAAACACCCATTTCTTTAATTGTTCCCTATTTCATCTTGTTAAGCTCAGCCAACTAACAATTTACCTTACTTCCAAGTCTAATATGCCAATCCAGCATGTTGGACCTCAGCAAATAGCTGCAGGGGACTGTCGTCTACACATGTCCCCGAACAATTAGAAGCCAGGAGTTACTCCTCCCTTGCAGCCAAACTAACCCAGCCTTACAATGAACAAATTGGTCTGGAGTGAGACAGCTCATAAACGACTTACTGTATCGCTTTATTGCAACATGCTATCCACAGTGTTGACTCAGTGCTGTGATTAGTACCAAACTCCATTATTTTCAGAGGAAGTGGTTAAAATATTTAATAGGATCAATATTCATCTGTGCTGTGCTCTCCCACCTGCAAAGTGCACTGCAGGCATAAATACCAATGTCTAATTACTTATTAGTCGATCCTCCCCCAGGTTTAAGTTTTACTCTCCAATTCATTTACACAACCCACAAAGTAGATCTAGGGCTGTTAAATATTTGGCGCAAAACACCTATACACCCTTCTTCAAGTTACTTAATTTCAGCTTTGGTAAGTTCTATGAGTCCCGATGCCTCTCTTCCTCTGGTCTTACAGAAGCCAGGTCTTATAGATGGTACTGCTGGAAAGTTGCATCCTCAGAATTGAGTCTGGAAATGGAGTCCCGAGAAATTTAAGCCTAAGAAAGCTAACTACATTTCAGTACCCCACTCATCCAGCTGTGTCTTCTTGGACCACTTGACAAGCATGCTTGTCTTCGTTGGAGCCGGAAAGGAAGTACACTGTTCTGCTCCAGATTTCCCCAGACAGTCTAGAGACTCAAACACACCTGATTTTTTACAACTATTTTCTGGTAGCATCTCAGGTTCCAACATTGTCTAGTGAAAGCATGAACTGCAGTATCCAAAATTATTATTCAACTGAATAAAGCAAGGCAATGTTGTATTATAAAACCATAAACGTCATATCTGACATAAACATGCCCAGCCTTCGGGCTTACATTTAACTCTCCTCACATGTTCATCACTCAAGCCTTATTACTTATTTTGCAGCAGCCAAATTAATGATTTAACACCAAGATCATTTGGAAATGATTGTTCTCTCAGGGATAACTGAGAAGACTGTAACCAACTATAACTACTGTATGGCAATTTCCCCAAAGCAGGAGCATGGCTGCTCAGCGGGAGCACTGCAGAAGACAGCGAACTCCTGGTCTTCCCTATTGATGCTTACTCTACGTAGGTATTTTGGATCTGATGTATTTTCCAGCACCACAATGATGACAGAATAAGCCAGTATGCAAGGATTCTGCTTCTACATGTGCCACGAGTCAAATATGCACCACTAGCCTCATGAATTCCTGCTTGACATTTCCCAGTAATGCCTATATATTTTCCAGAATTTTGTAGAGAAGAAGCATTTTTTTCTGTAACACCGAAGTAAAATTAGGCACTTCGAAGTCAAATTTTTGAAAATATCTCAAGTGTCTAGAAATACGGAAAAAAGTTTAGAGGTGTTTTTTCTTGGGCATTATGTACGTAGGGATTTCTAGAGATCTTATTTTGAATCTGTGTCCTTAGATATTTCAAAGAGGAAAAAAAAAACAACGCAAAAAACTTCCTTACATCCAGTTTCTCACAACTGCCATTAAAAATTATATTTCAAATGTATTATCTTTAAAGTAGCTGATGTTCAGGTTTGGGGGTCTTTTTAATAACAAAGAAGGTCACTTTGCTCCAGTATTGAGACTACCTCAAAAGAAAAATGAATGACATGAAAATTGGAATAAAAATGCACTAGCCCCTTTGTACACACTTCTGTCTGTTTACAAATCTGTGTGGCCTATCATCATTTCTCTACATGCAGCTTAATAACTCCTTTAATCACATGCACTTGTTCATCACAGGAGGAAGAGATCAAATCCACAGCAAGAAAAACATAATAGACCACAACACAGCCAAAGATTTTAAGAGCTCACTATTACTGTAAACTCTCTTCCTACTGCAAAGCTTTGTTTCATCTTTCTTATAAAAATAAAAACATGCTAAAGAAAATAAAGAGGACACAGAAATGCAAATATTCTTGACACCCAAACCCAGATATACCGAATATGAATGCTTTTGTGTTTCTAGTATGTAAAAGCTTTGCAGGCAAGTTGTGTATTTGTACATGGCCCAAATGGCATGTACATGACATGACCCTCTTTTGCAACTGAGTTTACTCAATTTAGAAAATGTTGTTGCCTGCTAAATGCACTGGCGCACCTGACAACAGGTCTAGACAATGCCTACCTTAGAAAGTAACTATTTTATCAAAACATTTGGTGCTCCAGTCCCTCTATCAGCAATTTAGTCTGGTGTTTTAGACCACATGTTCTCACGACACATGACTGGTTTTAATCTTTCTGAAAAACCAATCCTCATACCCCCATCAGGGTTTGCAACACACTTGATGCACCCTAGAATCAGGGCATCCAATTTAGTTTTCTGCAAATGACTGTAGATTAGAATCCATCCAAATTGCTCTGCAAATCCATCTCTATTGTGCATGACAGACGGGAGTGATCAGGGTGTTTCCTTCAAAATTACACTATTGCTGTGAACTAAAGCATTAACGTGGACGTGACCCTAGCCCAGTTTGAAACTTCTATTTTCTATTTAGCTATTGTTCAATCTGATGAATAGCATTTACTGGCATTCAAGTAGGGCTGCAGTATGATCCCATGCACTCATCAAATTCTGAGTAGCAGACCCCAAAGATGCCCTCAGAGCTATGCAACCCAGCACAGACTGCACTTTATCCCAAGTCTCATGAAACAAGTCATAAAAATCCAAACATACATCATCAGTATTCATGTCACCCTCTTACCATTCATAATCCAGTGAGCCAGCTTTCTAGGTAAGCTGTTTAGAAAAACCTTGGTATGTTAACTTGACTTGTATTGCTTTGTGCTCATTTGTGTTCAGTGTGTGATTTATTAGATAAGTGCGTGTAAAAGAATAGCCAACACCAAATCAAAGAGTCTATGTCAATAGGTCCAAGCTAACCTCTTCCACTGTATGGCACACTCTGGATTTGGGCAGAGGGAAAAACAAAGCATCTGTGGAGTCAGTTATTTTACTTGAGACACAAGCAATGGCAACATGATCGTCAAGATCCTATCTTACGCGGCTGAAGTTTATGCCTTACGGTTCAATGAGGCAAGTGAGCTGAAGGGTATAGTATAAACTCTGCCTCTTCCAAGCAGAACATAGGGAAAAAAACACCATTCCGATCCCTCTGCTAGAGGGAGCAACCTTCACTTTTTTTACCTCAACCTCCTTCATACATAAACTAAAGGTAATTATACACTTAACCACCTCCTCTGGATGTTGTGAAAATTAGTTAATATTTAGGAAGCATGACACAGATAAAAAGTACTTAAGTAAGTGTTAAGTATTATCAGATAGCATTATGTTGTCCTCACTTAAATTGTTTTCCTCTTCTTATTTAAGTGCCTTCGATCTACTCCTGTTATTTGACTCCCCATGACTGAACTTTCTTCTGTGCGACTTAAAAAAAAAAAGTTAATTGAACTGCAAGTTCTAGTGTTATTTAAAGATTATCTGCTGTGCCACATATTTAAACAGCAAGTATAGTTGAGTAATTTCATCCTGGAACCAGTAATCTTTTTCAACTAAAAATTAGCTTAGTAGGTACTAATCAGCTTGCAAGGCAAATATAATGGGAGAAAATCAATTTAAACTCTCTGTTTGAAGCTTGTGCCAGGTCATTATACAGAAAGACTAATCTGCTAAATAATTAAGGCTCTGTATTTGTGGAGTGAGACGAAAGAAACATTACAAGTGAATAATAATTCTGTGCTGCCGTTTGCCTCTTTAATCTATAATTAGACTACGTACTTCAAATATAGATGTTAGTCTGACTAAGGTTTAATACAGAGCCAGTGGAATGGGCTTTCTGAAAAAGCACCTGATCTGTGCCAAGGAAACTAGAAACAGAGTCATCCCCTTTAGACGCGATCTCTGGTTAAAAGTCAGCCTTGTCTCTGCTGACTGAGCACAAGGAAAGGATGTTAGAAGCAAGCAGCTTCTGTAACAAAGCACACGCATCCTTATTAAAAATAAATTACTGCAGTAACGGCTCCAAGCATTGCAGTACCTACTGAAAATCGGAGTATTTGCTGTAAAACACTGTTCATGTTTCATGGCCTATATAAGGATGTGCTACTTGCCACTTCAGTGTATGTACTGCATTTCCCAGTTTTGAAAGACATAAATATAGGACCCTATTTTGGATCAAAACACTCCTCTTCCTACAGACAGAGATATTTTCAAATCTGATTGTCCAATATGAGGCACACTGTTTCATAGGTAGATACACAGTAAATATGTTGAGAGAATTCAATGCCCATGAAAATCAGGACAATTATGTGTGTTAGCGAACAAACTGATAACAGTTTTCTAAGGCAGAGACAGAAGGTACAGTGGTTTCACTTACTTTTCTTGGAGAAGAGTTTCTTTCTCCGTCCGACGTGGCTCAGCTTGTATTCATTCTCTTCACAATTGCAGTCTTCACTATTCCTGTTGTAATACTTGGGCAAAATATTGGAGGTGCCTTTACTGTTGCCTGCAGCTGCCAAGTTCGCCATCCCCTTGCACTTGTGTAGCTTGAGCTTTCCACTGGCATCTTCCACACACTGCCATTTCTGGAAGAAAAATTTGGTCATTAAAACTCTGTCCCAACTGTACTTTGTCTAGTGGCCGGCTCCAGTGATCTATCAGAGATTCCTCATTGTAGTAAGCTGGGGCTCATCTATCACCCACTACCAAAACAGATTTTTTTGTAATCTTTTGTTTTCAGACAAAACAGGAACAATTTGGAACACTCTGGCATTTGTTTCTTGGAGGCAGAACAATAGGAATTTCTTAACAAAATCATTACTACAGCTAAAAACATGGAGGTGACAAGTGACAACTTTCAGAAGCATAATTGTGGCATAAACCAAGGACGTTCAAGCCTTATCCACAGGTTTGAAAAGAATCCTTGCCTACCAGCAAGTGTGTCTGTCAGGCTGGCAGGAATCTATGCCGCTATTATGCCATTAAAACAGCACCAAGCTCCAGGCCTGCATATAATCTCAGCCCTATCTCATACTCTACAAGAAGGGAAAAAACTTTTCAGAGAAGGCTCCTTCTCTTTCCTAGTTTAAATGCCTGATGGTGGGATGATTTTATCTGAGTTGTGGATTCTTTTACTGTAAAGATCTGGTCTGAGCTGGTTATCTAGACTCACTCTACAGTCAAAGAGGAGGAACAGTCACTTCCAGGGTATAATTCACTTCACCCTAAAGTGGCCATATAAAAGAGGTAAGAAAAAGGATTGTCCTGCAGAAGTGCCTATTTCTCTTCACTAACCTTTAAAAGGGTCCGTATGACTGGATCAGCTATGGAAGTCTGTAGTTAGACAAGTTTATCACCATCTTGAGTGCTTCCCTTAATAGCTTTCCCTGTTCAACACCCTTGGGCTTGACTAGCAATGGTGAGCTGCACTGGGTGCCTGTGAAGTGAGAATCCCCTCCCTCTTCCACTCAAACCAGAGAAAATCTCATCTCTCATCTCCAATTCCTTCTATTATTCAAAACCTGAACTAACTTGCTTATAGCTCCCTTTGGGCTGCTGTCAGAGCTGTGCCAAGGGTAAGGGAGTTTAGCCACCTTCAATCTGGCACAGAAGTTTTACCCACTTCCCAGATACATCACAAAATGATTTCACCTACTCCTTTATTTACCAACACACTACGAGCTACAGAGCGAGGCTTTGAGATACATCAAAAAACCTCCCAGTAGCAGTTGCTACTGCTTTAAATAGAGACTTACGGAAATACTTCAGCTTTTTGCTGAGTCTTGAGAGGTGTTCCTCTTTTTCCCTATTACAAAATCCTAAGTCTGTGCCTCCAGGACTCATTAGAATATTGAGAATTTTCCAAATAAAAGAACAGAAGGAAAAATAGCAACAGCTCCCAAGTGAGATGACATTTTACAGCAGCCTGCAGCTCTACAAGGAAGATTCAATCACTTCAATTCCCACAGAGAGATGCACCCAGGCTAGGACAAAAAAGCCTACATTTTCCATTGAAATGCACTCCATTGTTTGCATGACAGCAAAGTAAGAAAACAGTATCACTGTGCTTTTATAATACAGAATTTAAGAGGAGTCAGAAGTGAACTGGATGGCCAGTTACAGTGGGTTTATCTATGTCCACAGGAGATCCTCTCATTTAAAATGATCAGAGTTTTATGGTGTGTCCACTAATTTCTTCAGACAATTGGGCGCCAGGTCTCCCAAGCTATAATTACTTGTTAGGTGCAGGTATTGTGTCCAACCTCCTGTATGATCCAAGCCTTGCACTGATGCAGATAAACCTGGCTTAACTTTCAGCACAAGGAATCATAGGAAATCAATGAGAGATACTGGCAATAAGACATTTGAATCAGACACCTTTGCATGACTGTTCATCTGTAAAGCAGGACACATTTACCTAGATGGGGTGTAGAACAAAAATAACCTTTGAAGAATAAATTGCTGAGTCTTTTTTTTATTATTTTTTATAAATGCCTAACTTTGATTGATGCACAGACTGAGGTTTGAAGTAAAAGTTATTTTATTAGAATAAGCAATGGTTTCTTTCACAATAAAAAAGATGTAAAAATGTTTGTTGCTGTTTCCCATTTCAATTCATCTGAATCTTATTTTTGAAAATATATGAACAAACTGCATTTTCTGCTCAGTAAAGCTCTATGGTGTAGGTGTCTGATACATGCAAAATGAAGATTCAACAGAGGGCAAGTTAAATGCCATGATGAGAACTACTGTAAATAAGTGCTCTGATGTGTGGCCCAAAAATATTTTTTCTCTATTTCTTTCATCTCCTGTCAAGAAAGTGATGCTCATTTTTCCCCTCTAGGTGAACTGGAAATAACCTTTAATTTTTGGTGCAGTTCAAATCTTTCCAAGGCAGCTGTATGCTACAGTGAAAACATCTTAAAGGCTTTGCTGGAAGGGCACATTGTATGCATTAACAGGCCCACTGCTAAACAACTGCAGTGCAGAACTATGTAAATGACTTTAGAAGCAAACATTGAACACATGCGGAGGGAAAAAAATCCCAAAAAAACAAATTCCCAAGCTTTTACTTTTTTCCCGGAAAGACATATGGACATGTGTGTGAATGTCTCTGGGATTCAGCAGCTTACCCTTGGTCTGCTTGTAAGTACAAACACAAATTCTCTAGGTCAATATCACAGCTATATTAGTTGCAGTCATTTCCACAGGATGTTTTCAAACTTAGGGAAAAAGGGCAGTAATTGCAAGGGAACTGTGAAAACCCTTGCCTGACAGTCAAGAAGCTTTGAACATTGTGAATTCTGGCATTTTAAATTGGTTTCTAGTGCACAGCATACCATCATGCAGAAACCTGTGTCAATCCCTGGAAGCAACTAAAATATTTTAAAAGAAGTAATCACTTAAGTAATTAAATCCATATATGAAGAACTCCAGAGTGCCCCAGAGATACTTTGGCTCACAGGTACAAATGATAACCATCCAGCAGCAAAACGTAATTACATATAAATAGTGGATTAACTCAACCAGTCAGGAAAACAAAGTACCCTTAGTTCATCACTTGCCCCCAACTTTTCATATCTTTTCTTCATTAGGCCAAAAGATGTGTTCCTAATTCAAGTTCTATAGCTTGTAATATCTCATAAAAGCTAAGTCCTGAAAGGGAGAGCAGTTTAACACAAACCAAAAGTCAGCAGAAAACCCAGACTCCCCCACAATCTACATCCCAGCTCATATCAAAACTCCAAAGGAAGAACCTGTATTTCTTCCTGTAAAGCCTTACAGAACAGCTACTCAAGCCATCAAATAAATGGCTTTTGCAATATGTCCTGAAGTCCATCAAGCTCACGTTGTGCAAAACTCTCCAGACACCTCATTTAATCATTAAAGCTGTTCCAGCTGGAGATTTCCCACCATCTTCAGGCAGTCCAAGCTAGCTGCTGTGCTTGTGCTTTCTGCCACCTACTGTGTTGGGCTTGTTCTAACACTTCTATTCCATCCCCTACCCTACCTCCCACTGCACAACACATGCTACTCAGTTATTTGTGCGCAAAGCAGAAGAGTCTAGGCTTTAGTTTAATGGAGAAATTAGTGCTACTGAACAGAAATCTTGTTCAAAGGTACACTGCAAAGGTAAAGAGAAGACAGTCTGCAACATATATTCTCCCCTCCAGCCCGAACTACCTGCTATATGTACCAACAGGAGTAAATTAGGACTTCAATATCTATGAAACACGAATCTTAACAGCAGTAGTTGTAGACTGAACAGATGCCCTGTTTCCCTCCAGTAACACCATTCACCTTGAATGCAAATGACCCCTTAGCAGAAAAAGACATGTTGTATTTTTCTGTGTGTCAAAAACCCATTATTTCCTTCACAGCTCCCATGAAGTGGTTTTTGCATTATTGTGCATCAATGTCTTCTTACCGCTACAGCAATCACAGATGTTAATTCAAAGTCATTACTTGAGGCCTCAACCAGAAATAAATAGCCATGACCTTCCCTGTAGGATTTTTTCCTACAATTCATTCATTTCCCTCAGTGAATCTCCCTCAATTGACATTGTTTTCTTTGGGGGAAAAGGGCTGATCACACAAGCCTTGCTAAGAAAAGATTCCAGTTGAAACATACAGCTTTCAGAGCTGAGCCCTAAATCATCATGCTGTGTCTCATCAGCTCCTCTTTTTGTTAAGCGAAAGAGATTCCATTCCCTTTTACAGAGAAGTGAAAAGTGAAACTGTCTGATCAGTTAGTTGCCAGCAAGGCTCCCTCCCTAACAGTTTTAGGAATATAGGTTCTAGGAATCAAAGTTTCTGCAGGATAATGAAGTCCTCCGTCCCTGCCAGCAACCTGACAAAAACACTTCAGCAATATCCATCTTCTTTAGTTTATGCAAATGCTTTCTGAACCCCATCCTTACTGCCACATTGGATGGTTGAGCTAAAAACAAACTGCTTTAATGGCTAGAAATATTCTAACTTCCAGTCTAAATTGATTTATGAGTAGTCAGGATACATTCATTCTTGTATGAAACAGTACAGTTACAGTTTAGTTAGTATGAACCAGTTGAAGTTACAGTTTAGTTAGCTCTTCTCCTTTGCTGTCGTTTGTTCCTTGTGTTATTTTTTATTAGGCTAATAAGGACAAAACAATAAAATCCAGAGAGAGACGCAAGCCCCTTCTCTACAAGAGGTAGTTCTACTGCTTTTGCTGGCAGCTTGTCCTACTGCTCAAATGTTACATGTTCCGGGAAATAGTCAACTTGAATTTCCCATCGTTTGTCTCACACATTACTACTTCTCTGTTCTTGCTGACTGAAAATACTTGGCTCATGTCTTCTGTATAGGATCTCTTAGATTCATGCAGACAGATGCCTCTCTCCTCAGCTATTTTTTTGACTGAATATGCCCAGTTCCTTAGCTCTTCCCCACAGATATTATTTTCTTAATCTTTTAACATTTTTGTTGGGTTTTTTTTGTTTCCCACCCCCCCGTACCTTCTTCCAATTTATCCATTGGCAAAGGACGAGTCTAGTTTCCTCTATTTCATGTCTTCAGTATATAAATAGCACTGCCTGGTCTTCATTCCAACTGGACATTATTTCATTACACTGGCTCATGATTTTTGGAGATTCAGACCTCCGGGCTCTCAGCTCAATTTCGGTTGTCAAACACTACATATTACTCAAACGTTAAAATTATAAGATGGATGAACAATTTACTGACAGAAAATTTGGAGGGCTTTTTAATGCCCCAATCTGTAGCGGAAGTGAGGCAGGTGGGACAATCAACTAGCACACAAATGAAAAATCAGGTATTCAGCCTAAATTTAAGACTACAATTATATAATTCATTTATTATTAATATAATAATTAGATTGTGGTATCAAATGGTCCACCTGCTGTGTTAGGTACTGCAGAAGCTAAGGAGTGAGTGCAGCCTAAGCAGAAATTACATTAGTGGTGGAGGAAAAAAAACAGCAGCACCAAAACGGGGAATTGATTTGTCTGAGGTCCCACATCAAGCCTGTAACAGTTCTGAGACTGAAGCCAGCCTCCTGACCTCCAGCTCGTTGTCTTTTGAACTAAACTACATTGCTACTCATGTCAGGGTATTTGAAAAATTTGGTGGTTTTATTAAATATTGGTATTGATTTTGGCAAGTTACTTGCAACATCCACTACAGTAATGACAAGGAGTCTAAAAAATCTCAGTTAACAAAGGGATGCAAATTTCTTGGTTTTGTGAAGCAACAACAAGCAAAAAATCCCGTAAGTAAAATAGCCTCTGGAAATCATTATAGGCTATTTCTGGCTAAAAGAGGGAAACAGTTAATTATAATTCCTGATAAGGAATACAATCCTTGAATAACAGCCCTTAATAAATCATCACTATTTTAATTTTCATGGTTTGTTGCCTCCTAATGTTATCAGTTTGAGGGCTGATAAAATTTTTAATGTATGAAGTTATCAACAAGTCATTTCTTGTTGCAATCACAGATTGAGAACCGGATCCTGAAAGTTGCTGAGCACGTGCAACTCGCACTGGCATTCAGGAACTCCAAAGATCCGCCTAATGAGCTATTAAAATTATCTGGATTCTAGCTGGCTTGATACGCTTCACTTATCAACAGAACCTAAATTCTTTAGTAACCTCAGGATATCTCTCCTAGGTACAAAAGAACCGGACAACCACAAAAGATACACAGATCAAAAACTTTCTTCCCAGTTTTTAATGGAATTCCTTATAAAACCTGACTTAGTTTCCTAAGTCTGGCTAACGTAAGTTCAAGCTACAGTGCCCTCAGGAAAAGAAAAAAACGTAAATAACTTTTTCTACTGCTCCACCCTTGGCACTAGGCAATGGCTAATGATTACGGTGGCAGTATTATGATCTAGAGGTACCATTTAAGAATTGCTGAAGGAAAGCACACATAGATCAGAATATTTTTCATCACTGCTATGCCATGCTATGTCAGAGAATTGGCGGGACTAATTCAGTAAGTGACATACTTTTACTTATGATATCTTCATGCCAGTTACAAAAGAGAATATCCCTTCATGATCCTGGTACAGCACAAAGCAATCAGAGGAAAGACTGTGTATCAAACCTTTCATTTGCAGAACATCTGAAGGAAACAAAGTGCAAATTCTTGCATTTTGAATGTTCTCCTGGTGAAAACTGTCATATAAAATAATATTTTTTAATGCTATTTAAAGGCAAATTCTACTTGTATCAGATTTGCATGTAAACAGAGCTTTGAAAATAAAAAGGATTTGAAAAGGAAATAATGTGAATTCAGACAACTATTTTTCTTCACAAGTTACCAATATTATTGTATTATGCCAGGTCCTGCTAAAGACAAAATTAATACTTTTAAAATTTTTTTTTTTTTACATGTACAGCATAGATTCCCTATAGCAATCAGCAGTGCTGCAGGTATTGCATGTTTAACAAATGTGCACAAAGTTGGCAAATGGCTTAGAGGGAGATTTTGTGCAGCTGTTGTTATGATACTGTGGAGTTGCTGGGAATACTCTACAGAGCAATGCTGATATCATAATTGGCTTCCACAAAAGCACATTAATGCAGGCCGCCAGATAAAAGTGGGTCAGCTTCCACTTATCAGCCAGTTTAGAATGAAAGACCGAACTACACTGAAGAGAAAAAATTTGTGTGGAAGCCATTAGGTACTAGGATAAATGTTTTTTATTTCATGTGGGAAGAAAGAGCTCATCTCTTTTAAATCCTTGAATATAAATGCTGAGCTGCTCTTTCATCTGAGCCTACAGTCACCCTTTGTTGGATGCAAATAGCTAATACAGACCAAACCCTACTAACTGAAAAAGAAAACATGGCAACACACAGATTCCCATTGCACTCAGAAGAATTTACATATATTAGTGTTGCCAAAAAAATCACACATAATGGACTCTGAAACAAGGTTTTAAACAGCGTGAATAGCCTCATCTCCATGATCCTGGTGCTCTCTTATCAAAACGATTATAGGTCAAGGAGGGTGACAGAGATTTGCAAAGGAAGAGCATTTTGTGGTAATAGAACTATATTCACAAACTTGCACACACACAAAGCAGAATTTCAAATTCTCCATCTCACATTCAAAGCTTTCTTTACCTCTCCTTTACTCTAAGTTCTGTCCTTGTCTTTCTCATTCACTCCTCTTCTGAGTCTTTGTCCTCCATTTGTGCTTCTCGTCTCCTGCTCACACTTCAGATTCCCTGGCACTGCTCAGACTTCTCTGTGCGTGGAATAGCAGGTCCCCAAAACTTATTTAAGTCAAAAGAAAGACTCCCAATGACTTTACCAAGTTTCACCTAATTCTGACCCAGACTTCTCTTCATCTTTGCATCAGGATGTGAAAATTCACCTTTTGCACTGAACACTCCAGATATTGTTAAATGCACAATAATAAATTGTCCTGCAGAATCAGCAGACTTCTGCTAAATAACCACTGTATCTGTATACCATAAACTCTCCCAAGGCAGTGGTATGTTATACATTTGGGCTCATTCTACTTACTATGCAGAGCTGTGAACAGCACCAGCAAACAGACAACACCCATTTGTCATTTGAGAAGTTAGTCTTGCTTCACTCTGAAAAGACTTTTGGGTGCACCCATATTTAGACACAATTTATCCTCAAATAAGCACATTCATCTCCCACTATTTCTGCTGTCTAGACAGACTACTAGGACATATTCTCTAGAGCAGTGGTTAGATGGATTGAGACCCCCTTGAGAGCCCTTCCCAGGCTCTAATTGACTTGATTGTTAGGCAATTTTTCCTGATGTCCAACTTAAATTTCTTTTTTGCTCAATTTCATCCTATCACTTCCAATTATGTCTGACTGAACTGCTCAAAACAATTCTTCTCCTCTCTGTCTCCTGACAATGAGGATGCAGCACACGCATCTCTTATTAGCACACCTTCACTTCGGAATTTAATGGCAATTCTGATTACGGAGTTGACGTTTTATGCTCACTTCTTACAGATGTCAAAGATATTTTATTATCCATGGAAGAAAACATAAGCCTGTGAATGTGTGTAGACAATACAGGGCCTTCCCCCTTTCTTCCATAACGGAGACATGTGGTAATTAGAGTAAGAAAGCCTGAATGTAGCTAAGTTACCTTATGCAAAGAGACAGCTTCGGTGACAACATGGGTTTGGAGAGTCTCTTTTCCCCTCTGTTCTTACAATAATGTTGAAAATAATTGGGAAGATGAAGACAAAAGGAAGAAGTTGAAACATCTTTCAAAGGGAAAATACTGATGGAAAAGAAAAGCTGTATTTCCCCAAACTACTTACTAGATGATGTTGTAGCAGAAACAATGACTTTTCCCCCAGTTTCTGAAACAACGTCTTGCTCCCACCCATCTAAAATTTCAGCTTAAGACATCTGATGACAATAAACTACTGCAGTTCAGTATTTTTAGGAAAAACGGGACGTTATAATCTCTCTGTATACTAAATCTGACAAAGAAGCCACAGGAGGAAAGGAGCATCTGGAAAATGCTTATACGTATAAATTGGATCCAAACACCTAAGGAACAATGGACTCATTTCACAGGTGCACTGAACTACATGATCGGTAGAGCCAGAAGCAGGGAGTCTGGCTTCCGACAGTAGAAAATGAACTACTGTAGCCTGAGTAGCCCATTGCTGAGTATAGCCTTGGTGAGACATTCAGATCATGTATGCAAGAACGGTTATATTCCACAGACTGACTTATTCTGACAGTCCTCTGAGCTGCCAGGGTATGAGGTAATGCCAGTCTAAGAACAGACACATTAGCATGTGGACCCATCTACCTTCATCCTTTTGTCCACGGGTAGAATGCATTACAGTCCTTGGAAGGAGGTACTCTGACAGTACCTAGATGAGAAAGCAATGGCACAGAGTCAATTTTGCCACGTTTCCAGAGGATGAGAATTCCCCCAAGAGTGGAGAAATCTCCCCAGGAGTGGAGCTGCTGGAGATAGCTTTGCCATGCCTTTGCACTGGTAAATTTGCAAAACTTTCTCCTGCGTCAAGACCGTATATTGATAAAACTCTAAATTTTTTTTCCTGAATTTCTTCTACGTAACTTGGATCAAAAGTGAACATATTTTCATACCTGCCCAGAACAGTTATGTAACAATACGAGAAATGACACACAATCTATGAGCTTTGTGCCCATGTACACACAGACTACCCGCAGTCATAATTGCATGTGTGTTTTCACAATATATTTTTGTTAAGAGGAAGGATATATTGAGTTCACAGAGTATTAGTTTCCCATTATTATATGTAATTCCAAATAATAACAACAAAGTGAGTTAATTTAAGAATTCAAAGCAAAGGGAGGTATATGTATTTGGAGGAGGCCAATCTGTTAGGTTCATTGTAGCTTCTCATCACTAATGAATCCCAAACCACCTTCTATTTGAGGAATAAAATGTTAAAACAGGGTAGGCAGTTCTCTTAACAGTAGTCAGGAGTCAATACAGAGGCACTCCAATCACAATTTCCGGACTGACAATCAGTCTCATAAATGCTGTAATACGGTTTTGAGCAAAAGCCACAGAATGAGCCATTTGATTTATAAGCTGGCATTGACGACAAGGTGAAGGACATTGTCACAGTTAAGGTGTTAAGCTTAGCCCAACTACAACTGCTTGCTTTCAGTCAGGGGTACAATGCCCTACCTGGCCAAGCTGTTCACAAGCTGTTTGATACTCAGCTCGCTGACAGAGGTCTTTCACACGCTGGTATTTGGGTAAAAAGTTTTCTTCTTGGGCATCTACCTTCTCATTCTCCCTCTTATGCAGCAGTTTACTGGAAAAGGAAAAAAAAAATATTTTTGCATTAATATTAATTCCAAGATATTCATACAGTTTGCTGAAAAGGTTCAGAGGAGTAGGTTATCTGCCAAGTCTGTAGCATCACAGGTGGCCAAAACTTAACAGCCAGTAGAAACTAGCATTTATCATAATCTCCAATAACACACAAGTTATTCCTATCATACTCTCAGGGAGCATACAAAAACATACAAAACCAAGACAGTGTGTTTCATGTCTGATTGGCAGGCAGTAACAACAGCCGATATAAAGAGACCATACCCTCCTCACTCTACAGGGCTGCACCTCGCAAACCCTTCAACGCCCCATGTTACGTATTAAGGCAGAGGCATAAAGGGAATGGCCAGCAGATGAACATGCAGAGAGGAAAGGTTATTCATACTCCCATGATACAAGCAGGAGGGTTGGGGGGGCAGCAGCTGAAAGAAAAATGGGATGCCTTTCCATCTCTCAATCCAAGTAAAACTCCCCTTCCCCCACCCCAACAGCACATTTATGCAGGCTGTAGGCAAAGGCCATACATTCCCTCCTATCACACAATCACTGCCATTAGGCATACTGCAGCCGTGTCCCTGCTGGCACAGCTAAATGGCTTTAGGTCTGTGGTAGAGTGCTGCTTTGGCTTTAGCTATTCAGTATCCTTCTATTTAAAAAGAGTGGGCCTTGTGATTAACACTTTCCTTACCCTCTTTCCACTAGGAACGAGTCTCTCCACACCTTCATCTTTTTCTTTAAATGGAACCTAGGAGGAAACGAGGAGAGGAAAAAGCAATTCCCACAAAACCAGTAATCAAGTCATGCCCCAGTTTTTCACCCCCAATTCAGATGAGAAACATTACATAAAATTGCACAAGGGGACACCCAGCTTTATGAAGCAGGTACGTATGCCTCTCCAGTGCAAATCATTAACAAACATAGGACAGATTTGTTCTCACAGGGACAAAATCCACAACAGATTCACACAGTACAACTATTTCAACATAAGCATGTTTAAGGCACAGGGGATTAACTGAATTGTCCTTGATCACAAAGGATCGCAAATTAAATCAGGGTTTCCTGACTCCAGTTTGGGCTCTTAACCTGCACACTACCCCCAAAGTATCCTATTCTAAAGCAGCTGCTCCTTTCCCCCCTCTCCCTCCACCCAACTACTTGTAAAGCAAATCTCCTTCTTCCCTTTTTCTGCTTATTTTCTCTAGCAAGCATCCAGCCTAATTCTCTTCCTCAGTCTTTTTCCAATGAAAGTATTGATGGAAGGTCTCAAATAATAACTGTGCAATTCTGAGTGCTAGCCTGTCTTTATATTATAGTCTGATACACAACCAACCCTTTCAACTCAATTATTCTACAATTTATTCAATATGAAATGCTTTGCTACAAATGATGCCACAGAGACATTTAAAATCTATAACTCACATAGCTAAAGACCTTCATGTGTAGCCCTCTCACTGCTACACAGATTACATTTAGTATATCCAGATGCCATATATGCCATATAGCTAGTATATGAACCTGACAAAATGAAAATAAATAACTGAAGTCAGTCACATATTGCCAAATAGGTCTTGAGATTCTCCAGTGAACTATGTACTCATATAGATGGTAATTTTATTATATTTTCCTTTATATTTGCTGCATGTTGCTGAATACTCGCTCAGTCTCCTGTACAAACATATGCATGTTTACACACACATTTCCATTTCTTACCTATTCACTGGTCTCTCAGAATCCAGAAGCTTTAGAATGGATTTACCATCCATATCAGATGGAATATCCAATCCAGCAATATCTAGAATTGTAGGTGCGAGATCAATATTCAACACAATGTGAGGATTCCTGAAAAAACATATATGAGAACCTGGTTTAAAGTGTATGAAATGATACCAAGCAACTCCAGCTCTTCCACAGAGACCAGGTATCTGAAAAGGCTTATTCTGGGACATCTGCAATGAAGAAAAGAGAATCCAATTCCTTTCTATGAAGGGAATTAAAATGTAAAATATAGGTAAGTTGCATAACCTCAAGAGGGATTAATATGAAGATTTAAAACTTTAGCACAGAGCATTTTTGAGAGAGCAAAGTAGTTCATAAGGCAAAGTTAGTTAATTATTGCAAAAGAGGGTCCAAAAGTCTTTCAAAACATGAGAAAGCATTGGAAAAACTCCTTGGGTGTCTTACAGAATCACAGTGTCTGCCAAATATCTGATGATTTTATTAAAAAGTAGATTTGGCAGGTAGCACATGCTTTATCTGTTTATACAAAATATTGTATAGAAATAAGTACCTCAGCTTATATAACAGCAAGCATATTCTGAAGAGAACATGAGGAGAAATATATTGAGACACCACAGTAAATAATTAAAAGTCGCTGTTAATGTAGAGTGTGAGACAAAAAAAGGAAAGGGATCAGGAAAGAAAAAGCAGAGAAGAAGCAGTTACGGAAAAAAAAAAAGAATAAAAGCACAGCTTTACTTGAAGTAATATCAATCTTCCGAAGTGCACAGTTATCCATTCTGCAAACACTTAGAAACAGCCCTGCCCTGTTATTTAGCAGAGTAGTGGCACATGTTCCTCAGCCACCACAGTTAACAGGACAATATTTGAACTTAAATTGCCTTCAAATTTGATTAAAACATTGGCATCAACTCCAGAGGAGTACAGACAGCTCCTATCCCCAAATCCCTTGAACTGCCACAGCTAAATACGAGTGAGTTCACAGATCAGAGCATCTAGCTGCACAGCCTGGCATTCAGTAGCTACACAAATGCCCAAATTTCTAATCATGTGACTTGGTTTTACTATGGGTCTGGTTTTGCAGAAGTGTTTTCAGTTTATATTGAACCTTACAAACTTATTTCAAATATGTCTATGAGTGTTGTGTAATTACTCAAAATATTACATACATACATACTGTTTATCATATGTGTACTATTTCTTTTCTTTATTTCTTTAAAAAAAGATATCAAGGAAGGCACTCAGTTTCTTAAAAGTGAGGAAAAAAAGAAAATGAGCATACTGCTATACAGAGAGTCTTCTACAGCACCGAACATGAAGAATCACTGTGCTATGATTTGCAGGCAAAGGATGCAAGGAAGGATGGGACCAGATGGGCTGCTACACATGTCAGTGCAGAATTCCAGCTCAAAATACAGGACAGAAGAAAGCTGCTAAATTCACACTAATTAATGAGACACCATTTAAAAATTACTACATTTTTGAGCGAGTGAGCAAACAGGCACTGACAAGAGCATGGATGATGAATTAAATTGATGTACCTAATTTGATTTTAATTACTAATAATTGTGGTGTAGCATATTTGGTAATAGAAATGAGGACTTAGTAATGACTTGCTACAGTGACTGCTATTAAATCTTCATTGGTATCAAAAGGGAGTCATAACAATTACTCTGCAGGAAAAACATAAGGTTGACGCAAAACATGGATGATTGAAGTTCTACCATTTAAAGAAAATCAGGCTGAAAGGGAGGATCAATTTATTATCTGATATATTCCCCCTCCAAGGTATTTCATCCTATTCTTCCTATTTGTTGTACTGTGATGGGCTCTGTTCTGCTAGACTCTGTCAGGCTGACTCCTCTGATTCTAATAGAAATATTTTTTCATCTTCAGAAGCCACTGAAAAATAAAATTCAGTGGGAAGGTTTCACAGCTTTTATGTATGTCTAGGTGCAAAGATCCTTGAACTAGAGCAGACATGAGGTCTCTAGCATTGCATGTTGCAGAAAAACTAGCTCAGTCCACTTGGGCCATATTAGCATTGCCTCTCCAGTAAGACCAAAAACTGCAGTTGAAGTGAAAGAGAGCATGTTCTTAGAAGGCTAATCCAGCTCACTTGAAACTCTGTGCTGCTGCAGACAAACTTCTTTCAGTGCTGAGGTATTACGTTTAATTCCACCTGAGGAATCCCTCCCCTGCTTTTTAGAGAAGCAATATTGTTTCTTTCACATGCATAACTCTGTAAATAAGTTAGACACATAGTGCAACATCTACAGAATTTAACGTTTTTGTGCCTACTGATAATGTGAATCAATGAATTTAACCAGCAAATGGTATGAGACTTTTTTAATAACTATTTGCTACTGTATTACACACTAGATCTGTTCCTCTGTGGTAAAGAAAAAAATTGTGTGTGGAAGACCTTGTGTGTGTTAATTATGCTAAAACATGCACACTGACATAAATAAAAGGCAGCAAATTATGGCACTCTGTCCAAAATCATTACTTAAGTGCAAATATTTGCTATTGAAATAATTGCTTAGAAAGTGTATTTACATAATTTCTTAGCTGATCAAAGCTACCATTTTAATTAACAGTCATATTCTGCATGCTTGCGTGCATCTGACAAACAGCCCTAACCATGTAATCTCAAAGGATGAACCAAAAAGAATCTTTGTGGATGACAATATACGAACTATTATGTACATTCTTCTTCATAAACTGAAACAGCTGACTCCACTAAGTGATTTAATATCCAGCAATAATTATCTACTGTGGCAGTGAACATTATACAATATGTCTTTTACCTTGAAAATGTGATAGTTATGTGTATTATTTGCGCTCCTCAAAAGGAGGCAAAAAAGTGTTTCCTAGATTGGACATATTTCAAAGCGGCTTTTTCAACTACATCCACAAAAGTGTAGTGGCTTGTGCTGCACACCTATGCAAGCAAAAAGGCAATGGCATAAAACCTTGACTATGTTACATCAGCACATGCTATCAGTTCTGTTATCTGAGTAGATGTATTTTTCTGCCAACGATGAGCAGGAAGTCAGTCAGGATGAGAGAACTTTCTGCCCTCATTTGGATGCCAGGTCAATACGACTAGAGACGTGAATATAAAGGATTTTTCTGTACATGCACATACACACACACAATAGCCAAGAACTTACAAGGATCCAGCCTCCACATTTGGACCTCGGATATAGAAAGGAACTCTGATGTCAAACTCATATGGCATGGACTTTCCTTTCACCAGCCCAAACTGCCCAATATGATAACCATGGTCTGCTGTGTATATTATATATGTATTGTCCAGTTCACCTGTTTCAACCAACGTATTGTAAATCTGAAAAAAAGCAAAATGAAGTATGAGTAGTACTGAGTAGTACTACACGCAGAATATTGGATATAATTTTCTGCCTATGTGTGACATGCAAATCAACAACAGTTTTATTATGCTACTGAGTTATCACAATGAACTATTCTGAATAATCCATAATCACATAATAATTTTACTAACTGAATATTGTGGCTATTACAAGGCAAACTTCTGTTTTCTGTTTTAAGGTAAACACATTAGCATGCCATATTTTCAAAAGTGTTTGGGTTCAGTATTTTGCACGAGAGCTGTCAAGATAGTACTAAATACATACGGTAGCAGAGATAAAAGTTTCAAGGTGATAAGCATTTTTGAAATTTTCTCTCCACCTTTATCTTTTCCTGCAGGAAACAATTTTAATAAAATGACAGCATTTTGAATTTCACACTTATTTAAGCAACACTCAACGATCTTGCCTTCAGACAAAAGAGTCCCCATTACGCAGAATATTTGCAAAATCTCTTCCAGATAAATATCACTCAGTCATACTCTCTCACTAGCTGGAGAACTAACATGGAGTGTTAAGAGGAGCTTTAACTCTGTTTGTGGTTGCTTCTATGGATTTACATAAGAATCTTTAAATGAAATGTACTAACTTGAGCACCAGAGATCAATTTTTATGTGACATTTTCACGTGCAAACGTACAAAGGTGGTGGGACACCACGAAAGTGGTGCCTCACATGGATCCAGAACACATCAGCACAGAAGAAAACAAACTCCGTGGTGTTGTTGGTTTGGATTCTTTTTTTTTGTTGTTGTTGTTTTGTTTGTTTGGGTTTTTTGTGGGTTTTTTTGTTTGTTTGTTTGAATTTTGAAAGACTATTAGATGCATCTAATTTAGTAGAAAAGATCAGGCTAACTTGGTGATTACAACTAAAAAACAACTCAGCTGATTTTGCCTCCAGTGAATCACTCAAAGTGAAACCATTTTACTAAATAGAAAATCAAAATAGTGTAGTAAAATAGCTGATTTTCCCTAATGCTGGTATCTGATCCATCTAAACAGGTTCATTAATATAAAGTAGAGAACATACTGACCTGAATCAGTAATTATAAGACATTACTAACAAGTCAATGCAATGCCATCCAGATAATTTCATCTTTGCCTTGCAGGACTCCTCTTATTTTATGTTCTACCTTTTTTGGGTAAGAATGCCAAGAGATAAGGAGTAAATTTCAACACCTTTAAATCCGCCTCCTTACAACTGGAAAACCATTCTTTTTCAGACTAGCTTTTAGCTAATTCAGATGTTTCTGTTCAAGACACCCAGCTTGCAATAAGAGATTTTATTGTTACATAATGCAGACTTAATTTTAAAAAAAAAAAAAAAAATCTAGAATCATAGAATCATTAAGGTTGGAAAAGACCTCTAAGATCGTCGAGTCCAACTGTCAACCCAACACCACCATGCCCACTAAACCATGTCCCTAAGCGCCTCATCCACACGTCTTTTAAATACCTCCAGGGATAGTGACTCCACCACTTCCCTGGGCAGCCTGTTCCAAGGCCTGACCACTCTTTCAGTAAAGAAATTTCTCCTAATGTCCAATCTAAACCTCCCTTGGCGCAACTTGAGGCCATTTCCTCTTGTCCTATCGCTGTTACTTGGGAGAAGAGACCAACACCCACCTCGCTACAACCTCCTCTTAGGTAGTTGTAGAGCGCAATGAGGTCTCCCCTCAGCCTCCTCTTCTCCAGACTAAACACCCCCAGTTCCCTCAGCCGCTCCCCATCAGACTTGTGCTCCAGGCCCTTCACCAGCTTCGTTGCCCTCCTCTGGACACGCTCCAGCACCTCCATGTCCTTCTTGTCGTGAGGGGCCCAAAACTGAACACAGGATTCGAGGTGCAGCCTCACCAGTCCCCGGTACAGGGGCACGATCACCTCCCTGCTCCTGCTGGCCACACTATTTCTGATACAGGCCAGGATGCCATTGGCCTTCTACCTATATATTCTGGCCTATATTCTTGGCCTTCTACCTATATATTTATCTACTTCTAACATTTAACATCCTGGGCCTGGTCTACCATGGGATTATTCCAGTTAGGACCCCTGTAGCATCACTTTTTGTGGTGGTTGTTCTCTCAGAAACTCAGTGTTACAGGATCAAGATAGGCCCACAGTTAGGTAGTTATTTCCAACAGGTTGTAGGATGACTTTTCACTATCAGATGATACATTTTTAGAATTTATGATGTGCATTTTTTCAGGTGATCCCTCCCTCTTCCCCTTAATCAGTAGTGGCTCTGTGGCAACAAATCAGCTCGCTCACACCACCCAACTCACGGTACCTGTCTTTAGATGAGGATCCTTACACATTGAATAGAGAGACAAAATCCTCAGAGGTGAAAGGATTACACACTATTAGAAAACTGACGCAGTCCTCCTCCTTCCTTCCCCCTTATCTTCATATACAGCACAGCTTGGAGCTTAACTCAAGAAACAAGTACCTGTTTAGCCAAAAAAAAAAAGTGAATACTAATCTTACCATCTCCATAGAGTCATCCACAGACATGAGTGTTTGAAGGCGCTTTCTCTGTAGCATGTTAGTGAACTCCATGTGTATAGGTTTCATGGGACCTGTATACCTCATTATCCAGTGCTTGTCTGGGTTTGGAGCGTAGTTATAACTGGGAGTGCTAAGGAACAGAGAGAAAATCAGAATGTTCTAGCAGTGTAGAAAAAAGCCATAGTAATGTATACCAATAATTTCTATTTGATCAACACTATAGGACCAACTCTTTGAGGTGCACAAGAAAATACTAGATTTACTTTGGAAAAGTATTATGCTTCTAATGTTTTGTACGAAAGATGGGAGAATCGAAACAACTCTATGGGGAATAAAATATTAAAAGAGTAAATATAAATTGTTTTCGCAGTGTCTTCCGACTAACATGGATATATTTCAAGGCCAAGAGACTAGCCTCAGAAGTCGAACTCCAGAAGTATGATCTGGATGAAGCATGTACTATAGAGTTCCTACTCATGTAATTGCTTTGCTTTCATTCTGCCCACATTAGCACCAAATATTTTGGCTTGTGCAAGCTGTTTAACAATAACTATGGAACTTGCTGAAAAGGTTCTACCATGTTCTTTAACAGCTTTTTTGAATTCAACATGACTGGCTACTTGAATACTTTTCACACTCATGTACCCAGAGGAGCACAGGCACCCTACCTGGTGGTATCAAACTGCATGTGAGCTCATGGCAAGCAGAAGTGGATACATAGCCGGATTTTAAAGACCTGCCAAGAAAAGCAGGGGTGAGGGGAAATAGGACTGTATTTTGCAGACACTTTCCAGCCACCAACTCCTTTGTGATCATCAGAAACTTTAATTAAAGCCCCTGCAAAATCCCAAGAGCTGGATTCAATGTCCTCCTGGAATCTCACAGCCCCTCCAAGTTCTCATGATCCTGTGACATCATTAAAGTGATGAGGAGAAATATCACTGATTGTCCATAATTTCATGTTGTTGGCAGTTCCAGAGATTGCTTTTCTGTGCATAATTATATTGCTCTATGTTAGATAGATCTAAACAAAAGATTTATTTTGGTATATCATTACCATAATGTTGACTCTCGGCATCACAAACTCACTAGAAAGCTATATTATAGCTTACATTTGCAAGAAATACTATTTTTACCTACTATATCTATTCCTAAAAAGTTTGTTATTACCTAAGATTGAGAACCATCTTTGGCAATTTCTTCCTATCTTGGCTCAAACACATCATCTGCAGAATCTAAAATATTAAAAATTACTTTTCCTAAGTGATTTATTGAGGCTTCCTTTTTTCATTCAAAGCAATAAACTCAGTCTACGTAAGCATGCAAGCCAAGAGGGTGACACAGTAACACAGGAAAAATAGCAGATATTCAGTTATTTTCTTCTTCCCAACACACAATTTCCTGATAAATTCACCTCCTATTTGGCAAATATCTACTGTTGTTTTTGTGTATGCAACAGAGCAGCAGGGTAAGTTATTAAGATAAACAATAGTAATATAAGTTGAAACTTCTCCTTGAAATACTGTGTATCTAATGTATCTTTGAATATGACAGGTGGTCTTAAGAGTTTTAATATAAATATGAAATTAATAATCTGACAGTGAAATGTTTTATGCCAAAAGCCTCTGTTAGATGCTATTTGAAAAATGTGCGTAGACAGCAAATGGAGGCTTCTTCATATAGGGAGGAAAGGGCTGGTGTTTATTCTCTCTGTATCGTTAATAGCCTCTTGAATTTCAGAATGTTATTGTGGCTGAAATAATGACATTGCTCCTTGAAAATGCTGACAGTTATGGAAACTGTTGCTATGTGATGCCCAGAATGAATCAAAAATGCTTGGCAAACTCCTTTTCAGCTTACTTTGTGATTTCCTGGCTGATTTGAAACCTCCCGCTGTTTAATCCAACCAAAGCCGATGATTTTCTTTGATTACTACAAATGTAACCCTCTTACACTTAACAGATTTGTCTGTCTTACGGGAAAAATACACAAATGTAACATTCCTAGAAGTTGGTTAAGATAACCTCTTCAAATGTACTCAGGAGATAAGTCCCAGTCTGATTGCATTTGACCTTGGAAAAGATGGGTGGTAAAACGTACCCTCTATAGAAATAACATTTCTGATCACTTTTAAACTACCCAGCTGTTGCATTCTCTGCAGCTATCAGTATAGGCAGTAAAAAAGGAAAACCAGCCATGTAGCCTAGGGATGTGCTATGTGAATGGTGGTTGACGTGAATAATTTTCAAACAAGAAAAGACTGCAGATGCACGCAAAAAGGAGCTCTATAGAACGAGATGGAAAGAGACTGCAGTATAGGGTAGAATGATCATACCAGCTAGTATATGTAATAATAGAAGCAAGAGAACAGCAGCATAAATTAGCAACAGAAGTACATACCAGAGTTCCCAAGCAAAGTAGTATTCTGATTGTCAGTCTATGCTAAAATCCATACCACTAACTTCTAGCTATTATTAGCAATGCTGCACAATGCAGTATGTATGTCAACTAGTGTAAGAATTACAGTCACACCTTCATTTTGCTTTGTGGATAGCTCAAGAATCCGCTTGTAGACTTTGTCAGTGCTGCCACAAGAAGAGGTAGAGAGACACGTCACACGGTGTACTGCCTTCTGATTCTGGGACTAGGCAAAGACTTTGTTCAGAGTATTGCTTACTGATTTAGGGCAATTAATAAGAAGCGTTCTACCTGTGTTCTGATCCTTCCCTACCATATCCACATGACTACAAAACAGTGAGAACTGCCTACACCCCTTTATCATTAACAGATTTATCTGTCACTGAGGGATTCCATGGAATGTGGGAACAAGGGAAAAAATGGAAAGTAGAAAACTAATTTGTACATACAGTAAGGGAATGATGCACGTTCTGCATTTTTACATTTAATCTTAAACCCAAGCCAATGAAAACCCTTACAGATTATTATTGTTATGTAGGGCCGGGAAAATTATTTAGATTAAGATTGGCAGTTTCTTTGCACAAGATGTACATATTATTTTATGTTCATATCCAAAAGAGAAAGACAGCTCCTCAATCTACTAAGATAATTTGTTTCTTTACATACAAAACTTGTTGCCATGAAGTGACACTTCCTGTAGAATTGTTACCATTGTAAGAAAAGTCACCTACAATTAAAAATAGTTTTGTGTAATTACTTTATAATCAGGAAAATAAACCTAGTTTGTGTGAAAAATGAAATTTAAACTATGAGCAAAAGAAAAATAGATGTAGTTTATATTTTTCATTGCTGGCCTTCCTCAAATCCTTCTACTCTTTTTCATTCAACTAGTATAATTAAATTGCTACAGAATGTTGCTCAATAAATGATCAGCATCTCCGAGATATGAATGCCTTCCACAGGAACTTCTAAGAAGACTGAGGTCAATTTTGGGTATAAGCTATGAGAAGTTGCTCATTTGGCATTTCTGTAATTTTAATTTCAAAGAAATGAGCAAAAGATGGCAAACAAACACGAAATACTGCATTGCTGTAGATCTAGGACACAGATTCTCTTCGGTAGCACAGTGTAAAATAATGAAATATATAATTCTAAGTTATGCAATACCTACACAATAGAACAAAGGAAGCTTTTTCTCTCAGACTCTATTTTAAATAAAGTGAAAAAGCTCAAATGGATTTCACTGGACTTCGGACTAGTCCTGAGCAGCTTTGGCTACCAATTTATTATTATTTCCATCAGTTCCCAGTTCCTTCACAAATCCAAAATAGAGCAGAATTCCCCTTAAAAACATAAAAAATAAAAAAAGGGCATGTAGGAAGAAAGTTACAAATGTTGAACATCAGTGAAGGCATGAAGCCAGTAATTAGAAAAATATTGGAATGTTTTCAGTTGTGCCAAAAGGTGATTTGGGAGAACGATTCATTTTATCAGCATGCGAGGAGATGCCTGTAATGGAGCATTACAGACCTGTACCTGTAAAACGTCTCTGTGCTATAAACAAGAACCATATCATCACGGAGCTTATGAACATGTTAACTCAGGAACTGGGTGATACTGCTTTTGGGACCCATTCAAGACATTGTACTGGGTCATGTACAGACATATCAGCTCATTCAGAAATAGTTTGTCTAATTTGGTGCTGCAGGCCTGTATTTCCTTTTTTTCCATATATGAAACAGGAGTAATAAGTATTGCATACTATGTGATTTTTGATAATACCCATAAAATAATATAGTTTATACATAAGAACAGGGAGATAGAGTTTCCTCCCCTGAAGAGATTAGAAGAGCCCAAGAACCAGATTTTGATCCTCCTGCTCAAAATAAAACAGTGCTTTACTTCCCAAATAGGTTGTAACAATGTCCAATGAATTCAACGTGAATCTTTCCATTTATCTCAGTGAGCTACAATTCTGAGTTCTAGATGCAGTAGCCATTCTCAAGATACTGGTACTACTCTGAAGAGGTAAAAAAAAAAAAAAAAAAAGAAAAAAAAAATCTCGACACTCATATATTTGTGACAAACTTATGCCAAGAGTATTAGAAAGCAAACATTGTTCCCCCAGAGGTACCCAGGACGTCTATACTCCTAGACCTGGAAATGAAAGGGTTTTATTTTTCCTTACATGTGTTGTGAGGCATTAGGGAAGAGATGTGAGTACTGAGGGGCTGAATCTTCAGGGCCGTGAGGAGCAGCATGGCTTATAACCATCAGTACAGGCCTGTGAGGATACATCTTCTTTGAGATTCTGAAGAAGGTAATACTGTCATTGGTAATCAGATCAGTTAGATAATCCTGCAAGTAGAAGTAAAAGTATAATGAGATACTTGAAAAATAATTTCAAGTTGGGGGGTGAGATGGGAAGGGGAGGTCTGAGTTCTCATAATAAACAGGAAAAAAGAAGCTACTTCGCTCAGAATGGGAGGAGGAGAGAGTAAGTTACAGATGTTAAAACTTCAAAAACTAAAACCAAATTATTCTTTCCTCACTGCCTAGAAATGTGAAAAGCAACAGCTTCCTCTCAGAAATGAATGACATTAAAGAAGATCAAATAGGACTCTTTCTTCCCAGAGTGTGAATGACATTACGAAGATCACAATACTAAATACAATGACCAGGTATTAATAAAAAAAAAATAGAACATTACAGGTCAATTTATTTGCTTTTTAGTGTCAATGTCTTCAAGGGGTATAGCTGACCTTACATCATAAAAATGCTTTGAAAATCCAAATGGCTTGATGTTCATTTTTCTTAACCTCCCTCTGAACCAGAAGTCACTAAAGCCAGAAGATGCTGGGGTAATTGCACAAAAAATTTCATTCAGTATTACAGACACAGTGACAAGCTGATAGAGATATAGCTCTATCAAATAAAATGCTGAGAATTTAAAAAACTTCCTTTAGAAGATATGGACTATCTTTCTATTCTCTAAGAAGTATCATTATCGTTCTTCCGATATCTGCTGGAGCTATATGGATTGAAGACAGTATTTTTAATGATAAGCCATGTTCTCTCTTTGGCTGCATCACAGGAAATGCTGCAGATATAAATACCCCTCAAACATGAGTGGGATATGAAACTGCACCTTTAAAAAACAAAATAATAACTGTCATGTCACAGCGGAATGTAAAATCAGACATAACATCTGCCTCTGGTCAAGAGAACAAGTACAAGGTGTGGTACATATTGGACTGCATCTTCTTTTAAGTACAGCTTTTTGTCCGTGGTTCAGACACTTGCTCCTCTTTACCACTGCCAATGTCCTTGATCTAAGAAGTCAGCTTATCATTCATCAAAGGAAGCCGTTTTCATTGACTGCATTTACCTTTCCCCAAGTTATTTCATGTGTATCCCAGAACAAGGCTGGCAAAGTCTCCTTTTATAATTTTACACATTGGTCTCAGCATAAGGCATGTCTGTTATGGAACTGCCATGATTATGACTGTTATTGATAGGATATTTTCACTCATGAAAGCAGGTGTAAATAGGCATAATTCCATCAAAGTTAACTGAAGGACCTCCATTCATAAGCATATGCAGGGGAAGGGAGAATGTACAATAAGCCAGACCAAAGCAAAACTGACTTCTTAACCTACTTTCAATACCTGAGACCATACTCCTAGCTGAGAGAGAATACTGGAGTGCTCTCAATAATGCACCGACATTTATCTAAAATGCGCCTGCTCTTTAAGCTGGTTGGTCACTTCTTAAGTGTGTAACTCATCTTTGATTTAGCCATTATAAGAGCATAGTTTTCAAACTTCATTTTGAAGTTGAAGGTTTTCACCTGGTCAAAGTGAAAATCATTCAAATTCAACATTGCAAACCCAGTGTTTACCAGGCCAAAAGACCAAACAGAAACATTTCCCTTGACTGATTTCTTTTTTTTAAAAGCTCCAGATTGTAGAGGTTGTAGTAGACAGTGCAAATGCATACAAAACTAAAAATTCATCTAAAATAGTTGACAGAAACTGAAAAAGAAAAATCAAAGTAGAATATATCCTGTTAGAAAATCTGAAAGAATTTGCAAAGATTTGATTTTCAGAGGATAAGTGTTTAGCAGTTGCTTTGGGGGACAGAATCAGTAATGTTTTTTTTCTAGTTTTCCACTGGCACATAATTAACATTAACTATGTCAAGTAGATAGGGCTAAAAATAATCTGATTATATTGTTTGTTGCTGGAAAATTAAGTTTCCAGCAACAAAAATGGCAGGAAAGAGAAGCAGTCTTGTATTTCAGCTTCTGTTTGTTCATTTGAATGCCAGTGTTCTGCACACTATCATCTGTTTATTACCATAGCTGTGTATTATGCAAGAATATGAAGATTATCAAATTTATATTTTCATCAGACTTCGTTTTTAATTACCAAACTTGGTAAGAAAAACTAAACCAAATGAAAACCTAAACATTTTCAAGTATTGCATACACAAAACAGAGCTGAGGATATTGGAATATAAAGTTTCCTGGTGGCTCCTTGGTAAAATTGGGAACAGTGGCCTATGAAATCACTTGCCTGACTTTGTTCCACACAAGATATATTTCCATCGTAACATTTTTGGCACATGGCTGTAAAGATCAGCTCTCTCATTCTTCATAGATCAGATGGGAAATAAAAGAAAAATAATTCCGTACATCAGTTGCCCCTTCCCCTTAGCAGCTGGTGATAGAAGAGGAAACCCTAGAAGACTGTTAAGTTTTATCTTTCAACACAAAGTACATTCAATTAAAAATGGCAAATGGGGAAGGGGAAGGGCGAAATCACACAGACATCAATCTTTTAAAGAAAAAACTGACTGTGAACACATTGCTAATGAAACACAAATATGGTGGCAGGATTTGTGCTCAATAAGAGAAAGCCAACTGAACCCCTGTTAAGCAAATACACCTTACAAATTAGCATCACTCCAGAGTGAGTCAACTTCATAAGTTATACCCCACTTAAACTACCGCAGTTTATGGATAAATTTATTTGTCATCATACTTTAGAGACAATTTAGGCCATTTTAGGATTTCACAAAAGCTGGTTGCTTTGGAAAGGTAATGCTTTTGGCTGAAATAAACATACTGCTGACTGCAAACAGGTTACTGTTTGAGCTGTAACATATGCTAGATGAGGAAAAAAATGATACTGCATTTGACAATGACTATCAAGCATTTTAGTAAGTTTGGCCAGGGTATAACATCCTTGCAAGGATATTAGGAAACATATGTGCCTGTAACAATGCACAGAGATATAAATTCAATAGTTAAATTCTCCACTGGTTCAGAATTATCATAAGATATACCAACATATTATGAATTCTCCATCATATTATGGCTGTGAAACAAGTTCTTTAAACTAACATAAAAAGATGGGTCTGGCTGGAGGGAACTGGATTCTTATCTCATTCATGCTTGTGTAACTCCACTGGAGTCAATTCTATAGCAGGGGTATAGATGACAATCCGACTCAGCACACAATAATTCAAATACAAAGCACAGAAATAGTTTTCATGCAGCACTGAAATCCATTTTCACATCTTCAGCTCATAATACAGTCTCAGGCTGTTTTGTTTGTTTCCATTACTGCTAACAATGTTTTCAGCAACATGACCCTCCCAGAATGGAAGACAATGAGAAGTCCAAACACAATGCCTATTGGGTTGTAGCTAATGTTACACGTAGCAGCTTTCAAGTACGAACAGAATTCTTTAGTTAGACTGAAACTATAAAGCGTAGCTTTCTTGCAGTCACGTCCAAATGTTAAAGAAAGAGAAATAAATCAGTAGGACCTACCCTGGAGTAGTCAAATCCATGCTTCTCCTTCACTCCATTTCTACAGAGCGTGTAGTTGTAAAATCGAGAGTTTTTAAGTAATCCAACCCATTCTTTCCAACCAGGAGGCACATAGGAACCATTGTATTCATTAAGGTACTTTCCAAAGAAAGCTAGGGGTAGAGAACGCAAAAGGATAGTAAGAAAGTATAACAGAAACACCGTATTTAACCATGTTCTTTCCTTTCTGTCTCTTCTGAGAGGAGCTTTGTTTTCTTCATTCAGATACATTTAGAGTAAGAGATAAGTTCCGAGTTATCAGTTTGCCTGTGTTTCTTTATTTCAGAGCTCTGTAATGCAGATCGTTTGATTTACAACCTGACTACGTATGAGAGAAACCGGACCACAATTACCATTACATTTTCTTTAGTGCCTGATACATTCAGAGTCAGATGAACAAAACAGAGGATGCTTAAAATAGTACCAGTTGCCACATTATCTCATCCTACTCTGAATCACCCAATTTAGCTACATTTTTCATTTTGGTTACACCCACTTAAGCCATCTCCACCTAAGGAACTGGCAAAAGCAGTGAAGTCACTAACAGGACGCTGGTTTGGGAGAAATGATGACAAATGAGGACCATAAATATGATGAGATTTTAAACTTCTTGCATAGAAGAAATGAAGCAGCAGGCTGTTTGGCAGAACAAGTGCAGAATGAGTACAAGGATTCTTACAGAACACAGGGCAGGCATTTGAGCCATCCTCCCAGAAGAGCTACGTATATGCTAGCCTTGCTCTGAAAGCCCCAAGTGTACAGACACAAATTATTTTCCAGAAAATGGTTAAGGAAAATTAAAAGCATTAGATTTCTATGGGAAGAACATAAATTCTCTAAAGTATATGATATACCCAATGATGCTTTCACAGTATTCCAGTAAAAAAGTAAATAATTTAAAGGAATATACTTTTCAGTATTAGTTTATATGTTATATCATCACTATGCAATCACAGGATAAATTATACTGGAAGACCCTATTAATCTAGCTAGTTTTTTATAGCTGAAAGGCAAAATTCTGCTCTTGGGTCTGCAGATTGCACTGCAATTCAGCATCTGACTTTTCATGATCAGAGCTCAGATCTTAATTTTTGAATGGTCTGGCAATACAAGTTAGCATTACCATCACCACAGAGAATAGCATAAAGATCTTTACACTTGTTCCACTTGACATAACAAATATTTTTAATCCAGAGTCACATAGTGCCTGCAGCACCTCATACTGACCATCTATCAATAAACAACTGTGCTTCTATAAGGACAACACAATATCTGAGATTCTGATCTTGACCTTAGATTAAAGCTCATCTCAAAGTCTAGGGGGCTTGAGCACACAGTTTGCAGTTCCCAGGTTCTTCAGATTTTTTTTTAAGCTTGTTGCCTATAATGTCTGATACTGCACCTTCTTGTACTTATACACATGCAAGGAGCAATACTGTGGAAAGAGTAGAACAGGTTTTCAGCCACTGTAAAAAGGGCCAGCCTCACTGAAGTAAATGGATTTGTGTCTATTTGTGTCAGGCTCAATATCTGTCCAAAAGATAGACACAGTGAGAACAGTGAGAAACAGTATGTGAGAGAGCTCTATATCATTACCTGATTGTGTTTTTCTTTTCTAAGAAAAAGGGGAAACATTATATTAGCAACATAATAGTATAAAATAATATAGTGGAACGGAATTAAATAAATTTACAGGGAGTATATTGTGCACTAAATGTCCACAAGATTCAGCTCAAAGTGCTTAGGTAGAATTCAGAAGCGTATTTTGAATCATCCTCCTGAACAAATTTCAAGGTATTCAATTTGTTTGAAGTGTTTGAAAGAGATGAAAGTGCTGACAAAATTAAGATCTACATCACAGAAGATGAGGAGGGCACATCTATTGGGACACAATTAATAAATTCCTTAAAATTACACTGTGCTTTCAAAATATTTTGCAAAAGCACGTAAGGTGTTACGCTATTCTAAAGATGAGCCACTTACAAAAGGGTTAAGTGACTGATAAGCATGCTGCAGAAAATTTGTTTCACTGTCCTAAACTACCTCATAATGTCTTCTTTAACCAAGCAAAGTAAACTAGCAGCAAGGAACAAAGCAAAATCTACTCCACTGTAGGTGAAAATTATCACATTACTCGGGGATTGTATTTATACAGTATATACACTTTTCAAATTACTTTGCTTTATGAACAACTTCTAATTTTTAAAGAATGAAAGGCAACTCACAGTAGTCACGGGTAATTAAACAATATAGATGCACATTTTTTCTTGTCCTGGTAACAAGGAACACAGGATTGAAACACTGACCACTGTCTTACAGTAGCAGGTATGCACAAGGCAGTCCAAAGCCTTTTGTCCCCCATTCAACATATTGTATCCAAACAGAGATATATTTGGCATTTCTGCTCACAGGAACCAATCCGTTCCTAAAACCTTTGGCTGAGCCAGCTGAAGAACTCAGGAAAGAGGCATTCTGTAAAGAATTACTTCATTGTTATTCCGCAGAGGCATTAAAGGAAAGTCTGGCGGAAGTTCCTTCCAGCACCTTTTGCATACCCCCCATTGTACATTCAGGATGTCTTTATAATCTTTCATGGATGTCAGAGTGCTTTAAAAAATTTTCTCTGCTGTTTCCAATCTTCCATTTCACATCTTTTTCTTTTCCCCCTGCTTCTCAGCCGTGTAAAGGCTTGTTATTCAAAAACTTTAAAATGTCACTCCTCTGCAGTACAAAATATTGGGTTACAATAAAGCTCTTTTGGTGCTGGTGAAAGATTTTGATTTTGGATTGTAAAGATTCTCTCTAACACAATTTTTCCCCTCTTGAGATTAGTTCACCACCAGAGACAGCTGCTCACTAGAGTACACATGCCTTTGGTACATCCAATTTCAAACCGCTCCAAGATTTCATTAATAAACATTCTCAGAGGCTGCTGTTTGATATGCTCAGCCATGTTCCTATATCCAGTCTATGAAATGGTCATTAAAAAACATCCAAGTGGCTGTTTTTAATAAATGCAATTAAGAATGTGATTTTCCTTTGCTTTAAATACTATACAACGTAGTTCCTCCTAAGACTACATAAAACAGGATATGCAAGAGTTGAGTCCTTTGTACACCATTACCACTTCTGCAGGGGTTCATGACCTTCTAAGGTTCTCAGAGTCTTGCCCTTCGATGATAAGCACCTGGAAAATTCTTTGGTATAGAGTGAAATTTTTACAAGAGGTTTTTGTTTTTTGAACTCTTCCTATAAGGAAAAAAATTGCACACAAAAGAATTTTCCCTGTGCTATCAATTAATACAAAGGTCTGCTCTGCATGCAACGCAACTGCAGATATATCAAGGCCACAGCTCGTTGCCTAAAAAGCAGACCTAGCATATTGTCAAATGTAGTGTAAAAGCACAATGAAAAGAACGGACATCAAGGCATCATTTACCACCATTGGAAATGTTCCAGCTAGTTCTATCATCTATCTATACCATCTACCAGCTCTACAAGTTTGTTGGGGATTTTTTCCCTTTTTTTTAAACACTAATTCTTCTCCCAATACCTACCTAAAAATACTTAACACAACTAAAATGCATCTACAAAGGATATTCATAAAACTTTGCATTAAATTGAAAACAAAGATAATTCAGGATGCATCAATAAAATGATGCAGGGGATCATTCATCCCTTTTTATTCTATACGGTCTGCCCAACATTGGGAGTTGGATATAACAGACCTTTTTCAGTTCTCAAACTAGAAACAGGAATGCAGTGGAAGTCAACAGAGATTCACCAGTGTAAAATTGCCAGAAGATCAGATTTAGAAACAGAATTTCAGTCTTTCACTCAATTTGCTTGATTTGGTAGCTCTGATTCTGACCATAGTTAGTCGTCTGTTTAGACACAGTTCTGTTAACTACTGGCCAAGGTCACTTATCCATTCCACTAAAAACCTGTTTAACAATATGATCATAGTGTTTATGCTCATTTTAAATAAAGTAAGAAGACGAAATCAAGAAAAGAATATATGAGAGGAGTACTAGTAATAACTTCCTAACAGTGATACGTTACATTCTGTTGGGAAGCAGTGAAAGATAAAGCTCTGCTATACATAAAGCCAAGTCAAGCTATGCACTAGGAAAATATACTCCATGGAGCAACATTAGCCCAGCTTCAGGGGGACCTAATAACCTTTTCAGCTGCAAGGAGATTATTGGGAAGACAAAGCCAGGCTCTTCATGGTGGTGCATGGTGGGAGGACAAGAACGAACCAGCATAGATTGAAACAAGTGAGGTTCAGCCTGGATGTAAAGAAAAGCTTTTTCACAAAAAGAAGAGTCAAAGAGTGAAACAGGTTGTTCAGAAAGACTGTGCAATTCCAATCCTTGGTGTTTTTCAAGACTAGACAGGATAAAGCCCTCAGCAACATGGCCTGGGGCAGGCTTTGAGCAGGTGGTGGAAAAGAGACTTCCTGAGGTCCCTTCCAACCTGAATTAGCCTGTGATCGTGTGATGGACTAGGTGACTTATGAGGCCCATCTTCAGTTGAATATACATGATTCCAGGATTTTAGAATTTAGGAATACATTTGTAAATATTTGTGTTCTCATAATAAATCCTGAAGCTGAGAAAAAGTAAAATTCAGCTTCTTGTTACTCCTGGACAGTAAGCTCAGTATTTATACCACACATCCCTCCTCCTGGAGTCTTCTCTTCATATCCTTCATGCTACTTAGCTGTATCCACTTATTAGCATCCCATTAAATTGCACTTACCACCATGACTGTGAAGTTAAACTCATGTTTTAACCTATAAACCCTCTACATTTAAACATGAATGTTGTGCATTAAGTACTGTAAAGATGTATTTAAAGCGCTGTTTTTCTGTCATATTTCAACAGCCAACTTTCCAGGTATTAACTTGGGTTTTGAGCTGGAAATCTTGGTTCCTCATAGGCATTTGTTTACCCCTCTAAAATCTTTTACTTCTGTATTTGATACTAGTTTTTCCCACCCCAAAGTTGAACAATTAGCTACACTTGAGCAATCCCTTAGGTTTGGACTGGGAGGGGCGGGGGGACATTTCTGATCTTATTTCTGCTGTATATCTAGCAAAAATTACTTTCAGTACTTTTCGTCCTCTAAGACACAATCAGAGGAAAGCAGATGAGAAAGCACTTTCAGCATGGCTAAGTATGCATGTAACAAGCAGTAAGCCCAAAGGTCAAGTCAGCTTTGCATTCACATCATGGCCAAATATACTGTTAAACTGACAATGTACAATAGAATAAACCCAGTGAAATTAATGGATTTACACCAGAAATATGGGGATTATTAATATGGGGAAATTCTGAGATAAAATCCTGTAATTTATTATTAAATTTGGTTCCATGGGAAAGATTTTTCAAGAGACACTCAGTTCTCATTGGGTATCAAAATAACTGACCAGGTTTTCCAAAAAAATCAGTAACTCCGAAGTGCTGACGTCACCTGAACAAAACGGTACCAGCTGGCACCTTTAGTGACAACAGGAAATATGACACTACTGCAAAGATTAGACGATACAGCGTTAGTATTAATACCTCAGTAACTGCAGTAAATCTAATGGGTTGCATTAAACATACAGTGAGTTCCTAAATGTTTGAGTATTTTTAAGGAGGAAAAGAAGGGCTTAAGACCACATTTTGTTCTCAGATCCCTTTAGTTCCATCAGTTTCAGGATGCTAAGGAAGACTGGGCTCTGAGTACTTCTTTGCTATTTCTTGCCTTTTGGATATCTGCAACAGTCCTTGAAATGATCAAGTCATTGAACTATTTCACCAGTTAGACTAAGGAAAGAAGTACAGGTGTATACACACATTTTATTTTAGTCTACTGCACACGGTGGTCCAATTTTTCTCTAACTTACAGTACACCGATAGCACAAAATTTTCTTAAAGATCACATGTTCCACCCATCATCACAGGGACATAAAAAGAGTAGTACTAAAGGCAAGAGCCTTTACATGCACAGCTCTTCTCTGTAGCTGGAATAAAATTTATCATTACAATTCATGAAACATAATAGTTGTAAAAACCATCTTGTACAAGGACTGGTAACTACTGCATTTAGAATAGCTTACAGGCTTTCTTGTTATGCCAGGGGACTAGTCTGATATCTAGCAGGACAAAGGCAATGCACAATAATCTTTATGACACCTTTGTTCCTCTTCCTGAGTTTGCATTGCACATTCCTCAGTTGTGGCCAAGGATCAGTGCCAAGATCTATTTAATGAATCAGGGGAATTGGCTGAAGGGGAGCAGATGAAGCCAAATAAAACAAAAGGGCTCAAACCAAATATTTTGAAATGGTCAACAAGGAATCAAACTGAAGAATGCTGATAGTGAGCCAAGTCTTGCTTGTCCTTCTCAGGTGAGCAAATTCCCAGTGGAATTGGGGCCAAAGCCCCCTTTCCCTAATGCCTATGGCACAGCTTACAAAAGTTTAAAAACAACTAGGATTGTAAGGCATAAATATCTTTCTGAACATCCCTATCACACACACCCTCTGAAAGTTAAAGGAAAAATATCTAGAAATAGCGATCTTCATATCATCAACCTTTATTACAATTCAGGACAAGATGACTTAGTGTATCGCAACAGCATCATTTCCTATACCAAGCAGCACAAGAAAATGCAGGAGTGCTGGCTGGCTACATGGTTTAGAGCGCTACTCTACAACACGGCTCAGTATCGCTAGTCAGTCTGCTCATATTCCTTGGTGGCCAACCCTGACCATGCAGATTTTCCACAAAACGTTTCTCAACGTCAAAACCACCACAACAACGAGACATTTTATTAAAAATTTACCATGGGTATCACTCCCCTGTTTTATGTATCATGGTCACAGAAGAATCTTAACCTTTAGATTATCCTCCTCTCATCACATGCAACATTTCCTCTTCCACACATAAAAACAAAAAACCTCCCCAACAGCAGATTGTCAGACCTTTTTTTAATGACAAACAGTCTAATCAAAAGCTTATCTAGCTTAACCCTGAATCTTTACTAAAATACCAAAGTCTGCACCATGCTATTTGCGCCAACTCCAAAAGAATTTCATTTAGAGCCATTTTGTCCATAGAATTTGAAGAAAACCCGATTGCCAAGTTTCAGGGAGCTATTGAGATATGCTGTGCAAGAAGAAATACCTGCCGTATTTTAACAAAGCTGTTTTTTTCCACCTAGCAATAAACCTGGAAGAACACTACTAAAAGCATTAGTTCATAAATAAAAACAATAAAGTCTTACTGAATCCAATTAGGAGAAAAGTCCAATCCTGGTTCAATATAACCACAGAATTCTCCTTTCAAGAAGGTACTCACTGAAAGAGACGAAATCTAGGTTCTACAGTAGTTTATTGTCTGTACGTTTACCTTTTACTTTTGCAAAAAAAAAAAATTTGACACTTTTTTTTTTTGCAAATAACCAGTCACCTCTTACAGTCCTGAAATGCATCCATCTCAAAAACATATATAGTCCTCCCATGCATAACGTATACACAAGGATGGGAAGTGCTATCATCTCTACCTTGGAAGACAATACAAAGGTTTCAGGGCAGTATTCATGCTACTAAAACATACAAAAAGACATGAGGATGTTCCAATTCAAAGAAATTGGAATTCAACATCCAGAAACTGGAATTAGAATCTATCTGCAAAGTTTATATTGTAGGCACTGATGAGTCTTTGAAATCATCCCTGTTCTCCTATGCACTTTATTAAAAGATGGCATACAGCTTATTGTTCTATCTTTTAACTTCCTTATCACTAAGCTTTTCCAGTGCCCACTAACTTGTGTACCACTGCTGTACAGGGCAAGTATATAACCACGTGGGCCACACAGAACACTCACCCCTTTGGGCATATAGGAAAAACAATTTAGGAAAACTATATTCAGTAAATTAAATCAGTAATCAATTAAATTTGATTATTTTGAAAGACTTCTGCAAAAAACCCAGCATTCTAGAAAAGCAAAGAAAAAAGAATGCAAGAAGATACCACAAGGACTTAAATTGCTAGCTGGATAAAACAAAAGATCTTAGATCGGAGTGAGAAGGGAACTTCTTCTCATTTTTGGCTGATAAGCTACCTAATATTGAACACAAATGGCACTAGAAGATGAAAAACTTAATAAGCCAATAGGTTCTTTCAATTTGGAAGTACTGCCATCCTAAAAGATCTAAACTAACAAAGATTTTAAAAATATTTTCATAATGTGCAAATATTCTGTTTAGCTTTTAGCTGTTTTGAATTCTATGAAATGATAATCCTATTTCTGAAGAAATATCAAGCTATGAATTACTCCTCGCTTAAAACAACAAATCAGTATGACAAAGCCATTACACTTTAAATGCTAGAATTGGCATCCTATCAGAAGAGTATGTTATAGCAAGGGGAAAGAAAAAGATGAGGCGTTTCTCACAATCTACAACATTTTATATTGAAAACAGATAGATTTAGGGGAAGAAATAAGGGAGAGGGTAAGAAGGAAACAAAGTATGGCTGGAAAGAAGGGAGCCACAGACATTGGCTTATTTCTGTAGTTGTGGATGCCTTCATCTCAGACTCCTGGGAAAGTTTTATTGGATTGCAGGCTATCTTGAGGATTTTACTCAGTCAGTTATTCACAGAAGTGTATATATTCCTCTCTTCAGGATAGTTAAAATGTGCATTAAATAACATAAAGTTACATGCAGAAGACAGGTGATGAAACAGTAGCTGTAGAGATAAGTTTCATCTCTATAACCTCTGCATAACCCACAGGAGACCACAGCTCTACTTAATGTGTTCTCATTTTAAGTTATCATACATCATAATATATTTAAAGTGAAATTACTGATGCTTAGAACTCAATTCATAGAGTCAGAGGGAAAAGATACATGCATGTTTGACTTGCAACCAACTTATAGTATAGAACTGAAGTTAGAGCTGGGGCGGGGGTGGAAGTCTTTAACACACATGAGGCAGGAAATCCAGAACTGTCTTTTGTTTGAAAATGTCATTCTCCAGAATATCTGCAGGATATTCCAGCTCAATAATTTACCACCAGGGACCAAGCTTGCCAGAAGTAGTAACACGGACAGAGTGAGTGGATTTGGGCTATACATCAGGAATCTTCTTACGTCCTTTCCAGCATAGATCCTTGGTTTCCTTTTGCAGTAACAGCTATCATGATATAGCCACTATGCTGAAACTTTCTTTCACACCATTTTCAAGTCTAATGGTCTCAAACCATCTAACAGACATAATTTGACAGACCTTGCTAAGATAATATTTCTATATAGAGAGCAAAAGATCTAAGGAAACTGATTTACCTTCAAGGTAAATAATTCAGAAACCCGATATCCAGTTTTGAAAAGTCACTTAGATGTCTTGGAGGTGAATAGCATAACACTTCAGTTCCCAATCGTGCAAATCACTTTTAAAAATTAAGTCTGACTCTTAAATCATTTGGTTATTATTTTTAAAAATGGCCTTCAGTTCTTCATCAGCTGCAAAATCTATCTATCCTGCATATAGGATGTCACTCTGACTTGGATAATCTGTTTTCTTTATACGCATGTAACATGACAGAGAAGTGGTGCAGCATGGCAGAGTGGCAGGGCACTGGAGTGTGAATCAAAACTTGCATCTCTTCTTAACATTGCTTTTCACCTGCATGTGATCTTGTAGAAAGTATTTCACTATTCTGTCTCTACTTCTGTCTACCCTTTGACTCTTTAGGTCACCAATTATTCCCTACCAAGCAATTATACACAGAGATCAACTTCAGTTAAGTTTTTAAGTATTTCTGTAAAAAAATAGCAACAAGCAACTATTGTGGAGAGCAAATTCTACAGCAGGGAACTGATAATCAATTTTTCTCCTGGCATGTATCTGGATAAATCTGGTCACATATTTTTCAGGTTCATTCCTCCTTTAATAAAGATTTACCAATAGCCTTTCTCCTCTTTCATATAATTTAATGTTAAAATCACTTTAAAATGTCAAAGGCTCAGACAGTGAAGTGGAAAAATAATTATTTGAATGCAGTCAGCCACTGTATCTTCTTAGGCTAATATTAATGTGAGGAAATGGAAGATTGTCACTGAATTTTAATGAATTCATTAGTTAATTATTGTAAAGCCCCGTGAAAGTGCTAAGAATGATTATTACTTTTATTCCCAAGAAATTTTTTATAATGGCAGAAATGGACCTCCCACAATGACTTTTCTCTAGGTTCAAAATACACGACTGGTGCAAAATGGCATTTATTAATTCTTTGCATAATTCCAGTATGAACTTACCATCAGAGTGAGATAGTGACATATTAGCAGAGAAGTAGCAGCTTTTTCCTTTGTTAATAGGTTCATTTAACTGAATAGGGTTAGCTGTACTATAGAGTACTGCTCAAGAGGAACAAGGATGGTAAGTTAGCCAAAATGTGTACAGCATTTGCTGCATACTGAGCCACATTAAGCCCTACCATAAATTAACAGAACTCTCTCAGAAGATTCACTGAAGCAAAAGTGTCCTTCTGCCAGGGTGAATTTGGCCCACCATCCCTAATTCTGCTGAATTTAATAAGATAAACATGTCTTTTCATTTCCTGACTGCAGATAAGGCTGACAAAATATTCTGGAATCAGTCACCAATTTTAAGACCTAATCACTCAGCCAGCCAGGCAAATGGAAAAGAGAAGCTTTTCTCATTAAGTAATGTCTAAGGAAAGTTTAAATCTGTATTCCAACAAAACGTCTTGGTATTTGTTGCTGCAGGACCCAAGCATGCAGCAATGCATTGTGCATTTTAAAAGCTGTCTCACAGAAAGAGATGTGTATGTTCACGGAAAACAGAACCTTTTTTCTGTAAATGTTTACTCAGGAACCTTTGGCAGAGAAATTCCCTGACATTCAGAAATGTTTTTCACAGGATCTCTTTGTTTCCTTTCCATTCTAATAATCTCCTGCTCCAAGTTGAAGTACTTGCATCCACTATTGTAAGTTAGTAATGATTCAGATGTTGCTTACACTGACTTTTCTAAAGATTAATTCATCAACTTGGTTTGTTTACATAAATTGTCCTTACATAACTTCCCACAATATGTAATAGGACAATGATGTGAGAAGCTCTTCAAAATCGAACCGATTGCTTAATATACTGAGATTGGGAACTTCTTGTCTACGTGTAGTGGCTATGTAACAAGAACACAGCCTTTTAGTTGCTATTCACGACACCAACATTTTTTAGACTGTGAGACAGGTTAATGCAGAGGAAGACATACCTGTAACACCTACTGCCTCAATGGCTTCCATTGTAAAAGGAAAACCCATCCTTTGCATTGTCATGATATTTATTTTAATTGATCCACATAAAATGACAGTGAACCCTATGCACAGTGGTCGAAATCTTGACTGTTAAAGCCAAAGACAGAACTTCCCTTGAGCTCAGCCTCTTCCTTTCATCTCTATTCTGCCAAGTCCAGTGCCTAGCAAAGTTGATCAAACTTTTTAAAGTGCCAAAGTTGAAAAATATAAAACTGACAACCTAGGCTGAAACTGAGAAACAATTATAGGAAAGTCACACCTTTTCCATCTCCTCTCATATTTTTTATTTGCAACTTGTGCAAGAGAAACCTGCACCACACTGCTCTCTCCTGCCCGCGTATCACTGGCACGTTTCCCCAAGGTGTCAGCAGCAGCACAAGTCTGTATAGACTGTATAGATCCAAACTACAAATGCCACTGCCACAGGGAAGATACTACAACGCAGAAAGAACAGTCCCCAGCAGAATCATCTTTTGCAACAGAACAAAACCCAGGGAGATCACAATGAATAGAGAAGAGGGCAAGGAGGTGTGAAATGAGTGGCAGAAAAGAAAAACAGAGGGAAGGTTAAGTAGAGTAGGAGTTTCTTCCTTCAAGTTTAAACAAAAGAGAAAAGAGAAGAGAAACACACAGGGAGAAGGCCTGGCTCATGAATTAAGGAAAAAACCAAACTCCCTTCCAAAATAATAGCTTTCTCACTCCAAAGTTGTGAACTTAAATATAAAAAGCAAGCCTCAAAAGGCTTTATTCCTCATGGCATCTTTTTCTTCTCCTTCTTCAAAAAAAAAAAAAAAAGGGATCAAGAAGCTAAACTGTATGTTTGCAGGGCAAACCAGTACTACCAAGGACCTCAAAAAATAATAAGAAAACCCTACAAATGAACTCCTGTGCTTTCCAGATCTTCCTTTGTTCACTGCAGTCATGTTCAAGGAGGACTCCCCATTTCAGAGAAACTGTATTTATAATCTCCAAAATACTCTCCTTAGCAGGTTACCTTTGAAACTTGAGAAACTGAGTGAACAAGGTTCTAAAGTACAATTTCCTGCCGTTTTTGAAGCAGGTAAATCTGATCAGATCTTTGGAGGGGAGGGGGAAGGTAAAAAAATACCTTCTTACTGCTGACATCCTTCATAGTGGATAACTCAAGACTTTAACTGGAGATCAGAAATGAACACCAGCCTCCAATGATGGCAATTTTCATTTAAATTTGTATAATAACATATCACATTTAACTACATGAATGAGGATCTCATTTACACCTCAAGATTGCTTTGTACTTGTAAAAGTACTATTTCTGTGTGTTCCAATAAATTTAGTTTGCAAATTGAGCGAGGTAGACTAAAAATGTAATATAGATTCACTAAGATTTTGGGTCTAAATTTAAACATTAAGTTAATGTAAAAATGTAAGGCACATGAATACCAGGACACTTGCAATAGCTATGCAAGTTAGTAGAAATTGCAGGTCTCAAAATATAGTCACTAAATATAAAACTATTACAATAGACAAACATCAGAAAACACAAAACAAATAATCTGTGAAGAATAAAACATTAATCTTGGTGTGGTATTCATAAGATCATTAGTATTAGTGCCAGGAATGATAAATGGAGGGAAACAGCATCCAATTAATAAGGTATGTGCACTTCCCCTAATTTTTTTTTTTTCCAGATTAATTTAGGTCTTTATTTTAGAAAAACAAAACAAGGAAATTACCTATTTGTTTTAAGACCAAGACTTCGCAGCAGTAACATGTAAAACTCACATGAATAGTTAGAAAGAAAATAATGATCTTGTTACAGTTATTATTCAAGATTTATACTAGTTTCTGGAAACCTCAAATACTATAAATTCAAAGAAAAAAAATACATATTATCAATAACAACTATACTACAATACTATAGTATATATACTATAAATAACACATGCCTGTTTATCATCATAACAAAAAGCATTAGCAAGAAAAGTGACAAAACCACTGTTACGGGCAAGGACCTAAATCTCATGTCTGGAGAATGCAAGAAGGAAATAGGTGTGAAACACATGCTACATATTTTCCGAAATCCTTTCTCCAGGATATTTGTTCCTAAGGAGTACTGCATGCAAAGAGGATCATTTGTTTCTCAGGAGTACATTTGATCTTGCTGATTATTCCTCAATCGTTATTTATCCTGAACACTTTTCTGGGAATGGACTGTCTGGAGAAACCAATCCAGCTGACAACTTTGCCCCAAAGCACAGAAGGAGCTTGTATTCTTAGTTTGATTAATATATCTGTTTTATGAAAAATTCAAATCACTAATTCCTTTCCATAGCATCTTTCTTGTCTGTTCTGTGCACTTCAGGTAATTGCAGGGCATATTCTACAGGTGCTATGCCTTCGATTCAAGCATGGACATTATTTTATCCTTCCCAGCTTCTGAAAAAAGTCTTGGTTTTTTTTTATATTTCCTCAAGTGAAAGTGCAAGGAAGCTAAACTTACACGCAAGACTGAAGCTCTGGCATTCTGCACTGCCGCAGTCCATTACAAGAACAAATTAAAATATTACATACATTAGCCTGTGTACTAACGAGTCTAAGGAAGCTTTCAGATAGAGCCAGCCTTGATCTTACCTGTCCTGTATCCTGTGTTGTTGAGGTACACTGCAAATGTACGTATTTCATGCTGAGCCTGCCAGGACGGAGAAGAACAGTTCTCATTGTTAGTATAAGTGTTGTGGTTGTGGACGTACTTCCCCGTAAGAATAGAGGAGCGAGATGGGCAGCACATGGGTGTTGTCACGAAGGCATTGATGAAGTGAGCACCTCCATGTTCCATGATCCGCCTTGTTTTATTCATCACTTGCATAGAACCTGGAAGAAGAAAACCATCTCAGAACTATTTTCTTGTTTCAGTCACAAGAGCTAAGTAAGAGCTCACGTGTTACATCAGAGACCAGAATCAAGCACAGGTAGTAAGGGCACTGTAATCTCATAGTGAACCCAAATCCAAAGAGATTTTTCTCCCCCCTCTAGTGAAGTTCTCCCATTGTTTTAAAAAGGACCAAATACTGAAGTCCTAAGTTAAGATTTGACTCAAACCTGTTGACATACATCATAATGCTTTTTAAATTTCTCTCTCTCAAAGCTCAAAATTTACCACTGTAACTATCTGCACCATCTGTGCAGCCTTTCTGGAGCCACTAGCACTGTTCCAGTAGCTGAAGGCAAGAACCAGCATGAATTAGGCTGAGACAATGTGGCCTGAGGGTGAAATTCACTTTGTGCAGCAACCCTGACCAAAGTTTGCATACTCCTTAAGCATTATTTAATCCTTGGTTTCAGAAGATACCTGATGCACTGCCTTTTGTGCCAACCTTCTGCAAAAGGCTGAGGGTTGTAATCACAGAACCATTGAGGTTGGAAGGGATGCTTGGAAATTATTTAGTCCAATCCTCTGTTCAAGCAGGGTCTGCTAGAGTTGTTCTCTAGATAGAATGTTCTTTTTCCTGATGTAAGGTATTAGTGGGTATTGATTTCTGTAACTTTCACGGAACCAAAGACAAAGTAAAGCCCTCATAATAATTTCCATAACGAGTCCACTGAGTTCTATCTATCCACTTGATCCATTTTGATGCCTAAAACTCTCTAAACTTCCTTAGGCTTGGTTCCGCAGAATCAGATTTTTAGATGACTACTTGGGACAGATAACACCATGTAGTTTATAACCATCATCTAAAAACAAACAAGAAAGTTTAGCTGGCAGGGACTTGGATGAATTGGGGTAACGGGAGTAAAAGTCTTTTCGCCAACAATTACTGAAAGCTACACTGCTGCCAAATGGCTGTTCTGTTTCCTGTTTAAGACAAAGCTTTGGACAAAGACTGGATCTTTACCGTAGACTACATAGCTAAATCTGGATCCATATCAAAGTTCTTCCTACATGCAGAAACACCAAGGATCAGAAGAAAAAAGACATTTAGTTTCCCTCATCTATCGGTGGCTGATAGTTAAAACTGCATCAGAGTGAGTTATACTAGATCTAGGAAGAATTTCCATTTTCCAAAGAACTTGTAATGGTACCCGACATCAGCATGACCTGGCAAAGGAGGGTAAACCTTTCCATCACCAACCCTCCCTTCTTGTTATGAGCAGGGAAAGCCAGTGGACCATATGGAGATGAAGGTATGGGTTCATGCTGGAGTAGGGTTGGGGCTAGTTTACCCAAGGTTGAGTTGGATTAATAGTTCAGCTTTAATCAATGCATCCTGCAACCATCTGGCACAAACTGTATGTTGTTTCTGTCAATAATGGGTTTAGGTTTCTTCTAAGCTCTTTAGGCAAGGATTTCATTATGAAATTGCAACAGTAAGTCAATTTGATGCAGGGCACATTGATATAACGAGGAGTCAAAACCTAGAGGGAAAATGGTCATAAACCACATACGAAATCTGACTCTCTGGCACCACGTAGGTCATTTCACCTAAAAATTGCCATAGTATTAGTTTTCTTGAGATAATTTTGTTGGAATGAATATAAAAAAAAATTTAAAAATCTTTTTGTGCATTTCTCAGGTCAGACCACATCTCTGTCACATCACTTTGTGACAAGAACCAAGGCAGGTTATTGCACTTCCCCTTTAGAACTTGCTAAACTTCACATATCAAAAAGAAGTTTCTGAAGAAAGCAAGATTTTTTGTTTCCATACCTGTGGGATAAGTGTTAGTGCTCAAAGACACTAACAATGCAGTTAACAATTATAACAGTCAATTATACATTATGTGAGCCTGAAAACTGTGGACGTTTCCCCTGTGTGTCTTATGAGCTAGCCCAAGCATAAATAGGCAAACCGAAAGAATGTTTTGTCATCCCAATATTAAAATACAATTTAACAACCCCTTTAAATGACAGAGGCATCTGTGCATAAATAACAGTACATGTTAAGACTCCCCTTGGGGACAGTAACCTCCTTTAATAAAATGCTGTAATGACAAGGCCCTATATATCAACAGACTTTAATACAAAAACATATGATCTAATCTGCTTCCCCAGCTTGATAACTAATACAGAGTGACAGATCAGTGGAAGGTAAAAATCCAGCATAGTCTTCTGCACAATCTTAAATAGGCCAGCTTTAAATATTTTAAACAGCATGAAATCAGCCAACCAAAACTGATTTTCTTCAGCCTGCCTCCAATACAAACATAGAATTATGAGAAAAAGTAGAAACTGATCTTTCTGTGGCAGAAGGTTAGTTATGTGTTAATCAGCAACCGGAACCTCACCAAATCACCGTTTGAGTTGGAAAACCTTCTGGGGTTTCATTAGTGGATGTACTAAGAGAAGTCACGCTTTGACGTGTCAATATTTAATTCAGAAAATGTTCTGTTACCTGTCTAAAACCACTGATAATAAATAAAAATGGTTTAGTAGTTGAATGTGAATTTTCTAAGCTATTTTAAAAAAAAATCAATTGGACTACTGTGAAAATATAGAAGTTCAATCAATTTGATGCATTCAAGCTGCTCACTGAACAATGTGATGCAAAACCTAGGTTGAAATTCCACTTGAAATTTATGTGGTACCCATAACTTTGCTCAGTGTGTCTTCACAGTTCACTTTAGGGATAAGGCTAATATTTTGACTAATATTAATGGAGAAAATATACCAGTTGTTTATGAAATATTATGAAATAATACTGACTCTCATTAGTTGTGTTTTGTTGTCAGAGGTCATAATTTACATGAGTTTTCGCGAGCTCCAGCTCTTGAAGAACTTATTAAGTTCCAAGTGACGTAATCTACTGTGAAGCACAATTTAAGAAGTGGTATCCATATGCAGATAAGTTAACTGAACCCCAGAACGTTAATTAACTGTACCCTAAAGCCTTCTATTTTTATCCTATTTGAACCTCATTAGACACCTTTTTCACATCTTCATTTCCTTTTTTTTTCTCATGTTTAATTTTAATGAAGCTCTAAGGCCCTAAACTCTATGTATGATAACTAAGAAAAATTATCTTCCATGCCACTTTTGTACTTTTTCAGAGGAAGATGTAGGAACATACAAATCGCCTCTCACTCACATTTCTCTAACGTGGCTGAAATATCTTCTAAATAATCAGATCTTTCTCCAACTATGAGATAATGAAATAAGCTGGTTTGTTAAACCACAGCAATATGGTAGGCAAACCTAATTAAACTGGAGATGCTGAGTCCATCACACAGGGGACATCAGCATTATACTAACTTGGACTTAAATGGCTCTAATGGGGGAAAAAAAAGTCTTTGTTACTAATTAATTCTTTCTCCTCGTCAGTATATTCCTCTTCTTTATATTCTGCTTGTCAGTACAACTCTTTTGATTAGACAGTCAACTGAGTGTGTATGTTTCAGTAGTTCTTGGTGTTCTCATTTGTCTTCTCCCATTTGTATCCATTACAATTTACACTCATTCTCCTTTGACTTGGAGATTCTGCATCCTTTTCATCAGCCCCTCAATCAGTCTATCCTTTTTTTAATACAAGGCTGAGGTTTGGTTTCCCAAGTCAAAATCATGATTAACAGTAGTGCAAATTAAAAAAAAAAAAAAAAAAAAAAAGTTGAGTTGTACTCCTTTCCTGAAAGGACGACATTCTCCTTCTGGTAAACTCTACCTGCTACTGGTACATTATTAAATCTGTCTTAAATTAAATAAAGGAAAGGCTGTTAAGAGTACTTGAGATTGTGTTGTCTTCCCTTTTACCTCAAAAGTAGCCACAAAAGAACAATGAAAGCTACAACACCCATCAGTTACAGAATATTCTTAGAAACAGATGAAATCTTAGTTATGCACAGCTTTCTCTGCTACATTTTCATAGCTTCCAAGTTTTCCTTAGCTTTTATTTGTAATTCACATCTTGTTTTCATCTTTCTTAAATGCATTAACCACAATCCCCACAAATGGCAATTTTGATTAACTTGGACAGCTCACCAGACAATAGACAAGAATAAAAATTAATTCAAACAAATATTGGGTCTCACAAAGCCATTAGTGGCAAATGACGAATATCAAATCTCAGCTTCATCAAATAGATTTTCCTTAGTTAGATCCTAATTTGTGTGGACACATGCCCATTATGCTTGAAATTGGAAAGCATCAGATTATCAGAGAAGAGAAATATACTGCCCAAAGGACTTAGACAATTGCATCAGAAACAAGCAGGCTAGCATAAAATAGAAGATGATAAATTTTTTAGGACCACCTTCTGAGCCTGCAAGATAATGTACTTAGGTTCTTTTTGATATACATTATTGAAACTGCTTTATTTGTGATCCAAATAACCATTTAAAAAAAAAAGTGACAATAACAACAACAACAACAAATCTTCTGATCCTACTAATTTGAATTACATTTGTATTTGGTGGGGTTACTGCCATAGCAGGCTTTCTCACCACCTTTGAGAAGAATGTGACATCTACGATACTGCAGACATGCAGTAATACTGATAAAAAGGAAGCATCTGTAAGAATACTACCACGTTGCTGTGACTAACTTCTCAACTAGATGAGTAAGCGTATAAATAATACAAGTTGATTAACTTTACTGTTGTGTTCTGTTTCGTGTGTGTGGTCTGTCTTCCAATTTTTCCCATCCATACTAGAAATTTCATGCAGTAACTGTCAAAAAAACCCACCGGACCACACATTTACAAGCTCTCAACTTTCAGATGATCCAGGCTTTATACTCACTTAAAAGCATACTTCTAATGCAAAATTATTAATATAAACTAGTTTGTGTTAATCACTTTTCCTAACTACAGACAACATTTGGTAAATATAAGCTTGTTCAGGTAACAGAACAAAACCCAAACTCTGGCAGTTAATTCATTATTCCAAATCATTAGGCAAAGTGTGTGTTTAATCTTCATCTCCTTTCTTCAACAATTAACATAGCACTGAATAACACAGTAGAACCTTTTCATACTAAGTGATTTTGGTCAGTAATTAACTACACATCTAAATGGACACAATACCAAGAATAGTATGACTGTTAGGTAACATTTAAGTAATTAAAATTAAAATTGTATTAGTAATTAATGTCTGCAATTACACAAAAAAATTTGGGTAATTACATGGTGCAATAATCAGTTATGAATTTAAACCTACTGCTTTGGCATGTAGCTTCCCAGGTTATACTTGCAATTGCCAGAAGCATAGTTTAGGTGTCTAGATGAAGACAGATAGGCAGGAATCTCATATTTCCACAGAAACAGGAAATTTGACATTTTAAGTTGAGACTAACTTTTGCTGTCCTTGAATTGCATGCAGACGGAAAGTATTTTCTACATAAAGGTAGGTTTAAACCTTTGCTACTTGTTCTTCCTATCATTTTTCACACTGAAAAAAAGAGATAATTATTTTGAATGCAAAAATCTAGCTTCCAGGAAAAGCAGCTCCATACTTGTTAGCTGAAATTCTCTTTACGTTGGGCTCTTACCAAGTTCTACATCCTGATCATCAGTAAGAACAAGGATGATGTTTGGGCGGATGTTTCTACGGTCCCTTTGAAATCTTCCCTTCAGACGCTGATTTAACAGGAAAGCTGAACTTCCATCCAACAGTGATAAAACAGTCATCATGAATAATCCAAGGACAATACTATGCTGTGCCATATTGTGCTGATTTAGTGTTCTCTCTGAACAAGGTAGGTTAATGGCTTGTATTTCTTTTTTGTTTGCAGGTCTCCTACAAGGGAGAGGGAAACAAGTATTTATTTATACTTTGACCACCCTGCCCCGCCAAGGAACAGCAAGGTTCTCTCCAAAAAAGTAAAAAGCAATATACTTGAAATAATCTAATTCCTAAGAAAAAAAAAAAACACACAACAACAAAGCAACTGAATGTTTTTCTAGTGCCAGCTAGAAGCAGAAACTTGAAAAATTCACAGTTCGTAAGCCGTTTCCAACGTAGGCAATGAAGTTTCACTCTATGCTCAAGTTTGGCAACAAGTTCAAGGGTATCAAACTCTTACTTTTGCTTTGATACATATAAAAAGCAATCTTCTTCCTTAAGGTTCTGGGATGTTTTGAGATGGCAATTTTGTTTACTGCATCAAAAATGCAGATGTTGAAGAAAAAACCCACATCTATCCATATTTTTAAACAGGACCGTGGTAAAATTTACTGAGTTAACAGCACATTTGCAAGTTCATAAAGGATCCTCAGACAAAAGACTTGTTTTACACTGATTTATCTTAGAAATTTCATTAGAAAGCAGAGCTGCCCAGATCTTGGAACTATGGTACGATACTGTTTGAAATCTACTACAGCTTTGATGTTATTGTGATATCCCTTCAGCATTTCTGTTGGTTTCCAAGATTTTTTTTTTAAAATATCATTATTATTAATTAACATATTTGAAGGCCCATTACTGCAAATGTTTGGGAATGGACGCACCAAAATGATTTGCACTGCCTATGACTTCTCTCCATCGTAAATACAATGCCCCAAAATTGACTTGTTTGCAAAACAGAGCACCTCTAACTGGTACTGCTCCTGTTAATGAGCCAATAAAAAATTCTCAGCAATTCCTACAAGATTCCAAAAAATGAATAAGCATGCTGAAGAATTTTTTAAATCATAGTTTTGCTCAGTGATCTTCTGGTATAAAGGGATTTTCTCTTGCTTTCAGAAGTCAAAATAACAGTATGAAACTGTATTGAAAATATCAAGTACTAATTATTTCATCAGATCCAGTGATCAATGAGTCAGTTTTTGATGAATTCCCTACTTGCTGCCTGCCTTTTCCTGGACTGGTGCCAATAATCTCTTGTAATGCAGTGAAAAATCAATTAAAAATGACACAAGGGAGACTATCTGCTTTTTGTAAAGACCAGAAATGCCTGAGTAGAAAGAACCTAGCACAGTGTGTTTTACCCAAAGAAATACATTGGCTATTCTGTCCCTAAAGCCACTTAGGAAAACAGTTTTTCCTCCAGCAGATTATTTCATAGCCACATTTTTACTTCATCTCTGTCAGCGTCTGTTCTTTGAGATAAACTTTGATTGAGAAAGTTCTCATGCAATAGCAAAACCACTGGTCTGAAAAATTATACTCGGCTTCTATGTTTATTTAAGAAATGCATATTGAATTTTCATATAAGTCGACAGATACATAGCTATAGTATGATGCAATATTTATTAAGGCTGCTTTCCAAAAATGTACACTAATAGGGTTTTGAGGAAATGAAAAATCCTTTTTCCTTACTAGTCTCTCCAGCAAGTTTCACAGGCAGGTGAAATTAACTTTTTTCATAGGAATTAAAAATTGATTTTAAATATCCTAGCACTTGTTCCAAGGGGTAGGGAAAGACAAAAGTCCAACTTCCTAAGTTTACAGATACAGCTTTAGTACCTCTGCTGTTGCTCAGAGATTTGCCAGGCTATAGCAGAAGGAACACCGACAAGTCCTATCAATTTTCATTCCTTGAACTCAGAATTCCATCTGCAGCAGTAAAACTGGGAAGATTCATGTCAGATTCAATGTGTTGCTACTGTCCAGAGTAGTCAAAAGCAGCTTGAAAGGCAAATCTGGATCTGTTTCAAAAGGGGAGGGGGAAAAAAAAAGTTAGTTTAGCAGGCACATATTCCTGGACACCAGCTTTTTGGGGGAGGGGGTAAAGAGATGGCTTCTGCTCTTCAGAAATGACTCCATATGTAATTCTGTTGATGAAAACATGTTTTCATTACACACAGACATTTTTCTGAAGGTCTAAAAGTTAACGTGGTTTTTTTCTGCTCTATACTAGCCAATAGCTTCACAGAATAAAAGCATTCGCTGCCTTTTCTTGCAGCTTTAGAAGGCTGTCCATTCTTGTTATATCTGCTCGGAACTACATTCACTATAGAGTATTATGCATATAACAGCCTTCCTTGCATTTTTCTTACTTCTCTTAAACAAATGCATGGAAGTAACCTCATGACCTCATTGCCTCTCTCCCCTCAGCCTGTCTTTTCCTTACAGTTTATTGCCCCTCACTCACTCCATTGTATCTAAAAATAGAAGTTGTCCCCAGCTCAGAGAGCTGCTTATCTATCTATAAAATACTTAACACATTTGAGGACATACATAAACTGCTATTCCACAGCCATTTTATCCACACTTGTACATTTATGGTTAAAAGAATTAGTTATCTCTAAGAGGATACTGCGGGTGGAGGAGAGAATTTCATGTCAAGTACAACAGGCATCTTCTACCAAACCTGGCACCTCTTTCTCAACCCCCTCCTCGATGAAGATTTTTCAACTATTCTGATGTGTTATGTTCCTATTATTATCAGGGTAAGTACTGCTGGGAACTAACTCAAAGTATGTAATTATGTGCAAAACCCATACCAATAACTAGGTAAGAAAATTAAAGCAATTTTAGAAAATAACCTGTTTTGTGAAGTATGTATTCATAAAAGACAGACATGCCACAACTAACAGCATATATGCAGTAAAATCTAAAAGCCAGCTTTAAATAGTTCTCAGAATAGCAACAGAAGAGTCTCTCGCATGGATTGCCAGTGGCCAAATATAGATTGGTTTTTTTTTTAACCCCTAGTCTTCGGTGAACTTCAGGGAAGAAATATGACATAAAGTCTGTATTATCAGTGCTTTCCCCATTTCTGTCAACAAGTTTAATCTGCAACTCATAGATAAAGCCAGAAGAGCTCCACAGCAGTGACCCAATCTGCCTTCACTTTTAATATAGCACCCTCTCCAACGATGCATTTTGATCTGAGTGGTACAGATGGTCCACTGTTTTATGTGCCTCTGCAGGCCATCCTCCAATATTAAAGATGCTTAATCTGTAGTGGCTCTCATGAGAATTAGGTATGCCTCTTATTTTCTCCCAGATTACACATATGAACTTGACAAGTCTGGTCACTCCTGTTTCACATTTAGGGAAGTGCTATCAGAAATTTATGAAATGTTCTTCAGCTGGGGCATCTAGCTGAGCTTTATTAAGACTGTGAAACCTCCTAGGCAGGCTGCTTAAAAGTCTGGTCCTCTTATTTTCTATGGTTTACGGTCGAGTTTAACAAGTCCCTGACTCCCTTCATAGCCTGAATTAGATACAGCTGCCTCTTTTTGTTCTTAGCTCCTGCTAGTATGGGGAATGAGAATAGAGCCAAACTTAATTCTCCTGTGTGGCAACACAGAACATTATACTAAGTCACATTATAAATGTTGAAGAGATAAAGCCAGACTTCAGTACATTTATTCTATTTATAAATGAACAGAGCCAAGTTCTGTTCCCAAGTAGCATTTACACCAAGGAAAGACTTCTTCTTAATACTGCCCTCAGTAATTAATGTCAGTTCTACAGCAGCACAGGCAGGATGCACAGGGATGACCGATGTCAGTTCTACCCCCAGATGGTATTTTTAACATGCTATTGATTAGTATTGCTTGACACAGATGTAACAGGCACTGTGTGCAAAACTAGTAACTGACGGTGGCTTGCACACACTGGCGCTTCCAACCTTGCTAATGCAAGTCCTAGCACAACTGTCCCATGCATGCGCCCAGTGCAACTTCACTGAAGTCAAATAATTAAGTTATTCCAATAGAATCAAGAGTAGTATCTGACTCTCCTTGTAAAAGAAAAGGTACAAACACATAACAAATTAATTCTTGTATTAAATACGTAAGTTAATCCTGCTTCAAGCCTACTTCTAGAAAGCTGTTTCTAGAATGTTGTTTTTCTAGTTATGTTTACATTAACTGATTTTTTTAAAATAATATACTGCATTTTAATATAAATAATAAATACTGCAAAACACTAAATGCAGAATTGGTATGGCAAGTTCAACTTGCCCAGCAGCCACCACAGAACAGGGTAACAGCATGTAAGCCACACAGTGGAACTGCACAATAAGGGAAAACTGGTTAGCAAGAAGCAATGCACACCTGCTCTAAATACGGCTGGAACCAATACCAGGTGTATTATTTAAGCAGACTTAGGTGTGCCATTTGTCCAATATTTAAATTCATTGAAATACATGGTGCTGGAGCCATTCCCTAGCAACCAACCCAATTAAAACCACTTTGCCAGTTAAATAGATTCAGCAGGCTGCTGTTCTTTTAACTCTTGAGTCACTCCTATACATCCAGGTTTGATTATGATAACTCCTTTTTCACTGAAGCTGTCAACCATCATTTGAAACCATTATATTTTGTTTGTAAGAGATAAACACATTTTTATATGTGGATTGGGAAGAATCTTGTTTGCAAACAAACAAGGTTCTCAAGGAAAGGCTGGTATCAACGTTACTGCTGTAATCTAACAACATGCTGTGTTTTCTTATAGTTTTATACTTTCTGATTTTTTTCCCCCAGACAGTCAAAAATTTAAGAGAAAGTACAAAATCAAACTGCCAGTGCTAAATGTGACTTTCGAAGATTACAGTTATGCTGATTTACCTACACAAACTATGGCCAAAGTATTTTTATTTGCAAGTATCTACAATTTCTTCAGAAGAAGTCAGGAACAGAGTTTCCAGACTTATTAGAGCACTGAATTACTATTCAGACATGTTCTTCTGACTTGCTTTCCTTATGCTGGTGAACTCTATACTAAAGCTAATATTTATCACAGGGAAGCTTACTTGCATTACAGAATCTCCTCCTATTCTGTACCTTTATTTTAAATAAAATTGAATTATAAATTAGTTATAAATTTCCCTAGGAATTGATATTTAAAAAAAATGTTTTAAACAGCACAATATACTTTCCATGAATCCATACTATACTTTCTATTCACTGCTTGCTTGTTATTATTAGAGTTTCCCTGTAACACACACAAAATTAGTTAGTACTCAGATAGGTTAAATTGCTATTTGGATCCCCCAAATCCACAATAATAAACATGCTTTTCTGCACCCCATGCAATGATAACCCAGTAACAACTTAAAAGAGATTAAGAATTATTTCCCTATTATACTTATTATCTTCACATATTTATAAATAAGAAAGATGCACAGTCATTGACTTTAAAGATAATTATATTAACTCATATTAAGTATAGTAATAACCACAGACTTTCACTTCTGAAAATACCAGAAGGGAATGAATGCAAGTGCTTTAAGATAGAAAAAGTAGGCAAGAACAGTTACCATCACACAAATACATTCTACCAAGTAAACAGAACTTTTTGGAGCCGCATACAGAAAAATAAAATCGTGCTGTGTATAGACGTATACAAGCACGTATAGACATTCAGATACATATATTACCCGGATACGCACGGTAATTTGCTAAATGAGAAACTAAGTGCTATGGCATCAGTTGTCTCTGGAAACTCTTTTCCGCACAGCCACAGCCCGGCGATCACGGAGACACATCCATCGAGACGGTGGCCCGCACACGGCACCCACCGCCGCCAGGACCTTACCCTCTTCTCCCCCGCGCAAGGGGGGCGCGGCACGATCCTCCCACGGCAGGGTTAACAGCTACCGGGCTGGCACCGAGCGTCCGCCGTGCCGTGCCGTGCCGGGGCTGGCAGCAGCCTCAAGGCCGGCAGGGCCGAAGGGCGGTGGCGCCCCGGGGGAGCTCCCGCCGCACCAGACGGGGCTGGCCAGGGGCAGCGGGGGCGCAGCCATCCCAACGACAGGACCGCATCGCACTGCCTCTCCTCCAGCCTCTGCCGGTCCAGCATCCACCCACCCGCCCTGCCTGCCCTCCCAGCCCCAAGCCCCCTTTCTCGTAACACCTCACTCAACTTCCAGCCCCGCCCGTTACCTATGCAGCAGAAGCACGGCCAGAACTGCTCGCTGCCTGCTGCATTAGACCCTCCGCCCAGGCTCCCCGCTATGGCAGCCTGGCTCGGCCTCCGGGAGCCCCAGATGCGAGGGCACCGCCGCCCGGCCGCTCCCAGACTCCGCCATCCCTAGTTGGGGAGGCGAGCGGGCGGGCTCCAGATACCCCTTCCAGCGCTCCCGCAGCCGCCGCACACTTACCCGCGGAGCTGGCGTTCAGGCGTGCCGCGCTACGGCCGGGGCTCTCACCGCCCGCCTGCGGAGCCCGGCGGGGCGGAGAAGCGCATCCTCCGGCCGCGGCGCCGGGCAGCGGCCGAAGCCTGTTTCCCGAACAAGCGTTTAGAGGAAGCGCTCGGGCGGGCGCTGCCCCCCCCCTTCTTCCTCCTCTCCCTTCTTCTCCTTTTCCCGTTTAAAAAGTTCATTTACCTCGAGGATCCTCCTCCAGGATTGACGCAATGCCCCGGCGGCGCGCAAAGAGGGAACCTGTTCCACCAGCCCCCGGCTCGTTCAAAGTCCAGCGGCAGCTCCGCGGGCCGCGGCTCTACCCCGCAGCAGGACGCGGTGGCGCGCAGCTCCGCACCCTAGCGCGCACGGGGGAACCGGGGAGGCCGCAAAGGCAGCCCCCCTCGGAGGGGAAGGGGCCGACGCTGCGCTGCCGCCGGGTGCACACAGCCCTTATAAGCAAAGAGGATAGTCCATTGAGGGGTGGGGAGAGTGAATTAATTGCCCCTCATATTTTACGCTCTTCTTGTCTCCTATCGCTAACGTTTGCCGAGCTCAGTCAGGCCCCTCGCTGCTGATCTCCCCCTAAGCGCTGCTGGGCTGAGGAGAGAGGTGGCAGACTTGAAAAGGGGCTGAGGGGCTGCCTGGGGCCCTGCACTCAGACACCTGTGGAGAGAGAGCCTGATGACTTCTTAATGGGTTGGTAACACAGACCCCATTCCACTTGTGCAGTTGAAATTAAAGGACCCAATATTCATTAGCAATTAAAAAAAGCTTAATCAAGCTCTTCCAGGTAGGGACTGTGTTTACAGCAGGTGCTGTCTACACTACTTGGAACAAGTTACATTCTACTCCTGGAACTTAGTAGTGTTTGGATAAATATCTAAATATGTAATAACTTCAGTGGATTTTTAACGACCTCTTAAATACATGTCTTTCAAAGATACTGGTACATGAACATGTTAAAAAAAAATAGGAGTATAACATTTTCTTCTAGTATTCCCATGCTGATAGCGTCACACAATCAATGCAGGTTACCTCAGAACTTCCTGACACTTATTATTATATTTAATACTGAATTATCCACAGAGGAGGCCATAGATCACAAATTCCAGTGTATCCGTAAGTTTTTATTTTGAATCTGTATCTTTAAAACATGCATTAGAAAACATACATCTGAGAATAAAAAGAACCTTACGCCACGATTTTTATCATAAAATGATGCTATGGGGAAAATGGTTTATGTGGTTGAAAATGGACAGGATACAGTTTTTCTGTGCAAGAACAACAATCAATGGAAGAGGAGGAGTAAGAACTATATTAGAAAAAGAAGATTTATCATTTCCCTGTTCAAGTCAAAATACACACTTCTACAGCTGCAGAACCAGCGAGGAAATATGATGGTTCCTGAAAATGCTATAGGAAAATGACTAGCTGTAGTTTTAAGGAAAAAAGCCGGAGCAGAAGAGACTCACAGAAAGAATTATGGAGTTCTAGAAGTAAATATTTTGGAAAGCAATGCAATTTTTTAATATATAAATATATAATATTTATATACATAAAAACTTATGTTCCATCTATGATTTATTTAGATTTTTGCTTTAAAACAAGCAGTGCCTCCAATGACCTAATTCGGACTTTGCTGGAGAAGGCTAATCATCTTGAACCTTTTTTCATTATTGGCTCCATTCTTGGCTACACATAGATGTGACCCTAAATCAGCAAAAAATTAAATGGCACAATTCCTCCAAATACAGGTATGTCACTACTAAGGTACCAAGTGTGCTCCTGTAAGGACAGGAATAAACACTACAAGTGAAGCACTTTATGTCAGTACAACTGTGTCCACACTAGGGGCTGCAACAGTATAACTGTATTGGTATAAATAAACTGGTCCCTAAAAGGGAGTTACACTAATACAAAAGCTGTGTGTAAAACAGGAGCTACATCTTGCTAACATTTTGATAAAATTGTTATATTGCTTTCTGAGATAACATTTGACCTTTTGCTAGCAACTTTCATCTCACAATTTACAGACAATTAATTTTTACAACACACCTGTGAGCTATGATGTTCTGATTCTACACATTTTAGACATGAATTAGTGTCAGATAAGGCAGCTGAGTCACCCAGAGCCAAACAGACTTCAGCAATAAGGCCAGGAACAGAACCAGGAACCCGGCATTCCTCTGTCCTAACCACAAGCCAACAGTTTGCAATACACAACCTCTACAAACTATCTCTAAAGGGACTGCAAACAGTAACTACCAAGCCAAAAGAAAATACAAAGTTTGCTATACAGTGATCCACATTTTACATTGGAGGAGAAAATGGACAAGCTCCCTGTTTAAAATGTAATTTTTCTAGAGCACTGTAAATGGGATTTTCCATTATAAGAAACACATGACCTAATATAAAACTACGTTGTGAATTTTCATTAATATAAACTACAAGCAACAAAGATACTAAAACTAGTATCAGTGACATTAGTATAGCAATCTAAATTTGACTTAACATCACTGGAAAATCTGTCGCAATAGATCGCTCATTTCAACAAAAGGGTATGTTCACCTCACAGTGAGTGCATGTAATTTCCATTAATGTTAATGGGAGTTATGCAAGTGCATTAAGAGGATAATATACCCCCTGGTCTGAGACAACCCTGCGAAGTAAAAGGTGCTTCCTCTTGAAGAGAATAGGGTTTCCATCTCACGCATTTCAAAAGAACTTGTTCTGGCACTGTTACAAAACAGGATGGATAACAACTATTATGCATACTTGGTGAATAGTTTCCAAAGTTAAAGCAGTTTAGTAATTTCAGCTAGTTTTCCTATTGCTAAAAATTCAAGGGATATAGATGTATTTAAAACACTGTGGTTTATTTGAAGTCTGGGGCAACAAAATCATGTGAAATTACTGGTAAAACAAGAAGGTCTGAAAGCCTACTGGTGCGATGGGGAAGGAACTTTTTAGGTATCTACTTTTTAAATAAAACAAACTCTTTTCATTCAGTAACTGGAAAAGGATTCCATTGATGTATATGGATCATCACAACTGATCAAGAGTTCAAAAGATAAAATGAAGAAGCAAGATCATTCCCTTTCACTCCAACAGCAGAGCTTTCTCACTGTGTATCACCAACTAAATTTCAGATATTTCTCACAGTATGCCATTTAACAACTTGGAGTTACTTTACTGTACCTCAAATAACAAATGCTGCCCATTATCTAAATAATATGTTAAACAAATCCCAGGATATACTTACTGAAATTAGGAGAAAACAGAAGTGCAGGCATTTCTTTAACTATCATCACACATTTATCTGCATCGTTAGGCACATAAATCCCTCAAAAAATTTAATCTACAGTTTCTCTGTCCACCTTACTTTCAAGTAGTGTGACAGAGAAAAATATACTGAACAATGCATGTTGGACTGTTAACTAAACCATGGATTTGCAGGTTAAGGGAACCACTTTGATCCAGTTGGCAGGTAGTGGGGATCCATACCATTGTCACACTCATGGGGAACTGTCTCCCCAATGGAGAAGAAATAGGAAGAGCAGCATGTCAGCGATAGAGAGAAGCAACTTCTGCGAAATGAGAAGACAGTCAGAGAGAGTCCAAAGTCATTAAAAAAACACCCCAAAAATAGAAGATAGGCAACATGCTGTGCAAGGCATGTTTTTTTCACTGTTGCCAAATATATTGTACTTTCAGAGCTCAAATATTGCTCTCTTTTCACGTTACGTGAAATAGAAAAGAAGGGCTGGCTTTCACATTTTTACACACTTCAGTCAATGCTTTCCAACTCTTCTTCGGACTTGCTAATCTTTATCTTTATAGTAACTCATCATATGTAAACTTCTCAAACCATTAGTCATTTTGATTTCTCCTCTCTTTCATAGTTTTTAATGTATACACACATGCTTTGAGCCATCTTTAAAGACCTAGAAATAAAGCCAGCAACAGAACATGAGTCTGATCTCGCTTGCTTTTCCTCAGTGTAATTTATTACAGTAATCAGTCCAGACTTATACTAATTACACTGGTCAGAGACCTTATAGCAGTATAGAGTTTAATTTTTTACTTCTTTAAACAACTGCATTTCAGTTGCATAAAATGTGTAAATACTGCTTCAAAAACAAATCAGAATGCTACTAGGAAGGCATAAACAGCACAATATGCTCCACTCCTTGATCCCTCACATTGCAGGAGTTTCATATCGCAAACTCCAGCCCAATATGATTTTATGGGCAATTGCTCCACTCTTATCTTTTAAAGTCAAATTGCACTTTCTATAAATATGCAATCACATTATGGGGGAAAATGGTTTATATGTTTTGAGGTACTATGAAAATGGAAAAGGGGAACACAGCCAAAGAAAACAAAGGAGAAGGGAAAAATTCACCTTGCTTGGTTGATCCAAGTGCTAAGCAAAGAAATGCATTATATTCTTCAGTGTGAAAATAAAGATTAAGTATAGTATACTGCATGAATTTAGTTAAAATTATGAGTTTACAATGTGCCAAGACTTAATATAATTCTAGTTTAAGGTTAATCAAATTAATTTTGATCGTAACTCACAACAGTGGATGCAAGTTACTTGGCAAAATATTGAAGCAGCAAAGATGATGGGAAGATGATGTAACAGCAACAAAAGTAGCACCCCAGTGCACTGATAAAAGTGATAGCTTACCTATTTGGACAACAAACTCCTAGAAAGCCAAACAGAAATTCATAAGAAAACACTATTAGAATGATCTTGAAGTTCACATACAAAATTAATGTATGTGTTCTAAGCATTATTAATAAGGCTCAAAGATGCATCTGAAGATCTATACAAGGATGTAAATTCAATGGACCATTGTTGGTCACACAGCCCATATAAAGCAGAATAGAGAATAGTACTGAAAAAAGCAGCCCTCCTTTTTCCCCATTTTTAAATTACCCTTTGAATAGCTGCTTGTAAGTGAGCAATGATTTACTAATTTATTTTATTAAAGAATTTTTCTTTTCATAAAGAATTCAGTTTTGGTTTTTTTGGTTTTTTTTGTTTTTTTTTTTTAACATCCTGATCCACTTTTCCCTTGTAGGCTTTGAACACATTTTAGTATGATTCTCAGGCTGCCTTGTGTTCTGATACCTGGATGTTGAAAATGTATGGATATGGAGCAATGGGACAACAATCAACTGAACGCATTGTTTAACTAATGATTAGCTGCAATCTCAGCACAAGTTGGTACGTCACGCAAAATGTGAAAGACACTTATATTCACTTTTACTAGAACTTCTCTTAGAGAAGTCAATAGTCATTGCCCTTATTTAAATAACATTTCCTAATAAAATAGTAATGTATGTAATGGTAAAAATACTCTGCGCCATTCTAATAACAACTATGCTCTGATTTGAAAGTATTAGAGCAGGAAAATGTGCAATCAACTGATATAGGATGGATAGAGCAGCAGGCCTCACCTTAATATAACACTACAATGTCCACTGTTTTCTGTGGCCCACTGTGCATTTAATATTAGTCAAGGATGTATCCGTGTGACCACACTATCTCCATCCCATAGAAGAACACACTCCTGTCACCCTGGAACCATCACCTTCATGTGCTGCTTCTGAATAGCTCCCAAATTGCAACAGGTATCCAGTGTATGTTATGTACTCTTCGCCATATAAAGGTTTAGTTTGCAGGTTTTTAGGTTCCAGTGAATTTGCTGCACCTACAGCAGAAGTACCTTCACTTACAAAGACCTATTCTGTAGGTACAAAGTCCAAAGGGATGCAACTGGACTTCACCTCCATATGGAAAGCTACGGCTTACTGTTTACTTACTCTGCTTTTCATTATGTCTTCTAATTATTACTGTTTAACAGTTCTCCCTCTCTGCTTCAAATATTTTTCATAATAATATAGATATCTGGATCTGGCTGAATATTTATATATTATAAGCTGAACTTCAAATGCACAATTTTAAGAAATATTAGGTGAGCAAATTACACAATTGCCATCATTTTGCACACACAGAGAAGGCTAAGTCATCTTCTTTTTCAGTTGCCTCAATAGCACAAGTGAGGCAAAGCTTATGGTGGGATGTGATACCTGTTATTAGATCAACCGCTACATGTGGGAAGGAACAGACACACCCTCAGGCATATCAAGCACTTCTTCAGGTCTGAAATAGAAGCAGCAATCTTCAAAGCTAAACTGCTCAGAGTTTAACTAATGTGTTAATCAAGCCATGTGAAAGAAAAATAGCTCATATCTCTGATATGGGAAGGCTTGCTCGCAAAGAAAGACGAGATACAGCTTGATCTGTTAAAACAAAGAAGTAACTCACCTTCTGAAAAACATAGACTTATTACTGAGGTGGAGATACAGGAGAAATCAGAAGAGAGGTTAAGAAAATTATAATACCTATAAAACCAGTATCTCTAACAAGTCTATCATTTTTACCTTTTAACAGAGCTATGAATTTTAATATTCAGGCTTACCTTTTGAAGGTGCTTTATAGATGTCCCTTGAGGGTCAGGACTGATTCATCAGAGGTAGCGTGGTTACTTTATAAGAAATGTTCACCTACCAGTCATTGGCATCTCTCACTTATTGATCATCTACAAGGATCTTGGAGTTGACTCACTTTCTGTAAGGTCATTTGGTGCATTTGGTTATGCAGGTTATTTCCTCTGGGGACTATGGAGATGTATCAGCAAGCAGATATGCAGTTTTGATAGTGTTATTGTAGCTTCATTACTTTCAGTACAAGTAATGTGCAGTCGTCTGAAAGACTTAATGCATACATTATGTGTTCTTAAAATATAAATTATTATCTTTTGAAAAAGTTCCTTTTTAGTTACAAATCAACAATTTAATTTTTTTTTCCCTAGATGCCAAAGGCAGAGATTATTTATATAATGTCTAAAGGACACTAAAGCCATCCAAATGCTTTCTACTTCATTCAAGACAATGAGAAAAATACTGAAACAGAAACATGTCCCACCCCTGCTGAAGAATGCTTTACTCTCATTTCCAGAAAGTTAAAAATAGAGTTGAATCTACATGTGAGCTTTAGCATCACTCCCCTTATAGTAGAGTTTACAATCTACTATAAGGAAGTGACAATTAAGATTTCTGCATGCAAGAAAACCTTGATCATGACTACAATATTATACTATTAACAGCCACTGACTCAGTGATGTCTGAAAAGTGCCTTGCAACCCTGTTTCTTCCTCTTCTCATCTTTTGTGTTAAAATTTTTTTTAATACATTTGTATAAATAGATCTGATTTTTGTTCATCTTTCAAAAATTTCAGGCTGATTATAGAGTTGTCTAAAGTGCTAAAAATAAGTCTTCAGCTATTGTCTGTGTTCAGAGTCCTGTGCAATTAGATTCTTCTTTCATACTTCATACAAGATAAAAGATCCCGATTCCGTCATCTGTCTTGCATCCTGGTCTTCTACCTAATTACCTTAGTTGCAACCTTTTATTTTCTTTACATCACATAAGTATGCATTTCAGGTGATTTATATTTATGTTTTCATCATGTGTACAGCATATTCCAAGATCCAACTGAGCCCCTTTGCTATTCAATACCGTCACTTTGAGTTATTATTTGTAATCATAATTTCTCTTTTCATTTGAGAAAAATACTTAGCTCTATGTCGTTTTTTCTAATTCACAAGCAGCATTCTCTCTATCTGTCATTTAAAAAAACCCCTAACTCATCACCATTGTAGGAACATTGCTGGCTACAGCTATATTTGGCAAAGAACAAATTGAGCCTGATTGGTCTCTCTGAACGTCATTGGGGTTTTTTTTGTTGGTTTATTTATTTATTTATTTATTTTTAAGCATCACAGCTGCCCTTTCTGGCTTAGAATACGTATTATTTCTGATTTCAATCATTCCTTGAAAATTATGTCTGATCCTGAATTCAGAGGGAATTTTATTACTTTAGTAGAAGCACAGTCTATATTTCTATCGCTGCAAAGCTTCTGCATTACCAGTGAGCAACAAATTACAGGTCAGATCTCTTACATATAGTAAGTCTCATTTACACACCTAAAATGGAGTGAATTGATTCTTCAGAAGCGATTAGCACCCATAGGAAACAGTTCTGAAAATTTATGTAGCTTTCCTTAGGTCCTGAAATTGGAGCTGAACACTCGTGATGTTTGGCAATGCAACCTCTTTATTTGTACTTTAGTTAGCTTTATGTTATTTGTATGCCTCATCGCTCTCATAGTTGATTACAGTAATAATTCTTGAGAAACTTGCTAGTCCCGAAGTATAACAGAGATCAACTACCTCCCCTGCCAAACAGGAGTGCCTGACATGAGAATATCTGAATGTATTTCTTCAGGAATTGAAGAGACTATTTTTCAAGACAAGACTGGATGCTCTTAGTTGGAAAAAGTTCTTACCATACACTGAAGAGTTATATGTAATCTGTAGAGTGTTGATCTGCTGGAGGGTAGGAAGGCTCTGCAGAGGGACCTGGACAGGCTGGATCGATGGGCCGAGGCCAACTGTATGAGATTCAACAAGGCCAAGTGCCGGGTCCTGCACTTCGGCCACAACAACCCTAGGCAACGCTGCAGGCTTGGGGAAGAGTGGCTGGAAAGCTGCCCAGAGGAAAAGGACCTGGGGGTACTGGTTGACAGCCGGCTGAACATGAGCCGGCAGTGTGCTCAGGTGGCCAAGAAGGCCAACGGCATCCTGGCCTGTATCAGAAATAGTGTGGCCAGCAGGAGCAGGGAGGTGATCGTGCCCCTGTACTCGGCCCTGGTGAGGCCGCACCTCGAATACTGTGTTCAGTTTTGGGCCCCTCACTACAAGAAGGACATGGAGGTGCTGGAGCGTGTCCAGAGGAGGGCAACGAAGCTGGTGAAGGGCCTGGAGCACAAGTCTGATGGGGAGCGGCTGAGGGAACTGGGGTTGTTTAGCCTGGAGAAGAGGAGGCTGAGGGGAGACCTCATCGCGCTCTACAACTACCTGAAAGGAGGTTGTAGTGAGGTGGGCGTTGGTCTCTTCTGCCAAGTAACTAGCGATAGGACAAGAGGAAATGGCCTCAAGTTGCGCCAAGGGAGGTTTAGATTGAACATTAGGAAAAATTTCTTTACTGAAAGAGTGGTCAGGCCTTGGAACAGGCTGCCCAGGGAAGTGGTTGAGTCACCATCCCTGGAGGTATTTAAAAGACGTGTAGATGAGGCCCTTAGGGACATGGTGTAGTGGGCATGGTGGTGTTGGGTTGACGGTTGGACACGATGATCTTAGAGGTCTTTTCCAACCTGTATGATTCTATGATTCTATGATACAGAGCAATTTGTTAAAATGAGATTTTAAACTCAAAATCTATTTTTGCAGATTTGGCTCTTGGGTTTTTCTGAATAAAGCCATGCAGTATCAGCAAAAAGCTCCTGGAGGTACCTATCAAATCATCACACAGATTTTTAGTAATAACAGTGGTAAAACCAAAAAATTTAACTACTATCCTTCAAGTACGAATGATGATAAAGCACCAATCAATATTTATAGCTCAATATTAAAATGTTTTGAATTTTGTTTACTAGCAAAGAAATAGGTCAAGACAAACTTCAGGCTTAATTATTTCCAGCTGAATGGATTTAAAAAAGGCTGAAATCTTTCGTGAAGTAAAGTGGAATGTTTTATCCAAAGAGCTCTGGCTAGTAGTATGTAATTCCAAGGCGGATTTCCTACTCACCAGCAGATTTTTGGCTTGCATATTTCTAAATGCACCCAAGATCACACACCAAATTTTGTTCTGACTTGCATTAGTTTAATACAAAGTAACTGAAATAGCCTGGCATACTTTACCAAGAAGAAAGTATTTTAAGTGAACAAAAAAATATTTCACTAAAAGCACCGTGACACACTTGCTAAATGAGAATCTATTCAACACTCCCAGTTTTATGATTAAAACCTCTAAAATGCCTAGGGCAATTTTAATTTTTTAAAAACTATTTTGGGCATAAAATTCTTGCAAAACATGGTGGTTCCAATATCCAAGATACAGAAAAAGGAGAAATATATGCAAATAATATCCCAGTCTCAGGCTCATCAAGTCAAAATCAAAATGAGTTATATCAGGTAGCACCTGTTTAGAATACTTGCTTTTAAATGCTGCATGAATTAGTAGATATTTGAAACTTCAAGCAGTGTGTCATCAGCCAGAAGGAAGCTGATAACACTTCAAATGCTAACAACAGTGGAAAACATGTTAATTTTTTATGGACAGTAATCTCTCTTAAAATAAAAAATCTCTTAATATCTCTTAAAAAACATCTTTATTTGAACCATACTAAAACTGAATGATAAGAAGTTAGAAGTAATATTTTATCTCCTTGTCCAGATCTTTCAACATGTTGTTTATGGCCTACAAAGGGACTGTGAAATACTTTTCACTAACAATTGGGATAAAGTGTTGTCTCAAAAAATAACACGTCTATTTTTACTTATTTTTTAAGGTAGATAGATATCTAATCTATTAAAATTCAAAACAGTCAAAAGCAAAAGCACCCAAATAATCTTTCAAAATATGGAAATACTTCTGTTTAAAAATAATGTGTGCAAAGAAAAGAAGGCAGCATTTTGAAAGTGTTCTTAGATTTCAGTCAGCAATTAGTCAAAACCAGCCTGAAGAGCATAGAGATGAATGATACATATTCAGCTGCAATTTTTAAAGACAAAAATGTTAAGGTTGGAACCTTCTCCTCCCAGCTAACTCCTCCTCCTGCTCCTCCTCCCACCTGATAATTCCCCTTTCTTATCCCACTGCTATAGATATGCCTAAAATAAAACCTTGGATCTGAACTCCAGATAGACAAGAGCCAGAATTTGTAGCTTGCAGCTTTTCCTAAAAATCAGCCAGTTCCATACACCTCAAAAAATAAAAAGTTCCCATTTGGAATTAAAATCACTAAGGTTAGTATTGTTCTAGAGCTGTTTTGGTTTGGTGGTGTTTGGTTATTTTTTCTCCTGCTATGAGGCACGAGTTTTTGATCACGAATTTTAGTTTAGAACAAGATTTTTGGGCTTAGCCTCTTCCTTTGCAGCTCAGTGTAAATTCAACCTACATCAGTATATGAACTGTGCATACCAATCATCCGGAACAAGTCCATGCAGAATTGCCTGGATGAATCCAGGTACTTTAAAAGAAATTCTGCAGAGAGAAACAACAGGAAAGCTATTCCAGAGTTACTATTACAGACTGCCAGATCTGAGTATAAGGTGTGAACAGCCAGCCATTTCCCACTGTATTTGATCTTTTGCAATCCAAACCCTAAGCCTGCTCTTTGGCTGACACTGCAGAACAGTAAGATGACATCTGCATCAGGACACTACATTATCATATGGCAGTGTAGTTCACATCTGAGGTCATTTTACAGTTAAATTAGACTTGACTATCTTTGGCTTTTTCTAGATGAAAATATAAAAGCTATAATTCTGTTAGATTTTTAGCTTAACTGGTTTCACATATCTTGCATTCTCTAACAGCAACTTCACTTCTTATCTATTGCTTTTCATAATTAGATCTCAAAAAGTTTTACAAATTAGGTATGGAACATTTGTTACATTGATTGAGAAACTGAGCTGTAGAAAGGTAAAATGACTTACTCAAGGTCAATTCAACAGGTCAGTGATCCATCTAGGAACAGACATCCTGGGCTCTAAAATACTGTTCTATTTGCTAGGCCAACAGTTTCCAGCTTGAAGCCTATGGACCTCTGGGGCCCTGCAGATTAGATCTCTAGGCTACATAATACGTAATCATTTGCTTTGTTTACCATAATTTCTATACATGCATCAGAACATATCAACTAGCCTGTGCTAACAGTTCTCCTTGATACTCCAGCACATGGAAGATCTTTCAGATTAGTGTTGCCAACCAAAGTCTCAGACAACTATGCTCTGAACTGTCACCCGCTTAGATAAGTAGAGCAATAATGTAGGGCTATAGGCAATACACACACAAATAATGTTATTGAGGAGCAAGCATATGAGAACTGCCCTGTACTCTAGAGAAGTCTACAGGGCAAACAAGGTACCTATGTGTGTGCACATGCATTTGTTGAGTGTCAACTAAGGTATGCTCCAGCACTTACTGCAGTGGGCAATATGCACATATGTTTCTGGGGGGCAGGATGAGGCAGAGGAAGAAGGACAAGGGCAATGGTGGGGTACAGTGTCCAAGGAGATAACAACCTTCCCATGCAACACACAGACCTATACACCAACTGGTGTTAAAATTAAAACAGAAACACTCTTTAATGCAACCTTAGTAAAGCAGTTTATACCTCCCACATCTGGTATTCTGGGCTGTCTGAAGACTTGGGTAGACACATCCATGTTGATGACACAATGCTTAAGTGCTCAATTGCTCAAGAACCATGAAGTAAACAGAACACGAAGTTTCAAAGAATAAATAAAGAATTAGGATTCTGATATAATTACATAACCTTAGGTACTTATAACTCATCCAAGCCCTGTCTAGTTTGTGAGGAAAAAAAGGCAAGTAGGAAAATACCAATGTATTTATGATGGAACGTCATGATTCAGGATCTTGCTACAACAGTCAATAGGCAGTCTGTTTACTTTGATCCCCTAAAGATCTGTACGGGTTTTGGCTGGGATAGAGTTAATTTTCTTCACAGTAATATGGTGCTATGTTTTAGATTCGTGGTGAAAACAAGTGTTGACAACACACTGATGCTTTAGTTATTGCTGAAGAGTGCTTACACAGCATCAAGGCCTTTTCTGCTTCTCACACTGCCCCGCCAGTGAGCAGGCTGGGGGTGCACAAGCAGCTGGGGGGGGACACACAGCTGGGACAGCTGACCCCAACTGACCAAAGGCACATTCCATACCATATGATGTCATGCTCAGCAGTAAAAAGCTGGGGGAAGAAGGAGGAAGGGAGGACATTCAGAGTTACGGAGTTTGTCTTCCCAAGTAACCGTTACATGTGATGGAGCCCTGCTTTCCCGGAGGTGGCTGAACACCTGCCTGCCAATGGGAAGTAGTGAATTAATTCCTTATTTTGCTTTGCTGGCACATGTAGTTTTTGCTTTACCTATTAAATTGTCTTTATCTCAACCCACGAGTTTTTGCTTTTTTACCCTTCCCATTCTCTCCCCCATCCCACTGCAGGGGAGTGAGCAAGCAGCTGTGTGGGACTTAGCTGCCTGCTGGTGTTAACCCACAACAGGATCACAGGCACCAAGCCCAAGAACAAAGAAGACGGAAAAAAATTTGCAGCCGAGTAGATCAAGATAAAGAAGAAAATACCATGTTCCAACTGAGTCCCTTTCATCAGTCCTTAACTGACGCCTCTGCTGTAAGAGATCTTAAGAGGCTAAAATGTTTACTAAAACTTAAGCATAATGCAGATTTTAAGCATGTTACAAAGTTGATAATAGACAATGGTGATAACTCACAAAATTTGCATAGCTATACTAGTTTGTACCTAACTACAAACTGCCTTGAGGACGCTGACACATACATGTCATGCACACTCTCTTCAAATCATTCAGACACTCTACTACTGCTAACAGCATCTGAAGTTAGAAAGCACTACTCATCAGTTTTTAGCCTGTGATCAAATCTGAACACCAGGGAAACCTCAAGGGCTTGTTTTGACTTTTGAAAACACTTCTTTCTTAGACTAGAATCTTTTTCTTCAAGTAGCACATCTTTTCTTTCCTTCCCTTCTCAATAATCTCTGCAAGTTCTAATTTGCCACACACATTCCCAATTGTGAGCATGTGGCTGACAAATCTGGAGGTACAAATCACAAATTGAGTGATAGAAAACTCTTTGCTGCTGAAACCATGATTAAAAAAAATTGTATTGAATTTTAGGATGGCCTGAATGGATCAAATCAGTAACAAAAGGGCTGACTTTAAGCCATTCTGCTAGCTCAGACATGTTCAAAAATGTTGTTGGGGTAACTTCATTCCAAAAGACTTTGTGCTAGATCAGGTATCACTTCTTCTCCCATAGTTCACCAGAATAAATCATGAGCTTGGTTCAATCTGGCAAAAAGACAGCTCTAAATCTAGTTTATACTTCCAGATAATCCAGTAGTGCACAGATCTAATCTTAATGATCACAAATGCAATCTGCAAATGTTATTCTCCTTGCTTTAAAACAGAGCTAGGGAGTGGGAGTGTTAACATTTGCTTATCAGACCTAAAACACAAGGCAAAGAGACTGAAACTCTATTTAGCAGGCTGTGTTACAAAGCAGGAGCTCCTTAGACCTTTTACAACAGTAATCTCACAGCAAGCCTTCTCAAAAAGTTTATAGCAGGTATTTCTCTTCCTTCAGTTTGCAATGTGCTGATCTCCTTATCCTCTCCTGACAAAAGTCTGACAAAAATGAATTCAGAGAAAAGTTCATTAGACCTGCCCCAGTGACTATAAAAGTGATGAACTAAGGTAAGTTAGAAGCTTAAGTTTCTTAGTAACTTGATCAGTTTAATGGAAAGGAACAATTAAATAGTGTAGCAAATAGTTATAGCACAGATATAGATTACCATTTACTAAAGTTGGATTTGTAAACTTTATGTTGTCTACCTGCTTCTGATTTAACTTAAGATACATGTCAGTCCCTGATTGTCCCCTTTCCATGTCAGCTCTGTGACATAAACAATCTGTTATCTCGGTGCTTTTCCCCACACCGTTTTTACTGAAATAGACAATATCATATAAATGGTCCAACAGCACTGGTCTGAGGCAGTGTACATGAACTTGTAGTTTATGTTTAGCAGCACTATTATGTAAGATTAGAATAACCAACCTCTTGAATTTTTACAACCTGAAGTGTATTGCATTTAAAAATAGTCTTACAGGTCATTCTATATCTGTGTTTATATGATGATGAATCCTTCTGCAATTTAAGCATTGAAATATTTTGTCCCCATTCTGACACATTATTGTAAAGTCTAGGGATTACTGTAAGGATGGCTATTCCTAGGGGCATAATATTAGCTGCATATGAGATTGATGTTGGTAACTACAATGAAGCATAATACCACTCTCTCTGCTATAACAGAGCATTAGAAGTTCTCTTGCTGACCTACAGCTCTAAAAATAAATGTGCTTTGCAGCAGTTCCTAAGTTAAAAAGATTAAACTACAGTAGACAAATTAAATACAGCATTGTGAATTCTTCAAGTACAACTAAAATGTGTATAATTTGAAGCTTTCATTTTCACATACTTTTGTACATACCAATACTCAGACAATGCTGCAATTCAATATCAAACGCACATATGAAGCTACATGACAAAGGTAACACTCAGGTCTCATACTATCTTGATTTCAATGAAGAAATGGTTTTCAAAAATTTGGACAATGCTCCCATGCATTTAGCAACTATTAAATTTTAATAACTCCATAGAACAACAGTGATGCATCCTCAAAAGCTTGTAAATACTCCCCAGCACCTTTGATATTTACAACTTTATTAATACGTCTTTTTACCTTTTCTGACTTAGTAATACACATGGGAACAGTCTTACCACGGCTTACCACAAAGGTCAAGGAGATTATCAAGTAACTAATTCTGGGGAACTGGATGAAGTCTGACTAGGTGCCTCAGTGAGCATCCTCAAGCAGGAAGATATGTGTTTGTTTATTATGATTTTAAATTATTGCTTCAGATGTTTATGACCACAGAAGTGGTCCAGTACTCCCAGTACTTGTTTAGAATACAGTCAAAAGTAACAGAAAGCGACCATCAAATCTGAGAAACATAACAGTAACACAAAGCAATTTTCAAAGTTGATAGCCACTAGTAATACACAGAATGGATAAAAGTTGAACTGTTTTCATCTCCCTCTCAGAAAGCTTCCTTAAAAAAATCAGACTTGTGGATGTAAGATATTTCATACCACTATAACGTGCACTGCCATTCAGCTCACACTCTACCTCCTTGTCACATCTACTTTCCCATAATTCAGAAACTCTTTGAGATGCAGTGTGACTACCTGGTACTGGACCCATTCCCTCAGTTGGTCTACAGGCAGTGGGAAAACAGTATGTTCTACCACTGAACGCAAGCAATAGCAACAGGAAAACCAGGCTGGAAAAAGAAATAAATATTCTTAGACAGAAGAGTCAACTAGACCTAGATAAGTAAATATTCTTAGGAAGAAGAGACAACTAGATCAAGATAAGTAGGTAGAGGAAGTAGTTAATAGCCTGAGTTTCCTCTGTCCAGTTAGCCATCTTCCTTAATTAAGTCAACTGAAATAATATGTATGATTAAAAATTTTCTGTGAAAGGAAGAGGTTAGGAAAATTGACAGGACCAAATATACACTCAATGTTTTTAGACTACATAGAATGCACTTAAAAGAAAATGAATGGAATATTGAAGCGTCATCTTAGTTTACATCTGCCTATATTGCTGCCAGTATTTCTTCATACACTTCATGCACAGCAGAAAACACTCATAAAATCTTCTCTGCCCACCTGATGTGATCTTGCCAACACAACAGTATTACATAGCGGCATCTAAATAGAGACTTACCGTGTTCTTCTGTCAGCAGAGTTTTTAAAGAAGCACTACTGTAGATTAGAAGTTTGTAAGTAAGATTCTGTGTCTTTATCAATAGTTTCAGGGACAAACAGGAAAAAAAAAAGATTGACGCAAAAATTTGGAATCTCAAAATTCTAAAGCTCTGGTCCCCAACAAACCAGTTTAAGCATATAAACAAACACGGGCAGTGGAGACTAACCTGAGGCTTTCAAGTTTGACAATTTCAAACTCATTCTCAGAAATTACACAGTTCTGCTCATTTACCTAGAAAGCTAAGAAACTTAGTTATCAGTCCTGGTATTCTTGTGATTGACCACTCTTACCCTCATTTCTTCTGTGGGAGCCAGCATAAGAAGGTGGTCATCTGTTCAAAATCACAGTGTGATTCATTAGAAAGCTGCAGTACCTGACCTCTACTTTGAGTAGCTAAGTAACAGGGTGCAAAACATTTGCATGTAGTGCTATCCACCTCATTTTACACACATACCAACATAAATAATCATACACATGCAGACCAACAGGAAAAAAGGTTCAAGAATTCCCAATTCCTCTTGCTTTTCTGACAAAACCTTTCCCTGGTGGAAGGAAAAAAAAGAAAAAAAAAAATCAAACCTCACCTCTATTAAGAAGAAAGTGCATGTCAAATTTATTTTTTATAATAAAAATCTCATTCAATCTATCTTTAAATCAAAAAAACAAGGAAACCAAGGATTGCATTGCACATCCACTTCTCTTCCCAAACTGAGGATGAACCAGAGAATTAACTTAAAGGACAACTGTTACTTATGTGACAGCATACTGCAAGATGCTAAGACATTACGCTGATCTGAATGGTGTAAGAATCAAACAGGAACAGAATGGTTTCAAACTTCAAAAAGCCATTCCAAAATTTGAGTCACCTAAGATCAGCAAACCCAATGGCTACCAGGCTTGCTGTATTCTGGGATATGACAAATAATCTCATTTTTCCAACACACTTGCTCCAGATTTCTAGACAAGTCATAAATTTACAGTACACTCAAAATTGGTGCACTGCCTGCAGCACAAAGCTCATATCAACTCTACTTCCCCTGATGTTCTCTCATCTTCATCTGTCAAAGCGAAGGCCTTATCAGAATGCCTTGACAAACATTTATCCATATTTAGTTACATACTTTCATGTTTTCCCCTCTATTCTTATTCTTCAGTTCTGTTCTTCTTTTATTGTTTATATTATTATGCCAGCATATTTGGTATAGTGCAAATACCCAGACTATGCTGAATCCATGAACTTTCACCTTAAAAAAAGATGAAGAAAAAAAAAGTATCCCACACAGAGCCCACATTGTGTAAGCTCATATTCTTCCAGTCAGACCTTAATTCAAATTACAGCATTTTAGGAAACACTAGCTTACAGTTTCTGAATAGTTGATTGTCACTCAACTAATATGAAAAACTCTGTGCCATCCTAAGTACTTTTGCCCTTTATAAAAATACTTTTCTTTACAATTATGCATGAATGTAAAACATTTTTTAGATGAACTACATACCTAATTCCTAGAATACAAGATTTCCTCCTCACTCATATGCATTATACCTCAAAACTAAGCAAATTTCAAGCCTCTAACACTGCTTGCACTATTGCTTGAAGAAAAGGCCCAACCACTTAATTTCCAAATGAAGAAGCACCTGAAAAGTAAAAAAACATAATAGAAGGTACTTTTAACATATTACAGAATTAAATCAGTAAGGCTGTAATTAGTATTTTATTCTGAGCTCTGTAGAGCTTAGCACACAAAGTTTGATTGCCTGCAGGAATCTGCTCACCTAATCATCTGCCCATAGAAAAGGTTAAAATGAAAGCCATCCTAACACTTAGGGCAGCAGCATGTATTCATCACAGCAAGACACTCTCCTTAGCATGATTTTAGAAAGACCAAATAATGGTTATTGACATTTCTAACAATGAAAACTTTAAAGTTCTATTTCTGTTTATATATTTTCCACTTACGCACTAAATACAATAGGGTTTACCCATGCAAGCTCCTTGGACAAACCTAACTGAACAGCGTGTCCAAGCAGATAGCATTATACCATTATTTTAAATGGTAGGAAAAACAACTGGGTTATATTTGGTAAGCAGTATGCTGCTGTGTCCCTTCATTAATGAGTCTCAACAGGATAAGATGCCAGGCATACAGTTTTCTGCTGTAACACTAGGAAGCATATCCACTGTACATCTGTAGCATTTTTTTCTGTTTCAGTTACTACTGCTGTTCATTTAAGTCACAAGGTACAAGACTGTGTTTTTAGAGTCCAAGGTTATTTCCTTAGGTAGGTGGATACCTAGATATAAGCACAGGTTGCAAATGCACTTTCTACTTTAGAAGCAGCTTAATGTGAGTATATATGGGTGCATGTGTCTGAACTGATGCAAAACAGGTAGCTAAAAAATCCTCCTGAAATCCTCTACATCTCTTGTGAAATTAAAAAAAAAAAAAAAAAAAGTGAATCATACCTTGTCCTGTGAACCTCTCCAGGAACAAATATCATCACATACTGCACTGTCTGAGGGAGAAATACGGCATCTACAAGACTGTTTTGAGCTTTCAAAGGAAATATGCCCTGACAAGCTCAATAAATGAGCCAAAGTTTATATGCAAGATATTTTGTGAAACTCTAGCTAGGAAAATTCCAGCACAGAAGAAATGAACCCTTTAGCAAAACTGTTCATTTCTAAAACAAACAAATAGAAAAAAAGACAAGAGGGACAAATCACAAAACAGCCAGCTTTATGTATTTAAGAAATAGATCATCTTTTTCTTAAACAAGTTAAGGAGCTTCTTTTTACTTCAAAGAAGCACAGAGTAAGTGCCAATGTTTCTTTAAAGAAATGAGCCTTATATTGCATATTTATCAGGCACTCTAGGGAGTTGTAAGGCGAATACATGCCAGATATTTTAGAGAAAAGATACTAATCTGTTTATACTCCTATAAACCACGCTGCTGTGAGCAGGCATAATAGCAGGCATAGTACATATACAGGTCTTATGAGGCAACTATGAAGCCCTACATGATAGACTACTGTCCATATTCTGACTTAGATAGCAAATTCATTTTATATATTGACTATTTCCTTATTTTCTTGGTACATCTATAATCAGGACTCTTGTTATCTTAAAAGAAAAAAGAAAACACAGTGGAAGCCTTGTTAGGGGGCTGGTTTATGTAGAAAGCCACATAGAAAGCAGGTAATTCAACCTATAATGTTTGTCCTCCAGCCTCACTTAACTTAAACTTACTGTTTAATCAGATTAGATGAGAGCAGAGGCTGCATCTTTTTATGCATTTCTGTGGAACTTATCCTGAAGCCTTGAATAAAATACAGTCTCTTTTGGCTCTTCTGATATATAAATTCATCATTTAGAAGATAAAATACTACAAAAAATCCTAACAGCTGTAAGATGTAATGCCCCTGCAAACAAAGAACCCCATTTCAAATGCCCTTTGAAATGTACTGATATTTGTTAGAGTGGAGTCTGATATGCCAGGCTTGCATTTTTGCACACACCTGTCATTTCCAACAGCATTCACTGCTACCCTAACTGAATCAACTCCTTCATTCCTCATCAATGCACACTTTTGTCTGTGAAATATCAGGCTGTTTTCATGATTTATTTATTTCAAGTCATTTGGTAGTACCTAGAAAGTCAATAGGTGCATGTTAAAATGATTTTTCTTAATTATTTAAGGCTTGAGAAGATTTAAAAAAAAATCTTAACATGAATTGAGCATTCACTAAATAATGCTCAAAGAATAAGAACGCCTACAGTCTTTTTAAAAATAAATAAGGGACCTGACAAGCTATCTTTGAGAATAACCATCAGAATAACTCAGATTCCTAGGAACAGTCTGCCCCTCCTGATACAGGTTCCTACTGTTGCATATTGAGTAAAAAACATTGATGCTGGTGCACTGACACTGACAGATAAGCAACAATGAAGATGTATGGCCACCCTCTTCTAGCCTTTGGCGTTGAAATAACGTCCATTGTGTGATTAATGGACACTGCATTTGTGAAAAGGTGCTGTCATCATTAAGGATTTCTGAAACAATGTCTGTTCCAACATGTTTTTAATGCAGCTGAGGTCAGCACTGAAAGATGTCAACTGAACACTAGGAATTCCTGAAGCAGCTCCTGAGAGACAAACAGTAGTGAAGATGCAGTTGACATTCAACAGCAAAAGGCATTTAGCTTGGAACTGTAACTCTTTTCCTGGTTTTGAAGGTGTGTGCAAATCAGTAAAACAATATAATGAACTGAAATGAAGTTGTCTCATAACGAGTACACAGAGTGAGACTCTTCTAAGTAAGATGAGATAAATAAACTGTTATTGACTAAATAAAATGTTATTGCCTAGGAGGACAGAACAGCATAAACTGATCAAATGCTCATTCTGCTCTACAGAGAAGTACATTAATACAAACCCTTGTCAATCAGAAGTTCCAGAAGTTTTATTCCAGGTGAGCTGATCAACAATATTTAAAGAATGAGAAATTTCTTATCTCACAAATTTTCTGTTAGAACTTTGAGTATAGCAATACCTTTCATATTAAACAGAAGTTTAGACTGTTTAGAACGATGCCAGAACTGATCCAGTAGCAACTTCCCACACAAACAATGCCAGTACAGTCAAATTTTAACTTGCTTTCCAAATCATCACGTGTTTCATGCTTTTTCCAGGAATGTCAGTAGGGGACTTTAAGGAAGGAAAATTGTTTCACACTTCGTAAGAAATTTCCAGGATGTCCTGTGTGCCAACTGCTGAGTGATTTTAATATCTTGCTTGCAGCAATTTTGAGACTATGAGTCATTTTGAGAGGAGCAAGATGAACAGGATATGATTGGCATGGTTACCATATTGTTTGAGATTTCATGAAGCCAAGCCTTCCAAATAAGCAGTAAGGGTTCTAACTTGATGTAGAAACTATTTCCCAGTATGCACACAAAGAACTTGCCTTGAGGAGAGAAAAAGTTGCTATCAAGCAACTTTTGCTACAGGCAAAAGACATAATATACTTTATGTGCACAAGGGAAAGAATCAAATTCAACTTTCACAGGTAATGATAATCAAAGTTTGGTATAGTTTATCTATGATTAAGTCAGTTGACTTACTAACACCTGAGACTTAATCATAAGTGTGTTTGCCCAAGGAACACAAGGAAAACCTATGCCCATGTTTCTAAGATGCTTAATTGTAGATCTGCAATTATTCATGACAGAGAAGGTTAATAGGACCCAATTGTTACTGCTACTATTTACCATAGTTGCTAGATATCAAGACTGACCTCCCTGTAAAATGGTGGTATCATCACAACGCTCCTCAGTGTGAGCACAGACAAGCAACACACGATGCTGCCTTTGGTAGTGAAGGCTGAGCTCTGCCTGCATTTTTAGCTAATACTTCCCTGAACTTCCCTGTGCCCCTCTGAATTCAGATGCATAAAAAGGGGTAGAAGCAGCCTCAGGATAAAGGTGAAAAAGGTCTCTTTCCCTCCCAGTGCATCATATCATACAAGAGACACATGTTCCCACAATATGGAGCTGTTGGCAGAGATGAGCATTCTTTCCTTTGTGGAGTGTCATAGGCTCGCTTCAGCTCCCCACACCTGACATGCAGAGTCAGAGAGTTAAAGACAACCCGTGGTCCTGTACTAAAAACACACAAATACCAGCACCACAGAGCAGGAATAAGAGTTAGGAGGATTAAAGCCCTCTAACCTGCTCTCTTCCTCTCTGTCTCAACTCTGTAAACTGGTGAATGTTATTCAGTGTCTGTGTGAGAAAGGACAGTTTGTACAGAATCAGTCTGTGACCTGAGGAAAAGAAAACCCATATTTTTGTTTCTCAAACTTAGAAAATAAAATACAATTAATTTTTTTTTAGAAAACTTTAAAAACTATAAATTTTCATTTAGCTATTGTGAGATCCTCAAAGGGAGTTTGAATAAGAAACTTTTTCTTCTATAATGCTTGAGGGAGAAGATTCTATGTTTTAAGGAGTTCCTCGCAAGGCACTGACAGCCTTTCCAGAAAGAACTGGGTAGGGGTGTACCCCCTCAGGGTAGTGTGCAGGATTCTCCCTGGCTAGTTTCAGACAGGAGGCTATTCACCTGAGCCCTGATAAATCAGAGTCACTTTAAAACATAAGAAACGTTTTCCTATTTATATGTCTAATCCCTTGATGATTCAGCTGCATAGGGAATGAAGAGTTCACGTGCCTTTCATCTGGTCACAGATGGCCTGAAGCACTCTTTAATACAGAGCAAGCCCATTGAGAGGAAAGACAGACACATTCCTTTTGCCTGGTCAGACTCTAAGCCCTCAAAGTGAGGGTCTGTGGAGTGCAAGTCAGACTATTCCGTTAGATCCCAATACTGGGTTTCACAAGTGGTCCACACATTTGTGAAAAGTGAGATTTGTGGCAGAGCCTAAGGCACAACACTGAAAGAGCTGCTGTAGGAAGAAAAGCCACAAAAACTTTCCTCACGATGGGAAGATAGAATCCGCTGTCCAATTTTGATGTCACTTGCTTGGCAGCATTGGTCTATCTTTGCAGGGCCCAATGTCACAAGACTTATCTTTGCTTTAGGGAAGTCTTCTTTCTGTGAGAATCTTCACACCCAGGTTAAGCCTCACAGAATGGAGCTGCAGCTCTCAGGAGACTTGAGGAATTCCACAGGTCCAACTTAAAAGTCCGTATTTTAACAGTGCCCATGGCCCTCTGACTTAGCTCCATGCTTTCCTATCTTCTCTGCTGCTGCAGTGAGGCATAGAGGTGATGTACCAAGTGGAATAGGGAGCAAGAGTTCTCTAGTCATTCTTCACCTCAGAAGAAAAAAAGTGGTGGAAGCTCATATAAGAAGTCAGTACTCACTAAAATGAATAAAGGTTAAAAGACAAAATAGTTGAGAGAAGTTCAGCTGGCAATTTATTCCATTGCTGAAGGCAGAAAATTTGATGGCCTGAGCTGCAGTACGGGCTATAGTCCCAGAGCCTCTAGGAAGAACACTGGTCCACCTCCAAATTCCACACCTATGAGGGAAGAGCAATGAGATACACTACAGCTGGATATGCATGTTTGTTTTCTGAAATTAGAAATCTAAACTTGGTTTTAATTTGTTTGGTTGGTTTTTTTGGGTTTGTGGGGGTTTTGGGGGTTTTGTTTGTTTGTTTGTGTGTTTTTGTTTTTTTTTTTTTTAATAATCTTACATCAAAAGTATCGTTGGTGTTAGTTCACTGACAGAGAAAAGGTCAACCCAAGAATGTGTCTGCCAGAACATGTTTGTCCCAGCTATGTTCCAAACTGGCAGAATGACAGGAATAATTAAGATGGATCAAATAAACCTAAACTGTCCATATAGACAGTAAATAAATCCATATGTTTAGATTCCTTCCCTTAAAACAGCTCCAAAAGGCAGCAAAAGCCAGAAAAGATGAGAAAGAGAGAATTAGGCACAGAATGAAAGCCAACAAGAAACAACAGACTGCATGTAATAAAATCTAATACGGTGCAGTTCCCATTCAAATGGACCTAGGATTTTAATGATGCAGCCTGACTGATCATACCAAACATAAATGAACTGCCCAGGAACATAGATAACACCCTACTCAGCAGGATTAGGAAGCAAATCAGTCACAGCCTTTCTTTGTGCTGTCTTCCTTCTCTTTACTGGTAGAATACAGTTTCTGACAGTGCTTTTGCAAGCTCTTCAAGAAAGCTTGTTTTTATTTCTTGCACCGTAGTTCAGTCAAGAATGTTAAAGAAAAAGGGGTGGATTAACTACTTGACAGTAATTGGGAAACACCTCAGGATACAAGTTCTGTTCTTCCAAGAAAAAGGGTTAAAATTAAAATAGCTGATTTTAATGGGAGTGAAAGATCAATACCAGACCCTACGGCAAATTAATAGTATGTGTAATAAATGAAAAGAGGTTGCTGCCAGAATGCTGAGAAGTGTCACTGGGCAAGGGATCTAGGGATCCAAGATGGCTGCAGGCCATTCTGTACTAGCTTCCCGACCTTGCTGTGAAAGTGAATTAAATATCAGAACCACTAGATGAAATTAAATGTACAGCATCTCTCAAGTTTCACAGAGAAGACATGAATCCTCTAGAAGAGATTTGTATAAGATAAGTGGATTCCATATATTTATGGAAGACATACATATGTATAAGATAAGTGGATTCCATATAAGTACTTGGGGTAATAGATCAGAGTAGGAGTTTCTCTGAAGAGCTAATAGGTCATGGGAAACATAAGGAGTGAATAGATCTCAAAGTTAAAGGATTTTTTTATAGGGAAGAAGCAAGGAAGCATACACAAGAGACATGATGGCAATAATGAAACCCATAACAGTGATGACGTGTCCCATTAAAAACGACAGGATGAATTTAAGCATTTATAACGTAACTGTGAGTTACAAGATAATGATGAGTTCCTGAATTCAAAATAGTTGAAGTTACCCAACACTTCTCATACTAATGACAGAACAAGTCCTAACACCAAGTTTTAGTTTATTCGAAGGTAGAAAGAAAAACCAGAAGCTTCACCACTGCTCTATTTTTCCTACTGAATGAAGAGCCTTTAAAAGTCTTCAGTTTGCCAGAAGACATTTCTTCACAGAAAGAGGTGGCTGCAGCCCTACATCTACATAGTTCTTAGGGACTTCCTGCTATTATGCCTGCCCCAGGAAAAGATTTCTACGCTTCCCTGAGCTTGTTCACACCCACACACTTTTAGCAATGCAGGCGTACTTCAGTATGTAGGGATGGCTTGAAGATACCTTAGACATTACTCTTTGCCAGGCTGCAAATTTAAAACCCTTAAAATATAGGCTTTCAACTGGAATCCATAGCACTGTTTCCTGCAGGAGATGGGCTGTCCTGGAAGGTTTTCTTCTCTGATATGGACTACTTTAACTCTGAGAGGCTACAGCTACAAACAGCCAACAAACCTTTTCTAATTATGTAATACTGACACACTCTTCATTTCTGCATATTTTCCTCTTCTTTGGTGAGCAAGGTAAGGAAAACTGTTCTGTCTCTAGCTAGTCTTCCCCTTCATCAATAGCCAAGCGAAGAATTAACTTAGAAACACTAGGCATTGTTGAGCATCTATCATTAAATTATTCCCATTATCCCGTAGAAGCTCTAACTTTTAAATTATATTCTTTGCCTTATATCCTTGAAAAGTTTTTTCTCTTTTCACCCTTCAAGCAATACTCATTTTCCCTGTTTTAGTAAGTATAATTACCATCTCAGTCCCATCTTACAAAACTAATCCATGTCAGTCATTTGGTAGCATTTAAACATTTGAATATTGCCATCCTTGTACGCACATTCATAGTAATTGATATAGGCTATTTTTTCTTCTCTGCCAAACAGTCTTAACAACTTTAAACTGTACAAGAAGCACCCAATTTTAACTACAAAGTTTACATACTGATTTCCTTATGTAGCATGTATTCGATACTACAGAATAACTGGACCACAACAGGCAATGATGAGGAGGTAAGAGTTCTTTCACTGCATTTTAAACTGGCTGCAGCAGATGCCTTTTTTAGTCCTTGGAAGATTGATGATTCCATTATTTGTAGTACTCAGCAATAAATCTCTGAGTTTAGGCTAAAGTGAGCACTTTTCCCTACTTTGCGTCTTCCATTACACTGTTATCCATCATGTTTAATCATTCATTTACCTCTGACTAGTACTGCACTTGGGGAGGACTGGCACATTATTGATTTTTGACTTTTACCCTTTAGAAGCTGGGTAAAGGGCTTTGCGACTGCTTAATCAAAAGTGACATGACCAGGGCAGGGGAGCTGCGGACCTTGGGAAATAGCAGCTAAACAATGTGCCAAGTTATGATGAAATGAAATTAAGAGTCAACAAAGAAAGCAAATTATAATAAATTGAAAATTAAAGTGGATACCCCCAGGAGACCACAGGGTACAAAGCACTCCTCTGCCTAGCAAAACACATATCTAGGAAAGAGGAGGCTAAGATCAAGCAGTAAGATTTATAACTTCAAATTCCCACAAAAAGAAAAATTCAAAGCCATGTTCTGTTACGGAAGTGTCAGGTAATGTAATTACGCTGAAGTATATTCCCTGTTGCTTATAAACCTTTTTCCTCAAACAAAGCGTCACTTCAGCACCCCGCTAGCAAGCATGCAACAAGAATAAAACACAATGTAATATTTTGATAGCTGGCTTATTTTCAGCTTACCAGAAAACTGAGATTTTTAGGGAAGTCAAAAGAACTCCATTCATACATTAAAAAAGTGCAGATAAACCCTTAATTTCTGCTATATCTAGCAAATTATGCAATTAACAACAGATGTAAGTACAATTATTGACTCCACATCAACAGTACGGTAATACTGGTTTCATATTTTAGAAATATGAATTTTTTCCTGGAATCCTCAGCATCTTTTTTTTTGTGTGTGGGGTTTTTTTTTTTGTGTGGCCCTTGATATCATCATCTGTTTGTCCTAAGTTATACCACCCCAATTCCACTAACCTCAGTGTAGAATATCATGCCTTATCAAATCTGTGTGCCTTTTTTTTTTAATATATATTGATTACCATTTTGACCACCTGTTATATAGTCAGAAGAAAAAACTGTAAATCAAATAAAAAAAATTCAAGTAGCGGGTATCTCTTGAACTAATTTTCTCACACTCTGTATTTTACCCTCTCCTGCTCTGGATTGCTCTGAGGCAATTTCTTATTGTACAGATCTTGGCTCAAATGAGATACATGAATGGAACTAAGACAAATTCTTGAACAAGGTTACTCATGCTCATAGTTCTTCTCTGAATTGTAGCACACACACATTACGAGGGACATGAGTTAGCTAACCCTTATTGCACATAGTGGTATCCGTGCTCTTATTCTGAGCTACAGTTTCCAAATGACTTCAACTCAAAAGAATGGATTTAGTTATTTAAATATTTTCCCTCCTGTGGTAAGCTTTTGAATCTTTAACAACATGAGTTGATTCTAAGAGGTACCATTGCCCATACAAAACACAACAGCAAGATGACCACTGTAACATGAATGAGAAAAATTAAGTATTTTGGAAGTTGAATAATTTTGTTAATAATTAAAGGACTTTTTGTTAAAAGATCTTTGCTTGGAAGCACAGCTCAAAATTAATTTTCCACTAATATCAACTTCCTCCTGTTAGTTTGGGGTATTAACAGACTGAATTTCAGAAATGCTGAGCGCTCCAGCGAACATAATTGAAATCATACATGCTAAGCACTTCTGAAAGTTAGACTAGTGTCTTTCACTCAGATTTTCTCCATTATCCTCTGAAAGAGAGAGGACTGCTATTGAACGGATTAATTTTTGGCACTGCACGGCATATACAAGACGTTACCTTAAAACTAAACATTACAACAATAAGAGAGAGAATTCTATTCCCCACGTCTCTGCCACACATAGCATCATTACCAAAAGTTCAGGAAGAAAAGAGATGTGTGGATGGGAGGAAAAGGAGAGAAGGAAATGGCTAAAGCCATCCCAAATACCCAGCAGAAAGATACTTGGCTGGAATGAACTGTCACTGTTTCAATGATATGATTTAAACAAAGCTATGATGGTCAAAAACACCTGAAGGACTTTCAACATGCACCTGTTCTTTTACAGCAAAGTGCTGCCCCATCTCATTTTTCTTTTGAGATATGATGCTATTTTCTATTTTTTTCTTGTTTATATCTATTTTATTTTGTCTTGTCTCAGTTTTGTGTCTGTTCGCTGCTTGGTAAAACACAGCACAAACACTGAGACTCATTCTTCACTGGGTTATGCCAGTTTTAAGCTATAGTAACTAAACCAATGAATACAGAAGTTAGAAAACAACACAGTTAGTAATACACAGATAAATACAATATATTGGAAGGCAGTCCTTATGCATGTGGTAAGCCAGAAGTCACTTGCCCCACAAGTTTATTAAAACCATTTGAAGCAGTCAGTGGACATAGTGATTAAAATGATCTGATTAACAAAGCGTATTTGCTTCCCAAAAAGTTCTTGACAAAATTCCTTCAACTACAGGTTTTTAAAGTAACTAAGCTGTCATGGGATGAACAGGAGTCCTAGCATGTGACTTAAGTGGTTGAAACAGGAAATGAAAGGTCAAAACAGATTGTTAATTTACATGGTGGAGAAGACCTTCAGAAGGGACCTGTGGGAATGTGTATTGGGACCCACACCGTAAAATATATTAATAGATGTCCTACAGATGAGAACAGTGAGATGACAACATTTGTTCACACAACAATTATTCAAGGTAGGTTAAATTTAACAGGAAATTGCAAAAGAATTTCATAATATTGAGTAATCAGCAATAAAATGACAGATGAAATTCAAAGTCAATAATGTAAAGTAATGTATATGGAGATTAACTACTCATATACTTCAGTGAAATCTAAAGTAGATACTGACTTTCAAGACAGACTTTCAGTTGTGACAGACAGTTGCTTCGCATCTATGAAGTCTCAGTCATGTACCCTACATCCATGCCACTTACCTGTCAATAACTGTTTATGCTATGGTTAGTCTGCAGGAAGTAGTTCAGGTCACATGCCAGTGACCACTCTAGTATCTCCAACTGGTGATTAAAAGAATATATTTTGGCAAAGGCCACTGCAAACTTCCTAGTATAACTTATTTTGTCATGTGAAATGGGAATACGCAAGGTGTATCATCCACAGCATGACTTTAATCTGGCTCAAAGAATTCAAGAAAAGTAGTTCTGGTATGAAAGGTGTCACTATTGCAGGGGAACTATTGTTCCCTGGCTATGTCAATTGAATGGAGATCATAGATAAACTGTTTATGAAAGTAAAGTTGATCTTTTAAAATGTGATAAATGACACAAGAAGCTCAAGAAAGGAAAATCAATAATGATGAATCTTTAAACGTCATATGCGTAAGCCTGCATATGTGCAAACAGCGTGGGGCAACTTGCCTGGCCAGATTTTCATATGTCTGGCAAAAGATCTTCTTTTCCCTCAAGAAGAGAGGGTCCTTTGGAAGAAATTTGAAATTGAGTATTTCAAGACTGTACCATATATGCAAATTACTAGTAGATTTTCAAAGCCTTGCCCAGTTATACCTACAAGTTCTCTGCATTGCCAGTTTCTCACAATCTGCTGTGTTAACATGTAATTTTATAACATAGGAAAATAAAATTACAGTGTTGCTAGTCCATGAATATCAATAAGATTTACAAGGTCTTATATCAAAACCCTTTCAAAAAGGAAAGTAAAAATATAAAGTGAAAGCAATCAAATTTAGGAAATACTATTGTTCATACACTGTAATTCATGTATAGCACACTCACTTTAATTGTATGATTAAAAAATATTTTCATATATGCTTCAGCGTAGAGAGTGCAATAACAAAGTACAAGGTATGTATTTTTGAGGGTGTTTAGTGTCTTGGCAGAACAGAAGAACAATTGGTGGAAAGGCATTCTGAACTACCCTTTGCTGGGATAAATCATGTCCAGTCACTCTAAAGGGCAGCACATGCAAAAATTAATTGGTCAGAAAGTAAAAAGATGAGAAAATAAAGTTGGAAAAGTGACAGAGTTTGGGGTATTTTTCCAAGACAGCTGCCAGACATGCAAACAAAACTACTCATCATATAATCAAAGTTTTTGTTAGTTTTCATGATTGAGCAAGACTATTAAATCAGACTGTTCCCACAACATCCTCAAGCCAAAGTGAGTCCCTACTTCATATGACAACAGCTTTTAACATACACAAAAAAAAAGAAGAAAGGAAAAGACAATTTTTTCTTAACTCTTTTTTTTTTTCCTAGAAAGCAATTCAACAATGTCAAACTGCCAGAAAAAGTCCAAAGAGACCTTAACACATTGCAAAGCTCTTACAAGCTCGGGCAGAGTGCGCAACGTAATTATGGGAGATATTACCTGTTCCTTCTGTAACAAGAATGTGTACTCTATTTCCGGTGGTCTGTCATCAAGAGAACTGTAAGACAGTGTCCTATAATTGTTATCAGACTCGTGCTTTCAAATCTCCTTCTTCATAAGTGTTATCATTATTTACAGTAGGGCCTCCTGTTTACTCCAGTGGAAACATATGGTGCTACATATCTGCGATAAGCAACCATTCTGACAGGCATCACAAAAGTTCAGCATCACCTTCCAACCCTACTTCAACCAAGTCATTTCATGAGCTCTCTTAATTTGTCTGGATAGTCAGACCAGCTCGTAGTAATGCTGTGACCAACTTCAATGCAGGAGTTTTGAGCAAATAGCAGGGAAGTAACAATTAACTCCACAGCTATATGCAAAATGATCAAAAGGATACTGTTCACCAAATACTGACTGAGAAAAGACAAAGTTCTGTACAGTTTTTCATTATTCCACCCCCAGTTAAAAGAATATAAATAATATAAATGTTTCTCACTACACTAATCACTATAGCACATTTCTAACATTTATATATTTCATTTTAAAAATAAAAATGTCTTCATCTCAATAATCCTATCAATTCTCGTTCTGCATGATTTTCAGTTCCCCACTAACAGAAGAAACAGCTCTGGAAGCAGACTGAGCCAATGCTTACAATAACTACTTTTCTGATACTATGTGGCAAAGTACTGCCATTTTACTGCAGTCAGATGTTGTGGAGTACACTACACTGCAATAACAGAACACAATTACTTCCCTATTATATTTAATAATTTGAGGAATTCAAAGCAAAATGCTCAGTGTTCACACCAATCAGCAGCAGTAAATCTCAGTAAAACCAGTTTAATCTGGACTGCTATTTTGTAAAAAGAAAATGTTATTTTTTAATATATAAATAGTAAAGCCTTTTGGTTGGTTGGTTTTTATGCAACTGATTTAATTTTATGTTGCATTGCAGAAAATCTGAGCCAAAGGAGCAGGGTGGAACATAGCTGAGATGGTGGGCATGTATTTCCTTTTTGAATGGGTGACTTTATTTTTTCAGTAAGACTAGACCACTGCTATCCCAGTGACATATAGGATGGACATACGTGACTCATCAAATGCCAATCAGGAACCTCATCTATGCAAAGCTGTCAATAGCCTCCTGAGCACAGCCAAGGTTTCTGACAATTGCTTTGTGATTACACTCCCATAACTGGGCTCAGATGACAGAAACTGCCCAGCATTCATACTGCTGAAAACATTGGCAAGTATCAGTTATGCATAGCACTGGTCGTCTTCATGATCCCAAGACAACACCTAGATTTTCCCAAATTGGCTCACTACTGCCTACTAGAGGGAAAGGTGGTAAACTCACACACAGGAACAGCAATATGCTTCTTTAAACAAAGAAAAGCACTTAGGTTTATGGTCTGTTGCTTGCTGTCCTCGGGCAAATAACCTGTCACCACCACTTCTTTACATCATTATCCTACATTGCCAATCTCTAAACAGTGGCTGAACACACAAATAGTGCTTCGCTGAGCCTCTGGAACTGCTATACGCCAGATAAACTCTCTTCAGTATTGTCTGACTTAATTCTTTGTTTCCCTGTTGCTTACCTCCTTAACTTCTTTCACTCAACATCAAACACAGTTTGAACACAAGAGCCAAACCTTTTTGCCTATATGACTTAAAGTGAATATTTACCATTCTGGTTCAATTCTAATGATTGACATGATTATAGCTCCCAGCAATGAGTTCCCCACACAGCCTGAAAGTCTGAAAAGAGCAGCAGCAAAATTAATGGAAGCCAGGAATGGAATAATGGAAGCTTGTTAGTTACTTAGACCCCAGAGACCTTGAATTCCACAGTTCCTGGTTGGCATCATGCATTGAATCATAGAAACATCTAAAGAGAACAAAACTGATGATGAAGTACACTGCATCATACGATACCTGCTCTGACTACTAAGCAGTTAATTCAAACCAGTGCAGAGTTTTGACAATGTAACACATAAGCAAAGTATCTAAAGCCAAAATAATAAAGTGCTGGATATAATAAACCAGACACATTTCAGTGTGATAGTGCTAAATCAATATACTTGGAACAAGTAAACTCCTCTACTACACTGAACACAGAGATAACCTCAGAGATAGCAGAGGCTGTCTTACGTGATAGTTTTTAACCATAGCTCAAAGACTAAATAGCCAGAATCATGGTATATCTGATCTCAGTGCCCAGAAGGATACTAACTGGTCAAAAACATTTATTTAAGCAAACAGGTACATATCTAATATAGACAAACAGAAAGCCCCCTAACTTATTAATGGAGCAACTAATGTGTGGGTGGCTGCTCTTAGAGAAGATGCAGCTGTACATTTATATTGCTTTTTCAGTGGCTATACGTACATGCTTTTCTTGAGTCCAGTTGCATGCTGATGCAGACTCTGGCATGCAGCTTGGAAAAAGAAAAAAGAAAGCTCATTTTGGCAACAGGAGGCCTTCCTCAGAGCATAGTAACTGAACTCTGACACTACTCAGCTTCTCTGAATCAACAGAGGCCATTCAATTCGGCATCTGCGCAGCAAAGCTAATCACATTCAGTGTTGAAACTTTGGGGTAGACAGTGAGATGAATTAGGAATCTGAATTCTTAACAAGTAGAATAGGAAAGCATTGGTAAGTTTTGAAAAGCCAAAACTTTCCAAGCATCCCTTAGACAAGAAAAAATTGAGATGTTTACTTTGGAGTTTTAACTCTCTGCCCAGTAGACATACATTCTTTCATTAGTTGTCAAAACAAATACATTGCTGTCCTAACACCTCTAGTATTTAAAGTTTACTTTGCTTTGCGAATCAATTATTAAAACTTCTCTCTCATGAAAGACACTTTCCTCTTCAGCTTTTATTCCTCATTTACAGCACTATAAATGAACTATTTTATAAAACAAGCAGTATTTCCAATAAGGCAAATTAGCTGAGATAGGTAAATCACTGAAACTCACTGACAAGAAGGTTTATGAATAATTAAGTAGCTGATATACAGCTGCATTACCATGAGCCTCTTATTCAGATTGCCATATTTCTCAGCATGACAGAGGCAAGACTTTGTTTCTGTAGTATAAAGAGACTCTTAATTAAATCTTCATTGTTCAGTGTACCAAGATTTATCCTTCTTTATATGAGCTGTTATATTTAATGCTGAAAAATGTTCATTTTCTGCTTAAATTCACCAGATTGCTGATGGGATTTCCTTACAATTCTTTATTCCAACTTCTTTAAAATAAAATGCTACACATTCTTTAGGTAGAAATTAATTGCACTACTCCAGTCTTCAGAGTAGTCATCTGAATATTATCATTCTCGAACAATTTCCATTTTAACATATTGTTAGTATGTTGGCGTGATCTTAACCCGCAGTCATAAAATTCCACATAATTGCCTGTGTCTTAATGACCTCAGGCTTTGAATACCATCATTGGTCTTTGCAGACTGCCTGTCACTTTTAGTGCTTGAGTATTGACATTGTATCTCTTTTAGGTTCTTTGCAGTCCTTTAATGACTATGCCAATTAATAATGCATCATTCTTTCTCCTCTAGCTAATTTTAATTGCTGTAATTTATGTCCCTAGACAATTCTTGCACTACAGATGTAATCTATACCACCGTGACTGAGTTAGAAGATCACACTCTCAAGGTCCCTAGCAGATAAACAACACAATTTCAAGTTCATAGACATCATCTACAATTGACATCAATTACTGTTCAAGGAAACAAGTCATGACATTACAGGTAACAAACAGCTCATTTTTATGTTCTGAAGCAGAGTGGACTTTACCAGCAGGGCTTTGACAATTAATTATAGCTTCAGAGACAGTCCTTTATGGGGATACTCAGATACTTTGAAAAGGAAAAATCCACCTAAAATTAGCAAAGAGAGGTTCTGCAGTTCTTCAACAGGGCGAGGCCTATACTGCTACACAGATATTCTCAGAAATATATGAATAACACCTTTGGGGTAGTATTATATTGTGGCATAAACACCCCAGTTCCTTGCCTAAAGCCTGAGACAATGCATAAGATGAACTTCAGCTTTTTATTAAAACATGATTGGCAAAGCTCACGGGTACAAAAATCACACACACACAAAAAAAGATGTTTATAACTAATCTCTACTCAGCTCTACAGACAGCCCAAAATGAAGGGTATAACCGTGAATTGTGTTTATTCCATATTAGATTATTATTCAGTTCATCCCCTTGCCAGTATTGGGGATGCTTCGCAAATCATACTCCAGTGTTTCACGTAGTATAGTTTACTTTGATCCACAGCCCTGTAAAGTTCAGTCTCTCTATTTTAATGTCATCTCTTATTACCTTCAAACCACCTTGCCAAAACCATAAAGCTCCTTGTGCCAGTTGCTTCCACTTCTCTTCCAAAGCCAAATATCTTTCTGGCCCAGCATATCACACCCTAGTCTCCCTAACAATCCTCAAAGCACATTGGCCTGTTCATCTCTGTCCAAAGGACACAGAAGCATTAAGACAGCCTACAGCCTGTATCTAGATACATCTAACTATGCACAGTATAATCCACTCAATTTACCTGGTAGATTCTCAAACTGTACTAGAATATTTTCTACTCTCAGTGAGTCAAAACACTTTGAAAATATAATACAAATGTCAGTTTTGGACAAAATCATATTTCCCCTTTCCAAAGATGAAAGGTTCAACATCCACAAGGTTAGAAATCCATGAAAAGAATGTCAAATGGCTAACTTGCCTGCTATCTCCGTAGCAAACTGGGTATAACGTATTTGGAGTTCACCAAAACATGCTATTGCAGATTACTTGAAGACTATTCAACCCTGCCTGGGTTCAGTGTTGTAACTGAATGGGACTAAAGATCCAGGACATAATTTGGTATTTGTGTTATTGATAAGTACTATATTTCATAGGGTACAAAAACATTAAAATGATTGCCCTCAAGCACCGCAATAATCCTAATTCTTACGCAACAAATATGGACCCTGTTAAACAATCAAATAAATTTACTTGTACAAGTGTCACAGTGTAATTTGTCCCAGTCATCTTTAATTGATCCTTTCTCTTTAAACACAGTGTTGTTTTTTAATATATGGGATCACTAAACGAAAGAAAGAATGAAAAGCAAAACTTACTGTGGCTTGCGATGCGTCTATCATCATTCAACTTCCAAGTACCTACTAATGAATCTTTGAAATAGTACACATCTTTAACTAGTCTCTAGTGAACTATATTCTTATATGCTATCCTCAGAACTCATCTAAAATGCTCCATAAATTTACTGGCACAGAGCCAATATGTCACATTTCTTTAACCTGTTTCCTCTCTTCCACTAGAACTGAGGCACTCATTTGCTGTTAATTACTTCTAATAGCCAGAAAGGTGAAAGGGTGATAGAAGCAGACAGGTAGGGTGGAACAGAATTCAGCGTCCTTTAACTACACCTGCATACCTCCCTCTGGAACTTGAAAGTAAACCTAGAAGCCCTCAGTTGCTGAAGCCCCCTTTCTGTTGGCAAAAAGCTATTTAGGTTGCTGGCAAGATGCACCTCAGTGCTTTCACGCAGCTGGCTCATATGCAGAGGATAACAAGCTGTTACTACAGCACTTACTACACTCATCGAGTAGTACACAATGGTATGAACCTGAAGGTTCCCATCACTCTTGTCACAGACTGGCCTGCAGTAGTCTTCCACATGACAGCAAAAGCAAACAAAAGAAACCCCCAAAAATTTCAAGCAGTAACAAACAACCCTCCACCTCAAAAAACATGTTTAACTGTAAATGATTGCACTAACATTTAACTATTAATGACTTCTGCTGAGTGTCTGAGAAATTACTTGAAGCAAGGCTTTGCCACAGTTGATAGCTTAGACTACAACGGCCACCATTTCCTGGGTGTTTCAACTGAAGCATTGTACATGCTAAACTGCAAATGAAGCCAGAGATGTGCTTATGACAATTACGCTGTAAAACGCTATAAAAATGCAAAGTCATCTAGATAAATCAATCCCCCACATTCCTAAGCTAATCACTAAATTTTAATCTAAATTGTGTCGTGCCTACCTTCCCCTGGTCTGAAATGGTGGCAGTAATGATATCTGATTTGAAATTTCTCTAATAATCACAAAGTATCTAGATGTTATGTTGATAGTCACTGTAAAAGAACCAAAGTAGTTAATAATTCTGCATTCAGGTTCACTGTCGTACAGTGCCTGATAAGCCACGCATCAGGACAGTGAAAAGAAAGTGCTGCAGTTATCTGATGCAGTAAGCTCCATCTGTCCTGCATAGTGAACCAGGGAAAACAAAACAAACATTTATGACATGGTCACATACAATAATATACTTGTGTAAGAGACCAAACTAAAAGAACACTTGAGTGCTCAACTTTACAAGCATAAAATTAACTTTAAAAGGGTGTGTGTGTGTGTTTAAGTATCTAACTACAGCAGAATCTCAGCTGTTAAAACAGTTGTGACGCTCATTCACAATCAGTTCAAAATTGCAACTCTCACATAAAGACATTCATACCTCTTTTCATCAACTTCTCTTCAGTGACCATCAGTTTTCACTCCCCCATCCCTTTGAGCTTAATTTTCCAGTGAGCAGAGACAAAGTTGCAGCTTTGGAGGACCATACACACTGCTGTAACACAGTCAAGGAGCATACACAAGTATAATGAAATTGAATCTGTGTGTGCAAGAGCAGCACATTTCTCCATGAGTAACTCTTACTAGCAACATTATTGGCTGCAGAAAAGTCACGGATGGGAGCCAAATGTACCACCGCTTTCCATTAAAACTCCCCATTAAAAAGGGAGACAAAGCCAGATTCCTAGGACAGTGGAGGAAACAATCGTAATAAAGATGTAGTTCTACTGAAAGCCACACACAATAGCAAGGTCAGCAGAGTGGTGTCTCTGCATGATTTAGAACTAAGCTTATAATAGGTTTCTCTAGTAGCTCATGTGAACTGCTAAGCAACTTTTTCTTCCTCTCTTGCTGTATCATACGAGGAATAGTAGTAAGTATGTCAACCAAAGAAAATGCCTAACACTGCTTTATATAAGAAAAAAAAACTAAAAAGCCCCTTAAATCTACTTTGTTGTATTTCTTTAACTTCTGAAGGATTGAACATAGCCTCTACATTACTGCCAAAAGCCTGAATTGTAGCAAAGCTAAATCCTATATGTTCCAAATTCCTAAGATTGGAACAGCTATAAAGAAGTTTGCAGCCACTACATCTAGCAGCTGCTGGTGTCGTAAATAATTTTATTTCAATTAAAGAGCTTTTGCAGTGTTTCTCATTATCCATATACTTAAGTGCAATCAGGCTCAAAGGCTTCCTTGGTCTACAACATAACAACTCAAGCTGTGCAAAATATTCACAGTGAAACCTAAAAGTCTCGAAAGGTAAAGTTTGCTCATCTTTATTCCACTTGTTGCAGTAAAGAACTTTTTATTTTTCTAAATAGTAGAGAAAGAGTTGCTCAATTTTTATGACCACATGACAGGGTTTGTTAAAAAAATATTAACCAAACAAAAAACATGCACAGAAATCCAACCGCCAACATACTCCACAACTGTTTATATTGAATACTAGGTAAGAGATTTGTTATTTATAAAATGACATAAAAGACACTCTGCAATGGACTAATAAGGATGCATTGCTAACACCACACATTCCATTGAAACAAAATTATAGAATATTGAAACTGACACTAAATCCAAATTAATCAATATTTTAAGTAGTTTCTCAGTCATGCCCTAAACGGAAGCATAATATGAAACTTTCTATGCCAAAAGTCCTCTGTACAAGGGGTAAAGACACTTATAATGCCAACAATGAAGGCATAAAAACCTACCTCTCGTATTCAAGAAAGTCCAAATTCCCTGATATTAATAACTGGCTGGATTTCAATTTGGACATATTTTGTCCTTTATAGATATATGCTACTATGAAATGAAATATATTTTTTAAAAATAACAATAATATAATCGGAATAATTTTGTGAGTATAGACCAAAACCTCTACGGGTTCATTGGAAAGAAGGGACAGAAAACCATAGTGAGCAGTTCATCTAGTCACTTCTTAATAAGAAGGCTTCCCCTCCTCCTTCTGTGAGGACTATCAATCACAGAACACTTCCAGACATGAAAAAATGGGTGGCCAAATCTTCAGACTGGCAATGGCACAACCCACCAAGATAGTTACTTCCACCCACTGGTGGTTACTCCTCTCTACCTCCTTACATGCATTTACCCTGCACCACGTTCTTTTACATTAGCATCGCAGGAAAGTACTAGGTCCTTGCTTAAGACTGTAATTGCAAAATAACAGGGTGAAGGGTGGAAAGAGAAGGCAAAGGGCAGAAAGAGAAAACATACCAAACTGAATTTTAGAGTATTCAGAAAGCAATGAGAAGGGAGTGACAAAGACAAAAGAGATCTCAAAATCCAAGAGGGAGAAATCGAGCAGTACAGAAGAGAGGGAATATGAACAGCTTGTCTAAACAGAAACGTCAGAGGTAATTAGCAAAAAAGCAGCACAGATGTTTGCTTCCCTGCTCCAATAAAAGGTAAATGAACTGATCTTTAAATAGGACATGCTTTAAAATTCCAACCTAGCCAAGAGCTCAGCTATAGTATTAATTACACCAATCTGACATCTGAATTTATTGTGAAGACCAGCATTTAGGACCAATGTACTGCAACAATCTTATTCATAATAGTCATTCTTGTAACATCCTTCCATGAGTCAGACATCTAACAGCAAGACTAACTCCCAGAGTGAGGTACGTAAGAAGAAAAGCATCTAGGGCAAATAGCGAAGATCGGAGAAGAGAAAAATGGACTATATTTCCATTACATTATGCTGGTACATACTACCAGAGTCTCACAGCCTTGGTTTCAGATTTGGACCACAGGTCTTAAACTGAAGAGGGACAATTGTCTGAAAGTACATGAAAAAGATTCAGTATTCCACGTAGAATACTGGACATAGGACAGACCTTCTTCAATATAAGGCAAATGTGACATGGTTAAAAAATTCTATTTTAGCAGATTATCTTGGCAATTTAGAACATTAGAACCACAAACCTGATAGTTTCATAGAGTCCAGAGTGTATTTTAGTACTACTTGATTGAGAAGCCACAGTATCAATGAACTATATTCAGAATTTTAAATCCCTCCTGCCCACATGAGATCATCAATTGTCAGAAATCAATACATCTATTAAGCTTAACAAAACTACACTGATTTACAATAATGCTTACTTTTCCCAAGTTTTCTCAGAAAAGCACTTTCTGTAAAGATCAACCATCAGAAAAAAATACTTGACAATTTTTCAGCTGTTAGGAAAATACTAGTTTTCCATTATTTGACAAAAGAGATTTCCTGGAAACTGAAAATAAAATTATTTTTTGCATACAAAAAGGAAACTTTGAGCTCTATTCCTCAGGCAAAACTACTCATCAGTAAATAAACTTTGAACATATCTACAAATGTCCTCATGGAATATATGAGTGAATTTTAAGTGCCACAGAGACTAGGCAATTAACATAGTACAAGAGGGTTTTACACTCACAAGGTCAGCAATTGGTCTTCTATAGAGGAACACTGAGGCGAGTAATCAAGCTTTCCAGTATCCACAGCTGTAAAATATTACCATGAACAAATTGGTGATTCACTAGTATGCACAATTTTGTTCTTATTTACATACATAACTAAAGCAGTCCACTCATTAAAATCAGACTTTAGGAACACATGGCAAATACCTTAATTTGAGGTTTCCTCCAAAGAGACAGCATAACAGCATTGCTATATTCCCCCCTCTAAGGTACTGATTTATTCAGTACCCATAAATGTACCCATTAAGCTACCAACAGCACTCTGTGCAACACCTGCGGGAAGGTCTTCCATGCAACCATTAACTAGCGTTAAGTAAATACTGATATAACCGATTTCTTTGCACAAAGCATCAGGCAAAGATGAGAACACCACCACCAGAGAAACAACCCCATTTTGCAAACTGTCCATAAGCAGTCTTTTATTTCCCCGTTGTAGAATTAGTTTTAGAAAATGCTGCTCGTAACTTTAGCCTCTCGGGCATTCTCTTCTCCTTCAAAACACAGAAGTGGGGTTTTTTCCTGGTATACAGTACTAGCTAATTTCCTGCCACACTTTCTGCATACAGTTGTCCTATAGCATTAAACAAGGACTTATATGCTACTCAGCTCACTTCCAAGTTCTTCTATCACTGATGCTGTATGGGCATTATATTTAGTACTGATGGTACTTAGGGATTCCAAAAAGAATTCAAATCTTGCTGAAGTTGTTATTATTAATACAAGTTGAGAAACAGACAAAGATTCTTTGCCAGGACAGTCTGCAGTCTCTGTTGGGCATGTGCAGTCTTGCAGGCTGTGACTCTGACACATGCCAACAGCACAATTTGTTTAAGAAGTCTGCTCCTAACATTTTGTATTCCGTATGACTCTTTCCTATTAGGATAACCTCCAGATCTGGTACGTAGGTAGAATTTTCAACCTCTACGGTTATAGACAAAAATACAGGGAGTTATTGCTGACAATACTAGTTATTGTGTGGCATGCATAAACCTGAGGAAAGCAGAAATAGGCCCCGCTAGGGCACTGCAGCATAATAGTGCCAGTGGAGCACATGTATCTGTATAAACAGACACTGCCATTTTAGCAAATTCTCAGACAGCCTAATTTTCAGAAGTCCTGAAGACTCAAACCTGCAGATAGGGGAAGTAGAGCTAAAATAGTCAGCACAACAGAAAACCCTGGCTCATTAAAAACCTGTTCAAAGAAGCAACTGTGATTCATATTATTCACCTGCTGTGGTTTAGCTTTTAAGTCTAAATCAAGTCATGATAAGAATAGGTTACTCATGTGAAGAGGAAGATTTAAAATTTTTTAATAACAATTATTAAGAAAAGTTTAAAAAGTTACCATTCAGCCAATATTATTAATTTGCACCCCGGAAGCAACAGCTTAATGTCAGACAAAGCACACTGCTTGAAGGGAAAGAAGGCTTAAAAATTGGCACCACGTTAAGAAATCAATGCATTACAAAAATAGCTTACTATGATACAAATCCCAGCTATTCAGGTGTCTTGAAGCTTGTACTATAAATTTAGGACTTTTAACCAAAAGTTACTTAATATAAATAATTTTTTAAACAAAGTTGACTACATATAAATCTCTTAATCATAGCCACTCTAGTGTCTACTACAGCAGACACGAAATGTGAGCACTGTTTTTTCCTGAAAAAGAAGTGCAACTACAGGCAGCAAACACAGTTATTTAACTACTTTCTACTAGAAAGTGATACTTTGTAGTTGAGTACATAATGCATTTGCTAGGGAGCGTCAAGATCACTTTCAGAAAGAGTATTGAAAGCTTTTGCCATGAAAAATGGACATATTTTCAGATACATATTGCATTATTTTATGGAAGGTCATAAGTTCTCCTTTAAGCTCCTGGCTAGTGCAAATATTTTAATATCTTATAAAAAATATTGGAACCAAGCCACAGTAACCTCTTCACACTTCAGGCTGTTCACGTATCCTATTTCACGGCTCATTCAAAAGGAAGATTAGAAGGGCTTTTTTCATTTCATATATTAAATGGTTTAATTCACAAGGGATTTGTGTCAACGTAAGTATCCAAAAATAGCATGCTTCCTGTATAAATCGTATTTTTTCAACCCGATTAAGCCATGTTGCACCTGCACAGTCACCCACTGCCACTGCTGCTCTGTGTTTCAAAGCATAAACTCTACAAGTAGGGAACTACTCAGCCTGGATCTTTAAACTCAACTCCTGTTTTCTAATAAAATAAGAAATACACAATTAATTCATTAATAATGTGTCCACAGAAAGAAGAAAAACCTCAGAAAAATACTAATTTACAAAGAACTTGGATCTTCAAATAACCCAAAGAATTTGCAGTTGTGTTCTTTCAGTAAGGACTGAAACTAATGTTTACTACGACTACTGCAGAAAGCAACACCAAATATTTTAATAAAGACTAACAAAAGTTTCAGGGGGAAAAAGATAAAAGTGACAAATACCAGAGGACCCTAAGTAAGACCTCCGACATCCACTTTGTCTCCCAAAAGCAGTTCTTTCTAGAGTTTATGACCACAGCATTATACTGATAAATCCGTCACCTCTTGTGTCTTAACAAGATCACAAGTTGAACCAGCATAACTGAAAACCATAAATAATTAAATAACGTGCTAAGTAACTTTCCTCAACAATCAAAGGAAGATGTAAACAGTTTACAGCCAAATTCCAGTTTCCATACTATTTTACTCTTGGTTTTATGATGTGCACTTACAGCTTTTTATGAGCAATATGGTAAACTGTACCCAGCTATTTTCTTGCACTATTACAAAATATAATACATTGATTAGCCCATAAATTCTATTTACAATTTTTGTCCAGCAGTAATGTATTTCACTGTTTACACAGCTGTTACTATAGTAAATCATTGCAGGAGGCAAACACAAGAGACTACATTAGATTCGGGTAGTCTGCTGCTGAATTGTCCCAAGAGAAAAGCAAAGAACAAACCTGTGCTTCCTGAGACTCACAATTCCCTTGTCAGCAAACATGTGACAGGCTTCGTAGCAATATGTGCACTTCATCCTCCTATAGTGCTAATTCTAATAGAGGATGACAACTTACTAGTTCTGTCAGCTAGGTGTTTGGGTTTTTTTTTTGCTCAACAGCAACAATGTCTTAGGAGGAGCTAAGTGACACGTCTACTTGGTTGGTACAATATGATACGTCTGATTGGGTTGATGCGTTTAGATGGCAATGCAGTGCAGTAATATGCTAGCTTTAGAAATGCAAGCACAATGAGTATGCTAATGCATTGCTAAACACAATTAATGAGCCCTGAATCTGAGCAGGGCTAATTAATCCAACTGCAGACTTTTCACAGCTGATGACTGTGTCTCCTAATTTTCTCTACAGAGGCAAGGGGAAGGGGAAGATTGAGCTGGGACTTCTGAAAAGTTGCTGAGAACTTAGAACTGTGGCTGAAGTCAGGGTCTTTTTAGTGTAGAAAAGGCTGTATGAGAGTAAGCTAACTCCAGCTGAGTAGCCTTCCACTTGCCAAAGCAGCAGCAACAAAAATGCATAAAGGATACTTTTGACTTGTATCTTTGTCTCAGTTCATCGCTTGTAAAAGTGCAACTATAACCTTTTCCATTCAAAAGGTGCACTAGGAAAATTACTAATTCTTGTGAAGTGTTACAGTGCTATTTGATGGGAATGATGAAAAATTTCTACAAAGAAATCTGTATTAAGTAACCTGCTCAGACTGTATGCAGTAATTTCTATTCCAGTACTCCTCAACTCTTCAGTGCTAGATTCTGCAACACTGCAATGGTATTGTTCTAACATGTTAGTGGCAAAGCTCACTAAAATAAAACTTTAAGCACTTTGGGGTAGAGTGTACTAAAAGTCCTAAGAATAAAGTAAGAATCTCATTTTTAGCAATGATGCTGGCAAACAGAACTCATACTGCTTGAAAACATATTCTGCACTGACTCTCATATCATGTTTGCTTTTTGGAACATTGAAAAGTCACCAGTTTTCAAAATACATTTCATTTAAAAATTACCAGGCATGATGTAGGTCACAGTATTTTAAGCATAAACAGTCTGATAAACTGAATTTCCATTGTCTTGCCCTGTGTCACCTACACCTTTAAACTTCTTGAAGTAGGGAGCAGCTCACGATCGGCTTTTGTTTAGATGGAGGAATGTGGTGCCCAAGAAAAAAGGGGTGAAAGTTTTACACCTTGACAGTGAAAATACTAGTTCATGAATTTGATAACAAAAGCACAGTTGCATTAATGTGAGAACAGAATTTAAGTCCAACAGTAAGCACCTATTACATGATGGTGAGGTAAACACCCTAAGTAAATTATGATCTCTTCCATATCCTGAGAGAGAACTGGCCTTGTTACAAGAAGCAATTTCTTTTTTAGTCATAAGCAAGGAAGCCATGGCTATCACTTACTCATTTTAAAATTTACGGGGCTTCAGAAACCCGAGTAGCTTTTGCATAGATTCACATAGCGTTTTGAGTTTCTGCACACTTTGCAAACAGGGTTAGCACAAAGTAAATCACATTGCTGTAACTCTGGATTCCAAACTTCAAATCCAGAAGGGATTTAAAAGGTAACATGCAAAATTGTCCAGAAGAAAATAATCAAGTAGCAGAGGTCAGCCTTCATCCCCCACAAGATGACATTTTGGAAATAGAGAACAGAAGATATGTAGGGGAAAAACCCTGCTTTCTCAGAAATATGATAAAACCAAATGCATTTGTTTACAGTTACTCATCGATTCTCACAAACTTGTTGAGCTGCATTTTTATGGGGCAATTATAAATCTTTCATCATCCTTTCTCCCAGGACATTCTCAAGGCTATCATTAGTCCCTTAAAAGAAAAGCTAAGATACCTCAGAGAATCAAGAATCTGACTCAGAGTTAGAATGACACAATGTTTGTAATTGTCTCAATGGACAGCTACAGTATCATTTCAGCATCAAGAGGGACAGCATCGTAAACTGGCAAGATTAATATAATGTCCTGCTGCTTACATATTTGATGGCTCTATTTGCAAAATCCAAGATTCCCAAAAGTTTTCCTTTAATTACTCCTAAAATAGAATATGAGAGAGCTCATTTGTGTGCTACTTTATACTCATGAAGAGAGTACATGAGCTTTGCCACTGTTTTCTCAGTTTTTATTATCCGTAGACTCTTCAGCTCAGGGGTCAAAAGGTTATTACTCTTACTATGGAGCTCTGGAGTAGCACCATTAATACTGAACCATAATGCAGTATCTGAAAAGGTAATGGCAAACAAAACGAGGTGGCTATGCATATTTTCATTCTTTCCCCATGACGCGTATTCTTAACTTATACACATAACTCATGTCTCAATTCAGGGATAAGCATGACTTTCCAAGTAGATCTTCCTCCTACAATAGATACTATCTCCAAACCTTTCAGTACAGAAACCTAAGGATATGGACATGGTATCTGAATTACAATGTTTAGAACACTTTGTGGGAAGTATATTTAGTCTTAAGTCTTGAAATTCTAGATTTCCTATAACTGTACAGATAATAAGAGTTAAAAACCAACCAACCAACGAGGTATACAAACTTCATATCAGGAGAAACACTCACCTAAGGAACAAAGAGTAAGTATTTTGTGTGGAATTTCAAAATAATCAAATGAATTATCAAATCCGTGTCCAAAACACCCTAAGGAATACAGTGCATAAGATGTACGCATCCTTTGACTCAGCAGCATACGTTGAAGAAAATAATTCAGAAGTTAAAAAACTAAGAGTAGCCATTTTTCCTTTTTGATGTTTTATTTCCAAGTAAGACTATCTGGTCATCCTTACATCTGAGACATCTCTGATAAAAGCAAATGTTGCACATGATCTATGAGAGCTAAGATTGTTTGTACTGCACATCACTGGTCTTATCTACAGAAACTGCAGCTAGTCTGGGACAAGATGAAAAAGGATAGTCTTCTCAGATTAATAACTGTTTTGGGGAAAAGAAAAAACATAGCTGAGAAAATTGCACACATTCTATTGTATACAAGCCAAGGAGGCTAAATCATTCCAGAAAATAGAATAGAAATAGAAAACAACACGAACTTTTCCTAATGTTAATTTAGAATTAGATACAAACAAAAATTTGATTAACTAAATTTTAGTTTGTATTCATTAAGATACAGAAATCAAAGAATTAACAGCTTAAAAAATTAAACAGTTCATAATAAAACTGAGGCTTCCTGTGATATTTATTCTCCAACAATATTCTTTATCACAGGATAAGGTGAGATCTGAAGATGGCAACTATTAACATTTAAAGAGTGTTAATGTAATTAAGTTCAGTTCTAAACCTCCTCTTGTTTCATGAATCTTTAAAAAGCTGCTTTCTTTTGCATCTTTGAAGATGTATAAAAAGGTGTTTTTGTATTAAAGTGAAATATTCCATCTAAGATTTTAAGCTGTACTTCCAAAAGTTATAGAAGACACATCACAGACTGTGATCAGAACTCAAGCCTGTCGTACATTAAATTGATCACAACTAGTATCAATTCATAAACTGAAAAAACAATTTTGGTAAGAAAGCTGAATAACAATGCATCTAATAATGGAGACAAGAGAAACTACTACATAAAAGCTCTATTATTTAAAATATTTAAACACAAAAAAAGGTCAAATGCATTTGAAATGTCCTGAGTAGGTACTCCAACACTTTGCTTAGCCAAAATACAAACTATTTCTTGTCAGTCCTTTCCTACCACCTTTTAAGTGGCTATCTTCAGGCATGTGGTAGGGGGGAAAACACTAGGTCTGTCAATATCTTTCTTCTGAGGCATCATAGCCAGACTGTTGCTATAGGGGATTTTAAACACTAGAACTTTAAAAAGTTATCGTAAGAATGAATTACCCATATGATTAACTGAAGTTAAACACACAAACTTCCCTATTCAAACCTGTTGTGCATCTCTTTCACAATGATCACTTGTAACCAGAAAATGATATTCTTCCACAATGATCTTGACTTTGAGGCAAACCTTTGAACTTTTCACTCCTTCGCTTGTGCAAAAGCTATGCGCTGTAGTGCAAACATTGTAAGCATTTCACTTTTTCTAACTTCAACGATAGTTGCTATAGGATTTCAAAATAAATTTCACTAGAAGATCATTCAACTATTAGTCAGCTTTAATATTCCTTCATGGGTACTTGTCTCTGAAGTTTCTTCCATCCCAGAAACAATTTTTACTTATAAACAGCCATTAAGAACATCACATCTTTAAAAGCAGAAGGCCTAGTTTCATTAAGTTTTTGGCATGAGAACAGCTATCATGAATATTTTTCCCCCAGTGCCACAGTTACTATTCATATTTACATAACGATGCAAAGACATCTGAAGTTATCAATGTTTCAGCTCAACAATACAGTATGTTTGCAATTAATAAACCTAACTTACTTCTACTAGAGAGAAGTATCTCTGTTATGAAGGTCTTATTGTGCCAATCTATCCACAGTTTGACTGGGAAAGCGTTTACAAAGAAATCTTTACCAAGTCAGTCCATTAAAAATATGGATCCTGATATAAGGGATCTGCAGGTAAGTATTTAGCAGAATAGTTGCATAAAATGGGGGGAAATTTTTATGATATATTCAAGAATAAATACTGTCTATGAGAGGATTTCTTCGGCACTTTTTATGTATGAATTTTTTTGGCTAATTTTTCTTTAACGTTCAGTTCCTCATGATTTCATTCGAAATGCTATTCCCAGTTCCACTTAATGAGGCTAAGAGATAAAAGGATGACAAAATTGAGGATGTATATTAGTGTGTTTAAATTTGTTTACTATGCTTCATGAATATCTTGTCTACAAGCAGAGTAAATTCAGAGTTTAGACTCTTCTTCCTTTAGCTAAGAAGTTTCAATTTCAGGCTGTGGCATCAGCAACATCAGAAATATTTCAAGTATTCTGCAAGCTGTGTAATAATATCAACAGCTGCATAAGAGCATGCAGCCTTAAGATGTATCACCTGTTCAAGATGATGTTGCTCAAAATTTGACTATATTGCATCTCAGCTATCAGTTCATGTTCAAGAACTTGCTCATGAACCGGATATGCTCCCATCTTAAGTGAAGGTAACTACAATGTAAACATTTTCCCTTTTCATCTGAGGTTCTTGTCTGTGTGGTTTCTAAGGGTAACTTTTTATCATGTTCTTCATGATTTAATGAAATTTATCCTCTATTTCCTCTAGGAAAAGACAAAGGTGCACTGAAGGTGTATGTTGCATGCAAACAATACACAGAAGATAACTCTGAAATAACACTTGGATTGCATATCCACAGCATGCCAAAAGTATCAAAAACTTAATTTTCTGCTGATACAGAACAACCACTGATTTCTAGCACAACTGTAGCAAGTGGCATGAGAAAACCAACTAGTTGTATTACTAAGAAACAGAAAGCTTAAGAATTATTAAACAGTTCATCAAGTATTAGAAAGCATGCTTGAACATGGCAGTAATTTGGAACTTCAGTTACTCAGGCAAGCCCTAGCTCAGCAAGATAATGAATAGTACAGGTGATCAAATTTCAGGACTGGATTCCTAATAACCATCCTTCTGCATAGAATCTTGAAGGTAGAGGTTAAGGCTTGTAGCTGGTTTTTGAGCATTGGAGTATAGTGGATTAAGATGTATACATATATATATATACATTTATATTTATGTATGTATACATTTATATATGTGTGTGTGTGTGTGTGTATATATATCTAAATAAACAAAAAACACACACATATCTTCATCCTTGGAGATTTTCAAGACCAGACTGGAGGAGCCCTGAGTAAACAGGTCTGACCTCATAGCTGATCCTGCTTTGAGCAGGGGGCTTGACTAGACGATGTCTTGAGGTTCCTTCTAACCAGAATTTTCTTAGGATTCATATATAAATATCATCCCGCTTAAAGACATTTTCAAGTTCAAAATTTATTTAGAATAACCAGAGCTGTAGTCTGTGCATTTTGCAGCCTCTATCATTAGTATCTAATGATGATACTATTTGATGATAGTATTGACGATAATCAAATAATAAAATCTGAAGCCTATTATATTCACTACAAACAAGTATATTTTTCCTCATTTTCTCAGAAGTCAAACTAGTCAAAACAGCACAAAGAACAACACATAATTTACCACACTTGCTAAAACAACTTGATTATAACAGACAGCACAGACTAAGTTTTTAAAAAGGGGAAGAATAGAAGAAATGGAATGCCTATGTATTATCTGTCAATAGCTAACATTTTTTATCATTTACATAGTTACTGACTAAGCAAATATTTTTTCCACTCATGCGAAAGAGGAATGATAAAAGTACTATTATCATTACTGGTATTATCTATTTCAGACAATGAACTTCTCAAATCTTTCTGCCAAAAAAGGGTAATTTGGACAAAATAACTTTAGGAATCCAATATTAAAAAGTTTTAGGACATATTCATTATACTATATTAGCCCTCTTCTTTAGATGTCCAAGCTATGATACTGCATCAGTGTATAGGAAATGGAGTAAAGGTGGGTTTCTCCAGAAAGTAATTCGGGACCACTAATTTAGGACCGTAAAGTTACTGAGTAGTGCATGTTGTTATCACCTTTAAAATCAGGGTTCTTTGACAGTGCAAGCATCTTGATATTTGCAACTGTTTATTTCTGACAGCTTGCTAAAACGCTAAAGCAGAATATTGTTTCACAATTCTCCCTCACAAATGGATTTATCATTATCTGACAGGAACATTTAAATGTCTTTCCAGCACTTGTATGAGTGGTAGAGTGCCTAACTCCCTTTTGAAATTAACCTGGAAGCCATTTGCTAAGATTTAAGTTCACCATATGCTTTATTTTCTCAGTCAAGCTTTACAAAAGACAAGTATGTACCATTTTTGGTAGAGATGATTAAATCAGGCAAGAAGTTACCTGAAATGATTACTGGTGAACTGAACCATGAACCCTTCACATACACGGATAAGCAGTTTAGACACATGGGTAGTTTCATTAAGTATAAACTGCCACAAGTCTTTTGCCTAATGCGATCATACCATAAACTCCAGCTGAATTATGTAACAAGAAGAGTTATCTAAAAAGAGGAAACTTCTTTTGCAATGGTAATTACAAGCAAAACAATGAAGTTAATTGCTTAACCAAAATAGTTAAGCAAACCAATAAGGGTATGTTAAAGGGCACAAAACTCTGTCAGCCTCTGTACTCCTCATGTGCTACATACATATTCTTAGGAACAATCATGACAAAAGCCATGGATAATTTTAAAGAGAGGTAGATCCAGCCTTGACCTCTGAAGTCCATGACAAGCACATCAAGAAATAGGAACTGTAGGTTAACGGTCCACAAAGTTTAGAAAACACTGGTCAAATACATACCTTCAGAGTGCCGACAAGTATAAGAAACATCTCTGAGGAAATGTACCGAGGTTGGAGACTGATTAGACACTGAGAAAGGTGCTGCAGTAGTTACACCTTACTCATAAGTTTTCAGTCTACATTACAGCTTTGCCTTCCTGGATTACTGTGGTAGTTAAGGATTACACTGCTAATTTAGTCAAGAAGCAACACAATAACTCAGCATACTGGAGAGCTTGAGTTTACCAAGTTACCAAGAGTTAGGAATGGAACTTTGTGGACAGTCAGTAAGTTCTTGGATTCTTGTTGTCTATTTTGTGGTGGCAGTTGAAGGCAAAAAAAGAGCAAGAGAACTCACCATTCTTACATGCCAGCTATTAAAAGAGGAAGATTTTACTCTGTGCTCCTCATACACCAAAGAAATGGAGTCCAAGTGCAATACATGAGGAATGCCCTCTCATACACAAGGCTTCCTTCCTTCAGCTACTGTTTAGTCATCTTGTATACCTCAAAAGTACTAAAGAACTTACTGCTGATTCATCACTCAGGAAGGGAGTATGCCGAAACGGCTTGGCAGACATGTAGGCAGGCAGAGATGTGGATCTTAACTTCCGTTCCCAGATTGACAGAGTGCACAACAGTCCCTGAAAGTATTAAGAGATGAAACCTCTTCTGCTAAGCATGGGAAGAAAGGTGGAAGGAAATATTTTTTAAAAATATTTCAGACAATAAATGTATATGTAGATATACATACACACATGTACACCGACCCCAAACACACATTTATCTTTGTTTACATACACACGTGTGTGTGTGTCTATACATATATAGACACACACACAAAAATAGAATAAGGCTTACATCCTTTGCATACTTTCTATTTTCCTGGAGTTCAGAAAACTGGTTTCTATTGTGGATTAAGATTCTTGTACATTTTACTGACCACAGCATAGGACCACTCTAATCTTCATGAAACAGATTTACCATGCCCTTGAGTAATCACAGGAAATTCAAATTCAAGCATGCTGCTAGAATTCTGTATTCGTTCAGCAATATTTTTTTTTCAGTTTGACAGCCCACACTGACATCAATCTCAAAAAATGTTGCTTTGAATTATAAATATCCAGATCTCCTCCATTTCTGTAGCTCTAATAGCACTGAACCGTTGTCCTTCCTACCAACCTTCAGATGACTCTGAGATTAGACAAACTTAATTAGAATTTACTAATTTTGCTTGATACCTTAGTCTTAAGTAGTCATACTAAATATACCACACAAAAAAACTTAAATTAAAAAAAAAATATAAACCATCTCCTAGAAAATCTGCTAGCATTTCCTTACCTGCTTGCAGTCTGTGATCCCCGTAGTCCTGGTAAGAATGAAGGGGAAGCATTACAAATTGGAAGTTCCAAGGAATTGTTTCTTAAATCGCCCTTCGTGATATGAAATATGCTGTCGTTAAGGACCATTAATTTAGTTGTCAAAATTACAACATTCATTCAAAACTTTAGTGCTGGAGCAGATTGGTGCCAAAATAGCCCAACTTCAAAAACATCCTATCAGTTTCCTTGCGAACCAGAATCAACATAGCTTTTCGATGCTATATATTAAATAATTGAAATATTTGTCACAAGACTTCTGCCTTCTAGCTGGTTTGAAGAGCACCCCTTCCTTCTTATGTAAGAAAAGTAATTCCTACTTTCTGCCATGCCATCTAAAGTTGTCAACCAGCCAGGCATCTCAGGAATCCTACTTCTTCCCATCTATGACACCACAGTTAAAAGCTCTGTCAAACAAAAATACTGTAGCCCAGATTATTAAGAAGCATTTTTTTTTCTTTCAGATAATCTTTTTATTGGGAATTTATATAACATTGGAAAGTCAGGATTCATCTAGCACTGAGAAACACTTACTGTCCTTCACCTTTTTACAATTCTGCTGAAAGTAAAAACTTGATGAAACTGAAGGCTATGTGAGAACCAAATAGATAAAACCCAAGCTTTACTGAAATACCATGAAAACTGCAGAATGGTCAACATTTCCACAGCCAAGTGCTACATAATTCTGAAAACAAGAAAAAAGGTGAAAACCTTTCAAGTAAAACACCAGTATCCACTTTTTTCCCCCCTAAGGGAACAGAGTTTTATTGTATTTGTTGGCAAGTCTAAATTTCTTTTTTTTTCTTTTACACGGCATCTTTCTTTAATTCACATAAAACTGTACATCATTCTGCATACCCACAGTTAAATGTCTTATCTATGGAATTTGAGAAATAAAGTTTATATCTGTGGCTAAGATTTGAGAAAATATGAAAAATTCAACAGCCAGTAATTGAACTGCTGTAATTGATTGCCCCAGAACTACTTTGTATGGCATACTAATTCCAAAGATAGATTCTATACAGCACACTAGAAATTGTTTATGCAGATCGCATTATGTTCAAGAGGAAATATGCTACTAACTTTTATAACTTGCGTAAGGTTTGATTAAATCTTCTCACCAGAGGAATGGGTGCAGGACCGGGAACTCAAATTTTGTTTTCTGCTAGAACCCTTGACCATTTTTATTTATTTGTATCATCAGGGATTCGCTGGCAAGTAAGCAAACACCTCCCAGCAACTGGCTGATAATTTTGAGGTTACAAACTATCTTTTACAGAAGACTTGGCTGAAAGAAGTAATTAAACACATACTTCCCTTCATATCTTCTGTGATCAGTTTGCATGGAGATAAGATAGAGATGTGACAAATACTTGTCATTCACGTGGCCACAAATGAAAAATATTTTCAGATTTGAAATTCGATTCTGAATCATTGTTTGTACATATTCACCTCAACATTAAATCTCAGCAACTTTCACTTGTTACTTTATATAGTTGGTAAGTGTTTTTACCCTAGAATTTCATCACAGAATGCTCATACAATAACAAGTCACAGCAGTATTATAAACACATAAGAAAAACCTCAAGGAAGAGAGAAGAGGCATGTGAACATTTTTCTTTTTTTGCAAGCCAGGATATATGCACAGCAACACTATGAACACACAACTACAAAAATTAAGTTACAGTTATTGCATTCATAATTCATTCTACAATTAGACATGTGTTGCACCTGAAGAACTGATAACATCTATATATGCATACGTTGCTATCTCCTACTGTTACCGTAATGGATTATTATTTGCCATATGGTTGGAATGGAATGGTTGCTCACTGGAGTTATGAATGGCTGGCTATATCTAGACTATTGTGACTACCAAATACCACGTTTAGAGTGATTACTTTCTGATGTTTTTAACATTTTCTTCTTCGCAGAATGGTAGTTTGATGCATCTCTACATGACTCCACTTTTCCATTATGCCAGACACAGCAGAGGAAATTCACTAATTCACACTAATGATGAGGGGGATCCTGTACAAAGTTAGTTTGGAAATGTGTGACGTGACAGAATTTAATCACATATATTGAATCATGATGTTATGTTTGCAAAGCCAGGTTTTGTTTTTAAGTAGTTCTCATTAGTGCTGTGTACACTGTCTAGCACTTAAGTTCTACTACAAAACAACTTCTTTTGTAAGCCAGTAAATTAACTAACTTCATTTACATGTGGATTTGCCTGTTACATCCAAACACAACTCCTTTCTCTCCTTCCATTCATAAATGGCCCTCTGCAACATATCACTCTTCTTCAGCCCTGGTCCCAGCTCCACCTAAATTTCCTCAAATTATAACTAGGCCAAGAAGTATTATACTGATTCCAAGCTGTGTTTGCACTAATTTATTAATATGTAACAGGCTGGCTAACAGAAACAACAATTGTTCAGCTGAAGCTTTTACCTCAAGCCTTTCCCTGAAACAAGCCATTGACCCACCCAACCACTAGTTTCCAAAAATATATACGTTTGCAGCTGATATCTCTATCCCTCTAGAATTATTTTTTTATTAGATTACAAAAATTATGGTGAAGCTCGAATCTTGCCTTCATGACTTCCCTAAGGTTTGATACTGTACAATAATACATTGCCAAAGGGGTACCAATCCTCTACTTAGGGAAAGAAGCATTTTCCAGTGGGTTTCATGCATGCTAGCAACAGAAAAGAAAGGAGAAACTTAAGATTCTTCAGTTTCTAGATATAAGAATCAAATTCCCTTTCATTTATCCTGATGCAAAGTCAGAAGTACTTTTCTTGAAATCTAAACAGTTATACTAGTAAGAAGAGAGTCAGACCTATATTGTATATAACAAACTTTAAACTATTTACTGAAATATGTGTATTTATATATACAGTGTGTGAAATGCAAGACAACAATCATCTGGGAAACAACTCCATCCATTGATCTCTTTAAAGACTCTTTTTTAAGGAGAATGGAAGTGAAGAAAGAAGTTTCTTTTCTCTTCCTAACCTGTTAGGTATCACGGCAAATTTCAAGAACAGATGCAGTAAGGAGGGACTTTGAAACCTTGCTACTGTTCCCACTTTTCCCCTCCACTTCTATGAAGCAAAGGGTGTTGGTTAAGCAGTTCCTTGAAAGCAGAATCAGTCTGAGTACATCAAGCAGAGTCAGACTATGGCTGTGAGTCTAGTCAGGAAAGAATAGCTGCTGGGCACACAACCTGGCACTGTAAGGGAACAGGAAAATTAACAAGCGTAAGCACTGGTCTTCACTTTTTGGAACAGGAGGGTTGAGAGGGGAAGAGATAGAGGAATGAAGAGAGAAAAATTATACTTGAAACTGGAAAAGAATGCAGGAGCAAATACATAAGCTTCTAATCAAAGAAGAAAAGATTAGTAAGACATTAAGAGAAAAGGGAAAATAGCACATCTAATCAGAACAAAAACACTCCATTATTCCAAGAACAGGAATAGTCATTTAACACACACTACAGTTAAACATAGAGCCAGGAGAACAATAGAGTCAGCACTGCCTTAAAGTCCTTACTTCACAGATGGAGGTGTGTTATACCACCATAGCACTGCAGAATTTAGTCCCAAGAGCTAGAGATATCTCTGTGCACAGAGTGTGCACTCTGTAATTCCACTAGAGACTTAAAGTAAGCACAATTATTTATAATTGTGAACCCAATACTCTCCATTGCTCCGTACAACCTGAATTTAGTTTTTAATATTTATCGAAATGAAACTCTGATCCCTTTTCATTTATACAAAAAAGTCCTGCTGGAAACAAAATTCTTCACTGCATTCTATTGAGAAAGGCTCACACCAGGCCTACGTATAGAAAATCCTTGACACTCATGCTGTATTTTGATTTCAAAAATACTTTTTTTTAGAAACAATAAAGCTACCACTTATTTTTCACTTGTTAAGGGAGTATATATTTTTTCCTAGATTCTTCTTTTACTGAAAATGCTTTGAGTTACAATCTACATTAAAACTAACTGAAACTTCCGTGCAGGACTGGGCTTTTTTTGTGTCATTGCAACACTGAAGAAAGCTATTTACATCCATTGTATTTTGGCTATTTCAAGAAATTTAGTTTAGCCATACTACTAAAAAATTGTTTCCGGTGCAACAAATACTACTTATATCTGAGGACAGCTGCATTTTCTTAAAAAAGCCTGATATTAGAATATTTTCAGAGATGAAACACTATTTAATCGGTGATGTTTTCAGCTTATCTTTCTGCACACTGATTTATTTCCCCTTCCTTGTCCTTTCTGTATATTTTGACACGTGCCAGCATTAACAAAAGTTGAGTTTTTTTGTTTTCTCTTGTCTCCTGTACTATCACCTATAATCATGCAAGAAACTATGACCTTGTACAAAAATATAAAGAAATACAACTCATGAATGAAACGCCACCCAGTTCTTATGCACCCAAGAAAGCAGGCATTCAGAGGCACGTATGATGTACAAGTTTCTGATAGTGTGACTGATGGTGTCTCTCACATGCTACCTACAGGCAAAGGAAAACATCTTTCTAAGCTTTCAGTCACAATTGTATATATTACCACTGTAGTTAGCATATAACTGCAAGGAATATAATATTTGCTATAAATCTTTCTGTTACAAGCCAAAAATACCACTTAATTCTGGCCTAAAGGGTCCTTCTCAGTTTTGACACTCTTCTGTATTTTGCAAGCAGGGCAGAGTTGTGCAGAAAAAACATTAAACAGACTGTAAAAGAAGAACAAAAGGCAGGCATATAAAGAGACCAAAATACAATACATAGCAGGGACCAACAGAATGTTTACTCAAGCAAAGCAGTCAAGAATACAGTTCTTGCACATCTAATACAGAACAATCTTGCTAGACTAATTTTAGTGACTGGGTATTTGAAGTTGTCAAAAATTATAAGCCAAGCCTAACCTCTGTGTGTCTCAAATACAGATTCACTAATTTAAGCAGGCCATAAACAGAGAGCTATGCACATATCACTAATGCCAATCATTTTAAATACTGTATATGAAGTTGCCAATATCCTTAAGAAACACGTATTAGTAGAGATCAATGTACTATGAGCACAGAAAGACAAAGTTAAAGACATCTAAAGAAAAAAATCCCTGAAACTCCTGTTTTTAATCTGTTACTATTGTAAGTCAATCTATTAAAAAAAAATATATATACACACACATATGCACAATGACTATCTGACAGATTATATCTATACCCATTCTAGATTCTCTATATCATTTGCCTCTACCTGGAACTGTCTGCATGTACGTAACATCCATGAAATAACAACACAAATTTTGAGAATTTAGGCTATAGTAAAAGTCCATGGGTAAAAGAACCTGAACCTTCTGCCACTGCGTTAGTTGTGGTTACAATACACTCAAAAGTTAACTGTTCAGAAATCTCAGCATCTTTCCTTAATGTAAGAGTAAACAGATAGTAAAGAGTTTGGTTTCAAAATGTGTTTTTCCAGAATATGGTCTGCATTATTAGTGCTAAATTGATTCTATATAAAGCACTTGTAGGTGCAAGAAAAGCAGACTTTTGATTGGGTCAATAATATAATTAAGGAACAGTAGCATTATTAAATATAATTTTATACAAATAGTAACTACAGACATCATCGATAGCATTGCTTAAACCAGGTTCTATAAGTATGCCAACAATACCTACTGTTATCCATTGGGACCAGCATCACCAACTTGAAATGTAACCAGTTTTTGGATAGGCATTTAAAAAAGCATTCTGTCAATGGGATCATCATCTTCTAATCCTGCTCTTGTGCTACTCCTTCAAAGTGCCAAGATGTTTCAGAAAAAGGTGAAACCCTTTATCACCCTGTTAATACATGTTCAGTCAAAGCATGCCAGTTTACACAGATGACATTTACAAAGATGCATCATTCTTTTCTGATTTCTAGAAATTATCAATTTACGTCTGCAGCATGAGGCTTGCTTCAAATTACTTCAGCATTACTGTCAAACTCTTTTTTTGTTTTGTGGTGTTTTTTTTGTTTTTGTTTTTGTTTTTGTTTTTTTTCCCCCAAAGCAACTGTGCCATACATCTGAAACTTCCCACCGTCCTGAGCTGCCATAGCAAATAGTCAGTTAGGAGGTACCTACTTCACAGTCATACCTTATTTAACATTCTATGGTTATTTCTTTTTAACTTCATATACTATCTTAGTCTCAAGCTGGGGGAAAGCGCAGCTCCCTGTTCGTATCTGCTCTTAGTTCTGACAACTCCCTCTAATTTTCCCTCTGAGGCATGAAACGCACACACATGTACATTCTCTCACGTCTTTCAGAAGAAATACCCTATTCCAATCTCTGCTACCTTCCTTTAATCTCACAGACTCACCTCTTCTTCTTTTCTTTTCAATCTCTAATCACAAATGCATGGCTGACAGCCACCTTTCTTTCAGTACTGCATCTGGGGATAGCCAACATGTCAGACCCACAAAATGAACTAATTCCTTTTTCTCTCTGACTACAAACGACTCCCCTTTTCTCGAGCTGACAAATTAGGATCTTTTCTTCACATGGTTACAGTCTCTGCAAACTGCTGACAACTCAATGAGAGGTCAACTAAATAAATCATTCAAAATGAAAGAGCTGCTTAAGCTGTGACCTGAAACAGCTGGTAAATTTTTAAATGCCCACACCCTCCCCTCAAAGCAATGAAATATTCTGTATAAATAAACAGTGGCTCTCCAAACCTGCTGGGCTATCAGAAAACAGGGTTAAGAAGGAAGCACAGGAACTGGGAATCAGCAGGGATAATTAATTTTTCTTGAAGGAGTGCACCACTGCCATTAATTTCCTTGAAGTGTACAGAATGTAGGAACAGTCTCAATTAAAACTCATGTTCAAATGCCAACTGTACTTGTCTTTTAATCACATTATTTGCATACTGATTTTGATATAAATGTGTATTATGGAGAATGATATTTTTATTGCGAAAAATCCTTTAAGAAAAAAAGTTCATTCAGGGAAAAAATTCAGCATTATTCTGTGGACATTAACAAATGTCTATCCTATTTTCCACTTAAGTAGATATTCGTCTGCCAAAACAGAAGACCAGTTAGAGATATTTTTCTATAGGACACTATCTGCTATTTGTCGTTAATTTGTTATTGCAAAGTTTCAGTTTAAACTGGAATGTGCTTATAAAATCTAATGTAGAGCTCCCAAAAGCTTGATGCTAACTTCTTTACATAGCTAGTTTATTCTATGTCTTAGATAATACAACATTTGAAGAAAATAAGGCAGTGAATTGTGTTATCAACCACATTTTTGTAAACATTTTGGGGACCACTTGGTATACAGTATTCTCTGCAATAAGCTGTCAATGAAAGGTAGCTACTTTCAAAACTAATGGTAGTAGCAAGAAACTGCAACAGAGAACACAGAAAAAAGAATGACAGGAAAAAAAAAAGGACTCTAGCTTCAAAGATCCTGATACCAGGCAGAATAGATGGTTTGTAGTTTTTCATTTTCATTGTTACCATCAAAAAATTTGCCATTTTATTCAAGTAAGAAAGAGCAGAGGTATAATCTAGGCCTATACATCACAACCAGTAAGGATAACCTATAAAATACAATGCACAAACTTCCCCCACCACCACTTTCATTCCAATCATCACATCCCTTCTATATGAATAACTGAACAGAAAAGACATTATTCTGGTCTTCTTTAATCTCTTACCCTTGCCAACAATTTTCAATTATAATTTTTCAATTATAACTCCTTTTTTAGCCACCAGGATGAAATATGTTTGATGGCTGAATTAGCTAAGCACAAAATAAAGTTCCAGTAAGAACAGACTCTCACTGAACCCAGCAAAAGCTGAAGCAATGCTAGGGGAGGAGAATGGGAGCTATCAGGGAAACAGCACCTAAGTTCAAGCAAGGACAAAGTGGATAAAATAGTCTGCAGCCTTTGGGTAACCCTAGTCTAATCATTACCATTGACTCACACAGCCAAAACCACCTTAAGCATCTTCCTCCCAGTTACAGATGACAGGATGACTCAGTTTGATCCCCTCAACTAGTAAGTAACTTCCATCCAGCCACAACAAACCAAAGAGCTCACAGTACCCCTATTTTGCATCCTATACTGCATTTAGTTCAGCTTCCTCTCTCTTTTCAGGTTGGGTAATCACTTTCAGAAACTAACCCTGTCCTATGTTAGGCTATTGCACAGGTCACCTCTGCTAGAGGAGCTACACAATAACCTTGTAAAAATAAATTAGCTGTAACAGTACAGATCTCCACATAAGCCACATAGTCTCCTCATTCTCTTTGGCACATGCTTTGGTAAGAGAGTGATATTTGCAGCACATTCTAGTCTCGTCATGTGGAGAACGTTGTTGTACAAGAAGTCAGGAAGTGCTCTAGATTTTCCCCAGTAGCTTCTCCAACCTACGTGTAACAAAGGCATCTCTCCGTTGCACTCTGCATTACCAGAGATATCAGAGACATCAGGGATGCCCATCTTCATAACAGAGGCTGACTGGATGGAATTAATAGGTCAGACATAATATTACTTCAACTGCACCTCACTTGGAAGGAGACAGTCCATATTTAAGCAAGAGACAGAAGCAATAAATTACAATTTAATTTTGAAGTCATCTCTTGCTTGGAAGGAATTCAACTAAATGACCTCCACAGGCCCCTTCTAGCCTAAATTATTCTCTAGTAAAGAAGTATGGCCAAAAAGCACCATATAAGATTTCAGTTTACCATAAAATGACAGAATGTTTTGTTGTTACGTGCAGCACAACACGACAAGCACCAAGTATTTTGTGCATGTAAAGTTACACAAAGCAGAATCTAGTGCATCTTATTTCCAAACAAAACTATTAATTGTCACTGATTTTCAAACAATTTCTATAACATTACAAGAATGCTCAGAAGGAATTCTGAAGAGATCTGGTGTCGAAGGAGAAGGTTTCTCCAACCTCTTACATTTTTATGCAGTTAATTAAACACACCCTAAATTTGAAGCATAGTTCATTCAGACTCTCATAATTCATCATACACGACATACATTAGGCAAGGTCTGGAGAAACATGAAGAATTAGCATCAAAAAAAACAGAGTTCTGACACAGACACGTCACTGCAGCTTCCTTTACTATAAGGTGGCACCACAAATTTACAGATGGAATTTGCCTCAGGCTTTTTCTAAGAAATAAATACTGTTCCTCTTAAGAATTTGGTTGAAAATAGAAACCAACATGTCATAGCTTCTTACAAAACATGAAACACTCTGTATTTCTATATAGCCATTCACAGTATAGAGCACAAGCAAAAAGCGGAATCAAAACTGTCACAGACTGATTAGATGAGAGAAGTGAAAACAAATCTCTAGTTGAAGAAGATATGTTAACATTGAAACATTCTTGCTTTTTAGTTGGGGGCTACATTGGCACCACAAAACTGAATCACAGCTACTGCTGAAGAGTAACAACTTTCTAGCCATACTTCAGCCAAGCACAACACCTGAACTTTGTGATCAGCACAGACTCACTTATGAATGAAAAATTGTCACAAATGCAGTCACAATTATGGTAACTTTGCAAGACATAGTTTCACATCAAGCAATCAAAGTGTCTACTGCATTTCAAGATATAAAGAAGGTAACATCATCTGCATTATATATAGATTAAATGGGCATTCATCTCTGCATAAAAATGTTGGTGCTTGGTCCATTTAAAGTATCAGATTTAAAAAGAATTAACAGTCTTAAAAGCATATTTGTATTTTGGATACTTTAAGCTGCAGCACTATCATACATACAGTATGCATCTGCAATACTAATTTTAAAAAAGAGGAGGTTTAAGAGCCACATGATACAAAATAATAAATAAATAAAAATCAACACAACTCATCTATGGCATCCCATGTATGATGAATAACCTAATTCAGCGTACACAATCACACCCTCTGCTAGTAATTTGCGTGGCAAATGTAATATATAAAATAACTTGGACATTTGTACTTATTTATAACAAGTAGTATTCCTTGCTGTCATTTCTCTGTTGATCTCTTTCATCTTTGTTTTTAACCAAATATATGTCAGTAGAGCCTATACTGGGAGACAAACAGCTGAAGCACATTTCTAAATTTACCATGAAAGTATCTTAGATTTCATATTTCTAATGAACACGAATGCTTTAAGAAAATGCAATAAGGCAATCTTTATACAGTTAAGGTATTTTAATTCAAAGTGATCTACCCAGCAATAAACATGTAATGAAAACCACACATCTGTTATTACATATTGAGGGGGATGGGGTATAAAAAAAAAAAAAGTTGGTATAAAAAAAAAAACAAAAACAAAGCCACACAACAACCCCTCCCCCCAAGTATTCCTAATATTATCAGCAAAGTAATAAACGGCAAGAAGCACATTGTCTGAAAGTCTAGTCCTATATTTATTTCCTCACTCTTAGACATCTCATCACTTCCTAACATTAAATGCTCAGATTAGACAAATTAAAAAAAAACCCAACAAAACCCCCTTTATTTAAAATCCAAGTAAATAAATAAATGCAGACTGGGAAGGATTTGTTTCATAGACAAGTCATTTATGTCTAGCCATTAACATTAAGAGCAAATCTACTTCAACATCTAGTTACCTACAGGATCCTTCCCCATCTAACATCTGCTAACAGAAGTAACATTAAAATTTATCAGCCATGCACCACATCTGAAAAGAGATCCCAGTCCTCACAGAAGTGAGAGTTGAAGTCTACTGCCGATTTTTCAGCTGATTTAGAGAGAACATTTTCCTAAAATAAATGTGCAACACAAAAGTAAAAAACCAAAAAGGCAAAAGAAAAGCTGAAGAAAGCAGCCCATAAACACAGATTAAGGGCTAAACTAAACATTGTTCAGAAATGGTAAATACAGACAGTCCAGATTATTCAGTTCCTTTATGCCACTTTTTCAACTCCTCAACCTGAATCTTGTAGGATTATGAGCCAGTTTGGTGTCTATAACCTCATCAGTCTCTCCTAGTAGCTACATACTACTAGAAGCTTAAGTACTGTTTACTTACCGCATCTACACCTCCAGCCCAAGTAGCGGAAGATAAGAGGCAGATTGAAACCCAGTACAAGGCTACACCACCAGTCCATGAGGCAACTAACCAATGAAGAATGTTAAATACGCATTTCTGCATACTCACATTTGCTCACTTTGTAACAAGTGAAGCAAGAAGCCAGAACAGGATTTTTCACTGACTGAAGTCAAGGTCAGCTGGATGTTTGACACTAAGAAAATCTTGTTGCCTTACAAAGAATATATTGCTATGTTTCTAGGATGGAAGAATGAAATCTGTTACTTCTGTTCACTAAAAACAAATATAAACCCAGTTTTCCAGGAACAATTCTTTCCTTTTTTCCAACTACTTTTAATTGTAGATATACTTCATAAATGAGAAAATACTGGTTTTTTTTCCAAAGATTTAAACTTAGTAAAATCTAGAGATTGTGCAACAAATCTAATTTTAACTGCCTTAGATAAATACTGGGGCACCGTCAAACACAGCTGCAAAGTGTGTAAATGGGAACAGTGTTGGACTGACAAAGTTCTTTGCATAGTAACCCAAATAGAGCACATCAGGTTTCACACAGCATCATTTTTAGGGCTTCCCAGGAAGCATTTTTACTACTCTATCATATTGTGTCATACGGACTTCACGTCACATTGACTTCAAAATCAATCATATCAAAATAAAAAACGAAGACCTTTTAAGTAGGGGAATGGGAGGAGGGCAAGAGTTGTTGGGTAAAAAGGGGTGTGAGGTGTCAAATATACTCCCTAATACCCAATTGATGTGGCAAATGTTTAACACGGGGAAGAAAGTTTTCGGTCTCAGTTCTACCATTCTTTCACATACCAGGTAAATGGTTTGCTTCCTCCCCCTCCCCTGTATGGCTGCTAGCTACGCTAGAATAGCCCTTACCAATTTTCTGGGCTTGGGGGCAGGTGTTCTATCCTACCACTGAGAACCTTCTTTTCAAACAAAAGGATGCAGAAGGCTCGTATGACAAATACCGATTTTTGATGTATAATATTTTTATGTAAAAGTTTTCACAAACTGCTTTACTCATTTTACATCCTTTTCCTGTTGTATATAAAATGATGTTGCAAAATCAAGTTTTATTTTCCAAAAAAAGATAAAGCAGATGTTAATAAGCTACTTTAAGTTTTATTCCTGCTCATAACCACCACAGTAAATAAAATTTGTACTGTTAGAATAATATGTTTTGGGCCTCACTCTCTCAACATTCTCTAAATTGTCATGGATGCTACAATTATAAAATAAAACATCTAACAACCTACCATATTTACTACAAAGGCATTATATACTATTTCCTTATCAAAAAGCAACAGTTCCTAAAAACATTTTAAAGCTCAAGGAAGCTGTTATTAAAACAAGAATTATATGGTATAAACTGTTCACGGTTCCATCCCTAGATTGTGAAATTAGTGATTGAGGAAAGATTTCACAGGAACTTAATCTGAGTGCAGCGCTATTGCAAAGGATTTGCAATTTTGGTCTCTTTGCCAAATCCTACGTATCTGCGAGCTGCTGTAGTTATTCATGCAAAGCGACAGATAATCAGCAGCGTCTAAAGCTTTTTTACATTTATATTGAATGTGGAGCTCTTTTTTCTCTATCGGTGTGTATGTAATACCTTAGGCATGGCAAGGTCATACCTGAAGTAAGCACTGGGGAAGTTCCTAATGCCAACAAGTCTAAAAACGTTTCTGATTTCATGTTTTAATAAAATTCTGGAAATCTCTTTGAGTTCTATTTGCAGCCAACATCAGAAAAAGATGCAGAATAAAGAAGACAGAGATAAAACTTGAAGTTCAATGTGCAAGTGAATGATCAGCATTTGCATTTTAATTGTTTATAGGCTTTGTGTAGTCATTTAATAACACTTCACAGTAAATTCAAAATAATGAATTCCAAATTTCCGTAACACACATATCATCACATTGAAACATACGGATCCTTTGGACGAATGACAGCTAGAGCAACACTGAAAGACTCACAAGGCTATTCCCTCCACTAAGCATGCCTCGGTTAAATGCCAGAAACACACGCATACATTCACTTGTGGCTCAGTCAAGCATCCCGACTCAATGGCTATAGAGTTAAAATTAGCAAAGGCTTCCCAGACCTCACATGTATAGTACAGTCTCTCCTTTCCTATGCTGTTCAGAAAATTCACCAGCTGCATCTGAAACACAGCATCTGAGAACAAAAGAAGCCGCAGCACTGTGCAGCAGCAAGGTAGCAGTGCACCTCTTGGATCTACTAGGCATCCCTTAGAAGGCCACACAGTTCAATAGCAGACACCTTTCAGCGTAGCTCCTACATAGCCCAAGTGGCTGGATGCATGGCATATTCACCCTTATCAGATGATTCAAGACTCATGATTTGAATTAAAAAAAAAAAAAGTTTTTGTTCCCTTCATTACCCCTCGAGATATAATAAATGTGAAATAAACAAAATTCCGAAAGACCCCACACAAACACACATAGGAAAAGGCTTTCACGTGGTACAAGCATCAACAACAAATACAATGGAGTATATCTGCCTAAATGCCAACTTTTTTCCTGAATGGCAAACAAGACATCTTCAAAGAGAAATGGTCTAAAGAGGTAAGAGTAAGTGCCTTTTCTCTTCATATTGAAGTATCCTAGCGCAACTCTACTGAAGTCACTTGGCTCCAAATTAATACCAGGACAAGAATAGAATATGGCATAAATAAGAGATTAAATCTGGTATCAAACTCATGGACTTAATGGCTACCTCTCCCACCATCTTCCAAACCAAGAATATTTTTCCACATACCTTCTTTTCCATTTGCTGAGTTTTACTCTGACAGTCAGCTGTTATGGAAAAGTGACATTTGCAGGCTTCAAGTCAGTTGGATGGGGAAAAAAATTCAAATTATTCTAAATATACTCAAGGGCTGAAACTATGAAAATTAATTCGACAAAATTTGACACAGTCATGCTTTATTCTTTCTATAAACATTCTGAGTAAGGTATTGCTTTTGCATCACTGTGGTTTAGGAAAACACTGTGGTTTGAGATAAATTTCCTTAATCAGTGTTATCTTCAGCATCTGCACTACCTGGAGAGGGCATAATGTCTTGTTAAATTCTGCCATGAAGAAAAGTGGCTTAACAGAAGTTATTTGAATTCCGCACTCTGTGTTGAAAAATATTTAGCAAACGAACTGTTGTCCTGCTCAGAATAATTAGGGAGCACCAAGAAGTGAAGAGAGAAGAAAAGGCAGATGGTAATTAAAAGCTTGGTATTTTGTTTCAGAGTTTCTAGGTATATTGTTTAAAAAGAAAACAGAACTGTAACAGGATAGATTTCAATACACTAAATATGTATTTAAATCTTGGGGATAGTAATGGAATCAGTAGCCATAAACAGCCAGCACTAACATCTTGTATTCCTTACCCCTAGAGCTATATGGCAATTTACATTTTAACTTTTGGGAAGAAGGTTTTTGAAATTATATCCATCGGGCTAAAACAAGTAGATTCATTAACAGACTATTTACAGTCATGTTTGCAAGATCAAAATCCAATTCTGTTTTTTACATATTTGTCTTTAAATAAAAATTTTGTCCCAAAATAATGTACTGTTTTTCCATTACAGTGTTTACACTTCAAAAAGAGCAGTTTTCAAGCACAAGTATGTGAGATGAGCTTCTTCATACCATACCTATACTACTGAATACTTATGCAAAGTATTTTCAGTCCTTTGAGACAAACAGAGGTAGTATCTAAATTCTCCTTATGTGTCCACACTGTAGGCAGCGTCAGTTAAGTTTCCTGTAGGCGTCAATGTAAAAGTGCACTGAAGAAGGAAATCAAACACAAGAGTAGAAGCTCTGAAAAGTTAAGTATCTGAAATAAAGAATCATTAGGAAGGTAATTTCTTTTCTATAAACAAAAGCAGTTCAGAGAGACTATTAATTATTATATTCATCAAGTATTTTATGAAATCTCTTGTGATCATTCCAAATATGAAAAAAAAAAATCCTTTCCCTCTTTGCAAATAGACATGCAACGAAAGTCATATTCAGTGAACAGCATTTCTGACATTTCTTTCTGAAATCCTATTTCAGAAACATTTTAGTTTTTTCCTTCGTCTTTTTTATGTTTCCATACCTTCATCTTTGAAAGTTGATCACAATTCATTGCATTGCATTGTAAGGTATTCAGAAACTACTTGTGATAGATGAATACATGATGTCAGATTGCCCCTTCAACAAGAGGGCAAAACTATTTTTAATTACAAAACTTAATCTGAACACATACCACATGAGAACATTACCCAGAGCACAGTATAAAATACTCGGTGTATTTTTCTTACCCAGTCTTGAAGGAACTCAGGTTAGGCCTTCAATCTGAACAAGTTCTTCTACTGGCTCAATAGCACTGACTGCAGATTTGTACAAATTAATAGAAACTTCACAAACATCTACACAGGAATAACTTCTCTCATTGATTTCTTTTTAAACACAAGAGAAGACAATGAAGAGATATCATTGAGCTTAGGATTTGAAATATCTGAAAAGTATATTCCCTCTCTTACAAAAGCTTGTGATTTGGTTCCTCTCAACCACTAACCAAGAGAAGCAATTCCCTTATAAATTTATGAATAAGGGAATTACACTGCGTGTAATTCCAATCTTCTCAGTCACAGTTGCTTTTTCCTCTAGCAGTAGGAATACTCAGAGGTGAAATAGGGAAAGGACCCATGGAGACCACCAACAAGTCTGAAATCCTGTTAAACCGCTAACAATACCAAAACTAACAGACCCTGACAGAATAAGCTCATAAACAGAAAAGACTAGGGACTGAGCTGTGGGGCAGTGTAGCTCCCTTTGTACATAGAATTCCCTGTACTCTCTGATGACTGACAGAAAAAGTTTTCATTTTCAAGATGCTCCAGTTGGTAAAGGGGGAGGGATTTAATATCTTGCGACTTAAAATTCCTTTTGTTTAGACTTAATTTTCAAGAAAAATAAAACAACACAGAGGTTGATATTTCGCTTTTTCTCTGTGACAAACAAACTAACCAACCAACCTGGAGAATACAGGACACTTTTTAATCATTTAAGTTCAGGCATAAAGCCACATTGTAACAATGTACCAAACCACAACTTTAGTGTTATTTCTAGTGTCACATAATTTCCCCCCCGCCTTACAATAAGGAGGAGAAGGGTTGCAGTGCCCAGTAGGATATGATGTGGTAGATCCTTTATAGACAGGCTCTTAGAAGAGAGGAAGAAATTGGTTTAACCACCAAGTAGGATATATGCAAAGTCCTATTTGGATGGCAGCGGTTTCATAGCAAGTGCTAAAACTTGTACAGTCATCTCAGGAATGTTTTTTCCATGTTTAATGTTTTTCACAGGTAACAAGGAAATGAGGACAGATAAAAAGAGAATGCCAGTTCTCCTCAACTGGTGGAGGTAGCTGGTGTCCAGCAAAATTACAGAATATACCCAAGGCACACACACAGCACAGAGACTGCTTATTTTGTGTGGTGCTCTAAGCCACCTGGCTGAACAGAGCAAGTTCTCAAGAATCTGTTCATGGAAAATTCTCCTCTCCCTCTCAGCGTTGCATATTTTTAATGTATCATCATCAAGCAGTGATTCTTAGGTCATAAAAAGTCCCCAAATAAAACTAACAAGTGTCTGAACAAGTGTCCTATAGCTCAGCAAAACAGCCCAAACTTCCCCACTCCCCCTCCAAACCCATCTGTTTACATGGCCAAGGCAGGACTCAGGATTGCTGTAGAACTGTTTCCATCTGCTCTTTGCAGAGCAGCTATACTACAGTATAAGGCTGAGCACTCAGTAAGCTGTTTCTACCTGTTCTTGTTGCTGCCATGGGCAATACAAAATATAAAGAAGGATTTCATCTCCAAAGGAAATTTGTGGCAAAAACTTCAAGGAACAGACAGAACAGAAAGGATTGGCTCTAGAACAGCTGTTCCTCAAGGCCTCAGCCTGTAAGCACTAGATGCTCTACATGTCAGAAAAGGTTCAGGTTGTTTTGGACTATGCATTACTTAATAGATCTGTGAGACAGACAATCTGGACTGTTACTACGAATGGGTGTGGATAATCATTCTGCCTTGCTCTGCCAGTTGTTGTATCAGTGTAAATTCATTTCCTGAAAAAGAACGAATGCTTCATAGATGAGCCCACCCAGTTGCCAGAGAATCCTATTTGCATCAGAAAAGTGGTATTCAGATCTGCCCTTAGACATGATCTTCTTTATTATTATTTTATGGTTATATTCAGATTTATTTGCATAACATAGCCATGTAATAATAAAATTGCATTAGTTGCAAACTTCCCTACCAACGTCTGTGCTGGTTCTAGTTTAATTTAAAGCATGCAGAAGAGGGGAGTCTCTGGGAAGCTGCCAACACTAATGTCCTCCTGCACGTTAAGCAAATAGTTTGTTTCCTCCACAGGAGACAGATCAATACTCAAGAAACAAAAACAAAACGAAGAAAAGCTAAAAGCTTAGTCATGTAAATCAGGGTGGAGGAAAAATGAAAGAAAACTCCTCATTGGCATTCTACAACTTCTGCAGACCCCTATGGCCCATTAGCTAATTTCTATTAAAACACACAGCTCTAGAATAATAAATGCCAGTGGCACATTTCTAAAGGTTTGTGGCAACTGAAGTAAACATGTCCCTGTTCCCAGGACACCAAGAGACAGAAAATTAACCAGAGGTTAACTGGGTCATTAGCTAGAGCACAATATAGGTCACTGCAGATTTAATTTAGTTTGTATTCAGCTAAAGAATCAAATACAGCAACCAGTTCTCACAGCAGGAAAACAAGTAACTTATCAGCATGTTAACGTATCTTGGATACCAAGGCACCAAGTCTGTCATTATGATTCATACCACTTTTAACTAATTTCACATTATTTTGATGAAACAAAGTACAGTGTATACACACACACGCATACAATTTACATGGTTCTGAATGCATGTATGCAAACACACACAAATACAGAATATTTAACATTATATACAGTCTGCTTTTTTGCCCCCCCCCCCCCCCCCCCCCTTTTTTTTAAACACTGGAAAACAGGGCCGGCAAGGAAGTAATTAATACACGAGTCTAAAAAATGCTATATGGGTTAAGAAAAAGCCCAAAACATTAGGTTTTAATGAGAGTTTGATCAGGACCTAAATAACACATATAAGTATTTTGCCTCAATACAGTCTTTTATGAACAAAATACCTCAGTAGCTGTAATAGGAGGAGCCCAATAGCCCAAACATTGCAAGAATTGGAAATATTAAACAGATTAAACATTTAGGACAGTTTGTATCCAATAGTTTTGCATCTTTTTAGGAAAGTCTGCCCTGAAGAAGAGGGTTCAGAAAGACTGCATGAATTATCAAGAAAGCTGTAGCTACAGCAGGTTTAATTAAGAGACAAACAACTTGGTCTGTTAGGAGTACTACAACTGCCTTAATTTGCATGGCTGCTGTCATATTTGTAGCTAGTCTCCTGTTCTTAACCTTTCTCCTCTTTTGTTGATGTGTAAGAAAAAAAAGATCAGAAGTGGCTGCAGACAAGATGCACTAGTAATTACACACAGAAAACAAACAAGAGTAGCTGAATGGTGCATGGATCAGTAGGTGTAACATGTGGCACCAAAACTTTGAGGTAGAGATGAACTGATTGTTTTCCTCCAAAGGGGCCATCTTAATCTGAGATACTACCTTTTCAATAAAAGTAACAAGCAGGTATAAGGATCCAGTGCCAATAAACTCCTACTCAGCCTAAAATCCAAAGTTAAAGTGAAAAATAAGTCAAAGTTAAATCAGTGGTAGACTTGAGAATAAGTCTAGCAACACAGGTACTGTATTTTGATGAAGTATCTAGTAACCGCAGCACCCAGCAAATAATTTAAAGTACATCACAAGGCAAGTATTTCTTTACCAAGAATGACTTTGAGAACTAAATATTGTAGCTTCATCTAAATTGCACTTTTAAAACTGCATATATAATTAATCAAGACCTGAATTACAGAATGAAAAAGGAACAGTTCCATTTGTTCAAACAAGGCATTTTTGTACATGAACACAAGATCTTCTCTTGTTCAGGAAGCGTCAGTTTAAGGGGTGGAGAAGAAAATCTTCCATTACCTTTAATATCGAGGTTTCAAACACTTCCTGTTCAGCAGCCAAAGGAATGATTTCTGCACACCCCAGCCAAGCATTGGACAAACCTATTTAGTGGTCCAGTCCTTCTGTCTCCTTGTAGCTCTCTGAACAGCCATCTCCATTTACAGCAGCTACATTTTCTACTTCAGCTGGGGACATTCTCCCAGCTCCCTTTCAGCTGAATATCACAGGTAGCATCTTTCCCATACCAACAAGATTTCCCCTCGCCCCAGAAATGGCTCCCCCTACATAAGAATCCCACACAAGCACGCACCTCAAACACTTAACTTACACAAATATATTGATCTCTAATGTTACAAGTCCTTGAAGTCTGACTATAGTTTTAGCGGTAGGCAGGAACTGTAAGTCAGAATCTGAAGTCCTGGAATGGGATCAGCAGACAGCAATGGTGTGCACTGAGAACAGTACGGACAGCAGAAAAGATCAAAAGCTTCAAACTTTGCTTTTTGTTCAAGTCCTTTCACCCCTCTCTCCCTTTAACTTCTCGCAAAGATGATTTTAAAACATCTCTAGTTTTACCTCCAAAAGTTATTCTGTTTTGCGATAGCATGTGTTTAAGAATCTTAAAATTGTTGCTCCAATAGTCTGATTATAGCAACCACACCATTGGACCCTATGATATCTTCTCTATTCCATATTCACTATACTAGCATTACCATTCTCTAGCATTTGCATTCTGGAATGATCAACTGTCCACTTGATTCTTTGTACTTATTTTTCACTGAATTCCTTAATTATAATTATTATTAAATTTCCCTAAATTATCAGTCTGCAGAATACAAACATCTGCCTGAAAATTAACAAAGCATCTCAACTAATTCTTACTGCAGTTAGTTGCAACAACTCACAGAAGGAGCTTAGCACCATGCAAAATTTGGCCATGTTACTGCTTTTGAATTTGAACTTACTCTCTTCCCATATAGTTCCCGCTGGTCATAAATAAGGGCTTATTAGGCCACATAATAGCTTAAAAAAAAAAAAAGCCTACCTTGTAAACATTGAGAAAAAGGAAGAAATTGAAAGAAAGTTAAACTGAATCAGAATCAAGTTGAACCTAGATCCAGCTTACAAAAGTCCAAGTGGCCACACATAATTTCATAATGAAACAAACTAATCTATTTTTCTAACTCATTGCCTCAGATGAGTAAACTAAACTAAAGACCAGCGTTAGAAAGGGTCTGGACAATTTCTTGGAAGTTTTGTAGATGTTTTGCAGATTTTGACATTACTTTTCCTGTATCTTTGCTCTCAACAAAAATCACATTAAATTCAGGGGACGTTATTACAATTCAGTACACCATAACATGTTCTACTGAAGCTTCCCAAAATCTGAACAATCTTTCCTCCTTCTACAGTTGGCATTGTTTACAATACACGTGGTCTGAGTGCATGAGCTTTAACTAATGGCAGGTGCTTCTCACAGGCAGAACTATGCTAAAATCAAGCAACTGTGTACCCCATCTCCTTCCTTAAATATTATTTCTCCACTTGTGTCCCAGTATATAAGCTTTCATAAGTAAAAACAGAGCAATTCGATTTTCATCTAAACCATTCAAAAGAAAAACAAGTGTAACGAATGATTTTGGTATTTTTTTCCTGTCTTGGTAATATTAAAATAGGCTAAGATGCGTGTTTACAGTGATAACGTTTGAATCCTCAGATTAAAGATTAATAATGTATCACACATGCTGATAAATGCATGATTCATGAGACACACAACGGCAAGTTCTATTTAAAGCTTTGTATGGCCATAAATAGAACACTAAGATGTATACACTGGAAAGCAAAAAGCAAAAGGTGCAATTTGCTAGAGAAAAAAACTGCCTGCATATGGATGTGAGATCATGTTTTGCACAACAAAATGTCTGTGCAGCTAATATATTAACAAACCACTGCTCAAAAAAATAAAGCTGTCAAGCGATAGTCCAGTATTAGACAGCAGCCATACTTAGTGTCAGAGAGGTTTGCATATCATTGCAAATGTAGGCTGCATTGCTGTTTGGTGATTTTCTTAAAGCCACACCTGTTAGAAATTAACCAAGATGTAAAAAACTCATCTCATGAATCACTTAATTCTATCTTGCACAACTGCAGAAAAGCTCAAAAATCTGTACCTAAACAGCTCAAAGAACAAAAGCTAAATAACACTATCTGGTTTTGCACTTTAGTATAATGGATTTCAAACCAAATATGTTGATTTACTTTTTTTTTTTTTTTAAAGCAGGTTGATCTTAAGGTCTTGGAATGGGATGAAATGGAATAAACAAATAAATAAAAGCAAAGCAAGAACTTCAAGATTTTTTTTTTTTTAAATTCTAGACAGTAAAATATTTTAAAGCTTATTATAAGCATGAAGCTTTCACAAAAGTCAGAGACATATGGCACCCGCATTAGGAGCTTGTAAACCTAACATTTTCCTTCTCCACTTCTTGCAGAGCTACAGAAACATGGCTCCAGAGTTCTCTTCCTGAAACTCACATTAAGATCCTAATTTAAAAAAAAAAAAAAAAATTAATAAAATCAGTGTTTAACTAAACTAAGTTCTGTCTGTAATACTATCCATTCTAGCTTCATGACCATGTGAATATACAATTTCTCCAGCACAGGGTGACTAGAGCAGATGATGTGAAACGTAACAACATTTAGACATCAGAAGTTCCACTAACCAAGTCATGACCCTATACAATAGGGTTTTCACACCTTATGCTTTAGTGTCATTGTTTGCAGTTTGTTTTTCCCCCTCCTCCAACAGATGATGTGGAATGTTCAATAATATCTAAAATTTACAGCCAACTAAATTATATTATGTTTCTGAGCCACCTTTTTATCATACAGTAGTAAATCAACCTGTAAAACTAAGTTTACAAAAAGGCTTTCTGGGAAATTAGTTTATTAACTGCTTCATAAACTATGAGTTTAGAATCATAACTACTACGAGTAGTCAAAGAATCCTTACATATTCCAACTTAAACAAAATCATCTTCACAATATACCAAACACATTCGCAGGTCATCAGATAAGCAATTTTAATTGCTGCTTCTTCTGAATACAAAGTTTACATTGGACTTGGAATATAGTTTTAAATTAACAAGTCTGTCTTTTTTTTTTTTTTTTTTTTTTTAAACTATGTCACAGAGAATCTTTAAGCTTCTTCCTTCATCGGAAATGTTATCTTTCAACTTGCCATTTCTGACTAACAAAGAATTTCCTCTCTTTTTCAACTGCTATATTTTTGGTTTTTTAAACAATCTTATACTAATCACAGTTACTCAACTATCTTGAGGTTAGTTCCCTTCTCTTCACATCACCTTACTGATCTAGGCTCAACGAAGGGCTCAGAACTACAAACTACCACCCAGAAAAAAGCTTCAGAGGTCTTTGTGAAAAGCACAATCCAAACACAAATGCTCAAAAATTGTAAAACGGGTTCAGTTTAGTGAAAAGATACATTTATAGGCGAAGATCAATCAAGGATGATTAATTGCAACAGTGTAAGCACAGTACAACCTGTAGAACTTGCTGAGCCAGAGGCCCTTGTCAATAGCATACCTCTCTACATTTGTGGTGTTCTTGCACACTTAAGTGCCTATTATTGGCTGCAACCAGAGATAAAACACTGGGCTTGACAGATCTTTGTCACTGCCTTGCTGTGAGGATGAGAATACTGCATTAGACCAGAGTGTTATTTATCTTCAGTGTACCCAGTACTATTTTTACTTTTGAGATTTCTAAACAGATATTTTTAAAGTAGATCAATAAAATACATGATAAGTTGTTTTCCAATTTATGTTGAAACAAACTGAGGGACTCCGTTGTTCAAATTAAGTTACCACCACCTTCAGTATATGCATGATAGTATTGCTTATAAAACCACCCCAAAATAAAAAGTCTTGAAACAGTTATGCAACACCATTGCCCTACTTAGTAAGGCAGAAATGGATAATGTTCCCCCCCAATCCCCAACTACATAAATATGAGCACAGCATAACACAGTAGCCACTTTCCCAGCTACCTCTCTTCTTTACCTCTACCTCCTCTACCTCTAGAGACCAACTACTTGGACGTTGTCACACAACAAGACAAAGTATTCTAAAGAAGCAAAGGCAAATGAAGTTACTTAAGTAGAAGTCTAAACCTTGACATATCAGAAGAGCTCCCAGTGAACTACATTGTGTTGAAAGTGATTTTGATCTCAGCCTTATATTTTCCGCAACTTATGCGCCAAGAATAGTATTACTGTAATCTAGTGATCAAATCCTGCTTTAGAAATAAAGTGACACATTCATATCTGCAGCAAATAGTTTCACCTTGGAACTCTATTTAAGGCTCCTACCACAAAGGACAGCTGACATCATCTTCAGAGGTTTCCACTTTAAGAGCAACAACTTTCCTATCAGTGGTTTCTACAAAACACATGCTTAACAAAGGAAATAGGATAATATAGAAGTTCAACATTTTTTTCTTCAACAAGAGATAATGTAATGGAACAAGTAAACTTGGACTATTTCCTTCAGAACACAATGCAACACTAAAGATACATTTAAGCAAGAGAAGTCTGACAGTTACTCTTCCTAAGACTACTGTAAGAGAAAGTGGGACAACTCCTGCCAAGATTGAGCAGCAGCAACAGAATCTGGGATCAAAGGTTCAGAGGAAGTTACTTCCTCAGCTGCTGATCTTTCCCTCTGTCAGCCAAATACAGAAAATGAATACAAGAAACAACTTGAACACTGTTTTGCAATGTCATGGGCTATTCTAGGTTATAAACTTTCTAGAGGTAACCTGAGTTCACTCAGAAGTAAATTAAGTCTAATTCATAGAGGACAAGATTTTTGCTTTTTCTTCCCCCCCCCCCCCTCCTTTCCCCACAGATGATGATTCATTTCTTCTGATTGATTCCTCTACTGGAAACATTTCTTCAGCTTGTCAGAATAGTGAAGTGCTGAATTACACAATACAATTTTCTGGGAAGCTGACATATGCTCAAACATTTCATTATAATTGACTTGGACTTAACAAGCTTAGTTTGTGTTGTGCAAAATAAATCAAAACTAGACAGATCATTTTCTCCTAGCATATAAGGAAGGGATGGGAGTAGGAGAAATCAAGAGTATAGAAACTGGCATATTGTGGTTCAGTGTTTTTAAATCCTGATCTGCAAACTGGTTTATCTAATTCTAACTGAGACTATCTTATCAGCAAAAAAAATTAAAAGTGTGATCAACAGTCAAATGAAGTGAGTCACCAAGACAAATCCACAGAGTGGATTTTTTAAAATCAAATTCTGGAATATATTTTAAAAGAAACCAGATGTTTGAAAGTCATTTAACTGTCTTTACCTACGAAGCTTTCAACTTTTATTTCAGGTTTGGGTTTTCTTGGGTTTTTTAAACTCAAAAGCATAACTAGAAATTCACTTAATACTACACCACATAACTTCTGCATTCCTTAGGATTTGTGATACATGTGCTAGATACCAGTGTCAACAAGATACTTATATGTCTGACAAACACATGTCTATAAGGACAATCAGCACGCTGGAAAATTCGGACCTTGGTTTAGATTTGTTTTAAATCAACATCACTTTCCAAGAGTTTGGAATCTGTCACATACAGAAAAAGGAATCAGCTGCTTAGTTCTCTAGACTGAACCCTGACTGTAGTTTGCCTTTCTTTAAGATTTTAGTCACACCCTGTTTCTGTTGCACACTGCACATCAAGAATTAAAAGCATGGATCACTGTTCACGGAAGACAGACTAATGTTTTATTACCCATCATTGAATAGATCTAGAGGCGTTTCCTCAAGAAATTGTCCAATCCATCTAGTTCTCCCAGGCATACGCAGCTACACTGAGCCCTTCTGGTCCCTGTTTGTTACCTATTCTTTAAACCTCCAGAGGTTTCAAACCTCTTTCAAAAATCTATTCCATATTTGCAAATAAGAAGCTCTTCCAACTATCTAGCTTCAATCTCTAGTGAAACTTAAGGCCATTATTTCATGTCCTGTATCCAATGAATGAGGAAACAATTATTCCCTTCCTCTTTACGATAATATTTGATGCGTCTGAAAACCCATGTCTACCCTCAGTCTTGTCCTTCTGTATTGGGTTTGCATGGCAAGGTTTCGGTAGCAGGGGGGCTTCTGTGAGAAGCTGCTAGAAGCTTCCCCTATGTCCGATAGACCCAATGCCAGCGGGCTCCAAGACGGATCTGCCGCTGGCCAAGGCCAAGCCAATCAGCAACGGTGGCAGTGCCTCTGGGATAACATATTTGGGGGGGGGGGGGGAACTGCGCAACAGCAATTGCAGCCAGAGAGAGGAGTGAGAATATGTGAGAGAAATAACTCTACAGACACCAAGGTCCGTGAAGAAAGAGGGGGAAGAGGTGCTCCAGGCACCGGAGCAGAGATTCCCCTGCAGCCCCTGGTGAGGCAGGTGGCCCCCTGCAGCCCATGGAGGTCCACGGTGGAGCAGATATCCACCTGCAGCCCAGAGAGGACCCCACACTGGAGCAGGTGGATGCCCGAAGGAGACTGTGACCCCGTGGGAAGCCCACACTGGAGCAGGCTCCGGGCAGGACCTCTGGACCTGTGGAGAGAGGAGCCCACGCTGGAGCAGGTTTGCTGGCAGGACTTGAGACCCCACAGGGGACCCATGCTGGAGCAGCCTGTTCCTGAAGTACTGCACCCCATGGAAGGGACCCGTGCTGGAGCAGTTCATGAAGAACTGCAGCCCGTGGGAAGGACTCAGGTTGGAGAAGTTTGTGGAGGACTGTCTCCCTGTGGCAGGGACCCCACCCTGGAGCAGGGGAAGAGTGTGAGGAGTCCTCCCCCTGAGGAGGAAGGAGCAGCAAAAACAATGTGTGATGAACTGACCGCAGCCCCCATTCCCCATCCCCCTGCACTGCTGGTGGGGAGGAGTTAGAACAAATTGGGAGTGAAGTTGAACCTGGGAAGAAGGCAGGGGTGGGACAAAGGTGTTTTAAGATTTAGTTTTTATTTCTCATTACCCTTCTCTGATTTTATTGGTAATAAATTAAATTAACTTTCCCTAAGTCGAGCCTGTTTTGGCCATGACAGTAATTGCTGAGTGATTTCCCTGTCCTTATCTTGACCCACAAGCCTTTCGTCATACTTTTTCTCCCCTGTCCAGCTGAGGAGGGGAGTGATACAGTGGCTTTAGTGGGCACCTGGCATCCAGCCAGGGTCAACCCACCACACCTTCCCAGCCTAAACACCAGTTTTTAGTCTTTCCTCATAGGCCACATTTTCCAGGACATTTGAGCATTCTTGTTACTTAAACCATACCACCATGTATGCAGAAAGGGCCCCTCACCACCAGAGTAAGGGAAAAAAAGTTACTCTGCCATTCTTTCAACATTTGAGCAGCTATTGTCATCTGAAAGCTGCTAAAGAAACTAAAATAGACTGTCTCTGGCAGCATTACTAATTTTTAATGTAAGATTTCTGAAATGATTTTGCTCACATCATTGGTGACATCATCATTTGACTGCATTCACTTTTAAAAGTCATTCTTCTAGCAGTCTGTATTTCTGGTTTGATTTTACTGCTCCTTTAGAAAATAAAACCTATTCTGGAATGCTTTCAGTGCAAAGTAACATATATGAAAAATGTGATTTATTTCAGTGGAAAGGCTTAAATAACTCAGTTGAATATGTATCTGTCATGCACAACAAACTTCCCAGCTGCCCCCACTTACTGTGCTTTGGCTTATGCTGCGGAGCCGTCTTAAAGCACACAAACAGGACACTTTTTGGATGAAAGTAAGCTGGAAGATGTACCTTAGAGACCCATTTAAAACCTACTACAAATGTTAATTCAAATTCAGCTGAAAGAGCCAGACTAGAACTGGTATAAAGAAGACAACCGCAAAACACATAGCATGGATGTCAGGTGCTCAGCACCAAATACCTTGCTCTACAGGGCTGCTTACTTAGTAACGCAGGATAGCATATAACTACACATTAGCTGATGAAGGATGAAGCAGCTTAGCATATGCTAATATGTAAATCAAGAGCTCAAATTTAGTGTTAATAATTTCTCTGTTTTTGATACAAAGTTCCCTTTCCACATAGGCACAATCTCCATTAAATTTTTTCACACATGCAATTAAAGCAAGGGAGTAACCTAGCGTATCCGCCACAAAGGTCACAGAAAACATCAAAAGCCTTGGAAGTTTCAGCTTCACCATCATTTTCTCTCCGGGTTCTCTAAATAACTTTAAACCTGTAATGCACGCACACATGCGCACCCTCCTGCCCCTTCAGTAATTAAGATTATGAATAGACTGCAAATCCTTTGTTTTCCCTTTCTACAGGCAATGCCTTAAGTTATTTAAAAAAAAAAATTTCTTTCTGCTTTGAGATGTCATTCATCAGAGTTGTTGCTTCAGCTTGGCTTCTGCTTGACTGCTCACTCATAGTTCCAGAAATTCCTGTAGTGTAAAGGCAGGGTCAACAGTGAACATCTGCAACACTGCTTTATACACCCAAAAAAATTTGTTTTCTGTTTTGTTACAGTTGCAGAAAAGACCTATTTTATCTTTAGTTATGTGAAGACAAATTTAAAAATAAATCAATTTCAAGTCAGTAGCCTCACAGTGTTTTATTTTTTCAGAACACTGTGGACATTATATTTTTTTATTTGGTTATCTTCAAAAGTCTTCACAGACATTATAGAAAAAAAAAAAAGAAAAAAAATTACTCTGGTAAACCAGTAGGTTGGAGAGAAGAAAATAAAAGAGATACTAATTTGAAGGTGGCTTAATCCTGAAATTCCACTTGGACATCTAATTGGTCCAATTTGTAGAGCGCTTTGCTTCCAGTGAAATCAATACAACTTTACTGATATTTCAACTCCCCTCAAAAATTTAAACAGAGATCTCCAAATGTATTTAAGTGTACCAAAACACGTTAACCTGCTATATAAAAGCTATTTCCAAGAGTGCGGAGAATCTGCAAAATCCACACTCTCTCTCTCCGCAGACCATAGATCAGTTTAGAGATACCCAAACTAGCTCAAAGTAATTTAACCACATTAGCACCAAGGTCTGCCAAACAAGGTAAATGCAGAGCTCTGCTCAGGTCACTAACATAGGTACACTGCTTCCAGTACTCAAGGAATCTCATTTGGAACTAGCTTAGTTGTACTGCATTATGCAGAGCAGCTGTATCTCTGGTGATCCACAGGCTAGATGGGTAAGAGTATCCGAGTATTCAAGGCTAGATTCCCAGTAGTATCCAAGCAACAATGGGGGCGGAGGAAAGCACACAAAAAATAGCAGGGGGACACATTACAATTGAAAATGGTGCTGACATCCTCCTTCCTATTAAATGGACTTTTTAGCAGACAGCATCACCAACACACACAGTATTTTTGTCCCTTCCCCAAGATACTCCAGTGCATCTGCGGCAAATCAGGAAACAGGATTTGAGGCAGTAGATCCAATGCGGGGATGTTGCATTAGATGTATGCTGCAGATTTTTCTATGCAAGGGAACTCCTCGTTTCTTGCCTTAAAGCAAAATAGGAATGGCAGGGGACTAGAAATAACCAAGCATCTGGCTTAGAGGTAATTATTTTAGAAGTATTTGAATAACAGAAAATCCAAAAATCAGACACCTGTCACTCTTAATTCAGTCAAGTTCTGCTGCTGGCTCTGAACCCGCCCTAACAAATCCAAGTAAAAGTATCGGTGACAGGAAGAGGAGGAAAAGGCCTTGCTGTTCAGTATCAGGCTTAAAACAGTCAGTGCTCAGAAATGACTGCCTTACAGCACAGTAGAAGTGAAGACTTTAGGCAAGGAAAGCCTGCCCTAGAACTCTAGAAGTTTTGAGTCCCAATTCCTACTGGAATTCACGTTGATACTTGATGGGCAGAGGTCACCTTGTCTGCATATCAGATAGCTGACTGTCCAAGTGTAAATATTACTTACTGCTCATGGATGAAACTGAGAAAACTGGCATTATGCTGGATTCTTGCAAAGAGAGAAACTTCACCAAACGCAATCTGGAGATACTTGTTTTCTTTGCCTTTGGTAGTGTTGGCTTCACCTGTGGCAAGGGGTTTTTGGAAAGCGAACAATGCTAAACTACCTGATATTTGACTGAAAACAGAATCAAAGAACTCCTTTCAAAGAGGGTACTCATGCTTATCCTTCAGGTGCCTGTGTATTTAAGCTCATTTCATCTTATGTAAGGTAGAGTCTTTTATGTTTTAAGATTTGTACCCAGCTGAACCGGAATCTTTCTGGCAACAGTTCTGCATCCATAAAAGCAGCGGGCTGAAACTCACCAAAGCCTTTAAACATATATTAAGTTTTCCTGTTAATTAAGGAGTTTAGGGTTTTCTGCATTGAAGAATATATTTTATTAGCACTAAGCAGCAGATATTTTAGTCTCTAAAAGACTAGACCACACTGAAAAATGACTGATTTTAAGACAATCTCCACAGCTGCACTCTTCCTGAGATGCACAATGTACGCATACTTCCTCATTAACAATGCACATATTTTTAAATCAGTGCAACGGGTATGAGAATTTCAGAAGTTACCTGGAACTCAGTCCCCCTATAGTTCCTCAGAACCATAGCAGAAATGCAAGTTTTAATGCCTTGAGAAGAAGCAGGAAGTTTTGCTACATGTAAACTCATAAGGCAAACACTTTCAGGGGTAGACCATTGGATTTATAGCACTGCATTACTTGTCTTAACATCTACTTGTCTTAACATCTAGTCATAATTATTCAATGAATGCAAAAGCTTCAGACATTGCCTCTTCAAAATGATTTTAAATAAGCCATCAAGTGATAGAAATGCAACAGTTGATTTTTTTTTTTTGCAGTGTGATTATAATGGCTTTTAATGAAGTCAGCCCCATATTCTTGCATCCCATCATTATTTCGCAGATACGTCTGCAATAACTCACATTTTACAAATACAATGCATTTTGTTATGAAGAGTGAAAACATACCAAAGAAAGGGGGATTAAACACTTTTACTGCAGTGTCCTCTACGCCATGCCATTCTCAGTCTGGGAACATCTGCCAGGTAAGCAGTAACCTAATATAAAAAGACAAAGAATATTCAGAAGAGAGCATCATTTTCATGGTCCTTTAGCAAGTCATCTGAGACTTCTAAGGTTTGAGTACAGAGTTTCCAGTTTTCTTTTACATACATCTAAGAGCACCTTCTCAGAACTCTTCTGGAAGCTCTCCCTTCCCCATTCTGCAAAGTCCTTGCTTTTGTATAGCAACTTTACTAATTCGGTGCTTTCAAAAGAGTCCGATTCTGCAAGTTAAGTGACTAGCTGTTGCAGTAACTTCTAAGCAAAATTCAAGTACATAAACACAATCTTAACACACAATAAATAAGATACTGGAGGTAGTCAAACTCAGCAGAGTGACTAGCAACAGAATTGGAAGTAGTCTGCAGTTTGTCACAGAATCACAGAATGGTTGAGGTTGGGAGGGACCTCTGAAGGTCATCTGGTCCAACCCCCCTGCTCAAGCAGGGCCAGCCCAAGCCAGTTTCCCAGGACCATGTCCAGGTAGCTTTGGAATATCTCTAAGGATGGAAACTCCACAACCTCTCTGGGCAGCCTGAGTGCTTAGTCACCCTCACAGTAAAAAAGTGTTTCCTTACACTCAGACAGAACCTCCTGTGTTTCAGACTGTGCCCGTTGCCTTGACTGTCACTGAACACCGCTGAGAAGAGCCTGGCTCTGTCTTCTTTATACCCTCCCTTCAGGTATTTATCTAAATTGAAGAGATTCCCCCAGAGCCTTGTCTTCTGTAAGCTGAACAGTCTCAGCTCTCTCAGCCTTAAACATCTTAGTGGCTATTCAGTGGATTCTCTCCACTTGGTCCATCTCTTTTGTACTGGTGAGCACAGAAATGGATGCAGTACTCCAGGTGCAGCCTTACCAGTGCTGAGTAGAGGGGAAGAATCAGATCCTCTGACCCGCTGGCAAATCTCCTCCTAATGCAGCCCAAGATAACATTAGCTGCTTTTACCATAAGGGCACGTTACTGGCTCAACTACTGTTCACTCCTTTTTGCTTTGAGAAACACAACAATCCACAGCTTCTAGATTTCCTAAATGTAGTCTGCTTTTCAAAGATCATCCAAGATCATCCAAGCCAGGGTATGGGTGCCTGAGGTTCCATTTCCGGAAAGTTTCATGCACATTTGCACCTACCCTGAATACAGCAGCATTCAGTATCCTAAATCTAGAGCCAGCCACAAAAGGAACAGAAACTCCTCCCACATTTTTAAATTTTTAGTTTAGCTTCTCTGGCTTAAGAATCATCATGTGTTAAATGTGGCTTAGGAATGCTTATTGGATTCCAGTAAAGGTTGATCAACTAATGTTTGTATGGTTTTTGGACAATGACAAGTATTAAATTATTTAGTAATATTAAATCTTAAATATTTATCTACCCCTTCTTGCTATTTAACTTGTCCAGTGCCAGTTGTTCCAAGTTTTCTAGGTTGTAAATTCATGAACAGTTAAGCTTAGCAAGCATAACAGCGTATTTCCTTATGTTGATGATATATCACTCCCCAGAAACTTAAAAAACTCACCCTATTGCTTCCTATGTTATATCTTGTTTTTAAACTGTTTTATATCTTTTACTGCCTGTGTGTATTTCAGCTACTTACTGGAAGGGACAAAAATCTCTGTCAAGAAGTGTTTGGTTGTTTTTTTGTTTTGTTTTTCAGGGGGGGAGTTGTTGGGGTTTTTTTTAGGTTGGTTTTCTGGGTTTTTTTAAATGAACTTTATATGTGGAAAGCATTCTGGAACTCCCCAACAATACTGTATTTCTATGAAAAAATTCTGGCATGGCTAGTGAATTGCTGAACACTTTCAGGGTAGTTATTTGTTAAGCATACCTCAAAAGATTTGAATAAATTAATACATACCATAACTTAAGAAGGATCACAGACACAAAGCAGAAACTGTCATTTTGTATCCTTTCATATAATTTACTTTCAATCTAGAGTTAGGACCAAGGTGGATGGGGTGGGAGGGGGTAAGAAAAAACAAAAGCAAAAGCCAAAGAGGACATGGTATACAGCTGAAAGAAACAACTAACCTAGCATGACTGTGGCAAAATGATAGAAAATCCCAGCTAGCCACTGCAGTAGATTTTTTTTCTAACAAATTAGATATCCCTTTTGCCTTTTCACAGCTCACTCAGTAGCCCTGTCACAGGAAGATTGCTTAAGACTCCACATGCAGACAAAACTCCCACTGGGTTTTAAGACTGGGCCCTATGAGACAGGCATTAGGTTTCTAAGCATCAGTGGCTCGCAATAAGCATCTTGAACACTCCAATTCCTGTCTCATCTTTGCAGATGCAATGAATACACATGTGGAAGACTAATGAAAGTAAAGATATCAACAGGATAATGTTGGTACCTAAGCCTTTGCCCTGAGATCAGAAGAACAGCAAAATTCAGCACACAGATGATGAAAGAAACACTTATAAATCTAGCATAATGAAAAGTTATTGAGCATTAAAACTTTAACGGCTGGCAAGCTGATTTAATGTTGACTCAGATAAGAATACAATTGATAGTAGAAAGTTTTCCACTTACAGGTTTTTTATACATACATAGGAAAAGTCAAGTAGAAGTAAGTACTGCAAAGAGTTTATTTTTTATGCAGACAGGAAATCTGTCTTTCAACTATTCTCTTTCTAGGTTGTAGCAGATTTCCTCTATACACACACACGCATTTCTCTTTCCTTAATATCATACCAGGGAAAATTAGGGGCAGAAAACTTAATCCTGCATAAAGATGAATATTTATATATGCTGAAAAGTAGGAAATTGTACTAATACCTCTTTTGCAAGACATCTTTACAATTAAGATTTAAGACACCACAATGCTCCTGCTCACCAAATAACCCACAAATATCACTTTCAGGTTCTTACTACTCCTATCACTATGCTGATTTTGGCCTCAGCTAGTTTTAAACTGACTTTCCTTGATATTATTAGCAGCCTGAAAATAAGCAAGCACTATAAAACCAATAAATTGAAACTAGTATCAGGTGGTTCTGCCATACCTATCTCTGCCACCTATCTCTGGTTGCATTGTCTCCATTCTATATCAGGAACATGCAGTCAGAGATACAGTCAAACAGAATCCACAGTGTAAACATACTCATCCTGGTAGTGACACTCTAAGACTGTGAAATCAGGGCTAACTGAATTTGGTAAAAAACACAAACCTAAAATAAGTCTTTCATACCTGAAGGAGTTTTTTTAACACATAGAGCAGAAATACTTAAAATATATCAAAAGACTCAAAAGAATACTTATTCAGAGAATTCTGTACAGAAATTTGATTAAGCGGGTAACTGATACAGGGAGAAAGTCTTGGAATTGGTTTCTTTTCAAACTTAACATTCACTACTACAACTCTGCGGAACACTAATGGAGGGATATGGGGTTCTAACAAGTAACTACACTTTCTAAATAACAACGGGGGAAGCATTACATATTTACATCTCAGCAATCCAACCAAGTACAACCTGATCACAGAGGGCTGATTCACGAAAAAGAATGGATCACTGGAGTTCAGCCAGCCTATGCCTTTGCTCCATGGGAGAAAGGAGGTATATAGATCTCTTCTTCCTCTCTGATGTCTGTCCAACCTGCTAAACTTCTCACAAGGTTTCACAATTTTACTGGGTACTCTACTCCTGTTCTTTGAAATGCAGTGTGGTAGAAGACTAAGTTCACCCCACAAATACAAACATACAGTGCACGTTCATACTGCACACTATGTAATACTGTAAGCTTACTATAAGGACTCCCTGCTCAAGAACACTAGAAACAAGTAACACAGAACACTGTCTTGTAAGAGTACAGAAGAGAAATCACAGGCTTTCTCCAAGTCTTAGGTCCTGAAGAAAGAAAGAATTCTGTTTGGCTTACCATCTAATTCCAGGAACATGGATATTACATATTCCCATCATGTAATAGTGTCACTCTTTTGTCCACAGTCTGTGCCAACTGACATGGAAGCAGTATTCTCTCAGTCTCAAATCTGGCAGTCAGTTTATGTAAAAGCGTAAGTGTGATCTACGTTTAAAACAAGTATCCAAATCCTCTGCTTGCCTTCCAGTGCTCAAGATTTCACCTCCATTAGAGGGTGGCGCAGAGTCCAACGGAAGCAGAGTTATGTATCAAAGGCAACAACAACAAGTCCCAGCAAACAACTAGTAAAAGCCATGATGTACGAAATATAAAATAAAAAGCCATCACAACACACCATGTGCCAACTGGGATAGAGTTTTCTTTCAACCTCTCTCCACAAGTTGGATGTCCAAAGTTTTATCTCACAATGCTCCACGCTTTCCCAAAAGCTCACTCTGCTGCAATTTTGCTCTACCTTTTCTTATCCACAATACACACAAAGCTGACCTGTTTGTGGCAATCTTAGATTCTCTAGATTAAGGAAACCAACTAATTCAGTCTTCCCTTATTGAGGTAATAATTATTTTAGATCATAGAAAATTTTACTCCTTTCCTCTAGATTCCTCCTAGGGAGTTCCTGTGTTATATTTTCAGGATAGATCCTTAAGAGCAAAAAATGCTGATATTTGACAGCTCCCAACAATACGGGATGAAAACCGGATCCTCGATCTCTAGAAATATAGTCAAAGACTTAAATGAAGGAAGTGTTTCAATTCAGGTTCAGTTTTTAAGCATTACCGGTGCCAAGGTGCTCTGTTCATCTCCTGGTACCAAAATATCATGGGGCATATGTGACGCTTTCCTGCACAAAACTTGCCAAATTCGGGCTCTATTCCCATTCTCTCTTCTCGCTTTCCACAGTTCAGCAAGTGTTTGTTTAAAAATCAAAGTCTTCACTTTTTTGAAGATTCTGCTGTGCTGAAAACATTTTCTTGCTTAAAACACCTGTTTCTGAATCAGACTTACAAAGTTTGGTATACGGTGGTACATCTCAGATGCATCCAAATAACCATGAACGTATCAGATTGTGCTTGGCTATTAGTTATCTTAGCATACATCAAGTTACATGCCTTAATAGCTTGGGAATCATATCCTAGAAAAATTAGCAAGAATCCACATTCAAAAACAGAGGTATCAGACATTCTGGTCAATGGAATTGATCGGACCAATTTTGAAAAAAATTGAATTCTGGTTTTGTGTTGTGTTTTGGTTGGTTTTTGTTTTGTTTTGAATAGGTCTTTAATAATCTTATAGGGTTGCTATTTCCAAATCTAGCTTCCAGAGGAAGGGAAGAAAGATACTGTTGCAAGCTAATCAAAAGTTAAATCTTTCAGCCATTTTTAAGTTTTTAAAATTTAACAGAACTGTTATTTTAATTGCTTGTAACATCTCCATTCTTGCAAAGATTGGCAAAAAGTTTTGAAGTCTCTGAAAATTATTTTTGTCATTTTGAAAATGACAATATCAAGTCTGTCTGGTTCTTTTTAAACTGCAGTGATATTACAAGATAAAAGCAGGATGAACTCACAATTCGGTTTTATTGTTTGATAACACAGCAACTTCAGCTGTAGCCTTAATGAGATAAACAGCAGTGGCTGAAGTACTGTACTCAGTCACACTTTAGAACATTAGTGCAGAAGCTAGAAAATTTACTCATGAATTGCACTAGGTAATAAGCTACTGCAAATGCATCATATTGTTGAAGCTTTTATGTTCTGAAGCTGGTGATGTTAGTACTCTAACCTGACACTACAAATCCTTATACAGCTACAGACAGGAAGAGTAAAAGTCACAAGGATCATCTGAAACTAGATCAATCCTTTCCCTAAAGCCACGGTAAACGCGTTCATCAGTTAACATGCAAGTCTGTATCAATGTAGTCATCTGATGGAAAGAGACTTACTATGTGAGCCCCTACTTTAATCTCTTGCATAACAGCTGATTAAAGCTGTTAATAAGAAAAACATTCAAAATTATCCAGAAGATTATAGGAGGAGTTAATTGAGGCTACAGCACTTTTCTACAGTGCACTGCTGGAGTACTTGCTTAACAAAACCAGGACAAATCCCAATTCAACAGCAGTGCCTGAAAGAAAGGAAGAGACATCAAGATATGCGTTAAGTAGGTAAAATAGTCTCCAGCATTCTTTACGGATGTGAAAAGAATATAATGAATCCTTCATTGCTTAGAGGAGAACATTTTTGTCTTGCCAGAGGACAGATTGCCAAAGAATATTTACATTTTCCTACAACCTGTAATTTTCTCATTTATCATTTGTCAGGGCCCAAAGACCTTTTACTGCACATAGGATGTTTGCATATGTTTAATGATCCTTTTACCAAACAAATGTCACAGTCTGAATGAGGAAATTAGTTAATATCGCTGATGTTGCTAATTTAACACCATTAATGTCACACTGTGAACAGCTACAGAACCTACAGGATCTTGTATCATAGCTAAGCTCTACTGGTTGCAAGTCTGTTCTCTAGCAGACAGCACTGAGAAGATAACCCATGCAAATATCACATGCAAGGAAATTCAATAAAATTTTTAAAGACTGCTTTGATTCTGTAGTTAGACTACCAGACAAGTGTGACTAAAGACAGATCATTTGATAGAGATTTAGAGGCACTAATTGGAACTCACTTATCTACGCTCTTACAGCTGCCTCCACTTTTATCAGCGTGCTAGGATTTGGAGCAGTCAGGAAAGAATCCAAGTGGATCGCAGAAACCATTGCATCATGGTATTTCTAGGTGTACAGCAAGATCCAGATTCTTTAGAAATTCTTTCAAATGCTGCTGGTACTGGAACATAGGGGAAAATTAAACTTGATGGAGACTAAAAGGTAAATTATTTTAAACAGAATTAATAAGACACAAACCCAATTGTGTGTGGAATGTACCCAAAAATAAGGGTGGAGGAAGGGAATTGCAAAGCGATTCATTTGCAAAACAGCAGCTAGCAACTTCAGGATGATCATTAGGCATTTATCAATAACAGATATTTCCCTTAACCTGATTAATAACAGATACATATAGTGTTATTAAAAAAACAAATTGATAATTCTAAACATTACAGTCAGCAACATAGCCGGCTTTTTGTTCTTTCCCTACCCAAAGGCACAAGCTGCAAGACCACAGGGATGGTGAAAACTCGTGATGAATTTGAGTAGTAAAGTTAGGGGAAAAAAAGAAACAAACACCAAAGACCAAAAAAAAAAAAATCACAAAGAAATGCTCTGGAACCAAGGCATTAGTAAGCACTGACAACCATTCAGAACTTGCCCCATCAAACTTGTTTGAACTCCTATCTGACCAAGCTGACTGAACATTTCAACAGTGCAGAGACAACTTTATTAGATTTCACCCTGTTTTGCTCCCCTAAGTAGATCTGGTATAGCTTTAATTTTTGTAATACATACAAACCACAGTGAAATCTCTTAATTCAAACACATCAATATCACAAGCAAGTAACTTGAACAGCTTCTTCAGGACACCCTAAACTGAGGTCTGAGCCAAAGAAAAGAAACAGTCCATTAGGTAACCCATCTAGTTTTGTACTAGTCTTTTCTTATCATGCACCTTTCTCTGAGGAAGACCTTTATCTCTCCCAAAGTAATGAAACTCTAGAAACACTCATATTCCCAACAACTGACGGTCAAGGCACATATCACATGCCTGGCACAGTGAGATTTGGAAGTCTACAGTATTAAAAGGATTTCAAACCCCAGCATAATGAAAGAATAATGTCCCTGACACAGCACAATCTAGAAACAGTCTGCACCTTAAGAAGCTCTCAATCTGCTTCATATATCCATACATAAAATCCCAAATTTCTCAAATACTTGAGATACTTCCTCAGGTCCCTAAGATAATTTAGGCAAAAGCAACAAGTTGGAGCAAGAACAAAGCCCTAAGTTTTCAAAGTATATCCATTTTTAAGTTTTACTTTTTTATACCACCTAATATGCAGTTTTTCCCCAATACAGTAATATTATTTTCTGGATCAAGTTCAGTAATGTAAACTAGATGTTACTAGATTCATGGGAAGTGATTTTAGGATTAAAGAGATTTATTCCCCAGATTACCTAAAAACAGAAGAAAGAGGATACTATACACAAACAGGTATTGAAACTGCCATTTAAACACTACTAGGAGAAAAATAAAGATGACCATTCATACTCCTTACAGCAGCCCTCTACAAAGTCACTGGGGGTTGCAGATATATGACTTATTAGAAGAGCACAAAGATTTTTCTTGCAATTACTGGACAAGACAGATATGGACATTTAATACTACCTTGTCCACTACTCAAACTTAAATTCAGATGACAGGATCCTGTCATTATATTTAAGAAAGGGAAGATCCATATATTTCATTACTACTTTTGGCATAAGATAACTTTACACCCCAGTTGAAAATTAACACTATTATAACAACGCAACGTAAACTTGTTATTACCGTTAACTAAGACAAAAAGGGAGCAGTGGAAAAGGAAGAAAGGAAACTGAACGATAAGGCTTTGTGAATATCAGCTCATGTTAAATCCATCATTTTTAAGAGTCCTACTAAGTATTTGGTGTGGAAGAAGGATCAGAACTTTAGTTCTTAAGTGTGCACTGAGCTTTATGGTTTTGGTACTTCAACCTTCCTTAGAAGCAAACTGCAATTTCCAAGACTGCATACTCTTACTCCCTTCACAGTCACATAAGTAAAATGTGTTGGGTTAGGATTCTTATATTAAAGCTATAAAAACAAAACAACAAACCCCAACCCCCCTAAAACACACTTCTGTCTTTTTGACCTGTATTCTTCCCCTCCACTGAATGGCAGTAACTCTGGGGTAACATGCGGGGATAATACTGCAAAGAAGGATGCATAAAGAACTTCATATTGTTTGTCTTCTATGTGGTTGAAGTGCTGAATCCAGAAGAAAAATATTAAATCTATAAGCAGATCTAAGAAAATCTATATGATAGGCCAATTGATCAGGACTTGCAGATACCAAAAACCTACAAGAAGTTTTGCTTATTCGGTTTCCAGATTGTAAATAACATCAGCTTCTGACACATTTCAGCATTCTTTAAGATCCACAATCTTCCTTTACCAAATATTACCAGAAAACACAAGTTCTTAACACTGAATCCATCTATTAAACTGGGTAGTCACAGTCAATGACTCAGTCACAGAGATGGTCAGAACTGTCAGATTACAGCAGAACCATTGTTTACAGCACTTCCTACCTCAGGGCTCAATAATTTCAGCCTTTTACAATGATTGCTGCCTATCCAAGATCTTCAAATAAGGCAGGCAATTCAATTGCTTTCTTTTTAGGAACTTGAAATAAGGTGATGCCTATTTCTAGGACGAGAGGAAACGGCCTCAAGTTGCACCAAGGGAGATTTAGATTGGACATTAGGAAAAATTTCTTTACTGAAAGAGTGGTCAGGCCTTGGAACAGGCTGCCCAGGGAAGTGGTTGAGTCACCATCCCTGGAAGTATTTAAAAAATGTGTAGATGTGGCGTTTAGGGACATGGTTTAGCGGGCATGGTGGTGTTGGGTTGACAGTTGGACTTGATGATCTTAGAGGTCTTTTCCAACCTTAATGATTCTATGATTCTAAATGGGACATGTCTTTCTGGATCAATGAGACTTCATCCAGTATTTATGTTATTTCTTCTGCGATATTGATATTTACAGTTGTTTCCCCATCACCACAATGTCATTACCTTCATGCTGTATGCAGATTGGAGACAACTCTGCAGCCTAATGGATACATTTTATTTTGACACGCTCTTCCAACAATCCATTAAACATGGGTAATTAGTACTAGTGATTACACATCAAAATTTCTATTTCACCACAAACTGCTTAAATTCACTGAACTGTCAGCTGCTATCCTGATTTTACTGTGGAAGGTGAACCAATGCTAGAAAACATAGACAGAAATACAAAATAACAAACTAAAATCTAGAATAAGCTCATTGCAGATATTAACTACATAAAAAACGTCTACATTGGTCAAAGCCGGGGGGGGTGGGGGGGAAGGAAATAACTAGAACAAGACCAGGTGACAGATGTCAACATGCCACTGTATATATTTCTTCATCATCAAACCATCATTTAGCTACTTCAATTCATTGTGCATAAGTTTAGATAGTAAAAACATCTGATGTAGGAACTACATCTGTCTTATAAAGGTTCCAAGTATAAAATAGGGTGTTGTAAAATTAAATAAAGTCATACCTGCTTTATGAATCTCATTCAGCTTTACAGACAGTTTCACTTGAACAAAGTTTCCTAGATTCTGTTGTATGATCTTTCCCACTAGGTAATTTTCTTTAGTGTCATTCTATTTTGAGAAATTTCTGAGAAATTTCCTACAACAGCCAAATTGCAGAAAGAAGACACTATTTCAAACACTTTAATTGGAAATTTTGCTCACCAGGATTTGGAAAATAAGAACACAGATACACATTGCTGTATTTTTTACACATGCATACGTACATATATATACATACACAGACACAGAGGTGAGTCTAGGTTAAACTGTTGAACTATTGCATTCACTTAAAAAAAAAAAGCCTTACCCAAGTGTATACACAATTGTGCTAATACAGAAAACAGGATTTTGCATTTCACTGTGATACAGACCACTGTATACACTAACATGCAAAGATCACCTAAATCTGTGCATGAGGGATCCCAGGGCAGCTGCACAATACATTTCACATACTACGAGAACACTAGAACTCAAGTACATCTTCTTGCAAGAGGGAAAATAAAAATTTCTGTTTACTAAGACATTCTTACTGCCTCAGAAGCAACACTCCTTCAGATGCTGCTTCTCGCTGAAGACCTTTACACTTGCAGCATCTGTATTTGTAGAAAGGCATAGTTTTATCTAGTACTGAGACAAGTCCAAATTAACATTTTTATGGAATTCAGAAATTACACATATTTTCTCCTCCTACAGAAGTCAACCGCTAATTAGTTGAAATCCTCCCTTGTCAAACTTGCATTATCATTCCAGAATTTCTCCCCGTGAACCATTTGGGTGAGGGATGGGGTGGTGGGGACAGGCAGAAGAGAGGCAGTTAACCAGCCACAAACTATATTGAGAAATTCAGACTATTTCCAAATGTTAAACAAAAATCCAAGTCTATTAGAGACTAATACTAATGGGGCAAAGGGGAGAACAAAGCAAAATAAAACAACAAACAAAAACTCCACTCATTAAAGCTTTTCAGGTTTCAAATTAAATCATGGCTTCTACTGGAAAGAACCCAAGATACCCTCAAAAACATGAACATACTGGAACATCCATTTTTATATTGGAAATGTAGGCCTGTATCTCATTCTCCAAAATGTCCACTCCAGCCTGAGAAATTGGCCCAGCATATTGATAAAAATGAGAATGTGTTCTGTCAAGGATACTGCAAGGGACAATTTGAAAGGCAGGTCTTATCTACTCTTCATGGAAATTGGCAAAGGCATGGAGCATTCTTCATCAAAGTATGATCTCACCAACATCTTTAACCAAAATTCTCTGATGGGTTTGTAGCAGTTCTTGATCTTACTTTTACTCTATTCTGAACTTCTCAGTGAGGCTACATCTTCAGGTGGCCGAGGAAAGGATGTTGAGAGGAAAAACAAGAAAAAAAAAATATTGTGTCTCTCTGAGAGGGTACAATTATTTGGAAAATATTTCAATCATTCTATGCTATCTACAGAGCAAGAAGTTAGAGCTGTCTAGAATTCAAATTAATTACTTCTAAAAACAATTTTGAAGGGAAAATAAAATACAAATTCACACCCTTTCCAAGTTGTGGAGTTCTTTGAGATATTAGATCTCAAATCTATGTAAACTCATTAAAATTATATTTGGAGAGGAGAGAGGGAAGGAGAGATTATTGTTATGCATATAGCTAGCACTAAAACAATTACTCCAGTTGCATCCTTTGGAAAACTCTTAATCACATTATACCCTAGGCATAAGTTCTTAAAGCATGGCCCACCATGCTTTACATCTCTCACATGCACTGAGCATAAAAGCTATTGCACTGCAGATCAATTTTGGAATGCAGCTGACACCTAACCAATTAAGAGGCTTTTCACAACTACTGTCTGATGGCATAAGAAAACATTCACCGTTGATAGCAAAGACATTACTTATTGCCACAGTAAAAGTGAAGAAAAAACATAATATTTTCACCAATAATTTCTGTTTTTAATCTATTGAACTTAACGTTAGTCACAGAAAAGCAAGAGCATATATGCATTCATTCACGTTTGCAGGTTGGAGAAAGCAAAGGAAATGACATGGACACTGCACCTCTGCACGGTTTCACATCCATACATAATGCTTTAAAGGAGAACAAAAAAAAAAAAAAACAACAAACTAATTAGAGACCTACCTACAACTCTACCACGTCTACGCCTGGAGCCCTGCTGGCTTGCAGTGTTGTTCAACAGCCCAGCACAGGACTAGGAACCAGAAGTTTTTAGCACAGCCCATGTTATTTTCCAGCTCAGCCACTGCCTCACTGCATGACCTTGGGCAAGTCACTTCCCCCGCATCTCAGCTCCCCACCTGACAGTCTCTCCCTCCGCAGAGCACCGATAATTATTCGCCACAAGCGACTCTGCACTGGCGAAGCTGGAATAGAAGGGGGGGAGGGCGAATGGGAGTGGGGGTTTCCTCGCTTACAGGTGATAAAAATCTCCCCGACACTGCTTCAGCCTCCCGCCCGGGGGAAGATCTCCCCCCACACCTTCCCTGTTTCCCTACTGTACGGGTTAAACCGGAGGAGAAGCCGGCAGCTCCGGCTCACCCGCCCCAAGCGCACACAGCAGCCGGGGGAGCCGAGCCCGCCGGGCCTCCCGCCCCCACAGCCAGAATCCTCCCGGCGGCCCCAGCCCGGCTGCGCACGGAGGCGGCGTTACTTACAGCACCCGCCAGGCGGAAAACTCACAGGTGGCCCGGAGCCGCCGGCGATCAACGGCTGAGAGGCGACCTCCACCCCGGGAAGTCGGTCGCCTCAGCACCCGCGCGGGAAGCGAGCAAACTGGGGTGGAGGCGCTCAGCTCCGCTCCCCGCCGCGGGGCCGCGCAGCTCCGGCCGCTGCCGTCGCCCTCCCTGCGCGGGGCCGGCTCCCTCCCGCCCTTCCTCCCGCCCGGCTCGCGCCGCCGGCCAATGCGGGCCGCGGCGAGGAGCCGGCTTTAACCATCTGTTGCGAGGCGCCTCCTCCAAGCGCTGCCGCCTCCCCTGCCGGGGGGGTCCCGCCCAAGCACCCCGCCGAGGAGGTGGGGAGCCAAGAGAAAGCTTTAGCCCCCCTTCCTCCCCCGAGGAGCTCTTTGCCCTCCGCACCCTCAGGGGCCGCGGTTACCCGCCTCCCCTCCCCCACTCACCTCAGGATCGGCACCTCCCTCCCTCCGCCCCCTCAGGGCTGGCGCCCCTCACCTCAGCGCTCTCCGCTCCGCACCCTCTGCCGCTTTCCCCGCACAGCACCCCTCAACGCCCTCGCTGCCGAGTGGGTGCCTGCCCGCAAGCCCCGTCGCCGCTGTGGGGTGAGGGAAGAGGAGCACGGCTGGGGGTGCCCTGAGAGCGCTGCGACACGGCCCCAGGCAGCCCCCCCCGTTAGGAGTGCCAGGTGGGGCAGCGAGGGGGTGGGGGGGTGGTCAATCAGGGAAAAAGAAGTGCATGTGGGGTCTAATCCTCCTCAGGTTCGTGGGGATGAAGTCCTGACCTGATAAAACTTCTGTACTTCCCACTTAATAATCGGGGTTCTCCACATGGGGTGTCAGGAGCCCGGCGGTGGTATTGCACGGAGAAATGTGCCTCATCCTGCTTCAATGGGCATAAACCAGGGCTAAAATCTGTCTGTGTTTAGACTTCTTAGACATCTCCTGTGGAGAAGCTCTTCCAAGAGAGTCAAAAGTCTCTTTCACTATTTAATGGTTTTGAGTTTTAGCCTTTTGCGTGCCTAATTTGAAGGTTTTTCCATGAACATGAGGACAGCCAATGCACAGGGTCCCTTATTTTGGGTCCCTGTCTTCACGCCAAGTGATAGTAGTTCAGACGTTTGCAGTGCATGCGTAAACTTTCCTGAAAACAGAGCCATAATTCCTGTTTTACTTCTCTTTTTATATTAATAACTTCCTTGTTACAGACCTCCCTGATCATGCTTTTTAATCAGGTCCCTACATTTTCCGTTGATTCTCCACAGAAAATCCAGGGAATGAGAAGCTAACTTTATTCCAACAGGTTCCAGGGTAATATTTTTATGAAGATGTGTCAAGAAAATGATGCAAATTCTTTTCAACTTTCAACAACTCAAAGTTAACAAAACAGTCTTGTAATGCATGCTGTGGAAAGAAAAACATGTACATTTGTTGCATGTGTTAACACAAGTTCTAAATTAATTTTTATCATTTTTTGAAATTGTCAGATTCTTATTTCTCACCAGAGCAGTGTCATTACATTATGGATTTAAAACCAGAGTATGGACCAGATATGATTTGCAGGACTTGCAGGATTTGAGATATATTTTTATGCAAATTTTAAGGTTATCTTTTCTCATTGGCAAGTATGTTCTCTGTAGCTGGATAGTCTTGCAATTAAATTAATCAGAGGTACTTTTATTATAAAAAAAAAAATAATTTCTGGAAGTAAAGTCAACCACCTGTATTCCATACCAATGCTGTTATAAAATGGCTTGTAAATGGTACCAAATAGACACTTTCAAAGATAGAATACATTTCTTACCTACTAGGAAGTCTTTACCTTTGCATTAAAGGATCTCAACACAACTGAGATTTATCTTATTATTACAAAAAAGTCTCAAAAATACTCAAAATGATTTGGATTTTTTTTATCAGACTCCAGATGGATGAAATTTTGCCCTCATGTATGCATGTGGAATGCCTATAAATCTGAATGGAGAATTTGTCATTACAAGATATTTTTAAGGAATGGTTTCTATATATTCATAATTACTAGAATGACAAATTAGCTAATGAATCTTCCATTAATCTTACAAAGCTATTCTTAAGCCTAAGTTATTCCCATATATATTCTAATCAAGACTCATCATAGTAATTTTGTAAGATATTGTTTCTAACATTACCACAAGGTTTTGTCTTACTACTCTAAGAAAGTTGTTATTATTGATTTTATTAATACATAGAAATTCCATCTAACATCTTAAACCAATTGTCCTAGGTACTAAATATGTGCATAAAAAGATGTTCTTCACGTGAGTGCTTTGCATGCCGTCATCATATATAGAAGTCAAACAAAGGATGGTTGGAAATAGAACAATCCATAGGCAAACAGCTGGCCTCTGAAACAGTGAAAATATAAACAACTTGTTCCATTGTACAAGAAATCTTGGCAGAATCCAAAAGCATATACAGGTAAATGGTGTCTCAGTCCACTGCTGTAATAAACACTGCTGTTAAATATAAAAACCTGTGCCTTAAGTATCAAAATAATGTTTCTCTATGAAGTCTTTTATTTCACAAGCAAAATGACTACTGCAAAGGCAGTTGCTTACCTTTTTTAAAAAATGTATTCTTTGCCTTGGCTCATTACAGTTTATTACTTATTTGTATAGATTAAAAATATGAGAAATTCTACATGCATACATCATCAGTATCGTGTACGTCATGGATGTGATTAGGGCAAGATTCAAATAGCAACATGCCATCAATTCAGGGGTTTTATTCTGTATTTTTACTTGCTACTATCTTGGTATATAACCTTGGGCAATTTGCTGAACTTGCCTGTGAATCATTCTTTCATCTGTGAGATCTGAGATAGTCATACTTGAAGAAGTGCACTTTATTAGTAATAATATTTTGTGAATTTATTTATCTATAACGAATGAACTAGTAAATAACGTCTTTGAATATAGGCATCCAATCATTATCCGTCATAACAGTATTTTCTCCTGCTTCATTCTAAGCAGCATATACTTGGCAGTCTACAGTGCTTAAAACAAGGTTTAAAAACTATGCAGTATTTTTTGTCAAATTTCATAGCAAACATCTTAAAATTATCAAAGATCCTGTGTGAAAGTCTTTTAGAGAATAAGCCTGTTTTTCTAATTGGTCAAGCAGTGCATTAATAGTGTGTGCAGAGGTAAAGTTGCAAGCAATTACAGTTCAGGAGACCAAAGACAGGGAGAATGAAGAGTTTTCCACAGAGTTCATGATAAAGAGCACTGTATCCCTGAAAAGCTTTATGTTTTCTTCATGAAAAAAGATTGCAGTGCCTAATTATAAGAGTTCAATGAGACTAGGGTCTGGTACCTGCAAGAAAACAATTCAAAAACTATTTTGGTGTGGTTTCCATGTGCAGCAGGTGTTCCTCACCGCCATAAGCTCAGAAAACAACATCTCTTGCCATTCCCACAGTACGTGTTTGCACTAAGAATTTTGGTTTTAGTGCGTGCTTTCAAGTCACTTCCAACAAGAGATTGTGTGTGCATGTTACATATAGTTACCCTGTAACTTTCTTCCCACATCTTTTCTTTATGCCAAGTTGAGCGAAATGCGATCTATTAGGCTGATGCTTTCAGTAGAGTTAAAAATATTGATACACGTTAGCTGCAATAATCAAATTTTTTAAATCCCTAATGTCTTAGAAGATCCATTAACCTTAATCAATCCAACACATCTGATTGTGCTTGCCAACTGCCCTTTTCCAAATAAAGATATATCAAGTTACATTAATAGCATCAGTAATTAAATACTAGCATGAATGCAAAAATGAACCCTACGATCCAAATAGTGCAAACTTGGGCCACAGATTTAGTTCCAGATCTTGCAGCAGGCTATTCTCTGAAGTGAACCAGCCAAAACCATGAGCGTGGAACACAGCATGTGAGTGAAAAGACAAAGTTTGAGTTTTAAACCCCCTTTTTTTTTTTTCCATGTGAAATACGTTAAGTTCCCAGTGAAAAAAAACCTCAGGATTGAATAAACTAATCAGAAACATACCTTAGAGCCTTAGTCATAAAGAAGTTGCTTTGTTATAAAGACAAAGCAGATTTGTGGGAATGTTGCCACTTTTTATAAACTGTCAAAAGCTGGGGGTTGTTTTATTTTGGTTATGTGCCAATCATGACTCAGGAACTGTTATGAAAATGAATGTGCTATTTCAAATGTTGCAAGACCTAGCCTAGATTTAGGTAGTGTAACATATTTACCTAAACAAACAAATTAATCTCAGAAGCTGCAAAACTGAAACCTGTTGGAATGTCACATAGGTGCTGACACTACTGAGAAAAAAAAAACATGGATGGACAGTGCTAACCACTGAAAATGCCAGCGGATGGTAAGCGAAATATTATGTTCCTACCCCCCAAGGCCATGTCTTCTGCTGGCAAACAACTGTATCTGTTAGGGGAAGGGGAAAAAAAGAAAAACAACAATAGCAACAGAAGGTACAAGTATATAAGGAAACAGCTGTCTAAACTTTAGAAGATAAGGCAGTTTTCTATTTGACTCCAAGATTAGTCTTTCTATGTAAAGACAGCTATCAAAACTGTGAGTTTTTGCATGTTCTTTGATAACTGTGGTAATTGGTAACTGCAATCTCATGTTTCCTAGCCCCTTACTCGGAACACATTAAGGAAAATGGATTATAACTCCAGTGCTAACAGGGAAGTGTTCAGCAATAACAATCTGTAGCTTCTAGAGCACTTTTCTGTTTCAAAGGGCTTTGCAAACATTAATTAATCAATCTGTTCTGTGTTCAGTTCTGGGGAAGCATGCAATCCTTCCACTAAACAGTTGAGCTTTGTTACGGCTTTTAAAGCCTGAACTGTGCTGTGGGGTCGGGTGAGTGAGCACGTGCAGAGGGGCAATACTGGAGTGATTGCTGCTGAAGGCATCCCGTTTGGGTGGCTACAAGGAACATGTTTAACAGTGGCTGTAAATCTTTTCCTTTCTTGAGGTACCAGATGATACACAGAGGTAAAAAAAGCCTCATAATCTCTTTCCACAAGTTAGGTTTCCTCTTTGATGTTTTACACATAAAGGCAGGTTACTGTGCTGACACAAGGATCACAGTCATCAAGTTCCTCCTGCTACCCACACAGGCTCACAAATTACTTCTCTTTTCTGATTTTCCACGTGTGCAAAAGCAAAACTTATTGTATTGGTTTCTACATTTAACGTAAAATGGACTTAATGTTAGTCACAATCCCTTTGTAACGTGGAGTTTCTCTTTTCAGTCCAATTCGTCAAGATATACCTGTCTGGATGCATTCACTTGCACTGACTGCCTTCACTTTAGGTAAGAATGGGACTCTTTGGCTTTGTACCTTCTACAGCTTCTGTCTAAGAACGCTGATCCTGTCTTTGTCAGCTGGTAGCCTGAGTGATCTGAGTGATATGTATCCATAAGTTACCCTTTTAAGAGCCTGTTTACAACATCAGCTACTGGCAACTAAACCAAATTTCTTAATTTGAAATGCATAGTACACTCATTATGTGCTTCAAGTATACATAGTTATTATAGAATCATAGAATGGTTTGGGTTGAAAGGGACCTTAAAGATCATCTAGTTCCAACCCCCCTGCTATGGTCAGGGACACCTTCCACTAGACCAGATTGCTCAAAGCCCCATCCAACCTGGCCTGGCAGGTGTTGCTGATTCACCAGATTCGACTGGCCCTTTCAAACCCCTTCCCTTTGACCAGAAGGATTGATGAAAAAAACTACCTGTGCTCCAGAGTTCCTTACCACTGCTCCCAGGGCTCTGTAATCCTTCTTGACACTCCTCAGGCTGCTCCTGGCTGTATCACTGGTGCCCATGTGAAACAGCAGCAGATAATAGTCAGTGGACTGTACGAGGCTTGGTAGTCTCTCAGTGACATCCCTGTAACAAGCCCCTGGTAAGTAGCACACCTCTCTGGAGAGGTTGGCAAATGGGTGCCTCCATACCTCTCAGAAGAGAGTCGCGTGCTACTATCACCTGTCGCCTTTTCTTAGTTGCGCTTAGATCCGCTTACAGGGAGCGGATCGGGCTGCCTTACTCAGCTCCAGCATCTTTTCTGGTGTGACGGGTCTTTCTTCTTCAATCTGCAGATCGGGCAAGCGGTTCTGCAAGGGTACCTCAGGCTTCGGGGGAAGTCTCTTCCTCCTGCTGGTCCTTGCCATTGCAACCGTCCATTCTTCCACATTATTGGTCCCCCTCCCTTCTGTGTGTGCTGGTGGGGAAGTTTTTTGCTGTTTGGCCGTGGGCTCTGGGTCCACTGCGGACTGTGCTTGGAACCAGCTATCTAAATCCTTCTCCGCCTCCCTGATGTTACGCAGCCTTCTCACCACCTCCTGCAGCTCAGCCTCCTGCTGCAGGAGGTCCTCCATCTGGGCACACCTTTTGCAGGCAGGTCTGCCACCTGTCCCTGCCCCAGGAGAAAGGTCTAGGCACTTCCTGCAGTCTGAGGTCTGCACTGCAGCCTCTCCCTTCAGCAGCTCTGTCTGGGTGGAGGCATCAGCCACCGCTGGGGTAGATGGTGCTGACCCCCCAGCTGAAGCTGCAGCCCTTGCTCTCAGACGAGTGCTCACCATTCTGCCTTGAGGGTCAGGTAGGATGAGTGCCCTTGACGCGTGCAGATGGTCACAGAACAGTGCTCAGTTGCTGGGTTATGTGTACTTCAAGTGTCCCACTCAGCCAGTGGAATGCCCCTCCTTCGGAGAGGTGCCCTCCCTGAATGAAGCCCTGCCAATGATACTGTCTGAGCAATTGCATATATTGCATGTCTGCTTTGATACAGTAGTGAATCTGGCACTAGACATTACAGAGCAGATTTTTTTCAGGGTTTGGGAGACAGACAGAGCCTGAGACACCTTAGCTAGACTACAGAAGATTTTTTTTTTTCCCTATCTCCAATATGTTGAGGAAAAGCATCTTAAGGAGGACGAATACATAAAGTCATTTCAGTGGGGAAAAAGAGACAGAGGGAGAAAGAACTTTATATAGTTTAGAAATCTCTGCCAAGTTGCTTGCTGTAGAAGCTTCTGCAGACACACTTTGTAAGCAAAGATTCCTTGGACTCTAGCAGGGGACTGAACAGTTTTGAAAAGATGTACAGCTTTACACTGCAGGACAGGGTTCACATTATTTACTGAGAAATGGCTGGCTGTCTGCCAAGCTGAAAAACACTCCCTTGCTAGCATTTCAGCTGAAGAAAAAACGAGGTAAAATAAATACCTCAATATTACTCTATTACAGTGTTTAGACTCTACCCTTCAGATGGAAAAATGAAATTTATTACAACAATAAATGACCCCCTAAAGATCTGAAAACTGCCAGGGCTCTCTGTCTCTTCCTTTCTAATGAAGCTTTGCAATTTCACCAAAGTCAGTTGTGATTGTACCAATAGATCATGCCTGTGCATACATATGCAATGTGTATGGAGGAGTGACATGCTTTAATTGTATTTTTAATGGGAAAGATCAAATAATTCCATAAAATATGCTACAGGTCTCATGATTGATGATTTCATTTTGAACAAGGCAAATTAAAAATGAGACTGAGAGCACAGGGAATCTGTGAAATTACTCACTGTTACATATACAGATTTATGCATGGATTTAATACTTACATTTGGTATAGGTTGAATGTGCATGTGGCATCTTTTCTGGTTACAAATAAATTCATGGATCTTTCCTATTATTTGAATATTTCTAAAGTAATACCAATCAACAAAAATGCAATTTCTGCATTCTTAAAAAATGCTTGAGAAATTGAACACGGTTATCCCCGGGAATATTTTCTTATGGTATCTGGAAGTTGTATTTCACATACACAATGCTACTGCAGGTACACTTGTATATTAACCAGTGGATGTGTAATTTGGAGGTCAAGAACAGAAAGGTTTATACTCTTTAAGACTTTAAGTCAGCTCTGAGTTTCACTCTTCACCAGCAGCAAGGACTGGTCTACTGCTGTCTTCAATCACACAGTTTAATTCGCAAACTGTATTTAAACATTTTCTTCATGCTTCCTGTTCGAGACCTAAGATGTAGTAAGGTAAACGGTATAGCTGTAGGCTAGGCCACACAAGCATAGGTTCGTAGATATCAAGAAAAGCAGGAACTGTTGTGACAGCTTAACTTCATCTTCTGGCATTTAGGTTTTCTGGTTATACAGCAAATCTTCCAAGCTTCACTGGTTACCACTGTCTCTACTATGATAACTGTTCAATACCACAGATATTGTTAGGCAGTACCTTGCTTAGATATGCCGTGTGCGTTTCTATGTATTGAGCCTTAAAATCAAACAATCCCTGACCTTTGGGACATGCAGTTTGAACCACAGTCACACCTGGATTTAGTTGCTAGCCTTTACTACTTAAAAATCTCTAACAGAACTGTCATTTTCCTTTTTTGACTTAATGTCTGGACTCAAACCAGACCTGCATGTGTGAGATACATCTCAACATGTATGAAGCCATATTTGGAATCTCCAGGGTCTCAAGGGTAGTTGACTTGAAGGTATTTGCTTTTGCTAGGGAACAGAGAATATATGCAAAAGCGAAATTTCTTTTGGATTTTACTCTTCTCAAATATATGCACTGTATATATACTTATATATACTGTCTTTATGTTTTAAATTTGTATATAGGTAACAGTTTTCCTGGGACAATGTGTGTCTGTATAAACATGTCTTTTAGTGAAGGATGGGCAAGTGTTGGGCTGAAGTCAAACAGCTTTAGATATAAGTTGGATTGCCAAGTGTAAAACAGGTATTTGGCACAAATGAGACATCACAATAACACATCCTTTTTTGCACATACTCTTTCTTTAGGTAGAAAGCAAGTGTGCAGTCCCATGCTGTGCTCTTCTTGCTCCTTGGCATGTTGATATAAAGCATCAGAAATAAGAAACGATTTCAATAGTTTTCTTGTTATATAAAGAAATTCTGATTAAGGAAATTTCTGCTCCCATGACAGTGACATCACATGCTGCAACCCCTAATTCTAGGAATCCCCAGGTTTTGCCTTTTAATTTTGTATTGGCAGAGTAGAGAAACCTGAATGTGTATATGAAGGGGGAAGGGACTGAGCTGTGCAGCTTCTAGGAAGAAGGAGCAGCAAATGAGAATCCCACCCAGAGGTTTTCATTATATATGGTTCTTATGAAAGAAACTACATTGTGGGATAAATGCCCAGGCCATTGTTTGGTTTTTAACCCATTCCTCACTCAGATGAAATCCTACCAAAGTAGGTTGAAGTTTCCCAGAGTGAAAAAACATGTTCTGTTTTTTGTGAAAGGATCAAAGTTTTGTCTGGAAAATCCATTGGAGTAGAGGTCTTTTTTATTAAACACATTTTATCAGATAGGATCCTTTTTCAATATATGCTGTCATACAGTATACCAAATAGTATTATTATATCCCCAAAAGTTGTATTGCAAAAGTTAGTTTAATATGCCTAACACAGCAGCTGTAAGGATCATGATCTTTACAGGCAGAATGTAAACTTAAACATTTCTAATTATTTGTAATTGTATTTATTTCTATGCTGTGATGGTATAACTAAGAATAACTGCAGAAAATATAAAACTGTTGCTTTGCAACTTAAATCTGTATGGGAAATGAGCCCTCACAAGACAAGAGCTTTGAAATCCACACATTCAAGTTTGGCCCTAAAATACATAAATCATGGTGTTCTGGCTACTGAATCATAGAAGACAATGAGCAAACATAGTGCGAAGGGATCGCAAAGAGTAATATTATCTAAAGCAGTAAGGATTTAGAAAGAAAATTCAAAATAATTCTTGCAGTTGTGTGGGTTTGATTTTTCTGAGTTGTGACATGTTTGTGATGCTTTCTTGAAAATTTTTTAACATAAACAATAAATCATAATGCTTCCTAAATGAAACATTTTCATTTGTGACAGATAATTTTGCAGGAAAATTGCATGTAGGAAAACATAATTAAAAATAAAATTCCTGATCCATTTTGTATTTTATTCCTGCTGAGAGCTAGTTATCATTTGAACTTTCATCCCACTGCCTGAACACACTTCATGTGTTATATGTTTATATAACCTATTTCTTAGCACAATGCACGAGAGAACTGAATATGAAGGCGAATTGCTTATAAATTATATTACATTCTTTTTAGTTGCATCTCTGTGTGTGATGTGCAATCATTTTGTGATTGCAATAGGCAAAAATTACTGTGGACAAAAAAGAATAGAAAATAAATCACCTATTCTATATTTCCTTCTGTTTGATTGTAAAACTCAAAATTCAGCTCTCCATTTTTATCAACTGCTGTTAAAGTGAGGCTGCAGTGGTGGTTTCTAAGAACTGTGGTCAGCTGACCTAGCTGTAAAACCGGAAAATATGGATTATGTCTAGTTGCATATGCATTTTTAGATTGCTCTCTTTTATTACTTGAAGAATTAATCTAAAAGTCAGTCCCTCTGGTTTTTGTGCAACACATGGTTGCTCTTTTAATGTTGGGTAATACAGAGTAATGCATTTGAAGCATAATCTAAAAGTTTTGACAGATGACATTTTGGATTTTCTGGAAAAGAGCAACACAGATAGCAGTACTGACTGTTTGTTGGTTTTAAGTCCACTTCACTCTAGAGTTCATATGTTTTATCTTCTAGTTACTCTGTTATTTGAAGCTTTATGATTTATGTATTTATCTGAATATAGTGGTTTGATAGTAACAAAAGGCTCAGTATAACTAACTGCCAAAAATCTCCGGTGGGCTTTTCCTCAATTTTGCCATGACATTTCAGACTTGGTCAATCCAAGACAAGTTCTGTTTGTTTAATTTCATTTTGTTTATTTGTTATAATAAAGTCATGTTCTTTATATATCAGATAAGGTTTAAGAAGAAATCCCAGTTGTACTAAAGATAATGGGGACCTGCTGGAGAACTTGTGTATGTTCTTTTATTTTAGAAGAATGAAATTTTGAGTAGGATTTTTATTTATTTCTCTTGCCTCCCCAAGTTTTTTTTTATCCCCAGTATGCAACAGGATCCTTTTGTTGTTCACAAATTTATGCTACTGTATAAACAATAAACACACAGTCTAGCATCATAATCACAGTAATCCACATGTGTTTTATTTGTTACATGTAAAAATCATCAGAGTCCTTTAGGTCTTCCCTGGAGACATCACTTTCTGATGCTTTAAAAGAGTTTAGGCACATTTTCTTCTGGAGTAGAGATGATCTGATTTGCAATGGATTTATTTGGACATTGCATGTTCCATTTTACTTATTCGTTCTAACCTTAATAAGCAGCTGTTGATTTGAGAGACAGTGAAAAAGTGTAGAATACAAAACTCAGTACAAAAAGAATGGCATGGGAGGACAAAAGAAGAGCAAAATATGAATGAGAGGGACAAAAAATAAGAAAGTCTGTTAAAAGAAATAGAATCTCTGAATTCCTATTCTACCATTACCTACATTTATGCAAGGTCACTGCAAACTGTGAATGAAGAGCTAAATGATAACATTTCTGCTTACATTGAATTGGTGGTGGAAAATTAAGCTCCAGATAAATTGCTGAATATCGTTTACCAGCCTGTTTTTTGGCAAGGGTCTTCTATATGTACTAACTGCCATAAAATTGACTTTAGTAGGAAAAAAAATATTGAGCCATGTCCTGGACTGTGTGCTGGTTTCTTTGCACTAAAAGGATCTATAAAGCTTTCCTGAGTTGGCAGCTGAGATTTCTCCTGCAAGAGGGAATCCCTGGCTGAGGTAGAGCTGGCTTACAGCCACCTTGGCTTCCATCTGTGCCAACTCGTATTAAGAAAGAGATCTGGAACAATGTCCTTCAGAATTGAACCTCCCATAGAAACACAGAGACTTGCACTGTTTTTTTTAACTGGGTCTGAATCTTCATGGCTCATCTTCTCCCTGTGCGTATGTCCTAAGCATGTATTTATACGCTGTGCATATAAAAGGACTCTTTCAGCAGAGTTGTGATTTTGCAGCATTTAATAGGTTAAATTTCTTTATAGTATTTATCTTTTCTTTTTGTGAAGAGTTGTTTCTCCCTTTATGTGAATGTTTAACTACTACTGTGAAGAAACTGGATACATTTCCTTTGGGAAAACTCATGCTGATTCCAGGTGGAAACTTGTTTACGGTTCCTTTTCCAAGTCCTATCTGTCTTAATTTTATTCATAGTAACTGTAGTCTATTACAAAATGTTGATGCAGACACAATGAAGAGTAAGTAGGTTTGGTTTGGGTTTTTTTTAAGTAGGGTTTTAACGAAAAATTCAAATTCCTTTATTTTGAACCCATAACATGGTATCTGAGTCCACAAAGATACAAAATAATAATCTTAACATCTTTAGGTTAGGTATATGATCCAGAAGAACATAAAGCTGACAAAAAACCAAAGAGCTTTGTTTGGAAAACATAAGTACCAAAGCTTTCACTTGTATTATTAATATCTTATGTAAGGAGCTGAAAGCATATTAGAGTTTGTGAGTTTACTGTGATATATGTAAAGGGAGTCACCGTTACAACAGATAATGTGTAAGAGATTGCAACAGCTGGTTACATAATAGTATGTAATTTACCTTTTATAATTGCGTCCTGTTTTGACATAAAGAACTTAATTGTTTGTTATCTTGCAATACATATGGTTTTGTTTTAAAGCTTCTTTGATATTTTGAACCTGACAAACATTGAGCACTTTTATTTTACTAGCGGCAGTCGACCTGAGTATGTGCAGGCAAACTGTTACATGACTGTTAAGTTACTGCAGGATACAAATTTGAGAATTTCAAGTGTGTGTGTGTGTTTTGTCATTGAGATTCAGAAGACATTTTGGAGGTGGCATTTTCAAGTACCAGATGATGTGAAAGATGTCTCCTTTGCAAGTGTAAACTTGTGTCCCTTCAGCAAGGAGATAGCAATGGAGAGAATTCCTAACTTTAGATGACCCCCAAATAAGAGGTCTCTAATCCGGTTTTCTAAACTACACTTATTTACTAGACTAATACATTCCTCAAACAAAAACCATTTTAAATAGCCTCCAGATTTCACTCACCATCCTGGTGTCATATCAAGAGCCACTTCACCTCCATGGGGCTGTTCAGCAGTGACTCTGCATCAATGTATTAGAACCACTAAGAATTTTCCCGACAGTACAGCATTGGCATTGTAGTAGCACTAGAGCTAAATTTGGTCAGTGCAGGTATGGTAGAGATAAATTTCAGTTCAAATAATTTACCTTGGAATTACCAGCTTTTTCTTTCAGCATTGAGCCCATGGCATTACTGTACTCTATCCTAGCTTGTAAGTTAGTGGTTTACCACTAATCTTTCAGTATCCCCAGCTGAGCCGTTTAATTACACTTCTTGCTCCCTGATGGCCCGTCTGGCCAGATTGTTGAGAATGGACTTGCATATTAGTGTCTTATGTTCCATAAATATCTTATGATGTTATTACATTGTAACATGGATAAACTAATTTGTTCTGTAGATGTATCTACTGTGAAACGTAGAAAAGTTGTGGCATATTATACGACAAGATGTTTGGGCCAGATCCTCAGCTCCTGAATATTGATGTAGCTCCATTTATACAGCATACCTTTTCCTGATCTATGTTGTATTCTTTTTCTATTCCACCTTAAATTCAGACACTGGTGATGTTATTGCTTATGATTTGGGCTTTGATGTATTCTGGTAACAGAGGTGAAAAATTTCTTCACTTCTTACCAATCCCTGCGGCATCTTATCCTTAATGACATTTTAAGTGAAACCCAAAGTGCCAAGGACCAAATCTGGGTGTTGTGGAAGATAAAAATCTTTTAGAGATATCAGTCTAGAATAATTTTGTAGCAGAGTTGTAGGGAAGGAAAAAGCAGTGCTCCTGTATAGAAATATTCATTTTAAAAAGCAAGAAATTTGTATTTCTTGTATATAATATTTTAGAACTTTGATAATTATTTCCAAGTACAGGAACAAACATATTCTGCCATTAACCTTGGCAACACTCTATGCAGAGAAGTCCTTGTAACCCTAGCTAAAGATAATATGGCCCATTTCCAGCTACTTAATAGAAAGCTTCTTAGTGTTCACTACAGGTATGTTTGTAGTTTATCTTTATTGTTTTTTGTACTGGTCCAAATTTTAAAAATCATTACACATTAATTGTGGGCATAGATAAACTTCTTTTAATTAACCAGTCAAGACCTGTAGAAACCTGTAGAAAAATGGGGGGCAATAGTAAGTTTTCTCTTTATACTGCCTTCTATCTTTCACATAAAGACATGACCTACTCTTTAATATCTCCTGCCAGTCTTTTGAATTAAAGATGTCTTTGTAGTTTTAAGGTGATTTTAAATGTCCCAATCCATTAAAACACTTATCATTAACATTCCAGCCAAATAGTCCTCTTTGTGATTGAAATAGTTTAAAATGTTGTCTAACGGACCCAGAAGGGTAACTTCACTGTGCATTTCATCTTTGTCAAGTTTTTACATTCTGTGTATTATTCTTCGCAATTACACAGCCAGAAGCCTGTTATATTCCGTTTGCAGAGGTGTTTGATTGAAAAGAAATGAAAATGAAAGGGAGAGATTGAATTTTTGGATTAATACTAGCTACAGATCTTCTGTGTTGGATTAAAAAAAATCCTGATACGTGGGTCAAGAGGTTGGGAATGAGATATGGAATTGTTCATATGAGGCTGTAGGATCAAATCAGTTTGACCCAAGTTGGTTGCATCTGATGATTGTTACTATTTGGTAATCTTTGGGAAACAAGCTAATGGGAAAATGACATTATAATAAAGAGCTGAACCAAGCTCTCTCTGCACTTCTTATGTTCTATTTCAAAGGAAAAAAAATGTATGTCAGGGATGCAGCTAGAGCTTACTGAACTCCAATGTTCACAATGGCCAAAATGTTGTTGAGCAGACAGCATATATGCTAATCAGATTTTGTATATGGACTCATTTCCAAAAAAGTACATAATTAAGTAGAATCATAAATTCAATTTTAAAAAATTTGTGATGAAAGTATGTATTTAGTATGCTTGATACAGAAGAGTGCAGGAATATTTATTTGCTGATCAAATACCAGTTTTTATTGGGCAAATATATATTTACATTTGTAATTACTTTGATGTGTTTGTCCCAGACAAGTTCAAGGTAGATTTTCAGTTTCTCCAAATATTTAGATTTATAACATTTGTTTGCAAATTATCCACCAACTTCGTAATAGGAATGATAAAACCTAAGTGAAATCTTGTGTGTACAGCATGTGTGTACATCCTTTTGTCAAAAACTCTGTGTAAGTTTAAAAAGCAGCTAATGCAGTGCAAGAGCTACAAGAGGAGTGGATGACATCATTGTGCTGGAAAAGATTTTGAGAAATGAGACTTTACACCTTTGCATGAAAACATCAAAAGATAGAGAAGATTATGAATGCTGAACAGGTTTCAGGTTTATTTGATTATATTTGTGACTTTTTCAAATTTCTTTAAAAATGTGCTGAGTTTTGCTGTTTTGCTAGCAGTTCAAAACCAAATAACCAAGGTTTAATTGTAGGCTTTGTTGTTGCCGTTCTACTGACTTAGCACAGAGACATTTATCAATCTAAGGTTTGGAATTAACTTCAAAATGCACAAAAGACAGTTTAACCCAGGGAAAAGGAGCCTGTAAGCATATTTTCTAACATAAAAGGAATATTAGGATCTGAATCATATTGGGAAGATGGTTAAATGTCTAGAAAGAAATTGCCAGATATGATGTTATGCAGCTTGAAACTCTTCTGGAGTTTATTTCAAAGGATCCATTTTCTGTAGCATTATTTTTTGAGAGAGATTTTTTATGTCAGCTGATTTACTTCAGTATGACATTAAATTACAATTTAACACTTTACTAACATGAGCAGAAATATTATGACTAAAATTACGGCTTATCACATAAAAAGTTCAAGCAGTATTGCAAAGAAACATGAATTATTATCCTTGATCTGTTGTTTCCTCCTCATTCCTTTTCTAGCCTTTAAATCAAATCCCTCAGATCTAACCTCTTTATCTCCCATCCTCCCCAAATCATGACAATATGTTCCAGCAATCATCCCAGATGTGTGCAGATCAGAAATTAAACTGTAACATTTTGGATCGTTGCCATAAAATAATGTCAGACTTTAGGATGAAGATTCTTTATAATTTTGAAAACAAAATTGGATCTTCCAATTTGGCCCCAACACCCAAGTAAGTTACCACATATTCAAACCATATTGTTAATTTCTCTACTTGATTTTAATCTTCTTGGACCAAGAATCTTGTGTTGTTATATGCCTGTATAATAATTAACATAATACCAGCTGCATACCATTCTGCTCAGATAATATGAATTTGATTTTTTTTATCTGTTCATCTTTTTCTGTGTGAAAGGTGGAAACATGGATCATGACCTGTATCTACCAGCAAAAAAACCCCAAGCACTCAACAATAGTATCTTGTTTATAACTTTACATGGTCTAGAGCATAGCAGTCAAGATTGCAATGGTATAGTTTAAGGCAAGAAGAAGCTGGATCTTGGCTGATGACAACAAAAGACCTGGCATGCCAAGCCATAGCTTTGCTAAAAATCTGAGTAATATTGCTTCTTGCTCTTTAATGAATAGGCAACGTCTCTCCACATCCCCCCACCCCAATGTCATTTTGCTGATGTTTCTGCTGCCTTTCAAAAAATCTATGAGTGACTGCAAGGTGCTACCTTTGTAGAATACGTTCCCAGTAGGATACTAGCGCTCTCCCAGTTATGACTTCTCCTTTGCTATTTTAATTTTTTATTTCAAAGGAAGTGAAACTTCCACCTATTTCCCCATACTCAGAGTTTTCTTGCTCATGTATTGCCACAAAGTCTATGTTGCCTACTGACAGGTGTCCCCCACAAAACTGTGTGCCATCTAAGTCAGTTTTTATTGATTGATGTCATTCACCTCTTTGGAATGATCCTTTTGAGTGCTGAGATTTGTCCTATTGTATTGTATGCTGTTGAATCACATTGAAACCTGTAGCAAAAAAAAAAAAAAAAAAAAAAGAAAATGTATGTTTGCCTCTGCAGCTGAAGTTTTAGTGTCTTTAACATTTGCATTTATCATAAAGTTTATAGACAATGTGTGTGTATATATGTAGTATATTGGTCAGATTAATTCCCTAAATCAATAGGTAAATTGAAAAACTCAGGGTAATACCATCAAGCTATATGTCATACTACAGCTTAATTTGTTATGATGTATGATCAGAAGAGTAAACTTTGAAGAACTGCTTGGCTTTTGCTGTTGTTAACTGATAAATATTAGCCAGCGCAGTTAAATATTTTGTCCTACTCAGAATCAAATGCTGATATTTCTGCCCCTTTCTGTTTCAGTGGCCAAGATGTAACTGTCTCACCTGAATTCCTTATCTTCGCTTTCTACCAAAAAGTTGGAAAAGCATAGAAGTTCTATCCCTCATACATTACTTGCTGTTACAAGTTCTCATATTTTAAGCAATAGCAGTAACTCCTTACTAGTTTAAGGTATTTTCACTGTATCGGTGACACATCACATTATGTTAAGTGATTTGAAAATATGTGGCACTTGAAAGTCTTGCACAAGTTTATTATTTTCATTTTGTGGGTAGAGCTGCAGCTGGTACAGTCAGCAGGGCTGTCAAAAGGGCTATGTTGCTTTTTCTTTTTTCTTAAATATTTTTACGTTTGGTTTATAGTCTTAATGGCTTTCAAAATGTCTTCTGAAGTAGCAAGCTCTTTTATGGCCTCCTCCTTAAGCTGTTGTACACTAGATTTGCTCTATAGGCTTATACAGCACAGCTCAGGCTCTGAAGAAATTTGTTACTGCTAAAATACAATTAATTTTACATTTTGCATACATCATTGGCTTCGTCATTGCAATAAAGTGATGTCACCAATGTAATTTATGATATTCTCCTTGCTCAGTGCCTGGATTTTTCACTTGATACATCTGGGAATAGTTAACATATTAGAGACTGCTGTCATATTTGGCTGGTATTGGGCAAATCAGGTATTTTTCCAGCTTTTCAGCAGAGGTAATTAATCTGTATGGAGTGCAATGTTGCTAGCTCTAGCACCTGAGCTCATTCAAGCATTTCTGCAGTTGTATGTTGTATTATACTGACATACATTCAGGAGGGCATTTTGCTGTGAAACTAAAAACAGTTTTCCTCACAAGATTCAAGTAATGTTCTCAGTCATGATTTAAGGATGTGAGGGAATTGTTGTACAGTGTTGTGAAAATTCTGACACATGCTATTTTTTGCATGCTGTCTGGTGTAATAATGTCACAACTTTCATCATAATATTAGTAAATGTAAGATTTTACTAAAATAGATGCAACTGTTATGTGCAACTAAAACAAAATATGTATTACTAACCATAAGTTTTTTAGTTGATTTCCAAGTTAGAAAAGTGGGTGATTAGTGCACCATTGCTGTACATGTCAGTAGATGTGAAACTTGCACTGCTCATAGTGGATTTTTATCAAATCCAGACGGCAGAATAAAAATTTTATAAACAAATTGAAATTACAGCCCAGATTGTGTTTTCTATGGCCAGCCATATTTGGTTTTGTTTGAAAGAGCTGTTAAGAAATCCCTTAACTGATGACTCTGTTTCAGGGTCCATTGAGTTACTTCATTGGAAGGAAACTGCAAGGATGAACCTCATAACCTTTACTACAAATGAAAGCAGTATGCTGTCATCTTTTCCAAAGAGCAGAATTTTTGTGTGTGACTGTGTTGCTTCATCATGTTTTTTGGAGAAAAAACATTTGATTCTAACATTGATTGTACCTTAAATAAGCCTTCAAGCCGTCACAACGGAATAAGAATGATCACACACATGCACATATACATATATTATATGTATGTTATGCATACATTAATTTTTTTATATATACTTATTTGAACTCTTTGAATTGGACATTGCATATTTGAGAAGAATTGTTCCCTTTTCTATTGAGAAAAGCTGAAGTGTTAGTCGGAAGTGTTCTGTAGGCTGTGAACACATATTGTAAGACATATGCTGGGCACTATATAATTATATCCTTATTTCTTTATCTTGAGAACTCATTTGTGAATGTTTCTCTGATGATTACTTTTTTCATTACATCTTTTTGGACATTGGAAAGAAGATATAACTGGAGACTGACAATTCAAAGATCATTAGGTCCAGATTCTGGCCAGTCTGGTGTGTCAAAATATCTCCAAGTGGAAGCGGGAACAGCCAATAGTTAGTAGATTTATAGCAATCTAATCTGCCCTTGAGCTAGATAATTTTTCAGAAGTTCCCAGTGTCCAGGGCGATTAACATCACATCTCCGCATCTCAGCATCTCCTTTGCTCAGAAACCATAGGGAGCCTTTGTATTGTTGCACTAAAGGAATTCAGGCATTCTCCTCCTTTCTCTTGCACCTCAACTCCGTGTCATCAGCATGGCCATAGGCAGAAACTGTGGTAGACGCAGATCCTTTTCAAAAGGTCATTCCATTTATACTGCTTCGTCATTCTTTCTGCTTCTTTCAGGGCTCAGTCACTATGGTTTAGAGCATGAGTCCTCCTCTGTTCTTTGCTGCTTTCTCCATGCCTTTCTAGTCATACACTTACCTTCTACCCTGACAGTTGACCTTCTGCTCTGATACACATAGTTCCAAAATGAAGCCTTTCTGCTATTTTTTCCCCAGCTATAACCCGATCAGCAATATTGAAGAGGCAATATAATGCCAAGATTCTTGCACTATTCTGTCAATCCCAAGTACCCTTTACGCTGTGAAGTAAATGAGTGAGCAGCGTCTATTTGCTGCATCAGTCTGTGTGTGATTACCAAGGAGAGTTAATGCACTATTTTCTTTTCCCTATAAGATACCAGTTATCTGTTTCAGATAAGTATCCTCTAGGGTATGTTGCTGCTTAAACCACAGGCTTAGATTCTTGGTTGAAAAAGTGACAAGGGTACATATAGGAGCTCTGGTTTTGATTCCCAAAGGGTATGGTTGTCATCATTAAGGCTACTGATTATATGCCTTTTGCTTTCAGATTTCTATTCATAACCATAGCATTCACTCTCCATTTGTCTGACGTTTTTAGTGTTTGAGAGGAACAGAGAAACTATAGAAAGTCTTGCAATTATTGTGTGTCAAAAGTCAGTTTCAGATATGCAGTCTGAATTTTAAAATGCATTGTATCACTGAGCAAATTATTTGCTAAATGTCATGAGCTAGGCCCTTAATTAAAGTCTGAGCAAATCTACCTGTTGGTGCTAAGGACTTGCTTCAGCTATGGCTCTAGCTGTGATATCTAGAAAGATACTCTATTTACTTGGGGTGGTGCTTCAATCTGTGTTTTAGAAAGAAATGGTGATTGCTACTCTAGCTTAGGAAGATTTGCATTTGTAACCAAAACACTGTGTTCTACAGGTGATCTAGAAGTGATTGGATATACTTGCTATATCCAGCTGAGCCTGTAAGTTCTGCCTGATCACAATAAGAAAATAGAAAGAAAATTAAAAAGGTACCTGCAGGGTATCAAAGTGACTGGAAGATATAGTAGTCACAGTGCATAAAAGCCTGATAAATTACTTGTTGAGTTGCACATACTAGTTTTAAACTAATATATGTGGTAACTTTTACGGTCTTCCGCACAGGGAATGCAGTAAGAGGTAACTCTTAGTACAAAGAATTGTATAATAGTATGTGGTACCTCAGAATGCTATGGCTCTGTTGTGCTAGACTCAGTGTGGACAGCTGGTTAGGAAAAATCCTACCCAAATTAATGTGTTATCTCAGTAAATGAGGACAGGGTACATGAAAAAATAATTTAAGAAAGCATCATGTGATTCAAGCAAGTTGGCCAGCAACAGGTAGGATCGCTCTTTGTCAGAGACTGGAACTGAACACTGGCTTTATTGTTCCATGTTTTAATTTTCTAAAGATTTGACATATCACATGTTAACAGGAGAAACGAAGTCTGCATCTTCTTATGGAGATTTTTTGATTTGTCTAAGTATAAGTGAAACACATTATGAAAGGACGATGGTCAGGGATTTTCAAGATAAATGGTGCAGTTCTTGGTAGTTACATAATAAGTTTGGACTCAGGTTCATGAGACAGAATTTACTTAGAGAGGTGAGTGTCACAGGTATTTAGAATTACGTCTAGAGATGTGGGACTGCTGAGCTATGGGAAGTCAAGGGAATAAGTTTGAAAGATGGGAAAAGCATATTTAATGCTGCACTTTTTTTGTTTGTTTGTTTGTTTTCGTGAGGTCCATTTCAAATTGTGTAAAGGATTTGTGCATACTCAGTCCTTGTTAGCTCTAGTTTATTAAAGGTCTTCTGTTGCCAGACAATGATAAGTGATTTGTCCAAAGGCAACAATACACATACAGTGAGGTGGGGAGGATGCCGAGAGAGACTGATGGGCACCAGCAGCTGTTTCATACTGGAGGTGTATGTTAATCCTTCTTTAGATGTGCAGCTATCATTCCAATTATGCAAAAAGCGCAGGTTGCACAATTACTCATTAGGTAGACATTTGGTACCATTTCTTGTGGTGCTGATTGATGACAACAACTTTAAATACGATTTCATGGTTTTTTCCAGAGTAAATCACTAATCACTTTGAATAGCATAGAGGGCCAGGATGTTTAATGGGAGAAGAAAAATGTCTTGAAGATAGAACATGCAAAAGTGAAACAAAGCATTTGTAGATTTCCTGATTTTTTTTAGATGTCTTTCACTCCTAGTGAAGCACTAGTTCTTTAGTCAGTCTTGTTTCCTTGCATCCTTCAGTTGTTAGTAATTAAAATACTAGGCCACAGTCTTTGCAGGTGTAAACTGAAAACATTGTACTGCAGCCAGTGGAACTGAGGTAGTATACGTTACCTGAAGTTACGGCCTATTAAAACAGTAAAATTTCCACACATTCCTGCTTCTTGACTAAAATGGCTGGTTTTATGAGGCACTCCTGCTAAAATGTATTTTTATCTTTGGGTTTCATGCACAGTAGAAGGAAGACTTTGAATATGAAGTATGCTAGAACTCTGAAAACTCATATAAAAATCACTAGTTTCACAGTGCTATTAGTTTTACTGTTAAGTAGAAAATAAAACAAAACCCCTGAGTTGCCAGACTTTTTTAGTCCTGTGAAGGGGATATTTGCTCAAATGTTGCAGAGCTGCACAAAGCTGAAGTGTTTTGAAGTTGCACAATTTGTAGGAATCTTAGAGTTACAGTTTAACTCTTACTCCCTTTCATCTCCTTCACAACATCCCCTTCACAGGACTATTCATTATCACAGAGGCACGTAGTGAACACTCCGTATCATTTCTGTACTACAATCTGGAGAAAAGTGTTGTGTAGGTCTTTTGTTACTGTGATACCCAAAGTGGGCAAACATCGTCTGTAAAGAAATGCTTGTAACCAGTGATTAAACATGTGCAAACCCTACTTGTCATTATCTTTAAGAAAAAAAATAGTTGGACTTCATCACTCTTTCAGACGAAATCTTAAGACATGACCATAACCTCTAGCTAGCATGTCACAAAGGGATCCAAATTAGAATGGGAAAGATTTTGTGTAAAACTTCAGTATTTAGGAAATCGCTTCTAAGATGAGCTATATTTTGTAATTTTTTTTCATATTTTCATGAATTATTATTTATGGGAATAAAGTAACTATTTAAACCATAATAGCTTTACACGTGATAAGGTATTTAGTGGTCCTCAACATGACATTAAATACTGCTGTAGTGTCAGGCAAGCCCTTCCTAGACATTCTTTTGTGGGCACTGGAAAGAATTCACTTTTTATGAAAACCACCTCAGTAGAGAATGCCGTTGCAGGGCACTACTCATTGCCAAAATCCTATAATCAGGCTGTGTCATAAAGCCATGGGAAGAAATGTGTGTATGTGTTTGCTGAAGGATCTGTGCTTCCTTTATGCTTTCCTAAAGAATCCTTTGCTATATTTTAGCTCTTCCTTGTGTCTGGTCTGTGGAAGGTTTTCTGAGCACTGATAGCAAGTCCTGTCCTGCTGCATCTGGAGCGGCTATTATATTCTCCACCTAAACTTGTTGCTGTCTCCTGCTTTTCTAGATTTTTTTTGTCTATAGTGTTGTTAAGTGGGGCCTTTGGATGCCTCTCCTGCTGCTCAGGAGAGGTTTGGAAGAGCTGTAAAACTGACTTCAGTTGGTGACAAAAACTCTATATATGATTTTTCACTTGCATCTGATTGTACAGAAGCTTAATTCCATTTAGCTCCACTGTTTTTTGTCAAAATGGATTGTGGTGTCAAATCATATACAGACATTTGAAGGCCAAAGCACTATCTTGTTCATGTTTCATCTATGAGTAGTGCTTTTCTGGTAGTATGTTCAGATCTTGCAGAGCTAGTTTTCATTGATATATAAAATGGCAATGTTCTTACCACTTCCTGTGCTTCAGCACTCCTGATGCTCATGTGTTGTGCCTGTGCTGTACAAGGGGTATCTAAAGGGCATTTTGAGCAGACAAAACTGCATTGCTTTGAAAAAATTCTCACTAGCAAATTTCACTTGAGTGAAGCCTGTTGAGATGGTCCTATTTACATCTCAATAAATATCTTCTGGTGTTGTTTCCAGACTCGCATTTCATCACTGAGCACACACGACTAGGTAGGAGCCTCACTTTTCACATCCTGAGGTTAAACACTTAATTGTGCTTTTGCTAGTTTGAAAATGGATTATTGAACTTCTTTCCATTTAATGGGCTCCCAGACAGGAGCTGTGCAGAGATCACAATGAAGTCAAAATGACATTGCCGGAGGGTTTTATAGAAATGTAATCTACATTTTATAGAAATGTAATCTAAAATGGACCCAGCTCTGGCATGTCAAAACAGGCTAAAAAAACCAAACAAAACCAGGCCTGATTCATGTCTATAAAAACTCCCTGCTATTCTCAGTCTGGCATACCAAACAATAGCTCCTGTGCTTTTGACTCTTGACTTGCAGCTCACCTAGCACTTCCAATGTAGCGACCCTGACTCATGCTTGTATTGATGCCTGATATGATGCTTGTACTGATGTCTTGATTTATGACTGTTACAATATGGTAGACCTGTCATTCCCCTTTTAATTTGTAAAGAATCTTTAAGATGCTTTTTGAGATACAATTATTATTGCATCTGGAGATTTAATCTTTAGAAGGAGAACTGGCATTCTGCTCAGTTCAGCTAATTCTTAGCAAAGTGAAACTTTCAGTTGTTTATAAAGCATGAGATCTTCAGTTACTGTTCTTTGGTCTATATGTAGAAAACAAGATAGTTGATCAAATAAGCATGGCTATCCTATAGAAACTGGACATACATCTTTTTATATGATCATTCACATTAGTTCCCAAAAGACTCCAGGCATAAATTTGAGGATCAAACATCCTATAGCCTTTGCACCTCTTATTTTATGGAGTAAAAGATAAATTTAGAAATGCTTTTGAAAATGTAAGGCTAACAAGAGTGGACCAGACTGCTTCACTTACAGGTGAAAATGTAGAATATTTAGCAAAAAGTACTGCAAGAAGTTATTTTTTTTTAAAAAGTGTGGTTTTTTTCCCCTCTGTGTGAATGAATTACTTGACTGGCTGTAGGGGGCAAAGTTTGGAGAAAAACTCGATTTAAGGTTGACTGATCATTGCGCAACATACATTTATGTATATAAGATACTGCCTGAGCTTTTTACAGATTATTTTCATTGGTACTTTTGTCCTTTGGCTTGACTAATGTTTCACCAACTTTAATGACCTGAATTAATCACATATTCTATCCGTTATCAGCTTCTTGTGCATATTTGGATGAGATTCTGGTTTTCAATAGTACTGTTAATAACACAAACCTGTCTTATCATTGGCAAGCATTACTGTTTTTTGCCAAACTTGAAACTAGTATTTGAGAAAACATTGTAGAGTCTTGTGAATAAACATTATTGTAAAAAAATTGATAGCTAGCCGAAGTATTGAAAATTTATGGGTCTTTTAAGGAAATAGATTTAAAATTTGTATGACCTTGCATCTGCTTCTTTTTTATTACTAGGATTAAAAGAATACTGTAGAAGTGAAAAGTTAATGTTGTCTGTGAGAATGCAGAAATGATAGTGTTATATGCTAGGGCTAAAACTACAGGACCATTACCAGTGTTTGGTAATTCAGCTGTACCGGTAGAGGGAGCTTATGGTTTTGAATACCCGAAGAACTATGCCTAGCTAGACTTTCTACAGTAAATTTGCTGATTGTCCTTTGCTTACTTCTCCTCTCTGCTAAAGCATTTTAGGAGAATAATATAAAGGCAGAACTACCTAATGCTGTTAGTTGCCTTTGCAGTGACTTTAATAACTATCCTTGCAAGTCTCCTGTCTGAACAACCTTTTCAAGACTGCATCATCCACATTATAATTGTAATTTTGTCTTGGGTACTCCACAATTGGTACATTCCTTGGTAAAATAGTCAGCCATAGATTGTGGTCTTTCCACACCTCTTTATGATTGTTTAAAATATCTACAAATAATAAATGAAAGAATATGCACTTGTATATCAGAGAAACGTTAAAAGCATGCACATAAAATTCCAGAAAATTATGAAGACTATACTATTAATGTTAGAACTATAGGAACTCTGACAGTCAACAGAAAAATCTTTCTTTTAAGAAAATCAGTTCTGAAATGTTCAGAAGTGGTCACTTGGCTTTATTTCACCCAAACTGAACTGATACTTTATGAAATCAAGGGTAGATCAGTGCTGAACAATTTTGGAAGTCTTCCTTTCAAAGTATAGCTTTTTAAAAGAATTGCCTTTGTAACATTCCACTCATTAATACTTCGTTCATTCTTTGACTTTATTTCAAGGAACTGGATTTTTTCTTCTGTGCAGTGTTTACCAATTCCATGACAGTGGAATGGGTAAACTGAGATGAACCTCAGCCTATGCTTTGTTTCTTATTTAAGCAGAATTCCAAACAAACTGCCATTTAAACCAAGCCATTTTCTGTTGTCGAAACCTGTGTGCTGGAAGGAAACCACCATCCACAGTTGTCTTGATTTTCTTCCCCACTGCTTTCCAGGTTCACACCTGCTTTCCCTTGCTTTCTGAGGCATGATGATATTGTTCAACTCTTTCTTTAGCATACCAGCTGCAAAATTAATGCAGAAATATATTTCTTGCAGTTCTACTGTAAACTGATTTTGACTTACAGTTTTCAGGTAGGGCAGCTGCATTTTAACTGGAAAGTGTGAGTTTGGGATGTGTGAATGTATGCAATGCTTGCATGTATGTATGTGTACAAAGATGAATCCTTTGCTATTGATGGAATTTACAAAATTATTGTAAACATTTGGAGTGACAACATTGCAGAAGATGTAACTGTGACTCCTGACAGCCTTGCTTTTAGTAAATTAGCAGCTATTTTCTTGAAGCACTGTTACATAGATCTCTATGCCTAGGACTGATGGGGGTTGAGCAGTGGATTACAGCAAAGGATGATTTGATGGCTGTAGACATCTTTGTAAGCAGGATGTTTCAGTGTTCTTGCCATGTACTGTGAACTTAGCTACCATATTCTAACTTTTATATTATATTTATATATAAGGACAATGGATAAGTCAAACTCATTATAATGCTCTGGGTGACTAAATACAATCTGCTGGCAGCTTAGTACGTGATGAAGAACTATTCCAGTTTTATGTCTGATGATGAACAGTATGCAGTATACGGTGCTAGGCAAAAGATCTGGTCTTCAAAAACACTGTAGAATAATTACATTAGCACATTCATGGCATGCTTACAGTGACTGCATTGGATGAGGGTATCTCTTAAAGAACCTAGCAGGCATAGGATTTACCCAACATATCATATAATGTCACCAAAATGATGTGAAGAAAATTGTCTCCAGTAAAGATCTTAAAATATTCCATTCATTCCTCTGTGACAGCTAAGTATCAACTAAGTAGATATTATCAAAGGGTTGGTGTTCTCGATGGAAAAGTCTGAATTAGGCTAGCAAGATAACCAGATTGGGATGCTCCGAAAGAACCACTTTATAATTTATTAAATGTCAGTAAGCCTACTGAAGACTTCAATTTTTTTTTTTTTTTAAATGCAAAGCTAGTTATTGAAATGGTTCTAAAATTTTAATGTATTATTATAAAATTCTACCTTTTTTATTACCAAATAGAAGGAAGAATTGTTGGGAGGAAACAGAATTTTGTCCTGGAAGGAGGCATGCTCAAGTGTGCGGATTTACTTATGTTTCAGACATTTTACTCTTCCAGACAAGTGTCAGGTAGGGGTTAAGATGAGATCAGTCCCAATGAAATAAAAGTTTTTGTCATCTCAGTTATTTTTTATCAAAGGACAAGATTTTTTTCCAAAGCTCAGAGTTTTACTAACTGCACTGTGGGACCAGTGGCTTCCAGTTCAGACATAGTCAGCTGAGCTACGTCACCTGATTGTCTCAATTTAGCAATTGGGCATATAACAGCTGTATCATGGGTATTTCTTTTTTATTGAAACTCTATCCTTCATCTGAAGAGTTTGCATTCTTCTTATGCTTTGCAAGTTATTTAATATTTTCCTTTCCACAGAAAGTGGCAAATTCCTTCCCTTTTTCTTTTAAAAAGCAGCCATAATGACTACATTCTTTTATTTTCAGTATGAAAAATTCTCACCTGTTGGTGAATGTCAAGCAGCTGAGGGGAGAGATCTTATAATCCTTGGAGGTCACTTTCATCTAAGCGTGTTGGCAGAGTGAATTTTAATGCAGCTTTAGAATTTTGCCTAATCTCCAAATTCCTCCTCATTATGATGCATCATTTTAAATTTCATTTTCATTACCACTTTCAGATTTGTAGCCAACTGTGTTTCTCAGCTGACATTTTAATGCATTTATTTACAATAATGTCATATTTTAAGCTGCTAAATCAGATTGCAATATCAGAATGCAGTAATTAGTTTGCAATATAATGTCCATTTTATATCAAAAGTTTGGGATTTTGCTGCAAAGGATATTCTTTTCTCTTTTCAAACAGCTTTTTCGTTTTCTAAATATGTGTGAGGAGTTTAGTATGAAACACTAAAGTAAAGTGAAAGTGGCAGTATTGCCAACTTCAAATCTTGAAAATTCATGAGTATACCCACTCATTCTCTCCCCAAAGCCATGAGATTTAAAAAACAAGCAAAGCCAGACTTTTTCATTTGCTTTTTAAGATTTAAATATTTGGGATCTCCCTCATTATGATTTTTTCTTCAACTCTATAGGAAGGAAAATTTAAAAAAGATGGAGACACTCATTAGTTGCATGATTCCAAGAACTGAGACTCTCAGAAGTATGGTATTAAACTGCTATGGTGTAGTTGTGGAAGACAACTGTGAAACGCTGTGGAAGAGATAGAGCAGTTGGGCAGAGGAGTCTGGCCTGTGTTGGTAATGTCATTTAAAGGCATGAGGAGAGGGAAAAGGGAGCTGCTCATACAACTTTTCCTTCCAGGCTTTCAATGCAATAGCCATTAGCTAAGCAATATCATGCAGGCTTTTAGTCAGTAGTAGGTCTTGAGGACAGACTTAAAATATGAGAACTATAACTGATAGGCCCTGTCTTTCCCAGAGTCTACGGTAACTCTTGAACTAATATGGTGTTTAAATCTGGTCAAATTAATTGATGTTTTGTTAATAAGATGTTAATAAGATGTTGTTAATAAGAGCTACAAAAACCAAACTCCATGAGAGTTATTTCCAGTAGCTGGCACTGGAAGCATGATTTGAATCCTGTGGCATTTTCTAGGTGCTGTACAATTCAAATATTTATATTTAGCAACTGATCTTCCTCCCCCTGCCCCGCCTGCAAATTTGCCAAATAACCTTTTTAGCTCAATTAGAAGCTCAATTACATTCAACACTGAAAACAAGCCTTCTTTCAAACAATCTCTTCCTTTCTTTTGCTGTCAGCCCCTGGATAATTTTTGGGTTTACATTTAGACAAATGCAGACTGTTGATTGTGTGCTTCATAACAGAAAGGAAATCATGTAGTATTAATGCATTGCAATAATAATTTCAAGATTTAGTGGTCTTGTTTAAGATTTCTAGTCTCAAGGTCCTTTTTTTTTGCGTAACACAGATTAGGAAAACAATAGGTTGAAAAAGATATGCAGTGACATGTTGATCTTTAAAGGAAATGAAACGTTATACCTGAATAGTAAGTACTAATTCATTATTGCTGTTACTAGATGGCTCTGGCCACAATTTGTCACTGTTTCTTTTTGCCGAAGATACATTTTTCCTGTTGATTTTTCCTATTGAAACCTGTCAAGTCTTTCTGAAAGTTATCCCTCTACCTACTCCTTAGCCATGACGCTGGCTCTCTGTCTTAGTCATATGCCCAACCCTTTGCAGTCACTATTTTACTTGTTATTTACTGGTTCTTCATAGGCCTTTCAACATTTTACACAGAAAAAATACAAACTATTACTGTGGATGCTTTAATTCTAAATTATGAATATTTGGAATAATATGATTTTATGAGAGGATATTTAAAATATGAGTATAGCATTTGAAAATACTTACTGTTGCAGTTTGTTTCAGTCTGGCTTTAGTGTCGAGAAATACAGGATTATACCGTTTTCCCTTGAAAAACTGAGCAACGTGTTGTTAAAGATGGACTAAAGAGCTGCTACTGTTTTTCAAAATTAAGGTCTGGTATTGGGGAGGGTGTTAATTTTCATTCTGCGACATGTAAAAGCTTCAGGCAGTTCACGAGTCCTATCCTAGAGTTGGTAATACATTTTTAAAATGTGCTTTACAGACAGATAGGGATATTGGGAGTACTTATTAGGAAAATGTGAACAGCTTAGACCTCTAAACTTGTAGAAAGGAAGGAGGTTACAAATGTGCATAGTGATAGTTTTTCTCTGTCTGTCTCCATCCTTTTTTGGGTATGACTAACTTCAGGTGCTCGAAAGCACAGCCTGTACAAACTGTTTCTGATTTCTGACCAGTCCAGCAGCTGATGGCAACATTACCATGTCATTCAGGTGGACATCCTCAGACAGCACCTGTAGCAGAAATGAGTCTCATATAATAAAAGTATGGCTTCTAAAAATTTATGGTATTTAATTTTGTTTATGCAGCTACGCCACTGTCACCTGCTTTAGGGTATATTTTAATGACAAGCTTCTTGTACCACTATAGTGTGTTATGTCCCATCTCTTGTAATTATTTAGCCATGGGTAACGCTTTACTGAATTATTAATGTTACTTATTGCTTCACATAACATTTAGTCTCCAAATCCAACCACATGAGTAGGAGTTGCAACTTGGTCGATTTTGATGACAAAAATAAGAAATTGAAGCCATAACATTTGTTTACTCAAAGCACATTAGGCTGGTAGTTATCAAATAAGAACTGTATTCCCACCTTAAATTACCTTGAAAATAAAATCAATAGCTTATTTAAACACAGACCAAACAAGAAAAAAATTAATTGCCCCCTGGAAGACAAGTAACAAATTTCATTTAGAACGAAACAATACTAATAAACTAGCAGAAGGGATTGCAGAGCAAAATTGGGATATGCTGTTCACAAGAGGGAATAAGAAAAACAAAAAAAATACCATTTCTTTATTTCTATCCCAGTACAAATAGTCAACAAGCATTTTTCAAATTTAAGATACATTATGACAGAAATAATAAGAATAAACACACTCATGACTCAGCTGTGCATTCGAAGTGGATTTTAAGTGTTTCCATTTGAAAAGTTATTTTAGGAAATAAAATCTCCAGCTGGTAGAATGACAGCTCATCTATACTTGTGCTTAAATTGTAAAACCAATGTGATTTAATTCACATCCCCTGTTACCTGTGATCAGCTTGTTTCAGAATTCTGAAATAGCCACTCCCTAATTACTGTCTTCCCCTGCCCCCTTTGCACCTGCCTTGTTTCTTACTTAAGTGAACATTTACCCTGAGATAAAAAGCAGTTTCCAATCCTTAATACTTTTGGGGGAAGGTGTCACTAGCATTTTAAAGCAAAATGATGTTCAGCATATTTCAACTCTTTTTGAAAAATCAGGGCAGATATTAATTTTATACTGAATAACACGAGCAGATGGCAGACTGACTCCTTAGTGAAATCTTAGAGTCTGATACAGTTTCTTTTGAAGTTAATGACAAAGTTTGCATTTACACTGTTGCCATTGCCAGTTGGTCAATGTCTGGTAGTGAAATCGCTGGAGGAGTTCCCCTCGGGCTCACTGCTGTAGCAGTTACATTGAAGCTTTGTTCTGTCACATCTACGCTATTAGTGGTTGTTTGCCCAGCTGGAGGAGGGCAAGCTTCAGCTAGCGGGGATTTGTGCCATTTTCTTCAACAACACTTGGCTTAGGAATTCATCAGGCTCCAGATTCTCAGAAGATACTCTTGAAGAGGTACCTGCATCCCCCCTTTGGGTAAATGGCTGTAATTCTAATGTATGCCAAGAGAAGCAGCGGATTGGGATTCCCTGCTGCTTTGTTATGTCCAAGATGAATTCCATATTTGCACTTTATTTTGCCCAGGGATAAACATAAATATTCTGGATAAATATTCTGGAATAACAGGTTATGGGCTGACCACCTCAAGCCAGAGGCTGGGAATGCATGTTAGCACGACTAAAGCTAACCATCCTTTGAGGGAACAAATGGTTTTTATCTTCCAGGTTTCTGCTGTCAGCATAGATTTAGAAATGCCTATTTTGTTTTGGTTTGTTTTTTATTATGGCAGCTTGTGTAAATAGCTGGATATAACTTGCACAAGTGATCTCTATGGACTGTGGTAATAGAAAGTATTTAATATTAGAATGAAGTTTGAGAGACTCCTTGATACTTTCCATGTCATGGGGAATCTTATTCCTCTGCTATTTCTTTTTCCTTTATGCAAACCTTATACATTTAGGAATGCAGGTCTCAACAATGCTGATCTGTTAAATTCAAAAGCATTAATAAATGGATGCATTCTACTGTTTGTGGGTGACATATGCAACTATAGTGTTTACTGTGTTTGCAGGAAAAGCTTGCCAGTGCAGTCCTAAATCCTTGACCAGGTTACAGACATGCTCTTTGCTCATGATTAAGTGTGATCACAAAGCTTTCCAAGTGCAAATTGTCAATGTCTTTTTTTAAAAAAAAAAAAGTTTCCTCAAGAAAACCTTTACTTGTCATGGAAATGTCCCGAGTTTAAAAAAAAAAATAAAAATCAAAGTGTAGCAGCTAGTCTAATCTGCTGCTCCTTTTATTCTAATTTTATTCTCCATTTTAAAAGAGCTAATTCAAAACTTACCCAAGTTATTGGAAAAAAACTCATAAAACTAAGAATCTTATTTGCTCAATCAACCCTGAGTGGTATACAACCCTAAAAATCTTGCATCAGGGGAAGGATAAGATGTATTTTTTGTCCTTAAAATAATTTTAAGGAGCACTGTGCTGGGAAAATGTACTGATTTGAAAATTCCTTGTGCTGTTTTGTTTGTGTGTTTCTTATCCCGGTAGATATTGCTTTCCTGAGCACTTAGTTTACATACCTTTCACATAGTGTCAGGTATAATGGTTTTGGAGATAATGTCCAAAATTAACTGACAACTCAAGTGAAAAAGCACATGATGGGAATGCCATTTCTCACATTTTGCAGAGTGCAAGGATTTCATTCATTTCTTTGTCAGACGGCTCACAAAGAATTGACCATGGTATCTCTTTAGGAAGTGAGTTGGTGTTTTCAAGTAATTTTATTTTTAGCTTTTTAGACTATGCCAGTCCATTCTGTGTGGCACTGAGTACTCCTGACAGATGCCGAGTGGGTTCATTTCACAGTAATTTGGGGATTTGGACCTTTGGTTCTATTTCAAAATTCATCTTGTCTCATATCATTAGCTATAGGGGCTTATGGATCGGATCCCATATATTGTCCTTTCAATATGAATGTGTTTGTTTCAGTTTAGTTATAGGTCCAGAATATCTAGCCTTACTGTTCCTGTACATATGCTCATGTGTTATGGGATTGAGTGGTTCTTTTAGTTCAACAGGCAGAGTGCTGCTGCTGGTTTGTGTGACTGGCAAAATAAATCCTAAGACTGCTGAATATGTGAACCCTTGCAAAGAGAACAATTGACAACAACGGACAATTGACAGTAAAACACTCAAACACATTTTAAGCAAAACACCTTTAGCAAATCACAGTGAAAGGAACGTCATACGGGGAAATAAATACAATACCATGACTGCTGTATTGTTTATACAATGTGCAAAACAAGCTTTTTCTTTAGAAAAAAATTAATTTGAAGATTTTTTTTCCCAAAGCCATTAGAAAGACATACTTTACCAATGGGTTTTCCCCTCTTTATATGGTTGGTGTTGTTTTCTTCACCCCCTTTAAAGTCTGACAGCCATTTTCCCTTTTTTGAATTTGTTCTTTGAGATGGATAAATATTGTCTCTTTTTTCACACAGTTTGGGAAAGAATGGAAATTAATTCTATTACCTCATTTAACAGCAAACCTGTGGCACATAAAACAATAGAAGTGAAACATGAGTGAGTTAAATCTTTAAAAAAATACTCTCAGTTGGAGTGTTATCATTTGTTTTTTGACCTGTGAGGTTTTATTTCCTGAGTGTTTGACTAAGTACTATTGTGGTACAACAGAAATTTTGCTGCTTCACAAATATATGTGTGCCTTCCAATGTAATTCAACAAGATTAAACAGATACCTGAGGTAAAAAAGATATGGGAGTTGAGGGGGTTTGTGTTCTGTGTTGGACTCAACAGCACCCTTTTCCGTAGACGGAGGGGTGGGTGGTAGGATTTCTCTTCACCAGAAAGTTACATTACAAATTGTTCTTCAATTTTGTGTTGCATATTAACTTTCTCCCCTGCCCGTTGTCAGCAAAATGTGATTGAAATACACTAAAAATATTAAGCCTTTTTTCTGACGGATAAAGAAATAAACTCCTTTGTTTAGTTGTTGTAGTAGGTGATAAAGTTACTGGAGCTGGCTGTCAAAGACAGCAGATGCTTACGTCAACTGAAAGAAAGTATACTATGCTCTTAAGTGCAATATGGTTCTCTGATTGGAGAACCTTCTCTCCTGCAGTTCCTGTTAGGAGCAGCCTATTTTCCTCTGTTTTATGTCAAGTTGCAAAAACAAAGAATTTTCTCTGCTGTGTCAACCTCCTAACTGATTTATATCACTTCTGTTTATTATTGAGAGTATCGTTGAAAGACATATGAGAAATTTTAGGATAAAAATTACGTGGAAGAAGCTAAGCACATTGGAAAAAGTTTCATTTCAGAGGTTGCTTGTCATTTTATCAATTTCTGTTTTGCATCCTTTCTTCACTTCCCTCTGATAAATACTTCTGGTTTCATTTTTACTCCTCTTAAGTCCAAAGCAGAGTTACCACTGGCTTCAGTGGATGCAGCAATTTTACACTTGGTCCAAAGTTGTTATTACCTCAGTTGCTATTTTTCTGATCTGTAGAAGAAAAGCAAATTAGAGTGTATAAAAAGAGTGTTCTGTAAATTGAACTGCAACTTCTCAATTCTAGGGATTTTTCCATCTGGGACCAACACCTGTATCCTGATATTGCACTTATTTTAAATGTAATGATACTGTGATGTTAAAAGTGACACCATTTGACAACAGCACATGGCAGCAGCACAGATTATATGTGATAGGTGTGGTCTCTGCTGTTTGGGACAAATAATTCTAGTATAAACATGTTCTGTATGTTATCTGGTAGATATAAAGAGTGTTGTGGTTTAACCCCACCTGACAACTAAGCACCACACAGCTACTCACTCACTCCCCCCGGTGGGATGGGGGAGAGAATCATGGGTTGAGATAAAGACAGTTTAATAGATAAAGCAAAAGCCGCGCACGCACGCAAAGCAAAACAAGGAATTCATTCACTACTTCCCATCGGCAGGCAGGTGTTCAGCCATCTGCAGGAAAGCAGGGCTCCATCACATGTAACGGTTACTTGGGAAAACAAACACCATCACTCCGAACGTCTCCCCTCTTCCTTCTTCTTCCTCAGCTTTATATGCTGAGCATGACGTCATATGGTATGGAATATCCCTTTGGTCAGTTGGGGTCAGCTGTCCCAGCTGTGTCCCCTCCCAACTTCTTGTGCACCCCCAACCTCCTCGATGGTGGGGTGGGGTGAGAAGCAGAAAAGGCCTTGACTCTGTGTAAGCACTGCTCAGCAATAACAAAAACATCCCGGTATTATCAACACTGTTTTCAGCACAAATCCAAAACATAGGCCCATACTAGCTACTATGAAGAAAATAAACTCTATCCAGGCAAAACCAGCACAAGGAGCGAAAAATTCTGTTGACTCATCTGTAATCTTCATACATTCAGATTTTAGGGATCTTTGCAAAGAAGTAAGAGCAGAACATACTGTTTGTGTTTTTTCTGGCTGTCATCTCCACCCTACACCCTCTTTCCATACCTGTTTCAGTTAAGCGCTGAAACTCTAGTGAAATTATTTGAATTGATACGCATGTTTTCTGGTCTTTGCTGAATGGGCTCTAGTGAAGTTCCTCAGCTACCTCTCCAGTGTTCTTGCTTTGTGAAGCAGGTAGCTTTAAGCAATCAGCTAGAAGGTACGAAGTACTAAAATCACTTTGAAGTAAAAAAAAAGAAATGTACAGTTCTGCAAATCACCTTGGACTTGTTAAGTGGGTAAAACTCACCTCTGCCTAGAGGGCTGGTGTCATTCAAGTCTTCTTGAGTTAGTTTCACCTGATATGACTGAAATAATATAGTTTCTAACTAACTGTACTACACAGACACCTTAATGTTGATAAATTTCTTGGAGCAGGAACTGTAGTTCTGATTCTGTTCTTGGGTAGATCATGACAAAGCTTTCAAAGAAAAAAGTTAATGCAGAGTTTTGCTTAAAGCGCCAGTGTTAATTGGGAAGTAAAAAAGTTATTCTTAACTTTAAATTAAAAAATGTGCGTATTTATTAAGGTTTGGGGCTCCTCTGCAACAGAATAGCTAATAACATTATAATGAAAATTATTATAAAGAAAGTACTCTGCATCTTATTTATCCATACAGAAGATGTTTTTTAAAGTCAAAATATGTCTGTGAAAGCATGGCAGTTCTTATTTCTCAGAATATTTGGCATGGAAATTCTGGACCAATGTACAAATAAAAATTATTCTGGAGGTTCTAGAAATACTTTATAAATTCAAGATGTCACTACTTGTTCAGTTTTAGGTGCATTTTTTCATAAAGTTTTTTCTGTGGGATCTTTAGAAACTGGTTGAAGCTCTTATTAAGGTGTTAAATGATATTTTCACCTGGTCAAATATTGCACTTTCATAATCTTGTTTTAAACTCACTTCTTACAATAGTTTAATGTTTTTTCCTCCATGACTTTATATTTTGGTGACAGTTGTTTGAGAAAGCAAACACATTCCGAAAAGAACTTTCTTCTTTTCTGGAGATGCTTGAAACATTTCTTCATTTGCTTGCATCTTTGTGTCCCAGCTATAAATTGATATTGGTTTTGATATGAAGGATAAATGTTAAAGGGCTCACTGTTAAGCCTGTGCTGAGAAAACTTGCTCTCACTTGTCTGCAGGCTGAAGGGAAATGTCATTTAGGTCTTGATCTTCTGTGGATTCCTGCTCTTTAAAAACTTCAGTGATGCATACAGCACTTTTGGTACAGATAGGCAAATTGAAAAGGTTACATAAAGGATATTACCCTTGTCAGGGACACAATAGCTTAAAGTTAACTTTTTACTCTTTGAGGAATAATTTACTGCTGGGAAGTATATGAGGAATAATGACTTGTACAGCCCTTAGGTCATCAAGAAGTCACTTAGGAGTCTTCCATTGACTTACTTTGCTTTTATATTAACTGCTTCTCTGTGCCTTAGTTAATCCAACAGTAAAATAGATGTTCTTGAAAATTTTCAAGTGGCAATCTACAAATAATGACTGTAATAGTGATCCTTCTTGATTCTTTTGAGGATTTTGAGAGGGATGCTTCTGTTGTGAAACATTTTTCTATAAGATTTCATTTAAAGAAAAAAAGTTGAGAGTCATATGTTTGGTTGTAGTTAGCAGCAAGAATTTTCAATAGTTTGCATGCCAAGCTCTTCTGTATGCCAATCAGGTAGTTGCACATGAAGTGGCTAAATAGGAGCATCTGTAAGTGTGCTTGCAGAATGTGCCATGACTTGGCATGTTACAGTTCATTCTTATGTATGCATGTCCCTGTTGTAAATTTTATTCAGAATGTGTTGTGATGTGTTCAGATGCTATACGTCATTATTATCTGACTCTGAAAGTTGTAAGTTGATATGGTATATGTAGAAAACTTGTTATTGCCACAGATCTTTTCCAGGTAAAATGCATTTGCTTAAAAATTAAGGCCCAGTCTTCTGTTTTCTTTGAAATACAGATAAAAACTGTAGGTTCAGAGTGATTTAACAGGATTATGAAAAATGGTTCTAAGACTTTCAGATTGAGGTCTTTGAAGCTGCTTAAAGAATTTGGATGCCACATCCCCATTCTCTCTTATGGTTCTCTTGAAGGATAGGAACGATGTTCTGGGAGGAGGGAATTAACCAGGGTTTAAATCCCTGTGTTGCCTAATTGAACTTGAGCCATCCATGTATTCTGTCTGTCCCTCTGTCAAATGTGCATAGCTGTATTTGTCAGGGTCTGTAAGACAAACTAGAGTGTTGACAATACTGGAAGAAGAGCCATAGAAATATCCAAGGGATATATGATAAACAGAAATTGTCACCTTTGGAATTCAAAATCTAAGAACATTATCTAAGTATCGGGAACTAGCATATGTTATCTATAAACATATGACATTTAAAAAAAAAAATCCTCTAGAATGGTTGAAAACATCTGTCTGAAATAAGATGATTTCCTAGGAGGAAAAATGTAATTATTCACTAAAAAAATCACAGGGTGATAAAATGATGTAAAAGAACCTCTTCCCTTCCTCCCTCCTCCATTTTTAAATTTTTAGATTTTTTAATTGTAAGGGAGGGTGGATTTGCTTGTAGATGAAAATTACAATGATGAAAAGCAATGTTCAGCTCCTGGGATGGTTGTCAGAACTCTGAAATTTGGAGCACTTCCACTTTTTTTTTTTGTCTTTGATTCTTACAGTTTCATTTTTGCTTTCTACTTTGAATAGCCATTTTGCAGAATGAAGTTCTAGAGCTTCTAGAGTTCCAGAGCTTTAACTTATTCTGCAGTAAAATGAAATTTGGAATTTAGATCATTCTGATAGAAAGGTATAAATAAAACTAGATTTATTTCATCCAGGACCAGGTTTGTTAGATAAATTTATAAATCAGAAGGAGAATTCTGACAAATTTGGCTTGAATTGTTGGTTTGTTGTGAAACTGAAAGCCATCTGCATCAGTTACACAGAGCCTGGTTAATAGTATCCTCTGATTTTTTTACTCTGTGCTTTATTTGACCCAGAAGATGAGGGGTTTTCTATGATAAAAGACTACGATAAAATCTTTCACTGACACAAATAAATTAGGATGGGTATCTCCCTTTTTCCTTCTATCTTCGCTGGGGTTTTTGGGTTTGGTTTTGGTTTGGGTTTTTTTTTGCTGAGTAATACTACATACACACCTGTTTGTAGATGTGTGGAAAATGTGTACATATGATTTGGCTGGAATAGCTGGCATACATATTGATAAAAATAATTTTGCAGTCATTGCTGGTAATGTTTGAGTTTCATAATATTTGCCTTGACTTTAAAAATCTCTCCTTACTGTGAAGTGTTACATTCATTCATTATTTGGAATTTTATCACACATAGTTCTTGTAAACTGAAATCCAGCTTTGATTTTTCTATTCAGTGTTGGAAATCAATGATTGTTTAGGATTCCCTCTAATAAAGGTTATTAGTAACATTTTCTGGATGTTTTTGTCACTCAGCTGTGTCTGTGTTTTAATGCAGCTGTCTTGGCTTCGCTAGTATCATAGAGATTTTGGAATATTCTAAAAGTAAAGCCAGACTCTTTCTTGATTGTTGCTTAGTTTATCTAATAGTTTCAAGAGTTGTTCTTGCACATCTCCTGCTGATCCCTTAGATGGAAGAATTCCCAAGTGACTGACTATTTTTTGAAGTCTGTTACGGTAACTAATTATGATTAAAACTGATATGGTCAAAAACAGAATATTGGGCAAATTGAAGAGTTAATGTTATTGGAACTTTTTAAGTTTGTCATATCCTACTGGTAATAATCCACAGGCTGTCCTTAAATTATTTCTTGCTCAGCAGTGGTTCAGTTTGTAATAAAATGGGGTCAAGGCACAAAGCTTGCAGTAAAGCCTGGTTCTAGATTTCAAAGATACAAGAGGCCCAATGCATTTGGATATGGATATACTCTCCTGCTAGTGGCAAAGGGGTTGTCTATCCATTTGTGCATGCAGATCTATGTTGCCTTTCTCCAAAGCTGAGTCTTTCAAATCCGAATGTTCCATGTGTTCTACTTAAATGGCAGCTGCACGCTCACTGAACATAGTGCCCTTTGTTCCCTACTGTGGCAAGGGCCAGGAGATATCACTTCCTCTAGCTGCTTGCTTCTTAAGGAGATGAAATGGCTCCATCAATGCAAGAAAAGAAGCTTATGAACTTGTTCTAGATAAAACAAAAGCTGCAGGGACAGCTGGTTTTCTTTTCCAAGCTTTCCAAGTTTCTCTTCCTTTTTGGTTAAGATTATCCTGTTATCATCAGTTCTTTATAGTTTTCAGCTGCCCATGGTGATCCCTGTTTCCCCAGTGGGTGGTCCAGGCTACTTACACATCAGTGATTCCATCTCCCTTCTGTTCCCAGTGGATGGTTTTCCCATCCCTATCTCGTATTTTCTTTCACAGACAACTGCCTGCCTGTCAAACCATCTTTCCCCTTGAAATCAGGCCTACAGTGCCCTCTGAGCATTTATGCAAACAGGTAAGAAGGGGAACTAGCAGAAATGTTAACTCACTTCCCTTCTCTCTCCTTTTTCCTAGACTAAAGGTCTGTAAATTGTGCTTGGAATATTTGTAACACATTTGCTTCTTATTAAAAGACCAAGGGTACATATCATAGCACAAGATGTTGGTGGCTGTGACAGGGATAATAATGCACATTGGTATTTAAAAAAACACAAAGAGAAATAAATCTGTGTTCATTTCATTCATAACATCAACACCATTCACCAGTTCTGGATAGAAGCAAAGCTAAATTGAAAGCCCTGCATTATATAATGCATGGCAAACTTGCCAACATTTCAGACAGCTGTTATACCCAACTAAATGAGTTTTTATTGCAGTATTGTAGTCACACATTAACCTTCTCAGAAAAATAGACTCAACTATTCTTCTAGTGAAGTATTTCTGCCTGTTAAACCTTCTGTTCCAGGCATGGATTACCAGGGCTACATATTTAATTTGTCTGAAATCAAGGCCTTATTATTTAGGAAATTTTTTTTCAAAACACTTAAGAGATTTTGGTGTTCGTTACCTATTAACATTGTGGAGAGTTTATAAATTACCGTAGTACTTTATGTTTAGATCTCTTTTTTACTTATGGCAGATTCATTCCCTTAAGGTCCAACATTATTTTCATGTTTAATCCAAATGTCCCTTCAGTTACTGTATCTTTTGTAAGGCTCACTAAATGACAGAGCTTTCATTTATATGAAGGGTAAGGTGCCTTTATAAATACCCAAGTTAATTCTTAAGCAATTACTTTTACTGGCAGCAAGATTAATGTATTGTGAATGATGTGAATGTGTAACAAGATCTCTGGGGTTACTCGCCAATCCAGATGCTGCTGGCTCTAGACAGATTATTGCATGTAATTATTTTTCTAATTTATTTGTGTGGGAGTTGGAAGAGTCAGGGTGATGGTTTGTAGGAGCTCCAAGAGTGTGCAACCAGTGTTGAAGACTAAGCTGTGCCCCTTGAGGTATGCAATAGATACTGACAGAGAACTTCATTCCTTTGCTGATTTATGTTAACTGAAGGAGCAAGTTTCTGATACCAGTGCCCCCACCGCAACTCCAGTTCTCAGCCAGAATTTCCCATCTTTAAAACACTTGGCAAACATCAGCCTGCTGATGGCGCTAACCTTGGTCATTCCTTAAAGTTGATACTCTATATAATCATGAAACTAGTTATTTTATTATAGCTGCTGTACCACTCAGTCAGTCTTCTTGTATTTTTTGGCTGTCTTGTTACTTCCCTTCTGTCAGTTACAGTCATTCCATTGTGTGTTAGATTAAGAGTTACTGCATATAAACTGATGTTCTACTCTTGCCTGAAGGCCAAAAGAGTTGATGTTGTCATTTTAATGCAATTACTTCACCCAACACTCTTTCACTATTAATCATATGTCAAGCTGCTTTTTGTAAATTCATTGTATCCATCATATTCAACAGAAAGCCTGTTTCTTTTGCTTCCACAACTTTTTCCCTCCCCTTATGCAATATAAAATGGATGGGTTTTTTTTATATATATGAAATGGATTAAAACTATGCTGCTTCTCTTCTTTGTCCAGCTTCATACTTTTCCGTCATATCATACCTTTTTTTTTTTTTTGCATTCTGGAGTCACTATTGACAGGAGAGGCATTTCATTATCTGCTGTATTACACAGTACTCAATTAGCTCTCTTCAATACGTGCATTTCATATAGTATATAAATTTGCAAATGAAGGTATTGTTAGAACAGTCAGTAAAAGCTAAATAAGTGGATTATTTCCATTCCTATCTGCAGATTTTGCAGGCTTAGGTTAGATTGTCTTAAAAACAGAATGTAATAATTCAATCTTACTTTGAGAGGTTCTGTTTTTCTGAAATTAATAGCACCAGGTAATAATAAACACCCAAATGTAGCTCTTTGTTTAAAAAAATGAGAATCAATTCAGCTTTTGTAAAGATAAAGGAAAGGAAAGAGCTTTCATTGAAATACTATGCCACATAATATACTTTGAAAAATTAACTGAAATTCCCAAAGTTCATATTTTGTCCCCTTTTTTTTTTGACAAAACAAATTCTGACTGTGATCTGGTTCGTGTTTAGAGAAGGGTAAATTCTGGTATTTATATAGAACTGTTTTAAAGTAGTTAGTTGGGTAAATCAGTTGTCTTGGGTTTTAACATTATTTGATTTTTTTTTAACTTTAGGATACTTTGATGTCTTGTTTCTACTTCTTTGGGTGTTTTGTGCATCTTGTCTTTCCTGCTTAACCATTAAGTGCCAACTTTGCACGTAGTAATGTGTTTAGTGTTAAAAATAGTTAGCACCAGCATACCACCTCCCAGGAGTTTGAAATAGATTTACAGCTGTTACTCAGTGGAGGTTGTAAAAACTGCTATGATTCTCAGTTTAAATTGAAACTAAGGCACAGAAGGGTGAAATGAACAAGTCTCTTGCAGCATTGAGAACAACATTTTGGATTCCCAGGCTTGCACACAAACTTAATTTGGGAGTCCATTCCAGTAGTCATTGAATTCAGTGAAGCTACTCTTGTGGCTTCACAGGGCTTTAGATCAGAGCCTGTGAAGGGGTAATTCATCAGTGGTATAGCACTGCAAATGGCTGCTGTGCTGTAAACCTTAGTGCTTTACACTTCTGTTAAGTTGTGAAAAAAAGTCTTTCCTACTGGTCTCGCTTTGTAAACCTCTCATGTTTCTGTCAACCTAATTCCATTAGCAGCTTTATAATTGTTCTGTTGCTGGTATGCAGTGCATTGAGATGATATACAATGTGGCTATATGTCTTGGTCTCTGAGTTTTATAGCTGATTTGGCTGTAAAGAATTATGGGAAAGATTTGGATGCAGTTGATGCTGCATTATGTGCCATATCTAAGATATAGTTAATGTTTCTGCTGAAATACTGCATTACGGGCCCAGGCTATTTCTATTCTTCTCGTGCTTCGAAAGGGGAAAAGAAAAAAAAGAGAAGGCCAGTGTATACTGAAGTTATGTGCATTTTAGGGGTCTGTTGCACTGTGGTTTTTTTGTGTGCTGAAATCATACAGGTACCATCATCTTGTACAGAATCCATACAGTTTTCAGTTATCAATCTGCCACCTTACTGATGAGCAGAAATTTCAGTACCAGTTTGGCCCTTTGCATTTAATTCTAGTATTATTAAGAGCCTTGGACATATGCCAGCGCTCTACTCTACCTGCCTCGGTAGATGCAGGAGATGAGGGAATCACCTGGAGCTGAGGGAATGCTCTTTGCCATGATGGTAAAGCAAGCAACTTTCTGCAGGCAACTGGTAGAAACATGCTCATTCACATCTTCTAAAACTAAACAGCTGGTTCTTACATTTCACCTGAACGTGCACACTGCTACTCTCATCTGGGCTTTATATTGGGCTCTCTGTGTAGGGAATTTGTGTGTTGGGATTTGTGTTCTTACTCTTGAATACATAGTTCCTCACAGACTTTGTCCCACAGACTGCTTGCACTGTGATTAACTGTCTCGGAACCCCATTTTATGTGACATTAGCGAACATTTCCTTGGTGCATGTGGGAAACATTTGCAGGTGTTTCCTGCTTTTTTTGCTTGCCATAGCAAGCACATTATGTTGCAATTTGCCTGTCCCAGTTCTTTTGTGAAAGAAAGGAGAGAAAAGTTATGTGAGAAGTGAACTGTTACAAAGCTATTTCAAAATAAACCTGAGTACATTTATACCATGCATTTGCAAAACAAAAACTAATTTACTGCTTTGTATTCTGCCGGGATGGGCAAAGCTTTTTGCTTTTCTTTTTGATAAAAAAAAGGGGAAGAAAGAAAGAAAGCCCCTGTTCTTGATCTTGTTCATTGTTAGCTTCTGCAAAGTATAATCAAACTAGGTCATACATGGAGCTGTGTCTCAGTCTTCTGTTTGTGTGTGTTGTTATTAAACACATCCTTCTATTTAAGATAAAATAAATCAACACCATAAAGATAAAAATCACCAGCTTGAAGCTTGTGTGAACCCTGATGTCCTGAGTGCAACAAGAGCCAAATGCTGTTTGCAGAAAACCAATGAAGCACAAAATATGGCAGCATGTGTCACTCCCTGTGTGCGTTATTATCTCTCACACATTATCTGAGGCACCCCATCTTGCACAGCGTGTGTCTGAATAACCCCCTGCTGTTGAGTGGATTCATGCCTGCTGTTCATTTTTGAAAAGTCATTTCGTACAATTATCCTGCTAAATATTGATAGCTTTCACCACTTCAGCCACGGCTAATTAAAAGACACACTGTGTAAAATTTTAATTAGGATTCATGTCAGGGTGAATAATGATTAAAAAAAAAAAGAAAGAGAGAAAAGAAAAACAAAACCACTTGGCGTTTGTGGGGGGATTTTATTTATGACCTGCTGGTTTGTGGCTGAAGCGCTTTGTATCCTCAGATTTATTTCCCCTCCCAGGTTGTTCTCAACTCCTGATCTAAGGGTATGGAAAAGAGTTCCTCAGTGTGAGCCTGTACTTCATACATTCCCAGTAGAAAGCTATATGTTTTCTACGGTGTTGGTTGCTATCCTTTCAATTAAGCAATAATGATTTCAGGAACCAGGCATTTCCTGGGGATTGATGACCACTGAGCTGAGACTTGATGGCCCCAAAAAAGAGAAAGCAGTCATTAACTTCAGCTGGGCTTTAACTCATAGGGAAACACCCTATACATTGTTTTCTGTTGCACATAAGTCATAGTAGTCATAAAAGGGGTAAAATGTGTGAGAGAGGGAATTAACCTTTATTTTAACTTGCATGCCCTACATTATTTCATTGGCTTGAAAGTGGAAAAAATGATGTAAAATTTACATGTAGATACTTCTCATGAAGCAACGTGTAAGATTTTAGGCATTTGAGTGTTAGCTGTCAGCTGCATGGAAGCTTTTCTGATAATGTTGGAATTTAACGCATACAAGTTTTAATTGAAAATGAATAGAAAAGGAGTGAATGAGTATCCATCAAAAGCAATTTAAAGTCAAAAAGCCACCTACATTGGGAAGATTGTGTAGTGAAATATATTTCTTCTTGGTGGCTGGCTTTTCTCTTTCACTGCTCTCCGTATTAGAGAGGTTTGCATTTAAGTGTTAGTTACAAGTTTGTCCCTCATAAAAGTAATTTCTTCCTGTCCACTGAAATAACATTACTGAGTCAGTGTTAATAGCCTAAGACTGCTACTTACTAAAGGCACGGCTAATTTTTTTTGCACCTATTGGTTAACAGACTTAAATTATGTGCTTTCTATAGTGAGAAATCTTAAAACCTAGGAGGAGTCTGGTTCACAGCTAAAACTTCTGGATCTTAGAATACTAATGAAAACAACGTTTGGCTATAGCTGAGCCTTTCTGCAGAGCTTCTTTTTAATACATGATACTTACAGAAGAGTCAAAGTCAGGCAAATATTTCAAAGGACCTTCTGTTACACTTGTGCTGCCGGTTTACTTATGCTATATTCTCCCCAAACTGTGAGGGAAGAATGTAAATCATAGTATTGCTGGCTGGAATATATGAATGATCCAGAGTATAAGGGATGTTAATCAGTGAAGAGACTGATTCATTGTTTAGAGACAAAATTAACTGAGTATGGAGAAAAAGCAATTTGCATTCATAAAACACCGAAATGATTAGCTTAATAAATATTGGAAGAAGGTGTACAGGAAGGAAAGTTCCAATGTTAAATATTTGCCAGTTGAGCCTTTATTATTTGTCAGTATATCATTTATTTATGGGTAATTTATTTTTATTGCTGATTTTAGGGGTTCATTCTCTGTAATTCTCAGGTTGTTGAATACAGTACCTCCTGAAGTTGCAGGCCTCTTTGAGCTGAGAGTCCAAAACTGGCCCATTTGGTCTGTGCTTTGACTAACTATTAATGGAATGTCATCACAATGTATCTTTCAGCTCATGCATTTATTTATTAGATCAAAATATGACCAGTAGAAAAAAAAATGGGTAACCTCATGTTATGTGAAGGCTCTGAGTGCACTAATTTATGTATTTATAAATTGTGATTTTAGACTAAATTTTAGATTAATTTAATATTCTGTTGTGGTTTAGATTTTCCTTTAGACAGTATAAACATGATGACAGGTTCCTAATTAACTGATTTACAGCTCTTCTGGAACAAATGGTAATTAATATTCATAAATGTTTGCAACATTTCAACAGATGTAGAACCCTGACATGACAAAAATGTGTACTAATTTGGAGATCTAAAAAAGCACAATGCTGCTGTGGTTCTCAGTCTTCCGGCATGAAGAATGCTTCTTTTTAAGTGGTTGTCTTCCCTGGCAAAATAGTAACCTTTGCTAATGAGCAGACGTTTGTCACTGTGGTACATCTGGTAATTTGCTCTTAACATGTTGTTATGGAGCAATAGGGGCCTAAGCCATCAAACTCGTAGATAGAGTATGTTGCAGTTACCAAGTTAATTTTACCCCATCTAAGTTGGAAGTAATTTTTTAAGTGTTACCTACATTTTGTCCATCAGTCCATTCAGTGAGAGTTGAAGAAACATTGGGTGCTACTAATGCAAAATAAGAAGAGATCGACTAAGCCTAAGGAACCTTTGGATCAGTCTGTAACTGAATACATTTGGGTTTGGCACTTAGATCTATTCTATTCTGTACACAGTAAACTTCTTACCTGCTGGGTAATAGGAGAACAGGATCCCCCCCAGATATGGAAAAGTCTGGATAGCACGGCTGCTACAGGACATGAAGGGGGCCCAATGTAAATATACCTCATGTCATGGAACCGCCTTGAAACCTTTGGTTTTTAGCTCTGTGCCGACATGTCAAGTTTCCACAGGTTCCAGATCCTGCAAAGATATTCCAGCTCAGGCACAGCATGACACTGAGTTGTCTGTACATTTACACCATGCTGTTGCTGAGTTAAGAAGCTGTCAGAACTCTAAGGCAGGATATTAACTATCTTCCAGCAAACAGCACTGAGCATATAACATGCTGCAAACCTTATACTTCACTATGCCAGTTGTCCTTAACTGTAACTTTTGAATTTCCTGTGGCTGTGAATAATGTGAAATGGTTTGTCCCTCTGAACAGTATTGCATAAATTTTTATAGGGAAGTGGAGTTTTTGCAAAATCCAGATAGATAGAAGTTATCTTTACTGAAAGGATCAAAAGACAGAAGCTTTCCTACTCCCACTACAATTTGCCTGAAACAGGATATACAGCAGGCATTGGAGCATGACCATAGGGAACAGCTGTAAAACGTCATTCTTTAGAATCCATTTTCTCTTTGTGCTGATTTACATATTCATTAATTGTATAAATGGCATACAGAATCTCACAGTAAACTCAGGGTAAATCTGTTGGTTACCACAGTTTCATTAACGTATGTGTCACAGCAACATTAAATCATACTAACTTCATTATTCACTTCATTTTACACCAATATTCTACCATGAAAATAACGACGTCTTCACAACATTTTGTCTCTTACAAATTCCATACTCCTTCACCTAGTCAATCTAGTCAAAACACGCTTCATTTTATATATCATAAAAATAAACCAAACATATTCTATATATTTTCATGGGACTTCTTACCCAGTACACCAGTTAGTGAAACCAGACAACATCCATTTCACAAGTAAATCGCTTTTCCCATGTATTTGCCATCACAGCTATAGTTAAATAGGCTTCTGCCCAACAAACCCAAAAGTCTGTCTTAACTTTGCAAAAATCCTTTACAATCAAGAAGTCCCTCCCTTGAGAGAAATACTGTAAATAATTATCCTTGCCTCTTGTCTAAGATAACTGGAATAAGCTTATCAGTTTAAATCTACTCAAATAAGTCTTTAAAAATCATGTTTTGTTGTGTAATAAAGTTACATTAACTACAACAATTCCTTCATCTGTTACCCATTTTTTGTATCACTTTCCAGCCATGTAGATACTGCTAGTTCAAGTCTTTCATAAAAACGTGAGTTAATACATGCTTTTTTTGGAGCCAATCAATCTCTATCTGTTTGGAATCTATTATTTCATAAGTTCAGCAATGGAATGTGTACCCTAAATGTAATCAATTCATCTAAATTCTCAGAACCACATTAATTCATAACAGCTATCTAACTTAAAAAAAAAAATAGAAATGGGAAAATTTTGTGTGACCATGGCTTAGTGGAAACCAAATAGGAATTCGGAATTGTGCCTGGACAGTTAGGCCAGCCATGGTAAACTGTAAGTCTTTAGTAACCATGCAACACCACTTGTTTGCACGGTATATTAGACTCTCTGTTAGTCTTGTTCCACTTAGTAAGCTTCACTGGACACACAGCAGAAGCTGATGGCCAAAGGTTTTCTGATCAGTTTCTCTGGTCACTACCTTCTAGAAACATGGAACATTGGTGTGCCAAATGCATTGTACCAACACACAAATTGGGTTCCTAAGACCAACAATTTCTGCAAAGTGCTTTCTAAATTTGAAGTTGTCTTTGGGGAAGCACTTTCACACATTCCTTAGTAGATGTCATTTTCCAGAAAACTGGAAAAATCTGTGGTAAGTGGCTGTGTAAAAATATCTATGTCTGGATCAAACAGTGATAGGATAACAGTGAGTGAAAGAAATTCAGAACGCTAACCTAGAACAAATTCTGTTAAGAATCCTACCCCCTAGTATACTATCAGATCAGTTTGTCTGAATGGTCTTGTAATATTTCAGGGTCCCAGAAGTAATTTGAGATGTCTGAAATGATCACTGGGCTTGTTGGTAATTCTTGGAAATTCTTGATAGTTAGAATAATAGAATCTTTAAGGTTGGAAAAGACCTCTAAGATCATCGAGTCCAACTGTCAACCCAACACCACCATGCCCACTACACCATGTCCCTAAGCGCCTCATCTACACATCTTTTAAATATTTCCAGGGGTGGTGACTCAACCACTTCCCTGGGCAGCCTGTTCCAAGGGCTGACCACTCTTACAGTAAAGAAATTTCTCCTAATGTCCAATCTAAACCTCCCTTGGCGCAACTTGAGGCCATTTCCTCTCGTCCTATCGCTTGTTACTTGGCAGAAGAGACCAACACCCACCTCGCTACAACCTCCTTCCAGGTAGTTGTAGAGCACGATGAGGTCTCCCCTCAGCCTCCTTTTCTCCACACTAAACAACCCCAGTTCCCTCAGACGCTCCCCATCAGACTTGTGCTCCAGGCCCTTCACTAGCTTCGTTGCTCTTCTCTGGACACACTCCAGCACCTCAATGTCCTTCTTGTAGTGAGGGGCCCAAAACTGAACACAGGATTCGAGGTGCGGCCTCACCAGTGCTGAGTACAGGCCACACTATTTCTGATACAGGCCAGGATGCCGTTGGCCTTCTTGGCCACCTGGGCACACTGCTGGCTCATGTTCAGCCGGCTGTCAACCAGCACCCCCAGGTCCTTTTCCTCTGGGCAGCTTTCCAGCCACTCTTCCCCAAGCCTGTAGCATTGCCTGGGGTTGTTGTGGCCGAAGTGCAGGACCCGGCACTTGGTCTTGTTGAACCTCATACAGTTGGCCTCAGCCCATCGATCCAACCTGTCCAGGTCCCTCTGCAGAGCCTTCCCACCCTTGAGCAGATCAACACTCCCACCCAACTTGGTGTCATCTGCAAACTTACAGAGGGAGCACTCCATCCGCTCATCCAGGTCGTTGATAAAGATATTGAACAGGACCGGCCCCAAAACTGAGCCCTGGGGAACACCACTCATGACCGGTCACCAACTGGATTTAACTCCGTTCAGCACAACTCTCTGGGCCCGGCCGTCCAGCCAGTTTTTTACCCAGCGAAGAGTGCACCTGTCTAAGTCGTGAGCTGCCAGCTTCTATAGGATAATGCTGTGGGAGACAGTGTCAAAGGCTTTACTGAAGTCCAGGTAGACCATATCCACAGCCTTTCCCTCATCTACTAGTGGGTCACCTGGTCATAGAAGGACATCAGGTTGGTCAAGCAGGACGTGCCTTCCATGAACCCGTGCTGGCTGGGCCTGATTCCCTGGTTGTCCTGGACATGGCTCGTGAGCGCCCTCCAAACGAACCACTCCATAATCTTCCCCGGCACCAAGGTCAGGCTGACCGGCCTGTAGTTGCCCGGATCCTCCTTCCCGCCCTTCTTGTAGATGGGCTTCACATTGGCAAGCCTCCAGTCACCCGGGACCTCCCCAGTTAACCAGGACTGCTGGTAAATGACGGAGAGTGGCTTGACAAGCTCCTCCGCCAGCTCCCTCAGTACCCTCGGGTGGATCCCGTCCAGCCCCATAGACTTGTGAGTGTCCAGGTGGCGTAGCAGGTCGTTGACTTCTTCCTCATGGATTATGGGGGGTTTATCCTGCTCACTGTCCCTGTCTTCCATCTCAGGGGGCTGAGTGGCCTGAGGATAACTGCTCTGACTATTGAAGACTGAGGCAAAGAAGGTGTTAAGTACCTCAGCCTTATCCTTGTCCTTGGTGGCAACATTCCCCCCCCCCATCCAATAAAGGATGGAGATTCTCCTTGGTCTCCTTTTGTCATTAATACACTTGTAAAAGCATTTTTTATTGTCTCTCATGACAGTGGCCAGGTTGAGTTCTAGCTGGGCTTTTGCCTTTCTAATTTCCACTCTGCATGACCCAATGAGATCCCTGTACTCTTCTTGAGTTGCCTGCCCCTTCTTCCAAAGGTGGTAAGCTCTCCTTTTTTTCCTGAATCCCAGCCAGAGCTCCCCATTCAGCCAGGCCGGTCATCTTCCCCGCCCGTTCTTCTTACGGCACATGGGGACAGCCTGCTCCTGCGCCTGTAAGACTTCCTTCTTGAAGAACGTCCAGTCTTCCTGGACCCCTTTGCCCTTCAGGACTGTCTCCCAAGGGACCCTCTCAACCAGTGTCCTGAGCAGGCCAAAGTCCGCCCTCTGGAAGTCCATGGTAACAGTTTTGCTGGCCCCCCTCCTTACTTCACCAAGGATCGAGAATTCTATAATTTCATGGTCACTAAGCCCAAGCCAGCCTCCGACCACCACATCTCCCTCCAGTCCTTCTCTGTTTGTGAACAGCAGGTCAAGCGAGGCACCTCCCCTAGTAGGCTCGCTTACCAGCTGTGTTACTTATTATTGTACCTTATTATTAAGCTGTGTTACTTATTATTGTACCTAGGATTTTAAATGTTTTTACATGAAGAGTTCTTTTGATCACAAATCTTTTCACCTTTCCTGATGCTGTCCAAATTGCCAACGTAGATATTCCTGATGCACATTTTGGCAATTGATGAATCGTCAGGTTCTGTTGATTCATATTAATACAGCTAAACTGTTTCAAGTCTGCTGATGGAATTATTTTTAAATTGTCTATAAATCTGTATTCAGGGATTCCTAGTGCCTGGTTTAGAAGAGATTATTTTCTTATTTCAAACCAGTGCTACTTTAGGGTATAACCCTTCTTTACTTCCAATTTCGATCCTAAAAACCTTATAGAGTCCTAAAACAACATCACCATTAAACAAAGACTTCAGATTTTCTCATTTGTAACAGATAGGGCAGTTGCATTAAAATCAGGTTTTTTGTTATCTGAAAAAAAATGGTAAATACAAAATAAATCCTCTAAAAATTAAAATGCAGCTTAATCTTCCTGTTCAGTTCCATCTTTCTATTCCTCCATCAGAAGACCTTCATACTTCTGAAAATGGTGGTCCCTTTCTTGTATGATTTCAGTTGGTTTCTATAGTGGCTTTTGTATATATTGGTTTCTTTCCTTCAGAAATTCTAATTTTGTGCATTCAAGAGCTGAACTTCTCTGTTATTCAATAAGAGCTATTCTATTGGTAACTCAGCTTGTACTTGAATACCATGTAGCTATAACATTACAAGAACTCTAATCTTCCTGTCATTTTCTTGCTGAATCTTGTCAAAAGAAGGTTTTGCTTTAACTTCTGATTTTTCCAGTTTTGTAGCTAGTTGCAAATATATCTGATTTTTATATGTTTTTGTAAGAATTGTAAGCAACTTCCTAATTTTACTTTCTTAAGCTGAAAGCAATTACTATATCAAGTATTTAGGTGAGGGTGAGGAAGCTTACTTGCTTACTCTCAAAGTATGGTTTCCTTTGGGAAGCAGTTGGAGGGGCCCAACGTACCATTAGAATAGAGGGAACTAACAAATCCGTTAGCATTCACTAGCTTTCATAGCATTTAATTGCTAGTTTTAATTGTCCAATTTACAAACTCTAGTATGTCCAAAGACTGGAACTGGTAGGGTATATGCTATTTTTCTGAACTCCCCAGTGTTTTAAAGTACCCTTGAAATACTTTGTAAAATATAATTACTTGGTGGATTGGATCTTAGTTGATTGAAATAAGATCGACTTGTCCTACCATTAGTATGAATTGTACTGGCTACAATATGGCATTGGTAGCCAGTACTATATTCATTTTCAAGCAAATGCTTCTACCCATTTAAAGAATTAAAATTCTTTTTAAAAGAAGTGCAATTAAAAGAAGGTATTGATTCCTTCTTTTTAAGGGTATGCTTAATATGTTTGCAATAAGGACCTTTTGGTTCCTCACCCTTAAGGGTAACAAATTGGTTTTGATTACACTCTGACCTGTCAACGTGAATAATGAAATCATTTTCCCTTATGTGAGAATGGGAATTTTTAATAATTGTTAAACTAAATAAATTGTTAATGTAATAGGAATCAAAAGGAACACCAGACATGTATTTGCTAATGCAAGTGTCGTGGCTTAACCCCAACCAGCAACTAAGCACCACACAGCTGCTCACTCACTCCTGCCCAGTGGGATGGGGGAAAGAATAAGAACGGGAGAAGTGAGAAAACTCGTGGGTTGAAATAAAGACAGTTTAACAGGTAAAGCAAAAGCCACACACACAAGCAAAACAAAACAAGGAATTCATTTGCTACTTCCCATTGGCAGGCAGGTGTTCAGCCATCTCCAGGAAAGCAGGGCTCCATCACGTGTGACAGTTACTTGGGAAGACAAACACTATCACCCCAAACATCCCCCCCACTTCCTCCTTCTTCCCCCAGCTTTATATGCTGAGCATGACATCATATGGTATGGAATATCCCTCTGGCCAGTTGGGGTCAGCTGTCCTGACTATGCTCCCTCCCAGCTTCTTGTGCACCTGGCAGAGCATGGGAAGCTGAAAAGTCCTTGACTAGCGTAAACACTACTTAGCAACAACTAAAACATCAGTGTGTTATCAACATTATTCTCATACTAAATCCAAAACACAGCACTATACCAGCTACTGGAAAGAAAATTAACTCTATCCCAGCCAAAACCAGGACAGAAAGGATTGCTAAATCTCCTGTCAAGCTTTAGGACAGACTCATCTTTAATGCATATTAATGAGGAGAGCAGTACCTGATTGGCCTGCTTGATCTATTTTGCACTTGTTTTTGCACTTTGTTTTTTTACAAAGTCATCAGGTGATTTAAGTACTTCACAATGATCAGCTGGGAAAGAATTCAGTAGACTTTCATCAACTCTCAAATGGAACAATTTAAGTATATTACTGACATCAGTCTTGCTGCTACTAGTTTTTAACATACATTATGTAAGTATGTTTCTTTTTCCTTGTAAAACATTTCTTGGCATTGTCATCCAAAATACAAACATCAGTTGCAATTGCAATAGGAAAACTAGCAGCAGTGGCAGGAGGGAAATGAGTTACCATTTCTTAACTTGGAGTCATTTCCAGGAGCATCAGGTTAACAGGCGCTATCTTCCAGTGAGGGAAAGATTTTAAGTCTTGAGAAATAGAGAGTAATGTTCTGAAATCATAACTCTAGTAAGTTCCTGTTTTGTTGTCTTTTAAAAAGCTACATTATCTTCTGAGAGTTTCTGTAGGGTTAATATTACCTATCATGACAAGCCTCAGTAGCCATACAAAAATCTTGTAAAGAATCTGTTACACCAGAGATTGGTAGTAAGTACCTCTTACTACTGTACTAGTAGTCGTTGGAGTAGTTGTCTTGGTGGCAGATGAAACTGCATCCTGTTGTGCAGTCTGCTATGCGATGTGAGAGAGCCCAGCCCCCATTGTCATTAGGATGAGTAACTGTAGTGTAGGAGGGCCAGAATTATGGTGTACCAGGACCACTTTTTCAGTTCTAGCACCACTGTTACTGAACTGTGTTGGAACCGTAAATTGAATGACTCCCTGGAGATATAATTACGGCATCTATCAAGTCTGAGTTAAGATATTTCATCTCTTGGTTAAGTAAAATCTACAAGCATTCTGTGCTCTGTAGAGCAGTGTAATGCATTGTATCTTTAATGCTTATCTAATAAATCATGTGATAACAAATGAATTTTATCAGTGGACTCTGTTTCAGGGAAGTCAAAAGTTTGGAGGTAAGCTTCAAGATCAGATTTGGTTTTCTGCTCTTCAGTTCCTTCCTTCTGAGTATTACAAGTTTTACCAGTGGACCAATGGATAAGTTTGAGATTTCAATGCCTGTTCGTACAAAACATCTATGTCTTTGAACCAAAATGTTGCAAAACTTGAGTTGTCATACTCAGTATGACAATCAACAAATTTAAATTTAAATTTAAATCTAGGACACCCAGCCATGAATCTATAGCAAAGGTAAAATCTCTGAAGATACTGCATGAGAGGTCAAAAATGGCAGTTAGAGGAGAGCACAACTTGTACCTCCTGTTAACTGAGTTAACATAATAAGAAAAATGTTAGTCTCATGAACGAAAAACAAATACAAAATTCTATTTTTTAATTGTAAAAGCAAAACTCAGTCTCAGGGAGTAATGTAGCTGAGAAAAGAACAGAGCTTATAACTGATGAAAGTGCTTTTTATACCTTTCGGATTTCAGACAAGTAGATATGGCCAGATAATGCAACTACTAAAAAGTCAAAATCATTGAGTTTAAAAGTGTGTGTCACAACATCATTATCATCTCAATTCTCAAAGAGGACTCAAACCAAGATTTAAACAAAAAGACAATATAAGAAAGAAAATCTGTGTTTTAATGAACAAAACACATTTTAGCTAGGTTGCTGGCTTGCAACTTTTTAGTGAATGTCTAATTAATATATTTCTTTAATTTGTTAGCTTGTCAGATTTAAGTCTGTCACTCTGAACAGTCACAAAATCTTTATTGAAAGAATCAGTCGTAACAAAAGTCAAGAGTTCTCCTACTCTCACCCCATCCTGTTTGAAACAATGAGTAGCAGGCATTGCAAGGTGATGTTGGAAAACAGCTCTGAAACGTCATTCTTTAGCACGCACTCATTAATTGTATGTGTTAATTTAATTAATGAATACTATTTCTTATATGTGTGATATACATAACTCAGGGTAGTTCTGTTGGTTACCATAGATTCGTTAATAGTCATTGCTGTAATATCAAACTATTACTTATTTATTTACTTAATCTCACGCTGATATTCTCTATATGAAAAAGAAACTATTTTGTCTAGACAAAACACACTCCAATTTTAACAAGTTGACCCACCATTAAGAAAAAAGAATCAAAGACATTTCAGATCCCTGACTTCACAGGATTTCTTTTGCTGTTCCTCATTTATCAAAGACAGACGCTGGCCAAGTTAAGGGTAAATCACCTTTCCCACATATTTCCCATCAAAGCTCTAGTTTACTGAGCTTTTATACCACCGCTGTGAAATAGCTAAGTAGCAACTTAATCGTAGGAATGGTCCAAAGTCACTATCAGAAGCATTATTTATTAGTTGAGTATTCCTAGCTCTCAAACCAGTGAAGTGGGCTGGGAGCAATTTGATGTACTGGAATGCTAATTACATGTTTTACTTAGCAATTGTGAGAAATTGAATTTGCTTATCAGGCAGCAACAGGATCAGTAACAAGGGAAAAAAGGAAAGAGCTGGCTCTGCGCACCAGAAAAAATTACATTCAGTTCAGTCATATCTGTCAGCTCATAGTCTGATGTATGTTTTTGTAGGAGATATTTATACAGAGGTTGGAAAGGTGTTTGAGGGTTCCATTTCAATTCAGTTAAAGATGAGTTTAGGGTGTATCCGCTTATCGATTAGATTCAATCCACAGTTTCTGATTCCTAAGCAGCTCTGGAAGCATTTGTATATGTGTATTTGTTTTCTTTGGATTTTTTTAATGATACAGTAAAGTGTTTGTTTTTCATAGCCAGGAATACATTAATGGCTTTAGAGGGCAACATTGTTAAAGTTGAGGCTTAGGAATGAATCCCAGAAGAGTTGAGCATATGATTTTTTTTTTAATTTGAAAATATGCAAATCAAATAGGACATCCACAGAGGCCATTTATATTGAATATCTTAGCTTTGATAATTGTTTGCGATGTCTCACCTGAAGCACAATCATTCATAATTAGATAAGCCTCTAACACTAATCAAGAAAGAGAACTTTTAGTTATTCCATGTTGCTTCAAATCATTAATGGCAGAGGTAGAAAAGATCACATAGATCATTTTGCTCTCTTCATAACTTTCTGATGACTTCTCTGCATTATCATTCCTACTAATAATTTAAACTCTTCTTGTAAATCTGCAGTGATAATGTGTTAAATGCTTTTCCTGGGGAAAGTATTTTATAGTTGTTCTTCAGTGTTCTCTACATTTTTCCTTGTCTCCTGTGCTGAAGGATTCTCGTTTATATTTGCCTTGGGCTGTCACTGAACTACATGTCTTCATGTCAAGCATGTTACATTTGGATTTTCAGAGAACTTGGCTCTATGTACCTGAGACTCAAATATTATTCTTGAAACCCATTTTATCAGCTACAATAAAAATCTATAGGCTTCTGCATTTCTTAGGTACATAACTGTCTCCTTGAATACCTGTCGTGTAGGAGCTTAAATATCCACTTCTGGGCATGTACCTATTTCAGTCCTTGAAAATCAGAGCAGAGGGTCACGTTTCTTGTGTGCAATTAAAATATTTTTTTGTTCCAACTTTGCCATCAAGAGAATTTTTGTTTTTTAGGTATTACAACAACAGTTCAAGCTTCCCACTTGGCAACTTTCGTCAATGTTTCTCATTCCCATTGCTTTGGGTCCTTTTCCCAGACTATACCCTGCCTGTGTACCAGTGCAGATTTAGCACTGCAGCAATATCACTATGCTCCGCAGATCAGTCCTGTCCACAGACAAAAAGACTGTCATGCTGAATACTTTGCCCTTTATTGTTTGGGTCGCGTTTAAACATCAGGGAATTAATGGTAGCTTTGCTGCTATTTCCAGTCTTGTTAGTCCACAAAGATGCGTTGTCTGCTTATCCTTATGAATATAAACCCAAACTGTCCCAAAAGGCATGCAGGAAAATTACCTATTTACTATTGGAAACAGGCACTGAATGGCAGGAGAGGTCTCTCATCAGATGACAAAAATTTAGCTGCTACATATAGATTTGCGTTTGAAAGAAAATATTCCTTATTCCCCTGAGTTTGTGTTCTGATGCCACACCTGAGCTGAATGCTGTGAAGTTGTTTCTTGTCACTTAAGATTTGATGTCTTTGGGATCCAAATATATCCCTGACACAATTTCTGTGGGGCTGAAGTTTTAGCCAGAACCAGGTTAGTCCTTGCTATGTAAAAAACCAAACAAATAAAAAATTCCTATGTCTCTTCCCATTCCCAAAACAAAACATAGATGAAACTATTTTAGTAGGGTTAATATAACTTCTTGTATAAGTGCTGGTGGGTATTACGAATGTTTTATCTCTGACCTGGAATACACATTAGAGAGGTTAGCTATAATTTTCAAATGAACGTACAAAAAATACCTGCATTTTTGAGGCTTTGCTCCTCTTTAGGTCCATGCATCACTATTTCCTATCTATGCTTGTTCACTGACAATTTGGTATATCTAAGTCAGTCAATATATTTTGTGTTAACAGGGGTTTTTCCTCCGTCTGTGAAAAATTGGGATTTAAAAGTATTTTCCCCCTGTCACCTGAGAGATCTCTAATGCAGTTGTCCTCATGGCCTACACACTCTGGTTACTTTAGCCTTGTTTCTTGCCTGTCATCACAGCTCCTCATTGAAGAGTACATATCCAGACAGAGGGGTAACAAGAGATATATGCTTAGAGTGAAGAATTTTGCCATCTGTAGGGTGTGTGGGCAGGAAATGTACAAATGCAAGCATGGAAACAAAAATGAATAAAAGTTGAAAGGGGAAAAAATGTAGACTCAAAAGTTATCCAGAAAGAGGTCAAACAAGGATGTGGAGGTGATCAAGTATGAGGAGAGAAACTGAATCAAGAGATTGGGCTTGAAACAAGGTCTAAGGCAATGATGATCGTGTTCTTGTTTGTTAGAAAGGAACTGGAAAAAAGAGCACTGAAAATCTCTGGGCTGGACCCTATGTGAACCCTTCTGGAAGAAAATGCAGCAGCACATCTGCACTGAATAATTAATTTTAATAATATGATAAAAACATATTAATACTTAATAATTAATTATTGAGTATGAACATCTTTCAGATGAGTATATGTTCAGTTTAATCCAGGGTGTAAAGTAATATATTCTAAAAAATATCACTGTCTAACTCTGAATTCCTATTTGAACATCACTGTCAGTTTGTTTGGTTTTTTTTTTTAAAGAAAGATTGATATTTTACTTAGTACCGTTTTGTCGTGGTCTAAGCCGGCAGGCAGCCAAACATCACACAGCCACTTGCTCACTCCCCCCACCCCCACCCCCCACACCCCCACACCCCCCACACCCCGCAGTAGGACGGGGAGAGAATGGGAAGGGTAAGAGTGAGAAAACTCATGGGTTGAGATAAACACAGTTTAATAGAACAGAAAAGGAAGGGAAAATAATAATAATTACAATAACAACAACAACAACAATAATAATGATAGAATGTACAAAATGAGTGATGCACAATGCAATTGCTCACCACCTGCCGAACAATGCCCCAAAACAGTGATCACTACTTCCTGGGATACATCTCCCATTCATATACTGAGCATGACGTCACATGGTATGGAATACCGTGTTGGCCAGGTGGGCCAGCTGTCCCGGCTATGCTCTCTCCCAGCCTCTTGTGCTCTTGGCAGAGCATGGGAAGCTGAAAAGTCCTTGACTAAAGGTACTTAGCAACAACCAAAAACATCAGTGTGTTCTCAACATTCTTCTCATACTAAATCCAAAACACAGCACTAGGAAGAAATTTAAGTCTATCCCAGCTGAAATCAGGACACGTTTATAATAGGTACGTGTGCACAGATAACCCCAACATATTCTTGACAGGATCTGGCACCCTTGCCTAAAAATTCTGTGCCAGATGGGAACTGGTTTTGATTTGGTTTTTTTTTTTTTTTTTTTTAATGAGAGGTGGAGTCAGATAATTCACTGCACTTCAGTTCAAATGGAAATTGCAGAAACTGTTAAAACTAATCTCCATACACAGACTTGTACTAGTTTAGTTTAAACAGTATGACTATTTTTGTAGCTACTCTTATTTCAGATTTCATTGATTAATATGCTTAGTTTAAATATGTTTCTAATTAACTTTGAATTAATAGACACAGTCAGATGTGGATAGCTGTATGATAGCTCTGTTCACACTCTAAACTAATTTGCTGTTTGTGCAGATTAACATGGGACTGTGGTCAAACTAACGAATCCTGCCCCTTTTATTTAAAACACCAGTGCTAAATTGAACCTTAAATTAAGCTTGTATAACACTTTCTGTGAAGAAATAAAATAAATGCTGTTCTGCTTTTGGTAAATCTGGAGTTATTCTGCCTATGCCTAAATAATGGAGTAGCTCTGAATTTAAGAATTGCACTGGAGAGCTATCCAGAGTAGAATGTGCTGGATTGTAGTTGCTTGAATTGTAGCAAAAATATCCAAGCAATGTTGGGGTCCATCAATTTATTGGCTTATGTCTGTTTATTTGCTGTTCTTTAAACTCCTATCACCCTATTAACTGACAGTTTGGTTCATAGTCTATTGAGTTCAAAGAAAAGGTTCTTTAAAAGCTTACATGATGGAATAAAAAATATTTAAGCTTGCTTCAGGGAAAGAAATGGAGAATGTTTTACGGAGTTCATCCTTTACTGTGCAAAGAATCTTAAGGGACCTCACAGGCTTCTGAGAAGAAATTGTAAGAAATAATGTGTTCAGAGTATTCTCCCTCTGCATTTACTCTCAGGGATATTTGTCATGCAAGATTATTCCATCAAATTGTCAGAAGTGTTCCATTTGGTTAGGTTTTACCTATTAAATGGGAGGGTTAGTTGTAATTGGTTGTATTGGTTTGTTTCTGCTCCATGCCAGGACACACGTACCATCAGGTTTTTGCTATTGAATGTTCAGTATCTGTGCATGCCATGGAGTTGAAATTTCGATATACTTTTCTATTTTAGTGAAATCCTTGTTATTGGTTTGCTCTTAGTTGCTTGCTATTAGTTCGTGTTACTAAATTTTCTATTTAGTGAAATTAGTTGCATCTAATCAAGAGAGGCGGCACCAATATTTAAAATAACAGTGAATTCATATGAACTAGTACACCGTGGCTGTTACATATTTGAGTCTTCCTTCTCTAGCATATGTAATTCTATTAATTTTATGGAAAACACTAATTGTTTCAGCAACTGTCTCTACATTTGAGTTTCCATGTTTGCATGTGAATAAACTGAATAAATCATAACTAAATTTGCTGTTACAACAGTCTACATCAGGAGTTACTCCCACTTTTATTCTGAAATTATACCTACAGCAGACCATGAGTTTGACTCAGAATTATTATGCATAAAAGTATGTGTATGTGTGTGTTTAAAAGAGAAGGAGTGTGCAAGAAGATGGTTCTTTTTTGAAAGTAGATTTCTGAGTAGATTTCCAGAAATGAAACATCAATGTGAAATGGAGGTTTTTGTGCGGTATTGGCTGCGCTCCATCCTCTCCATACACAATCACGTACTTCACCTGAACCTGCAAGAGCCATCACCTTTGAGGAGCCAGTGACTGTAATTCAGTTTTTTTATTATTACTACAGAGGCAGGCATTTCTTGCTAAACAGTGCTGAGTGATGTGTGGTGATTTTATGATCTTATCCAGGGATTAGGGAATTGGAGCTAAACTCATTTTCCTTACAGTCACATATTGGCCTCAAACCATGGTTCATGGACCATGCTGATAAAAAGCAAATTATTTTATTCAGTTCACATTAAATTCAAACTTCAGGCCCTGGGGACTTACAGATATAATGTATTAACACTTATCTTACAGAGCTGAATTCTTCTAGGAATAGCAATCCTTCAGTAGCAGAGCAGAGGGAATGCTAAGACTTTCAGGAGTCTGGCATTTTGTCCTGAAGTAGGCATTGTACTATGAACTAAATTTTGAGTTTTCGGAGTGCAGTTTTCAGGGGATTATGTGTGTGCTGCTCCCAGCGAATCACAGGAATAATATTTGTACACACTAAAGTTAATTTAAATCTTCATTATTGCTGAAGAAAAAATTGAAAGAGTGAAGTCCATCCCTATTACCTGAGAGGATCCCTTCAGCTTTTAGTAGGTTATTTTCCGAGTGGACAGAATGAGAAGTGAGTGGGTGGAGGGGAAAAAGGTCTTAAACAGGTTTTGACTGATTCTTAATAATTTCCCTCCCCCCCCATTATAGTACACATAGCAGCAGGATAATTTATCATTGGTGATGTGCTGATTTGGAGCAAAGAAGCATTTGCCTCTTACGTATGATGCTAAGAAAGTAATATTTTTGCTGTATCACCATTCAGTGTCACAAATGCACTAGAAGTCTTTGGAAAATTAAAACCCAAATGATGAAACACACAATACGGAAACGGGTGGATGTCTCACAGAGAAAAAGGACGCTATAGGAATTTCTTTCTAATGCTGAATCATTGCAGAGGAGTGTATTCTGGATCCTAGCAATGAAATAGAGCACATTTTTCTCCGGAGTTATATGCTGATAAATATCTCCCATATTTCTTTCATCACTGTTTGAGTATTGTAAATTCACAGGAAGATTAATAATGCACTTCCAGTGGAACAGCAATAATCTATTTTTCTGCTATCAAAAAATGTGCATCAGCATATACAATTCCCTTTTTCCCCAGGTCCCTATGCTAACCAGAAAGAGCTTTGATTTCAGTGCTCGTCACCATTACAAATTGAAAAGTTTCAGTGAGTTATTTGGCTCTGTTTCTCTTGATCAGATCAATGGATGCTATTCCCCTAACGCGATCAAAGCAGGAATAGAATGAAATGAAAAGATAGCTTAATGCTTAACACCAGTTAATGTAACTGATTTGCCTGTGGAAATAGACTGGTTTATCTAGGATTCAAAAAAAGGATTAAACTGACCAACTGGTGATAGTATAACTGGCCAGAATACTTATATATAGCTTGCAGAATTTTAAATGTTATCTTTGTGTTTAAGAAGGTTGCTGGCATAACAGTAAGTATATGGAGCTAAGCTTGGCATTCTGTGTTTATTTAGTTAAAAGGATTAGATGGATCCTACTGTATCTGTATGATTCCTTCATAATTAGGCACAGACCTAACCAGGAGGTATAGGGACCATAGCTCTCGCATTAGCATTCTCTAATGCAGCAGGCTCTCTCCCTGTAATGTCAATTGCAGCACTCTGCCCAATACCCACAGTGCCTTCATTTGCTTATTTCCTGTTTAAAAGCCAACATGAGAACAAGTTAGAGGCTGATTTCACTGAGACTGAAGAAATGTTAACCACAGCAATGGGGGCAAAGGCATTCTCTAAATTACAAAAAGGAAAGAACATGTCAGACAATGTTGGATAATGGTAACCTTGGAATTACAACAAATATGAACAGTCCTGTTCTTTTTGATTATTAGCACTTTAGGGGTACCTCATTCTCTTCTATTAAATTGCCTCCCCTCTGAAAATATTGCAGTGTGTACTAAACAGGCTTTGCAAAGTGCAGGGGTTGTTCCTTCTTTAAGGGCAGTTTTATTTTTATACTTTTACCACGGAAAACGTTGGCTGTCTTGTCCTGAAGTTCAATTAGTTTTTGCGTTCAGTTAAAGTTAGTAGCCTTTTATACGCATAGCTAATTTTTGCTCTGCCAGTCTGGATAAAGATCTCCTTACTATCTGTCCTTAAGTAAGATTCATTTCTATTGTGAAATCTTTTTTGCAGGAGCATCTTCTACATCACTCTTGACTCTCTGTGTTACAAGACATTCTAGACAGTCCCATATTTATTTTCTCTGCCAGTTGTGTCCATGCCTCTTGCTGGCCCTGCTCTTCTAGATTCTCTCCAATTCTTCTATTTTTTTTCTTATCTGGTTCCCCAAACTGGAATCCTCATTCCTCAAATGGAGTGGAATAGATTGCCTCTGTGTCTTATATATGACTCTTGTAACAATGCCTCCCAGAATGAGATTAGCCTTTTTTATTTGAGCATCATGTTATTGATTCACCATAAGCTTTAGGTGGTTTTCTGCTGAACTACTGCCTTGCCAGATGGTCCCCATTTTGCTTTTGTGCATTTCATTTGTCCTTCCTAAGTGTATAGTATTTTATACTTACCTTTATTGAATTTAACTTTGTTGAGCTTAGATTCTCTCCAACTTCTCAGCTTGTCCTCTGAAATGTTTGCAGTGGCTCTAAAGTAGGTGTCACAGGCGAATTTTATAACTATCTTCTATTCTTATTATTCAAACTGATATAGAAAATATTTTGTTAAATTGAGTTTAGAACAACAGCACCCAAAATATCCCATTTAAATTATGTCCACTGTTTGACAGAGGAACATTTCTCAGCAGGTTATATATCCTTCTTCCGCGATTTCCATTGAGGACATATACCAGTCCTTTAGCATTTGTCTCTTAATAGACCAGTGCTTCAGAGTTAAGCAATGCTTAGTCCCTAGGTGGTTTTGTATTGCGTCAGTCTGTGAACCATGCCACAGGTACATCATTGAATGATAAGGGCTTTTTTTTTCACGTGCTTCTAACACAGAATGTTGTACCATCAAGTAGTAATTCTAAGATTACAGATCATCCATCTCAGCAAAATTTCTGCAGTAGCTAGGAATAGCAGAAATACTCTTCACTGGAATTGGTAAAGCATGTCTTTTCTTCACTAGTTATGCTATTCTTGATTTACCTAATGTTACGGTTCCTATTATAAATGGGCTACTCTTCAACTGAACAATCAGACATTTATCTAGAATAGTCAAATATATTATTTCCTGGTTTATATATGAAAAATATTATGTTTTCACAAAATAAGGAGAGAGAGAAGAAAAAGAAAGAACCATCAAGCTAGCTGCAGTTCAGTAGTAGGTGTAATGTGTATGTATGGGCAGTTTATTCCATGGCTCACTTTTCCTTGATACCCTCCTGCCTGTGCTCCCCAAAAGCCAGCTTCCCTTAGCAGCCCTTTGTGTCCTGATTTTCCCCTGTTGTCTGCTCCTTATACCCTAATACCATATTCCTTCTACCTTTTTTTTTTACTGTAATTTACCTAAGATGTGCACTATATCAGTACATTCTTTCAAGTGTTTCTGAAAAGATGAGGATAATCAAAGATATTTGTTTTAGTACAGGTGAAAACACGCAGTTGAGTCAGTTTCTGTAGTTGCAGTTTCAAATTTCAAAATAGCAGGCTTGTGAATTCACTCTGTGTCAGTATACCCTTGTATTAGGAAACCAGCCAAGGCGCTGGCTCTTATCTTTTGCTCTTCATCTCAAATGTGAAGAGGGTAGTAATATGTGAGTGTGCAATATGAATGAAGCACAGGGGCACAACAGCATTCAGTACCCAGATTTACTAAACACAAGCAACATGCAAGGCCTAGCAAACTGAGCCCTGAGGAAAGCCATGGATTCCAATTTAAAGAGATGCAACAAAATTCAAAACAAGGGAATTCTTGCTTTATTTCTAGCCTTTATAGATGAAGAGTTTATTTCTTGTTGCAGTTCCTAGCTACTTATTTCACCTCTAAACTAGAAGAAATACTTTGTTTATAAATCCAAGTTGTCTTTGATTAGAGCACAATAAGCCTTAAGCCCAATGGGCAGGGTTCTACCTGTTCTCCAAGATGTGAGGCCTAGGTTCAGTTTCTTGCTCTACGAGGTTTGAATATTGCTTTTCCATATGCTGAATTAAAGTGATGAACTTTTGTAGGGTGGATGACTTTTTCTGACTTGAGGACCACCTACCAAAATTTACATATAAAACAGAGCCACAGAATTGTGCATCTTGTTATTCGGAGGCTTTGACAGAAGAAAAGTTTATAGGAAAAAGATCTTAAAGGTTTCTCCTTTTTTGTTTTAGTGTAACCGCAGGTTTCCAGGTAATGGTTGATCCTGCTGATGTTGGTTTCAGTAGCTTACTTGGCTTAGTTGCCTAGCGAATTGAATTTCACAGCAGTTCCTGTGTCCGTAGGGCTTCACTGCTATCACTTGACTTAGCGCTGCAATGGGATGATACATGAATGTCTTGCAAACTGTCTGTGGCTCAAGAGCTGCCAGCTGGCCAGCCTTAAACTTATGACTCTTTTTGGTGTGTTTGTCTGCTTTTCTTTTTTCCATTTTGAAGTTAAAAAGAAAGTTAATTCCCAGATTTCTACAGGACAGAAAAGCATTTCCTACACTATTCTGTACTGGAGCCAAGGGATTAATTTTTTGTGAACCTTGCCATCGAGTTCTGTTAAGTCATGCTTTTATAAATTTCTATTAAAATCACTTTTTGCTGATACCTTTGCCAGTGATTCTTTAAGCAGCCTCAAAACCGCTCATTCGCGACATCTTCAACAGTCTGTCATAGAGGACTGAACTCCCATATTTGAGTGTGTGGATTTTTCAGTAGCCCTGTTCTCATCTGATCCCCCAAGCCACTGCTGTCACTTAGAACAAGGTCATCACTTCTCAGTCCTGTTCACAGTGCATCAGCTTACTGGGGTGGAAGTAATTTTTCCTTAGCACAATGCAGTCTATACTGACCAATAGCGTCTTTTGGTCAGTGTTAATTTGGATAGAGAGGGATCTGTGTGGTACGTCAGAATCAGTATCCTTCTTTTGTTTCACACCTCCAGTTAGATTCTATCGGCATCATGAAGCACAGATGCAGGATCATGGCTTATGTTACGTTTGTTGCAGCTGGTCTCCATTTGGAAAGGTTGCTCTAACAGTGAGTAGACACATCTGTTTCTTTAGTTCATTTTCCGTACTGGCACTTCTGCCAGAGCTTAGCAGTTCTGACATTATCTGCTCAAGTTTGAAGCCTGAATTCTGAGATATTTGTTTAGCTTGATCAAAATTTCTCCCCTCACTCCTTACTGCTTCTGTGACTGTGATAAAAACTATTTCTTAAAAAGCAGGACTATTTTGGAATGTTGACTACATTCAAAGAGATGAAAGAAGTGAAAGGAGGGTTGCCCTGCTTGCATCAGCAGTTAATTCTGGTTGAAGATATTAATCAGGTTCATACTTCAGCAGTTAACTAGTTGCATTTGCACTTACCTGGTTTGTATGTATACTTGAGACAAAAGATCATAAATTAGATGATCCAGGGGATAGCTCTGGTGTACCTCAAACTCATTAGGACTTCCCAATTTCCTTTAAGAAATTCAAGACTCATTTAAAAAGAGGGGTGGGGGAGGTTAACAGCTGCAAAAACAATGTTGTTGCACAGGAAGATGGCAGGGGAGATGAACGGTAGGTCACTGCAAAATCCAATATGCTCTCCTCTGTCCTCTCTCCTCCTCTCCCCCTCTAAAAAAAAAAAAACCACCCCAAAACAAACTATGGTTTGTGAGAACATGAAGAAGTAGCTTGCCTAAAAAATTACATCATGTCTTGACACATATTGAGGAGGTAGGGCTCCTTAGAGAATATGCAGAACACCAAATATTATGATGAGAATTCATGACCAACAAAATGACCTAAAAAAGATGCAGCAGTCATTGATTTTATGTGTATGCTGTCACGTGAGTAATGATATTCTGCTTTTTATAAAGTTCCTTTCAGAAATAAATTCTACAGGGCTTTACAGCAATGATTAGTTCCATTAAATTCTTCTGTGAGGAACCAGAAGTGTTATTATTATTTTACTTATTTTATATGTGAATGATGTAAGGAGTAAATGATGGCTTGCAGAGTTGGTAGCTACATATCGAAATCTCTGTTGCTTGCTCTAACTGACACTTCCTAGTGGTAAGCTCTCCTTTTTATGTGATTACGTATCTCCTTCCCGACTTGCTCTTGGAGTTTTGCTTGCAGTCTTAGCTGTTGGAAACAGTTCTTTACACAGAATCTTGAGCCTCCCTAAAAAGTGTTTTAGATAGTAGGACTGTTGGGTGGGGTTTAAAAAAGCTCTGAACTCCAAGAATTAAAGAATCTAAAATTGATTAACAGTTCTAAAATGCCATTCTGAGTTCTCTTGTGCTTTTTTCCCTAAAAGGCATTAGCTCATGATTTCTGAAAGCTTGAGGTTCAGATAACTGCTGTATAAAAGCTATGCATCATTTCCATATTTCTGAAGTGCTTAGTTAATTATATGATGGATGGGTTTTTATTACACAATAAGATAAATGGATGTAAAAGGTATTTACGTATGCAACTAAATATCTGAATTAATTATGTACACAAAAGGCCAAAATTGGTTATTTGTTCGTAATAATTGTATGTTGCATTTGATTGCTTAGACTCTGGCTAATGGTCATCATCAAAACTTAGATTTATTATAAACTAGAACTGTACTGGCCAGATCCACAGTAATCTAAATCTCTGTGCTGATTTACATTAATGGAACATACGGTTTCATTGCCCTGGCTTCTGTTCCAAGCAGTGAAGCCATACCCAATTGTTTTATGAGTGAAGCTCAGCAGAGGCCTGTTACAGAAAAAAATTACTTGAATCTTTTCTCCAGAGGTTTGGAAATCCATGTTTTTAAAATTACTGATACTACAGTGATGGCTTTGAATTCAAAGAGAAAACTGTCTCAGAGAAGAAGGAGTTGATGACAATATAGTGCTTACTGCCAGATGGATACCAAATAGCAAAGTGTTTGCTAGAAAGTCACATTGGGAAGGTTTCGTACAGACAGCAGCTGGTGAGATGCAGCTGTGCAATCAGTTCTGCAGAAGAGTACACACAGTATTCAGCTCTCTTAGTGCAAAACTAACTTCTATTCTACACGGATCAGAAATTCTTACCACATTTTATTAACTGGATACTGATTTTGTGCAGGACCTATTTGGAAGAAAATGGAAGTCTTGCTTTTAAAACACAATATTCTTGCTCAGCAACAGATTCTTGTATGTTGTTTAATTATAGCATGTGCTTTTTTTGGGCAGAGGCTAGCCTTCTTTGAAGAGATGATGGGGCATTTTAAGTATCACTGTAACAGAAGATGTGATGTATTTCTACCAACACTACAAGATGACAGGAATTGTCTTAAATAAGGTGGCTATTTGTTTTATGAAAATCCATAATACATATCCATTTACCATACAGGTAACATTTAGAAAGACTTTGGTATATCAATTGACTTTATTGTCCTTAGGATTTGATGCACACCCTTTATTGCAATGACATGATATTTTGAAATACAGAGAAATGCTTTGGCATGGATCTAATAGAAATCACCCATGGTGGGACACCACCAGTTGTTGTGTCTACACTTACTGCTTTTTCACACTTGAATCTGAGCGAGGCCCAGTAAATTACTTTTGTTCTACACTCTCTGGCATAGCTCTTTAGTCAAGAACATCTGATCCTGCTTCACAGAAACCGTCTTCATAGGCTGAAAAGTCCTATGTACTGTTGAACCTCCAGCTCTGAGCACGGAATTTATGGCTTACATCTTCAGAGACACAGGCAGCCCTCAACTGCATTATCTCTGTTGGCCCTCAGCCCAGGCAGCCAAACCTCTAGGGGTGGGGAGGATGTGCTCAGGGCCCTGACATTGAGGTTCTTTTCCCTGCTTTTGTTTCAGAGCACTCTTTCTTTTGTTCTGTGGCTTTGGACACCCAGTGTTAACACTTTGTTAATTTTATCTCTGTCTAAATGTTTTCTTGTGTTCTGCTGCCTGTCTTCTGTGGTAAGTCAAGAGAAAACTAACTTCCCAAATATGTGCTCATCCCATTGTTTTAAAGTGCTCACATTTGAAGGACGGAGATGAAAAATGTGTGGCTATTCTGTATTTCTGTATGGGAGAATAGCTGTTGTGACAAATGTCTGTTAGGAAATCATGGATTTCACACTTCACATGTGTTTCATCATTTTTCACTGTGGTTACAAAAGTAATTCAGAATACCAGTCAATTCTTACACAGACAGACTCTTCAGATAATTACCAATATCATACCTAATTGCATAGTGCTACCCAGCAAAAGCCCTCTTCTAGTAAACAAGATGTCCAGTCTGAATTTTCCATTCTGTGTGTCTGAAATTAATGAGCAACAGTGTCACTTGGTCTAATGGATTTGAGCTAGAATGGTTAAGAATTCTGAGTTGTTTTTCTAGACCTACTCTATTCTTTCCACTTTCTTTGTCAATTTTCCTATTTATAAATGAAAAGATATTGATACTTTGGCTAGGTAGGAAGAAGGAGAGTAAAGTCTTTTTGTGTTTTGGTATACTTGTTTGCTTTTTTAAAAAATCTGTAAATAGCGAACATATTAATTGTTTCCATTTGAAAACCGGGGAAAGAGGAACGAAAAAGGAAGAAACCACACTGCCCAAAAGCTTTCTTGGTCCTTTTACCTCCTTCTTAATTCTAGAATTTCCTCCAAATTAATATTATTTTTACCTTTTGAAAGAATGAAATATAAAAACATTGAAATGTTGAAATGTTTTAAATATATCAAGAAAATATACATTCTGTGTTCTTCTTTATTGATATTTGGAAGCCATTTCTAGCAAACGTCCTGCTGAAAAAGCTATGGAATAAATTCAAATAAATGTCTTAAATTGTAACTAAATACCACTTCCTGCGTCAATGAAACTTTCAATTAGAATGACAGTTCTCTGTGAACGTGGACTCTTTTCCCAAGGGAAGATTCCACTGTATATATTTATACAGTAGATTAATTCATCCCTGGGATCTGTGCTGATGCTTTGCCAGCAAAGTTGAAAAGGGGACAAGAGCTACTGTGATCCAAGAGTGCCAGCTGGGTATGTGCCCAGAGCTGGTCTCTGTCAGACCCAGGCTGATCAGCCATAGCAGAAGAAGAATATCATTAGTAAATACTGACTAATGACTTCTACCCTGGGATTACAATCCAAAGCCTTATATTTGACAATAAGAAATGTTTGTTTTATTGAAAAGTAGCTCAGGCATTTTGACTTCTATCTTACTCTGCAAAAACTTATGGGAACGTTTTCACATCATCTCCAAGGATAATTTTGTGGTTTTGTCAAACAAAAACTTACAAGCTCCTTTTATTATGCATTATGCAGTCAAAAAGTTGACATTATAAAATCAAATTCCTTTCATGCTTTGAACTAATTACTGTGTCCTTTCACTTTAAGTATTGCTATGTCATGAGATTCCTTAGCTAAGTATTCTGAAAGGCATAAAAAATCATGGCCAACCCAAACAAGCTGTGAAATGACTAATGGCTTCAGCTTTAATCATCTGACCTGTCCTTTGAGAGAACCTGACTTGGTGTGCATCTTTTCTGAGACACATCTCTGGAAGTTTATGGGACATCATGCGTATCTAGTTAGCAATTAAACAGTTTAAATTACAACGTGAATGCTAACACCTTTTCCTGCCTGGGGGGTTCCTATTGTGAGGTAGCTGATACCGTTCTAAAATAAATATTGGAAGTTGAGATGTTTAACATATGTTTTAGCATAAAAATGGCAACTGCAAAGCTAATAAATGTGAAACATTTAAATGGATAAGCCCAACACTGAAAAAAAACCTATGAATTCTTCACAAAGTGTCTTCTGTTGTCCTAGAAAGGAAGAGCCTTTTATATGCTAAGCTGGACTAGCAAAATCTTGCCTTCCAGTTTTTCCCTGAGCTAATTATATAGAAGCTGGATGCTATTCAGGCTTCTGCTGCTCACAGAAGCTCGTTTCCAAACCTTTGTAATATGATTTAAAATTCTTCTTTTAAGGAATTGAAAGCAAATTGAAACAACAGCTTATTTTTAGAAATCTGCCTGAATACCAGAAAACTAGCAAACAATGAACCTGATACTTCTTTCTCACCTGAACAGAAGGGTTTCTCCTCATTAGCCTCGGTGCTGTCTAATTCTAGACATTTGATTTTCTTGTGCCTGGATATAAGGTATTTATTCTGCTCCCATATCATTGCATGCTGGACTTGAGTTGAAGACTGATTCAAAGTCCATTGATGTCAAAGAACTTTTCGTGTTAATTGCAATAGGTTTTGCATAAAACTGAAATGTAAGGTGCTGTTCAATAGAAACTTAAATTGCCATGATATGAACAGTTTTACCTTCAGAGTAGGAAGCCAGGGGGAATGTGTTCTATCTGTCACTTGTGAAAGAAAGTAAGACTTAGGCGAGTCTGGTTTATGGGTAGGGCAGAGGAAGAGAGGGATTTATCCTAGAACCAAAAGTATATAAAAGGATGTTTCTTTGTGAATGTAAGGGCACTGCACTTCACATTACTACTTCATGCCTTCTCTTCATTTGTGCCTGTCACCAAAATGGTTCCAACCCATGTGTTTTAAACTTACTTGGTGTTTTGCAGACAGCTATAAATATCACTATTTTTATTATTATCTTAAATAAAGTTTATGCTTAAGCTTCTTTTCTTTCATGTGATTACTTTAACTCTTCCTCATGATGTCGATAGTTATTTTGCCAGGAAGACATAATCCTTCCCAAGAATGCGTATCTGTTCAATATTAGCTGTGCATCAAGGTCAGACAAATGTCTGTTGTGCCCAGACCCTAACCTCATGTGAATTTCTGATGTATTTGAAGTATTGAAACCTAAGTTTGGGCTCTTATCTGCAATTACTTTTCTTCACTGTCAGATGTATTTAAATCCTTTAAGGTGACATCTCAGAAGCAAACATGTTTATTTTTAGGGAGCTGGCTATACAGTTTATTGAATGAAGCATGTTACAAGCTTAGTAGGAAATGGAGCTAGATATAAATCAGAATACATCATTTAATAAATGCTGTCACTAAGGGGAGAACAAACATTATGAAATGAACACAGTAGAATAGAATTCCGAGCAAAGAAGAATTGTAGCAATCCGTGTATAGCAGATTATCATTGTTCAAAAATTAAAATGCAGGACAATGAATATCTAATTATTGGGTTTGCAGGTGTTTGTGCTAATGGTTCAGAGTCTGATTCAGTATCTGTCCAAGTTAATGGAAGACTTTATTTAATTTTCATCAGATTTTTATTAGATTTTGGAAATAGATTTTACATACCTACAGAGTTTTTCCAAGGGTGATACTAACAAAACAAATTAAATCCCAAGAATCGTTCCTTTTGCACGTGCAAAGTGTATTGCTCCATTGAAGTCAATAGAGATGTTGTCAGTCTGTTTCACTTAGGAGCAGAACACATTTACAACCTGTTGTCCTTTTCAAGGAGAGAGTGTTGTTCAAATATACTTCTCTACGTTCAGGTTCTTTGTATTTACTTTCCTTGATGAATCCTGATGTGGAACACCTTCTTTCAAATATGTGAACATATAAATACATACACCCTGAGAACAGCAAGAACTCAAAATGCTGCGGGTGGAAGCTCTCTAGGGAAGTAACTTCTGTACTATAGATAATTAACCTAGAGTAGCTACCTAGTACTGTTTTCTAAATTTGTTACTTCTTTATTTTTATCATCCTCTCTACTATGAGGTGTTTTATTATCTTAATTATATGATATGAACAGAAGGAAGCTTGTGGTGGAGAAAAGTGGGGGAAAGGGCTCCAAAGATTTGAATGATTTATTCCCTTCTGCATGTCTAACTCTGCCACTTGTCTTGCAAAACAAAGAGACTTCCATGATAAGGGAATTATTTCTGTCATTTCAGTGTTACAAAAGTAATTTTGCATAATTTTATCTTCATAATTTTATAGCTTTCTTTAGAAGGAAAGAAAATAACAACCAAAATGTTAAATGTTGCAAAACACTATCAGGTAGTGTCATTCATTTAGAGGCTTGCACAGAATAGATGGATGCTTATCTGAGAAGCAAGTATTTAGCTAAAGACAAATTAATACGATTTATTTAAATATACTCATGCTTTTAATGAAAAGGCCTAAAGCTTTCATATATGAATGAATATACTGTTATACACAGGGGCTGCACATATACATTTCTTTCAATCCCAAAGGTCTGGGAAATGGTAGTTATTTAGTAGCACAAAACAAAGATATAAAAAATCCCATCTTCACTTAGTGTTTTGGAGAAGCCCAAGGTGGACCCTAGTTATCAGAATCTGAAGCTCTGAATACCATATCGTGAGTGTTAGAAGGATAACATTAGATTGCTTATTGCGTAGATCTGTCAAGGGCCTTTAAAATGCTAAGCTATTAAATATACAAATTAGTATATTAGTATATTAGAATATTCCATATTCTTAATACTTTCCCCTATAAAGCATATGCATTAACCTTTTTTTTTAAAGCAAACTACTAGTACTTTACTAGTCCATAACAAAAAGGTTTGGTATTTGCAATTTCCAATATCTCTTTAAAACGACATTTCTGTTTCTTTACTATTGTGAGGAGTTTGTGTGGCAAAGAGTAATCACTTCTGCTTAGAAGAAGGTACTTTACAGAATGAACTTCTTATTTCTAGGCTTGCAGCCACAGCCAAAAACTGGTTCATCATGGGACTATTTCATATTTAAGGCTAAAGGTTTCACGAGCAGGAATGATGAATAAAATGCTGGAATATTAGGAATGCATACTGAAAGTTGTGTGGTTGTGGTAAATTTGGTGTATTTTCTAAAATCAGTGGTTTGATTTTGTTAAAAACACTAGAATTCTGGTTGGATATCTTGATTTCATATTTTCTCCTTTTGTGGACAGTGACGTCTGAGAGTGATATACTCTGTTATATTCATGTATTAACAAGGAACATGGGACATTCTTATGACTGGTAAAAACTAGCTTAACATGCTTCAGGCGCTGAATGAACATGCAGCTATTGAAACAATGAATGCTGGTTTAAACTTTTGCTTTCTTTTGCCAGGTCTGGAGTCGAAATGTGTTTAACAAGATGAACAAATAACTTTGACACAGTTGCAGTGCAATATGTTTTCCTCTTTCATTAACTGGCAATGAATAAATGTTGAGGGAAATATAAAATAAAGTTACAAATAATGTGTATACAAAATAGTTTCTACAATGAAGCTTTGTTGTCAGGTCTTGGGAATTATTCATTTGTAGTAGCCACAAAAAGGCGCAATAATGTATAACAGCTGTGCAAAATTATAATATCATATTGACATTTCAGAAATCTAGAATGTTGCCTTTCACCTCATGGCCTTGAATATCCTGCATTTATATTTCTTTTTCTCCCCTTGCAAGATGAGCTTAATATCTATTATTTTACTAAACATTAAATTCAAGTATCAAGAGACACAAGCCCTGAGCTTTAAGCTATGACTTTACACTCACTGGTCTTTTCTTCTGGTGACACTAATCATTGATGGAAATTAACTAAACCAGGTCTGCTTTGATCACTGTGGTAAAGAATTCTCCCTGTTTCTGCCCTGAGATCATGTTTTCATTCCCCGCAATGATGAATTGTAGAATGCTTCCATCACAAGTGCAAAAAGAAAACAGATGTGTTTGTATTGTCTCCATGGAGACACAAAGACACAAGCTAAATTCACACTAGCAGTAGAGAGAAGATTCCCCCTCCTTTGTCTTCCAGAGATGGAGAATGGCAGGGAGAATATCTGAAGCAAACCAGACAGAATTCTCTAGAGACTGTTTTTCTCCCTTGTCTTTTCAGCAAAGGATTCTTTGTGTGATCTGTCAGTGAAGATTCCTGAATGCTGTGATGGATGTTTGTAGTTCCACTACGAATTCGGTAAGAGTTTAAAATATTCTAATTTGTATTAATATTTTAAGTAATGATAAACAGGTAAGTCACTACAACTACTTCATTCATTGTCTCAAACATACCAGTCATTTCAATTTATTCAGTGAGCATGTGTTATTAGTTGGGAACATTTAGGAGATGCAATGGAACCATATGACATTCCTTCTGTTCCTTGTTTGGAGGATCACTGACCAGGTTTCCATACACATTAATTGGAAAGTATTTTTCTATCATATTTTTATCTCTTTGCACTTGTCTGTTTTCATGAATCTTTACAATCCACCACTGTTTCTCAGACCAACTGCAGTTTGGCCATACAACGCATATGACAGGGTTCAGTGTGAATGTTTTGATGTTCATAGTGACTGGGAAAGGGAGAAGCCTCTTTGCTTTTCTGCTCTTTTTCTGGAGACCATGATTTGTTTACAAGTGGCACAGAGCTGTATAATGCAGTTTTTTAAATAAATAATGTGAAACAAAAGACCAAAGTGTGAGCATGCACAGATGATACTCAGGCTAAGCCAAATAAGTTTTGTCAGTTCATATGTGTGCTTTCAAGCTATTATTTAGTAAATGTTCTCTAAACTAGAGATAATTTCAAAAACCTTCATCTAATGGACAGAGCTTTGTTTTGTTAATATTATGGGGCATTAAATTTTTAAAAACTTAAAATTAAACTCTAAAGAGAGAAACAATGCTGTGATGTCTTCAAATTAATTTCCTGGAAAAAAATTCCTTTAATAAAATTTTTATTCTTAGTTTTTAGGTTGTGTGCCTTCCAAACATGCATGTCAATGCATTCCATTCAGAAACAGCACTCAGCCATCTTGAAATATCTATTTTTTCTTGTTTTAAAAGCCTAATGATTCAACTATACAGCAAAAATAACAATGACTTGGATGACCAACCCCACAGTGAAAGTGAATAGCAGAAAATAGAGCAGATGGTGGGGGAAGAATCTAGAAGCAGGCATGAGTTCAACAAAACATGTATTTCAAAGAATTCTTCACAGAACATGATGTGAATGAATAATTTTTTGAAGAAAAAAAGATAGCATGCTTAAGTTGTTAAATACACGTAATTCCTCCAGGTCTCATTGTAGTTTTAGTTTAGCTTTAGTTACAATATTAAAGAGCTAAATGAGTAACCTCATGCAAGTGAACATCCCCTTTAACGAGAGGCTGCCATTTGTATACACAAAATTGTTCTTGTGCATAAGTATTTACAGAACCAAGGCCTTAAACACCATATATGTTAAGTCTTCTCTTTGAGGAATACTCAGCAGAGAAAATATTCATAAATGGTGTCTGAAACCAGAATTAACAAGGCTTCTTCCTCAAAAATTTGCCATCAACAGCCAGGAAAATTGTTTTTCTGACTGATCAGAGGACCCACCTTCTATGTACACTCTTGGCTTTTTTGTCAAAGATCATCAGATATTCCCCTAAATTAAGGTTTGCAATTTCGCTGTGGTTTCTCCCACAAATTTTAATTTAAATATTACACATTCCAGTCATCTCTGTCAACCAGTGAACTGTAATTGGACCTAATTTTCTATGGTACGTGATTTCCTGGGCTTCCTGTGATGCACATAGAAGCTCAGTCAGAGGGATGACAGATGCAATATAGTAAACATAGTCTGGGCTAACCTCAGATCCATAGAGGAGAATGAGGCCATATGGAGATTGTTTTTCTTTTTCCCTTCTTGAAGTACAGAATTTTGAAGAGCAGCTTTATAGAACATTTTTTCATCTTTACCTTTTTGTTGGTGATAGAAAATCATTGTTTATCAGTTCTGTACCACAATATCTTGAATTTAAAATGGTAGATTTTTATGTTGAAAATCAAACTGAAATTTAATAGTGGAACAGTTATTTTTAATCTTGTTGCTAGATTAAAGAAAATCTTACTGGAGTTGATATTAAAATTGTGAAAGATATCTTGGCATTTCTGCCCCTGTGAAAAATGGAAATCCTGTGTGGGTGGTATGATTTCTTCTGCCACTTCCTCTGATATCTCCACAGACATGAAAAAGGTGAAACTCAAAGAAACCTCTAAAGGAAAATAAGACCTACTCATGACTTCATTACCTACAATGCTTAGAGTTATCTCTCTGTCTGCATTCATTGTCACCTCTCTTCTCCCTCATCTTCCCCCATACTTCAAAAGTCTTTTCATGCTATTGCAAGCTAACTTCTGGCATTTTGGATTTCACAGTTGTACCTCAAAGGTTGAAGCCTTGTTGCCTAAACTTAGATGTTTCACGAGCTGGTTTCAACTCATGCTAGCTTCATTTTCAAGGTAGTTCTCCATACTTCAGGGGTAACTGAACAAAAGTCTATCATGTACAGGGGCAATACATACATATCTATTGGAATTTAGTTCTGCAGTGTAGAGCTTCAGGATGGCTACATTTATGTCTAGTGTGGAAGAAAATGCAAAACCTTGTTCTATATACTCTGTGCTGTAAAATCAAGTTTGTGCTTTTGTGCTATCATGTAACTTGCATTTCTGCAAACATTTTGTTTGTTGCATCACAAGATTTAAACTAAAGCTTTAGATGTTTTTTATTCATGAGGTCTGCACTAAGCTGCAGGGGAAGCTGAAAAAGAAAATCTGTCCTAATCATTTTTCATTCATTTAGATCTACTGCTTGAAAGTTCTTTGTATGAAAACCTATGGCAGATTTAATAAATAAGAGATTCAAGATACATTACATGCTGGTTCTGTCATTCCAGTCACAAGTTACCAACTTCTTCCTCTATGATACCCCAGTCTTCTTTTTGTCATCAGCAGGTTCTGTTGTTTCATTTCTCACTGTTCTGCTGTGAATGTTAATAAAAATATGAAATGGCCAGTCCAAAACTGGAGCTTTTGTGAACACAAATCAAGCTTTTTAGGCAGCTTCTCACCAGTCTAATTAATCTCCATCTTTGCTATCTTTAGTAATAAGATATTTCTGATATGGCACTTTATCAAATGATCCCTTAAAGTTTTGCTAGATTAAGTCCACTGTATTTCCTTAGACCATCAGTTACCTTAGGAAAAAGGTACTGGATTAGTCTGGCATGATCTACTGTTGCTAAATTCATGTTGTATTTTATCTCATTCCCATAATCCCTGTATCTTTACTTACCTCTTTTCTTCAACCTTTGTTCTAAAGCTCAGTTCAGTGATTTTTCCGGGGAGCCATTCTTAAATGCCATGTGGACACCACCTTCTCTTTCATTGTGAACATGCCTGCAGCAATTGTGGAGGGTCATAGTTTTGTTTCTGCACTGTCAGACCTTTGAAGTGAGAAAATGAATTGTATGAGTTTGTTTGTCCTCCATTTATTTCACTTCATTCCTCTGTTCTTTGCCCTGATGATTGGCCAGTTGGCTGTCTTGTTTCTTCCTCCACTTGAAGGCTGTTGCTTCTTATTTATGGCTGGCAGCTTCAGGCCTCAAGTTGGTGCTTATTGGATTTACTTTCATTTCTTGCTTAATCTCTAGGGGAAGCTTCCAGCTGGCTGATCTCCTCATCTTATTATGTTGCAAGAGCTAAGCTGGTGCATATTCTTTCTTTCCAAGGGCTTCTGTGGAAATGAGGAGGAGAGCAAGGCAGCTCCCTGTAGACCACAACTTGGGAATTGCTGTTACAGAAGTTTCTCAGGCTTGCATAGAGCAAGGAGATAATGACAACAAGAGAATCCTGAGCCAGCACCATTCTGAGTTTAGAGTTTGGTGTCCTGTATTTGGTGTACTGAAGGGCAGTGACTGTGCCAGGAAAGAAAACAATACAGCCTATGCTGTTGGTTCTCTTTAGAACAGGTATCCGGAATCATTTTTTTGCTGTCCTAAGCTCAGACATTCTGTCTTTGCATTGAAAAAATGACAGAGATTTCAGATAATTAAAATCCCATTGGCACTTTGAGAGCTCTTCTACTGTATTTGACACTGATTCCAGTGAGATTGATGCTGGGAAGAGAGATGAAAACAAGGATTCAAAACCAAAGGTCAGACCAAATCTAGAATCCTGCATGATTTACTCTCTGATCAAAGGTTTTTCTATTTCTTTTGTCTTTTGCTCATGCTGACTGACCTATGTAAAGGGTATTGTTTAGTCCAGTGATCTTGGGTTGAAGGGCTATCCAAATATATTTTCTGGTATGAAAGATATATTTCAACCTCTGTGTTTTCATCTGCTGTTTTTAGAGTATATGCACTGGGACTCATTGTAGCTTTAAGAACACGAGCTACGGACATGAAGCAGTAAAAAGACCAAAACCAAGAAGGACAGTGACAGAGTATTAATGGAGCTGTATCCTGAGGCAATGCAGAAATATTTGGAATTCACTGTTGCACCAAGGCAACCATGTCATTGCAATGTTTTGACTTGTGCTTGCATTTGTACGTCTCTATTGGATGGAAGGTATCAGACCTCTGCCTGTTTGCCTAAATTCTCTCTGCTGACTGAGCTAACTGGGATTTCATTGAGCCAAAAGGTCACTTCTGTGTCATGTTTTCTGTCCCATGATGTAGTTTAATGCCAGCCATGTTGTATGCATCTATGCTGTAGCTGAGTGTTTCCCTTGGAGAGGAAGTGATTGAATGACACTCAATAGAAGGATAAAAGTCAAGGTTAGAGGCACTGCAGATCTGTCTGAAGATGTGCAGTTGTCATGTTCAGACTCTTTTCTAGGTCTGTTGTTTAGACAAGCAAGAGAGTGTGGACCTACTGTGAACATTCAAGTTTGTACAAGTGCCCTTGTTTTGGAGGGAGTTTTCAAATGCTTGCTTTTGCATAGGTAACAGAGGCATGTCACCTTAAGAGTTTAATCTAAATTATGTTTGACAAAATACACCAAATTTTTAAATAGTGTTGTGATCAAAAGGCTATTATGTGTAGAAAGGAGCTGATGTGACAACAGGACTTTTTATTATGGGACTTCAGGAACAGGAAACAGAGATTAGACAATTCCATCAAAATGACTGAATTTTGTAATTATGCCAAATGCAGTTCAGTGGCAACAGGTCCCTGCATATGTTCATCACATCCAAAGGGGCCTGGCCAGTCTATTCCTCCTATCTAAATCAGAAGGACATCTTCTTTCCTCAGCCAGCAGTTATCAAACTAGGGATGAACTGTAAGTAGGATTATTTCTTCTTTCCTTTTCTGGTACTGGTAATGTGCTTGTGTCAAAGGCCAGTCATCCTGGAGTGAACCCATTCCTCCTCATAAGTGCTGACGCTTATTCTGATCCCCTTGCTTTTTATGAAAATATAATGTCATTAATTTTGAAGAAGTTATGCCTGGTCTATGTGCTTCTACATGAGACTGCAGAAAGGTATGGGTTTCTCAGCCTGGGGACAGGCATGTGATAGTCACCTAGATGTCACAGCATATTGCTTTCATTCTTTTACAAGCTGTACATGACTTGGCATTGTGAGCACAAAGGTGCTGGTTTTGGCTCTGTTTCTTTGGCTCCTCTCCAGTAATAGCTAGCCAGCTAGCATCCCTCAAGTGGGCTGATTTTCAGCCTCTGCCTTTCCCTCAGGTCAAAGTGATGCAGACTCTGGGATGGTGCTATAAGTCATCTTCCACAGCCCCTTGGGTCCTAATTATAGTTCCTTGACTTTAGGCCTCCAGCCAGCCAGCAGCTAACAGCTCTGGGGTATGCCAGCTAGAGTTTCTCTTCTGCTCTAGACTCTGACTCACAGCTGCCTGCTGTGCCTGGCTTAGATGTTGGGCCCCCTCCCTACACTGGGCCATGATCCCAAAGATCTGTTAATCCTTAAATTAGTCAGGGATGCTGGAAAATTTGAGTATCCTGAGAGGAAAGTGGGAATCTATTTGGATTTCAGTTGGGTGTTCCTGCGGCATGGTAATTCCAATTTCACAGTGGTGCAGACAAGCAAAGAAAACTAAGTTTGGATTTCAGCAAGTATTTGCAGGCCTACTTTTTGCCAGCTTGGAAATTCATTCCATATTTAAAAAGTAAATAATAATAAAAAGGCTGTATTAATATTATGTATTTTCCATAAAGATGGCAGAGGGCAGAGCTCATCTTTATCTCCCAGAGAAGGGCAACAAAAGCAGATGTGGGGAAGGTAAAGAATTGAAAGAGGCAGGAAATCTCTCTTTTTTTTTTTTTTATGGTGCCATTTGCTTTCAGAACCACACAAGGTGACTCTGGCCCAGGTCGTGAAAGTGTTGTTAAAGCAATAGGCAGGCAAATGGGGGCTGAAGCAAGGGATGGAAGGGGATGGAAAAGAATGGAAGTTGTTGCAGACCTTCCATAAGAGTTAATGCAAATAACCTTAGATCTAGATGTTCAGTGCCCCTGATTCACATCCCCCCGATTTCAGCAGGAATCAGACACATAAGCAGTTCTGTCTGGGCTGAGCACAAATCTCTGGACTATACTTCTTTTTTCGTAAAATGGGCATGGAAACACTGTCCTACCATGCAGAGGCATTGAGAATAAATATAATGAAGACTGTTAGGATTTTGTACACTGGTCACATTCATATATTATAAGACTTGAAGTGACAACTGTGAATTCTGCAGTATCAAAATTTTTAGGAATGGAGAAACACAAGGCAATCTCTACAGTATGTAGTATTGTAATCTGACAATTTTGCAAACAATATTATGTTCAGGTGTCAAGACTACTTTAGACATATTGCCTCCTCTGCTGTGTGCCAGTGTGGAAAAGGAAGGGAAAGTGCAAAGTGGCAATGATGTTAATAGTGGAGCAATGACATCAGGGGAAGCTCCTGGGAGGGATCCTGAGCTGAGCCAGACCATTCCATGTTGTGAAATTCTCCTGGCCTTTGTTCTCCAGAACCTGACATGTCTGTAAATGGAGGAGAGGATAGACTGGAACTTTTTTGCAGTTCCCTTACTTTCCAAGTGGGCATTTTTCCCTTCTGTAGCTTTCTCAAAGGACAGAACGACTTAGCCCCAGTCAGAGTGGAGTTAGAGTAGGGGAACACTATTTAGACCTACTTCATCTGTATGTGCTGAAGAGTTTCTTGAGCTGCAAAGCTTTCTCTCTGTGTGTGTGCATTGTGTCAAATCTAGGTGGTAAAAGGCTGGATAGCATGAGGTAAGTGTTTAGAGAGCTAGTTGACATCCTGAAAATTACCAGAGACCCTCTCTTGAAACCACTTATACCTTTGTGCAGGGCTGATTTTCATGTCAGTTGCCCAAAAGCCCCTCGCAGAGCTGGGGAACATGACTCTCACACACCTCACGTGAGCTCTGTCAACTCCATTGTGGGTTACATAGACAAGACTTGCATTCTTCACCTCTGAGCTGGTGGTTTGCAGCCATGTGGGACAGGGCAGGTGGAAGCGTGCTGAAGGTTGGGGGTGGATAAATGAGGAAATGGAAGAGACTTGTTCTTCAGCAGGAATGGTATTATTTGAAATACTTATTTAGATGATGAAAGAACTGAAAGAATATTACATGAGTTTTAATGTCCTTTTAGGAAACATTGTAGAATTGAATTAAACAATACTATTCCTTTTGGAGAGTTCAATATGGTGAAGTTTTGTTCTTTTTTAAAAAATTAATGCAGAATGCTCTCACTCCACATCAAATTTCTGTAGATTCTTGGAGTTACATCTATGTAACTTAACTTGCAGTAAAGCCTAGTTTGTTTAGATTTTTTCCATAATGGAAGTCTTGCCTGAAATTCACAGGGTGAAAAATATATATGCATCAGAAAGTGAAATAATTTCTAAATGGAAAAATATAGCAGATTAACAGAGATTATTTTTATGTTGACATACATGAAATAAGGAATTTCAAATATTTCCTTTAAGAAGATATATTTAATGTGGCTGAAACTTTTCAATGAGTAGCTGACAGAACAGGGCTGTAAGGTACCCCTCTTCTGAGAAATTTGTTGGTGCTTGTGCTGGCCCTTTGCACAAGAATCAATCCCCTTGTCCCAACCAAAGATGTCAGCGATGACTGTTCTCACTATTGTGCTGTACATACAAATAAATGCAAACTTAAGGAGTGGGTACTACCTTCGCTTCAAGGTCAGGACTTTCTGAAGGTGGTTGACACTTCTAGTTGATTTTGTAAGATAATATAATGAATAAGTCTGCAAAGCCAGTTGGTCTAGTTAGCTACAGCTGTGGCTGGAGTAAGTTACAAATCCTCTTTTCACCTTGCGGCAAAAGTGTTTCAATTAAATCTGCACCACCGGAGGTGACAATAGTTTGGGAAAGGAGAAATAAGCTGCCAACATTTGACTGTAATTGGCAGCTTCAGCAGAGAGGCCAAGGGCTACCCAGAGTAAATTCCCTTTTCACCTGAAAAAGCTGTTCTTCCAGTGAACGATTGAGGCCCCTGTCAAGGGACTCAATGTGGGTTAAGATCACATGCTCCTGCCTGTACTGAGCTTGTTATGTGGATAAACAGAACTTACGGTCTCCAGGGCTGTCAATCTGGCCTCTTTCAAAAACACATAAACGCCTGATCAGGGAAACTGATAGGAATCATTCAACTGACTTTGGGTCACATTCAGTTTCCACAGCCTGCATGTTGTACACCTCACTCAAAAATCTGCTGTGTTGGTTCATTGATTTGAAAAGCTAGTGTTTGTGTTCATAAATGCAATACAATAGTATATTTTTGTTCTGCAAGGTGCTGAAAGCCATCAAGTGTCCTGCACTTTTCTGAGAGCTGTGGTTGCTCAGTGTTCTGGAGGGCTAAGCCCTGACAGAATACAAGACATGAATAAAGTTTTTTGTTTTGGAAAGAATAAGATACAATTTGAAGATACTTCTACTCTCCACACTCCACACCTCCTCCTTGTAAAATACTGGTATTAATTGGTACATGCTGGAATGTGTTTCTTCCAGTCATTTCATTTTGCATTGCTTTAATTGTAATTTCGCTCTGATGCAAGATTTTGTTTATTGTCTGTATGTAAACTTCTATGATGTCTATGTAAACTTTTATGATGAGGTTTGCTGTAGCTCTAGTCTGGAGCTGCATTCTGTTTTTCCACTCTATTCTCCTTTGCTTAGACTCACTGTGCTTTCTTTCTGGAAAAGTGAAACCAATGAAAGCCATGTGTTGCTCTCTCAAAAGGATTCCCTAATTACAGGATTTTAAACTTTTCTGCACTCCAAACTTTGACTCTGCCCTTAAAAAAGAAACCACACAATCCACATGAAAGCATATGTTCTTAAGTAAAATCACGTCAGGGGAAAGTTTGCAAGAGGTAAATCCTTACTGTGCCCATCTTGACAGTCTGCCCAGGCCACCCATTTCATGTTTAAATAGTCATTTTAACTGAAACTTGTAAAATATTTCCACCTTTTTGAAAGCCATTAGTTTACCTGGTTTTGGTCAAGAGGAATGGCAGAAATAAACTGTCTCAACAGTTCACCAAAGAAGGCAATCTGTGTGGCCAGAGTTCTCTTGTTCCCGAAGGCTATTCATTACGCCTGTAAGTCTCAAATGGCTCTGTAGTTAGTGACGTCCCTAATTATTTTTCCTTCATTTGTTTTCTCAGCTTCTTCATAATAAGCAATTGCTAGAGGTGTCAGTGAACACATTTTGCCTAATTATGAACCAATTCCAAACACTGTGGATTGGAAAGTTCTGCTCTTTCCTTCAGTGTTTTTGGGAAAGACTGGGTGGAGAGAAAAGCAGAGCAAACAGAGTAAGATATTTTACAAAGAAAGGCACAGTGTTAATTGAAGAGAGAAAGGGGAAAAGGGGAGGAATGTAAGGAAAACTCCTGAAATGCTTTGGAAATTTAAATGTATTGAACCTAAAAGCTAGGACTATAGGAGGTAAATATTATCATCATATTTGTACTGATGAACACACAGGAGATGGGGAAACTAAGGACAAATCACAAAGGGACATTGAGTGCTAAAACTCCAAGCTTTGCAGCAACAAGATCTTGGCTGTCCATCTGCCCAGTGTAGCTGGGTATGTACTTAGGGTACGTCTGCACACACTTTTGCAAACAGTTGCAAGTTTGCTCTGTCTGTGATGTAAACTGTCCAGGTTTGAGTTAGCTCTAACCATCAGTTGCACAGTCACGATGCTTTAATTAATAAGCTTTGCCTCTTTTAGTTATGTCTACATGACTTCTTTTTCAGAGCCAGTTCATATTTCGTTGGTCTCTAGTGCAAGTAGGATTTGCTCTCTCTTGCCTGCAAAAGGCTTTATAGATCTATCTTTAGCTAGGCTGCCTTAAGCATCTGCCTAGCAGCCTAATTAATAAAAAAATCTAGTTAATAAGAGATGCCAGAAAAGTTATATATGCTTCTGAATCAGGACTTGTATACTTTTTCTGAACATGAGGCAAGCTTCTCTTTGTGAATGAGGTTCACAGTTCAAAAACCCCTGAGTCAGATGATCTAAAAATGGGAATAAGTCAACTTTTTTAAGTCCTTCCAAAGGAGATGGTGTGGTTGACAACTCCACCTTATCTCCCTCAAGATAGCTCTTTGAGTTAGTGTGGTTACCCAGGTACCAGATAGTGAAAGGTTACAGAAGCCTTAGGCTGCTTTATTATATGCCAAACACGAGCTCATATTAATACTTCCCCCATAGTCAGGCCAGAAAGCTATAATGGGTTCCTTTTTTAGCTTCCTTTTATGTAAGTTAGTTACAGCTGAAATCAGATGTTACCGAGAATAGTGATCTCCAAAGTGCCAGCACCTGTTGCGTAGCTGAGGACCCAGTTAGTGCTGTTTAATCTGTTACTGTTCCCAAGAAGATCATTACTTGCATACCTAACAGGATGTCATGCTGTTAGGCCTAGAACTCCAGGGACTGAGGCACATTATTTTCATGCTGCTATGGAATCATAGAATCTTTAAGGTTGGAAAAGACCTCTAAGATCATCGAGTCCAACTGTCAACCCAACACCACCATGCCCACTACACCATGTCCCTAAGCGCCTCATCTACACATCTTTTAAATATTTCCAGGAGTGGTGACTCAACCACTTCCCTGGGCAGCCTGTTCCAAGGGCTGACCACTCTTACAGTAAAGAAATTTCTCCTAATGTCCAATCTAAACCTTCCTTGGCGCAACTTGAGGCCATTTCCTCTCGTCCTATCGCTGTTACTTGGCAGAAGAGACCAACACCCACCTCGCTACAACCTCCTTCCAGGTAGTTGTAGAGCGCAATGAGGTCTCCCCTCAGCCTCCTCTTCTCCAGGCTAAACAGCCCCAGTCCCTCAGCCACTCCTCATCAGACTTGTGCTCCAGGCCCTTCACCAGCTTCGTCGCTCTTCTCTGGACACACTCCAGCACCTCCATGTCCTTCTTGTAGTGAGGGGCCCAAAACTGAACACAGTATTCAAGGTGCGGCCTCACCGGTGCTCTAGTGAGCCTGGTTTTATCCCCTTCCCCCTTTGAACCTAGTTTAAAGCCTGTGGAGAAGAATTCTGGAATCGGGAGTTTCGGATAGGACTTTGGCAATGCTACAAAATCATAAACAAAAAAGGAGGAGATGTGGAGAAGCATTAAGAGGTGGCCTAATGAGTACCAGCTGATTCAAGAGCAGAAACAGGTGAAGGGAATTGTGAGCAGACATGTGATTGTTGCCGGAAGGAAGATATAAGAGAGGCAACGGAGAGAGACAGAGGAGAGAGGTGCAATGGATAGAGAGATGGTAGGGCTGCCCTGTTATGATAAAGGCTGTATCTATCTGTTGCAACAAAAGCCCTCTCGATGAGCCCTGCCAACTCATACATGAGAATCCTTTTCCCCCTGTGAGACAGCTGAACTCCGTCTGTCACCAGCAGGTCTGGTGCCGTGTAAACCTCCCCATGATCAAAGAAGCCAAAATTTCGCCGATGGCAACAGCCCCTAAGCCACGTGTTGATCCGATGAGTTTTCCTGTTCCCTTCAGTATTCTTCCCTGCCACTGAAGGCATAGAGGAAAACACTACCTGTGCTCCCGATCCTCCCACCGATCGCCCCAGCACCCTGAAGTCCCTTTTGATCGCTTTGGGACTTCTCTCTGCAACCTCGTCACTGCCAGCCTGTATAACCAATAGCGGGTAGTAATCGGAGGGCTGTACCAGACTAGGGAGTTTCCTAGTAATGTCCTTAACCCGGAAGATCTGTTGTTCAAGTCAAATCTAGCAGTTGCCTAATATATGTCTTTTCTTTTGCCAACCATAACAATTTAACTTAAATTGATACAGGTGATTTACTTTGTTATATATTCATAGCTAAGTTAGGCTGTTGTATCTCTGTTTACTGCACTGCTGTTTGCTGACAGATAGGGGAAAATATGCTGAATTGATAGAGTCAAAGAAGCTGCTGACAATTATATTTCTATTGCTAAGATTAGAAGGTAAGAATATACTGGTTTGTGTTAATACATAAGTCATAGGGAAGCCAGATAAGTAGAAAATTTGGCATAAAGGACTTCTGTTATTCTTTGTATGTTAACCCCTAAAAAGTATTTCATCTTCTATGATTTTTTTTTAGTTTGGAAGCATCTCTTTCTCTATAACCTGTTAATAAATTATTGCAAATATGATTCCAGACATCTAACTTCATTCTCCTTTACCATCCAGAATGAATCTGAATATTTGGAATTTATAAGACCTCTCTAATGGACTCAGATTTTGCAACTTGTCAACAAGAATTTTAGACATCTATTTAATTTAGACATTTTAATGCCTAAATAGCTATTAAAATGGTGCAAAACCTTTGGGAGACTTTGACAATATAACCTGTGTTGTTAAGGGTTATGCAGTCCTCTTTCTCCCCAGATGATTTTTAATTCCATTGTGGCAAGATACCAGGTGATTATTCAATGCATTAGAATCTGTTCAATTAATGAGGACAAACTGAAAGAATTATTGACAATAGGCTTGATTTCAAGTGCAGCTCTTGCAGTGGCTAAGAACTCCCCACTTTCAGACTGGAGGTGGTTATATGTGTCAGTGGGGAATCTCAGCTATAGATTGTGTGAGAGTACAGCATTCTAATTCTAAAAAAAAAAAAAAAAGGAATTTTAGGCTAGCTGCATCTTAATTATTAAAGGAAGAAGAGATCTTCCCTTACCTTGAGAGAGGAGAATAGGTCATTACCTATGTGACGTCAAATGAAACTGTGCAGTTCCATATTCCACTCACCCAACAGTACTTAGCTGTCTAGTAGATCACTGGGATTATAAATCCATTGAATATGGTTTATTACTGCTGCAATCACAGAAATGGATATTATGCTGTTAATGGCAGGCTTCTTAGTACATTAGCTTCTCCTTTTGGTTTTTCTTCCAACCATTAACTAATGAGTTTGCCACTGTCTGCTGTCAAAAGATGACTTTTAGGGGGGCCTAGGGCATTGCTGAGGTACAGCACTTAGCAAGCTACCAAAGTTTTTTTATTTAATACAGAACAAATTATCAGAAAATAGGGGAGAAGGGACAGAATCAGCTGAAATTTAAACATGGAAAGAAAGTAATTCTTTTAACCAGTTCAGTCACCTGAACAATGGCCTTTGAAATTCACCAACCACTATTTGGTTTATTTTCATTTTATGTGTTCACCCTTCCCAGGAAGCAAATGATACACATGTATTTTGAACAACTGACCTACAGAGAGGCCGTTACTTCTGCAGACACTATCAGCTTGTCTTATTTTCATGGTTACAAAGACCCAAAGAAAACACAGATCACACTTTATTGGTTCTAGCAATCTATGGCATCTCAGTTCCAAGACAACCGTGGGACCAGGTCTCAAGGTTAAACAAGAGGAAACAAAAGCCATATACATTATTTCTGCTGATATGAGGAGAGTAGCTCTTTTGAAAATGAATGCATAGGTCCAAAGTGACTTATGGTCAAACTTGGCTTGTCGTTGTTAACTTCTCTTGCCACCTACTGTTCACTTGAACTTGGCTATTTCTCCCACTAATATAGTATGATGAGATCTGTTTGTTGTTGCACTATGGTCTATGATTCTTTTTAAGCTTTAGCCAATTGTTTAACAAAATCAACATTTTGGAATTCACACTTCATTGTCTCTATCAAAACATTTAAATCAAGTTTAGATAGATTTTTAAATGCCTAACTGATTTGCTCATTACACTCAAAGGATGGAGCTGGATGCAGCTGGTACTCTAATTAACAGTTTGTTCTCAGAGATACAGTTTATTAAATACACTATGTTGATATCTTTTGTTCTGATGTTAGCACAGTAAAAACAGAAAAACATTATTCATTAAGTGTACTTCTAAAAGAGAAATGACAAAAACTCTTCAGAATCTCAGTGTAATTTAATTTACAATAATGAGGAAGCTTTTAACAAAGAAAATAATTCATGATGTTTGAGGGAGACCTTGTGTAGGTAGTAAGTTTTCATGCTATTTATGAAGATTAGCAGACACAACTTTTTATCCAGAACATTGAAGCACAAGAAGTGATCTATATTCTGTATTATTCTAGGGATCACTTAATCCAGTTAGTTGAAGTTTACCTTTCAACCTATAAATTTTAAAATTTACTATTTAAAAATTACTCTTCGTGAGAGGAATGGAAAAGGAGGATTGCTTTTGTTGTCTAATTCAAAACTTCCTGTTTTGTTTTTCCTTTCTCAACAGATTTACTTCATATCACTTCATAGACACATATGTAGTTGCCTTTCACTTTTCCTATTATCTGTATTTTCCATTCTGTCCTTTCATACATTTTGTGTAAGGACCTTCTTTGTGACTCCTATGGGCTTTAATGTACTGTTCATTGATTCTCCAGATATCCCCAAATTTCATTTTAAAGCACATGTTTTCTATTGTGATTACACTAGTTCTGTAAGAGCCACTAATCATTTTACTCCACAAATGAACTCATTCTTTTATTTGAGACCATTTACAGAGCAAGATACTCCTCAGTATGAGTAAAGTAAATGAATATGCCTATGCAGTAACCAAAACATAACTGCAGCTGTCAAGGGGTTACTGAATCCAGTTTTAAAGTGGCTAGGTAGGAGTATTGCATATACACAATGACTGTTAAGAATTTACCCAGCATCTCAGATGACTTCTGCTGACTGTGCAACAATTGGTACAATGCATGTAGCAGCTGAGCTGCTTGAAGTACTTAAAATTAGGTAGAATATGTGTAATGAAATCTTTGTTGTGTTAATGTGCCCTATCTGCACCAGAATCTTGTTTTACAGCCTATAGAATACAAATCTGTGCTGGGATAAAATTTGCCTGAGTTAAAAAAAGAAGTGCAGCATTCCACATTGATCTTTAATTCAGCAAATCTTTTTATTTAGTTTATTAACCAAATTTCTGAATGCATGTAAGTGCATTTGTCTGAGAGACAAAGAATGGAGGGTTACCTGACTGGGAATATTTTCTATGCAATAATTATTCCACTTCCTCTCGTGGTAGTTCTCCATAGAATTTCCCCTGCAGCATGAAAAATCAGCCAGAGCTATTCTAAATAAGACTGACCTCAAATCTTCTCTCACTCGTTCACAGTATGAGCTAGTGTGAATTTTTAATGTCTGCAAACAACATTCAGTTAAGTATGAAATCTGAGACTTTCACTCTAATCAATGAGATTAGAGGAAGCATGTGATTCTGATTAATATCTACTAATGTCAAGAAATGCTCTCATCACATTAAAATGCAAATAAAAGTAATTTAGGACCCAAGCTATCATTAACTTCCTTTGTCTCTTGATCTTTGTAATTTTCCTTTAACCTGTTGTCTTTTAATGACTGTGGTGGAGACCTTTCTTTTGATTAAAAATATTTCCAGTAATGATTATAGAAAAATATTCTGGTGGATACTGCACAAATACCTCCGTCTTTCAATAATACTTATTTCTTATCATTCGGGGATTCTTCTGTTTTTTCAGATCTCAAGATTGCTGTAGTCAGAATTGAAACATGAAACAAGTAGCTTTGCTCTATTTTTATAATGTAATTCAAGCTTAGGCTGCAATATAACTTGTTTTCTTTCTGCTGTTTTTGTTTTCCCCCTGTAGAAGCAGTGAAATCAAATTCAGTGTTCATTGCTTGTCAGTGGTGAGCAAGGCCCAAAATAGACAGACTGTCATGAGGATTCTGTTGTCAGCAGGTTGCATAAAACAGGAACATTCCAGAATGTTTTCACTGGTTACTTGCCAGAGACATATGACCACTGTTGATCAGCACACACACACACAAAGATATGCATGTGTATATGTGTATATACACAGATATATGCATAAAATATGGGCTTGCACTGCATAATCACTGAGCTGTTTGAAATCCAAAAGCCAAGTCCATACACAAAAGCATATTCTGATTGGGTTTTTTAAAATACATCAATTCAAAACCCTGAACCTGGCAGTAGTGAAATCTTTGGATTTGTAGTAAAACTCATCGTTAAAATAGACTTCATGTTTTATTTTTAAACTTCACACATTATTCTCTTCACTAACACATTGCTTTGCTGATAATGAAATGAACTGAGTAGAGACTATGTATGGAAATGTAATTCATCGCAACAGAGGACCCACACATGGACCTAAAGCTACTTTAAATCCCTGTTTCAGGGCTTAATGATGCATAAAGCATTCTTTGGGCTCTCTCTGCTGGGAAGATTCCCACTTGGCATCATTATAAGAAATGGAAAGCTTGGACTTTGGCCCGATAGTCTCATATCCAAGATGTCACAAACCTGGACACTGTCCATAAGGCAGAATTTAGAGTGATGCAGCCATGTGTTGGCATTCAGCTGCGCTTACTACAGCAGGTTCATGGGGTGAGAGAGACATTTCAGACTAAGCATCATTCATGGAAATAATTCTGTTCTTTCAACTTCCAAGGAATGATTTTGGAGGATGTATAAGCTCTAAATATGATTATTCCTACACTTCATTCAGTCTACTGCAAACTCTCTGTAGGGTCTTTGGTTTACTTAGGAATATTGTTACAAATCTGTAAAATGATATATACCTACAAGATGTTGATTTTTATAGAAAATGTTTTAACAATGAAATACACTTTCAAAATTTCTAACTCTAGTAAGGTTACAGACAGAAATAAGAAACAGCCACCAAATAGACAATTTATTTTTTTTGAGTCAGCAGAAATAATAAACTAGCAATTTTTCAAATTGTGCTAGGGTCTTAGTGCAGCAATGCTGAATTCGGGTCTTATCCTATTCTGTCTCCTGCTAATATGGAAACATTTCTCACATCTATTACATACTACTTTAGACTCAAAGTATCCATCTTGTCACGGAGTATGACCTGGAGCTTGATTGTTTCCAATAGTGTGGCTAGCTGTGCAGTTGGACTACAGCTACAAGCCGATTCACAGCTCAGCATAACGTATCAGTTCCTTATTCAATCAATCTGTGCTGTTATTTACATCTTTCTGCTGAACTCTAGTGGTGTTTCACAGTGTTGTGTTGTCCCCCCCAGTGTTGCTCATCCCATTCTTGTTAAACTGGGGGAGACTAGTTGAATGAACTAGTGAGGGAAGAAGGGTATTATATGTGAATTGGCCAGGGTTCCCAGTGTCTGTGTGGGTGCTGTACTCTAGTGATAACCTATTTCTTGTGTGTGACAGCACACAGGTTATGGATGCGAAAGAGCATTCTGCATAAGCAGCAGTGTTCTGGACAGGTGAAAGCATAAAAGAAAGCTCTTGCTAATAGAAGTGATTTTCCTGGATGAGGAATTCAGTGACTTTAGCTTTCAGTTCAGCATCTTGTATGGGAATTACTATCCCTGCAAGACAAAAAACTCCTTTGACTTTTATGTATGATAAAACCAGCCATTTAAACACTTTCATGTACTGTGACTGCAAGCAGTCAAGGGAATCCTTGGATCGCTCCAGGAAGTCCTTCAGTCAGTAGATGGCTGTGGCACTGCTTTTAAGTGCAGTATGTAGATGTTAGTCCAATTCAGTTTAGTTCTCTAGATCTAGCTGTTGCCTAAACCTACTTTTCTTCTAATGGGTATACCTCTCTAGCCAGAGAGGAATTCCAGTCCATGAAATTATAATATAAGAGAATTACCACAATACCATTATAGCCATTATTAAACTGTTACAGCATTATAAAAACTGTCACAGTTGGGTAGATGTTAGTTCACAAGATACTAGTGTTGCCTGATGAAATGAAAGGATGTAACATTGCGGATGAAGTTGACATTTAACATTTAGATGTACAGTGTTGTGAATTATTATATTACTAATTTTACAGTATTTTTTTCATTAAATATGTAGCTGCTGGAGTCATGTGATCATGTAAGGACCATAGATGCCGTTAAAAAAATCTATTGTTCTTGAATTCATGGATTAAGGCTTGAAAATGTAAGTTGGACAGCCCTGAAACACGTGATCATATTTTAGTCATAAATCTCATGTTTTTAACAATTGCAGAAAGCTTGGATTAGTAACAGTGGTTATTGCTCATACAGAGATTCATTCAGAGCTATAATCCTCATTCAGTTAAGACCCAATAGCCTTGTTAAGATCTGCAAGGCTGCAGCCCTCAGCCCTTTCAATTTTCTTTATCTTTGCTGAGCCTGATACAATACAAATACAGATGGGCTATGGGCCAGTCAGCAGTATTGCCAATTGCCAAGACAAGAGGCGAGACAGAAGCTATCCACTGTTAAAGGCTTTTGTGCAAGAATAACCTAGGCTGGAGCTGAACCCTTTCCAGAAAAGGGAGTTCCCTGATTTCCCATCCTCTGAACATTCCAGGCCTTTATAAGGCTCTTTGGCATCTATGATTAGCGAAGGAAATACGCTCACTGTCAAATGCAAAAGATGATTTATTGTACAAAAATATATGTTGCTGGACGTTGTGAATATAGCTTTATCATAGATATAGATACAGATAGATCCTAGAACCCAAAAAGAAAAGAAAAACAATAAAATCCACCACAAATCAGAGAGGTTAGGAAATGTATTTTAAAAGCCAAAAAATAGATCATATGAGCAATTAGAAACAATGTGAAAAGTCAGCATGCAGCATTGCAGACTTCTGAAGTGCACGTACTGTCTTCTCAGATGTAGTAGTTATGGCGCTAGTTAATAAGTTCAGCATCTGCAGCTGTGCTGCCTCACTTTGTAACAAATATAGTGGTGTAACTTACTGTTGTATGTTAGATCTTATGCTGAAAGTTCCTTAAATACCTACTTGGAATGATACACAGTATTTACCTTCCAAAAGCTATATTTTATCAGTAATTACTACACAAGGATGCAGGATGCCATCCTTATGTCTGGTTATAAATGAAAGGGTGTTACTGGGGTGTTTCCAATGTCACTTTGTGATGAACGTAAACAAAAGCCAACTATTCAAAGACAAGTTTACGCTGTGTAAATCATAACTGGTGCTTACTTTACTCAACACTTCCAATGGCACTTAACCATCTCAAATACAAGATTATAATCTTCTAACAGTCTGTGCAATATTTTGGAGAGATAATGAAGAAGATCCCTGTGTATTTAAATAATCTTGCAGGAAGAATTTAGTAAGATGAATCTAATTACCTGAACTAAAATATAGCTAGGACGTTAGTCTCTCTAGTTCCTGGCTGTATCCTGGAGAGTGGGTGTGCACCTGGTGTTTTACAGTCACTCTGAAGATCGGCTAAAACTAAAAGACTGAGTGGGATTGATTTTGAACAATTGCTTTTGATGTCAGTCAAAAATGTAACTCTGGCAGCACGAGTCCATGGATTTGATTTTGAAGATGACAACACAGTCACGTCAGCCTTCCAATTTTTTTACTGAAAGTTGCCCATATTTTGGTCATATACCATTTTGTCTGAAGATTACTTGCTGATGAGAGCAACTGAGTATTTGCACTAGTATACAGGGGAAGAAAAGTAGGGAATACATTTGACATAGAGTACACCAAAGAAATTATGGAGGTGATACATGTCTATTGGAAACAACTGCCAAAATCTGTGGCACAGTAGAATTCTATTATTGCTGCATCTTGTGATAATTGTGCTGTTTACCCATGACATCCCCAGCAATTCTAGGAGGAGGGTCCTCCAGATGCACTTGAAATACATGGGAACAAATATTTTATGTATATATACACACACGTATATTGAGTATGTGTATATACATATAAAAATAAAGTACGCTAAAATATGCTGCTCCCTCATAAAGAGGTATCCATCTACCCATCTTAATCACTTCCCAGACATGCTGCAGCATTAACAAACAGACCTAAAGGGAAACAATATCTTAATTTCTTTCAAAATATTCTTCATTAAATATCTAGGGTACAAAACTAATTGCTTCAGACCTTGTCTTTGGCGAATTTCTGTGTACACAAACAAAATAGGTTCATTGTTACCTTCTTTCCAAAACTTTAATGATAGAACATTTTGGGTACCCATGGCAAGCTGAAAATTCTGTTAATGCATTACACTACAGTGCTTGACGCTTATTAGACCACATCTAGAATACTGCATCCAGTTCTGGGTCTCACAGTACAAAAAAAAAAAATTGATAAACTGGAGCAAGTTCAGTGAAGGGCTATGAAAATGGTTGAGGACTAAAGCTCATGTGCTAAGAAAACATACTGAGGGAATCTGGCTCATTTAGCCTGGGGAAGGCTTAATAGCAGCCTAATAGCAACCTTCTGATACTTACAGGGTAAACAGGTATCAAGAAGACAGACCCAGACTCTTCACAGCAGTGTGTGGCAGGACAGCAAGAGACAAAATGTATGAATTGAAACAATCGTCGGAACAGGCTGCCCAGAAAGGTTGTGCAGTCTCTGCCCTTGGATGTTTCTAAGCAGTCAAGCTGGATGTAATCATAGAACCATCATAGCATAATTCAGATTGGAAAGGGCTTCAGGAGGTCTCTGGTATGACTGCTTGCTCAAAGCAGAGGCAGCAATAGGAACAGACCAGGTTCCTCAGGCTTTCTCCAGTTTGGTCTTGAAAATCTCCAAAGGTGGAAGCTGCACAGCCTTTCTAGGCAAAGTATTGCAATGCTTGACTTCCCTAGCAGTGAAAAATTTTTTCCTTATATCCAGCCAAAACCTTTCTTGTTTCAGTTTATGCCCATTGTCTCTTATCATTCTGCCGCATATGGCTTTAAAAAGCCTGACTCCATCTTGTTGATAACTTCCTCAAAGACAAGCTCCTACTCAATATGAGAGGAACCACACATTCTGAGTCTTGACATATACTATGTGCTTGGCTGAGGAGGCCTAAAGCAAGGCTGCTGTCTGCAGGATTATGACTGGACACCTCTAAGTCAGAATCTCCCTAAATGCAGTGATAGTTGCTGCAATAGTAATCTTCTTAAAATCATTAATGGTTTCAACTCATCATACAAGCCCAGAGCTCAGGGTCAAGTTGGCATGTGGCAACTCTTCTAAAGCCTCTCCAAATGTCTGGTGATACCCTTTTTGATATGGCTGGAGTTAATCACTGCTTTACTTATAGACCTGTAGAGAAATGAACAGGTCAATGGTGTGGTAAAGAACTGTCACTTTACTGCACAAATACAGGCCAGTTAAGATAATTAAATCTCTACAGTACATCAGAGCAGGATTAGTTAGGAGCCAGTGAAAAAGAGGAGCTGGTTTGTGCAGGAAGAGGTAATGGGATACAGAGCCCTTCATGCTCAGGTCAGTCACAGAATCCCCCAGCAAAATGGTTTGCCGCTAATTGGCACCTGTGATGACAGTCTCAGCATAGAGGTCAAGGACTGAATGGAATTTGAAGGCTGAACTAACCACCTCTAGGTCAGACATGAGGCATGCTGGTAAGGGTCAGGGAATGTTTAAACCTCAGGCTACCCGTATCATGCCTTTTTTATAGGTAAAGGGAGAGTCTGTTAATTTAGCATGTTTCATGAGTACCAAATATTATTACTCACACTAGGGATAACAGGCTAGAAACAATCATTGGTTTTAGTAAAGTTTAATTCTGTGTAATAGTACACTATTGCAGGATATGCTGTATAAATGCTAGTTGTATTACATCTTAGCAAGTAGTACAAACTCTAAATTATGCTTGAAAAGTGTAAAACCAATATAGTGTATCAAAACGATTTTGAAACAAGAAAAGCAAAAAACAGTGCCATAACCAGTCTTTTTATGTACTCAGACCATCAGCTGCTATATGATAGAAGTTACATAGTTTGTATTCAGAAACAATTGACAAAATCAGATACTGAAAGGTCACAGCAAATTATTACATACTGGACCAAATGAGTCCCTGATGGGTAACTCCTTCTGGTGAGGATGAATATAGGCTGCATGTTTAATGCACTTGGTTCAAAAGTTAACTAGTAGAACATCTTACAGTTCATGCAATAGTCCACTAGGACCATCAGTTCAGTGTAGATTTTGAGAGAATGAAATGCAAGCACATGCCCTGCAAAATCTCTGATTTTCTTTGGAAGTCTTGAAAACAAGTGCTAGCAAGTCTAAGTTTCAGTAAATGAGCAGGTATATTTATAGGTCACTACTGTGATCTTTTTTTATTTCTGATCCACAAAGATGAGTAGCTTGATTAACAGTTGGCCTGCTTACTGAAATTCTTATTGTAATCAGAAAATGCCAGGAAAATATACAAACGCTCAGCGCTCAGTATTAGATTTCTGCAGTTCATACTCTGTTCACTGATGAATAGGCAGGAGATATTCAAAGGTGGTGGATGGAGAAGCAGAGAAGGCAACAGGACAAAATCACAGGCATTAGCTGTAGGCTTTGCTGTTTTGAAAACAGTTTTGGTCCCCTTTCCATAACACTAAGTGTTGAAGTGTTTGATAGGTGTTGAACAGCGATTGCTTGATGTATGGACTACTGAAGGTAGTGCTCTTTTAAGCAGCGTTACCTTCAGCGAAATCTAAGGGTCACAGTACACAATACTGATATGTGTATGTTCTTACATAGAAACTCTGAGTTTTATCTGACCAAACATGTGACAATATGACTACTGAAGTTATCCATGCAAATGATTTAAAAAAAAAAAAAGCGATTCGATTCTTTTCCTTGGGTAGCATTTATCCCACTTGCTGTTTTGAAAGTTAAAAAGTCAATGGTAGCGAGGAGAAACAGCATAGTCAACAATTCTAAAAAAACCAGAGAAACATTCTAGCAGTTCTGTGGCAGAGTGGTGGGAAATGCTTACTTTTCGATGGTGAGTGTTGTGCGCTTTCTGAACATGAGGGGTTAATAAGGTTTATTAATTCAGCCCCTGCTCTGCATTTCCAGGCAAATTTCTGGACTTGTGTTTCACAAATTCTTCCCTTCCTCCTATGAAAAGGCAATTGTGTAGTAGTTGTTAATGTTTGCTGCACAACTTACAGTGGCATTGCTATGTTAACACTATTTGAGATCATAGAATCATAGAACAGAATGTTTTTAAGATATCTGCATTCAACAAAACACCAAGACGCAGTTCATTTGACTTCTTCAAAAATGTCAGTGTTTCCTTGCCTGCCAATGGAGGGGCGTCTAGCAGAACGTGATTTTGAGCAACTGACAGTGACCATTGAAGTGTAACTTAGTGCGAATTCCCACTCACCCCATTTTGAACTAAGAGAAATGAACTTAGTGCCTCAAAGCGAGTCTTGTGTGTGTGTGTGCTTTGTTTACTTGTGTGTTTTTCAATATAGACACAGTGGTGCAGGTTATGTCCAAGTCATATTTCAGTCTACTTGAAATTTCAGACTAGTTGGAGCCTTACCCTTCACTCGGAATAGTGGTTTTCCTTTGTTGAATAGTAATAAACATACATGGGACCTTCTAGGTTGACTTCCCAGTGGGGATGAAATCAGTGACACAGTGTGGATGTACTCTAAATGTAACTTGTTTTGTTACATACATTAGTCCTGGAACAATATTCACAAAGAGCAGACAGATGCCCTCCTCTTCTACAGAATCCCACTGCCAGGGAGTAATTTTGCCTGAAAGGATTGATTTCCATCAAAGAGCAAAGCAGAGAGCAAATTATCCTGCCTTTGACGCGGCAAAACTTTATCTAACAAAAATATAATCAGCAATTCTATTATCAACATATCTTCCAAAGAATGGACGTTTGCTCACACACTGGGAAAAGTACTTGGCAGACTGTGCAATAGTGCCACCTGGTGATAACTGCCGTGGAGAGTGTTTTTCAGCAGGAAGAGAGGTCCAAACCAGCATATTAGAGTACACACCATTTGAAGTGTTACAGTGCCTTGTGCAGATTAAGAAGCCTGTAGTTATGTGTGATGGTTGATACATGACAAGAACAGTGGTTATTGGCATGATGGATGTGCAAAAAGACCCCTAGGTCTTTACTATTTTTTACAAGAATAAGTTAGTACACATTTGCACTATTCCTTTTAAACTTGCCTTTTAAAGAAGGTGGAACTAATTTATTGCCGTTTATACACCCTTAGTGGTTTTCCAGACCTTCACACCAGCACATAACCATAACAGTGTGAGAATGCCGTGTTGCTGCATACAATTGCTCTCTTGTTAGGATCTGACATAAAGAGATACTCAGTCAAAGAAGCAGTCAAAACTTTCAGCAAAAGGAGGTAAAAACAAGATGGCAACTCAAACCAGATGGAGCCATGCTTCTTTTGTGTATATAAGATTTCTTGTTCTGATTGTAGCCTTATCTTGCCATATGTAGGTCACTTGGCTGGCAAGCTATTAATGTCTCCTAGATGTGCTATAGTTCTTGCGATGATAAATTACTCTCTTTCCTGGGAAAAAGTGTGTGTTAAGGTTAGCTTTGCATTTACCTTCCTGACAGATTCAATGTGGGCAGAGGAAAACAATTAACCTATTTAAGAGCAAATATTTTGAGGAAGAAATTGCACAGAGGAAGAACCAAGCAACACTTCCTTCATGTAAAGGCAGTGTGGTTCAGTTATGTCCAAACAGATCAGTTTAGATTGATGAATGGAAAAGATTTATTTAATGATACTGACTTTTCAAATTATTTGAATAATTTGTTTATAGCTCAGTCAGAGCAAGTTAAAGTCAGTGAGAAAATTTCATGGTTGAGGGAGAGGGGGGAGTTTGTCTGTACCAAAAAAATAAGCAGCTGAGTTCATCATCTTAAACTGAAGTCAGTGTTGCAGCTATCAAGGGGGAGATGAATTCAACACAGGGCTTGGCAGGGGAGAAGTTAAATATTTCTGAGGAATGGGAACTTGCTGCCTACCTTTCAGATAAGCAGGCAAAATAAGGCCAGTTGAGAGAATCCAGTAATGAGACTATGGAGTAAGAATCAATTAAAATGATCCAAGTATAAAAGGTTATGGGAGAGGGAGATTCCATCTCCTTTCTTCCTGGTGTTTTGCCATGTTTGGCTCTTGCACAGAATGCTGAACTGAAATGGGGCCTTTATTACCAGCTCAAGAGAGAGTGATTTTGAATTCCCTTTGATTTATGTTATGGAGTGCTTTTATTTTATGGGCTTGACAAAGACCAGAAAGACCTTTGTAAGCTGGACTTTATATGTGCAGCATCTTTGCCAACTGAAGTGGAGCTCGCTTGCTTTGACATTGGCTGAGCAGCCATTCACAGTGCTGAGGACATATTTAATCCTCACTTTGACACATCCTCTAGTTATTCAAAGATGCCAGCATTTGGTCAAACTTTTTATCACTGATGTATGCTAGGAACTCAGGTATTTATCTGGGCACTCTTCAGAAAGCAAGGAAGGTCCGTGGAAGCTTGAACCACTTGAGAAAGGCTGTGATTCACTTATGAAGAACAAGAAGAGAATTGAACTGAGCAGAAAGAGACTTACAGCAACAGGTTTGCAGAGCAGTCTAGCCCCTCTTCTGGGGCTAGGGAGACCCTGGGTGCATCCCAGCTAGTAAGGTGCAGGGGGTATTGGAAACCACTTCCACTTCAAAGGTGATTTCAGTTTTTCAAAACTGAAAGGTGGCAGTGATCGAAGACGGGTTGAGTGAGGCAGTAAATGGGAGCAGTGTTCCTGATAAAATATCCTGGCTTCAGTTAGTCAGTACAGACATGAACAGATCCCATACCTATATATCTTTCCCCTCCTGCCATCATTTCTTTTGCAGTTGACCACAGAAGCATCTTATTTGTGCAGGGATTTAGGATGGTATCAAAACTAGCAAATAAACAATGGGATTACTGCGGAAAAGAGAAAAAATTCACGGGGAAAACCAATAGAGATTAAGAATGCATAAAAAAGAGAAAGAAAACATTTAGAAGGGAAGGAAAGAAAAAGACTGAAGTTGTAGTGATATGCATAGGATTAAGAAAGAGAATGAATAGGAAAACCTAAGAATCAGTGTTGGTACAGGAAGCTAGAATGGGAAAATCTATTCAAGCTAGAACTCTATAAGTCGGTTGGCCAAAACTTCTCCTAGTAAAATGTAGATTTGGATTGACCAAATGATTTTGTTGCTTCTTGTGGCATTGTTTTGGTTAGAAGGAGGAAGTTGGCAAAAAAATCATATGATCCTTCTGAAACCAAGGCATTTTAGTTTTTTAAGTGAGAAAATAAAAATGTAAACACCTCAACTATATTTTATTTCAGTGAATTAAAAATTTTAATAAGTCTGAAGACAACAAAAAATATTAGCTCACTGCAAAAAAAAAGGGGAGAGAAGCTTTGAGAAATTAGTATGAAGCTAATTTCTTTAATAACTATTTTCCAGGTCAGTGATGAAATAAAAAGTCAGCTGTTCACACATATATATTTAAACCACTTACCATTATTTAGTAATGTTGTAACATACATGATTCCGGGATTTCTGAATTTGGTGTAGCGCATGGGAACACTGATCCATCTGGAGCAACATTCTGTCTCTAGCTTTGCCCAGTTCCTGACATTTTAGTGGAAGACAAACAAACTAAAAAGATAATCAGTTACTGTTCTCCCCTCAATTTGTGCTGAGCTACTAATTTAGATAAGGGAGTCTGTAAGTAAGCCCTGAACCATAATGCTGGTTTTCCTGATCATAATCTTCTATGATTATACAGTTATCTTTTGGTCATAACATTATCCAGCACTTTTCTTAAACCCGTCTGACATGTTTGAATGAATGGCATCCTAATGGCAGGAACTGTCATTATATCCATCATGTGGCTAAATAATGAGGAGCCTAGATACTAAGCAAACAGGCTAAAGGGTAATATATGACTGCAGGTCTAACTCATGCTATTGATGCATGAAAGTGACAGAACATAGCAAAGAGAATCCTTACCCAGTTAATTTAGTGAGGGTGAAAATGAGCATGTAAGTGTGGGCCAGCAGGAGCAGGGAGGTGATCATGCCCCTGTACTCGGCACCGGTGAGGCCGCACCTCGAATACTGTGTTCAGTTTTGGGCCCCTCACTACAAGAAGGACATTGAGGTGCTGGAGTGTGTCCAGAGAAGAGCAACGAAGCTAGTGAAGGGCCTGGAGCACAAGTCTGATGGGGAGCGTCTGAGGGAACTGGGGTTGTTTAGTGTGGAGAAAAGGAGGCTGAGGGGAGACCTCATCGCGCTCTACAACTACCTGAAAGGAGGTTGTAGCGAGGTGGGTGTTGGTCTCTTCTCCCAAGTAACTAGCGATAGGACGAGAGGAAATGGCCTCAAGTTGCGCCAAGGGAGGTTTAGATTGGACATTAGGAGAAATTTCTTTACTGAAAGAGTGGTCAGGCCTTGGAACAGGCTGCCCAGGGAAGTGGTTGAGTCCCCATCCCTGGAGGTATTCAAAAGACGTGTAGATGAGGCGCTTAGGGACATGGTTTAGTGGGCATGGTAGTGTTGGGTTGACGGTTGGACTCGATGATCTTAGAGGTCTTTTCCAACCTTAATGATTCTATGATTCTATGATTGTTCTCACACAGCCAAACGTTAGGCATCTGGTTTAAAAACCTAAGTTAAGAGACTAGTCTCCCTTGGATTCCTATATAGTCAGCAGAAAGAGATAGTTCCTCCACTATCTCTCACAGGAGCAATACAGAACAGATCTAACTCAGATTCTTGATTCTAAAATGGTTGAGATTATTCTTCATGTAACATGGATGAGCCTGACACTATTGTTAGTAAATGAGATAAATGTATTTACTGTAGATAATAGAGCATATTAGTCATCCATAAGTGTAGTTACAAGCTGTATAAGAATGTGAATGGGAATTTTTTAAAAAGTGGTCTAAAATACAAAATTTATAGAACAGTAGAACAGTTTATCCTGTGGCTGGTATCCCAAGTGCTAGAAACTACCTTCTGTTAGAGAAGAAGTTAACACTATGTGTGTAAATCACAAATGAAATGTCCTCAAAGACAATATTCCTATGTGGAAGGGTTTTACAAGTGTTGATCTGTTGAGAGATAGATGCACTTGCCAATGTCTTTTTTGCTTGGGAGGGACCTATTTTTGGGACTCCCCATTGGCTTCTTTCCCAGATTTTGGAGTGACTCCAGGTCTCTCTGGAACCTGGCCTTGCTGGCAGAAGTGAAATATATTTTCCAGTCCTACTTTCATGGGGTGCATAGGAACAAAAGTTGGTTAACTGGTGGTGCTCTTAGAAGGTGAGGCTTGTATAAGAATACCTCTGGATTTAAGACTTCAGTGGCAGCTGACTTCGCTCCCTAAATGCTTCATACAGGCTAGTAATATTTGAAACATGTGACGCATGCACATGTTAAGAATACAGTTTCACCTGATTAATCTAAAATTACTGAAAAGAGATTTTAAAAACAGAATAGTTTGACTTCTTTGATTTCAGTATATGTTCTTCCAGATGAAGAAAATTTGTAGAAGCTAAAGAAGCCATAATAACTTTCAGAAGCATACACTGGATTTATATACTTCTACTGCTTGCCCATCAAAGGAGATTATCTTAATCAGCAGAAGATAAATGGAACCTGACTTTCAATTAGTAAAAATAAACACGGTGCATTAAAAAGTAGAATTACCAAATCAAAAAGGAGGGTATGAATATCAGTGGGAACAATGTACTCCTTAGATTAAAGCCATTGCTGGTGGCTTTTAAAGTCTAGACCAGAGACACATTCAGAGACACATTTTCTCCAGCTGTGAGTAGGATCCTACACTGCGCTACATACCCTCCCCACCCCACTCATATGAATACACCTACCATATACACAGTACTGTTGGGTTGTTGCCTCCTGGAATAACCAGTTGTGCACTGCACAGATCACTTGCAAAAGTTGCAAATAGTGTCCAGACTAGAGAGCAGACAGACAAAAGTGGCTGCAGCTGTAAGATTTCTTCAACCTGCAGTTGAGGAGCAGTCTTGGAAGAGGCAGCTCCGAGAGAGAGACAAGTAAAATTGATTCTTATACAGTTGATATTTACTTCATTTATATTGCATTCGTATTAAGAATCAATATTATATACTGCAAGATAAACTGATTTACCAGTACTATCTTTGTCAGGAAAGCCACTTACGATGCCTCTAAAAGACTAGTCACTTCTAAAAATAATATTTATGTGACTGGTATGCAGATACAACTTTAGGTGCTTAACCTTAGGTATCTAGATTTGAACATTTTGTCTTAAGCCAGCTTGCTTTGTTTTCCTCAGCTTTTCCTACTCACTCAGTTTTATCTTTCAGAATAAGCATTGTTCTAAGGTTGTACCATATAGGGGAGCCTCTGTACAGATAAAACCAGACCTGTTGATATACTGTATGAATCTGAAGGCAAACTGCAATTATATACTGAAGGGTTGTGGAAATTTTCCCTGAATATTTTACATAAACAAGTTATTTGTTCATTCAACAAACCTGGAGCACTTCAAAGCAACTGTTTACATTAAGGATGAAACAGAAAATTTTGGTTGGCAAAATTCCATCCTCATGGCTAGAGAGTTGTCAAGCAGATTACATAACCATTAGGGAGGTAATATGTTTATACTGAAGGGACAGCTCAAGCCAAAAACATAATTTTTACATGGAACATCCGGATGTGTAAGTGCATACACACCTATTGGTGGAAACAAAATGACCAGTGTTGGCTGGCAAATCTAGTTTTGGAGGCCTGACTTGAAAATTCTACAGAAGCAAGTGTTCAAGCACAGGCTGCACTTCAAATTACTGCAGGCAGAAGCATTTATGCTTCTTACTGTCATTCTGCTTTTAGATATATAGTGAGATATTTTGGGTCACAGTATCTGAAATGGTTGTGAAGTCTAAGTTGAGAGGAGGAGCATGTAATTTCTATAACAGAGCAGAACTGGTGTCTCTTGTGTTATACTGCAGGAACATATGCCTCTCATTAGTCCTTGGAAAAAAACAAGCTAAAGGGTGAAGCTAAATAAATACTGTAAAGCTGTATTCATGGATATTTATTCAAATGCAGTCAGTTCAACAACACTCAGACAGTTGGGTTTTTTTTATTTTTCATTGTGCCCTCATGCATACGGGCCTTTGTTCATCCCAGTTCCTAGGAAAGGTTGCATATATATAGGCAGTTAAGAAAAAGAGCCTAATGATTTTTTACAGCTTGGAGGAAACAATAACTGACCATGTAACTCACAAGCAGCTTCACAAAGTACCAAACAGACAAAATCAATTAAAAAACAACAGTTTTTCAAACGTGCCAGGCTGTAATATAGTTATGAATAAAGTTATGCATAACCAACAGCTTCATAATTACAAAAGTCTGTTTGCAATCAATTATGAACAAATGTTTTAGTCATGCCATACATAGTTTCTAACAGATAAAAACCCTGCATGTCTAATTGCAAGATTTGTTCTGTGTTCTTCTCTTGTATGTGTAAGAAAGTGAAGAAAGTAATTACAGTAGGCCATATTTGCCAGCAAAAAAGAAATCCTCTGAAGGAGAGTGGGCTAATTGTATGAAAGCCTTTTACTAGTTGTAGAACTGTTTCTGTGGAGATATTTAACAGAATTTTTTTCATAGAACCCCTCTTTGAGGGGGTGGGTTCTTCATTGTGGAGGAATAAATATGAGAAACAAACTACACTGAAATTTTGGATTGTACTCGGTTTATTTCAGAAGATCCCGAGAGGATGTGGAAATTTGTCCTCTGAATTCTAATAAGCCTGTTTTTTCTTCACTGATTATTCTGTGATCCCAGAGAGACCAGCTCCCTCACTCGCGTATCTGAACTAGGTACCTTATTTCAGCCAGTTGTGAATGCTTCTAAAGAATGGAAAAACCTAAGAAATACAGAATTCTGGTCTTGTTTCTTTTACTAAGTAAGTTTGAAAATCATAAATTTATTATCAGTGTAGTATCCGTTACTTGCCTTTTGTCTTCTAGAGGATTTGAGGTGCTTGAGATGAATTGTATTGTTCCTACTCTATCAGGATAGCTAATGAATCATGTCTAATTTCAGCTTTAACGGAAGCAGCTTTTAGACACTGTGGTTGCTTCATGAGGTAGGCTGAAGGAAGAAGAAGAAGAAAAAAGTTGTATTTCTGGCCACGGGATGAATACATCGTGATGTCTTAGTTATATTCATTACAGCGTAGTATCTATACAAATGTTTCTTTATCTGGTTTTGGAACCTAAGTACTTTATCTAAGCAGTAAAGGGATGGTATAGGGGAGGTTCTGCTGAGCTTACAATAAAGGCTAATGGTTGTCATAAGGGTTACCATTGTTGATGGCCTGCATCAGTACCAAATAAGAGCTTCTGTGCATAGACTAGACTATGGAAAAGTTGAGTTTCTTGTCAAAAACCTTGTTGAGAACAATTTTTTGAAATAATATAGTTTGCAGCAATATCCTGTGTTTCCAAGTTCCATTTGCACAGCTGGAGCAGTGCAAACATATAAAATGGCAAAAAACTACACCAAACCAAAACAGCCTATCAAGGCTCTTGGGGACTGAGATGTGTCTCAGCTGTTATGAAGCCAGCTAAGTTGACCTCTCACTTCTTGCTCTCTTCCCAATACAGGAGATATTACAGGGGCATGAAGGGTAGACCAAACCTTCACTGCCAGAAATCAGAGCTACTGGTAAACTTTATTAGGTTATGGTGAAGGCCAACACATCCCTTGCTGGCCCAGGGGAGCAGAAGAGTGGTGTAGAGTTCCGCTCAGTTTAGAGTCTGGCTTTTGTGCTGCTATAGCCTGTCTTAGCTCTTGTTCAGTTAAGCAATGAAAGAAAATAAGTGAGTCCCTGTTCAATACAGATAATTGGTCCTTGATTGGGGTAGGGTAATGGACTAATAATCTCTTGACATATCTTCTAGCTCTATATTCTAGAGAACAATCTTCCAGTGACTGCATTTTTCAAATGTGGACCAGAACTTTCAAATCATATATATTTAGCTTTCAATTCATGATGCTTCCTGGTACTGAAATGCAAGGGCTCATTTTGAGTTGAATCACCAAATAAACCCCCCCTTTGGATTTCTCATAACCCAAATCCCTAAAGTAAAGACAAATCACACCTTAATTTAAAAAAAAAAATAGAGAAAGAAAGAAAAGAGAGTAAGGTGATGTATCTCTGCTTGAGAACCCCAAGGGCAAACTTACTGGCTGCTTGCTCAGTGTGGATGGGATCTACCAAAGAAGTACATCCAAGGGAATCTGAACATCATTCTTTCCACTTTTTTACATTCTGCTATGATGCCAGGTTTTTGAAAGGACATTAAGAAAAAGTTGGCAATGGAAGGCGGGAGGGGAAAGAGCGAGATCATAATTCAAGCCTTCAGCCTGGCTGTTTTTCCTGTAACTGTGGTGCAATGCCAAAACCACTTGCGTGCAGACTTCAAGTGTAATTCTGATCACTCTCACCTCTGATAAATTTCAAGCCAAGAGGTGGAGATGGTAGAACATCCATACTGTCAAGAATGCTGGCATTCTCCCCAATTTTGTGAGCAGGATCCACCTGCCAGGCACTGATTGATTCAACCATCTGGCTCTGCATTATAACTGCAAGAATGCAAAACTTGCACAAAACCAGATAGGCATCATCTGTGCAAGGCACTCATTGGATTCAAAGTCACTACATTAACATTGAAAATGGCATGGCAAAAATGACTGATTTGTTATGTCTCATATCATCCAAATGATTGTCTTCAGCAAAACACAGTTATAGAGCAAATGCACATCTGATTAGAAAATTAACCTCAGTCATTAGACATTAGAAAGAGAAAAGCATCTACCCCAGTGATAAACAAACACTATATTGATCTGTAATTGCTGGTGTATATCAATCCTTTCTCTTATCTGACAGGATTTTGGAGAAGAGATTTAAATTTAAGAGGTAGTAGTTTTACAGTGTTATAACTTACAAAAAGGTTAAAAGGTTAAAAAAACCCCAACACTAAATTAGTTCAGTTTAGTTTTCTCTCTGCTTGTTGAGGCATGTCACAGGCAAGGTCAGGGATTGCTTTGACACTAGCAGTGTTTAACTCCAAATGAGGCACTTAATACACTCTCTATTCTTTGCCAGGTGACCCAAGTAGCACTCTTATTGTTTTGTTAGATAAAATTAATAATATTTTTTCAGATCCTAAAGTAAAAGGTGGGCAAACTGTGAAATAGGCAATTCTGACTCTTTGTGCCTCTCTCAGCAAAAATTTCTCTGTAAGACTTCTTCCCTTACAACGAGCATATAACGCCTTTGAATCATCCAACTTTCCCAAGCAGTGGGAACCAGTGGCTAATGAAGAGTGTGAGACTTTATCAGTGTTTTCAGGAGTCAAAAGCACAGCAGAAACTGGACAGAAATATTTTACAGTGAAAATAGTGGATTCCCCAGTGATTATTTCTCTACTAGAGAAACATAAGGCATGTTGCAAGCTTTGATTAGGGACTTTTTCTTTTAATCTGTTGCATATCATATCTAGTAACATGGTCTGGATTAAGTTAGCTGGAAGTACTTGTGTTTCTCAATTCATGAAGAACACCTTCAGAAGTATTCTTAAAGCTGCAGTTCAGAGTTGTGCATATATGTAGGGAAAATCCAACATGCATAGAGATATGTCAGTTTATTCATGATCTGTGTAGTCTTAAATACAGTCCTTTGGCTCTGCTGTTCATTGAATTGAAGGGATCATGTGGAATAAGTATCACATTAGGTTGTGATTCAAGACTCTCTCATAATGCAGAAACTCAAAGATGCAGAATTAAGATTGCGTGTTCTACTGCTTGACTTTGCAGTAGGATTAATGTCCCTTGAAATTGTGTCCATGTACATGTGTGTATGTGTGTGTGTTCCTAAGATTAAAAAGGAAATCTGCATAGTACTTATCCCATCCTACACCAACAGCAGGGTTATGTCTGGAAAACCTGTAAGTATGGAATAGAAGTCTTCCATTTGAGTTGCAGAACTAACATTAGCTGTCTGCAGAAGAACATTGTTTTTGCAGAGCAGAAGGATCAATCCTGGATCTCAAGGTGTATTACAAAAAGTTCAGCCTCGTGTTTTTCTCTCTATTTAGTCTCTGAGGATAGAAGACTCTCTGCCCAAAGGACTGTGATATAAGCTTTTGGTACCGTGTATTGTACCAGGGAATGGAACTGGGAACTTGGTAGGAGAGGCACAGAGAAAATAAAATTTTGCTGGATGAGTGACGGGGAAGACAAAACACACAGCAACAGCAGGTCTGGGGGATGGGATAGTAGTAATCTGTGTATTTCTCCCCACATCTGGTTTTCCTCTCTTCGTCATCATGAGATTTGTTACGCTGACACATGCCATTACAGAGTGAGCTCTGAACCTAGTGTATCCTTGCAGTCCCTAATTCCCTCAGGCTAGCTTATGCTATATTGATTCTCTAATCACTGTAGTTATCTCAGCAGGGTCCATATCCAGAATGAAATGAATTTAAAAGTAGTTTCTGAATACTGAAGAAAATGTTCAGAGTTTTTTATTTTAATAACAGCATAATACCTATTGTTTACTTCTACTGGACCTATTGTATTATACATATTATTTGCTCTACTAAAACCGTAATGTAAACCTACAAAGTGATTTTGTTATACCAACTTTACTTCTCTGGATAGAAAATAACAAACTCTTACACCAAAATTCACCTCTTAAATTACATGTCAGATCTTGAATTCAGTATTATTCTCTCTCTCTCATGTGAGAAAATTATAAGCAAGATTCACAAGGAAGTTATGGGAGGACTAATTTTTAAATTATTATTAAATCTTATTTATTACTTGCTGAACACTGATGAGGCATTTGACATTGCACAGATGCATTTGAGGGAGCTCTGGTCTGCATCTGGCAGTTGAAAAGTGCCTGTATGTGGGGATATAAACATATGAAGAGATAAAAGATACTAAAAAACTGAAAAGGGAGCACCTATCTTTATCCTGTATACTTCTGTATGGAAATAGTTGAAGAATAATAGAAACTGTAGCTCTTCTGATTCAGTGGTGTCTTATCTGTAATATGTGAAAATAAGCTTTTGAGCCAGGCATTTGCTGCAGTATTAAGTTTCTCATTTTGCAAGTAAAGGATGGTCACGGAAAAGGCCTTTTGGTATCTTTGTCAAAATGTACATCTAAATGACTAATATGAAGAGGTGGAGAGGCTATATGCCTTTTATCTACTCTCTAGCAGACATGTTTAGGACTCTGTTTAACTTTCACTGACATTGCTAGCAATACCTGTTAAAGAATATTTCCTCATTTTTGAAATCCAGTCAGATGAGACAATATGTAGAGTTACAGTAAATGTTTTACTGTAGATACGTCTTTGTTTGCTAGTGGTACAGTTGAGAGAAACCCTGCCCAAAGTAAGTGATATCATCTGAAGCTAGGTTCAGAGAAAGAGGGGGTGGTGGAAGGTATTTTTGAAAAGAGACAGAAATTTGACATTCTCCAGCCTCCCCTCTTAGCCCAGCATCAGATTAATATACAGAACATGGGCCTCTTGGTGGGCAGCATCATTTGAGCAGGTGAAATGGGGATCCCTGCTAAGTTACAGACTTGCTTGTATGAAGGCAGTAGAAATCTGAGATGCTTTTACAGACCCATAGTGTATATATCTCCTCTTTACATTACTGGAAAATTAGATTTATATTGCTCAGGATAATGAGGAGTATAGTTAACAAATAAAGGGACTTGGCTATCGGGCTGTCAAATAAATAAAATAGTTAAAAGTAGAGCAATAGAAGGAAAATGTATTGAAGTAAAAAGAATCTTTTTTGCTGACATTTTATGCTTTTTGAATACAATCTTAACCTGGTGTATGTGTGTGTGTTTTATCCATGAAATACACATGAACATTGTTAAGGAAAGGAGGGGAGACTCTTTCTTCAGCTGGTGATTAGTTTGTTATAGCCAGCCTTCATAATTTGTATCCTTTTGAATTAAGATTGTCCAGAGGCTCTGCTTACTCATTAAAATTTGATTCAAACACACTGAAACCTAACAAAAGGTTCTCATTAATGATAATTAACTTCATGTTTTATAGTCTTTTGAAGCCTTGTTAAAGTTAGTGATGCATTCTACAGGTCATTTTATACATTCTTGCAAGGAAGCTGGATGCCCAGCAGCGTTGACCAGAATGCCATATCACAGACTTGACATCCCTAGCAAATGTGATATTTAAATAAGGGAATTAATGAGAAACTAGAACTGTGTTCCAAAGTGCTGTTAGCTTGTTCTCCAAAAAAAAAAAAAGAAAATTGATGGAGATTACTAGAACACATACCTGTTTGATCTTTTCCATTTACACAACATTGAGAATACAGAATACACTTTAAAATGTGTATAGGAAAAATTGACTTTGTCTTTCTGAAGATACCTATTTTCAAAATGTTATTGAATGTGCAAAAATTAGTGATTTTTCATATAACGAACTGTATGAAGCTGTACCTGCACCAAGTCATGGCAACAACACTCACATACTAACTAGAGTTGTGTTTGGTTGACTCTGGCTTTACGACATTCATTGTAGCTACATGCATTAGTCACACCACTGGCACTTTAGTAAGTGACGAAAGCATCCAGTCAGACAGTGAGAATAGTGAGCACTACAGATCTCAGAACGATTCAAAGCAATTTGTCACTGAGTCGGAACTGCATGAACTCGTTCCAGTGCACCATCTTACTGACAAAGTCAGCCTTTTTTCTGCTTTTCTAAACAGATCATAAATTTGTTTGTGACTCATTCTTATGTAGTTTACTTCAACAAATTTTATCTTTCAGTTACACAGTTTGCCTACACAATTTATAATTGGTCATCTAAGATGCAAATTAGTCTTTGTTTGAACTTTGAAGTTTAATAAACAGCTTTTGCTATTTTCTGAATATTTGTGAACATTCAGAACTGTTGCGTTATCTTATATGTGACTAATCTTTTCAGAGTGTGCATGTGTGAAGTGAAATAATTCATTGCTTACAGCTTTATTCCTGCAAGCAACAGAGAATGTTCACAAATACATTTTTATTTCATTTTCCCAGAGATAGACTGAATCATATATACATGACACAGTCCATCATTCATTATTTACAAGCATTTTCTAAAAATTTCTGAAAGCGAAAACATGGAATTTGGTCGATAAGCTATTACAAAAAATTCAGGCAGTTCATACAAGAGGGATCAAACTGCAGTGAGAATGTTACCTTTAAATTAGTGGTTTCATGCAGCAGCTTCTGCCATATAGAAAAATTTTTTTTTTTTTCTACTGTAGTGTGCTTATTGATTTTTATACAGTCAGTTGCCACCTTGATCCCCATTACAAGAGCTAAATAAGAACTTTTTAAAGGCTTTAAAAAATATTTTTAATATTTATTATAAAATTAGTAAACTAACATGAGTAAAGTATTAATGAAAAAGTCATTAAATCTCTTAACTTCATATTAAACTCAGATACTTAATCTCTGAAAGAAAATGGTGGACTCTTAATCATTAGGACAATTTTTTATTAATCTTTTTATAAACCATTTAGTTTCAACAGGGTCAGTTTCTAGTAATGTCAATTTAATGTGCCATTCTTCAGAAAATTCCAGAACGCTGCCAGCTGCCGCTTGCCTTGAAACAATACAGAGCATTAGCTCCCCTTTCTACACTTAGAGTCCCTGGCATAACTTCATTCCTGACCTTTCGTAGTTTCTACACCATTTAAACTCTAAGTAGAATCATGGAAACATATTACATGCAAGTGTTGGGTTTTAGCTCTACCAGTCAACATGCAATCTGATGCACAGATTTTAAGGATTGCCTAACTGAGGTCTGACTGATAATGTGACAAACTATTCAGAGCAGAAACCACTTGGATAAAACAAAGAAGGTTGTATCTTTCTCTCTTTGTGGTCTAATGAACATGTATCTTTAAAGTAAGAATGCCCCACTGAGTTCTACTTTGAAATCTAAAAAATATGTGCATGTAAATTAGCATATCAGAATCATTGTCCAATGTTTGTAATTTTTTTCTTTTTGGCTTTTAAAGCAGGTGAGATGAATGATGTTTTAATAGTGTCTCTTAGTTTGCAAGGGATTATTAAAGATGTTTATTGCATTTCAGAAGGCATGGACTTGTTTCTGTTCTGCAGAGAACCATCTGCAAAGGATTCCAACCAGTGGATTATCCCATAGGCAGAATATTCCACAAGCAGAAATATTCCAAAGCTCCATTTAGCCAATAATGAAACAAAAGCAATATGGTTTACTCAAAAAGAGAGGCATATTATGAAAGAAGTCAGTACAGAGGAAAATACAGATATTTTATAAGAGCACCACCTATGTATTTCATTCTATCAGCAAAGATAGTAGCTGTGGAGACCGGGACAAGTACAAATACTGAAAAAATGGGTACAGCTCCTTTCAGCTTCATTAACTCAGGTCAGATCTGAATTTATTCTTAAGCTTTTAAAAGCTCTTCAGTATTGATCTTTTCTTTTTCTGTAGTTTCTTGTGCTTTTTCTTCCTTATCTTGTACTTTAGAGAACAGATAGAGAAGCTGATGACCTAGATTCTGCTCTTGGATTTGCCCCACTCTACCAATGGCATTTGACATATTGAGGCAAATAGTCTCTTTAGGCTGTAATATAAAATTGAGATACTTAGCTACCTACCTCAGATGTTTCAAAGTAAATTCATTTGTGTTTGTGATGCCTTCCATTTTGGTGAGTGCCACAAAAAATACTGATAACTTCACTCAAAGTTTGCGATGGCAATAAATAATGGATGCCACCTTTTTAAACCTTTGTGGAAGAAGTTTATGCCTTTACACAGAGGCAAATCTCATTTGCATATGCAACTTAATCTGTCTATCTTGCTAGAAGACACCTGCAGGCAAAGTAACTGTAGGTTTAAAAATGAGTGGAGAAATTGATGAAAGAAAAATCCACTGAAAGCTATTAAATACCAAGACATGAATTCTCACTCAGGAAGTCTAAATGTGGTAAACTGATATTTTGAGAAGGTATCCCTGTAAGCTTCACTCAGCATATGCTGTTGACAACAGCCAGAAGCAGGGTGCTGGGATAGCTGGGCCTGTGGTCTGACCTTTGCTGCCATTCTTATGTTCTTTTAGCTTTGTAATCTTAGTTTTAATATTCTTCTTTTTGTGTCCAAACACAGATCAATTTTACTGCCTTGTCTTCAGTATATGTGGATATTCAAAGCACTAGATTCTCCTTAGTATCCTACAGTCTCTCATGTTTATATCATAATATGACCAGACAGACACATATCAATGCAAAGTCCTTCTGAAAAATCTGCAATTAGACTTCACAAGTGTTATGCATTACTTCTGGTGTTACATGGTTTCATCTCAAAAGTCTAAATCACTGGCACTTTGAAAGAAAGTCTGTGGAACAATAATGCACCGACCTTGTGAGTCATTCCTGTGAACAGGGACATTTACAAAGAATTAAAAATGGAAAAGAATTCATAGTATGAAAACACTGTCTTTAATGCACTCTCTCAATCTGTTCTGTTGTAGAAATTTGTGAAGAGTGCTTTACACACTGATAGAGCTAATAGAGTAGGAGGTGGAACACTAATTACAGTACAAAGCAGTACTTAAAAAGCCTTGGCAATACTTAGCTACAATAATGTACCCTATAGACTTTTTCTAAGATTCAGCATTTCAACCTAGGGTTCAGTCTTTCAGTTTTTATTCAGAACAGCTTCAAGCAAAGAACCTATTGATGCCAGTAGGAGTTGTGCCTAAATAAGAACAGCAGATTCTGGCCCCTGAATTGTAACTCTTTGTGTAACATAGTTTTTCTGCTAGTTGGGACACACATTTATATACCTCTTTATGGAAGATTTTCATTTTTCAAGCTTGCAGTGGGATAATGAAAACTGGCTAACCTTACCCATAAACTTAATGGAGCCCTGGGGGCATCTGGGAGGGATAGCTGTAAGAGCACTCGCTGCTTTCCATTTGAATGTTACATTATTTCTTGAGTTTAACTGAACTGAACTCAAGTAAGACACTGTCTCTTCGCATTTGTAATTGTTGGGGGGACATAAATTCAGCAACATGTGACTGGTCAGCTGTCCTGTTTTCTCCTAAGCAATGAATTTACTGCACACACATGCTCTGAGGCGATTATTCTCTTATCGTTTATGGTATCTAAAGTTTTTTCCTGATAAATCTAATTCATATAGATTGACAGTTCAAACAATGTGTTTTCTGGGTCTCAGGAGGAAACGTATGGCTCACTTTTCGTTTAGTAACTTACAGAGATTAGGTTTTGCATAATGTAAATCTGAGGCGGGTCATACTTTGTAATGCTGTGAATGCAATTAGTGAGATAAATACAGAGCTAAATTCATTTTCTCTGAAAAGAGGCAATCTGATTGCTATGCAAAAAACACCTTTATTTGCAATACTGGCAGTTCATAATGTGGTTAGCAATGCACAGAGTGGCATTTTGATTTGCAGCTTTAAAGAATTCTGGGATGAATAAAACATGGAATTAATTGCCAGAGAAGAACCTTTGCCAGACTAGATGAGATCTACTGTGCTGAATAAAAGCTATAACCTATGACAGGCTGTGTTCCACTCCCAAAGGAAATGATGTCAATACCAGAAAAGGTTAAATAGCACTTCAAATAATTTGCAGCGCCAGAAGTCCTTCCTTTTCAGATATAGGTTGAGGGTAAACACATATTCATGTGTCCTATCATCCCACAGCAGGTATGATTAGAACAGAGCTATGAAAAATATCAAACTCCATGCTTTGTATTAGTAAATTTGAATCAGTGTTGCAGTTGATTTTGAAGTAGCAACAGCTGTTAAGTTGGAAGGGAGAATAGGCAAATTTATGTGTTTTGATATATGGGGGATCCTAAGTCCATATGTGGAGTTGTATATGAAATGTTCTAAGTACCTGCAAAACCCTGCTGAAATCAGGGAACACTCAGCATGCCCATGAGAAATGCCCCAGTATCAGTTTAGGAATCTCGGTTTATGCATCTGTGTTCGAAAGGGCTGGAAGACTCTGGTTGTGAATCTCCATCTAAGTAGCTGTTGTTGAAGTGAGCTTGCTGTCAATAGATGGATTTATAGAGGAAATTTAATGAATCAGTTCTGTGTCACAGTGGAAGCCCATAGATGCATATATAATTTTAGAAAACATACAGTAGTGAATATTATTTGGGTTCTATTTTTTTTTTACAAAGTTATTAAATTCAGCTAAGGTTTGTTGTGGGTTTACCTAGAGCTGGTGCATATAGATGAATACAGACGAACAGTTTTACTTTTTTTTACTTGTGAACAAGTAAAATTTGGTTGTTTTAATTCACATTGTCTTTTATGCTTTGAGTCCACTTGAACACCCCATAAAAGTGAAAACCAGGAAATAAACATGTATGGAATAAAATAGGAAAAAAAAAAAATGCAGACAAATCTTCTTAAACAATAACCAACAAGTCTCAAGCATGGGGAAAACTGGTCAGTAGAGATGTATGAGAAGATGCTAACCTCATTGTCTGTCCCTGTTGTACTGTTTAAAAGAAAAAAAAAGCTAAGAAGTTGCATGAAGGCCTAGCAGACATGTTATGGTCTGAAAGAAATTTGCAGAATTTCTGTGGAGATTTTTGTCAGGGCTGCAGCCCATGGGGTAACTGGCAGTGTAGGTTCCTCACCTTGTCCAAACTACGCTGGAAGCCTGCACTGTGTTTCAGAAAGGTGAAAAGGACCTTAAAGCTGCACATTGTCCTCTGGCAGTTCCATATTAGTGGTCATTTCTTGACAAATGCAACGATGCTGAGGAGGATCTATTAAAATAAATAATCTAAGAAAATGCCAATCCCCCTGTTTACCCTCATTTTTCCAATGGTATATTTTTGTTGACTGGTGATAGGTCTTTCAGGTTCATTAGGGGAAAGAAAGAGAACAGAAATTTTTGTGGGTTCTCACAGACTTCATTGACTGCAAACAGGTAGCTCATATAACAAGCCTAAAGGAGTATCCAGTGTCAGTGCTCAGGCATTTGTTGTGTTTGTAAAGAATGACAGCTAGACCAGCACAGCAGCAGAACCATAATGTATTTATGGGGCTTTTGCTATGGGGGAAATTAATAGTCAGTCAAAGGAAGAGGAGCAACATCTTTCTTTTTTTTTCCAGATTTTTACACAAAAGACATACACACACACTCTCCTACAAATCTAGATTTCTAAAATTTAATATCCCAATATGCTTTTTAAAAGCCCATAAAAGTACTGTGTATATGTATCTAGTGTAATATGGTATGGAGGAGGAGAAAGAAGATTATTTTAAACTGCTTGCTCTAGTGAATGGTTTCAGAGAACTCTCACCGAAACACACAGCCCTTCTGGAGGCTGTGACAGGAGGGAATCTTGCTGATGTGGAGTATGAGAATATGAACTCAGCTGCAGCTTAATTCTTTTGTTTGTAACCTGAATGGTAATAGAGGTGTAAGAAGGAGATGGAAAGAATTTTAAAGAAAGGAGTGCATGACCAAAGGTTTTTTCCAAGATAAGTGTAGATTTCTTGAATTCATATTCTTTTCTATGTAGATTATGAATTAAAGGCAGAAAGCTTAGGGAAATCATGGGAGCATCTAGTGGAAGAAGAGATAAGCAGAATATTTAGCTAAACAGTCTTGGAATGAATAAAAGACTCATACCAAAGCAATTTCGATATCAATATTTTGCACACTTTTATCAGTATATTTTAGCTGGATGTTTTTCTGCAGATCTGTGAACACCAGTGAGATGAAGAATCTTTAAAGAAAATAGAGAGAGAAGCTAGAGTTTTCTAATGAGAAATGAATACCCATACCCTGGATATTCAGGGTTGTGTCTGCAGTATAATTAACTAGAATTTGAGCTCTTTCACATGTAAATTAAGTCATTGAGAGCACTGCCAGCCATAATCTTTTTCTCTTTGTTTATGGGACTTTGCAGGTTTACAGGCTACCATTTTCATTGAAAATTCTTCAAATTGAAATTTTTTGTCTTTTGTGTCATTTCACTACTGTCACGTTATGTTATATGATGCAAATCATACCATGGTCAATTTAATTTGGGGCTAATGAATATGCCTACTTAGACTTCTCTGAGGAAAGCAGTTAATAGAAGGACATTTCAAAAACCTATCTTATTTTAGAATTTCTAGCCTCAAGAGTATTTCCCCAATATAAAGGTATTGATTCTCTGTATCTGACCTATTTCAGTCGTAACAAATAAATGAAATGTATTTGTTTATGAAAAACTTCAGCGGCCTACCAGAGCAGACATGAAAGATTTTCACATATTAAGATCTTACTGAATCATGAAACCTAAATTTAAGCCTACCATTACATTTTAGCTCGGAGTGTTATGGATCAAATTTTCAACTGTGGCCACTACATGTATGATTCTTTGTCTGTGGAAGTATTCAGTTTACATCCATAGGTCTAGAGACTAGTTTGTGGCTGTTGAATATTTTTCTTGCTGTATGCAATTCTCACATTTTCCACTTACCTTATTAATCTCTGTGCAGGTGGTATCTTAAAATGCTAAAAGAAAGAATGCATGAAAAGTGTATATGGGGGAGCTGTGAAACAGAGACATCTGTTTGATTGGCTGAGTCAAAAGATGATGGTTTGGGAGACTCTGGACAATACTATGTGGTTCTGGATGGAACCATAAAAGCATCCTCCTATTCAAAAGCCACATGTACTTTTTTGGAACTCTCATGCTTGCCAAAGACTGTGAGTTGTTTACACACGCAGATTATTGCATCAAAACAGCACGAGCCTCCTGATGCAGCAGTATGGGTATCATATTACTTGACATTTCAATAGCTATTCTCTCGTGGAAAGAGGGTTTGTCATACTGGTATAAAGAATTTTTGTATATGTTTACTGGTGTCCATGGTAGGGATTATGCAAGTATCACTTTTTAATTAAAGAAACAAAAATGAAAAGCCCAACTCTTTAAACCATGCACTTATACTGGTTCCAAAACTGGATTAGCCAAGCATAAAAAAGACTAGAGGGAGGAAAAAAAGAAAAGATTCAGCTTCAGTAACATTGCAGTGGGTTAACGAGATTTTTATTGAATTTAAACTGACCCAGTGACTCTAGCTTGTGGTATCATAGAATCATAGAATCATAGAATCATAGAATCATACAGGTTGGAAAAGACCTCTAAGATCATCGTGTCCAACCGTCAACCCAACACCACCATGCCCACTACACCATGTCCCTAAGGGCCTCATCTACACGTTTTTTAAATACCTCCAGGGATGGTGACTCCACCACTTCCCTGGGCAGCCTGTTCCAAGGCCTGACCACTCTTTCAGTAAAGAAAGAGTCAGATAGGGCCAGAAGGGACACTGAGAGATCATCAGAACATTTCTTGAGTTCCAAACCAGGAACAACTGTCCTTTGCAATGTGTTTGTTTGACTGGACTTGATAACCATCACAACGTCCACTTAGTCATCTGTCCCACTGATTCACTTTGCTTACTGTTAGAATAGTCCCGTCCATTCCCTACACAGATTTAAAAGCTGTTACCATGTTTCCCCTTGGTCTCCTAAGACTAAAGACAATTCATTTCAGTCTCTTTTTATAGGTCGTTTTGATCATTCTTGTTCTCCTCTCCATTCTCCCCAGACTGTTCATGTGTTTCTTGATATCTTGTGGGCAAATTTGATGTTGCATTCCAGCTGAAGTCTTAGCAGTGCTAAATAGCCCAGAATAATTATTTTGCCTGTCTTGCAGGTAGTATTAGTCTTTAACCAACCCAGTACTATGGTTACACTTTTTTGCAAAAGCGTGACATTTTTAATGTATGTTGGCTGATATTTCACTTTAAACCCCACGTCCTTTATAAACAGATGCTTTCTAACCTTTCTTTTCTTTGTACAGTCGATTTGTCCTACTTGTCATATATAGCTATGGTCTGTTTTCATTTTCATTGCTTCTCTTAATTATTTCTCCAGTTTTCCAAGATTACTTTTTATTGTAATCCTGTCTATGATCAGTATGTGAAGGTACTTGCTCATGGTTAATCATATACAATTCGGTGCTTTTGCCTGAAATACCCACCTTACTGTATCTGGTGATTGGCAAGGAGGCAGACAGGTCTGTATTCCACCTGCTCCTTTGTTGGGACTCATGAGGGAAATATGTGCATGCATGTGTGTGTATGTTCTGATATATATGATGGAGGATATGAATTTTTCTCCTGGAAGATGGAGATTTCACAGAGTGGGCCAGCTGTGTAATGTAGCACTGTACCACCTAAGAACTGTGCATTTTGGTGAACTCTACTATAAAGTGACTGTACTTGTGCTGATCTGATCTCATAAGCTGTGTAGCACACTTGCCAGCTCACCTTGTATCTGCTCTACCTGGTGGACCTTATGGCCAGGTAGCCATTTTTCTCCTTTAAATTTGTTTTAATTTTTTTGTCAAAAGGTTAATTCTGAAAAGCTAAAGAGTGAAAATTTCCTAGTCTTCAGGATTTGCAGAATGTATCAATACACAGCTTAATACTATCATCTGAAGAATGCCAGAGTGAATAAGAAAGAGTTGATGTTTCTATAAACTGAGAATGTGATATTACTAGCGCTATATATATTAAACTGCTAGAGGGACTTTTTTTTTTTAGTCCTGACAATTGAATGAGACTATTAAGGGCAAGTCAAAAGCTATTTAGTTTTCAGCCATTCAAACCTGCCCAGTTTAGACACATTCCGTGTTTGCTTTGTGCCTGTTTGAAACCACTTTGTCCTACATCTGTACGGTCATCTCGATTAAATTTTAATGTGAAAGCCTGCTGCATACAGCCTGGTGAACTAACATTCAGGGATAAGGTCACCATCTGCTCATATAGTCAAAGCTTTGTGCTTAGAATTGCTTTTTACATTGACAATGGCAGGCCTTGAATGGCTCTTATGAAGGGTCAAATGAAAACAGGAAACCAACAGAAGGCAGCTTTCAATTGTACAGAAACCTGTTGCTTCTTAGTGTTTGGTTCAGGCAACCCAATTTTTGTTTAAGGTAGAACCTTTTCAACCATCTGTATATTGATTCCAAGTCTCAAATTTATCCTTCTTGTCAATCCATTAACTTCCCTGAAATCACACCAGGGATGCTTTTGGCTTTTAGTTTGCTTTCGGCGTTCTCTCAGCTCACTCATTTACATCTCACTCATCTTCTGTATTGTTCTTTTGCTCAGCTCAACACTGTTTTTTTGTACTGAAGAAGATGGGACTAACTGATTCTCATGGTAATGCAGACTTTCTTAATGTGAGAGCAGGGATTATACAAAACTAGCCCTAATCATCTTCAGTGAAACTTCAAACTTGTTGCACCTTTCTCATTAGGTTTATTAAGGTTTGTTTTTTTTTTTAATTAAAATAGGGGGGTGGGGGGTGGGGAAGAGCCATAGTTCATCCAAAATTCTTATCCAGTGTTTACAGGTTCTCTGGGAGAACAAAATCTGCAGAATTCATTAGAATTATGTGGCATTGAGGATGGAATAACTGGATATAGAAAGCAAAGATACAACTTGTGATCAAAGTTGTACTAGAGCGTCAATCTTTATCTGTAGGAGAAAGCTCAACTACAGTCTTAATAGCTTTTCAGCAGTAAACGTGAGTTCGGTCGATGGTAATTTATGCTGGAGTGTGATGCAGCAGGATCCCACCTGGAACCAGAACTGCATGGATCCTCTCTGTCTCTCTCTCACACAGATAGATTGAAGTATTGAAGTCAGTGCAGCAATATGGTTAATGAGGGCATGAAAACCTGAGTCTTTTTACAATGGATTTCATGTTCTGTATTGATTTGTCAGAAGGCAGGCATCGACATGGAAGCCATGTTCTAATGGAGGCTATATATTTCTCTGGCTTTTGCATTTCATTTTGGAGTATCTTTTCTTTTACAAAGCTTATTACATTTGAAGCAGTACATTGTGCAAATTAAATGTATTCTATCTATTGCCCACTGATTTCTTCTCACTCTATTTTTAGAGTGATCTGTTTGTCTGCTATTATTAGAAGGTTGAATATCAGACCAAGAAGTAGTAGAGGAGTTATTGCATAGCTATATGGTCTGAGAAACAAAATAAAAATAGGAAAGATTATCTCCTAAACAGTAATAAAATGGATGTAGTCAGTTCTAGAAATGTTGTCTATACCATTGCAAAATTCAGGCTTTTTTCATGGAAATATTAGGAAACATTTCTTTACTGAGAGGGTGGTCAAACACTGAAACAGACTGCCTAGAGAAGTGGTCGATGCCCCACGCCTGTCATTGTTTAAGACGCATTTGGACAATGCCCTTAGTAACGTGCTTTAACTTGGTCAGCCCTGAACTGGATAGGCAGTTGGACCAGATGATCATTGTAGGGACGTCCCTTCCAACTGGAACTATTGTATTCTAAATTTCAGGAGGAAATCACATGAGGAAACTTAATCATTTTGTGAAAGTGATAGTATTTTCTCACAGCAGTTTGCCATTGCTATCATAGCACAACACTCCGAGTGTCCCTGTAATTAGGTGTGATAGTAATTTCATGTATAGAATTATTACTAGATACAGAATCATGCATGTAGAACTGTTTCTCCCTCTATAATGCAAAAGCAAAGAAGGTCCTTTGGAATTTCTTTAAAACTTGTGGTTTCTAAATTATGTGTTAACTTCCATTGTAACAGAAGTTAATGTGTACAGGTGTTCGTGCTGTTGCATTTGTTGAATGTAAATCTGGTTGTGGGATATATATACATATAACTGTCTGCATCTGATTTGATTTCTATGTGAAGAGGATTATATCTTTTGGTGCTGGGAATTAATACAAATCTAAGTAAATGGACTTGGACATACTTAAACCAGCTGAGAATGTGGGCCAGTGAAAGGCCTGAAAATATAACCACGTTTTTGGGAGACCCCAGATTTTTCATTTGGGAATCTGTGTCTTGAATTTTTCACAGATAAATTGCATTTGAACAGTTAATGTATTTATTGTATTCATACACTCAAAGACTGTGGTTATTTTATTACAGCTGAGTTTTTTGGGTTGTTATAGGCAGTAAAGTTGAAGCTAAGCAGATGGATAGTACTGTGGAGCCAAGTCAAAACCAAAAAACCCGTGAAGTCAATGAAATAAAAGCAGCAATAAACAAGCTGAAAGAGGAATGTGAGCTAGAAAGAGCATCTGAAGAATAAAACAGGGACAACATTTTCTTTGCTCACCTTGAGTGCACAGAGAAATGATGGGCAAGCAATGCCACAGTCCAGGAATATCTGGATGCCCTCAGCTTTTCTGATACCATGGAAAGTCAGTGACCCACAGGGTTCCCAGAGGCAGTTGTCACTGTGCTCTCAAATTGCTCTTGCAATTCCCTCTTTCCCCTCTTTTTAAAAATCCTCTAGGCAAAGCAATCCTATTCTCATCTGTTTTTTCTCACACGTGAATCTCATTACTCCTTCAGGCAGCACTTCACTCTTCTCAAAACCATTTTTTCTTGTTGTACCCTTTTTAAGATTGTGGGACCATACCTGATCACAGCGCTCCAGATGAGAGTATACCACTTACTGATACAGAGACATTAGGTTTGGGGATTATTGTTCAATCAATTCCTAATGCTTTTCTAAACACCTCTGATCTTTCTGATGGATTATCTGTATCAAACAGAAGTTTTTCATTGAACTGTCCACAGCAGCATATGGGACTTTCTCCTGAGTGGTAAAAGTTAATTTAGTGCTCTTAAGTGTGCATCAGTTGTTTTATATGTAATCACTTTCTGCAAAGAAATTGATTTTGAATGCAGGAAGAAATGTTTTTTTTGAGCTTGTTACTCTCTGAACTACGCCAAAAAATTATTTGAATGATTTAAATCATTCATTGCCATGAACAAGCCATATTATATGTGACCCCTTTCCAACAATAGACAATATTCCAAAAATTAACCTTAAAACATTTCATAATGTAGTTTTCTAGTCAAAGGTTACATCAATCTCAGGAAGAAATAGAAAAAAAGGAGGCTCGTTCTTGTATTTTGTGAAAAAATTCGAAACCTTAGCATGAGATTTCATCTCAGAGAAATGTTTTCTTTGTCTACATAGACATGTAAATATGCATATAAAAATGTTTTAAACAGAAGACTAAGCTTTCTAATTGCTGTAGAATGTTATGTGTTTTTTAAATAGCCAGGCAGTTCCATCATTGCCATCGTTCCCTGAGCCTGCTTATGAAGAGTGACCATATCATGCAGTGTTTCTCCAGCATAGCTAACCAGTTATAGCTATACTCTTCTTTTTTACCCTGTCTGAATGCCTCAAGTTTCCTCATTAAAGACCAAATGTATTCCTGTCCTATATGGACTTAGTATCTTCTGAAAATTATTTATGTCAGAAGCACTAAGTTCAGAAACTGAAGGCAAGAGAGATCAGATTTATAGTCTGGGCACTGAAACCCATATCTGTTTAAGCACCTGCATTGCTATTTTATTAATATACTCGTCCTCCTTTTTTTTCTCTTTACTCTTTCATTAGGTACACTTTCTCCTTAGCAGCCCAGCGACATAACTATGTTTCAATTATAGATTAAGTGCCTTCCACAAAATTAACTTTTTAGTAGTCTTCTGATACATAGCTTAATTTGTGTATCTCTGAATGCCATGAACATTATTTTGCAGCTGACATTAACATCATGAGTCTATTGTACCTAGACTGAGAGCTTCTTCTAATGAATGATCTAGAGAAGCCTGAGTCACTATTTAGGCTTAATTGTTTAAGATGGAAGTTATTCAGCAGCTCTCCAATGACATTTTTAATTAAATGCCAACAAGCATGCACATGTTCCCTGGTGCCAGGTTTAAATTTTCTGTATCAGAGGGTTCTTCCCACTCTTCTACCCCACAGATCATGAGAACGTTAATGCTGTTGGTTAATACCTCTTCATTTTAATACAATGTATTTAATCTTTTCATACATTGGTTCTTAATTAAAGAAGAATTCAAATTAATAAGATGAAGAAAAAATAAGCTGTTTTTCTCCTAATTAAAAATACTTCCAAATGAGAGAAACTCTGAGCAAATTCCATCTGGATAACTCAAAGATGGAGGAAAATATGCCAAGAAAAGATATTTTTGAAGGAAGCTCAATTATAAACACCATAAAAGCATAAATGCATAGCACTAAAACTAATGTGGATGAGAGGAAGGAAAGCTAGGAAAATATAAAGCAGCAAAGGATCCAGAATGACAAATGCCATGCAAATTGGGGACATAGGCAAGAAAAGAGAAGGCAGATAAACTGCGAAAGATGGGTAGTACCGCAAGCCATCTGATTACAGTGCAATTAATGTAACTGCTAGACACATTATCTATCCCGGTAAGGATTCTCCATCATTACTCCAGTGGAGACCCAAGTGGCTATATAGTAAAGCATCCCCAGAGAAAGGAAAACCAAGGAACCAACCAAATCTAAATCCCATCATCCTGAATCTCTCTGGAATATTGGCCATTAAGATAATTTCTTACAAGAAAGCCAACTTAAGAAAGATAGATTCAAAATGCCAATCACAAAAATCTGCAAATTAATATTGTTGTCACTATGCATATTAAATAGCGCTCTCTGTTTGCAATGGAGAAAACTTAGTAAGTATTGTCAGCTACTGAAAACACTACTTGGGATTAACCCACACAGAACCTGGTGCTTTGTAGATAGCCAACATTAGATGATGTTTGTGTATGTGTGTGTGCAGGTAGAGCTAGTTTCCAAGTAGTGAATGATACGCTATAGCTACTCAGAAAAAAGTACATGGTTAAAAAAAACGTACCATAGGCATAGCATGTGTAATACAGCTTTTTCTCCTACAATGTTTACACTGGAATTGAGCTGTATTATGCATTTGATTCTCTTACAGAGACAGCATGAAACTCAGTTGAGTAGTTGCACAAGCATATAAAGAGAGCTCTAGTCTTTAATATACACTCATTTTATCCAAATATCATATTGAACAATCATATAGTGAAAGCTAGAATCTTTTCAGTGTACTCAATCCTCTAGTAAAATATCTACAGATAAAACAGAATAAAAGAAGAATCAGAAGCCTTTTGTGTTTTCTGTAGAGCTGTTTAAGTTGCTTTTACCTGCCCTGTAAGAGAGAGGAGCAACCACCTCCTTTCACAGAATTGTGCTGCTTGGTCTTGCCTATGAGTATGGTAGATGTGTAATATTTGGGATCAAATACCTTTGAGTGACTGACGCATGAGCAAGGCATGGATGCAAGTCATTGTAGTATATGTTTTTTACTGCAGTTATATATACACAAGCCCTTATTTGCACTCTTGTTTAGTCTAAAAATCTGTTAACCTGTAGCAGTGCTACCTGATTTCAGTCTTTTCACATTCTCCTTATTTTCAAAAGTATTAAATTACATACCAGTGCAGTATTTTGCTGTTGTAGATTTTATTATGTATAAAGATTTTCTGTGTTAAGAATATAATTGAATACCATGTCAATACATCTTGTAGTAAATGGAAACTTGACGACACATCTCCTGGATTTTATATTAGTGGTCTACAATATATGTGAAACATGGTGGATGAGGAAATTATCACTTGGCATAATCACGGAAAGCTCCTTGGTTTGCCTCCTAGTAAAAAACCATTGCAGTTTTGAAGTACAATTAAGCTATTGGTCTGGTAATCACTTCAAATTTATAATATGATATGACATGAAGTCTGTAACTATCATGAACTCCCTGGGGCTCCAGATGCGCAAATACATTACCTCACTATCTCTTTTCAGATTTCCTTGGTTAAGTTAAATGACACTGAAAGGACTAACTAAGAAAACATCATAAGGCAATTTGCTTTACGGTTTAGATGTGAAAGTTTTGAATAATTTATGTTGGTTTTGAGTTTCTTTGGATATTTATATATCAGAATATTTTCATATTCTCTATTAAGGGGTTTAAATACAATCAATAGAGAATAACTACAAGCCAAGATTAAAATTATGTCAGTGTGTCTCACTGATGATAATGTGTTTTAAGGGTTTTTGTTCTAGGAAAAATGTAGCAATACCAGAAAGTTTCAGTTGTAGACAGGATTATTGAGCTGAATATCAATCCCTGTGGCTTTGAATTACTATTTTATGCCTACAAGACCCTTCTTTCCTTTCCACCTGTGTGAAACACTTCAAAAGGTGGCATAATCCTATCCCTGTATCTCCTGTGAAACTGTTCTGCTTATCCAGCTCTTCCTGTTGTGTCTTGAAAAAATCATATTTGCAGAGATTCGGTATCACCTCATGCTTGCTCTCATGCACAAGATTAAGGTATACACTTTTGGAAACACTTGGTACAACTGTGTAGCACAGTAGGTAAATACATCCCAATACATTAAAAAAGATAAAAATTACATAGTTGCCAATCTGAGCTAAACTGTATCAAATTATTTCTTTACGCTAGTATTAGTGAGGAAGCTGGTAGCTGCTTTTAGTTACGTGACACTTCCCAAATAGGCAGCGTTTTTTGCGAAGCTCTCACTTTGCAATACTTGCAAGCAGATGTTTGCTATTTCTCATCAGTCAATAAACTCCTTAAACTACAGAAATGCCTTTTCATTGTTTCAGACAATTATTTTCAGAGCAGAAGCAGTTTTTCTGGGAATAGAAAAGGAATTACTACTCACAAATTTAAGTCTAAAAAACCCCAGAAAATACAGGGCTTAATATTGACAATTACCTCAACGGTTTTGCACAGAAGTTACATTTTATGATATTTTCAGAGATGACAAGGAGTATGATAGCATACTATGTATAGTGACATACTTGACAATTGTGACTTTTTGTTACATTTGCCATTTCTGTTTCTACCACTACTACCTATTTTTCAGTGATGTATCTTCTCCTCTTGGGCTGATTAAATTGACTGACAGGATTCGAGGGTAACGGATGTTTACTAAGGTGAATTATGCCCATTTTCAGGATAAATTAAAAACCTGGCCTTAGCTTAACGAAGGGAAACACCACAAGGCGTTTCCAATTACTATATTAATAAATTTCATGCTTACCGGAGTGAAAAATAGTGCACTTGTTTATGTACATAGCTTTAGAATACTGTGTTTTAAAAGATTGGTTTCTGAAGCTTGACCCTGAGTTTTCATAGGCCAAGTTGGAGAAAGATTCCTCGCTGTGGATTCATTATCTAAGATATTTCCTGGATTTATGCCATAAACTATAGAACTGAATACTATTTTTAAATGTAATTTTTATTTTTCAGAGCCAGCATTTCAAAAGTTTGCATGTATGAGTGTACATAAACATGTTTTGTATGCCTGCTTTTGAAAATCTGGTTCATATTCTTTTTTTTTGTGATGAGATTTTTTGATGCGTTTGTATTTTTTTATGTTATTCACCATATTGTTTTAATAAAACTCTGTGTTCACAATGAGTCATCATGAAAGCAGGATTAATATTTTGGCAGTGACACGTTAAATGCTGAAAACCACAGACTTCACTGTGCTTTTGTGAGATTTTAATCAACACCAAAGGAATTTGCAAATCACACTGCACTTAGAGTGCTTTTCATTGCATCCTTTAAGAATGCCATGTTTCATTACAGCCATGGTGAATCTGCCTATGAATTTGCAGTAATTTAATGCAAATAAAGTACAATTGTCATTTTGGCATCATAAAAAAGGATTTAAATAATGAAAATATTTAGCTTAAAAACTTATATGACCAATGGACACATAGGCATACACAGTATTAATTTTACCTTAGGCTTAGAATCCTGTTTCTTGTTCTATAAATAAATATTATAATCAGTAGTTCCTAAATGCAAAAGCATTTGCAGAATAGATTTTCACATCTCTCTCAACAAAAAAATTGATGGGATTTTCTTCCCCTGTTGGTCAGGATTGGTGTCTACAAAAGTGTACCGTTAAATTCTGATCTTGTCAATCATATGTCAGTTTTTTAAAAAGCATGACTTCATCTTTTCATTTACAGGAATTGCAATGAAATCACCACGGGTAAGTAAGACTTATCTATCAGATGGTACTTCTCTTTTTTCACTATCAATTAAATACAAAAGTAACTTGTGCAGAAATTATACTGGTAGCAACACAAGTATAGAGCAGTATTTTGAATTATTTATTCTGGCAGCATGCCAGCCTGATGGTGTAAGTCCTCCAATTGATATTTTTTTAAGCTAAAGAAATACATAAACTCCAAGTCAGTTTTCCCAGTAACTCTTTCACTTCTTATATGTTACTTACGTGTTTCTTCAGTTCAGCATTAATTTGAGAGTTCACTTTCCAGGAAGTTTTGTCATGTCGTTATTCCAGTGAGACACATTATAGTAGTAATAACAAAACCAAACCAGGCTTTGACCATGCAAACCCTGAGAGTTATTTGCACCACAGTGTTATGGTGGTGGAGGCGATGATTATAGCAATAAAACACTGAAGACCTTTTTCTTCAAAAAGCAAAAATGTTCATGTTTTCTTTACTCCATGATAAAGCTGAAATTTATAGTTTCCTCTCTTCTGCATGACAGCTAGAAAGCAGGTTTTTCCAATATAATTTTCCTTATAAAATGGCAGCTACTTTTATTGATTATCCTGAGCGTGCCTGCTTTCTTTCTTCTCTACTTTACCTTTCAATGGTAAAAGAAATGTATTATGATGTTCGTGCCTCATAGGTTCCTTCTTTTTTCACCTCAGTAAGCATTCATCTGGGTGAAGATAAAGGGACAAGGTAGACTTAAATTCCATACTTGTTGACTGTTTACATTGTTTTGATGTCTTTGTAGCAGTATATATTCTTTCTGTGAATCACATTTAAAACTTACAGCTCATGAGTTGTTATAAAAGTATCACATATGTTTATCATAGAAACATTATCAAAGTGAAATTCCTAGTGAAGTAGCACAGCTGCTATCCATGTGTATCATGTAAGACCTTTGTATATGCAGAGATTCATTAGAAGCACTCTGACATGTGCTTAACTCATCACAGTGCTGCCATTGATTTTGGAGAGCTCTGGTTGATATTCTACATACAACTGAGTCTTATAAAGCAAAATTTCAGCATTTCAATGTACTTTGTCCTATGCGTAGAGAGCTGTATTGTGAGTATTTTCCTTAGAGAAAAAGGTCTTCTCACAGTAGTAATACAAAGCACCCACACAGGTATGTATATGTTGAGAAATGTCCAGTAAAAGGCCTAATGTAGAACTAGAATTTCAACTCAAATAAAACACAGAGAAATAAAAGCTCTGAAGGTTTTGTTCTGAAGTCAAATCCAGAGCAGGTGGGTGTCATCTGTAAGAGTGCTGAGGAGCAGAACATCATAAATTGGAATCAAAACATGAATTTGTGATAAAGCGATATTGGAAAAACATCACAGATATCTGTAACACTAAAATTAAAGACAGGATGTCCATCACCTATCTGTTCTCCCTTATTTAATATTTTTCCTTACAATGACTGTAAGATTCCTCCAGTCTTTGGGCTATGTGACACAGAATTATTTTTTGAGTCAGTACTTAGAAATGTTACAGAGAATGATTAACTACCACATCCAGTATGTAATCTAAAGTGGCCAGTCAAGCATGTAGGAGGAGGAATACCAGATACTTTACATACAGTTTCCACACTGTACAATGAAAAGTTGCACCAGATCAGGTTGCTTTGATGTGCTCTTTCCTGTGCTCTGACCTGTGCAAAAACACTGATTGGACGAATATCAGCTTGTGAACTTCTGCTTTCCTTCCCGTTCTTTTTATCTTCTATATTACAGATATGTTTAATTATAATGTATTCCACCACAGTGCAAAGCATAATAGAGGAAGGACAAAATTAACACTTAGTCTACATCTCCAGGTTCACGATCTGCCAGGACGCTAACTACTTGTTTGCTTTAATAGCAGTGGATGGGATATGAATCTGGGGAAAAGCTTACTGTCGAAGTATTTAAATATTTACCTTTTAGCAAAGTTGTCTGGCAATGTATTACTTGAATTGATTTCCTGAAAATATAAGTCCAAAAGATCAAATAACCCATAGTTGGCTTACCATAATACCGATGGTGAATTGAATTTCCTGTGTTGTTACTGCTATAAGAGTATACACATAGAATCTGTGCTTGTGTTTATGTATGTTTTTATCAATGGGAAAAATAATGGAATTAGGCTGTTTCTCCCAGATTAATCAAACTCTTTCAACCTTCTTTATCTATTATAAGGTAGAGTTTTAGGACAAAAGCCTACTTCTTTAAAAACACTTTACATGCTGTCTTCAGACAGGATAGCTGGCTGCTGTGAATAAGATTAATGACATGAAATTTTTGCATTGGTAGTGATACATTTTGAATACTCTATTAATGTACTGTTCCATATTCGTGTTTCTTGCAGTAAGGTCTACGTTGTGTTAGTTAAAAACAACAACAAACCAATTTTTTCATCAGCATTGAAATTAATGAAGCCTGGTTCTTAATGACATTGTGTCCCAACTCACTCTACTGCAACAACCCACGTCTCTCTACAATGTGTCCAGTTCCATCCCACATTTCCCTGTTCCTCAGCATGTACCCAGTGTTCCTTCCCATTTCCTTGTTGTCTGTACCATGAGAGGCAGCATGTGCTGTGACTCATACTAAATGATGTGTGCTGGTATACACGTGGTGACTGGGTAACCACAAACAAAAATAAGGGGTCTAAAATGGAGAGAAATGAGCAGAAATGGTCTCACCCCTTAAGACAGACTTAGTTGCAGTTTCTCTCTTTTACTGAGATCTTTAATTTCATGAAGGTTGTAGGAACAAACTTATTCTTGAGGCATCTTTCTGAGTGTCAAATATCACTGAAATTAATGAAAATTGGATTAAATTGGATTGAACCAGGCTAAAATACCATGACATCTCAAATCTGCTAGATCTGCAGAAAGCGTGGCCTCCTAAGTCGCATTCCCAGATTCACAGTGTATTTAAACAGCTTTTCACGGAACGTGTGTTTGTGTTGTTATAAAGTCATGTTAAAGGCAGATTGGTCTGATGGAGAGTTTAGTGCTTACATTTTAACTTTTGTTTCTGATCTGGTGTCAAAATAGCTTCTGAAGAAAATTTTTATTCCTTATGGTGGGGGAAGAGGGAGAGTTAGAATTTGCCATTTCCCCTGACCCAGGGTGGAACTCTGTCCAACTCAGTTTGTCATAAGGAAACACAATGAAGGGTTATAAACAGAGTGAAATCAAAACTACTTTCAAAGTATAATTGACACATGGAAATGCTATTTCACTTTCATCTTAGTTCCTTCATGCACTCTTCCAAGAGTCTCAGTGTGGGTTAAATGTTTACAGGGAAGACCACAAGAGCAAAAGAATGAATTGGAAAATAACATGTTCTGTGCAAAGATCTCGTTGCACTGCACCACCATTACATTTAGATAGAAAGGCAAGCTGAAATTCACTCTTCCAGGGCAAGAAGGAAACCAAATTAAACATGAAGCCAATCATGAGATCAAAGCTGCTTGAGAAGCATGGACCAAAAGCAACAAGGTCATAAATTTAAAACAGGTTGAAAAGTCTTCCACTCTGCCAAGCCTGATGATACTGTGGCAGTGACCTGACTCCTTAATTAACACGATTGCTAATTAATCCTGCAAACATTTGGCTTCCAAAGATTCCAAAGAGAAAATCAATATATATGGCCCATTTTTTCTACTTTAGATGAAGATCCACTATTGCTATTCAGACACATTTTTCTTCTTTGCAGTTTAAGTTAACAGCTTCCGGGCTATTGTAAATCATTCTTTTTCTGTAATTTTTTCTTGCCTGTGAATATTTGCATTGATAAAGCAAGACACATTCCCTATACATGTGTTGTTTTGTTGCCTGGGATATGTTATGTGCTTTACATTGTGTCCAATGGGAATATGCTCATACACATTTACTGAAAAATACGTAAACTACTTTTTTCCTCGTTTTGCCATTTATCTTAAAACCCTCTTCCTACTCCAAAGCAAAATCATCCCTAGAAAAGTGTATTTTCTATGTTCATTTCCATGGGATGATTGGAGGTGATATCCCCAGCAACACATTTTTCTCTTACTTCCATATGTGTGAGAATCTTAGCTCCTGTGTTGTGCATACTCTGAAACTTTTTGATCATTCATCAGACGGTTGCCTTTACCGCTTTCATAAGTATTTCTCTTCCATTGCATTTATAGGCAATCATATCAGTAGTCCTTATCTTTTGCAGGGGATGGGATTTGTGGGTGAAAAAGTTGATTTCCATTACTTTGCTGGCACGAATGGTGACAGTCAGTTTAAATACTCATTAGCTGAAGAAATAAAGTAGATTTTAAAAAGCACCTGTATGGAAAAAAAATTGAAATAGTGCCTTGTAAGTGAAAATTTGCACATGCAATGTAATTGTTTGACTTTCACTTTAGTTTTCCTTTGTGGTTTTGGGAGTAGCAGGTGGAGGAAAGGATTCTGTACAGATGGTTCCTATTCCTGCCCTAATCCTTGGTTTTGGGGTGACTATATTTTGATTGCAAAACCAAATCTTAAATCCTGTTATTTGAACCCCTGAAGTAAGGAGGAAGCAAGACATCATGAGGGGGATGGAGACAACAGATCAGGTACATTGTTTTTGTTTTGACATCTCTTTTTTGTTTTGTTTTGGGTTTTAATTAAAATTTCCTTTAAATTATCAGCTCTCTGAAACCTTGGAGACTTGGTGAGTAATCTTATGTGATGCTGGTTGTAGTTACTAGTATGTGCTTTTTATCTTAGGGTATGATCCTATTTCTCTTCTAATCAAGGTAAATCCTGATTTACAAGGGAGCTGAAACTGAATTTTTACTACACAGCAGATTCTAGCACTTTCAGCTCCACTCCAGGTATCTGTGGCACTGTTCAGGGATATTTTTTCACCTTGTTTCCTTTTTAAAATCTAATCTTTGATTATCATGATCTTTTAGTAGTATCAAACCTACAAATCTGTAAAATGTTTGTTTCTATGGGTCCATTTATTTCCTGTGTTGGATTACTTCTCTGCTGTAACCATTTCTTCTGAAACCCAAGCTGAAAAACCCATTTGTATCAATACGTCTTTAAAGTTCCCTATAGCTCCTGCTATAGGACAAGTTCTCTCTCAGCCTTACTGACTGCAATCACCATATAGAGCAGTGGCCTCTTGTCAAGATTTGGTTGGCTCTACTTAAGTACTGCAGGCTCCCATGTCCCTATAGCCAGAGCATGTTTAACCCCTAGAAAGATCATTCTATTTTTAAGAACGTTTGTTATGGAGAAATAGTTTTGATTTCTTTTTTGAGGGCTTGGTTGGAAATCTTCAATGACATATATCTTCACATTCTCCTGAAGTTTTGTTCTGTATGGCAACAGTATGGCAAGTCCACATGGCCCTTTTGGCCATTCAGGTGATTGATAATGCTGGGAACTGAGGAACAAGGGTATGTGGCACAGCCCTCCATGTCTAATTCCACTGCCCTTCCCAGTGCAGCTCCCACTTTAGAAGATGGGATGAAGCTGCAGACAAGGGATGAAGGATTCCTTTGATAAGCACTTGGTTTACAAGGACTCATTGCATAAAGGAATGTGTAGTCTGTTTGAAGTGGAGATTTTAATAATTTACCAAGATTTTGTTCACTTCTTCTAGATATTTATTCCTTTGGTATTGCTGCCTTGGTGGCCTTTTTTACAAAGAATCATGTTTTCCAACCATGCCGTGCAGTTTTATTTAACTTTCTGTAAAGCGTATTTTATTTATAACAGCAGATTTGTTTGTGCAAGTCAATTTTCATCCATATTTTTGTAAGTGTTAACATTTCTTCATAGCATAATCTTACTCTTACGTTGATACATACAATTTTTTTAACCATCTGAATGTGGGCTCATCATAATTTTTATCACTTATATAAAAGTGCTAGAATCTGATGACAAATCTTCAGAATAGGTAGGCATATATTATTACCATTTGTGCAGGCAGGGAAACTAAGCATCGTGCTTTTATAGTCACATCTTGATGGAACAACAACTGCCATCACTAGATCCCTCTGGATCCCTCCTTTGTAATGGGCCAATCAATCAGCACACTTGTCATCCATTCCACCTTGAAACAGTTTATTTTCTGGTTTAAATCCAATTATTTTGGAATTATTTTGAACAGAGCTCTCTAAAAAGGAAAACAGTTTATATCAATTAGTAGAAGCAAACATATGTTCTGTAGCTTTGCAAAGATCCTATTTAGAATTCTCAAGCAAAGTTAGGGCATGTACATATTTTAAAATAAAACATAATATGTCACATATGATTGTAACAGAAGGGGAACTGAAATGTAATAATGTTATGAACGCCACAGGTGAGGCTGTGTAAAAACCTAGAAATATTGATATGTCACCTAGTTATTGAGAGAGACTCTGTGACAGACTTGCACAGCATGTGCTTTGCAGGACAGTTCCTTTGGCATATCGACAGTTAAGAAGCAGCCTGCATTATTTGTGTCACCTGAGGACTGACAGGCAATGCCACAACCAAATGTCTGACTGACCAGGACATAAATTTATGCTGGTTGGCTGGGTGGCCAAACAGCCAAGGTGTACATCCACTGTAATAGAACAGCTGCCTAATGGAAATGATGAACTCTGAATGAGCCAAACAGCCTGTACTTCCTCTTGAGGTGCACTATGTGTGTCAAAGTACGTGGAGTCATCTAGCATATGATAGGTCTTTTGCTGCATTTTGGGACACTGAGCAGCAAAAGGTAATTGAAAAGAGGAGGCAAGCAAAAAGGGATGGACAGGGAGGTACTGCAAAAGAGGGAAAAGACAGAAAAGCTCAGTCTTTGCTATTGTAAAAGGGAGAAGGTAGGAGTATGAGTGCGTGGTAGGACATTTCAGGATTGGTTGGGAGTGTCTGAGGACAAGAGAAGGGGGAGACATTGTGGGGGAGGAGGAAGGGAACATGGGAGAGAGTTGGAAGGTGGCAGAGGTGGGAAGTTTTCTCAAAACACAGGGGAAGTACACATCATGAGATGCTTGACAGCAACCACTGTATGAGTATGGAGCCAGGGTCTGTCATAGAAATTCATGGATGGAATATCGTTGCTCTAAACCTTACATTGGATTCATGAAGGAAAACACCTAGGAGGTAAAAATGGCTTGTCAGATAAGGCGGTCATGTATGTGTGTGGTTTTTGAGGCCTTTGGCCAGGAAGCAGGAGATTCTAAGGGTGTAAAATAACTGATCTTCTTAAGAAGAAAAACAATTGTCAAACATCAGGAGGTGTCATGGGCATCACTCGCAGGGTATACTTCATGGAATATAGTCTGTGGAAGTTTCTGTAGGAATTGGTTATCCCAATATGTTGGTACTGGTAAGCATAAGAGGAAAGCTAGGTGTGTCTAGCATTTTTCACTATTTGTAAGACATGTTTGCTTTCTACTAATTAATAATTCGTTGCTTGAAGGAAGGGCTCTTTTATTATCAGAATTATTGTTGTGGAGGAAAGTACAGGTGCATATCAGACTAACTGATATAACATGGTTGATACACTGTGACCCTCAGCCTAATCTGAGTCGAGGGAAATTTCATGATTAGCATATCTTCTCCTAAATAAGAGGAGGTGAACCAAAGCCTAACATGTGGTTGAAGAAACTTGGTGTTAGAGCTTCCTGAGTAATTATGATGGTCTTTAGCTGAGATCTGAATTAGATCATTCAATCATCATGAAAGCACTGTTTTCAACATCCCACACTTCTCAACAGATGGAGATGTATTTCAAACTGTGTATAGGTTTGAATGAGACAAGGCAAACATACAGATAAGTAAAAATAGAGTAGGACCCAAAATGCGTTTGCTATTTCTCTTTAAAATTGAAATACTACTTGACAACTACTGAACATCTTGTCCTCTTTGAAGCATTTGTTTTCTCTTCCATGAAGCTAATTTGGTCACGTTTCAAAAATGTTACTATGTTGTGATCGCAGTTCTTGTTTAATCCATAAATCTCACCCACAGGGTTTCTGAGTAGAGAAATTAGAGTTATGAACTATAAAGATGTTGAAATATTGCAACAGTGCATCCATTAAAGAGGTTTAATTATTATTTCTGTACTGTAGGCAAGAGAGGCTCATGTTTTTTCTTACCTGGCACCAAGGAATGACTATATGGGGATGAACATCTGAATGTTAACTGACTTTCATAAGCCTCCAGGAATATGAATGCATCATGTGTTACACTTGACAGTCCTGAAACACTCGAACATTTTTTACCATTTCTTCCAGTCTTCAGGAAAACAAATACTAAGGAGTGTAATAAACTAGAGTGGGTGTATTTTTAAACTGAGCTATCTCTAAGATAATCATAACAAATATGTATCGCTAGTGCACGACTGTTACACGCAAAATATGGGTACACACATATACACATGATTTTCACTTGCTGCAGAGACTTAGTTCCTTTGTAAAGCACTTTAAAGTTTACTAGTGAAAACAACATATAAGAGCTAGGTTTTATTATCTTTTATTACTTCCTTCAAAAGACTGCCAAGGGTACCTAGGGTGTTGACTGGTGTTCTTGTATTGGAGACTAGTAAAAATGCAAATAAATAACTAAAGCACTTTTTATGGGTTTAATTACTTTTAGAGATTTGAACAATATAATTCCTAATGGAAATGTTGATGAACGTGTACTTTATCACCATTTGTTACTCTATAGAGAGTCTTAAATAGTGGGGGATTTATAAATTTTTAATTAGATTTTGATAATTCATCTTGGGGTACATGTGTATTCAGGAAATCTGAAACTTGAAAGAGCATAGCTAATCAGATGGATAATGCTCATCGCTCCTCTAGCTTCAGTTGCATGTGCAGCATGCAGTTTCACGAATGTTTGATTGCGGTAATTGGTATTCAGAAGTGTTTGTGCAGTTTTTAAGTATAGTTATATGTATGGTTGGCCAACTTTTTAGGTTATGCTAGATTGCATGATTTTGGCTACATTTTTTAAAACTTGGCAAATACATGCAGAAAAGTATGATTTGAAGTTGTGTGTATATTCCCCATGACTGTGGGTGCAACTAAATATGGCAATGCAAACGTACCTGATTAGTTGATTGCAGTTGAATGTACAAGGTATCTGTGCACTGTTATTGAAAGTATTTGCATAACAGACATGTACATCCGGTAGTAAAATATAGTTACTAAAATCAAAACTCATCAGCTCATCGACACATACAGGTTAGGAACGCAAGAGAGAACAGGTTTGGAATTGTAGTCTTCTAAACTACATTTCTTGAATGTGCTATTTATCATTTAGAAGGGCCTTCCATCAGAAGGTTGTCTTGGCACAGAGGTAATGATGTTGTGTATTCTGAAAGGATACAAATGAATCGTTCCATAGTTGTGGAAATAGCTTTTTACTTAGCTTGAAAGCAGGGACAATACAGGCTAGAATGGTGTAAAATTGCAATGAATCCTATCTAATATCAATCTATCTTCATGACAGCAGATGCAAACTTTGCAATACTTCAGCTGGCATATAATGAATATCTTATATCACTATTGCTAACAAGCTGCTTCAATGTTTTTGTGGATTTCAAAATGCTGTTGAGGGCATGGAAGCTGTTTGTTCCTTTATATCTAACTAGGAATGAGAATAAAACTTGATATAACTGAAATCCTGTGCAATAATAAGTTCAGTTTAGATTTGTATGAAGCTAGATTGCTTTTTTGAAAACTATTTTCCATTCTGAAAGGCGTGATAATTAATGACATAACTGAAAACATTAGCCAAATCAAGATTTTAATTTTAACATGAATGGCACAGTATTAACTATTTTACAATTAACCAACTACGGACCATGTGTTCTTCATTCCAAATTATGAAGCTGTTTTAAAATGAGCAATCCATTTACTGCTAATGTAACAGGGCCAATTTTATCCCTCATGTAACACCCAACAGAAGCCTGTTGGATTTACGTCAGATCCTGATTTTAAATTGTGGGGTTTTTGTTTTGAAAAACAGTTTCATATTGCATTCTCCTTCCTGGAGACGGCTGTATAGTTTTGGAGTATTATACAACTTCACTAAAGCCTTGACAGCCAATGTCTGATCCCATTCCAGAGATTCATGCTTGCCAGCCTAATAAGAACATGGTCAATTATTTTCCTTTTAATCCCACTGGATTTCCCCAAGGAGCAAGGAAAAGAGTTACTTCATTGCCTGGCATGTCAGTATTTTGTAAATCCACTGCTGCTATTTCAGTCCTGGTGTTCAAATGGCGTGGGAGAGCAAGTCTTGAAAGCCTTGTCTCCAGATCTGCAGGGAACGTATATGTCAGTGCTTAAAAAACATATTCTAACATTCAATGGAGCCTAGTAAATTAGTTATATTAAAGTACAAAGAAAAATCTAGCCAAAAATGTACTTTTTTATTAAGTTTCATTAATTTATTACATGCTTTTCCTGGACTCTAATCTCTAGGTTTGAAATATGTCATCACAAGAGCAAATCTGTACATAGTACATATAACATATATTGTATATCTATATGAACTCAGCTGCTCACAAAAAAGATATAACTCTACAGTGTATTCATTATCTAAGATTGGCTATGATTCAGTTATATAAGAGAAGTTTTAAAAGCTTTCTGGAAAAAATAAATTCTGCGTCAGTGAAAGGTTGCTCAATGGTCTTTTTATTTAGAGCTTTTGAGCAAAACCATCACCATTGTTCTTAAAGTATTTTTCACGAAATCTGACTTCCAAAGTGCAGCCTAGAACATCAGCTCTGGTGGAGGCTGATGAAAATCCTCTTACTTTGATACCTAAATAAATAAGATTGCTGTATGTGTGAGCGCAGTATATTGTGATTACAAACACAGGACACCCCAGCTGTCTTAAAGTAGATTCAGATGATCTGTTCCCTCTTTGGACATTCTGATAAAATGGAAATTCAAGAAAAAGAAAGAAACTGTAGAAAGAAAAAATAACCACTGTTATCTCTCAAGAAAAAACCTCTGTTTAACCACTTCATGGTAGAGCTGTGTCAACTTCAATACACAGTAATAACTGAGAGAGGGATCTGACTATTCAACACTGATTCTATTTTGTATAAAGCTAGTCCACTCTTGCTTTAGTAGGCGATGAAGACCTTGCACTAAAACCCAGAAGAGCTTGTGAAATAGTAATGTTTTTGTCTCTAATCTACCTGCCTCATTTTCACTAACAAAACCATCTATCTTTCATAGGACTCAAAAAAAATGTTCTTGATTTTTGAGATGAACGTATTTAGGCCTGCAGCCTAATCTGCAACTCAGATGAATATACTGTTACATTGCATTGCAGTCTTTGAATTGCATTAATATCTTTCAATTTGGAATTGTGGCTGATTGCTGACACTTCACAAGTTCTGGTGAGATAGATAAGCATTATCCTTATGTTACAGGTGGAGAAACTGAAGCATAGAGGAAAGAAAAACGTGCCAATGAGAGAGGTTAAGTCTAGACCTTAGAAATACTAACTCCAGCCTCTTACTGAATTCAAAGTAAAAGGGTGTGTTGGTGAAAGTCACAGGTAGGAGTCATTACAGTATTTTAGTACTTAAACCTATGCTTCTAACAACAAAGGAAAGGATGCTCTGAGAATAAGCCCCTGTAACTATACTGCTTATGGGTGTGCATGCTCTGTAAGTCTTGCTGCTGCTGCCTCAGTTCCTGGGGAGTAGTGACTCACTGAAACTGATGGTTGTAGTTTACGGTTTAGGGAACAGCAGCTCTGTTTTCTTTTAAACAGTGCTGAGAAGAAAGCCTTAGATCCCAAATTCTGGTATGACTTGCCCCTATGAACTGAAATAAATGTAAGATATGAGTGCTACCACACCATTTTCCTTTTTCAGCCATGCTATAGCCCTCTTTGAGCTGTTAGAAATCCAAAATCCAAATATGATTATTAGAACTTGGGAAACAAGAATGGTAAAACATAATTTACCTATAGACTAGGGAAGGTTTCCTGCTGACACAAACTAAACTTCAGGACCTTCAAGGGTCATAGAAACTTTCTCGCTGTTGGGAGATTAGGTTTGATTAGAAGCTCCAAAGTCCATTTGGTCATCCAGTAGATGACAGACTATGCCTGGTACTCTAGTTCGGTTAACTGCCATGGGGAAGAATTTTTTACTTGAGGTTTTTCTCACACTGCACTATAGAAAAGAAAACTGCTAATCTGTTCGATAAATAATAACTAGAACCCTGGCCTGCATCTATTGCTATAGCCCCATTAAATTAAAGGAAGCTATTCCAATTTACGTGTGCTAAATATCTTGCCCAATAATAATAAAGCAGTAAGGTGGTAAGGAAATGTAAGAGCCTTAGCTATTAGCATTAAATATAACTAGCTGTGGATCTGTTAATGACAGAGAGCAGGGAGGTTGTACCTCCATTGTACCCACTCTGTACCAAATATTTTATATATATATATAATATATATATTATATATACACAGCTTCACTGTGTATTTCTCAGCTGTTTTTTCACTATGAAATCTTAACATAGCTTTTTGATTAGATCGTGTTTCTCAGTCTCTTCTCAAATTGATTATGGTTGCAGCATGGCCAAATGTCAGCTAAGAAACAGCAGTTACATGTAGTTGTAAACCTGTATGTATTTCATAGATTTTGCATAGAAAACATTGCAGTCAGGAGGCTTTTTTTCATGTAGATTTATTTCAGAAATCCAAGGTTTTCTGTCCAAACCAGTCCATTCTTCTATAAAGCCAGTGTTGTTTTATTAAATGAAGCCATACCTTTTAATGACTTAAATCACGAATCTTTGGAATGTGAAATAATGACTAGACCCCAAACTAGGCTTTAAACTATTAATGATCTGCCATCTGGTGGCCTAACTTGTTTGAGCTGTTGCACTTCTAATTTACACTGATGTAATTTCGCTGAAGTCAATGGTTTTAATATGCACCTTGTGGTTAATGAGCTTGATGTGGTAATAGCATCTGGTCCACTTCTGTCCTAGACCTTATCGCTGTGATTTTGGCTAAACCTGTGTGATCTGTAGGTGGTCAGGCCACTTGAAAAATCAATAGGGAACTTCCTTTTGCTGAAGGAGCAAAAACTGCACTAACCTTGTTGTGGATGAAATTTCCCTTTAGCTACCCTCGTTTTTAATAAATGATGGTCAGAGATTGTGTTGCCTCTTGGGTATTACTGAGATGGCCGATAATCCACTTCTTTCCAAAGTTGTCATGTATTATTCCTATTTATAGCTAAAAAGCATTGCAGTAAGTGCTGAATAATTGAGATTTGTTTATATTGCTCTCCTGTCCTTTTCAATTCTTCCTTATAGCCCAAAGGCATGGCAGATTTACAGACTGGTTCAGTTCTTCATTTCTGTAAGGGGTTAAGATACATTGCACAGCACCTGATCTAAAGCTATGATCATGTATTATTCCAGGGTTACATCTTATCTAAGACTGGAATCATTTAAACTGGAAGGAAGGAAACCAATATGATAGAATGGCTGTACTTTTAATTAAATATTTAGGGGGCATGGCTTGTATACCAGTGGCATAGGTAAAAGTGTAGGTCAAGTGTAAGAACTGTAGCAGAACTGATGTACTGTCTTTGAATACACCTTCCTTGAACATACATATTTTAGGCAATTAACAGAAGGCAATTTGTGATTTAACACTACTCACATTTAAAGGATTTAAAAAAATTCCTCTGCAGTGATTTTTTTTTTTGTTTCATAAGATTCAAATACAGCATGAACGACAGAACTCAGCATTCATGCTGGATATTGCGTTATCTCTTCAAAAGTGCCTTACAAACGTAGACAAACTAATCGCCGTAACATCCTTTAAGGTACATAAGTACTGCCATGAATAGGGTTAGGTAAAAATGGGTCGAAAATTATGTCAATATTTCTGCCTATATAACTTACTTGGCTATATGACAAACACTAAAATGGGAAGATATTTTGTGATATGGATATGATTGTTTCATTACACCTGGAATGCGATTCAGCCCTGGAAATTTGCATTGCCTTGACTAGATGGCTCTAGAAACAGATATACAACCGGTATGCTATCAGCAAAGATGTATTTTTATTTCTCCAAACTGGTGCTTTCTCTCCCTCAAAGAAGGAAGATTAATATGTGGACACTTGAAAATCAATACCTCCGGCTCCTGCAACTTTCTTTAGAATTAGGACTTGGAAACACAATTTTAATAATTTCACAAACTGGCAACTAGAATCTGATGAAGCTGCCTGAACTTTCTGCTCCTGGCCAGCTGGGAATTCCACTGGCATGCAGAAATAACAAATGAGATAAGAAGGAATTATATGGAATCAATTGCATTAATTTTATCTGTCAAGGAAGTAGAAAGAGGGAAGAGATACAAATAGAACATACTGCACTCTCACACTCTGTTGTCATAATGACTTCTTAACTTCTCCTGGAGGCTGTTCTAAATATTGTTGCCCAGACACCATGCTATTTTACATGGAGGGGGCTACAATCAGTTCCCAGCAGCAAAGAAAAAAGTACACCCCTGCTTGGTGCGTGAAGCTTTTTGCTGTATGCATTACAGCCAAATGTGAGTATTGGGATCTGTCTTTCTTGATAATCTCCTTTATAATTCAGTTTTGTTTCTTGGGAGAGATATCTGTTTGGCAGTTTTCAACAAATAATTTTTTGCAAGTGTAGATAAAAATGATTAAGTAATTATTTTAGCAGAATCATCCTGTACTCCTTATAAATTACTCAGACTGTCTCTTAAGAGTCAGCTTTCTCTTTTACTGACGTGTCATTCTTTATATGCCAGGAAAATATCCTAGTAGTTTTCTAAACAGTGTGTAATTATCTTTTAATTTCTACCTTAGCCTTTCCTATCATGAGTATGTCTTCATCTTCATTTTGTTGTCCTTTCACACTTCTTGCTGTTGCATATTTTATTCCTCCCCAAAGCCTCCTTCATAAGCTTGGTTAGTCTTTGCAAATGGTCGTTCATAAATGGTGACCCTTTTTTAATGTTAGCGTATTTATTGTTGGTTGTGGAATATATGAGCCTAGGGCTTGTTATATAAGCCTAGGGCTCTCACTCAATATTTTCTCCAATTTTTCTTGCTTTGTTTAATTTAATTATTTCCCACATAATTGTAAAATTGACTTTTTTGGGGACAATTGCTTTGTGACACTTGCAGTGCTTTTCCTATAGTCCTGACTTTTCTCTAACTGTTAATTTTCAAAATGGAGTCTCCAATTAGTGTGCTTAGGTACATTTCACTGAGATGTGACTGAAGTTATTTTGCTTAGTCTGTTGTTCCTTTGATATAAAGTATAGGATTCTCATTTACACTAACTGTCTTTTATAGAGGGCTGGCAATATAAAGGAGATTTATGTTAACATTCAATCTGTTCGCATCATAGACTGCTACTAAATATAAAAATTTGACCCTGGAAGTTTTGGGTTGTGTCCAGACAGTCAAAATATTCCTGTTTGTAGCAGTTTGTTATTAAACTTTATGAGATTTTCAGTTAATCATCTCAGCATGGAGATGATTCTTCTTCTGAAGTGTGTATGAAATAAATGTTATGGTTCATTTGGACTTTTTGCATCCCTTAGATTTGAAACTATTCACACCAGCTGTATGGGTCTTTAAGGACCTTTAATGTTAGCAGTATCCTGAAATTCTGTAGTGCTTTTATTCTTAGATTATAGTTCGTTATTACTACCTCTCAATCTAGCTTCCTCTTTTGTTTTCTCCAAACTTTTGTCTGGTTTCTTTATGAACTCAATGTTCATTTTTTTAACCCCAGAGCTATTAATCTCCAAGAGCGGTCTTTGGTTGCATCTCCCTAGGACATTTATTTCTAGATGTTAGCTGTGATATAAAAGTGAGAATTGCAGAGAAAAGTCCCTCTTCCATCACTGCATATGCCATAGTCTGTCTGTGGTGATCATAGGTCATCACTTATTTTGCCTAACTTCCTCATAATTTTTGATGTAGAAGGCGATTGTCACTAGCCAATCAGAATTCTGTCAGTGTGACTATATATACATATCTGGCTTCTGCTTTTAATCAATCCAGTCACATATTTCAGATTCTCTTGCTCTTATAATCACTTCTCAAAATCTCAGCTAAGAAGTCTCCGTTCAATTGAATAATAGTGACAGCTTAGAGTATCCTTCTCAGATTTTTAAATGAACAGAGATCTTATCTAGTTGCTTCACAAACCTCATAGCTAAACCTAAGAACTCAGTTGACAAATGAGTATTTTCCTTTATTTCTTATCTTTAATACTCAATCTACTCAACAAACATGATCTGGTCGCATCTGCAGATACTGCACTCAAAAAGCCATTGCCAGTCATAATCTAGTTAAATCCAGAGTCCTCTGCTTTGAGATTGCTACAAACTCAAGATTTCTTTTGAGAATACTTTCCATCTCCCCATTTGTCTTTAATTTTTGAGCCTGCTTCATTGAAGTCAAGCGCCAAAGATGGGATAAAGCCCTGAGCAATCTGTTCTGACCTCATAGCTGGCTCATCTAGGAGAAAGAGGTTGATCAAAATGAAGTCTTTTCCAACCTAAATTATCCTATGATCCTATGACCATTTGGTGGCTTTAGTAAAAGAGGTATCATGTCTTAACTCTTCTACAATAAGAGCACAAGTGACTTACTGTGAGGAAAGTATTCAGAATTAACAAAAACTATAGGTAAGTTGTTAGCAGAAGAACATGCTTTTCCATTCGTGAAACACATGGCAGTTCTGGTTGAGATCAGCATTAATAGGCAGATTTTTTTGATATACAAAATTGTGTGTTCCAGTTTTAAATTCACAAACAATTGTGTACAGTAGGGGAACCTTATTTTGAGCTTTGTGCTTTCCTTGCCTTTCTGCGTGCCTTGATATGTCAAATGGTTAAGTATTTATACTGCAGCACACAAGTAGCAACCTAGGGAGGCTAAAGTAGCTTTTGTTTTGGCACAGTTTTGGACTGCCACATGGTAGGAACATACAAAAATTACAGCAGTTCACCAGTGGTCTTTACTAAACTATATCTATACATAAAATTTTTCAGTGATACGCACTCTGCCTTCAAGATATCCGAGCTCAAGCATATTTTGGTCTTACGGATGGATCCTTCAAAGATACAGGTGTGGCATCTTAAGTTCCTGCACCAGGAAGATGCTTCGTAAGTTATATTGAACACTTTTAGAGCTTTTTCTTAGCTCTAAGGTGGTGTGTACCTCACTGTGCTCTCCGTCAAACATATGGCTGCCAGTTTTGAAGCGAGCTATGAAAATATGATCTTGTTACTCTTTTGTACATATTTGAAAATATCCTTCTAAATAGCTGCTATATTTATTGTGTGCTGCATCATTTTGCCCTCTAAAGTGACTGGATTTTTTTAAAAAAGCATAACTTTAGAGTAAGTTTTTTTAAGAAATGTGTTTTAAGCCTGGTAGTCTATCTCTCTAAGGCCTGGTAGGTACCTGCTCTTGGTCTCCACAATGAACAGCCTTCATCTCTGACTCTGTATTTGTATTAGCATACTTCCGCCCTGAGCAAACTTCCTTTGAAATCAAGCTGAAACGTCTTCTTTGTATAACGACCACATTTTGAATTCTGGTATGTATCTATTTATAAAGACTAAATTAAAAAAATATACATGTGACAAGAACTGTGAACCAATAAAGGATCATTCTTTTATGCACATATTTTGAAGTTCCCAATATGTTATCTTGAGATGTTTTCCACAGTAAGTTTTAGACTGAAATAAAATCTCCTTTACACTTAAAATGCATCTAGAGGAACAATCAATAAAACTAAAGTTCCAGCTGTGCAGCAACTTACATTATTTCCCCAGTGAAGTTAATACTTTATAGTGGTAGTAACATACAGCAATATTTTGTGATGGCCAGAGATTGTAGTTTGTGCCTCTTTTTTCTTTAGGCCACAGTTAAAATCCTTTGTTGGCACTGAAAATCTCTACTGAGATTCAGGAGATATTTCTGGAAGACTTGTATTGCTATTTTTCAGGATTGAGCAACCTCAAGTCAAAAAAATCATATATTTGTGAATGGAAAAAAGTAATTTACTGGATTACTAACATACTGTGCATTCATATGGAAGCATGAAAAAGTCTTTTCCCTTTCTTTTATTAGGAACGCATTAGGGTGTTAAGCACAATAGCCCCTTTTCGGAGAGCAGAATTTAATACTGCATTGTCCATGATGGCCATGAGTTGCTGGCATTTGAACTCGTGCGTTGTGTGCGTTAATTTAGTATTTTTTCATTTCTTTTCTACCATACCCATGAAAGTTAGAAAACCAGTCATAAGAAGCTTAGCAGATGTTATATTTTATTTCTTCCTCTTAAAAGAACACTTGTGATCATATCCTGAGGGATGTGCCATTTGATTAAAATCTATCCTTTTCTCAGAAATTCCAGAAAATTTACTCTGCCTTTGAGATCTACACATTTCATATCTAGTAAAATAGGCTGGGATTAGTCCTTTTAAAATAAGATATAAAGACTGAAAAATAGCTTCCAAATCAAGAGAAGATGAGGAGGAGATCGTGATCTAAGTTGGCTTCCTTTGCAGAATTGCATATTGTTTAGTTGCATTTTATTTAGTTGTTGGGTAACATTCAATAGAATGTAATGAAGAATAAACCTCAGAAAGCGTGGATTAATATGCCTTTATTTCCTCTGAAATGCCTTTCAAATTGCAAGTCATGAAACAAATTTGCAGGCATAATTGCTCTTTTTAAAAAAAATCCCCATCTTATTCTAATTTTTGAGCAAATACCTGTAAATTCCATAGTTAGTACAAACCTATTTTCATTCAGTAAAATTCCATAAACTCAGTGAAACCTATACTCTTCATACTAGGTTAAATTTCTTCCACTGTTTTAGCAGAGAGGGTTAATAAGATCCAGTACTCTCTCATTTGTACATCAAGTGCTAGAATCACTGAGTTTCTCTGTCCAGTGATAACTTTTATCTGAAATTTGTAAACATGTCTTTCTTTAGGGTTAGCAATGCAATTATTTATGTCACCCTTGGCTGAAGAAGGAGATACCACTGAAGCAGACATATATAGTATGTGGACATTTGCAAAGATGTTTAACATGTTGTCTATTAGCACATGGTGGCATTTGAAAGAAAACAAATGTGAAATGAAATGTTGATTTCCCATGCCATTTTGTGACATCAGAAACTCTGACTGTCTTTTGTTCCTTCTTTTCAAAATTAAGAACATTCCATCTGTAGCAAGACAAGCTGGAGTCAATATCTCAACTTACAAGCAAGCTGGTAGGATTTATTTAGCTGTGGTGCTATCATTGTCCTCAGTTAATATAAACATAAGACTGTCAGGGACCCACAGGATTCAAATGTCCTGTTGTACCATTGCATTGTTATGCAATCCTGTCATATAATCTTGTTCATTTAGCAAAATACTTCAGCACATGCTTAACTTTAAGTATCCCCTGTATTCAAGGGTATGTATAAGAACGGGATTTTCAAAACCAGCCAAAACTAACCTAATTTTGGAAACCAATGGAAGTTTAACCACCAGTTTTAAAATAAAATTTAAGGATTCAGTGCATTTGTATAGTTTCTCAGTAAAAAGGAATTTGAGCATACAGTTACATTGTTTGCTGAAGTGGATTTATTTTGTTATGGTTATTGCTACTATTTATAAAGCTATAGCAGTTCAACTGAGAGCAGGCCCCAACGCGGATGATTCATCTATATGTTAGTAACCAGTTGTTTGAATGTTATGAATCTTTTACTCTTCCAGAATCATTCTTCTGAAACTACATAAATGTAAATGAGAGCCATAAAGAAAGTAACCCTAATTTTTGTGCCAATAATAATAAATGCTAGTGGATTTGGATGGCTGACGGGAAAATTTGCTAACCCTATTTTTAACCATGCACATTACAACATCTCCTGATGACAACTAAGTGTTCTTTTACTGGGTCAAGCAGCTTGTTCAAATTTTAGTTTTCTTCAAGTGTTGAGTGTCATATATTGGAATACTGGAGAATGTGTCTCTATGATTTTTGTATTGTTTATATCCATATGTAGCAACAATATGATAAACAATCCTTTAAGAATAGTATAAGAAATATTGATGATAAATTATACCATAATTTAAACAAAGTAGAAAATTCTTTAGCTAAATCATCTGTGCAATGAAGTAAAAAGTAAGATGTTAAGGGCTGTTACATTGTGATCTTTGGGATGCTTTTGCAATGTAAATAACGTGAGGAAATGGGGAGGAATATTTTCTGTGATGTAGGAATCTGAAAATTCAATGTTGTTGAGATAAACGTTGGTTTTTTGCATACTTCAGGCTGTACTCAGAATAGCATGAGAAAGGTGGGTAACTTAGCATGCTAGGGAGCATGATTAGACCATTAAAATTTAGGGACAGCCTATTCAAGGTAAATCACTTTGTGGAGTTCATTTACCCAGGGCAAATAACAAGAGGGTACTAACTCCTCTTATCTCAAGAAGAAAGGGGAAAATATAGAAAGTTTGTAATGGGAGTGTGTAGGGGGAACAGCAAGAAAAGTTTCTTTGAAATTAAAACATCAAATGCAGTGTTCCAACATTAAATGATTCTGAACCAGAAGCCTGTTGAAATTGGCATGTTCCCCTGAGACTTGGCTTTGACCAGTGCTGTAATGGCACTGACCTCCGTTGTAAAGCAATTTGAGGTCTACTGATGAAAATTTCTCTACAACTGGTAGATATTGTTAAGAGAAAGGAATTGTCTGAGAAAGAAATCCTAAGACTAAGATTATACAAAGGATTTCTTTACATGAAAGAAAGGTGTATCCCCCTGCTTTTTAGTTTCCTATACGCATAATAATTCTGTGTGTTTCATTTTGAGTCTCTGTCACTTTGTGTGTCTCCTTTGAGCCTTGGCAAGAAAATGAGGCATTGATGAGTAATAGCACAGACCATTAATAGGTTACTAAGTGAGTCTGTTGAAGGAGATACAGTTCTTTACAGGATACTGTGCATGGGCTAGTCTGACAACACAGGAAATAAGAGATTTACCTGGGAAGAGGTGGCTGGCAACTGTAAACTCCTTATGCACTGCCTACAAGACTGTCTCAAGTCCCCCAGCATAGCTGGGGCAGGCAGAGAAACAGAAAGGTTTTATAGTCTTCTGCCATCTACCAGTACAGAGAAGGGAGTTTGTCTTCGTTTGGATGAGTAAGATTTGGGATAGGTCCGTAGTTTGTGTGAAACAGTCTAACTATTTACTTCAGCATTTTACTCCTGACAATCAAGTCCTGAAGTATTCTGATTTCCAGTTTTGTTATCGCATAACTCTGCTGCCAACTTCATTGGAGTTTCTCCTGGTTTCCTCCAGTGTTCAGTGAATCAGAGATCTCATGTTTGGGAAGTAGCCTTGAGTTCTGTCAATTTTGTTTCATAAGTCTGGGACAAAATAATGTTCAGTCACTACTCGTTTTTATTATCTCAGTTAAATTCAACCCAACATAGTAATACTGTGTAGGTTTACTGTCCCTCTGCAATTTGCTACATCCGCTCTTGTCACCACATTTGGTTTTAATTCCAGATGTCAGGAACATATACAGTCAGTATACCCTTTTTGAACTTAAAAGTAAAATAAAAACTGTGGGGTTTTTTCAAAGTAATTTATATTAATTGCTTTGAAGTATTGTAGTGATAGAAAAGTCATGCTTTCCTTTCTAAACATAAGCACTTTTTCTATCCCAGCAGCGGAAATATAACTGGTGTGAATAAATTCCATAATTTATAGAATATCAATATTCAACATTATCATCTCCAAACCATCAGATTTATCTGCCACACATACATCCTTTTTCTCTTTTTCAAGCACTAAGCTTTCTTACCCATGCATCTCTTCTACATTAACACAGAGCCAAGAGTAAGAGCATGATACGTACTTAATAGACTATGTTCTCTCAGCCAAATTATTGCTGGACCTGAGTATATAGCTGCAGCAGCTGCTTTGAGGAATTCTTCCAATGCTCCTAATTTAGTGAGATTTGATTGATAATTAATATGAATGTCCAGGCTTTCCAGAATACTCTGATTTTTCCACCTGTGTAAATTCATTTACTATTATGCAATTACACCAATCATATGCATAAGAGGACATATTTTTTAGGAATCAATTATTCTGACTAAAGGCTTAGAACCGTCCATGTGTTTCCACTTGTGGAAAGTACATACGCTTATATGTATCAATATTGCTTGGAGATGCCATGAGTACATCTACCATTGTGCTAATTTCACATATTGTCATGCGTTTTTAAAAATGCACAATTCTGAGAATGTGAAAAAAGAATATTTTTCCTAATTCTGTGATTGAGTTTGGTCAATCTATATCCTGTCTTTTTAGTACCTTTTACACTTGCAGCTATTTAACTGATGATTTTTGTCTTTCCATTCCATTCCAGTGTGACTATTGGGAGGAAGTGGAATCTCACAGCTTCATTATTTTGATTTTATTTACCTTTCTACCTGCTAGGGAATCTACCTCAACTGCATAATTATCACCAGCTGTTTTTGCACATCTCTATACATCAAAATTGAGCATTAAGTTCTTTCTCCTTAATAACACTACACTACCTGATAGTCCAATTTAGGTTTTGTTTATACCATAATTCATCAAAACTAGGAGATTCTTAAAGCTCTTGAAGAATTGCTTGGGATTTATGTAGTTTCATGGTAATCACTATGAAACACATCTTCCATTTTGTAGTGATTAGACATGTTGCAAATATGCAAAGAAACTTGAGAGGAAGTTATATCCAGGAGCTGGCTCACTCACGCTGTGTCACATATTAAATTATATATACCTTCTGAAAGAAATTTCAGTTATTTCAGTTGGTTTCTCCATCCTGTAATCTAGGTTAGCCATTATGAGAAGAAATGAAAAGTGATAAATTTATTGGCAACTTTCTGCTTTCTAGGAACTGGACTGAGACCACCAACTCATTTACAGTAGGCCTCCAAAGAGCTATAAAATAAAAATGAGTTTTGGTCATTGTTGACCTGAGGCTAAATTCCACTAGTGCTCTATAGTTGAACTGAAAAATTCCCTGTCCTTGTCCCCACCATCTGAGCAAACCATCCTGTATAAATAATTGTTGATATGGGTTATTTTTTCCCCGCTACAGAAAGTTGAAAAAGCAGTCATATATCTGGGTAATACCACAGGAAGGCTATAGCTTACCTTTATATGTTTCTTTTTTTAAGTCCAATACTCTAAAAGTAATCAGATAAATGAGGCTTTTTAAATGGCTGGTGATTGGATGAGAGCTTCACTGATTAAAGACCAAAACTGATGGAGTATCAATCACTGCTGTTTTTGATTCAGTACCTCACTAATCTCTGTCACTGTGTAATGACTATCCTGGCAAACAGAGTCTGATTGCTGCAGGCAAATCATTTACATTAATCAAATAAAGTAAGAAAGATACTGATGTACTTTGCTGTTCAAGAAAAGATGCTGGAAGTCTCTTGCTGAAAGAGCTGGATGGACAACATACCTTTAGAAGGAAAACCCTAACTGAACTAGATTTAATGCTCTGTATTCTAAAAGCTGCTATTAGGAGCAGCAACTTTTGCTCTCACCTACCCAGATCAGGATTTCTAAGCTTGCTATAAGCAATTCATCAACAAATCAAATTTAGTAGGTAGGAAATTCCAAAAATAAGTAGCAACTAACCTGAAATCACTACAAATTATCAGGTATTAGACTTAATAAAAGGAAGGGACCTTTGCTCTTCTGACCAGACCAAAGAAACAGCAGATCTTGTCTCCTAGATACCTTTGTTATTTAATCATTTCTGGAGATTGCTTGGTTTTTGAGGATGGGAAGCTAAGAGCCTTTGTAGTAAGTTGTTAAAATAAAGCTATGACTCCAGTCTACAAATACTGTTGCTCTTATACTTCAGTGAAATCTCTGGATTTCTGTGAAAGCATCTAGCTATCACTTTCAGGTCTGGGGAAAACACTTAAGCACTGCTGGGATCCCAAAACACATGCTTCTCTGCAGCAAAAACCTCTTGGAGCTTAGATGCAAGTAAGGAAGCATGTATCTTGTAATTGCTGAAATTGCCAACCTTCCTAAAGAAATAATTCACAAATAATCCCCATGGGATTTTCAAACCAGTGTTTCTTTTCCATCTGTTAGTCAATCTCATAGCAGTTTTCAGGGCTTTGTCTTGGGGCTTTTCAGAGAAAGCAGCCGACTGTAATATTTGGTGAATGTACACCTCATCAAACCCAAGAGCCTACTGTAAAGCATTCACTTTTCTATGATGTGAGAGACTCAACCTGATTTGTAGCAGGGCCTTGAATCCAGATCTCCCATACAGCAGGAGAATGCCCTCCTAGCAGGCTTTTGGGTACTCTGGGAGTAAGGGCATCCTTTTGAGGCTATTTCATCTAATGGAAATAACTAAAATATAGGCAGTGGATGCAGAGTAGAAGAGGTGCTTTTTAGCCTATTGGTATTGAGGCTGAGGTCTGAAAGTGTTAACTGAGGTAATTCAGTACAAAGTGAAATGAACTGAGGTCTTCCATTCCTTAAATAAGGCACCCTAAAAATTGGACTGTCCATCTTCAGGGTATAAAAGAGATAAGCTGTGGTGGCTAACTGTGAAAGGGCAGGTAAATAAATGGATGTGAGCACATAATTCATTGCTGTTGTAGTGCCATTGGAATCAATGATGTTACCTAGGAATGAATTTAGCCCTATGCTCATAAAGCTATCAGCAGAGGTGGGAAAATAACGTTTTTCTTCTTGGCCATGATTGACTGAAATCTTTCTCCTGTCATGTAATCAGTAATTGTAAGAAGCTATGTATACCAGTGGTGCAATAGAAATAATAAATAATCTCTGTACAAAGGATATACGGTCAAAGACTCAGAGAACACAGCAGCTTATTTGAAATAGCAATACATTACTAGTCTTTAAATTAACAACATAAGAAAAATGAACCCCATTTATCATGTAACTTACCTATCTCAAGTATAATATGTATCAGGCCTTTGTATTACTCAGTGAACATTATAAACAAAACAAAGATGGTTTGTCAATGGTAATAAAGCAAGGCAAAAAAGATTTTGGAGAAACTTAAATTTACAATCCAAAGCCTTGGTTTCCATCACTTCAGAAGCCTGGCTGAATGGAATTGAGAGCCCAATATTCAAGAATAGTTGTTGTAATTTTATGTGCCTGTTTGACATTCATTCATGTAAATGGATAGGCGGTGTCCAATTAGTCTGTGCAAATCAATATTCTATTTCTGTGTTCAATTACAGTAAATTAATGTAACCCCATGCTTTCAAAAATATCAAAATAATTTTTAAAGGCAGAGAAAGTTTGGAAGAATGAGAAGCCAGAAATGGAGCTGTCTAGTAAGCATTCATATTTTAAGAAGCTTATCTTGACATTTGAGTTTTGGCCTTGAGTAATCATAACGGCTTTTGTCCAGATCTCTTTGGTAGCTTAAGCAAGCCAAAGGGATAGAGTATACCAAATATTACATGTATACAGAATAAACATTAAAGTCACCTACCAGGTTACATCTCTGCTGTATACAAATAGTATGAAGACATCTGCAGGGAGGACCAGATTTCATTTCTTTATGTGAAGAGTTTTGTGTTTTAATGAAATGGTAAGATTAAAATGAAACTAGTTGAACATAAAAATTTGAACTAGGGGGTGAATTAAGAGATCTGATTTTAGGTGAGTCTTGCATGCGCATAAGAGCGAGAGACCATTCTTTAAATGACAGCTTTTTAATTATATCAACTATAATAATCTTTGAATGTGATACTTTGTGGTAGGCATATTCAGATGTGAGCAAGGCACAAATTTGCTCTTTTTGAAGAATAAGGACACATCTTCACCCTCCTCCCTGCCAAGTGCTCCCTCCATAATATAAACAAGCTTCAAAACAGTTTGATTTCTTAAAAACTAATTTTCCAATGAATGTGGAAGAGACCCAATAGTGAAAGTGAACATTCAGGAAGTCGTCATAAAATGTTCAAAACTGTTATTTTGGAGTATTTTGGTAAATCTTTCTTAGCTTATCTTGCCCTTCTTGAAATAAATTGTTCCTGTGAAGGAATATCATAGGAAGACTTGGAAATTATTAAGTGCAGCCTAAAGGCTGTGCAACACACAGTAATTTTTGTTCTGCGTTGAAAAAATGTTTATCCAGCTAGCCATAGCAGGTGGAACATATGGCAGGAGACAAGTCTATATAGTCACTAGAGGATGATGAAAACTCAGTGATATGATAGCCAAGCCTTAGTAGTCTATGTTCATTTTCTTCCATTTCCGTTCAGTATTTTTCAGTGTGCCAAGGAAATGGAATGTTGTTGATGCTCTTTTTCTGCACTTGTCATAATAATACGCCACAGGAGCAGGGAAATATCAGTGATTATATAGTCATGAGATAACATACTGTTATGCAACTGATTCTAGAAGGAACAGAAAATGCAGCAGACATCCATTGTTCTGACAGTCTCTCCATTTTGATGAAAAAGATTCAGTAAAATAGGAAAATATATTAAAAGAATGTTGATGAGATTTTGATGTAATTTCTGTTACTGGAGGTTGCTGAAAGACTGAAGGACAGTTGGATATGTTGATAACTCAAAAAAAGTCAGAAACAACAATCCAGTCCTTTAAAGACAAAATGGGCCAGAACTAGTAATTTAAGATTGTGCCTTCCTTGTGCAGTATACAGCAAAGATGTATTTTTTAAAAGTAATAAAATATGAATGTGAAATTATGAACCTAGCGAAACCTACAATTGTATAACTCCACCTCTTCCAGTAATTTCCTTAACATTTTATGTGTCCCAAGTTTCCCTTGTTGTTTTCTCCTTGACCCGCTGAAGTCCTTCTAATCTGTTAAGGCAATAGGAATTTCGAGGCTGGATGAAACTGGAGGTATGTCTAATCTAAAATATAATCTCCAGCAGTACCCAAATCCTATTAGCAAGAAAAGGTGTGTGGTATAAGCATTCCAAATTTCTCAAGGAGGTTTTATGATCCTATGTGATTACAGCAGAACTGATGTTCACCAGGTACAGGTATTTTTCCTCTTTTTTTTTCAGTTTTGCTTTCTCCACCTGCTTTGGAAGAATACAAAGCCAATAGCAAATGACTAGAAATGCTGGTCTTGAAAATAGAGTAGATATAGTTATACCCATAGATCATAGCTACTCTAGAAAGGTCCACTACTTAGAAATTAATCTTGAGATGATTCTGCAACATTTCTCCAGTATATTGCAAACATTTTCCTACCTTAGTAGCACATGAATAGCACGCACTGCTGATAAAAAACATTCTTATCATGTATGTTCCAAATTGTCTTGATTACCAGTAAAGGAACATACCGAAAGTGTGATTCAAATGAGCAACAGTTCTCACTTGCTTTCAGAATAAAGCATATTCAGACTATGGCTTGTGACCAACAACTTCTGATGCCCAAGTTGGGTGCTAAAAGGTATATTTCATTGTAGGTCAAATAGACATACCTGTAATGAGGCTGCTCATCATGCAATTTAGAAATATAATGAACTTTTTTATTAAGCAAAGCCAAATAAAAATAAGACTGCAGTGATTGAATGACAGAGGTCTACTTTCCTTACATCAGTTTGCATGCAGAGATCACTCTAGTATGGTATGTACTTTTTATCTGTCTTGAGCTTTCCACACTGGGATTATTTTACTAAACAATTGCCTTTGGTAGCTCTTACTCATTTTATCATATGATCATATGCTTTTTTCTCACAGCTGTTTTGGGTTTTTTTTAACATCTTCTGAGAAGTCAGAGACAACCTCTTAATTTATTCAAGAGCTCATTTATGGAAAATAAACTAAGAAAGTTGTATTCAGAAAAGAATGCTCTTCTGTAGTCTCTCCATTTGTTTCAGATGCCTGTACTTTGACTTTCTAGAGGAAACAAGGCCCCTTAGATCTCAGCACTAGCCATAAAAGGAAGTGGTTTGCAAAGTTTCTATGGGAAAATGAATCTAAATCAAAACTGTAGAGAAAGGTTCTGTTTTAAATAGGATTTAAATGAAATCCCGGATACAGATGGAATGGGACAGACTGAAGGGGTGAGAATTCTTATTTCTGACTGAAATTCTGGACCTAAATTAGAAAAGCCTTCTTAGAAGTGTAAAGGGTTTATATTTTCTCCTGTGCCTTTAGATCCAATACAAATTCATAATATAGCCTTTAAACATTGTTACACAGAATGAAATTCATTTTATTCTGGAAGTCCTTTAAATTAATACTTTGATAGTCTTATTTTACATCCCTGACATTACTTTCTGAACACGCACTAGCTATATTACAGTAGCTTTTCAACCTGCCAGCTCTGACTTGTTAAGCAAATATCCAACAGGGTATAAATAGGAATGGTATTCAGTAATGGGGACATCCAAGTTCTTCACACACTCACGGCACATTCTGGCTTTTGGCTTTTGTAAAAAGACAAAAGTCTATGAAACAGTGTCTTATATACATGTCCTACACCAGAGCTGTTTCTCACTGGTCGTAAAAGTTAAAAAAACCCCAGAAACCCCATGAAACTACCCATTGCTATGAACTTTTTGCCACCTACTGTCTCCAGTTATATCCTTATGCTGCTTGATAAATGAAAAGATTTTTCAGATGATGTCCTGTGTTACCAATGAATATTCATGCCCACTTGAAGTCTAATTCTCAATTATAAAGAGGAAAGAACTAGTGTGGATTTTGTCTGAACCCTCCAACCATGAGAAATGTTTCAGGGGATCTGCATTTAAGAGAGCAGGGCCAATGTAATCCAAGGAAATAATTATCTCTGGCCATAATAGTTGACTCATTCTATCCAACTTCAAGAGTCCCAAAGCAGCACTCTGCAGAGGAACTGGCAAGTGGTATATTGCACTGATTCATCTGCTTGGTGCAAAACAACACAGTACCTATGTTTGTACAAAACTGTGTTTGTTGTTGTGTTGTGTTTTTTTTTTCTTAATGAGAGACAGGGCTACTGAAAATAAAAGGTATAAAAATCTTCCTTTCTTGAAGGTTTTCATGCCCCATAGTCCTTACATGCAATGATGGTAACTACTGTACTTTTAAAAAGCTCCAATTAGGAGAAACCCCAGAGGCAACAGGTTACAATCACTAACAAATACACCTTTCTCCTGAGAACACAACAAGAAAAACCCTATTTATTACAGAGTTAGAGTACAGATCTCCCCGGTATTCAGTCCTTCTATGGTGTCCAGAATAGCAGCATAGCTCACATAGATCTCCTGGTATGCATTATCTTACAGCTGGAAAAAGATGAAGAACCACCTGCTAGTCACTGTAGTCTTTATGGGAAATAAATTAATTAGAAAAATTAGGTTAGCTGCAGGCTACAATACATAGATACATAAGCAAAGTTTATTTTCTGAGCTATGCAGAAGGTCATGATTGCAATAAAATTTCATTTCTTTTTTTTGGATATAGGTGAATACTAATTCTAATTTTTTTTTTTTTTTTTTTTGATGAAGTACTTCAAGGAGACAGAGCTTGAAAAGATTCTTTATGGGAGATGCCCATAGAAGATCATGCCATCAATACAGATTTTGCACAGCTTTTGAAGCTCCAAAAGGATTTTGGAGAAAATTTTCCAGAAAACTGTGATGTTGCTTTGTATGCTAATAAGCATGAAATTATTTACCCATCTTCTGCATAAGTGTTAATCAGTCGGTTTCTCACCTCTCTCTTTCTGGATTAGTGGTAGATAAGTAAAAGGGAAGACAAATAAGAAAAACCTGCTGGGCATTAGCAAACCTCCAGTAGTTTTCTCTGTGTGTGTGCTTATCTATCACCATCCCATGGTGAATTTAGTGCAGTTTATTCTTCGAAGTACTTTGCAACTGAACAAACTTCCATATGGGCAATTCTTACAGAGTAATTCAAGTGCTTTCAGTTCATGCCATTGCTAATCTTGTGATAATGTCACTGTTCTCTTCTATCTTGTGTGTTTCCTCTCTGTCTCCCTGCTCAGGACAGTCATTTTATACAGACTCAGTTTTTTTGCAATCTTGAATTGGGTCAAAACAGCCTGAATTTCTTATCTAGAAGAAAGTAATGGCAAGAGAGCTCTCAGATGCATCATTTCAGCTTTGGGGATTTGCACTGTTGATTCTGAAGTAATTGTTTCTCTCACCCATTGAGATGTAATTACAATTAGTAGCCGCCCATTAAAGGTGTATGTATTTATGACATTAATACAATAGTTTTGAAATGTTATGTAAGTTGATTATCTTTGCAGCTTCCCCTTTCCCTCCAAGCCAAAATAGCAATTACATGTATTTTGGAAGTGCAGTTTTTACCTGGATGGAACATTTATTGTTCCCTTTTTTAATTTCAAATTTCATTTAGTCAAATAACTGTTTTGAAATTCCCTCAATCTGTATTACTTATAATGCTGTACAGAACTCTTTGACAACAGTCTTATTCTTTCTTTTATTAGTCACACCTATCCATTGGCATCCACAAATTAATGGCTTTTTTACTCTCACTTGTTTAATAGATTCTAATTAGTGACAGTATCCCTCTTGCTCACTTAAGAGGATATTTAAGGTTTATGGCACAATGGGAAAAGGGGGATAAACTTTCTTCACTGCATTGTTGGGCTTTATCATTCAGGTATGTAACTGCTGAAGGATCCTAATGCTGTGACAAGAACATGCACTGACAGGTATTGTGAATTAAGGTTTGTGGATACTTTTGGAGTTGTAGGAGGTTCTGATGGGAGACAGAGGGGAACCAGAACTCTGCTGCACTCATCCTGAGTGTGATGCTTGTGGAATCATTTTGTTCCTCATGCACCAGGAGAAGAAAAGCAGTATTTGGGGCGGTTTTGGTTTGTTGGGTTTTTGGAATTTTTTTGCATTTTACTCAGTGTCACTCCCATTTTTACAGACCTTGAGATTTGTAGTGAAATTTTTTACAATTACATAAGTAGTCAGGAATTTTTAAATGTGTATTAGCACTTAGGGAAATGACGTTTTGGGCATTGTTGAATGGAAACAAAATTCCATTCAAATACAAAAGCTTAAAAAATTTGGGGTCTTGGTTCTAGAAATGCATAAAATTCTGTGCTTGGCTGTGCAAGTGAGTGTCTAACTTAAGCTCTCAAGTTTCAGTGTAGTGGCCTCCTTAGTGAAGATAGAAAAAATGGAACTAGATGTTAAAGTTCTCAGAATTCAGCGATTTTGGTTTGGTCACTTGAACTTTCACGACCTGATAATTAAGTTCACAGGCAGATCCTGTTACGAGGACCTGAAATCACTCTAGATGTGCAGGGCTTATTCAGTTTGGCATGGGACCATTTTTAGTTCCTAAATCTGGATTGATGGAAGTTATTGTAATACATTCTCATTGCAATGCTAAGTTTCTTGAGGAGTCACCCAGTTCTGGAAATTCATCTCTTGATTTATTTGCACAGGATAAACTAAGGTGTACGTTAAGTGCCTGTGGTGATTATCTGACTTTTGATATTTTTGTGAATTTCAAAGATATAAACTTCAATAACTTGGTTAAATCTCCACCAATTAGTTGAAGTTCAGTTATTATATATATTCCTCTAGCAATTAGTAGATGTACATTGGTGCCAGTGTCAAAAACTGGATAGAAGCCAGTCCAGGGCTCATTATCTCACCAGAAATCCTTGGTCGCTAATCAGCATTCGATAAAAGATTAGACGGTTCCCTGCTGGCACTTGGCTATTAAATTCCATTTATACTGTTGCCCCATAAATACTATAAATTCTCTTTCATTAGCAGACTGTTCACAAAATCCTTTGAAAATAGAAGTTTCATCTGAGGATGACTGAACAAAATGGAATCTAATTAGGCTAGAAGACCCCAAACCACCATAATTTCTCATGGTGTAATAATGCCAAAGTAATGCTTTTGAAGCTGTTCTGCTACAGTATTTCCAAATAAATGTGTGTCATTAAATTAGGAGGGCTTAGCAAGCTGGGATGCACGATAGTTCTGGTCTAAAGGGCAAAGATTTATAGATGTGTATGAAGAGAGCTGGGATTTTGTTAGTTAAGTTGCACCCGTAGTGTGTTGCTGCATTTGAAACAACCATTTCACTTTACAGCAGTTTTAGAAGAAAATCCGTTTTCCAGCAGAAGAAGCTGCTAGTAAGCTTTCACACAGAGAAACTGGAGGGACAAAGTCCCTTTATGTAGGATCTGTAGCGTTCATTATTGTGAATGTATTTTATATAGACTGATAAGAACACCAGATACTTCTTCTTTCCTAGTTACAGTATGAACTTGGGAAGGATGAAAATTTTAACTTGTTCCTGTTTTTCATGTATGTAAGAATAAGCTTTCAGAAAGAGCTGCTAAAGAAGTTGTTCATGTTTCTAAAGTGGTTAGACTCTGGGGTTAAATCAAATGCCATGCGTCGGTTTTTGTGAACATTTATCTGTAACTATAGTTTTCTATAGTATTTGAAAGAATTTTTTGAGATGCCCTGATCTGAGCATATTTCCTTGGTATTCCACAACAGTGGCAATGCTGAATCTCATTGGCACTTATTTGTCATTGATAATCAGAGAAGTGGTGCTGATATCTTAAAATCTTCTGCAGAACAAATAGATTTCTGCTAATGTCGTTAACCTTTCATTTATTTTCTTCTTTTGCTTTTCTATTCTCTTCTCTGCTTACTCACCAATCCATCCTTGGGTCCCCTTTCCACGGTTTGGCCCTCAGGAGATTTAGAATTGTTGAAAAAGTATCTGATCCTTGATCTCAGTACAAACCAATTTGAGTGCAGATGAACATTTGGCAGCCATGCCACTGACATTTAATTTTAATTTCACTGAGGGAAATATTTGTTTGTTCTTCATAAAGACATTTGTTAATGTGCTGATAAATCTTTCTGTTTGCACTCACTGGGTTGTGTGTGTAATGGCAGATCTGTCTTGGGAAATTATAGATATACACTGCAGGCCATAGAGAATGAATAGCCTGGTAAGCATAAATATTGCTAACTACACCCTGCATCCAGGTGCAGCATTCCTCCAGTAGCTCCTGTGCTGACCTACAGGATTGATCTTGTTCCTTCTTAATAGCAACCTTGAAACAAACAATCACTGTGCTTGCATCCATCTTCGGGAAGGCTGTGCAGTACTGCTGAAAGGAGAAAGTAATTTGGGTACAGAACCACGAGGGTATTTAGGAACAGGATTTCTTTACTTAAGTGTAGAATTATCATTTAAATTATTTGTATTTGGACAGGAAAAATTAAGATACAATCTAGCCTCTCACATAAATATGCTATAATTTTCTATCACTTGGATATTTAGAAAGATAAAAAGACTTAATTTAAAAGTTAAGTGTGCAGTTGCAACATGTAAGTGATAATTATGCATTTAAACATGTTTACATAATTAGATGAGCCACTAAAGATCTGATACACAGTTGAGTTACTGTGGCTTAATAAGTTACCACATGACAACTGAATAATGGTAAAACTACGTGCATTCTTTTAGCCTGTTCTAAATATGGACTCAAAAGAATTAACTTAAGTCTCTTTCACCAAGGTTTACTCTAACTGATTTGTCTCACATTTGTTATTGACTAAGAGTATGCATTTGATATTTCAGTGTATATGTGTGTAGTGTAGTATGTGTTTGATGCATAGTGAATACCTAAATCACAGAAAATTGATTCTGTATCTGAGTTCTGAGGAGTGTTTTATCATCTCCAACATTTCTGGAGTGGATCGATTCAATCAGAATGACTTTGTCTTTATGACAAGGTTTGTAAAATCCGTGGGGATGCCATTCAATTTCTTCAACAACTAAAACTGTGTCCCTGAAACTTTCTGAATATTTAGCTTTTTTCCTGCTGTATTTAGTTTTGTTCTTTAGGAAATGCTGTTTTCCAATCCCCAACCGCCTGCCTTGCTCCCTCATTTTTGTATTCATTTCTACACTAGAGACCAACTAGAGTTTTCAGATTCAGAAGACCAGCAACAATAGGAACAGAATTGAGAAAATTATATGCTTTCATTACTCCCCATTTCACTAAGGCACATCCTTATGAGGAACCTCCTTTGTTGGTATCTCTGCATCAGTAGATGCTGCTGTCTTTGCAAGGAACAGGGAAGCAAAGAGAAAAGGAAATGTCCTGGTGCTTGTTTTTTTGGTACATGACTTTCCACCCTTCTGAAATGAGCTCTAGGCAAGCAGTTCAGCTGGAGGAGCGATTTTGCTGGTGGCATCTCAAATGTTTTTCACACCATAAACTTTTAGCAAAACCTATTGCAGGAAGAAACTGATCATTCCCAAAAACTCAAACAAATTAGAGCTGTTTAAATCTAAGCAGCCTCTTAGAATTGAACAATGGCAAATTCCCAGCAATGCAGTTGAATAATTCAGGATGTTCTATAAACACTGAAGGATGCTAGTCCTATATAGTTTATAAAATTCACAGATTTTGTATAAGGCTTAGAAGTAAAAAAAATACTGTCATAAGAACGGTAAAGGCAATCCTAAGCAGCTCCTGACCACTTCAAATGCATTTTCCCTTTTGGGCTGGGTTACCTGATGAGCTGGCAGCTGTACTGTTGGAATAAGATCTGATAGGTATCCTGAATCCTTGCTGTTAGAGAAAGTGAGCTAGCAGAGGCTGCTGAGACTGATGTTTCTTGGTCACTCTGGGACCCAACTGCAGGTACCCCAAATCCCTTCTGCCATTTCATTTCCTGCCTGTGAACTCTTGTTGAAGGTCCCTCTCCTCCCTGGCCCTCTGAGCAAGTGTCTTGTGATTTTGACAGTGAAGATCATTATATGTAGCTTATTGCATATAGAAGACTATCACTCTGTTCTTTTGGATTGTGCTTTCTTGTTCCCCACAGATAATTCAGGCTTGATCTCAGCAGCATATTTCTAGGATATGGTGTAATCTAGGGCACACATAAGCAGGAAACCAGACTGGAATATTTCAGCAATACTTTTATAATATATCTATAATCACCAGAAATTATGCTGCCTCCGACAGCAGACTAAACTCAGTGATCAACGGGGCAAAAAAAGCTCCATTAGCAATGGAAGATCTCAGACATCCCCTTGAACAGTGATGGGCACACTTATTACTTCATTTCTTTATGTCAAAGTTCTCATGAGGGCGGCCACAAATTCTGCAAAGTGCTAGTAAGAAAGCACAGTCCCTGCTTGTTTAGAGTCTGGAAACAATGTCTTCATTTTTTAGCTGTGCAGCAGTTCTTCCCACTGAAACGAAGGAGTTAATATTATTTTGTAATCTTCACAGCAGCCACATACATAAATCAGAAGTATATTTCTTGATCTGCAATAAAAGACTATGGAACCAGTCAGGCTAGGGAAAGAAACAGCAGAAGCGAAGCTGAGGGTGATCCAGATCTTAGGTAAAGGAAAACAAAGGGATGTCTGCACAGCACAAAGCAGATGATACCTGAATTACCACCAGGTAGCTGCCAAGCTTGACTTGAGAAGCCCTGCTCAGCAAAGTCCTTCTCAACAAGGCTATTTAGTCCCTGTGCAGAGCTGCACTAATACGATTATGTGACTTCTGCTGTGCAGGATGTCTTGCTCAAAGGTACCTAAATCTTTACACAGGATTAGATCATATGGCATAGAAATACTGTTAAGGAATTGCTTGACTGTATCTGAGGATATGAAAAGCAGGTCAGTGACTCTGAGCACTTTGCAGAGCTCAGAGGAGAGCAATGAAGCAGCAGCAAAGGAGTGTATGCAGTATAGGCATTCTGCTTTGTTTTGGTTTCATCCAGTGAAATAAATACGAATTTTGACATCGAATTTGCTAGCAAACACCACCAAAAAGACACTCTCTTGCTCTATATGTTATGGTATATCCTATAAAAATAAAGCTGTTTTTTATTATTGGAACTGGCCATGGTAACACCTTAATTGCATTCAGAATCTTCAATGCTGTTTTATTTTGTAGGCGCCCACCCGGACTTGGGATTTTTATACCAAAGTACATTCTGCCTTTCATTTATCAGCTTGTGTGGTTTCACAAAAATGATTAATCATTCTGTCCTATGCAAAAACCATAATCTGTAATGATAGTGTCAGAAATGAGTGGCAGTTTCTGAAAAGTAGAACACGCTGAAGGAATGTCTCTATTCCTTGTTTACAATGAAATATGTGGTGGGAGGTAAAAGTGGATCATCATGTTCTCGTGCATAGTAAATGATAATTGACAATCTACTGCCAGGCCTAGAAATAAGCCCATGTCTTCTCCATAATCAGGCAAAGCCTGCAATATCACTCTCTCCAAATTCTGTTGTGAGTCTCTCTCTCATTCTGTAGGGATAGAGGCCAGTCTGTTTCAGTGGAATCCTTGAAAACCCAAAATGACTACTTTCATTAGGAACACCACAGTTTTGTTGCATAGCTGAATTCCCTGCCTTTCAATGTAGAGATGTTGTTCTGTATTGAGTAATGACCACTATTCTGGTAATGACAAATAATGACTTGGATTCTGTGCAAGTGCATTAATTGTATCCCTGTTTGAGATTTCCTCTACATATATGTAGAGGACAGATTAATACAGTATATAGTGTTAATAATTTTCCTTTTCAATGGAATGTGGATCATCTGTATTGCTATGTATATAGCTTATTATAACATCAATGCAGCATATTACATGGATCTATCAAAATTTAATATAGAACTGTAACTGTATTTCTGGGGAAATCCAAGAAAAAAAAATGTAAAATCTGGAATAGGTCCATACACTGAAAAACATATAAAGTATGTTAAGTGGGCATAAGTGTATGGATATTGACTTGCCCATTGGCGAGTGAGTATGTAAGCATCCAGGCTATTCAGTATATGCAGTTTCCGTAAGTGCTCAGGTGCACTGAGGTATTGTGCTTATGGTCAGGACTGAGCATCTGAAGACAACGGAATGGCAAATGAAGGCTTTATCGGTCTTTTACAGCAGGTGGGCTTTCTTTCTGCTTAGAAAAGATCTACGCACAGATATTTTACGTATAATCATAGGATGATCATTTTAAGTACGATCATATATCAAAGCTATGATTGATACCATTGGTTTTCCACAGGTTCTTGTGAGTGATTTGACAAGGAAGATAGGTACAGCCCTGTGCTATCTCTGAGCTTTTTGTCTTGCCTTGTGGTAATGTCATTCTGCTTCTAGTTCTGCTCAGACTCATATGCTAACTTTACTTCCATTCACATCAGCAGGAATGTTAATGGTAATAATGGTAAGAACGTATGTAGGTCTTGACAGGATATTAGTCTATGTATGCACAGGATGAAGTGAACATAAGTCCAGACTTTCAGCATGTTAATTTTACTCGGTGTTTGTGCAGGCTAACAAATTCCGACTTCTGTTTCCACTTCTCAGACTTGCAAGCAATTAAAATAGTGGCAGACATCACTTCACTACATGGGTAATGAGACCCAATCAGGTCATAAGTCATTTGAGACTACACTGATATATATGATTAGTAACGTGTGAATTAATGCTTCACAAATTTATGAAGCAGTTTTGTAATACCTAGAGGGCGGCCACATCCAGCTCATTGACTCTTGTAGAGGATCTCTAATCAGTTACACAGCCACAGCATCTCTTTTATCCAGCAATTAAAATTAGAGTCCTCCAGAATTAGATTCGTACAAGGATTTAAAATCTGTACTCAACCTACAAATGTAAGTGGTGTCCTTAGCTGGTTTGTTGACCACAGAATATAATCATAAATTATTTTTTCTAATTTAGCAGTTGTATTTTTTACTTTTTGGAGGGATCTGGAAACAGGCTGGTTTTTTCCTGCATTTTTTTATATCCAAATTTTGAAACTTGGAGGATTTTAGCAATTTTATACGAGTAATGTGGTCCCTTCCTCTCTTCCCAAATATTCCTACAAATAGCATTAGTGAAAATAATTTATTGTTTTTCAAGAAAAATACCCTTGCCTGGTTTAAATCATAATCTGTTCAGACACTGCCTTTCTCACAGCCTGGGAGATCTTGATCACTTTTGCATTGCACCATTACGATGTCATCCAAAGAGATGGCAAATATTGCAGATTAATGCTGCCAAAATTGAAGTAATTACTGTCTGAAAGTGACAGGCATGTTATTAAGGCCATATGGCATTATACATAGTTGGTGTAATAACTAATCGGAAACAGCAGTATTTCTAGGACATGAATGTTTGGCAACATATACTTGACTAAGAGTCTTAGTATTGTAAATATCCGCATTTCTTGCCAGGAAACCAAGGAAACCACCTATCCTAAGGAGGGAAATCACATCTCCTTTCTAGCAACAGAAAATATTTGTGAGCTTGAGGTAAAAGTGACATTTGCCATCTCTTTTCTGGTCAATTAGGACTAAGAATGGTCATTATAATCCATAAAGACAGGTTAGCTAAATCTTTCTATAAGAATTTTTGTTTTGGTTGCAGTCTGAGAGTGCACAGTATATGTAAGTGATACAAAATTACCTCTTATTATGAATGACCTTCAGGGAAACTGCAGAGACCTCCACTGTCCTGGGCAAGTTGGTGAGGTGGGAGGACAGGACAGTTTCTTGTGGAATCAGGGCAACTTTGGATGCAGTACAATTGTCTTTCTCATCTGGCTTTTAGCACCTGTGGAATAAATAAAAGTAACAATAGTGAGCTTTACTTGTTTCAGATGGGTCTTGTACTGCTGTAAATAGAGTGCTGGTTCCGAGAGAATTTTGTTAACACTGTAATGATATAAAAGCAGTGGGACTGCAATTTCCCCGGTCTCTGCAGCAAGTCTGACCTTATAATGATAGACAAACTAAACACAGAGAAGGAAAGCTGAGTTAACCGCTAGTGAACAGACCAGCCTCACACATGGGGGCACAGCATACTGCTCCATGAGATGCTTCCCAAAATTAAATTTCTCATCTCTTCCTCCTTTTTTGCAAATAAGACAGCAGAAAGATGGAAATTTCAGGCCTGGATTTTTTTCCATCCCTTGTATCTGACTTTCATCATGGCAAGGTGTCTTCTGCTTCAATCTAGGTAGCTTAGTGAAAAAGAATACCTATGCCCGTGTCAGATTGGGCACCTGAGCTGGCACTTTTCCACTTGTAAAATTGAACTAGTTATTTAGCCAGTGAGGATCATTTAACTACCATTTATAGAGTACAGAAGAGCTAATATGAGTTAGACATTTTATATTCACAGTATCCATGACCTTGCTAACTTATGCTCCTCTTCAGCCCTAGAAATTGGTTAGACTTGTGAAAAGAAGAGAAAAAAAATATTTCTAATAATATTCTTTTTCACTTTACTTGAATTCAAGTTACTAAGTGGTCACATACCTCATGCTTTCTCAGGGCTTCAAGATATTTTATTGTTCCCTCTGAGATGCCACAATGAAAACCCTTTGACGCTTTTTTGGTAAGTACCTCATGCCACTGATACTTCACGTGTTTCAGTTACAGAATGTTTAATCACGCTTTAAACATGTATTCTTTTTGGCATCCTTTCAACTCATTTGTAGGCACGTAAAATGCCAAATGTTCTAATTTTTTTTAAATGCAAGAAAGTGGAGACAAAATGTACTTTTCACATGAAAGAAATTACAAAAGGACAAATTCATACATGCCATTGCTCTGTAATTTGAATATAGTTAGATCAGAAATTTAAACTTAACCCATGGTAGCTCAGAAAGTAATACTAGTGAGAGAAAATATACACAGACAGCTTGGTTTGTTTTTAGTGAACTTGGGGACAACAGATTATAATTTCACTCCTATTTGCATATTCTGAGAAACAAAATTGTCTTTTATCTGGGTTGTCATATTCTGAGTACATCTTCTTTGAATCCAACATGGTGATGTGTTGCTCAGAACTGAGGCAGAGAATAGCAATTCCTCTGTTCTTGGTAGGTCAGAGAGGGGAAGGAAAACTTCCATTGGAAGTCTCTTCTCTAGTAGGACTTTCAGTCCAATATGTAACAAGTAACACTGCTGTTCCACTCAAGCAGGCTGTCAAGTTAAATATGTTTCTGGAATGATGCTTCTGGCATAGCCTGCTTAATGCAAATGCAATACATGTATTCAAGTAAAATAAAAACAAAATAGAATGTGCAGTGGGTGTGTGAGCTGGAAAAACTTATGCCATTTTTATGACTAACACTGATGAGCTTGGGTGTTAAGCTGTATTTCCCTAGAGCAGGAGGAGAGGCCTCTGGTGTTTAAAGTTGTAGCACTAGTGCAGCCAGGGTTCCTGGAGATGTAAAACAGAAAATATAAGACTACATGCCTATCTCCTGGGGAATAAAAGGCAGAGTGACAGATGGACTGTAATTGTTCCGGCCTAAGGACAAAGGAAGGACATATTGTGGTCTTCTTGTTAATGCAGACAGTTCTGTGGAAATAAATGGCAAAACCTGTTTTGGAAGCTGTATGACGAAGAGCCTGACTTTGAGATGAGAAACACTCAATTGAAGTGAAAATCTCCACAGACATCTATGAGTGTGTCTTTCCACAGGTGCATTGACATTTGTTCTAGCTTTTAGCAACTGGTGACCAGAAACTGAATCAGATGCTCTTTTACAACTGATGGAAAAAGTTACAGTTGACTTTCTAGGGGCTTACATGAGCTACAAATATAGGAAAGCTCTTCCTGTGTAACGCTGTTTTGCCTTGTCTATGTTAGAGGGTTTTACTGAGCACCTCTCATTGTTGAAACTGGGGCTAATCCCTATCTGATAACAGATCCTAGATTTCTATTTCACAGAGATGATAACTGCACAACCACCCCCTCTTCCACTTAGAAAGGTATGAAACCTGCTTGAATGAGGCAGAGCAGCTTCTGTTTAATGTTTAGCAGGTGAATACTTTGTGTGCTGGAGGGCATGATGAGGCGGGGGGGGGGGGGGGGGTGGAACAGAAAACAAGATTGGAAGAGCAAGGACATCTGCTGCTTAAAGACAAATCTGGTGTAATTGGAGTAACTGAAATGTGGCCAGTTCAGGAAATAAGCTGTAATATTACATTATTCAGATACAGAGTTTAAGGACAGGCAATTCTCACTGAGAAAGGAGAAGGAGATATGACAGTATAAATGAGGAAGGACATTATGCTGCAAACAGAATAACATTCACATGGATGGCAACTCAGAGACACCTTGAACTTGAGGCTAAATACTGAAATGGTAAAACGATTATAATAGAAAACAATTACTGATCTCCCAGGGCTAGGTGAAAAGACAGATCAGGAAATATTTATGTAGATGGAGGACTGTACTTGGGCTAGGACATTGATCATATGAAACTGCAATTACTCTGACATTGACTGGAATGAGAATTACAGAGGGACTTAGGAAGCTGAAGCTATATTTATTGACAGATTTTTTTTTTTTATCCTGCAGCTTGACAACCAACAAGATTAGAGGCCATTTGGAAAAAGCTGCAATGGCTAAGTGAGGCGACATAGGACACATCTGTTGATGCCGGTGCTCAGGTGGGAATAACGTTAGCTGAAAGTCAGGATGGAAGGAAATTGATGTTGAGTGTGAGCATGACTCTGGTTTCCATATGTAGGGAACTCCATGTTCTATTGTACTCTTGGAGTCATAACTTTTGGGTGAATTGAAGTGGATATAATTTTATTGGATGACATACCCAGTAGTTTTCGAGGCTGTCTGTCCTGACCTAGGTTTGAAATGGAATCACTGACCCTCATGGGGTTTGGTTTTCTTTGACTTAAACTTTTAAGAATATATAGTTACTGTAAATATGATTTGTGACTAGGTTCAAGGAAGTAGACAGCAAGTATCTGGCAAAAATTGCAAAGACTTAGCTTTTGTAAAGGACAAATGAAAAAGGAGAATTATGCTTGTTAATTGGGGAATAGATTACAAAATATTGGAAAATGACAGGCCTGGAGCACAATTTATATCACAATTTGTTTTGATTAGACAAAAGGAAAGAACTTGATGTTTTTAAAGGAAAATGTGAAGAGGTGGTCTAGACAAGACATTGTGAAGAAGTAGTTCCTTCTAATGATCAAATATTAGATTGAGGTTAAATAAACAGGATTTACTGTCACTGTGACACGTTACTTCAGTTATAGTAATCACATCCAACAAAAAAACAACTTCTCAAGCTTATCATCAGTAATATATACCATATATATGCAGATTAGTTTGCAGTAAAACAGCAATGGACAATGACTTTTTAGACCTTTTAATTTTGCCTGCTAGTCATATTATTTCTGACATACCTGAGTTGTCCTGTGGCACCTGTCTTTGTTGGAACTAACTGATTCTCTCACTAAAAACAGTTAACTCATAATTTGTTTGGTGTATTCAAGCAAATAGCCTTGTATTTGCTTTGATGATTTTGTGACTATATGGGGTTTACACCCAACAAGCTGACACTGAGCAAATGAATCTTTAAAAATTCATCAGATGGTTACAATATAAATCTAAACCAATACATAATCAATAATATTATATAATCAATATATAATAGTGATAGTGAAGCTATAGACTGGAAGTGTACAAAGAATGTAAAAAGTGTTTAAAGAAACTTCCTAAAAGCAAACTGTGTGAGTAAATCTGGCTAATGGGAGAAAAGTCTTCGCTCTTTATATTGTTACTGTTTAACAGTAACACTTTTTAATGTGCATATGATAATACACTATAAAGCAAATAAATATTAATATAAAGTCTGTTATTTCTGTCTTTGGATTATTTTAAGACAGGATGATAAAAGTCTAATGGAGAGATAATGCTAACCTCTTCCATGTTGTTTTCATTAATGCCATGGCAGCGTGCTTCCATCCAGGTGACACACACTGAGGTACCCAATGTCGACATATATTTTCAATTCATTAAAAGACTAAAGGCTGCATTTAATTTACATGTTATGGCTGAAGTAGAAGTTGTGACTCTCCTTAGTGACAGATTGCAATAGATACCCAAATGCAAATGCAATCTTTTTGAAGCCAATGGAATAATTCAAAAGTTGGTTCCTCAAAAAACCTTTCAGTACCACTTATTGTCTAACTTGTTTGAAGGGATTGACAGTCTCTCCAGACCGGGCTGAACTGTGGCCATCATGAAGAACTTCATTGCCCCTTAAGATAAAGCTAAATCCTAAGTGGAGACTGGTTACATCCACAACTAGCTAAAACTGGACTGGCTTTTGTAGATGCACAGGAATTACTTCTAGAAAGGCAATACTTGTCCTCCAAATTCTGGGTGATGTGAATTTACTCCACGATGCTCCAGGCTGTGCTAATGTGACTTTTCAGCTTCTTGGCTTGAAATAAAGTTTAGCCAGCTTGCTTGGAGCACACACAGAGTATGCTCACATTTACTTGCAAAACACCTTCTTGACATAGTGTGATCCAGCATAAAGCTATTGAGCTTAGGGTGTACTATCTGCAGTGTTCCAGTGTAAGCCTGGAGGACACTATAACCTTAAAGGGACTGGAATTTATATGTCTGGGGGATGGACGATAGGGTGATATGGAAGTAGCTAATGCCAGCCTGCAAAAAGACAACATGAGGAGTTGTTCTGTCTGAGTAGTAGAAGGAGTTTAGACTGACAAGGCAGGGATAAATACTTTTTCTATGAGATGCAGATGATGGCAGAGTTACATGGCTCAGACAGACCGCTGAAATCATCACACATACCTATAGAAAGTAGAACGACAAAGACACAGAGAAGGTCCTGTTCTAACAGTCCTTACATAATCTGTCCTGCAGAAGTCTTCTAAAATCCACAAGACATAATTTACAGAAAGACCCTTGCCTTTTCTTACATTGACATACTGTTGTTGACTAACTGGTGGTGTATATTTGTAATGATGTAATGAATATTTGATGTAAAAAATGTCTCTCATGGGAGCTTCTGCAAGCTGTTTGCCAGGAATGTTCATCATTTCTTTTGAAATGTTAACTCTGGTCAAAGGGGGAATGTTATATTCTTCCACTCATTCTGCCAGATTCTCGGTTGCTAAAAATCAGCATATATCTTTTGGATTGAGATTAATGGGGCAGCATCAATTATACCACACATGGATCTGTCATGGTAATTTAATAAATTTATAACTCTTAATGTTTCCAGAATAAATATGATTTTGAAATGTGGTTATCATTAATACCTTTTAATAGCCACACCAAATTCACTATATCTTTTAGCAGTCCTGCCTGGATATTACCTGTGCAGAATATGTATAGAACTTGACCAAAATGAGGGAAATAAACCATTTCAAAAGAATTTTTTGTGCATATACATTTTGCAGGCCAGAGAGTGAGAGTTTCAGGCATAGGCACACAATTCCTACTGCTTCTTTCAGGAGCGATACGAGTAGGGTGAAAGGGTTGGCCGAGACTGAGGCAGAAGAGGATTTACAGAACATACCCAGGATATGCTTTAAGGGTAGCACAATAATTGATGTCATCTACCTATAAAATTGCAAGGGGGTAAGAAGCATACAACACAAAGGGGCAATAGCGTGGAGGAGTGCTGCTAAACTGCATGTTTAGAGTCACAGCACTGGTACAAGAATATTGTGCATTTCACTGTGGAGGTGCCTGGGGGGAAGGTGGTCTCTTCTGCATATTCAAGTTCTTTCTAATGCACAAGCTTTTGAGCATATTTTCACAAATAACGTTAACATACAGCTGCTGAATGCCAGCTAGAAATGTGTTGTTCTTTCTGCAGTATGCAGATGTGATTAGTGCTAAAAATAATACCTAACAGAAAGCTCTCGAGCTGTATATCTTTCCAATAAATTGTTTTTCTTTCAGACACCAAAGAAATAGTGAAAATAGTCACAGAAACAAGAAAAAGAGCTTAGCTATATTCCTTCTGTTATCTGCAATGTAATTTTATTCACTTAGCTCTAGTAGGCTGTTTTCTGAATTTCTTCCCCCCTCCCCTAAATGCCTTGTCTGCATTTCTATCTTCTTTGAGCTTTCTTATTTATGCAAAGGGAATTACTGCCATCTCCTGGTCAAGAGGCAGAGAATAATAAAATACCTCCACCCACTCGTGAGCTGTACAATCACCCCACGCCCTGGAAGCAGGGATTTTCAACGGGAATCCCCATGGATTCGGTGCAGGCCATTCTGGTATGATTATTATACCAGTTATTTATTTGACCATTCAGAGAAAAAGGGAACACTTAACTCATCGTAGGTTGGCAGCCTGGTCCAAAGGGCCCTGACTAGTCTGAGATTTGTACATGGTTCCATCATTGATGTAATATGTGAGTGGAGACAAGTCAATTATCTGTGCTATAAAAGGAAGACAATTTAAGCATTCTTTCATTAGACAATGTCTTAGACTTCTTCAACAATACCCCTTACAGATCAACAATACCCCTTTGTGTTACAGATAAACATAAATTGTGCCTGTTTTTGCTTTCCGAAGTGAAGATTTCAGCACAGGCCATTCAAGAGCTTGAAAATCAGTTGGGATGAATGGCTAAAGGCACAGCTGAAGGTCATCAGTTCCTCTCAACTAGTCATATATTGCCAGTAAATGCCTTATGTTTTCTTTACTGTTTAAATAATATTCCTGTGACTGCATGTGAAAGGGGACAAAACCTTGCCTTTGATTTATAGGGAACAATCATTTCTATAAGGCATTTACATTTCCCCCGAGAATCTAATCTTTGGCATGATTACAGCTTCTGTGATCTTTCTTCATCAGAAAATTCCAGCTTATATGTAAGCCAGTTTAAATATTTATTTAGCCAAATACCAGTTTGGAATGATCATCTCCTAATTTTTGTCTTCTAATACCTTGCCTTCTTTGTGACCTCTGAGTTCATAGGCAGAAGTAATTAAAAAAACCACTTAAGTACAGCCACCTTAAGAGTGAATCTGCCAGCTAGTAAAAAATAAGGGTTGATCTTCCAAATACTAGTATGCGTTGTGTATTGTGGTGTCTGGAAAAGACTAATAAGTAAGGAAGCAAATCTGGAAGGTACCATTAGAGCATTTTGAGCGTTTGGCTTATGTTTTACAAGAAAAGAATCCTTATAGAATGAGACCAGAGGCCTGCAGCCATGCACAGCATTTGACTTAACATTTAGATTCATTGTGCTTGTTCACATCCTTTCTGTACTCTAATTCCACATCTCTCTCAATGGGCTCTGCATGCAACAAAAATTTGTTGACGTTTCTTCTCAACAAGACTAGGAGCAACATTTAATCTTATTTTTGTTTATTCATAGTTTTCATTCGTATTTACAATGAAGTGCAATAGTCTTTTCCTCCCCACCGTGTAGTCTGTGGGACTTTCAGGCTAAAGGACTTTGTGTTTAATGCTTTTCATGTTCTTACTTCTTAAAGAGCAGAGCGTAATTTATGGCATTCTTTCTCATACTCAGTAGGCCTCTGCTCATCCCATTAACTGTTTCTAGTAAATAAATGATCTCAGAGCATTTTGTTATGCCCTGAAGATGCACATGTTTGTGTCATATGTATTAGCCAAATGTTCCATAGTGCAGGAAAAAACAAATGCAGCAGAACAGATAATTGTAAAAAGCCTATCACCAGGAAATAATTTAGAAGAAATCAAGCCTGACCCCAGTAAGTTTTGGGGTTTTTTTTAATTATCTTCAAAAGACATACAAAATGAATGCAGATTAAGATTTTGACCTGTCTTTGATATAAAGGCTGACAACAGCAGACAGCAAAGCAGGAATGGTAGCACATTTAATCACGGATTTTGCCCACACTCAGCAGACCAGCAGGGCACTCATTTCAGAGACTCATAAGATTATTCTTTTCCCCCCTGTGAAATCCTCTTGCTGCTTTCTGGTTCACTGACAGCATCTGAAGATGTGTTCTGATCCGATGTGGTGCCACTAAAAAAGGAATTCTCTCTGGAGCTCATCAATGATAGAAATTGCAAAAGATTTCACTTCTAAGCTGGTAATTGATCTTTAAACTCACTTCAAAAAAACACTTGCCAATCTTGCTGAGCTGGCAGTCAGTGAAAGAAGATTGCACTTGTTTTTGTGTTCTGTCCTACAGCACCCTGATTTTCTGTTGGTGAAAGGACGAAACCGGTGAAGACAGCAATGGTTTTCATCCTAACAGTTTTCATCCTTCAGGTTTACTGTCAAGGCTATACTTTTCTAAATCTCCAAGCAGCACAGGGCCATCATGCATAGTAGGCTCCACAGTGTTCCTTTCCACTGAAGAAATCATTATTGTTATAACGTTTTCATAGGGTCCTTCACCTAGCTGAACCTCCTCATCTACCTTCAGCTTTCCCTCCCCTCCCCTGAGGTGTAAAACGGAAGGCCATGATCACTATGCAAAAGATGGTGGATGTTACCGGACAGTTTTCACTATGCCTTTGGTGGAGGCACAGGCAGCATTGACAGGGTAGGTTAGCCATCTGCTCGTTGTGCGTTTTGTCACAAAGTTGGCTCAAGTTTACCAAACTGCATTTAGTGGTGGGATAAAGTGAGCCTCCAACTTTGCATTAAAGCAGATGAAAAGTGCTGGCATGAGCTGTTTGTTCAGATGTAGGGCCCTGAGCTGCAGCAGGGAGGCAGTGGTAAGCCCCTAGCAATGGAAGCATCCTTAGCTGCCAGCAGCCTTCTTCATAGTAATTGTAGTGCCTATGGCTGCACCCCTCAACCGGCCACCAGGAAAATCTTTTCTTAGGCACGTCGGTGTCCAGAGTTCCAGAAAGGTGAATACCAGATTTTACTAAATACCTCAGAGTGGAGTTATGCAACATGGAGAAGGCAGTACAACAGCTCATTTCTACTGAAAGGAGGACAGCCTGCTTCCCCGACTCCTCACTCCGTGCTTTCCTCCATCACCTTGTACGGATTCACTGAATCTTGCTGTGAGCTGATTCAGCTTGCTAACTGATCAGGAAACACACCAGCGAAAGAATTAATAGATTTCTGCTGAGTTAGCACTTGAATCACCTCACAGAAAAGTCGGATGAGTGCCAAAACCAGCACAGGATGGGGTTAGAACCATGCATCTGGACATCTTTTTGGCTGCAGCAGTGGCTTTCCATGTACACGGTGTACCCTTGCTCTTAGGCAACCAACCCATTTGACCTTACATTTAAGCATACATTAACTGCTTTGCCAAGCAGCATCTAGAATCAAAGGAAGGGATTTTCAGGGAACTAAATTAAATCAATGGAAATATGTTGGTTTCTGTAGAAGTTTTGTCTAGGGAAGGACTAAACAAGAGCTAAGGATTTCAGTGTTGCAGGATATGGCAATCACATGGGTGGATGCCAACCTATCTCTTCTCACTGTTGTATGTATAAAGTGATGATGTTTTGTGGTTCTGCAAAGACAGTTATTTATTAAAAATCTCTTCCATATAAGATAGAAGATTGTGAAGAAACTATAAATAGAAAAAAAGGATTTATTATTTTACACTCTGGCATATTGTCATCTTTGTTCTACAGCATCCCATATTAAATCATACTGTAGCACTTACTGCAGGATCGAAACAGATGTGTACAGGGTGCTCTGAATGCAAGGAACCAAATTCTCCTTCCCCTTATACTCACTATACTTTCACTGCTTTCAATGGAGACACATTTTAAAAAGAATTAGCCAAAAGCTTTTTAGATACTGTTGATGGGATTCATCTGTAGGATTAGCTATTGATCCTTTAGCGGTGATTTTAATTTAATATCAAATGATCATTCTTCCTGTGAGGAAGCTGGCTTAAACAGGAAAAAATGCATCCTGACATGATTTTGTGAAGGAATCGTCTCCTATGGTATTTTCAGTCAGGAAATGAAAGAATGTCTCAGTCTTCCCTTTGGCAGTCCCATGCTCTTCACTGTTTTGTGGAAAAGGGGAAAAAAAATCAGGTGATTAAAACAGAACATCCCCTTTTAACCCTGCTCTTTCTGAGACTTGTACCTTTCTCATTTTTTTTTATTGCAAGAGCTGATGAACTGTAAGTGATTGGTAAGAGAGAGAATAGATTGTGCACTTAGCCTTACCATCTGACTTAGTTAATCTTCCAAAATGCAATTTATTCTGAGTGCTAATTGTAGCGAGTTTAATGGCACACAGGGTTAAAGTGAGAAACTGGAAACAAATGCTCTTTGTCTAAAGGCCAATCAATAACTGAATAGTTTGACAATCTCAGACCTCTGCCACTTTAATGTAATTGGAGTGTATGGAAAAGACATTACATTTCAGCACCTGCTAGCATCAACTTCCATTATTGGTGATACTACTCTGAATACATTCAAGTCATACTGTTGCAATAATGTGAAAGGAGTGGGAGTAGAGGTTTGTGCTTTTAAATCTATTTTGAGGGATTTTGCAGTTTGCAAAACAGATTGCAGTTTGCTGTGTATATTGGTTTTGGGACACACATGGAACCTCTCAGTATATTTGAAGATTTTTATGGGCTGGTCTGTCTAAAACTAATGAGGCTGAACATGTTTGAAGCTAGTTAGGGGGACTACTCTCTCTAGCAGTCCATCATCTGTGGTTTCTGCAGATGAGCAAGTGGGGAAAAAAAAGTAGTATTACTGGAGTTATATTATGCAACAAATCATGTGAATGACATCATGTGCAAAAAGATATGAACAGTGAAATTCATTTTTAATAATCACCCTTAATAGTGATCATTCAGTTGTATCGATCAAAAATTGCTTTCCAAAAACAATTTCCTGTGACTGCTGGCGTGTTTGCTTCTTGATCATATTAATAAGCAGTAAAATTCATTTGGAGAGAGAGAGACTGGGAGATTCCCTTCATTTCCTCTGGCTTTCAGAGGTAAGAAACAATTTCACATCTGTTTGAGTGTCATTCAACTGTAGTAAAGAATATCACCGGGAGGACCAGTTTAGGGCAGTTACAACTAACTTACCTGCTTTGTCATTACAGGGTCTGTTGAATCTTTCTATATAGAAAAACAAGTTCTATATGTATTTCTGTTTTGGAAAGCTCATTATTTTTTGTGTGAGTATATAGCTATATGGATTATTCTTTTGAAATGTCCTACTGACAAAAACAGTCAATTTATCCCAGTGGAGCTAACTGAATATTTACCTTTTTTCTCTCTTTAGGGGATCCAACTACTCCAGGCAGAATTGAAATACTAGCCTAGTATTCTTAATGCATTCTCCTTTCAGCTTTAGATATAGACAGCGTAATTGTAAAGAAATACTGGAAATTTCTTTGCTTAACAGGGTTTTTTTTAGTTCTAATACCGTACCCTCTGCCATTTTTCAAAATCTGACAATGCAAATTTCAGATTCACATCTAATACAGCATTAATTTGGAAGAATGTGTGTCCTTTTATGACTTTCCTTGAACATGAATCCAGAAGTACATTTTCAGCTTTAATGATTATCTAGTATTTGGCTATTTTGGGAGGAGAAAGAGCCTGTATGGACTCTGTGCTGACCATCAGTGACTTTCTGGAAGCCATAAGCAAGGTGGCTTGGCCCAAGCAGAAGAAGTTTCAGACTGAGGAAGAGATGAATCTTGTTCTCTCCTTTGCTATGTTGACATGGTCATTTACCTTCTCTATATTTAATTTCTCCACATGCAAAGAGGGATAAGGCTATTTATCAGTCAGTAAATACACAGCCTCTGTAGTTGTTATGGATTGCTGATGCAGAGATATACTGAAATTGTAGCTTTAATTCCACTACTAACTGGAAATAGTGAAGTTTCCTGGAACCTTTATCAAAAAGAGACATACTAAGTGGGACTGTGGTTTTGTAAGTCATGGCTACTTGTCATAAAGTCTTTCCCCCTGCCTGCTTTTATGTCTGAAAAAGGCTGTTGAAACTAGCAGGGTTTTTACTTTGTGCTGCTGAATACTGATATTTCCATGAGATTTAATGTATTTTACAATTTTATGAGCATCCATGAATAAAAGTTATCTAGCGATGAGGAATGAAGCTAAAAAGATATGTAGTTTCCTATGGCTTTTTTTTCATCACTCTGAGACCAGACTCTGATAGTTAAGGCAGATTCTAAACAGTATTTCTGACATTTTTTAGTTGTGGAAAAACTCAAACTAAAGGAAACTCACTTGATGGAGGGAGAAGCCCAGAGCTTCTCAACAAGAACCTTTCTGGGGTATATACAGAGAGGAAGGGCAAGAGGAACAGTGGCTGATTTTAAAGTAAGGATGGTTCAGTGGTCAGAGGAAGCCTAGGCTCCTATGAAATTGAGTTATTTCTATGCTGCACAAGAAACTTCTTGTATGACACTGGGTATTTGCTTGCATGCAGATTCCCAAGGTTCTTCAAAAGTGTTTGGAGGCCTAAACCATAAGAATAATTCTTTTAGTGTTTAAGACTCGGGGCCGCCATGGCATTAATAAGGTTTTCTGCTATGGTTTCTTTTCCTTTCCTAATAATTCTGTTGTTCTAGGTTCTTTGTGATTGCCACAGAGCTCTGAACTAATGTTTACAGAGACTGGTCCACAAAAACTCTGAAAGATTTTCCAAAGCTTGGGTATCAAATTTAAAACCTGACTTTGTACATCCAATGCCTAATTATTTTTTTCATGTGACCAATACTCTGCAGTTACTGATATTGAATTTTAGTTGCCATTTAATCACTTCAGCCAGTCATTACTGCAGCATTCTTCTGCAGCTTTTTTCAATTGCCTTTGGATTTTGTTATCCTAAATAACATTTTATCATTTGAAATTTTTTCACAAGATTATTTACCCCTTTTTTCAAATCATTGGTGAACAAGCCCTGGCGGATCTCAAGACAGATCTGAGAAGTGTAGTACTGGTAACACCCATCCTGTGTGAAAACTACCATTTGTTTCTTATCTTTCAACAATGATAATGCAGTCATTTCAATTAGAATTAAATCTCTGAGATCTTGTTCTTATTTCCTATCTGTACAGTGGGGAAATAGTGCTTACTACTTTGCAGGGATGCTGTGGACATAAGTACATTTCAATATTGTTGCAAGCTAGTTAGAAACTGCAGTCAGAGGAGAAGTAGATACAGCGGGTGCTTGATCTCAACCCAGAGCTGGTAATCACTCAGACTAGGAGCTGGGAGGCCCTCATAGGTCCGGTAATACAGATAATATCCTTAGTGAGTAAGGAAGGAAAATGTTTTTTCCACTGCAGCAAAATGTCAGAGGTAGGCATAACAGCAGCACCTTTGGTAAGAGTAGTGTGGTCAAGAGGACGCATAACAGAAGAGGAAATATGAGATCACCAGTAAATATAGCCCTATGTTGACTAGTTGGTGGCAAAAGATTCAGCTGAGGCACTTGCTAACTGCTAAAGCTAGAGGAATATGTTGGTAAATAAGCATTGTTTGTTATAAGAAGTAGGTGTGAAAACCCCAAAGATCCTGAACAGTTGGCAAACCTCTGTTCTGAACTTTGTAATTATCTCCTCTTTATAAAAATAAGTGAACCACAGCCGTGGTCTAGACTGCATCTCAAAACCCTAGTGTAATTCTCTAATGAGAAATATTAATAAATGTGGTCCATAAAGCACTTCTGGCTAATGACATTATACTGGCTCCTCCTTTTTATCTCCATCTGTTAAACTGCTTTAAAAGGCAATTAAATTGCCTTTTAAAGTTAGTTTAAAATTGCCTTAAATATTTTAAAAGGTAAAAATATTTCACTATTTTCCTAATCTTGCCTTCCTATTTAAGCAAAGTCTTTTAGATAGTTGAACTGATGATATGCTATTAGTAAGAGAATGCATGATAATTTGTGAAATACTATATAGATAAGCAAGAATTAGGTGAATGTTTGGCCTACACTGTTTAAAAGTTGAAAACTTTTGTTGGGTTTGAGTTATATACTCAAACCTGTCAGTTGTTGCTGGGTTTGGGTTATATACACTCTACAGCATTGTGATTCCACTGAATTTATGGAACCCACATTTGATTTATGCCAGAGTAGGCAAAAGAAATAAGGCCCAAGGTTTGTTATTTCTTGCGGCAAGACACACTGTGTGTTGTACTGGCTATAAAATTGCTTATTAATTCAGAAAACTTTAATAAAACCCCCTGAAAAATAAAATAGAGCTGAGTTCATGTGGGATCAGAGATAAATGATGCATCCTTTCCAAATCACTCTTTCCAAGCAATGCATTCATGTGATAGCTTCATTAACTTTTGTGCAATAATTTGCAGATAAATTCCATCAAAAAAGCAAGTATTCAAGCACCACTAATAATACAAATTTGATTTTTGCACATTAAAACTGTGATAAAGCCATACTAATTATTTTTAATTATCTCAAGATGAAAATACGTCACTCATGTAAGTAATTATGTAAGTAATTTAAAGCTGATTAAATAATAATGATTCCTTGCTCATTGCCTTCAAAGTGCTTATAACCAAATTTAATTTTAAGCAGGATCAAGAAAATAATCACTTGATTCAAACATTAATTACTAATTTTAATCCTAATTCATTAAAAACAGACCTATTTTTTCTGCAGACTCTGCAGGGCATTAATTGACATTTTGCAAAATGAGTCATTATTTTGGCATGGAGAAGTATTTTTCAAACAGTGAATCATGACTACTAGAAGGGATTGTTAAAGAGCTCCGAGGGAGCTTTGACTTCTTAGAAAAAGCAGCCCTATTTAGCGGCAGTTCAGCTTCTCCAGGTTGACTGGAAAAGTAGTTGTAACTTTTTGCTAGTCACACTAGCCAGGGAGCTGCTAACTACCTTTAATTACTGGCAATAGGAGAATAAGCTGAAGAAAAAGTATCCTAAAGCAAACAGTTTTATTGAGACAAACTGGAACAGGATAGGGAACAGTTTAGAAGTGTAAGAATCAGGACGTTTATTGCTTTCTTTCCAATCAAGTTGGAAATGGAAAGAGAATCTGAGCAATTTGTTCAGGATTTGATCCTGGAATGTATAGCCTTACAACCACAGGACTGGTTTTGTTGGGGTTTTTTTTGTCTAGCTTGTCTATACTAGCTAGCCTCCTTTGTTAGGAACTGGGGAGAATACTAACATGCTCCAAAAACTTGACAAACTTTTGGATTGTAAATTCTTTTGGGAAAGGGCTTCCTTTTTGATATGTAACTATAAAGAGTTTAATCCAATGTCTCAATGGTCCTATATGATATATTAAGAAAAATTACATTAATATATCAGTAATTTTTCTGATAGTAGATCTTAAGCCCCAATGGGATTATTATAACTATCATGTAACATACTGACTAGCGTAACCCATGGGTTTTACCCCTTGTTCCTGCAGCTAATTCAATAGCTCAATTTTGCTTATTCAAATTGTGTGCTTTGTAAGTCTCAGGTGATCAGGACTCTACCTAAGGGATCGTACTATCATTTTATCAACGATACTTCTAGGAACATTTCCTGTTCAGCCTACATTTTTACACTTATCAGTTTCACCCTTCTCATCTTTTTGCTCCTCAGAGAATTCATCTTAATCAGAGGCAGAACTGGACACAGCTTCCACGACTGAGAAATCAACAGAACTACAGTTTTGACAAGGAATCATTTAAATTGTGAAGGAAAACCAGCAAAAAGGTAATCTTTGTTCTTTTTGCTCCATAGAAAAGGTATTATTTTGTACTGACTCAAAATGCTGCCAGCCATTTACTAGACCTGGGGATAAAGAGAACACAACTGAAAATAGAAACTGAGATGTTCAATGCAGCAAACACATTGTCCAAACGTCACCTTTCTCTGCATAAATGTAATGACCTGGCATGGGGGGAGAGGGAGGAGGTAATTTATTGAAGCTGTGTAGATGCCAATGGATAAGCCTGGAATAACTGTTATTTGCTGCTTAATGGGGGGAAATCATGATGTGTTAGTTAAATTGTCAGTGTAAAACAGAACAACCCATACAAGACAGACAGACATTTATTTTAATAGAAAGCTCTCTGTCAGATGAAAACAGTTAATCACTGAAGAGTACTCCCAGCCTTTTAATGAGCACAGGACAACAATAACAAAAAAAGAAAAAAGGTTGGACATAACACTGAAGATTAAGGCCATATGTCAGCTGTAGCAAAAAACTGCCTCGCATAATGTAGTGCCCAGGTGGAGACTGGGCAGAGGATAAGTACTGTGTCTTCCTCCCAAAATTTCCTCCCGTCTACTTGTGCCTGCAGGAGGTGGGCAGCCCCTATCCTGGCAGATTTAAAGTCTAGGTCTCCCTATAGGGAAAGTTTGGAAGCAGATGGCCTCTGGGGTGCCCTGGTCCTGGTCTGGTCGGGCTGCAGCTGTCTCCCTGTAGATGATCACAGCAGCTGGCGAGCTGAGAGCAGACAGCAAGCGCAGCACGCAGAGTTTGTCAGCAGGTCTTCAGCATTGCCCCTTGGCACCCTCAGCAGCAGCAGCACGCCCCTGGATGAGCCACTGTTACTGGTAACTGTACAAGGAAAAAGAGTTGTCAGACACCTTCTAAAAATAGTTTCTATTGCTCTGAACTGGGATTACTTACTCTTTTGTCCTATTGTTCTAAGGCAGCAGAATTTTACTTCACAACACGTCTGTGTAAGCCATGGATGGGGTTAGTGCTGGGAGTACTAGTACAAGTCCTCATTTTGAAGATTCTCTGGTGCTATTTGTTCTTTGCTCAAGACAGCTTATCAGTCCAGGCTATTGAACATCCTGTTAAGACTCTAAGGCAAAGAACTGGCACAGTCATAGTCCCTGGCCCTCATCTCACCTGAACAGTAAAATGAAAAAAAATGCAGACATCTCAATTGATTTCCAATAAGCAAGGAGTTAATTCCTTTTCTAGTGACTAGCTGATCACCCAGGTGATTAGGATCAAATGAGAAAGCCAGCTAGAAAGAAAGCCAGTCAAATTCACCAGTGCAAAGGACAGGAATTTTATAAAAAATTTTGCTGATAAGTGGGAAATGTCGGGCTCTTTCTGAGTTGAGAAACATTGCGCTAGGGACCTTAATGCACTCAGTAATGTCCCTTTCATGATCTGCATTACCCTCAGAAGGAAAGCTTACTAGTTGAGGTCTCTGTCTCTTAATTTGAATTCCTCATGCCTATTATTTACCTTATTTTTCTGATTTTCCTCTTCCTCCTATGTTGATGTAGCCTCTGAAACAGGATAGTATCTCCTAAAACTTGAGGCATGACCACACAGCTCTGCATAACTTGCTAATGAGAGAGAGGAGACATGCACCAACTGCCTCATTCTCTGATTTCTGTCATTTTCTCCAGCATAAAATACTGCTTGGAGAGTAGCCCATTATTGCTACTATCTATGGCATGTTGGCTTAGTTTGCTTCTCTTTGGTTTCTGTCCCGGTGTCACATGTTCAACTCTTTTAAGGCTGAAACAGGTCTCTTCGTTCAGGAGCTGCTGAATCAGTAGCACCTCTTTAAGTTTCTTGCAAGTGAAGTGGAAATTAAACCATTGTTAAAAACTAGAGGCTTGTCCTTGCCTTATAATAATGTTCAGGCTACTGGACTTTGAGGACTTAGGGAATTTGATGGGGTGATTTTGGCTAAGAACCACCTAACATATCTCAACATGCAATAATGGGACAAAACAGAAGTTCAGTTTTCACCACACAGGAAGCCACAAACAAAATTGTTCTTGAATCTCTCCTTTGACGTGTTTCTCTCTGTTGCTACAATAGAAGGAAGCCCAAATGATAGTATCTTGATCAGCGGCATGGATGAAGGGATTTAACTCATGTTATATTCTGCTTTCTTGGAAACCTATTGAACCCTTTCAGGTGTGCAGATTTAATCTCTTCAGTTGATTCCTTCAGTGAATGGAAAGTGTCCCCAAATATAAGCCCCTGGATAGACAGGAAAATGAAGAGTTCCCATTTTAAAGATAGCTGAGCGCACTGACAAGCTGAGTGTATCATCAAAGGCAAGAAGCGTTTATGAGTAGAGTAAGGTGATTAGGCTGTCCAGGACTTCCTCATTCTAACTGCCGGATTGCCGTGCACTTGATGCAACACATACACCATGGAAATAATACACGTTGTAACCAATTTTGGTATTCTGAATAAGCGTCAGAACATAAAAAGCTGAGTTTAATACTCTGAGGGAAAACTCAGGACCTGTCTCAGTTTCAGGATCAAGGGAAATCTTAGATGCACAGTTGGGGGAATCAAAGGCAGCAATGCATTTTCCTGGCTCCAGTTTTTGTCTTTCTTTTTGCAGAGGAGGGGAAAGAGATCTAGTTTTTTAGTTCATGCCCTGTAAAGACAGAATGCAGTTCGCACACAGCAGGAAAGAGCTTTTTTAATTGTCCCTTGTTCCACAAAACAAAAAAGGACTTGACCATCAAATACAGTTTTCTTTTTACTTTCTCAATCTTCTTGAAGTTCAAAAGGTTCTGCTTAAAGCAATAGCCCAAGTATTTTTTAATAACCCAGGAGAAATGTCCCCTGTTCAGAAACCTTTCAACCTTCCAAACCCAAGAGGAGTGCTCTGAATCCTGCCCGATAGAAGACAAATCGTTATGACCATCTGGGCCGTGTTTTCTAAATGGCTTGATTTCAACTCTGACAGACACAGAACATACAACATAGCAAACCTACATAGATCAGTAATGCTAAAATGACAACATGGATTAGACGATACAACACAAAAAGTTGAACAAATTATATTAAGACTTTTATCTTAATGCAGGATACACGTGCTTAGTTAAAAATACAGAAACATGAAGAAAAATATAACACTATTAGTACACTAGAATCCCTCAAACTTAACTGGAAAAACCCTCTCAAATATTCTGTACATTTTTTCTTTTTACAAAACATTTGAAAATGCCAATCCTATAAACTGATATAAAAATATAATCTCTGGAACATTTTCCTAAAACCATGAAAAGTTCTGTTCCATGCAAAAACAAACTATACAACTTGTGTCATTTCAGAATTGTCCCCCTGCCCAGACAAGGTAATTGACCTTAGGTGCAAAATGAGCTGTAAATGCAGTATTGCTATAGCAATCTTACTTGAGCTCCTATAGCTGATCATCAGTTAACTTTTAAAAGCCTTTTACATTTGGCCTAACCAATGGTCAGACTACTGTGGCCATTCCTACCTTTCGTAAAAAGGGCAAAAATAAAGGCCTTTCCAAAGTCCTCTGTCCTCTTCAATGAGTTATTTTTTTGTTCTATGGCATTGTACTAGTGCAGTGATTTTCATCTTGTGGTCTTAGCTCATCTAGAAACATCTGTGAAAGGTTAACTACGAAAAGCAAACCTATTGTTCTAAGATAATCAGTCCTTTGTCTTTAATTCAGCACTGAAGCCACTGTAGGCTTCAGAATACAAAGGCGTAACCCATTCAACTGATTGGGGTCCAAGTACCAACAAATCTTTCTTCTGGTACACTTGATTCCAACAGTGCATCAGAGCCTGATTCTAAGGGTATATATGCTGGCAATTAGAAGGACTTTAAATAAACAGTATTACCCTCATGTCAAACTGTGTGCTAAAAGAATTATCAATTCTTTTACAAACTAAAAGGTGCTACTCTGAAATCCAAATTGAATATCCTCTTGCCAAGACCATATTTTTAAAATATTATTCACCTAACATTTACTTATGTTCTGCATTCTGATATTCTTCAAATCAAGGAGTAGATAAGGGAGTCTAAGGAAACTTCACACATAAATCTGAGTTTATTCTTTTTCCCTAATGAAAACAGATATGTTAAATTAGGTTTCTTGATGGTATTAATGTATAGTACTTCTGAATCCTGAAATGGGGCCAGAGCAAATACATCAAAAATATACTCACTCAGTCGTCTTTCCTTATACCAAGTGCTCCCAATTAATATATTAACATTAAAAGCAGAGATTGTTATATGTCTTTGTGATGTTTATCCTTTTTTTCCATCTAGTTTCCTGTTTTTCAAGTCATTAGAACTATATTATATACGAAAAGCACTGTCAGTTTTCAAAGCAGTTTACAATTTTTCTCCTTTGAATCATCACAATACCAGTGGTAAGAAAATAGTTCCCCAGTTCCCTCCCCAAACTGCAGCAGGGAGGAAAAGTGAATTGCTCAGTATAGCAAAGGAAGTTGGTCATGGTGAGACTGAGCGCTTGGAAATTCATGTCTTAAGGACACTAGACTTCTTTCAGTATGTATTAAACAACTTCTCCTTTAGCAATAGCATAGTGATGCTGCGACAGCACCATCAAAACTGCTATTGCACTATGTTATTTAACATGAAACAGAAAGGATTTTTGCATAGGAAGGAACAGAAGGATCAGAACCAAATGGCAGAACAACAGTTTCTTGGTGCTAATCAAAACCTGGACTCTCATTCTAAAAAGTGGGAAAAGTACCTTTTGCTGTTTGAAGGTTTTTCTTCCCTGTTAAGATAAACAGCTACTGCAGACTTCTCTGAATGGCAAATTTGAACTTCATATTTGAACACTCTAGTGCTACACAAATACTAGTTCTAGATACAAATTGTACTGGGTAATTTGGTTAATCAATGATATCATATCAGTAAGTCTATGTGCTGTGTGCTTTTGTGAATAAGCTGGTTTCATGAGCTGTTTGTTGCGGGTAGGGGTTTTTTTTCCCTTTTACCAATGAACCAGGTGCTTAGAAACTGTGTCAGACATTTATAATGCCAAGTGTTAAGACAGATTAAATACTATATATGCTGTTAAGGAAGTAGGAGTGTTTAAAATTATTTTTACTTTGAAATTCTGGTAGTTAGGACTTAGTGTTTTATATCTTCAAATCACTTTAGAACCATGAAGTAATTAGTGCTCAGAATATTCCCAAATTAACACTATGAAGCTCCTTTGTAAAAGTTATTTCTTTTTTGTCAGAGCCTGATTGGGGAAAAAAGGTTTCTAGGGTCCAGAACAATTTTCAGCCAATATTTATCCCTGATTGCTTGTCCTCCTTTTTCTCCTTGTGGCTGTATTTATGTTCAGATTGAACTGTCTTTACCTTTCTCACTATTATCTTCTTACAAAGACATCAGTTATACTTGTGTCTTAGGCTAAATAAATCAAACTCTCCTGGTCTTATCTTGCAGAATTGCATCCACTTTACTGATACCATTTTAGTATCTTTCCTCAGAATCTAGCTACTGCAATTTCACTTAATTATTTGGCCTCTGCACAGTGGCTTGAATACTTCTCCATCCCAACCGGAAATTTGTCTCCTAGAGCAGGCTGAGCTTTCATGATTCTATCAAACTGCATCTGAGTCATCTTGTGACAAACTCTGTAACCAATTAACAAGAAATATAGCAAAATACTTTGTTTAATCTTCAAGTGCATAAGCTAATATTTGTAGTATAAAATTTCATCCCATTCATTTCATCCCCTTCAGTGTTCAAAGTCTTCCAGGGTTGTGTTTTTTTTTGTGTGTACCCTGATCCTTCTCTGGATTAGTGCCTCCCAACTTAACATCAACCCCAGCCTCGTAGTATCTGTGCTTCAGCCATTAATGAAAATGCTAAGCAAATTTAGTTACAAGACTGATACATAAGAAATTCCACTTGCAGCTGCCACCCAACCCCCACTTTCTTTTCAGTGTTGCCTTCTTTCCTTTACCAGCTGCTTACACACCTCATCATCATGCTGGTAGTTTCCATTTTCTCCATCTTGACTGTGTTTTCCGTATTTTCCACACTTCCAGTGTATCAGATGCTCCAGATCTATGAAATCTGCACTTGCTCGGTTCTGGTAGGCCTGATTCTTACTTTGCTTTTAGCCATGGAAATTCTGCAGACCTAATCTACTCTCTTTACTTGCAGGTTGGCTTGTTCTTTGCCCTCTTATTTTCCACATGAACTGGTTTTTTCCAGCACTGGATTCAAACCTTGCAATTTTACAGCATCAAAACAGTTTTTCTTTTCTACTTTAATAGGAAGTCTGCAGTAAAACCACATCTGTAGCCAACACTGCACAAACAGGAAGAGTTTAGCTCTACACTTGCCAGTTTGAGCTGGTATCAAAAACAACTTTTCCCTTAGTTTAAACTTCCGACTCCTCATTGCTCCATACAAATATCAGAACTTAAACTGTTCAACAGAGCTTAGAGCTGAGGAACTAAAGGGTATAACAGAAAAATAAGATCATACCTTCTTTCCTTATAATATAAACCAACTTTTAATAATAAAAACTTCTATCACATTTTCAATGAGAATAACATGTACATTTCAATGTAAAACAGTGCACAGTGTAAATGCCCTTAGATACTCTTCTATGCATCTTTAATGTTTACAATGACTGCATAAGCGTGGGCCAGGATCCTCACCAGGCTGTGTAAATTGCTGCAGTTCCACTGAACAGAGCTGATGCAGACAAAGCGAGGATCTTGGCCTATGTGTTCTTTTTATTTTTGGGTGTTCCTACAGTTCTTATAATACTAAGTACATTTTAAGTTGAGGATTCAGTAAAGAAACATCCATTTCTTCTTCAAACAGCAAATGGTGAGAATAACTCTTCCAAAATTAACAAAAAGTGCATTGAAATAATGATCTGCTCATCTGGCTGCAGTACAACATGGATACTCAGTAACAAACCCCTGTAACCGACAGCTGGCGATTGATGGGTTGTCCTAGTTCCCTGCAACAGGTTGCTGTAGGTCAGAGGAAACAGTAAAAAGTAAGAGATTAAACAAAACACGTTGCTTCCCCAAAATTATTTCAGCCTGTGAGTGAAGAAAAAAAAAATTAAAAAATTAAGAAACAAGGTTCAGAACAATCTGCATGCCCAAACTTGTCATAAGCCATTTTGTGTTGCGAAGTGTAGATTAAAAAATTTAAGAAACCTTCATATCCAAATGGAAAAAGTCTAATTTTAGTTTTTGAGTTGGTTTGGATGTTACTAAAATAAAATTAAGCCAGCTAAAAAACGAACAACGTCACAAATAAAACCCCCAAACCTTTATTTTCTAGAATATACATCACTGCAAAGCGCTCCTGGATCTCCTAACTATGAGCTGTTTCAAACAAGGCCGTGGAGAAACAGGGGAATGGTAAGTTTCCTATACACCCTTCTACTGACACCTGCTACAATTGAAATTCGTTAGGGATGGATGGTCATATTAAGGCACTCACTCCAAAAGAACACTATTTCTGTCCTGAGACTGCTTACATGTTTCAATTAGTTTCAGCCAGTAATTTGGAAAAAATTACTGTGCTTAGGATAATACTGACAGAATGGAGAACAATTTTTCAAACAAGAAAAAAAATAAAGTACATTATATACATGATTCCTTTTTTCTTTTAACTTAAAAGCATCCCTAATACATCTTAATAACTGTATTAAAGACTACTTAAATATTGAAAGATTTTAAATAATGTAGATTTCTTTTCAGTAAACTGGGAGTAGCTGTGTAATTGCCAGCATATTGGTCCCACTTTAAACAATATAATTTTTATTTAAATCTTGTATATATAATAACATGATCGAAAACACATATTCCACTCCACATAAATAAGTATAGTTCTTCTGACCTGTTTTAAAAACTACATCTGTTCAAATAATCAGATTATAAGACTGTATTTTTCCTTTGTAAAGTTTCCTTTAAAATCCTTCACTCCCAACCTCTTCTCTTAAATAGTACTGTATTTCCAGAGTACATAATAGGGCATTAGTAAAAAGAGTTAATCAAAAACCTGAAAGCTAAGTAAAATGAAGTAATGTTAAGAAGTATTATGGAATGTATACTCTGCAGCATAGAGAGATTGGTTCTCACTGGGCTGAAGTGGAAAATTATTCCAGAAGAAATTCTTTATGTTCATATTTGAATAAACCTTAGATTGTGCTATTCGTTGTTCAAAAGTGCAGGTCAGTTCACAAAAAAGTGGTGTTTATGAAGCTACTGCTCAAGGACGCTGATCAAAATTATGCTGGCAATTAAATGGATGCCAGATGCAATACAGGGAGAGAGAAATGCGTCATTTTGGATGTTCTTAACCGTCTCTTGAAGTCCACAACTTCTAGGTGGCAGTACAAACAAGTCATTAGTAAAACTGCGCTTTCTTGAAATATAATTGTCACTTTTCCAGGCATCTAGCAAATGGCAGTAACATCCATCTTAGCTCTATGGTGTTTGTTTCAAGAATTTCTTCCAGAAGTCAAAGCAATGCAAGAATCCCTGCAGGTGCTGCAGGAGTTCAAAGGCAGATTCTTGGTGCCTGGGTCCAGCAGGTTCATCTCCTACTAAACCAGAGCAGCATCTCTTCCTCTCTTGATTCAGCACCACCAGTGTCAGTTAGCATGGGTCCTCAGACAGGGCTGCTCATAGTTGAATGCTTTAAGGATGCTGCAATGTAGGTGCCTCTCTCACTTCTATAAATCCCCATCTGTAGGTGGCTGGCACAACCTATAGAGTCTTTAAGGCAGATGACGAGTACAGTATTAAATATCATAAGGATGATAACATAAAGTCACTGGCATAGTATATGAAAGTCAACTTCTCCTTTATCATTCTGCAAGCTTTAGAGATAATTCGCTACCAAGAATACCACTATTTTTAATTTTAATAATTGCAAATTTAGAAGTGCCACTAGTGATTTATTAACTAAAGTATTTACAATCATTGTTTAAATACTATTTGAGACTTTCCATCACTCCCTTTTAACTTTGGCCCAATTTGGGTCTTCAACAGTCCCTTCTCTCATTTCTTTTGTTTTAAAGCCAGTTCAGCATTTTTCCTGACAAAAGAGTTCACCTCTCACACAGATTGGGATACCAAAAAGATAAAAGAACATATTTGCTTGTTGATATGGTTGAACAAACTTTAAAATAAGTAATCATGTTTTCAGAGAAATTTTTTGAACCACATGATTAGCAAATTGAGACCAGTGGTTAAGCCTACGCGCACCTTGACTGTCATTCATATATGACTGTTTGTGGTAGCTTTTTCTTGGCTTTTTCTACTTTACATTTGAATAAACTCAAGTCTTTTATAACTTCTCTTTCAAGACTGCTACTACAGAGTTTGACAAACCTCAATGCTAGGAAATATAATCCTGAGAATTAACATTAATTCACCAGATCTCCTTTTAACTTTGCTCAGTTTTATTTCACATTATGATGATGGAACCCAGTAGGAACACATGTATCTGAGCTTTATTGCCCTGAAACAATCTAAGTAAATAGTCCTGGAATTTGTCATTGTGATTTAGAGTGTATATGAAAGAAGAGAAATGCCTCATCTTATGATTTGTTTGTAAAGCTGTTTCTTTTTGAACATAGCATGCTGTTATGGTCATAAAAATGGAACCAAAGTAATGTACAGCCATTAATAAGGCAAAATAACCATGGTGCTAAAACACTGATGACACTGGGGACATGGTACAGGGGCCACCACAGACTATTATTTTATTCCTTTTTGAAATAGCAATTACAATCCAAAAGAAGGATAAGGTTCTAAATGCAAAATATTGTTCTTTTTAAGGTCTCTGAGAAAATAAACCAAGGCCGGACTGTTATAGTAAGCATCATCACAGTCTCTAAAGTTTAAAATAATCTCCTATAAACATTTTGAGGAGCAGGTGGAGTGGGGGGAAGGCAGGGACTAGTTGTTTAGACTAACTCAGAAGTCTTAATGGGTGAATAAGGTATCAGTGTTTTAAGGAAATCTTCTTGACACTGAACTAATATATTCTTTGAAGGACTCCAGCACTAGCAAATACACTCGCTCTGTCTGAAGGGATGGCGCAAACTTTATGGATCTTTTCTGATGCTGATTCCTGCATGCCAGAACTGTTTTGCCTTCATGTGAACAATGCCATTAACAAGAGTAGAATCAGAAGTTTCTCTGATATTTGTACAGACTGGTTCTGTATATATCGTCATTTAAATCGTGATTTGTTACTACCATTGTGGGAAAATGCTCTGTTACAGTTTACCAAAGAATATTCTCTCTGATATATGAAATGGGAGGAAATTGAGCAGAGAGAGACACTCCTCTTACAAATAAAGGTATTCTTATCCTGTAGAAAGAGATGATGAACATCTCTAGCTCTCATTAGGTGCAGTACGATTCACAAATGTACAGTGCTTTTCAAAGTTGTCTTCTAGATAAAAACATATATAACCCTGGGCAACTGATCTTCCTTAGAGCTGCATTACTGTATGGTTACTCTGACTTGAAGTGCTTGCTCTTAAACCTGCTCTGCCATAACTAAACAGTCAAGCTTGTCTAAGCACACAATATTATTAGCCTATGAATTATCTTTGCATATCTGCAGTCAGATTTGCCATTCAGGAATTTTATTTTCTAAGCATTCCACAGATGGCTGTCAATCACTAGCTTTGCCAACTCACAGCAACAGTCCAAAAAAGACCCTTATCTCTGATCAGTTATGTTTTATTCAGAAAATGCAGAAACCTTTGAAGTTAATGATCTGCAAATCGTAAGCAGCAAAGCTGATTAATCAGCAGTGCACTTAGTTTAGTACAGCGAGAAAGAAGAGCAGGAATTTTTTCTTTTTTCCACTGTTACTACTAAGGAGATCTTTGGGTATAACAGGAGCTCCACAATTGTTACAGAAACATAAAACCAGCACTCAGATAAAATGCATAATACATAATAACCTACCGAGGTGCACACTGTGGCATTTGGTCCATCACTTTCAGATTCTTGGCAGAGATTTCAACCCTTGGTCCCTAAGGAAGCAGAGAATTTATGGTACTGACAGTATCGATAAAGCATCTGATCCTTAGGGGAAAATACTATAATGGGAGTATGGTTTCTATTTAAGAATCCATTAACTACTTTTAGAAGATTTGGAATCCATTGCGTGGATACATTAGTCATCTGTGTTTACTTAAAAGATGGAATTAGTCCCAAAGCACTTTACAAGCACTGCTGTCTAGGACTCGGGAATTTCTACTATTTAACACTGTGATTGAGACTTTTTTTTGTATACAGAAATTGTCTTAAATATACTGGATAGCTCTATTTCTAACCATCAAGGCACACACTTTAAATAATCTACACTGAGGCACATATTTTGATTGCTGTAATGGCTATACATGCAAAAGTTAATTTGTTCCTGTCAAATATACGTGTAGCTATTCAGACATTAATAGAAATTTGGCTATATGGGTTTGTAGTGCACAAAATACAATGCCACATCGAAATAAATTGGTGTTTGTACAATGATGTTACTGGAATGAAAACGGTGGCATGTAGCAGACACACATCCAAATACTTACTTGCTTTCGCATGATGTCTGTAGCTTGCATGATACACTTGGGCAAAAGTCCATGACTTCGAGCCAGTATGGCTGCTTGCTCCAGGGACACACTCAATGTACTTCTGAACATTGGAACAAGAGATACTAAATCACAGATCATATTTAAAAATATATAAATAGGTATGTACAGGACACCTGTTAAGTATGACTTCTGTTAGCTCGTGTTCTTATATTTACTTTTTTAGGTTTTTTACTTACAAAACTATAAAATTACCTCAGTCCTGCATTTCCAGTCTCGTTACACCTAGATACTGCAATTGTTTGAGTCTCCAGCATCATTACTACAAGGCTATGTTTCACTGCTCTTCTGCATTATATACATAGGTATATATATATAAAATTATTCACACATGAATGTTTTCTTTACTCAATGGTTTTGAGACACTGGAAGAACAGTGGTGTGTTTAGAATCAATGCTTGCACACACCAAGATTCTACAGCTATTTTTGAGCCACTTCCTACATTTTCAGTGTGTGATTGAAGACAACATTGACATAAAGTTATATGCAACGAGAAAACTCAGTCAGTTGCATTGGTTGATGCACTGAAACATAAAAAAGTTTGTGTGTCAATACTAATTATTAACAAAAGTATTAGAAGTCACAATCTACCCTAAAATAAAGATGGCAGTAGATTTAGGTCCTTATTATATTCCCTTACAATGTACCTTTCTACTGCTTCGAACAGAATCAAATATATTGCTCAAATCTCTAGAAAGGACACAAGTTCTCATCACACCAGTAACACATAGGTTTCTTAAATCTCACCTCTGCATCCCAGTGCCGCACATAGTAATCTGACAGGCTCCAAGTCGATAACAGAGCTCAGAAGATATAGGTAGCAGGCCAGCTCCTGATGTGTTAATGCTAGAATATCCTGACTGGGTTGGTTTTGTATTAATGAAAGACTTCATCAGCCTGCACAGCTCATCCATTGCATTAATGGGGCGAATAAGCTAAACAAAGCAATAAAAAAATGCATCAGTGGCATACTTACACCTTCAGTTATAAAGACATTTACAATTCTTTATCCTACGTCTAAGCACAATAATCTACACAAGAGTAACTGCCACAGAGTAACAACTGTTTAGAATATACATGAACTTTGGAAGTGGAAAACCACAATTACTTAGGCTTGGGACAATTTTTTGCAATTATCACAAATCACATAGATTGTTTACAATGTATATTACAATTGCAAAGATAGTCTCTGATTTTGTCTTCCCTGCAGTAGTATTTAATGCCTTACATGCATATATTCACATATGTCACCTGCCCCAGTTAGACAGACTGCCTTTACATGAGATGTTGGGAAGTACTATTTTCCTGTTGTTTTCTTCTATAACTGTCAAGAAAGCATAACTTGCAAATTGAATGCTTGTTCATTTTCATGCATCTGTGGGAGATGAAAATTAATTCATTCTGTCTAACATCAGATATTGTATTTAACAGGGGCAGTCAAGGGTGATATGGAGTCTGATTAATGCCTGAGTTAAGGGTTTTGTGTCTACCCCAGTTCTGCACATTTTCTTCTAAACAAAAGAACTGTAGCCAAGCTTCAGAGAAATTCAGATTACTTCTTCAGGGTAGGGAACATTTTTTAAATGATGTTTGGGTTTGTACAGGTCTGCCATATGGGTATCCCACGACTGCGATTTTAGAGATGTAGAAATAATACTTCTATGAGAGAATTTATTGTAGAAATAAACACAATAACAATACCTGATCAATCTTCACTGCAGTAGTATTGGAATCAGTGGGCAAGTTTGATCTCTCTAGGTAAAATGTCCTGCAAAAAGGCCCGCAAGGACTACATTAGTTGGTGTGTCTCATTTCAAGCACATATATGTATACTATCTTGTATAAAACATCTGAGAAAGCTGTGCTAAAATTCTTGTACTTCAAGATCTGCTTTCTTATTGAACCATTTTGATTGCAGTAATTCACAGAGTCTGTACTAAAATATTCCAAATCCTCTTTTTTATGTAATTTTAGCTCTGCACAAAATTCTGAAGTCAAATTAGATGGGAATTTCATCCTGGTCAGTGCACTACTTCAGAACGAGCTTAACTATGGGAAGAAAATTAACAAGTTTCCCACACAATGAGGATCTCCAAAAATCATATTTGTACAAGAAATCATCAGGAATGAAATCTCTTTTTCATTAAATTTTAAGGTCCTCAGCAAGGAGCACTCTTTTCAGTGTCTTTTAAGGCAAAGGAGAAGCATGAAATACCTGAGTTTACGGTAGTATTGCTGCACTTTTTCAAGTGAAATACCATTAATTTGCTGTGGAAGTTCTTCTAGAGATGAGCCAGCTGGTTGTGATTGCCCCTCCATACTCTCCAGAGCTGAAGAAAAAAACATTTTACTAAACCTATGTTATTAGTTTTCTTTTTATTCATTTATTTATTTATCTCTATATCACCTCACTGCTCAGCAAATGACTGCTGGATCATGTCAAGGCTGATTCTATTACTGCATAAATTTAATGCATTTCCCAGTATGGGAATATAGTGGTAGTATCATAAAAGTGAGCTTCACAGAAAGCTGTCCTATCAAACAGCAATTACTCCCCATTAATATCCCCTTGAAGGAAATTTCCTGTATTGTATTTTGGTGTGAATATTTGCTTATCAAGTCAATTTCCAGCCCAGATGATTCTGTCATGGTGTATGCCTTTAAAAACACTTCTCTGTAGCCTGGGAACATCTCCCGATACCATACTAGATCAGACTGTCCATGTAATCCAATATAATGTCTCTCTGGCCTTTAGAGGAAGGCATGAAAAAGCCCCAAACAGGCATATCTTGTTCTCATGACTGTGTCTTATTCTAAAATCTAGCACTCCCCAGGTCTTCCTAGAATAGAAACATCTGCTTCTTAAATACATCTGTAGTTCTCAGCTGCATTATGTTAAGAGCTTCATGGTCATTCTTTATTTTGAATCTTTCAACATCATCAGTTAGCTTATTTTTCTCAAGAAAGCTTTTCATAGACACCTTTTGTAAAGAGCACCGTGTGCAGTTTCAAGCTTCCCCCATTCTGAAACCGAGAAGGCAGTCTGGAGAAGTAGTAGCTGTCAAGATAAAAGATAACCTTCAAGGCCTGACGACTTCCTTCGATGTGGTAGAAGACATGAGTATCTGGAGAAATAAAGATAAAATACTTGCTGCTTTACCACAGCAGGAGAAATGCGAAACCATTGCTATCTGCGTTGGTTGGATTATCTAATGACATTTCACATCTCCACCATTAGACAAATAAGAGAGAGCCTTTATTGAGAGAATGCAGGCTCTGAAATATTATACTTTAAAAGATACACAGTTAGCATGACCTAGCATGATGTTTGATGCTAATACAATAAACATGGTTAATAATTAAAATCCCATCTTGTTTCATGGCATCTCATACTCAGTAAACATGGAGAGAGATCTGGCACGGTGGGACACAGAATACAGAAGAGCTGGGGAAGGACAGTCCTACTTTAGGTAATGCGGTGAATGACAAACATCTGTCAGGAAGTGCTCATCATCTGTCATATCTCCCTGTGTGCGAAATCACACAGGTAAGGTACACCGGCACAGACCATAGTTACAAATCACAGAACATGCCACCAGCATCCCACGATGTCAGTCCTGCTTTTTATGCTGTGTGTTTGCAGGGAAGCTGAGGGAATGCCACAGTGCTTCTGAGAAAATGCTCAGTGCTCTCCAGGTCTGACATGGTCTGTTAGATTTATAATCATGGAGAATATTAACCTATAAAACAAACAAGAAAAAAAGAGCTTCAAAGAAACAGAGAATACTCACTTGCTACAAGACTTTCATCCAGCTGCTTGAAATAGAAGGCAACTTTGTCCAGTTCAGTCAGAGTGACCTGTATATCTTCCAGCATGGTACGCTCCTCCTTCTGTAGAGCAAAGAAACAGATATAAACAGGTTATAATCTGCCAGAAAGAGATCAATGACAGGAAGGTATAGTTGTTATGGGCATGCTTTGGTTCAGGAGACCTAGAGCAGAATGGAGCTTTCCATTAACTCCATGCCAGCCAGGTAATTACTAATGGGTCTTTAACTTTGTGATACAAGTTTAGCTACCCTTTGCTTAGATGTCATTGGATGTGATTCACAGAGAGTAGAGAGGTTTAAGGACTGAAGTTTGAAGGGATCTCTTTCTCCAAACTTTACTCTGTATCTACAAATGTGAAGAACAGCCTATCAATTACTGCAAAATAAATGTCCATACATGCCATGCAATGTGAGGAAATAGTATTACATACGCATATAGTTTGGATTGTATTTAAAAAAAAACCCACGCTCAATCTACAATGTTTACAAAGTCCAAAAAAATGTCGCTTCTTTATAGTGTCAGAGCTACTTGTCTTTTTTATGCTCCTTTTTTCTTAACATTTTTACAGTTGCAGTAGCTTATCTACTGTAGCTGTGGCTTATCTGTTCATTAGGTGCAGATGAACTATGCAAGACCAGCTCCTCTCCTCCTTAGGCATGGTGCCTCAAATACCAGCACCACGGAAGTGAGAGAGAGACTGCAGTCTATCTATTCTATAAAAGTATCCAGTCTATGAAGAAAAGCCTAGATTTTCATGTTGTCTGAACTCAAAATACTCAGAACTTTTTCACCTATTTGTTGAAATGCGTGTTTTCACCAGAAGATGGCAGGCCACGCATGCGTCACCAACAACTGAGCAGTAAAACATCCCTAAATGCAGCAGCATTAGTCCAAATATGAAGGTAGACAGATTCCTATAGTGTTCTAATGTGACAGTGGGTCCAGTATTTGTGAGGAGATGAAATTTATGGGATATGGAATATGGGGACATGGTTGTCAGCAGCAGGAATCTGCAGAGGTTGCTGTAGTGAGAGTCTAAACACACTGCTAGTGTGAAGGGCTCTGGCTGTGCTGTGAGTGGCAGAGAAGCATACAGGCAAGTGTGAGCAGGCCCAAGGGTGCCACAACTCTTCATCTTACCACAGCGGGGGATAGAAGAGACTGGTAGTTTAGTAAAACACCAGTGGCTGCTATCTGTTCCAGCCATTTTCTGCTGGCGTCTCTGCTGCTCTCTTCGTATTCCCCATTGTTGTTGTATCGATAATTGAGAGCAGCCAGTAACTGCTCTGAAAAGGTGCAAATAGCAGCCACAAGAGACTGACAGAAGATGGAATCACGTCTCAGCTGTAGCTCAGTATCTGCCAGAGAAGGGGAGAGAAGCATAAAGAAGTCATGAGTATACTTGTCTTTAATCTCACTGCCAAAGAAGCAGTTTGCGTGTGTGTGTGTGCGCATGACGTTTGGCTTCTGCTGTAGCTTTGCACAGACTTAACAGATAACCTCTTCTTGCTGTGTGACCTGGGTGTATAGATAAAGACAGCATAGCTGGAGTACATGCAGTTTGAAAATTTTCTAGTCCACTTGGCTGTTTATTACCACCTCTGCCATCTGCATGCTCATTCTTCCAATGGGGAAGAGCTGTAACTCTTTAGTGCCATATCTGGACTGATTCCCTTCTTTTTATGTTTACAGAAGCAAGAGAATTCTTGAAAGCAGATCTCTGCCATTACTTCTCTCCTGGGCTATTAGAGATTCATCTTCCTCCATCCATCTGTATTTTGTGGGCTTCCCATATGCTTAATGCATTAACTGGGCCTGCCCATACGGTACCAATTGGTTTATGTTTCCTGGGAGAATTTTCCCTGTGTTAACTTTGCTTCCAGTCCGCCTGCCAGGCAGCCACATGCTGGTCAACTCAACCTCATCACACTTAGGGGGATTGCCGGCCAAAGAGGCACATGAATAAGTGACGAGCTACTTCACAGGCACCCTGGGCTCCTCCAGCAGACACTGCAGTACAGCAGTCTCTCATTGTCAAGGCAGAGTTCCCTAGAGAAAGAAGCTGAAGACATCCCCCAGAGGCTTTGAAGTTCTGGATTATTTTTATAAAGCACTGAACACAATAGATCGACTAATACACTCCAGGCCCTGGGCCATATTCTCAACTTAAGGGCAAGCAATCCTTCTAGCAGTACACCTCTGTACTGCTGGAAGTAAGGTGAAGAGAGCTTAGGACTGCCCCTCAAGGCCAGGGAATCCCTGATGCCATAAAGCTGCCATAGCCAGTTCAGCGCCATCTGCTCCTCCATTCTTTTCAGAGGATGTTCATGGAAACGCTGCAGGAGATGGGGCACAGGTAGAGACTTAGGGAGTCATTTTATCTGCTATCAGTAAAACCAGCTTTTATGGACACTAGACTGACGCCACAGGCTGGTTTGGACAGACTCACGGACCAGGCCTGGCAGGAGCTGAGAGGTGACTTAGAGCCATACAAATCTCTCATCTTCATTCTGTGAAGACTTCAGAATCAAGTCAGGCACAGTGAAATAACGACCGCCTACTCCAGTTATTGATCACCTCATTTTCAAACAAAAGTACACCAAGTAGGTGTTTCAATTACAGAAAGACTGCACATTCACTCCTGGGAAAGGCCTGTCCCTTGATCTGCGAGCACAATGTTTTGTGCATGGTAACAGATTAACGATGTCCACGGTGTATTTAGGTGCTGCCTGCACATTTAGGTTCTTAGTCTGCTCCTGGCTATAATTTCAGTACACACAATCCTAACTCCTAACACGCCTGCTCTGTTTGGAAAGATGACAGAGTCCATGGTCTCACAGAAAGTTGTGCAATAGGTCTCATTTTTGCTGCATGTTCTCACCACAGCAGGAAACAGTAAAGGCCATCTGGGAAGGAGGATTGTACTAAGGAAAAAATGAAGATAGTAAAAAGAAAAACAGTGTTTGTGAAACATCAGCAACCAGCTAGGTAACACAAAGCAGCCTACAGTGAACTGAAATAATGTAAACTGAAGAACAGATGTCAGATGCATGGAAAGGTTGCCCTAGATGCAGAGCATGAGAAATGTTAGCATAGAATGCCAGGGAAAAACCTAAATGCTAAGGAAAAACATAACATTCTGATGTACGCACATGCATAGGGACTTCTGTATATGTGATGTTGTTTTGCAACAAATCAAAACTCCTTACCTGTGCATTTTAACAAGGCCAAAAGCAGCTGATTCTTCCCATCTAAAACAGTGAAGAAAAGGAATGCTCTAGTCAACATGATACCATGGTAGATTTGATTGCATTTGGTTAACAGTCTCCTCATTCCCCACAATCCCTGGCCCCTGCGTGGCCATTTCTATTTACTCTAGTAGTCCTTACTCACACAGACATGTTAATGACTGAAAAAGAAACAAGGTGTAAATCAAAGAGTTTTACAGGCTAAATGCTCTGTTAACTACCATGAATTATTGGAAACAAATTGCACATGTAGATGAATCCCTAAGGAGGTGATTTCTGTCCAGCGCTTTGCACGGGACTGTGAACATCAGATTCAGCTCCTGTTCCAGTTCAATCAGACTGCAATGGTTTAGGATGTTGTAGTATCTGATTAGCATTCATTTCATTTTGGAATATACCAAGCATCTCTCTCCCCGTTTTCTAAAAGGGTTAAAAAAAGCACAGGGAAATAGATCAGTCCAATATCACTCTGTCTGAATGGGCTGATGAAATAACGTAAGGGAGAGAAAGTTCTTTGGAATTGCTGCACAGGTGAAATTTTACCATACAGCACTGGGACTCTGCAAACAATAACCTGTTTTACCTGTTCGTCTCTAGAGCTCAGTACAGCCTTATTACAAATTGAGATAAAAATGATAAAATGAACTGCTAGACTTGATTAGATCAAGACCTTTTCTCCCTGAAGCCGATAACAAACTTTTTCTTGCTTACAGACCTTCCACATGTTTTTGTATGATTTCAACAAGGTTCTTGATGCGCAATGGAAGGTTCCATGGATCTTCTTGAATACTGGCTTGAATATTATTCCGGCACCTAACTGTGGTTTCTTCCTTCTGTTTAAATTCTAGAAAAAAATGGAGTTCATTCGCCATTAAGGAAATGCTACATAGCTGAGAGTGGCTTATGAGTTACAACGTGTATACAGATGAAAGCAGAGATACAGTATCAATAGCAACAGCTGTGAATGAAAAAGGTTCTTAAATAGATCCAATACAGAAGGAAAAAAGACTATTCCTATAATCTCATGATCAGTAGTCTCCTAGCATTGTTTTCAGGATTGTGGACTAAAAGTTATGTACGTGGGTAACATGCACAGTGAAAGGAGCTCGGCACTACTCACAAAGCACGGAACTCCCTTCTGTTTTCTCTGCCTTTAATAATGTGCAGGCAGCTATACTGGGTCGATCTAGAGTGTCTGGCTCTGCAGAATCAAATCAACTTTTTGGCTGCAGCTGTCATATCCCATAATACTGATGAGAAGTTATGAAATATTCTGCTTTCTTTCACCTGATGGAAGCTAATTATTTAATTACAGAGTAGAAGATTTATTCTCCATGACTTAGCTATGTAGCTAAGCCAAATACCCCATTGTTGGTGATAAAATGCATAAGCAGACAGAGAAACTGTGCCAAATAACTGCTCATGAACAGAAACGGGATGGCATTCAAATTGACATCCATCACTGAAAGGTGTCTGTGGTAGCTATTAAACAGACACTTTGGTCCAGGATTCCAGCTGAATGTAAGCAGGGCTTGTCTGTTCCTTAGTGTGATGAATGTGGGATCTTCAGTTAACTTCAGTTAACTAAAAGACTCTCTCAGTGTAATTAATCTAGTTTTAATAAATGAGACTCTGTTTAAGCAAAATAAAATAAAGGAAGTGAAGACAGGGTGTCTGTTATTTCTTCACTTCATTCAAACAGTGCATGGAAAGACTAACAGATATTCTACATAAATATGAATGTGTTTGTAGAGATGAGTTCATGTAACAGAACTTCATAGGAGTTATTTCTGGAGTCGGGGAAAAAAAAGCAGAAAAAGCTCTCTTCTAGAGTTTGCCACCGTAACTTAAAACTAGAGCTTGTCAAAGGTTGGAGCGTGACTACAGCACCTGAAGTATAGTAGGAATAGTAGGAAACATTTCAGATTTCAAGTGGGAAAGGAAATGCAGGAAATGTTCAGAAAATAAAGTCCTGTGTATTTCAGTGAGAGAAGAAACCACATCCTGGGACCCAAAACCATTAAGACCAAAGTCTCATCATGCTCCCTGAGGAAAAAGAAAACACGGTATCATTTGTTTGCTCTCTATGAGAATCAGTTTTCAAAATAAGTGTCATGTGAGGATGAATTTACTCTGGCAATTATCCATCTGAAGAAAAGCAGAATAAGTCATTAAGCAAACTCAGGCAGAACCTTTTGGTGCCCCAGATCTACAGTGGTCAGCCCCTCATCAGCTTATCAGAGTGCTCATTTACCTTGTACCTGACCTATCTTACCTTGTACCTTTTGAGATACATATCTGTGTTCACATCAAAGGATAGATTTGGAGACTTGTGAAAGAGGTGTGAGGATTCAATGGCATGTAACAGAAAAGTGCTCTGTGTGTTTCAGAAGGAATTAATATGAAAATGACCTCTTAAGGATGCAAAATTTTGATGGTCAGACATGGTACCTGCCATTAATGTATGACTGGGTAGGCTGCATAGTTAAGTAACTCTGTGTGGCCACATGTGCATTCATGTTAAGCTCTTAAGTGCTAGCAAATCACATTATTAAATACAATCAACCTTTTTCTTTACCTTGCAAACTGTGGTCCATTGGAAAGTGCTTGGTTTCTTCGAAGGCCTTAGTTATTACTGGTCCTTTTAGAAGTGCATTGATTGCATCAACCTACAATTAGAATGTTTTCAATCAGTGTTAGTAAGACTTGCAGAAGAAAATCCGAACAGAACTCTTGTGGGAAAATGAAAAAAGCATTACACTATTTGTATTTTGGAATAATTTCTCATTGATAAGTAGCATTAAGACTTTCTAACCATGAACTGACCTCAAGAGCCTCTCACATTAAATACAGCATTTTGCACAATGATGATCTACATGCGATGAGATAAAAGATAATACAAAACAATTCTCTGGCGCTATACATCTATAAAGACATCCGTTGGCTGAACTTGCGAGGACTCTCCCGAGATCTGTAAATGTGATCCATTTAGATCATACAAGGTATTAGAATTTTATTCATCTTTTCCTTTTTTTCATGAAAGCTTTTTTCCCCTTAGTCTAATGCCTGAGACAAGGCAGGTCAACCTTGCCTAAATCACACAACGCAACTTGAATGTTGACAAAATTGATTCCTCAAACTGTCCTAAAACATACTTGCTTACACTGTACCCAAAATCTTGATAGTTTGCCTTCCCTCAAAATATGATTTCATTGAACAATTGGATACGTCCAATTTCTTGTATTGACATTGATAAAGAGAAAGCAATTCTGTGTAACAGTAATGCTTTACATACCTGGTTAAAAAGATGTTCCAGACAGCCATGAAGTTTGTCTTGCTTGTCTAAAGGAATCCTCATATCATTAGGAAGCTCATCTCCTAATAAAGGAAAGATGAAAAGCTTTTAACTGTCTTACAGATGTAATCTGTGATGAGGCCACAGATGACACAAGCACACCTTCACACTGGACTGGGTGAAAAATGATTGCTGCTTTATCCCTAATTCATAGATCAAAATACTCAAGATTTTTCATATAATGCAAATGTCCAATAACTAAAGAAGCTTATCCCTCCCTAATACCTCTTCCATATTCCAAATTTACTGCAGTTCATTAGAAAAAGAACAAATCTCTATCATTATATTCTTGTGATTAGTTTTGAAGAAACCACATTTGCAACTTAAACATGCAAGTGCTTATAATCAGCAAAGACTTATCAGCTCGCCTAAGGTGTCTGGTATGAGAAATATGTACGTAACCCATGCATATACTCACCTGATCCCATCTCATCACTACCCAAGTAAGAGCTATTACTCCGTACACTGGTGTACGACAACACTGAGTCCCGGTTACTGTTACATTCACTAGAAAGAAAAGCAAAGAAGGTGATTGAAAAAAAAGCTGTCCTTACACCCAGTCTCTGATATACTATCATTCTGTTTTAATTAACACTGCAATTCCCAAAACTGTTACGCATATACAAAAGAAAAACTAATTACATGCAGAACAACCATTAAGCAAGGCCTCTGGGGCTGGCACTGTAAGAGGATGTCTTTTTCCATTTGTAGTGACCACTCAATGCTTAATATATCGCCTGGATCCTATAAATAATGAAAATGGACTTCCCACCACGGACCTCATCTGGGTTGCACCATTAAACATGCTCTATGAGCATCGAGTAGGGGAGAAATAATTAAAATCTATGAGACTGAATCTCCATTAAACTCAGTATTTGTTACCAATCCTCAGGATAGTACAGCATCCAACTCCAGCATATATTGAAGCTGCAGTAGCACAGATATTGGAGATGGGAGAGGAAATGTAAGGAATCTGTACCATCGGAAAATCAGGCACTGCAGATCCTAAAACTATCTCAGGAAGCAGAGGAGTCACTACAGTTGGCTTCACACCAACGTTGGCTCATGCACAGCTGGAAAATTCTAGTACGAATCTCCTCTGTTTAAAGTTCACTTTATACTAATATAACTTAATAAAAGTAATCAAAAAGGCTATGGATCTCAGTCTGTCCCCCTCCAATTAAGTGACACAGTGTTTTTAATGGTACAAGCCCAAAACAAAGCCTACAAAATTCTCCATATTGTCTCTTCCTCTGTTTTTGTTTTAGACTGAGATGAGAGAAAAAATACGAGAGCAATTGAAAGAACCCTAACTGGGGTTCTTGCCTGTCCTTTGTTAAACCTATTATCAAAGAAATCTATTTTTTCTGAAAAAGATTAATACGTATGGCAATTACTCTGCAGTACGAAACCTTATGAAATTTGAATTACACCTCCAAATGATCCTGGAGAAAGAAGCGTGGCTAATGCAAACAAGGTATTTTCTTATCTGTAATTTGCTCATTTTTGTAGCTCCCCAGTAGTTTTTCAGATCAAAAACCATCAAAATACATTTTATTCCCCCAAGAGTAACTATTATCTGTAACATATGCTTAATTCCCTGCCTCTGTCTAATAAAGATAAGACAGAATAATCTTTCTCATCTTACATTTATGTGTAGAATTTTGGAACAAGTGACAGACCCACAGAGACTGTTTGTGATGTCACTTTGTTACCCAGAATAGATTAGCCTCAATTATAGAAACCATTTAAACTAAACAGTGTTCATAAATGGGATTCCTATCAACAATGAAAGAAATACAGCACATTTCAATAAAAAAGTTTCAGAGCACATGTGCAGATTTAAATCTACACAATAAAGAGATGCCACAGATCTCAACGCTGTGAGTGCTGGTTCTGTTTCTTTACTGACTTCATATTTGCTGTCCTTGGAGACATTCAATATTCAACTGGACAAGACCCTGAGCAACCAATCTTGTTGGACCTGTTCTGAGTGAGAGATTGGACCATGTGGACTCCAGAGACCCCTTCCAATGTAAACTGTTCTGATTCTGCCATTTCTGCAGTCCTGCATGAATGTAACATATTACTACTCGTACTAGTACAAAACCAACAGCAAGTAAAGAAACAGGCCTGTAGCGTGGAAGTTTCAAAGACGCGTCATTCGTTCAGGTTTCTCTAATCCTCCCAAATCACTGTAAAGTGTCTTTACTCCTTCCTATAGGCAAAGTCCTATAGCCTTATTATAAAAGTAAAAATGGCTTATTAAAGATGTGAAATTGCAATGGTCAGACATGACTGCAACTTGTTGTTCCATTTCTTCTGAAGCTGAGTTTCCAAATGTTTCCTCGCAAGATAGATTTGGAGTGTGTGAGATTTCCTTTGGTAGCAAATATTCCTGGAGAAGCAGCAGTCAATCGTGTCCCAAAACCAGGATTTTGAGACACCTGAATAAACATTTGCATTTGTGGTTTCAAAGGCCCATTAAAAATAAAAAGCTCAATGTCCATTTCTGTTTCTCAGTGTCTTACACTTTTGGGAAAATTGTTTGTAGAATTGAATGAAAACATTCCCTTACAATAGCAGCTATTACAAGACCAAGCAGTTTGCAAACTCTGCTGAGCTTATGTAGTTTCCAGCTATACGATATAGAAAGGGAAAGTCACACTAGACCTATTTATGTAATTTTATTCAATTTTCTAGAAGCATTGGTATTTTGGCATTGTTATGAGAAAAGGCTTTTTTGCTGTGTGTCTCCATGGTAATAAATGTAATAAATGTAATGAAATAACTATAGCTAGTGAATACTTTACTGAGTGAGTACAGAATAATTGACTGACTGGAAAATAACATTATTTCAAATAATCAAACTTAGAAAAAATAGTTCTAACCTTTAAGAGAGTTAGGGCTGGGGTAGTTATTTTCAAGGGACTAAGGGAGTCCTGTATGTTTCTTTGGAAAAAAGCTATGGTGTTCACTTAGGTGATGCACAGCTGACACCATGACTGATGCTGGATGTAGTCTATCTGGAAAACCTCAACTAAGACTTCCAACAACTGCCAAAAAGCCAATCAGGAGATCTTAAGGTTGTTTTAGGGTCATCAGATCAGCAAAACCCCAGTGTCCACTGAAGGTCTGTGAGGTCTGCTGGATTTTGGTGCTTTCTACTACTATGCTGCTTGTTGTCACCCAGCAGCACAATTCAGAACCAGGCAAACGTCAGCCCAGATAAAGAATTCTAGATATCGTAGCTAAATAAAGCAAGTGCTGCAGCCTCTTACTTGATGTGTAACTCTGTTCACATAACCCCAAGAACAGAAGAATTCTTGGGAACAGAAAAGCTCCAAGAAAACACTCGTAACAGGAATGAAGATACACCCTGGGAAAATCTGGACCTCCACTCTGCTAGGGGGACTTACATGGCAATTCATCACTCCTCATCAGAGCCACACAGAGTGGTTATACTTATGGTACAGCAACAGATGCACACTTGCATCAAGGCTTACTAGTACTCTTCCATTTCTTCCTTTTCATAGATGTTACTCCACGGATACTGTTCAGATTAAGATCACGTGAAGTCCTTCTGCTGAACCATGGAGAAACGCACCATGTTCATGCACACGTACCACATTTTGGAAAATTCAGATTGATACCTGGCCATTTTAGTCATGCAAGAGGTACCTGCTGGTGTATGTACATAGTCGATTATCTGCTCTAGAAAAGAATCCTGATCTATCAATTTCTCATCTACTACTATAATATTGAAAGAAAATGAGACAGACAAAGATGAGGAAAAGAGTTGCAGGTACTACAGCATAATTTTAGCAAGAGTTCATGTGACAGTTGTGTGGGTTTGGGTTAAAAACCCCATGAGGTCCTCCTGCTTGTTGAATCCATACCTGGATTAGAGCTTCGAAACATTATATTAGTAAGGTAAAAGCGGCACAATCTTCAGACTAACCTGTAGGAATCTCTGAAACTCATTGTGTCATGCCCAGAGTCTTCCTGGTCCTCCTCAGAAACTTTGAAACAGACCTTCTTGATTCCACCATGCTCAGCTTTGTCAGGATCACTCTCCTCTGTTCCCAGGGAAGGTGGAGATGTCTCCTCAGTAGATGGTGGCTCACAGGCACCACCTTCTGTAGGTTCTGTTATAGTGGACAAAAGTCTGCAAAAGTAAAACACACAGCTCTCAGGGACTGGTGGGTAGTCTCACAAATGTAGTATAATGACTAAGGTTGGAATTCAGCTATGTGAAATCAAAAGCAACCTTGCCAGTATTTTACATAGACTACAGTTACGGAAAATTGCAAGCTCTGAAAGGGGTTCATTGAAATCCATGAATCTCAGTTCACAAAAGGTCCTGTTTCCATAGGTACCCTACCTCCATAAGGTACAGCTTAATCACTGTAACCATGCCCACATATATAATGACTAAGGTTGGAATTCAGCTATGTGATAATATGTTATAACCCACAGCTCTGACAAGCTGAAAGGAGTGATTTACAAATAAGGTTCTTTTTCCTCAAAACTTGCAATTTCAATAACTTGCAGAGCTGTTTTCATGCCTCTAGGACACCTACCTCTAAAGCTGTTTGGATTCATTAATAAAGAAACTAAGACCCAGTTATCACAACGAAGTATTGTCTTGAGACTTCACCGATAACTAGTAGCGTTGTACCTCTTGGTCGTTTCTCCATCCAAGGCGCTGGGTTTCTCCTCTGGGGCAGTGCCTCAGCTCGCTGGCTCTACCCAGCAGCTACCGCCCTTTCTTAAATATGTTTGAGCCAAGGCTTCACACGCTTTACGGTCAGCTGAAGTGTTGGTGTACGATGGGCTGTTCTTTGTTGTTACTGAGATTCCTGGAAGTGGCTGTGAGCGGCTTAGGGCAGCTTATGGCCTTCTCCTACACAGATCATCCCTGCAGCCCCTGCTCCCAAAACCCCGCCAGTCACGCACAATACACAGACGCACTACTCAAATCCTTCATTACTACTACTAGGAGACCCATGATGAGAAAGAGAAAAAGACAAAAAGAGAAAAGGAAAGCATAGGTGCCATAGAGGAAGCTGCCTGAAATCACAAGTTTTGCTTAGTCTGCCTTATGACAGACAAAATCTCAAGGGTAGGGACTCCATCTATATGGAATTCCAAAACTGCTGGCGGCACCAGATAGATGCTTATATTGGAATATATAGTAAGCAAAACAGTGGCTGTTGAGTTCAGGTAGACTTTTAGGAGCAAAGGACAATAATATATACACTGGTGGATCTGCACAGGAGTAGGTTTGACACAACCAGCAAGGAGCTGTAATGCAAGTGCATGTGTAAAGAGGCGAGTGTAAGAACATGACAGCTGGGGCCGATAGGCACAATGTGTTTTCTGAGGTTAATGCCTCCATTTTATCAGAATTGCTCTCTGCAGTGCCTATGGGATTCTTTACTCACTTATTTATCTGAATGACATATTGCTTCATTTCCTTCACTGCAATGTCAAGTTTGTTAAAAAGGTGCAAGTATGAGTCCTGTATCTCCCGATCTTCCTGTTTCAGCAGAAAACTGAGTCCCCTTTCTTCTTGAATTGTTCCTCCATTCTGCTGGCCAAAGCTACCATCAAGGTCTCCATCTTCTAGGGTCAGACATCTCCAGGATGGTGCAGCCATAGTGGTGATGCAATGTTGAGTATATGAGACTGGATTTAAGGTACCTACTAAACATTGAAGGGACTAGTTAGTATGGCTCTCATGACTTTCCCCATTCCATCCCAATAATGATAGTTTAGGATAGATGGAATTTTATCAGGAAAAGATGAAATTTCACAGAATTATTTTACATAATTACATTCTATGACAAAAACATTCTTTAAAAAAAAAAAAAAAGAGACATTTTGGGTTTTTTTCCTGGCATGCCAACTAGATGTTTTGAATTTACTGCAGTCCAGAAACAGGTTAAATTATGGAAGTAAAGACAGCAAGTGTCCACACATATACTCATATAGACAAGATGGATAGTATCTAAAAGCGTTTGTTGAAATGTTAATGAATTCAGGTTCTCACCAGTTGGTCTTTGTTATTATTCCAGCTTTACAAACATTTACACACATACACACACACACGAAAAATAAATAGGATTATATCCTTACAGAAGACAAATAAAATTAATTTTCATTTAAAAATGCTGTCATTTTGGTATGGTACTTTGCTAACCACCTTAGCTCGCGTTAAAAATACTATGGAATTTTAATATCTTCATGCCATCAGGGCTTCTTTATTGACCTCATTTTGAACAGTCAATGCCATTCTTCAGAAGATTGGTTAGTCTACACTTCCCTGTGTCTCTTCCAAACATTCCTGCACTCTGACCTTCACAAGACAATGAATCAGAAGCATATTAGGTGAGATCATGATGAAGAAATGTTGGAACTCAAATAATCAGGTTGTAAGACAAATGCTGTGTAGCAGCTATTTATCAGAAAATAGATTCCCTTGACAGAGTAGAGATTTCAGCTCCAATGCATGGAATTTATTTAGTAATGACGAAAGAAGACAGCACTACAATCTGATTGACTCATGTTTTCCCCCTGAATGTAGCCTCTCTTCACAGCACTAGCACTACTATTGGTCCCCATTCACTTTTCTTTTAGTCAGTAAGTCACCTCTACCAAGTGCAAACAATACTCCAGCACGCTTAATTATCATGAGATGACCACACTGCTTAGCTAGTAAAAACATTTGACCTGAAGCCTCTCTATGCTTAAAGGCATTACTATTTTACAACACAAGGAGGCTGTCATTTTACTATAAAATTTTAAAGGGGAAAAAAGGGTCCTGGCAAGACTGTGTTTCTTTGGAACTTATTTTGACCTTGCTGAGCAGTGGAAAGACATAACTTTCTTATACAGATAAAATCAGTACAATTTGAAAGTTAATTATCACCTTGTTCTGGATCAAGACCAATAATAGAGGGCTTCCGTCCAATGCGAATGCTGAACGACCTCCCTGCTGAGGTAGTGTTTTTGGGGTATGATACCTCCATGAGGTTAACATGGCAGTTGGTGGGGCAGAAATCCATGCTGTTGAGGGAATGTGGTTCCATGATGGCTTGTTTGAAGGCTGGGCTCACCTTTGTTTTCAATTCATCTGCAAACTGGGAGAAATAAAGTAAGCATGTGCTACTTCATTTGCAAAAAATTATGATGCAACACAGACAATCCTTTTCTCTTCCTGCCTCCTATTCCAGAATCATATGATTTCTGCTGCAGCTGGAATAACACATCAAAAAAACAAAAAAGCTCATAAAACAACAAGTGAAAGCAATTAGCTATACCTTCCAGAACCCTCTTTTCAAACAGCTTAGGTTTTGCGCTACTGCGCAAAAAAGCACACATAGTTTGTTTACACTATGATACGCTATACGCTGATCATTCTGTTGTCATATTTATTCACTGATATGGTGGAAATGAACCTGCAATAACATGTTATAACCCACAGCTCTGACAAGCTGAAAGGAGTGATTTACAAATAAGGTCCTTTTTCCTCAAAACTTGCAATTTCAATAACTTGCAGAGCTGTTTTCATGCCTCTAGGACACCTACCTCTAAAGCTGTTTGGATTCATTAATAAATACTAAGACCCAATTATCACAACGAAGTATTATCTTGAGACTTCACCAATAACTAGTAGTGTTGTACCTCTTGGTAGTTTGTGAGCCTTCTGCTAATGCTTTCCAGCTTAGTGTCACAGATTTGCCGGAATTCATACTGGGGCATGGTAGCCACAGCACTGCTGAGGGATATAAGTCTTTTGCAATTCCTTACGAAGTGATTGTCCTCTGCAGCAAAGGCCTCTAAAATCTAAACAAAAAGACAGGATGTCAGGGATATGAGACTTGACAGTGAGGAAAAATACAGTTTTCTTCCACTGAATAAGTGGCAAAGGCCCCATGTTGTCATGGTTGAATAAAGCTGCCTTCAGAACAAGTTGCCTGAGAATCACTATCATGTCTAATTCCCCAATTCCTCAAAACTTTTTAGAATAACTGAAATGGATCAAAATATCCACTGTGCACTGTCAAAGTTACCTGCTCTGGTGCACTTTCATGGGACATAACAATAATGTTACCGGGATGTGACAGAAACATTTACTATTGTTGTAATAGATGACCAAAACACTAAGTGCACTGCTGCTTTCCAATAGCAGCAGTTCTACTTGCTTCCTTTAGTGACCCATCCAGCCTATCAGATGGCAAAAAGCTGCTTGATTTTCTTCCAAGGTAAAGCAAATTCTTGCCTGAAAAGATTAATCTTGAGTATCAGCAAAGAGTATATTACCAGACAGATAGAAGCGAGAATTCCACAGCTGAGGGCTCCCCTCCCTCTACCTCAGCAGCTGAAATCCTGGAAGCATTTGCTGACTTGCTCGTACCAGATGAGCTATTATAACTTGATGCATTCTAATGAAGAAAACTCCAGGCAGGGTTGAGAAGACCATGTGTTACCTCATTCCAAAGAGCCAAGCCAAGCCACCAGAGAAATGCCTATATTACTGGCTTCCCTGTTCGTTTAGGAATGAAGTTGGCCATGTATGTTTTGCGGTACCTTTGCAGTGAGATTGAAGCAACCTTTTGGTTCCACAATTTTCTCCAGGACAAAGGATTTGATGCCCGCACTGCTGACATATTCGTACACCACCCCGTGCTCCAGGTGGGTGTTATCCACAGTCAGGCTAATGAGAGGTGTTTCTTCACCAATGATCAGTGGAGAGGTAATGGTCTGTGGTGTCTGGGCTGGAACCGAAATAAGTCATTAGAGGTGTTTGGCAGCACACATGAATACAGGCATGCATAGGGAAGAGAAACCTGTTGAAAGGTATTATTAAATGCAAAGACACAAAGACACAACCTTTGGCTCAAGGAGTCTCTGAACCAAATACTGCTAGAGGCTGGGAGAATATTATGAGGAAGACATTTGCTGTTGGCCACTACTGGAGGCAGCGATAGAGGTTTAGACAATCCACATGCTCCAATCCACATTCTGATGTTCTTCCATGTGTGCATGCACACACCCGTGCAGAGGACACTACTTTTAGTTCTGTTCAGCATTCAGACGCACAGACCCCAGCAGAAGCTTTCAAAGGGAAGTGAAGTATGTTAATCTCAGAGTCTTGTTTGTAATGACCCTCTGGAAGATTGCCACTTTTCTGTCCATTTTGGGAAATGCTCCAGATGCATTTTCTGTGCAGCTATAAGACTGAGATGGCAGGGCAAGGGGTGGGGTGAGGAGATAACAGTTTTTACACACAGCAATGCTATTGTCACCAGAGAACAGATTTAAGTTACAGTCAGATTGAGATTTGCCAGAGAATTGCTCACATGCCTCTACCAGGGCACTGCTCCAGCTGTTCCACCGTGGAGCTGCACTGTTTGACCATTAGATTACCAGGCTCACCAGAGATGGGATCCACACAGATGTGCATCTGTTCCTGGAGAAGTTGCCAATGGCATTCAGAGTCCAGGCTCAGCCCTTTGGATTGAACCTGGCTTCAGTATTCTCCCCTACATCTACTTTTCCGAATAAGCTCTCAGCATGAAGGTAAAGCAGTGTTTTTTATGAGTTAGACTTTTCTAAGTTGGAGGAAATACCCATACCTTTTGCTAACACAGTGGTAACATGCTCTGAAAACTTGCTCCAGATCAAAGTCTTTTAAAATCTTAATCTTTAATCTTAAATCACAGAAAACATACATTATGCTAGGTGGAGTTACTTGCAGACCTTCCCTCTCCAGCTGCTACTGCCCATAAATTCCTGGTTTGCAGGGGCTACCAAATGATTCTAAAAATGCTGAGCCTTTTCATTCCAGAAACAGGCTCTCTTGTAAAGATCAGAGAGTCACAGGGGTATGATTTCTGTGTGCATCTCAATTTTTTTCTTTTCCTGAGTAAACTGCAGCATAAAAGTACTTCCTCTGGCAGACCTAATCCTATTATAAAGCTTTACTAAGACAGATATTCTACAATAATAATTACACTTTATATTTCTACCACAATTTTCATTCCTGAAGCCTCTGAATCTTCCCTAGGTTTTCTTCCCCCATGAGAATCTTTACCTGATTCCTGTTGGCTATTTTGAAGGGGATCCAATTCTGCACCTCCTTCCAGTGAAGGGTCGTCTTTGCTGGAGCCAGGATGACGGCCATTCAGATATGCAGTGGATGCTGCTTGCTGAACTCTGTCCTCCTCAGCATCTTCATGTGTTCTGTACACCCACTGGTACAATCCCTTTCAAGAGATATAGGCTTCAGCTATGACCTCAGTAAAAATGCCTGATCTCTATATGTTTGAACTACAAAGGCGAATCTAGCTATCACTTCTATATCTTCTAAGTTGGCTGAAATATCAACATTCCCCCAGCCTTCCTCTGAACTTCAGAGAATATAAAATCTAGATCATATCTGGGTGAAATTCTAGTTTTAGCAATAGTTAATAATATTTAGTACTGCATGCAGTGTATGAATTGGCATACATATTATTTGTAGACGTTTTGCAACTATAGGCAACTGTAATTAGCTCCCTCAGTCATACTAGGACCTTAGCATGTGAGTAAATAAGTCAAAAGAGACACGAATAAGTTGTTTTTCTGAATATTTGGTGAGCATAAAAGCACAGAAGAAGGGGAGGACAGAAGAAGGGCAAGAATTAATGTACTTCCTTTGAGGTTTTGTATTCATACCAGTGCTTCCTGTTGTCTGGTCCTGTAGGCTGTAAAGTGCTCCAGAACTTCCATATAATTTCCATGTGTTGCATTATTCCCATTAACTTTCAAAATACACTGCCCTGGATGAAGGCCTACAGCTGCAGCGTCAGAACCTGAAAAATCAACAGGAGAGGAGTTAGACAGGAAAGCCATCTGCCTATGGAAGAGAAAATTGGAAAGTTTGCAATGGGTTTCTGGTTAAGAAGAGTAAGAAAAAACAGCTAGTTGAATGCTGTCATGCTTTTGCTACTAAGTATTCTGAGAGCTTTGTTGTGTAAGGAAAACATCATGCATCTATCCTTCCTATTTTCAGTAGTGCTGGGAAGAACGGAGACCCCCTATACCTAAATGCATTCATGCTAGGAAATGAAATTCCTGTGGGAAGTCATTTGGGATTCTTATATAGCACTTCTAGCCTTATGATTCCGTTAGCTGAGGTCTTGCTTAAATGTAAACAGTTATATTGGTTTCAGCTTGTTGCACTTGAAAGATACAGAACACTTGCATGTTATGCAATTTGCCATGGTCTAAGATATACTTAATGATATACTTAAATCTAGAGTAAGTCTAGAATGCAATAACCAACTTCAATGGATGTATTCCAGATTCACACGAACAAGACTCAGACCCAAATCCAGCTCCTAGAAACCTACAATTAAGATGATTAACTTTTTTAAGGCACCATCATTTAAAATTCATATAGTTTTATTCCAAATGCAATTTGTCTTTTGCTAGCAAAATCCTGAAAAAGCAGACTCTTTCTAGCTGGCACTTCCAGTTTGCACTCTTCAGACTGTTAGAAAGTGGTTATAGATGCTGTTGTGAAAGAGTGTAATAATGTATCTCCCTGAGAACATTGTTGCATTTGGGTGCTGCCTGTTGTCTGTACACTAACTGCACATATTTGGATATATGTATTTGTTCTGAAGGAAGGAAGTGGTACATGTCTGAAAGGTCGTATTTTCTGCATTTGCTGAAAATAAAGGTTAGAGCTGTGCTTTATTTACAGCTCAGTTCACATTTCAGTTACGGAAGTAGTAAATATCTCTGTCAAACTGTGTTTTCTCCTTTTAAGAAGACCAAGGAAAGCAGTTCACCCCTATCTTATATTGGTAATTTATAGCAGTATAAGCCAGTGTAAAGGGGGAAGTAGTCCTCAAGTCTTACACCATACTTTGTGATTTAAGAAACATGATCTGTCTACCAACCTGCTGATCCCACAGCACATTCACAACTGCAGTGATCCAAACTGTGGCTGACCACAGGCAAAAATATTGAAGAAGCACAGACAGCATTACACCTCAACTTTTTCTCAGCCAGCTCAGTTTCAAATTTTTATTCCCTGTGGCTGTAGAGCTGTTATCGTAGAGGAAACAAGGTTAGGATCACTGTGCAAGCGCATTTCTAGCTTGCAAGAGCTCAAGTGACAATGCTTTCTCAAGAGTCTTTCCACAGTACTGTGGACTGCAGTATCACCAAGTTTATTTTACTGTAGAATTAAGTTATTCCTTGTTTTGTGTTGATGGGATTAGTGACCCAAACTCAGTTCATAATAATGATACCATTTTCTTAGACTGTATTTAGATTATAAGCACTTTGAGGCAGGAACTCTCTCGTTGTTCTATGGTTTTATATATGAGTGTGAGCCTTCTCTATGACAGGGGTTCATAGTCATTATGGTAATTAAACTAAGTTGTCAAAACTTGTTTAGAACAAGTTTGACAATGAAACCTGTATCCTTCTTGATTAAGAGAGATATATACACACACACACTTTATATACACATGGATATATATTTAGCTGTACTCCAAGCTTAACTATACCACAGCCTTTCTACTTACCTCTTCCTACTGCGTGAACATATGGTGGTGCTGCTCCCCGTATCTGAAAGCAAAGTGCTTCAGGAGAATCCGGGATTTTAATAATCCTGTGGGTAAATCAAGGAGAAGAGAAAGCAGCATTTTAAGTTAGGCTGCCAGAGCTCTGGGCAGTTCTAACAGTATCTTTCCCCAGCATTCACAACCGTGTTTTCGATTAAAGAAAGTACCCACATAGTTTACAAATAAATAACAAATAAATAGACCTGAAGAAATCATCCACTCCATCTTCATTCTCCAAGGCAGATGAGAGATTCTCTTTGTTAATTAAAATTTGGCATTTCCAAGTGTATTACATCTTTAAGTGAATAACACAGGACAGAAACTTTCTATGGTATTTATATTCCCTTTCATTTCTAGGCAAACTTCAGTGCAGCTCTGCTGACTTATACCAGCTGAGGGTCTTTTCCATTAAAAAAACAATTAGACTGGACAAGACATCCTGAACTAGAATTTAGCATCAAGTGCTCATTGACACATTCAATTCTATGGCAAATTCTGGGATTACAGAATCTAATAATGCACAAGACATTAACAGGGCCAAGACTCATTATAAGATACAATAATGGACTGAAAAACTGTTAGAGTCATCCAAAAATAAGCCAAGCTTTAATGGGGTGGAAATTACTTTCCCTTGGACCTATATTAGTCTGAGAAGCTTCACACCTGAGACAGAATGACAATCCTTGTGATTCAGTTCTGTTTGTGCACAAGAAGCCAAAAGTTAACTGCAGTATAAAGAGAACAAATCCTAACTTGTTCTAGAAGCACAAGGTTCATCACTGAAAACAACCTGTGACTCTTGTATCTCTTTCATTTATGTCATTTTTTTTTCCTATTGAACAGCTTCTGCATAGCCAAGTGTTTACAGACTTTTCACTACAAATTGTGGAAGAAATATTTAGTAATTGACATTTCTAGATAACCTTCTCTGTCTGCCCATTTTGACACTTACTCTTTTGATTTGGTGGCTACCAGAAGCCTAAGCGGCCTTCGTGAGCAGAAGGACTGGTTTAAGATGGTTTCCACTTCTGAAAACGGGCGTAGGAATATTAAGTCCTCATTGATGGAATAGATTTTTCTTCCCATCTGCAGGCCAGCCATCTGCAAATGAAACAAACGCCACAGAAAACTTTGCATCATTGGCAGCATCTCTGAAGATCAAGGCTCCAAGGTTCAACTGTTCTCTACTTACAGACGTTCCTAGGATTATTGTCATATGGAATACTGTATATACAGTGTTGGTTCATCAAATCATTTGTCAGTCACCCTTAAAGTTGTCTGCATTTACAGAAAACAAAGAGATTTCACCAATATCTGTATAAATACGCCACGTTACTTTGCAATGATATATCTTTGTACTTTTCTGCTACAATTTTTTTAATAGGGGACTACTAAAAAAGGAGAGTGTATTAAAAAAAGGGGACTGAAAAATAGGGGACTGTAGTAGACTGGCTACACTATCAAATGAGATACAGAAGTGTGACTTCCCACAACTTACAGCTCAGGCACAGGGAGCCAAGAACACAGTTTTCAACCACTAGCTACGCAAAACCAATCTATACCTAGTAACATAAATAAATGTAACCTGTTTTTAAGTGGTGGTAAAAACCTGTCTCTGCTTTAAGTGAAGTACTGGCTTTTCATCAGCCTAAAAAGCCACAAGATTTTAATTTTAATTCCTAGCTTTTGCACCTAACTTTGGTCATGGTCACACAGGAAGTCAGAGACAGATCCGATGACAGAATCGAGATCCCTTATTCTGCCTACTGGACAATAACCCTAAACATACCTCTTGATGATCTATACCATCTAAAACGTGACATAGCAACACTTAGACTACGTGTTAGGGTATCAAGAAAATATAAAATTCCCTTTAATGGAGTAAGAAGAAAAAAAAAAAATTATTAACCCTTCCCAGGTTAGAATTACTTCCTATCACTTTAAGATTCAGCAGTTGGGCTTTCTTCTAAACGTGACAAACCCCTTTCCTATTCTGCCTGGAATCCATTGACAAATTTCTTGACTTGGAAAAGGAGGTCTAAACAGTACTACTCCCACATATGAAAACTGACCTCTTGCAAAAATGAATCTGGAAATGTAGGACTGGAAAACCCTGCTGACTATGTCTATGCATGGCTTGGCTTTTCTTAAATATGTTTTGTGTCTGAAAGTCAGAGATCAGTTTACCTACAAAAACCTATACTCTTTTTCTCAAGTCAAAGCTATTAAAAGCAAAAACTACAAAGTGCTCTCCCTGATTTAATTCTCAAGCTCCCTACAGTTGACAACATCCTCTTGTGTACCTGGAAATAACATTTTTCATCCTTCTTTTTTTGTAAGTGATTTCTAAAATGGATAATAGAGATAAATAGCAATAGAGATTTCAGCTTAAGAGAGAATTTGACAAACTTTGGTTTATAATTCAATGAAAATGTTTCTGCTATTTGCATTTACTTATACTGATGAGTTTATTATAAAGTAATAATTATTATATAAATTTCTAAAGTCATTATGGTTTAGGCCTGATTTTCTCAAAGGAGCTCACGCACTTTATATATGTGCAATTAGCTAAACTCTTCGCATACCTGCCATCGTTCTACCTGTGGATGACCTCTTTATATTCCTAACTTACTGCTTGTGCATATGGGACACCTACCTGCACACATAATCATAGCAAATCCATGAATGTATGAGGTACAAAGTCGCATATTAAACCCTACAAACTAGCAACTTTCAAATAAAAATCTGCTACTCTACTGAGATATAACCAACCAGGCTAACGAAGACTAGACGGCGTGTATCTTTAGCAGTAAAGACCTACAGTGTCACAGAGCTTCTGAATAACGGATGCTCCTTATGACAACTCAATGCAGTTGTCTGGATCCAGGCCATTGTTTTTTCTGAAACACCAGCAGCTTGCTATTTGCTGCTCATCTGCATGGCCGCTGGCCAACTGGCTGCTTGTTGAACACGCTCTGTTCAAACACTAGACATCTGCTTGTCAGTTGGCTCTTCAGAGTAAGACAGCAACCACACCTCCCAAAAGGGTAATTTTTTTTCACGATTGTTTCCTTCTGTTAGGAGTATCATTCATAAACCAGCTCCAGGATTAAAATTTATGGGAATAAGCCCAGCTACAATTAACCTGCAAGTGAGCTGGGTTAGAAAGGAAGATAAGGTACAAACTGAGGAGACATTGACTTTCTGAATGTCTTTCTGAAGACACATGAACTTGGAACAGGCATGGGACGTGCCACAGTCCACATCAACCAACCACTGCTGTATGTTTTTTTGTGACCCTCTGTCTAGGTGAGCTGATCAAGCGTTAATTGTCACAGGCAGCTGCTGCTGGGAGCATGGGGGGACAATTCCCACAGGCGAGAGTCCTGGGCTGAGAGCTGCTCATTCAGGACCAGGAGAGAAGTGCATGAGTAGTGCCCACTAGGGCACTCTTCTGTCTAAGGGCCAAAACTGAGAAGCTGAACACACACGTCAGGCGAAGGGTTCCCAAACTGCAGTTCAAGTACCCTATCTGTACAGGAACTTGATGTTCCAGCAATTCTTTTCTTAACGACTTTTAAACACAGTTTGGGAATTGCTTCTGGCATAGACAAATCTAATAGCTCACAAAACAGTTTCTAAAAAATCTTGAGAAGAAAAAAGACACTAATAATAGAAATAACAATGCTTGGCAGCTCCAATTTTGAATAAAAACCCCAAAGACGCTTATTGCACATGCATGAAGTTCAATGCTGTGTGGCGCCACAATCTGTGCATGACAGTTTTTTTCCAGGTATACTAGGAAAAAGAGATCACAATCCCAAACTCAAACAGAATGTGTTAATCTTGAATAAATCCATGCAAGTAATAGATATGTTCCCACTTAATTGGTGAACCTGGAATCTTATTCTAGCCTGAAGTCTGATAGTCCTAATGAATGCAATGTACTGTGATGGGCACTGTGAAGCCAAGCTGCATGTCTTAATTTTTGTCCCTAAGAGTGTGACAGCAGGCATAGGGTCTCTACATGGCCTACAGCTGCTGAGCCACAGAGAACTACATGCTGGATATCCTTCTAGTATCACAAAGCAATTAAAAAAGCCCGAGAATGTAATGAAATGCATCACTGTTGGACCTCAGGTCTTTCCAGAATGAGCTGACAGCCCCCTGGTTCAGAGAGATGCAGATTTAGTTCTTTTCTGGAGCAATATTTTAAGATCAAGTTGAAAAGACGGGCTCATGGTCACAGATAGTTTTCTTGGAAGATCAAGAAAAAGATTCCTTAGAAAATTGTGTGCTTCTGTTGTCTTAAAACACAACAGATTTGCAGGATTTTCCACAGGCATCCAGCCAAAGAAAGGGCAGAAGGATTATCTGTCAGGCAATGGTTTACAGCAGAGGTTTAGATTAATAAAATTTTTGGCCAATCTATGTTGATTTTGAGCATGAGCTAGAGCATAGGATTGGTTTCTTTGGTGACCATAAAACAAACGAGAATCAGGAATACTGAAATAATTTAATTCTAATATTAAACTTGAGTTCAAAATTCCTTCCCGTTTGACATTCTCAACTTGCTAAAATCAGTCTGTCCACTTCAGCTGTTTGCATTGGGCGAGTCATCCAGGAGTCATCTGTAGCCTAAAGCAGTGACCAACAAATGAATGTGGACGTTAAAAAATTCTGTAATGGTTGTCCTGGACTTCTGTGTGCTGCCACAATTTACTGTGAAACCCTGAACAAGTAATTTAGTCCTCTCTTATCTTCATAGGTGCTAAAAAGCACCTAAATAGCTTTTAAAAAATAGACTTTCTGTCTGTCTGTGCCTTATTTTGGTAAATGGAGGATCACATTGTGTTATCCACTCAAAGGTTTTGTATGGATAAACAAATGATTATGAAATACACAGATCCTATAATATTTGGGCCATCTATGTGCCTCAAAGAAACAAAGCAAATATATTCTGTAGAGCTCTTAAAAAAATACCAGGGAGAGAAATGAGCACATGCTTTTTAAGGAAAAAATACAAATCTAAAAATAGAGCTTTCACTCAAATAAACCTGTTTCTCATTGACCGTCTTTGTTATCCCAAAACAATGTTACTTTCCCTCCCTCCTCAAATTTAAGTTGCTAATGAACCTGAGGTATGCTATCATCACACAGAGATACTGCTGTTGTCCTATCACTTATCAAAAGTATTCAGCAAGTCCTCCAAAGATGCCAAAACACTTAGCAACTTACAGAAACAGTTTATTACCACAGGAATTATAGAAGATACCAAATTTTCTATTAGCTGCCTTTAAAATGAAACAGACCTTAAAAGGATGGTTTTGTACCTTTTCAAAGCATTGAAATATTTTTAGGTACCAAAATCAAAATATTTATGAATGTCAGGTCATACCTCTGCAGAAGACCCTCGTCGAACTGACTTCACCACAATTGCTTTGTTCTTTTCTTCCATGTCAAATCCATAGTCATCCTCTTCTGGCAAAATCTTAAAAAAAGCACAAGGTAATGCTTCACGAATATGGAATTAGCTGAAAAGCTAAAGGATGGAGATGAGAAATTGGAATCTTCATTGCAAGCCACGATTGACATAGACTTGTAGATCTTAAGGCTGAAAGGGCCTATTAGGTCATTTGGTCTGATCTTCTATGTAAGATGGGCCATAAAATTTAATCTAGTTATTTCTGTTGAGCCCTTACTATACTAAAGCAGAATTTCCAGGGAGTTATCCAGTTATGATCTGCAGTGTTTAAGAAGTGAAGAATCTATTCCCGCCCTCGAGAGTTTGTTCCAATAGTTAATGAACTCTTCCATTAGAAATTGCATTTGGTTTTAACTTCTAGCCCTTCATTCTTCATTAGATCTTTCACTTTTAGGTTACAGAATTCATCAATATTCAGTATTTTCCATTGGTGAATGTACTTACAGATCAAACTGTAGTCATTTATTTATTTTTTAAGATATATCCCACATACCCAATAATGAACAATCTATGAGTCCTTCTTAGATATCAGTTTCAGATAAATTGGGGATCTCAGGCCTATTTCGTATAAATAATAATACACACTACATAAATTGCATCATAATAGTTGGTCTGCTGGCTAAAATTCTGGATGACCAGTGAGAGAACAATTTCTGACATAAGCTTTATGTTAGGGAAAAAATACAAGACTCACGTCATGTGCTCAGTTTGCACCTTTTATGATTGACAGAAGACTAGGTAGTTCTTGCTCCTGAGAATCTGCTTCCTCTTACTTGCACTGAGGTCACACAGACCTGCCTTATAAATATTTTTTAAAGTCATATCAATCAAGGCAAATATATGTTTCACTCATCCTTTTCTAGCGGTTTTATTAACTATGAAAAAAAAGCTTAACAACTCAATTCCCATTTTAAAAAAATAAAGCAAGCTTGGCCACTGGTAAATGGACCAGTGGAAATTCTACCAGATAACCATCTTGCATTTGAGCAAACACTACACATTTAAGAACCATCTGACAAATTAGATTTGACTTAAAAGGAAAAATAAAGCTATCTATAATCTAGCATGCCACTGGGAAAAAAAATTACTGAGAATTATTTCCTTGATTCTGATGATTCCTGCACTATTTTAAAATACTGTCCTTTTTCTATTGAAGTCAATGTCATCAGCCTATAAGCTTTAGAAAAAAAAATTAAACAAATAGAATCATCCTTTCCTGCAGGAGCCATACAGCCGTATTAAAATAATACTACACTAAAGCAGAATTTCCAAGGTTTTTCTGCAGGGAAAAACTCCTCATCAGATGATGTTCAGATTAAATGATGGACAGGAAAGTAAAAAGACTGAAAGCTAAGTTTGCCATTCTCGAATATTTCAAACAAAATATTTTCAGAAGCAATGCTATTTATGCATATTTAATAAAAGGACAGCTTAGAAAATTGGGTATATCACCGGTTAGATTTTTAGTGTTGCAAGTGTAATGAGCTTCAGCCCAACATAATATGTACTTTTATCACTTCACATTTGGGATTAAATAGAAAATTTCTAGGATAGCTCTGCCATCCAATTCTCATTTTACATTTGAAAGGAGTGTTCAGTTTCTTTTGTTGGATTTTGAAAGCATATGTGAAAAGATATTTAAAAATTTGGAGGCTTTGATTTGCCAAACTTAAGAAGCCAGCAGCTACACAAACTTACATGATCTCTTGGGTGCAGCTACCATCACTATGCGTGAAGATCTTTTATATGCTATCATTTTTAATAACCTACCTTCCTCTGTTCATCAGTACTGCAAAAATGTACTGTTTGAAAGCAAAGAACCAAAATACTTTTAAGAAACCCCAAGTGCATCAACATTAGGAACTTTATCACCATGTTGTAAAGAAAGAAATCTCACGTCGTGTATACTGACGCTCCTGTACTGGGGACACTCTCTTATGAAAAGGTAGACTATGGATAATAATCAATATGCAATATTTGGAGAAGGCTATGATTCATTCTTTATTATAAAGTAGTAATACCTTGCAATTCCACAGCTGAACACCATTCATCCCTAAGGAGTCCAAGCAATTAACTAATTTGCCACCTACAAGAATTATTTCTGTGCCCCTGAAATCCAATCAATTTTTTGAATGTAAGGCAGCAGCTGTTTAATCTTGAAAGACAACCACGTTAAAAAATGAGACCATATGAGAAATAAGCATGTTTAATCAAAACCAGAGGGCAAATGTAGTCAGAACATACTCAAAGAGAATTTTGGCAGAGATGGGGGGGGCGGAGAATGGGGAGAAAAGCTATGCAAAGAATGGTCTATTACACCTGTATCTGTTACATTCATGAAGCATTTTTGGCATGTGGGTCACGATGCCTGTGTGGTACCTCTCCATTTCTTCCCCTTCCTATACAAGGAGGATTATGAAGGTAGAAAACACTTGTGGCATGGGGATGCTCAGTGTCTATGAAGGGAGAATTGACAGATTTCCAGGAGAACGAAGATGACAGAGATGTGAAGTAGCCTGATGCTCAGCTATGGAGTAGCTTCCAGAATTGCATCATGCTAATGTCATGAGAGCATGAGTTTAATGTACAGGGTATAGTGTCCGGTTTACCTACCACACTTGCTGATCCCTCAAACTGCATACACACGAAGGGCCTTGGGTTGGGCACTAAGATTCCCCCAGTGAAGGAGGTGAAGGAACTGGATCCATTTCACTCTTGGCAGCCTCCCCAGGCTGCTCCTACTGTTCATGCAGAAGCAGGAACTCTCAGCCTAAACTCCTGGGGACATCAGCAGCAGAAGAAGCAGCATAGGCAGATCCACCACCATTTCCTAAACTAGGGTCCAGGATGCACATCCTTCTCTCACAGCCTTCCCTACAGCTCTCCAGCATAAATTCTTCTCTGTTGGACACACTTGAAGAGTCTGACTTAGTTAAGAATTTCTTAAGGAGCAGTGACTTATCAGATAATGTCAAGTCTGAATGCTTCACAAAACTGATGAGGTTTCTGTGGCCCTCGGCAGCATTCATTTGAAGAAAGCTATTTTCCTGCCACCTCTTCTCCCAGGTTGTTCCAGTCTCCCCAGCCTTTCAAAAATCCAAAGCTCTGGGGCACTAAAACAAAATCTGAAAAGACAAAATTTCTTTCCAATGAGAAGCTCCAGAATCTAAGCCATCCCTACTGCTATTATCTTTAAAGGTACGTTTTGCCACATTAACAAAATAGGCTTAATATATACAAAAGGACTCAAAGTTTCTTCTGGTTTGTGCGCTTTGAAATTGAGCACTGAAATCCAACTGTTCATTCTGAACAGTGAAAGATTTACAGCTGAAAGGAAGTTTTTCACTTCAGAGTTCACTGTAATTTTTAGTATCCAAATCCACTCAAAGTCCTTATCTGGCCACCTGGATGATGGATGCCTCTTGTAACCAACTTGCCTATCTCCTTGGGAGATCAGAAATCCCTAGAGAATGGGCTCTTATTAGTGGCGCTCTTCCCAGGGGTGTTTTAAATTCTCAAGCTACAAGAGTGTGGTACACTAGTTTAATGAAGAACAAAGGGAGATCTCTTTTTTGCTCTCTCTCTGCTGAAATTTTGCAGAATTAGGTCGTTTTATATTAGCACAACACATAAAAATAATTCTCCTGGAATGATTAAAGATGGGAGAGATTTTTATTAAGGACCAAGTATGGCTTTATTTGAGTAATACAAATTACTGTTATTTATTCATTATTAGAATAGGAGAAATGTGTTCTATAGATTTATAAGAATTTTAAGGGGAATGCTATGTTTATTGGATTAGCTGGTTTAAAACAGAAAAGACATGAACTCAAACGATAATACTACCTATTATCTAAAAACTTGATATCTGAAGTGCTGAATTATAAGGACACTTTCATTTTCAAAGCTGATTCTAGATGTAGCAGCAGTAGAAAAGCCCTGTGGATAGATAAGATTTAGCATCCTAATTTTCAGATGGTAAACTGAGGCATAGAGTGGATTAAGGTCTTGCTCAGGCCACACAGTGAGTTCATGTGAGATGTTAAATTAAAACCCAGGTAGCCCTGACTTCTGTGCTCAAACCATTGCATTTCATCGAATATGCTACAGTACTCAGGCCCCTGCATGAGCTGAATTCCAGGACATGCCACGGCCCTGGCTGCGCACTGCAGTGGGACACAGCAACTCCTCTCTCCTGCAACTACTGCAACACGCTACTGAGATAGGGATACCCTGGAGGAACGTAGGAGATGTAACAGGTCTGGAAAGTTAATAGGTTTAGACTTACAGTCCAGATCTCCAATCCAGCACAACAGTTTTGAGAATGCTACATAAAATGTACACAGGCATCATCTTTTGAGATCAGATAAGTGATACACTAGAGTCTTCTGGGGACTCCAGCATTGTGTGTGCATTAAACCTCGTAGGCAACTTTGATGGAGGCCCATGTCTACAGGCAACTACCCTTGCCTGATATTCAGCTCCAAGCTACCGGCTTTAATTTGTGTTGTGGTTGGCTTGGGCTAACAAGTAGAGGTGCTGATCACAAGTTAACAGCACACTGCAGTAACCAAGTCACAATGCTTGGAGTCAATCCAAAATCCAAATTCTCTTCAACTATGCAAAGAATGTTGTATATTTTTTCAGTTTGTGAAGATTTATGTCCTTCAATGAGAAACAATTGCACAAATAAATGAGTATTAAATTTTGTTTGAAGTGCATTTTTTCAGACTGAAAGCATTTTTTTCCTTGGCATTTCTAATGATGTATTTGCCAAAGCTTCTGTTGTTCTCTGTTTTCAAGGGCAAGCTCTCCCGTGATAGAGCAAACTTAGATGAAGGGGGTGGGGGAAGCTGCCCATTAAACAGCTACGATTTCACGGCAATAGAAAAGCATGTTTCAAAAGCCAGTGCTGAGGAAATTCCATTAAAATTCCTATGGTGGGATCGGGGGATGGGAAGGATCAATGCCCCATCATGAGTGTAAAGAGGCACGTAGTGATGTTCCACAGACAGCAAAGCCTCGGGATTCCAGCTCCTTGTAATTGCTAAACACAGAATAGCACAGAAGTCAAGCACAAGTTTTTTTGTGGATAAGTGTAATGCATTTACTGTACTGCTATTTGCGGGATCTTCTTTACAAACGTTCAGGGGACTGCTAATTTCTTTGTGAAAATGAGGGCAACTCATAACTTCAGCATGACTACCACTCATTTGACAAAAATCTGTGCCCTCTGAGTAGGAGATTTCTTACTCAGCATGTGCTGTTCATTTCAGATTGTTTACTTGTTGAGATGGGACTGTATTTTGACAGAGGCTGACTGATGCGCTTCAGAACTACAGTAATAGTAATATTAAAATTATTCCTGTTGCAAATATTTCAGTTACCAAATTGTGGAGCGAATGGAAGGACCAATTAGGGATTATGATTAATCACTAGTAAATACTCCATGTGCAAGGTTTGCTTCTTTGTTCTGTCTCTTTAGTGAATACTAATAAATGATTATTACATTAACAGAAAACAGAATCAAAGAACTTCAAATCCCTCATTTCACAGCTAACATATTACCGTTGTGAGTTTTGGCATTTTAACAGAAGTGCCTTGAACTGACAGAAAAAAGTGGAAGAGACATACTAGTCAATCTATTTCCTCAAACTGTCTTGTCTTGATAAGGTGGAACATTGAAAATACCTGAACAATGGCAGTTCCCACCAACTTACCTGAAACTGATCCGAGCGCTTTGCAAATCACACTAAAAAACCCCACAAAGTGTACCACCTTTTAACTGCTTCCCTTTATCCAACGACTCTCCATGAGGATAATCATATTAACCTGACACTCCTGTCTCTGGCACTGGATGCATAGAGGAATAATTTTGAGGGACCATGGTGCTTTAAATATTACTTCTGGTCATTCAGACAGACACAGATTGGTCTCCTGGGAGACAAGACAACAGTGAGACAGAGAAGTTTGTGTGAACCACAGGAATAATTTTCCCATATAATGGACCTCTGGATCTTTTCCAGCAATTTTGCTTTTGTAGTTTCTGACCCAAGTTTTTATCCTGCTCCTCATTCTGCCAGTGTTCAAAGGGAGAAAAAGATGGGCCTGGAGCCACTGGCAGTAAACAAGGATCTCAGAACAAAGAGTTTGCACCAATCTGACTACCAAGTCCGAACAGCATTACAATAATCCCAGTGCAGTAAGGACCGTGATAGCATTTAATGAGGTGGGAATCTGGAGAGAACAGTAATGTTGCAAAAGCATGAACATAAAGAACAGTATTTTTTGGAAAACTGTTTCCACAAACAAAGTAATACTGATACTTGATGCAGTAATACAGGGCATATTCATATCACTTAGACAATGATGTCCAAAATATCTGTGTTCTTATCAGTCTTTTAACCTGCATCTGAATCTACCTCACATATAAGGGTGTTTAAACTTGTTTAAACTTAAACTGTGTTAAAACTTGATGGCAGACCTCTCCCAAGATAGCAATGCCCATTACTTTCTCCTTCACCACACCAACACTGTGGTGCCTGCTCAGTGAACTCAAGAAACATATGGTGCCTGTTAAGACAGCATCTCCAGCTCCCAGCCCACTTCCAGACTCTCCCAAGGGCTTCATGGGAATAGAAAGGGGTTGGGCTGTGAACTGGATGAAATGGTCGTGTCTCTGAGTCTCCTCTTTTCTTGAGACCTATCAGAAATAGGCAGGAACTCACTTGCATTTGCACATGCGTGTGAGCTGTGAATCCAAAGCTGCCAGGTAGTGCAGGATGGTCACATGCAAGAGAAGGGACCCTGCAACTTACAGATTTCCCTTGCTACTAGAATAAGCTATGTGGTCTGCCCAGCTAGAAAAGTCAGAGCTACAGCAGCTGGAGCTCTACAGCAAAGTAGCTCAAGAATTAGTATTTATGCAGTGAAGAAAAGTCTAGCTACAGGTGCAATTCCCTGTTCCAATTCTACTCTATTATAATTTTCCTTCTCATTCTCGTCTAGTATAAAACAATATCAGAAACATCAAGGTTTACATTAACATATTTCTTACCAGAAGACTCTTTCCCAGGATGTTTTCCACAAGCTTGAAGTCATTACGTAATTGTTTGCTCTTGGAACTGGTGCCTTCCATCTCCTCATCAGCATAAAAGCGGAAATATAAGGATTCATCCTTAAATTCACTTTTCTCCAGGACTGGAAACAATATATATGAAATACATACATGCATTTACACAGAGAAAGAAAGAGAGAAACAAAAAAGAAAGTTAAAGGAAATCCTAAACATTTCCCCAGTCTTTACAGAACAAAGACCAGATGCATCCCTATCAGACAGCTATTCAGCTCTCTATTTTTAATCCACTACTATATTTTAGGATATACTTTTCCTCACAGTGCATAGTAGCTCATGATATGATGTTTGACCTCCCTCACATGTAGAATGTATATAAAATGCAGAAAATCCTCTTAGAAGAAAGATGCTACTCAATACCTTATGCTCCCTTCCCATGTCAAAATTAATATGGTAAAACTATAAAAGGAAGAGAGGGGTAAAATGGCTGTTTAAAGGTAAGTGAGATGGCTAAATAGACTAAGGCGTTTGAATCTAAAAAGGAATTGAGAGGGAAATGAGATCTATAAAATTCTGGAAGGTATGACAAAGTTCTTTACCATGTTTTCAAATATGAGACCTGGGGGCTTCAAATAAAAGCAGCAAGTGACAATTTTAAAACCTGAGGAACAACTTCTTCATTCAACATGTACTTACGCAAAGGAACTCCTTGCCAAGGGATGCTATGAATGCCAAAAGTTTACATGGGCTCAAAACGGATCAAATTCTTTAAAGAAAAGTTATTCCTACAGTCTTATCAAGTACTATGCGAATTCTCTATTAGTTATTTACAATAATCTGCTCTCAAAAACACTATTCAAAATATGGAGACCAAATGTTATTTGTGACTAAAACTGGATGTTTCATTGGACAAACTATGTTTTAGTCTTAGGATTTTGTATGTGCTATTTGGTACTGATACAGATGCGGTTTGTTTACTTTCCCAGTTTAGCAGCAGCATCACTGAGGATGGATGATGTCTAACTTGGCAATTTGGCACTTCAGGTTTGGAAGCTTCAGAGATTCAGCACTGAGGATTGTGTTTGTTGTCCGAGTGGCAAGAACTAGGCAATTTTACTTTGTACCTGACATTTCTTGGTGATATTTCAGGACAGTACTTGGCTTGTGCATTGGTCTGATGGCTCTGAAAGAGATGCAGTGAAAAAACATTCCCCTTCTAGCTTGTCTAATCGTGTCAGGGCTCATCATAACTACTAGCAAGGGGATTCACTTGGGAAGATACTAGGCTTAGACATTTTGTGTATGCTCGAAGGACCTGCTGGGATGCCTGCAATTGCACACATGTCAGCATGTACGGCACAGCCTATAGTAAAGGGATTTTCAGACAGTCAGCTAATCTGACTGAAGTAAGAGGTCCTTTAATTGGCAGTGGGAAGTAATATTGATGCATTACCATGATGCATGAAGCCGTTATTGCAGAGTCCAACACCCAGTGCGACAGCTTCCTCCCGAGTCTGACAATCTCCCTAGACACAAAAGGATAAATATTACATTTCAGACAACTTCCTCAGTTAAATTATTCCCCTTCCCCACCGCATAGCTTGTGGCTCTGAAATTAGCAGGATGCTTTTTGTAGGGAACAATAGCAAGAAATTAAAATAGCTACCCTGTTGCCCAAATCCCATTCATTCCTATATACAGCATCTCTTGCCTCCTACAGGAATAAGGAGGACAAAGACCAGGATTCTGGAAAGTAACTGTTTAACCCACAAAGGGGCATAATATTATCTCAATGTAAAGACTTTTTATTTGCAATCATAGTGTTGGACTTCAGGATCCATGAGCCACAGACAATAAAACTCATTCTTAAAGAGAAAAGTTGAGAGATCTTATCTATATTCAACCAAAGGGAGAAAAACCTGAGTAAATCCAGTGTATGTGAACTCCAAAGGTCAGACTGGTTAAAACTGCAGTGGCTTTCTTTTCTTACACAGCAGACCTATCAACAAAGGCTTCAGTTTCTTATTACCTGAAGCCTTCAGTGTAGTATTTCAAAAGAGGTACCAAAGCTGACTTGCAAATTTACCTGAAATGGCAGCATTAAGTTTTGCATCTACAATTCAGTTAAAAACAAGAAATGCCTACTTTTTTTCTATGTATCTGCTAATTTGCAGTCACAAGTGAAGACTTTACAAACACGCTGGTTGTACTTTTTAGGCAGACATATAAGTTCTAAATAGCGCTGGTAAAAATCAGCAGGCACTATTGGTCTTATCCAGATGCAATCCATTGTTAACACTGGTTTAAGGTTACCTGCTTCCCAGTCCCCAAACGGGCACAAGAGAATCTGGGATCTACTATCTCACTAAGAGCAGTTGGTCAGCTCATTCCAGCAGGTAGGGGACCTGCTGCTTTGGCAGAGGAGCAATTTCAGTATTACTTTCAGTCCTACTAAATTAGAAGCTGTACCCCACACAAGTATTACACCTTCTTTTTTTTCCCCTCCGTCTGGAGAACTAGATATCCTGAAGCTCTAGCAGCAACTGCAGAGTAGCATACTGACTTCGTTTTAAGTAAACCAGCTTGCAGACCAAGAGCCCTCTGATCCTGTCAGCAGAACATTAGTTCTACTTCAAGTCCTACTAAGGAGAGCAGTAGCTATTTGCCAGGCAAATACTGGCAAAGAACATCGCTATGGTGTAAACATACTATTTAACATACGGGATAAAACAGGATCAGCTCTTGCCAATCAGCAGCTCTTGTTGAAGAGACTTTCTGAGAGCAAAAAAAAGGCATGACATTTACAAATTAAGAAATAAATACTGTTGTCTTGGTAGGAAAAAAGACCAAGGCAGTTGTGGAGGAACTGCATGATTATGTAATCACACAAGGAAAGCCAAGAAAAGGCTTTAATAAACCTGAAGTTTAACTTTTACTATAAACTAATTTCAAGTCTTCATAAGTCTTTCCTCATTTTCAACATCCTGTCATGTGACAATTCTGAACACTCGCTTTGTGTTACTTTATGGGATAAATGGGTAGTTTATTTTAAGAGGCTGGGACTTAAAAATCTAATTTATTCTTTCAACTGTAAATAAACTGGAGGAGAAATGCCTTCTAATGTTAATCTCTTAACCTTTAGTCATCTACTTTTGTTTTAGGCAACAAAAACTTTGTGTAGGAAGGCTCTAAACCAGACTTGGTGACTCCTGATGATGTTAACTTGGCCTCAAAATATTTCTCTAGCAAACCAGCATTCTCTAATTATAAAATATAACTTAAAATAAATCATTTCAGCTCACCTGTAAATACTTCTAAATGTTATGTAGCAATTTGTCCAAATACAATGAAAGCAGTAACAAAAATCTTAAGAAAAAAGAACCACTTACAATCAACAATCTTGACAGAATGTGTGTCTCGTAACTTTTTCATACAGAAATTGGATGTGAAACTAGATACACTAGTTTTGACAGGATAATTTAGGTTTACTCAAATACAATCACTGCACTTGAGTCAAATGAATTATAGAAACAGTTTACAGTCAGTACCATAGCGAAGAATCATGTCCAGAGCACACTATTATTATTATTACTACTATATTACTACTGCCACCATTACTATTATTATTATTATTGTTGTCTAGTTCTGTTAATGATATGATGTCTGAAGCCCTAATCATGGTCAATGGCTGATTGTTTTGAGATGCATAAACCCAGCAATTAAGATGGTCTCTGACCTAGAATGTTTACAACCCACATGTAGGAGAAAAAGAAAGCAGATGAACACAGATAAGAACAGCAACCAAACCACTTTTAAATATTTTGTTGGTACCATGGAAAAGGAGAGTTTTAAGATTATGAAGTGCTCCTTCTAAGTGGGAAGGAAGCCTAAGGTAATGCAATGCACAGAGGTGCAATATATGCTGCAATAGAAAGAAGGAATGGATGGATGGAAGGATGGATGAATGGAAAGAGATAAGAGACCCACTGGAGCAAAAGACCTGAAGAATCTTACCAGCAGGTTTCTACTTTGCATTTTTCCCTTTACTTCATTCTATCTTTCATTTTAAGTTTCTTAGACTTAGGACTGGGGATTCAACTGGTAGTGTTTTATCACAGATCATTTCTGGAGGTCTGGATATAAATCTTCAGCCATATGACAAAAATACTGGTTTTGTGGCAGTGCAATCTTTCAGTGTACCCTCAGTAGCACCTAAGATTCTGTGAAGTACAAGAGCTCTGACATTTATAAGTGAGGTCTGTATTCCTCTTTGTTCTCAGCCTATGGCAGTGGGAGAAAGATTAGGTTGTAAAATGAAGTTGAGAGGGTCTAGAATCAATGAAAGAATGAGCCCCTTCCCTTCAAGAAATTACCTCTAAATATACATAGGGACCATAACATAACTCACAGACACTTTCAATCTAAATCCACGGATATGGATCAGATATTTCTCCTTTCAGGCTCTGACTGCTGGAACCATTTCTCTGTTACATTCAAATGATCACTAAAGTAATGCCTACTGAGAACTCTAATACAGTATTATGTTTTCCAGGATTTGACTTTGTGCCTCTAGAAGAGGCATGAACACTTCCATCTCCAATCAGCACTTAACGCTCATATGTGCTTCTCTCCACCATCACACTTAATGCTTTATTTTAGTGTCTCATGCACAATTTGCCTAAGACATACTATGGGGATAACTGCAATAGGATCCAGCTATTGTGAAGAGCTATAAACAATAAAAAGACATCAAGCACATTCAGCATTAAATCTCCAAGTCATTAGGAAATCCCTTCACCATCCTTTCTCACATGCAAGAACTCCCTCGTAGTGAATAATCTGTGCTAGCGTATCACAGGGCGCTTATTAATAAACCTGATAGTCAGACATGCTCAGCTCCTGCAGACCCCTGAGGTCTACAGAGCCACAATGCACTGCACATCTAATAATAGAGCTCTTAATGCCTATCCAGTGCCAGACTCTGAGTGCATAGAACACATAGGGAATAATAACATATATCACATTTGAATACAACTGTTCAAATGTACACAAGATTAAGCCTCATTGAGGACCCCAGTTATCTCTTGTCAGAAGTGTAATAGCCAACAATTTCCAGGTAGGAGGATCAGGGTACAAAATACAGTTGACACTGTTTCTTTGATTATAAGAAAAGTTCTTACACTTTTGCTCTCTTCAGTCTTACAAATATTTGTAAAGGTCAAGAAAATGAAAAACAGCTTTCTCATTAGGGAGGGCTCCCACTGGTATTTATAGGCTAAATTGCAAACAGAAATGAGAGAGACTATCCTTCAAGACAGTCATCCCTATGCCACTAAATCTAACAGAAACAATAGTCCTCACCTTTTCTGTGCACCATTTCTAAACAAATTGATTGTCAGACACAGAAATAAATATATCCCAGCAATTTTGTATAATTAGGTAGTTATCAGATCAGACACCATCACAAAGATTTTCAAGAACAGATGCCTGAAGTTAAGGTAATATTTGAGCAGTTAAATAAATGCACTGCTCTGCAACAAGCTGAGTATTCATTAGCTCCCACTACAATATGTTGTTAACAAATATGGCCAAAGTATGAATGGTTGCTAGAAAATAGTTCAATCTAGTATGAAAAACCCAAGAGAACCCCCACGAAAATTACTATTTGTAAGAATCTATAAGCAAAGATTGATTTAGTCACATAGACAGGAATTCATCTAAGTCATAGAGAGTGATTTAAATGTTTAACAATGTTCCCCTTTAACTGAGCACAGAAGAAATTTCCCTCATCTTTGCATCTGTATACATGTACATCTGCACAAAATAAATTAAATAAATTACAGATTCTTCTATATCTCCATATCTGGCTTTAGTACATTCTGATTCAATCTTAATGTAAAGTTTGGTAAACAGGAGAACTAACAGCCAGGTTAACCAACCAGAATGAAGAAAAATGGGGAAGGAAATGAACTCCCTTTTCCAGACGAAGAGCTGATGTTTTACCTTGCTATCTGAGTCTTTCTGCTGCTTACAGCTCTATGATGAACTATCGTATTGGCCAGATTAGCCTGATTACATCTCTCTCCTTTGGCCAAAGCAGACTTTTTTCCCCTCAGCTTTCCATGAATTAGACCCCATTAAAATCACATGTAACAGATATGACAACCTCAGTACTAATATCCTTGCTCTCCTCTATGCTTTTAACAGGAAAACAACTGACTGCTCCATTTTCATCCAGTTATTTGGCAGAGAACAACCTTAAATCATACCAATCTTACTGATGTAGGAGGATGTCAAATGCAATTGCAGGAAACATTTCTGAAGGACAACATCCCTGGTTGTCAGAGGCCTGATTCTCATTCAAACTAGCCTCCCTTTATGTTATTTTGGCAGTATAGGACTTAATGTGATTGTGAATCAGACCATCACTTAAGACAAAACCTGAATGTGCATTTGACTCTATGATGGTAAGCAACATGGCACACTCTCCCTTTAGATTGCTTTAGGCTATCAAAGCTAAATTTTTAATTTCTGAAGCTACAGGCTCTTCTCTGTAATTACAAGGTAAATGTGGGGCAACTACATTTTCTAAAGACAATGGTGTAGTTGTTGGTGTAAAACTCTAGATTAATTTTTCAATAAATAAAACTGTACCACACCACAACATTGCTTTAAACGTCTTCAGAAAACCACAAGAAATAGAAAAGATCCCCGATAACAGCCAGTTCACCACTCCTAGGGCTAACAAAGGACTTTCTTCCTCTCTACGCTACCAAATAATAAGTTTTCACCAAATGAACAATAACAGAAAGCATAAAATTTTAAGTGCAAAAAATCAGAATACGTTTAATTATTTTCTCTAGATAAATGCATTTTATTTACTTTGAAACGGAACTGAAAAATTACTTGTCAAAAACAGCAGTATCTTAAAATTTTCTTACCTGCGCAATAAGCCAATCCACTAGTTTACTTGCAGGGATTACTGATTTGTAGGTCTTTAGGTGGTAGTCACGGTCTCTAATTAAGAAAGAGAATTCAGGGAAAATCAGGACAAAAAGGTACACGTTTCTTTTATACTCTAAAACTACATATACTATTGTGACCTACTATTATGAAGTTGAGGAAAGAAGAATAATTATAGATGGAAAAAAAAAATGAGACTCCCAGCCACAAATAAATAAGACAAGAATAGGAAGCAGATATCCTTTTTCTCTAGAAGAAAGGACTAGTTTTTAAACTTTTCTAACAGCTTGAATTAGGAAGGTATTTCAGATCAATACAGAGCAGTGTTTGTATTTCAAATTTCTCCAGATGTTGTTTCAAGCCATCTTCAGAGAGCTTATATTCCTGCCAGAGGCAACCAGGACATTCTTTTCACAGATGTACTGAGCTGCTTCTTTAACTCAAATTAGAATATTGCCACCATCGGTCCTGTTGAAAATCACATTCTTCTGGCTGGAAGTCATCTTCTAGTTTCCATCCTAAATCCATTCATGTCCAGTTTACATTTATTGGCTCAGTGTCAGCCCCATCTATAAGCTTAAATAGTTCTTCTCTAGTGTTTACCCATCAATGTATTCACAGAGAGTGACCCTACATATTCCCTCTATGCCCTCTTTTTCTTAGGCTCACTGAATTAAGCACCTTTTAGCCTACTCTGTCAAGAGAGGTTTTCCTGATTCTCCACAACTGTTGAGATTTTACTTCCTTTAGCAAAATATCACAGAGTAGCCAGATACAAATAGAGTACAAAGTGTTCTTTTATGGCATTAGATAATTTCAGTCATTGTAAATAAAAAAGAAGTGTTGTATTTAGGTCTTGTAACACAACTTGCACCATCTCACACACAGCCCTTGTGTGAGAGGAGCACTGTTCCTGAAATAAGGAAAAGAAACCCTATTGTAACTTGCTGCATTTAGCAGTTTTCTTCCATTCCTCTTCTCAGAGCCTTGGAGATAATTGATGTTTTTAGTCTTTCATAAAATACTTCTAAAGAATTTTGATACAAATATAAGAGGACTATGTGACTCAGGACATTGGGCTCTAACACCTTTCACCTCCAGGTCACTGGATTTAATCCAGCTTATGAAAGAATGAAAAGCTCTTTCCATTTTAAGGCTGTTTACTGGCCCGTGTGAAATAAGTTTGGTGGTCTTGATCCAGTTCCTAGTTCCACATCACAAAAGCCATTACCACAATTAATTTGCATTAATTGGCTCCCTCTTGTTGAGAGTCTCAGTAGAGAGGCCAAATGCTGAATGGCTATGAAGAATTAATTCCTCTCTCACCCTTGGAGGTGGTCCTTCTATTTCAAGCTTGAGGTCCACTGGCATGACTGTGGAAGGAAACTTTCACAGCCACTGTGACTGTTTTACAGTCCGGATGTATCTATACAGCAGCTCAAGAGAAGACTATTCTTCACTTCTGTCAAATCAACCTCTTTCATTAGCACCACACAATTTGATATTTCCTTTTTTCTAAAAATCTAAAATCAAACCACCATCTAAAATTCATCCTGCTTATGTTTTCCTTTTACTAATCACCTACGGATATAAATATGTTGTGACTGGCTTTTCTAAATAAATGCAGCAGAAATGCCTGTGTGTTTGCAGAATGCAGGCTGTGAGAAATTAGAAAGGGAAGCAGGACTTTCAGAACTTGGGGGTGGGGGGAACCAAACCTGACAGCATTTCCAGAAATATGTGTCCTCAGAACAAAAGCTTTCCTCATAGTGCTTACACACATTTTTCGACTTGTCTTGCAGTAATGTGCTAAACCCAGCACAAAACTGTGGGAGTTTTCTGGGAAGTTTTTCCCTCTCGCACTCTTATCTTGAGAAAATGTTCTTTTGAAATGTCAGAACAATAAAGCAAAACATTAAAATATTGAGTACTGATGAGTAGGGGTGTCCAGATTGTGAGAAGCAACTCCCAACATTTTAATACAGATGCTGACATAGAGCTAGAGTTTTGAATAAGCTGGCACCAGGATCTTGGTCCAAGGCCCAGTCTTTCACTGCTTGTAGTTAAATGCTTCTCAGGATGAATATTTCAACATTAGTTCACTGACTCTTCCCCCCATTTCAATCTAGCCTAAACAAGAGTAGAGCATGAATCATAGAATGTTATCCAGAACCATGAGCTGCAGGTGAGTAGTCAAATATAGATGTGGGAACCATTGACATTTTGGCAGAATCTTGCTGCCTCATGGGAACTAGAGGAATATAATGTTCTTCACAGGATCTAGCCCATCTACGCACTGAAGTATTGTCCATCCCATGTGTGAGAGGAAGTTCTCCCATCCTCACAACTTCCCCAAACTAGATCAGAGACATATTCAGAACCTTCTCTACATAGAATCATAGAATCATAGAATCATACAGGTTGGAAAAGACCTCTAAGATCATCGTGTCCCACCGTCAACCCAACACACCACGTCCACTACACCATGTCCCTAAGGGCCTCATCTACACGTCTTTTAAATACCTCCAGGGATGGTGACTCCACCACTTCCCTGGGCAGCCTGTTCCAAGGCCTGACCACTCTTTCAGTAAAGAAATTTCTCCTAATGTTCAATCTAAACCTCCCTTGGCACAACTTGAGGCCATTTCCTCTTGTCCTATCGCTAGTTACTTGGAAGAAGAGACCAACACCCACCTCACTACAACCTCCTCTTAGGTAGTTGTAGAGCGCGATGAGGTCTCCCCTCAGCCTCCTCTTCTCCAGGCTAAACAACCCCAGTTCCCTCAGACGCTCCTCATAAGGCTTGTGCTCCAGGCCCTTCACCAGCTTCGTTGCCCTCCTCTGGACACGCTCCAGCACCTCCATGTCCTTCTTGTAGTGAGGGGCCCAAAACTGAACACAGGATTCGAGGTGCGGCCTCACCAGTGCCCAGTACAGGGGCACGATCACCTCCCTGCTCCTGCTGGCCACACTAGTTCTGATACATCTAAGATTTTTCAAAATGTTTCACTTTTTATGTATCATCCCCCAAAGTAGCATGCTTTGTTTCCAGTGGGGTATTATCATTTTGTCCTCAAAGTACATCAGCGTCAGAGTTTACCTAAAGAAAATTATAAAGGCAAAGGCTACATGGAAACTGCCAGGTTTCCAGGGAAGACAACTGAGCAAAATTACATTCCAAGGTTGTCAACAAAATAACTGAATTTTGAACTTCATGATTCCTCCAGATTCTTTTGGCACATGCCCTTGCTACTCCAAGCAGTTTTGCTGATTTCCTAGAAGGAAGGTTGCAACAGAAAAGCAGGCCTTATCAACCTGGCTAGCATGATTGCAGGGATCAGCAGTCTGAAGATGACAGATAAAGCAGTGGTCCAAAGGCATAGCAGAAAGTAATAGGCTTTGCACAACTAACTTGGCTAAAAGCTAGCTCCTTTAGGCTAACATTAGGCTTGTCAGAGGCAAAAAGACGTGATAAGAAGACATGAAAGGATAACAGCCTAGGAGATTCAGTTTTCTAACTGGGAAATAAAAGGAAGAGTGAGTAGGAAAGAGAACAGCGGAAAGAAGAACCTGAGCATACTGAGAATGTTGAGTCTACCCAGAAGGATCCTAAAACTTCTGAGTCTGCTATTTTTCACTGTTCATACACAGTTTAGATTCGTGCTGTCACTAACACAGATTAATCCCGATATTAGAAGATTCTCCAGCTGGGATTCTATTACAAAAATGGCACATAGATAAAACACCACAAGACAGATGCAGTGGTAGTTATTTTGTCCTTGTTGATACCCCAAAGTATAAGACTACATTCCTTTTAGTTTGTGGGTACCCTGAGGTCAGTGAAATTTTTTGAGCTTCACTTACTATTATTTCTACTCTGCATGTGAATTGCCATCTTAAAGAGCGAAATTTGTATGTGCAAATACACACATGCATATACATCACCATTTTGCCTACCAAGGGCTGCATCACGCTTTTCTGCTCTCTCCATACCCTTTAGGCTAACTTAAATCTGCACTACTGTAGAACAGCTATTCTGGGAAAAAAACAGAGATCTAATTAGGCAAATTTATGACTGATGAACTGTAACTATCTTTGCTGCTCCTTTTAGCATGACAATGGCATCTCTCTGTGAAACATCTGTTGTACAACTCAGGAACAAGAGGTCAGTTTTGTTGAATTTGGGACTCCAGCCATGACCACCAGAGGTTTTTTCCTTCCTCATCAGTTTTTTGTATGTAAAAATTAAGTTCCCCTAAGTGAAAATGCCTAATTTTCAATCATAAACACCTAAACAGACACCTACATGGCTCAGGCTGGTTTCCATTATAGGCCAGAAATGTTCATCTGATATCATAGTAAGGCAACAACATCTGAAAATCATCTCCTGGGATCTGGGAAAAGAGTTAACTAGCGCTTGCAGATTATCTCGATTCTTTAGCATTTATTTATACAGAGCTAAGTTCTGAAGATTCCACCCAAAATTTTCAAGGTTTTTTCAAATTACAGCTTCAGATTTTATTCCACTTCAGATTGGGTTTTGTTTGTTTAGGGTGCTTTGAATGAAAGAATCCTAGCATCACGTTGGAATCTGTTTACATCACTTTAGCATTTGTTTACATTTTCTATAACCCAAATAATACAGCAGCTACAATCACACTGCACAATCTACCCTAAATCAGTAGTCACTTATTAATCACACCCACTTTAACTCACAGAAAATGCCAGAGTAAACAAGTAAACTTGTGCCATGCTAACAGCTCTCATGAACTGATAGAGGAAGCAAATGTCATGAAGACTGTAACACCAGCCTTTCACTCTCCCAGAATCCAGTTCCAACATCCTCCAGCAGCAGTACAACTACAGATCTAAACTGTGGAGATACAAGGGTAGTAAAAGAGCCAAGAAAATGCAGAAAATTACTGTTTATAATAAGAAAGACGAAAGATTTCAATAGTAACATGTCATCCTTTTAAGAAAGCCAGATAATATATACAAGGGGATCGTGAAGGTGAACTTACTTTACCACTGGAGTATATAGGCAGTGTAGTCGGCAGTAGAGCCTCACACCCTGAAGAAGGAAAGACGCATGGTATTATCAGTTTCTTCCTTTTCAAAGAAACACTGACTAGCTAAAGCTAGCAAAACCTGGACACTGATGTCTCTACTCAGCTGGAATTATCTATTGATTAACTGTTTTTCAAAACAGTTCCCTTATCCTCTCTGTCAAACATTCTTTCTTCTTTCCCTGCCTCCAGAAGTCAAAAAAATCTATTCTTTCATCTCTAATCACCTCCATTCCAACATTTTCTCCATTAATCCTTCCTAACAATTAACCCATGAACTGATGTCCATAAGAAGAAATTCAATTTATTAAAAGGTATACGGGCAGATATGGGATCAACAGAACTCATTTGACATACAATTATCAGGAACAGCAGTTAAATATTGATCTCTTCTATCTCCCTGAACCATAATGCCCAGATTTTCAGCAGATGTGCTGTATTATGGCCTACTGTTTTCTTTTAGACCTTTTGTTACTATATTAGGATCGTAATCAGCAGTCTTGGGTGCAGTCACAACCATATTGTTATTTATTGCTAAGCTCTGCTTCCTCTCCCTACAGCGACTGTCTCCTATGGCATTAGGATGGATAGCTTAATACAACAAAGATAAACAGCTTTAGGGATTTCCTATACAACAGGTCAACGACATTTAGAGGTAGAGCAAAGTCTTCTGATGGCTTTTATGCAAATCACACAAGGTTCCAACCAAGAATGATAATACAAACCTTGGACATGATGTCTTCCAATTCACTTCTTGGCTTGTACGTTCCATCATCATAGCGAAATCTGTACATCACCTGCTCATTCTTAAACTGGTGCTTATCTGAAACTAAAACATCAGTATGATAATTAAAATTAGTCTTTTCTCTCCTGCCATGTTCTTCATAGGTCAGTTGGTACATCTACACCTAAGGATTTCCTGGTATCTACCACTTTCTGAAGAGAGGACTCAGCTCTTCAAATTTCCCCTTATTGTGTATATATATGCTTATGTGCACTTCTGCATAGGTCCACCAACAAAAGCAGTTTTATAAAACACTGCAGCTCCAATAAAATTGAAATTTCTTCCTTTTACACTAGATTCAATTTATTTAAGGCTTTGGAAACAGTCCTAGTGAAGGTAATTGGGACCATCTGACTTTTTTCGATAAGTTTTGAACACAGTGCCTGCGAATTCCCACAACAGTTAACAGAGCACTGAAGTCATTTTTGCAGTTGCCCAAAGTTCTGCAACTCCAAAAGCAGAAAGCATACTGGTGGGAGGAATTACAGCTGTTAGAGGTATTCTTCTATAGTTATTGTATATTCCTCTATATTTCTATTCTATATAGAATATTATAATATTCTATATTTCTGTATATTCATATGAATATTATGTATATTCTTGTGTAAGTAATGAGTTCCTTCTAAAAATTAAATAGTATTTTTGAGGGACTGCTTTTTCACCCAGAATAGCCATTCCACAGTAGGGCAGTTAAAATCTTACTGGGTAATGCTAGGCTGATAGGCTTTAAAGACACGGACACAAAAGATATTTTAGTGTGACAAGGAACCTTTTCAAAAGAAGCATTGGTCAAAATCAGAAAAGAGTTAAAAACCGTGCCCAGTTTCAAACAGATTTATCCAATGCACCAAATTGGAAAAGGATTGAAGTCTATATCCAGTTATATGTAGGTTTATCCTGTCTCTATTCTAAGGTAAACTATTTCAATAGAGGTGGGAAACCCTCATACTGAAGATAGTACTTCAGTAACTAGTAGAAATTATTTGTTTCACTGATTAGTAAATAAGTAGTAATTAAAAGTAAAAAGTGCCAACGATTGTTCAAATTCAAAATAAGTTATAACATATCTTCCAGATTTTACAATACGTAGTATAGAAATGCCATTGTTCACAGCTTAATTTAATGGAGAACAGTTACAACCATGTAGAGAAGGAGGAGGAAATCTAGAGAAGAGCAACCAAAGCAGACAGCAGGTAAAGTAGGGTAGCTTAGTCACTGTAAATCTTCCCTTCCTTTGCCAATGTAACAAAACCATGGACAGATGTTCGTGCTAGAGCACCCTTTAATATTTTGGATGCAGTATTTCACAGTGTAGGCACAGCATTTGATGAACTGAGAGAAAATATGGATTTACACTATTTAAGATGCATTTTAGCCTGAGTTTGATTAACCTGAGAAAACTGATTGCACTGGATGACTGAAGATAATAAAACTGGATGAGGCAGACTCAGAAGTACCAGGACTCAGTTTGATATTTAGTCTGCCCCTTGCAGAGCGGGCAGGATGATTGTCTAGAAGGCAGAGACCAGAAATTCTTAAGACCTTCCCGCATTACATAGCGCATCCTTGTCTATGAATATTTAATTAAGATTCCTGCTTTTGGTGATATTTTTCCTTAATTTCACAGAGTAAAACAAAGTTTGCAGGATCTGGTGTATATCCTTTTGTATACAGTGGAATCTCTAAGCTGTGTAAACTATTGAGTGTCTGCATGCTCTGCATTTTGTATTTCTACATCCAATTGAGAATCGAGTCTGCAGAAAGCGTCTTTTGTGTCTGGCACACAGCAGATCAGGTTCTGATCACTTCTGTTCTCTGTGACAGGTACCAGAACTTCCACATCAGCAGATAAAATAGCCAGAATTAGAGAAGATACAGAGGAAATTGAGTGATAAAACACACAGAACTCAGCACTTAGCACAGAGCTCAGCATTTAGCAATCTTCTATGGCCCTGCTTCTCAGGCAGGCTGAGAGATCAGCAGTTTTCACCTGACAGTAATGTTATGCCAAGTGAAAACAAAAGATAAAAGACATTGCCTAATGTCGAATAGGATGCTTCATTACGGTGCTTAAGTTTTAGGTTCTTGCTACATTAGGAGACACATAATGGGATACTTTCATGTCTAATGATTTATCAAAATCTCAAGGGATATTTCCTTAAGTAAACGTAGCATTGCAAATACCTTCCAATGTCTAGCAATAACTGTCACTGGAGACACTAACATCAGGAACTCTAACTAAAAGTAACATTAAAACCAAATCAGATGCATCTTACTCGGGGCATTTGAATAAGGGGAGCAGTAGATATAACAGCACAACTTTCTTTGAGCTGTAAATTTCTGTTTAGAATAGAAGGACACTGCTGAAAGTGTCAAAGTATGAAGTTACGGCAAGGTAAACAGTCATCATGAAAACAAGTCTCAGGAGAGCTTTTTGCACAAACAGTGCAAGCGTACATATTCAGAATGTAGGCAAGTAAGGGTGTGAGTGCAAAAGAGCATTCTTCATCCAAAGGAGGATCCCTACACATTGGAGCCAGAGTGTTTCAGTTCTCCAAAGCCACAGTTAGGGTCAAGTACTCAAAAGCGTTCAGTGCTTTTGAGCTCATGCTCAAAGCCCTTCAAAGTCTGAATGTGCCTAAAAGTATGTCTTGGTACCTGGAGGTGGAAGTGTATGTGCATGAAAGATTATGGTACTGCTCATATTAAATTTCTCTATGTGTTAATTAAAAGAAGAGAACAGACATAATTTCTTAACAGTGTTACTGTCACCTGAAAGACGAGTTTGTGGAGCTAAGTTACCAAGAGATTAAAGCAAGACTAGCCTAATTAAATGGCTCCCCTATTTAAATTGGTTTCCAAGAGATTGTATGGAAATGTAGACCATTGGTGACTTCAGACCTATACACTTATTCCTTTGATGTGCATTTTGCAGCTAAACTCCCCTGAAAGTTGAAATTGGGGCATTTGCTGTTTAACTAGAATAGGACTATGTTGTTCTGTCTACGTAACGTAACATGAAAATAATAGGAAACAGCAGGACAAACCTGGATTTAAAGGACATAATCTGGAGAAAGACCTTATTTTAGCAGAAATGCAGATAGCACAGAAAATTTTCGAACAAGCACCTTGTGCTACTTTGGTCATGCAGCACTTTTGTATGCACTATCCTACTCTTCTAAAATACCCCTCATCACAACACTTCAAGGTCATCCGCTGGGTATGATGAAGAAATATGGTGCATCGCTATTTTAAAGAGAGACATTCTTGCCAAATGAGCTGGAAAGAACAAATCCCACAACAAACCCTCCATCATCTCTTTTCTTTATGACAAAGAGTCTCATTAGAAAGAATGACCCATCATCTGGAGTCCCTCACTCTGTTCGTACCAGTGCCCCATTCTGAAAGAGCACTGCTCGACTATCCTCTGTACTGCTGATGTCTCATATGGAAAGCCGTATTTATTGATCACTACAGATTTTCAAACACACAAAGTACAAAGGAATATACACCTGATATAGTGTGCAACAAAGATCTTGCAGAGAAATCAAGCAACTGCAGGCATAAACACTTTCAGGACACGCAACAAGTCCTGTTTTCATGACATAAATATGCCCTCATTAATCTCATTAATCCTAAAAGTCATTAAACATTTTGAGGATTTGATGGATATGGTACAGGAAAGTATTTGAACATCATGTGAGCAGCTGCAGTCAGTTTTCCACCCTCATTTCCAGGGCATTACTGAAACCTGACATCTCTTTATGGCATGGAGCACTTACCATGATGAATGATTCCATTTTCCAATAGTGCCTGTCCCAGGTTGACCCCCTCCTCTGGTTTGCTTATCTCTCCAATCTCTGTGAGCCATGATACAAACTCACTGCAAAGGGAAGCAGAACAGAAACAATTAGCTTTTTTGCTCTGAATATAAGCAGACACGTGCCTCTGCAAGTCATCAGCCAACCACGGGAGACTCTCTCCTTGAACCAAGTGTGAAAACTGTTGTAAGTGATGATACCTCTACTAGGTGGCTCGATTTCCTACGTTTCTGGAGGAAATGCTCTGCAGAAGATCCAGATCTCCTATCCGTGGCTTTTCCCACCATTCCCCTTAGCTCATCATAATTAACATGCACACAAAAGGAAAGACGACCTGTCTGGATCTATAAAGATGCTGCAAATACTTATTTTATTGAGCAATCCAGACATCCAAGGGGGAAAAGGAAAGCAAGATTAACTGATGACCTTAAAAACAACATATTGGACAGTAGAGAAAACAGCTACTTCCATCCAAGCTATTCCTCCAGGCAGTGTTCGTGGTCTGACTTAGTTACATATGCTCACCTTTCTTCACTGGGTCTGATTTCTGGCCCGTCCCACCCCCCCCAGTGGTGTAATTGCATTGGCTTTAATGGAATCACAGTAGGACTTAGGACAGAAGATTCAACCTACTGAATTCAAGCACAGAGCAGTGAGAGAGCGCACAAGTCCCACTGACAGGTTAATTTAAGGTCATTTACTGGAGTTGGTGCCTGGCAGATACATAAATGATGCTTCTAATTTATAGACAAAAGGTGCTAAGTCTGTCTGCTCATACAGCACGAAACAAAACCTCTCTCTGGTGAGGGGCAGAGCTGCACATACGGGCAGAATAAAAGCCAAAAATGGATAGATATGTTACTCAATTAGAAACAGTAAGTACAGAAAAACAGACATGGCAAGCCTGATGAATACAGCACTGCCAAAGCCCTAGGGGGCTCAGTTGTTTGCCAGGTTAATTAGCGATTATACTAGAAATGTGTTAAATTCATAGAGAAGAACAAAAAGAATATATGAAAGTAGAGCAACATATGGGAAATCTGAGTTCAATAAACCACTTGGGTGCTTGCCAATGTGCAGAGGGTTGCTGCTTATCAAAACCAGTATCCATGCTTCCACTTATGGGCTCTAAATGAATTATTTTTAGTCTCTTCATGTTTATCAGAGCTGACTCATCTAAGTTGTAGGTAGTATTTGCATTTTGCCTTTAGAATAACAACAACAACTTTAATACTGAAAACTTCAGTTTGCTGAGGGGCTACTCTGTAACTGTCATAGTGTAAAAAAAGCAGCAGAATCTATTCAACTATGCCAGGGGAATTCCATGGAAACCAGCAGTTTTGTAGGACTCCTAAAGCCAGAGAACTGTAGTGATGAGTCAGACTCTCTAAGGAAAGCTCATGCTCAATTTCCCAGTGATTCTGAACTCTTTCTAGAAGTATTTAAAAGCTGAAACAGAATATAAACTGCAGAGGGAGGAGAAGTAAGAATGATTCTCCACACTCATTACTGAGAATACAAGACACACATTCTGTGGAGTGCCCCATCACAGACATGCTGGCCAATGACTGTAATCATGTTAAGTACCCAGGGTAGATGCCCAGTTGCTATATATTTTTCCATCAAGTGCAATGGGTCTATGGCAGTTTACAGCATTTAAACAGTTGCCCAAAACTTTAGCAGAACACTGCTACCCTGTTAGCTTTCCTGCTGCTTTTATTTGGAACTGCGTCCCTGGAGTTTATTTGGATTGTAAGTGTAAGGCAGTCTTAAAGTTTGAAATTGCAAGCTGAAAAAGGAAAATAACTGCTAGCTACTCTCACAGTCCTGAAGCTTCGGAACCATGGGATGGTTTTCTTAAGAGCTACTTTAAGACTTCTGTGGCATTTGATTCATAAGCAAAATCAGAACTCATTTGCTCTGAAGGCTTTATAAGCACTGAAAAGCGCATGATCCAGAAATATTCCAAGAGGTTTTTTAGGAATATGCTGGACTGTTGCTAAAAAAGCATCAACTCAAAAAGTGGATGACAAAGCACAGCTTGATTTGTTTCCTCATCTTGTCCTAAGCAGTTCTCCAGTATAACTGAGGGTATCCTCACTTCCCGGTGCTAGCACACTCTCATCTGGCATGCAAGTCAGGACACCATCTCCCAACTATACCTCTGAAATTAAGGAACTTGGAACAGCTGGGTTTCTACTCAAGAAATACACAGGAAACCTGTCCAAGTTGTCCAACAACCTGTCCAAGTTTGTGCAATCTGATCAGATATGTTTGGAATCTCCTGAGGTTAATAGATCCTCTCTATTACAAGCTCAATACAGTTCAAGGTTTTGCAATCAATTTAGTGCAGTGCTGAAAAGAAGCATGGCAAGCATATAATTTACTTATATTGGCACCAACACACATTTTTCCCATTGTATCAATAGTCACGTGCCTAAATGCCAGTACACCTGAGGAGTGGTTAGGAAAATGGATTTGCACTCAAGCAAGTCAGTTGCTGAAGTTAAGTTCAATAAACAGCCTTATAAATAAATGCATGTGATATTTCTGAAGATATTAGGATTAGTTCATGCTTTTTTTTTCTGCAAACACATTTTATCTCTTAAATGCTATCTGATATCCAAAGGCCAAGAGAAAAATTATTTTTTGCAGCCTTAGTGTTACTCTCAGCTGCTGCATGTAGCAGAAGACCACTAAGTACATCTCAGCACAGTTATTAATGGCTCCCTTAGGCAGGAATATCTGAAAAAACGAGTAGGTCACAGCCAATATGCATTGTTCAGGGGAAGCCCCAGGAATAATATGAAAAGTCTGCGAGTCATGACTGGATTGTACTGATTGAGTTGCACTCAACTGAGTTGCCCAGGACTGTACCAACAAGTGACCGTTGAAAAGATATCAGCAGAGTTATTTTCTATGGGAAAGGCTGGAACATTAGCAGAAATAATGCTTTTGTCAGAGATCAAGGATACCTCAGTCTGGGCCCAGTTACCCATTGGCAAAGTTAGGTCAAGTCCTCACTACTGGAGTGTCAGGTGGCTGTCAAGCAAACTGAGGGCAATGAGCAGGACGGATTATGGAGCATGTAAGAAAACAGACATTTTAAAAGAAAAAGGAGTAGCAGGAAATCGCAGGTAAGACTTGAGACTAAGCAAAATATCAGGGAATCCACCACAGACTCATATATATCAGCACTGGAATAACATAAGTTTCTGATCTGGTACTTCTTGTTGCATGGAAAATAGGAAATGCTGTATATGCCTCCAAAATCAGAGCTTAAAGCTTTCAATTTGAATCCAGCAAGATCAACCGGGGGGAGGAGGAGGGGCGGGGGGGGAGAAGAAGAAAAAAGCAACCAAATCTCCAAAAACCAAGAATTTCTTTTAGAGCTGAAATATCACCAGCCTAAGCTACCAGATTGCCTTCTGTCAGGCAGAAAGACAATGCATCATTTCCACACCCTGTACACAAGGAATGCTGCCTGCACGCTGCCGTTACAGAGACCAGGGGGAGGGAAGGGAAATGAATGGATAACCTGCCTCTCAGAACTTTTTTTCCTCCCAGAGCTGATAATTTCAATCATAAACAGCTGAGGCGGAAAAGTCTTCTCAGGTCAACTAATGTGTCTCCCTGTGTGCTATGCAGGACATTTCCCCGCAACAGCCCCACGCTACCATATCTAATCTCTGATCTGATTCGTCCATGGGGTCTCTCTTCTACTGCCTCATACATGTCATTCTTAAGAATTATTTTGTAATATCTAGCCTGAGTGAAAGATTTTTTTTCCAGCCAATAAAACCCCATACTTGCAACAAATGCATCAGGTCTCCTGATGCACAAAATTTCATTCGTGTCTGTTACATGGACAAACAGGAAACTTCTAAATTCAATCCTGAGACTTGGACAGTTCTGCTGGATTTAAACATCACTTGGTAAGCATTTGCTTGTATACAAAAGAGGATACAGGTTAGGCCACCAACAGCCCTGAGCTTGTGGGAGTTAAGGTATTTTTTCTTATTCCTTTTGCTGATTTGAAACAGCTGTTATGAGTTACTGTACAACAGAATGAGCTGTCACTATACAGCCTGCGTATGGCGTAAAATAGAAATCAATGATTAAATTTTAATAAATCACAACTGTAATGGGGGTTATGGCCTTTTCAATTAAGCTGCATCAAAGCACATCTGATCTGACCTCACAATGCCATACCCAGAAAATCCAGAGACCATTCTTTTAATTGGTATGAAAGGGCCTTTTCAATTCAAATGCCACTTACTTGCCAAGAAAACACTTGGGAACAGTACTTAATTTTCTCCTCCTGTCTTTGATAAGATTCACTTTCTTGCTCATCATCATTTGGTACAGCTTCTCTCCTTTCTCTGCAATCATGACATATGCATCCCTCTCCATTCCCAGTTTCAAACCTGGAATACAAAGCAGAAATTCCTTCAGATCCTCAACATCAGATAAAGTGTTTGCTCAAAGTCAAAAGCTGAGGCCAGACAGACAAAGTGATAGAAACACAAAAATTAACTGCCTTATTTTCCAAATAAGGAAGTAATTGGGTCATTTATTTATCTGAGTACAAAACTGTCATTGGTGAGTTTAGCACCAACAAGATGCTTGCAGCTTTTCTTCTCCATTTTAAAAAGTAGCTTTAAACTTATGGTTACATCGCATCACACAAAGTAGAACGATTTACAGAACATGGAGAAGTTCCAAACAAAGCAAGATAAAACATACACCTTCTGAAACTGATTTCCTGTTGCAATTTCACTTTTGACCCTGAAATAACTGTCGGCATAAGACTTGTTCAAGGCAGCTAAAAGCAGATGACTTTTTGAGTGTTCTATTACTTGAAGCCAAAAATACAAAACTGCTGAAATCAAATTCACATCCTTAAATAAATCAAAACTAAACAGGAACATTATTTTCTCATCCTTTCTTAATTAGCCTATTTACTAATACCTCTAGGATAAAAATATAGTTTGACAATCATATTATCCAGTCAATGAAAGAAATATTGAATGATTTATGGAATGATAGATAATTGAATATAGAGAAAATTTCACATTCACTTTGTATGAGTTTGCACATAGCTCACATTAACTTGAAAATTGCTACAGTCAGGAGGATGATCTCTGAAAACAAGAGGTGTCTATGTTACAACTATTGTCATAACTGGCACTTTCTGGCACTCTTCCCTTTGGATCTGCAAATTGCTTTAGGAGGACAGCACGTGAGAAAAGCTGTTTTGCTGCTGCAGATGTTTTGTCTCTTCTAGCCTGAACATATCGTTTTGTTTCTGGCTATGTTATTCTAGAACTTGCAAATCTAGGCAACTCTGGAGTCCAAAACAGAGGCACGGATCTTAGACATCTCTAAGATTAGCTTGAAAACAGGCAGCCTGAATTGTATTTAAGTGCCTAATTTTTACAAAGAATGACATTAGGCAGAATTTAAGTGATCAGTGTAAGGCCAGAAAATGAAAACTGTACATTCTTTAGGAAGAGCAGTTCACCCTAACTGAACATAAATCCTGTTGCTTTATGGTAAGATACTGAAATGAATTAATAGTCATGTGTCATCAGAGCTGCTTTCTAGCTTTTTGAAAATACTTAATGCATTTGTTTTAGAGGCTTGAAATGCACGTTCCAGAAATGCACAACATTTTGTCTTTCAAATACATATTTCTTTCATGTGTCCAATATCTGACTAAAGATCCGCTGTTAGGCTTATTGCCGTTATTCTTCCATCCTCTTCTTCCCTCAGTACTGTGATCCAATTCAATGCGAATGCTGACACGTGTAGCCGAGGCTAATTTGCAACGTGAACTTGTGATAGAAAACAGCCTGTGTAATAGTATACATGTTTCCTGCTGGTCTTACATCACTGAATTCCCCAGGCTCTGATGTAAATGGCAGACTGGAATGCATATTCTACCCAACTCATCCTACAGAATTGGGAATCTCACCAAGCTTTCTAATCCAAACACTGATATCTCTCTGACTTTGCAAATACTCTGATCCAAAGGAGATTTTCCAACAAAGCCTGGAATGTCTGCCAGAATATCTATGCTTATCCCGAGTGCCTGTCATCGGCTACCACATCATAAAACTATATGACAAAAAGCATCAGAAAAACCCCACTCTTACTAGCCATGCTGCATGGAAAACTTTGAGAAACTTTCTATTAAGGAATAGTTCTTTTCCCTTCCTGATATTTATTTCAGTCACTTCCCCATATTCTCAAGATCCCTGTTTATACATGGTCTGTTTTTCTAGTCCTGTCTTTTTACTTCTTATTGAACCTTTTCTCTCCTTACATTTTACCTGTTGCACAGGAAATTCTGCAGAGCACTAGTAACCTCACAAAGCAAAAACTCACTGTGAAATGGAGGCTCACTGGATCTTTGAGAGATATGATTTAGCACTCTGAGGGCAAGAGGCAAGAAGTGTATTTTATTAAGAAAATATATCATGTGGAAGATCAGGATCCTTATAGTAGAGTGGTATGCATAACTCACCAATGAGCACAGATCACCAGCTCAGAATGGTAAAACAAACCCAACCCTAACCAAAACCAAAAAAACACCAAAAACACAAAACCAAAACCAATCAAACAAAAAACCAAACCAACCAACCAACCAACCAAACAATGACAACAACAACAAAACCCCACAAAACTGATTCTCTCTGTTGCCTTCAGGTAGTTCTTTTGAATTTACACCACGCCCAATCTACATTTTGAAGGTAGTATCCTTGCTATTATCAAAAGGTGTATTGGGGTTTATATATGCTAAGTTATGTTAGAAATGTTTTATATTCTATAACAATAACAAATAACAAATAACACTGCAATGTGCATTGTATTTAGCAGATTAGATGCAAAGCAATGTAACATAAAAATTAAGGTTTGGATTTCAAAGGACATTAAAGGATTTAGATTCTCTGCTTTCATTAAACTTCAGTGACAGATCTGTTATTTTCTTAAAATACTTTAAAAACCTAAAGCATTATTGCTTAGCAAGTACAAGTTCTGAAAACACACTACTAAAAAAGGGTTTCAGACTGACCTCTTTCAATATTAGCATAGATGAGCAATTACATCTTTACTGAAGTTGCGTGTGCAGAGATGGGAACCACTTCTAAAAGTCAGGTACAGAATGTTTTAAAATAAGTGTAATTTCCTCTGGCAATCAGCTATTATTTTTCCCATTGAGCTAACAGGGAAGCAGATTCACTTGTGAAAGCTAGTTCTGACTTTTAAAGGAACTCAGAACTTCTATCACCCACCCTGATTCACAGCTTTGTGAGCTTGCTTCTATTATACAACACCGTTTCAAGATAAGCTTAGTTTTTGTTTCATTCCGCAAGAAAAGATAAAAGTGACAAGCATCTGCATACATTTGTCACTGTTCTCAGTCTAAGCGTAATATTTCTGGAGTTTTTCTCCATGAATTGTTCTGTTTATTTCAAGATCATGGAGGCCGAGTTTGTGAGAATGAGTTTGTGTTGTTGCCTTGGGGAAAAAGGCTGCACGCTGGATTTTCTTCTTTCCTTTTACTGATAAATACAAATACAATTTTATTTTATTTACAGACAAAAGACAAAAAATTAAAATTGATTAAATGTCATTTTTTCACAGTAATACAATGCATCAAAGAAACTGACTGTGGCAAATAAAAATATTTGATAAATATACTGACACAAGTCCATAAAAACCCCAAGGTACACATCCAGAAATATTTGTTTTCAATCACTTGATTTTCTTTGTCATTAAGGATAGATTTTAATTTTGCCCATGGAGGAAAAACTGCAACCTTTTCTTTTTCTCTCAGATACTTATACATGCATATACATTTCTCCTTTGTACACAAGTTCATTCATTGCATTAGAAAATACATTATTCACTTACTCTCTCTCTGCTCCCTTTCCTTGATTATAGCATCCAGCCATTTCTGTTTGTCCTCTGCAGTCTTGGCCATACAGACAAACCACTTGTTTTTGGCTGTGTTGTGTATCTTCCAGCCATTTGTCACAGTGTAGCCGTTGCTGTGGTAATCTGCTGTAAAAACCCAAAACACAATGCACACAGTGAATAGAAGGCCTGCTACTTTAATCAAATCAGTGTGGGACACTTCAATTAAAATTTTCTTCTTTGAAGAGCTTGATTTCTGGAGGTGTTCCTCATGCATCAGTCTTGCTGACTGTCCGTGTGACTGGTTGTTACTTACCCCTCTGGAAGTACAAATATTAATACAAGTATCCATGGCTAGGCTGTCAACTGACTGAATGTTTCAGTCACAAGAATGACAATTTGCAATTTCACCTCAGAAGAACTAAAATGTTTTAAATACAATGACATCAGTGAAAAAGTCTATAATGTTTGTTCAGGTTACTTGTTCTGAACTTTGGGGACACGCTAACTTCTTGCACTGTGAGGATTTTTGTCCATAGGACATGGGAAATCTTTAAATGTCAACTGTTTAAAGGACATAATATTAATTTCTGACTTATTACAATAGGAGCAGGGGCTGGTGTGGCCTTTGTTGTGGATGAAATCAGAAACCCATCCAGTCTTCCTGCCTGTGTCAGAACACAAGAATCATAACACAACTGCATTCCCATATTAGTTCATGGCCACATTCCATGCTACTGATTTGATGTTAAGACTAATATTTGGTAGTATTCTAAATCAGAAGAAGATCCAGAAGTTCTGTTATTATAGCTGTAATGGCTTAAGATGGAAGAAAAGAAAGAATGAAAGAAGATAAAGTATCTTTTACTAAATTAACTTGGATTAGGAGAAAAAATAGACAAGCTTCAGGGTACACAAACTCTCCATAAGGTCATTTCAGAATGAAGGACTAGTGCCTGAAAATATGTCCATCTTTCAACTACATAAGCTGGTCTAATACGAAGGCATCAGAAGTTACATAGCTTACTCAGATTTCATTAAAGGAGATGGACGAGTACTTTTGTACCAATTTTCAACACAAGATCTGGATTGCTGTGTTGTTAAAAGACAGTATTTGGTCTCTTACCTGTTCCATCTTCCACATTCTCCACCTCCATGACTTCTGTATTTATTCGGCCCCTGAAGATATACAGGGACCCGTTGATTGACTTTGTTCGTTTAGATGTTTTTTTCCCAGTAACTCTGCAATTGGGATTTAGACTGTTAGCAACACATAAGCAAATAGTGTAACATATATATGCATGAATCAATCTGAGATATGATTATTAAAAAAGGATTCCAATATAGTGTTTTGTGGTATTTGACCATGTCTCTGATTTTAAATAATTGGAATACTCAATCAGCTCACAAAGATAAGCTTACAACAGTGTCAGTAAGCGATAAAAAGCTTATTTTGCAAGATTATGTGAAGATTGGGATGCCTTCAAGATTTACATTCTTGATGACTAACTGTTTGAAATGCCAGCACAACTCAACCGCACGTGGCTTTGGGATGAAAGCTGCAATATCACCTGACACGATGTTACATGTGCCTCCTTTGTCTGCCTAAAGCTTTGATAAATATGTGGTATGTGTACCAAGTTTCAAATATGAAATGAAACATGTAAAGAGGCTAGTGTCACATGGTCTGTCATATCTGTGTTAAATATCATTGTATGCAGCATTTGTGAAGGTGCTGCTGTGGTGATTTTGCACTAAAGTTTACATCCTTATCCATAAGCTTTATAGTATCTCTGTTGAAGTGTCTTATAAAAAATCTCAGGAAAGCACTTTTCATTGCTAGTTATGTTCTGATTTTTATGTCTAGAATAGGTTTAAAACTATCTACTGACACCTGCTGAGCTTTAATATCTAAGAACAACCCTGCTATGTGAACCAAAACACAACTGGTCAAATGATCTTCATTTGAGATGGCAGGTGTCCAAACTCTGTACAGTGAAAGGATTGCTGTGGCAACTTGCCAGGAGCTCATAAGATTCAAGGAATATTGCAATAAAAAACAGCTGGGGAAAAAATTTCTGTCAAAGTGAAATATCTATGATAAACTGAGGTGAGAGGAGAATCACCAAGTTCTTCTGAACAATTTTTCCTTTTACAACTAGCTTTAGGCACAAATATACCTTTAGTGATGACCATATATTTACATCCAATCAGACTGACAGGGGCTGAGATCTTGGAGCTATTAGATCATTTCCTAAAGACGACTATTGGAGTCAAAAGAAAAGCCGTCCTGGCAGCCTTAGTGAAACCTTTAAATACTCAGCCCATTTCCCCACATGAAACATACTGTTCCTGACATCAGGATCCAATTTAAACAGCAGTCTATGATCCTGCTAAAAACACAAAACAATACTCAGCCCTGAAAATCTATGTCATCAGTTTGTCAGACTTCCTTAAGCTTCTGCAAAAGATGAGATTGCAGTCTTAGATCTAAAATCACAGATCTAATTCTGATTCTAAACACATCTTAAATTGGCCTCAACAATACTACTCCTAATTTATGCTGTTGTGAAAAGATATGATGACCAAATTCAAATGGCTGCATTGTTGACTACTTATCAAAGATTGGGGCCTGAATTCTGATTGCACTTTTCAATCAAGAAAAACTCCAGTGATTTCTACAAGATAAGCACGGCATAAGTGAGATAAGAACCAAGTCATTCAATTTCGAATTAGGAACAGACACAGACAGATTTCGGGTTGTTGGGTTTTTTTTGGTCGTTGTTTCTTTTTTTTTTCCCTCCAAAATCTGTGTCCCACTAACATGTCAGTTGTTTGTCAAGCAGCCGGCCAAATGATCACACCAGCATAACTGGATAGGCATTCATTTCCATCCTGGACTAATTATAAATAGCAGCTAGACAGGAGAAATATCCAAAATTAAAGTCGCTCAGCAATCCCTAAATATATCTTTTACATTAGGTAATTCCCAGAAGACTTAATAAAATATTCTACTCTTTAATGGAAATCAGATTCTGGACATTTCATCAGTTCAAGCTACATTATTAGAAAAAGATAAACAGTATCAATCCTTTGGGAAAATCAAAGTGTTACAGCAGCCTCCTCCAAAGTCAAGCCAAACTACAGAGTAGCTCAGTAATATCTCCTGTACAAAAACAGAGAGTTGCTTAAAAAGCAGTAGAACATTTTGTTTTCTAAATCTTAGTATTCCGGGAAAAATGCCTGGACAGCGCAGGAGGGGCTAGGCTAACCTGAACTACAAAGGGGACTAGAAAACCAGTTTCTAACAGCTCTGAAGAAGTAAAAGATTAGATATCAAATTGATTTTTTTTTTTTGGTAAGGAATAGTTTTCTGTTAGAAGACACACAGATTTCTGAACTCTGTTTCATATGGAAGTTTGGATTTTGACAAATCTGGTAAAGTATCAAAATGAAATGTTTCATCTTTCTTGCTTCATTTCAGCAGAGTCAGAATGCTTCAGTTAGATAATATTAAAAACCACGTAAGATTGAATTCTGTAGATTTTTTTCAATTTAATTTAAATGTTTATATTACATTCTAATAATTTCTAATGTAGATTTCACCTAATAATTTGTATTTATCTTGTATAGTTTCAGCATTATCCACACAAAAAGTCTGAACATTACTGAAATTATTTTTTCCCGGCTTAATGGCTCCAAAATTTCCATTGAACAAAAAACTGGGAAATAAACCCGAATTTTGAGATGTAAGAATTTTCTTTGGAGAGAACACTCTGGTTTTTGAGAATTTCTAACTGGGTTGGCCATTCTACTTGGCAATCACCTGTAAAGAGGTAGAACTTGAAGAAGGGGGAGGATATTACAGGAAAGGGAGTAAGAGCAGAAGCTGGAGTGTAGAGAACGCATTGTAAATTCAGAAAAGACCAAGCCATGAGAATGAGACTGGAGCTGTGAAGGTGAAAAGCTTAAGAACTGAAATACAGTATAATTGCTACAAAAGCAAATTGCCCTCCACACTGCCAACTGCTATTTTAATAATAAGCAGTAGGTGTTAATAATGCTTAACTTTTGTAAGGTGGAATGATGCAAAAATTGTTACTAAGATAAGAAAGGAAGACAATGCACAGAACATGTGGGCTGCAAATGCTGAACAGCAACTTGCTAGTCTTCATCTCTTCCTCACTCCTCTGTGCCCTGCATCTATTTAATGTTTTCTTAGTCTTCCACTTTCCCTTTCTTGGCTTTATATCATTTTTCACGTCACCCTTTTCTGCTTGGAATAACCTCACAATAAAAGTTGGCAAGGCCTCCTTCTTCACATCACTCCTGGAGACCTATCTGCTCCGGGAAGCTTTCCAGCTGTAAGAACTCACTCTGTGTTTTTTCTGCACTGTATCAACTTCTGTCTTTGGATTGCGCACTTCGCAGGGTGGGGACCCCATTACTGTCTGGCATATTTATCCTACCATATAGTGACTTCTTTCTCATATAGTCTAAGTAATAGCAACAGTCAAGAACAGAGGAAAGTCACACCTGTGACTCAGCCCTACAGAGCAACAAGGAATACAGTGAGTGATCAGTAATTGATTATACTTTCTACTTAGAAAACTTCTGAATGGTCCCATTATAAAACCATAAAGACAGAGGGACTCACCTGGATTTCCTCTTGCAATAGACCAGTAGATTATCGAATAGAAAGAACATTCTCTCCTGGATATTTCCTGCTGAGATTTTTAACAAAGTCCCTTGGAGCAAGAGCTGTGTGCAGATATCTGTCAGATTTGACCCCTGAAACATAGAAAAGAGCTATTCTTTATTTTTAACGTTTTGTGTCTGTGCACAATGAAGGATTTTTACTAAAACGTTATTTTATCTGCATGTCATTAAACTGTGAAATAACTGATGCACTCATAAGGAGGAAGTCCTCAATTTCTTAATGTGGCTAAACACATCATGTTTTCTCTGGATTACAAATATTTTTTTGGAGTCCTCATACACTACAATAAATCTTCCTTATTAAACTCCAGGAGACTTTTTCCTGAAGAAATCTTTCACTCTCAAAGCAGCTGTATTGTGAGCCTCTCAAGACCATTAGTCTTCCCTTCATACCCTGAGCTATCATTGCAAATATCACAAGTGGTGGGTTTAGGAATGCTTTATAAAAGAATAATGGTATTTCCCCAACATTGTAGCTCTGATAGTGACATACGTCACTATTAACCATGTCTCTGCAAAATCATCTCAGTGGCAATATGTCTCTCCAACTCTTTTGTTAGAAGTATACGCAGGTGCTCTCCTTTCTGGTGTTCTAATAAACACATGCGAGTTAGAAACGTAGCTATGAAAATCAGAGGTTGGGTCCTGGACACTGTGCCAGCTGCTATGTGCAAGCCATTATATGCACTGGACAGCCATAGAGACAACTGAGCTTGGTGCTCAAGACACTTCAGCCTATGAGGATGCCCAAAAGCTGAAAACCACAGTAGATCACCCTAAACCATTCACTCCTCAAACTGTTACTCAGATTATTCCTAGGAAAAGTGATCATACAGTCCTTTAAATGGGGCCTTTTAGGACCAAAGCAGTTGGGCCCAAATAAAAAACAACTATAGGACTGTCCCAGGTTGCTCTCAGGACAGGCAAACTCCAAGTGGCCCCACATTCTGAATGCACACAGTTGGGAATCTACTCCTGAGCTGTTCCATTGACCAAACGAGATGGTTTGGCTAAATCTTAGGCACCAGCTTTAAATTCCTTGATCTAGTATTACTTCGAAGGTACAAGAGCATCCTATCAATAAAGGCCCCTTTTCAGAAAAACGCCCTGAGGCATTGGAAACATTTACCACCCAGTTCAGGATCATATATTAGTTTTTGCATTTCTCTTTGAGTTGGAAGGAAGAACAACTTAGGATAATGGTAACTTCCTTCCATGGTCAGCATGCAGATAAGGAAGTAAATTAGATTACATGACCCACTGCCTTGAGTCTTGCTGGAAAAGAGAACTGACTTTGGATTGCAAGACACTCATTATCAACAACACTGCTTGATTTCCAAAAGTCCATTAACCCTATACTCAAATATAATAGAAGAATTTTGTAAAACACAATTCATCCCACTTAAAGAAACTGAAGACATCTCTGTGCACAGGCATGAAATCCAGCTCCATCTAGAAAGTCACCCCAGAAGGATTTGTTTGAATGATTTTAGACATTGCATGACTGATTAGCTTTTTGGTTTGGGTTTTTTTTTTTGAAGAAGGTACAGTCTGCTGCCATCATGCTATTCAGGGGAAATCACTGAACTGAAATCAGCCTTTCTAAATGCAATGCAGTCATTCTAAAGGTGTGAATGAAGCTCTGATTACACCATTTTCTAAATCAAACCTTGCCAGTTGTGCTGTCCATGTCTTGCTTTTAGGTAACAAGGAAGCAGCTATTCCTTAAAGGCTGCCAAGTATGCAGCACCAATTTGTATGTTCCACATATGTGTTTCTATACATTCCAGATAGAATGATGCAGGAAATAGCTAGATGCAATAGTTCCATCTGCTGTCCTGATATGTTTTTATTTTCTGAATCATTCTATAGAAAGAGTTAATACATGTCCAGAAATGAGCACTTGTTATTCTGAAAATGACTTGTTACTATCTCCAGAAGAAATCACTATATCTCAGAATTATGACCCCAAAGGCCTACTAGCACATACACAAATAGGAACAGAAACCAACTGACTGTACAACATAAAAGCATGCTCCTCATGTGGTTTGCCCATGGAGAAATCAAGGCTTCAGAGCACCTCAACATCAAGTACTTAATTTTCCGAAAGATACCCAAAGACAGCAAAAGCAATAAGCACAGTGACATCACCAATTGGAGTCAATCTTTCACCGACACAGGAATCAATGGGTAAAATTATCTGGCCTATTTTGTGCAGGAAGTGAAAACAAATGATTGCAACGGTTGCTTCTCGCCCTAAAATCTAAGAATCTTTACTTTTCCATCGGACCCATCATGATGGTATCTAAACACTGTTGATGCATTTCCTGTTTGCTGTTGACCTAGCTACTTCCCATTTATACCAATTTGAGAGGTTTTTCAATAGTAAGAAACAGAGTAAAAAGATTTATTTGATGTTTTCAGAGACAACACAGGATTTCTCACCTTTCTAAGTGCGACTAAGCTGCGGGGGAGCGGGAAGAAAAAGAAAACATCATAGCTGGTAGAATTGCAAATTACACACAATTATAAAATGATTGATCTACCTAAGCACTAACACATATCTTACAACTCATGCTGTTCCGTGATGGCGGTTTTGCTTCCCTATGCATTTCAGACTGGGAGAATTTGGGGATATGTAGCAATTGTTCAGTAAAAATAATTCACAAGGACTCATGAGGAGGAGCTCTCCCCACAGAAAAATCAATATAGAATTAATAGAAACAGCATATTAACTTGTTCTTCACTAAGCAAACAAAAACATTGTATATAAAAGTTGGTCTTCTCATGCATCCTCTACTTTTCTTTCCCCTTTTTTTTAAACGAGTCTTTGTTTCCCAGAAGGATTAACCAGAATCAAATTGACCTGCCTGAGACTAATCCATAACATACATCTAACAAGGATTCTGTGCATTCCAAAAGAATGAAACTGAGCAGAGCTCGTTTTGCTGAGCAGACCTCTGATTAAGCTGCAGGCCTTCAGCAGCTTCCCAGACTTGGCCGACTTTAACATGTCCCCTCATTATAATCTGTCTCAGAAAGTGACTGACAGGATGATGCCAGTATATGCTCAGCGTATGATAGCGACAGTTCTATTAGAGAGGGAGACGCACACTGGTGGGTGGAGATGTTGAAAAAAAAATGTTGAACTGAGGAAAATGCTCTAAAAAACTACTGCTCTTAGTGAAGTTACAGATGACTCTCAAGAGCAAGAAGAAGAGACACTGCAGAAGCAAAATGATTGTTCTTCATGTTGGAAATATTGAGGGTGGCACTGATGGCAATAGGATGAAGATCAGACCAGCGATAGTCCGTTGGGATGTTGGAAAGAAGTGCAAAGTCATAGAAACCAGTGAAACTGCTGGCTTGGTTAAACAGAAACATTAGACAAGGTGGAGCCTGTTCCAAGTAATGTGAACAAATAAACGCCAAACTTCATGTTGGGCTGCTTGCACAGTCCCCAGATTCAGGCTACATCCCTTATAACTGTAAAATATTTGGTCACAAGTAAGCTGATCTTCACTCCTTTTTGACAATCTAGATGCCTTGGATTAAAACAGTTGGAAGCTGTAGGCCTTGTCAAATTAGCATGCATGGTATATAATCGCATATACAGGGCACCAGTGTTTCAGAATCCATATCCATGCTAACAGAGAAGGGAAATTTTCTATTTCATAGGAGAGATTGCCATCAGATAAACTAAAAATAGGCAAAAACTTGCCTTACAGACTTCCTCCTACAGCCAGCTGTGTGGCTTATATTACTGCTAAGCTAAAAATTTATTTAATTCAGCAATTGCAGCTTTCCATAGATAGAAATTAGGAGCCCTTCTCATTAGGAATAAACTGTGAAATACATCTGAAAGAACCAAAAGCAGCTGTTTATAAACACAGCACTTTGCTCTAGAGTCATAATTTACAAGACCCCTAGCACTGTGGAAACCCAAGATAGGAAACTGTCAATCAGTTTCAAACTTCTTTACAGGTACAGAAGAAAAAAATGCCATCATGTTGAGCATTGGCATGTGTGTGTCATGTTGAGCATTGGCACTGTGATGTATAAAGCTAGTTTTCCTGCTTTTAATATGTTCTACACTTTACCGGGAAGGAAAAACACTTCTTCCTTTTTGAAATTTTGAGCTAAGTGACCTAGGTGACTTTGTTACAAAACAGTATATATAAACAAATCTGAAAGGGTTTTCAGTCCGAGAATGTTGCTGTAGATAAGTTAAACCCTAAAAAAAACCCGCAATAAGTTTGGATGCCACTTCATTTATGGCATCATGGACACTTCAATAGTCATGCTTCAGGCTCCAGAGTTCAAACCATGCCTCTTGTCTGGATGACCCATGAGTTGCATTGAACCTGAAATGGTTTTAACTGTTTCTAGAAGTCTTGATATATAGAACATTATACGACTTTGTTTGCTGAGCTTGCTATCCAAAAAATACACAGCTGGCTATCTGGGTTGTTCTCACGTCTTTAGCTAGATGCCAAGAACATCCTTCAGGGAAAAAATGAGCAAGGTTTAAAACATACACGAAAGATAAAAAACAACCCAAAAGAGAGTCATGGAGAGCACCCAAGAGTCCGAACATGAGGAAGTTTACATGACCTCTAACAAAATGTCCTCAGCTAAGAAAGCCTCAGCTGGCAATGATCAGCCTCGACATTTTAAATGTCAGTCTCACTAAACGCCGACGCCATTCTCTCCATGAGACCATTTAACACCACTGACTCCCTGTGGTGCACCTCCCAGAGGCTTCCAGCTCCACTGATTCAAGGACCTCAACTAACATGATCACAAGATAAGCTGCCAACCCTTTGCACACCATCCTAACTTCCCAGTATTTCTACTGAGTGGCTCTTTTTCCAGATTCCCTCTTCCCCCAAGCTTCACATTTTAGTTTTCTCCCTCTCTTATTTTTCTCCCTTCCATAGTAAATGCTTCTACCTATACAGATAGACCTACTGATAAACACATCACTAGAAACACATCCATGAGTAACTTAACTGGAGCAAACACAAATTACCAGTTGCTTTCTAATCTAATGCTTGCTAATCTAACCTTTACCTTTTATACAGGAAATCTGTATGAAGCTAAGTAAGCTAACTTTCAAAGCTCCTGGAAAAACTAAAGGTTTGTAGGGATGGAAAGAGAAACTTCTGTTATTTAGACCAGTCCTGATTTCATCTTCTAGACCTATTTGTCTTTCAAATGAGATCTGCCCATTTGAAGTTTCAGTCCATTCTAGCTCTAACACCTTTCTTTTTTTCATAATCCATTTATTCTGCTTCAATTTAGCAGCAGCCTGCACACCCAAAATAAACGCTAAGTTCTAAACTCGTCAGAGTGATGCCACCCACACCTTCAAGAGCATTTACACATCACGTAAGAAACAGAAATCCCCGTACACAGTATGAGTCACTAAACTTCAGCCCATTAAACTGTGTAGCAAACTGCCTCCAGGGAGCTTTCTAGTCCTACATCATACCTCCCAACCTTCAATGTGGGACTGCAACTGTTCAAGGGCTTCCAGTTTCTCCATCTGTCTCTTGGTCTCATTGATATTTGTGCAGACTGTCTTCATTGCCTGCAATGCGTTCTGGACAGCTGGGTGATCAGGATGCTTAGATGGAGTCCTCTTAGCTAATTCCTTTAAAAAAAAGAAAAGAAAACATGCAATGTAAACTTAGAAGTGGCTCACAGAAAGGCACAAGCATTAGTCTGCAATCCCACAGGAAAATGCCAGAACCACTGCAAAATTAAAGAGAAGCTGTGGGCATGTTGTTGTAGAATGCTGTTCTCTGTTCTTCATCTGTGCAGGGTTGCCATTTTATATGAATGCTGCTAAATAAATGAAGCCATCACTTATGTTAAGTATGCCAAATTAAGAGAGCTCAAGCCAAAAACGTTTTGCTGTGTCACATATGTTTGCTTCTAGTGTGAACCAAGGCCAAATAAATTAAAAGATTACATAAAAAACACACTGTCCACTTCAAAGACATGCGATATACTGTTGACCTAGCCATGGTCTAGATGCTATACCAGCCCCAGTGATGTGCATCCAGTATTTCAGTGATGCTGGATCGGGCCTCTTCAATCAGATAAACATTCTGCCCATAGCAGGCCTTATCAGGAACCAGTAGAGCTATGGAAGTGGGGTTTTCTGTGAACTATGGCCCTACAGGAATAATGCTAGGCTGTACACTCCCCCCAGTACTTACAGAAATTATCAGGTGTAGATTAATCCCAACTCACATGAAGCTTTAGCACCTAGGTTGTTTAGATCTATAACCACCAGAAAAATGCAACCAAAGTGCAAATCAGATTTACCTAAGAGTGGAACTGCCCTCATGAGAAGCCCGTCTCTTTCCACTGACCAAAGAGGGATTCCCGTGAGATGCCTCTCCTAACTCAGATGCCCCAGGTATGGGGTGTCTGTACCCAGGTGCTGGCAGGGGGGCTGCAGGGGCCTCTGTGAGGAGAGGCGAGGGGCTGCCCCGTGCCGGTTCCAGCCGGATCTGCAACAGACCCACAGCAGGACCTGGCTGAGCCCATCGGAGAAGCCGGTGGCGTCTCTGTGAAAACATGTTTAAGAAAGGGCAAAACGTGGCAGGGCAGAGAGGAAAAACATGAGAGAAACAGCCCTGTGAGCACCAAGGCCTGAGAGGAAGGCGGGGAGGAGGTGCTCCAGGTGCTGGAGCAGAGATTTCCCTGCAGCCCCTGGAGCAGGCATCTCCTTGCAGCCCATGGAGAGGACCACGACGGAGCAGATACCCACACTGCAGCCTGTGGAGGACCTCACGCTGCAACAGGTGGATATTCCCTGAAGGAACTGTGGCAGGTCGAGAGCCCATGCAGGAGCAGGTTCTCCTGACAGGAACTGCAGCCCATAAAGGACCCACACAGGACCAGGTTTATCCTAAAGAACAGCAGCCCCAGCAGAGCTCACGCTGGAGCAGAGAAAAGTGTGAGGATGAAGGAGCAGCAGAGAGGAAGTGTTACATACTGACGGCAATCCCCCATTCCCCATACCCCCCTGCACCGCTCAGGGCTGGGGGGAAAGTAGAGGAGTTGGGAATGAAAGAGTGAAGTTGAGCCTGGGGAAAACAGCGGGGGCTGGAGGGAAGGTCGTTTTGTTTTTCACCATCCAAATATATTTTAATTGGCAATAAATTGAGACAAGTCTGTTTTGTCTGTGATGGTAATTAGTAAGTGATCTCCCTGTCTTTATCTTGATCCACAAGCATTTTTTCATCTTATTTTCTCCCCCCACCCCATCAAATAGTAGGAGTGAGAGAGTGGCTGGGTGGGCAACCAGCAGCCAGCCAAGGTCAACACACCACATGTGGATAAGCACCTATGGCTCTGTGCATGATGAGTCTGAGTGTCCAGAAATTGCAGGGAAATGCGCTAGCCACAGCTGTCCCACATTTTTATGTGTCAGGAAGTATAATAATAATTTTATGAAGGAGGAACTTCATTTACAGAAGAGTAACTAACTTGTCCAAGGACAAGTCATTTGCAGAACCAAGACTTTCTGGCATTCAGTTCAGTGTTTTAACCTCCAAGACAGGCCCATGGCAAGTGGAGAGGGCTTCCCAAAAAGCAAAGTGGGAAAAAGTGTTCAAGTGGGAAGGAGAGAGGCCAAGAGAGCAGCAGGAGTTTAGCAGGGACTCTTCCCCAGATTACGTTTAGGAGGTTGGGGCACATGTTTCGACTGGAGAGATTAACATAGAGATGAACAACGTGTCTGCTCGGAAGGAGTTCCTAAGAGACTCTGCTTCACTTGATTCAATGCACAACAGCCCAGTTAAACACTGCCCACTGAAAAACAGCAGTGGGAAAATCTGGGACCTGACAATATTAACCAGTTTGGCAAAAGGGGTAACCACTGTCAACTCACAATTAATCATTTTTTAGACCAATAGTATTTTATAGTCAGCCACAATTGGATAAAAATACATTAAAGAAACCTTAATTAAGGCTGGTAATTTCATCTTGGTACATAATATGGTGTTTAAGACCCACATTTTTAGATTGCCTGGAATATTTAACTTTCTCGCTATCTTCTGTTTTGCCCCAACATGTTATTTGGTTGTTTTAAAGTCCTGTGTCTGAATGGCAAACTCCTGCTGAACTGCATCATTTTGCATGAGACACAAGAATGAGTTTGAATATAGCCAGAGAGCTGGCACAGCACTGTGGTCTGAACACAGCTAAATTGCTTCAGTCCATAGTTCCCACAGCTAAGAGCAAAGACAGCCCGTTACAGTTGTTGTTCATCCAAAATAAGTGATTGCAATACCCAAATGCCTTTCGTGGGCTCCAACTAGGCTTAATCGGTGGTTTGATTTGTCTTTTGCTTCTCCACATCAGCATGTTAACCTAAGCAAGTGTCTCTTCACCATACAAAATTTTGCCATATTGGCATTAATTTTAAGATCTTTGTGCCATGCTGTCTTGCTTGGCGCTGACATACTCTGATTTCAGGCGTGATCCTGAGTATTACTGGGGCTTGCCTTGCCTGAGTTGGTTGCACAACTTGTAATACAAGCACTGTTCCTAAACTGACTTATGTCCATACACAACCTCTAGATCAAATTAACTGGTACTTTTAGGCTCAAGTTATACAGCCTGTCAGAGAGTGGAGGGATGTGGGCTGAAGTTCAAGTTCTGCTGAAACTTGCATTAACTTATAGTAACTATAATAGCTGCTAAATCCAACCATTTTTCTAATCCAGACACTCTGAGCTGCTAAATCAAGGAACTTTCTCTGTCCTAGTGTTGATTCATAGATCTGCTCTACAAAGTTCTTTAGATAGAAGTCACCTTTAGCACGTGAAAGGTTTGTCATAGCTAGCTGTACTTTTCTACTAGTAGGAATAACTGTAGAATAAATAATTAGACTGTGAGGTGCTCAGATACCAGCAAAATTGGATGGCATATTTGAAAGGAGGAAGCTAGAGTTAAAAGTAGTACAGCTTTGTTTCTGCCTTTGCACAGACCTCCTCAGTGCTTCCTCTCTGCTTCCTCACACTGGTGGGAACAAGACTTAATTCACTAGCACTAGTAAACCATCTTGAGACCCAGTGTTACAAAAGTGTAAAGTATTTTAATTATTTATTTATTAACTTCTCGGTTTGCAGAACCTTTTAAAGTGAAATTTGCATCTTGAGATTAAACTGCTTGGCCACTGAGACTCCTTTAAGTAATGCAAGAGACAGGTCTCATGAGAATCAAAATATGGCAATGGGAGGTGCTCTTATTCCCACATAGACAGATCCTGGAGACAGAAAGGCCCAAATGAATGGACAGGAACGTCAGATGTTTGTCCAATGAAATGTAACTATTCAGTTCTTTGCATGGATTTGGTATTTTGATAATTTACTTATAGCTACAATTTCTCTTTTCAGAAAATTATAAATGGAAGTTGACAATGGCTCTTGTCAGATGGATGACAGAGGAGATGGGTAATATGCTGACAGCTGGGAATCCCATTAAGAGAGGAGTTAATGATCTTAAACTCTTGGATGATTTACAGAGTGAGTAACACATGCACAGCAAAAAGAGGCTGGCTGCTACAAATGTCAGTTGATACCACAAATTAAATTCCCTGTGGAAGTTTTTACCCCACTTTTGATGAAGATAAGGCCAAGGAAAGTAAGTGTTCAAAAAGAAAAGTCAGGAGAGAGGTGTTGCACCTTGGTGACACTAGCCTCTGCTCCATGCTTCCAAAACAGAGTGCAGATTTTTTGCTACATGACTCTCATTAAAAGTCAATGAAGTTCTGCAGCTCAAATGTCACCCACACTACTTTGGAAACAGATATGTATACTCTAGCACCGTCTAAACATCCCGTTCTGAAATATCACCAAGACACAGAGGAAGAACTCTTCACAGCAGGCCTCTGCATCTTCCCCACTCCTGCTAGCTGCCTGCAGTTCTACCCAAGGAGCAGGAGAGGAGGCTGGAAAAGCCAGGGAGGGTGCTGGTTGGGGCAGTCGGTTGCCTCAACAGCATAAGCAGCATAGACAGACAGAGAACTTGTCCCACCACTGCCTCGTCTTAAGCCATCTGAGGAAGAGCCATGCTGCTCTGACACTGCCATTCCCAAAAGAGCAGAGCCTCGCACTTCTGAAATACAGTCAGGGAGCTCTGGGTGCTTATTTATTTTAAATGACAGATTTATGATGTGTAAACTCTGAGAGCATTTGACAACATTTTGAAAGACAGCTGAGAGACAGACCAGATGGCAAACCTTGGCTATGACTGTCCTCCGTAAAGCTCACATATATTGTTGTCCGGATTTACTGTCTTATGTATTGCAACTTGTGCACTAATAGGGCCAGGAAATGAGGTTTTGCCACTTGCAGAAAACTATTCTTTGCAAAGAGTTTCTTAAACTAATTCATAAAACACATCTACTTTCTAGCTACGGACTTGTTAATCCTTCAGACTAACCAGCAGTGGAGAACAGAAAAGCTGGTATTTTTCACAGCCTCTATCATCTTCACCATCATCCTCTGACTTTTCTCTCTTCTTTTTGGGGTGTGTGGGGGGAAAAGTTGCAAAGGTATTCATATCATAAGCTGGGGGGGGGAGTTTTCTCTGCTCTTTAAAAAATTAAGACAGAAATGGGAACTGCGTCCTCTGGGCACAAAATTTTCCTTTTATTTCACTCCTCTTTCATAGCTGCAAAGATTGAGGTTGTGCCACTTATAGAACATCTACACACAGAACACGACTCATTTTACAAAGGGAGTAACAGAGCACTCCAAGACTTGTACATCCAGCTGTAGTGTCCTCCTGAACAGCATATAGAAAGGAAGGACAAGCCATCTAGATCCAATTTACTCAGAAATGCCAATGTTTGAATATGCAATGGAGTAAAAGGATTTCCAACTTAAGTATTTCAATCTCAGATGCAGCTTTAAATAGCTTAAGGCTAAAAGAGTTCTAAACATGATAGAATCTAAATATAAGAACTAAATCACATAAGTAGTAAGACATATCATGCTTACAGATTTGTCTGTTCGCTAATTGTGCTTAAGCCCAAAAAAACCAACCAACCAACAAAAAAAACCTACGAGGACAGAACTCAGCAAAATGAACATTACACAGGAAGATGCAAAGAGGTGGCAGGAGGGCATAAACACAATTTTAATATTTCCTAGAAAAAAGGATGTTATTCTGCTTAACTGATCTTTTTTAAAAAAGAAGTCTCTGTCATCCTTCCCCATGTCCTCCCTTGCCACAAAAAAATGATTGTTTGTATACTTAAAATTGACAACTGAACACATGTTTTGCAGCTGAAATTTACAAGTCTCTATATTTTAAAAATTCCTTCCTCCTATCTTTATACTCTTGAGGACACTCAGACATGGCTTAACATGGATTTTGCGCAATGAATGTTAACATTGTGCATTGACTGGTGCAAATCATTGCTTGTCAGGCTGTCTCGCTTTGCACTACAAACCAGTGCATGCATAAAATACGGTTTCAGAGATACATCCGTTGGTTACTTACTGAACATCTCAGGATTACAGAGATAACAAAGACAACATATTTCTTTGCTTATCAGTTCAAAAAGCTGTGTTAATAAACAGTTCAGCTCCAAAATGTGCTTTTTTTAAAAAAAAAAAAACAACACCTTTCTGTGAATATAAATGTTTACAGGAGTTTTATATTTGTAGTTTACAGTTTTTAATATTTGCTTGTATTAAAATTTATTTTCCACTTAAACTAACCAGAAAATAAATGTTACACCAGGCTCTATCCATGTCAAGCAGGTTTTTTTATTCTGTATATTTTTAAAATTTGTAATTTATGTCAATGTTTCTGCAGGGTAAAGACTAGACAAGCAACGATAAATCAGTAAAAGTGATTACGTTCAATGTGCCATCAAATCTATGACACATGCTAAATTAAAATGTAACAAAAACATGTTTCCAGTTTTATAAATATTACCAGTTATTTGTGATTATATATAAAAAGTGTGGAAGACAGAAGTATGATTTATAAATTGGCAGTGTTTCTTACAACTCTGTAGGGTATATATAATTCTTAATGTTGTGCTACATAGAGCTGGATTTCAACCAGGCAATGTCATGAATCTAAGAGCAACACCACTTTTCTTGGGGGGAAAAAAGGAAGGGGGAAAAAAAAAAAAAGACAAAACCCCCAAGCCCCCAGAGATTAAATATATTCAATTATGGCTAATTAGAAGGTTCTGTTCCTTAAACAGCTCTGAGAAAAATGGAGAGAAAGAAGAGGGGAGACAGTGAGTTAACCTTTCTTCATCCTGTTCTGTACCCACACCACTGGCTTCCTATCTTTCCCTTTCAAAGTCCAGGCACTGCATTTATTAAGGCCTGTGTGTGCCTCACTGTTGGGCTTTCCCTTTCAAGAGAATTATGAATCTGGTCACTCAGCTTTTTGCATCCAGGTTTTTCTTTCTCTCCTAGGACCAATGAGTCTTCCATCACATGAAGCAATACAAAATTACTGCCCTAAATCGTCCATGGAGTTGTGTGCATTATGAGATATTTTTAAAGGATCAGAGGTGGAATGTGCATTTCTGGCTGGAGTCTGAGCAATTCTTTAAGAGAACAGACATCAAACAAGAAACAACCTCTGTGACATACACTGGGATACCAGGAGCCTGTAGGGGTGCGGCTATCATGTGCCGCACATTCCTCGTGTATTGAGAGGAAGGAGAGAGAAACACTGCTCCTAATCCCCACCCCCAATGGTGTGATTAACTCATGATCACCACTCCCCCAGGGTTTTCTTCTTGCTGAAATAAATTCTCTTTATTAAGGGAAAAAGGCTATTTTTGTTCAGATTGGTTTACACAACAGCTGCTTCTACTCTTAAGTAGTATAGTTCTCACTAATTAATACATAGTCATACAATTATTATCGGTGAGACAGAGCTGCCTTAGTCCAAAATGTTCTGCTAGAAATATTTACTCGGCAAGCTTTCCAGTGTACATACACGCCCTGGAGTTTTAAGTCACTCACACAGCATATGCTCTCAAGGTCTGTGCATCTGTTTGCCTTTACTTCTTTTCTTCTTACCAAATCATAATGCCCATCACAGCAAGCACAGTTTTGTTTTGTTTGAGCCTAGTCCAAGCCCGTTTCTCACTTTTAAGGAAATTTTATAATGAAGCTCATCGCTAACAAATATTCAGAACTCCTACATTCCCAAATAGACTTCAAATCATTTGCTGACCTTTGACAGCAAGAAAAAGAAGTGGAAGTCACATTAGGAAGGTTTTGGACTGGGGATAAAACTAACCTACTGACCAATAAATTCTGTGCTAATTTTCTTGCATGCTGTCTGAAGCAGACAAAAACTGTATTAGCAACAAAATTATTAGTATCATTACTGCTCTATTTGCACAGAGATTATGAATCACCATGGCTAGGTTTGAGTCTTGCCCTTCAAAACATATATAAGGCTTGCAAATTAAACAGACTTCCAAAGAAAGCAACCAAAATTTACAAACAAACAAAAAAACTGTTTACAGTCAGCCACTCCAAAGCTGCAATGTTTGGTTCACAAAAAATAGAAACTACAAATAGAATTGAAATTTATCAATCACCATCATTTGAATTATTGTTTGTCTCCATCATTTGTTAGTTCAAAAAACCAAATAGTTTCATCAGAGGATGAGAAAACATAAGATCACCAATTGCAGGATGCCATACCTTATACAGGAAATTATTGGCAATATATGCTTAAGGTGTATCTACACTTGGAGATATGACAGTATATTATTGCTAATTAAGTAAACCAAATTAACTCCATGCTACATGCTATTATTTTGAAGAAGAATACTCACATATGGTATTATATAAAAAAAGTTATAGTATTTTAAATATGTGCCTTACCCTACTATTTAGGTTGACTTTCAAACACAGACAAGTCTGAATTATTGTGTTCATACTATCTTTATCAAACCTAACTACTTAGCTATACTACATACTTACGCTGTAACAAGGTCATACCAAAGTTATCAGAAAATCTGGATGTTCACAAACTCTTGCTAAAAGCAAAGTAAAAGAGGAAAGTAGGATAGCTCTGGTCTATGACTTTTCTAATCAGTTGGAATACAATAGTATCTGTTTGCCCTGGGAATTAGATAAAATAAGATCCAATCCCCATGAATACAAAACAGCTATTTCAGGAGCAATAACTGCAGTTCAGTAGCAAAGGGAGAGCAAACACTTAATTTGACGGTTGTGTTATTTTTAAATCTACTTTTTTTTTTTTTGCTTGCTTGGAGAGTTGCATTTTCCTGGTTAGCCCTAACAGAATCAACCTGTATTTTCCCTTAGCTGTTCTCATGTCTGAAACATTTGTGTCCACTCTGCTAATTTTGTGCTGGCAAATATCAAACAAGTCTTGAATGGGATACAATTTATTCGCTATGAATTCACTACCTTTGAGAATCAGCACCAACTACACTTTCTAATGACCACAGCCGTTTTCTGAGCTGAACAACTCCTAGTAATGGCACAATCTCACTGACTGAGGCAGATTTGATGCCTAACCGAAACAAAGTTCCTCTGAGCTTTTTCTTAAAACTTTTATTTCCTGTCCAGGAAAGTAGAGAACAGCGTGTGATTTATATCAGCCTGTATACAAAAAGAAATTCGTAGAAAAATTGAATGCAACATCACGAGATGCCTCGTCACAGCTCCTCCCGTTGGCTCCCTTCATGGCTATCTGTTCGATAAGTACGCATGGGTCTGGGTGAACCACACCAAAGCCAAACGCCAGAGTCCCCATCCCAGAAGGCAGGCACAGCGTTGGCATCAGAGGACAAATTTATCTTCATTCTACCCCACTGTGGCTTGAAGGCAAGAAAGACTGTGTCAGTCTTAGCCTTGCTGGACTTGGTTTTGGCTTTCAAAAGAGGTTTGCGCCAGCAGGTCTTTTGACATATACAACTGTGCACCTGTGAGAAAGTGGAAACCACAAGTTTATTTCCACAGGCCAATATTTGATCCCCAGAGCACAATGACTTCAGTTGCCATTTGAATTATGGTTTAGAAATATTTGTTTTCTTCTAGTCTTTTGTTTACTACCCCCTTGCAAAACAAATTCTTAAAGAAAAGCAAAATAAACTGGTCCATTCATAGCTCTTCCAGTCCCTGATACAGAACCCCATACTTTCTGAAAGACTTGCCCTAGAATGGTACAGAGGAATGGGAAAATTTAAGCTGAAGAATACCAAAATGCCATTGCCTCGATGACGCTACTACCTTGTAATCAAAGGCATGCGTTTCTTTTAGGTGTGCTCCTGTAGTCAGCATCCTCATGGCATTTGAGTAAAAGCCCTGGGATTTCAGGAAATTTTGTAGTATTGGCAGGTTCTGCCATTCTAATATTTTGAAGAGCTTTTAAAACAGAATAGAGATTTTAATTTGCAAGTCAAGCTTCTGTCAGCAGATAAAAAGTCTACAGATTATCCAAACTGATAGAAATCTACCACTCATAATCATGTTTTCCAAAAAGCTTAGAAATTAAGCAGGTCTGATTAGCAATGGGTGATTCAGCAACCAAGTCATATTAAAAGAGAAAAAGAAGAGGCACTGAGGTGCAGAAGAAATGTAGGGAGTTCCCTAAGACAGCCATGGACATGGCTTACAGCTGAGATCCCCAAACTGTGCTTCAGAGATGACTGGTGGTCCACATATTGAGTGGTCAGATCTGATAGTGAAACCGCATTGAGTTCAGAGCTACTTCAAGCTTATCAAGGACACAGAGCAAAATATGAGAAATACAGAGTGCTAACACAGTGATCTTTTAGTCCAAAATGTTTGGAAAATACCGGGATAAAACTGGTTAAAGATCACTTTTAGATAAGCACAGCAAGGGTACAGCAGATACTGACCACTCTGGCTGGATTAAGATGTTTCCAGCATGGAATAAATATATGAAGGTATCTGGCCTTCAGGCTCTGTACCCATTAATGACTCCCTTCATACAAAGGGTAACCATAACAGGAAATCTGCAGAAGATTAACACTTCATCTTTTAGTAACAGCACAAATGTAGGGATCAGTTCAAAAGTAAGAACCCAGCCACTATTTCCTCTTGTTGAAGTTTCTTGGGAAATAGGAAAGGAATCTCTATAAGGAATCAAAACAAGCTCTGATTTTTAATCTTGAACACACAGCTAGATAATAATCACACAACACACCACACAGTGAAAAGAAAACATAAACACTATCAAAATACTTAGTCAGGAATGCACATTTTCAGGTCCCCACATCCCCTGGTCTGTTTACCGTAACGGATGCTGCAGGAACTCCCTTTCTGTACACATGGATATTGCTCACAGTCATCATGCAGATCCACAGACTGAATAGGCACCAAATTCTCTCCACACTTACCCCAAATAAATACAGTGGACTTAAACTGAGACATCACTAGGTTTTCAATCACCTCTACACAACCAATCCTCGCCGAAGGTAACTCAGAGCTGGAGCCATTTCCGTGCTTTCCTGATCTAGGCATCCTTGCCCTGTCTTGACTATTACGAATACTGTGGAAGAAATGTTTGTAGCAGTCTCACACATTAGCTTCTCCTGCTATGTGCCTGAATTGCATGTGCTTTTGTTTGTTTGTTTGTTCAAGCTGTAAGCGGAGTCATGGATAGATTGACTGGACTGATAAACTGGCTGTATACACATAAAGCCCATTAGCTAGGTCCACAAGGAACGGTGCATGAATGTCTGCTGTAAGATGGGTTTGTGCACAACTGCATGGACAACAGAATGATTCCACCTGTACAAGAGACGTATTTTGAAAATTCGGCTCTGAAAGCTCCAATTGGATGGATGGGAAGAAATAATTTAAACATTTATCAAATGAAACTAACAATTTTAAATGGAACAGATCAGTATTGAGCTAACCAGCTTGTACCTATGAAAACCCTTATTCATGCTGAATGTATGGACACAGCACTGCAATAGCTTTACATGACATACAGTTGATTCATGTGGTCAGCCTGTGACCAAGAGCAGCAGCTGATCACAAAATTCTTACTTTCTTCCACAACTCAGGAAGGGATCTTTCTTTCAAAATACGAGGCAATTTCTTCTTATATTTTTTATTAATTAATTTTCTTTTACTAAATGTAATGTTACTCTGATTGAGAAAGAGACTGACATCACTGAAGATTGATGGCTGTTAGCCACAAAGTAGCTACAAGGCCACTGGTGATGCAAGCTCCCCCAGAAACTGTTTCCTCCTTTTCCCTCTCCTTGTCCCCACCAGGCGTGTGACCCACCCCTGACCTGGAGGGATGAGAGGCAAGGTAGCTCCTTTTAGGTCTTCTATTCTTTAGCTCCTATGGTAAGAATACTAGCAAGGGGGCCAATTAGCGCCAATGGCAGTAGTCATTTCTGCAATGACATCTGTCCATTGGGAACTCATCTGAGACGACCAAACAGTTTTCAAACAAGCTGCCAAACAGCTGTCAGATGATACAGGATTTTGATCATTACTGACCTGAACACACTCAAACTAGAGACCTCGTGATGAAAGATGTATCCCATTTCCACTCCCCAGAGCCATCCAGTCCCTCAGAACACTGATACAATTCTATCTGAACACAGCTTTTCAGGAAGTAGCTAAAATACCACTCACAAGCCTTAGTAAACGTCTGAGGCATTAGTTAGTAAGTTACTCTGTCTGGTCTACCCACACCATTACAAGATTTAGCAGCCTGTCAGCATCTGCCAGCTTTTTGACTGTACCCATAAAAAGCTATTTTCTTCAGAGAGGATCCAACTTTTAGAAGTGCAAACCAGGAAGGTAGTAGTGACAACAAAAGTCAGGGCTAAAAACCTGCAGAATCACTCCAAGAATAAAACAACCATCTGGAGAAATACTTTCTTTGGTTTACCTTAAGCAGAAGTGGATATTTGCAAATTCTCTGAATTGGAGTCAGCAGATAACCCTCTAGTGGAATGTCTGTCGTCTTTCTGCCTCCCAAAAGCATGCAACCCTGTAATCAAAAAAGGAAACAAATGTTACCTCAGACACAAAGCTTTCAGATGCTCTTTGACATGATTTTGCATTCCTATAACACGTATTATGATCAGAAAGCACTTTGCCACATGTAAGACACAGAAAATGGGACTTCGTTCACCACTGAAATACAGCCATCAAGCCTGTAAAGTTCTTTGTGCATCAGCAAAAGAAAATTTGCTGTGGATAACAGTGGCTGTGTAGAAAGGTATCTTCCCAGAGAAATATTACACAGCTGGTGACTCAAAAAATGTCATAACAATATGATGACAATCAGCAAACCTAGATGCACCATTACCTAAAAGAATGCAGCCTACCCCCACAATTGATACGACGATTTGTCTTCATTCACTACGCAAAGTTTGTGCTGTTGGTCCAGATAACTCTTGAAGGCTAAAATAAAGCCTACTAACTAGTAATCATGGAATTAACTCTAGTCCAATCCTTATGTCTGAAGGAAATCAAAGTGCAATTGAAATAAATGAGTCATCTGCATCACATCCACCAATTCTCTGGCAAAACATTATGTCTAAGCACAGTTGGACAAACAGCATGGGTGCACTGGCTGGCTAACAGCACACTTGTAGCTCTCAACCAGTCACAGCACGTGTTGCTGTTTGCCCAGGAAAAAAAAGCTATGGGACATGCAGGCAAGGCTTCCTTGGAGGTAGAAGGTGCAAGAGGCAATGAAATTTAAGGAAATCAGGTTTCATTAATTCTGATACTCATAAAAAAAAAAAAAGGGGGTTTCAGCATTACTTTTGTGAAGCTCTGACTTCCAAACAGAAAGAAGGTGAAGGGCATTTCTCCACCTAGAAAAATTACTACTCTCCCAGTGTTGTTTAAACACAGTAAGGAAGGGGACAAGTATTGGACCAATACACCAAAGAAATACACCAATACACCAAAGAAATCCAAGTCCAAATAGGTTGAGGAACAGAAGCAGCAACTGATCAACCTTTGCAATACTCACACAATGAGTTCACACAAATTTGGAGGCACCCTGCATTCCAGAAGAATCATTTCACAGAAAATTTGTGCACACTACCTCAAAAAAAGTGATGCTCAACTTCTCGGTAGATTATGGAAATCCATTTCTCAGGATTGACATGGAAGGGGAGTATAAGAATTGGGTATGGCATCGAAAAAAAAAAATCTACAGTCCTTGACCTGTCCTTATTTTGTCACAATAATCTGTAATCTCTGAGTGACAAACAAATACTGACCTACTGTAAGCTTTTTATACATTTCCCTGAAGAGTCTGTTACGGGCTGCTGCCAGAGACAGGTAGTGGACCCAGATGGACTTCAAATCTATTTCAGATAAACTAGACTACACTCCTGTGTTCAACCATGAATCTGGACAACTTTGCTCCAAAAATCACCCCCGTTGCAAACCTGTCCCGTCGACAGAATCTGAAGTTTAAATTCAGTTCAGCCAAGATGTGCTTTCTTTGGGCATCACTGATAACATTTTTCTCTGTGAAATGTGTGCTGTGGCTCAGACACACTCTGAAATTTAGTGGGTTTTTGGCTGTAGTTCAACAATCCTCTTCAGGAATGTTCACGGACATCATACATAAATCTCATTAGTCCTAACTGGTATTTTTACAGACAATCGTCTGTAAAATAACCCTTCCCCAGGCTATTCTAGATCTGTGGCATTGGCTACCAGCTCACAATGCTCCCTGTCCAATTTTCCAAGTCTCGAGTGATTCAGTCCTTCCCGTCTCTTCTTTCAGCCCTCTCTCTAACTCTGGGCTCAAAACTGCCCTTTAACACTTACTGATTTTTCAAACACATTCCCACATTCTATATTTCAGCAGCTGTGAGGGGGCAATCACGCCAAATCTATCCTCACAAGCAAAGCTTTGTATTTTAATGCAGCTTTCTCTGCCTAGTGGCATTATAGCATTGGCTTTAGGAGGCAGTGGAGAAGAGAAGGGAAGCCTGGGAGAAATTATAGCAGCCACAGCAAAGTAGACACTTCAGTGTAGCCTCTCCTCCCACATTTACTGCTATTTTAAGAGTCTCTTGGATTCAGGTGCTGCAGCAAGCCACAGCAGACAGCGTGACATCTTTTATGTGCCTTGTAATCAGTTTGCCAGCTGGTGCCGGTAACACAGACAGGAGGCTTTTGCCAATCCAGTGGAAGTGGAGAACACTCTGCATGTTGGGAAGGATGGTGTTTACATGCACTTTTGTCTCTTCTCTTTCTCATTAGTTTCCCTCAACAGAAGCACCCAGAGGAACTCACAAACAAGGAAAGGGCCACTTTGTGACTCAAACTAATGGTTTAACAAGGTTGATTAAAACTCAGACACGACAAAGAGATTCTGACTACCCAATAGCATGGGTGCTCGTCCCGGCTGCTCCCTCCGAGGCCTGTATTTTTGGCTAAAAAAATGCTCTGGCCCTGCTTGTGATGGACATTTCTGCAGAAGTTTTCTTTTGCTGTACTCTATCGGGGAAGAGCAGAAAGAAAGGAGAGCAGGTCCTTTGCAAAAAGACAGCCTTTCTTTTACCACATAGCATTTAGTAAGGAAAAAAGCTAATGTGCCCACCTACATACCAACCCCATTCCAAATGCCATGCATCCATGGCCAGGAAAACAAGACACCCAAAAATCAAGCAGAATTGGGGTGAAGGCTAGGAGGAGAAACATCAAAGAAAAGAAAGAAAAATAAGGAATGTTGTGCAGAAGGCACTGTCTACTGGTTGTTTCTCCTCCTAGCCCAGCCTCTATGGAGGCATTTGAAAGCTGTATGCCAGTCCCTCCCAACATAGATACTAATACATCATGGGTCGGATGGGGAGTTGGGTCATTTTTGACACAAGCAGCAATGACGCAGTCAAAAGAATTCATCCAGACTGCATTTCTTGCCCACAACTGGACTCATGGGGAAAAAAGTGTCAGAAGCAGGCCACATTTTTCTGGTGGGTCTGCAGATGGTGAATTGGTCAGAGAACTGAGCAGGGAATCAGATCCCCTGGGAACTAGTCGCAGCCCTGCTGCTGACTTACTGCATTACTCCTTTCACAATCTTTGCTCAAATTTTCTGTTGCTTCTTTTAAAAAAAAAAAAAATTCTTCCCTGTTTCCACTGAAATCACTCATACCAGAGCTGTGCTTAGTTCTGTGCCTGAACTCATCAGTTATTTCAACACCTATCCATCCTGAGTGCTGCATACCTGGAATGGGTAATATCTGCAAAATGCCCAGCGTTCCTGGGATACCAAAGGGTTATTATAAGTACAGTGCAAAGTCAGATCATTAAGTCAAGAGTGCTAGAGAAGGTGCTTACCAGGAGGAATGTTCTCACTGTTGGGATCTTGTTCAATTCCATCAGCAGTCTGAGTGCTTTCTCGTGGTTGCTACAGTACTCCTCGTACACAAAGAATTTGTCTTTCTGCAAGGAAAAACATTGTAACTTATTGACTCAGACAAAACTGGAGTGACTACTTTGTCAGTCTGATACCAAATTCTTTAAAAAGGGGTGTGCACTCAGAGTGGCGTTAGGATTGCAGTTTACACAACGCGCGTGATACTCCTCTAATGTGATACTGTATAGAAGTGTTCCACTAATTCCTAACTTAACTCTGTTGTAAGTTAACATTAGCTTTCTGAGCACAGAGCCTTCCAAGCACTTTTCCTCTTAATGCATCACTGAAATAATATATTCTTTGCTGAAAGAAAGAATTTTGCTATCTCGGGGATACTTGCATGTGTGTCAGGATACTCCAGCATTGTAGCCAGGAGCAGAGTAAAGTCAGGAGCAAGTGGGCTGACATTTCTGAGCTGTGCTGACCACTCCTGCGGAAGGAAGAAACAGAGGTGGCTGAGAAGAACCAAGGCCTGGAAGAAGCTCAGAGATCTGGAGGGGAACTGTAACACAAAGCAACCAGCTGGAAATCCCCTGCCTTTCAGGGCAGAGGGGGAACCCCCAGTGAGTTGTCTGGTTCACTTTGTGTTCTGAAACAAGCAGCAGACTTCACTATTTCGATGCAACACTAAACAGTGGGTCAGCTGTCCATAACAGTTTCCCTAAATGGAAGAATTTCATCAAATACACACAAAATAACCAACATATTACAGAAATTAAAGGAAGGGAAAGGTAGCTTCACAACTAGATTGAGGTACTTACACTGGAACATGTCACACCCACCAGCACATGCAGTGGAATGAAATCCCCTGTTAAGAAACAAGGGTCAGCTGGCAGCACCAAGTTCTGCTTTACTGATCTCCAGAATCAAAGACAGTGCAACTTCTTCTAACTAAAATGATCAGAGATGCTGAACCCGTTGCAAACATCGGATATCTGGAAACACTGAAATGATTCACAAAAGCAGCAGTAACAACTATTTCCATGCCTGAGCAGATCAGGCAAGGAGCGAGTTGATCCTTTCAAGGCTGTTGGGAAGGGCTGAACTTTCAGCAGCTATGTTATGAGATTCCAGTATTGCATTCAATGGATGGAATAAAAGCGGGGTCAGGAGACTGCATTAGGCTTAAGTCAGGTTAAATGATTCAGAAGCCAAAAAGACCCATCATTTTTTGGGTGCTCCTCACAACAGTAGTTTCTTTCCTAGTTCAGGTTGGCTTCTATGCCACAATGCAGTGCCATGCCGAGATACTCAGGCAAGCTAATTTGCATATCAAAAGTAATTTAGATGCATTAGTGTGGCATTCTGCCAGGGGTAATATGCGAGGCCTTCCAGAGCTGGCATCTCAGGGCACCATGCCATGTAGACAATGCCCTCCAGAGTTTGTTGTGGCATTCACATCATTAATTTTCTACTTAGAATCCTGGCCTGAAAACATTCTATCTGAACTTTTTCATCTCCCCAGAATTAGAAAGTTAATTTTTTTTTTTTTTTGGAGTTTTGATTGGACTCCTAGCACTCTTCAGAGTTGTAGAACTTCCTGTGTTAGCTGAAGATATCTGCAGCATCTAGCTACTTTTAAGACAACTCATAGTGATCCAAGACTACTGCCAACTGAAGGAGTTAAGTAACATGAATCCATGGGAATACAGCTGCACTCACTGGGCATTCCCTTCACTATTGTCAATGGAAAAGAGATTGTGTTAATATTAGTTTGGGAGAATTTGACATTCTGGTCAGATGCTCAATGGCTAGATGTACATGCTCAGAGATTGTAAAATGCTCTTGCGTTTGGTTTATCACCAATCTGATGAAATATTTTTCCCCTCCTTGTACTTCCAAAGGAAGAATTGAGAATAAATAGAGGTACGTCCAAACACAACAACAATGGTACAAAGCAAACAAAACAACAGCCACAAAGAGTATGGTGCAAAGAGCTGGAATGCAGATGTCCGAGACTTTTATCCTTCATCTACAGCTGTTCATATTAGTACTGGAGTTTAATACTGGGAAGCTGAAAAGAAACAAAGGCTTCTGACCACCAGATGCAGGAAAAGGCAGGGCTGGGTCCATAGTACAATATAAAAGAAGCAATTGAGAGGCATGGGATTGTTTTCAACCATAAAAACTGGAGAGTTACAGAATGAGAAGACAGATATCTGAGTTTCTCCTACATTTCCTCCTCTCACCTCTCCTCAACTCTCTGGATGCACAGAAGCAGCATGCTTCAAACTAAAAATAGTAACCATTAACACAACAGCATCCGTTACATCAATGCACACAAAATGTCATTGCTCAGGTTTCTGACTGCAGCTTTGACTGCCTGGAGTTTTGGGAGGTTATATTTAGATCACGACAAAATCCCTTTGCTAAAGCTCAAGTCAGTACAATAATTATACGCACACCAGAGTGCTTTCATCAAGTCTTTTCCAGCTGTCCTTCATGCATGAGACCCACAAATATGAGAACTATGCTTTAAATTACTCAGTGTCTGAAGTGTTTAATTTCCTCTCTGGGTGACATTCAGTTCTGAACTCTCCCATCTCCTGGTGAGGAAATTATCAGTTACATAATTACAGATGTTAGCCCAGGAATTCTGAACCTGCAGTTACTATATATTAAAGTGCAATTATGGTCAGAGATGTGACCACATAAAAATGGCACCTTCTTACTCAGCAAATCTGCTAGATACACAGCTAGACCTTCTGATTTTGGTGACAGAAATAAGTCTATATTGTTCTTAGTCTGGTTAAAATAAATCTTTAACCAATAGTTTATTCTCCAAATATGTTATTTTGGGTCCATTAGAACTGCCCACAAATTAGTGCAAATTTGAAAATAGTTTTGACCAGAAAAAGCAAATAAGACATTTGGAAAATTGTAGCGATTTCATTTGAACATATTTTTAAAAAGGCATGGCATTTTCTTGTTTCAAAGCAGGCTGAAACCAATTTTGTCAACATGAAAAACCTAAACAAAACAGAAGATACAATTCTCAACAAAACAAGATCCGTGATGACTTAGACAGTAAAACTGATCACTCATGCAACATTGCTCCTAAAAATGAGAAGACGACACATTTCCCTCGAAGAAGTTTCTAGCTATTACGTCATCAAACCTCTAGCAATATGGCAATATCAGAAATGAAGCATCTGTCAATCCTCTGCCCTTCTGCTCTGCAGACAGTCATACGTGTTCATGACCTGCACGAAAGAGCCTATGCTGATGAGGTGTGATTATTCCAAGTTCGGTGTATATGCTCTCTTCGATGTTAAAGACTTGTTCTACATGCCCTTTTGTGTAAGGCTGCAGATTCGATTTTGAATGAATGTTTAAGTACGTTCTTTATTGTCTGTTATGGTCAAACCCAACTACAACTCAGAAGAAATTCTAGCACCTAGCATCAGACAATGAACTTCTCATGATCATCTGATCAAATGGAATACACTAGGGCAAACAATGTCTGTCTTCTGAAGTAAAACAATTTTTCACACCTGAATATCAGAGCAAGTGCATTTCATCATCTGTTAAAATACTTCAAGAAGCCAATGTGCAATGATCGCTCTTTTGGAACCCTTGCAAAATCTGCTTGCTTGCTTCTGGTGTTACTCAAGAACTGAATCCTTCTGAACTGGAGATCCAGGGGAGAGTGTCCTAGCATTATTATAAATGCATCAACTCTGATCCTAGAGGCTCATAACAACTAAAAGCAGTGTCCTATTTCTGAAGATCAGTGGACTGTTGTTGAGCGAGGCTCTTCTAGGCCAAGGTGAACCAGGAAAAGAGTTAGGCCTACGTAGATTAGAGGAAATTTAGGATACATAGATCTCATGAACAGAACCCAAACACTGCAGTCTGGTAGAACTCCACATTGGGAATCTGGGGATCTCTGTCAAGGATATATGATACAAGGAAACTTACAGAAAACATGCACCACTAAGAAATGCAGTGTCTGGAAAAAACAGTGCTTCAACAATTTTCAAGCTATTCACCAAATTTATGAGCGTTTTTAACATTGAGTTGCTGAAGAAAAGCACCTATGCTAACACCCGGCTGCTGACACGGACTGGGTTCATAATCAGGACTAAGAATGACATTGCCAGGTGATCATGATAGAAGATACACTGATACATTCAAGATTCACAGGCCTTATGTCACTTCCTCACTGCAAACTCCCCTGAGGATACATCGTGATTTGATGATAATGAAAAAGCAGCACTGAGGGTGTTCTTCCCAGCACCTCTTCTAAGTGCATCACAACAAGAGAACCTTACCCAAAATGAAAGACCAAAGAAATATGTTACCCATGTTTTCTCTGTAAACTGGCTAACAATGTGCACTCTGAAAAAAGCTCTTCAGCCATGCTGCGGGAGCGCATCAGTGGAAGAGAACAGCTGGCTTTGTCCCCCGGAAACCTCAAGTGTGCTGCACGGGCTTCTTGTGGTGGCAAAATGCTGTACACCATTTAAAAAAAAAACGGGTTTCAGCACCATGGAAATACCTTCAGGAGTACTGTTTCTGAGGCACAGGGTTTTTTATTAATGCCCCTGCTTCATCAGAACAGCCCCAATTAGGGAAATGGAGCTTTGGAAGCTGAGCAGAAAGGAACCGAGGACTCATGCTGAACCACAGTTGCCACTGGCATCTCCCTGGCACTTGCTGGAGACTCACTTATGGAACCCTTTACTGTGACAGGGCACAAATCCCACCTCCCTCACTCCCAAATATCCACAGTGAAGCTTGTCTTCTAAAACCTAGGCACAATCTGCATGCAAGGACAGATTATTTCCTCCTCTCTTGATACTCTTCTGTTAACTGGTTCTTACTCAGACTTGAGGCATCACAATGCTACTAATGGTATTCCTACATTTCTTTAAAAGTAATTATGGATGAGACCAGCTTTTTCTATATATTCTGAATCAAATATATGTTTTACTTCCTTCTGCATAAGCTGCTTCTTCCCTAGGGGATCATGAAAAGCTGATGTACACATGGTTTGCAATGCACTCCACAGACAGCAATGTAAGCTGATCTCAGTCACACTGTCTCTATCAGAAGACAAATTCTCACCAGCGCTCATCCCTGTGCATTACAGTTTCATAATTCTTGTATTGTTGCATGTTTGATAAATAAGGAACATTACATAATTCTTAAATTTAACACTAATAAAGTTACAAAATTATATGTTCATATACAAGAAAACACTACCAATGACTACATACACCAGGCTTGAATTCAGTCAAATGACAGGATGTTAACATTTCTGGTTATTCAGCACCACTCTGAAACACAGTAGACAATTTGACAGCATCATTCAAAAGCCCTCTAATTTTGATACCCCTGCTAACGAATACTAAAATATATTAGTACAGCACATCTTGTTGGTAGGCAATGATTCTAGCGGGTATTCAAGGCTTTAACTAAGTTCACCAGTATGTTTTTCAGCAGCTGACACTCAGTCCTCACATCTGATACAATTTTTGGGCATGGTCTCAATATAACACTTTCTGACACTATTTTAATAATTGTCACAGCATAAATAAAAATTAAACAAGGGGGGGTAGTTGGTAAAGCTCTACGAGTAATGAATGGCTGTATAATTGCTGTCCGCTCAAACCTGATGAACTGTGAAAGCATGAATTTTGATTACGAAAGCGTAACAGAACATACTTTGATAGGAAGTTGGCCTGTGGCTTAATGCAGTTAATAAGAATTTGAGGAAATGGCTATTATGTACATGCTTTCTAATTTTCAAACATCTCAGGAGAGCTGCTCCAAGTGAAAAGAAGTGTGCAACTTCAAATTATGATACATGTAAATTAGGTAACTTTGCATTTAAATGAGTCCAGCTGGTAACTAGGTGTATATAATAACTGATCTTGCATACACAGTATGCTCTATATACTTATTAGTCAGAGGATGGCACACATACGTGATTGAAAATCGGGCCAAGTTAAAAGCAAAACAAAACAAGAATCTACCACAGGAAGTATTTCACAGTATAAGAAACAAATTACAATGAGAGAAGCAATGGTAGGATCACAAGCTGCAATTGCACGATCCTTAGTATGGGTCTGTGCTTTCCTGGATCACCTAGCAGCACCAATCTGACTGATTAGGTTGGCACACATGATCATATTATGGATGTAGCAGGAGAAAAAATAATACAGCTATCAGGCATAAAGTCAGATGACACAAAAGTAACTCGTCAAAATGTTCTAAACAACCCGGAACTGGCAAAGTGAATTTGTATCATATGACTACTTCGCATTTTGTATGTCTGGCATGCTTGAGCTAGCATTATGAGTCCAAAAGCCAAATTTTATTTACTTTTGAGCTACAGAATGCAGGTACTCATTTATTCCACGGTAAAAGTCTGTGTGTTGTAACTTGTGCTGCATTTCAGCAAGATAAGCCATCTCACATTACCTTTGGTTTACTGAAGGATAAATGTATGCACAGACACTAACTATTGTAAATGATGTATTGTCTTTGTTTTTAATTTTGATCTTTGTTTCAATTTTTTTAAATTTTAAAATACACACAAAAATTATTCATTTACTTGAAATTGTGCTGCTTTTTTGAAACATTTGGAACCAAAGCAGACAAATTCTCAGCAATGAAATGTGATCAGCTGGGTGAGAAAAAAAAGGGAAAAAAAATTCAATGGGAAAAGGAAGAGTTTCTAAAAATACCTTGTTGTTTAGCTGAGTTTGATGTGGTTTCCATTGTTCTAACCTCATTCACAAGTTTTTTCCCACCCTACCTACAACTTTCATACAAGACACACATTGTCATAGTATTGCCACAAGTCTTAGAGATTAGGGCTAACTAAGGGGTATGGGAGCTTATGACAGGAAACTGCATTTTCAGATAGCGTTAAGTCATTGTACTTACAAATTTTAAGAAAACGTTTCCCAGTTCATGCTGAGACTGAGGTTCTGGTTGTAAACAAAATTCCAGGGCAGCCAGGAACTCCTTGTGAACACCAAGAATGTCTTCAATGTTAGAAAATAAGATCTGAAATACAAAGAGAAAAACATTGCTAGCTGTTAATATATCTGAGACTGTTTTGTTAAAGTAGTAGCACCAAAACATTGTGGCTCTAGACTTGCTGTGATAGGATCTAAAGCACAGACAAGGACTTGTACAGAATGAATTACACTGTATTTGCCCCTTTCCTGGCCCCCTGCGGAAATCTTTATTGCTACTGAAGTACCTGCTGTAAATGAAGAGTATCTTACCAGATACCTGAGCATAATGAATGTGAGCAACCTCTTTCAAGTCTAGAGAAGATTTCCTATGAGACCAACCAGGTGAATGGAATCACAAGGACCAAACTCACTTTGCAGGAGATGGAAGCAGGAAGTCATTTGCCTTTCCTGCCCATGCATTAGAAATCACTTTCTAGAAGAAAGGGACTTGAAGCTATCACACACAAAGATGTACCTGTAAATAAGAGACCAAATCTCTGCCACATGGGATCTAGCATTTCACTAACAGGAGTACAAAACAGTGTAAAAAGCTTGCAAACCACAAGAGCAGCATTTTAGATTTCCCTTTCACTGATCTCAGTGGTTCTAAAAGGCGTATGTAACGGGATAGAGGCCCCTAGTTTAGACGTGTACTAAAAGGTAATTGTGCAATCTCACAGCTAAATGATCCCTGGTGATTTGAATATGCATGTGCTAAGGGGAATAAACTGCCAGGGTGAAAGCTGCTATAAATACATAAGATTTTGTATTGGGTTTGCATGGCAAGGTTTTGGTAGCGGAGGGGCTACAGGAGTGGCTTCTGTGAGAAGCTGCCAGAAGCTTCCCCCGTGTCCGATAGACCCAACGCCAGCCGGCTCCAAGTTGGACCCACCGCTGGCCAAGGCCGAGCCCATCAGCAACGGCGGCAGTGCCTCTGGGATAACATATTTAAGAAGGGGGGGGAGGGGGGGGGAAAGAAACCTGCGCAACAGCAATTGCAGCCAGAGAGAGGAGTGAGAATATGCGAGAGAAATAACTCTACAGACACCAAGGTCCATGAAGAAGGAGGGGGAAGAGGTGCTCCAGGCACCGGAGCAGAGATTCCCCTGCAGCCCCTGGTGAAGACCATGGTGAGGCAGGCTGTCCCCCTGCAGCCCACGGAGGTCCATGGTGGAGCAGATACCCACCTGCAGCCCAGGGAGGACCCCACACTGGAGCAGGTGGATGCCCGAAGGAGGCTGTGACCCTGTGGGAAGCCCACACTGGAGCAGGCTCCTGGCAGGACCTGTGGACCCATGCAGAGAGGAGCCCACGCTGGAGCAGGTTTGCTGGCAGGACTTGAGACCCCATGGGGGACCCATGCTGGAGCAGCCTGTTCCTGAAGGACTGCACCCCAAGGAAGGGACCCACTCTGCAGCAGTTCATGAAGAACTGCAGCCCGTGGGAAAGGACTCATGTTGGAGAAGTCAATGGAGGCCTGTCTCCCATGGGAGGGACCCCACCCTGGAGCAGGGGAAGAGTGTGAGTAGTCCTCCCCCTGAGGAGGAAGAAGCAGCAGAGACAATGTGTGATGAACTGACCGCAATCCCCATTCCCTGTCCCCCTGCGCCGCTGGGAGGGGAGGAGGTAGAGAAAACTGGGAAGAAGAGAGGGGTGGGGCGAAGGTGTTTTTAAGATTTGGTTTTATTTCTCATCATCCTACTCTGATTTGATTGGTAATAAATTAAACTAAACTAATTTCCCCAAGTTGGGTCTGTTTTGCCCATGACAGTAATTGGTGAGTGATCTCCCTGTCCTTATCTCAACCCATGAGCCTTTCGTTACATTTTCTCTCCCCTGTCCAGCTGAGGAGGGGAGTGATAGAGCAGCTTGGTGGGCACCTGACATCCAGCCAGGGTCAACCCACCACAGCTTTATAAATCTTAATAATTTTCATACAAAAGATGAGAAGAAAGTGTGAATACACATATAGGAGATGGAATGCTACCTACATGGGGAGAGAAGTTCTGATACGTGGTGACAGAGCCATCAGTATTGACAGCCACTGGAGGAAAACCTGAATGGGCAGAGTAAATCCTGGAGTCTGCAGTGACATACATATTGCAGACAACATTTTCTATCACTTTGCTTTAACTATGCCACTTGCAAAGAGAAGATCTGCAGTGCAGTCAAACCAGCTTTCTCATTGGAAGCAGCTTCCCGGGTCTTGCACAGTGAGGGGGCGCACACTCCTCTGAACCCCAAAGCGTGCAGCCTGACGGAGCCAGCCTTCATCTTCCTGGCATTCGGTGTGGGAAGTGATCAAGCCTGACATCTTCCAACACTTCCCAAAGCACCTTATGGTAGCACTAAGCTTTTCAACTTTATGCAGTGGAATTTATTCACCAGATGTGACACCGATTCAGCCTGGTGGCTGGTGATGTGGCAGTAATTCAGAAAAACAATAATCTGTAAATTAAGTCTAATTATTAAAGACAAGAACGAAACCTCAATTCCTGGTTTAAAACCAGTTTCTCTCTGGTTTTCCAGGAGTAGATAAGATCAGGAATTCAAGGAGCCTTTGTCTCTGCATATACCCAGGTTCAACTCTACACCTTCTGTTATTCAAGGATAAGGCAGAACTATTTCTCTCAAACTCCTCCTGCAAGCTGGCTGCATGTGCGGAGCAGAGCCTGTTGCTTGTCTTCCTTGTCTTTGCTCCCCTCTCACTTCAGCAATAATGAGATACGGTAGTATGCACCATCATTAATGCGTACTTGTGCCTCATAGCTCCTTTCTAGCTCTGAATAAACTAAAAGATTCAAACACTGCACTTATGGGCTCTGAACATAAATAAAATAAAGGACAGGGAGCTAGGACCATTTGATTGCTTCCAGGAAACGTTCCATGCTAATCCAAGCAGAGCATACGATGGTTCTGTCACATGGCTGAAACTGATGTGATGACACGGTGGCCTCTTTCTGCATGGCTTTGCCAGAAGCTGTGCCAAAAGGGGATTAACAAGGAAGAGGAAAACATCTGTCAGGGATGATTTTATCCTTCAGGAGCAGTCTTCAGGGGGTATGTTTTGATCCAAGGAATATCTATGTAATCTAATGAATTCCGTGGTGGTCAGTAGAGCTCTGCTTGCAACAGAATTCACAGATAAGAAGAGACACTTGAAAATCAAGGCAGCAGAGAGACCTTGACTGCATGTGCATATCTAATACACAGTTACCATTTATAAGCCTCATGCGAGGATCTATGTCTGGCAGCTTGCGTACACCCTCAAGTTGTACTGCCTTCAATCTCCTGTATCAGTAAAATGACATCAGCGCCCTGCTGTGAATGTAGCATAATACTAACATATCAATAAAGTTATTCCCACATGAGGCAGTGAATAACCTAAAAACATTTTTTTATGATGTTGCTGCAGCTGTTAGTTACTGGAGTACTTGTAAAATCTGGGCCTGGCACAGGACTCAATGTGGCCTTTCTGGAAGGGGATACAGTGGTCAAAGATTACTGAAATCTCCAGTGCTTAGCGCCAGCTGTAGGAGAAACCTGCAAAAACAATACTGGGAGCGGTAACCCAAATTATCTTAAAAAGCACTTTCTCCTTTTGCTCAGAGGTGAGTGACTGCCAGAATACCCTGTATTTTCCTCTAGACATTTCTGCTGCATGAAGAAAGAGAGGAGAAGACAGGCTTCTCCTTGCATAAGCTGCCAAACCATTTATACATCCTTGCTGCTGCCAGCCACTTCACAGCTCTCTGGTGACTCAAGATACATAATATTAGCAGGCAGAGTTCTCAGAAGTCCCAACACCACCTCGCTTGTCCTGCCTCTACCAGCAAGGGGGGAGAAAGGAGAGGGAAAGAAAGAAGAAAGATCTTTCAACTGCAGGAAATAAAATGAAATTATTTGGAGTGGGGGGGAAGGGGGTGAGAGGGGGAGATAATATTGAGTCTGATCAGGAAAACTGTGCCGTTCTGATTCTATTTCACCATCAATAGGTGTAGGCCCTTTATTACTGAAGAGAAGCTCTGTTATTGAAAGCTGGGTATTGTATTAATAAGAATAAATGAGGTCTCACAGTGGCCTCAAAAAGACCCCCCAGGCACTTCAAGAATGACACAAAAATGAAATGGTACTTCCCCAGAGGAGTGTGATGAAACTTCAAATAGAAATACATTTAAATCAGCAAAAAAATACGGATTCTTCTGCACAGGCTTTGTGGGCACTGCATCTGATTATGTGGCAGTCATAATTAATATTCATTTTGACGATATATGAATAATGATAGAATAATAACTTTCACCAACATCTGCGGCTGTTCATCAAATTGGCAAATGGTTGTTTTTATTTCCCATGCAGAGCTTACTTTTTGCACACTTCTTTGCACATGAGATCTATTGTCACTAATCACTTGTCTACTTTTTCTTCAGCCACCCCCAAACTTACTTCAGACCCTAGATGGTGAGTTTCTGGGGAGCAGGGACTTCCAAATTTGAAGACAGCGAGAGGCTTAGCTCCACAAAGCTGCCAAGCCGTCTTGCTGATGCCAGTCAGTCGATACTACAGTATTGCTAGCCTGTAGAATGAATAGCAAAAATGGGGGCTAGAGCCCTGCTAGGATTTCTATACATTCAAGTAATACTAGCATGTGAAATGGAGGAACCAGCCTTGGGGAAACGTATGCCAGTTGCAGTAGCACTGGCTGGTGTGATATACCTATTATTGCTGTGCCCTGCTCCCATAAGCATAAAGGGCAAAGTTTCTGTGATTTAGGAACTACAGGATCAAATACAAGCCCTATAAGTAAGCCTTTAATGGCAAGAAAACTGCACCCTGTCCCACTGATCATCAGGTTTCACTTGCATATGTGTACAAGGAGGAGTTTTAAGCCAAATTACTACAAGAAAGTGTTGTTGTATTTATGAAAATAACCAGCAACAAGGCCTCCTGTGACCACAGCTCTGTGTTCTATGTTCCATATCTCTTTCCGGTGCAAAATTCATTCAGGAACCTCTTCATGCAAGGGTCTCCTGCCACTTAGTCCTCCCACAAGAACTCAAATTCCTTCCCATTAGAACACAAAGGAATATTCCTGCCTCCTTCTCACAAGCCCTATCAATTTCAGATTTGTAGAAGATGGCAGATGCAAATTGGCTAACTGAATACTGTCAAGCAAAATAGACAAGGGCTGTGCATTCCCTGCCTTTCCTCTCAAAGAGACTGAAAAGGCCTCTCTGTCCTCTACCCATTTCACAAATCTTGCCAAAAGTTAGTATCTTTGACAACACTACACTGTTGTCAAATTTTACTGAAATTAGCTGGTGGGATGAAAAATTGCTGGAAGATGACAGCTATATGAATGGGCAAACAGATTGACAGATAAACTGTCAACATGAGCCCCTTTTCCTTAGGGAACTAGTTTAATAATAAGCATCAATATGACATGAGGATATTTGATATTCATATCCCTGAACCTATCATCTTCCCTACCAAGAAAATGAGGAAGATAGAAGAAATACCTTAACATTCTCTTCTGTTATGTACTTCTCAGCTTTGTCCACTGCATTCTGGCGGATCCGGTGAAGAAATGCCTGCAGAGATAAAAAAAATTATGTTCAAACAGCTTGATACAGTCTGATTTCACTCTTTTGTATCCTCTACGTTCCCATTAACACAGTGCGGCTGATTACCTTTAAGACTGAAAGAATGTAAACATTTACCAAATCAACACCACAGTTCTTAAACTCAGGGTAACACCAAAGACATTTCCTACAATGTTGTTGGGTTTTGCCTGGCCATAAATGTCTTCCCTCTGTTGAAACTTTTAGACTTAATTATCTAAATAGACCACAGCAAGGGTCTCTGTTTTTTCTTTGAAGGTTTTCCTTCTCTCTAAGATGCAGCTGTTTTGACTTTGGGAGGCAGCATGCCTGACACACATCAAGACATATGTCAGCAAAAAAGACTGCAAAGAATGACAAAAGGACATTCATGCTGCTGGAGCTGAGCATGTCAGAGCTATGAGCTAGGGTTATGGACAAGTTCAACAGACTCAATACTTGGGGAACGGAAATGGAAATCACCAGACAGCGCCTGGGACAGATTCTCCTGTTCACTGTACTACATTTCGTTAAAAACAGACAAAACAATGCTGGAACTTTATGCCTAGGCCAGGTTTCCTCTCCCCTCAGCTCTGCACAACTTTGGCTTTAACAGGCAAACCAATAAAAAGCTCCAGGCCACGTACAAATGATCCCGAGTATCAGCCTTCAAAGTGTAATTCTGGCTACTGGAAGTTGGGACCTACTTGCATTTGCACTGAACATACCCACAACGTATTTGATCCAGTGGGAAGGGTTTAGCAAAGCACACTATATGGAATTTCTACCTCAAGTCTCCACTGTTTTAGCAACCATTGGCTAAAGGGCACTTCCGAACTGAGAGTAGAGAATTTTACCTTCCACAGGCATCACAAAAGAGAGATGCAAATACCCGCAGGTGAGACTGAAGGGAAGCCAGTGAGGACAGAATCTGCTGTGATAAACTACATGACCCATGCACAGAAGGCTAGAGGGCTTTCCTCTCTGTCCTTGTTAGTAGTTTCTAACTCTCCTCCCACACAAAGGAGTGAGCCCTGGGGAGTGCTGTGAACACGGAAGAAAGGAACTTACCCACCTGAGACAGAGAGGGGAAGTGGGTCATTTTTTTGTATTTATGGTACAAAGCAGCTTTGTTACATCTTTATAATAAAAGGCTTTTAAAAGTTGAACTATTCCTGAGCAATGCCCATGTCAGCTGATGCACACTCAGCTTTTTCTTTTTTCCTTTTGCCTGTTGGGATTGGCAGCAGCTTACAACCTGATAAGAAGCAATGTCACTGAACCAAACTTAGAGCTTATGGAATGCCTTCGCCCCCGGTATTTTCGTTGGAAGACAGTGAACATGTCCCTCTGTCTGACTTGCAGCACTAAAAGGGGCACGTCTCTGTTTCTGCTTAGCCGTGGCTCTCTGTCACTTGTCAGCCATTCACACCTTACAGGATAGGCACCAATAAAAAAGAGATTAATTAATGAGGCACACAGACCCTACATTTGTTTTCAGCCCTGGATTCTCAACCTGCTTTTGAACAAATTTCAAGGACTATAACCACGTTGCTCCTCTTGTATTGCTAAACAGGAAGGAGATCCTGGCTAGATTCCAGCTAGATATGGAGAGCTTGGAGCAGATTGTGTGGACTAAGAAGCCTGAAGAACAGATTCCGACGTTAAAGGAACAGGACATGTGTGCCAGCAGCGGAAGAGGCATTTTATAAGAACCAGCCAGTCCACCTTGCCAATAATGTGGCCAGGAACTGCTGCAATGTTAATGTACTGCCCAGCACCTTGGCAACAGTCAGGGAACTGTCTGAGATGAAGTGCTCAGCATGATGACTAATGGCAGGAGGATTGACAGGAATAGCTGTTGCCCTCCTACTTCAATGTTGGGTGTGATATCTGAGCATTAATAATCAGGCATCTGATTTATATGAGGTAGCACATCATATTAAAGTCACTCATTCTCAAAAGATAAGCCAAGCAGAGACTTTTCCTTACTTTAATCACATCTCTGTTTGGAGACAACAAATCCAATTGGAATGATTAATTAATCTACACAATTAACAGCGCCACTGGTGACTAATAGTTACCTGCATATTAGTCCCAGTATGGCCGGTCTAATAATAGAAAGTTGGTAAACAGAATTGCAAATCACATTAACTGTTACAGGCTAGTCAATAAAAAAGCAGAGTCTCTGTTTATCTAAAAAAACAGCTTTTCTGTGATGCTTGTCTGAAAAGATAATGTGAGCATGACAAAGGGAGAAAAGGAGAGAGAAAAATCAAACAAAAAATGAGAAAGGCATAGAAGCAGGGAGAGAGTAGAAAGGATGAAAGACATGAGGGAAAGAGGCAATCAACTTTGTAGATAGTTTGTCAAATCTCCTACAGCCTCTGATTTGTCTTGATGTGCATGAACAGCAGTCTCTCCAGTAATAATAAAACAAGACAGTTACAAGAGATTTTGGTCTTAGAAATTTAGTAGTCTAGTTTCCAAAATGCGTTGCCCCCAAAAAATCAAAACTTAGTGGATGCAGAACTATTTATTCCCCATTTTTCAATACCTTCTCATGTGCAAACAGAATCTTTTGCAACAGAGTCATTCAAGTTAAAAAGCATGATAAACACAAGCTATTAAACAGCAGGTCATAGAGCTAATGTTGCATGCCCTGTTCACATGACAACACCACTTTCCTTCCAAACCGCTTCTAGCTTGGAAAAAGCAGCCCTTTTCCCAGAGATGTTGTTCAGACATTCAGGCCAGTGTTTTCCAAACTTCTTAAGATTTTTTGTGCTACTGGTTTTAGTAGGCTCTAAGCTCATCCGTACCAACACCATCCCTCTATTCACCTGGTGACACAGGCTCTCAGATCCATTACACAGGCAACACAGGCAACTCTCTCCGGGAAACATAGCTACAGGGAGTGGTATGATGTTTTATTAGACCGATTGATTTATCCGGAAAATCAGACAGGTATTTGGGCCAGGACGTGACAAATGTGATGAAAAAAGAGAGAGGGGGTGGTGGTGAATATTAAGAAACTGCCATGCCCACATCTTATTTATGTTCCAAAACATATTGTTATTAAAGAGGAAGTAGTTGAAGAGTTAAAGGGTTTCCTGGCCACGTAAAAAGTTACTGAGGCAAATGCTCTCTCTGGCTGCTCCAACGTCTTCACACTCCACACAACTCGTATATGAATTCAAGGGGTCTAGTCCTTGACATTTTCCATGAGGAACTTTCAGGAACCCCTCAGTTATAACCCTCTTCATCTGCAACACTTTTGATCTCTGCATAAATGAACTCACTATCCTCCAGGGATATGTGGAAGCATAGGGGTCACCTTTCTTGGGAGCTCTTGAATAACATTTCTAGGACTTGGAGACTCTGAAAATCATTCCTAGGACACAGCAGGATGATCACGATCACCTCTCCGCTGCAATCAAAAGCTGAACTCTCTACTGTGGCGTGCTGTTGGTTTTCTACACTTAAAAACTATCAGGGATTCAGGGAAGGACAGCAGCTTATAATACACACTATACTGAAACCGCAGTCACACATCAAATCAGTAAGACGCTGTTGAAGAGCTAGAGAGAGACGACCAGACAACAAAAGTAGACTCTGTTCCCTTCTATCTGCTTGTTGTATGCTGGTCAGGACTGATATAAGGTTAAAAATTTGACAAAAAAAAACAGAGACAAAAAGATGGCAGATAAAATGACATCTTTCCTTCTTACCCCCATAGATGCTGCATTTACTTTCTTGCCATTTATAGTGTTCTGCTGTGCTCACACTGGGCCAGATCTCTGAGCAACCCAAGCTATATGGTGGACTACTGCTTGCACAACAGAATTGGGGAAAAGGACTGGTAGAGCCCATGAGCCCAGAACAAAAACAGGTCACGGCACAATGTAGGGAAAAAATGTGAAACCAGACTGATAAATTTTCATTCTCCTGATAAAGGTCTGTGAAGGTCTCATCTTCCATGCATGTGTGCGCTAATCATTAGGAAAACAGCCCACAGAGGATTTGTTTTTGTTTAAAATTCTGCTGCTGCATCAACATAACATTTATTTGTGCACTGTGACTTGTTGCCCTAGAGGTCTGCCTCTTCCAAACTCAGCAGGCCATGTCTGATGCTCCTCATGTCATGCATAAACACAGTTTATAGTTTGACTTATGGTACAAATGCCTTGCAGGATTCAAGAAAATCTATGACAAATCAGAATGAGTAGAGTGAAATGCTTCCTTTCTGCACCATGTCATGTTGGGTAAGTTCCTTCCAATAAATACTAAGACAAACACATTACAAATCTAGAATGCAATTTAGGTATAAAAGTTCATTTCAGTAAAAAGGCTTTTTAATGGCCCCTTTTTCAGGAAGGTGTTTTGTTCTTCAGTTCACCATCCTTACAATCTACTGCTGCAAAGCAACCTTGTTGCTTTGAGTGGCTTTGCTGCACCACAAAAGCACGAAGCATACTTTAAGGAAAGGATCTGCTAATTGTGAGTTTTTCTCACATGAAACAGACTGAAGCAACTGGGATTTCTCTCAAATGCTTTTCAAATGGCCCTTGTTGAATTTTCACTTGTAGCCTTAACTTCATTAGGGAAAATTAGTGTTTACCACCTTCTATGTAGCATAAGTAACACATGGCAAAGACTAGGGACAAGGCAGTGATAGTTTGCTTGTGCCCCTTCTCAAAATTCACGTCTAAGGCAGATACTTCCTCAAATGTTCAGAAATAGCAAGAGATTTTTGATTAAACAGCAAGACAGGCAAACTGTGCATAACCCTGAGGGAAACGAAAGGGAGAACAGAAACAGACAAACAATGATGAGGCAACTGGCTACCATATCCAGAAGGAGCCATATCTGAAAGCACAATCCTGTGAAACCCGTTTTCTGAACAAGTGACTGGAATTTCATATTGGCCTTAAGAGACAAATGAGACAATTTTAAACTCGTCAGTGATCAGGACTGATTCAGAACAATGCAGGGATCCAGATAAGCCTAGTATTTTCAGGCTTATATTTCATTTATTCATTAAAATGAATAAATTGCTTAAGAGTTGTGCAATCAATTGTTTAAAGCTTCTTGCGAGTGCAGACACTTTGATTCCAAGAAAACGTGCTCACAGTGAAAAATGAAAAGGTGATATGAACAATGAATTTCATCACTTGATTGTCACTAGCATCTTCACCTTGGAACTACAGGATAGGTGCTATGCATTAATCTGTCTCTAACAATACAGAGTAAAACTTGTCATAAAGATTTGAACAAGAACCTGCAGGTGTCATTTCAATTTCTTTTTTTTCATCACTTGAATAAGTGTTGCCACTAAATGTGGCTGTCAGATAAGCCTTTGCTCCACTGCAGTACAAGTGAGATACCAAAAAACTCCATTGTCTTCAGCAAAGCGGCTTAAAAGTCCTGTGGGAACACGGCTCTACCGAAATAGTCTGATGATTTAAAATGAATGTTTGCTGAAGTTTGTGTTTTAAGAGCAGGTGCATCCTTGCTCATGTTACTCAATTGTTAGCTTTGAACCTTGTCATCCTGATCATGTTCTTTTGCTTTCTATCAGATATGCAGTTTATAAGCCAAAGCTCTACACAGATGACAGGAAACATAAATATCCTGCATCCTATACGTGAACCGCAGTTCTCACCTGCACTGAAGTCTGAAAGACAATGTAATAAATAATCTCAAAATAACGTAACAATGACTGCACAGAGCTATTTATACAAAATAAATCCCATCACTTTTTTTCTTTTCCCTTCATAACAACTAAGTGCATTTCTATGGAAAACTAAGTCTTTCAGCATTTCCCTCTCAGCATGTTGTAAATATCTGAATGCAGATCTTTCACTGAATGCGAGCACAGCTTTGGGTTACCAAACAAATGGGAATCAAGTAATTTCAATTGGAGGTGAACCTACTTCAGTTCTATTGTTCCTAGAGTGGTCTGCAGTACTGCACACTGTTAACCAAGATCTACTGACTTCCATCCCAGAGACAGCTGCATTTTAAAGACAGATGAAGTCATTCTTGTGTAAATTCAGACAACTGGTTTTCAAACATCTCTTACCTTCCTGGACAAAAGCCAGCATAGACATGTAGAATACTGGGCCTGATTCAGGTTTTCCAGTTGTGAAATTTCAGTTAGAATATTGGAAATCAGAAGCAACTCCTTTGACATCACTAGCATTACGCATGTAAAATGAAGCAAGACTGAAGCAACTCTACTACTTTTAAAGAGTATATTACTGTACCTCTTACACTGTAAACTGGCAATCCCTTATTCACTCATTGCTCAATTAGTGGCTGCTATATTAAGATTTCTATAAAAACACATTTTAAATTATCAGTGTCTGGTAAAGGAAGAAAGACCTTAAGCATCAGATGAGTGCATTATACTGGAATTCCTGCACAGAGTATTTCACCTAAGAAGAATATTTTTCTCTAGATCCTCTTAAAACAATAAAGAGCCGCAGCTGGGAGTGAGAGCAACTCTGCAAAAAGTAGCTCAGGTCTACAGCCTAATTAATTCATCAGCAAACAGCTGAACAGGGACTTGCCTGGTAGGCAGAGGTGTTTAGTAAGAGGAAATAGCATCAGAAATATCTCTTATTGCCCTAATTTCAGGCTTCCTGTGCATCAAATTGGCTTTAAAGCCTCAAAGCTTATTGGTACATATTTATTTTTTGATCTATCCCCTGAAGAGGAACTAAACTATTAGCTAACCAAGAAGATTTTGAGAAAAAAAAAAAAAAAGAAGTAATGTACATTACAGAATATCAAACACATTCTCTGCAAACAGTTCAGGCAGTCTGAGCTGTAAGCTTGCATCACTGCCTACTGCTAAGCAGAAGGTCAAATAGACTCTACTGTACAGTTTTTAAAATGACACTTCTTTTCCAAAGGTTACAGCATAATCTTGGGCTATGTTAGACATGAAATGAGGTGAACTACTTATACTGATCACCTGTGCTCTATGATACTCATTTCACTATTTTTGAAAGCAAATACGAAGATCTCCGTCTTCAGAACTGCTACTCCCATATCCCTGGGGACAATGTCCTTCTTGCTCATATGCCCCAGCTCCACCCCCCACACCCACACTTCCTTCTTTTAAGACGACTTTTTTCATTCCAGTGTTGTCATTTAGAATAACAATCATTTCACACACACAAAAGCATGGATGTTACAGCATGAATCATCTCTTCCCACAGAAGACTGCATGACCATTTGCAAAAAAAGTAGACTACATCTCAGTCTCAGGTGAAACCGCAAAGACCATCAGAAAACAAATGCAGCTTCATCTGCAAAATCCAGATGTATCACAGGGGAGAGATCTTTTTATCTGAAGCATACTTTCAAGAGGTATTTTTTATGATTGTATAGATAAATAAGCAACAAATACATCTATACATATTACAAAACCTCCATTGATATTGACAATTTAATAAACATAAACTAAGCACTGATCATGGCAATTTGAAACCTCTTCCCCAGTTCTTAGTCTGACATATGGTGAATCCTGATAAATGAAATATGGGGAAGCATTCAGAAACTCAGCTGTTTAAAATTATGTAAGTGTATGTATGAATAAAATGCTTGAATAAATAAACTGGATTATTTCTTTATATACTACATAAGAGAAATAGCCACTGCTTATGTAAGCTATATGCCTGAGATCTTTCCAAAAATCAAACTGATTTGTCCTTAACCAATCCTGCATTTTAAGGCTCATGCAGTTATGACCACACTTGCCTGATTTATCTTATATCTGTCTTGCCATTGAGTGTTATACTGTCTATAGCATCAAAGTTAATGAAAAACAGTTGCAAAATATTGGCATTGCGTAGCACTGCGATTTTCAGCGGTGCTTGAGGGAGTCAGACATTCCAATTGCTTTTTACTTACTCTGACTCTCTTGACATGGGTCTACCACAAAATGGTTTCTGTCAACAAATCACTGTGGCTAGGATTCACCTCATCTAATTGCACCCACCTAAAAGTTGAAGCCTACCCTAAGTTAGTGATACAGGTTCCCTCTACAACAGAAAACAATGGGCAGGCAACTTCAGAGGATGAGTCACTGCACTCTAGGAGTGATGTTTAAGGAGAAAGGCTGAATTACCCTCTAGAAAAGCCTTTCTCTTTCCATCAAGAGACAACCTGGGTGACAAGTTTAGATTAGACCACCCTCCTTGCCTGTACCAGTTTCACAGCATCTGGAAATACAAAGTTCCAGGGCAATGAGTGTTACTGAATCATTTCTAAACATGAACCAGTGACTGCATCTCTCAACATGGATACTACGAACATGGGGGCATTGCAAGTTGACACATGCAAAATTAATGTGCACAGACATTCTCAGCACGGTAGTGTTCTGGGACTCATCACAAATGAATTGATCTAGCAGCACTTCCCAGAAGAAGTGATTTACAAAGAAAGCTCCGAAATGATCCCGGGCTATATCAGTATTTCCAGATATGGAAATACTGATATTTACACCAGAATTCTGCAACAACAAGAAAAGGTCAGACCAAATTCATTCATGCATTGACTGATGAAGGAAGGTGAAACCAAAGGGAAATGAGAGTGAAATATGTTGCAGTGTTTCTCACTCCAAAGAGAGATTCCTTTCTTAAGGCGGGTTTGTTTTCATTTGAATTACAAAAAACTTTTTGTGAAGTGAAAGAGAGACTGGTGCTGCAGAGGGGTCCATTGTCTCTTCTCTACCATCGCCCTGACCTCTGCTATCCTCTCTTCTCCTCAGTCACTAATATTTGCATCCTCAGGCAGGTCAGAAGATCCCAGTTCATTTCAGGGCCCAACAAAAGCTACATTTTTCACCTTTGAAATTCTTCAGGACTCATTTCTACTAATTTCTTCATATCTCCCGTACCCTGTCTCTCTCGACTCCTCTTCATGCTCTCCCTCCTCTCCAACACTACCCCTAAATCACTTTGAATATCCTCATTATTGTAGATTTAAAAAAAAACCCCTCTTCTCCTTTGCAGACCCACAGCTTAAGCATACCCTTGTGTGAATATCTATCCCTATATCACTCCAGCCCATTTTTAGTATCAACAGAAAATGTATTTGTCTGGATTTTCAAAGGAGCTTAAGAAAGTTATGTGCCTAATTCTCTCAAGCCTTTGGAATATTCTGTCTTTTATTGGCCTCTTCATGTCTTTCTCCCTGTTCTACAATCATGAGATGATTTTGATCATTTTACTGCACTGGGGAACTTTTCAAATGCTTTCAGGATGTAGTTTGTTTGAATAGTGTGTTTTACTTCATTCCTTTTTTATGCAGAGCAATAAATCCTGACAAGTCTGTGTCTGCTTAGCCTTTATGTTACTTTAACAAAAGTTTGCTTCAGGAGTAAGGGCCCAGTAAACAACATATAAATACCTCAGAATTTGACCCATATTACTTACATTTGCTATGTCCATAATGGAGAGAAGCCTGCAGACTGCAACCAGTTCTAGATTAGTGATGTCTCCAACTACTAAGATTCTACTCACTACCAGGAAATGTTTAATCAGGTTTCAGGCTCTACACAGCTACTCCTTTTTCAAGAGGGAAGTAGAAGCATCAGAGTGACTAGAAACATCAAGTGGTCCCCAAAAGCAGTGAAGTCCAGATGTTGAATGTAATTGTAGCAAAAATTGGAATTTCTTCAATCAATATTTCAAGATTCCAATCTAAGATAAAGAACTTAGATATCAGAAAGATTATTCTCTCCCTTTTCTACTCTTTCTCTTTCCAGTGATGGTGGAATTAAACACTAAATGGACAAGACAGAGAAAAACTTTAAAATGAAATCTAGTATCATTAAAGTCCATGGAAATTTTTTTATTAGTCACAACATAGGCTAGGACTTCACCAGTGTTATCCCCTCAGCGGGTAAGGATCACAGAGAGCAGATAAAAGCTTAAAAAATGTTGAATCTTGTCCTGCATAATGGTCAGGCAAACAGAACTGCCAAAACGTGCAGGGGTGTAAATCCACATAAACTTCACTGGTTTGCCTGTGAGTAGACTCACCTGACAACCTGGCCCTTAGTCTTCCAACTGAGTTTATGGGATGATATTGAATAATACCAATTTTCAAGCTTAGATTGAATCTCTGAGCTAACTGAAACAGACCATTTCAGCTTACTGCCATCAGGTTCACGGACACTTGTTCTAAATTATGTTGTGAATCTACACTGGGCCCGAGTACGGTGATCTCGGGTGACCCACAAACTTTATCTACACTGCAAACATGTAACAAAATTCCAGGATCCTATTTCACTAGGAACATTTTGTCTATGCCCAGCTGATATGTACTTAGAGTCTCATAAGCCAGTTCAGCATCAGACTTTGGATCTAAATAGTGAGATTGCTTCTACAGGTATGTTCTCAAGGAGATGTCCATCTGATCTCAACTCATGTGTATATAAGTGGCTAACAAGCTGAACGAACAGCATTCCATGCACTGACTTACACATGCTGGCTTTCTATCAGGTATCAAATCAAACTCTCAAATGCACGTATAATGTATAAATACTTGTGCTTGATTCTTAAGTTTAAAAGTACTTAAGAGCACAAGCTAACTGAACAGAACCGTACCTTCTCAACTGATAAAATTCAGAGCTACAAAAGAATCAATCAAAATGTCAAAACTAGACATTTCACCTTAGAGAGGTCCTCAGAAGTATTTGTGTCAGATCTGTTTATGCACTCACAGGTTTCCTATTAATCAGTCTTCACAGCTGAGGTAAAACGGGAGGCACTGAAATCCGTAGGTACCTTATCCAGAAAACTAGTATTGCAATTGGCAGCAACTACGAGAAATCCCAGTGAAACTGTCCTGATTTCAGGCATATCGGCCACCAGATTTTAGGCAGCAAGTAGTAATAACTGCATTTGAGAATCTCCATGCAGGTATACTAGGTGGAGTCATGGGTCAAGGGACTTAAATTCCAAAGTTATTTCTAGTTTAGGAGAGTATCCTGGTATCTGCCTGTGCAGCAACTGCAGTCAGCTCCCCCAGGCTCCTTAAAAGCAGCAGTGTCTGTATGGGCTCCCTGGCTGGGGCTGTAAAATCTTACGGAACTTTTCCTCCTTCATAACCAGCAACTGGGGCTCTGGTGCAGCACACAAGCGTTAGCATTCCTGGCCTTTGGAGCTTGAAATTTCCTGCTGGGAGAAATCTGCTTAAGTGCCTGTGGTATGACAATGGGGAACGCAGCTTTCCATGGAGGCAGTAGAAACTCCACAAAAGGCCGTGACGTTCTGGGATTCTCACCACTGGAGCCTAAGGAGAGCGGCTGTTTCTCTGTAGCCTCTGAAAGGTTTCCAAGAACTTCAAATGCATGGAAAAATATGTGATTTGGTGAAAAGGAGTAGAATCCCAGAAGGGGAAGGGGGGGAGGGGGGAAAAAAAGAGGGAATTCCGACTGTCTCAAGCCTCTTCTGTTAAAGGCAGGATGGGCTGATGTTCCTGTAATCGGCTCTCTCCCCCTCCTACCAGAGCACACCAGATAATGTGTGGTTCATGCAGCTTGGGCTGCTTTCAAGAAGCGAACAGCATGTCAAGCTCTCCCTGCTATGAATTCTCCCACCTCATAAAACCAGCAGTTAGGGTATGTTTATTTGTGAGCTAAAGGATTAACCTTCTACAGATAAATGGAAAGGAAAATTAACCACAAGGACACTGATCTGAATTTTTGTCTTCCCCACGCAAAGGTCACGAGGCAATGTGACACATCACTCCCCCTGAAATCAATGAAAGCAAAGTTTAGTCCCCAATTTATTGTCTTATACAAACTGCCGGTTATGCCATGCTATATGTCTTCTGAGAAAAGAAAGTATCTGTTTACAGAGATATCCTTTTCTATATTTTGACTACATAGTAAATATTTGTCTGAATTACAATTTCATAATTCACTAAAGAATAATGCTGCAAATAAGAATGAAAGGTTCCTGGTCTCTGATCAGACCACCAACCTCTCTATAAGTGAGTACAGGGAATAAGTTTGCAAAAACTACCCAGCACTTAATGCACCTTTTCTATCCAAGCTCTCAGGCTTTTTCACTCAACTTTGATTTAAAAAAAAAACCAAAAAAACAACAGGGAGTTTTGCCTGGTTTCAGCTACACCATGATTTCACTTCAGGAGAGGTATTTCCAGGCAACGTGGCAGGAAATATTTCAACATTTGACTAAATCTAATCAGTCAAAAAAGCTGTTAATTTAGAGTTGTTTTTTTTTTTTTTTTTTGAAAGAAACACAAAGCATTTATACTTCCTACCACAGAAAAGAAAGGAACACAGCTTCAGAGCTGCCACTTTGCATGTGCTTTACCCTCAGTCGGTGCTCACGCACCGCTGCTGATTAGGCTTGCATGCAGAGAAAGATGGGTTGCACCCACAGCTGCACCTTGCAAAACCTGCCTTGATGTATTTGCAATTATTTACACACACAAAAGAGGAAAAAAAGAAAGAGCGTCTTTCACATGTTGGTTTAAAAGAGGAATTAGAAAAATTAACCTCACAAGCACATTTTTCGTCACTAGCCCTGAGCAGGAACAAACAGTTTAGCTGATAAAAAGCTGCTTGCTGAAAGTACAGTAGCTGATCTGAGCTAGTTCTCCCAACTGAGCCCAATCTAACATCATCTGCACCATTTTAAAGTGTGCACCATCTGACTGCAGCTGTTCATGGTGATGGCACACAGTGTTTTCCAGCCATCTTTCCTATACTGGAATAAACTAGTAAGTGAAGACTGAACTGGACAAACAGGCAGGAGAAAATCCTCAATTAATTATGAAATATGATGCCAAAATTTTACCAAACCAGAAATCTCCCTGAAGGCAGACAATGTCATTTATGGGCCTTGGTTTTTTTTTCTTCTCTTTCCCAAACAGCACTACACCCCTAACCTCTACAGAGAAGCACAAACGCACTGCAGAGTGGTTTGGAGCCAACCTCTGTCCACAGAGCACCTCAGAAACATCTTCAGAGGGCTTATTCATGTCAGGGTTCCCTCCCAGTTTTGCAGACTTAAAATATTCAGGCTATTCAAAAAAGCACCAGCTTGGGGTCGTAGCCAGACCTAAATTCTTCACTGCATCCAATACTCAACAGTAACCTGTCCCATTCCTTCTCAGACAAGTGGAAAATTATGCCATTTTGCCAGGTCAAAGAGCTAGACAAGAGCAGAGTCTAAAAATATTGCCTGTCCTACTGCCCCAAGCCAGCCAAAGAGCTGGGTTTCATAGTTCCCTTTCACGTACACTTATTTTGCTGTGACAGACTAAAGAAAAGCTCCCTCTCATTGTGGCATTTCTTCTCTGCACACATGTTCTTGCAGAACACAATCATATCACACACAGTCTTAAACCCCAGCTTCCTCTGAAGCAGAGCAAAGAATTAGACCATTATATTTTAAGCATAAAGGGGAAGTTGAGAGAGAGTGAAGCTTGCTTGCAGACCCTGAACTGAATGGCTCCAGCAAGCAGACTGCCCTCCCCAGCATTCCCATGGCCTCTGACTTGTTTTGAACGTTTGTGAAGACATACTAGTACTGCCTGGGTATGTATGAGGATGGACAGGGCTCTCTTAACTACAGGCTATATTAAAAGGTCATCTTCACTTGAGCTATTTAGAACTGACAGGTCAAATGGTTTGTGCTGTGTTAGGAGGGAGGTATTGAAAGTGAGCTAGCAGTTGTATTTCTAATTTATATATATTCTAGAGCAAAGCTAAAAATGTAGCTTTGGTATCCATTTGCTCTTTCTTTACAGAGGTGCAAATAGATGGAAAAACTTAAAAGGAATTACTAAAATTTTAATTTTACCAAAAGTGGTTTTGTGATCAAAACAGTTCGTTCAAAGTATTCTGATGTTTTAAAATGAAAAACAGCTAAAATTTGAGTTCCCTTCATCTGAAATCAACCGAGTTACATTGCTGGGAGATGTGAAGCACATCAATCCAACTTATGTTTTTGCAACATGCCCTCTTCTCAATAACGCTACAGGTTTCTCCTTTGCATTGCAAAAAGAATGATTAAAGCAGCTTAGGGCTCTACCACCAGGACAGTCCTCTGAAAATTAGAACAACTATTTTTAATGCAGGTACTTCATATCTGCAGACCTGGAGCTAGGATTAGATACAGCTTTGCCCACCAGCCCCATCCAGCCGTAGGAATTGTCCCTGCTAAGAAAAGCACATTGACCACACCGCCTACGTGCCAGTGCGCTGACTGGTGCATTTAGCAGTCCATTCATACAGGCTGCCATTTTCTCTTCTCAAATATTTTCCCCTCAGCTGCCTTTTCATTAGAGGCTGAATAGTAGCACCTACTGTCTAGCCAAGAAATTCACACAAGGAGTTCCCTTTGGAGCTGATACTCCTGCCATTCATCCTATCTGTCAATGCAGCAGCTCCCCATCCAAGTCCATCGTCAGTCACCTCAGACACTGCTGGCACGACTTCCCCCAATGACCCATCTCTACCAGTCCAAAGAACAAACCTCTAAATATGCTGCCAAAGCCCAGGTCCATGCTGGGCCAAAGCAAATAGCTTATTTAACACTTCATCCACCACGTTTACACACTGGATTGAATTTAGCCTTTGCGAGAGTCCTAACCGCATCTGTGAACCCAGCTGATTGCCAGTTACTGAGTACTCACACATAGCAGGGCTTTTATTTGTAATAAAATATTTAGAGTGGAAAAACACCCCAGAATTTAATAAAAGCAACAGTCTCAGATTGCCAATGACTTGTGGTGCATCTATTCAGATGCTCGGAATTCCCTACATAAATAAAGCTAGACTTTCAAGTTCTGCCAATTAAATAAATGCCTGTTTTAACTCAGTTTTGTATTAAAACAGTAACCAATTTTACTTATACAAAATAAAGTGTGAGGTCCTGGATTGTAAATAGGCTCCATTTGTGGATGTATTTTCACACAGTTACTTTGCCTAAATAGCTGACTGTTCAGAGAAAAAACGCATCCATTTTGTATACCTAAGCACAACTGCGTAAGCCAACTTAAATGTAAAAAGCACATTCAAAATTGCATTTACACAGTTGAGTTTTAAAGTGTTGGTCATTCCCATAGAAAATACAATAGATATAAAAGCTTTTTAGGAATAAATGTTTATAAAAATTACCCTGAGAGCTTATGGAGGCAACATCTTTTCTAGAGAGTTTGTTTCAGCCTTCTTGCACAGTGAAGATCCCAAGAAAACAATTCTGGATGCTCCATCAACTATCACCTCAATACAAGATCCTGTGTTAAAACCTTTTTCATTTTTATTTGAGCCATGTACCAAGTTAAGGAACTGTGTTTAAATGCACTACAGATGGTGGATAAAGCAGAGACAGGAGTAAAAGTGGGACTGCAACTCTTCCTTCTCTGCTAACAGCCCACGCAGAGTTGCCTGCTCTTCGTACTCTGGGGAATCACTCTTCCCTGACCTGGAAAGAGCCCATCTTCCTGTTTCAATCTATTGACACTGAAAGCTGTCCTGTGGTTTCTCCAGCCTAGGTATTAAAGAAGCAATACAAGATGGAAATAAGGGCGTGATTCCACAGGCAATTACACCAACCAAAACCCCCTCTGCACCCAGTCCCTGACTGCTGCACATTCCTATTCTCTGCCTTGTACCAACATTGCTGCTTACGCAATTAGGCAATTGCAGCCTGATTGCAGCCAGCTTGAGGTAACTCAAACAGCCAAACACTAACCACACAAAAATTAAGTAATCCCCTTACAGCCACCTTAGCTTCTGGAACTGTCTCATCGCCCACTCACCTGAGCATTACTGCTAATATACATAAGCAGTATGTATATAGAATAATGTTAGACACAAATTAGAGCTGTTTAAGCTACTGCACCCACAGCTCTCTGTGCTTTCTAAAACTTACCCTTAAAAGCACTCATCTTCCACTAGAACATAGAAAGCTACTCAAGTTATACTGGGGAGACAGTGAGGATGGGGCTGTAATGCTTGGTCTAACTGGAGTTTAGATTTACATCCTGTCTTTGAAGCCCGGTATAGCCCAGTAGAGCAGGACAGTTGACCATTCTGCATGCATCAAGCCCAAAGCGAGAAGGAGAACTTCCTACACTAATCTACCGTTGTGTACACTTTTGGACTATAAAGTAAACAAGCGAGTCTTAAGGGTTTCACTGTAACATCCTGTGGCTAACACCCTGTTGGTGTATGCAAGAGAAGAAGTGTTAACTGAGCGGCGAGTACACGTAAGAAGCATGGCTTGATATTCAGGGAAGGCACAGGGTTTTTCTCTAAAATTTTCAAAAGCAGACGTGGCTTCAGTGTCAAGCCTTCTCCATCCATCCATTCAAGTACAGAGCTGCTTTCATGTCAACACTGTGTTTTTTTTCCTGCTAAAATGGCAGCCTGCTTGTCTTTAAACTAAAATAAGTAACAGGCAGTTCAACAGTGATGAAGCTACAAACAAAACATGGTATCTGCCTCAGCAATCTAAGGACCTCCCCTGTACTTAATAAATGTCCCCATTTTATTTTATACAGTGCCACCTGTTTCATTTTCCCTGTTGTTTTTTTTCCAAAGGGTACACTAGGCTTCTCAACTTTGGGACATATCTCACTTTGTATCTGTTAAGCTGGAGCACAAAGCAGTGGGCAAAGAGTCCACAACTCCTGATGCATGCTTCCTGCTTTCCACATTTAAGCATAGGAAAGACTTGGAGACATAACTCAGGTCTTGCCTACACTGAGGGATTGGTTTTGGTCATGACCATCAGCAGCCAGACCCAAGTCATCCTTCTTGCTTTACCTTAATGTATACAGGACAAACTGCTACCAGCCTCAGTTGGCACTGGAGCAGCTTACTCTGGCTTTGTTAGGGAAACCAGTGCAGGTAGGAACTTTTGCCACCCTGCAAAAGGTTTGCACTGATGCAGCTTCACGTCTGCTAAGCAATGGCTGTGAGCCAGGCAAAGTCGTGGCCTCGGTGTGGCCAAAGGTGTAACTTCTGCTGGATGTCTTGGCAGGAAAGTTCAGCCAGAGGAAAAATATTCCCTGCTAGTCTCTCAGATAAGAAGCAGAAGGGAAGCAAAACAAGAAATAACCAAAAAAATCTTCAGGGCACTTAACTGAACCTCAAAAAAACCAATACACAGCTCTGACACCAACATTCCTGACAACATAAAAACAGCCATGCCAAAGAACAGTGGCTTGCTCTTGCTGTCAGCCACCCACTAAAGACAGAAAGTAGGCGATACAAAACACCCGTGCAAAACACCGAGAAACCACAGCATAGGATGTCACAACAAGTCTTTATATTTATTTTACTTATTCTTTAATTCCCCTCCAAAAACCCTAAAACCTCCTTCAGGGCAACGCACATGCCTGCATGGTCTACTGAAAAAGCCTCACAATTGGAAACACATCACCATTATAGCTAAGATGCCTGTGTACCATTCGATTCTGATGCTTGCTATCTTTTCAGTTTTGATAGACAATATCCTCTGTCATGCTACGAGTGCCTCTAGATTTGAGTGGAACCTGTAAGAAGTCAGCTTTGCAATCCCTTATATATAAGGGATTGCAAGGCAAGGTGGCTGGTTTTTTTCTTGTGACTTCCCTGCGCCCCCCCCGCCCCACCTAGTAGCACAGTCCTCAAGGCCATGCAAGACACCTCAATGGGAAATGGCTGCTGCCTGCTCTAATACTTTTCCAGTGACTCCTGGATCTCTCCAGCTAGGAATTCAAACATTTGTTGGCTTCACTTACTGCTCTGGAAAGCAACATAAGGCAAGATGCGATTACCCACAAAAGTCTATATGCTATTTCTTGTGTTATGACTTCTAGAAATTGGAGCAGAACACAGTAAAAGCAAAGCATTTTATTACTGCTTGCTAGATATAGAAACTGTATAGAGCCTCTTTATTTATTAAAGACTACTATAAAACTTTGCATGACCATATAGTTTCAAAGGTCAGTGCAGGTGGACTGGTTGCACTGGGGGATCTTCAGCGAGTATCCATCCCACGAGTTTGTGTGAGCTACAAACAAGAAAACTGGGTGACAAGAAGAACATGCTGTTACTTCTGCATAACTCCATCAGAATGGGAGACCTTCCTGAGAGAAAGACAAGGAGAGGTCACCCATCGTATCGATCAAAAGCGAACGCTCTCTTTCAAAGAAAGAATCTACAAATTCCTCAGCGTGCTGGCACTGTATCTCAGCCATGCTGCTTGAGCCCTTCAGCACTACAAACAGATGAAGAGGGCAGTGCACCACTTCCTACATGGGGATTTCTCTCCAATAACATAAAATACATCAGCCTGTGATGTACACATTAGAGAGATCCTAAGACATTCTTAAGAGGAAGACTATTCCAGCTTCTCTCTCCTCTCCTTCCCCCTCTGGTTTACTTTCTCTCCCTGTTCTGACAAAGGGCTTGGTGCTCTCCTAACTCTGCTGTGTCTGAATGCCAGTAGCATAGAAACGCAAGTCTGAAATGCCATTTTGGTATGCAAAGGTGTCACCAAAATACATACTATTTGTCAGTTTGAAAAGCTGCATTGGTCAGATGGAAGGACATATTAAGGGTAATTATCAATACAGATGCACAGACTGAGACACCACAGACAATGTGAATTACTCTATACTCACTGTTGGTATTGACTCTCACTTAACTGCTCTTCCCTCCTCGGCACATGTAATAAAGGATCAATCTGTTTCAAATGCACATGCTGATTGAACTGACATAATTCCACAGAATTAAGAAGTGTTGACCTCAGCCTTAAACGTGACAGGTCCTTTCCTACTGATGGGATTTCTGGCTCATTATCATAGTGCTAATTTACATAGCTTTCATCATATCACTCCTGATGCCTTGTCAATTACTGAATGTAGAGGCCGGCTCAGGTACCTCATCTTTATCTTACCCCTTGCCCTGGAGCTGCCAGCAATGCTTCTAATTACAGAAGAACTGTCACAAACCAAACTTTATCTTTAGGGCAGAACTCTTAAAGGAATGAACCATGCATGCAGGGATGCCAGAAATCTTCTGAGATGTAACCCATGGCCCTGGATCCAAGGTCCTCCTGTGCATTACAGTGCTGGTGGCACTTTATACGGGAGTCAGGAAGCTAATGGCAATGACTGTTCAGAATCTAGACAATTAATTATAGTCCCATACTTACAAAAGCTTCCCATTATTCTAGCATTCCCTTCAAAATCCGTTGCTTTTAATTAAATAACATTGTAACCTTACTACTATAACAAATATTAAGCCTTATTCCCCAAACGAAGTAAAGCAATTTCTAGGAAATGCCTTTCTTCCATCATAGAAGATGCTGACATTTTTTATTTTCTAAGTATTTTATTTAATAATAATTTAATTCAAAGAATTAATTTTCGAGATCTGAATGCTGAAGCCACAAAATAACCACAGGGTTATTACAGGAAAATCTGTTCTAAGTGCTTCTTGGTCTTGTTATCTTTCCTACAAAAGCTTAATAAATCACCATTAATTTGCAAGGGAGGGATGGTGTGGTTCAAGCAAACTCTATGCAAAATATTGGAATATTTCAAACCCCTCTGTAAAACAAATAGAACATTGATCATATTAAAATAGGTAGAAACTAAGTCTTTTCAGGTAATTATGGGAGAAATTTTGATCAGAAACTGGATAACAAAGTAAAAAAATCATAGTACAGCTAGGCATGGACAAAGACATGTTATAGATACTGAATCCCACTGTTCTCATCAAAATAGCTTCATGATACCTATATACGTGTTTCACATTGAAATCACAATTATCCAAAAGGGCCTGTTAAAAGGAGGTACAGCACAATTTCCTTCCCAGAATTCAAACTTCTTTCCTTCAGCTTTTTCCAGAAACAGCAGAAGGAACAATAGAGAATATGGGTGAAGGAGAAAGGCAAACCTGCAAGTGAGGGAGGCAAATAGAAGGCCAACTTTTCCTTACAAAGTTTCACATACTGCCCTGACATAAGATAGCACTGGAGTGCTAACTAGTGTACGTCTCAGTGGAGTGACTTCAAAGAACTCTTGCTTAAAATTTAGAACGTGCCTAAATGTTGTCCCAGAAATTATTAATTAATTTTGACCTAAGCCAGAATTAAATGCTGTCTTTGACGCGATAAAAAGAGTTACGGTAGCAATATAAGCACTGCCCAGTAACATACTCACATACCTTGCCTCCATTTCTACGCTCCATTGCTTCTTTTCTCGCTCTTTGATAAATCCAGTTATAACATCCTTGCTTTTGGGTTTACAATATGTGATAGGATGTTTTGTTCTAGTTTAGTGGCAAGAGGAAAGCAAATGCATCACTTCTATATCAGAAGGTAGTTGCTCTCCTGATGGGACAGTCTCTTCCCAGGCCTCATGAGGACAGGAAACACAACCCACACTGGCTCCACGTGGTCAGTTCATGGAGGTCTCTTTAAAGACAGCAGACACACTTGACTGCTCTATGCCTTTTGGTTCACATTACTCCAAGATATGCTCTTCGGTTTAAGATCTGTCAGGATCTGTTCCTCTTGGTCTTGGTGCCTCTGCATTCTCTGCATTTGGATCTCCAAATTTCATGGTGAGCACTCACCACCTACCTCTTTCTCAGGAAGACATTTAGCATAGGAACTCCCTGTTGATAAGACACCATGGGACATGGCTTGCATGTCAGACCACCAATGCAACTTACAACTGGTTGAAAAGGATTTTGATTTTGTAGAAACAAATACCTATGGTTTATACCAAAGCTTATGGTTTTTTGTATTAACAAGTACACAAACGTGTACATCTTCAGTTGCTCTAACCCTCTCTACACTTTCCCTCTCTTCAGTTGTCCAAGACTGTTGTTTGGGTAAAGAATTTCACAGGAAGTATCAAGAGACTTTTTTCTCATTTGCTTCTCTCCTGAGAGTCCAGCTTATTCTTACCCTTTGTGTTTCTTGTGTATTGTTTTTAGAGACTTCAGCTTCTTAAATCAACATGACTAGCCCAACAGAAGGGAATTACTTCACCCCCTGCCAGAATACACAGGATTGTTTAGAGGAAAATATTTTTGCATTGATGAAAAAGTCATTGTCTTTCAGTGTCAAGGGTTAATTTTTATTGTTCTCTAGTCATAATCTATTCAGTGTTGTTAAATTTAAACACAGAATGACAAACTAGCAATGCCTGAATTTAAATCCCACCAATAAAATGTTGCCACTTAGAACCTGAAATAAGCCACCTACAATCTGCAGTAAATCACTTCAACTTCTCCACTTGTATTTCCTCATTTGTAACATGGAGACAGCATAATTTGTCTGCATCCTCACTGTGACAACATAAATGTTATATAGATTTAGACAAAGCCTATCCATCCTATCTCTTACAGTGGCAAGGAGCAGTTGCTTAAGGAAGAAGTATAAGAGAACACGTACAAACTGCTCATTCCACCAGCATACTCTCCTAGTTTCTGATAATTTCCGGAGACGACATTCACATCATAACATTTAATACTCACCTGGGAACCTCTTCTCCATGTACTCGGCATCCAATTTTGGGGGGTGGATTAGTTGGTTTCATGTATGAAATCCTATCAAGTCAATGGGGCACTAGGTATGTCATTGAGGTGAGAAGTTCACCCCTAAGAAAGCCTAAATTCTGACTAAGTCTCTATTATTCTGTTTCCTTTACCCATTGCATCTATGAACTGGTCCCCATTAGGGTTTTTACGTGTTTTCTTTTCTAATGAATATTACATTTCCATGAACAGTTTTCCATTTAGTGCATTACCGTCTTGTTTTTCCACATTTGACCCATTTTGTATATATAAATATTAAAAGAACATATACTCACATATATGCTTTTAAACTATGTCAAAGCTGTAGGAACTATATGAGATGGTAAGCTGACAGTCATTAGAGAAACAGGATATGAATAAGCTAAACCCTTCAGAGAAACCATCGTGACAAGAAACATCCTTGTGCAGAGCGGCCCTTAAATTATGATCTACAGAGAAACATGAACAGAGCAGAAGAGACACCAGTCTTGTGACAAAATGCGTACTGACTTGAACACAAGCCGTGGCAGTGATCACCTGTGAAAACTGGGCACTGGCTATAGAGGCTGGACAATTAAAAACTGAAGCAAACCTGTCATGAAATGTAGGCCTCAGAGGGTTACAAAGTCAAACTACAAACAAGCAGCAGGACTAGAATTAGAGTCCAGCCATGCTAATCAGAGAGCCGTTCCAGTCTCCAGTTAGTAGCTTTTGTTTCAATTACTTATGTTCTTAAGGGACACGTTTAAGATACAGATTTTGGAGTAGATATAAACAAAAGTCCCTCTAGTTTTAATTTCTTCTGGCACCCTGGCATAAAAGAAACCCAGTAAGGGAACATGAAAAAAGGATCCGAGAAGAAAGAATAGAAAACTCACATCCTAGCAATGGATAAAGCATCAGATTTTAGTTGGGCAGGAGTGTGTGTGTGTGTGTGTAAAAAAATATGTTTCCAGGACAACACAAGGGAACCAAATCAAGGACAACACAGAGCTACTATTAACTTCACAAATGGACACAAAAATATACATCTCCTATTAATGGAGCTGTCTTGCACATGAAGTACCTTCTATTCGTGACGGCCACCATCAATTTTTCATGAAGCAGCTTAAGTACTCCTTAAGAAAGCAGGTACCAGAAAGCTGCTTGATCACAACGTGGAAGTTGAGCTCTTCAAAACTATTCCATAATCAGCAAAAGATTAAATCAAGCAGCTTATACCTTATGATATACCACGGAGGTATATACCACAGAAGCATCTAAAGACACTGGCAAACACACTTAAATCCTTTCTCCTTACCATTCCACTCACCAAGAACAATTAAGTCTAACCTGCATTATTATTTTTCCATTGTAGTATCTTCAGGCTGGAAAGCAAAGTTTTTAGAGGTAAAAATGATATGACTGAACTACATAGCGATAGAAGCCGATACGACTGAACTGCAAGGCAATAGAAGTTATCTGCCTAAAATGTGCAGGGAAATACTGCTTTCCTTAAGGGGAACCTTCTTTGCTGGCTCTCACCTGGCATTCAAGAACTAAGAGCACAGTTTATAAAAAAAGCCTCTCCTACGTGCCACTTCCTTTTGAGTCATCACACCAGTCACCCTTCAAATTCAGCACAAAAGTAGTAATGAAGGAAGAACATTTTCCAACTGTTTTCCTTAGAAAAAACTTCACGTTAACAGATTTTAAAAGATTCATTCACATATACTAGTGTAGGCTAGCCTCTATCACATAAGCCACAGAATAAACGGTTAAAAGACATACTCTGTTGTCCAAAGGGTCATTATGGTGACCATTAACTAAGGGAAGGTTTATGCCAGGTAATACCAGTGAGTCATGCAAGGATGTTTTAAATGCTGAGACTCACCAGATAAAACTTTAATCATCATAGACCCTCTTGTCCCATCTAAGCATGTTCCAGAGACAATTCTGTGACTGGCTCAATATCTCACAGTTATTCTTTCCGTGTCCTGTATTCTATCATGTTATGGTTTTGATAGTTTTTGTAGGACATGCATGCACTTACAATCGGCTCTTGTAAATCATCTTTCAGGATTGACAGATTGCTTCTGAACTGGCTGCATGGACAAGGAAGTGGCTTTTTTTTTCTGCAAAACACCCAAACCCTCTACACAATGTACACCAGAAATGACAAGCCACTTGCAGAGATTTACAGCTTCTTTGTATAAAGCAGGTGCTCTTAAAATCACTGGTTCTACAATATCCTTGGGCTTTTATTGATACCATCAACGTGCTGGCTGCTAAAACCATGAGCCAACCATATTCTTTTCTCTATGAAGTGTACCATTGTTAGGATAATGTAGTATTGAACTCCATTCACATCTTGTTCCACTGTAATGAAGACAGAAATACCTTATCTACGATTTAGGTAGAGTACAGAAGAGATAAAAGCAGGTATTATTACTCAGAGGTAATACCAGCTGCTGGAATGACTCTGTGCTTTGTATTGACACTTGAGGAATTACTTAAATTCCATGACAATGCAAAAAAAAAAAAAGTTCCATTTGAGTCTGTCATCAGAGGTACTCAAGGCATTTTATAAAAGCAGTGATCATGTTTTCACAGCCCCCAGCCCTCTGCAAAGGGATTTCAAAGCACAAACACAATAATAAAAACAAAATAATAACCATAGATACACGTTGCTCTTCAAATAAGGTACAGAAAATTAAAACAGTTTGCCAAAATGAACACAATTAAGTCAATTACACAGATCAGCATGGACCCTATCAGCCTGATAATTACAATTACAAAATATGAAAAAGGAATAAAAGCGATACCCTCCCAGCATATTCTTTCCATATTTGGCCCTGTGCAGAAGACCAGTGAAATTATTTTCTTTGTTAAGAACTCAGACTCTCTAGTCTGAATGGTTGCAAGACATTTTATTCATTGGCACATCACTGAGTTACCAGCTCTTCTGGGCTGCTACTTCTGTTATTCCACCTTCATGGCTCTACTATAGGAGTTGGGTTTTTTTGCTGCAAGTGGTTCTACACTAAGTTTGTAATGGGAAAACATAGGGCCTGCTCTCCAACGGTGAAATCTATCCTCAGTACAACATTCTGCAACACAATACTCTGGTATACCTGGGATTACATGTTCATATTAAGGGGAAGTGATTCTTCTAAAAGAGAGAGGTCTTTTTCTCCTCAATAAATTGGCAGAATCCTGCTTCAGCATTTATTATAATTATTTATTATGCTAATAAATTTAGCATTTATTATGAAGATTATGTAGATACCCGTATGAATTCTGGTCATCACCATCAGACTCACTAACATTTCCCTTTAAATCAACTATAGCAAAATGCTTAGTTATTTGACAAAAACAAAACACCTCAAGGAGAGTATCAATCAGAGACATTTCCCTTCCAATACAAAGGGAGAGAAGGGAGTGAACAGGAACTTCAGAATTTCCAGAATGAGGCAAAAGTAGCTGAAATCCTTGGTGAAAATTCTGCTCACAGGAATGCATCTCCTGCAGGAAGATCTGATGGACAAATAAAATTTCCAATAAAAGCTCTAAATAGATGTTACTTTTTAAAAAGAAAGCAGAATCAAAGACAAAACACAATTTTGCAACCTATACAGTATATTTTCCTCCAGCACTAAATTTTCACAACATCTTTGTGAATAAGGTTTTTAAATAATACAAATCCAGAAAAATTTACACCAACAATGACCAGGGAGGAACTAGCATCCCAGCAAAGCCAGTTTTGTGAACAACTGCACCTCCAACAAGCAGGTACAGGATAGCTTTCTCAGAAACTAAAAGCACTGAGAGAATGAAATTAAGGCCTGATGACCAAAAAAGCCACCAGATCTAATCTTCAAGATGGAGCCTGTGGTCAGTATTATTTTTGGTTGCATGATACTCAGTTATTTTTTCCCTCTTTACTCCTTAAGTTCACATATCTCTGAGCTTCAGTGCTGAAAATGTTACTACAAAAATATGGCAACATCACAAAAAACCAAATAATTCATGCACTTTCTAGTCAAATTTTGCAACTGAGAAAAGTCCAAAGAGGCTTTAGCTAGAAGCCACTGAACTCTTGAGCACTTACCAAAACCCTAAACCTCCGTAGCTCATCCAGTGAGTGTAAAGAATTATTTGTACGTAAGTCTACACTGGTTTAATTAAATTAGTAAAAATCCTTCACCGAGCCAAAACTAGTGTTTCACTGCTTGGGTTGCTGAGAAAGCTAAGGCTAATGGTTTGCAAAGGTTTACTGATGCACTGATCTGACTTTGACAAATACTGGACAACTGGCAGGAAATAACATAGTTATCACCGAGGCCAGAAGTGAGGCAGTTAACAATAACTGAGCTGAAGCAATCACTCATATCTAGACTTTAAATGACAATGAAGAAGTATCATATTTTTTAAATTTGGGGAAAGGACAGTATTTTGACCTTGTTGGTTTAAAGGGATTTAGTTAAGCAGGTGCAAACCTCCATGTAGACGCTTTGATGTCTATGGAAGTATCTTACATCAGGTTAGTTTTAAACTGTTCCCAGTTGATCTAAGCTAAACTGCAAACAACCACTGCTAAAAGAGGTTTGCCTAAGAGTAGTGATTTGGTTTAAAATCACTTCTCAGGTTACATGAGCACATCTGCTTGTGTAAACAAGGATTAAAGTGACAGTCTGTACGTAAGAAGAAAGAGCGGCAGTCAGAGGTTGGGAGGAAACAATTCAGGGAGAAATGAATACTTTTTCATACAGGGTTACATGAAAATAATAAAAGAAGTCACAGTCCAGCTCTATCCATCCTTTCAATGTCTGCTTCAAGTCACAATGAGAGCACCATAAAGTATGAGCCTTTGTCAGGCTGACATTTGCATAACATTGCCAACAGTTCCTTTGATTCAAGATTCTGCTCAAGGCCCAGTTTCATAGCTTGAAGTAACCTATTTGCGTGTGCTGATTGCAATGATGCTGGCTCCTGAGGAGCTCCGATTCTAAAATGCTCCACAAAGGTTCTATTTACGAGGTGAAATCTGGAAAGGCATTTTGAATAGGATATGTGATTTTACTGCTCAGGTATCAAGTGTGACACTGATGTCACATAGCAACACAGAGATGGATGCCAGCCCTCACTCTCACATAGCAACCATTATAATTGACGCTACCTACAAAGCCTCTCATAAAAAACACGGCTGTTTCCTCTTTGTTCCAAAGCTCTTTTGTTATTCATTAAGGACCACATATTCAGATAGTGAAACAGAATGTTGTTCTATTTCTAAAATCTGAGAATTCATGAAGTTCACGAAGCTCTCACTACTGAATCTTCAGCATTCCCAGGATTTGGGGCATTTAACTTACAAAATGAAAGTATCAGACATGCCTGATTGGCTTTGGACATTTATCTGGAAGCAGAATGTACCAAAGTTAAGGTCTCGTCAGTTCAGCAACTCTCCCTTTTGGGAACTAGAGGAATGATGACACGATCAGACTGTAACTTCAGGATTCCCAAGAGCCTCCAAAGTTGCCACATTAAACAGTGCGATGAAAACTTACTTCCTCAGTGCTCTCTTCAGTATTCACCCACTAAGAAGAAATATGAGGAGCTGAAAGCCTCCCTCACAAAGAAAGATAGGCTCAGTTACCAAAGTGTCACATGGCAACATAAGCTGTCACTGACCCAGAAGCATCAATTTTACATTGCAGTAAATACAGAAGACTGAGGTAAGTCTCCCATTGCAAGTGATATTCCTAGTAGTAGTTCTGCACACAGCAGACTTTTTCACTGGTGGCTTGCATTTCTCTCTATTTCTGAAGTCTTGTCAACAAAAATGCACTTACAACTTCAGTACTCACAAAAAAAGCCACAGGAAATCTGACTATTAAATGCAAGCAAAATTAACAGTGCTCAGAGTACTTAAAAGGAGAAGTGTGCATGCTATTTAAATTTTGTTATAAATAAGATGAGCAACTGATCAGCACAGATGTCCCTAGAAAAATCAATTCTACTTTCAAGAAGCAGTGTTATAAATTGTTCTGATAATCAAACTGAGACATGCAAAACAATCCAGGGATTTTTAATCATAACGTACATCAGATGACAGAATGTTATTCAAATGCTCACAAATCTCTTAATTATTGCAGTACAGTGAATGTAAAAGAATCCTGAAATCAATATAAAATGTTACAGGCAACCAATACAAGAATGCAGAACTGGAATGACTGAAGTCCTTGTGTTCCTAAGGAAACCAGCCTCCTCTCACCCCCTTTCTTTCATTAACATCTCCCAGAGAAATGTCAGCTCTGAGTTCTTCCCAAAGCATTCAGTAACACTTGAATCTTGGAAACATGCCTAGAAAGTTCAATCCAGTTCTGATGTGAGGGGTCTCCTTCCCCAGAGATTTTAGATTTGCTTGTATACAAGAAATTCCAGTGCACGGGTAGTATATGGTACCAGAAGGAGAAGATCGGTGAAATTATATCACCTCTCCCCACAGTGGGCAAGAAGCAAAGTTCCTTTGACCCAGAAGGATGGTGTAATAGCGAGACACTATAGGCTTTCCCCTTAACACAACAATTCACTGTCCTGGACTGAGACCAAGGGCTTACATTGCATTGCTTGCTTCTCACATTCTGTTGTCCTAGTTACTACATAAGCATTACAATGTATGAGTTCTGTGCATCAATTATCTGTAGCAATAACTCTGATTTGGCAAAATATAAATACTATGATTAAAAAAGAAACAATAGCCTAAACAGATACAGAATCATGTTGCAAAAGCCAGTCTGTCCTTAAGAGCTGTAGCTCCTGGACAGCCCCGACTCATAACCCATTTCCACAATGAGCAAAAGACATGTCGATTCATCCTTCATGTTAGAAGCCACTACTCTCATAATTAGAGCTAGCCAATTAGTCCTGATTTGGGATGAAAGGACTTTCTGAAATATTAGGAGTTAACATACAAGAGGATCTATCTGAATTGCAGGATCTGAATTTCAACCAGCTCTGCATGTCGGATACTCAGTCTGCTTCATAACAATGCACTAGAACATCTGAGGACTGTTGAGAGAGACACACCTTTCTACAGATGTAGGATTCTCAGTTTTATCCATTCATCTTGAAAATAAATAAGTTCTGACTTGTCAAGGCATAAAACTCTGCTTATTCTTCCATCCAGTAGAGAAGACAATTAAAACTATATATCTAAGTAGCAGCCCTTAAGGAGAATGCATCTGTATTGGATTTGTGTGGCAAGGTTTTGGTAGTGGGGGGTCTACAGGAGTGGCTTCTATGAGAAGCTGCCAGAAGCTTCCCCCGTGTCCGATAGACCCAACGCCAGCCGGCTCCAAGTTGGACCCACCCTGGCCAAGGCCGAGCCCATCAGCAACGGCGGCAGTGCCTCTGGAATAACATATTTAAGAAGGGGCGGGGGGGGGGGGAGAAACCTGCGCAACAGCAATTGCAGCCAGAGAGAGGAGTGAGAATATGTGAGAGAAATAACTCTACAGACACCAAGGTCCGTGAAGAAGGAGGGGGAGGAGGTGCTCCAGGCACCAGAGCAGAGATTCCCCCCTGCAGCCCCTGGTGAAGACCATGGTGAGGCAGGCTGTCCCTCTGCAGCCCACGGAGGTCCATGGTGGAGCAGATACCCACCTGCAGCCCAGGGAGGACCCCACACTGGAGCAGGTGGATGCCCAAAGGAGGCTGTGACCCCGTGGGAAGCCCGCGCTGGAGCAGGCTCCTGGCAGGACCTCTGGACCCGTGGAGAGAGGAGCCCACACTGGAGCAGCCTGTTCCTGAAGGACTGCACCCCGTGGAAGGGACCCACGCTGGAGCAGTTCGTGAAGAACTGCAGCCCGTGGGAAGGACTCATGTTGGAGAAGCTCATGGAGGACTGTCTCCTGTGCAGTCCCACCCACCCCAGCATCCAAAGCTGTATATTGCTACTGCACTTCAAAAGAAATTTGGATTGATTTATAATTGTAATCTAGGGTTCTATTAAGAGCTTTGCTTTGTACTGATGCTACTAATGACTGAGGTTCTTGTAATAAGCAAATGCAGCTGCCCTTGACAATGGGCAAGTCTCTGGGGAAGAGATGAGGATTGCATAATGAAGCTAATGAGGTTAGCATAGAATGGAACTTGAATTCTGTAAAACAAGCAGTGGAAGATAATGTTTTGTCGAGGATCTGCGTGAAAGCACATAAAGTCTCTCATCTCTCAGTAAATGCTATAGAATACTTCCATAATTAAAAACATTGTCAGGCCCTAACGTATACACGTTTCACAAGAAGATACATTTTTTAATAAATGTGAAACTAGTAGAAACTTTTCCATTACACCTTTTTTTACTATAAAAGGGTCTTCACTGGACAACGATAAGACTCGGTTCTTTTTTATATATATATATATATATATGTATGTATTCACTATGCACTTAAGAAGTGAAGACTATTTTCAAGATGCAAACATTGTTTCCACAATAACAAAAATATTGAAAGTCAGTATTAATGATGACCTGTAAATTTTATTCTTTAATACTGAAAGTTGTACTAATAGAGAAACAAACAATAACATAGAAACTGCTGGGTTTAGGCCAGCAGTTTCCAAAACAGAAGACTAACTTTCACTAGCTCCAATCAACTTCAGAAATCTATCTTATTTTCCAACATCCTGAGTATGCATTTGCTCAGTGACACCAGTGATACCTGCTGGACAACAGACTGCTCTGAAATTCAGGTAGCTACTCGGATAGATCTTGGATGTTTTTCCTTTCTAATATGGAACACCTTGTATGACTCTGCTTTCACTGAGCTGGGTTACACGATCTATCCCCACTGTCCACTGCCTCCTGAACAGCTGCTCTAGGGACACTTTTGCTGGGGGGCAAGAAAACCAGTGCAAGACATCATCTGCCTTCACCACGTCCTACTGCCTTGGGAGTGAAAGCATGTTTCTGTCTCTTAAAGGGCTACGTTGGAATACACCATCCAAATACCTGGACCATACTTTGTTTTGAAATAAATGGTGGGATCTCCACATGTGATCTACTCATGGTACCAAGGAGATGCTGCTCATAGTAAACTCTGCAGATAACTCCTCCCCTTCTTTCACATCTCAGGAAATGTTGCCATTATCAACAGCGTCCTCACAGTTAGTGCAGCACTTAGATCTGTGACATAGTTCACATCCTCAGATCTACTCTTCAGGCTGTCTGCAGACTCAGAAGTATGTCTGTGCTGCATTTAGCAACATATGAATAGCCATACCTATGCAAACTGAACTAACTAGTGCAATCATCAGCAGGCTAGTCACAACAGCTTATAAACTATTTTTTCTGTCATTTGTAGCTGTTAATTAAATTTTGTTTTATAGAAGTGGCTTTTGAATAACAGACCCATTGTTTCTAGCAAAGAATTGACCTCAGAATCTATTGGTAAATATGACACCAAATCATCCTTTGAAGAAGACAGACATGCTTATGTCAATTTATCATTTTGCTTTGTTCATGTTATGCCTGTACAAAAGCTCCCATTCAGGTGGCTCCCTGTTGTAAGCATTCTCTCCGCGTTACTAAAATCCATCTCAGCTCATGGGAAATCACTTCCAGAGGAAATTGGAGAGGCCCAAAGATCCACAAAATGGATTCATCCTCATCCTATTATGTGCATAATCACACATTTGCAAGGGCTGCACATACAGAACTGCTCAACCCGACTTCATATTCCTAAGAACATACCAACAGTGTCTGATTGGGGATATATTTTTCAGACACATCTAAAACATTACTGTGGAAGGAAGTGAGGGAGAGTTACTGTCTACCTGACTTACTAAGTCCTGTACAATTCCTAATGACATCACAATTAATGTTTTGTTTGCTTTCCAGCCTTATGCAAGCAGCCATGTGAAGCTCAAGCTTCACGATGCTGTAGAGGTTAACTTCTCAGCTTGGCTAGGATTACAGTATTTTGTGGAATTTAACACTTCAGGAGAAGATGACACTCTAGTGATGCCTGTAAAAACCAAGCCAGATGTTCAGCCTGTAATGCATCACAGCCCTAAACACATTAGCAGGGAACAGTGAGTCTAAAGGCCTCCCAAAATGAGTAACATCCATGCACTCACTGCAACACACCTCAACTTTCTTTACTGCAGCCACTATCATCCCTCTGAACCAAGCACGACAAGGAGTATTTCAATTCTCACATAATATTCAGAAAATCGCTATGCCTGATTCTTCTCTATGTCACCCCATTCTGCCCATGGGGGGTCTTCAAGGATCCCAGGGGAGTTACACAGGAAAAAAAGTACGGTCTATCCTGTCCACTGTGAGTGCACCTGCTAGCACAGACACAAACAAATGGCAGCCATATCAGCTTCTCTTTTGCCCAAGTACAGAACCGAATAATAACCTGGATTTGCCCCAACAGAGAAAAGATCAAATCTCTCTGGGCAAAACATTCTGAGCTAACTTCTGCTCTTGACTTCCCTGAAGATAATGTCTACCCAGCCAGTATAACTACTCTGGATTCTTCCATAACTAGAGGAATTGATCTGGGCTCTTTAAAGTTTAGCTTCTTTTGCAGAAGGATACAGCATTACTTGAGTCTGACTCCTGTCAAAGATGCCCAAGCTGTGCAGTCAGTTGTATGCCCCAGAAGTTAGCACTGTGCTGTTCCTTTCACTCTCATAAGAGATTATAGGTACCTGTGATCTATAGCCCACTGATCAATGTAATCTAAATCTTCCTCTTTTCCTCCTCCCTCAAACTGCTAAGTTACTTTACTCTGCACTCCATTTCCTCCAGTATAACACATTAACCAGTACTGTTGGGGTTAAACAGGAAAGTACACGTTGTAGAAGTCTCTCCTTCCCCTATTCTTTCCACCCGCGGGAACAGCTTCAGAACCACACCTCTAATTTAGGGTTAGCTTCTCAGGATACTCCAGCATCACAACTCTTCTATTTATACCAGAGCCTATGACGTGGCATTAAATATATGCATGTAGGTCTGAAGTGTTGGCACTCTAAGGCCGGTTCCACCCAGTCATCTGCTTCAGCAATTAGGCACTGTGATATCTCCTACAGGATAACAGAAGGAAAAGGAGGCAAAGGTACTGAGCTGTCTGATGGGCATCCTTGTGCACTCCCCCTCACACACACCGCCCTACTCCACCCCCTGCTGAAGTGATGTAGAAGCCTTAGTAGCAAATCTGCAATGCCAATGAAGTGATGAGTATCTACAAGGACATTTGGATCTATCAGCAGAGGTGATACAGAGAGAGCCAGACTGCTAGACACTGCCGAGACACGAATTCAGAGAGAGCGTTGTTCCCTGTGTGCAGAGTCTGGCCAAGCTGTGAATAATTTCAAACACAGAGCTCCATGGGGGAGATCGTAGCACTTACCTGATAGGTGTGGGGCCCTGGATTTCAGACCTGTTTTCACTGAGTTACTAATTGCAAGAAATCACAAAGAAAGACTCCCCCCAAGCAGAGGTGCAATATAAAGCAGTTTCTGAGAAATCATTTTTAACCCTTCAGGGTGAGAGGACTTAGATTTACCACAGTAATTAGTCACACAAAACAGGAGGGAAGGATGTAGGAAACCAGTTCCAAAACTGTTGTGGCAACAGAAAACCTCCAGCTGCCCAGTAGCTGGGGCAGCAGCTCCTGAGGGGATTGCCTGGAAAACCCTTGCACTTTTTGATGCTCTAAGCCAGACGTATTCAACCTGATGAATAGGTAGGCTATCTTCTTTTTGTGTTCGGAAGCATAGGATTTCCTTTTCAAAGCCAAATTGGAGCAGCCATGCAAGAACCCATCACTTTCTGGGAAATACTGGCTATGCTGCGTGCGTACAGAAAACCTGACGCTTCTGGGTAACCACATTTCTTGACTTGTGTGTTAAGAAAGGCTAGTTCAGAAGAAAAGGCAAAAATAGGTAGGCCATGAGCAAAAGCCATGGCACTGTGTGTGTGTATGTGTGTGTACATTCCCTTCAGCTCCATTTCTTTTCTGTCACTTCCACTATTCCTAATGGCGTGTATGAAAAAAAGAGTGTTCCCAGTCCATTTCCCACTGGTTTCACCTTCTCTATTGCTTCATTCCTGGCTTGCTTCTTCCTCTTAATACCTCAGTGCAGTTTCACCTTCATTCCAGCCCTTTGCAAGCATGCATCTGTGCTGCAGAGGGGAATATTGAAAGTCAGTCAGTACTATAAAGCAGGCCATTTGGTTACAGACGATGTGCTGAATTTTGCCTCAAGACTGCCGCATGAAGCTCCTTCTAAAGGAATTATTTGCAGTCTTCCTGGGAACCCAGTATGATCCAATGAAAGGAATACAGAAAAACAGGAAAAAATAAGCTTTTATCCGAAATGATGATACCCCAAGAGGTGCAAAAAAAATCTTTTCTGCACAGAAAAGTGATGCAAACTACAGCATAATTCTATTGCTGAACTACAGAGCACATGAAGTCCAGTTTCTTCTTTTGTTGCAATAACTACAAGATCACACCCCCTTTCCAGTAACTAATAGCTCTCTGCTACAGATCACAGATGAGAAGGGCCTGATCTTTGTCTCCCTCTCTCCTGGCTTCTAGGCTGCAAAGAACATGTCTTATTCATCTCTAGCAGCAACATACAGTAGACAAAGCAAGTGCTGAACATCAACACACATGAAATCAAAGCTATCTACAAAAGCAGCCTGCAGGCCACAATATGATTTAGAATTCAAAACACCTCTTTTAATTCTGCCTCTGGAAACATGTAATTGATTCAGAAATTATTCTAATAAGATACATGAATGCAGGAAAAAGGGATAAGGGAGGACTGAAGAAGGCTCCAAAATTTCTGTGGGCAGCATCCTATTTGTTTAATTTCATTTGACCCAGTGAAATTACGTTCACTGAAATTAATTCAATTGCAAGCAATAAAAATGTAAAATATAGGGGCTACATAATAAACTGACAATGATACAGGTTAGCTCTGTTTGCATATGCCAATGTAATGCAGAACAAGGCTGCAGATATGAAACCATCCTCCGGTCCAAGTGACTACAAGAGAAAGCAGTATACCTGGGAATGTCAGTTAAAGGTCAGAGCGAGTCTACTATACAAAATATCCTCCTCAGAATTAATGGCTGTAAGATGAGATCTTCAGTTCACTGACTGGACTCAGATGCCATATTCCTTTCATAGAAAGGGCTAATTATGAAATGACATTTAATTCAATAGTTGACAAAGCTTCTTCGGGAAACCTACTAAGCCAAAATGATCTTTTTTCTCCACCAAAATAGTTGCTTGCAAGATTGTTGCACCTCACAAAAAAAAAAATGTATTAGCAAAGATAATACATTAAAAAATACTGAAACAACAACACATAGAGAGACACATCCCACCTGTGATGTTTTTAGACCAGGATGTAACGTACATATCACCTTCAGACTTCCTCTAGCTGCCCTTAGAATCAGTGCCAAAACTTCCTGGTGATCTCAGGCTATAATCAGGGTTAACTCTTTAGTTTTCCCATTCTTCTCTAGACTTAGATACTTCTTTAGACTTTAGATAGATAAATCCTGTGAGCAGCAGTGATTCAGTTCCAAACTCTGGGGTCTTGCTAAGTATTTTTATTATTTATCATTATCTTTGCAGATACAGCTTTAAACCTTGTAAATACTACATTAAACAACTACAAAAGGTCTTTAAGATGCAAGGAATATATGAGGATTTTAATATTCCTCTGCATTATTCCTGAGCTCACTTTGATGTCGTGTCCGTAACAAGTAACTTATGAGAAGGCAATGCAATCATTTTGAGCAGCTCCTCTCTGCAGCGGTCTCATCTGGGAGAGCTTACTATCAGCGAGAACCATCTCCTGGAGATCTGCCCTCATTTTCTTCCTGTGAACTTGTATAAAACTGTCTCCACTCGACTGCCTCTGAATAATGTACAACAACAGATGAGCAACAGTGAATGCCAAGGGAGCTCCAGCCAACAGCAGCTAAGTGAGTCCATTGCTGTGCTTCAGCTTCCAAAAGCATTATGGGGGTATCAGAACAACACAGGTTTAGTCAAGGAAGATTCGGATCGTTAAAAAATACATGTGCCGCAAGAACAAAGAACACCTGGTAGTTCACTTAGGACTGAAACAAAATTACCAAATCACATTCTGCTCACAGTTTTCCCAGCTAACATCCAGGTGACTCCAGAACCTGTACCAGACATTACAAAGAGAAAAATTTGTTTTCTTGACCCTTTATATCCCACTCTACTGCCCTCACTTACTTCGTCCTTAGAGAAAACTCTGTTTGGCGACAGATTTTATAAAATTTTATTAAATTTTTAAATGTTTTTTTAGAGTATTCAAGTGTTGATAAAAAAGCTGGATTCACACTTTAGGAAATTAAATCCATCAAAAGGGGAACACAAGATTCATTCCACTTACAGCTGAGATCTCAGGACTGCCCCGCCAATACACAGCAGCCCTGCATTCTTCAGGCAGAGAGAAAGATGGATGTATCTGTTCCCACAATAGCCTGAAATTTTTGTATAAATGCCAACAGGACTACTAGTCAGGACCATTTTGAGGAATCACTGAAGAGGATGATCTTTCTAGAGAGAATTGGGTTAAGGTGTTTCAACTGGAAGATTTTATTCACACATCCCATATCGGTGAGGCTGGTCAGATCTACATATGCAAAAGGATGCAAACTCCCAGGAGAAAACGAGGGAGTCACAACAGTCATGAAACACAAAGAGCGCAGGAAAGATATAATGCACACCAGTGTGATATCACAAAGCTCCACTGAATCTGCACTTGAGCTATACACAAAGTCCATCACATAACTTATTCCACCTCAGATATGCTGAGTTAGGATGCAGATGGGTCCCTTACTCCGTGTTCCATGAACAGACAACATTTCCTCTTTAACACTGCCCATCCTGGCTACAGGATACTCAGCCACGCTAACTTGCAGTGCTGGATCTCTCTCCTTGTATACTATGACTGTGCTTTGGCCTCTAACAGAAGCAGTCCGTTCCTGAAGAGCGTGGGCCAGAATCATCTGTCTGCACTGAATCCAACAGAGAATTCAGCCAGTTTACAGTAGAGGACAATCTGTCTCCATTGCATCACTTCACCCAACCCAACTCTAGAGCTTGCCCTAGCCTCTACCAAGATGCTGGCTGATACTAATCAGCTTTCCTTGCCATCTTTTCTTGAGTCCCCATTTAAACATGCACACCTGTATACGTTTTTAAAATGCTGGCATTGTTACCAGGGGCATTTTGGCTGCTGCATCTGTTTGTATTCTATGCTACATTACTCAGAGTCTTGCTAACATACAATGCAAGTTGTTACTGTGACACTATTTCTTTACACTGGACTCTTACCAGCTTTATGGTCCACAGAGAAAAAGAAATATTACCCAAACCAAGGAAATAATTCCTGCCTCCTTATTTTGAAATCCCAGTGAAACATGAGTAAGAGTGGAAAGGGGCATCTGTTTACATTGGGGCAAAAGAGTACGAGAGTTCAGCTGAAAGTAGGGACAGCTGGAGTTTGTCTGATGTATAACTCCTTTACAGTGCTACCATATAGCTGTTGGTGCAGGACTGCAACAAGAGATCTTTGACACATGTCAATTCCAGCTGCTAATGCGTAATCAATCTTGCTAGGAACAAAAATGTTTATTTCCTCTACCTGCCTTTGATTCCCACCTGAATCTAAAATCTTGTCCTTTTTCCCATTGATCGTCCTGTCCTCCCATTAATCCACTGTCCGTTTCCACCAGTCTTTCTGCTCAAGCAAAGAATCACAGGTTACATGCTGGCCAAATGGTCACAGTAATAGAACTAGAACTAGCCACTGGAATTGGGTGTTTCAAGAAACAGCCAAATGACTGCCTGCCACGGGGCAATAATCCTTTCCAGGGATTTGGTTTAGGCAGCAGAGACAACTCATGCAGAAGCCTGAAAGGCCTCATGAGATAAAACATTCATGCCAGCAAAGCACAATGCAGCCCCAGTAGTTTGTGACTAAATCATGGAGATGACAGTGCAGAGCAATTTTATGCAACACTGTTTATTCCACATTTTTTCCATATGCCTGAAAACAGAGAGGAACGAAATAAAAATTATAAACAGACACTTCTTCCCTTAGACAGGAATCTTTGCACAAGGGCCAAATCACCAAATTAGCCAGGAGTACTGAGAGCTGGAAATGATGGGAGAGATGAACCATTCTGAGTAAACTTCCCAGCAATGCTTTCCCTAACCACAAACAAAAGTTTGGGAGACACAAGCAGTCTCAATTTGGGGACCTGCTTTATTTCACATTCCATCCAAGTCTGACAGTATTGATTACTGGCAGTTGGCATATATTGATAGCTTGTATTTAAGACGCATCCTGCTCTGTGATTACCAACCCAGCTCTTCTGCAGAAGTTTATGTTCCATAAAACTTTTAGGGGGCTCCTCCAATCCAAAGAAAACGTTGTAACATGCTTAAGATTACATGACATTCCCAATCATTTCATGGTTTGTGATCAAAGCAGTTGCTTATATAGATACAAGAGGTGAAATTTTCAATAGGTTTTCCCAGTCATGCCTGGGTACACCTTGTTGGTGTGAGAGAGCATACTGTGTGGATAGCAAGGTGTGCTGGGCACAGAACCAGAAATTCACACAAAGCTAGTCCCACCAAACGTCTGTAATTACTAGGAATCTATATTTGAGAGTGGATAGTGCAGTATGTTACCCAGTGCCAGTATACTTGACTGTGAGAAGTTATAAATGCAACAAAGAGTTAGTTAACAGCTACATTTGGATTGCAGAGACAATTTGCAGACAACTGGTATCAGGCAGCCAAATGTCTCCTTTACAACAATGCCTAATCCTCACAGCACTGTAGTAACAAAAAGAACTACTAGCTTTGCATCAGCTTTCTGGATCTCTTCCCTGCCAAATGATAACAGGAAAAACTGCTTGTTGTCCCTTCCACAGCAGCAACAACACAGGTCAGCCTCTCAAGTCCAACCCTGTACATGTGAAAGAAATAAAATAACCTTCTAAACAATTTCACACACAGAGACACAACCTTGGAAAGAGAACCAAGTTAAAAGGAACTGGCAGAATGTTATGACAGTACCACTCAGAGAGGCTACCAAAATAACCACCCCATTCAAGGGCTTCCCTCAGCCTGATTTCATATGCTGCGGCAAATTGGTGTTAGAGTTGTAATGCTACAGAGGAGTCAGAATGACCTACTTTCACTCTCTACAAGCTGGGACACATCCTAGTCCCTATTAATAATATACACACTTCAGTTTAAATCATGTGCTATAATCTGAATATTGCTTTAGTCCTTAGAGTAATATAAAAACCCCAGAAACCTAGTTTACAGAAACATCTTTAATACATGAGCATTTCAGATGCTTGCCACATATTCATGAGATAAGGTTTGATCCCAAACAATGCGTTCACTTTCTGTTGAGTCCTTATTGACGTTAAATCTCCTTTACTTCAGTGAGTTTGGCAGATTATGGCACGAGGACCCCCATTCTGCTCTCACAGGTTATGAATTTTGTAGATCAGATGTTGTAAAGTCAGCAAAGCATCCTTTCTGTTCCACTAAGGTCTTCACAAACATTAAGAAAACGTTTTCCCATTCCAATACTCAAAAGGTATATGACAGGGGAATAAACGTGATAGCTTTATCCTATCCTGTCAAATCACTGTCTACCCCTGGTTCCCAGGAACCTCACACACACACAACTTCTTCCAGCCTAAAGAATTCCAAAATGCTTTCAAAGCTTTAGCTGATGTTTCAACTATAAGAGTTTACCTTCTGGCCAGAAGAAAGAGGTGAAACGGATTTACAGGAATAAGTGGGGATTACCTCTCACCAGCCAGCAGAGGTTACCAGAAACACACAGTAGCGTGCAAACCATCATTAGGAGTGTAGGTAAGCTCTTATTCTGTAACCCAAAAGAAAACAAAACCACTTCAGAACCTTCTGGCCAGCCCACAAAGTAACAGTCCTGACTCCTTTTGGGTGTCTCCATACTGTAAAATAATCCAGGAAGAACTGATCAGGCACGTGTAATTTTCCAAAGCAAAATAGGAACCGGTTGAAGTTATCTAGGCAAAAGATCAAGAAAAATTCAAGCAGCAAACAATATACTTCCAAGCCAAACAACAATCAAGGTTCACAGAGCCTCTCTGCAAAGCTCTCTGAGAGCTTGGCCTGGGGAAGAAACCCTTCGCTTAGTAGAAAGAGGCCTGTCGACTCAGCACCATGAAATTGAATAAAACCTCTCTTTGTGGCAGCATCCAGGGGAGAAGGACAAAGGGCCTCTGCCACTGCAGCGTTTCTGAATGACAGAGGCCTCCAGCACCTCCAGCACTCCTCCCACCAGCAGCAGAATCCCAGGAAACTGAGTGCTTATTCATGACTTGGGCTCTGTCCATTTTCTGAGTTTCCCCCTGCATCCTCCAATGCCGACTATTTAACAATATCTTCTTTTAGCTTGCCTCTTGTCTGCCACTTCCGCATTTAATTGTAAGTTCATGGGTATTAAGTAGCCTGCACAGCTGAACTAAGTCATCTTGATTTGAAGGCTCCCTTTCCTCATAAAAGGGGAAACAGTTCTTTCTCTGTCTTTCTGTCTGTCTGTCTCCATTTCCCTTTCCTTGGCCACTTCTCCCCTTCCCCCTCCCTCCTCTCCAATTTTTCCTTCCTGTTCCCTTTCCCATTCTACATTTCTTTCTCTGTCTCCCTGTAAATCAAATTCACGCTTCTCAGAGATGTTGATGTGTGCAGGGAAGGGAAGGCAAAGCTCTCAAACACTGGCACCTGTTCTTAAAATGGCTCCCAGGCTTCCACAGGAATTTCTAGTCTGCGTCAAGTCTGTGACAGAATGTAACAGAACAACCCACTGCTACCCCTCATGCTAAATGCGTGGGCAGACTGCTTTGTGTTAACATACCTGAACAGCAGTTTACTGATAACTAAACCTTCGCAAAGGTGGCATATCCTTTGTGTTGTACAGCAAGTTTCAAAGGAAAATATGTAAACCGAAGTTGTAACTTCTGCAACAATTAACTATGGAGAAGCAGTAGTAAGGATAAACAACGCACTCTGATTTTCCCATTGCAACATGAATTCTAACTGCAGTTATGTCACTTTCTGCTCCCACTTACCGGGCAAAACTAGTTTATTAACACTCTCTGTAGTGTGTAAAAAAAAAAAAAAGGAAAAAAAAAGAGGAAATAAACATGGCAACAGGTGTCAGCTTGAAAGAACCTAGAGTCCATGCTGCACTTTTGACAGTTGCTATGTCAAAAAGGGGAAAATCTGGTGCCAAAACCAAAAGCCATAGTGAAACAACCATTGCCCAGTGAAACCCGAGACACAAACCCCCAGAGTTAATTAGTTAATTGTGCCATATGATAACCAAAATTTCACCTTTCTTCCATCTCCCCTGTTTCCAAGCTCTCCAGACACCTACAATGCCACAATTTTAGCAAAAATGGAAATCCTTACTAAAGAACCCACTGCAAAACATCATAAAAAGTAAATTCATGGTGTACATACATTTACTGTTGTACTGCTCTTTTCCACTGTCATTTTGCTCATGATGATCCTTGTTCACTGCCTCTCTGACTCACAAAATTCACAACACTAATGTTAAAACTTACCCTCCTGCAGGACTTCCAAAGATATAAAAGTATATTACAGATAATAATTAAGTAGGCTTCATAACCACTCTGTATAATAGTAATTATCTTGTTTTACAGAAGCAGGCACAGAAGAGAAAGCTGCCTAGCCTAATTCATCTACTGAACCACTGTGAGGGCAGGAAGAGAATCTTATCATGAAACTCACAGTCTGCTAAGACAGGGACAAAACCACTTTTAACTTCTACAAGACCAGGACGCACAGCCCTCCCACCCTAGCTCCCAGCATCTGAAACTCTAGGCTCCTGCCTCAGCCATTGTCCAGAGGACTTTTGACTGCAGTGTCAGCTATTAGAAAGGGCTCCTAAATCATCACCTGCCGGTGTTAGAGACAGTCACCTAACAGGAGAGCTATCTCACAAACTCAGGATTAAATACCTTCCCCACTGAAAACAGTGGATTTACTGAAGTTTAAAAATTAATCAGAAAAATGCTGTCTTCTACTCACAATATTCTTTCTTTTACATTCAAAAATGTAAAAAACCAAAGCTTCGAACCAGAAGTCTGAAATTAAACTAACTGTGTTGTAGCAAATTCCTGGGGTTTGGTTGAAAATTTTCGTATAAAGAAAGGAATGTTATGATCCGCAGGAAGGAAAAAAAAAAAAAAAAAATCAGGAAACATCTTAGTTTTCAACCAAGCTATACATATGATGATAGGATGTTTCATTTCAAATGCCTTACTTGGAAGGAGCAATTGAAGAATCTACTTTATGGGCATATGGATGAATATTTGTCCAAAAGAAAATCTAAAGCAGGGTTGGGAAGGGGGGGAAGGGAAGCAGAGAAAATTAATCCATTGTTTCTTTCAGGACCTTCAGAAAGTTTCCAAAAATATTAATGAAATCAAGACAATTCATTCTTTCAAATCAGTTAAAACAGGGCAAACCAGGCACCTCTCTCTGACCTCCTTCTTTCTTTCACATCCTCAAGACCCTGACAACCCAGCCCTTGTCCCAGCAGCTCGACAAGAAAAGACACAGCATGTGGAAACTAGTTATGACTTCCTTGGTAATAACAACAAAAATTATAAAAGCTACAAGCAAATCTGATTTGAGGACATAACAAAAAAACACATTTTATTGTTATATTATATTCCAATTAATTAAAAAGCTTTGCAGAAGGGAGGAGGCCCTCTTAGCAAGGGTTAGTACAATACTGAGTGTTCTGCTGTGAGAAAACATAGTTGTCTATATTTTCAATGCGGCTATTTGAGCCAATATTGACATGGAATTAGAAAACTCTCCCCAATTTTGGAGATTTATGTGATTTAAAACAAACATTTATAAAGCTTGCTCAGCAGCACACACTGCACAAGATACAAAGAAAGGACAAGTCTGTATTCTAAATAACCTGCCTCAGCACTCCACTAACACGAAGATGACTTGGAGCAGTAAAGTCATCTCTTTGCAGAGCTGTAAGAATAACAGGGTAACACCAGGGTAACACTAATCAGTTTGCTTGTTTGTTCGTATGTTCTCTCTCTCTCTGCTATACACTCATCTCTTCTGACTGGGAGCGTTCATGACGTGTATGACTCTTCACAACACTTCTAGAGGTGCACACAGAGGGGTAGTGACAACAACGAAGTCAAAGTCCTCTAAGGAACAAATTTCAAGACTGCCCTCAGTTAACATTATTTTGTTGTCGGAAGAGTGAATTTTTAACAGTCTGTCACTGCTAGGATGGTGACTCTTGGTAAGATAGATGAGGCAGAAGTAACTCTTCTCCCAGTCCTACATACCAATTTTGCCAAATAATCAAGTAGTGATCCACAAATATCAATGGTTTCTGGTGTCACAACTTCTTCCAGAGGCTAGTCTTACTAACGTTGTCTGAAGATATATGCATTGCTTCTGTGTTGGAAGGTTATGGAAACAGAACAATCAAAAAGCTGCAATGCCAAAGCAAGGCAACAGAACAATTGCCCTTCTGCTGCAGGAGAGCGCTCCAGTCTCTCTTTTACCAAGCACTTAACACACTGTTGAGGTTTTATATCCATCGAAACAGAGAAGTCAAATTGCCTCAACAATTCTACACATCAAAGCATGTACCTGTTCAGTAGTTGTCAACAGCAGCTGGAGGTCACCTGGAAGAGGCTTTGGGTCACTGTCCTACATGTTTTTGTGCAGTGTGGCACTAACACTCAAAAGCAGGTTTTGCTAAGTTCCCCTGACCCTGAGTTTGTGGACAGTGATGGTAACACACTTCCATTTTGCAAGCCTTTTTTTTCGCAATGCAACCACTGTGATTTGAAAGCTCCGGACAAAAGCCATTCACATTATATCCCCTGCCCAGTCATTAGTTATTCAGTCTCCTCAAAGCGAGCTCTTAATGGACGTAAATGTATGGACAAATCAGAGCTCTGTCCCATGAATAAGCACAGTTCAGGCTTACCATGGAAGAAGACAATGCCACCCATGTTCCTCCTGCTAAACTGCCAGCATAATTTCTATCTAGAACAAGCAGCTGAATGTGTACACGGACCATGATGGATCAACAAATGATACAGAGTGGAGGCCTCCCAACCATAAGAGTTTAGTAGTCTTTCAAATCAAAAGGGGTTTTTCTGGGAGTGGGCGGGTGGGGAGAGTGGTATTTTAATTCTTTGCCTTTTGAGTTCTGAGCCTTTCAGTGCTGGTACACTCTTACTTCACAAGCTGGTCTGAATTTGACTGAAGCACAGACTTCACCATACTTCATTACACACCGCTGCTGTACAACTGTAGGTTTTTTTATTCTGCTCTCCAGAGGTACAACTTTGTAAAACTGAAGCTGTCAGAGACCTCCTCAAGGCCTTCTGTGATAATTTGCATGCTTAAGGAAAAATGCTAAGGCACACTACACTCCAAAGATGTCTTTTTTTTTCAGTTTTGAGAACAAAGGAATGTAAGCATGTAAAGAGATAATAGAGGGAGACAAAAGAAAAAGAGGCAATACAAATTGTATGAGATTAAGTCCACAAGAGAAACCAAGAAGGATAGTGTGCAAACTGCGAGTGGTCTTGGGTAGCTTGGACACACCCAGTCAGCACATGTACCATTAAATGTGGCTGGCACTCTGCTACGCATTCTGAGAAACCACATCCTCTATTATAGCTAGAGCTACTGTCAAATATCTCTTGATACAAAGCTAGTAATTATTACTAATGGTATCATTAATTGTCATTTTACTACATATCATAAAATAATATTTTGTTCTCATTAAGCTCAAAGAGCACAAAGTCTCTTGGAAATGATTATGACAAAATAACAATTAAGTCTAAGCAGCTTTTAGACACTGCCTGTGCTGCCGTGGCAAACAAAAGGATCCAATCCCACTAACTCAAGGCATTTAAGGAAGCACAACTTTCATACAGCAAAAATAACCAGGAGTCCTGAAAGGAGATCTCCTGAAAACAGCCGATCAGGCATATGCTCAGGCAGATCATATCTTGCAAACAGATTTCAGAAGCAGACTTTAGAAAACAGCACCATCTGGATCAAATTTGCAATTCTATCCATAAATAAAGAGGGACAGCTTATAGCACCACTGCAAGCATATTTATAAAGTGTGGGAATATCGGGCTGAGAGGCAAGAGTGCTAAGGGGAAAATGCTGTCTACAAGAGTGAAAAATGCAGCTGTACCACTAAGGAAATGGTATGAGGAAGCCACTTCACAGCAAAACGAAACTAGCCAGGACAAAGATGACTGGAAATGAGGCAGCTGGATGCCAAGAACATTCAAAAAAGGTGAAACCAGCCAGGTTCTGGAACTAAATTGTGACTATGAACAATGGGCAAAATTCTTTCATCTGCACAGTAAACCTCCATTCTACTGTGGTGCTCCTCTGTGCAGAGATAGCAGAGCCAGGCATGTAGGGAAAGCTGACAGGCAGTGTCTAGCTCCCCTAGGAGAACCTGGAAAGAGAATTTCAATGTACAATTGAAAATGGTCCAGTGATTTATACCTTTGAGAATCCAGGCAGACAAAACATGCTGTATTCTTTTGACCCACATGACTAGTCAGAAATGTGGGGGAGTTGCACGCTGTCACAATCAGAAGGAGAAAATTCTTAATCAAGTTAGGTGATTTTGCGTATGTACAAAAACATACAAAGAGGTGTAAAACAACTAACTGTGTTCCTCATATGATAGAGGATATTAGTATTCTGACAGTCATGTCACAAATTTACATCGTTGTCTTTTGGATGCTAAGATAGTTTAAATCCAGCTGATTTTTTTCTGTAAGAATGAAACAGAAAAGGGAGGGCGTTTTCTGAAACATTCTGATTTAAAAATATATAAACCAGCTCACTTAAAGAGACTTTGGCTAATTTTATACAAGGTGAGAGCTTCTAACATGATGTATAGATTGCCACAAAATCTTCAGGTCACCGTATTTGCAGCACATATTTGAAACCAGAAAAAAAAGAAATTATCTGGCAAAAAGGGAAGATCTAGGCAATAATTTTACATGATTAGTCTCCCCCAAATGTGAAACATCCACCCAGTACCACAGGATGCCCCCCATGGTACCCCTTCCTTTGTTACCCCATTGGTAACAGCATCATAAAACTGGATTCCACATTTTGACTTTGGGGTAATTTGTAGTTCCAAGATTACTTTTGTTTCACTTGTTTTACTATTATTTTTCAAAAAAAGAATCCACACTTTTAATGTGTCTTTAGGGATTTGTTCTGTTTTTAAATATGCTTGGCTTTTGGAGAAGTTAGGGTAACTTGTTTAGAGCGGCTTACAAAGCTAAGTCTCATTTACTTTGCTAAGGACTGGAGTGATTTAGGACTTCACCACCCCTTCTGCTTCGTTACTGCTTCGCTGCTGGAAGTTACTGTGCCTGCTCTCAGCCGGTTTGTGTGAGCCACTCCTTTGCTTCAGCACAGTGTCAGCCAGCTTAGTTCGAGGCGCCAAAGGAACACTTCAAGCTAAACTCCCTAACTTTTCACTCAGATATATTAAAGAGTCCTCACAAATTTCAATGAGACCAAAAGGATAAGGGTTATGAATACATAAAGTAAGGTAAGAGGAAATAATCAAACAGGAAAGCTGCCTAAAATCAATTTTAAAAGCCTCTGACTGATTCCTCTCCACTATTTAGAATCAAAGAATGAAGGAAATCAGGACTATAAGAGATCAGAATACCACCCTGTACACCAAGGCAGGCACACAGTGTCTTTTACACTTCTGTCAGCAGTCTGTCTCATTCATTCTCAACAAGAACTAGTTTCAGACACTTCACAACATTCCCTTTATCTATTCCACTGCTTCATTATCCTGACTTTTTGAAAGCAACTCCTAATTTTCTCAGTTGTTGCAATTTAAACCCATTACTTCTTGTGCTATCAACTATGGATACAAAGAAGAGTTTACTCCCTTCATCTCAGCAACTTTTTCAGCCTGAACAATCCAAATTCATTCAAGTTTTGCTTTAGAACATTCTTGTTCTTTTCTGAATACCAACAACTTGGGAAGCTTATACACAAAACTAGACATTGTCCTGTTAAGCAAAGAACTTCAATAATAAAATGAACAATTTAAGAATTCTTTCAATTTTACCCGTACAGATGTAAGAATTTATTACTTGAGTCTGTTTTTTAACAGTATCAGATTAATTCAAAAGAGCTTTCCAGAATGTAGTCATTCTTGCTTTATAGCCCATTAATCTTTTTCCCATGTCCACACAGTCTCCCATAGCCTTCCTCGTCCTCATATATGATGATTATGTCTGTCACAAATACAGTTAAACAAAAAACAGGCTATGGTATTCAGCTGTTTATTCAGTAAACGCTATGATCACCATGCTCATTTTCTAAGGAGCAGAGCCAAGGCTGCATACACCGACTAGCACGGCGTCCAGGCAGTACATTCTAGGTGGCAAATCCAGACAGGGAAACATGGATTGGCTCCCTGCTCTTGTATACAAACACTCAGGGTTTGCACACAAGAAAGGGTATGAAGTACTATGTCAGCCAAATGGCATTTCAGTTTCTTCTCACGCTAACGGCTCTTCAGTTGCTTTTTAAAGGGAAAAGTAGATCTCAGTTCCTGAGTCTTCTGATTAGGTTTTTTAGCCTTTTTCTTCTCTTTTCAAAAATCCTTTCTTTTAATTCTCTTCCAGGGGCGTTCCTGTATCTTACTGTACCTACTCTTGGCTCTTGGCTGTGAGTTCATCTGTTCTCCAATAAAGAAAGCTATCACCCAGAAACAAAGAGAAATGCTTTCTTGTTGCTCCCTCATACCCAGACCTTGGAGCAATCATGTTATTCTGTTCGAGTTACTTCTGTCTCTGAAGAACTGCTGGCCTCACTTTCCTCCACTTATTTGTAGATTCCATTTTTTCCTCTTAAAATTCAGAGCAGCGGGGATTGAAGTTTCTACTGTGTTCCCACCACTGAAGTGAATCTATACCTCCTTAACATTTTACTTAATGATTTACATAGTAGTATATGAAAAAATAGTAAATTTTTTTGTTGTGTTATATTATGATTTATTTTGTTGAAGAAACAGCCACTGCAACTGGAGAATTCAAGACCTGGAAAGCAGATATGAACTGCTAAGGAGGAGCATCATCATCTAATATTTAGCACCATGCTCTTTATGCATGAATACCCTCCATAACTCGCTCCAGACTCTGCCAAGATTTCCAGCTCATGCATGCTTTAGCAGTTGGTACCACACATCAATAGGTTATGAATTTGGAGTTATGACTGCTATGTAAACTCATCAAGACTCCACTTGAATCAGTAATAGCCTAGAATTCACTACCAAGAAACAAGAATCCCGTAATTCTGCTATAGTCTAGTAGGTACATCCCATTAATATTTGGGCAAAGTATATATGTGGTGTGGGAGGAACTATCCTGGCGTAAGTTTTAGAAACTAAAAACATAAACACATAGAAAGCAGGAAACTGCTCCAAACTAGCAGCAATCTACTGCCAAACAAGATGTTTAGGTAGGATAGTGCCAGTGTTCTAGCCAGGCCTCATCTTTTACTCTTCCCAGGCAGTAAGCAGGGTGCAGTACCTTCCTGCTGCAGAGCGTGCAGACCCCAGGCCTGTGCAGGCAGGGACTTGTACGCACCACCTCTTTTTGTGCGGGTACAAACCTAGCTGAATCCCTTCCCTCTTCTGTTGTGTATTTACCACTTACTGCACAGAAAACCAATTTCAGAGGTGTTTTAGAAACACACCTGCTTTTTTAATACTGCCTGCAAAATTAAGTTTTTACATATATACACAGACTATAAACTCAGTTGAATCTGAAATATGTAAAAGATACTATTTTTCTAATCTGTTCTCTTGCCATGTTCTTTACATCTTTGGGTATATACTTCCTTTATAAGGAAAATGACTGAAAACCTTTACATGAAGGGGGAAAAAAAACCCCAACAACTTTATTTCTCAGCAGTTCACACCCTTCTATTTATCATCTTGAAAGTTAAAATAAGTACTAGAGTCACTTTGAAAATAGTTATTTTATACTACAATTGCTATAGGGGCAGCTCCAATCAGAGCTGGCAAATGAACAGAAAGGGCAGATGAATCCAGGAAAAAGCAGGGTTTTGTGCAAGTAACACCAAAAATAACAAAAAAACCCTGCCCCATAGCTCTGAAGATTAAATTAACAACTTTTCAGCATTCTCCCATAATCCTGAATCAGGAGACCGTTATACTATTACTTTGTTCTGGACCATGAAAACTTTCCTAGTTGATGGTATCCGAGATTAAAAACTTGTATATCTTTCTGTCTCATACTAACCCTCCCCTGCCACACCCACATCTCTACAAGAAGAGATAGAACACGTGGAGAATTGGCATTTCATAGTTACTCTCCATCTCTCTCCTGAAATATATTCTACCTGAAACCAATGAGAACTTCTTCATTGGATATGAAATTCTGGTGTGCACAACATGCACACCTCACATAGATCTCATTTCAGTGCTGATTAAAGAAAGATGTGGAGAGAGAACTTGCTATAGGATTTCACTGCACATCAGAACTTCGTTCCACATTTGAAACTAATCTGAAATTGATATACACCTCTTCTCTTCCTTCTTCCCCATTCCTACAAACAGAATAACTCCACCAACAAGGACGAAGTGTGATAAAAGGACTGCCTCATCGGACACAAACAGAACCCTCATTTTCAGAAGAGTGCTGTTAAGGAGATCTACATATCACAGAGCATCAAACCTTTTTCTTCCAGGTACTCCAAAGCAGATCACTCCTTTTGGAGAGGCACCCCAGAATCCTTACAGCATGACAGAGCCTCATATGAAGAAGTATGTGCTGGAAATAATGCTGGGTGTCTCTAATTGGAGGGACGTTCCTGGTGGATGGCATTGTGCATCCTATCCAAAAGCTTCTAAAGGCAGCACAGTTGCCCCAGAAAAATAGGGAAGTTTGACAATTGAATATCATGTTACCAAGACACACAACATACAGGGAGATTTGTAACTAGTTTATGTCACTGCCTGATGTTTAGACTGCTGGAAAGAGAGACTTTTTTTCCTTTAAGAAAAAATTTATATAATGATGAGTGAAGACAGAAATTATTCATTTAGCCAAATTCCACTTAAATGCACATTAGAATGGATAGGTAATACATCTCTAAATAAGAAGCTCTGCAATGAAAAGATTGTGAGATTTCTGTCACTAGTCCCACAGCTGGTGTATCATTAGTCAGAAAAAAGTACACTCAAGCCCAAATTACTCCCCCTCCCCCCCCCCCCCAAAAAAAACCCACCCCCAGGGAATTTGTTTTCACTTCATCCGAAATTCTCAACCCTTCTGACCAATTCCACCAGCTCAGCTGAAACTTGCTTACACAGCAAATACAAGAAAATAACATAAGCCTAGAAAACAGAAGCAGACTAAGACAGCACGTTTCTCTTCCTCCTCTGAAATTGTCACTCAAGTATCATCTGTATTCTTGATTCCAAAAAAACAAGCTCTAGTCTTATGGTGGATGTTCATTGCAGATGACTTCGGTGACCAGCAAAGAGTTGGAAGAGCCATCAGAGCTCAGTCTAGATGCAAGCAGTCATACAGCAAGGCCATGCCTGAGCTCTTCTACTCTCACATCTACTGCCCTCACACAGTCCAATTAAAACCAAAACCAATAGCATACTGTCAGTCAGCCCAGGTATACAGCACCAACTCAGACCTCCAACAGAAGAGCTCTGGCAAATACTGTGTTTGAAAGCCCCCAGGTATCTTCCCCACCATTTTCCTAGTGTTTACTGTGTCTAAAGTATACGTGGCAAAATAGGCAAGTGCCTAATCCTTAGCCACTCCAGTTGCCATCCTACAGATAACTATAAACTGTTAATTAACATGCACTTGGGCTAAGGACTGTGACTCTCATTTGCAAACTGATTTAAATGAGATGGCTGAAGCAATTATTGTCCTCTACTCTCTGTTCCTTCCTCTCCTGAAGGTTACACCTCTGTCTCAGACCAGGCTGCACAGAACATGCATCTTTGCTTAAGCACGGCCCTCTACAACTCAACATTTAAGCATTTAAACAAACCACTGCAGCCTTTAGTCTGCATTTATACATTAAGCTGTAAACTATAGCAGCTGAGAACACAAACCCCAGACATCCACTCATACCATGGGACTTCAACTTCCAGGAATGTGGCAGGGCAAACAGGCACGGTGGTAACCATCACGGTCACCCCGCTTAAACATGCTTACAAACATAAATCAAAGCCCTAAGCAGTGAATCGGAGTGAAATTGGTGGGAATATCTTCTGGTTTGGTCTACTGTACTCTAAGATAATGATGTGAAACAGGGATTCCAGGATAATGGCATATCACATACACTGGCATTGCCAATTGTTTGCAATGGCCAGGAAATACTGAAATTACAATCCCAAAGTATCCACAATACTAAAGTTGTGTTCTGCTCTGCACCAACCAGTCTCAGCGGACCTTCGCGTACCCATCTCCTTCGAGCCGTGCAACAGTGTCACTTCCCTGCTCCAGCAGTAGGTATAAGGAGGCTGAAAACACTATGTTCTCTCCTCTCCTCCCTCTGGGACAAAGGTACCTCCACCCTGCCTCATAAACTGCTGGAGTAGAGCAGACTAGAAATATATGTGGGGACAACCAACAATTTGTGATGCGAGAAACAAGACGCAACAGGAGGTTGTACTGGTGCAGGGACGCTGAACTGAGTGAAGTGGAGAAAAACAGTCTAACACCATCTTGGGCTACAGTACCCATCATACCAGGTGTCTCAAGCATAAGTCTTGGCTTTCTAGAAAGATCACATTAGCAGAGAAAAGGAAAGTAATGTTCCTGTGAGGGCATTACTCCACCTCTCACCAAACCACTCTCCCTCAAAATCTCACCGATCTCTTATTCAAAAGGTTCAATAGTATGATTTGCAGAGATACGTTATGCTACTGTTTTTATTTTGGTACTGTGTTAGTTTGAACAAGGCAATAGTGGCCTCTGACAGAGTCAGAACTGGTGAACAAAAGTCTTTTTATGTGAAAATAAGGAGAATTAGGACAACATCCAACAAGGGTGCTGACTGAAGATACATCTTCAAAATTAATGAAAAGGAAGCAGTTGAAGCCTTGGAAGATCAGAAGCGTGCAGAGAAGTGCAAAACATACCAAAAATAAACCCTCCTGTCCCAAAGGACGGGTTTGTGCAGTGAATTTCAGGATTCAACTACTACTTTAATCTGCCTTCAAACTTTAAGTCTGAATCTTGAAGCTAAAAAATTACAGAGGAAGAAACTTCCTTTCTGTGGCATCTCTGAAGTTCCAGCTCCTCACCAAAAACCAAGAAGTGCAGGGAAGCCACACAAGTGAAATGTTCTGTATACTGACTTTTATAACTAAACTTTTTCCAAATCTCTCCTTGGATTCAGTTTGGCCTTCGAGAGTTTTACTTTGCTGGAACAGACTGGCTTTTCCTAGTGAACACAGGGGCAGCACCAGCAGTACATTCAAACTACTGACATTTTCACTTCATTTCTGTCTTTTACACCCTTTGTGCTTGATTGCGGAACTCCGGCTTGCACTTACTGCTTTAAAAAGTACTTCTGCATAGTGTTGAGAAGAGTTAGTTTCAGCAGCTAACACATACACAAGCAAACTAGGCAAGTGTGAAACAACCAGATGTTGTTTGCACTTGCACTTGCTGAGATTCTAGCATAAGCACAACTGTTCAGACAACTGCTACTGAGTAATTCTGAGACATAACATAGCTTCTTTATTTACATTTTTATTACTCACTGAGAGCAATGGGAAGCTGCTGACTGGCCATTCCTGAAGAGCCAAGACTTACATTCTACACCATATGTTCACATAGAACTACAGCAGGAAAACTCTCCTAGCAGAGTCTCTTGCATCCAGCAGAGGTACTCCCTGAACAGCAAATAGTTAATGCCTCCCATCCCCATTGATTCTTGGTCCGTGCACAGAGATTGTCAATACTGCTTCTGGTTATGCCTAACAGTCCCCCTGGAATTGAGCTAAGATCACCAATTCATCAAGCACTAACTGCCAAGGATATGTCAGCTGGTTGCCAGAAGACTGAATTAAAGAATTAAAATTTTTGTTGCACTTTTTCACAAAGAAGATGTATGGCTTCTGTGACATCTTTTGCTCTGCTTTTTCTCCTAAAAGAGGTAAGGAATGAAGACAAGATATTTAGGTTCAGTTGCTGGGTCTGTTAGTTACTTCCCCTGCAACCTTTGGGCAAGTCATTTTGCCTTTCTGTGTCTCAGTTTCTTCATCTGCTAAATACTGGTTTTCTATTTTGAGATAATACAGCCAAAACAGTGCTGCATGAACACAGACTAGTATCTTTATCCTTAATGCACTTCAAAGCAAAATTTTCTTCTTCTCCAAGTAAAATAGCCTGAGACTTTTCTTTCCACTGGGTTAAGCTGTTTTTTGATACCATGCTGCCCCAGCAGCTCACCCAGAACCACATTAAAAGAGAACTGATGTCATGCAGCCTTGCCTCCAAACACACACCACCTGGACATAGCAACTGCTGCCACTGCAATTTAATTCTTGCTTGCTGATTGCAAATTTCAGTTCCTCTGGTTGTGTGCTGTAAAAATTTTCATTCATACTTTACTTTCCAAATATTGTGGCTTTTCTTGTGCAACTGCTCAAGAAAAATGCATTGGCCTCTATTGTGCAAAAGGATCTCTTATGACACACACATATATACTGCATACACAGTATAACAGACAAAACCAGTCAAGAGGCTGGCTGTTCCTTCTAGCTTTATTTTATGTCAGGATGCATATTAAGCTGTTTTTAAACAGGGGAGGAAACAGAGGTCAGAGTGAAATTCCCAGATGTACCTTGCTGTTCAGGATGTAAATATTCTATACACAGAAAATGCTGATACTGCAAGGTGATAGGTACCTGCTAGAACAGGCTGAGCTTCCCCAGCTCCTCCTGCCTTCAGCACCTCATAGGATAAAGTCTATAGAGATAGCAGAATCCTCAAAAAGGTGCTCTACCAGACATAATGCAAAACAGAATACCATCCTAAGTAATCTTTCTTTTTTCCTTTTCCTCTGCTACTCAGTGTAACTGCAGAAAACTTCCAGCACGCTTCACCAACAAATCCATCCCATAAAGCAAAGTTTCATCAGCTTGATCTGTTCACCATGTCAGAATCAAGATGCAGCTGAGTACATTAAATATTTAAAGAAAGAGAGGCTTAACAGTCAGAAAAAAAGAGGAAAACACTCATTTCTTCAGGGAATGTTTTAATCACTGAGTGAAGAGTAAGAAAGCTTTGCCCCATTTGACAAACATATGAAAAAACCAAACCCAACCAACAATGAAAACCAAAGCAAAGTAATAAAAACTGTGCACAATTTTTAATTTATAACAACAAGAACTGCCCACAGCTGATTTTTTCCAGAGAACCATCATAGTTGGTGAATAGTGAAAGACTATGTAATGATGTAGTATGTCTGCAATGACCTGTTCTAATTCCAGAAGTACTGATCTGTCCTTCTTTTTGACTTCTTCCATTCATCTAGAACCAATACTCCTTCCAACTGCATTTAGTTCAAAAGCCTTGACTATACCTTAAATTTATAGATCCATTTTTGTTTCTAACTGCTTTTTGCTCTTGCTCCGTAATTTCTAAGTGCAGTTACTCTGGCAAATACTACATCTAAGTGCTGAACAGAGGAGGAGGAATGCACAGAGTGAAAAAAATGTGTGCAGTAAGATTATCTGTCTTTGGGCAAGGGCTTCGCAATCCACTGCAAGGAAAGGCAATGGTAAACCAAGAATGTGGGTGCAATATGAAGGCCAGAGGACTGAACGCAGCAGAATTCTAGAAATTCAATGGTGGCAAAGCTAGAGGTCTGACTCAGTAAAAAGCCCAGCAAAACAGATACTGCAACACTAAACGCACTGGATTTTGTGTGCCCTGTATGACTTTAATGACTAAGTTAAAAACTCCAGTGGTACTTTCGTCTTGTATAAATAACTTAATTGGTAAATCTCCCTTTGCAACTATACCTCCCAGAAAAATTATCTTTGGTCTAGGTAGCCTGAAAATCATCATTTATTTGCTGACAAGTTTTCAGAACATGTTCTCCTCACATGTGAGCAACACACTTGTGCCAATGCAAAGGAGACATGTATTTGCAACAGGGATAGTTTCACATGTAAAGTTTTAAGAGCTGACAAAGGAGCCAAACTCTGGGAAAACTGTCTTCCCAATATCCATCTCTCCTTTTCCTGTTGAGGGATCATGCCTCCGACAACTGAATGCTCATAGCAAACACACTTCTGCAGCTCTCTCTGGAAATCTTCCCCCACTGTTCTTCCCTTATTCTGTGTCTTGTCAACACCTTCTCCTCACAAACAGCTGCCTCCCATCTGAGCTGATTTCTGAGCACAGTTACTCTGTCGGTAACACAACAGAGACAGAACCACCAGCACCCAGAGGGTTATGAGCTAAAATATTATATGCAAGCGTCCAATGATTATCATTTGAAGCCTTTGATTTTCCACAATAAAACGGGAAGTAAGTAAAACAGAAATGAGCAAGCAGCACTTCATGTGAAGGACCAAAGTGCTTTCAGTCTACAATATCTCAGCTCACAACTGTTAGTAATGACACTCAGAATTAGGTAATTAACATCCAGTTCTTTTTCACACTGTCCTAAAGTAGTCTCCACCCATTCAAACTGTATTTCCTTTCTGTCTCCTCCTCCACAGATCAAGAAAATAGAAGACCTCAAGTAATGACAACAACAGAGTCAGTAATGACAACAATCTAAGGAAGGCTGACAAACATATTTCCAACACTTCTGGCCTGGCACCTAGAACTTTCACATAACAACAAAGCATCAGAAATAAACCCATCCGCACCATCTACCAACACAGAAAAGCTAGCACTGGGTCTGGCGTCAGCTCTGCCGCAAGCATCACTTCTACCAGAGTCCTATTTTAGCAAGATGTGCCACAGCCTGGGGCGGGACCTTGGGCTATGCCTATACTAGTAAGCTAACAGTGCCAGGACATGGGCCTGAGCCTTGCAATTCTGTTAGAAAACTGTTAGAATATTTCCTGGCACCCTTTGGCTGGGGCCCACTAGCATTCTCCTGAACAATTCTCAGGCATGGTGCCAGAATTAGGATGAGCCAAGGACCATTCCCAGTAGGCAGTCTGAATGCAGCCATCCTACTTTGAGGCTCAGAGTTCAGTGGTATAAGACAAGACCAGATCATGCCACTTGGCCTTAGGGCCAGAGAATAAAGCCTGGCACTGTTTTGTTTACTACATTTGTAGCCTAAGTCTCTTGCTTAACAATACAGGGCATTAACCACTGATCAGATCTAACAAGACAGATAAACTTTTGCCTCTATGCCTTCTCCTCTGTGACCTACCTATTAAACAGCACACAGCCTACTCATATATACCTACATCAGGCTTGTCCATTGTTCCCACAACAACCTGGATTCTGTTTAAGAATCAGATTTCAGAGCCCGAAACATTTTACCAGGTCAAAAGTTTTACAACCTTCTGTTATTGCCCCTTCAAACAAAATGAAAGGGGCTTCTTTAGCCACCTAGTGATGAGGTTAACAGCAAACGGCTCCCTGTGAGGTGATGAATTCAAAACAGTTGTCAGATTAGACAGAAAGTCCCACGGGACCAGAGACTTTGCTGTGTAGCTAAAACCCGCCCACCTATCTGAGATAAGAACTCACTAAAATGCAAATTCTTATCAGGAGTCTGTCCCCAAAGCAGGGCCCTCCACCAGTGATACATGACACTTTGAATATCAGGGAACTCCTCTCATTATCAGCATCCTCAGCCTCCAAAAAAATCCCCAAATGCAACCTTTTATGTTTTCCCCTCTTTCCTGACATGTATTTTGCTCATGTATCCCATGGCGTGTTGTTCCAAGTTACTCAAACCACACTAGGATGCCAGAAGCATGAGCAGGCAAAACGTTCAAGACAAAAGTGTTATCACTGAAGTGATTTACTATAGATAAGAAAATGTGTAAGATGTGGATGATGTTATTAGGCTTTTTAAAATCTAAGCCCATTCTATCATGTACAAAGGTAGTTCACATCTGACAGCCATCCAGTAAAATGTGTCTCACGGGTTCAAATCTGTTTCTTAATAAGTTGTGCAGATCACAAAGACAAGCATCACTCCTTGGTGGAAACCTCAGCAGTCAAGGTCACCAGTTGCAAAGGACAGTGCTAGCCTCTCTCTTTAAAAGTGGTCCACTCAGGGAAGGGGTGAGCAGCGTGACCTTTCAGCAATCAATATTTGCTCATTCTGACACATGAGGGCAAGACACGTTAGCAGAAAGAACGTGAGTTTGGTATCACTGGTAGTGACACCGGCTCACAATTAAACCAGCAGCCTGATTTGTGCAAGTCAAACTCCTAGCCCAATCACATCAAGTTTCACACCCAAAACATACAGCCAAGCAGTTCCTAATATATGCTTGAAGGAGCCCTGAAAATGTTGGCCCTAACACTTAGACAGTGGCAACTAAATTGATAAATCCACAGGGAATATATAATCCGCACCCTGCATATGAGAGTTTGCTCCTTTTTTTTTTTTTAAAAAAAAAAAAACAACCTGAAAGTGTATTACTGGGCCAACTAAATGATGACTAGTCTACAAAGATTTTTAATGACTAAAAGACAGTGCTTGTTAAAAAAAAAAAGTGCCCTCATTTTACATAAGCTAAGTGGTTTGGGAACCAACAAATTAACCTGTTGGCACAAGAACTTACCACAAGCAAAACCAGAAGTACAAAATGAAAGTCAGGTTGAGAATGGTCACAAAATTTACTCCATGAGTCATGAGACATCAGATAAGTTGCAGCAAGGTATTATTTGTATGGCTGATATGCTTCCATAAAAATAATTATAGCAATGGCAATAGCAGTGAGATTGACCCAATATCCTTACATGAACATAAATGTTCCTTTAATTCAGTTCCACAGTCCCATCATCTCAGTAACCACCCTAATCTTTAAATAATCAAGGTGTAGAAATCTATTGCCCTCTCTGCAACTCAAAGATACATGACATAAAATTGTATTGTTTCCAGAACTGTAGGAAGTCACATTGCCAGCCAGTTTGTGACAAGTTCTTGTGCTAATAGCACTGGGTGAAAAAGCAGGTGGGCTATCATACATAAGCGTCATGATGCCCAGAATGGTCAATACCTGTCTTTCTGTCACGAGGTTTCAAGGGGCCTATCAGAGCTCCCATTCAGCTTTGGGCAATCACTATCTCATGGCTTGACATATGGCTATCAGCTGTGTAAGCAATGAGTTATTCTTCTAAGGAGGAGGGCTCATTAGGAAGAGTGAAGGAACTGTTTTCTCGCCACAGAGCTGTTTTCTCTTATGCTGGTCTTGAGATCTGCAGTTCAAAGGGAGCCAAGGCCTCTTCAGATTAGTGGCTTCTACAGAAGGGTGAAGGAGAGTGTATATGCAGGAGTCAGGCATTTTAGTCCAGATAACCACCCTGAAGTTCTCTCCCAAGACAGATCTACTGCAGTTCTACAGCAGCAGCTTGACTCAATTATATGTGCAGAAGGCAGCGTTAAAGCTTTAACCTTGGCTAGGTAATCAAGCAGGAATCTTCATCTGCAGTAATATTTAAATCCAAGACTTTCCTCAGGTCTGAAGCACGCTGTTGGTGCAACCCCGAGTCTAAGCCTCAGTTTGCGATCCAGCAGGGAAAAGTAGTAAAAGGTAGCATTCAGTCTCTGTATGAGAGATGGCTTTGCATGAATTGCATCGCTCCACAATGAAGTCTCTGTAGCTGACTGAGAAATGACATTGTTGCATATTTCAAATCTTTTTCTTGCCTCTAGCCGTTAAAGGCTGAGAATGCTGCAGTCATTCCCACTGCTAAATGGGAACTCTTCAAAATAGATAAGAAACGTGGTAAGATAGTGATGCTTCCAGTCCATCCTTCCAAGAGACAGGACTGGTTGCTTCAACACAAGTTGAAAATGGAACGCAAAATATTGAGACAGAAACAGAGACAAAAAGGGGGGTAGGGGAGGAATGGATTGAAGCCATCCTAACACAGGAGGAAATAGCAGCCACCCTATGCCACAAGTCCAACCCTACTTTTTACGTCCTTAATTCAAACAGCCTTCATGCACTCTAAAACAGCATCACTTTTGATTGCACTAATCAAGGGTTCATCTGTCAATTCAGAGCATTTAATGGAAATACTGCTGTGTAAACACGGATTAAGTATCCCACCACAATACAAAGACAATGGTAATAAGTAGCAGCATTAGTGAACTACACATGCTTTCATGTTATCTAAAGCACAAAATAAAAGGGCCTGGCTGAAAGACGACTGTAAAGAAACCTTGCCATGTAGTCAGAGAAACTGGGAGATACAACCATTCAGGACGATTTCAAAGATTTGAACCACAAAACAGATTTCTGCAACCATGGCAATTGCTATTTGCAAATGAAAAAAAACTTCACAAACTAGATGAGTCCACAGAATATATTTCTATTTCCTAATTTCAAGAGTATCTCAAAAAAGGAGATGAAGTCCAGGAGATTTGAAAGTCTTTGCCACAGGAAAGACCTCATCCAACAAGATCCGAGAGGTCAAATAAGGTTTCTGCAAAGCTTTGTCATTATATCCCCATTTTGTGCAAGAAAACTGATGGTAGTCTTTGCAGATAATGAAGGCCTAGGGGATAACTAGATATATGTGGGTCAGCAGTGGTGGTGACCAGTATAGACCGCCATTGCACCGTGATTTCAAGCATCACCAAAGTCGAAACATACATTACCATTTATATCCTAAAACACACTACAACTGTGCAAGGTCTTTACCAAGAAAACACCCATTACAGGCTGAGAATCCATTTGAGGCTGGAAACAAAAACAACAGAAAAGGGATTCTACAGCTGGAAAGAAGAGGGAAATTCACACATAGTCCCTTATATTTTCTTGCAAGTGCCTGAAGGAAACAATAGGCAGGCAACAGAAATAAGTAATTTCTCGAAAGCTTCATCTGTCACAGACTCATCTTGATGCCTGCAGGCAGACATTGCACTTGGGAGATCCTTTTTCAAGCCTCAGGTACCCTCTCAGAGTGGGATGCCTCTAGGACTGCCAGGATCTGAACACAGGAAAGCTGGCTTGAAAACACATCCCACTCTTCCCCTTAAAGAGGGTTCAGTGTTGCCGTTCCAGGATACATCCCAGAAGTCTAATATTTAGACTGCTCCTATAAATCCTCTATGCAGACACCTGGTCACAGTCACTGGTATGAGCAATGAGTTGTCCTCAAATACAAGCACAAACTCAGATAAACCTTTCTTAAGGCTCCTGCGCTCCAATAATACTCCTGTATAATGTACAAAAAACATGAAGTAATCCATTCCCTCACTCAGAACTGCTGAAGTCTTGGGAGTGTCTTGTGCCTGCATTTTGGGCACTAGAGTTC